>NW_026694617.1:10467500-13192704 GCF_021218885.2 Marmota monax
ATAAGATGAGCCACATATGTACTTTAAAAAATTTCTAGTGGTCTTGATAAACAAAAAAGAATCAGCTGAAATTAATTTTAATAATATATAACCCAATATATCCATACTATTATCATTTTAAGATGCAATTGATATAAAAATAATTAATGATCTTTCAATTTTTTCATAAAAATGCTAGAGACTGAATGGTCTTGTAACCCTCCAAATTTATATGTTGAAATTTGAACCCCCAACATGACAACATTAGGACATGGGCCTTTGGGAGGGAATGTGGTCATGAGGGCAGATCCTTCTTGAAAGGGCTCAGTTCTCTCCTAAGAGACCCCTAGTGAGCTCCCTCCTTCTTTTTTCATGTGAAGACATAGTGAAAAGAGGCTGTCTATGAACTAGGAAGTGGGACTTCATCAGATATCAAATCTTATAGCTCCTTGATTTTGGACTTCTCAGTCCCTAGAACAGTAAAAATAAATACCTGTTGTTCTTAAATCATCCAGTCTATGGGATTTTTATTATAGTAGCCAGCACAGACTACAAAGTATTCAATATCTGCTATCTATTTTATACTTACAGCACACCTCATTTCAGATGTAAATTTTTTAAAATGTTAAATTAAAATATATTCCTACCAAATCAAAAGGTTGTATTTAACAATAAAATATTTTATAATGATCTAGTTTCTAAATTAAATTAAATTAAAATTATAACTTAATCCTACTGATAAATAGTTATATATGGCTAGTATTGACCAGCATGGTCTTAGATGAATAATTAAGGGTAAAATGTCCCCTTTCCCCTATACTCTATTCTCAATATTAAAGTTAGAATAAAATTTGCAAAATATGAATGAGTACTTAAGAAAGAATATAGATTGGAGGAACTATCAAGTCACAAAAAGGCATCAGGAAACTTAAATGCATACTACATTTAAGTGAATGGCCACTACAGGTTTGGCTAGAAGTCTAATGAACTATCTGTTGTGCCACAGAACTTATTCCTACTACTAAATAAAGGAAGCCAGTGAATGGGTGATTTGAACTATGCATCTATTGCAATTAGCCTGGTAAGGGAAGATGGTAATGGGATAGGGTAGTAGAAGAGTGGTTGTTTACTGGATAGATTTTGACATAATTTAATAGAATTTTCTGGTGGATTGAAAGTGAGATGTTAAAGAAAAAGACAAGGATGAATCCAAAGTTTGAGCTTTAGTCTTTGGAAAAACAGAAATAGCAAGTTTTAAGGTAAATGTCAGGAGTTTAGCTTTAGATTTGATACTTTTCAGACACCTATTAGGTTTCCATTTGGATTAGAAACCTAATGTTTCCATATTGGTTTAGGAGTTTAATTATAACATCCTGGAGGTTAGAGAAGATGTCCTTTAGAGATGATTGAGATATGAAGTGTCTCCTAAAAGCTTATGTATGAGAAATGTGATATCCAATGTTGCAATGTTCAGAGATGAAATGATTATATTATGAAATATGTGACCTATCATAATCAGTGGATTGATCCATTTGATGGAGTAATAATTCAATTGGTTTATTGAATCCTACTGATAGGTAAATGGTGCAGAGCTAAAAGAAGTAGGTCATTGGGGGTGTGCTCTTGGGAACTATCTCTTTTCTCTGGCTTATCTGTTTCCTGAGTGCCATGAGCTGAACATCTTTCATTCACCATGTGCTTCCACGATGCTATTCTGCCTCATCTCAGGACCAGAGTAATGGAGTTGGCCCAACATAGTCTGAGACCTCTGAAAACCTGAGCCCCAAATAAACTCTTCCTCCACTAAATTATTCTTGCTAGGTATTTTGGTCACAGTGATGAAAAGTTGACTAACACACCTCCCTGTATGATGTGTTCTAATGCTTCCTGACTCAAGGTACACCAGAGTATCCCTTCTAGGATGTTTTAGTCATGTTGTTGTTTTTCTCCAAAATAAAAATATATCCATCCCATAATCCAAGACCTCATGCCATTTGGCTACGGGGCAAATCGATAATCTTTTAAAAACATCCATTTTTGTCAACATATAATGTTGTCATATTATGAACAATATAAATGTTATATATTATCTATTTTAAATGATACAACTAAATTTTGATTAAATATTTCTAGAGACAATACTTTATAAATGTGTGAAATTAGTAATGAGTGTGATTTACTGCAAAAAGAAGATGTTTTAAGACATTGAAAGTTTTGGTGTTGGTTACAATTTAGCAATTAGGTGTCCTCCAGACCCTCATGTGTGAGACAAAGTCAAAAGGTTTAGAGATGAAATGATTGGGTTATGAGAATCATTACCTAATCCATGAATTAATCCTCTGATTGGATTTAACTGAATGGTAACTGAAAGCAGGAAAAGTATGGCTGGATGAGGTAGGTTACAGGGGCTATGTCTTTGGGGTTTATGTTTTGCACAAGGTGAAGAAACTCTTTCTCTGCTTCCTGGTGCCATGTCCTGAGTTTTAAAATATATTCTGCCACATATTCAGCCATGATGTTCTGTCTCATTTCAGGCCACAAAAAATGAAGTTGGACTGAAACTTCTGTAATTATGAACCCCCAGATAAACTTTTCCTCCTTAAAATTGTTCTTGTCAGGTCTTGGGGTCATAGCAGTGAAAAAGCTGACTTAAAAAGTGTCCTTAAATCTTACTAAATAAATAACTAACCTTTAGAAATATCAACATTTTTTCAGAGGAGTTTTAGGTTCATTGCAAAATTATGCAAAAGGTGTAGAGATTTCCCATATACTCTTGTTTCTACATATACAGCTTCCCCCTTATCAACACCTCTTATCACAATTTCATTGATAGGTTGTTATCACTTAAAGACTTCAGTTTCTATTTGGGTTCACCCTTTTTATTTATTTCTATTTTGTGGGGTTTGGAAATGAAACCAAGTTCTTGTGCATGCTAAGCAAGTGCTCTCCTGATGAGCCACATTCCTAGCCCTAGGGCCCACTCTTGGTATTGTACATTCTACGGGCTTGGACAAAACCATCATGAAATGCACTCAACATTTAGTATCCTATAGAGTTTTAAAAAATACTGAAAATTTGGTGCTCCTCAAATTCAAGCACCCCAAACCCTAGCAACAATTGGCCTTTTGGTGCCTCCACAGTTGCATTTTTCAGAATGTTGTACAGTTGGAATTATGTAGACCATAGCATTTTCAGATTGATTTCTTTCACCTAATAATGGATTTACTATGCAATGTGCAATTCCTTGATATCCATTCATGGCTTGACAGCCCATTTCTTCTTCCTCTCCTCCTCCTCCTCCTCCTCCTCCTCCTCCTCCTCCTCCTCCTCCTCCTTCCTCTTCCTCTTCCTCTTCTTCTTCTTCCACTAACATGCTAACATTCCATTGTTTGGATATACCACATTTATTTATCCATTCACCTTTGTTGAAGGACACCTTGGTTTCTTCCATGCTTTGGCAATTATAAATAAAATTGCTATAAAGGTCCACATGCAAAGTTTTGTATGGACATAAGCTTTCAACTCCTTCTAGTAGCTACCAAGGAGCACTACTGCTGGATTACATGTATGGTAAGAGTATGTTCAATTCTCCAGGACACTGCCAAACTGTTTTCCAAAGTGACTGTGCCATTCTCAGGACAATTAATTAGGGTTCCTGTTATTCCATATCTTTGTCAGCATTTGGTGCTGTTGGTATTAGGAATTTTGTCTATTCTTATAGGTATATAGTGGTATCCCATTGCCGTTTCAATTTGTATTTCCCTGATATCATAGGATGTACATAATTTTTCATTTATTTATTTACCAGCTCTATATCCTTTCTGGTTAAGTGTATATTAAAGTTTTGGACCCATTTATAAAGTTCACATTATTTTTTTTATTCTTGAGATTTTAGAGTTCTTTTATATTTGGGCAATAGTTCTTTACCAGATGCATCTTTTGAAAATATTTTCTCATAGAGTATGGCTTCTCTTTTTCTTCTCTTGACAATGTCTTTCCCAGCAGAAAATTTTAATTGCAGAGTTCATTTGCCCATTTTTCTTTTCATGGATCTTGCCTTTGATGTATCTAAAAGTCATCACTAAACCTTAGGTCGTGTATATTTTTTCTGTCTTATTTTCTAGTATTTTTATAGTTTTGGGTCTTACAGTTAAGTCAGTGATCTATTTTGAGCTAATTTTTGTGAATGCATGTGTTTAGACTCAATTTTTGTATGATAATGCCCACTTATTCTAGCATCATTTGTTTCAAATATTATTTTTTCTAACTATGTTGCCTTTGTTCCTCTGAAATAGTGTTTTGATAGATTATTCCAATGCAAAGGCATATAATATGTAACTGTTAAAAATTTAAAGATACCAAATAGTCTCTGAATAGCAAGAAATGTGATTTTTTAAGAATATGCTGGGGGACAAAACTGATAAAATTATGAAATTTTTTAAACACACTAATTAATTAGGACTTTGCATAAGGAAATCATGGCAGAATAATTTCTTAGAGTCTTAAACAGTTTCATTGTAAATTTTATTCCTACAAAATTAGCCAATAGCATTATAAATCTATACACTCTATGAACTAAGATACTTCTTTTGATAATAACACAATCTTGTCAGTTTGGGAATCTTTGGGTATCAGGTAGAAAGACAGAGATTAAATTGATGTAATCATTCTATCCTCGGCAGATACAGATTTAATGCAGTGAGTAATATTTAGTGTTCTCAGAGCTCATTTGTAGAATTGTAGTGACCTGAAAAATATTATGTTTAAAATAGTCAAAAATACATAGCAGCACCCAGCAAGCTAAAAATATGTCCACTAATTTTAAGTATTAATGGAAAACCTAGGTATTCAAGAAGCTATTGAAATTTTGCAGTGTAAACTAGACATTTAAAAATAAGGATGTAAGAGCAGGATAAGCTATATGAAAAATATGTGCTAAGACTTCCAAGCTATGCATTTCTCCTAAGCAGTGCTACGATAGCTTGACAATTTTCTATAGTTTGATATTTGTAGTTAGAGTGCAAGCTAAGCTGCTATACCAGGGTCCTAAAAGTGAAGAAGGTTAAGCAAAATAGATTTTTTTTTTTTTAGTATAATGTTTCTGCTCCTTGAGACCTCTCAGGGACTGATGAGATATTCACATTTGACATCTTTAACAGGGACCTTCCATCACCAGAGGGTGAGTCTTCCAGCTGTCCCTATATGCCAGTAAGTAGGAGGAGAGACAGGGGCAGTGGAAATGCAACTAGCACAGTAGAAAAGCAGCCAGTCCTGCTGCCCCTATTCCTGTGGTGAGAATTTTGATCATGACAGACACCACAGCTAAGTACAAGCAAGGCCAGGGAAATGTAGTCAAGCAGGATGACCTTGAGTGCACCAGTGTGATTTATGAATAAAAGGAAGAGGGAGAATGGACTAGGTGTCCAGTTGATGCTTTTTAAATATCAGTATAGAATTTAGGATTTGAGAAAAACACATACACATAGACATAGGTATTCTTTAGAGGGTTGTTTCTACTGTCCTAAATAAAAGCATGTAAATTACTAAGCCTTGGAGCTAATTTAACTCTTTTTAAAAAGTTAAAAAAAATGATAGGGAGCTTGAGGTGATATATATATTTTAAAAACCCACAAAAACATAAAGCAATAGAAAAAATAGTCTTTCTTCTTTCTAACTTCTGTTTTCCACATTTACATCTCCCTCCAGCTCAAGCAGAAACAAAAGTAGGTCAGTGAAAATGTTTCCATGGCATCTGAATTTTCTCTCTTAAAATAAACTAAAATACTGACCACTTTTGATGGTCAAGATATTATCTACTTTAAATATATTGAATTTAAAGAAAATGAAATCAGATTTAAATATACTGACATGGTAGTAGAAGGACCATATCATAATTATTTCATACATATTATACATATGTAACATTTATATGTATATAAAATATTTTGTATAAATTTATAAAAGTATGTTTTTGGAATCAAGCATGTATCTCCTGGTATCCATGGGAATAGGTTTCAGGTTCAGAGACCAAAATCCACAGATTCTCAACTCCCTTTATGAAATGGAATAGTATTTTTATGTAACTATGCATATCCTCTTGTATACTTTGAATCATCTCTAGATTATTAAGAGAATATAAATGTTATTTAATTAGTTGTTATAGCCTATTGTTTAGAGAATAATGACAAAAAAGTCTGTGTATGTTAGTACAGATAATTTTTTTATTGCAATTATTTCTGACCCATGGTTGGTTGTCTCCATTAAGGAAGAATGCATGCATACAAAGGACAAATTTTATCTTTATATATCATCTGTGTATGAATTACAGATAATCCATTTCTCCTGAGCTGTACATTTATGAGTCACAAAAGTATTCCTCTGGATCCTCCCCTCTGGATTTTTATTTTTTAAATCCCAATCTACCTCCATATTTTTTACCAGATACTTCTAAAGTTTGTCAAGGATTGCCAATGCATCTAAGCTCTTCTTTCAATCAGAAATTTTGAGGCTTCTGTTCTCTTAAGTGATCTTCCCTGTGCTCTTAGAACTAGTAGCACCAAGTACTTTCTTCCCTTTAAGCTAATATCTCAGTAACAAGTATCTCTTTTGTGGACTAATATAAAGGAGGGATGGATCCCTAACGTCCTGAAGGCTCAATTTCTCTCCCCCTATAATAGCCTTACAAAAAGCTGGCTCAGCCAGTCTGAGTTAGCTCAGCTGATGAATGGGCTGATAGCAGCTACTGAATGCCAGAGTCTCTTTTCCTTTTCTCAAGTTGGAAACCTCCTGCTCTAACATACTGTAATATTTATGTCCTGCTCCTGTAAATAGGTAATGCACTGCAGACTAGGTCCTGCAAGGAACCTTTGACTCATGTTTCTACCCAACTAAGCCTGGCCTATGTATAGCTCCATAGGGGACCTTGGTGACCAAAGGGATCACATGTCTTGCTATTTTTCTGTTTGTAAGTTTTCTTTTAATATAATTCTCTCTTATATTATACAAAGTGGTGTTCATGGAATGTTTTTAGGACTTTTTATGTGATAATCATCAAAATGGCCACTATACCACCAATGCCCATTATAGACACACTACCAGTCTTCCTGGTGACTCACGGCACTGCTATCTAGTGGAGAAGATCCTAAAGGCATTTCCATTGTAGCTGATCCACTTTCATGACAAAGAATATCATTCATGTCCCTGGTGGTCTGCTGCTACTTTAAATGTCCATTGAAATTGTGCCAGGAAAATCCATTAGTGAGTTTTTGTTCCTTTTTTTTTTTTTTAAGTCCCCTGCCTTTCAAACTAAGACCATTAGGGTAGGTTCTTTGAGGATGATCCAGAAGAAATCTGACTTGTAAACCATGCAGTGCTCATATTCATCTTTTTATAGGGAATTAGTTCTTAACCAAAGTTGTGTAACTTTGATTAGTTGAGATGCATCTTCATCCTTATGAGGCTGTCCTGCAGGCAGGCCTCACTTTCATTAAATCTTAGGTTCCACAGACCCTCTTACTCAGACTGAGTTTGCAATACAACTGTGCATCCCAGCGGCTTGGATGCTCCACTGTCACATCAAACACAACACATCTGAGACGTCATCCTCCACCACTGCCCCACTCATGAAAACCTTCCTCCTGAGTTCTCTATTAAAAAGGCCAAAACAAGCATCTGATCATGTTCTTTGGTGCTTTATTCTTCCTATTCCTTGCTCTGTCCTATCAAACTGCATTTAAACTTACGTCCTGAATATCTTTCAAATGTGTTCACGTGACCCGAGTTCCAATTTCTACCATCCCAGAGTCTTTCAAATGTGTTACTACAAAATCCTCCTCATAGTTTTCTTCATTTCAGCCTCTAACACTTTCTTTGGGGTGTAAGCCAAGTTACCTGTAAGACAAATAAGATCATATCATGCCCTTGTTTAGAATTCTTTCAAGTTTACCCCTAGTCTTAAATAAAAGCACAAAATTGTTAACATGACCTGAACGATCATGTGTTCCTAACTTCTCCTATCTCTAATGTTACCTTCCTATCCCTATTTCTGTTAATAGTAGTATCACTTTCCTAGTATTACCATTTTTTGATTCTTCTTTTTTTTCCTTTCTCTCCTATTTTAGGATTTTTTCATAAATCCTAAAATTGCATCTTTAAAAATCATTCCTTAGAATCATCTTCTTTTCTTGCCTACTGCATCCATGATAATTCCTGCTTTCACTGTCTTATTCTGGTATGAGAGGCTACTGGGCTGGGAGCAGAGCCTTATAAGTCTAGGGTTCTATTTCAGAAGTACCCCATGCTCATCTCTATACCAATAGGAATAGTCTGCCTTTTCTCACTCACTCTGTAAATTCAGTCTTGAAGTTCTGCTTCCTCCTTAAACCAAAATTAACCTAGTTCACACTACACTAAGTGCTCCTTGAACAAGTATAAGCAGCATTTGTAACCCCTAGGGGCATGGATTATTAATATATGGTCCTTTAATCATTTGAAGTAGCATCTAAAGTTCTAAAGCTCTATCCTAGTGGATCCATAGCCTATCTCCTCTACTCCCACTTTTTTTTTCTTCTTCCTTTTTTTTGACCCTCTGACATGTGATTCCTCCCAAGGAGACAAAAGGCCCCCAGTATTACTCAAGTTGGAAGTGGCAACAAAGACAGATTGCAGGGCCAAGAGTTTTCAGTAGGAAAAGCAAAGTCGTTCCCTATTCCTGCTTGGAAAGCTCTTTTTCTAGGATCCCTTCTCTTGGTTTATATTTAGATAATTTCTTGGGTTTTAGATTGTCCTGTTCTTTATTTATGTCCAGTGTGAAAGGTATGTCAGGCTGCCCTAGAGAGTTCTCTTAGAGGAGTCCATTGCCTATGCAGGATATGGTTACCTCTGCATGATACTACAATCAAGCTTTGAGACAGTCCTAATGTGAGGGCAGAAAGAACATGGACTGATGAGCTGCCAGATTAGCTTATCCTGAAGCCATCCTACTATTCATATAACGTTTTATATAAGAAAATGTATCTCCAGCATTGCTTTTAAGCCATTTTGTTTGAGCTTTTTAAAAATATTTATAACTGGGGCTGAGTTGTGGCTCAGTGGTAAAGCACTTTCCTGGCACGTGTGAGGCCCTGGGTTCAATCCTCAGCACCATATTAAAATGAAATTAAGATATCGTGTCCACCTACAACTAAAAAATAAATATTTAAAAACAATATTTATAACAAAAATCATCTTAATTGATAAAGAGAAAAAGAGAGCATTAATCTACTGAAGGCATTGACCAAAAACTAGATGGATTTAAGGGAGAGGGAAATTAAATTTTTCTAACAAGCTGTTTCCAGAGTACCTTGGCCAAAAAGAAATAAATTCAGATGTGTAGAGAGGAAAAATAATGAATTGAGAAAAGGTCCTTAATTAAGAAAATATTCCCTAAACCACATAAAGTAGTACCTGTAAGTAGTGTTTCACAATTATGTATAGGTTGACTCCAGTAATCATCACTCTTTTTGTCAAGTAGTTTGAGTGTCTCACCCTTGAGTGATATTATTTGTTTAGAAACATAAAATGGAGGAGATCGCACTGAGATTGGAAATAGCTAGGGTACTGTAGGCACAGACTGTAGAGGTGGCTCCAGAAATGGATGGCACAAAGCCGGGGTCACTTCATGGCAGAACTCTTGCATTTCATCTCTCATTTTCTCCCACCTCTCTCTTAGCTCTGAGCATATTGTTTGTTTTCAGGGAGCTTTTTTGGAGAGTCTGGTAGAAAAAAAAATCTTTGCCCCTTTACACATATAGGCTAGCCATTCTTTCTTAGTTATCAGGAGGATTCTCTACAAATGAGTGCCAGCTTTCAGGGAGAGGCAAGAGGGAAGGGCAGAACAGCCGGATCAATTCTGCTGAAATGAGAAATGACAGCTCTGTCAGATCATGGGAGGATGGATTCTCTCAGGGCCATGGATGTAGGAGGAAAAAGGACTGATGTTGCTATTTCTCACCTTTCTCTGGTTCAGGAAGTCAAGATGCTAAGGGTGAACTTTCTCTTCTTCAGGAGCCCAGAATGAAGAATAGAAGTAGACACTCATGGGAAATGTAAGTATTATGTAAGGCCCAGGTCTCATTGCACTTACTGTTAGCTATTCATTTAGTTATTCATTGAAGAACTTGGAAACTACAGTTATGGTAATGACTCCTAAACTTCTCTACTATAAACAAGGCTCAACATCATGATGGACATTTCCCTTTGAATGGACATTGTGCACCTGAGACTCCAGGTGTGTAAACTGACCTAATCACGCCTAACCCAATACCCACCTCAAATACCTTTCCTTTCTGAGGGCCTTTGCTTGGTGAAAGTTTTCTAACAGCAACCCTAAAATCTAGCTGCATTCTTTCTGCTTAGTATTTTCATTTAAATATTTCCCACTTTCTTAATTTTTATTTCCCAACTGCCAAATTCTACAGTTTTAGGATAAGCTTTTTATGTAAACAAACAAATATCAAATAATTGTAACTTTTAATACTATGTTATAATTTTTTGGTGTGGGGTGTGTCCATCAAGATCTAAAAGTACTCAGGTAGCCATGACTCCAGAACATTCTGGGATAAAGGGCTTGAGTAAGACCAAAAGGTAACAGGAATATTGAACAATTGCAGGTGGAAATAATAATGCTAGGGAGAAGTCTAGTCATCAGACATCAAGTCTAAGTGCTATATCTCTCATATACTACTCTATCTTTGGCCCCTAGTTTAGTACTATTCTTATAGTGAATAATTAATAAATATGTCTTGATTGAGTTAATAGATTAATAAATAAATGGTCAAGAAATTAATAAGGTTATTACTGAGATGTCCTTTAGTAAAATTAAATTCTGATATTCCAGGCTTGGCTAGTGTACCGGTTATCAACTTATTGCCTCTGAACTCCAAATCAAGCTTTATAATACTGAGATCAATCCTTGTAAATATTTCTTTGCTAGAAAGTGCGTTACTAGTTTTGTGAGTAGAGGACAGTGGAGGGACCTTGCATGGGAAGAATCTTTTGGTCTTCTCATCCTAGATACAAAGAACTCTCTCCCTTGGGGTCACCTGCTGTGCAATTGTAAGTGGAATTTATTCTCCTTTTCTCACCCCAGTAAGCCTTGTCAGTACCATTGCTGATGGCTTCCTAATGAGTCAGGGAAGAACTTTAGCGCTGAGTTTTCCAGTAAGATTCATAGACAGTACTAGAGGGGGACTTCTTTACTCATTCTCCAGCATCCCAGTGAGTTTTCAGTCTGGCTTCCTAGCTGGCTTCCTACTGAGTCTTAACTAATGCCCCAGTGGACAGCTCTTAGTGAGTTTCACAAGTACCTTACTGCCAGACCAGACCTGGGGCACCTCAGCAGATTTTTCTGCCATCCAGTGGACACACCAAAATCCTCTCCAATGAGATCTAAGGTTTAGCCATGGGGGGGGGGGGACCCTCTTCCCAGACTGATCATTCCTTGGACGTTCTGCCTCCACCTTTTAAGGAACAGATATCCTGTTACTAGTTCATAATTCTTCATTAAAATTTTGTAGTTCGATTGCTGTGTGGTTTCTTTTTCCTAATATAGCTATGAAGAAAGAATTCCCTGTTCAGCAAAGTCACCTAGTCTTAGCTGTTGTTCCCTGCAATTTATTTTCCATATTGTCTTCTGATCACTGTAGCCACCTCACACTAGCCTCAAGGAAATAGCGGTCCATCATGAAAGAACAATTTTAGATTCTGTTGATGAGAGGGACACATGTGGTTCATACACTGTGTGGTTGAGTCTTCAGTAATTGTGTAACACTGGCAATATTAATAAATATTAATAAATAATTAATAAATAGTTGGAGCTTCATCTCCCAAATTGAAATGGAGCTAAAATAGAAAGGCACCATCATCTTTACAGTAAACTGATTCTCTCCATATATGGAATACTTAAACATATGGAAAACAATCATGTCATTATAGAAGCAATGCAGCATTACAATTTAAGGAGATGGAAAATAGTCACACTCTTGCAATCTTGCTGCAGGGATTAAATATAATTTAGTTGATAGCAAACATTTTATGCATTTAATTTAAAAAGTGCTTACAGAAGACCAACTTTTCAGGCTAAAATAATAAAAATAGAGCTTTCTATGCCCTCTGAATCATCTGAACTAATAATTAGGTCATGCTAATGAGCAAAAACACAGGATGGTACCAAAGCAATCAATAGTACAATGAGCGCTGAATTACTTTATAAATAATCCAACAGGATTTGTTTCCCATGCAGACAAAATGCAGAAGACCATATTTTGTGTTACATTCTCCTGATGGCTTTTAAATGAAGCTTTATAGTGTGTCACAGCCATCAGCATCCTCACCATTATCATTATCAGCAAACATTTTGTGCACACCCGCTGTGTACACAGCACTATGGGATTCATTAAGGGGAAGGAGCAGTCATTTTCTGCCCTTGAGATAGTAGAGGGATAATTATTTACTCTAAGTACTCTAGTTAATTTGCCAGTGAATGGGTAGAAGGTCTTATAATTTAATGTTGTGGCATTTATATGCAATTGCATCATAGGGCAGTAGCATCAGTATTTCTGGATTTGGTCTTCTTTAGGTTAAAAACAATGTTGCATCAATATATTCCACAAGAGTTAAATAGAAAACCAATTATAGAATGAAAACTAAAACATCCCCTAAAAATACTGATGAGTGTTTGTACTGTGCTTGTTAGTTCATGTAATGCTGATTATGTGCCAAGTCTAGTCTAACACTCATAGACATATGACACCTTGTAGATGAGGAAATTGGAAAGGATGTACAGGCAAGCATCAGAGCCAGAACCCAAAATTCACAGGTCTGGTACCAAAGTCCATGTCTTTATACACTATTCATGTGGCTTTCCAGGTCCTTGCCTTCCCACTTAACTCTCCCAAGGGTAAGCACCATCAACACAAGGCATGTACTCTTCTGGCCTCCAGTCTATACATTGACATTTATATATGCCCATACAGATGTATCTTTTAAAATATAAGTGAGTAAATACTTAAAAATTGTCTTCATTCAATGTGTGTATATGTAAATATTCCATAATCCAGATGTATCATTTGAACATTCTAAAATGAATAGACATTTTATATGTTTACAATTTTTTATTCTTATATATAATATTGCATTGAATATCCTTGTGCTCATGTACTTGCACATGCATGGAATTTGGGGAAAATGCTGTTAACACTGAACCCATTGGGTTGAAAGGTATGCATAACAATGTTTTTTTTTTATTTTTATTTTTATTTTATTTTATTTTTTTAAATTTTTTATTGTTGGTTGTTCAAAACATTACATAGTTCTTGACATATCATATTTCACACTTTGATTCAAGTGGGTTATGAACTCCCATTTTTACCCCGTATACAGATTGCAGAATCATATCAGTTACACATCCATTGATTTACATGTTGCCATACTAGTGTCTGTTGTATTCTGCTGCCTTTCCTATCCTCTACTATCCCCCCCATAACAATGTTTTAATGCTTAGTTTCCATCCCTAAAATTCTGTATTCTGATAGCATGTGACATAAATATGACATGACCAATTCATGTGCTGTTTAATGCTTGCTCAAGATGCTCCGCTGGGTCCGTGTCTGGTGACAAATGAGGGAAAACGGTGATTATTTTTTCTTTGTTTAATGCAAAATCAACTTCTTAATAAAATTTTCTTAATATCTATAGTGACTTTTTACATAAGATCTGTTCTTAATTATTTTTTTGGTACTTAATAAGATCCTCACTGATAAAGAATCTCTGGGTATTTGTTTTAAGAATTCTGGAAATCTTTTGACTTTTCTTTATCTGGGCTTGTTAACACCCCCTCAGTCATAAATTGGTTATGTAACATTGAGGCTGCCACACAAGAAGCAGCTTGATTTTAACTTAAACAAATTATTCACAATTCATATGAAAGTTTTTATTTGTAATGCAAATGTTTCATAAGAAACACTGATAATAAATAGTGAAGGTGTTATGGCTCTTTGCTGGTTCGTATTAGATATTTAGGTCTTCTGCATTTATTCTTTCTTTCATTCTTTTCCCCTACCATATTTGATACCATCTTCCAAGATATCCTCTAGAATAAATAAATTTTAAAAGGTGATATTTTGGTATCAAAGTATCATTACCCTGGATGTTTATGCAGTTGGTGTCTGACCTGAAACAGCCATGGGGAATAGAGACCTTGGTACTCTTTTCTTATGCAGCTTGTTGCATTATTAATATCTGTAACCTAAAATTTTCTCATGTGTATATAACTGTTAGGAAATTAATTTTAAATTCCTGCCCTACCTAGCATCATGCTTCAAGTTTCTAAAATTCAATAATTCCTTTGAAGTAGTTAAGAATGATGAAGAAGGAAAAGTAATAGGCTCTTTCTCTTATTAGAAAGAATAGGCTGTGTCAAGGAGCAGGCAAATGACAAATGAATGGCATGGATATTGCAGAGCTTCATTTTAGTACTTTTTAATTTATTATATTTTTCATAGTTACACACACACAAAGTAAAAGTCAAATAATTTGCAAGTTTTACAGGGAAAAAAAATAAACCATCACTGCCCCCACTTCAAACACATGTATTCCTCCTTTTCCAAAATCAATCCTTCCATCAATTTTAAGACTATATTTTGGCATTTACTTCCATGTTCAAAATTATCATGCTTGATATGTCATTTCACAGTGTTTTGAAGTTTGAGGCTGCATCAATTGATTTCTCTTTGGGAAAAAAAGAGTTTTCACTTTTTCCATTCTTCACTGCAATCTCTAAATGCTGCCCTTTTACTACCATTCCCAAATATAATTTCATTTTGTGTTCATAATTATCTAATATGAACACAAATTCATAGTATTTGTGTCGTGACTCTAGTTTTTTATTTCCTATATAACTTTTCGTCCTTGCTCTTCATGATTTTGCTATAGCTGCTCTTCCTTTAGTTTTCTATGTACTTTCTATGTACTTATCGCTAATTCAACCCCAATGCCACTGCCACGTGTCTTACTCTTCTCTCCATATTAAGGTGTATCGGGAATCTGTCAGTTTTATCTTCTTCACAAAATTACTTCAGGAACCTTCTGGCATGTTCCAAGTGAGACTGGCTGCCTTGGACTTGGGGAACCTCTCTTGTTCTGGACCCTTCACCTCACTGTGGTTTTCAACCTGCTCTCTGAATTGCTTGGCTTCCTTTTGGTTTCCCCCTTCATTTCAGTGTGGCATGCATTTCAGTAGCTTCTTGAGAAAGTATGCCAGGAAGGAAACTTGCTTTCCTAAAAATATCCTTTCTCTATCTTTGCACTTGATTGATAGTTGAGGACCCTGGGTTAGTGTCTTTTAGCTTCTGCTCTTATTGAGAAGTTTATTGATAGTCTGATTCTCAGTTCTTTATATCTCATTATTTTCCTGTTCAAAAACTCTGTTTAAGTTTTCTGAGATTTCCAAATTGTGTTCCTTGATGTGAACCTGCCTTCACTCATATGGCTCTATTAGTGGGCTATATCAGTAATAAAAGTTATATAGACCATAGTTTTAGAAAAAAAATAATTTATTATACTGATAATTTGTTTCATTCAAATCTTTGTCTCTCTTTTGAACCTTTTTATTATTCCAATGTTTGATTTTCTGGGCTGGTTCTCAGATTGCTCTTGAATTTTTTAATTTCTATTTTTTACCATTATTCTCTAAGAGATTTTCTCAACATTAATATTCCAAAATTTCTACTGTTTTTAGTTATCAATTACCTATTATTATATTATGTATAATAATTAATCAATAATATGAATTACATATAGTATATATAATTAGTAAATATGTATATATTCAATTTCAAAGTCTCTTACCTGAATATTTCCTTTTGAAAATTGTGGGTTTTTTATGATTAAAATACCATCTACTCTTTTGTGAGTAGGCCATAGATGGAAAGTGGTATTTTTTTTGTATCCTCATTTATGTATAATTTTTATTTCCTCCTAATTAATTTAAAATATTTTTAGAATTTTTAGTTGTTTTCTTCTCAAAATCTTATTTTAGCTGTCTTCCTCAGATGCCTCATGTGTTTGTTCATATTTACGAGTGGGGCACTGAGGAGTTGACTGGAGACTCTGAGATCATGGTAGGAGACTGTGAGTTTACTACAGAGGATTAACGGTTGTTGGGAAACCCCTGGTGTCAGTTGTGGTTCCTCCTGGGTTTTCAGGATTTTCAAAGAAGTGTCTTTCCATTTCCTGCATAGAGGGTGGAAGTTAGAGAAGAAAGAGGGTTAAGTGGGGAGGACCCACATATCTAAGAATACAATATGCAGATAGTAACTCAATACACTTGGATTCTGTCTTTGCATCAGTAATTTGGAGATAATTTCATATATACCTCATAAAGCTAGGGCAAGATGAAATGAGTCAACACAAGTAAATGCTTAGAAAATTCCTGGTGCACAAAAATTGCCATACAAGTGTGGCTCTTATTTTCTTATATATAGAAGACTAAAAACCTTATATTTGAGAATAAAATTCAATTATTTACTTCTTTATTTATTTACTTATTTTACTGGAAGTGATGGACACAGAGATCTATTTACTACTCAGGTAGACTTTCAACCAATCTTCACTTTCACTTTTATAATGGTGAAATTTTCCATTCCTAAAACCTTGCCAGATTTAAAGATTGTTCTAGGCTTTTCCTTCAGCCAGCTTAGAATTCTCTCTCTCTCTCTCTCTCTCTCTCTCTCTCTCTCTCTGTGTGTGTGTGTGTGTGTGTGTGTGTGTGTGTGGTGGAGGAGGGTCATGCTAAATCTACTTATTTTGTTTTAACTTTCCAAAACTGTGTTGATGATGCCTTTTCTTTCGAGTTCCATGTCCTGTGTCTTTTAAAAATCTCTTTATTATTGTTTTAAAGATAACATGAGGAAATAGAAGTAAATGTTTGTGTTCAATCACGATTTTCATCCAATAATTCCTAAATAGTTTGTCTTAGTGAGAAAACTGACACAGATCTCAGTGGTTTAGGGTCAGTTTTTTTTTTCCAGAGATTTTTGGATTATAGGATATCTAGTTAGAATAATAAGGATATATAGTTATATAAGAATATTAAGATATATAGTTACTGTTATGAACAACATGCTTCCAGGGTACATTTTATAAAAATCCTTTCCTTGCCTTCTCATCAATTCATAAAGAATCATGAAAAAAAAGTTGAAGTTCCTCTACTGAGAAAGAGCAGTAAGAAAAGTGAGGAAAATAAATTTCTTCATCTCTTAACTCCTCCAACATTTTGTTTATTCCATCTTATAGTTCTGATAACATTGTAGGGCAAATTATCTCTTACCATGACAGCATCCCAAAAGTTAGAGACTTTCTCTTTGAATTTTGCACCTCTTGAAACTTGCACACTATTTGGCAGGATTTTGAATTACATTGAATAATATTGAATGAAAAAGACTGAATTGCTATCTTCCCTAGCGATATCACTGCAGGTCTGTAAAATTGTCATGTTTTAAAGAAGTTGTTGGGTGGTCATTGATTTTGGCAGTGTGAACATTTGTTGGGGTGCATGGACTTTAATTTAGCCAATTCATTCACTTCTAACTGTCTAAAAGTTTATGTGACTGATAAATTGGCTAATTTTTATATGACAAATCATTTTATAAATAGTAAAAATGTGAGGTTTAATTCAGAATCAAGGAAAAATATAATTATTCGAGGAAGCAGTGGATGGGGGGAAATTTTTTTTCAACTATGAGCTTGAACACCTGCTCAGCTAATTTTCCTTTCAAAGAAAGAAATGATTATTAGAAGAAAATATCTTGAAAAGTGACAATATAGAGGGAGAAACAAATTTTTTTGGAAGAGTAAAGTTGTAAGGATGCTCCCAGGGTGATAAGTACTTATGAGAAATAGTAACAGAACAACTGTGAGAAAGTACAGTTCCTTTCCACCCCATTATTTTCTCCTTGATTGCTCACAGAGGCTTTATAAGAGAATAGAAACTGAAACTTGGGATGATACCAAGGGTTAACCTTGAGAAAACTTATGAGCAAGGACATTTCCCCATGTAGCTGGAATGCACACTGGTGTCTGAGCTGGGAGCACTGAATTCTCAATGATTCAGCAAACAGGTTCCAGACATCTTGTGGATTCTTGGAAGAAGAATGGTGGCATGGCTTCAATATTAACTATTATTTTTTTGTTCTCAAGAGGCTCAACATTTTCTAATAAAAATGAGGAAACAGATAATTAGTATTTAAATATAGGGATAAATGTAATAAAGTAAGTAGGCATTACGGGGGAAAGGTGATTTGGGGACTTCCTCAATTCTTCTGTGGAGAAGAGCTTCCTAGGAAAGTTTGGATACAAACTTGACAATTTATTTTCCTTCCCTCCCCCTACTTTTAATACTTTCATTGAGGTATGACCTAGGTGCTGAATAGTTAATTCACTATAAATGTAATTTTTAAATGATTTTAGCAAGTTTATACCCCTGTACAATCTTCACCATAATCCACTTTAAGAATATAGCAATTAAAATAAATCCCTTGTGCTTGTTTTCATTAAATTGCAGTTTTCTACCCCCAGGATAAAATTGATTGGTTTTCTTTTTATATAAAGTTGACTTTTCTAGAAATTCATATAAACAGAAATGCATAGTATATGGGCTTTGTATCTGTCTTCTTTCATTTAGCATAATTTCTGAGATTCATTCATGAGATTTTATGATAAGTTTGCTTCTCTCCATCATTATTATTCCATTTTGCATTTATCCTTCTTGGTGTTTATCTCTTCATAAATTAAAGGACATTTGGATTTTGAAGTTTCAGTTTTTTGACATCCATGTTAGATCTGCATTACTACTAGAATAAATCAACACAGGTTTAGTGGCTTAAAATAATGCAAATATAGTATTGTATGGTTCTGAATGACAGAAGTTGAAATGGGTCATTTGGGGCTGAGGTCAGAATGTTGACAAAACTGCCTTCCTCCTGCAGCCTCTAAAGGAAGGCTGTTTCTCACCGCTTCCAGCTTCTGGAGGCTGCCAGCATCCCTTGGCTCCCAGTTTCACATCATTTCAACTTCTGTGTCTGCTATCACTTCTCTGACTATTCTGGTTCTCTCCTCTAAAAATCTCTGTGATTAAATTGGATAACTCAAGATTCTTGATTACCTCTGAAAAGTTTCTTTAGTTTTATAAGGTAATGTGTGCACATTTTCTGGAGATCAGACATGGACATCCAGGGCAGTGGGCTGTTCATCTGTTGACTCTAACATCCTATCCAGCATTTGGTGTTGTCTTTCTTCTTAATAATTTCCATCCTCTGACTTGATTGTGGTTTTAGTTTTCATTTCCCTAATTACAAATGCTGTGTAGCATATTTTAGGGTGCTCATCAGCCATCTGTATATCTCCTCTAGTAAAATGTTTATTAAAATACTTGTCAATTTTTATCACTTTGTCTTGTTATTAAGTGGCAAGAGTTCTTTATATATTGTAGATACAACATTCTTTATCAAATAAAGTATTTTCAAATATTTGCTTATAGTCTCTTGCTTGCCCTTTTATTTTCTTAATAGTCTTTAGAATAAGAATAACATGCATTTTTTTCTTGTAGTAAAATATAATGAATCAATTTCATCTTCTATGGAACATGTTTTTGGTATCTATTTTAAAAAGTCTTTTTTTTTTGGTACCAGGGATTGAACCCAGGGATACTAGACCACTGAGCCACATCCCTAGCCCTATTTTGTATTTTATTTAGTGACAGGGTCTCACTGAGTTGCTTAGAACTTTGCTTTTGCTGAGGCTGGCTTTGAACTCGAGATCCTCCTGTCTCAGCCTCCGAGTCTCTGGGATTAGAGGTATGCACCTCCATACCCAGATAAAGAGTCTTTCTCTACAACAATTTCAAAAATAATTTACCTTGGGGCTGGAGTTGTAGTTCAATGGTAGAGTGCTTGCTAAGCATGTGTGAGGCCTGGGTTTGATCTTCAGCACCACATAAAGATAAATAAATAAAATAAAGATATTGTATCCATCTATAACTACAAAAATATTTTTTAAAAATAATAATTTTTCTTGTTTCTTCTAGAATGATTAGAGTTTTAACTCATAGGTCTATAATTCATTTTGAGTAAAATTTTTGTGTGGTACTTGGAAAAGTGTAAGTTCACTTTTCAAAATGAATATCTAATTGTTCTAACATATTTTGTTGGCCAAACAATAATTTCCTCATTGAATTACTTTGGTACCTGTATCAAAATACAGTTGAATATAATTATGTTGATTTATTTCTGAATTCTCTACTTTTCTCTGGTAATACTCCATATGCCCATCCTGCTGACAATACCACACCATCTTGATTATTGTAATTTATAAGTTTTGAGATCATATAGGTGTAGATTATGTTTTGCTTTTTCAAATTATTTTTCTTAGTTCCTTGCTGTATAAATTTTTTGATTGTCTTGTTGAAATATATATATATATATATATATATATATATATATATATATATATATATATTTAAATGGACAGGACTTGGGCAGGAATTTCATTGAATCTATCTATAGATCCATTTGGGAAGTATTCCTATCTTTCCACTATTGAGATTTCGAGTCCATGGATATTATATATGTGTTTCTTCTTAAAATTCTTGCAATATTTTGTAATTTCAGTGAACAGATTATGCAATGTTTTTATTAAATTTATTTCTGTTTAACTTTTTTCAATGTTATTATTAATGGAATTGTTTACTTAATTTAATTTGTGAGTTACTTGTTAATGTATATTTAATCAATTTGTATATATTGATCTGTGTTCTGTGACCTTGTTAAACTTACTTATTTGTTCTAACCATTTTTATCTATAGATACTGTAGGATTTTTATTTTTAAAAATATTATGTCATCTGCATATACAGACAATATGATTTTGTGTTTCTTTGTTTACTTAACTGGCTAAAATCCCACCTATAATGATCAGTAGAAATGGTAAGAGGACACTTGTATTATTTTCAATCTTAAGAAGCAAATGTCCCTTCTTTCAGTATCAAGGATAATGTTGGCTATAGAATTTTCTGAAAATAACCCATTTGTCAAATTAAGAAAGTTCCTTTCTCTTCCCGAGAGGTTTATTTTTAAAAAATCATTAATGACTATTGTCTTTTTAGATGCTTTTTTTCTGCACACATTTTGATAGTAATATTTTGTCCGTTATATTATTTTTTTATTGTTCTAATTTACTTTTGAATTTTACCTTGAATTCCTGAGATAAATTCCACTTGCTCTTGGTATACAGTCCTTTTAAAAATATGTTTCTGGATTTCATTTGGTAATGTTTTTAAAGGATTTTAATGTGTACTTACAAGAGGAATGTTAGAGAAGTTTTCCTTTCTGAGATATCTTTGGAGTTGGGATTAGTCTTATAAAACAAAATGGAAACTGTTCCTTCTTACCCCATTTCTGAAATAATCTTCATGGAATTAATGTGTTTTCTTCCTCAAAAGTGAACTCTTCTGGTCCTAAACTATTTATTATTTTTTTAAATTTTGAATGATTAAAATTGAATATCATGGCATGCATTTATTCAGCGCTTTCTCTCTCTCTCTCTCTCTCTTTGAGAAAATCTTGGTAATTTGTATCTAATTTGTCCAATTTGTAGACAGAGAGTTGTTCCTGACATTCTTTTACTGCTCTCTTTTCATTTATGGAAGGTCAATATTAATGTTCCTCTTGTATCCCTGATTTTTTAACTTGTGTCTTTTGTTTTTCATAATCATGTTAACTATGTTTATCAATTTTTCATTTCAAAGAATCATCTTTTGGTTTCATAGTCTAATATGATAATTCTCTGCCATTTTTCCTTTATATTTCTATCTCAAACCTGTTTATATAATTCCTTTTACTTACTTTGGGTTTATGTGCTTTTTTTTTTTTTTTGGTAGTTTGTGTGTGAGTGTGTATGTGGTGAAAGCCTGAGCCTTCCATTACAAATATGTTTATGTGTTCTATGGAATACCCCAAATTTCTGAGATGATTTATTTTGCTTCAATATTTTCTCTGTATAATGACCTACATTGTGATCCTCTGTTTTTATCTTCTGGTTTAAATCCGCTATTGAACACAACTTGTGAATCTTAGAGTTTTAAGCTCTAAGTTTCAGTTTGCTCTCCTCTCATACTTTCTATTTCTCTATTGGGAGTCCCTATGGATTGAGTCATTGTTGCCATAGGATCTTTTCATTTTTTGAAAAAAAAATAATTTCCTTTAATTCTTTGTATGTATTTGTGATGGCTGCTTTGAAGTCTCTTGCTGTTCTTATTTGAAGCTCTACCAGGTTTTCAAGAATAATTGATTCCCAGACTATCATCTCCTTTCAGTTTCAGATCCTTAAATGTTTGTTTTTGTCACTTTTTCCAATTTATTCTCTGTTTATTCGAGGAGAGGATTTACTGACATCTTCATGGCAGAATAATGGATGCTCTTGTATGTTGGTATTGGATGGTGAAACCCATGGATTAGCCTCCCGTAACTGACCTCTCTTTCTTCTGGTCTAGCCTGACACTTTAATCTACCTCAGAAACTTAAAGAAAAAAATGTTCTCTCCTATAGTCTTGCCTAGTGCTATTGACTAGGAAACAACAGGATTCAGCCACATTCATCCTCCAATATTTTCTGTAGAATATTGACTGAATTTTTTCCTTCACAAGGTAGAGGTCAGATTTCCAACTCTGGCATAGCAGTACTGTGAATACTAAGCCTTGCTGTATAATAAATGACTGCAAATTGCATTACCAAATATAAACTGTTAGCAGCAGCATTCAATAACTTCTGAAACAGTGCTTATATATCAAGTACAATAATTTCCCCCAGCTCTGAAAAATGTTTAATTAAATGTGTCATTTTCTTTCAAGAATTGGGTATAATACATAGTATCTGTTTTAAAATAATTTTCAATTCTGTGACCATTAAAGAAGGAGATAAACTCTCTGGAAAGATGAGAAAGAGGCAGAAGAGGAAGACAATGGGGGTAAGGTCTACAGCTTGACATATTTAGGAACATATTGCAAAGTTCTGTTATATTGCTGTACCATAAATCATTATCCCCATAAAAAAAACACTGATAGATACATTTAATAAATTCTCTGAAATTATCATCCATCATTCCCACTGGGCCCTATTGAAGCTTTTGGACTATAACTATAACAAATTATATTCCCCTCAAATAATGTAGAATCATATTTTAAAATATATGCCTGGGTCTCCTTTTTATATCATAAAATAACTTCCTAAATGATAGGAATCAGTGCTGTCAAATCTACTTTCCTAAAGCATCCAACACAATGCCATATATAACTAGATAATTTATTCTTTTTGGATAATGATAAATTTAACAATACTTTCTTTTAGAAACCAAATCGTATAGAGATAAGGTATTGTATCAGTGGTATCATTGTAGAACACATGAAGAATTCTGGGCAAGAGAAAAATCAGAGTGTTTCTAATTGGTAATCAAGAGATTATGGCTGGGACTCAGTCTGAAGATGTTAAATAAAAGATATGGTTAGTAGTTTAGGAAGATAAGAAAAGGCTGGGATATTTATTTGAGTTAAATATGGAGATGGGATAAGGGTACAAATAAGCAGAATGTAACTGGGATACAATATATGAAAAATAAACAAACAAACAAACATTGAGTGATACACTAGGCAAAAATGAATCCAGGATTCAGACCACCTGCCCATGTGAGACAAAGGCTAGCCATCAACAAATAAAAGGCGGTAAGTAAAGCTACAGGAAATAGATGCTCTAAAAGACCTCACAACATGTTCTAGATTCTGGGTAATGGAGATATTGGGCCAGGAGAACCAGCCACTAGAGATATTATTCCACTAGGGGAATTAGAATTATCCAATAAAATTATGAAACGAGGACTGAAGTTTTTTTGTGAGAAAAATTTGAATATTGCAGAAATTTCTTAAATTCTTAATCTCCTATGATTGTTAAAGACTTTTCTGATTTACCATTTTAAAATAAATTTCATTGAATAAAATAGTTTTAGACTTACAGCAAAATTGAGAGGAATGTCCAGACTCCCTATCCTGCTCCACATATGCATAGCCACCCTCATTATCAACATTCTCCACCAGACTATACATTTGTCAGAATTGATGAAACTACATGAACAAGCACCACCACTCAAGGACCACAGTTTACTTGTGGGTTCACTCAAGATGTTGCACATTTAATGGGTTTGGACGAATGTATAATGACATGTACCCACCATTAAAGTATCATGTAGAGTATTTTTACTGACTTAAAAATCTAGGTGCCCTATATATTCAATTGTTCCTTACCTTGTATCCACTGGCAACCATTGATCTTTTGTTGTCTATATATATTTTCAGAATGTCATATTGTTTTAATCACACAGGATGTAGCCTTTTCAGATTAAAGGTTTTCATTTAGTAATATTCATTTAATTTTCCTACATGTCTTTTTATAGGTTTGATAGTACATTTCTTCTTAGCATTGAATAATATCCATTCACCTACTAAAGGACACCCCTTGATTTCTACAAAGTTTTTGAAATTATTAATAAATTGCTGTAACTATCTGTGTGCAAGTTTTATCTGAATATAACTTTTTGACGACTTTGAGTACATAGTACTGGATTCTATGTGTGGTAAGAGGTTTAGTTTTACAAGAAAATTCCATACTGCCTTTTAAATACCATTCTGTTTTTCCATTCACAATGAATGAGAATCACCATTGCTCTTCATCTTTATTAGCATTTGGTCTTGTCTTTGCTATTGATTTGGACCATTTTCATAGACATGTAACCTTATCTTATTTTAATTTGTGTTTACCTGATGCCATCAGAACCAAAGGCCTAGAGGAAAAACTTACAAAAGTGTTGAGGCTTTCCTATGACTGAGTCCTTCTATAGTTCTTCACTCTCAGAGTTGTTCACTCTGAGTCTCCAACTATTCATTGATTGACGTCCAGGTTTCTTCAATCCCACAAGGGCTTCCATGAAGGTTGCTGCTCATGGGTTCTTCTCTGGCAAGTTTTGACTTTCTGTGTTCGCCTGTCTCTCTTGCCAGCTTTGAGGATGGCAATTTTCCCTGTGACCTCACATTTTTTTTCAGATTGTTAATTTTTCTGTTTGTTCAGCTCTTTACTTGTTATTAGGACAAAGTGACAATTTACAAACTGCTAGACCAACCAAAAATATTTTTAGTAGGTGCAGTCTAAGAGGATGGGGAGATGGGGGTTTGTTGGCTCAGTCAACCAGAAAAGTTATAATCATTATAATCCAACATTCTCCACATTCTGTAGGTTTGGTCCAGTTTTTTAGTTCATTTTTCAAACTAGTATCATATATTTTGTTTCAAAAAGTATTTTTGGCATTACTCAGCTTCATCATACTAGATCTTCCAATTTTTGTATACTACTTGCAATAGAATGTCAATTTATTTCCTTAAAGGGTAACAGGACATTGGGAAAAGTTATTTAAGGCTAAATCTTGTTTGAAGAAGGTTTTGAATCAATGTTTTATTTAAATATGAAATTTCACCTTTTTAGAAAGTATTTTCTTCACTGTTCATTATGTTGGCTTAAGAATTGGTTCTCTCTCTCTCTCTCTCTCTCTCTCTCTCTCTCTCTCTCTCTTTTTCCTGTTTTTGTATTGAGGATTGAATTCAGGGGTTCTAACCTACCGCTGAGCTACACCCTCTTAGTTTTTATTATTTGAGACAGGGTCATGTTAAATTCCCTAGGCTAATTTTGAACTTGTGATCCTTCTGCCTCAGCCTCCTGAGCAGCTGGGATTACAGCCATGAGTCATCATGTACAGCAATAAAGAAATTGTTTAAAGGGATCCTTTGAGGACTCTTACCTCATATTTTTAAAAACTGCAGCAAAGTTATTCATAAGACAATTTAATTTTCAATTTCTAAAATGTTAGAATACATTTTGAGGTTCTTATTGAATTAATGGTTTACCAAATTTTGAGATGAAACAAAATTAAAATTTCAACATTTTAACTTCACCTCTTCTGTGTCACCTTCTTTTCCCTCTTGCATTTTTGGAACTTTTCTTTATGCTTCGAAATTGCTTAAGTCATCTAAAGAATATGACCCCTTCATCAAGATTAATCAATATTACTGAGTTCAGGGGATCAGCGGTCTACTAACCACCATTAATAGGGTTAGAGTTCACTCCTTTAATCTTTTCATATAACTGGAAAAGATTTAGCAGGACTACAAATCCCAAAATCATAAAATGACCATGAAAATAGAACAAATTCCACATAAAGACATATTTTTTAAAAAAACTAGAGTTTTAAATCTGGAAAAGATAAATCTCAGGTTCATATTCTCAAGCTCCCTTTATCCTTGGTGAAAAACCTGCTTCTTTAAGAAAAGGGATCCTTTCAGGGTAATGAGGGAAGAGTACTCTCTTTCACACCGTCCTATCAAATCCTCTAAGAATGCAATGTTCTTTTGGTGTCCTAATCAGGTCAGGAAGCCTAGGCTTTGGGCATATGGAAGAAGGGATCATTACCACCACCACAAAATGAAAACTTAGAGTCAAGACTGAAACATCATTTTAGTCAAATGATCTTAGAGGAGAGAAGGCTCCAGTTCCTTCTCAGCATGTTTTTGGCCCTCTTATTACTTTTCTCTCTGTAGTATACCAGAGCCACTTCCTTCTGTCTTATAAAAGGCAGTAACCAGTCTCAGATGGGTTTTACTTGCTCCTGGTAGTGTCATTTTTCCCCATTTCAGATTCTTTAGTGTTGCCTAACCTATAAGTGAGCCTTCTGACCTGAAGAGTTTCTGATATGCAGCACCACCACCGACATCTGATTCCCACCCTGGTGTGAGCTAGGATATCTCGTAGTTCCAAGCCAGTTCATAAAAAACATGTTTTCATATTTTTATACTTACAATTTAAATGTATAACAATTTATAAATAATGTTGATTTGCTCTTTTATATTATCATCCAAAATGCAGGCACTCTTGAAACCCAAAGGAGAAAGTACCTACGATAAAAATATGATCACTAACAATAATTCTACTATAAGTAAAATCATCACTACTTTACACATTTGGAAATACATGATGTTATTGCTTCAATAGTGTGTGTAAAAGGAGGTTTATATTTGTATTGTATATTCAAGAAAAATTTTTACTGAAATTATAAATTCATATAAATGATCATTAAAGGGAAATAAAAGATTTCCAAAAGTATCTCTGACCTCAGGAAGTTGAATAAATGAAAGTGAATTTCTTTAATGTCTGTAAACCTTCTCTTAAGCCTCACATGAGATGAAATTCTGACCTACACTAATTAATACTCTTACCCTTTTGAAATATTTCATTTCTCATGAGTCCATGTACCAATCAACTGAGGAGACAACAGAGTTGACTTAGATGTCTAATAGAAAAGCACCTTTCCAGCTTGATACTGCTATGGCCCTGAGTCTGTGTTTGTGCAACTGGAAGTCAACATTAAATTGAAATAACAAATCTTTTATTTACCTGGCCTCTCAAAACTTAATAATAGTTTTGCATGCTGTTCTCTGTAAATCGGGGTGAAAATGCCCCACTCTTTTTGAGCCTTGAGAAGCCATTAAGACACTGATTATACACAAAGTATTTTCACACCATTCATGTCTTATACATGTACTTGGGGTAATGATATCTAACTCATTCCACCATCATTCCTATCCCCTTACCCCACTCCTTTCCCCTCCCTCCCCTTTGCCCTCCCATGCTCCCCTCCACCCTGCCCCAATTGCTATTATGAGTCAGCATCCTCATATCAAAGGAAACATTTGGCCTTTGGGTTTTGGGTATTGTTTTGCTTCACTTAACATTATATTCTCCAACTTCATCCATTTACCTGTAAATGCCATGGTTTTGTTCTCTTTTATTGCCAAGTAATGTGCCATTGTGTATATAAAGCAAAATTTCCTTATCCACTCATCTACTGAAGGGCATCTAGGTTGGTTCCACAGTTTAGCTATTATGAATTGCGCTGCTATAAATATTGATGTGGCTGTGTCCCTGTACTATGCTGTTTTTAAGTCCTTTGGGTATAGACCAAGGAGAGGGATAGCTGGGTCAAATAGTGGTTCCATTCCAAGTTTTCCAAGGAATCTCCATACTGCTTTCCAGATTGCTGCATCAATTTGCAGTCCCACCAACAGTCTATGAGTGTACCTTTTTCCCCACATCCTTGCCAACACTTATTGTTGTTTGTATTTATAATAGCTGCCATTCTGACTGGAGTGAGATGAAATTTTAGAGTAGCTTTAATTTGCATTTCTCTAATTGCTAGCAATGATGACCATTTTTTTCATATATTTGTTGATTGATTGTATATCATCTTCTGAGAAGTGTCTGTTTAGTTCCTTGGCCCATTTATTGACTGAGTTATTTGGGGTTCTTTTTGGTGTTTAGCTTTTTGAGTTCTTTATATACCCTAGAGATTAGTGCTCTATCCAATGTGTGAGGAATAAAAAATTGTTCCCTATGTATGCTCTCTATTCACCTGACAGATTGTTTCTTTTGCTGAAAAGAAACTTTTTAGTTTGAATCCATCCTGTTTACTGATTCTTGGTTTTAGTTCTTGTGCTACAGAAGTATTATTAAGAAAGTTGGGACCTAATTTGATATGATAGAGATTCGGGCCTTCATTGTTTCCATTAGGTGCAAGGTCTCTGGTTTAATTCCTAGGTCCTTGATCCACTTTGAGTTGAGTTTTGTTCATGGTGAGACATAGAGGTTTAATTTCATTTTGTTACATTTGGATTTCCAGTTTTCCAAGCACCATTTTCTGAAGAAGCTATCTTTTCTCCAATGTACGTTTTTGGCACCTTTGTCTAATATAAGATAACTGAAGTTATGTGGGTTAGACTCTGTGTTCTCTATTCTGTACCATTGGTCTACAGTTCTATTTTGGTGCCAATACCATGCTGTTTTTGTTACTATTGCTCTGTAGTATAGTTTTAGGCCTGGAATAATAATGCCACCAGCTTCACTCTTCTTGCTAAGAATTGCTTTGGCTATTTGGGTCTCTTATTTTTCCAAATGAATTTCATGATTGCTTTTTCTATTTCTATAAGAAATGCCATTGGGATTTTGATTGGGATTGCTTTGAATCTGTATAGTGATTTTGGTAGTATGGTCATTTTAACAATATTAATTCTATCTATCCAAGAATAAGATAGATCTTTCATTATTCTAAGATTTTCTTTAATTTTTTCTTTAGCTTCTTGTAGTTTTCATTATAGAGGTATTTCACCTCTTTTGTTAAATTTATTCCCAATTATTTTATTTTTTTGAGGGTATTATAAATGGGGAAGTTTTCCTAATTTCACTTTCAGCAGATTTGTCACTGATGTACAGAAATGCCTTTGATTTATGGGTACTGATTTTATATCCAGCTACTTTGCTGAATTCATTTATTAGTTCTAGGAGATTTCTGGTGGAATGTTTTGGGTTTTCCAGATGTAGAATCATATTGTCGGCAAATAGTGACAATTTGAGTTCTTCTTTTCCTATTCTTATCCTTTTAATTTATTTAATCTGTCTGATTGCTCTGGCTAGAGTTTTAAAAATATGTTAAATAGAAGTGGTAACAGAGGGCATCCCTGCCTTGTTACAGTTTTTAGAGGGAATGCTTTTAATTTTTCTCCATTTAGAATGATGTTGGCCTTGGGCTTAACATAGATAGCCTTTATATTGTTAAGGTATGTTCCTGTTATCCCTAATTTTTCTAGCATTTTGAACAAGAAGGGATGCTGTATTTTATCCAATGCTTTCTCAGCATCTTTTGAGATGATCATATGATTTTTATCTTTGAGTCTATTGATGTGATGATTATATTTATTGATTTCTGTTTGTTGAACCAATCTTGCATTCCTGGGATGAACCCTACTTGATCATGATGCACTATTTTTTTGATATGTTTTTGTATTTGATTTGCCAGAATCTTATTGAGAATTTTTGCATCTATATTCATTAGGGATATTGGTCTGAAGTTTTCTTTCTTTGATGTGTCTTTGTTTGATTTTGGAATCAGGTTGATATTGGTCTCATAGAACATGTTTGGAAGTGTTCTCTCTTTTTTTACTTCATGAAATAGTTTGAGAAGATTTGGTATTAGTTCTTCTTAAAGGTCTTGTAGAACTCAGTTGTGTATCCATCCAGTCCTGAACTTTTCTTGGTTGGTAGGCTTCTGATGGCATCCTCTATTTCCTTGCTTGAAATTGATCTGTTTAAATTGTGTATGTAATTTTTTACTTTCCCTCTAGATTTTCATATGATGAGTATCTCCCATATCACACTACTTTTCATATATCATATGGAGTATCTTCCATGCCCCTTTAGTTCTTTTTGTATTTGTCTCTCTGTGCTTTATTCCAGTTAATTTCTTCAGAGTGACATTTTAATTTTTCAGTTTCTATATAATTTTCTTCTGGGTGGTGAATTTCATTTATTAAAATATTTTATTTAATTTTTTTTGTAGACCTTTGTTGTTTATTTGTCCTTTAATACCCTCTCTAATTTTTGAAAACTTGCAAAAAATATTTGCTCTGTATTCTTTGTTTGATAATTAGAAACTTTGCTGGTCTCATTCCATGTTACATTATTCTCCAGGTTCTCAGATATTGTGCCTTCTTGTTTGTACTTTTGACTATGATAGCATATCTCATAACTTCGTGAGAATTTTTGAGACTTGATGCATTTCTTTATTGAGTTTTTGTGTTTGTTTCTTCTAATCACTTGGAAGAAGCAATATGGGCCTATCTTATGCTAAGTTCTGACCTAAACATCTTTAAATACAGGTCAATGATATTTCAGGTTGAAAACAGTTCTTAAAGTATTTGTTTAAGAACTTCTCCTCCTCCTCCTCCTCCTCCTCCTCCTCCTCCTCCTCCTCTTCTTCCTCCTCCTCCTCCTCCTCCTCCTCCTCCTCCTCCTTCTTCTTCTTCGTCTTCTTCTTCTTTTCTTTCAACCTACAATAAAGTTGGATGTTTGTTACATGTTCTCTAGGGCAGATATTTTTTTTCTTAATTTGTCACTAGAATTCAAGAAAGACAACTTTTTTCCAATCCTTGACACTTGTCAAAGTCTGACAAAATGGTTGTGGCATATTTCTTTCTCATTGACTCTTAATGGAAGGTTTACATGGACACACTGATTTCCTACTTTGTCAGGCCCTGTGCTTTGTTAGCTCTCTCTGGCCCCTTACACTGGAATGATCACAAAAACAAAAGTTTTAGTTCACAAAGTCTGTCAAACACCCTTATGATGAAAGCTGATTTCAGCATACCATTTTGCTGTTTGGATCCTCACTTTAATTTAGGTTTTGGTCTGAGTTTTCCTTACTAAACATCAGGTCATTGATGGAATTGAGAACTTATTTACAAATAATTTATCCAGTACTTTCAGCTTTCAGCAAAAAAAAAAAAATGTAGGTGATCTATCCAGTCTGTCATAGTATAAGACAGGGAAATTTCAGACATGGTTTAAAGACTGAGCACTGAAATAGATAGCTGCTTTAGCACTATCATTAAGAGCTTTTACAGTTATTTCCCTTTGACAAAATGAGCACTGCTGGATCATATCCTTTGTCTGTTAAAATCCTCCAGGAAGCAGGCCTAGAACAGAATTAGAAGTGCCAGAGGGAACACAGGGTGTGGGGATATGTCTGGGGCAAGGAAGCAAGAGTAGGCAAGGAGGAATAACTTCTAGCACAATGTGTATCTGATACTTGTGAAAAGAAAAAGAGAAAAAAGGAAAATTTGGAAAGAAAGATTTCTGTCTGCATTGCATTGTATGGCTTAGAAAATCTCATCCAGGCCCAAGGGAACCCACATAGCAATGATCTCCCCATGACAGGACTCCTGCATCAGCAAGAAATGACTCCCATACTTAGTTATTGACTGGACCATACTGGGGAGGAAGTAACCACAGTCTCTGTGCTGCATCAGATTCTGATGGTACAATAGTTGGATGCTGTTAGCATAGTACATTCCTCAGAGCAGGTTCTCTTTTCAAAAAAGATCAGTTGCTGCAGTAACTCCTTGCTATCCCAGAATACTTGCACAGCTGCTTCTCTACACTTTTTTACTGGGATAGTATAGGATGCTTCTACTGCAGATACCTCACATTTAAGATGTACTGAATCATTTTCCTTCTCTTTTCTGGGTAACTTTGCCCCTAGGTGTTCATTGCATTATATCACAATCAGTCATTTCTAACTGCAAAACCATTCTTATTAACATGCAAATCACTCTGGATTTAACCTACATTCCTAACTCAGAAAGGAACAAGTGCAATAGGTCCTATTTCTTAATTAGTATGGTAAAGGTTTAGAATACTAATAGATCTCTTTCCAACTTTTCATTTCCCCCTACTCTTCCTATTATAAATTACACAAATATTTATTCTTGGCATTATTGATTGTTCTTGTTTGCTCAACAATTGCTTTTCCAAACCCAAATGATCTCTTTTACAAGGATGGTAAATGAGACTTTTGCTTTTTCCCTGAAATTCAAGCTAAGGCCTAAATCACTACATGTGATCAGTCATTCCCTTTTCCCTCTTTGTTGATTTAAGAAGAAAAAAAAATAGATTACTCTTGGTGGGAGGCTATTTCTTCCCTCTTTGAGATGGGAGAAGGAGAAAAAAGGACTTGAGGTAGCAACATCAGAGAAAAAGGATGACATCTTGCGACTAGACAGGACAATTTCCCCCATGTGATTGTGTTAGTCAGCTTTTTGTTGCTGTGACCAAAATACCTGACAAGAACAACTTCAAAGGGAGAAAGTTTATTTTGGCTCATGGTTTCAGAAGTCCAGTTCATGGTCAGCCAACCCCATTGTTCTGGGCAGAGGTGAGGCAGAACATCATGGCAGAAAGGTTTGGCCAAGGAGTGCTGCTCCACTCATGGTGGCCAGGGAGCAGAGACAGAAAGATGAAGGAACAACAAGGAAGATGAACTCTTCCAAGGCAGGCCCCTGGTGACTACCCTTCTCCAACCACTCCCACCTGCCCTCAGTTGCCATCCAGTCAGTCAGTCCCTTCAAACTACAGTGGTCTGATTAGGTTACAGCTTCATAATCTAATCTTTGTACTTCTGAATATTCCTACATTGACACAGGAGCTTTTGCAGGACTCTTCATCCAGATTGTAACAGTGGTATTTCATAAAGGCTGCTGAGTAGGGACAGCTCTTAGTTCACCCCTGTGGATTTTATTTACGAGAGTAGGAAGTGATGATTCTTGCCTTGCTAGTGAATTCCTCTACATAGATCTGGCACTTTGGCCTCACTTTGTAACTGAACCTGCCTGCAGCTTCATTACAAATTGGCCTTACTCTCAATCTCCCTTTAACTTTTTTGTCCCATAACGTCCACAGAATATTGAAAGTTCTACATTTTACACATTAGACAGATTTGCCTAAAATCTTTAGCCCTTCATCAATTTACAAAGATATGAGGGGAGGGACTTGAGTTCTTTTTCCTCTTATCATTAAACATGTTAACATAAATTTACTATTTAATGTCATGGGTCAAGTAATATAACAAGATTGTGAATGTTGGCTGTCAGAACTAGTGAATATATAGTCAGAGCTGATCACAGTTATGCAGTAAGTAATTTTTGGCACCAAATTCATTATTTATTCTCTCTCCATCCATGAAAACACAAAGCCTAACTTTATTATGTACTATAACCATTAGACATGTCTAATAATTTTCAGTTAAATTAGTTCTATTTTAATAACAGAGTGATTTAAAATTATCTTTTAGAGTTTTGGTTTCAAATGTCAAACCAATTAAATGAATCATTTTAGAGAGTTGTTTCTATTCATTACTAAATGATTGTCTTTAATCTATAACTCTTTGCAAAGTGTTTTTCCTAATTACTTGCTATGCAGTAGCTGTTTTATAATAGAAACCATTTTTTGCCAGTTGATAGTCATAGTTTTCATCTATTAAAACCCCACAGTAATCAGGCTTAATTTTTTTAAATAAAACACTTTTTAGCCTTTCAAGACTAATCTATATAAAAATAATACATTTAGAGGCATAAAAGACCTTCATTAGGTTAACATGATGTTATTTTATTTTTTATTGTATCATTATATTATTATTTATTTCATTTTCAGATGTTGCTAGAGTTGTTCAACAATCAATGTAATAGATTCAGGTCCACTAAATGAATTCATCTCCTCTTTAAACTGCTAGCAACTGAAAAAAATATTTCTCATGTGAAAATGAACCTTTGGATATATTCCAAATGAAAACATTTGTCCAAAAAAAAAGCATACAAATGCTGAAATTCCATTTTCTCTGTATTCTTTCTATATAATGGAAAAGTCAATGAAAATCATTTTTTAATTTTTTTTAAAAATTATTTATTCTAATTTGTTATATATGACAGCAGAATGCAATTCAATTCATATTATACAAATAGAGCACAACTTTTCATGTCTCTGGTTCTACACAGAGTCACACCTCATGTTTTCATACATGTACTTATGGTACATGCATGTACCATAAGTGTGTCTCATTCCACCTTCTTTAACATAGTTCTTGAAGCACTATTCAGAGCAATTAGACAGATGAAAGAAATTGAAGGGATACAGATAAGAAAAGAAAAACTCCAATTATCACTATTTGCCAATGATAAGGTTCTATACCTAGAAGACCCAAAAAATTCCACCAGAAAACTTGAACAACTAATAAATGAGTTCAACAAAGTAGCAGGATTTAAAATCAACATCTATAAATCAAAGGCATTTCTATATATCAATGACAAATCTTCTGAAAGAGAAACAAAGAAAACTACCCCATTTACAATAGCCTCAAAAAAATACTTGGGAATCAACTTAAGACATAAAAGATCTCTATGATAAAAACTACAGAGCACTAAAGAAAGAAGTTAATGAAAATCATTTTTACCAGATTATTATTATTTTTTTGCATTAATCTGCCATTCATTTATTTATTTATTATTTCTTACATACATGAAAATAGTGGATTGCATTACATTCATAATTATCCATTCACAGCACAATTTTTCCTAACTCTGTATATAGAGTATGTACATACCAAATTATGCCATTATACATGAGCTCTTTTTTTATCAGATTATTTTAAAAAACTTTCTCATTAACTTATTATCCTCAATTTCTATGTGCCATAAAATCTTTTCAGTACAGCTGTTCCTCAAATGGAGCTTCCATATGACCCCTATACCACTCCTCAGCCTGGAAAGCCACCTGTGAATTACTTGAGGGTCTTCTCTTGATATGGCAGCCAGGGAGATTTTAGGTTTACCTTTGGGAACTATCTGTGGTTTTTCCACACAATAGATTGCCCAAGGCACATGACCCTTATCTCTGCTCTACTAGGAATATCCTTCATAGTATCTTGGAGATGCATGTAACCCATTGGGAACCAGAGAGCCCACCTAACCTTTTTTTGATGAAGAACATTCTATGGAAGGCCTTTGATGTTCCACAATATAAATAAAGCAAGCACAGGCTTCATTTTTCCTTTTTCCTGCTCTGCTTTTTGAAAATATTTTCTGTGTCCTATTTTTTTAATCATTCTATTTTTTCCTAGCTTTTATTTCTCAGCCAGCCCATTCCACCAAGGGGAACCCCACTTCTATCACCTGTGCAGGATGCGGACGAGACCTCAATATTTATCCAAAAGAATTAAAGCCACCTCCCTATAGCAATATATGCATTCCAATGTTTACAGCAGTACAATTCAAAATAGCCAAATTATGTCTGCCAATGGATGAATGGATAAGGAAAGTGTGGTATATATACACAATGGAATTTTACTCAGCCATAGGGAAGAATGAAGTTGCATCATTTGCTGATAAGTGAATAGAACTGGAAAATATGCTTAGTGAAATAACCTAACTCAGAAAGTCAGGGGTTATATGTTTTCTGTCAGAAATGGAAGCCAGAGAAAGAAAGAAATAAAAAAGAATATGAAGAATCTCACAAAATAGAAATAAGAATAGTAGAGTAGGGGAATGATGTGATGGAGAGAGGAGGGAGAAGGGAGGTACTGAGGAATGAAACCAACAAAATTATTCTATGTGCTTGTATGAATATATTATAATGAATTCCACTATTACATGTAATTATAATGCACCAATAAAAATTATTCTACTTTTTATTCTGTTTATTTATTTAGCAGTGCTGGAGATTGAATCCTCTTGCCTTTTGAAGTTGCAGATATAGGATAACACAAGTAATGGAGCAGATGTGGGTAAAAGGAAACCCTCATTAATGGCTGTGAGAACAGTTATTGATAGGTTCTGCAAAGACCAATGATGAAAATGTTTAATGAAGCAAAGAGTATAATTTACTTTCTCGACCAGTATTCTAAATGAACAAAATAATACAAAGAAATATAAGGAAGTACTGGTAGAGATATAAAAGGAGACTATTTCATGTTTTACTCCCTTTTATATAAAGGTTAATATTTTGAGAGTGCATGGAATTAGGGGCTGGAGGTATAGTTCAGTGGTAAAGAGCTTGCCTATTGTGTGCAAGGTCCTGTGTTCAACCCCTCGTATCACTCATATGAAAAAAAGTACTTGCAAATTGGTATTTCTGTTGGGCATGATGAGGCTCAACATGGCCAATATTAATATACCTTAGCTGCATAGTTCAAGGATGGCTTTATCAATTTATGGAGAAGTTATCAACTTATCAATTTATGGAGAAGTTATGGGCTTTCAAATTCATTCAATTTGAAAATAAAAAATTCCAAAGAAAACATTTATGAAGAATGTTTATTATCTATACACATATGTGAAATATGTGTTTGTTATAAAATATATGAATATCTGTGTGACCATGAACCAAAACTCAGAAACACATCTCTGTTGACTTCTCAGTCATCTTTCCCTTACTTTGAAGCCCATCTTTGCATGTTTATGTGTTCTGATTTTCACCCAACTAGCATTGTCTCAAGCAGTGATGGAGTTGCATGTCTATAATCCCATTCTTTCTTCAGAGGAGACTGTGCACACACATGCCTTTCAAAAAGAGAGACATGAAGCCTAATTCCTGATGCAATTCAGCGAGTTGTGTGTCCACATGAAGCCCAATTTCAGATTATTAGTGGTGACTTCCACTGAAATTAAATCCATGACTTGGCTATATGCTCTGAATTGAATGATAGAACCTCTCCCAGAACACAGACCTGACAGTACTTGCCTCTACAATAAAATTAAAAATTTTATAAGTGTGCATCACCTGGGAGCTCAGCATCATTCTTAAAATCAAAAGGAGCTACCCTAGAATGATTTTGAGAATTCTAAATCTGTTCCCAATCATTGCTAACATTTTGTGAACTACATATCTACTGTTACAATTTATCATTGCACCAACTATGTATATAGCTGAATAACAACAACAACATATAAGTTCATATAAATCAAAAACAAAATTAGCAAGCTTATTTCCCTACTTCTCAGTATTATTCTACTGTGAAAATGAATAGAATTTAGCAGAGAGTTTAGAAAATAATATAAACTTAGTTCTTTTTTCAATATTTACTAATCCTATAATGACAATCTTGGTTTGTCAAGATTATTTTTGCAAAGGTGCTCACGTAGCATTTGTTACTCCTTTATCTTTAAAATTACTTATGGAGGGGCTGGGGATGTGGCTCAAGCGGTAGCATGCTCGCCTGGCATGCACGGGGTGCTGGGTTCGATCCTCAGCACCACATAAAAATAAAGAGGTTGTGTCCACCGAAAACTAAAAAATAAATATTAAAAAGTTCTCTCTCTCTCTCTCAAAAAAAAAAAAAAAAGATTACTTATGGAATCAGGGATATAGATCTGTGGTTTTAAAGCACCTGCCTAGCATGCAAGAGGACCTGGGCTCTATCTCTAACACTAAAAGAAAAAAAAAATCACCTGTTTCTTAGTTTAGTGGCTTTCATGCCACTGTGTTTATCAAATGAAATATGTGGTTGTCTCCGGATGTTGGATTCTCTCTATATATTAGTACATATGTCTTTATTAAGTCTTTTGAAATAGTAACAATTTAAAAATTACATGTAAGCTCAGAAATAGTATCAAGGAGTATTTACGCCCATCAGTAGGTAAAACTATGTGTAAAATGAACTACTCTTGTCAAAGAGATATGGCCTTTTGGTAAAATAATTAAAAAATTGCACATAGTGTAATATTTTAAAATGATTACAAATCTTAATCTTTCTGAAAGTTTTTCAATCAAAGATGATGTTTTAGATATATTTTTATATTCAGCATCTTGTACAGTTCATATAAATGCTCTAGATATTTTTATGGAATAAATGAATTAATTTATTTTTTATTATTTTTTAATTTTTATTGTTGGTTGTTCAAAACATTACATAGTTCTTGACAAATCATATTTCACACTTTGATTCAAGTGGGTTATGAACTCCCATTTTTACCCCGTATACAGATTGCAGCATCACATCGGTTACACTTCCACTGTTTTACATATTACTATACTAGTATCTGTTGTATTCTGCTGCCTTTCCTATCCTCTACTATCCCCCATCCCCTCCCCTCCCATCTTCTCTCTCTACCCCATCTACTGTAATTCATTTCTCCCCCTTGTTTTTCCCCCTTTCCCCTCACTTCCTCTTGTATGTAATTTTGTATAACCATGAGTGTCTCCTTCCATTTCCATGCAATTTCCCTTCTCTTTCCTTTTCCCTCCCACCTCTCACCCCTGTTTAATGTTAATCTTCTTATGCTCTTCCTCCCAACTCTGTTCTTAAATGAATTAATTTATAAGAAATAACAAGCTTTGTAGCACTGCATTCACTAATAAGGAGGGGCAGTGTGATATAGTTGAATTCTAGATAGGGCAGAAGGGTGGGAGGAAAGGGGAGGGGGCAGGGGATTAGCAAGGATGTTGGAATATGATAGACATCATTATCCAAAGTACATTATGAAGACATGAATTGGTGTCAACATACTTTATATACAACCAGAGATATGAAAAATTGTGCTGTATATGTGTAATAAGAATTGTAATGCATTCCACTGTCATTTAATTTTTTTAAATCAATAAAAAAGATTGATCTAAGTTTTCATAAATATAACAGCTCTGGGATAAATATAAGAGGGACTATTGGGTTTGGAAGTAGAACAGAGAAAAGGAAGAATATCTCAGATGGGTGAATTTCTTAGTGATTCAGCAATAAGCAAGAGTAGAAAGGAATGAATTGAACAACATCAGTCATATAATTGACTGAATATGCATGCTATTTGGAAGACACTGAAGGGGGTAGTTGGTAATTGTGCAGTAATAAAGAGTAAAATGAGTAGGACTAAAATATTCATGTCCCTGAAATTCAGACAAAAGAATTAAAACATATAATTGATACCAGGAAAATACTATGTGTGCCAAGGTTGACATTAATCTGTCCATCAGTCACACAATCAATAACTTCAAGTTTGTTGTGTTCAGCACTGTGTATTTCCTGAAGATTTATCAGATTTCAATATAGAATATAGAGTTAGGGAAGAAACTAAAGACTTAAAATTTATTTTGGAAAAGATACACTGTTGAGTTCAGGTAGGTATACGGGATTCAAGGATGAAAAATAATATACAACCTGTTGACAGATTGTCTAGTAGGCGTAATGAGAGGAAAAAATGAAAGAGACTTCGACACATGTGTACACTATAGGAGAGCACCAGCCCAGACATAAGTCCTTGAGGGTAGGAACTGTGCTTGTCTTGATCTTTATTGAATTCTACACACCTAGCACAGCCCTCACCATAATAGTCACCTATAGCTATTTGTTCAGTGAATGAAAGAATGAACAAAAGGTTGGAGTACATATATCTTAGTCCGTTGACTCTTGCAATATCCAAATACCAAACAGTAGGTAATTTATAAAGAGTAAAGATTTATTCAGCTCAAGGCTGCGGAGACTGGGAGCTTTAAGATCATGGACTGTATCTGTTGAAGCTGTTCTCACTTTGGGGAACTCTGTGTGGTCTCCTGGGCCAGTACAGGGAATCATAGGAAAGAGAGACACAAAAAACAGAACCCAACTGGCTTTTTAACAGATGCCCTTATCTTGAGATAGTCCATTAACCCATTAATTCATGAATGGATTAAACCATTCATGAGAACAAAGTCCTCTTGATCCAATTACCTCTTGAAGGTCCCACCTGTACCCATCTTTTACTTTCTAACACTGGGGATTAAACTACAACATGGGCTTTGATGGGAACATTCAAGCCATAGCCATACCTACTATTTGCAATGTTCAGAATTCTATACTGAAATGTGAGTAATGCCTATATGTATATATTTACCAATATAATTTAATCTTATCTATGTATCTACTACTTATCTATCTACTTTCTTATGCATAATTGATTACATCTAATGATATAAGAAGGGAAGCACAAACATTGTCAAAATTATTCTAATTATTTCAATTTCATTATACAGCAGTTAGGAATTGAAAAACAAAATTTAATACATGTATATAAAGCTTTTGAATTTGTTGTCTAATATCTCCCCTCTAGCAAGGAAAGAGGACAGATACATAAACAAATTATCATAACTATCAACCCAGAAAAAAATGAAGTGAAAATTCAGAGGTGGGAAGAGGAGGATGCACTTGGAAATGTCTGCAGTGAATCCTAATTGAAGAAGGGAGACAGCATTGAAGTTTTATCTTGAAGATCATGTATCATTCTAATTGATAGAAGCATAGGGAAGGGACTTTGCAGGCTGAGGAAGGTGCTTGAGCATGACCAGGGGAGACAAATTGTAGGTTTTGGTTACAAACTGACCAAAGGTCTATAGAGCACAGCAAGAAACAATAGAGCATAGGGTAGAGAGAGAGATTCTGGGGATCAAACCACCTAAAGTCCTTGAGTGCTAATCCAAAGAACTTGACTTTTATTTTTTTATTTTCTAGGAAATAGTGGTTTTGAGAAGATGAGGGAAGAGGAAACTAACATTTATAGATCACTTGTCATTTGCTAGAGATTGCCTACAATTTTTAATGTTTTTTTTAACAATTAATCATATGAGTTGTGTCTAGGCCAAGGTATAGTCTAACATTTACCTTATGTAGATAACTCAACTCTGATCACTGAAAAGGGAACTGGATGTGTCAGAGGTTATAAGCAGGCTGGACAGTAAATTCTTACTCGGGAAAACAAACTGTGTAATATTAAGTATTTCATGATTATTTGTCAATCTCCTTCCAATAGGTGTAGTTGTGATTCTTACTACCTGACTGGGGCAAGGTTTGAGTAAACTGTAAACCCTAGTGTTTACATTGATATAACAGGTCAAGATTAATAACTGAGGCATGAGATGTTGATGAGCCTCTGAGTCCTTATCACCATGTACTAGCTACAGAATCAAGTAAGGTTTTTAATGCGTCTGATTCTCAGCAAAAGGGAAATAATAGCATTGCCCCTCTACAGGATTTAAGTAGGAACTACCAGAAAACTTGTGTGTAGTATGCTTCTCAATATACCTGGCCAGGCTTTGGGTTGTTCATTCTCAAATGTGGCACAAATCTGCACATTACAGTTTTGCCATTTTGGGGGTCACCATTTGATCAAAGCCTGTCTCCCCCACTAGACTGAGGGTCAGGACCCTTTTCTTTCTTGTTCACCTGTGTTCCTGATCAGTGTGCAGTGACTGGCTCACATCTGTTAATCTTTTCCATTTGTATGAAGTTACTGCTGGCAACCAAAAGCGTGTACTTAGACTTATATCTCTACCCCCACCTCCAAAAAAAAAAAAAAAAAAAAAAAGGAGGGAGTAAGGGAAAAGAAAAGCAGTATGGAGATTCCTCAGAAAACTTGGAATAGAACCACCATTTGAACCACCTATTATCCCACTCCTTTGTATACACCCAGGGGATTTAAAAACAGCATACTACAGTGATGCAGGCACATCAATGTTTATAGGAACTCATTTTGCAAAAGCTAAGCTATGGAACCAACATAGGTGCCCTTCAACAGATGAAGGGATTAAAAAATGTGGTACACGTACACAATGGAATATTAATTAGCCATAAAAAAGAATAACTTTATGACTTTTGCAGGTCAATGGATAGATCTGAAGACTATCAAGCTAAGTGAATAAGCCAGTCCCATAAAACCAAGGGTTGAATGTTCTCTCTGATATGCAGAAGCTAACACACAAGGAAGTGGGCAGGGTAGGAATAAGAATAGGAATTCAGTGGATTCAACAAAGGGGAATGAAGGGAAGGGAAGAGAATGGGAATTAAAAAGTAAGTATAATGAATTGGACATGAGTTTCCTATTTTAATATGTGAATAAACCACCAGTATTATTCCACATCATATACAGCCACAAGAATGGGATCCTAATTAGAATAAGTTATACTCCGTTTATGTATAATATGTCAAGATATACTCTACTGTTGTGTATATCTAAAAATAACAAATAAAAAACAATAAAAATTTAAAAGAAAAAGAAAAATTTTTTCCCCACACAAATTAGGCTAAAAATAAATCTTTGTTCACACATTCATACTGTGTCATCTAGGTCTGGCATCACGTAAACCATGTGGATTAAACAACAGAAGTTTATATTCACATAGTTTATTTTCTTCCAGAAGGCTGGAAACCTGAGATGGAGGTGCCAGACTGGTGAGGGCTCTCTTCTTGGCATATATATGGCCACCATTTCACTATGTGCCCACATGGTCTTAGTACTTGTAAGTAGAGATAGAATTCTCTCATGTTTCTTCTTACAAGAGCACAAATCCCCTTATAAAAACCCAACCTTCATGACCTCATCTAACCCAAATGATTTCCTAAAGACCCTGTGTCCTGATAGCATCACATTGAAAGTTTAGAAGTTTAATGTTTGAAATTTGTTTTCTTTTCTCTTCTTTCTTTCTTTCTTTCTTTCTTTCTTTCTTTCTTTCTTTCTTTCTTTCTTTCTTTCTTTCTTTCTTTCTTTCTTTCTTTCGAGGCAGGGGCATAATAGAATACTTAGCATTTACATACTGAGTTCTTACTTATTGGACTAGATTTCCAAGAGTGAGTGACTATATGGAATTATTTGGTAGATAGTACTGGAGTGACAGTCACAGATATAGCATTTCATATTTATGCTGTGTATATCTGAAAATATTACTTTTTTTCTGTGTCCCTACTATCACTGGGGAATTGGTTATTCATATCCTTTTCTTGTTTTTCTATGAGGTTGTTTTTCTGATTAAAGTATAGAAATCTTATGTATGTCATTATTCTTCATATTTCTTATACCCTGGAAATATTCTTTTCCTGTTATATGTCCATTACCTTTGCTTCCACTATTGTGGTCATGTTATTAAAATTATATAAAAATGTGTCTATTTATTTTGAATTTTAGAATTATTTAAGAAATTTTTATTTTTATTTTTTTATTGGTGCATTATAATTATAAATGACAGTGGGATTCTTCTCCTGTCAGAGGATTAGCTGGCAAAGGTTTTTTTCTCATTTTGTAGGCTCTTTCTTCATGCTCTTGAAACTGAATTTTGCATGTATTGTATGATGGGCATTTCACTCTATTTTTTTAAATGGGAAATTGTACATCACCATTCAATGAATGAACCACTTTCTCCAACTAAATTGAAATACCAATATTATTGCATAGTAACATCAAAATTTCTAAAATTTATACCTTCATTTTCTGTCATTCCTCTGATTTGTTTTTACCCAGCATCGACTTTACATTTCTTTTATTTCAATGGCTTTACATTATGTGGTTTACATTTATTTTATTTCAATTGTTTTTTTGGCCTGAGGAAGTACCAGGGATTGAACTCAGGGGCAGGACTCAACCACTGAGCAACATCCTCAACCCTATTTTGTATTTTTTTTAGAGACAGGGTCTCACTGAGTTGCTTAGCACCTTGACATTGCTAAGGCTGGTAATTCTCCTGTCTCAGTCTCCCAAGTCACTGGGATTACAGGTGTGTGCCACTGTGCCTGGCCCTCAATGGTATGTTGTCACAGTTAAGGTTAGGTAAGGTCTTTACTCCTCCAGTGACATTTATTCTTCCATAATAAATTCCAATATTTTTGAGATCCAATATTTTAAAAATTGATGTTGGAAATATAATTGTAAAATCTTATTAAATTGTATTACATTTATATTTAATTGTAAATTGTATTTACAATTTATAATAAAATTGTATTAAATTTATATAATAATTTTTATATAGCTTCAGTTTTAATGATATCCCTAATATACTTATCCTTAATATATTTTATTTATTTTAATAGATTTTATTTTCATTTTATTAAGTTATCGTTTTACAGTATTGCTTTCCCTTTTCTTTCTTTCTTTCTTTCTTTTTTTTTTTGGAGGTTGATCAAATTGTCACTCGTTTCTTTTTCTTTCTTATAGAGGTACATCAAATTTTCCATTTATATCTCACATCTTATAATCTAGCACTCAGTGACATACGAAAATAAGGCTCCAACTATTTCTTCAACAAGATTTTCTATTTTCCCACTCTTTCACTCTCCCTCCAAACATATTCACTTCCCTTAGCTCTTCTTCTCCTCTTCTCCTGGGTTCTGCATATTTTTAGTTCTAGACCAGTTTTAGAATTTCCCTTGCAGTATTTTAGATATCCCTATTTTTAAAGCCCTTATTTAGGCAATTATATTGTATATTTTCAGTGCTCTATAAGTACCCAAGGTTTATAACTAACCACTGTTTTATTTTATTTAATGTGATCTCTTATTTTGAGATGTTATATTGGGATGAAAAATGGCCCCCAAAAGATAGGTCCAGGTCTTATCAAATGTGACCTTATTTGGAAATAAGGTCTTTATAGACATAAATAATTATGACTCTTAAGATCAAATCATTCAGGATTTATGGTGAACTCTAAATCAATGAATGATGTCTTCATCAGAGAAAGGAGAGGTATGAAACCCAAAGATACAGGGAGGGATGCCATGTACAGATGAAGACAGAGATTGGAATGATGCTGCCACAGGCCAGGGAAGGCAAAGAGTCACCAGAACCTGGAAGAGTCAAGGAAAGCTTCTCCTAGACACTTAGGAAGCAGAGGGACTCTACAAACACCTTGATATTGGACTTTTGGTCTCCAGAACTGTGAGACAGTACCTTTCCATTGTTTTGAGTTGTCAAATAAGTGTCAATTTGTTGTGGCAGCTCCAGGAAGCCAATACATTTATCTTTTCTAATTACTGCGTAGTTTGAGCAGAGTCCTTTTACAAGTGGCTTTCTCAGTTAACATATTCTCTGAATCACTGCACATCCTCACAGATCTCTTCTCTCTCCATACTACATGGTATCTCAGCTGGATATGAAAATCTTTGGTTGAAGCTTATTTTTCTTGGCATCATTAGGAATTTAGTTTTCCATTTTCTGCCTCTAATGTTACATGTCTGAAGTCTATAATGGTTTGATATTTTATTTTTCCTTTTTTTTTCTTTCTTTTTTCTTTTTTTTCCCTATAACTGTATTTCGTTATTTCTTTTTGGAAACTTGTGAGACTTTTATCTTTTTGCTTTGTGTTTTCTTCAGTTTCATCTGGCAGTGAGTGAAAACTTTTTACTATTATTGTTGCATTACAGTTGTACACAATGATGGGATTTGTTGTTCCATATTCACACATGTATACAATATTACAATATAATGTGACCAGTATCACTTCTCAGCATTTCCCAGCTCCCTCCTTACCAGTGAGAACTTTCCAAGCTTAGGTTTCCATTCACCTCAAGAAAACAGAAAATCTTGTATTGTTTGTTTATTGATTACCTCTTTTTAGCTATCTTTTTCATCACTGTGGAATACCTTTTTATAAATAATTTGGCTCTCTTGAATAAATAAAACTTTATGATTACAATCTTTCTGTCAGTCTGTCATTTGATATTGTTTTTCCACTTTATTGATTTGAGTTTTAATAGTAAACAACCTTTTCAACTCAGCTATGAAATTATGTTTTAAAATTTTAGTGTCCAATTTTTAAATGTGCAGGAAAGGCAGAGATGCCTATATTTGAGTCTCCTCCAGCTGCTCTGTTAGTGGGATTGTCATTTAGTTCTGAGTTCTTCCTCTCATGGGCTTTCTGTTGTGAAAGAGGAAGCAGGTGGAGGCCCTTCTACTACTTGGAGTCATCTGACTCTTCTAGGATCCGAATTGATGAGGATTCATTGCTGTTGTCAAACTCTGCCAGGGAACCACCATGGGAACTCTACCAGTGCTAAGTACATCTATTCCTATTTTATTTCTTTAACTAAAGAAATAAACACAGAATGGGCTTGGGGACGATTGGATCCACAGTGAGATGGGCCTGGTCTAAACGTCCATCCATCATGTGGCCTTTGTAGAAACTGTGCTCTGACTGGAGGGATAGTGATGCTTTGTGTCTCGTGAAGTTAATGTCAGTTCAGAGCCAGTGTTCAGACCTGAAAGGTATGATTATTTCCCCACTGCACAAGTACCCTGGTAAAAGGTTTAGTGTCCCTTTGGAAAAGGCTGGGAGAGTGACTAATAGTAAAATTTTTCAGTAGTATATTTGGATCCTTCCTACAGGCTACCCAGCTCCCCATTTAACTCTTTATGGTCCCAGCAAAAAAGAGGAAATACTCACCTCGGCTGATTTTGATCTTCCTTTTCTGGTCCAGAAATTTCTGAGGGCTAAATTTGGTAGTGTTCAAACCTTTAATCCATCACTCTCATCCTGGTTTCAAGCCTTTGTTATAGCACCAAGTGAGAAAGTCCTGTAGACCCTACTTGTGTGACCTAGAGGCCAAAATATGCTGAGCTCAGGAGAGGTTGATAGGCTGCATTCATCAGCAAGTGTGGGAATGGGAGAGATACTGCACAGCAAATGATCCCAGGACCCTTGTACCACGATCAAAACCAAAATTTCCAAGGAAAATATGAACCCCTTCCTTTTAAATGAGTTTAGTTACTAATAAGTGAACTTTGAGCTAGATCTAAGATAGTTTTTATAAGTCATTTCTTTCCTAATATAATTTGTGTATTCAAACTTTCTAGGATTAGGATTATTTTCTTTTTAAAATAATTTATACTTATGAAATGAGACTTTGTCTCCCAGCAGAAAATTTTTTCAATCGATTAGAAATCCTGCTTTTCAGGGTTATACAGTGGAGGGGGTAGAGAGAGAGGAGGGGAGGGGAGGGGAGAGGTGGGGAGGGGGGAGGGTGGATGATGGGAAAGGCAGCGGAGCACAACAGACACTAGTATGGCAATTTGTAAATCAATGGATGTGTAACTGATGTGAATCTGCAATTTGTGTATGGGGTGAAGGTGGGAGTTCATAACCCACTAGAATCAAAGTGTGGAATATGATATGTCAAGAAATTTGTAATGTTTTGAACAACCCACAATAAAAAAAAAAAAAAAAAAAAAAGAAATCCTGCTTTTGACTTTCATAGACTTGGGCCCAAAGTGCAGAGCCTTTCTTGTTATTGAATTGAGTTAATTTTAGGCATTGGTGCTGATTTACAAAATTATTGACAATGCCTCTGTTTAGACCATGTTCAACTGACAAAGTGTTTATTGAAATGCTCAGGTTACCAGCTGTCTCACCTCACATATCTAAAATCCTGGGGTTAATAAGTGAGTCATCAAATTCTTTTGTGACTAAAAGAATTTCATTTTCAAATAATCAGCCCTCTTTTATGCTCAGTGTTATGCTATTACCAACATGTATTTAAATTCCCTACTAACTTATTATAGCCTTTTCCTTGAACTCATTTCAAATTGCTTCTGTGGATTGTTGCTTCATGAATACCATTTGTTACATTTATTCATATATGTGCTCAGTGTCTTTAATTTCTCTCTGTTCACCCTCTCCTCCCTTATCTCTATATTCTAGTTTTCTTAACTCTTCTCTCCTTTACATACTCTGAAAGACTCATCTATTCAGGTACTCTTTTTAATGATTCTACTTAATCAAATATTCAGACGATAATATAAAACACACATGTGTATTTTAAGAATAAAGGAAATGCACAGGTGAAGAACTGTTTTTACATTAATGGCATCTAAGAAGGCTCCCATGTATTTCTCTCCACTTATAATGCCATATGTACTAGAGGTAAAAATTATAATAATGAAAATGATAATGAAAACATGAGCTTTTATTTGTAGAACACTAAAAACAGTGCCCAGCATGAGTGTTTTGGAAAAAAAAAACATAATTCAAATAATCACTTATTTTTTTCTTCTGTGTAGCTTGCCACCAATTTAGGCTATTCCAAACAATGTAGTTTAATTTTGCTCAATTTTGAAATACTCTGGAGTGGAATTATTCTCTCTATATAATTATGTAACATTTTTTTAGCTCATTATTATGTTTCTGAGCTTCATTCATATTACTGCATATAACTATAGTGTAGTCATTTTTTATGAAATATGTGTGAAAAAATAACTTGTTTTTTGGAATTTATATCCACCTTCTTAATGGTGTCTTTGATGCACAAAAATTCTTTTTTTAATTTTTTACCTGTTCTTTTTAGTTATACATGACAGTAAAATGTATTTTGACATATTATACATACATGGAATATAACTTCCCATTCTTGTGGTTGTACATGATGTGTAGTTACACTCATCTGGTCATATATTCATATATGGACATGGGAAATTAATGTCTGATTCTTTTTACTGTCTTTCCTCTCTTTCTTTCATTCTCCTTTGTCTAAGCCAATAAACTTCTATTCTCTTACCCCTTATTCTGTGTTAGCATATGCAAATCAGAGAGAACATTCAGCCTTTGTTTTTTTTTGTGTTTGGCTTATTTCACTTAGCATGATAGTCTCCAATTTCATCCATTTACCAGAAAATGCCATAATTTCTTCTTTATGATTGGGTAATATTCTATTGTGTAAATATACCACATTTTCTTTATTCATTCATCTGTGGAAGAGCACCTAGGTTGGTTCCGTAGCTTAGCTGTTGTGAATTGAGCTGCTATAAACATTTATGTGGCTGCTTCATTACAGTGTGCTGATTTTATGAGTATATACCATGGAGTAAGATAACTGGGTCAAATGGTGGTTCCATTCCAAGGTTTCTGAATAATCTGCATACTTTTCCAGAGTGTTTGCCCCAATTATGCATCAAACTTCTTATGAGTCACTTAATTTAGCAGTCTTTTCTCTGTTCAAAGTGTTTCCTGTGTCTTGGATAAGAAATAATTTACTATTTTATAGCATGAAAATATTACCCCATGTTGACCTTTTTTTACAAAACAGAAAATTTACTTGAGAACTTAAGGCCTACTCAGGCTCAGTAGCATATGTACTACCTTCAATTAATGATGGAGTGCTGCTGTGCATGTCCAAAATAATGGCATGAGTGCCAGAAAAAATGAAGTTCACGATGGTCAGCTCATGGTAACTTGGTCCATGTTAAAGCATTTGGATTCTATTAAGGTTCAGTAGCAAAATAAGTAATGTTTATCAAAAGAAATTAATTATTTACAGAAAATGCTGGCAAGACTTTATCCCAAAATCTTAAGGTCCCACACTGCAATTCAATGAAAGGGACCTGGAAGAGGCTCCAAACAACATCTCTGTCTACCTTACACTTTAAACACTCAGAGATTTACAACATCATGTGGTCCAAGAGGTAGAGCATCCCACAGAGCCTCTTGCAGAGCCTTCTCCTTTCCTGGACTTCATTCAGAACTAACAACTTTTCACGTCATTTGGTAAATAAAGTAGAATCACACATCCAAATGAATATGATACAGCCTCCAAAATTTAAAGAGGCTCACTATGTATTGTGTCTCTCTTTTTGTTGTACAAAGGGCCAGACACAATATCTTATTCTTCATCTTAGAAAGATTATACTGATATGCCCCACACTCTTGGACCTCTAGAAATTTCACTGAGGTTGAAGTCCCCTGGATTTTTCTTGGGTTTATTTCCTATCCTCTGACATGCATATGTCTTAGCAGTAAGTCTAGAGTCTTTGCCACATATGGTTCACTAGGTCCAATCAGCATAATGTCAGCAAGGAAATAGGCCAGTGTGATACCTTGTGGAGGGGAATGGGATTGAATCCCTGTGAACCAGCATAGGACTAGGAATTGATACACACCTCAGATAGAACTGTTAAGGTTTATTGATGGCTTTACCTGCTGAAAGTGAAATTCTTCTGGTGTTTTATTGACAGATATGAAGAAAAAAAATCATTTGGTGAGTAAATAACTGCATACCAGGTAACAGGGCATGTATCAATTAGCTCAAGCAACAAAACCACATTTGGTATAGTAGCTACAATTGAAGTTACTGCCTGGTTAAGTTTACAATGATTTGCCATCTTCTCCAAGATTCATCTTCACCTGTCATAAAGCAAAATAAATAGAGATGTGATGAGAATCACTGTATCTTTCATGACCTCAATGATGGTACTAATCACTAATCCCTTCAGGAATGGCGTATGGCTTTTGGTTTGCTACTTTCCTAAAAGTAAATGTAGTTCTAGTGACTTCTACTTGGAATTTTCCACAATAATAGTCCTCATCCCACAAGTTAGGGAACAAATGTTGAGATTCTGCTAGTTTCTGAGTATATCCATTTAAAATATACCTTTTTTGTTTGTTTGTTTTTTGTTTTTGATACTGAGGATTGAACTCAGGGGCACTCAACTACTGAACCACATCCCCAGCCCTATTTTGTATTTTATTAAAGACAGTCTCATGTTGAGAGCCACAGCCGAAGGGGCCCCAGCAAACTTCCAGCTGCCAGCAAACTTCTAGCTGCCAACTGATTGGCTCCTCTGTGGTGATGCTCATTGGGTTGTTTCCCCGCCCTTTCAGACCACGGAGCTGCACATTGAGGGACTTTTTTTGGCTCCGCCCATGCGACCCAGCCAATCGGCCTCAAGAGCAGGAGGAGTGGAGGAGGTTGAGAGGCTTGTGGGAAGCCGGTGGTGGCAGTTGGGCTCTGAAGGTTTTCCTGAAGATCTGTGTGGTTTGGCATGTGTGTTCTAAAAATAAAGTTCGTTTCTTTTGACAAGTGGCTCCTGAATTGTGCCCAGCCAGACTGTGGCAGTCTCACTGAGTTGCTTAGCACCTCACCATTGCTGAGGCTGGCTTTGAACTTGAGATCCTCCTGCCTTCATTTCTGGAGCCACTGGGATTACAGGTGTGCCTCTGCGCCCAGCTCCAAGTATACCTTTTTGATCTGAGGATGTAACCACAGGGTGAGTTTTTGGACCCATTGAATCCACTATGAATGGACCTGACCTAAAAATTTACTGATCACCTGATTAGAAGCCTGTTCCCTGACTAGCAGACCACAGTGATATTTTGGGTGCCCTGGAATTAATGTCAGTTCAGAGCCAGATTCTAGTATCCCTGAAAGGTCTAATTATTTCCCTTTCCCAAAAAATACTTATGCTGGTAAAAGGCCATAAGTGCATTTGGGAAGTCTGGGAGAAAGATTAACAGTATACATTTTTGGAAGTATACCAGGATCATATCTCAAGGGGACATTGTTTCCTCTTCATTTAATGGGTCATGGGTCTGTAAGATGGATAAAGATTGGAAATTGTGGGTTGGTTTCTGTGTCCTCTGTTCTGTACCATTGGTCCACCCGCCTGTTTTGGTACCAGTACCATGCTGTTTTTGTTACTATTGCTCTGTAGTATAGTTTGAAGTCTGGTATCGCTATACCGCCTGATTCACACTTCCTGCTTAGCATTGTTTTTGCTATTCTGGGTCTTTTATTTTTCCATGTGAATTTCATGATTGCTTTCTCTATTTCTACAAGAAATGCCGTTGGGATTTTGATTGGCATTGCATTAAACCTATAGAGAACTTTTGGTAAAATCGCCATTTTGATGATGTTAGTTCTGCCTATCCATGAACAGGGTATATTTTTCCATCTTCTAAGATCTTCTTCTATTTCTCTCTTTAGGGTTCTGTAGTTTTCATTGTATAAGTCTTTCACCTCTTTTGTTATGTTGATTCCCAAGTATTTTATTTTTTTTTGAAGATATTGTGAATGGAGTGGTTGTCCTCATTTCCATTTCAGAGGATTTGTCGCTGATATACAGGAATGCCTTTGATTTATGCGTGTTGATTTTATATCCTGCCACTTTGCTGAATTCATTTATTAGCTCTAATAGTTTCTTTGTAGACCCTTTTGGGTCTGCTAGGTATAGAATCATGTCATCTGCAAATAGTGATAATTTAAGTTCTTCTTTTCCTATTTTGATGCCTTTAATTTCTTTCATCTGTCTAATTGCTCTGGCCAGTGTTTCGAGAACTATGTTGAACAGAAGTGGTGAGAGAGGGCATCCCTGTCTTGTTCCAGATTTTAGAGGGAATGCCTTCAATTTTCCTCCATTCAGAATGATGCTAGCCTGAGGCTTAGCATAGATTGCTTTTACAATATTGAGGTATGTTCCTGTTATCCCAAGTTTTTCTAGAGTTTTGAACATAAAGGGATGCTGTACTTTGTCGAATGCTTTTTCCGCATCTATCGAGATGATCATATGGTTCTTATTTTTAAGTCTATTGATGTGGTGAATAACATTTATTGATTTCCGTATATTGAACCAGCCTTGCATCCCAGGGATGAATCCTACTTGATCATGGTGCACAATTTTTTTGATATGTTTTTGTATCCGATTCGCCAGAATTTTATTGAGGATTTTGAAACTGAATCCCTTTCTCTCGCCATGCACAAAAGTTAATTCAAAATGGATCAAGGAGCTTGATATCAAATCAGAGACACGCCGTCTGATAGAAGAAAAAGTTGGCTATGATCTACATACTGTGGGGTCGGGCTCCAAATTCCTCAATAGGACACCCATAGCACAAAAGTTAATAACTAGAATCAACAAATGGGACTTACTCAAACTAAAAAGTTTTTTCTCAGCAAAAGAAACAATAAGAGAGGTAAATAGGGAGCCTACACCCTGGGAACAAATCTTTACTCCTCACACTTCAGATAGAGCCCTAATATCCAGAGTATACAAAGAACTCCAAAAATTAGACAATAAGATAACAAACAACCCAGTCAACAAATGGGCCAAGGACCTGAACAGACACTTCTCAGAGGAGGACATACAATCAATCAACAAGTACATTAAAAAATGCTCACCATCTCTAGCAGTCAGAGAAATGCAAATCAAAACCACCCTAAGATACCATCTCACTCCAGTTAGATTGGCAGCCATTATGAAGTCAAACAACAACAAGTGCTGGCGAGGATGTGGGGAAAAGGGTACACTTGTACATTGCTGGTGGGACTGCAAATTGGTGCAGCCAATTTGGAAAGCAGTATGGAGATTTCTTGGAAAGCTGGGAATGGAGCCACCATTTGACCCAGCTATTCCCCTTCTCGGTCTATTCCCTAAAGACCTAAACAGAGCATGCTACAGGGACACTGCTACATCGATGTTCATAGCAGCACAATTCACAATAGCAAGACTGTGGAACCAACCTAGATGCCCTTCAATAGATGAATGGATAAAAAAAATGTGGCATTTATACACAATGGAGTATTACTCTGCATTAAAAAATGACAAAAATCATAGAATTTACAGGGAAATGGATGGCATTAGAGCAGATTATGCTAAGTGAAGCTAGCCAATCCCTAAAAAACAAATGCCAAATGTCTTCTTTGATATAAGGAGAGTAACTAAGAACAGAGTAGGGAGGAAGAGCATGAGAAGAAGATTAACATTAAACAGGGATGAGAGGTGGGAGGGAAAGGGAGAGAGAAGGGAAATTGCATGGAAATGGAAGGAGACCCTCAGAGTTATACAAAAGTACATACAAGAGGAAGTGAGGGGAAAGGGAAAAATAATACAAGGGGGACAAATGAATGTCAGTAGAGGGGGCAGAGAGAGAAGAGGGGAGGGGAGGGGAGGGGGGATAGTAGAGGATAGGAAAGGCAGCAGAACACAACAGACACTAGTATGGCAATATGTAAATCAATGGATGTGTAACTGATGTGATTCTGCAATCTGTATATGGGGTAAAAATGGGAGCTCATAACCCACTTGAATCAAAGTGTGAAATATGATATATCAAGAACTATGTAATGTTTTGAACAGCCAACAATAAAAAATTAAAAAAAAAAAGATTGGAAATTGTTTGAGAGGCTTTGACTCTCAGTTTTTATGATTCAGATTAAACTTTTGTTCACTTGGCTTAGAAACTTTTTGCATATAGAGATCAATATGAATTTAGTATGCTTGCAGCCTATTTTACTACTAAAAACACCATAAACAATTAGCCAGTGCTGTAGGTCTGCTTAAGTCAAAATATTCTGATTGCTGCTTTGCCTCTGATCTCCACTGTGATAACCGGGATCACCTTGCCTTTGGAGTTTTCATACTGCCACTTGGCCCCTGGCATTCCAGGATCCAATTAATCCCATTCCCACCCACATCCTACTGGTGGTGGAAATGGAGTCTCATTGGTGAAATGGGCTGGCTGTGGAATAAAAGCTAAGAAAGGTTGAGAGGCAAAAAACAAACAAACAAACAAAAACAGAGTACACAGAAAGTAATTTTAAAAGCGGGGGCAGGATGAGCTAGCTGATCTTAGGGATCAAGCTTCCACACTAAAAAGAGCAAAATGAAGCCCATGCTTTCTTTTTTATATTGGAGAACATCAAAGGTTTTCCAATAAATGTTCTTTGCCAAATAAGGTAGGAGGTGGGCTGTCCAGTTACCCCAATTCCAGAGCTACAGGAGGTGTCTTCCTAGTAGAGTAAAGATAAAGGTCATCTGCCTTGGGCAATCTAATGCTTCCAGTGGAGCTAGGATAGTTCCCAACATTGATCCTAAATCTCTGTGGCTCCACACCTAGAGAAGACCCTCAAATAATTTATGGGTAGCTCCCTGCCTCCCATTGCATTTAGTGACTGCTGTTTTCAAGGTAAGACCTGACCCACAGACGTCAGGGTCACAAATTTATTTCTTACAGAAGTGTTAAAAGTATTGTTTTCTGGACTCACCTGAGTGGATGAGTTGATCTTAAATTACAGGTCCACTCTAAAAATTTTGTCTCCCTCAGTCTTTAAATTTTTCCTTTTTAAGTTTTTTAAACCAAGACAGGCCCATTATTTCCAACCTACTCATTGTGGATCACCTTTGGTCTCTGTTTCAAAACACTGGAACACTTTCTACCTCCAGTTCTGCAACACTAAATATAGGATTTTTGCTTAAGTGGGTCCCACATTTACCAATAAACTTGGCCTAATCTAATTTTACTTTCTTTCCATCATTATCCTACACATATTTAGTATCCATTCCTACACAGGTTTCCCAAATTCTCTATTAGTTTGAAAACTCAAGTGGTTCTTTTACAGGGTAGTATACTTACTCATGGACCAAATTTTGTATCTGATCTTTAGTGACATGCTTGGATTAGAGTCTAATAACAGGTCTTGAAGAAAAGAGAGTTAATGGGTGGTCTGAACAACCATATCATTTTTTGCATGGCTACTGCCTCAGGGGAAGCTATTACTATTTCCTTAGGCAATGCAGCCTATCACTGACAAAAGTAGCTTATCAGAATTTAGAGGTGAAATGTCCTCAACTTCATCATACTATTTCTACATGACTCCATTCCAATGTACAGAATCCCATTCTTTCCCAATCAATGCCTTCAATTTTTAGCAGCAGACAGCTTAAGGGCCTAAGAGTTCAACTTATGTTATAATTCAACCAATTGCACTATGAAATTCTGCATTTGTTTTTCAGCAATCTGGGTCCTAGAGATACAGGGAAAAAGAATTTCCTTCAGGGCATATACAGAAGCTTTTGGGTAAATTATTCAGCATTTGAGCTGTGATTAGAATTTCTGAATTCATCTTTTTATTTCTTTACTTTATCCAGTGACAATGGAACCAGTTAGTTTGTCAAAATGTTTAAAAGTGTCTTATACAAAGCCACCCAGATCTTTTTTATTTATATATTTTAAATTAATTAATCAATTTATTTGTTCTAATCAGTTATACACGATAGTAGACAGCTCTTCGATTCATTGTGCACAAATGGAGCAGAATTTTTCACTCCTCTGGTTGTGCAAGAAGCAGAGTCACAGCATTCATGAAATCATACATGTATTTAGGCTAATGATGTCCATCTCATTCCACCATCATTCCTACCCCTTTGCCCCATCCAAAGTTCCTCCTTGTATTCCATGTGACCCCCCACCCCACCCCATGGGGATTCTCATCCACTTATCAGAGAAAACATTTGGACCCTGGTTTTTTGAGATTGCTTTATTTTGCTTAGCACGATATTCTCCAACGCCATAGTATCTTTATCCATTCCATCTATTGAATGGCATCTAGGTTGTCTCCACAGTTTAGCAATTGAGAATTGTGCTGCTATAAACATTGAGTTGCTGTATTACTGTACTATGCTGTTTTTAAGTCTTTAGGGTATAGACTAAGGAGTGGGATAGCTGGGTCAAATTATGGTTCCATTCCAAGTTTTCTAAGGAATCCCCATACTGCTTTCCAGATTGGCTGCACCAATTTGCAGTCCCAGCAGCAATGGATGAGTGAGTGTGCATTTTTCCCCACATCATTGCCAACACTTATTGTTGCTTGTATTCTTGATAACTGCCATTCTGACTGGATTGAGATGAAATTTTAGGGTAGTTTTGATTTGGATTTCTCTAATTGCTAGAGATGTTGAACATTTTTTTTTCATATATTTGTTGATCATTTTTTTATCTTCTTCAGCTCCTTAGCCCATTTATTGATTGGGTTGTTTGTTTTGGTGTTAATCTACTTGAGTTCTTCATGTATTCTGGAGATTAGCACTCTATCTGATGTGCATGTGGAAGAAAAAATTTCTCCCAAAATGTAGGGCTCTCTTTTCAACCCATTGATTGTTTCTTTTGCTGAGAAGAAGCTTTTAAGTTTGATTCTCTCTCATTTGTTGATTCTTAGTTTTCTTTCTTGTACTTTAGGAGTCTTGTTAAGGAAGTGGGGTCTAATCTGACATGATAAAGATTTGGGCCTACTTTTTGCTCTATTAGGTACAGGGTCTCTGGTCTAATTCCTAGGTCCTTGATCCACTTTGAGTTGAGTTTTGTGCATGGTAAGAGATTAGGGGTTTAGTTTCATTTTGCTGCCTATGGATTTCAAGTTTTCCCAGCACCATTTGTTGAAGAAGCTGTCTTTTCTCCAATGTGTATTTTTTGCACCTTTGTCTAGTGTGAGATAACTGTATTTTCGTGGTTTTGTCTCTCTGTCTTCTATTCTGTACCATTGGTCTACATGTCTATTTTGGTGCCAATACCATGCCACTTTTGTTACTATAGATTTGTAGTGTAGTTTAAGGTCTGGTATGGTGATGCCTCCTGGCAGTAAAAGTGTGAAAACTGGAAGAAAAATGAGAAAGCATTGTTGAAATCAAAATATAGATTGAATCTTGTAAACTGAACAAAGAATTAAAACCAACATTGGTTACATATATAACCATTAGCCATCTGATCTTTACATAGTGCTAACTATATGTCAGGTTCCATGAAGTTACTTCACATTATAGTAATGCATTAATCCTCACAAAAATCTTAAAAGGTAAACATTTTTATCCCTTTTTATAGATTAGAAATTAAAGTCCTAAAAAATTAAGGACTTTTCTCAGATTTACACAGCTAGGGAATAGTAGACAAGGGACTTGAAGCGAGACAGTATGACTTCAGTTTACACTCACCAAGTAGACTTAAACCTAATAACAATCATCATTATTGTCATAACCACCACCAAATATACTTAAATCTAATTTGGCAATATCATCTAAGAAAAATATTTGGTTTGGTGATTTTTTTTTTCTGAAAAAGTTTCAGTGTTATTTTAGCTAAATCTTTTTTCTAATCTTTCATAATAACACAATCAGAGAGTAGATATCATTGTGTACAATGTTAAAATAGTATCTGTCATGCTAAGTGAAGTAAGCCAGACTCAGAAAGTCAAAGGTTAAATGTTTTCTCTGATATGCAAAAGCTAGTCCAAAATAAGGTGTGTGTGTGTGTGTGTGTGTGTGTGTGTGAGAGAGAGAGAGAGAGAGAGAGAGAGAGAAGGAGGAGTGGGGGGGGTGGGGAGACTTCATCAAAATAGAAGAAAGATCTGTGGATTAGATAAAGGGGACTGAGGGAGAGGGATAAAGAGTGGATACGGGAAGAACAGTGGAAAAAACTTCATCAAACTTTCCTATGTCCTATGCACATATATGAATATATAACAGTGAATCTCACCATCATGTACATCCACAAGACAGTAACCAGACAAACAAAAAAACTCAAGGTATCAGAAAGATCAATAGAATAGAGGTAAGGAAACAGGAGAGGGAGGAGGAGAGGAAAACAAGAAATACTAGGGACTGAATTAGAGCAAATTATATTCCATGCTTTTATAATTATGTCAAAATGAATCCTAATGTTATGTGTAACTAAAATGAATCATACAAAGGGAAAAAATGGTATGTTGTTAGAAGATGGATACCTACAGGGGCTGTACCCATGTAGAAGTCATTTATTATGTTCTTTAAAAACAATTAGAAAACCAAGCTAATATTAGCCTTTTATTCTCTTATGAAGGACATCAGCAGTTAGCAAAGGGGAAGAAGGTGAAAGAAAGCATTGCAGGTGCTTCAGTGTCACCGTCAGCTACTGGCATTTAACCCTGAGATGCAGGTTATCACCCTATTTCCAAGTTCTGGGTTTTACATATCAAATAACAAGACTGTTATACTTCTTCAATAATCCATAAAATGTAACTCATCCATTTTCATAAACTATCTGAGTCATCATGAAAATTTCAAGATGGTTTTGATAGAGCTGATGTTCAGAGACCAGAGTTTAAAATTTTAAACTGTGTAAGCACAGAAAAAAGGATACATCCAGGCGATGACCTGGCAACATCATTTCTCTCTTCAGTTGTTTTCCTTGGAGTTTTACAAGCAAAAAGAATGAGAGGCTTCCAGATATCTTCCACCATCTCCTATTGAAAAACAATGGTTAAGTCTAAAATATTTTATCCTATCCTTCAGTATCCTAAATTCCAAAGTATATAAAATGAAACCTTTATATTATTTCTAAAGCTATTTGTTATTTTCAATTGACAAAATTTAAGATAGGCTAAACTTCAATGAGGTTAATGTGTTACAGGAAAATTTAATACTTCCAAATTTTTTGAAAAGTCTGATAAAATGGTCTTTTATACTCATGTACATATAAATCAAAATACATAATCCCTTACCTAATGACTTTCTCTTCCCATATACGTGGATTAAAATTCTAACTTCTTAAATTGGTTTACAAGTTTTTTTTTATGATAGGTTTTCCCATTTCTGCAACCTAATTTCTTCCTTAAAAAGCAATTCTTTATTGCCTGGCATGAGTAAGACCTTGGATTTGATCCCCAGCACCACCAATTTTATTTTATTTTTTAAATCTTCATTACTACTAAGAAAATAAAAAAAAATCAAAGAAATAGACACACTATTTTTAAAAAGCAACAACTCTTCCCTGGCAGTTTTTTTCTCATTCTTCCAACCTTATTGAGATACTTACATGCAATATTTTTCTGCACTATCTGCAGCACCCCTTGTACCATTAGCTAACTGAAACCAATCCCACTTTTATTTAACATCTGAGCATCTTTTATAATGTGTATCAAAATTGGCCAAATCCAATCACTACTTCTAAATACCAAGGTTACCAGCACCCTGGTAGAGCAGATTCCTGCTTGGAGGCGTGAACCAACTGGGAAAATAAAGTCTGAACATAATCAATAAGGAATAAAAGACAAAGACAGAAATTAGTTTTAGAAGCAGGGCGCCCTGTGGGTCTTCCAGCCCTGACAGGGACTGGAACTAAACAAGTAAAAAAAGTTCCAATCCTTTATTTAAGGGGAAATACATCAAAGGTTTTAGTATGGCAGGCTCTTGAGGAAAACAGGATAAGGATGGGAAAACAAGTTAGTTGTTTGGGGCGTGGCAGGTTAAACCCATGTCCAGGGGACTGCGTTTGAACTGTGAGCTAAGGCAGAGCGCCAGCAGGATCTGGGCTGTCTGGAACCTGGGAATTTCACCAGGAAGTTCCCAGAAAAGTAGCCTCCCTGCCTTATGTTGGCTCAAACAAACACATAATTTATACATGGCTCCCGACATCTAACTGCTTATTTTAATCACCTATTTGGGAGCATTTGACCTCCATTTTAATATTCTTTCATCTCATTTTTTTTTTGTGTGTGTGTGTGTGGTACTAGGAATTGAACTCAGGGGCACTCGACTACTGAGCCACATCCCCAGCCCAATTTTGTATTTTATTTAGAGACAAGGTCTCACTGAGTTGCTTAGTGCTTCGCTAAATTGCAGAGGCTGGCTTTGAACTTGCAATCCTCCTGCCTCCACCTCCTGAGCAGCTGGGATTACAGGTGTGCACCACCACACCAGGCCTCATCTCAGATTTTATGACGTCACTTTTTCTGGTTTTTCTTCCCACCTCAAAGGCTGCTTCTTTTTCAGTTTGGTTCTTTAGCTCCTTCTCTATAGCTTAGCACCAGGGCTACTTTTCCCTTCCGAACATATTCTCTTCCTAAGTGATTTTATCTGAAATTATGTAACATCTAAAACTTGATAGCTTCCAAATATATGTTTGCAAGTCTGATTTCTCCCCTCAATTGTACCCTGCTATTTCTACCACATTTTGTAGACATTTCAAACTTAAACTGTGGTATTCTGATCCCACCATTCTCCCTTACCCCTCCCACAGGATTCTGCTAACTTTTTCCTACCTTATTGATGTGTCACCACCCATGTATTGTGTCAAGTTTCGCCCAAGTCATTTTTATTCTTCCCCTCGCCCCTCACTGTAAATCCTATTTGTTTTGCTACGTGTACTGAGATTGTCAGACTCACCATCATCACTCATCTTTACTATTACAAAACAATTTTCCTTCTCTTAGTCTTAACTTTCCATAGTTATGACCTTTTAAAGCCAATGTTAGGTTGTGTCATCTTCTGCTTAAAACCTTCTAAAAACTTCACATTATATTTTGAATAAAATCCAAGCTTGCTCCCATGACTCTCCAGAAGGGACATCTGCCTCTTCTAATTCAGATTGCACTAGCCCCCTCTCTGCTCATTAAGATCTGGCCATAGACTCTTCTTTTTGTTCCTGGAATGCCATGTATATTCCTGCTTTAGGACCTTGTCAATCCCCATTTTTAACTGCCTAGAATGCTGTTCTTCCTCTGGTTTTTCACAATTGGTTCAATCTTATCATCCAGGCTCCAGTCTTTTCAGTGTGTGTGTTTTCCTGGTGCTCTTTGTTGTCCCCCTGCTGATCTCTGCCTTCTTGTTCACCTAGGTTTTCTCCCTATGTGCAAGCCACTCTCCCTGTGTCCCTGTTTCCAATAGTTTCTCTTTTAAAAATAAAGACACCAATCATATTGGATTAGGGGCCCATCCTTCTCTAGTATGACTTCATCATAACTACTTACATATGCAATAATCCTATTTACAAATAAGGTCACATTAAGAACTTCAGGGTAAGAATTTTAGGGGATGTTTCTGGAGAAGCAAGTAGAGTTTTTCCTAAAGAAAAACATTCGACACATGATTTTGACAAATGAGCCTACTGTAGTCTAGTTTAATCATTAGAAATATTATAAATAGACTTTAAAAACATATGCATGTTTTATGAATTCATCTCTGTTGTAGCTTAAAAATGCCAAAAGAAACTTTATATTCTATGGCAGTTTTCAGGATGAAAATACTATTTTGTTCTTCTTTTCTTTGATTTCTTTAGTGGATACACTAATTAACTCAGGTCTACTACACAGTTAAGCCACACAGAAAAAATGTAGGAATTAATAGTCTTTCATATTATACAGACTGTAAGTTAGTCTGATTAATGTAGCAAATCCAAAAGAACATGCTAAGCTCCAAACACTAATAGTAGCTCTCATTAAGCAAACCAACGAAAGTCCTTTTCCAATTGCAAGAAAGAGGAAGAAAAATGGAGAGCAGAGCTGTTTTAATGTTATGCAATCGGATATTGAATACTAATACTTAGGAATAGTAATGGAATTAGAAGATCAAGAGGCTGGGACAGTAGTAGAAAATTAGGACTCAGGGACAAATAAAGTGCGGGAGGATGGGATACAGGTAATGATTGGACTTGTTCTTCTAGGTATCTGCCAAAACCACTTTCCTAAATTTGTTTTCTTCTAAGAACTTCTTAATGTATTCAAACAGTTTATCTTTCTTATAGTACTATTTTCTAATAAATGGAATCCATTTATTTGTGAAAAGGCTTTTTTATAACATATTGCTAAAGAAGAAAGGAAAATATACTGTCGGTTTTGATCTGTGAGGAATATTTTAATTTTATATTTTCTTTCATTTTAAATATAAACACACATATTAGTATTAATTGGCCAGAATAAGCTAACAACTATAGCAAATGATTCTAAAAATGTCAATGTCTTAAAATAAGAAATATTTATTTACCATTGTATTATATCAAATGTGCATCAACAAAGAGTTCTGTAGTCAATTATTCAGTGTAGGATCCTTCTGACCTAATAGCCTCCCCATTCTGTAAGTCCTTGAAGTTCACTGCTTTTCAACTGGCAAAGAAAGAGAATGAGTAGACTATCACCCAAGATTTTCTCCTAAATCAAGCTTTGAAATGACAAACATTTTACTCATATTCAGGAACAAGAACTTGTTCCATGACCCTACCTCAATGGCAGTAATCTAAAGTCTACCTATTGTCCTAGGAGAAAAGGAAAAAGAGGGGAGAGAGAAGTTTAGCATTCCTAGGCAGTATCCTTGCAACATATTGGAATCACAGTAATTCTATATTTGTCTTCTTTGTAGCAGGTAGAGATGATAGATGGATAGGTAAGTCTTCATATCAATGTACCTTTGGAGGAGTTCTTAACACTTAAGCAGCTAGCCTATTCATTTTTTGGTGATAATTCTATACATACATATATGTAATGAAAAATTCGAAAGTAAAGATATTGACCATTGTTTAAGTCCATGCTTTGATAAGCTGTTTTATTAGAAAAAATACAAATTTTCTTGGGAATGATAGTTAATACCGGCTTCTTGTTATTTCATAGTCCTTTTCCACAATATGCCCAATTAGTAAAGTTATCCTACCCTGGGCTATAATGAGATGATGAAAATCTAAGATGTGCTAATAATGCTAAGAGTACATATAGTAGCACTAGTAAGTAGTTTAACATATATTTTCCTTTTCACAACCCTTATAATTAAATAATCTGTGTTCTTTTTTCTAGAAACATCTTGAATAATGTCGCTAAGTTTGTGTCAGCATATGTCAGTGGGGGGAAAAAGGAGTTTTATGGCTTATCAAGTGCTACCTTAATAAATGGAGAGATTTTAAATGCACTCCTCATACTAGGGCCTGCTATTATTTCTTGAAGGTCAACTGTAATGCTTGGCCCTTAGAGTAAAGGAGCCTTGAAGGATTTTTACTGATGGAAACATTTACATGCAAGGATATGTTGCCATGTATACCCCAGGGATACAGACTATATTCCACCTTGACTATGGCCAATTACCAGTAGAAAATAATGTAATGGAAGTCTTAACCACTTTTCTTGGGAGGTGTCATGCCCCTCTGAGGCATTGCTAGAAAAATTACAGTGCCATAATGAGACTCATAATTCATGTCAGCCCCAAGCCTTTTCATTCATTTATAAATGTTTTAAAGCCCTATGATTCATAATGCCATGAGCTGGTTTTCTTTCAGACTGTCATGCTGCCATTAATACCAACCATTCCTGCCTCTTGCCAACAGAAAAATCTACAGTAATATATCATAAAGTTTAGTGTTTGCCTTGAGTTGTTGTAGTACAATTTTTTTCTAGGTTCTGAGTTAGTACAGAGAACAGTATATTGTTGTTTTTGTTGTTATTGTTGTTTTGTTTTTTAGACAAATCTTGAATCTTGAGAATGAAAACAAGAAAGAAGAGAATATCTTTACACCATCCAATATGTTATTTTAGAGTTGTTCTCTATTAATAATACACTTTTTCCTTATATGTGAGAAGGATAAGTTTTAATATTTAATTGATACAAAATTAAGGTGAAAATGGCCAACTGAACTACAAGGCATAGAATAAGAAGTCTTTTGACTATCAACCCATCCCATTATTGTATTTTATCTTCATTCTAATAAATAATAATCAATGCATTTTCTCTTTTTGAAAATCTCTTTTAGCAATTCATTTGTAGATTTTATTAGAAAAAACTAAACATTATTCTATTAAAGCAGTTATAACTGCTCTTAAAATTTTTGAAGTTACATAATAGAAAACACATGTCTTAAAGGTGTGGGTGACCCTTTTGGTTGTGATGTCCTTTTGCTGTTCTTGGCAAGAGCTGTTGCTATGACTCGAATCACATTATGACATAGCAGTGAGGCATTGTAGAAATGATCTTGGTTTTCTTCTATTCAATAAAATTCAGGGGACCCACCAAATATTTGAAAGGCCCACTGTGAAGGCTCTTATTATAGTATCTGATCCAATTTAGATCCAAGCAGGAAGTTATCAACAGCTATAGATGCCCCCCAAAAACAGAGCTTGTAACTGGACTTCTTCAGATCTGGAATCCCAATATCAAGTGATGACGGCTGCAGGTCTTTGCTATTGGCCTCCTTACCACTCCATGTTGTTAAAAGAGAGCCTGAGTTCTCCTTGAGCTTTAATCCATTACCTCAGTTCAATCCCTAGCTTCACATCTGAAGGTTCTTCTGCTCAGAGTATATTCATCCTGTAAAAACTGTGTCAGACGCCAGATTTTTGAGTTTTTCTGCAAATACATTTTCTAATGAAGAACATCTCTTTTGTGAGTCCAGTATTCGTTCCTAACTGGACACTCAACCACAAAAATAAAGTGATGATGATCAGGTTAATTTGCTCTGAAACACAAAGTCTCTGGTTCTTTCATTCTCAAATGGTCGAACTTTCAGCCAGAAGACTAAGCAAGAAGGCATTATTATGTGAATTTTAGTTTTCCCTTTTATTGTAGATAAAACATTTTTTTTTTAAATTGTGCTATTAGAGATACAGGAAGGAAAAGGGTGAACCTGAAAAATTGGTTTTACCAGGAGATCAACAAAAACAACATTAGGTAAAGCAGAAAACAGGAGAAACATAGATCCACCAAAAGAGGAAACAAGTTAGAAGTATCTTCAAATGATTTGTAGTCATTTTATTTTCATTAAAATAGAACAAATGCTTAGTTCAAAGAGAATATACAAAGAAGCAAATGGAAGATAATGCTTAAGATCAGAGGTTCAGCTTTCATTCTAATTTTAACTTTCTTCTATTTATTTTACTCTCCTCTCAAGTTCACATTTTGGGTCAAGCAATAACACCTTCATTTTATTACAAATCTGTCATCATAGTTCATCAATATGATTTATTTCAGCAGCTATCTATTGCTATTGGGTTACTACCATAATGAGAAAATGTTGAAAGCTTATGATATTCCAGGAAATTTTCTTAGCATTTTATTACATTAAATAATACACTCTCCTCAGTAATGTCCATGATGTAATTATTACCAGCCTTCCATTTTCACAAATGAGAAGTGTGAGGCACAGTGAGTTTAGGGAACTTGCCAGAGTGCACATTGTTATTACCCTCAACCTTGGATTTGAATCCAGGCATTCTGTCACCAAAGTCCACACTACACCACAGCCACATATACATCATGTATGTATATACTAAAAATTGTCATAATGGTTCTCACACTAGAAGTCAAAAATTAAAGGAACATTGTATATACCCCATGCACATATGCAAATGTCTGCTTATAAATACTTGAAATTCACAGCTGCTTTGCTTGCAGAACTTCAGCAGTTCTAGCAAATTTACATTTCATATTTTATGATAATTTTCATTCATTTTACTCTTTAAACCAGCTTCCTTTCTTGTTTTAATGGGGAATGATAAATTTATCATACTATTTAGTGCCGTTTTTAAAATGTGTGTTCCAAAGAACATCTGCCTCTAAACCAAATACTCAGATTCTGTTTTTCTACCCCAAATCTTTTGCAACAGTATCAGGGAAGAAGCCTAGGAATCTGGATTTTTCAAGTTTCTATGGTGTGTCTAATGCTTCCAGAGTTTAGAAGTTACAAAACTTCCTGGCCACCTTTCAATTTATAACTTCTGCCTGCTGCAATTTAGACTAATTAGATAGAATATATTAACTTTCCACTTGCTAGTCCTAATTATCGAAGAAATACAACCTCTTTTAAGTGGCTTCCAAACAGTTCTTACAGCTTTCACCTCTCTTCTCCAAAATCACAAAGACAAATAAGGCAAATTCACAAGCTTGTGTCCAACCCAAGATTATTCAGTTCCTAATAAGTGAAAATGTTTCCTTCACTGCCTCAGCACACACTTTATTTATAGTTTCCTCCTTCAAGCACTTTTTAAAATGCTTCATTTACCTTGAATCAATTCTTTGCTAAGCACCATCCCTAAATATTTTATAGCCTTCTTTTTGCATTTGTCTTAAATCTAGATTTTCCCCTAGAAATGTTTAAAAACAAACTTTTGATTTTTTCTGAAATATTTAAAGCAGGATAGCTAATGCCATATTTATTTTCCCCCATTGTGTATTACACTACCAAAGTAATTTTATTCTCACTCTGCCATCATTAAAGTTAACTGAAATCAGAGGACATCACCACCAACGGAGTATTGGACAAGAGCCAGCTTAAATTTCTCAAAGCAAGGTTTCCCATGCATGGTCTAGTTGGTGTGTGCATGAATTGATGAATGCTAGAATCTCAACCAATTGCTCTGGGTCCATTTAAGCAGATGTTACAACTAGTAATTTGAACAGTAACACTGCAAGGACACTGTAAGAGACAATTTCAAATGATGTACATTGAAAATAAATAAGATTGATAGACCCTTAGCCATGCTAATGAAGAGAAGAAGAGAGAGAACCCAAATTACTAGCATACGGGATGAAAAAGGCAATATCACAACAGATACTAGAGAAATACAGAAGATAATTAGAAATTATTTTGAAGCCTTATACTCTAATAAAATAGAAGATAGGGAAGGCATTGATAAATTCCTTAATTCATGTGATCTGCCTAGATTGAGTCAGGAAGATATACACAATTTAAACAGACCAATATCAAGAGAGGAAATAGAAGAAGCCGTCAAAAGACTACCAACCAAGAAAAGCCCAGGACCAGATGGATATACAGCCGAGTTTTACAAGACCTTTAAAGAAGAACTAATTCCAATACTCTACAATCTATTTGAGGAAATAGAAAAAGAGGGAGTACTTCCAAATTCATTCTATGAGGCCAATATCACCCTGATTCCAAAACCAGACAAAGACACCTCAAAGAAAGAAAACTTCAGACTAATATCTCTAATGAATATAGATGCAAAAATCCTCAATAAAATTCTGGAAAATTCGATACAAAAACATATCAAAAATATTGTGCACCATGATCAAGTGGGATTCATCCCTTGGATGCAAGGTTGGTTCAACATATGGAAATCAGTAAATGTAATTCATCATATCCATAGACTTAAAGATAAGAATCATATGATCATTTCGATAGATGTAGAAAAAGCATTTTACAAAATACAGCACCCCTTTATGTTCAAAACACTAGAAAAACTAAAGATAACAGGAACTTACCTCAACCTTGTAAAAGCTATCTATACTAAGCCTCGGGCCAGCATCATTTTAAACAGAGAAAAATTGAACGCATTCCCTCTAAAATCTGGAACAAGACAAGGATGCCCTCTCTCACCACTTCTATTCAACATAGTTTTTGAAACACTGGTCAGAGAAATTAGATAGACTAAAGAAATTAAAGGAATAACTATAGGAAAAGAAGAACTTAAACTAGCACTATTTGCTGATGATATGATTCTATATCTAGAAGACCCAAAAAACTCTACCAAGAAACTTCTAGAACTAGTAAATGAATTCAGAAAAGTGGCAGAATATAAAATCAACACCCATAAATCAAAGGCATTTCTATATAGCAGTGACAAATCCTCTGAAAAGGAAATGAAGAAAACTACCCCATTCACAATATCCTCAAAATAAAATAAAATACTTGGGAATCAACCTAACAAAAGAGGTGAAAGATCTTTACAATGAAAACTATAAAACCCTTAAGAGAGAAATAGAAGAAGACCTTAGAAGATGGAAAGATCTACCTTGCTCATAGATAGGCAGAATTAATATTATTAAAATGACCATACTACCAAAAGCACTATACAGGTTCAATGCAATTCCGATCAAAATCCCAATGGCATTCCTCATAGAAATAGAAAAAGCAATCATGAAATTCATCTGGAAAAGTAAGAGATCCAGAATAGCTAAAGCAATTCTAAGCAAGAAGAGTGAAATAGGTGGTATCGCTATACCAGACCTTAAACTATACTACAGAGCAATAGTAACAAAAACAGCATGGTACTGGCACCAAAACAGGATAGTAGACCAATGGTACAGAATAGAGGACACAGAGACTAACCCACAAAATTACAACTACCTTATATTAGACAAAGGTGCCAAAATGCACTGGAGAAAGGATAGCATCTTCAACAAATGGTGCTGGGAAAACTGGAAATCCATATGCAACAAAATGAAATTGAATCCCTATCTCTCACCATGCACAAAAGTTAACTCAAAATGGATCAAGGATCTAAGGATTAAACCAGAGACTCTGTGTCTAATAGAAGAAAAACTATGCCCTAATCTCCATCACGTGGGGCTAGGCCTCAACTTCCTTAATAAGATGCCTTTAGCACAAGAATTAAAACCAAGAATCAACACATAGGACGGATTCAAACTAAAAGGTTTTTTTCTCAGAAAAAGAAATAATATGTAAGGTGACTAGGGAGCCTACATCCTGGGAACAAATTTTTACCCCTCACACATCAGATAGAGCTCTAATCTCTTGGGTATATAAAGAGCTGAGCAAGATAAGCACCAAAAAAACAAATAATCCAATCAATAAATGGGCCAAGGACCTGATCAGACATTTCTCAGAAGAGGATTTACAATCAATCAACAAATATATAAAAAATGCTCATCATCTCTAGAAATCAGAGAAATACAAATTAAAACTACTCTAAGATACCATCTCACTCCAGTAAGAGTGGCAGCCATTATGAAGACAAACAACAACAAGTGCTGGCGAGCATGCAGGGAAAAAGCTACACTCATACACTGCTGGTGGGAGGGCAAATTGGTGCAGCCAATTTTGAAAGCAGTATGGAGATTCCTTGGAAAACTGGGAATGGAACCACCATTTGACCCAGCTATTCCTCTTCTTGGGCTATACCCAAAGGACCTAAAAACAGCATATTACAGGGTCACAGCCACATCAATGTTTATAGCAACACAATTCACAATAGCTAAACTGTGGAGCCAATCTAGATGTCCTTCAGTGGATGAATGGATAAAAAAATGTGGCATTTATACCCAATGGAATATTACTGAGCAATAAAAAATAATAAGATCATGGCATTTGCAGGGAAATGGATGGCATTAGAGCAGATTATGCTAAGTGAAGTTAGCCAATCCCAAAAAACAAATGTCGAAAGTCTTCTCTGATATAAGGGGGGTGGGGGGTGACTCAAAATGGGGTTGGAAGGGAGAGCAAGGGAGGAAGATTAACTCTAAATAGGGAAGAGGGGTTGGAGGGAAAGGGAGGGAGAAGGGGAATAGCATGGATGGTGAAAGGAGACTCTCATCATTATACAAAATACATGTATGAAGATGTGAATTTGGTGACAACATACCTTATATAAAATCAGAGCTATAATAAATTTTTGCACAATGGTGTATTAAGAATTGTAATGAAAATAAATAAATTTTAAAAATCATTTAAAAATTATGTGCATTATTTGTGAACTGTAAAGAAATATCAGAAGAAGAATACATCCTCCTGGTAGCATTCAAAGTTAACCTAGTTAACTGAATTAAGGGCCACTATTCATGGCTAAGTTAAAAAAAAAAAGAGCTGGTTGTGGACTACACTTCTCACAATCATTTAGGGAATAATTTAATATAAGAATATATTTTGCAAACTGAAATGCCTGTAAAGGCTTTATTATTATTATTAAACACTGAAAGAACAAGTATTTAGATATTTACTTTCACAAATCTAGCAGTAATTTTGATAGGTCACATTTCTCATTTTAAGGAATTGTTTTATATCTTCAGTTGCATTGAGATACTGTGATTACAGATACTGATTAAAGTAGTGTGATCATTTTCTGACACACTTGGAATTCTTTCAGTTAGAGATTTAGGAAGGTGGGTAATGAGATCTAATTTACAGATATTGTGCTGAAAGTAATATTTTTAGGATTATGGAAGAGTGCTATTTTAGAAGGCACTCTTATATGGTAACACTCTTGTATTATATGGTAACAACTTGAAAAATGGTTCATCATTGTAGCATTAATACTAACACATTACATTCTGATCCTAGTAGCTTATGAAAAATCAATTAATAATTCCATTCTGTCACCTGTACCTGATGAAGTGGGGTGTTTTGGGCTACATATGGTAATATTTAATCATATTTAGTTACATTCAATTGATGTTAAATAGTCCTGCAAGGTAAATGAGTAATCTGGTTTAGGGAGTATACAGGATGCAATTTGTTATAGCCTATCATCTTGAAACCAATGGCTGTCATTAAAAAATATTTCCTGAAAGAAGACTCAAATAAATCACAAGTAGGAAAGGGGGCATTGCAGCTCATAAAATAGAACTACAAAAGTTAATAAGAGACTATCATGAACAATAATCATACACCCCATATTGGATGACCTAGAAGAAATAGATTAATTTCTAGACATATGCAATCTACTAAGATTAAATCATGAAGACAGAAAATCTGGACAATAAATACCAATAAATGAGTAAGGAGATAAAATCAGTTTTTAAAAAAATATACCACCAAAGAAAAACCCAGGACCTTATGGTTTCACTGGTAAATTCTCACAAATGTTTAAAGAAGAATTAAGATTAATCCTTCTCAAACTTTTCCAAAAACTTGAAGAAAAAGGAATATTTTCAAATTTGTTTATGAGACCAGCATTATCCTGATACCAAAACCAGACAAGGACCCTACAATAATCAAAAGCTTCATGCCCATATCCATGATGAACATACATGCAAAATACCTCAATGAAATAGTAATAAACTGAACTCAAGAGCACATTAAGGGAGATCATACACCATGATCAAGTGGGATAAATCCTTTCATGGATGCAAGAATTGTTCTACAAGTGAAATCTATCAATGTGGTACACCAAACTAATAGAATGAAGGATGAAAACCATCTGATCATATCAGTAGATGCAGAAAAAAAGAAGTTTGAAAAAATTCAACACACTAATATGATAAAAATTCTCAATAAATTAGGTCTAGACAGAATGTACCTGAATCCAATAGAGCCCCACATGATAACAACCACAGCTAATATCACACTTAATGGAGAAAAGTTGAACTTTTCCTCTGAGATCAGGAATAAGATGAGAAGGTTCTATCTTACTACTTATATAGTCCCAAAAGTTCCAGACAGAGCAATTAGGCACCAGAAAGAATTAAAAGTATACAAATGGAAAGGAAATAGTTAATTTGTCCCTGTTTGCAGACAATGTGATCTTATACACAGAAAACCTTAAAGAATCCACCAACGTTATAACTAACAAATGAACTCAGTAAAGTTGCAGTACAGAAAATCAACATATAAAATCCAATAGCATTTCTGTACACTAATAGTGAACTACCTGAAAATGAACTATCTAAAAAAATAAATGAGGGGCTGGGGATGTGGTTCAAGCGGTAGCGCGCTCGCCTGGCATGCGTGCGGCCTGAGTTCGATCCTCAGCACCACATACAAACAAAGATGTTGTGTCTGCTGGAAAAACTAAAAAAAAAATAAATATTAAAAAATTTTCTCTCCCTCTCTCTCTCTCAAAAATAAATAAATAAATAAATAAATGAGAACAATTCCATTTACAATAGCTACAAAATTAAATACTAAAGAATAATTTTAACCAAAAATGATAAAGATTTACATATTTAAAATAATGAACCATTCATGAAATAAATAAAACACAAATAAATACAAAGAATTATTGTGCTCATGGATTAGAAAAATTAATATTGTTAAAAGTTCATATGCTGTCCAAAGTAATTAATGTATTCAATGCAAAATTCAAAATTCCAATGACATGTTTCACACAAATACAAAAATGTTCCTCAAATTTGTATGGAACCACAAAATACCCCTAAGCGCCAACACAATCATGAGCAAAAGAACAAAGCCTGGAGGCATCACACTATCTAACCTCAAAATATATTCTAAAACTACAAGAATATGGCCTGAAACCATGAAACTACTTTTTTCTTTAAATGGGGAAATTCTTCAGAATATTGAAGTGGGCAAGGAATTTTTCGATAAGACCCCAAAGTCAACAAAAGCAAACAAATAAATGGGATTACATCTAGCTAAATGACTTCTGTGCTACAAAGAAAAAAAAAAAATCAACAAGGTGAGAGACAACCTACACAATGAGAGAAAACAATTTTTAAACTATATATCGATCATAACAGAACTCAAAAACTCAAATAACTCAAATAATGAATAATAAACCAGAAACAAAAATATCATATCCATAATATACAGAATATACAAAGAACTCAAAACCTCAAATAACTCAGTTAAATAATGAATAAAAACATAAATGGATATTTTTCAAATGGTCAACTGGTGTATGAGAAAAAATGTTCTACATCACTAATCATCATCAAGAAATGCAAATTAAAAGCACAATGAGATATAACCTCACACCAGTACAAATGGCTATTATCAAAAAGACAAAAGATAGCAAGTATAACTAAGGTTGTGAAAAAAAGGGGAAAACTTCCATACTGTCAGTGAAAATATAAATTAGTACAGCCATTATGAAAAACAGTAAGGAGGACCCTCAAAAAATATGAATAGAATTATACTCTGATCCAATAATCTTACTATTGTTTATATAAACAAAGGAAATGAAATCACTATGTTGAAGAGATGTGTACTCTCATATTCATTGCCCTGTAATAAATTGTAGCCAAGAAATGGGAGAAAAAAAAAAACTAATTGTCCATCAACTGATAAATGGATAAAAAAAAAATGTGGGTATGTGAACACAATGAAGTACAATTCAGTCATAAAAAGAAGGAAATTCTGCCATTTGCATCAACATGGATGGACCTGGATGAAAATTATGTTAAGTGAAGTTAAGCCAGGCACAGAAGATAAACACTATATGTTATGAATTTTATGTGTGAAATCTAAAATTGTTGACCCCAGAAGAACAGAAACTCCAGGGGCTAGGATGGTTGGGGCTGTCAGGGGAAGATTTTGGTTAAATGATACAAAATTTCAGTTAGGAGGAATAAATTTAAGAGACCCCCTATTGTTCAACATGGTGACTACAGTTAATAACAACTGGTTGTATTTTTTTTTTTAATATTTATTTTTCAGTTTTTTTTTGGCGGACACAACATCTTTGTTTGTATGTGGTGCTGAGGATTGAACCCGGGCCGCACGCATGCCAGGCGAGCGCGCTACCACTTGAGCCACATCCCCAGCCCCCGGTTGTATTCTTGATAAAGGCAAAGAAGTGAATAAAAATGAAGTTAGATGTATATAAGTGGAGAATATATGGTGGTTACCAGAGGCTGTGGGTGTGGATGAGGATCGAGAAAGATAGGTATTGGTCAAAGGCTTAGACATTTCAGTTAGAAAGAAAGAATAAGTTTTAGTTACTTATTGCCCAGCATGGCAATAATCTATGTAGTATATTTAGAAATTGCTAAAATAATAGATTTTAAACATTCTCACCACTAAAAAAATGAAGTGTGTGAGGTAATAGATATTCTGACTAGTTTAATTTAATCCTTCTACCATGTATAATAGTGAGTATGTGGAAAATTGAAACATCATATTGTTCCCCACAGAAATATATAATTATCTGATAATTACAATTTTTATGTGGTAGATACTTTTGAATACTGTTTTGAGGGTGGTTTCTAATTGCTAATATACCAACAGTTATTGTATTCCCCAGTATGTTTAAGCCAACTGGTTTAGGCAGCTTTTTCATCATTGTGAGTAAAGCACTAGATAAGAACAATATAGAGCAGGAAAAGTTTACTTGGGGCTCATGATTTCAGAGGTCTCAATCTATATATGGACAACTGTTTTAGTCAGCTTTTCCACTGCTGTGATTAAAAGAACCCAACCAGAACAACTTTAAAGGAAGAAAAGTTTATTTGGGGGTTCATTGTTTCAGAGGTCTCAGTCCATAGACAGCAGGCTCCATTCCTCAGGACTCCAGTTGAGGCTGAACATAATGGTAAAGTGTTTGGTAGAAGGAAGCAGCTCACATGATGATCATAAGTTAGAGAGAGAGACCCCACTTGCCAGATCCAAATATATACCCCAAAGCCACACCCCCAATGCCCCACCTGCATCCGGTTACCACTCAGCTAATCCCATTAGGGATCAATTCACTGATTAGTTTAAGACTCTCACAACCCAGTCATTTGTGCACTGAACCCTCTTGCATTGTCTCATACATAAGCTTTTGCGGGATACCACATCTAAACAATAACAGATGACCATTGATTGCTCTGGGCCCAAGGTGAGGCAATGGCAGAGGGTATGTTGGATAAAAATAGCTCAGGACATGGCCACTGAGAGTCAGAGATAGCTCTGCTCACCAGGAACAAAATATATACTCCAAAGGTACACTACCAGTTACCTACCTATCCAGCATACCCTACCTGCTTAGAGACTGACCACATAATCCATATCAGGGGATCAATCCACTAATTATGTTACATCTCTCATAACTTAATCATTTCACCTCTAAAAATTTTCACATTGTCTCACATGATATTTCAGTGAACACCTCATATCTAAACCATAAAACCAACTCTATTTTTTTGATAATATATAATTAAATTAAATACTACTTTTAAAGGATGGGTAACTATTTCCTGATAAATTTTGCATTTATATTTTAGAATCTATGCTAAGATCCAATTATATTTTCTTTTAAGGGCTTATATATAAAAGGACACAATTCTGAACTAGTGATTAAAAGCCCTCTTCTTTGTCAGAGGCCTATTTTCTGGCCCAAAGCTTCTTTGAGCTTACCAAGCCCCTCCTTAGAATTATGTCTCTGGAACTTAAGTTTAAGCAGAAATTTTCTAAGTTCATAGCTCACTGGCTCCTCTTTCAGCAACCCCTCATCACCACCAATCACATCATGTACTAAACACAATTTTTTTTTCAGAGTTCTAATTGGAATAGCACCTTCTCAAATGCTTGGGTCCTTTACTCTGTATAGCCCTTTTCCTTGCTCTTTACTTTCTTCCTGTGGTAAAAATTGTTATGAATTTCTCCCTGGTTAAAAAAAAAGAATATTTAATATTAGTTAATTTAGCAGAGAAGCTTTTATCTTCCATGGCCAAGGATATCTGAGGGTCTTGTAATCAAGATAGTCTCTCAAGTTATACCCAGTCTTTCTTTTAAGCCTGTTTTACTGAATTTAATAACAATTTATTTGATTAATTTATACTTTTATTATTCAAACACACCAAGCCACTCATAATTTAAATTTTTTTTCATCAATCTTTTCTCCCTCTCATACTTCCTCCCTCCCCTTCTCCCTTTCCCCCATCCTTTTCATCTCCTTCTCATATTTTGATATATGACTTTCTAAACAACAGAAATGAATAAAATAGAATTTTTGTTTTTCAAAATAGGTAGCCATGAAACAAACAAGCAGAAATGATTCTGACTAAATCTCCCAGAATTGTTCAGAAGAAGGAAATTCCCCTTCACTTTATTTAAAGGATAATAGTTTTATAATAACATTCTGTGATAACTTAGAAGTCCTTGTGCTTTCCCGGTTATGTTTTGTGTATAAATTTCTCACATTAAGAAAATGTCTCATTTCAATAAAGTCTCTACGCTGCATGAACTTGAAGTAATTATAGAACTGTGACTCGGTTAACCCATAGTGGACTCAGAGAGTCTGGAATACCAGTAGAAGTGCTGGACTTCAACCAGAGGTTGCTCCTTGACCCAAGGAATGGAAAACACTTAGAGTTTGCATGAACGGGTGCATGGCTGGAAGGGAAGAGTTTTCAGGAAGTGGAACAGAAGTGGCAGAAGTGGTAACAATGGCAATGGAATGTTTTCTGTCCTTCTATTTCAGAGTATTTGTGTTTGGGAATATATATATATATATATATATATATATATATATATATATATATATATATATACACACACACACACACACACATATAAATTAAATCTTTTAGCAATTATAGAGCTATATTTAGAAATCTGGCTATATCCACTCCCATCATATCATGGCTAACCTGTTCTTCAGGCTGTTTACTTTATGTTTATGTTTAATTTGTTAGTTTACATTATGTTTAATCCATAATTTCTAATTTCAGATTCCACTAGGTAGAATTTGTCACAGGGCCTTACTCAGACAAAGGGGAGGAATTTATTATACAGGCGGCTGCCTCCACACCACTGTTTCCTAAACTATGGAAAGAAAAGCCCAAATTTGGGTGAACAGTTAGCTCTCTCCTCATATTTATGAGGTCTTAGCTTTCCATAGTTATGTTTGAACTCCACTGTATCTACTACTGTGGCACAATCCCTGTATTGAGCATAAGTATATGTTAAAGTACTGTGAAAAACAGAAGAGAATATTCAAGAATCTTAAGACTTTATTCATCTTTTACAAAACATGCTTCAACATAAATAACCTTTGCAACTTTATATTTTTACTTTTCTACCATATATTCTTAAATTAGATACAATAGTTTAGCAACCAAACTCTGAGTTCTAAGATTAATTATTCTCTTATGATGTTTTTCATCTCAGCTAGAAGAGAATGTATGTTTCTAACTCATTAACATTTTCTGGTCATTAGCATTTCCCATTAAACTTCCCCAATAGATTAAGTCTCCACTGATTTCAATGTAGTTGCCTGTGGATACCACACAGAATGACCATAGAGAAAATATATAGAATCTGAATTATTCTGCAGAGACCCTAATTAGGTTCCCCCATTCATAGAAATAGATCTTTCATCCGTAACAGCACAATGCAATTAGGGCTGGTCTCTTGTAACTGGCCATGGGTGCAGTCAGCTGATACTAATGTTTCTTTGGGAAATACTCGAATAAACAGTGTCCCATCGTTTTCATGTGAGAATTTGTTCTCATAAGAATTGCCTTTCATTTCAGTGTTTAGAGTTGAAATTTAATCCCATGGCTTTATATTTCATTCCAATTTTCCTTTTTTTCTTAAGTTAGAATTTTACTTTGGGTCTCCCTGAAGCATATTTTATATACTTATTAAACACTTCCTGACAGACCACCTATAACACTTTAGGAATGGTTATTCCACGGAAATAACATGAATAACAACAATAGTACTGGCATTGCATTTGGCACTTACAAAAACAGCCTTTCATCATTTTCATTTAATATTTATAACAACTTTGTGAAGCTCAGGGAATGATTGTCAACAGAAACACAACTGGTTGATAGAAGAACTGATTTTATATTCAAGTCATATACTCCCAAAATTAAGTAGATTTTCTGCTATATCATGATGCCCATATAAGTTTTTTATAATACATGAACTCAAAACAATTTGAGAGTAGTTAAAGTGAGTTATTGATAGCAAATGCATAGAAAAACATTAATAAAAATGTAAACCTTTATTAAAAAAATAAGATTTCACATGTTATAAAGGGTGGGGATGATAGATGCATGGTTGGAAAAGACAGAAAAAGAGCTATTCAAGAACAGGTATCAAATTCCTGCATAAAATCAGGAAGATTTTTGAAAAGAGACCAGGAGGAAAGAAATACATGGGGTATAGGTGGCAGAGGGCCAGAAGGCAGTAAGAAAAGAAGCTAGATCCATTAAAATCCATTAAAGAAGGCTTAAGTCTGGAGAGCTTTGAAAGTCGGCAGATAATTTAGACTTACTAACCAGGTAGTAACAAATCAATATGAGCTCTCAAGATATAAGTATTAGGGCAAAGTGATTTAAAGACAGAGGTACCTGGCTGTGGATATTGTATTTGCTTGAAAATGAAAAGGCCAAAGTCAGATAGTCTCTTATTTCCAGGTTGAGATGTGAAGAGGATTTAAATGCTTTAGCAATGCTCTGAAAGAAAAGAGAGGCCAGGGCTCAGGACTGTGTTGGACATAAGCTGTAAAAGAGAACGAACGGTCAAAGATAGAGCTGCAAAATTTTAGCCAAGGGGACTGAAGAATGAGAGACTTAAGGGCTAACTTGTTTTCAAAAATAATGTTGAAATAATCTAGGTCTAATTAAAAATAAGTAATTTTTAACTGACACATACTGTTATAATTTGGTTATGGAATATCCCTCAAAGGCTGTTGTGTTAAAGGCCTGATTCCTTATGTAGCAATGTTCAGAGGTAGAGATTTGGGGCTCTGACCTCACCAATGGATTAATCAAATGGTGGAAACTGCGGGAGATGGAGCCAAGTTGGAGACGTGCAGGTCACCAGGGAAAGGCATAACTTGTTCCTGGCCCCTGGCTCTCTGGCCACTTGTTTGCCATCTACCATGAGATGAGTGGCCTCAAGGCCAAAGCAAGAGAGCCAACCAACCACAAACTGAGACCATCAAAACCATGAGCCAAAATAAATCTTCTCTCCTTTAAATTGTTTTTCTCAGGCATTTTGAGAAAAAGCTGACTAATGTATATACTAATTTTATGTGGTGTATTATTTCTAATGTAAGTAATTATCTATCAGTTCACTTAATTTCACCAACTTTTACAAGCAATTTTTATTTCTTAATACTAGCAACTGTGAAGAGCTTGTGTTTATTAGGTATCTATTCAATTTATAGAACTATTTAATCCCTCAAGATTAAGATTCATTTTTGGTCCTCCCAGAAGTGCTTAAAAATAAGTAAAATAGTAAATGTCTTCATAAAACAAGCTTGTAGGTTTCTAATATTTTGAAGCTATTAATTCTGACCTTTAGAAAAGCTTTCTAATTCATACGCAAAGCAGCACTTTGGTCATTAGGCTTTAAAGTAGACAAGTTTAAGATGTTGTTCCTCAAAATGGTTGGGTTCTTAGAATTAAATTGAGACAAACAATTTTAGAAATCATATTGCAGCCTCCCAATTTGTAGTCCGGAAACCAAAACTCAAAAATTTACACAAAGCATAGATATCAGGGATTGGAAGTCAAATTTAGTGACTATGGATTCAGTGTACTATATAGGAATGATTTTTAAACGATTTTGACCTCTTACCTCATAAATACTGCCTGAGAGCCCAGTGAATTAGGTATATTATGCCACCTTAATTTTTAGAGAGAAACAAATAAGACATGTACAGTTGTCAGAATTCATCCAGATGAAGTTTAAATAACTCACTTGAGATCACCTGCCAGACAGGAAGAAGTTGGGATTTGAACCCAGGAATTTCAGTACCAAAATCTGTACCCCTATGCTGACACTCAAAGTCCTCACCCCAGTTCCTAAGTACTCTCTGTGCCACCTTCGACACAGAGAATACTGACCATAGGGAAATGAATAGTTTCCTGCCCACCAAGAGTGATCTTCAGTGTTTTGCAAGAGATTCTTGGACTATTAAAAACCAGAGACAGTATTACAAACTCCAGCCAGTGTCATGGGTGATGGGGCATTTGACATGGAAAGACAATTGAAAGAAAATCTCATTCTTATCCTATTGTTCCTTCGACTCAAGACAGAGTGAATACCAGGGAGGACAGCCTAGGCTTTAGAGGGATTAAAAGCCAGCAGCACTCCAGCAGATAGTAAAGTGCTAACAAAGAGGCAAGAGTTTTAGTAATGAAGGAGGTGACAGCAGCATCAAACCCTGCAAGGATTCAGATGAGAGGAGAGTCAGAGTGGTTATTGAATTTGTGAATTAGAAGATCCATTGCGAGTTCTGAGAGTGGAACCCAGAATGTGGAGAGCCCAAGAAATAAACATTAAAATGTAAATGTATGCTGCTCCACATCAGGCTTATAAATATGTAACAAAACTAGGTTATATTTGAGAAAATTCAGTTTTTCAATATTGTGGCACACTGGGAGTATTTTTCTTGATTTTAAGAATCATTTTATTTAATAAACTGCTACTGTTTAATAAGCATGGAACAGATATCAAAGTGTGTAAAAGTTAAGTGGTGAAAAGCTTTCTTTCCTTCCCTATGTGCCGACTGTCCCTGTCTCTTCCCTGTGTGGAACTACCCTCACTAGTTTCTTATCTTTTCAGCAATTATTTTTTAAACAAAGAAAACACATATACTACTATGCATGCTGGGAGAGCATTCTTTTGCTATGGACTTGACCTTTTTACTCCATTAATGTCATCTTGAAGATCTTTCCTCATTAACACAGGAGTTTTCTCTTATAAAATGTTTAAATAATATTCAATTAGGAATATAATATTATTAATTTTACTAGTTCTGTACAGATAAATAATAGGTTGTCTACAAATGATTCCTGTTACAAAGCTGCAGAGCTTTATATGTATATCTTTATTTGCACATATGCAATTGCTCTCAGGTAAGTACCTAGGAGTGGGATTGCTGGATTACAAATTATTGCAATGCTATCATATACTGCCAAGGTTTCCCTCTTTGATATTGTACCCATTTGCCATCCTATGGGTCATATGTGTAAGGACCTGTTTCCTATATCCTAACCAATGCAGTGTTAACAAATTTTGAAACTTAGTTTGCAAAGCTGACAGGTAAACCGCATCTTAATATAGTTTTTAGTCTATTTCTGAGTGAAAAACCTTTTTTTATATGTTCAAGAGCCATTTGTGGTTCATTTCCTATTTAATTAACATCTGTCCCTACAATCTTTGTTTTTCCTCTAGGTGATTATTATTTTCCTTACTAATTAACAGAAACCCTTCCTATATGTGGGAACTTGGCCCATTGCTAATGAAATTAGTTGAAAGGATTTTTGCCCAGTTTATTATTTCTTTTGATTTTGCCTCTGGTGTTTTCACGATATAGGATTTACTATCGCATGTTTTACAGAGATGACCTTATTAGGCAACAAATAAATTATTTTTAATAGTGTTTCTGTCTTTTTTTAAAAAAAATTGCATTACAATTCTTAATACACCTTTATACCACAATTTATCATATCTCTGATTGTATATAAGGCATGTTGACACCAAATTCACATCTTCTTACATGTATTTTGTATAATGATGAGGGTATCCTTTCAACATCCATGCTTACAGAATTATTCTTATAGCTTACAGAATTTTTGTTATAGTTTCAGAGGTCACTTACCATTTGAAGTTATAAAATACTCTTTTTTTGAGAGAGAGAGAGAGAGAGAGAGAGAGAGGAGGGAGAGAATCTTTTTTGTAGATGGATACAACAGAATGCCTTTATTTTTATGTGGTGCTAAGAATCGAACCCAGGTCGCGCCCATCCTAGGTGAGCACTCTACTGCTGAGCCACAATCCCAGCCCCTATGAAATACTCTTTTTATGACTTTTTCTAATATTGAATCTTTTTACATTAATGTTTTTTTCCATTGGAAATTATCTTGGTGTGTAATATCATATATGGACCCCATTTTGTTTATTTGGTTGTTATCCAAATGATCCAATACCATTGATTTTGATAGTGCATGTTTCTCCCACTCACTTGAGACACCTCTTTATCTTATACAAACACACACACACCCACAAACACCAACACTCGTTTTTCCATTACTGAAATTTTTATTTTCGTCTATTGGTCTTTATGTAAGTTTGTGCTTAATACAGTGTTGTTTTAATGACAAGTCTTTATAGTATGCTTTAATATCTATCAGGACTTTGCTTCCTCATTGTTCTTCTCCCACAGAAGGTTCTGTTGACCATTTTTATTTATTTTATTTTATTATTTTTTAAAATTTGGGGGTGGGTACCAGGAATTGAATCCAGGGGCACTCTACCCAGCCCTATTTTGTATTTTATTTAGAGACAGGGTTTCACTGAGTTGCTCAGCACCTAACTTTTGCTGAGGTTTGCTTTGAACTCAGGATTTTGCTGCCTCAGCCTCCAGAGCCTCTGGGATTATAGGAGTGTGCCACCACATCTGGTTCTTATTTAATTAGATATGAATTTTATTATCCTCTTATCCAGTTGTATAATAGTTATTTATTAATCGTGTTGCATTAACACATTTTCATTAATAAAATAATTAATTTAAGATAGCTTAATTAACTAAAATTTCTAAAGGCTGAGCTGTCTTATCTAAAAACATAGACTTCATAGTGCTCCAAATTTTTATTTTAATTATAACTTTATAGTTATACATAGGAGTTGGGTTCATTCGGACAAACTCATACACGCACGGAAATCAATTTCAGTTCATGATTCTCCTCCTTTTCCCTCCCGCTTTTCCTTCTTGTCCTTTCTCCTCTCTTCCATTCTCCTTCCTCTGCTCTACTAGACTTCTTTTCCCTCATCTATTAATTTATATTTGATTGAGTTTTTATGATATCCTATTCTTCCCTCCTCCTTTCATTTCCACATATGAGAGAAAATATTTGACCTTTGAGTTTCTGAGTTTGGCTAACTTCACTTAGCATAATATTCTCCATTTCCGTCTATTTAAGAGCAAATACCATAATTTTGTTCTCTTTTATGGCTGAGTAGAACTCTGCTGTATAGTATATACCACAATTTCCTAATCCATTCATCTACTGACAGGCATCTGGGTTGATTCCATAATTGAGCTATTGTGAAGTGTGCTGCTATAAACATTGATGTGGCTGTGTCACTGTAAAAGTATGCCAATTTTAAATCTTTTGGATAAATACCAAGGAATGGGATGCCTTGTTGGCAACAGGTCCACCTTGGCCCCTGGAGCCCTACCTCCACTAGTTTGTTCTGCATGCCAGTGTGGCCAGCTCACAAGGTCATGGCGAACTTGCGGTTTTTCTGTTCCTGCTTATCCGTCTGAGACATATGTATCCCGCGGGAATGCCTTGACCTTTTCTGGTCTGATGGACTTATTGTTAAGGGAGGTTTCGGTACCTGACAATAATAGATGTTAAAACTAAATTTCTCCCCCCTCCCTCCTGCTTTTGGGTAGTTTTCCACTTCTGCTTCTTGGGGTATAAAAAAAGGTGTGTTAGCAATAAAGATTATTGACTCCTGGATGAAGAACCTTGGTGTCCTGTGTGTCTTTTAACCTCGCCGTCCCTCGCCGGACTCGGCTCCCTTGGCCGGACGCGGCAATTGGAGGTTCCCACTGAGATCCAGAAAGCAGGGGTAAGCGGACGGGGCTCACCTTCTAAGAAAGAAGGGGGAGGATTGGTTTAAATATATTTTAAAGAGACAGGGTACGTACCATGGGTAACTCAACAGCGAAGGTTCGTCTGGCCAACGAACTAAAAGAGCTGTTAAATACACAAGGAACAGGAATAAAAACTAAGACTGCAACCGAATTCGTTGAAATTATTGCCCAGGCTTGTCCTTGGTTTCTGACAGGAGGATTTCTTAATAATAGTGACTGGGACCTGGTGAGGCATGACCTTCAGAAATTATTGAGGGACCGGGGCTCGGACAGTGTCCCAGTTGCCACCTTTTCCTTATGGAGATTGGTAAAGCATGCTTTATTAACAGATAAAGTAAAGATCAAGGATCAGCTTGCTGAATGTGAACAGGCCCTTAATCAGGTGCAGGAAGAGCAAATGGCAGAATCCTTAAAGGATGAGGGTCCTCTTGAGGACTCGGGCTCAGGGGGTAAGAAACGCCTCCAGATTTCTAAGCCCAAAAAGGATCCTGAGGACCTCAGTTCTCTCTCTGAGGAAGAGGAGGGATTAGAGAGGGAGATAGAGGAACTAGAACATTGCCTTAAAAGGGCAAATGTGAGGGTGCCTAGGGCCCCCTCAATTGCCGCACCTCCTCCCTATAATCCTGATTGGAATGAGGACGCCCCTACTAGACGGGCGGGGGTCCACTGGGGTTCTAGAGCAGCTCAGGTTTTTCCAATGATTGAAAACGCCGATGCTGATGGACAGCCGGCCAGAGCCCATTTCCCCCTAGCCTTCAAGGACATAAAACAGCTTAAGGAGGCGGTCATTAATTATGGACCTCATGCCCCTTTCACATTGACCCTCTTCGAGTCTTTCTCAGCCAGTCAACTGATACCCAATGACTGGCAGCAACTTTGCAGGGCTGTGTTATCTGGAGGGGATTTCTTATTGTGGAAAAGTGAATATCATGAAAGGTGCCGCGAGCTGGCTCAGATTAACCTGAATGCGGGCCATCAACGGCGAAATGCTGAAATGTTGACAGGAACTGGGCAGTATGCCACCATAGGCCAACAAATTAATTACGACCCAGGTGTTTATGCTCAAATAGCCTCAGCTGCAGTCCATGCCTGGAAAGCCCTGCCCGTTTCTAAGACTGAAGCAAAAATTTCCAAGATCTCTCAAGGACCCTCTGAACCTTATTCGGACTTTATAGCCCGCCTAATGCAGGCTGCTGGAAAGATATTCCCTAATCTAGAACAGGCTATGCCACTTATTAGACAACTGGCATATGAAAACGCTAACACATACTGCCAAAATGCTATTAAGTCCTCCCGGGCCAAAAGTATAGATGACATGATTCGAGCATGCAAAGATATAGATGGGCCTCATATTACTGGTCAGGTTTTGGCTGCTGCCCTTAAGACTGGAATGCAAAAATCTGATAACAGGGGAACCCGCTCTAAGGGGTGTTTTAAGTGTGGGAAAGAGGGACATATAAGGAGAAACTGCCCGGAAAGGAGCGAGGGTGCTGGCAGAGGGATGCCTAGAATTTGTCCTAGATGTCATAAAGGAAATCATTGGAGCAGTGAGTGCAGGTCAAAATTTGATATCCAGGGTAACCCAATACCATCGGGAAACGGGAGCAGGGGCCCGCCCCGGGCCCCGGAAGCCAAAGTGTACGGGGCAGTGCAGGGACAGAACAGTGCCCCAGGGAGTGGGCGTCTCCGCCGCCTCCCACTGACCAACCCCTTTCTATCCGGGAACTCCCCAGGGGAACACCAGGAAGCGCAGGACTGGACCTCAGTTCCACCTCCCGAGCGGTATTAACTCCCCAAATGGGACCTCAAATGCTGCCTACTGGGGTTTTTGGACCCCTGCCAGAGAGGACGGTGGGACTAGTGTTGGGACGAGGTAGCGCAACTCAGTGGGGCTTGAAGATTCTTACGGGGGTTGTTGATGCTGATTATCAGGGAGAAATAAAAATAGTAGTAGAAGCTACCCAAGGAATTGTTATTCTTCCCCCCGGGGAGCGTATAGCTCAATTGCTGCTGCTACCCTTAGCTTCCATTCCTGAGCACGCCCTCCGTGGGTCCCAGGGCGACGGCAGCTTTGGCTTCACTGGAACTCCCCAGGCCTTTTGGGTAGCTCATTTGGATTCGCGTCCCAACCTGACCATTGAGATACAGGACAAGGCTTTCAAGGGAATACTAGATACGGGGGCGGATGTCTCTGTCATTTCTAAAAAACAATGGCCACCTGCCTGGCCCCTCCAGAGTCCCTCGGCCATATTACAGGGGATAGGACAGACCCGACCAAAAAAAGTGCCTCCTTTTTAAAATGGAGAGATGGCGAAGGACATAGTGGCCATTTCCAGCCTTATGTGGTGACTGGACTCCCCACGAATCTTTGGGGGAGGGACTTGCTTCATCAAATGGGGGCTATTCTCACTACCCAGACTTTGAAAGGAAATAATGACTTTGTTAATGATGCAATGCTAGACATGGGATGGATCCCTGGAAGGGGACTAGGAAAGAGACATGAGGACAAAATATCACCCGTGGATCCAGCAGAACAGGTTACCCGGCGGGGAAGAGATGGGAGAGGACTGGAAAATTTATCCTAGGGGCCACTGAAGTGCGGCCACCTCCACTGTCCATTACTTGGTTATCAGGTGACCCTGTGTGGGTAGAACAGTGGCCCCTAACTAAGGACAAATTACAGGCCGCTTCCCTATTAGTTCAAGACCAGCTTGAGTTAGGACACGTGGTGCCCTCTACCTCCCCTTGGAATACCCCTATTTTTGTTATACAAAAGGGGTCTGGGAAGTGGAGACTTCTTCAGGACCTACGAGCTATTAATAAAACTATGCAACCCATGGGACCCTTACAGCCAGGGCTACCCTTTCCTACTGCCATCCCAAAGGATTGGCATCTTATTGTTATAGATTTAAAAGATTGTTTCTTCTCTATCCCCTTAGACCCACGAGACCGAAAGCGTTTCGCTTTCTCCTTGCCTTCTACAAACTTTAGCGAACCTTACCAATGGTATGAATGGACCGTCCTACCTCAAGGGATGACTAATAGTCCTACAATGTGCCAATATTTTGTAGCTGAGGTTTTACGACCCTTTCGACAGCAGTTCCCACAGCTCTACCTCATTCATTATATGGATGACATCTTACTGGCAGGGCCCAAGAAAGAAAGGCTTCTTCAATCTTATGAAGTCCTCCAATCCCTTCTAAAAGGGGCAGGGCTGGTCATAGCACCCGAAAAGGTGCAGTTTCAACACCCTTACAATTATTTGGGATACATCATTAATAACATAGGAATCTTTCCCCAGAGACCCCAGTTCCAGATAAATCAGCTCAAAACTTTACATCAGTGGCAGACATTCCTCGGAGAAATACAGTGGCTGCGCCCGTCCTTTCATATTCCAACTGGAGAGCTCAAACCCCTGTATGACCTCTTGCGAGGAGATCCTTCTCCTACGTCGTGTAGAGTACCTACACCAGAAGCCTTACGAGCACTGAGGCTAATAGAAGAGGCTCTGCAGGACATGCAGATTACGCAGATAGATTATTCTCTGCCCTTGTCATTTATAGTTCTACCTTCTAAAATTACTCCCACAGGAGTGTTCTGGCAAACGGGTCCCATTTATTGGGTCCACTTGCCGGCTTCTAACCCCCGGGTATTGACTCCCTTTTATGAGCTAGTTATTAACTTAATTTGGAAGGCTAAATATTTGGGTGATGCATTGTTTGGAAAAACCTTTGACATACTTATTCAACCTTACACTCAAGATATGATACACAAGTTACAACAAGAACATGACCTTTGGTGTCTTTTCCTGTGCAGCTTCAAGGGTCAGATTGATAATCACTTCCCTAAACATAGACTTTTGGAGGGCTTTAAAAGGTGTCCCATTATCTTCCCAAAGATTATGAAAAGGGAACCTATTCCAAAGGCCCGAACTGTATATACAGATGGGGCCAAAAATGGATTTGCCGTCGTTTTTGATGGATCTCAAATTCTCCGACAACCTGTGTCAGGTCAGTCTGCCCAAAAGGCGGAAGTTGAAGCTTTAATCATAGCTCTCAAAGTCTATAGTTCTATTCATCTTAATGTATATACTGACAGCTTGTATGTAGCCAATCTGGCTCTAGTCATAGAAACAGCATCATATATTGGAAAGCAATCCACCATCACAGAACAACTACAGGTAGTTCAGCTTCTCATTTGGGCTAGACAAGATCCTCTATACATCGGCCACATCCGAAGCCATTCAGGGCTCCCTGGACCTTTGTCAGAGGGCAACGCAAAAGCAGACGCTGCTACTCATGCTGTCGGCCTTTCCTGTGTGATGACCAAATATGATAAGGCCTTACAATTCCATAACAAATTTCATTTAAATGCACAGTCTTTACGCTTCCACACAGGATGTTCACGAGACCAAGCTTTACAGATTGTCTCATTATGTCCAACCTGTGCACCATTTATTCATTCTCCTTCCCTTGGGGTTAATCCAAGAGGACTACAACCTAATGATGTCTGGCAAACTGATGTTACACACTTCCCTAGCTTTGGTAAGCTCTCCTTTATACATGTTTCCACTGACACATATTCTGGCTTCATTTTTGCCACCTTACATACTGGAGAGAAGGCTAAGGACGTAATCAGTCATCTTCTAAAAGCCTTTTCCTCCATGGGCACCCCACGATGCCTCAAAACCGATAATGGTCCCGCATATGTAAGCCAGGCGGTTCAACGGTTTTGCACCCAATGGGAAATTAATCATAAGACTGGAATCCCTTATAATCCACAGGGACAAGCTATCGTGGAACGAGCCCATCAACATTTAAAAACTTATTTACAAAAAACAAAAGAGGGGGAGATATACCGGAATTGTCAGGGACCACAAACACTTCTAAGCATAACCTTATTTACTTTAAATTTTTTACTCACTGACACTGGAGGGCACACGGCTGCACAACGCCACTTTTCCCCTCCCACTGTACAAGATGCTCAAATAAGGTGGAAAGATTTATCCACCGGAAAGTGGCAACCCCCGGCTCCACTCTTAGCTAGAGTGAGGGGAGCTGTATGTGTTTTTCCCCCAGGAACTGAGAAGCCCATTTGGATCCCGGAGCGCTGCACCAAACCGGTGAATGAAAATTCAAGACAAAGTGAAGTTCCCAAGATGGCTGATCCTGCCGCTGTTGTTCTCACCCCTTCAAGTGAGTGCCGAGACACACCTCATGAGCTGGACCCCGCTTGTGGCATTCCTTCTGGACAGGTTTGCTGAAGGAGGGCTTGACCCCCCACCTGGGAATATTCATGAATATATTTTTGGAGCCCCTTGTGAGTGTAAGGGAGGGCCCCGGCACTCGGCCCCCTCTGGTTATATCCAGAGCATTGATTGTGGGACTAAAGTAGCCTACATGGCGGCTGAACTCAATAAAAACATCGGAGGATTTAAGCAACCAAAATGGGTATGTGTTAATAAGCCCGGACTTGTTGTCCCTAATCCGACCGAGACTCTTGGAAGCTGTCCCGCCACTTGTCATTACACCCCGGCAATGCACATCTCCTGTTATACATCGGCCTCAATTTGTGTTAATAATCAAGGAAAACAGTATTTTGAGGCCATCCTAACTAACACCCGTGGAGAATGGGGGACCACTTATAATTATATTCCTTTTCTTGGTGACCGGGGAGGGGAAGGCATCACGACTCGGTTAACGGAGGCGGGATGTGAGGGCGTCGTGGGTAAACCTTCCTGCTGGCCCATGAAGGCCCCCATTGGAGTCTCTGATGGAGGGGGACCCACTGATGCTATCAAACACCTTCAGGTGATTAAGCTTTTAAAGCCGGAGATCCCTAAGCCTACATACCACCCCTTGATATTGCCCAAATCCCAGCTTCCTGATTTAGATGCCAATACATTAGATATCCTAGAAACTACCTTTTCTTTACTTAACAGTTCCAATCCTACCCTTGCTGGTGATTGCTGGCTCTGCATGACGGCAGGTGCAGTCATGCCATTGGCGGTTCCCATCAATTATACCATTGATGATGACAACACATGTCAATCTGGGCTACCCTTTAAGGTGCAGCCTCTAGGTGGTTTTATGTCATGCCTTCTAGGCATGATGCAAAATAATACCTATGATGTTGATGTTGGAGTCTCTTCCTTTGGAAACTGCTCATTAGTAAAGAATTACTCCTCACCTACTCCGCCCATTTGTCCCCCTAATGGTACAGTCTTTATGTGTGGTGAAAATTTAGCTTTTCCCAGGCTCCCAGCAAATTGGACTGGCGGTTGCGTTCTGGCATTACTGCTTCCTGATATCACGATTATCTCAGGAGATGAACCCCTACCCATTCCTAGCCTAGACATCTTAGTTAGAAGACACAAGAGAGCTGTGCAGGCCTTACCACTCCTTGTTGGCCTTGGAATAACCGCTGCTGTGGGTACAGGCACGGCAGGATTGGGTATGGCTATACATTCTTACTGCCGCCTATCTCAACAGCTTATAGATGATGTGCAAACCCTGTTGGGAACCATTAAAGACTTACAAGACCAGATAGACTCCCTAGCAGAAGTAGTTCTTCAGAACAGGCGGGGTTTAGACTTGCTTACTGCCAATCAAGGGGGAATTTGTTTAGCCCTTGGGGAGAGGTGCTGTTTTTATGCTAACAAATCTGGCATAGTTCGCACAAAAATTAAACAACTCCAAGAAGACCTAGAAAAAAGGAGGAGGGAATTATTTGAGAACCCTCTCTGGACTGGACTTAATGGATTTTTGCCTTATCTTCTTCCCTTATTGGGACCATTGTTAGGCCTCCTTCTAGTAGTGGCAATAGGACCCTGCATTGTAAATAAGATAGTACAATTCATTAAGGATCAAATTAATATCTTAGCCTCTAAGCCGATACAGGTTCACTATCAACGCTTGAAGATGGATGATCGCCCCTCTGAGATATACTTCAGACCGATCCGAAGATGAGTGTCCTCCTTAAAAGAAGAACTCCTGCCATATCTTTTCTCTATGCATACCTCTCCCTCTTGCCTTCCTGTATTAGGATCTTTGCTGTCTAATCTCTCGGTCCAATCACATCTGCCATTCGGCGGTGATGGTCATGGGTCCCGTGGGTGGAGACGGTTAAGCGTTTACCGCAATAATGTCTTGATAGGTCATAACACCTTGAGCTGATCTTGTAGTACCCAGTGACGGGCAACTTTCACGCTTGCTGTGCGACCTAAGCCGGGGAATCGGGGCCTTCCCAGAGACGGGTAAGCATCGCAAGGGCTGTGAACGACCTAAGACAGGGGCTACTTGATTCCCACTGGCATACAAAAAACAAAAGAGGGGGACTTGTTGGCAGCAGGTCCACCCTGGCCCCTGGAGCCCTACCTCCACTAGTTTGTTCTGCATGCCAGTGTGGCCAGCTCACAAGGCCATGGCGAACTTGCGGTTTTTCTGTTCCTGCTTATCCGTCTGAGACATATGTATCCCACGGGAATGCCTTGACCTTTTCTGGTCTGATGGACTTATTGTTAAGGGAGGTTTCGGTACCTGACAATAATAGATGTTAAAACTAAATTTCTCCCCCCTCCCTCCTGCTTTTGGGTAGTTTTCCACTTCTGCTGCTTGGGGTATAAAAAAAGGTGTGTTAGCAATAAAGATTATTGACTCCTGGATGAAGAACCTTGGTGTCCTGTGTGTCTTTTAACCTCGCCGTCCCTCGCCGGACTTGGCTCCCTTGGCCGGACGCGGCAATGCCTGTTTCATATGGTGGTTCCATCTCTAGTTTTTGGAGGAATCCCTAGTTTTGCTTTCCAGAGTGGTTGTATTAGTCTGCAGCCCCACCAACAATATACAAGTGTAGCTTTTTCCCCACAACCTTACCAGCATTTATTGTTGTTTGTATTCTTGATTTCAATGGCAATAAGATGACATCTTAGTGAAGTCTTGATTTGCATTTCCCTGGTTGCTAGAGATGTTGAACATTTTTTTCATATATTTGTTGACCATTTGTGTTTCTCCTTTTGAGAAGTTTCTATTTAGTTCATTGCCCATTTATTGATTGGGTTATTTGAATTTCTTTTTGTTGTTGTTTTTGAGTTCTTTGTGTATTTTGGATATTAATTCCGCATCAGAAGAGTCACTAGCTGAGATTTTTCTCCCATTCTTCATACTCTTAACCATTTCCTTTGCTGTACAGAAGCTTTATGGTTTAATGGCATCTCATTATTGATTCTTGGTTTTATTTCTTGCACTTTTGGGGTCTCATTAAGGAAGTCTGTGCCAGCACCCATATGATGGAGTGTTGACCCTATGTTTTCTCCTAGCAGTTGTAAAGTTTATGGTCTAATTCCTAAATCTTTGATCCATTTTGGTTTGAGTTTTGTGCAGGGTGAGAAGTAGGGGTCTAGACTCATTTTTCTACATATTGCCATTCAGTTTTCCCAGCACTATTTATTTAAAAGGCCATCTTTTCTCCAAGATATATTTTTTGACACCTTTGTCAAACATCGATGGCTTTAAGTATGTGGGTTTTTCCCTGTGTCTTCTAGTCTGTTTCATTGATCTTCATGTTTATTTTGATGCCAGTACCATGCTGTTTTTGTTACTATAGCTCTGTAGTGTAGCTTCAGATCAGGTATTATGATGCCTCCTGCTTTAATTTGCTTGCTTATTATTGCTTTGGCTTTTCTAGTTACCTTACAACAATATTTTAAATTTTTCTTCATAGGAGTTTTGTTTCTTATCATAATGATTCCCAAGAATTTTCTTATTAGTTTTTATTGGAATGCATTTTTTTTTCTTTTATTATATATGCTTTCTGACTGGCTCTCTATATGAAAATCAATGATAGATTAAATATTAATTTTATGAACTATGATTTAGTGAATTGTCTTAATTTTGTTGCATTTTCAGTTGACTATCTTGATTTCTCTAATATGCAATGATATCATCAGTAAATTGTCCTAGTAGTATGCTTTTTCTAAGTTTTATCCTTCTGATGTCTTTTTTGTTCTTGTTCTAATTAGTTATACATGGAAGTAGAATGCATTTTGACACATGGTACACAAATGGAGCACAACTTTTCATTCCTAAGGCTGTACATGGTGCAGAGTCCACACTGGTAGTGTAATCACACATGTATAAAGGGTATAATGTCTGTCTTATTCTATCATCCTTTCTATCCCCACAGCCTCTCCCCTCCCCTCACTCCCCTCTGCCCAATCCAAAGTTCCTTCATTCTTCCCTACCCCATTCCCCCATTATGGATTAGCATCCGCTTATCAGACAAGATATTTGGCCTTTGGTTTTTTGGGTTTGTTTGATTTAGCTTAGCATGATATTCTCCAGCTCCACCCATTTACCTGCAAATGCCACAATTTCGTTCTTCTCTAAGGCTGAAAAACTGATGTCTTTTTATTTTTTGTAATTATATTGACCAGTATTTTTTTAAATAATTACAATGATCAAAACAAGTGACAAGCCACACAATAATTTAAATGGGAAATTTAATATAAAGAATTATATGAGGGCTGGGGATGTGGCTCATGTGGTAGCGTGCTCGCCTGGCATGCGTGCGGCCCGGGTTCGATCCTCAGCACCACATACAAACAAAGATGTTGTGTCCGCCGATAACTAAAAAATAAAATATTAAAATTCTCTCTCTCTCTCTCTCTCTCTCTCTCTCTCTCTCTCTCTCTCTCTCTTTCTCTCTCTCTCCCTCTCTCACTCTCTCTAAAAAAAATTATATGAATTCTGATAAAAGAAAACTCTAAAAAGTAACTTGATATTGTTTCAAATATTCATGGAAGGGCAGACTTAGAAGGAATGTCTCCCCAACTCAACCAGACCCCTTTGGAGATGTGTAGTTGGAGACCCCTGGGTGGAGAACAAGTCCAGAGTTGATCCATAGCCTTTGGAAAAGAAGGAAACATCTTTCCAGGATGCAGAGGGTTTGAGATCATCAGGTATGAGTGGGAACACAGTCAGGAAACAGTTCTCAGGTGTTAAGTGATCTGAAGCTCGTGAGTAATTCCACCTAGGGAGTATACTACAGAGACAAGGCCTAAGGTGGTGTTTCTATAGTGGTAGGGCTGGGGAAGGAGGTCAGCTGGTATCAGCTGCCACTGTGAGTCTTCCACTTGGGGTTGTTTGGGAAAGAACAGCACCCAAAATTTTCCCTACACTTGGGGAATTTTCCTTCTGCAGTGTTTAGCTTCATATTCATAGTAATTGAGAAACGGTTTTGAAGTCCTGTACATTATTACAAAGCAAATACTGAAGGGTCAATTTGAACTGAGAGGCAATAAGTAACTGACATAGTGGAATATTTGATTACTTCCTGCTTTTAATGAAAACATGTCTACTATTTCTCCAAAAATCTCAATAATTACTGTGTGTGTGTGTGTGTGTGTGTGTGTGAGTTGCTGGGAATTAAACTCAGTGCCTTGAGCATGCTGGGCAAGCACTCTACCACTGAGCTATATCCTCAGCCAATACTTGCTTTTGAGCTGAGGTAGATATATTTTATAATTTTAAGGATGTTACCATTTTATTGAGGCTTTTATTTTTTTAATCATGAATAAATTTTGATTTTGTTAGCTCCTTTTATAATTTGTGAAAATGATCATATGATTTTTTCTTATTAGTATGTTTAATTATTGCAATACATCTCTTGTTTTTAATACACTGTTGTATTCTTAGAATTAACTCCACTTAAAAAGGGATATTTTTAGGTATGCTATTCAATTTTGTGGGGTGGGGGGTGTGGGGGGGTACCAGGGACTGAACTCAGGGGTGATTAACCACTGAACCATATCCCCAGCCATTTGTTTTTGCTTTTTGTTGTTTATTTTGAGATGGGGTCTCACTGAGTTGATGAGAGCCTCACTAAATTGCTGAGGCTGGGCTTGGAACCCTTAATGCCTCTCTTTAAGCCTCCTAAACCACTGAGATTGCAGGCCTGTGCCAAAGTGCCCAGCCTATTGAATTCTTTTAGTATTTTAACTTGAATTTTTGCATTATTCCATAGATCTTTTCCTTTGTTTGTAATATTGGTTGAGTTTTTGTTTTTGTTTTTGATCTGACTTAGGAAAGTTTGGAAAAGTTTGGAAAACTAAAATTCTTGCTCCTTTTTCTCTTCTTTCTTGCTCCCTTTTTAGTTGTTTTCTTGAGTATTTACAATGATTTAACTATTATTTTAAAATACTCTGCTTTTTCAGTTTGTGAAATTATCTCTTTCTAAGGACTATGAAGAATTTTCCTCTTAAAAATTTTACGCCTCATATTTTTGAATAGTGTTGCTCTTGGATAACTTCCTTTGTTTAACAAATGGAAATATCTTTTATATTTTCCTACCTATTTATGAATCAATTTTAGATACTTTATTTTCCTAGAAAATTCTTCACTTTAAAACTTTTCATAGTGATAAGTTCTTTTAACAAAAAGATTCTTTAAATTTTCTTTATCTCTAGTTATTTTTCTATTATTTCTAATTTTTTATATATTCTACTTTCTATATTTTCTTATTTGTAGCTAGTGGTTTGGTCAAATTTTAATGACTTTCTGAATTCTTGCTCCTTTTTCTCTTCGTTCTTGCTCCCTTCTTAGTTGTTTTCCTGAGTATTTATAATGACTTAACTATTATTTTTAAATATTCTGCTATTTCAGTTTGTGATTTCTTGTTTTGTGTTGTATTTTTAAAACTATTTATATTATTCTTGAACCTGGTAGATAGAAAATAAATGACAAATTGTATTTTTAATTGTTTCACAAAAAAACAAATTGGCATGTTATCTTAAGGTTAAATCCATTCATCAGCATACTTACAAATATTTATGTCTAGGATTGTAAAAGTTTGAAGTGTCTTTAACAAATTTAAAATAATTATACAGAAACATTTTCAAGTATTTGTCTCTTCCAAAGATCCAAATATACATAGACATAATTCATATATATTATGTCCATTATGACATTGAATCAGCCTTTCATCATAACCAGAAGTCCCCTAAATTTTAAACGCATAAAAAAAGACCAAGGTGAAGCCATTTTAATCTACTTAAATATGTTTGATAAACTGTGACTTATGAATCTTGGATAATGAAGAAAGTGCTCTATTAACAACTCTCCACAATTTGAACACAAGAAAGCTCTTCAAGGAAAGTATTAGAGGTCCCTATATCGTGGAGTAACCATGGCTCTATACTCTTTCTCCCAAATTTTCATATACTCCTGTTTATGCTTTACAACTGCCATTACCACAGCTAATTCATGAAACTTTAATTCTAGTTTTTTTAGTTGACTCTTGGTTTCCATATCTTTTAAAGCACTAAGATTCTCCATATCAACAGTGAACGTCATTGCCTTAGGAATCAGAATAGGCAGCTTAGTGTAACACAAAATATATCTGTACTATCTGTATGGGCAAACGTGCATTTCCCCCCTGAACTTTTGATCTCTTCTGTAATTTCCTTTAGTATCCAATTCTGTGTTATCTATGTTAATGTCCAGCAACCTCAAAGACAAGACCCATCTTGATGCCAAATGTGACCACCTTGAAGATTTTTTTTCCTAAGGGGTAGCCATGTTTTTGGTTTTGATTTTATGTTTAAGATCTAATTTTAGTACTCTGATATTGTATAATTACTACTTTTTGGAAATTATTATTGCTGTTTTATTGATGGTAAGTATTCCTTGGGCATTTGAATATAGGACATGATCGTTACTTTAAAAATAACATTTAATATTTACCAATTAACTATATGTTTATGTATTCATACATGCATACATACTTACTATTTTTTTGTTTGTGTGCTTAATTGACCTGTCATGAACAAAGAGTGATAAATTTGTTTCCTGTTAATAATATGTTTCTATTTCTTCCTGGAACTTGTGCAGTTTTGTTGGACAAATGATGATGCCCTATTGTTTGGTAGATATCCATCACTGCTTTCTTTGCATTTTGAACTACATGCTTCAACATTATAGCACATATATCTTCACTCATCTAGTGCTTTTTGTCCTGCATTCAATCTTGATGATATTAAGATCATGACTCCTGGTTATGCACTTGTAAAACACAGCCTTGGTCATCCTTTTTATTTCCAATTATTGTTTCAGGTAATGTGATCTTTTTTGCCTTCCCTACGTACAGTGTCTCATATCTCACATATATGAAGGCTGTGTACTACGTTACTTTGGTTTTTATTCACATAGATAAGTATTCACATACTGGAATATTTCTAGGGTTATTCAGTGCATACTACACTGTGTTTTGCTTTGTGATGGAATCTAAAATGAGTTTTCTTACAATAAGTGGATTTAGCCTATTAAAAGTTGTCCAAGGTGCAGATGTATTTATTTCTATTACTCTATCAGTATTGAATATCTTTTGAATTCCAGTGATTAGATATGAGACAATTAGTATATGCAGTCTGTCTCCAACCTTCCTTCAGTCATATTTCTAACTTGTAGGATATAATATTTACACTGGTGTGTCACTATTTACCCTCCTTTTACTCAGGCTTAGTTACATTGTTAAATATATCAGTGGGCATGACAATTAAATTTACTCTCTAACAGTTGCCCCAAGAATGACTCATGGGAATAATATTTTCTGGTTTCTTGCATTTTACAAACCTGTCTTTAGACTTTATTCCTGGAATTGAATTTGGCCAGATAAAAAAAGTTTTTGCCTCACGTTTTTTTTTTTCTTTTCAGGAAAAGTCATTGCCTTCTGATATATAATGTGATATGAAGGTTGAAGAAGCCAAATTTGATCACATTTTTAAGTAATGTGATCTTTTTGCCTTACAGTGCAAAGTAACTTTCCTATATTTTTAATATCTAGTATATTTTCTTTTTAAAAGACTTTTTATTTGTTCTAATTAGTTATACATGACAGTAGATTGCATTTTGACACATCATACATAAATGGAATATAACTTCTCATTCTTCTGGTTGTACCTGATGTAGAGTTACACAGGTCATATAAATTTATATGCACCTAGGGTAATAATGTCCAATTAATTCTACTATCATTCCTACCCCCATAACCCCTCCCTCCATTCACTCCCCTCTGTCTAATTCAAACTACCTCTCTTCTTCCCAGCACCAATTTACTGCGAATTGACATCCGCATATCAAAGAAAGCATTTGGCCTGTGCCTAAAAGAAGAAAAAGTAGGCCTAAATCTCCACCATGTTGTAGGAACCGACTTCCTTAACAGGATTCCTAAAGCACAAGAAGTAAAATCAAGAACCAATAAATGGGATGGAATCAAACTACAAAACTTCTTCACAGCAAAGGAAGCAATCAATAAATAACGTGATAAGAAAGCCTACAGAATAGGAATAAATTTACCATATACACCTCAGATACAGCATTAATCTCCAGGATATATGAAGAACTCAAGAAACTTAACACCAAACAACAACAACAACAAAAACAAATAACACAATCAATAAAAGGGCTCAGGACAAATAGACACTTCACAGAAGAAGAAATACAATTGATCAACAAATATATGAAAAAAGTTCAACAACTCTAGCAATTAGAGAAATGCAAATCAAAACTACTGTAAGATTTCATCTTACTCCAGTTAGAATGGCAATAATCAAAAAAATGCAAGCAATAATAACATTATATTTTCTAGATTAATTTTCCTAAGCATATGATTGTGAGATATATATATAAATCTTTTCTCCAGTTTCAAAAAATTGTCAATATTTTAATTTCAAGAAAATTTTCTTGAATTATAACTCTAAATATTTATTCTGTAAGTTATATTTTTTCAAGAACTCCAACTTTATGTATGTTACATCATTTTTATCTTTTTAAATGTTTTCTTTAATCTTTGGTAATTTTATTTACTTTTCTCATTTCTATGTTTTATACTGTTTTTAGTGTCAATTTGTCAATATACACCTTTTTAAAAAATTTCATTGTTGATTTTATTTTTCCTATTTTTACCTTGGTTTATCCAACACAATTTCATCTCTCTCTTTCTACTCTCTCATTGTGTTCCCTTAGTTTTGCAATTTTGCTTTGCTCTTGTATTTTCCTTCATAGAAGAAATTACTTCATCACATTTTGTTGATATTTGCTTGTTTTGTCTTAATTCAGAGAAAAATTTTTATTTTACATTTTTTTATTTGCTTTATGTCAACATTTTTCTTCTCCTGGGGTATCCTTCATCTGTTTTAAATTTTGCTTTTTTTGTTTTGTTTTGTTTTTCTTCATAGCAACTTGATGAGAGAGCCTACAGAATGGGAGTAAATCTTTACCTTCATTTCCTTTCTTTATTTTCTTATGTGAATGCTATGCTAATTATTTTTTTATATTTGCCTTCAAGTAACTTACTTCAGCTCTTTGCTAATTTTATTGTTTGTTGTCTTTAGAAAGAGTTGGATAGCTACTTCCATTCTTGGCTGCCATGGCAAATTAGAATACCAGGATACTCACCTTTCAGAACCTCAATGCTCTCCCATAAGTAATCAGAGGTAAACTTCTTCCTGCCCATGTAATTTTCTTGTTGTAGTTCTCCCCTGCTTCTCTGAATGTAACTCCCCATGAAGGATTTCTGACTTCAAACTCCTCACTTCATCTGATTCTCTCACTTGTTTCGCTAAAGGGCACAGATTTTTGTATAGTACTTTATGCTCATCACCTTCAGGAAATGCATTCCTTTGGGGAATTTCTGAAATTTGCAGTTACTGAAGTCTCTCCTTAGCTTCACTTTTTCATACTTAGTTTATAATTCGATTGGAAACTTTAAGATGTTCTTAAAACTATTTTGTAGTTTGTCTTCTAGTTTCACTAAGAAAGGCACTTCTTCTTTAGTCTTCAACTCTACTGGATATTTTAGAGAGAAAGAATGTTTATACAGTCATACTTGTCTTACAAGTCTTTCTCTCATGTATCCATTCCAATCGATAAAGGAAAATTATAGCATTAAAACATGTCTTCTCTTTTCCACTCTGAGTTATGATTTCAGAATTGTGAAGAGCAATAAAAATGATCAGGAAAGTGTCCATTCATAGTTTCACATCACTGTTCTTGTTAATAATCGGGATAACGGTTTTCTTCTTTTTTATGGTTCCTGCTACAGTTGCACAAAGGGAGCAAAAGCAAACTTCATTTCCTTTCGCTTCCTGTGTTACTTTCAAGATCTTGGGTCCTTCCACTCTTATGTTCCTGAAGACTCTTTAAGGTTCTTGTTTCTAGCTGTCATCAGTAGAACCATATTGAAACTGTGCTTAGCAGTTTCAACGATTTGGCTATTTCTCATTATAACCTAAACTTCTGAATTTATTCTTTAAAATGATGTAGGTTCTGATCCTTGAATCTCTTTGAAATTGGCTCTCATTCCTACTTCATTCAGGCAGGCAGGAACAGCTGAGGCACCTCTACTGACATCTCTAAGTTTGAATTGCCGAGTAGTGGAAGCCAAGTTATCCTTAGATATCTGGAACACATTTTCTCTTTGAATTTCTGACACAGCTGAGGACTGTTGACATTCAGGGCACAGTGCCTGCTGGACTCATCTAATCACATAGCCATACCCCTAGGAAGCCATCCAATACACGTCTTTTTAAAGTCGCAGTTTTATAACTATTGGATGTCTTTAAATACTGATCCATGAAGCAGGAAAAGAAAACATTTCAAGTGAGCAAATAGAAAAATCCCCAAAATAGGGCTGTGTCTGTGGGGACATTCAAATATAACACATAGAAAAAAAATCAGTAAGTACAAAAAACGTCACAGTGTGGTTTCATCTTATAAGTTTTCATTTTAACATTATTGGGCTTATAATTTTTTATTCTGATCTTATTTTAATAAAACATAAAAGCACAGCTATTATTCACTATTTGTCCAAACCTGGGAGTCTGTTTTATATAATTCCATCTTTGACTCTTAGAGCATTTTACAGAAAGAAAAGGAGAAGATAATACTTTGCTGTATTTATTCACATCATTCATTGCCAGATCTTAGCATCAGAAAACTATAGTTCTCCCCCACACCCTCACCAGCACAATCCTCTAGGTCATGGAATAGAGCCAGAAATGTGTCCATCTGAAATATATATTTCAAAACATCATGTCCATTTAATTAAATTAATTCCCTATATATTCAGAGTTTTGGTCTTTATTTCATCTTTTTCAAAACTCAATTGGATCAGAATGCTCTGGGTCATCCTCACTGCTGCTCTCTTTCCCTCCAGTGACATCACTCTGCTTTTTATGTGCATCACTTACTCACTCATGTGTCTCTCCTCTCTACCATGCCAGTCCTCCTTCGGCATTGCCAGCTTATCCCAAAACACCTTTTCAAGGGAGCATTGTTTAATTTGTATCCACAGTATGCATGCCATTTTTCTATCCTGGGGAATGCATCAATCAACTATTAGCAGTGTAATGTTTGGGCACTTGTTTAATTTTGACTTGTTTAAGAAGCTTTCCTTTGCCAGTCTGTTGTAAACAACAGCAGCTGATTTAGGCTGATAAAGCAGAGCTGTATTAAAACGATGTTGAGAGCTCACAGAACTGTTATCTTCACTGTTCTGACATCAAATTCCCTGGGAGATACTTATCTCTTTTTAAGAAGAATAACTGCTTTTCATAGTGTTTCTGAGGACCAGAAATATAGCATGGTGCTAGTTTAAAACATTGTCTTCAGAGCCAGACTCTGAGTTTGAATCTTGGATCTACAATGGTTAGCCATGTGACCTTACCTGTGTCGCTATTTCTCTGTGTAAAAGCTAAGAATAGTAGAAAAATCCATTTCATTGAGTTAAGATGAGGACTGAGTGAATTGGTATAGGCAAATCTCACAGAATTTTTCCTTGCACATGGCAAAGGTTATATAATTATTATTTCTCAACACTCTAAGTTTTCCAATCCTTGAAAGTTAGTTCTTTTGAAATAGTAGCCAACCATAGAATAGTTTTTCATTTTCAATAACTCTTAGAATAACGTGAAAGAATAAAACTAATGTGTAAATTGTGGAAACAAAAACTATTTCAAATAAAGGTGTCAAACTTCTTAATAAAATATATTAAGTCCTGTAAATACAAGTAGCTAAGGGAAATGTAAATAAAAGGACATCTTTTGATTCATAATTATTTTATACTTCAGTGCAATTAATGTTTCTCTTGCTGTTTAAATTCTATTTTAGGCTTTATAGGGTACGGTTTGCACTAAATAAAATCGCTTCTATGTATGTGGGCTTTGGGGTCTAGAATCATATTGATCTAATATCTAATTACCGTAAAACCAAATCAAAATTTCAGGTTGGATAAAAACAAATGTTTTCTTCTTTAATAAACTAGAAAGATAATGTGAATTAAGATATTAAAATGTCTCAGATTGTATAATTAGCAACTTCATTGTCTTCTAATTTGTTATTTTTAAGCTACAGCTCTGAATATGTTGTGTGATTATCTTCCTTATCCTTAAAATGCTACAATTTCTAGGGGAAGATAGTTGCCTTGTAGAATTTACTAGCAATCATGCATGGTATTTTTTGAACAGAATCAAATGTGTGTCATCCAATTGAAGTGGTGAAGGAAGGTGGGCAAGCTGAATGTAATTATCAAAGTTGGCGTGTTCCCAGCATCCTGTAGATGGCAGCCAGATGCTCTTGTGAATGATGAAGTTTCTAAGTCTGTTCCTAGATGAATTGCATGCCTTTAGCCTTGCCAAGTCATGCAATTATATTCTCCTTTTCACCGTCCAAACTTGTAAAGATTATTCAGGCTTTTAAAAACGAAATTAGAGCATCTAGCAGTAGGTCATATCAAGGGTGTTAGAGCAATCTGACAGTGACATCTGTCACTCCACTTATGCCAGGTTTGATTCCAGGGATTTCACTGGCTGAAAGACGTCCAGTGATTCCCTCACTGGCCTATATTTGTCATTCTGCCATAGGCATTGGCTGCATCTTCAGGATGTCAGTCAAGTCAAAGAGAGATATTCCCAGATAGAGGAGGACGACACTGTGGTCCAAGCCATAAAATTAGCTGAACATTCCTACTAGGACCTCACAACAAAATTTTAAAGTTCATATGAAAATACCAATTTCAGTTCAAATTTCTGTTTATAAAACATGAAATGCATATTTTAAAAATATATTTAAAATGTGATGGAGTTGTTTAGTCGAAGATAATAGATTCAAGGAATCTGCTTGTTGTGAGGTCTTCCATGTGCTGTATTCTAGGAAAATGTTATTTATTTAGTCCCTCATTCAACAAAAATTTACTGATCATTTCATGCAGAGCAAACAGCATTTTTAAAAGTCCAGAGAGGAGAGAGAACATGGCAATTTTAAGTGGGGAAAGATGTCATTATGGCCAGATCACATAGGGATTAAGAATAAAAAGAAATTCAAGGTCATAAACAAGGACATGGTGATCATTCTCCATTTTCTGATGGATTCTTTCGGCTCCACAATGTAGACAGCATACAAGAGGGGAAGGGCCAGAGAAGATGTGGGGAGAACTACTAAGAGGTTATTGCAGAAATCGTGACAAGAAGTGATGCCTTGATATCAGAGAGTGGAAATGAGAAGTGAAATGATATAAGATATGTTTAGGAAGAAGAATGGGATTTTTGAGAAAGTAGATATGACCAGGTTAGACTGAGGGAGAAGAAACAGGAATGCCTAGGTCTCTGAATACATAACAGGGTAAAATGAGATTCTGGTTTTGAAACTGGGAATCCAGATGGAAGATCAAGGGAGATAAGAATTCAACTCATGCATGCCAAATTAAAAAAAAAAAAAAGATGTGGGATATCTCATAGAGATATGCAGTAGGGACCTGTAAATATAAGTAGAAGACCAGGAAGAAAGACAGCAAAGGTCTTCACTGGAACCTAAAATGAACTCACAGAGCTATTTTTGAATAAGTAAACGAAAACATACCCCAAAAAGTACTCAACAGAGAAAAGAGTCGAGGTAAGTTTGGATAAAAATACTGAGGTGAATATCATAGTGAAAAGGTAGTTCTGCTTAGAGTACGTTGTCTATTTTTAGACCATCCATCTACCAAGCTCTTACGGGTTTTACATTAAAAGTGTAATATATATAAAGGATAGCCTCAACAAAAGCACCATGGTGTCTTGAGATCAGAGCATGACCAGCTTTGGTACCAGTTGGATAGATGGTGCTGAGAAACGGCAGCCTTCGTGAGAAATTGTGGGCTTCAAGAGACAGAGATTTAGTCCCTGAAACATCAGGCATTAGCAGGTTTTGGCTCCCATATCCACAGGCACAGTAAAAGAGAGGTCTTTAAGAGAGCAACAGGGGCAACAGAGCCCAGGAAGATGTGGGTGACTTTGACTGGAACCATCAGCAGGAAAACAGCAGGTACCGTAGGGTCACCATGAGATGTGGCTGGTAGAGGACACATGAAATCAGGACAATCAGATTTAACTTAAAGAGTGAGTTGCCTTGCCCTGGAGCGTGGTGGGGACAAAGCCAGAGACATTCTCTTTTGTGACTGTTTTGTGACATTATTGTTAAAATTAGTCCGGGTTAACCTGGGTGAGGGGAATCTATTTATTACGTATTTGTTTTGCACATTGAAAAAATCATGTTTTTAGTTTCTTTTTAAAGGTGATTTATTTCTTATATTTCTACTTTAAAAACCTAGAGTCAATGACTTTTGAAACAACATAGAGCCTAGTTCATTATTCTCCAGCCAGTGATTTGAAATATAAAAATAGTATCTCTGCTTCTCTTTTAGATTCAAATGTAACAAATCGTGTTAATAATAATCATGGCATTATTTTTTTAAATCAGAGATAATATTCAACCAAGTCTCCCCACCATAAGTGGAAAGTGGAGGATTTGCTTGCCTAATTTAGATTTTAATTTCACCTCACCATGAATTCATCTTCACACCTAAACTGTGTTTTGTCAAATTAATTAATTAGGGCGATTAATCTGGTCTCATGTGCCGAACATTCTATGTGATTGGAGAAATACTATCAAATAATGTTTTAAATTTGATAAGAAGCAATAGTCGGTGATACAACTTGCAAAGGGAAATAAGAAGCTCTTAACTTTGAGTTAAAATACTAAAATCTCAAATTGTATGGGGTTATTATTATGCTTTACCGCCAGGTTTTGAATTGAGACTCTCTGCTTTGTTGCCAGCACGTTACTTTAACCTCTTTGAGCTTTAGATTTCTCATGGGTAAAATGAATTCAGTGTGTATAATACTTGGAAAATGTTAAATCAATGTGCTTTTATTCCTCTCTGTAAATCATGTTCCCTACTTGCCACCTCCAGAAAAAAAAAAAAAAAGAGGAGATGACACTACAGAAAGTTTCTGAGATACAATGGTGGAAAACCTTTTCTGGATCTAGAGTAGAAGGAAGGACAGAGAAAAGGGAGTGAGAAAAGTGTCAGTGGGTGAACCAAATTTGAGCCCCACCACCACTCCCAGGTTTCAAACATGAAGGGTGCATGGGAAAGTGGTTCTTAGTTTTTAACAGGAGGGCTGAGGAGGATATGGGGAAAGACTTCAACCCAACTTGCTTGTAAGACTTTAGAAGGAACTTGCTTTGTAGAAAACCAAAACAAATAGGAACATTAAAATAAAAATGGTGGCTAGAGGCTGAGATGCCTGAAACGAATGTCCTGATAGGGAATTTCAGCCAAGCCACATGGAGATCTACAACACAGCGTGAGGCAGGTTGGGCTGAAGCAGCAAAGATGGTCAAATAACATGGGAGCTGTGCCAATATTTCACAGCTATGAACTCCAACATCAGAGCCTGTGGTACCCTAAAGTGCAACATCCCTGGCTGCTCATTGATGTGAGGCCCCATCGTCATCACAAGAAGCCACATAAAGCATACTTTCTTCTTTACCTAGAGGGCATCTGGGAAAGGAAGAGGTAGGAAAAAAAATATGAAAATTGATAGGTGTACACCTTCTATAAAGATGAATGGTCATATACAGAAAAAATGGTATTCTTTATTCTTATCTATTTACTTATTTATATTTACAGATAAAATTAAGTATGTTTTCCCTGTATCCGGGAAATATTTTGAATATACTGTGCAAACATACTATACTATCTCACTCATATTCGGAATCTACCAAAGCTGATCTCTATTGAATGGTGGTTCCCAGGGGCTGAGGTAGTTGGGGGCTGGGGTTTAGGAGATGGTCAACAATTTTCATTAATAGGAATAATACATTTAGGAGATCTCTTGTATAGCATAGTGGATATAATTAATAATATATTGTATTTTTGAAAAATGCTGAGAATATAAAATGACCTCACCACAAAAATGATAAAATATGTTAGGTAATAAATTCCTAAGTGGTATCTATTCCCTCAACCTACTGTACAATACATTGAGGCTCATGAGGAAATTGGAATCATCTATAAAACATTAAAATATACATATAAATTCTATTACGTATAACATGTATATTATCTGCATGGCATGCATTAAATGTATATATTTTCAACCATAATTATAATTTTTTTAAAGATGTAAAGAAGCATAACCAGAGTCCAGACAATATTTCAAATTTGTTAAATGCCTAAAATAAAAAGCATTTACTAAGTGCCCTGAGAAGACCCCAGAGCAGAACAGTCTAATTTCTGGAACTGTGATTTCTTTTTAGAATGTTGGTTGGAAAGGGTAACAAATCTATACCTGTAAATCCTGCCTCCTTGTTGGCATTATTTTTGTAGTTTAATGTCTTTAACTTCCACCATTAAAAAAAAAGCATTTTCTTTCACATCTAATTAAATATTTGTTGAGTTATTGAGTGTAAACATGGCAGCCTCTCTGCTAGGCATGGAGACACAGAGGCGGCCAAGACACAGAGATATATATGGTCCCTGTCTTTGATGGATTTGTAATGTTGTAGCAAGAGATATTTAACCCAATTTCACCATCAGAGCAAATTAATGCCTCTGTCTTGACTGGCAGGTCAAAGGTGTATTAGTGGAGAAAAAAAGCTATAAGAAAGGAAGGAAAGTGGTGAGTCAAGGGTGGAAGTGGCAATACACCGCTCACAATTATTCCAACCATTATGGAGGGACATTTTGTACCTTGTACAGTCAATGCTCATGCTTGACCTAGTTCTGAAAGGGAATTTAATGGGGACAACTATGAATGACAACAGCATGGCTCACCACCTTTTCAAGAGTTGTCAGTCTGTTCTAGGAAGGTTTGCTTTGCAGGTGAAATCAAATTCAGAGGTTTTGCTGCTTTAATCCTGGTTACTAAAATCTGATACTAGTTTGTGAGTTTTGTTCCAGTAACATAAAAATTAATAGTACAGACTAGTGGGTTACACTGTGATATTCATACACATGCAATTGTGCATTACTCATGACCATCCTTCGTTCTACCCTCTCTATCTCTTCCAGTCTCCAGTAGTCCCTCTTTTACCTTTAGGTCATCTTTTTTTGAGTTTCCACATAAGAATGAAAACATGTGGTTATTGACTTTTAGTGTCTGACTTATTTTACTTAATGTGATATTCCATCTCTTTTCCTGAAAATTACAGGATTTAACTCTTCTTTATGCATTAATAATATTTCATTATGTATACAGACCATATTTTCTGTATTAATTCATCTAGGTTGATCCATATCTTGGCTATGGAAACCAGTGACACAATAAACATGGATATTCAGGTCTCTTTTATATGCTGACTTTATTTCCTTTGGAAATATACTCAGGAGTGATAAAGCTGGATCAAATGGTAGTTCTAGTTTTAGTTTTCTGAGGAAGCTCCATATTGTCTTCTATACTGGCTGTACTAATTTATATTTGCACCAACCATGGATGAGAGTTTCTTTATTTCCAAATCTTTGCCTCTCTGTGGGAGACCAACCTCTGCACGTGACTGAGTTAAGGCTGGGCGATGTGGCCTCAGGCACCCATGCTGCTAGACTGCCCCACTCTTCTAGGGTTCCAGTGACTGTGTCTTCCTCCCCAGGCTTATCTTGCTACAGTCCCATGGGTGAAGCTACGCTCACCTGTTCCTTTGTAACATAATCCCTTGCCCTGTTTAGGATAGAATCTTCCATGGAAGTGCCTTGTGTGTGTCCCCTTCTCTTACTGTGCCCTTGGGTGTGGCCTACCTAGATGTCAGTTAACCTCCTGACAGTGGACATTATGAAGATAGACTCAGCCACCTAAAACCTGACTCCTTGCCTCATTTGAATAGCTTCTCCTCAATAAAAGGGGTCTCCTGCGTACCCTTAAGGTTATCGGAGCCATCACAGTGACCCCAAAGAAAAAGGTATTTGTGTCTCTTGAGTGGTTATTTTGCACAGCCCAGTTAACCCAGTTTACCTGGAGTGACCCCTGAGCCTTTTAGTCATGAACAGAAACCCGGTAGCCAACATTTCTTTTTATTACTAATTTATTCTTTTTATATACACATGACAAAGAGTGTATTTTGACATTATACATACCTTATTCTAATTAGGATCCCAATCTTGTAGTTTTACATGATGTGGAGTTACCCTGGTAGTGTATTCATACATGATCATAGAAAAGTTATGTTGAATACTTTCTAATGTCTTTCCTATTCCCATCAGCACTCCCTTCCCTTCATTTTTCTTTGAAGTTCATTAATCCAATGAACTTCTATGTTTCCCTTCCATCACCTTATTGTGTGTTAGCATCCATGTATCAGAGAAATCATTCAGCTGCTGATTTTTTGGAATTTGCTTATTTTACTTGGCATGATATTCTTCAGTTCTATCCATTTACCAGCAAATGCTATAATTTCCCATTCTTTGTGGCTGAGTAATATTCCATTATGTATATACTACATTTTCTTTATCCATTCATTGGTTGAGGGGCATTCTTTATCCATTCATCTGTTTGGTTCTATAGCTTAGCAATTATGAATTGAGCTGCTATGAACATTGATGAGGCTGGTAGTACCGTAGTATGCTGATTTTAAGTTTCTTGGGCATATTCCAAGGAATAGGATAACTGGATCAAATGGTGGTTCCATTCCAAGTTTTCTGAGAAATCTCTGTACTGTTTTCCATAATTGTTGCACCAATTTGTAGTCTCACCAGCAATGTATGATGGATCTTTTTCCTTATATCCTCACCAACATTTATCAATACTTGTATTCTTGATATTTGCCATTCTGACTAGAGTAAGATGAAACCTCAATGTAGTTTTAATTTGCATTTCTCTCATTGCTAGAAAAGTTGAACTTTATTTATTTATTTATTTATTTATTTATCTTTTAATTTTTTTTTTGAGAGAGAGAGAGAGAATTTTTTGATATTTTTGTTTGTTTGTTTTCGACGGACACAACATCTTTGTTTGCATGTGGTACTGAGGATCGAACCCGGGCCACATGCATGCCAGGCGAGCACGCTACCACTTGAGCCACATCCCCAGCCCTATCTTTTAATTTTAATTTTTTATTTGTTTTAATTAGTTACACATGACAGTGCAATGATCTTGACATATCATACATTTGAATCAGATGGGGTGAACATTTTTTATATATATATATATTTGTTGACCATTTGTATTTCTTCTGAGGATTGCCTGTTCAATTCTTTTGCTCACTTATTGATTGGGTTTTTTTAGTTTTTTTGGTGTTACATTTTTTTTGAATTTGTTATATATCCTGGAGATTAATGTTCTATCTGAAGTTTAGGTGGCAAAGATTTTGTTCCCTTTGCTATGAAGAAGCTTTTTAGTTTGATACTGTTTCAGTAATCATTTTCACCATTGTGAAGAAAGCCCCAACCAGAACAACTGTAGAGGAGGGAAGGTTTATTTAGAAGCTCACAGTTTTGAAGGTCTCAATCCATAGACAGCAGGTTCCATTTCTCAGGACTCAAGGAAAGGCGGAACATCATGGAGGAGAAGTGTGGCAGAGGGTAATACCTCAAATGATGATTAGAAAGCAGAGAGAGAGGTCTCCACTTGCCAGATACAAATATATGTATGGCTTTGGGACCACTTCATTTATCACTCAGTTAGTCCCTATCAGGGGATTAATTCACTGATTGGGTTAAGACTCTCACAACCCAATCATTTATCCTCTGAATCTTCTTGCATTTTCTCACACAGGAGTTTTAGGGGGACACCTCACATCCAAAACATAACATTCCGGGCTGGGGATGTGGCTCAAGCGGTAGTGCGCTTGTCTGGCATGCGTGCGGCCCGGGTTCGATCCTCAGCACCACATACCAACAAAGATGTTGTGTCTGCCGATAACTAAAATAAATAAATAAAAAAAAATAACATAACATTCCATCCTTGGCCTCCAAAAGCTCACAATCATCTCACAAAGCAGAATACATTTTGTCCATTTCCAAGAGTCTCCATAGTCTCAATGGTTCCAAGATTGCTCAAAATTTAAGTCCAAAGTCTTCTCTGAGGCTCAAGGCAAGCCCTAATTGTTAGCTCCTGTAAAATTAAAAGCAATTTACAAGTATCCAATATGTAAAGTTATGGAGTAAACATTTTCATTCACAAAAATAGGGGCATAGAAATAAGGGATGAGACCAAAGAAAGATGGAAAGCAAACTGGGCAAATGGTCCTATAGTTCTGTGTTCAGCATCTGGAGCACAAGGCGTGATATCCTCTCTAAGGGGCTGTGTAGCTCTGCCCCTGTGGACTTGTTGGTTGCAGCCCAAGTGGCCTTTCTGTTGACTTCTCTCTGCTCAATTCCTGCAGCTTTTCCTAGAATAATGCCTGACATTACTGGCATTGCTTAATCTCTGAGGTCTTCATTGCAGCTTTGGCTTCCTCCTTAAATCTTCACACCTTGCCTTTTCAGGCTGTTCACACAGGGATTTCAACCCTGCTGCACTTTGCCTGGCTTCCAAGGCCTTCCTTTGAAATCTTCCGAACTTCAGCATCCTGCATTCCTGAAGAACCAGCACCACATGGTTGACACCAAGGTCTGCTGCCATGTTGAGCAGTAGCCAAGCCTCCAGGGACCATGGCTACAGCAACCTCTGAGTATCTGGGTACCTGAGTGCATTGAAAAACCTTCCTAGACCCCCTTGTACAAGCAAGATTCCTGACTGGTCTTTTCTCAAGAGAATTTTCACTTTTAATCCCTTGAACTTGATGTAGGTATGGTCTTGCCAGCTCCTGAGATGCCTTCAAGCCATATTTCTCATTGTCTCTGGGCAAAATCTTTAGCATTTCTTTAGTGGCAGTAATGTCTTTAACAACTGCAACTTCCTTAGCCCCAATAGTACTCTTGCCTTTCAATTTCAAGTTTTTCAAATCTTTCTGCTATGCTTTCTGCTCCTGACTATCAGAATAAAATTGGCTTAAAACTTCCGGCAATACCCTTGCTATTTCCTGAATGCTATGCTGCCTAGGCATTTCTTCCACAAGATTAAGAAGTCCATTGCTTTTGAAATCAGTCTCACAGAGTCTCAGGACGTAGGCAAAATGCAGAAAACTTGTCAGCAAGAACATAACATGAATGGCTTCTAATCCAATTGCCAACAGTGTCCTCCTTTTCCTCTAAACCCTCTTGAGCCCTCTCTTCACTGTCCATGGTCCTATTGGCATTCTGGTCTTCTGAGCTCCCACCAGAACCAACTATCAAGCCCTGCTTACAGCACTCTAAAGCATTTCCAGCTTGTACTGCTAAACATCTCAAAATTCCTCCAAACAGTTCCAAAAAGCTGCAAAAGCCTTGGAACCACATGGTCAGGCTAGTCAAAGCAATGGCCCCATTCTCAGTATCAATTTCTGTTTCAATCAGCTTTTTCACCACTGTGACTAAAGACCCAACCAGAACAACTGTAGAGAAGAAAAGCCTTATTTATGGGATCTTGGTTTCAGAGGTCTCAATCCATAGACAGCAAGGTCCATTCCTCTGGACTCAAGGTAAAGCTGAACATCATGATAGAAGATTGTGGCAGAGAGAAGCAGCTCAAATGACCACCAGAAAGCAGAGAGAGAGGCCTCCACTTGCCAGATGACAAATATATATCCTAAAGCCATGCCCCCAATCCCCACCTCCTCCAACCACACCCTACCACTTCAGTTACCACTCAATTAATCCCTATCAGGGGATTAATTCACTGATTGGGTTAAGAGTCTCATCTCATAACCCAATCATTCTCCTGTGAATCTTCTTGCATTGGTCTCACACATGAGCTTTTGGGGGATACCTTACATTCAAACCATAGCAGATACCATCCCACATATTAATTCTTAATTTTGCTTTAGGGAAGTTGGTTCCTAAGGCAACAAGATGGAAAATTAGGCCTACATTTTAAACACAGTGTCCGTAGGTGATCTAGGGGACTAAGGATTGGCTCCTCTATTTACAAGTAGAATCCAGGGAGCTTCTTGGGGGACAGTCTCCCAGCATGAGCCAGTAATTGCTGGGCCCTGGAAGTGCACTTAAAATCTTCAGACAAATCACCATTCAGCAAAGAACCTGGAGCCAATGTAAGCCTAAACCCCACCTATAGGATTTTTCTCTCACAATCCAGCAACCCCACCTAACACAGTTGAGAAGTAAGCCAAGAATCTTTTGAACTCCAACAGAAACAATTCTTTAACTTTTCATCAAAATCTTTTTTAATTATTTTATTTTTTTTCTTTTCTCTGTTAAATTATGACCTGAATGTTTTATGAACACTTAGACATATTCATATTTGTGTTTTTATTCTAATTTCTGGAATTTTTTAATAGGCAGTTATTTTTCATGAATCGGTATTTTGAGGACTATGATGTTTGATTAGTATGTTTCAGTTTTGTTCTTGTATTCTTTTATTTTTTTATTTTACATATTTTTTCCTCACTTATGTTTTCCTTTATTCTCTTTCTTTCTTCTGCTAACAGCCAAGCTCTATTGTTATCTCTTTCACTCTTCATTTAATTTTTTACTTTTATTTTCTCTCCTTCTCCCTCATACTCATCACACCCTACATCATTTCTGTTCTCTCCCTATTCACTATTTGAAACTGTAAACCCTTTTGCAAACTCACTGTTTTTATTGTAGGCAATAACTTATCGTATCATTTCTGTTTATTGTGAAAACATTGAAGGCATCATATCAGGAAATATTTGGTTTAATGCTTTAGATTGTTTGCTTTGGTTATTGTTATTATTTTTCTCCTCTAAACTGTGAGGTACTGGAAACTTTCAGGGACACTATAAGTCCTCAAGGTAGAAACTCTATTGCCTCCGATCCGTACTGTCAGATGGATACACACACAAACAATATGAAAAAGCAAGGGAACAAATCACCCCAAACAAACCAAAATATTTCAATAATAGAATCCATTTATACCAGAGTGGGAAAAATGTCAAAGAAATAGTTTAGAATGTTCATGGTTAAACTGATCTGCAATGTACAGGAAAATGTAAGGAGTAAAATCAGAGACAAAATGAAAGATCACTTCAATAAAGAGAGAGAAAGGAGAGAGAGAGATTCTGAAAAAAAAAATCAAGCAGAAATCCTTAAAATGAAGCACTCAATAAACCAAATTAAAAATTCATTGGAAAGCATTACCAGAAGACTAGACCCCTTGGAAGCATTTCTTACTTTTAGTTTTATTTGTTTGTGTTTCATAATAGCTATTCTAACTGGAGTGAGATTAAATCTTAGTATAGTTTTTTATTTGTATCACTGATAGATAAAGATGTTGAGCATCTCTATACATTTATTGTCCATTTGTACTTCTTCTTTTGAGAACTCTCTATTCAGATAATTTGTCCATTTTTTCAATTGGATTACTCGTTTGTCTTAATGTTTTTTAATTCTCTTTATATTCTGGGTATTAAATCTCTGTTAGATGAGTAACTGACAAATACTTTTTCCCATTCTATAGGTTGTCTCTTCACGCTATTTACTGTTTTCTTTGCAAGAAGGTTTTTAATTTGATGGAATCCCATTTGTCAATTCCTGCTTTTGTTTCCTGAGCTATGGAGTTCTATCCAAGAAATCATTGCCTGTGCCAATATCTTGAAGTGTTTTCCTCAAATGTTTTTGTTGTTTTGTTTTGTTTTGTAGTTTCAAATTTCAGGTATTACACTAAGGTCTTTGATAGGTTTTGAGTTGATTTTTGTATAGGTTGAGAAATAGGGGTTCAGTTTCAATCTTCTACTTTTGGACATGCAGTTTCTCCAGGAGTATTTGCAGTATTTTCTCCAATATGTGTTTTTGGCTCTCATAGAAGACCTCCTAAACCACCAATTTTAAATTGAAGTACTTTCACCTTCTCTCTACATCAGTCTGAGCTTCCCATCCCATTGCATTCTCAGTGGATTTATGTCATCAAAGTCACTCCCCCAGGGTCCAAACTGTCTCACAAAGCAGAAAATTCAGAGCCAGTGCAGAGAACTGTCTGCTGTCTCTATTTTCAGAAATATAAAAATGCAAGAACTTTGGATTCCCAGAGTAGTAAGCGCCAACAAAAGGGCCTTCAAGATGGCTTCTTGTAAGTACTCTGGGAAATGAAGAAAACTTCTCCACCTCCAGCTCACTACGCAGATACCAGGGCTTTTGTTTTTTAAGACCATATGTTTGCAAGGTCTGGAATCTTGCTTTTATAGAGTCTATCTGGGATTTTGCACTAAGAGTCTCTCTCTTTGTTTATACCCCTAGTAGGGTATGAACTAGTGTCTGTCACACCCCTGCCAAGCAGCCCAGAGCACTTGATGTTGGAGTGCTTTTTTTTCTCTTTGTTTTTCTAATATCCCAAATCTGTGCATTTTACTTGGGAACTGACTCCACATTGGATGTACCATACTCTCCTATCATCAGCTATACCATATTGTTTTGGTTCTATATCATAGTGTAGCAGACAAGTGCTTGGTACCATCTTGAATCCTCTCCTGCAATGCTAGTTTTTATCTTCATAATTAAATACAATTTTTAATTTATTATGTCAAAATTTTTGTACTTCATAGCATTATTCTCATGCATTTAATTACTTGGGTGCAACAGGAGAGAGTATGGTTTTGTCTATAGTGCAACAAAACTCATTCATAGGGGCTGTTATTAATGCTTTGGAGTATTTCACACACTAACATTGCAAACCATATGTTTCTTAGAGATAATGTGACAAGGAATCATTTTTAATTTAATGATTACAAAAAGCAAACATTAGATATCCTAATTCCACAAATCATCTGTAGTGAAATTTCATGAAATTAATTCAAAATTCATGAAAGAATTACTGAGGTTTAAGGCTCAAGCAGAATGTAGGGAGAGTGGTAATCTTTGAATCACACTTTGAGTAAAAGAATCAGTCAAGATAGTCTCCACAAGTAAACACAAGATGCTGAGTAGGTGAAGGTGGTCTTTTAAACTGCATATTGTCCAGGTGCTTGAAAAGCATTACATATCAGTGGAGTCATGAAGGGCTTCAGCAAAGAAGCTCATAGCTCAATGACAGAAAAACTCAGGAAAAGCATTTTAAGGCCAAGTTTTATATAAACAACAGCACAATGTAACAGTAATAATTCAATGCCAGTGGTCACCTGAACAGTGTTATGAACTTCTAATCCTAGCAAACAATGTGCTGTTCTCAAGCCAGACTTTCTTATATGAACGTGTTGATCCTCTATTTGAAATTTCTCTTCATTCTGCCTGAAACACCGTCACTTCCTCTTGCCCCATGAAGAAAGCATCTATTCATCCTTGAATTTTGTCTGACATATCTCCTCTCAGTACGAGTCCTCCTGCCTTTCCTTATTCTGTTCTCCATTGGCAACTTCTAACAAATTCCACTAAAGTATTTGTATTCCAGTTGTTTGATGTCAAGTCTAACGTAAACTGTGAACAGCTGAACAACAGAGATCATGCTTTTTGTTTTTGTAACTGTAATGCCTAGGAAAATGGCACAGAGTAGAGGCTCAATAATATTTATTGAAATTATTTTTAAGATACTGAGAGGGTCAAATCAAATCACTAGGTATCAGTTATAAGGAGAGCTGTATATTTGTGTTCTTCCTGTCCTCTCTCTTCTGTTTAGTTGCATAACCACCATTGAGGAGATTCCACACCATAGGTAACATTCCAGGCAGTATTAATACTAGGTGCAAGCTAATCAGAGAATAAGAAGAAAAAAAAAAACACCCTATGAAAAGACCACCACATGCAGAGGTAACATAAAGCACAGAGCAGGAAATAGACCCTGCATTTCACTATAGGAATTTAGGCTTGATTGTGAGCACTGAAGGGCCTTGAAAAGTTGAGTAGACTTGAACTTATCTTAAAAACAAAACAATAGAGAGAGCATCTGGTTAGCAAGAAACATGATCTTATCTTTCTAAGAAGAATTGACCTTGAATAAATTATAGGAAGACTAACCCAGAGATGATTATCAGTGAACTTTGCCCAGCATGAGAATGTTTTATTTTGCTTATCCAATGTTTAAAGTAGGGTAAAATTAAAATTTGGAGGATTTTGTATAAAAATCTAGAGATCTGAAACCTCTCTAAAAACTTGGAAATTTAGTGGTGCTTTGTCCACATGGCAACACCCTTGAGGAAGCAGTAGAGTGGAACAGTGGATCCTGTGGGGGCTGGGAGCAATCTGCTTCTGGGTGAAACCAGCTGTCTCCATGCATAGAACACTTCCTAAAATAACAAGACACACTCAATGGCATTGAAATAATAACAAATGCCACTTTAGGTACAGAAATATAGTTTTGAGCCATTTAAAAATTATTTTAAAATATTTTTAAAGTATATTTTTAAATTTTTTATGTTTCATAAAATGATTTAATTAAAATAAGTATCATGTATACATATACCCACAAATTTATATGTGGGAAATATATATAACACGAAACATATAAGTAGTAAAAGTCCCCACTTTACTATTTATGCATATTTCATGACTTTTTAAAAAGACTTTTCATTTACATTCATTTTAAATTTAAGAGAGTTTTATGGGTAAATATACTTTTACAGACACCTGGTAGTCTCTATACCTCTGGTAAAACTAACTTTTTATTTTATAAATTCTTAAACTTAGTACTAAATTCATACTAAAAGAAAGCTGGGGATTACTAAATGTATGCTTTAATTCCAGTGCCAAACAGTAAGTAAAAATTCTAGTCTTCTTGTCTCTTTCATGCAAGTTGTTTTTTAGATAGCTTCTGGTTTAACCATCAGGCCCCAAATGTTTCCCTAAAGACATCATCAATCTCGCCCTCTATTTATTTATTTATTTGTTTATTTATTGGTATTGGGGATTGAACCCGGAGACACTTTACCAAATCACCATATCCCAGCCCTTTTTACTTTTTATTTTGAGACAGGGTCTCTCTAACTTGCTTAGGATCTTGCTACATGCCTGAGGTTGGCCTCAAACCTGCAATCCTTCTACCTCAGCTTCCTCAATCACTGGAATTACAAGCATGTGCCACTGTGCCAGGCTCTCTATCCCTTTCTCCTTACCAAAGTATTTCAAAGGTACCCATGGAAAATGAAATTCTCTTTGGAGGCAAAGGAGTGCACTTCCTCACATGATCTCTTGCCTACCACTACAAAACCATCCCACATATGAGCAAATGTCATGCTGTAACTTAGACTTGACTCATTCTTCTTATTGATTCTTAGCATCACTCCTAAGCACACATCCCCAAATGAAAGGGAGTGGGCATAAAAAAGTCTACTGACATCTTAGAGAAAGTTTTCATGTAAATACAAGGAACTACTCATAAGTTATCAGACCTGCAATAACTTACTATTTTCAATAGAAAATAATATGAAGGACAGGCATGGTGACACATGCCTGTAATCCTAGTGGCTCAGGAGACTGAGGCAGGAGAATCTTGAGTTCAAATCCAGCTTCAGTAAAAGCGAGGTAGTAAGCAACTCAGTGAGACCCTGTTTCTAAATAAAATACAAAAATAGGACTGCGGATATGGCTCAGTGGTCAAGTGCCTCTGAGTTCAATCCCCAGAACCAAAAAAAAAAAAAGAAAAAGAAAAAGAAAAGAAGAAAGAAAGAAAGAAAGAAAGAAAGAAAGAAAGAAAGAAAAGAATATAAAGTACAACACAACCCCAAAAGCCTGTGAGCTGCTTGAGTACCTGGTGACATCAATTACAGATATAAGGGTTTAACCTAGGTATTTGGCACCAATAGGGTGTTTGATCTTTCATTTACTATTTATCCTGAATTTGACTTGTATTTAGTTAAAATATAAGTTTTGAGACTCTCTGCTTACTGTGAATTCTAATAGCATCAATGACAAACCTGAAGGGAGGAATAACCTCCCCCACCTGACGCCCTCCCCACCATCTACTAGAAAGCCAGCAGCATACCCTATCCACTTCATAAATTTGAAGCCTATACACTTCAGTTCCTTCTTGACTTCCAGATAGATCCTCATGTAAATTATGGCTTTGATCATTAAAAGTCATTATAATGGAATACACCTGTCAGACCAGCAAGGTTAAATGAGTGCATGGTGGAGTCAGGCTGTTTGATTTCACTACCAGCTCCATCTCTTAGTACCTGTCCAAACTTGGCAAATTTACTTAACTACTTTATGACTGTTTCCTCTTTTATAAAAGGAAAAGAGTGACATTTTCTAGCTCCTAGGGTTGAGAAGGATGAATCAGACACTGTCATTAAAGGTCTTAGAACATACAATGCTGAGTGTATATGTGCTTGTGTGCCGGTTCTTCAAGAAAATGCAAGCATTCACAGCTTGGGATGAGTGCTCAGCACACAATGTGCATTCACTTAATATTTGTTAAAGGAACATCTGTTCTTTATCTGTGGTTTCTGTAGATTCAGAAAGTCATGTAAATAATGTTTATTACATGCCAAACACCATTTTAAACATTGTACAAATACACATTCATTTAATTGTGAAAACAACCCTATGATGAAGGCAATAATATTATTCCATTTTGCAGAGGAGGAAACTGAAGCACAAATAGTATAAGTAATTTGCCTGCAATAGCTTTGCTCTTAAATGAGAATCAGACCCAGACATAATAGCTCCAGACTGCACTAAGCAGAACTTCTCAACTTCAGTGTGCATAAGAGGCTCCCAGACAGCTAGTGTAAAAGCATGGTCTAGAGCACAACCTTTGCTTCTTGCATATTGGCAGTAAACTTGGGTTCCCAGGAATCCACATTTCTATCAGTATCCAGGGGATTACGAAATGGGGCCCTTACCCTATACTTTGAAAAACATTAGACTAAGGTAATAATAAAACACTCATCTGATTAACTGATCACTACATAAAATAATGGCATGCTTAAGTCAAACTTTAGACCAACATAATACATAAATGATAAAGTTGAGCCCAAAATAATATTTTTTCCCATGTTGGAATTATGCCTGGGTTTTGATATACCTCTAGACGAAATGAGAGATCATAGAAAATGTGCTATAGTCAAATGATGGACTGGCAGCAGAATACAAAAACTGAAATGCTTGGCCAAAAGGCGACATAACCTATACATGTGCAGAAAGAAAACCAATAAGACCATAACAGATGCCATTTGAAGTTTTGCCATTTCTTCATTGTGAAAAAATCAAGCCTTTTATTTAGTCTTATTTAGAAACCAGATGAAATTCTCTGTGTCCATTCTACATATTTAAATGGAAAAATGTAGAATATACTTGTAGAGCAAGAACCACATAATCAGGCTTTATTCTGGCAGTAAGAAAAAAATACATGTCATCTCTTTGATTTCAAAATGCTCATTTTTATGCATTTAATGTTCCCAAACTGCCGACAAGTCTTACAATCAGTATATTCATTAAATGGAGTGGTATTTTTTGCTCTCCATCCAAAATGCTGTCTTAGGATCAAAGAAATACAGTAATTTACTTTTGAATCAGTTTTTAGGTGGCACAGATTATAAAAAATATACAGCATAATTTTAAGTTATAATCAAAAGAAAATGGTTTGTAACTACTAAATGTTTTTTTTAAAGCCAAGCAATATGGCAGGATTTTTTTTTAACATATGGATCAAGATTCACATTTTAAAATATAGAGTAGCTGGTTTAAAATGAGTTCATTCACCACAATTTAAACTTCTTAGTGGTGAACACTTGTAAACTCTGAATAGTCTTGTTTAACAGACACTCTCCCTCCAACACCCCACATCTTTCCCATAAGCTACATAGTTAATTCTCCTTAGGATATGCTTACCAGAGAAAATAACAGAAGTGGGTAGATACACTTTTTATTTTCACTTTTTAAAATGTTTTTATATGTTAGATGAATATCAATATGGAATAACTTCAAATAAAGAATGATAAGAAAGAAAATAAAGGAATAGTAAGGGCAATATATTCTCCAAATATAGCCCCAAAAACTCAATACTGATTCATTGGACTAAGAACTTTATTAAAAATTGATAAGTCAATGAATGCATTCTTTTTTTATTGGTTGCTCAAAACATTACAATGCTCTTGACATATCATATTTCATACATTTGATTCAAGTGGGTTATGAACTCCCATTTTTACCACATATACAGATTGCAGGATCACATTGGTTACACATCCACATTTATACATATTGCCATACTAGTGTCTGTTGTAATGAATGCATTCTTAAAGCTTGTATTTAAATTGAGTTATATTTAATTCGTGGGGACTGAATATAAGAATATAATTTATAATTAAATGATATTTAGAGGGCAAAAAAATTATAAAAATGGATAAGAAAATTACTGGCACCTAAAACATGGACGGAAAGAATCAAATGTATGGAGTATGAGGGGATGAATAGAAATTGCATTTGTAATATCACAAAATATTTATGCCAATCTTTCATATTGATTAGAAGAATAATTACCACCTTAAAGTAGTACATGGTGCCACAAGAGATGACTATGATAACTCATTCTGTCAGAAATAAAGTTGCTATGTGAAAAAAAAGTTAATGAAGTGTTCATGTATCCTTTTTTGTATAGTTGTACATACTGATGGGATTTATTGTTACATATTCATACTTGCACACAATAAAACAATGTAACTTGGCCAATATCACTCTCCAGCCCTTCCCCCTCCCTCTCCAACCCTTTCCCCTCCTTCCCCTCCTCCTTTCCTTGTTCCCTTTCCTTTACTGATCTCTTTGATTTTTAGAAGATACACCCCACCTTTCTTTTTCTTTCTCCTCTCTATCTTCTGCTTATGAGAGAAAACACACAACCCTTAACCTTATGAGTTTGATTTATTTCACTTAACCTGGTGTTCTCTAGTTCCATCCATTTTCCTGAAAATGCCATAATTTTATTTTTCTTTATGGCTGAATTAAATTCCATTGTGTATATATACCATAGTTTCTTTATCAATTCATCCATTGATGGACACCTAATTGGGTTCTATTGTGTATTGTGTTTCTATAACCATGGGTACACATGTATCCCTGCAGTAAGATGACTTTAATTCTTCAGGCTAAATATTAAGAAGTGGTATAGCTGGGTCATATGGTGGTTCTATGCCCATTCTTTTGAGAAGCCTCCCTTATTTATTACTTTATTCAAAAATATTTCTGGGGGATGGAGTCTACTTGTTTCAGTTCTGTGTGATCAGTGATAATACAAGGTTGGGAAAGTTCTGTAAGAGTTGAACAAAAAGTAAATTTTCATGGCTGAAAGGGAGATGGTGTCATGAGGAACCAGGTAAACTAGGTGAAGGTACAGCAGGTGCATGGATCAGAAAGGGAGAACAAGAGTGGCACACTTGTGAAACTACAACTTTTCAATATGGCTTGAACTCAGACAGTGAGCAGGGCTGAAACACCTTGAAAAACGAAGCTGAAAAGCTAAGCAGTAGAAGCATCCTTGATTTTGCACCTCTTGAGTACCACTGAAAATTTTCCTGCAATGATATAATATACATTTTGAAGCATCTCACTGGCTCAATTTAAAGAAAGCTGTCATTTTTAGTTTCTCTAGGAAATTATGAACTTTGGTTAATATTTTTAATTTTGTTATTAATATATAATTCCAGATATCCCTGGCTAGCCCCCAAAGAACTGAAATTATTACAAAAAACCAGATGTATCTAGAGCAAGCATAATGTTGATGAAGATGAAAGAGCATATTAAGACAAACCAAGCTACAAAAAAAGAAACTAAAACAATAAAAGATTTGTCTTTTTTTAAACCATGGTTCTTTCTAGAAACAAAGAAAAGAACACAGCATCACAATGCATTTTGAAAATGAAGTCAAATTATCAAGTAGGCTAAAGCTTCTAAAGAGAATAACATATTTCAAAGGATAAGCAAATAATCAGTATGATAGAATAAAACTGATTTCACAGAATATTTTAAATACATAATCTTCAAAAGTAGGTTACTTAAAGCTCTGGGATTTAACAAAACTATTTATCCTTCTTTTCTAATTAATTTTCAATGCTATTTCCTCTGATTTTTTTCACCCTTTTATCTCTTTTCAGGATGTCTTGTTCATTAACACTGTGGGGTACTCTGTCTACTCCTTTTGAGAGGAAACAAAAAGGGAAGTTTAGGGCTAGAGTACTGAGGAAGAGGGAAGATTTCTACTTGCAGGACAGGAAAAAGATCTTGGGAATCATTTTGTGCTTTTTTGGGGTGCCCCAGATCCTTCCCTGTGATTCACTGGTTGATTCATAGGAAGCTGCTGGGTGTGATCCCTGCCCTCTGACAGAAAGGAAACTGAGTCAGGATGCCAAGTGAGGATTTAGAGTCAGGGTTCCAAGCCAAAGATGGCAATGTCAGATTACCTTTGTTATCTGAAGACTCTCCTGCCTTTCATTCTCTACTTTTTTTCAAGTTCATTCTAGAACCAATATGAACATCTTATTACTCACTTATTAATTCAACTCCTATGTGTCGATTCCTAGGCAAGTCACTATCCTGAATGCAATTCCTCTTTCTCCTAAAATTGCAATTCTAATATGACAAAGCATTTATGCCAATCTTTCATATTGATTAGAAGAATAATCACCCCTTTAAACTGTAGTACATGGTGCCATAAGAGATGACTACGATAAGCCATTCTGTCAGAAATGAAGTTGCCATGTGAATATAAATAGACAAAATCTATATTAAAAAATTGATATGCCAAGTCCCTGGGTCCCAAGAACTATCAGACTTCACCTTAATATTTATCTCCAAAGAGGAATTTTCTAAAAGGGAGGATCTTAGCTATGAAAACAAAAAAAGAAGACTTTCAAAGACAATGATTGGCAGTGCCCACCCACACTCTGTGGAAGTGGGACATGAGATAACCCATCAGGTCTGCATGAGAAAATAGTCCCCTTGGCAGATATATACCTGTAATGGAGACCTATCCGCCCAACAGAACCTAATGGCATAAAACATATGTCATAACTAAGCTCCACCCCTCAGTTTTAACTCTTTGTTCAACTGGAACTTATCATTTCACAGTGGGAGAAATTACAAGGGTCAAATTAATGCTAATATCAGGTTGACTTGGCAGTTCTGTTTTTCATTGTGAATTAATTACTTTTCAGGCCTATAAAATATACAAGTTGTTGCTTAATTAACATTAATGGGTGTCCCCATACATAACCCATTCCATGACACTGGTCTCTGGAATCAATGAATTCAATAAGATAAATATTACCTGGTGTGATAGAGTACTGGGCACCTCTTGTGATATCTTAATTCTATTACTGACTTTGCTTTTTAAACACCATTTAAAGAGAGGTATGTTCCATAATAATTTCAGTGCTATTCATAAAAGCTAAGATATGGAATCATCCCAGATGCCCATCAACAGATAAATCAATAAATAAAATATTATATATATATATATATATATATATATATATATATATATATATATAATAGAACAGTATGAAACTTAAAAAAGAATGAAATCCTGACACAACAAAATTGATATCTGGAAGACATTGTGTTAAATGAATGATGTATTAAAAAGCCAGACATAGAAAGACAAGTATCAGATGATTTCTCCTATATGTGGAAATTAAAAAAAAATTGACCTGAAAGAAGAGGGATTACTAGGGACTAGAGGGTGAGGTGTGAAGGAGGCATGAGAGGAGAAAAATGGATGGAATGATAATGCATAATGTATTCCTGTGTGGAAATATCACAGCGTAGCCCAGTAATTCATATAATTAATAAATGTTAATAATAATAATAAAAGAAAGGTTAAAAGACAGATGCATCAAGGTATATACCTGGTTCTCTTTCCCATTTGGCTAGTGGGACAGTGGGAACAACAGCAGATTAATTTACTGAGTGCAGTGGGGCAGATGCTGAGGGACATAAAGGAGCTGACTTCCCAGGATCAGTTCTATATTTTAAATATTTTAAAATAAAAATGGGCTCTATGTGCAACTCCTCCTCAAAGCTATTATTAATTATTCTTCTGTTTAAATAAAAACCCGAGAGAAGATTTTAATGACTAAGAGGAAATGAGCATCTTGAAGGAACCAGGGGGCTAGAAGCTAAATTATCAGAATTACCTTAGATTAGGTAGAGGGGAGTGATGGGAGGGGTGAGGAGGGAATGTGGGGATAGGAAAGATAGTAGAATTATTACTGTATGTATATATGTGACTGTATGACCAATAAGAATCTGCAACAAGTACACTCAGAAAAATGAGAAATTATATCCCATCTATGTGTGATATATCAAAATGCATAAATGCATTCTACTGTCATGTATAACTAATTAAAACAAAAATTTTAAAAAAGAAAATAACATGCAGAAAAACTATGCTATAATATTACAACCAGGATATTGCTATCATCTATCCACTTTTTAACTTGTAATAATTTGTATTTATGAGCCTCTTTATTTAGTTCTATGCAAATTTATCACATGTGGAGTTTCATTTATCCACTGACAATAGCGAACTATACTATCACAAGAATCCTTCCTGCTACTCTTTGTAACCATGTCTAATTTCTTATCTGCCTCATTGTTTAACCTCTGGAACCCACTAATGTGTCCCCTACATTTATTTTTTTCATTCTAAGAATTTTATATAAATAATCATACAGTGTGTAATCTTTTAAGATTAGCTTTTTTCATGCAGCAAAATTCCTAGAGTATTCATTCACATATTGCATGAACAAATAATCCATTTCTTTTTATGGCTGAGTAGTATTTTCTGGCATGGCTGAATTATAGTTCATTTAACCATTAATCTCTTGAAGAACACCAGCAATGTATGTGTGATCACATTTCTGTGTATCTTTTCCAGCATTTGGTACTGCTACTGTTTTTTTTTTTTTTTTCAGTCATTCTGATAGGCATGAAATGATATCTCATTGTGGCTTTTATTTGAATTTCCCTGATGGCTAATGATGTTAAAATCTTTTCATGTGTTGTTTGCCATCTGTATATCCTCTTTGGTGAAATGTCTATGCATCTCTTTTTTCCATTTTCTAATTGGATTGTTTGAACCTTAAGATTTCTTTATATGTTCTAGATATGAGTCCTTTGTCAGATACATGGGTTGCTAATATTTTCTTTCAGTCTGCAGCTGTCTTTTCATCATCTTAATAGGTCTTTACATAGAGCAAAACTTTTTTTTAGTTTTGATGAAGTCCAATTTAATGGATTTTTCCCTTTTATGGGTCTTGCTTTTGATACCAAACTTAAGAACACTTTGTTCGGCCCTAGATCATGAAAATTTTCTCCTATGTTTTATTTTCTTAAAACTTGGATAGTTTCATGCTTTACATTTAAGTCTGTGATCAATTTTGAATTATTTTTGCATAAGGTGGGCAGTGGGCAGTCAAAGTTTACTTTTTTTTTTTTTTGCCTATGAATGTTAATTGTTCCCACCCTATTTGTTGAAAAGGTTACCTCCCTCCACTGAATTACTTTTACACCTTTGTCAAAAATCAGTTGAGTTGGGACTGGGGTTGTAGCTCAGTGGTAGAGGGCTTGCTTCACACGTGTGAGGCACTGGGTTTGATCCTCAGCACCACATAAAAATAAATAAATAAACATTAAAAATTGTCTTAAAAAGTTTTAAGCAATGTACATAAATTGACTTTATGTACACACTAAAGATGAGGACTGAGTTAGCAAATGTTTTAAGTATGTATTCTAAGCAGATAAACATGCCTTAAGGATGCTTTGTTAATACCCGTAAAACTCTATTAGATTCCCCAGGTGACTTCTATAAATTTCAGCACTCAATATCTGTCTTTATTAATTGCACAAAACATGTTAGAAATCATTTTTAATTGGTAAAACAAATGGTACCTAAAATCTGTGAATTTGGTTGGAAATAATGTATGTGTATCTCCACCCTTGTTTAGGCTACATAAATCCCTGGGATTAAGGGTTCCAATTGACTGCTGAGTACCACCACCTCAGGATCTTGCTCAAAGATCCTACCTAAATACTGATGAACAGGTTAACTGAATCTGGCTACTAGAATAGCTCAGCTCACATCTGTCTTGAATGAACATTTTACAAAAATGCCTGAGTGTGCATGCAAAGACAGGGAACTGGAAATTTCTGAGAGTGGAAAGAATAGCACAGTTAATCATTTGGGGTCTTCTTGATCATAATGGTTTGAATTATAGCAGATTTTTTTCTGACTTGCTTCAATTCCTTCTGCCTGTGAAGGTATGGAATAGGAGACCTTCAGTGTTAGTTTGCCTCTGTGATCTCACAGTTGTGACTGGATAAACTGGTTTAGGTCAGTTCGTAATACTAGGGTCACAAATAATAATGTTCCTGTTTCTATTTTTTTTTTTGTGGAGCCACGTCGTGTTCTTTAATTAATTACTGAGAAGACATAAATTAATGAGCATGCAGAATTATTGGTAAAATGAATTGTAATAATGTATTTTTTGTTAAGATACAGAAATTGAATAAAATATTAACTGCTAGAAAGTTCTTTCTTCTCTCTTTTTAGTTATTGCTCAGACTCTTTTCAGGAGTCACTATTTTCAAGGAATGACAACAAAATGCTGAAAGCACACTGGCTTTGTGTTGCTAGGAAACCAACTCAAAAGATCTCCTTGCTGGTATTTCCATCTCAGCCTTCAGAACTTATTTCTCAATTTCTTTTCCCAAGAGCTTTCCCTCTCACTTTGGAGTGCCAGCTTTGTGGAGGGCATTGAGCATAGGGAGGGGGAGTTGAGCCCTATTTTTTCTTTCCAGGAGGCTCTACATCCCTTTTATTGACAGACCTCAATTCTCCTCCCCATGAAACACAGCTGGGTACTCACTTGCTGGTTACTCAGTTTCTTCTTTCAGTGAACCTAAGACCTAGGCACTACCTCAGGAGAAGAAATTCATCATTTAGTATATTCACTCACTCATTTCAAGAAACAGTAAGAATGAAGCTTTTAGCTGAAGTCCCAGGGCACCACTTGCATTTTCATTTTCTATGTTTACTTACATTGGGTAAAACCTTCTCTCAGAAGAAAGGTCCTAGGACAGATTTCTAGGAAATATCGGTCCTCTTTCAAATAATGATATTTTTAACCTACATTTTTCATTTCCAGCCATAATAAAGACATTGCAAAATAGGAGGAGATTTTTTAGGGATTACTAGGTCGGGTAAAGACAGAGAAAAGAGGAAAAATAAGCGGGAATGGAAGTGAACAGGAAGCTTTGAGGAAGACAGTATTTGAACAATGTCCCATCTCATTTCCCTCCAATGCCTGAGAGGTCCATATGTTGTGAACTACCCTGGAAGCTGCCATGTATACCTGCTATAAAAAGTTTCTAGTTTTGATTAAGCTCATTTTTCAACACCAAGCTGCATGTACAATACTTTATGTTTTTACATTTATCAGTACTTTGTCTGTGTTTGACATCATTAATTGATTAGTCCTTGTATTAATTCTTTAAGGGATGCTCTAACTAAGTACCACAAACGTGCTCAGCTAAAGAAATCCCGATTTATTCTTTCACAGTTCTAAAGGGTAGAGGCTTGAAATCACATTGTCAATAGGACTATATCAGGAAGGGATCTATCCTTGCATCTCCCATCATCAAGGTAGGTCCAGGAATTCTTTGATTTATGGCACCATGACTCCAAAGTTTGCTTCCATCATCACATAGGATTCTCCCTGTGTGCAAAAGTTTCTCTGTCTCTTCTCATAAGAATACCAATTTTATTGGATTAGGACCCACTCTTAAAACTTCATCTTAATTTGACTATATTTGCCAATGCCCTATTGCCAGATAATGTCACATGCAAAAGTATTGGGGGTTAGTACTTGAAAATACCTTTTTAGGGAATATGGTCCAACCTATAACAGTCTTCCAGATACAGACTTTAAAAAGCAAAATTGAGATCCAGGATTGCAAAGTGTAATTTATTGGGGACTTACTTACATGACAGAAGCATGGTCCTTGGTGGCAACAAGACTAGTGGACCTCTAAGATTCAGATCAGAAGAAGGGGCTTGTAAAATGGCCAGGACAAAAATGACCTCACCCAAGTTGGAATGTACCTGCTTTACCTTGAGCTAATATCAAAAACATCATGCATAATCCTTGTGCTCACAGTGTTAAGGTCCTAAATATAAAGCTCCACATGGCTCATTAATGATTTTGTTTATTTATAGTATGCTATAAAATCTTGCAGAAAAAACCCACCAGGGTTTGCCAGAAATAATCATAGCAGTTATGACAACATGGCTACAGTCATGACAACATGGCTACAGTCATGTCAAGCTGAATTCCTACAACAACCTATGATACTAATTGCAATATACAGCACTTATGACAACTTTATTACTTCTACTATTATTTTTCTCTTAAGGATTTATACATCTTATATTTCATTTGATTCCTACAGCAAACCTATTAACCCTGTCATAAATGAGGAAGGCCTGTATGGTCACTTCTCCTGTATTTTCTAATTAATGTTGTAAGATCCCAACCTCTTCATTATCAGACATTTTACTTTTCAGAGTTGTGTTTTCCACTTGAATTATCAAATGACATACAGTTGATGAAGTTGAAGGAAGGGATATGTTCAGCTTTTACATCAATTGGAAGGAAAATAGAGACCTCGATCAAAGTGTTTTTACTTTTTACTGGCACATGGTATCACTCTTGAAAACTCCTCCTAATTTGGTGATGGTGGCCCATCCCAGGACATTGTCTTTGTACACAGAAGATCCCTTTCTCTTAGACTGAGTTAGCCCAGAGGATACCTCAACTGAGCTCCCAAATTTGCAGCTCTTAACTCTGAATTTTAGCTGGCCTCAGGTGAGGTCATCATCCTCAGGTTAACACCCAGCCTCAGGAAAGCTGGTGAGGCCAAAAACACATCCACCAAGAACTTCTCCCTTGTCCCCTCCACAGGTATTCATACCAATGGCATTCAAGTGACCAGAGGTCTTTTAAAACACATCACATACTCTGTTCCATCTTCACAGGTCACTTTGTCCCTAAAGTTAAGATTGTTTGAACTTGTCTACTGCTAAAAATACAAGGAGGAGTTCAGAGAGTATGTTATAAAGGAGCCTGGAAATCTAGACTTGCAATACCAAGATGGAGGCTGAGTCCTCAACTGTACTCCTCCTCCAAGGCTGGTGTTCACAGGGTGACTGTGCCTCCTTGATGCTCAAAGCCATATCCTGAGGCCATCACTAGCCTTGTGAACATTATGTCAAAATTGGTTCAGCAACCCTCCAATTTTAGAAACCTAAATCTCATTTTTATTTCCCAAAGAGATCTCTCTTTTCAAATGTTTCAGTTTTTCCATTTTAAATCCTGAAGAACTACTCTCCTCTCCTTTCTAGATAAAGCCCATTTTCTGCAACTACTGGGCATAAAGGGTCTTATTACAACTCAAGATTGTAGACAAAAGAACTAATTGTTCTACCCCGGCCCTTCTCAGCACAACTATTTTCAGTGACACAGTTGCCCTCTGGTCTGTGTTCCAATGGGGTGAGTACGGCTTCTCTCAGTAACTCAGTAACTTCCTTCCTAAAGGAAAGTATGGCTTTCTCATACCTTCCTTTAGAAAAAGAGGACAGAATGTTAATCTTTAGCAGCATCCTGTGTTATAAAGATAATAATAGTACCTATGTGGCAGGCTGCCTAAGACAATTTGTTCATCACAACTGTTAGGTTGAGAAATAAGATAGGTAGTCTATGTATCTCTTCCCCCACAACCTCATCACTATGCAACTGAAAGCAAGTCTTATGCTGTATCGTAACCCTCATAAAAATTTATTTGCAAGCAGACACCAACAAACAAACAAAAACAGTCATATAGCTTATTCTGTAAGCTCTGTGAGGTCTTGATTCTTTGTATTTTCAGGAACTCTGAGAAAATCTGGCAAAGTCCCCTCAATGAACAAAATACAACTCTGTTCTGACTGTATTATCAGGCCAACTTTTGATTGGGCATTGCTGGCTTCCATTAAGTAGAGGACAAGACAGGAAGCTGTTTTCATACGTAAGGCTCACTTTGAGGCTGAAAGTTGCCCTATTAGTTGGTTCACTACACATATACTGTTCATGCTTGTGGTCTTTTAACCATTTGTTGAACTGCACTCACTTTCGTAATGAATAGTTATTTAACACCATTAGTAAGAAGACCTCTAAAGCATATTTACATAGCACTTTTTTACATGCTTCCCTTAACCACCTCTGTGGCATGTACTCATTATAACAGTCCTTCAGATGCTAATTAATCACAAACAAATGTGTGTTTTTGACTAGACTACATCAAATAAAAATGAACTTCCCTTGTGTGTGAATGAAATTGGCACACATATCCTCATTTTAAATTGATGTAGTTTAAAGAAAATTAAGGGTAATGAAAAACCTCATATCTGCAATACACCTTTTAGCAGGACTTTGTGTGCTCTTCATAAAAGTTTTCACATAATTTCACAGAAATTGGGATAGAAATTACCATCTCCATTTTTCAGACAAGAAAACTGAAGTTTGAAAGATGAAGAACTTCTGCTGGAAAATATCAGTGTGGATTCCAACTCTCTTTTTAATTTCATCTCCAATTTTATCTTCATCAGGTTTAATGCTTAGAGTGAGTCCATGAACCAGAAGCAACAATAACAGCAGCTATAAGATTGTCCAGAATGTATCATACCAAGGCCTGCCTCATAAATTCGGAATCAAAACCTTCATGAGTTGATTGCTCAGTCAAGTTTGAGACATACTGGATTAAAGCAAGGATTACTGCTTATTTTGTAAATAAAGTTTTATTGGAACATAGCCATGTATGCATTTTCTACAGCTGTTTAAGTTCTATGACAGCTGAGTTACTAGTTGTAGCTGAGACTCTGTGGTCCAGAAATGATAACGAATTTAGTATCTGTGTTTGTGGGAAAGCTTATTGACAACTGGCCTAGAGCAGTGCTTCTCAGCCTGTGTCAAAGAGCCAGTGTTTTCTGTGTTTTTAATTTCTAATCCATCATGAAATAATACTTTTATTTAAATACAATAGAAATTAATTATTATAAAAGACATAAAATACAAGCACTGATTTTGGAAAATATTAGCTTTAGCAGATATTAAATTACTCTGTCCAATTGCTAATAAAGATTGCCCATAATTGCTCTCAATTTCCATAGCTACTGTGGACAAATAACATTTGCAAACCAGCACTGGCCTGTGGATGGCAACTGAGCAGCTCTAGGTGGAGAAGCACAGCTGAGAGTTTGCATGTTTTATAGCTGTTCTCCTGGCCTGGCTACTGATAGCTCCTTTAGTCACCCAAGAATGAAACCTAAGAATTACCAGTATTTCCACAGTGTAGGATACCATTATGCTTTGGGGACTTATTTCTCTTAAGAAGTTCAGCTGATGTTCTATTTACCACTGCCTCATTACAGCTTCTGCTTTCCACCTGCCCTGTTATTTTAGAAATGTATGCAGCCACCACTGCTACTCTGCATTAAGTGGTGCTTGCCAGCTTACTCCCGAGTGCTCAATGTTAAATATAGCATCAGTAGTCACACTGCTGAAGGGGGAGCACCCCAAAAGATATCACTCTGCATCCAGGGAGAACTCAGTAAATTCTGTCATCTAATTGACATGCAAAGCAAATGCTAGACTCCAGGAAAAAAAAATACAAGGAATACTTTTCCCCTAGAAAAAATTACCTGTAGTCTGGGAAAATGAAAAGCCTCCAACTCCCATTTATTAGCTGGTCTCATGTTGCTAGGTGACAAGCTTTCAATAGCTCTTGGCCTGTATCTGTAGCCAGCCTGTTGAAAGTCAGGTTTGTCTCTTAAGTCCCTATGAGTTCCCAACTCTGATTCCTTCTGTCTTCTCAGCCTTCTGCTCATTGTGGTTTGGAGACCCTTCCCATTTCTGAGACCCTGGAAAGATCCCTACCCTACAACTCAATAGATGTGACATATTTCCTTCAGGAATCACAGGTGGGAAAAAATACTTAACTTGACATTGCCTCTGCGAGAAACCCTGCAGACAAGCAGGCTGCACCACAGGCTGACCTAGTACGTTTATATGGAGCTACAGAAATATTTAAGGTGTGTGTGAAACAGATTGGAAGTATACGTAGGAGGGGGATAGAAAGCACACTGGGTCACACAGTGACACCCCCTGCCAGCACACACTGTTCTCCATCTTTCACCCCTTAAGGGCTGTGTAAAATTTTCTGTCATTTTAGAGAACAAGCTCTTTTAAACCAGAAAGTGACATTTTTGCATTATCTGTGCTGCACACACCACCAAGCAGGTATATAAATAAAAGTTAGATATTAATAAACATCACTTTCTAACCGATAAAAGAACAGAATAAGATCAGCTGCCAAGTAAAGTTGTCAACATTGTAGTCAGTGAATCTTCACCACATAATATGTTCCATTCATCAACATACGTAGGAATGAGAAAAAGGCCCAGGTCCTTTCTTTAGCACATGACAGGTTTAAGTACAAATTGGCCACAATGAGAACACCAGAGGAGACGAGGAACTGAAACCACACAGTCTTCCTGATGAAGGTGAAGTTGGAAACAAGATGAAGAAACTGAAACAACCATGAATCAAATCCTGACAGTCGTTAAATTGCAAAGTAAGTAAAGCCATTGTCACTTTAAAACAAGGAATTAGGGCTCAATTAAGTGTCTTGTCCAAGCCTGGAAGTTTTTTCATTTATTTTTACTTTGTGTGCAGTACTGGGGTCCAATACAAGGCCTTACACATGCTAGGCAAGTGCTTTGCCACTGATCCACACCCCCAGCCTAGCCTGGGAATTTTTAAATGGCAGAAGCAAGACTTGAATGTCAATCTGTTTGGATACACTCACTTCCTACTCATTATAGAACTCTATCAGGGCCCCCTTGGTGGTGAATTCTAATGCTTGGGCAATTGTAGGGTCTTAAAAATATAGCTTGAGTTAAGAAACAAACAGTAAAACTTTCTCAAGACATTATTATCTGAGACCAGGATGCAGAGCAAACACAGTGATCCAAGAATTCTCGATTGGTCTTTTAGTAGCAATTGTAAGGTTGGAGCGGGCAGGGGAGAAAATGGGGAGAATGGGAGTGAAGCCACCAACAGAAAATTGGAACTTCCTTTTGCTAAAGACTGGGGCCTGCTAGGAAACTAAAGCAGCAGGAAGTTCCCCTTCAAACCCTGATTCTTGTAATCAATTCAAAAAAAATTCAGACATGTTGCTTGGAATAACAGGCATGAGTTTATTAGAAGGAATAGGAAAGGGGCAAGGGGGGCATTCTAAAGAGAGAGAGGACCCACTGACAGCAGGATGATATCAGAGTTTCAGGTCCCCACAGCCATGACAACTCTAGGTCCCTGTAGCCCATGCTGAGTAGTTCAATTTGGATTCTTAACCATAAAATCTGTAATAATTAAAAAGAATTATCCTTATCTTTCTAAATTCTAGGATCTGGTCTGTGTGTCACAAAAGTTTGTCCTACCCCTATGTAGCTTGTACTTCTCTTATCAGAATTATTTTGTGTCTGCATTTCTCCTACAGGTAATAGGTAGTTTGCTGAAGAATGTGACATATCTGTCCACTTAAGCCAGGCAGAGCTGCAAGTAAATTGCTTCTTTGGAAAGAAGCATGTCAGCATCCTGGGCCTGGTTTATTTGTAGCTTTGTATAACCTGTTTTTCAGGGTCTCATCTGGCATTTAAAATGTTAAGTGTGCTAAAACAATGGCTTGTGAGAATAGATTCAGCCCATAGTGTCATCTAGTTAGGTTGTACTTGCTCGTCAAAGGGTAAACATTTTGAACTAAATTATTCAGTGAGAACTTAGTATTCATTCATTGCTACTGAATACTAATGAGAGAATGCAAACAAAGTCTATCATATTTTATTAAGATAGAAGAGACAGCTACTGACAAGAGTCACTGCCAAATGTCTTTCCAAGGTTATAAGCCTTAAAATGTTTTGATTCACCAAGTGAGAAACAATCACTTATGAAGTATCAATTAAGTGCAGTAATCACTACAGAATTTATGTGCCTGTCTTTAGTGTATCTAGAATGGACGTATGTGGGAGATAGGTAGAGGATGAATTTTGGAGTTGAGAGCATTTATCCAAACAGGAAAATCACCTGTCACCAAAAGAACTTAAACTTAGTGGAAGAAATGACAGACAATCAAGCCATCTGACAAGGCAATAAAGGATGGTTTCTGAGGAATGCCATGATATCGATTATCCCTTGTCCCCTGGAATCTTATCTCTCTTTTATATTGCTTCCTTCCTATAAGTAATTAACTTTTCAAAATCAGTGCATTGAATAAAGCTTTCCTTCAGTCCTGGGGTACTATTCACCTGCCACCATGTGCCCCTCATTCCTCATACAGTGTTTCCCTTGGGATCTTCAGACCATCCAACCTTGTCACCTCCCTCATTGCTCGACCTAACTGCAGTCTCTGAAACTACCATTTTCCGCAGGTCACAAAACCCAAAGAAAACTTTCCACTCCTAATTTGTCAACATCTCAACAGCTTTGCACCATTTGTTACAGAATTCCATTTCTTTTCTCTGCTTCCTTTCCTCATTACCAGTCTTTTGGCATCCCCTTCCTGCCACTTTTGCTGGCCTCTCCCTCTCTATTGCATTGTCAACTGTTGGCATTTGTGACAGGCTTCCCCCTTTTTGTTTATCCTTCCTGCCTCTCACTCATCATTCATGGGATTTAAATTACTACCCACCCCATATGACTTCTGTTTACATGCCAATTGTTCCCAAATCTGTGTCTGTAGTCCATGCCCATCCCGTGAATTCCAGGCATAAAGACATCTACCTAATCATCACCTCTTCTTATATCTCACCAGTACCTCAAATATAACATATCCAAAGATGAATTTATAGTCCTTTTCTTGCCTTTCCCTCCAAATGAAAATGAAAAACAAAACAACCCAAACTTATGTAAGGCAGCAAAAGGAGTGCTCAGAAGGAAATTTATAACCAGAAATTTAAAAAGAAGAAAGATCACAAAGCAAAAATTGTATATGATAAGGAATCAGAAGAAGTGTCAAATTAATGCAAACATAGTCCAAAGAATAAAAAATAAAGATCGGAGCTAAGAAAAATGAAATGGATAACAATTGGATATCCATATGTAAAAAACAAATGAAATTGTGTGCCTACTTAGCACCATATTAAAAAATTAAATGAAAATGCATCAATGGTCTAAATATATGGACCAATACTATAAAACATACAGAAGACAATGGAGGGATGACTATGACTTTGGATGTAACAATGGATTCTTAGATAGGCAACAAAAGTTGCTTGTGCAACTACAACTAAAAAAATAAATAAATAAATTGGACTTTATCAAAATTAAAAACATTTGTGCATCAAAGGATATTAGCAAGAAGTTAAAAGGACAATCTACCAAATGGAAGAAAATATTTTTACACAATATATCCAATAAGGGTCTAATGTTCAGAATATTTTGAAAACTTAACAACTCAACAAGAAAATGATGAACATCTCAACTAAAAAATGATAAAGGATTTCAGACATTTCTCCAAAGATACAAAAGGACCAATAAGCACATTCATCATTCATCATTCACTAAAGGCAAATCAAAACCACAATGAGGTTAGCATTTCCCATTTACTAGGATTGCTAAAAGAAAAAAAAAAGGAAAATAACAGGTGTTGAGAACAATGTAAAGAGATGTTAACCTTTGTGTTAGGAATGTGAACTGGTGCAGCAGCTATAAAACACTGGCAGTTCCTCAAAGTGTTAAACATAAAACTACTATGTAACCCAGCAATCCCACTTTTAATTATATACCCACCAGAACTGAATTGAAAACAGGAGCTCAAACAAGTACTTATATGCACATATTGATGGAAACACTATTTACAACAATCCAAAAATGATAAGTCAGATTTTCATCAACAGATGAATGCTTCATCAAATCGTGAGATGTGTGTGTGTGTGTGTGTGTATTTATTTATTTATTTATTTATCATTGTCTCTCTCTCTCAGAGAGAGAGAGAGACAATGATAAATATATATTCACATAAACTATGATAAACACACACACACACACACACACACATACCATTTAACCATGCAAAGGAATGAAGCACTAATGCATGCTACAACAGAAATGAACTTGAAAAACATTATTCTTAGTGGAAGAAGATAGGGAAAAAAAGAATATATATTGTATGGTTCTATTTATATGAAATATCCTGAATAGGTAAATCCTCAAAGAGAAAAGACAAATTATGATTGCCAGGGGCTAGGAGCAGAGCAATGGAAAGGGAGTGCGAATGGATATGAGTATTCACTGGGTTAATGAAAATATTTTGGAAATAGGGATAGATAATTGTACAACTTTTTGAATGTATTAAATGCCATTGACTGTAAGTTTAAAATGTCTAATTTTATGTTATATAAATTTTAACTCAATTTTTTTAAAAAGTCAGGGTAAATGGAACCAAAAAATGATAAAGGATATCGCCTTTCTTTTCCAAACACCTATTAAAATTACAGACAGTATTATTCCTAAATATGATGATAAAATTTTCATCTTGAAAATGAATGCATAATTAAAGAAACCAATTTAAATATTTAATTGGGTAATATATATATATATATATATATATATATATATATATATATGATAAAATGGCTCTGTACCAAATTATATTTCTCATAGCCTACAGAACTAAGGCTTTTTTTTTAGATGTACTTTAAATTAAGATCATAGAAAGTCTACTATTTTAAGTTTCTTGGCATGCAATATATCCTCCATTTAAGTTTAGGTTTCTTAGAACACTGAAGAAAAAGTAATTTTTCTTTTTGATTTCCTTTTCCTAGGTTGAAAAGACAAATAAAATGATTCAAGGAAAACAAATGTAATGGCTCATAAACTTTGAACATATTCCCTTTCTAATAAGAGTTATTAAACTATTTACAATAAGAATATATTTCATTATGAAAAACAAAGCAGGTATATGCTTGATATTTGGTGTCTTGTTTGGACAGTTTTAGATGGAAATATCTATAATAAGTTTTGGGGTTTTTTTTAATCACTAATTTCAGTAAGTTCTCTAAGGATGAACTGATATCAGATGTAATAGAACCATTAGAATGACATTCCTGCAACCCTTTGGAGCAGAGATGTCTAAACACGTGCAGTCTTGTACTGTTCTGTTTTCAGTGAAATATATTATTTATAATTCAAATTATTTAAACAACAAAATTGTGAGGTAGACAGTAACAGTGTGTACAGTTAAAATGGGATGAATCAAAGACTGAATCCTCACATCTTATTTTATTCTGAACTCCCTAAGCAGACCCTGAAAAGAACTGAGTGCAATAAATTGAATTATGAGTGTAGGAAGGTAGTTAGAGTTTGGGGAGAGTAAGATAGGAGAAGAGACCGAGTCACTACAGGGCATCAGAATGAGGAGTTCATCACTCCAGGCAACTGAAGTTAAACCTGTCTGAGAACCCTCGGAGGGATGGAAGCACACATCTCCCAGTTTTTCCATTGAGGTCTGAGGAGGCTAGGATACTCATTCACCAGCTCCCCACCATTCCCATTCTTATTAATTGAGGAAGAGACCCAACTCCCTCCCAGGTTTTCTTTCTGAACCTGTGGAAACTGAGCATGCTTCTGCAACTGGAGAGCACACTCAAGCAGTGATGCACCAGCTGCATTGTGGAGCAGAGCTGTCTAAACAGGTGAACCAGAGGGATCTGTTGCAGGCTGGGCTCTGCAGGAAGCAGACTGACATGGAGCGCAACTGTGCAAGTGTTAACTGATGAGTGGACTGTGGATGGGAAGAGAAGGAAGCTGCTCTGAGCAGAGAATAAAGCCAAGCTTCCAAGACACATAGCAATTCACTTAGAAGAGTAAAAAAATCTATCATAGAATAGTCCTAAAGGAATTTGGCCAAATGGCTGATTTTCCATCCTTTCATTAATAATAAGTTGCAGTCTGTGTGCGTGTTGATATTTTATCAAGTGTGTTCAAATTACAAACATAAAATACTAAACTACAGAACAATTTATAACATACTTTCCTAAATTACCAGTGATTGATTTGATTTTAAGCTTATAAAAGTAAAATGATGAACCTTTAAATGCAATTTATATCCCTAAAACATAAAATTAATGGTACATGTTCTCCACTACCCACCTATACCAGTACTTTCCCAAACTGAGTGATCATGGAATAAACATGCAGCACACATTTACATAGATTTACAAACTCGTGGAGTGATGTAAAAGCTAATCTGCTCAAGATGCATTCAGTATACTAGTCTCCACTGCAGATACAGTTTACTCCAGAAACTCAGTAAATTGAGCAAGGTACACTTTTAAAAAAATTCAATAGTCCACAAACCAGTCACAAAACACTGATATAATGAAATTTTCAGCAAGAATATTCATACTTACAGTTTAGGAAACTGAGCTAGTTAGGATGTCTTTGTTTCCTTTTAATCCATTGTTAATTTTACCCCAAATGAAGGCAACTCAAAACTCAACTTTATTTTTCTTACTTGGATCTTTCTAATAATATCAGGGACCAATGAACCCAATGACCAAGAGGGGAAATAAACAAACCACAAATGAGCATACAAATGAGCCTTTTTTTAAAGTCCTACTAAAGTTTTTTTCCACTTTTGTTTAGATTCCTTACGCCCCAAACTGGAAATGGGAATATGTGCAAATAATCTTATTTAGATTTAGAGACTTATTTAGATTCAGTAGTATTGTATATAATAAATAACTTTGTGACATTCTCAAAAAATGTTATTTTTACAGACAGAAACTCTCCTCTGAAATTTTGTCATTATATTTATTTATTCCCCTTTTCCTTACTATTTTTTTACAGATAATGAGCAATTAACTGTAAGCTCCAAACCAAATTCCTATTCTGAATAAATATAGTCTAAAGTATTCTTTTTAACTCATTGTTAATAATAACATCCATGTGATAGCTAAAAGCATTCATAGACATTATCTTTTGATCCGCCCAAAAATTCTGTGAAAAGTAGGAGAATAATCATTATAAATCTTACTTTAAAAACATAGATGGCTAATGTTCAGCAAGTTCAAAAGATGTTTTTATAGTAATACAAACAGCAAATGCAGTAGGTAGAACTGAAAACTGTTTCCTGGCTTTAAATTATATTCTCTCCAAATCTACCACTTCAGCTTTCTAATTAAAATTATTATTCAGTATAGTTCATATCAAAAGCACCATCAAATTCAAGTTCAAAACAATCAGTGAATAACAGTTTGCCTATTAGTATATAGCAAGGTAGAAAGCAAATATAAAAGTATTTATAACCTAGAGAGTATCCTTGAGTCCATTCTCGAATTTCATAGCCAAGTAAGAATGAGTTGTTTTGGAGATGAGAAAGAAGTAAATGTCCTTCTCTCTCTCTCTCTCTCTCTCTCTCTCTCTCTCTCTCTCTCTCATTCTCTCTCTTTGGTAAGTTAAGTATAACGCAGTAACTTTACTGAAAGTAAGTACTAACAAGGTTTTCTAGTAGCAGAGGTTTGCACCCTGCTGTGAAAAGTCATTTTCTTTTCAAATATTATTTCACATCATATTTTGTGGTGCTCAAGTTTTATGTATTTTAAGGAAAGTTACAAATTATTACAGTTTCATATAATTTTTTATTCTCCTCATTTTATTTATGTCTATTTTCAAGTCAAGAGGGTTTAAAAGGAAAACTAAGGGAAATAAAGACGACCTTTAGTATTACGCAGCACTAAAAAATGACAAAATCATAGAATTTGCAGGGAAATGGATGGCACTAGAGCAGATTATGCTTAGTGAAGCTAGCCAATCCCTAAAAAACAAATACCAAATGTCTTCTTTGATATAAGGAGAGCAACTAAGAACAGAGCAGGGAGGAAGAGCAGGAAGAAAAGATTAACATTAAACAGATACATGAGGTGGGATGGAAAGGGAGAGAAAAGGGAAATTGCATGGTAATGGAGGGAGACCCTCATTGTTATACAAAATTACATATAAGAGGTTGTGAGGGGAATGGGAAAATAAACAAGGAGAGATATGAATTACAGTGGATGGGGTAGAGAGAGAAGATGGGAGGGGAGGGAGGGGGGATGGTAGAGGATAGGAAAGGTAGCAGAATACAACAGTTACTAATAGGGCATTATGTAAAAATGTGGATGTGTAACCGATGTGATTCTGCAATCTGTATTTGGGGTAAAATTGGGAGTTCATAACCAACTTGAATCTAATGTATGAAATATGATATGTGAAGAGCTTTATAATGTTTTGAACAACCAATAAAAAAAAATTAAAAAAAAAAAATACAAAATTTATTTTTAAATGCAATATGTTAACCCTACTCATTTAAACTAGACTCCTCTCTTAACTTAGCATCCAGGAGCTACAGGAAAGAGACTGTCAGGCAGAAAGGAGCCTTAAGGTGCACCAGGCAAAGTGAAAGGTCCAGAGCACTTCATTCACTCTGACAGGAATCCGTATCCAGCAACAACCTTTATTCCACCCAGAACTAGCCTCAGAACCAGCATTGTCTTCTGGACCCACAAAAGCCCAAGAAAGGGATAAATCCCTGGTTTGAACATTGCACATTGACCATGCTTTTCTGCACACCTTCTGTATTTCTAGTAAAATTTTCAAAAGCACAGAAAAATCAGGACTTTTTTCTTTGTCTCAAATTCCAATATAATAATTTCTTTTGAAAGAAAGCAGGACATATTCTGCTCAGCTTAATTTCTTAGCACCAGGAACACAGTCAGTCAGTATATAACAAATATTTGCTGAATATCTACTCTGTCAAAAGAGAAAAGTAACTTTTGTGTCTCCAGAAAGAGCAAAATCTTCTTAGTGTAAATTTGGTTGGAGTTGTAGATTGCAGGTTTGGGGAAGCATCTGTCAAAATAAATTAATAAATTTCCATATTTTCATAACTGATGTTCAGAACATTTTAGTGAACATTACAGGGTGTCATGGAGTAACAATTCAAGAATTAGAAATTTCTGATTGTATTAGAAGTCAAAGGTTCAGAAAGAACAAAGAAATCTAGTATGAAGGAATGAAGAAGAGAGAGAAAGAAGACAGAAGACAAAGAGAACTTAAAAATCAAGAGCTACAAATGAAAATACATAAGAATAATGATCATAAAGCAGAAACTTAAAATGACATGACTTACTTTAGGAATTAAGCCAATTTTCAAACTTGGTTTTGATCTACAGTGTAGGGTGGAATTATGGGTGGACTTCCATCCATTCATTCTCATAGCTGCAATATTACTAATCTGTGGATGACTCCTGAATCACCAAATTCCAACCACTCCCCTGAATAACAGACCCAGGCTTTCCATTCTTCATTAGACATATTCATCAGGAAATCCCACAAACTTTTTACACTCAACATAGTTAACCAAACCCTGCACTACACCTTCACGGTCATTTCTTAGTTGTGGCATTATTATTATTTCAGGTATGTAAGGTTAGAGCCACAGTCATTTTTGTCTCTTTTTCTGTGTTCTTTACATCTCATTCGTTATGAAGTCCTACTTCCACCTGTACAGAATTTTCATTAGCTGCCCCTACCTCTGCAGCCCATAGCTGCTGTGAGCATGTTCGTCCTTTTCCATTGGGACACAGTCAGTCTTCAGGTAGGTCACAAAACCTTCACGCACTTATACCCTTCCAGCTCCATACTTTCAATGTCAAACACTTAATGTCTATTTCCTGAACATACTCTTCACATCTACATATAAGTGTCTTTGCTTTCCTAGTTCCCTGTGCCTAAAATGTTCCTCATGAACAAAAATTCTCCTGATGTGCAAAAATTTTCCCTATTCTAATGATATAATGCCTGCTTCCTCGTCTTTCTTGACTATTTTGATCTTTTTCTCTTAAAGTATTTTTCACTGTTATTTTATTGTAGTTGTTTATTAGTACACCTATTTCTACCATTAAATAATAAGCAGGTTAAGAAAAGTAATGATTTTTTTTTATATTTAAATCTCCCAAAGAGTCTTGGAAAATTACTGACTGATAGCAGGCAGGCAAAAAAGCATTGGTAGCCCTCAACACCAAAATGATTAAAACTGAAGACAATTTCGAAACGTAGTTTCTAATTGAAAGTAGATTATATATGCCTAAAGCAAAATGTTCTAACACTGATTAGAATAATTCTAAAAATAGAATGATTTGCACTAACATTTATTTTTAAGTCTTAAATACATAAAATCTTTTAAACAAAGGATGTGCAATGTCATGTAAAAGCCAACTGTTTTCAATAATCATAATGACTGGTATTTATAGAGAGCTTACCATGTACTCTGCACATGCATTAAATTATTTGATCTTGAAAACCACCCCATTTAGCAACTAAGGAAACTAAGATGTGCAGAATTAATAACTTTTCCAATGTTCTAAAGATAGTAAGAGCAGCATAGGCTCTGAGTAATAAAAAAAGAGTAATAAATATATCATGATGGGGGAAAATCACATCAGATTTTATAGATTTTCTTTCCACTGAATATATTAAAGGAACTAATGTTATTGTGGTAAGAAACTTACTACCGATTTCCATTACCAATTTGCTCAATAGATTCCTGCCTTTCTAAAAGTAATAACTTCTGAGACACAAGCTACACTAAATATGTATGTAAGGAATACCACTGCACAGACCATTTCAAAGTAAATTAATTTTGAAAAATAAAAAATATATATTAGGATAATATGGTTGCTTAAAGAAATGTTTGATCCTCAGAATAATTTCCCACTCTTAGATAAATTTCCTGGAGGTCAAAACTTCAAGGTGTTGTGGCATTTATTTGCATTTCTACTACTACTCCAGAGTAGTACTATTTTTGAGATAAAATGACTCTAAGGATTTAAACAAAATGAGATTTTTTGCAGGGAAATGGATGGCACTAGAGAAGATTATGCTAAGTGAAGCTAGCCAATCCCTAAAAAACAAATGCCAAATGTCTTCTTTGATATAAGGAGAGTAACTAAGAACAGAGTAGGGACAAAGAGCATGAGAAGAAGATTAACATTAAACAGAGATGAGAGGTGGGAGGGAAAGGGAGAGAAAAGGGAAATTGCATGGAAATGGAAGGAGACTCTCAGGGTTATACAAAAGAACATACAAGAGGAAATGAGGGGAAAGGGAAAAATAATACAAGGGGGAGAAATGAAGGTCAGTAGAGGGGGTAGAGAGAGAAGAGGGGAGGGGAGGGGAGGGGGGATAGTAGAGGATAGGAAAGGTAGCAGAACAGGACAGTCACTAGTATGGCAATATGTAAATCAATGGATGTGTAATTGATGTGATTCTGCAATCTGTATATGGGCTAAAAATGGGAGTTCATAACCCACTTGAAGCAAAGTGTGAAAGATGATATATCAAGAACTATGTAATGTTTTGAACAACCAACAATAAAAAAAATAAAAAAAATAAACAAAATGAGAATATTGTTAAGTGCTTTCTTATCTCATGTAGCACTATCCCACATATAATCCTACATAAGTGGTATATTTGACTCAAGGCAAAAAGCCTTGGCAGAACATTAGACATGACATTTGTCTAAGAAGCCCCAAAGAGCATCACATCCTCCTCAGGTGATGGTAAAAGTACAAAATATATCCAAGGTTTTCAGCCAAGGGGACCAGAATGAAAAGTTGATGACTTTACCCAGTCCTGAAATACTATAGCTTCATCATAATCTGATATGCAAACCCTGAGAAAGAAGAGAAAGGGCTGGAACTACATATACCTGCCCAAGACTGATCCTGGTATAATGACTCTCATTAAGCTGATCATATTCCAGAAACATGATTCAGTTAAACAGAAGGTCAGATGGAGTTACAGTATCACCATGTCCAGATCTTGATTTTTTCTGGGCTTTCCACTTTTCATAAGACCCATTCTTTTTTTTTTTCAATTTTTTATTTTATTTTTGTTAGGTCGGTTTGAGGTGGCTAAGGAACAAAGCATCAGGCAACAATCCATCAGGCACCAACAGGCAAGCAGTAATAACCACCTGTCAATCAGCGGGGTCTCCTGACAGATCCTGGAAGGACATGGAGCTCAGCAAGATCCTGCAACCAACCCCAGGAGGACAAGTGACCCTAAAAACCTCCCTTTCCTGTCCCAAGCCCTCCTTTACTGCCCTAAGCCTGATAAAATTACAATCTGGCTGAGCCTGGGTGCCAGGACCCTGAACCACTCTATTGGACTGGAGGGTCTCGCCTGGGAGCAAATCTCAATGAAGCCTGGTTCAGCAGCTTTTAATCTGCCTCCTTTGGGTCATCAGTGCCTGATCTTACAATTTTATTTTTATTTTTAGTTGTAGATGGACACAATACCTTTGTTTTATTTTATTATTTACTTATTTATATGGTGCTGAGATTTGAACCCAGTGCCTTAAGTATGGACAAGTGCTATCAGCAAGTGCTCTACCACAGAGCCACAATCCTATCCCTCATAAGTCCCATTCTTTTGTTTCATTGCTCTTGATTCCACTAAAACAGCTCCTTGGTTGAAAGGAGGGCATTTTTTTCCCAGATGGCTAAAAACTACCAAAATATAATAATTAGAAGCACTTGCACAGCCTTTGCTTTGAATCTTTATTGTCTGTCTTAGAAATAGTTGGCAGGTCAACTTAACCTTGAGGCATCCCTTGGTGCACAGCAATCTGAGCAGGAGAAATACACTTGCACACTTGTACTTCTAATATTTGTACACTGTGCCATCATTTATCAAATTATCTCACATATACTTAGCTTTAGCCTACTCTCTGAAAAAGGAGAAAGCATCATCATAACTTTATTTTAAAGAGAGAGAAAAATCCAGACTTAAGATATTATTCCTTATGTCTCATACTGGTGGAAGGAAGATATAGGACAACCTGTTCTGCTTACCAAAGAAATAAGTTTCTATGTTCTTTCAAATAAAAATAAAAATAAAAATAAACAAAAAGAAATTATTATTGTGTGTGATCTAGACAGAACAGTTCAAGAAGTTGCCTGAGCATCCGGACCAAAAATAAGTGGAGGAAAGAGGTTAACAGCCAAGCTCAAACCAGAACCTTGAGTGGCAAGACAGAATCTTCTCAGTGAAAACCATAGGAGGAGCTGACAGTTTAATAGATGGGTGCTACTGATGGCAATCTACTGATGTTTTCAGTTTCTTCTCCTACATCTTTCCTTTATGTTAAGGCGAATGAGCTTTATTATCACTGAAAGATCTAGTTTCTAAAAGAAGACATCTGAATCCCTAACTCAACATGACAGAGTTTCTCCAAGGTTGAGGCTATGAAAAGGAAGAAAGACTCTTTAGGAATGATTATGAAGGTCCAGTAAAATTGGGGGCCGAAAAAGGGAATGAAAATATGTTGAGTCTGAAAAATCCTGACCATGGTAATAATCTGGGCCCAATAAAGAAAATATCATGAGAATTTAGATCAGAATTTATATCAGTGGTGTAACTTAAACACAAAATTCTGTCCAGACTTGTGTCTTTGAAGTAGATCTCTGTATAGAGTGGGTTCTGTTTGTCTGAGTAAAAGAAGATTCAAACTCCAGATCCTTGTCTCACAACACCACAGGGCTTTGGTGAGAGTAACCGCAGTAAAGGGTTGAAGTGGAGAAGTGATAAGTCACAATGAGTAGAACGGAGAGAACTCCCAGGGGAGTTCCCAGTGGCCATCAGATTTAATGGGAGCACATTTGAGACCCATGCATAAATAGAGAATTAATGGCGCTGAACCAGTCTGGTTAATAACCCTAACTGCCTTACATTTAGTAAAGATTGGTAGCACACCTGGAGATACTACAATTGTACCATTCAGTATACAATATGGTAGAAGAGGTATCATTGGAGGAATACCAGTAAGAAAGACCTTGATATCAAGGAAGTAGTCCCCAGTAGGGAAAGCCCCATATCCCCCTAGGATCCTGGTGTGATAGGTGAGGACTTGGAAATTGAGATGAAATACAATTCAGCAGAAGACTTGAGAAAGCCTAATTGCTCCCAAAGAATTATGGTATTTGCATCTTCTGAGAACTGGTCCCAGGAAAAATGAAGTCAGATGTTTGACAATTTCTGACTTCTACCTCCACATCCAGGTTCCTCTCTTGGTGACCTTATACTTAATGACACCTGTAGCCTGCAAAGAGGACTAGAGAAAAGGGATGTTTCGAATTCCTCAAATGATGGTGTTATTTACAATCTTACTAGGAAGAAGATGTTAGCATTAATTAAAACCTTGTGATTCTTTTTCAAATGGCAATAACTAGTGGTCACAAGTGTCATGGTTTGGATCTATGGACTACATAATAAGTATCCACAATTTAATTATTCTTTCTTCATTAATTCATCAACCATATGGATCTTTAAAATGCTCCAGTCTGATGATGGCATCTCATGTCACTCTCAATGAAGAAGAAAATCCTTTTTTTTTTCATGTTCTCACAATCAGTAGAATCAACTTTAGTGCAAGGTACCAAACTTCATACAACAAAATGTGGCAAGAAAGAACAGGGAAAAAAAAAAAACGGCAAGTTTTTAAAAACTACAATTTTGGTGAAATCTCATCCCCTCCCATGGGTGTTACTATCTTGTGTCCTTTATCAGGAACTATTTAGGTGTTCACAACAATATGTTACAGAGTCGTCTTTAGTTTGCCCATCTCACCCCACACCTGTAAGGCCAGTTGTGGACATGTGTATAGTGTGTGGCTATATATGATCATGCATATCACAGGTGACAGGACAATTATTTAAAATTACTAATGCTTCCACCTCTCCTAAAGACAGTAGTACTTAAGGACAAAGTTTGTTGAGTTTGGTGATGAGTATGAAATGAAATTTAAGAAAACCAAAAGAATGCCAAATTTTACTTCCTGTGTAAAGCCACATGTTAGGAGAAGAAATGTGAAAGGGAGGCTTAGGAAAGGAAAAAGATGGAGTGGATGTGGTTAGAGAAACACAGAAGTGGGTTAACATGACTAGCATTAGAGTAGAATTCTGAAGAAAAACGAGAGTTTGGGAAATTCCCCTTGGAGATCATGCCTTTACCCTAAGCCACTTATCAAATATTTCTTCCTACATTCAACACTCTCTCACTAATCAATGGGAAATAAGTACCAAAACCCTCAGTGCTTGCCAGAAATCAGGGATGGTACTGAACCTTAAAGGCACTATATACATACATATCTATCATCAAGTTTAGCTTATAAATTAGGCACAGTAGGAGATTAACAACAATAATTTTTCATAGATTTCAGCAACTTCTGCATCTGATTTTTTTCTTTCCCTATACAGTTGAGAACTTCCACTATTTATCTTAAAGGAAGCACTTTATGGCTTCTCTTTGGCATGTCCAAGTTTCTGACATCACTACAGTTTTCCTTTGGGGCCTTTATTAAGTAAAATAAGAGTTACTTGCAGATAAGCATTCTCATACCCTAACAGTTAATCTGGTAACTGAGATGACTATTAAGGGACTAGTGGTTGAGTTGCATTTACAGAGTAGATAACCTGGACAAAAGGGTGATTCATATCCTGGGCAGTGTAGAATGAAATGACTTGAGATTTCTTTACACCACTCAGAATGGCACACACTTGAAAACTTTGAATTGTTTTAAATTTCTGGAGTTTCCACTTAATTTCTTTATACCATGTTTGACAATAGATACCTGAAACCATGGGAAGTGAAATCATGGATAAGGGAGCATTACTGAATACAGAACTCTCCCTATGATGAGTTCCAACTAATGAGACTTTAGGACCTGTGCTTAAGAAAAACTAACACAGACATAGATACACATCTTTGACTAAAGGAGAATGGGAATAGGAGGTGTTAATATTTATTGAACCTTTACTATGTGCACTCTGCCAGATTGTAAGCAGGTCTTTGAGTTAAATAGTGTAAACTCTATTATGAAAATGAGAAACTGAGGTAAATGAAATTTAACTAATATACCCAACAATATATAACTAGTAAGTGTGGGAGGTAGAATTTGAATCCAGGTCTATCTGATTCCAGAACTGATGTTATTAAGCACAACACTACACTATTTTTGCTAAACTGTATTGTATATGTTGTGACTTCCTGTCTTTGAGTCTCTTACTCTACTTACCTGAAATATACAAATTTCTGGCAAAATAAGAATTCTTATTCATTTGGATTTTGGCTAATTTTCCTTAGGATGGGGTGAAGGGAAATCTTTGTATTTTATCAGAAACTGAAAATAAATTATTTGTTTAATTTATATTATTTATAGACTCTGTTCATGCTACCTCCTCTAAGACATTCAAAAGTATATGACAAATTGTAATATTTAGTCTTTAGATAGCATATAGATAGACATATATCTAAGTTTAGTGCAGTTAAGAATTTCAGTATCCAAATGTCTAGTCCTATATGCTTGAAAAAAATAATAATAATAATAATAACAAAATAACCCTTTGAAATCAAGGCTTCTGAAATAATGAAGGTTAAAATTAAGTAAATCACTGCAATGTGTGAATGGCAAAATTAATTCCATTAGGGAGTTCTAGTTCTAAAATCATAAAATCAACCTCTAATGCTCTGGGAATATGACAGAAAAAGTAATAGATTCTATATCCACAATTGACTCATCTTGCCATGTCAGTGGATTAAAGTGAAGGAGATTCATCTGCTTTTATTATAAATGTCAATCATTAAAATTATTACTAGCTTTACTATATCTAACCATTTTCACTTTCCTCCTATTTCAATGGTTTTCAAAATATTAATCCCAGTATCTGCCCCCAGATACTCTGAAGGTCTGGCATGGAGCCTGATACCCATTTAAACTAAAAAGCTGATCTGAATTTCATATAGATTATTTTTTCCTCATATTTAGGGAGATCAGCCTCATATAATTTATTAGAATTGTTTTACTTATTTTGTGTTTTGTGAATAAAAAATGTTTTTATTTACAAAAAAATTTCAACATATATTTTGTTATCATCTGCTTGAATTGCAGAAAAATTCAACAATATAGAAAAATAAAAGAATAGGAAATAGTGTCATTTATAGATAATCTCTGTTAACTCTGTTAGAGTCTGTAAACAAGTCAAAATAACACCTGGCATTTAGCCAGGGGAATGTTAAAGTTCATAAACAAGTCTGGATGGTGCCTGGCAAAATGCCAGAGGGAGTGGTTTGAGAAGTAACAAAAACAAGCCATTAAGTGTGGAGATTCCTTATTGGTTGACTGATGTATCTAGTTTATGCTAATTAGATAAGCTGTGTGGAATGTATAAATACTGCTCCTGTCCTGCAATAAACGGCTCCCATTCCTGCTGTATCAACGTACACAAGTTATTCGTCACCCCCCGGTTATTTTGCTGCAGCAGCCGGACTGCGGCAAACTCCTTGGTAAATCTACTTCTGGAATTTTCATTTATATGTGATATGACTTTGTATATTGTCATTTTACATTGTATTCCATATTCTACCACTTGTATGTTTATTAAGGTTGCTTCCAGTTTTATGTCAGCTGCTAAATTTTAAAAAGTCTTCTATTTTTGCTTTTTAAATTGATGATTTCCACTGATTCGTTTCAAACTTATTTCTAACATAATTATTTAAATAGAAGACATTTTTCTGGTTTGGATATATTATGTCCCCCAAAGACCTGGTTGAAGGTTTTATCCCCAGTGCTGCTATGTTCAGAGGTGGGAATTTGGAGAAGTGATTTGATCGTGAGGGCTCTGATCTCATTAATGATTAATCCTTTGAAGTATTCATAACTGAATGAACTATTGGGAAATGGTACAGACTGTAGCAGGTGCTACGCAATTGAAAGTAATGGGTCCTTGGGCCTATAATCCCTGGTGATTATACCTTGTCCCCACCCTCTGCCTCTCCCTCTGCTTCCCAGCTATCATAAAGTGAGCAGCTTTTCTTTGTCACACCCTCTGCCATGATGTTCTGCCTTGCTTTAGGATCAAAGTGATGAAATCAGTAGACCATGGTCCATAAGCTCTGAAATCATGAGCCAAATCTTCTTACCTTAATTATTTTTTCCCTCATGTATTTGTCACAGTGAAAAAAATCTGACTAGCACAAGCATATTATTCAGCTATTGGAAACAATTCTCTATACTCATCCCTTAATTTGTTTGCTAATTGTGTTATGTATATCAGTAGATTTAAACATCTTCTTTCCAACATTTCCTCTGGATGTTTTTAAATCACTGAGAACTTTATGCTAAAATATCCTATTATGATTATGGATTTGTCTGTTTCTCCTTATACTTTTCTTTATGGCTTCTATATTTTGAGGCCACTGCATTTAGGTGCATAATTTTAAATTGTGATATAGAAGCAAGATAAAACTTTAATCACTAGTTGGCTCTCTGTGTCTCTGACAATGTTTTCTGTTTTCCATTCTATTTCACTTGATATAGAGATAGATAAATCAACTTTATTTTGATTAGGGAGTACAAAGAATAGTTGGCCCATTTCTGTAATATCAATCCTTACTTTCTATGTGTCTCTTTCAAATAAGGTTATAAGCTAGAATCATATAAAATTCTTATGGCCAAAAAGATGATCAACCAGGCGTAATTTCATATACTTCAACCTGATATTTATATTTCTTTCTATCTAAAAGATAATGTTTGTCTTTTCAGTGAAGTATCCAGTCTTCGTGTCCATCATGCGGTTTTAAATTCAACTTATTTTTCATGTTTCATTGGTCATACCCTTTCTATTTTATTTTCTCACCTTTGCTTCATTATTTAAATGAATTTTAAATTTTCAAAATTTCTTTTCTCTCTTTTTAGACGTTATTTACACAATGCCTATTCTTTTAATTCATATTCTATAAATTAATATATGCATTTATAACATTAAGTTTATTGCTAATCAGTTCTTTTACCTTACTCTTGAACATATTTTTTACACTTTCCTCTCAACTTATTGTTATTTTGACATATTTCAGATCTATTTTAAGACACTTTCAGAATATAATTATTTTATGTATATTTAATATCTATTTGCAGATACACCAGCTTACTTACCATGACTATTGTTTTCTTTCATTCTTACATTTTTAAAAATTTCCTTCTACAATTATTAACCTAAGTAAGTTTTTTAAGATCTTTTCTTGAAGTGATATTTTTTGTCTCCATTTTTTAAGGTCTGAAACATAGAATTGGAAATTATTTTCTTTCAACACTTTGATTCCACTGTCTTCTGGCTTTATTGGGAACAATACTGGAAATTGGTTTTGCAATTCCTTACCACCTTTTTTAATGTTCCATACTTTTCAAAGTTGTTTAAAATTTTCTTTTAGTCCTGTTAGTAGATAGCATGGGGGGATATGTGCTTGTTATTTAGAAAACCATTGCTGAAAATAGTAATCTGGAACATTAACTTCATCTGCTATTTATATACCATTTGAAAACTTACATGGAAATTATGTATTATTAACATACCTAACAAATTATAAATTATCTATAGTATGCTTTTTAGCAGCTGGATTCTACTATGTATTACATAGATGTTTTCATACATTTATTAATCTATTTATTTGATAATTTTCTCTTAAAAACAACAATTATAGAATATCTTATTGGTGAATCTCTTAGTACATGGACTTAGAATAAATTATAGAGTTTAATTTGCTACACTAAATAATGTATACCATTTTAAGACTTTTGGAATAATTGTCCAGTTCCTCTAATTCTATATTCCCAAAAGTGTTCATATTTCCCAACACTTTCTACAACATTGAATTTTATAAGGGTGCTATACTGTGAGGTTTTTGTAATTTTAGCAATTTAGATCTTTCACAGGAAAGAAAAATAAATTCTGGAAAAAATAAATTTTTTAAAGAGTAGAAACATACACAAGAGATTGTGCTTTAGGCATTGTTAATTAAAATACTTGAATCTTATTTCTTGTCTTTTTCAAAATTATACTTTGAAGTGCCTAGACTACTCTAATATTTTTAACACGAAAGAACTCAGTATCTTGCTCACACTATCTCGTTCCTTGTATCATTTCTTTCCTCGTCACTAGAGCCTTTCATGAGGGCTCTCAACACATCACATTTCCTGCACCCACATACATATTTGGGGAAAATACAATTCATCTTTCAAGAGAATGCTCTTGTACTCTTCTCTGTATGGATGACAAGAGAAGGAGAGATGATAAACTGGCAAAACTAATATGCTCTATCCTAGATAGAAGAAAGAAAGGCTGGGAATTACTTCTCTTCAAAACGTGTGTGTGTGCACATACATACACACACTTGCACTTTTGCCTGGCCAGATATGTAAAATGAGAAATTCCTCATAACTATCAAGATTTTTCAAGATCCTAAAGTTTAATGAATGTTTTAAGCAAAAAACAATGTATAATAAATATGTATATATTCAAAAATATATTGTATATATACACATATATATTCAAAATGGAATATTATTATTCATTTTATACAGAGGTGCTTTACATATTTTCTTCAAGTAAGAATTTCTCCTGGTATAAATACAATGTCATTCTGGATAGAAAACACATTTATGCATGATTTTAGAAACATTCATAATAATAGATTCAAATTGCAACTCCAAGAGTTTCACTTTTAAACATACTTTTCATACAGCTGCATAGTATACTTGACTTATATAAATGGAGCCATAAGAAGTTCCTGTGGTTAAAGGATTAACTTCCCTTCTGAAACTTATAAATTTTCAAACAGGGAAATTTCATCACACATTTGAAGGTAAATGAATATGGATGAATATAGATTGAATACAGAACACATATTTGAATACAGACCCAAAAATTACAGTAGTTTGAATTTATAGTTAAAGTTTTACCACAGAGGCTCAGTAATAATAATAATTATTATTATTATTATTATTTCAGATATTGCTGTATCACTAAGCTCATCAAGTAGGGATCCCTAGGTGGCTATGTAGAAACTGCCCTTCCTGTACATTTGCAAGGCAAAGCTGGATCGTAGATGAAATATTGGATAGAAAACAGGGCATCTTTCTCTGCAGTGTTAACTCTAAAACATTATTTTAATGAGTTAATGACAATGATTGTACTTAGGTCAACATCTTTTCAAAGAGATAAGTATTTATTTATACCAAATATTGAAATTGTTCAGTAATATTAAAACTAATATTTTCTTTTCATCCCTAGAAAATGGACTATAGATTTTTTAAAATATTTTTTTAAAATATATTTTAAAAATATTTTTAAAGTGTAAGTTTTCTCATTAAGACAAATTCTTAGCTAGAATTACTAATTTAGAGAATTTATCTATTCTGCAATTCCATCTCCTCTTCCTCAAGACAAAAAAAAAGTGCTCTTTTGGCATTTTCATTAAATGTTTATTAATCTTAGTCATAGAATTTATTTAGTTCTTAGTGGCATTGACAACTGAACTCCTAAGTCACAAAAATCATGATTCTATCTTCTTCATTTCACTATCTAGCGACACACCTAGCACAGTACTTTTTACACACTAGAAGTTTAACACATTTTGAAGTAAAATTTATTCAAATATTAATTTAAATTTTTCCTTTTGAAATTTACTTTTAAATATTTAAAGCTTGAGAGACTCAACATAATTATTGTATTTTATTATTGATTGGCATTTTAAGAACATTCACCACTTAATTGTTATATATTTATATTCTTCTTCCTTTCTTTTGTTCATATACAAAAGTAGCTTTGTGAAAATTTCATTTCTGAAGTTTGTATTGTTAAATTTAATTCCTAGAAGGTTTGAACTAGATACTTAAGGTGAAGTCAATGTTACAGCAAGAAAATCAAATAAAGGAAACTAGAATGATCTAGTTATTCTTTTTCCAGTCTGATCTTCCTGGTTCTACATGAAGAATATTTTCATGGCTGCAAGATATTTCTCATATATCAGATTGAGATTTAGTTAGCTTGTATTTACATAAAACTTTGTGGTAAGAAGAACCTAGTACCCAGAATAAATTGCTGTTGAATGTAAGCTATGTCATACCTTTATGCTCCCTTCAATCTCATGTCAATTCCATGAAGTAGTCGTGTATACACTACTCTGCAGGTTCATGTATTCCACATCTCAGACTTTAATCCAAGTTATCTTATTCTAAAATTTCTCTCTCTCTCTTTCTCTCTCTCTCCCTCCCTCCCTCGTACATTGCAATACATGGACTTCATAAAATATTATGTTGAAATCACATTTTCACCTTAACCTATTTGTAGTATGGTGTTTTAGAGGTTGCATTTGTCATTCATTACAGTCAGTTATGGCAGGAAACACATGGCACATTCTAACAAGTTATTGAGATGAGTCTGAAAGAAAAGTGTACAGGGATGAGAACAGGGTGAAGAGAAGCCAGTATGCGTTAACTATGGATTCTGCCAGCTAGCCACAGTGGGTGGGGAGCAACTGTCATCTCTTGCCTGAAGAGCAACAGGGAAAGGGAGTGATTTGGTGCTTTTAGCACTATTGCAAGTCAAGTCAAGAGAGTTCCTTTGAACTTGGGTTAACCTGACCAAAAGCAAAGACTGCATTCAACTTCTTCCTAGGCGACAGAATTGGGGATCTACCTTCCGTGTTCCAATGATATAAAAAAACACACACACAATTGGAGAAAGACAGTAAGTAGAAAGGGGGCTTTATTAAACCTGTCTGCACTCCTATATTTATTTACCCAGGTGTAAACTGCTTTTGTTATCCATGCTTAAGTTGTCTGACTAATATCATGAATCAGAAGATCCCAGCAACTAGGTAATGTGAGATGTGCCCAGACTCAAAACCTGAGTGGTACTTTCTAAAACTTCATACTCACATTCCAGGAAGAGTCAGCTTTGGAATGCAGGTGTGAACATCAGCCCTTTGTCATATTTCTCTTCTCAGACTATAGTGTGGAAGGCAAAAGGTAAACATAAAATGGAAAGGAACAGAATTTTAAAAAGGAATGAAATTAAATTATACCCCATTTGATTCAAATGTATGAATTGCCAAGATCATTGTACTGTTATGTGTAACTAATAAAAAAATTTAAAAAATAAAATGTCCAAGATCTCTGGGGAAAAAAAAAAGAACAGGACCCACACACATATCTCCCCAGTGCCAACTCCTTAGACTACCAGGCAGTCACAAGATACAAAAATAAGAAAGGTGATGACTTGGCACATAAATGATTTTATGTCATTGTAGAATGGAATTGGTGTTTAATACCTTGGAATGCAAAGGTATGGAAACAACCTAAGATAATCTTAAGAAGACTGAAAAAGAGCAATTTAACAGATCAGGATTGAAATTGAGAATACATAAAATCATTTCATTCTTTTATCCCACCAGGATGAAACTATTTAATAAACCAGTTATTTATGTGAACATTGAACACCATCATATACACATTAGACAATGTTGCCACAAAGAGTTAACTGCAAATATTTTCCAGCCTTGTTAACCTTACATTAGTGAAAAACTTGGGTAAGAAAATGGTTGGCAAATCATCATTTTAGTAGAAACCCATATTTTACCATATAGTGCAAAAATGCATGTCAATGCAATTCACTATTTGACATCAAATAAATATGATTCTTTAAAAACAACAACAACACAGAACTCTATTTTTGTTTTACCTCCTTTGTAAATATCAATGTCACAGAGCCAGGAATATGTCTCAATTTTCTCCCATCTTCAACATTAGACTTTTTTTCATATCTCTCCCCTATATTTTGAATGAGCTTGGAAACAAGAATTTTTTTTCAGTCTTCCTCACCATTAAAATATATATATATATATATATATATATATATATATATATATATATATATATATATATATATTCTGTTCATTTCCAGTGCTTTCAAAACTAAGAGAACAGAACATTTCCTTCCAGTTCTGTATCAATAGACCAGCAAGCAAAAAACTCTTCTCTAAAAAATACTGTTGTCACACAAGTGTAAATGTATAACTCTGTCCTCCATTTGGGAGTTGGATTGGACTGTTTATCTTCAGCATCATTTATTTTCATTGCATTGATTTCTGTGGTCACATTGAAAAGATCAAGTCTGTGTATCATTATATAGCCCCCTTATATTAAGAAATGTATTCATCTTTTTGAAAACATTAATAGTGTCTACCCTCTTTTTTTAGAAAGAAATATAAAAATAGTTTTAAAAAGAAAGAAAATAATTTCTTCTCCCTTTGCTCCCTCAGATGAGTGAATGTCCCATCTGTACTTTCACATGTCCAACGTGGATTTCAGTTTCCTTGACTGTGGCTGACCGATTTGGTCACTGTTTCCTTGAGTTCTTCTTTCTCCTAAAACATGATATTCTCATTTCCTCAGCTACAGTTCCACTCTTTCCCATCTCCTCCCCTCTACCTGGGCCCAACCAAAGCTTAATTTAGATTTTGTTCTCCCCTTTTTATATTTTCTATTCTTACCATCCTCACTCTTTCAGCTACCTATACTTACACTGGTAATTCCCAAAATTACCACTTGTCTTAGCTTTTCATCCTTTCTCATCGCTTATGTCAGGGGGTATGTCCCTTTGCGTTCAGTGACAGCGGTGATGTAAACAAGTCTTAAACCCAGCCAAATGCCCTAGTACTTAAACACACACCCTCAGTCTGCCATGTACATTCTGTCCACCTAGGCTACGCCTGTCCCAAGAGCCCTACCACATACATTTGAACCTTCTTCATCTCCTTGAAAACCTCCCCAGAGCTGGCCAGTCCCCAGCTATAGGTGAAGTCCCTATTCTCTGAGCTGTCATTTTATCATGCATCCATCTTGCAAGGTTGTCTTTTTCAAACTCTGCTTTCATCAGGTCACTCTCTTAGAAACACTTTCTCTCTCTTTCCTGTGTCATCCAAATTCCTGGACCTGGCATCTAAGGCCCTTCATCAGCAGGGTCCACAATCCCCATATTTTCTAACCAAATATCTCATTATTCTTCAGTATACCCTTGCTCTACCCAAATCAAGGAAAACTTTCCGTCCCACATGTACCTTAATCATCCCCTTTATGTGTTGGTTTTTTTTCCCCCACAACCGTAAATTCTCTCCTTTGTCTTTTACACTGGCCTATGATAATCACTGGCCATGCTTATTACTTCTATCTTTGGCCCTAAAATGACTGCAAGGCTATCTATCCTGAGACAGCAAAATTTCTTCTACTTCTCATATAAACTGTTTTTGAATTTTCCTTGAGTATCTCATGCTTAGCAGTCATCAAAGGTAATTTCTATATATTGCTGGCAATCCCATATCATTAATCAAATAAATTGTGAACCTAGATGTAAATAAACTATGCATAACCTTAGAAGAATAAATGACCTCTTAAATTGCTCAATTTATCCATGAATTCAACAAACATTCATTGAGCCTCTATCACATGACTGGTGTACTATGCTAGCAACTGAAAATAAAAAAGATATTTTAAAACCCTCCTCAAATAAAAATATGTTCAGTAGTTTGAAAGGCTGCTCTTAAAAATTATTTCCTCATCTCTAAACTGGCACCATCATTTTATTTTTTTTTTGAATCTGGACTATCATTGAGTCATTTGAATATCAACTTTTATATCTAGGAAGTATTATCTGGGTAGTTAAAAGAATCTCATTTATCAAGCATTTATTGAGTACCTACTATGTGCTGAGTGCATGAAGGAATGAGCTCCATAATGGGGGAATTTTTTTAATCATACCACATCTTACTTTAGTGTATCCTCTGTCAGAGGAAATACATTTTATTTCATTTAAAATGTTTGCAAAGCACTTATGGATATGGAATGCTTGCTTTTAGAATTAAAAATCACTCTGCTTAGTTGGTAATGTTGTACTTAGTTAAAATTTCCAAGCACCATCCATATAATAACAAAGATCTAAATATCAACTGTTTTACCCTCAAAGGCAAAAAACCTTATCCACTTTCTACCTCAAAATCATAACACTCTCTAGAAATAAGTGTGGCTTTCTTAACTTCTAAAAGAAAAAAAAATTAACCAAAACAAGAATGCAGTACTTGTTTGATACAGTTGAGCTGCTTACATAATTAAAATTCCAACTAAATATCATGGAAAGAAACCCTTTGGGTATAAAACATGTTCTTAAAAATGAAAATATTGCTATTCCTCGGTGTATCTTATTACAAATTAATTACTCTGGTAAGTTTCCAAACTCATTGCTTTGTAGTTTCTTGGTACAAGTCTGTTGGTTTTCCTGAGGTTAATCCCTTCATCTACTTTGCCATGTGGTCTCTCAGCAGCAATAAATATGGAGAGCCAGTGATCTATGGACTCCCCGTCCACCCCACATACTTAAGTCATACATTCAAGTGTTTTGGCCAGAAACGTCCCAGCTGCTGCCTATTAATATCACATTTCTCTTCTATAATACATGTATAATGGACAAATTCTTTTCATCTCTCAATAGCTATGTATTAATACTCCCTAGAGTGCTTAATACTCCTTTAGAAGATTTCTCCTATCTAGTCTTGTTTTCTAATATGCCTCTGGCCTCTTTTGAATTTGTTATCATGTGATCTTCATCTTTATTAAACAAGTCAATATTTAGGATGCAAAGCATGGTGTCACGGGGCTATCAAATATATGCCTATACATAGCTGTCACTGTTCCCTCTTATGCCTCATTGTACAAAAGAGCATAACAGCTGTGCAGCCCACATTTCACAGTTTCCCAGATTCCCCCTGTGTGTTTCAGACAAGCATCAATGTGTTTTAACTCTGTTCCACCTATTTTCTCGAGGTTCTCCATGTCCCTCATCAGCATGGCATGTAGGGCCGCATCCCCACCGGGCAAGGCAAACTAAGGAAGCCAAAATATTGGAGATATCCTCCTACTCCCAGAAGCCTCTCTGGCAAAGCATCATGATTAGTAGAACATGTGTTGAAGCCAAAAAGAAGTATTTTCAAAAGATATTTTAGTAAGGAAAGACAAAATAAAATTTCCTATATCATCTGTCTAGGGAACTACACAGCATCATTTCTAATCCCCTGTTTCACACCCAGACACCTTGCCTTTCTCTAGTATCTACAATTTTACAGATTTCAGATCATAAAGAATTTCCCATTTATCAAGCATTTATTGAGTACCTACTACTAGTCCACTTATGTTTACTCTTCATTGGGAGGTCTTGAGTCCACCGGGTGCCACAAACAGTAATTCTAGGCTACTATTGGAGATTATCTCATGGGGATAATGAAAATATATTTTACTCTGTTGTGTCACATCAGATTTGGGGGGAAATACTTGGGACAGTCCCTGACACTAGAAGTTTGGCTCCTGTTTGTACTTCTGAAAGTATTTGGCAATTCAATTTAAACCATTTTCCTGAAGCTCATTGAGAAATCTCTGGGCATTTGGTTGTGGTTTACTTAGAGGTTTTTGAGCTGCTTATTCTTTTAAGAAAAATTTTGGTTTGTTTCAATTTTAATAATTCTAAAGCATTTTTTTAAAATCATCTCTCTTTGTCAGAGACTAAGCTATGATGTTTGTAGCACTGTTAAGGAAACTGTTCATTGATTTAAAAAAATATATCTTATGTGAACATATTGCTATATTTGGCATAAAAACTTTGGAAAACTATTCATCTTTCCAAGAGAACAATGTCCACATTAACAGTACATTCCTGTATGTTTTCCACTAGATCAATCATTTCCCAGTGTCTGTTAGATATGGAGAAGATGCTAATACACTGACTGCTAATATTATATTCTTTTTACTACCTTTTGAATAAACCCCCTATAGCATAAAACTTGTGGATAGCAGTATATGTAATATATTTTTTTTTACTCATTAAACAATTTCCTTAACAGTGTTGCAAACCTGGCCTTTCAAAAAGACACCTGGATTTTAAAAATTTGTTTTAGAGTTGTTAAAATTGAGGCAAACAAAAATCTTACTTAACAGAAAAAATAGCTCAACTACTCTTTAAATAAACTATAACCATAATACCCAGAGGTTTCTCAAACAACTTCGGTAGACTGGTCAAAAGTGAACAGCTGATATAGTAGTGTACATAAAACACAAATAGCTACTACCTTCTAAACATAGGTTGTTACAAAATAACTGAGGATATTTTTCCATGTGAGTACTTTTAGGATTCCACGTTATTGGTATACAGCCATAGAAGACATGGTAATAAATCTACTGTTTGAGAAAATATCTCAGTGGTTTTCCTTTTGGAAGTCAACTCTTCCTTAGATCCTAACTTCTAAGTGTGACCCAATGACTGACAGAAAGGGATCCTTCACTATTTTCAGATCCATTAAGTAGGTCACTAAGTCTTATTAACATTTTCCATTCTTAAACCAAAAAATTACCCTGTTTGAAAAGCTTTCTAATGGTCTTCATGCAGCATTCTGCCAAGAAACCTAGCTGCTGTACATTGCTTGAAAATATTGTAAAGTCCTACTAGACACATTCCTTCAGATAGTTGAGGTTCTGGAAACTTTTTGGTAGACTTGTATGCTAGTAGTGCATAGCATTTATTAATTATAGCATTTACTTCTGATGTTCTCTTTTTACTCTAATTCTATATTACTATTAATTTGCCTTATAATTATCATTTTTTGTAGCCTGCTTGGGGTTTCTCCCCTATATGTATTGATGACAGTATATAAAATGGCTCAACATTGATAATCATTAGAAAAGTCCAAATCAAAGTCATTATGGGATCACACATATCAATCAATATGGTTAAAACTGAAATGAAAGGCAATACCAAGAATTGACTTGAATATAGAATAACTAGAAATTGAATACATTGCTAGTAGGAATATAAAATGGTACAATGATTTTGGAGACATTTTGGTCAGTGTTTGCATCACTCATGCACCAGAGATGAGCACTTGTGTTCACCAAAACATAAACACATAACTTCATAGAAGCTTTATTCACAACATCCCCAAATTGGGATCAATTCAAATGTCCATCACCAAAAGAAAGGATAAACAAATTGTGCTAAATTCAATTAGAAATATGTATCAGGAAATGCAATATAAAAGAAATACCATATTTATTTTATACAGCAGTGAAATAGTGCAAACTATTGTTGAAAACAGTAACTAGGATGAACCTCACAGATATGTTGTGTGAAAGACGTTAAACACAAAATAATATATACTATGTGACTCCATTTGTATAAAGTTCAAAAACAGGTAAAACGAATCTATTTTGATAGGGAACATAATAATGATTATCTCTATGGAGTTATGCAATTGTTGGAGGCCTGGGAAAACTGTCATAATGTGTGTGTGTGTGTGTGTGTGTGTGTGAATTCATTGCATTTAAGATGTGTGCACTTTACTGTTTATAACATATAGTCCGATTTAAAAAAAAAAGAAGTAGAAAAAAGTTGACTGCTGTGAAATTCGAAAAATCAGTGTTTTAGAGCATATGATCCGTAGGAGCTGCATTCTAGTCTCTTATTATTTGAAGTGAGTCCAAGACTAGCACTATTGACACCACCTGAGGGTGTGTTAGAAATTGGAATTTTCAGCACTCCATAAATAATGGATGAAATTTCATTTTAACAAAATTCCTAGATACTTCATATGCACTTTAAGCCTTAAGAATCTTATTTAGCTAAATTCTATGATTCCTATACAATTGCAACTAATCTTTCAGAACTCGTTTCTTATTTCATCAACTCTGGAAAGATTGGTCACCTCTCAAACTGGATAGAGATTTGTCCTGTTTACTACAGCATCTATCAGAGCACTTTCCAAGCTGCAAAAACTCTTCATTGCTGAGCTGTTTTTCTCGATGAAGTATAAACCAATTGAAGGTAGAAACCAAATTTTACTTGATTTGTGTCCACACTGTAGAACGTTATCAGTGCACATGATAGTTGTTAAATAAATTAGTGTCTTAAGAATTAAAAAAAAAAAAAAAACAGAAAAAATCACTATAGTTATCAAAACATGCCTGTAAGGAATACAGGTAAATAAATGCAACATGTTCAGATAAGAATTAAAAATATATTATAAATTGAACTTAGAAGTCACCAACCTCTTCCCTTCCCCAAACTTTTCCAAGTTGTCTAATTTTAAATATAATAGACAAAGAGAAACATTTGTAGCATATCTTATAAATATAAATCCCAAGAAAGGATAGTGGCCTTTATATTATATTCAGGTTTACAGATTTCACACATTCTTACCAGATATTATGAGGACTTTTTTTTAAGTATGCTTTTGTTCAGTTTTAAGTATGAAGTGAGTTGCTAGAGACCCTAATTTAGAAATTCTTGTACAACTGAAAGATGGGCACAAGTCACAAGGGTCAACAATTTTGGGGGCTCAAAACTAAACTTTTTTCAAATAATGGCTCTCCAATAATAAAGTTATTTGCATTTTTAATTTTTTTAGAAAAGAGTTTCCTAGAATAGTAAATTCATGTTGATAAAAATAATAAAGTCACATTAATGAAGACAGCCAAATAATAAAGTGATGTTTATATAGACCATAAGCCCTGTGGGTGGAGATGGGCTTAGCGTTACTCCTGTTATTATTCATGTAGTTACTCTTCAGGCTGGTTTGCCTGCCAAAGGGTTCATTAATACCTGGGGATATGATAAATATAAATTTTCATTACTATTTGAGTTGTCATAATAATGTATCAAGTTCCCAAAGATGATCACTTTAACCTCCATGAGTGTTATATTTTCCTCTTTTTTTTTTGTTAGATCATTTAGTGACATGGTTGTTGTTCAACATCTGACATACATAGCATTCCCATGTACACAGGAATCTCACCATCTTGTACATCCACAAAAATATAATTATAAAAATAACTAGAGTTAAATAGTAGAAAGATCAACAGAGGTAAGGGAGCAGAGAATTGGGGAAGGGGAGGTACTGAGACTGAATTAGAACAAAATATATTCCATGCTATTATAATTATGTCAAAACAGATTCTATTGTCATGTAGAATCAATAAAAAGAATTCAAAATTATCTCTAGAACTCAAAATGCTAGAGATCACACATCTGAACACTGCAACACAAACCCTAAGAGAAGAACTATGATTCGAGATTTTTGTTCACTCCTCAACCAAGAGAAACAAAGTAGACTAATAAAGTAGACACCATCCCCAAACCCAAAGCTTCACACTGTTAGGAGCCAAATTGGAAATCTTATGTTTTTTTTTTTTCTTCCCAAATCTTTTTTAGTAATATTAAAGATACTGAAGATGTCTTCAGGAACATAGGCTTAATATTCCACCTGAAAAGGAGCATATGCTCCCACTCAAAAGGCCAATATTATAACTAAAAGAACTTAATTCTGAACAAGCACCTGTCCAATTTCATGAACTTGTCAAGTGGCACTCTCTTGGTGGCCCTTTTGGTAGTCAGTGAACCACACCATGGGCAATTCTCCGATTTCCAGGAACATCTTAAGGCACAGAGTGAACTTTTGCCAAAAGGGCAAACTGATGGGCCAAAATGGCCCCAGGGTAATGCAGAGAATATCCTGAAGATAGGAATCAAGTTACCAAAAATAGAAAGTATCTATCCAGCTTACCTGTAGAAATCATTGCCTTTTGCACACAAATTAAATACCAGTCACTGGGAGTGAGTCAGTGGTCCAGTTTTGGCCACTCTTGAGCTAGAGAAAGTCAAATAGTGTTATTTTTCAGTACCACTTTTCAAAGAATGTTCCAGTGCCATGTGAAGTTAGTAGTATGGAAATCTGTAAGATGAACTAAGGCAAAGGAAAAGTAGCATATTTAGATGGAAGACCCATGAAAGTCACTTAACTTCCAAATTTGTACCTTCTGTATCTTATTCTGGCTTCTGAGTTCTATTTTTGTGTAAGCTCAGTTTCAAAAACCATCTTAATGAAAGATCCCCACCTGTTATTTCTGTGGAGACAGGAACTTCCTTTTCTAAGTACAAGGTGATATAAAGTGTTAGATCTCTTGCCATCTGAACTATTGTATTGTTTTTTTCTTTTTGTTTGTTTTGTTTTGATTTGTTGTTTTTTGGTTTGGGTTTTTTTTTTTTTTTTTTTTTTTTTTTACTTTTTGGTTATGCCTTTAGGTTTTTAAAAAATCTGCCTAGGTATCAGGTAAATATAATTATCCAGGAAACCAACAAAATGTATTATGAAAGAGAGAGCTAAATTTATACCTGTTTCAGGCATTACTCTTGAATTAAGAAGTTATCTAAATTTTTAAGAATCTGTCTCCAAAGTCAATGGGCTCATCCTTACTTTGCTTGCAGGGCTGGATTAGATCCCCTTCATTTTCCATGACAAGGCTTTGGGATAGCTTCCAAAAGTTCTTTGTTTTACTGTGAAATAAGTCTGCCTTTTCTGTCCAATGTCATCCATCTAGTGTTTTCCATCTCACAATTCTACCAACAGAGGAACCAATGGCTAATGCGTATGGATCTAGAACCCCTGAATTATACATTCTTATGACAATTCTAAATTTTTATGTAAATTTTTCTGTCCTATATGGACTGTAGAAATCCTTTGATAATTGTTCTAAAATCAAAGGGATACAAGGACTTAAAACCAACATCAAGGGTTTTTCCCATTCTGTGAAGTATTTAAGAAGTAATTGAATTTAGGGGAGATGGTTTTGGGTGGCCTAAGAAGGAGGAGAGCAAATCAGAGGGAGAAGACGCATGAGGGGGAAGCTGAAATGCTTTGGGTGGGGGAAGAAAAGTAGTAGGACAAAGGCCTTGAGATAAGAGTTGTGATTTAAAAAGAAATAAAAGAGACAGTTTCAAGTTATTCACAGTTCTCTTTAATTTTGGGAAATTAGTTTCTTATAAAAGCAATTAAATTTTTTTTTGAGTGATTACCAATCAAACATATAAACAATGGGATTATTTTGACAATGAGATATTTTGACTTTTTGTTCCCTTCATGTTCTAAAATGCCTATCTAAAATGCCATATAATATTTTTCTTTACATATATATGTAGACCATTTGTATGACTTCTTTGGAGAAATGTCTATTCCAGTCCGTTGCCACTTTTTAAATAGGGTTTCTTGGAGTTTTTGCTTGTTTGTTTGCTATTCTTTGTTGGAGGAATTCCTCATACATTGGATATTTATTAGCTGTGCTAATAATACTTGCATATGGTTTGCAATTACTTTTTCCAGTTCCGTGGGTTGCCTTTTCAATTTGGGTTGTTTCATTTGCTGTGCAGAAGCTTTTTAGTTTTATGCAATTCTGTTTTCCTAATTTTGTTTTGTATTCTTTATTATTGGTGTCACATTCAAGAAATTTTCACCACAACCAATACCGCAAAGTTTCATCCATAGGTTTCCTCTAGAAGTTTTGTAGTCCTAGGACTTAGATTTAAGCTGTTTATGTATTTTGATTAGAGTTCTGTAGAGTGTACAAAATAAGGTCAAATTCATTATTTTTGTATGGTATATCCAGTTTTCCTAATCTCACTTAAGAGACTTTCTCCATTGTGTGTTTTTGACATGATTGTCAAAGATAAGTTGACCCTAGAAGCATGGGTTTATTTCTGGACTCTGTTCTGTTCCATTGGTCTGCATGTCTATTAACAATACTGTATTATACATTTAAAGTTTTGTTAATAGGGTACATGTCAGGTGAAATATTCTTACCACAATTTAAAAATGCCAACTTCATAAGATCACCATAGAATTTAAAATGCAGTAAGAATACAATTCCTGGCATTTGTTATTTCTGCAATATTATCTGGATCTTAAAAATATCCTCAAAGTAGATTCTGGAGTTCTAAATTATCCTTGGTGAAATTATGCCACTTAGGAAGGCAATTACCTGACTTTTGGTAATAACATAAATATATGTAACAAGCAGGAGTCTGACTGAGAAAGGTGCAGAGTGAAATTTAGACAAACACTAAAAATGTGGGAATAATCAGCTGTAAATAATGCTTGTGCATTTTGTGTCTTACGGACTAAACTTGACAGCCAGACATCTTCAAGCCCAAATATGACAAATTTAAAGTTTCTAGGAGGTAGAATGGTTTAGAAGAGACTTCACCCAGAACCAGACAAAACAAGACTAAGGAAATTTCCCATTGGGTTTTGATAAGGTTTCTTTCACCCAAAGAACATTTTGTCCAAAGGAATCTAGCTTGTATACAAACCTGAATTTCTCAGTCTGCAAAGCTACTTGAAGAACAGACTTATGAGACCCCCTACCTGTCCTTTCTCCCATCACCTTTAGATTAACTGACATACACCAAGAAATGACAAGAACAGAGACAAATTGAGGGTTATTCATAAGGCAGATTGCCAGCAAGAATAAAATTTTTCACATTTGTTTTGATTATCAAATCGTTCCTTAAAATGTTTTATTATTCCTACAAGACAAAATAAAATCAAAATTTGAGGTGCTAAAGAAAAGGAAATAGGAGGTCCCAGTGCAAGACTCCCTAACTGAAAGTTCAAGGTGATTCAGAGGAGTGTACTTCTACAAGGATTTGGGGTTGCAGCAGTATGTGGTCTTCATCAGCTCTCAATCAGGTGCCAAGATTACAAAGACTGGTTCATCACAAATATCACAAAAATGCCTTGCTGATAAAACATAGCTGAGTTTATTCCTTTGGAGGCATACTAGTCTTTTTTTAAATTCCTATAACAAAATACTTGAGGTAGGCTAACTTTATAAAGAAAATAGCTCACAGTTCTAGAGATATGAGGGCATAGTGTTCAGCTCTGGTGAGGACCTTCTTGTCTGTATCGCATCATGGAAAGAGTGCACATGTGAGGAAAAGAACATATTGCCAAATAAAAAGTCTGAGAGGTTGGAGTCCAACAATCCTTTCAAGAGCATGCTCCCAATAACATAAGGATGTCTTACTAGACCCCCACTTCTTAAAGGCCCCACCATCTCTCCACCATCACCAAACCAAGGACTGACTCTCCAACACATTGATTTTGGGGGAGACAATTTAAATCTGTATCTAAACCATAGCACGAAGAAACGAGAATGACTTCTAGTATCCTTATAATATGAGGGAAATGATAGAAGATTTATGTAATTTTAAAATAGGGTTTAAGATGATCTTTGAATGCAGAATATCTGATGGGGACTGGGTAAGAATCATGATCATGATATAGGGTTGGAGACATGGCTCAGTGACAGAGCACTTGCCTAGCATGCCCAAGATCCTGGGTTCAATCCCTAGCACCACAAAAAAAAAAAAAAAGAATTAGGATAGAATAGATTAAATTTGGTGGAGACCCAAGGTGAGATTTTCTAAAAGATGGTTTTAAAGAGTCTTAAAGAACATGTTGAACACTCTAACATTCATTAGTTTTTTTTTTCCTGGATTCTAAGAGAAAATTAGTTTCAATCTGGAATTAATAAAACATAAGGCTAAAATTAAAATATTTTTGAATATAAAAATATTTCTCTAGGAATTTGTGAGCAAACAATAAAGTTATTTGCAACTTCTATCATTCTGGGAAAGAGTGTTCTGAAAAAATAAAGTTATATTGATAAAACTGATAGAATAGTAAAATTATGTTAGTGAGGATTATTAGTCAGACTTCCATTGTTGCGACAATATACCTGACACACACAACTGAAAATCAGGAAAAGTTTACTTCGCTTATGATGTCAGAGGTTTTGGTCCACAACCACATTGCTTCTGCACCCATGATGAGACAGCACCAGGGCAGGGAGCACATGTTGAAACAAAGTGGCTCAACTCATGTTGGAAAGGAGACAAGGAGTGTGAGATTAAGAAAGACACAGGCCGGGACATACTTTTTAATTACACACCACTGGTTACCTACTCCTCCAACCAGGCCCTGTCTCCTAAAATTTCTACTACCTCACCTCACAAAATGCACCAGATGGGGATCTAGCCTTCAACACATGAGGCTTTGAGGGACACTTCAGATCCAAACTGTAACATGCATAAGACTGACTAATAAAGCTGTGCTAATTTAGAGGGCAAGCTGTGTGCAAACAGGAGCCTTCAGTTCTCACTTTGTCCTCTTCCTATAGAAGAAACTGTTTTCTAGAGTTCCCAAGACCTTTTAAGAAGGCGAGGGCATCTAATTCATCAGTAACTGATGGGTGTTCACAAGAACCCACGGAGATGATCATCTCTTGTTGATGACTCTTTAACTGGCTCTAATTGGTTACCCTCCTTTCACTCTTGTTCTTTTCCAGGTGACTCTCCAAATAGAAGCTAGAATGAGACTTTGAAAATGCAAATCTAAACACTTAAATGTCCTCCCATCTCTGCTACATAAAAAGCCAAATACTTACTAAAGCCTACCAAACCAATTGGAACCATCCTTGAACCAAGTCTGAAAGACGTGCTGAGAGGGTTCTGTCTTGACCTCCCCTGAGCTGTACTACCAGTCTCCCACCTATCCCACCCACCACTACATGGAAAGTCTGTAGACTGTAGTCAAGGAATGCACACAACTAGACCCACAGCCCACCTAGGGAAAATGTTGTGTTCTCCAAGGACCCAGCTGTCTGAAATGTTGTTTCTAGGGCCATAATAATCTTCCCCCCACCATTTGATTCTTCATTATCTATAGGGGTAGGTCTCACTGTGGATGTACATATTCTACAGCCATGAGATAACCCAGGGCCAGCTATTTGCAGGGATGTGAATGGAACTTGATTGTGGTAATCTGGGATGTCCACATATCTGTATAATCTATTAAACTATAGGGTGGAGCCAGAGGTGGAAAGAGAAGGAAACAGACCAGGTCCAAGGGCCAACTGAGAAGCTAGAAGCTTAAATTATTTTTCCCCTAAATTGTGTTATGGGGGTAAGTATTATAATTTAGAACTGTTTTATCCCAGCTTCTGCATCACTGTTGTGTTCCATAGTTCATCCATTTTTTCACTCTCTTTCATAACAAAAACACCCTTAAACCATGTCCCAACTTGCTTCAAGAGTGCAGAAAGATCTTTTATGTGCTGTAGTACATTGAGTACTGAGGTATGTGTCTTTAGGATTTATTTTCCAACTCCAGATAAGTTTAGACTTGTGTCAAGGATTCCAAAGTAGAAATCGCCCTTGTTTTACTGCAACAATTGGCACATTGATTGTATCTCATCTGAACTGTGACTCATCAGTCACTGAAAAACAGAAACAGTTGCTCAGGAATTCTGGACAAATAATTCAAAGGACTCATCCTTACCCATCACAATTTCTGTCCCAAAGTACAACAACAAAGTGTCAGCCTAATGCCTGTGGGAACGACTTCCCTGGGTCAGGCAAGTTTCAGGATGACTCTAATGCATTGATCTTTCAAAATGTTAATTTCTGTTCCAATTTCTTCTGAATATACAGAAGTCCATTTTGCAAAATGAATAAACCATTCTATGACTAAAAATTATAAAACATAGCTTTTCTCCTTTCTTCACCTTAACCAGTCAGTTCCAGAAGAGCAGACACCATATCTGTCTTGTTATCTTGTACATTTGCACTCAATAAATAAATATTCCTTGCTTGAAAGATCAAAAATAAGAATGAACAAAAGACTTTCCCAGAAGTACTCAGTTAATAACAAAAAGTAAATGACACTTAAAATATGGCAAAACTATTTTTACTGGTATCTGCAGTCAGTAGCCATGAGTCGAGAAAGTTCAACAGGGTACCTGCTGCTAGGTTTCTGTATACTTAAGCAGCCCTGGCTTGTCATTTAAATTCCACTGTGGCTCTTTCTCTAAGCCATGGAGCCTCTGAAATGAGAATCCTAAAACCAGTGTACACATAAGCCAACTAAGGTCTCCTAAGATTTCCTATCTGTAAAAAGATAGCATTTTTCTTGTGGAGGGGGGTTATAGCGCTCTCTTATTTTGCATTGTAACTGATTTCTGAATGGCTAGTTTCAGACAGCTTTGGACTATAAATATTTTATATACACATATTAAAATAAATATATCTGAAATTACTCTTGCAAACTTCATCACTATCCAGAGTACTGGAGCTTCTGGTGCCTTCCGTTGTTAATCCCCATTGACCTTGCTCAGCATTTCCTCAAAGTGTGATCTTTGGAGCTCAAATCCAAGCAGATGAATAAAAGGAATCTTTTAGAAAATGACTATGTACTTCAATATATTTAGTGTTCTGAGAAGGCCAGCCATTAAAGTTTCATTTCCTTAAGACCTGCACTTCCTACCCAAATTTATTTAATCTAAAAATTTTGTTTTAAATAAAGCATGCATGAACCTATCTTAGAACACTCTGAAGGAAATGGTAACATAGATTGCTCTATCCAATTCCATATCTCCAAATTCTATCCTGTTAAAACTCAAGACAAAGAGGTCACATTTTTGATGTTTTTTAAAAAGTGCTTCCCTCTGCAGATTAGATCTATTTTATGTGTTCCAAACGTTTGCCATGTATCTTAGAAATCTTAAACCATATCCCTGTGGCCCAACTGGGTATCTTATAGTGCCCTAGCTGTATTGTTAAATGAATGTTAAATACCTGGAGACACACTGTGAGATTATAGTTTAATGTAATCCCAAACACACTAAAACACCATTAAATGAAGGACAAGAATTCCTGAGAATTTCCCAGGAAACCCAGGGAAATGCAAATAAGCTTCACTTCCTCCTCAAGACAAAGGAAAATGTGCATGCCCAACCAAAGTGTGTTTGGAGCTCAAGGAAAATATAGAGGAGGCCTTGGGTTGTCCATGTGAAGGCAGCCAATGAGCTGCCTTTATTATTAACTGCTTACCAGAGAAAGAATCCATGTTTCAGCATCCTCAGGAAAATCACTATATAAACCAGTTTATGATTTTCTTTCTCTGATCTTCATTGCAGCTGGTGATTGCTAAAAACGATGATCTCAGAGGCGGCTGTCCCTGCCAGAGAGCTTGCACACAGAGAGATGCCTTTGTCAAGGCGGCCATAGAAACCTGCATAAAATTGGCCTTCTTTCCTTAATAGAACCACATGAACAAAGATGAGTTTGTTGCTGACTCAGAGCTGAAAGCTTTGTTTTGTAAAGCTCTCTGAATGTATTGCACTCTGCCAGAGAAGGGCTCCTTCTTTAAAAAAAAAGAAAAAAAAAAGAGGAAGAACAGTAAGCGGAAATCAGACAACAAAACAAAGAGCACACCCTTTGGGTGAATATTTGTGAGTAAAGTGGCCTGAAACTTTTTTTTTTTTTCCTGGTGAATACTGGTCACATTTCACAAGCTGAATAAAAATGAAAGAAAGGAAAAGGAACTTTAATTAATGGGATGTCTTTTGATTTGCAGAGCAAAACTGCCACAGCAGATGTACCAGCAAAGAGGATTAGATTGTCCCCTCTATGAGGCACTGAAATTTTCTTTTTTCCCCTGTAGTAACCCCATTGAAGAGAGGCTGTCTTTAGTGTCTAAGATTCAGCACTGCAAAGAAACTGTTGTACTTGGGCACAATGGGCCGCTCTCACAAGACCAGACAGAAGATGTGAGGGGAGAACTAATATCCCTTTAAATCTGGGCAAGACAGTCTGTTTCAGTTTTACTATTTTTAAAAAACTAAATTAAAAGAGAAATTTGTGATACATTCAAAGTTGATAAAATATGCATCAAAGTGAACCTTAAAACATTCATGAATAACGTTTTGTCATTTTGAAAATTCAAATTGAATCAAGAAGGAATCTCAACTAATTTTCCTTTGTTTTAATTTAATCTGCCCAGGGTGTTTGTTTTGTTTTGGAGGGAGTGCGTTGTTTAGTTTTTTGATCCATGTTTTTGATTATTGTTGAGATCTTCATCTAAACATAGGCCTGCTTCTATTTCAAGGGATTGACTGCCAGAATGTTAACTTCTGTTCCATCAACAAACCCAAAATGGTAGATGAATCACCCTGGGTTAGTAAATGCTTGTGCTTAGGGGAGGGAGGAAACACAGCACCGCGACTGTCCTTGGTAAGGTTGTGGAAAGAGAAAGAGAATTGAAGAAGTGTGTTTGTTGCTAATGTCTAGTTCCAGGTCATTTTGTATTACAGCAGTTCTGGGAAAAAAGCACGAAGGGCAGAATGCTGCTCAGTTGGGGGCTGATTCCAGGGAAAATGGCTGTGGTTCTCTGTGTAGCTCAGGCTGTGGAAAACCATGAATGCTGGCACCGCCACAGGCTCGCTCATTCAAGGGAAGAGTGAGGTCAACATGCTGGGGAAGTGAAAGAAATAATCCTCTCTCCTCACTCCTCCCACTGCAGCTTCTTGGTGAGGAGTTTCAAATCTGCTCCCCGGAAGGGAAAAGTGTTTATGCAAATGATTTTTCCTTTGCATTTAGCTAACTCTGGGGTCAATGTACCACCTATTTCGCTGCTGTGAAGCTTTGTCTTCCGACAACAAATAAAGATGTAGTTCACATACACGTGCATGCGTGTGCATGAACATCCACATCTCTTGCAGCGTACACACATGTGTGCGCACACACACATACACAAATGAGCTTAGGCTTTCTCCCCTAATAATAGTCAAATTGCATTTATTAACAGTTATCAATCCTTAAGACAAAAGCAATACTAAAATGTGAAAAACATCTTTCACATTACTGTCCTGTGATTTTTTAAAGTAACATCTATTTTGTGGGTGCAAGTGGAGACTACATGAAGAGTCCTTTAAGGGTGACCTTACCCACATCCCCACTCTTCCAGATCTCCAAGACATTGGCCAGCCTCCCCTTCTGATAGTGAAGTGTTCTCCGGGTACCATTGTCACATCCAGGGTAAGTGTGCAGTGTTTCCTTGGTTTTCTTTTTTCTTCATATAGACCAATGTTGTCATCAAAAGGGAGCAGTGTCCCTTCAAGCCAAGTCTGGTCATGGTCATTAGACACATTTTTATATAAATCACACATTTTTATATAAATCCTGTCTGTAGAAAGCTTGCAATCCACTTGCAAATGAAGACAGGTAGGGGGCTTGCACATATAACAGACCAAGAAACAGCACTCTGGGATGACATCAAAAAAGATGTCTATATGTCTACACCAACTATGTTTTTTTATTATTATTATTTTTAGTTGTAGATGGACACAATATCTTTATTTATTTGTTTGTTTATTTTCATGTGATATGACACACTATATTTCATTCCCAAGCTATGGGGGACATCTTCTTTATACTTTCCTTTCCATACTTTCAGTTGGACAAATTAGTACTTACTTTGAAACTACTGAGTATACTGTAGAAGATGCTTTTGGTGAAATTAGAGTCTTGAAAATAAAAATCCTGTCTGTAGAAAGCTTGCAAACCATTTGCAAATGAAGAAAATATACACCCAGGGAAAAATGAAAGGACTGTTTTAACAGAAGTTCAGGAAATAAGCTCTGGGAAGGCAAAAGAATGAGTCTTGTGATCAGATATAGGGACAGTGGAATAGAGGTCAAGGAAAACTGTCTATGGATAGGAAACATTTGAGGTCAGATTGAAAAAAGGAGTAAGACATTAGGTAAGGAGTGATGCACAAAGGAAGGTGTGGCGGGCAAAGGCCCACCTTCCAACACCACAAGGTACCATGTAACACCTTTTTGGGGATTACAGTTTCTCAACAGGAGGATAGTGGAAGCTTATACTTTCACTTTTCTGTATCCCAGGAAAAATGAGCCTCTCACTGTCTCATACCACCTATGATGAAGACTGCCTTACTGATGGTCTCCTTCTCCTTCATTTCCTGTGTTTGCAAGGAGTTTTGGTAGATGAACCTGTTCAGAAATTTTGGCAAGGCAGCATAAAGATAAGTTGAACAGTCAAGAATATCAGGTGGTCCATCATCAGTAGGGTACAGTTGTTGAAGAACTGGACACAGTGGTTAAAATCATGCTCACTTCTTCTCAGGCACACCATCCTTCTGCCACCTTTCTCAAGTGGGTATTAAGAAACTCCATATTTTCCACAATTAATTTCTCACCGATTTCCACATACCTGTGCCTTGAAAGCCCTCTACACACAAAACCTTCAACAGATGCTTCCTTCCTTTGACCTTCTGAACTTTTTAAGATTCAGCTGCAAATGACATGTTCTCCATGGTGTCTATCTCAAACCACAGGATTCTCAAGTGTCTTTTCAAATGTATCTACTTTTCAAGTGTCTAAGGGTTCATTCTACTTCAAGAAAACTGTAATTACACGTAAGTATACATACTTTCTTGTAGGTATGGTTTATGAAAGAAACACAGCCCAAATCTTGGTAGATCCATACTCAAGGAAAAACTAAGATCAAAAATTGACCAACAAATATATGTTTGTATGAGTTAAGGTGAATACATATATGTATATTCATATATTCTACTTAAAAGAGAACTTTGTTGGACAATCTTCCATTAGTGCTGCTCTTATGAGCGAAAGACTTTTTGCTGTATCTGAATTACAGTACTCGTTATGATTAGGAGCTATTGATTATGCCTCTGACTCTCTACCTGAGGGAAAGGACTATCTTATACATTTTGTACTTCCAATCCTCCACAAAATAACTAAAAACATCTTATTTCATCACTGTTTCTTAAATAAATATCCCAGTTGATTCTGATACCAGTTGACAAGTAGATAATATCAACACTATGCTCATTTTATAGGTAAGGAAACCCAGAATCATTAGAGGTTGAATAATTTGCCCAGAGACAAGAGCTTTAGATGAGAAGAATCTATGTTAGCTGCTTTAAAGAGCAAATTATATTGGTAAGTGTAATGAAAGGAGCTTGATGTGCTGATTTTCCAGAGGAAGCCGTATCTTGTTTCTCATAAGAAATGAGATGCCATGTAGTGGCCTATATAGAATTATTTTTCCTCTTCTAATTACTCTGGGTGATTAGAACAGAAATAATAAACTACACCTGCTCTTAAAGTTTATCAGATGTGTTGTGTCCTCCATATCCAAGACTTTTCTGATATTAATCATGTACATGTTAGGGTGAATAGTTTTAGAATTAGAAATGATAAGGCAAAAACCACCTCCGACTTTCTTTCAAGAGTTCTTGGGATTTCAAGGGCAATGTCTTTGGTTCTCATTACAACTATATAGAATGTAAAGATCTTAAAGACCTTTTCCAGTCTGCTTTAGACAATAATCACTTTGCTCTAGCTGTTATTGTTCTCTAATTGTGAGGAGAGCAACTATTTTTTAGCACTTTCTACAATTCGAGTACTCTTCACACAATGCCTTATTTAAGTCTCATAATAAATAAACTGCCACTTTTCATTCAGCTGTCAGATACTTGTGCTCCCCTGATTGAACAGAGATGGGATGAATTATTGACCAGGTAATCAGCCGCTGCTAGTGTGTCTGTCAGCTAATTTGTAACCCTAGTGGTTAGGGGAAAAAAAAAAACTTCTTTATTTATTTAGAAGATGTATATATCTAGAAAGTATCTATGACAGGAATTTCAGATCAAATATATATAAATAAAATTTGTATTCAGACTAGCCTTTTGAGGGCCATCAAATTAGACAAAATAGCTAACCCATCTGTCTCCATATAGAAACAATGCTGCTGAAAATATGCTCCAATGGTAGAGTGCTTCAGTAACCCTGGTAATGACATGTGAATACCCTGCCCATAGAGTCTCCATGACTCATCAGGAAGTGCCATTTGGACAATTTTAGTTTAGGAAAGCAGCCAGTCTCCAACCGAACTCTTGCACACTCTTTTCTGTGTTAACAGAGGTAGAACTGAATTTAGAAAACATTTGCCTCTAAATATTATGTAACTGGATATAACAGCTCTTTATAAGTGGTGGTGGAAACCTCAACGACTAGGAGCAGCTGTAAAGGTGACACAGAAACTCAAGCAACCTCCCTTTCAAGTCTCTTCTGGCCCCATTTATAGCAAGAGCAAGAGGGAGAATCATTCAAATAAGTGTTACACCATCTGCCACAAAGATGTAGTGGAGAATCAGTCCTAGAAATATGTTCGAGGAAGAAGCACAGCTCAGAAGATTTAAAAGCACTGAATTTTCAAGTCATTTTTTGTTTTGTAGAATCAGAAACTTTTTAGGAGTTGACTTGAGTTGCATGGATAGGCCAGAAATAACACAGAGTAATAATAAAAATTTTAAAAGAAACAGAAGGTAGACTTAAGGATTTAGAGTAATTGAGGTGCAGGTATGAATATTTCAATGAAACTCACCTGGGTGCATTAAAATAGGTTAGCAATCTTAACATGGAGCTTATATATATTATTATATTAATTAATATCCATGAATATTACATTATAATTATCATGTAATAAAATCATTATATAATTATGTTATGTATTATAAAATTATATATTACATACTTTTTTTATAGGTGTACTACATCTGGGATAATGGGACAAAAGGATTAAAGATGGTGGCCCAGGGAGTCCTCAAAGAGATGACCTGCTGACAAAGTCTGGAATAAAGCAAGAGAGTGAGTTTTCTTGAGCACCCCACCCCCACCCACCCCCCCACCCCCCCCCCCCGCCAAAGCAGGGCCTCTGTCACATCAATGCAGCTACAGCGGAAAGTTACTGGAGGAACTGGAATAAAATGCAGAATCAAGGGATGATGGTCACAGTAACAAAGCCAAAAAACAGTAGGTGTTGGCGTGTGATAGCCCTTCCCCAAGCCATCTCAGTCTGCCTTTCTCCCTGCATTCAGACATAGCCAAGGCTTGCATCCAGGTGTGTTTTTGTTTCATTCCAATCCATGACATCCTGGTTTGCAAATGCTTTCCCTAAAAGCTGATCTCTGTTATACATGTTGTTGTTCACCACTTCCACTCTTAAGAGCTCCTGAGTAGGAGAAAGAGGGTGCCATTTTTGTTTTTTTCCTCTCTGTGGGTTTAGGTAGACTGTCTGGACTTCAGTGCACCTGTCATATCTGCCTAAGGCTGGTTCCAATTAGAATCTGTCTAATGGAACCAAGCAAAAGTTAGTTAATGCTGTTGCTATTTTCCCATTTTGTGGCTCAGCAATTATTCATATGATGCTAAGCCCTTGAATGAGTATCCTCCCAAGCACTGCTCTGAGGTCATGGTATTTATGTTCAGAGATACTTTTTCCAAGGTGTAACCTCTTAATTTGAAAGACATTGTATACTCTATTAGGAAGTACTGTTTTACTAGAATGAAAAGTAAGAGTCTCTTCTTACATGGAGGAAATTATTATTAGAATAAATAGACTTTTTTTTATGAAACTGAAATGTTCAGAAGAGTATTCTGGGGTGGATTTAGGTGAATGGACAGTGAATGATTTATCAGTTCATTATGACAAAGTTTAGCAAAAAATCTCAAAGAAAGAACCTATATTTATTTCTGTAGATGTTCAAGGTTCAAATAAGTCTAAAATATACTGGTCTGATTTTCTGCAGTTTTCAAAAGTTTACCAAAGCTGGGTGCAGATTTGTATCACCTCTTTATAAATGCAGATCCTTATAAGATGTAAACTCTGATACTCACCCCTCATAGAACACATTTTCCTCCTGCTCATTCAGTAATAGTGAGCATATCTATAATTCATTTTAATGACTTTTATTACTATAGCATGATGCATACTGTTCCAAGCCTTGTTGAGGCATAATTGACAAATAAAAATTACATAGGTGTGTGATGCACACCATGATGTTTTGATATACGTAAACACTGTGAACACTATAATCAAGTTAATTAACATATTCATCACCTAACGTAGTTATCATATCTCTTTGTGTGCTAAGAATATTTAAGATTTACTTTCTTAGATGCAGTGATGCTCAACTATAATCTAGCAACTTAGAAGGCTGAAGCAGGAGAATAATAAGTTCAAGACCAGCTTGGACAACCTACCAAGACCCAGTCTTAAAAATTAAAATTAAAATAAATGGTTGGGTATGTATCTCAGTGCTAGAGTGCCTCTGGGTTTAACCTCCAGGATAATAATGATAATAATAATAATAATAATAATAATAATAATAATATATATATTTTTTTTCTTAGCAACTTTCAGGCATACAATAGATTATTATTAACCATAGTTAGCATGCTGTGCAATAGATTTCCAGGCTTGCACACTTTCTAACTGACACTTTGACCAATATTGCCCATTCCCTCTTCACTTCTATAAGCTTAACTATTTTTAATTCCATGTATAAGTAAGATCATGCAGATTTGTCCTTCTGTGTCCGGCTTACTCCACTTAACATAATGTTCTCTGGGTCACTTATTTTGTCACAAATAAGAACCCCTTCTTTTTGAAGGCTGAGGAGGATTTCATTGTATACATATAGCATATTTTATATATACATTTATCTGTTGATCAGTTGATTTCATATCATGTTTCTTATGACTAATATAGACAGCAAGTCAACATTTTGATTTCACTTCCTTTGTACATGCTACAATCTGAATGTGTCCTCCAAGAGGCAAATGCTGAAACGTGACTACTAATATGGCAGTATTCATTGATGGGAACTTTAAGTGGGATTTCACGACGGCAGAGAGAGCCCTCCCCAGTACATTAATGTCCTTAGAAGAGAGTAAATGAGCCCCCTTCAGCTTCTTTTTAGCCTTTCTGCCTTCTGCCTTCTTCTAGGTGAGGACACAATATTTGCCCTTCTTCCATGTGGAAATACAGCAAGAATACTCTCACAAGACATTAAATACCAGTGCCTTGATATTGGACTTCTCAAATTCAAGAACTGTGAGAAATAAATTTCTATCATTCATAAATTACTCAGTCTATGGTATTTTGTTATTCAGCATTAACAGGCTAAGACAGCTACAGACCCAATATTAGGCTACCTGAATTATATGGTAGCAGTGTTTAAATTTTTTGAGAAATCTCCATGTTTTATTCAATAATGGCTGCATTCATTCACACCAACGATATAGGAGAGTTCCTCTTTTCTGTATCCTCACAAATACTTGTAATATTTTGATTTTTTTCATAACAGACATTCTAATAAGCATGAGATGTTGACCTTTGTTTACATATATTATAATCGTTGACCATTTGTATGTCTTCTTTTTGGAAACATTTAATCAAGTCCTTTGCTCATTTTTTAAAAAGATTATTTATTCTCTTGCTGTTGAGTTCCTTATTTATCTTGGGTATTAACCACTTATAAAATGTGTGCCTTACAGATATTTTCTTTGATCAGATAGGCTATCTCTTTATTGATGTTTTCTTTGCATGCACTAAATTTGATGGAATCTAATTTGTCTATTTTTTCTTTTGTTTCCTCTGTTTTGGGGGTCATATACCAAAAAACCTCATTGCCTAACAAATGTCAAAATACTTTTCTCCTATTTTTTCGAATATTTTACCAATTACAGATCTATGTTGAAGTCTTCAATCATTTTGAGTTGAATTTTTGTATGCAGTGTGAGAGAAGGTCTGATTCATTTTTTTTTCTGCATGTGGATATTCAGTTTTCCTACTACTACTACTAATTGAAGAGACTATCCTTTTCCCAATGTGTATTCTTAACAACTTTGTTGAAGATTAATTTCCCATAAATGCATGGACTATTTCTGGGCTCTTTATTCTGTTTCATTGGTCTATATGTGTTTCATGGTAGTGCTAGGCTGTTTTGATTTCTATAACTTTGTGGTATATTTTGAAATCAATGCTATTTCTCCAGCTCTGTTCATTTTGCTCAAAATTGCTGTAGCTACTTGAAGATTTTTTGTGGTTCTATCTGAATTTTAGGATTTTTTTCTACTTTTGTGAAAAATATTATTGGGATTTTAAAAAGGATTGCACTAAATTGAAGATCATTTTTAGTGATACTAATTCTTCTAATCTATGATATTGTTGGATGGGAGAAAGTGAGAAGATAATGAAGAGACTAAATCAGAAAATATCCTAGAAATGTAATATGGAATTTGAAAACTGACCTGTTGAAAGAAGTTAACATTTCCTGAGGCTGTAAAAGATAAAGGAAATTTTATTATTTGAAAAAGCTTGTGGAAGAAGGATTTCACATAATACTAAGGCTTTTTACCACTGTGTCCTGTGATATAACTCCCCTTCTTGCTGGCCTAAACCTTCAGTAAAGTATGCCAACATTCACAGAATGAAGTTTGTGGTGTGTGTTGGAATGTAGGCACTTATAGGGTGTTGAGCATTTAAAAGTAAAGACACATACTGGAGCATTCAGCATTTAAAAGTAAAGACACATACAAGATCTGGAATAGAGACTCAAGATCATGTATTGAGTGGAAATGTGACCCCAGAGCTAAGGGGTAAAGGAGAAAAGTAGGTGTTGTAAATTGTTGCCAGAGATATTGACATTGTTATCTCTGACATGCAATAGACTTTGAAGCTAATTTTTACTTAAGTCTTAAAGGACAAAATGACTTTTAGACAATAAAAGAACTCCCCATACCAAGTGTGAGCCATCTGTGTTAGAAAAATATTTGGACTGTTTTATGACAATGATTCAATGCCTTGCTCAAGAATACTGTAATTAAACATTTAGCATTTGACTAAATGTCTTTTTTTAACCAGAGGCTGAAATATCTTTTAAAGTAAAAAATTTCACATATTCCATGTATATACAATATATAAAAGTAGAATCTTCATATTTGGAGTAGAAGTAGAGGGACTGAAACCATCTCTAACCTCTACCATCACCCCCAAGAAAGCACACAAGGCACCTTCTCAGATCCCCATATTCTCTGCAACATAGTCTAAAAATCACTGTTTCAGTCACTGATTTCTGGTGTATCGTTTATAGGCTATAGTCATCTGGAGTAGTTGGCATCATTTTGAATTGCAGCTGGGAATGTGTTGCAAAACCACTTATCTTTCTCCATGCTTCCAACATTTGAGTCTAATGACCAAGAAACCATATGTAGAGAAAAAGGTGTTATCAAAATTTAAAACATGAAACAGCATATGACAAGTTTCCTAAGTCTTCACTATAAGCATTGCCATTTTTTAATTCTGCAAAGTGCTCTAGCCAGAGGTCAAGTACTTTCCTCTTCATTCAGTAACACACAGCCTCTGAAAGTAAAACTTAGATTTTATCAAGACCCCTAACTCATTGGAGAATACTTTCTAGATCACTGACCCAAAAATGTGTTCTGAGCTTGTGACCTACTCACCTTAGCAATTTTTCCATGACTTCTTAAAATTATAATGTTGAGGTTAGGTGTTATTCTTCTATGCACTCTTCCTGAGAATCTCAAAAGCTATGGAAGAAGCACATCTCTCCATCTGGACTGTCCTTCCCCTTAAAAAACATCTTATATACTGTACAACAGCCTTTATATCTGACAGTAATAGATATTAGCAAGGCATCATCACAATTTTTTTATATCCCTCTCTCACCACACACAAAACTCACATTCAGCTTTGATATTCTGCTACTTATGCCATTCGCTATCCAAAGGAAACTTCTGTCAGGGTATTTTATTTTTGTATTTTGCTTGCACATTGACCTCTACACAAATCATCAAAGTAGCATCTGTGTGTGTGTGTGTGTGTGTGTGTGTGTGTGTTGAGGACGAGGAAACAGCATAACCCTTATTTTATTTGCCACTTTTTCCTAGGGTATTAATTGAAAAGTTGTACAAATTGAATTTTCAAAAGTTGTCATAAATTAAACATTCCACATTTTGTCAGATAAACTCTAAACTCCTTGAAGGTACAAATCATGGCTTGCATTTGTTTGGAATTTCTGAGAATAACCCTTTATAGTACTTTTAGAATTGAATTAAATCAAGGTAGAGGATTAACTCATGCACAGTTCCTACACTGGTCTTGTAAGAGTGCTTGCATAATCAGTGAGTCTAGTTTTGATGTTTGGCTTACTGTATGGTCTTACAATTGAATAACTAAAATGACATAAAGAAAGATACCACTGCTTACATACTTTTACATTTATTTGTGGGCTAGTGCTTAAAGAGAATAAATTGGGGACCTTTGGAAAGAACATTTAGAATGGACCTAGGAAAAGAATTGCAAATCTCAGTGTCTGACGTGAGTTTTCTTGATAAGGATTGGCAATCTCTTGTTGATTTTGTCTCAAAAATAATTGCCCACGTTTTACATGACTATCTGAAACCAAATTTTTTGCAATTCTGTCAAACTGATATTGAAATATATTTCCTTTAAAAATTAAAATACATATAATCCTTAGCCCACATACTGGAAAACAATTTTTATTATTGTTTCCTTTTGTATTTATAAGTGTGATAAATGTTATAATTGTTATTGATGTCACAGAATGGATATTTTCCAGATGAATAATTTTTAATAGTATATTTCTGCAACAACTATAAAGAAATAAATGTACCAAAGTAGCCTTTCAGCAGAGGCAAAGAGGCAGGAAAATGAAAGAAGTGTTTTGATTGAGGAACTCTTTTTCTTAACACGCCTCAAGCAGAAATAACCAAGCAGAAATAAGATCATCACTGAAAAGGAAAATATATTGCAGTAATTCTAATAAAGTATTTTATCTGTTGATACACTATGACATCCACCACCAATGTCCTTTTATTCTTTCTCAATCTCTTTCCTTTTCATCCCTCTCTTGTACAAAATGTTTTCAGCTGGGTGAAGCTTCATGCTCTGGACACAAAATTCAAGGTAATATACTTCAACAACAATTTAAAGAAATGATGGATGCATTTATTAATCAATTGTAAAACCTGACTCCTGTTCATAACAAATTGGGACCAAATGCCATGTCTTAAAACATAATTATAGTTTGGAATGATAAAATTTTCCTTAAGATCTACAAAATTAAAGCATATTTGTGTTTTTGTGTCTTCTGATCTGTAATTTGTATTTAATCACTTTCTATCTACAACTGAAGTTTGTGGTGATCTTAATCATTTCACACTACACTATAATTTCCTGTGTTCTGAGCACTTATTTGGAAATGTTCACTGTCATTAATATTAGGGTACATTGTAAGATCATTATAAAGTCCTAAGTATAGTAGTGCTAAACCTTCCTTATGTGTTAATAATGTATAAACAAGCAGCTAACAAAGCAAAATGATAATTTTAGAAAACAAAGGAAAGAAATAGCAAGAAAAAGTAAGTTGCCAAAACTCACCAATTAGTTCTTAAATACACTAATCCAAAATGCTATTTGAAATCTGGTTAACATGTGATTTCTGAATATTTTGACATTTATTTATTTATTGCACCAGGGATTGAAGCCAGGGGTGGTTAACTACTGAGCCACATCCCCAGCTCTTTTTTATAGATTTAAATAGATACAGGATCTCACTGAATTGCTTAGAGCTGCACTAAATTGCTGAAGCTGGCTTTGAACTCATGATCCTCCTGCCTCAGCCTCCTGAGCCACTGGGATTACAGGTGTGCACCACCATGCCCAGCAGCCATTTATTTTTTGAACTAAAAAATTTGAATCTTTTAAAAAGGAGTGGCAATTTGAATAAATTGATTGTTTTTGTTGGCATTTTTATTAATTAGGCCTATATTCTACTACTTATTGCAGGAACCTGACCAACTTACTCAAACTGGTATGCATCAATTTTCTCATCTAGAAAATGGGGCCAATATGAATTGCCCAACCCAGATCACAGCCTCATATAAAGTACTGTACTGTATGTGTATATCCTATAAATATTATATTTAAAACAATCATTTGAAGAAAATGAGACTAAAATGCACCAATCTCCAAATCTGTGAATGGGTTAGCCTAGTGTTAACACATTACAAAGTCAGGAATTGCAAAACCTAGATATGAAATTGCACAGTACACAACTAGATTTGCAGTGAATTAGGTGACATCTGTGATATTAAACAGAACCAAAAAAAAATGTTTGTTGTTAGCAACCTTATCTGTGTGAGAAGGACCATGTAGACAGTTCTATCAATATTCACCTTCTAAGTCAACCAAGCACTGTCTCTTTGCACAAAGTAGCTATGGATTCTTCACACTCATTTATGTAAATGCATATAAACATTTGTATTTTAAATGTTAAATTCGGCTATGTTGAATATGGTTATCACTACTAATTTCTCTGCATCTCTCCTTGATGTATTAATGTTGTTGTTATTAAAAGATTTTCTATAAGGAAGAGAAACATTATTTCATGTTTAAAAGTGAAAACACATGCAAAAGCTAATGCCCACCAGGATTTTATATATTGATTGCTGTGCAGTGATTGTTGCCTAGCAACACAGTGACCCTTCTCTTAGACAAAGGGAAAATTGTATATCTGCATTGATATGTTAAATGTTTTATATGAATACATTTAATAAACTACATTATAGTTTCTAAACACAAAATACCTCTTAATATTGGTATTAGCAGTGCAGAATTTGATTTAGTAATATTTTATAAAAATACTTTGGAGGAAATAATACATGAAAAGTTTCTAAAAAACAAAAATGTTTTGCAAAAAAAAGATAAGAAACTTAAAATATAAAAATTGACACATGATCTTCATTTTAACTGTCAATGCTAACTAATAAAAACTACTTAGAAGAATGTCATCAGAACCTTAATAGGAATTGCATTAAAGCTGTAAAGCGATTTTGGTAGTATGGCCGTTTTTACAATATGAATTCTGCCTGTGTGAGAACATGGGAGATTTTTCCATCTTCTAAAGACTTCTTCAATTTTTTTCTTTAAAGTTCTGTAGTTTTCATTGTAGAGGTTTTTTTTTTTTTCATCTCTTTTGTTAGATTGATTCTCAATTACGTTTTGAGGCTATTGTGAATGGTATTGTTTTCTTAGTTTCTCCTTCAGATGAGGTTCTTCATAGAAATAAAAGAAGCAGTCATGAAATTCATTTGAAAAAATAAGAGGCCCAGAATAGCCAAATCATTCTTCATCAAGAAAGGTGAAGGAGGAGGCATCACAGTACCAGACCTTAAATTATACTACAGAACTATAGTAACAAAAACAGCATAGTATTGTCACAAAAACAGACATGAAGACTAATGTACAGAATAGAAGACACAGAGGCAAATACACATAACTTCAATTATCTCATACTAGAAAAAGGCACCATAAACATATATTGGAGAAAAGATAATCTCTTCAACAATTGGTGCTGAGAAAACCAGAAATCCATATGTAACAAAATGAAATCAGACCTCTATCTCTCACCCTGCACAAAACTCAACTAAAAGCGGGTCAAGGACCTAGGCATTAGACCAGAGACCCTGAGACTACTAGAAGAAAAAGTAGGCCCACCTCTCCATCCTGTCAACTTAGGAACCAAAATTCTCAAAAAAAAAAAATAAAACCTCCTAAAGAACAAAAGTAAAATCAAGAGTCAATGAATGGGGCCTGGGTTTGTGGCTCCATGGTGGAATGTTTGCATCACACACATGAGGCACTAGGTGCAATCCTCAGCATAAGATATATACAAATAAATTTTAAAATAAAGGTATTGCATCTACTACAACTAAAACAAAAATGTATTTTAAAAAGAAATCAATGAATGGGATGGTATCAAACTAAAAATCTTCTTCACAGCAAAGGAAACAGGAACATGAAGAGAGAGAGCCTACAGAATGGGAGAAAATCTTTGCCACCTACAACTCAGAAAGAACATAAATCCTCAGGATATATAAAGAACTCAAGAAACTTAACACACACACACACACAAAAAAAAAAAAAAAACAGAAAGAAAGATCCAGTCAATAAATGGGCAAAAGAACTTAAGAACACTTTACAGAAGAAATGTGATCCGTCAACAAATAAACAAATATATGAAAAAATGTTCAACATCACTAGCAATTAGAGAAATGAAAATTAAAACTACACTGAGATTTCATCTCACTCTAGTCAGAATGACAATTATCAAGAATACAAGTAACAATAAATGTTTGTGAATATGTGGAGGGAAAAGTACACTCATATATTGCTGATGGAACCACAATTTGGTGCAACCACTCTGGAAAGCAGTATGGAGATTCCTCAGAAAACTTAGAATGGAACCACCATTTGACCCAGCTATCCCACTCCTCAGTATATATGCAAAGTGCTTAAAAGCAACATACTAAAGTGATGGGGCCACATCAATGTTTACAACAGCTCAATTCACAATAGCTAAGCTATGGATCTAATATAGGTGCCCTTCAGCAGACAAATGGATGAAGAAAATGTGGTACATATACACAATAGAATATTAGCCATAAAGGTGATGAAATGATGGCATTTTCTGGTAAATGGATGGAACTGGAGACTATCATGCTAGGCAAAATAAACTAGTCCAGCAAAACCAAAGGCTGAATGATCTCTCTGATATGCAGATGCTGACTCATACTTGGCAGCAGAGGTGGAGAGAAGGGAAGTTCAACAGATTTAACAAGACTGAGTTGGGGGAAGGGAAGGGGAATGGAATGGGAAAGATAGTAGAATAAATTGGACATAACTTTCCTATGTTCATTTTCAAGTATACAACCACTGTAACTCCATATCATATACAATCACAAAAATGGGAAGTTATATACTTCATGTATATATGATATGTCAAAATACATTCTACTGTCATGTGTAACTAAAAATAACAAATTAAAAAATTGAAAAAAAACTACTTAGAAGAAACAGAGAGAGAGATAAAATTAAATTCAATGACTAAGATATTTAGGAATGTTAAGGTCTGGGCTTTATTCTAAATAGCAGAAAAATGATGCAAGCTTTCTTTTCTAGTGAGAATATATCACACAAGCATCATGTGTCAGAACAAAAGATCATTTGGAACCATAAATATTTGCCCCAAATAGTATATCATTCTTGATGTCTCAGAAGATACTGTAGCTTATTTTAAATACCTAAACATCTCATTATAAACAACAGTTCATATGGCACAATGTAAGAAAGGTTATCTTTATCTTAGTTTTCTCACTTTTCCAATTCTGAATTAAAGAGCTTGTAACTACAGGCAATATTTGAATCACAGTTTATTTTTCTCTATTTGTTTCTGAGGCAGTTGTTTCAAATCATGAATTCATTTTCTCTTTACAAAAAGTAACTTGCTTCCTTCCAAATGGAATAAGAGGGAAAAGATTTATCCTCCCACCTGAAAGAACAAAAACTGACCATATAAAGGAAACAATGGTTTTGCAAGATACTAATTTCACAGATATCCCTCAGAGATGAGAAACAATAAGGAAAGCTTTGTGAGTGAGATGGGAGAATATACAGACTGTAGTATCAAGAGAAACCGGGGGAGACTGGCAGCCTCCCGAGTTCAAGAGATGAAGCTGAGATTCTGGGGCAGTAAAGGACTTCCAAGGGGAAGATTCCAACATAGAAAATATAAAGAAATCATTGCAGCCTCTGAAGATCTGTACAAATTTCCATATTCACCTCTGTGCCACTTAGTAAATGCATTGAGGGAGTTACAGGAGGCTTGGGAAGAACCACCCAATGATTAAAAAGAATGTTGTGTGTTGCTAACACAATAGTGCCTGTTCCTACCAACCAAACTGAAAAGGCTCAAGCATTGATAGACATTGGTAGAGTATGCACTAGCATTTTTTATCTCACTAATGAAGAATTATTAGTGCAAAAATTAGCATTGTTCTAGTCCTTAACAAATCTAATAAGTTAACACCCTAAAGAATTGAACTTCTTTCTTAAGAAACTTAATTACATCCTAAAAAAAGCTCAAAGATATTTATGAAAATGCAAATGTGTACAACACCCCCCCCCAAAAAAAAATTCACAATGCCTGGCATCTAATACACGATTACTACTATTCAAAGAAGCAAAAAAAAATATGACTCATAAAAATAAAATAAATCAATTGAGAAGAACAAACCAGGAACTGACACATAACTTAAAATCATCAAGTAAGAACTCTAAAACTTCAAAAGTTGTATTCAAAAAGTTATTTAAAGATCTGGAAAGATATAAAAGAGTCCATAGTCAAACTCCTAGATGTAAAAGTACAGTAGGAAAAAAATATGTAGCAAAATAAAATAGCAGTATACTTGAAGACATGACAATAAAACAGTAAACCACCATAAAGAGGATCAAGGAAAAAGCAAATGAAGCATTAATGAGCTATGGACAAATTTAAGCAACCAAATATACAATAATTGAATTTACTACAGGAAAAGAGAGAAAGGATGGGACTGAAAAAAATTTAAAGAAGTAGCAGAAAATATTCCAAATTAGATGAAATTTATAATCCCATAGATTGAATAACCTAATGAGCCTGAAGTATGATCCACATGAAAAGAACTGTATCTGAGCAAGAGACACATGAAACCATCAAAGCATGTTGTAATTAAATGGTTCCAAACCTGTGAGAAACTGGCTATCTTAAAAACAGCCACAGAAGAAAGTAACACATTAGGTACAAGGAACCAAAATAAGGATAACAGTAGTTTCTTATGAGAAACAGAAACAATACAAGTGAAACGTAATGGAGCAATATATTTTATCACAATGAAAGGAAAACAATGCAGAAAATATCCTTCAAAAATAAGAACAAATTTCAGATGGAAATGATGAAAGAACTTATTGCACAGCACACCTGCACTACAAGACATATTAGAAAGACCTTAACAGATCAAGTGATACAAGAGCGAAGCCTGATCACAAAAGATATTATCTGAAAAAAGTGTGACAACAAAACACCATTGTTTTAACCAGCTTTTCATTATTGTGACCAAAATACCTGATAAGAAAAATCTAGAGGAAGAAAAGCTTATTTTGGCTCATGGTTTCAGAGGTTCTGTTCACGGTTGGCCAAATCCATAGCTCTGGGCCCAAGTGAGGCAGCACAATATGGTGGAAGGACCTGGCAGTGGAAGGTAGCTCAGGACATAGCAACCGGGAAGCAGAGATGAAGCTCCAGTCACCAGAGACAAAATATAAACCACAAAAGCACACCCCCAGAAACCTAATTTCTCCAGTCACATCCTTTCTCTCTACAACTACTACCCAAGTAACCCATATCAGTGGATTAATCCACTGATTAGGTTATAGCTCTCATAATCTAATCATTCACCTCTGAGAATTCTTGCATTGTCTCACATACTAGCTTTGGGGGAACAACTCATATCTAAACCATGAACTATGAAGCATCTACAATGGAGATGGCAGAGGCTTCATTTTCTGACTGATAAACTTCAACTAGGAAAAGATGATTCAACTTTCTCCATGGGAGGAATTTAAGAATTTCAATTGCCAAAAGGAAAATGGCTTCCAGGGGATGGGTCTATATGTTATCCCATATCTCTCTTCTCTCCCTCCTTTCATAAACATGGAGTGCCTTCTGAATGAGAGATATTCTGGTAAGTTCTGGGAGTACAATGACAAGCATAGCATCCCTTGAAGAAACTGAGTTCTAAACAGAGGCAAGCAGATATAATGTCATGTCTGGGAAATAAACACTTGTTAATGCAATGATTTAAAATATCACAAGATATAACTACACTGAAAGAAAGAATAAAGTAGACTAGTGATTACCTGGGGATTGAGCTGGGGGAGCAGGAAGAGAGGAATTACTAGTGAACATTAGGAAACTATGGGAGGTGATATATTCATTACCTTGATTCTTGTGAAGGTGTATGTGTATATATATATATATATATATATATATATATATATATATATATATATATACACACACATATATCAGAGCTTATTGAAGTATGTATCTTAAATATGTAAAATTTATTGCATGCCAATTAAACCTTAATAAAATCTTTAGAAATATATTGCAGGTCACAATATGGACATATAGAAGAGGATGATTCTTTTTTCCTAAAGAAGATGAGATGTGTGGAGAAGACTCTTAAAAACATGCTATCAAACAAAATCACAACTTTCAATTTCAGAAGATCCTTACAGGAAACAGAGGGTGCATTCAAATTGTGTAATTTGAGAAGAGATTAATAGAAGAACTATATTCAAGGATGTGTAAGGAAAACTATGAAAGCTAGTTTAGTAGCCCTTGGCTAGTTGTTCAGGAAATTCTCACTGCCTCTAGACAAAAAGTTGAAAGAGGAAGGGGCTCTTGAAAGCTGGGAAGGAGGTGTCCTGCAAAAAGGGACCCCTGAACAGAACTTGAGATCTTAAAGCAAATATCCAACCTGCAGGGATCTTCCAGATCAAGAAAAATCCTAACTGTACTCTCCTTTCTCCCTCCCATCCCATACTGTTTGCCAAATTAATTTCTTTCTACAAGCTCAGTTTTCTCAAGATAAAGAATAATAATAATGTTTACTACATAGAGTTTCTGTTGCAGCATCCATTCCAACAGTTCCTCCCTCAGCATCAAAGCAGCATGGAAAATGAATCCAGAAAAACAAAGAATGCTTGTCAGATTCACTATCTACCACATCTTTAAGGAATGGAGGAACTGATAATTTCCAGTCAGAGGGAAAACAAGACCTTATATGGTGAATAAAAATTTATGAAATAATCATTGTTTTCAAGAGGAAAAAAATAACTCTGTGATAGTTGTTTTTAATTTTTGCATTCTTTGATCTTGAACCAGGAAGGAGAAAGCAGATTATAATAGAAATACGCTGTATATTATCTATTTGTTTTTCTGGATTCATTTTCCATGCTGCTTTGATGCTTAGGGTGGTCCAATTTGTCTCACCACTTGTTTTTGTATAGCTTACTAGCTGTTTTAATAATTTTTTCCCCAACACTGTGAACTAAAGACCTCACACCAACAATGTAGAGGAGAAAAAAAAATTATTTGGGGTTCATAGTTTTACAGGTCTCAGTCTATAAGTGGCTGACTCCATTGCTTTGGGCCAGAGGTGAGGCAAAAAATCATGGTGGAAGGACATTGAGGAGGAAAACAGTTCAAGACGTGCAAACAAGAAATCATAGAGAACTCTGTTCACCAGGGACAAAATATAAACCTCAAAAGCACATCCCCCAAAACCTACCTCCTTCAGCCATATCCTACCTGCCTACAGTTATCACTCAATTAATCCATAGTGGTGTATTAATACACTGATTAGGTTAAGTCTCTCAAAACCCGATAATTTCATCTGTGAAAATATTGAATTGTCTCACATGAGCTATTTGGAGACATCTCATATCTAAATCATAACATTCTGCCCCTACCTCCCGAAAAGCTCATGCCCATTTAATAAGTTTATGAATTCCCATAGTCTTAACAGTTCCAGCATTGCCCAAAAATCTTAGTCCAAGTTTCATCTGAAACTCAAGGCAAACTCTCAGTGTGATCCCTTGTAAAAATTAGAAGAATGTTACATATATCTAATATGTAGTAGCACAAAGTAAACATTCTCATTCCACAAGGGAGAAAGAGGGACATAGAAAGAAGAAATGGGACCAAAGGAAGACTGAAATCCAGCTCAGAAAACAAGTTCTGTAGCTCCATGTCCTTCTACTGGAGCACATGGCATTGTAAGTGTATCTCTGAAGGACTTGTGTAGCTCCACCCCTATGGCTTTGCTAATTGCACGCCACATGGTCACTTGGTTTATCTGCTTGATTCATACAGCTTTTCTTGGTGTACCCTCCAAGTTACTGGCATCTCTTAATCTCAGGGGTTTCCACTGAAGCTTTAGCTTCCTTCTCACATCTCCCTTTCAGGGACTACCTTCAAGGACTCTGAACCTCTATGCTTTGTCTGTCCTCCCTTTGAAATCTTAGTGGAAACCTCCAAGACCCCTTAACTTCAGCATCCTACAATCGTGCAGAACCAGCATACCATGTGGTTGATGCCAAGGCCTGCCACCATCTCTTGCATCTCCTGGAACCACAGGTAAAGTAGCCTCTGAGAGATTGGGTGGCTGAGAATGGTGAAAAGACTTCCTATACAGCTCCCCACTGTGCAAACAGGATGCATGGTCTCTTCTCAAAGGAATTTTTATTTTCACACTCTTTTTTTTTTTGGGGGGGGGTTACTGGGGATCAAACTCAGGGGCACTTGACCATTGAGCCACATCCCCAGCCCTATTTCATATTTTATTTATAGAGATTGAGTTGCTTAGTGCTTTTGCTGAGGCTGGCATTGAATTTGTGATCCTCCTGCCTCAACCTCCCAAGTCACTGGGATTACAGGCATGTGCCACTGCACCTGGCTTATTTTTTCAATCTTGAGACTGAGATGGGTATTGGATTTCCAATTCCTGAGGTACCCTCAAGCCATGTTTCCTATTGTTTCTGGGCAAAGTACTTAACATTTCTTTATTGACTGTAATCTAACCATCACACCTTCCTTAGCCCCACTTTTACTCACACTTTTATGGGTAACTGAAAGTTTTTCAAATCTTTCTACTTTGATTTTTGTTCTTGATTATCACAGTAAACTTGACTGAAAACTGCCAGTAATAGCCATACCACCACCTGAATGCTATACTGCCTTGAAATTTCCTTCACCAGTTTAATTGGTTCATCACCTTTAAATTCAACCTCACAGAAAGTCTCAGAACATGGGCAGACTGCAAACAACCTCTCAGACAGAATGTAACACAAATGGCTTATAGTGCAATTCTCAATTCTGTTCTCCTTCTTTGAAACCTTATTAGCCCAGTCTTTACTGTCCACAGCCCTACTGGCATTCTGGTCTTTTGAGCTTCCAACAGAATTGCCCATTAACCTCCACTTACAACATTCTAAAGTATTTCCATCTTGCATCTCTAAACTTTTCAAAATTTCTTCTCTCCAAAACCAACTGCAAATCCAAAGGGTTCTGAATCACATGGTCAGATTAGTTACAGAGATGACCCCATTTCTCTGTGACAATTTCTACAATTTCTACTTTAGCCAGCTTTTCTTTGCTGTCACCAAAAGACCCAACAAGTTTTCCTGGAGAGGGAAAAGTTTATTTGGGCTCATGTTTTCAGAGGTCTCAGCCCATAGACAGATTACTCCATTGTTCTGGATCCAAGATGAGGCAGAATATCCTAACAAAAAACTACAGAAGAAGAAAGCAATTTAGGACATGGCAACAAGGAAACAGAGCTTTACTCACTAAGGACAAAATATAAGTCCCAAAGGCATGCCTCCAGTGAACTATCTCCTCTAGCCATAATCTACTTGCCTACAGGTAGGTTAAGGCTCTCATAACCCAATCATTTAAACTCTGAAAATTTTTCATTTTTTAACTCATGTATTATGGGGGGGATCATATTTAAACCATAACACCAGGTAATAATTTTTAAGTGCTTAGAAAAAAAATATAAAAATAATAATATTATTTCATGACATGGAAATTATCTGAAATTAAATTTCCATGTCTATATTTCAAGCTTTAATGAAACTAGACATACTAACTATATGTATGTAGTCTGTGACTACATTCACACTACAGTGGCAAAGTAGCTGTCCACAAGTCCAAAAGTCTGTACTCTAGCCTTTTACAGAAAAAATTTACTGACCCCTAAGCTAAAGAAACAGGATATTTGCAGTCAGATTTCTGGGTGTCCACACTCTGCCTCACCACCTCTGGGATTCCCAACATGCAAATCACTTTCTACAAATCCAGTTTTCTCAAGACAAAAAAAGGGAAGAATGATGTCAACCACATAGATTTGCTGTTTTGAGTGAAATCATAGAACAGAAGTAAAGTAGTTAACACAGAGGCTAACGAAAAAAATATGATTTTTCTTAATCTCAGGGGTTTTCACTACAGGTTTAGCTTCCTTCTCCCATCTCCCTTTCAGGGACTACCTTCAAGGACTCTGAACCTCTGTGCTTTGCCTTGCCTCCCAGACCTTTCTTTGAAATCTTAGTGAAAGCCTTCAAGATCCCTTAACTTCAGCATCCTATAATCCTGCAGAACCAGCACACCACACACTGTGTGATTGATATCAAGGTCTGCCACCTTCTAAAGCAGTGACCAAGCCTCCTGGAACCAAAGGTGATTAGCACAGATCTTCCCAGTTCCTCAAATAATAAAGTGACTACTATATGTACTATATGATCCAATATATATATATATATATATATATATATATATATATATATATATCAAATGAAATCAGTATATCAAAGAAATATTTGCACAATATTAATCACAATACCCAAGACATGAAAATAATAGTGTCCATCAATGGATGAATGGACAAAGAAATTGTGGTATATTTGTATATGGGCACACATACACACACACTCACAGAGAAATATTATTCATCTCCTAAAAGGAGCACATTCTACCATTTTGCTATAACATGGATTAACCAGAAAGACATTATTCTAAGTGAAATGTCAAATACAAAAGGACAAATACTGTATGACCTCATTTCCATGTGAAATCTGAAACAATTGAACTCAGGGTAGAAGAGACTTGGAAGTAGGAAAAAGGGGGAAATGTTGGTCAAATGTTATAAACTTTTTGTTATAAAATGAGTAAGTTCTGGAGAGCTATTGTACAGCACAGTGACCATAGTTACTAATACTGTATTGAATACCTTAAACTTAGATTTTAAGTGTTCTTACCTCAAAAAAAATGGTAACCAAAATTTTCAAATTTAAGCCAATACATTTCTGTTTGGCTTTACCTATCTGAATGGGACTTTCAGTTCTTATAATCCTAAGTGTTCTAATGACATCATGGTATGAACATTCAGCAAGGCTAGATTTCACATTAAGCATATCAAGGATGCAGATGGGCTCTATCACCAGCCTCACATACCCCTGAGTCAGAGTTAAGAACTACAATCAAATAAATATTCTCTTTTAGGACTGAGACAGAAATTTTGAGTTTCCTCTAGAGTGCATGTCTCTAGTACCTACCTGTCTTGTGAGTAGTGAACTGGAGGAAAGTGCAATGGAAAGATCCTTCGGTGAGAAAGGTATCAGAGGAAAAACTCAAGGATTAGAAAAAATAATCTGACACAAGCTTTTTTTTTTTTTTAAAAAAAAAGAAGTAGTTGAAATAACTGAAATGTCAAGTTTAGAGAAGAGATTTCTGAATGGAGAGGAAAGTAGCTGCATCTAATACAATGTAAGTGCTTGCCTCACATTTGTGAACGATCAGTAATTAAATAAATGGCATCTCCCTAACTAGATTATAAACTTCTTATGAGAGGAAATTATACTTTCCTCCATCCATTCAGAGCCTATTACCATGCTTTGCATAGATTCAAGTCTCAGTAAACTTTTAGTGGTTGATAATATTTCATTCATAGTCCCACCATAGTTCTAGATACAGACATAGAAGCAGTAACCAGGATCTGAAAACAAGTGAAGAACCCTCTCCCATCAACTATTCTGGCTCACCCTTGTTTTCTCAGACTGTTCTGGAACTAGACAACTTTTATACCTTCTAATCTCCAATGATTTTCACCTTCAGCCCATTTGACTTATCCATGGTTGCTTGTGTTAGCATTCCCCATACTTCTTGAATTGCACTACACTGAGATTTTAAACTTACAAATTCCAACTTCTAAGCTAATCATTCATCCTTGACTCTAAACTAGCATGATTAAATTCATTATCTTATCATCTAAATCTGTTCATTGTTTCATTATACATACTTTCAGCTACATACTATCACTAACCTGCTAACCAGTGTTTAAAACCTTCAAGTCAACACTCTCCCCAATTCCAATGCTTACTTAACAAAAGAATTTTATTTTTCCCATTACATCATCTCTCTTATTTGAACTATTTTCTCTATTCATACTACATCATCATACTTTGTATTCTTTTTATCTATTCTCTACATTTTAATTTTTCGTACTGATCCCAGATTAGTCTTTCTAATGACTGTCTGATTATGTTACTTACTGGCCAAAAAGCCTGCTGAACTCCTATAGAACCAATTCAATCTAAACCCCCTTGTTTTTGACACAAAGGTTTTAACAAGTTGATCCCAATTTATTTTTACCAACATGATTTCCAACAATTGCCATATAGTAGCCCTCTGCTTCAAACAGTTTCTTCTATCCACTGGATCCTTTACTTTTAGTCCCTCAATTTTTCCATTGTTCATGTAGCTTCAAGCCTTAGCTCAACAATCCCCTCTTGTTTTGCAGTCTGCTCTGACTTTGTCTCCTATGAATCAGATAGTAAATTTCTCTTCCACCAAACTTCATCAGTTTCTTTCTCTTGTGTTACTACTCCCAAATATTTTGATCAGAAGGGAAAAATATGAATGATTTTGTTATTAAAGCATGTAATGTAATGAGACCTTACATTATATATCCTGTGTTGGCTATTCATTCATTGATTATAAAATATTGAATACCTAATATGTTATTAGGAATGAGGATAATAATCAAGATGGATTTGTTCTATCCTCAGGGATTAATTATGCATATAAAAGTATATTTATAAAGTGATGGGAGGGGAGGGGAGGGGAAGGGAGGAAAGGAAGGACAGCAGAATAAAATAGACATTATTATTGCTGTATGTATATATGTGACTGCATGACCAATGTGATTCTGCGACTTGTACACTCAGAAAGATGAGAAATTATACCCCATCTGATTCAAATATATGATATGTCAAGATCGTTGTACTGTCATGTGTAACTAATTAAAACATATAAAAAAGGAAATGATTTTAAAAAGTATATTGATAAACAAATAACTAACAAGTAATTTATTAATTAAAATTGTGATAAGTACTAAAAATGTATAAAATGCTGTATGGTTTATAGAAGGTAGACATATAAGGTAATCTTGTTTTATTTTTGAAAATATTCTCCCAAAATGGAGTCATATCCGGTCTGTCTTAAAAATATTTGGTTATTTAGGAGAAACTATTTTCCTTGAGTTATAGCATGATCCAGCTATTATGAGTAGAGACAATGATACCTGAGGTACAAAGTCAGAAACTAAATTTCTCCTCCTGAACTACCATAACTAACTAGTTGAGCTCAATCCTAAGAAGTATTGTCTTTTTCTTTTTTTTATTTTATTCTAAGGAAACTATTTTTTTTTTTTTTGCAGTACCAATTAGGAAGAGCCATCAACTGTGACCAGCAATTTCCAGCAAAATAAGAAGAGCAAAAACATAAAAAGGTAAGTAATTCATTACTAAAGCCTGGTGCCAGCCATAAGGGAAAAAGCCCTTTCTGACTTAAAGCTAGCAGGCACAATAGCACATTATTCCCAAAGGGGTTATGACTTGAGATTTCTGAATGGGCTTTCCACCCAACCTACTATGCATGCACAGGAATGTAAACAGAAATTGAGACTGTTTCTAGTCTTCCCATATTCATCAAAAAACAAAATTAAATTCTCATTTTTGTCCTCTCTCATAGAACTGAAAATTTAAATTGCAAGAGTATAGCATTCTCTTCTTCTTTCTTAAATAGGAGTTCTCTTTTTCAAAAGCAAGGTGCCATATATGTTTTGGCATCTATGATTATCAGCCCATGATTAATGAGAATTATAAATTAGAGGCCATTAATGGTCATATAAGTGTAAACAAGAAAGCCACCATCAAATGGGCTGGGGCTGTATCTCAGTGGTAAAGTGCTTGCCTAGCACATGTGAGGCCCTGGGTTCAATCCCCAGCAGCACATAAGAATAAATAAATAGAATAAGTGTGTTGTGAAAAAAAAATCTTTAAAAAATAATAAAAGAAAGCCACCAACAAGCCACTTTTATAATGTGGTATGTGGATGGAAAAAGGACCGCAAGGACAGGCAACATGCCAGTCAGAGACGGCCCCACTGGGAATGAGATCACCCAGCAGAATAATCTTTACAGAAGTTATTAGGAGGAACTAGTTATTCTATGGTCTTGAACTGAAAGGAAAATGTAGTCAACTAACAAGAGCCATGGTTGTTGTATCCCATAATTAAGTGTTGTTTACACATCCTTGAGGACTATGAAGGACACATAAGGCATATAAGAAATTTTCCACAGTGAGACATGAGTGTTGCCCCTGTGACAGTGGTAAAAAGGGGAGTGCAAAAATAAAATGTGCTTTTCCGTGTATTTGCCCCTTTTTCATAGGGAAAAGAAGCATTATCGTGGCAAGCATATTGGAGTCATTGTTCAAGAACAGTTCTTCTGCACATAAGGGTTACCTCTGTGAAGCTGCCAAGGTCGGTGCCCTGGTGGGTTATCTGCCAAGGAAGTGCCAGTGGTGGAATCTGGGCTGTGGCAGGCATGGAGGCAGGCTTTGCTCTCCCACCCTCCTTCTGAATCACCGTTCTTTGCTCCTTTGTACCAGAGTTGTCACTCTTCCCACTGTGCCCTCCGTTCTCATTGGTGGGATCTCTTTCCTTACATATGAGCTGAATGTTCTGTTGTTTGCTAGGAAGCCAGGCCTGCTGAATGCTGATTTCATGGAAGTCACACAGAGAGGCAAATAGTAATTTTCCAAGTAGTCGACATAAAAAGTGACCTTGGAAAGCATAAAATGTTCGACTTGGCCCATGATGTATTTATGCTTGAAAAGGGTGGGGGTATACATTATACACACTGTATAGATACAGTAGATATAGCTATAGCTATATAAATTAAGATATATACATATATGTGTGTGCATGTATGTATGCACTTACACATATATACCTTAAACACACGCACACATATATAATATACTGTATATACACAAAAGCATATAAACATAGATCTTTCCCTTAACATACATATATACATATAAGTATGTTTTTGTTTCCATTATTTTGGTGAGTAAAATACTTTCTTTTTTTTATCTCATAGCTTATTTTTTGTCCCTTTGAAAGAACCTCAGAAAAAGTGCAACTGCAAATTATTTGTTCCATTTATTTAATCTCTTTTGTAGTCTGTTCAGACTACTTGATATCCACCCTCCAGGGTCTGATACAATGTAAAGGTGTATTTAAATTCTGTTATTTTGACATACAAGGTGAAAGGGACTATTCAAAAGAAGCAGGTCAGCATGCATTCAAAGATATTCTTTTTGTGAACAGATATCCTTATAGTCATTTGGATATTTTATTACATTCTGTACATTCTGTAAGCTTCTAAAGTAAAAAAAAAAATTAACATATGTCATATCTAACTATGACCCTTTTGGCATCCATTCAAGTTATTTTTATGTTGAGGCTTTACAGGAATTAAAGGTGGATTAGGTAATCGCTCAGAGTAAGCTGTTTCTTTTTACTCTAAACAGCTCCATAAGGTGAACTGTCACTTACCTGTAGGTCATTTATCATTAAATGTACATGACTTGATAAATGCACAGGGTCAGCATTGTTTGATGGTAATGATTTTTTTTGGGGGGGACAGAGGGAAGGATTTCAGGGTTATATTATGAATAATGTGATAGTCATAGATATAATTATTCAAAATCTCAGAAAACACGGATTGCTCAAAAGGAAAAGTATCCTTTTATATCTTAATATGAATTAGTCATCTACATTATAATAACATGTGAGCTATGTCTAATTTTTCTTTCCCTAATGACACACATCTTCTTACTAATGAAGAACCAAAATAAAACCACCAAAATTGCTTTATTTAACCTGTTATAGGCTTCCATACTTTGACAGTTCAAAAAATCAGAGTGAGTTAACTTCACAAAATAGACAAGCCTATTTGTTGAAAAACTCAATAACCAGCTGACAATAAATTTCAAATTTTGACTAGGGTAAGTATTAAGAAATGAAATATCTATGTTAGTAATATGATTACACTGTAGACATTTTTCATATGTTGTTACTCATTTTTTTCCTACTGCTTTTGCTAATGAAACTAGTAGAAGTCATCAACATTTCAAATCTGATAGGAAGTCAGATAGCTCAGAATCTGTAAAGGGAAATAAAGGCTCAGTGTATGTCCGTCTGCTCTGCTCAGCCCAGAAATACAAACAACTAAGGGCTGTCAGCAATCTTGGCAGAGATTTGAAAGATCGAATGGAGATGAATTCTTAATGACTTCCTAACATTTAGGAGGGGGTTCTTTCCAGAAGGAGATTGAGACACAAGAATTATTATTACAGAATAAAGAATTTGAGTACTCTGAGACTTCTCCCTGACAGGATGGAACTATAGGAAGTCAATTCTCAGCAAGACACGAGATTCTGTCATTAGACTTAAAGAAAAGCAAAGGGGTTCCTAATAGGAATTCTTCAGAATAAATTTAACACATCACTTTTCTTTCAACAAAGAGCATTCTTGTTGGTCATCTTCTGAGACGCCTAATATTTGAAGACAGCTGTGCTATTTTCCTGAGTCTTCTCTGGTCAAGGATAAAATGTGCCTTTATGATCAATTTCAGTTGGAAATTACGTTAATATTTGCTCATAAGTTTATTGGTCTCTCTGTGGTAACATTTTAAGAGGTGAAATATCACTTGCTAGATGAACTATCCTTTGCCTAGTTTTGTATACTTTGGAAAGATTTTTTTTTTTAAATAAGTCATCACCAATAATGAGTTCTTGGATTAGATTATCTTTCCCTGTGTGACCACATTGTTCTTTAAACTAAATAAGTCATATTCTTTATTTCTATTAAAATCCCCAAGCGTCTGCTCCAGTGAGCTCTCTGGTTGCTTCTTCCAGATTTAGCTGCAGCCATCTATATCTGCACTGCCAAATATGGAAAGCACTAGCCACAGGAGGCCATTTAGCACCTCAAATATGACCATTCTGAGATATAAATATAAAATATACACTGAACTTAGAGGATGCAATGTGAAAAAAAGAATGCAAAGAGCTCAATAAGATTTTCATATTTTGCATGTTAAATAGTAATGTTTTAGGACATGTTGTATAAAGCAAAATGTATTATTAATATTCATTTCACCTTTTTAATTTCACTTTTTAAATAATGTAAACTACTAGACAATTTGTTATATATGTAGCTCATATTATGTATCTATTAGATAGTGCCATTCTATAGCAAGTAATCAATACAGCTAAAAATCTGAGCAATCACAGGGCATACCCAGCCCAGTTGGTATGTTTTATGTAGTCAATAGAGTATCTTTCACATGGGAGAGTATGAGAGGACCATGTTGTGCAGGGTTGCTTAACATCTGAAAGACAGCCCTCAATATTGGCAATATTGCCACAATCACCAAAGAAAAGAGTTCCACTTGTCCCTCTAATTATCACTATATGATACTGGCATCAATTCATTGAAGATTTTAGAGTAGGAAAAAAATTCTTCTCTTTCCATTAAGACTGATTTTGATTAATGACTACATTTTATTTACACATATATATTAACCAATTGTCAATTTATGCTCAGTTCTACAAGATATGTATAGTGATTGTAAGCTAACATCTTTCTCCATTTCTTTAATTTATATCACAATCCATAGATAAGTACTCTTATAGTAATTTTACAGGTGAGAAAACTGAGCTCAGACATGGTAAATTATTAGCCCCACTTCACAGAGCCTGTGACAAAGGAAGGTTTATTTGACTCCAAAGTAGTTCTTTTTAATCATGTAACTGCAGTGTCTTTTAGTGCATAAATTATGTACACCAAAGCCAGATGGCACATACATTCTAAATTTGCAAAACATTTCATCTGCCTGGTGAAAAGTGTGAACAAGAAGAGAAGGACATGATTAGTCACCCTTCAATATAAAAATGTAGAATTGTACTTCATGTGCCCTTTTCACTAAACATAGAACAAGAACCCCGATGGAAATAAGTCGCTCAGATAAACAGTTTTTAAAACAGAATAACAAGCTTATGAACCAAAAGAAGACAATGTTATTTAAAACCCAGAAATGTATATATTCATATCAATTTAAAAATGTGTCTTTCCCAACTATTCTCAAGGAAAGTTTGTATTTTTGCCTATGGACGTCTAAAATGTTTATATTTGACCCACAAAGTCTGAAGTGTAAATTTCATATGCTTGCCTTCTTATATGCCCTTAATACTTCTTATTTTTCCCTTGAGAATTCCTACTAAAATTGACTTTAAAATGCATGAATTTTTCCTTTCAGCCATGGAGTCCATCTGTTGTGCGCAAAGTCAGAGGCAATAAACTGGTAGGGACTATTTAGATGATTTGCATAATTTGCTCTTTTGAACAAATATACCTGTATTATAAAATAACAGGTGGTCAGCTCAGGACACAAAAAAATAATAACATGTTCTACACCAAATTAACAGATTTCATTTTAGGCACTGCAACAAGTCTGCCAAGCCTACTAATTAATTCCTTAATGTCAGAAAAAAATGAGCTTATTTTGTAAAGAGTATATTAAATGTGCTTTTAAAATAAACAAAATTAAAATGGACATATATTCTAAAAATATTCATATTAATCTAAATTGAAGAGTAAGTTCTGTTTGGATTATAAAGTACTTCCAATAGTTTCATATATCTTATCTTCATTCTCTATCAATTCCATCCTTTCCAATTAAATTTTATGTGATTTTAATCACAAGCCATGTCTTCTTTATTAATAATTACAACATATCTCTAAGAGAAATAACCTCTCTATGAGAATTAAAACAGGAAGAGCTTTAAAAGACTTTCTACAAATATTTGAATGAATGCACACATGAAAATGACTGAAATGAATGACATAAAAATGAAGAAAATCAGTGTAAATTCAACATATGGAAGAAAAGCTTAAATTAGGTTAAATAATTTTTAACTACAGAAAATCAACTGAAAGAAAACAATGAATGAAATTAAACATTATAATAATTTTTAAACACCTTTTCCTTCATTCCTCTGACAGAGAAGACTGTTGATTCCTAAGACCTCTCACAAATGTAATTTTTAAAGTCCAGTTTATAAAATGACATATAAAGCTATTCATGAATTAAAAGTTTTACCTACTTTCCCACTTCTTGAATTATTTTATTTATTTTTTTTCATTCATTCATTCATTCATTTTTATTTTATGTGTGCCCTCTCTGGAAACCAAACACAACCTCAGTAAAAGAATGGCATAAAATGTCCTGGCCTTCCAGTTCTGTGGGGTAGAAATAAAGAAGCAAACTTGTTATTGAATATTGTTTATTATTCAGTCTTCTACTAAAGGTCTGTATTTTTTAATATTGGACTTTGGATCCTTTTTGCCTTTAGGGTTTGAGGAAGGGTGTGGAGAATGTGTGTGAGACCAGTGGCAATGACAGGCAGTTGGCATCTCTGTTCACCTTGATGAACACAGATCAAGGTAGGATTAACATGGGAAAGGTTTTCACCTAAGAGATATCAGCTCTTGCAAATCTCTCTACCCAGGGAAAAAAATTAAAGTTCAAACTAAATTGGAGCCCTAATAATTCCCATTTCTATTTCCTGCTCTTTAATCTGGCTTTTAATATGTTCATTGTTCTATCAAGTTGTATTAGTTGGCTCTCTATTACTATAACAAATATTTAAGATAAATCAACTTAAAAAGAGGAAAATTTGGAAGGCCAGGTGTAGTGGTGTGTGCCTGTATCCCAGCGACTGGAGAAGCTAAGGCAAGAGGACCACAAGTTCGAGGCCAGCCTTAGAAACTTAGCAAGTCCCTTAGCAACTTAGTGAGAACTTGTCTCAAAATTTAAAATAAATAAATAAATAAAAAGTGTTGGGGGGGCGCTGGGGATGTGGCTCAAGCGGTAGTGCGGATAGTGTGTTCGCCTGGCGTGCGAGGGACGCTGGGTTACATCCTCAGCACCTCATACAAATAAAATAAAGATGCTGTGTCCACCGAAAACTAAAAAATAAATCTCTCTCTCTCTCTCTCTCTCTCTCTCTCTCTCTCTCTCTCTCTCTCTCTAAAAAAAAAAAAAAAAAGTGTTGGGGATGTAGCTAAGCAGTTAAGTACCTCTGTGTTCAATCCCAGGGGAGGAGAAGGAAGAGTGGAGGAGAAGGAGGAGTAAGAGGAGGAGGAGGAGAAGAAGAAGAAAGAGAAAGAGAAAGGAGGAGAAGGAGAAGAACAGAAGAAGGGGGAGGAGGAAGAGTAAGAGGAAGGAGAAGGGGGGAGGAGGAAGAGGAGGAGGAGGAAGAAGAGGAGGAGGAGGAGAAAGAGGAAGAGAAAGAAGGAGAAGAGGAGGAAAAAGTAAGTGGGAGGAGGAGCAAGAGGAGGGGAGAAGGGGGAGGGGGAGGAGGAGGGGGAAGAGAAAAGGAGATGATTTTATTTTGACTTGCAGTTTGGGAGGTTTGAGTCAATGGTCAGGCAGACCCACTGGTTTTGGGACCTGGGGCAAGGCAGCATATAATGGTGGGGAGTGCATACTTGAGCAAGCCATTCACCTTATAGCAGTCAGGAAACAAAGAGAGAGTTCCACAATCCCCTTTACTGGCATGTTCCCAATGACCTCACTTCTTTCCAGTGGGCCCCACCTCCTAAAAGTCCCACTACCTCCCACTAGTGCCGTGGGTGAGTGCAAATTCTTTATTACATGAGCCTTTGGGGATCACTTATCTAAACCATAAAACAAGACTTTGGTCTTACTGATTAAGGATCCATTTTCTCATGGCAGGGAAGAGAGTTGGCAAAAATCTTTTTATCTGTGATATGAATTGCAAATGTTGTTTTCTATTTCATTCTCTCTCTCTCTCTCTCTCTCTCTCTCTCTCTCTCTCTCTCTCTCTCTCTCTCTCTCTCTCCTAATAGTTTTCTTTGGCATGGGAAAAAAAGTATTCTTTCCTTGTATAGATATTTTTATTATGTGTTATATATAGGAAGATAATTTTCAGTCCTCAATTATTTAATTTTTTTCCAGGATCTTTTAGACAACGCTACTGGTTTCATTTTCTTAAATATTTAAATATTCATCCACTTGAAATTTACCCTAGTGTAAGATATAGACTCAAATCTTCTATTTTTCTTTAGATAGTTTTCCAAATGTCACAACACCTATTAAACAATAATTCATCTCTTCAATTTACCATTTGAGATGTCATACGCATTAAATATTAAGTTTCAATTTGAAATTGGGTTTATTTGTAGACTTTTCCATTTTGTTCCCTTGATCTCTGCCAATTCATGCACTAGTACTGTGGATTTTAAATTATTGCAACTTCTCAGTGTTTTGGTATCTACTAAGATTAATTCTCCTTTCGTTAATTTTTAAAAATTTCCTGGATATGTTTCCTTGCTTATGTTCCCATATAAAATTTAGAATTAGCTTGTATAACTTCAAAAAGTATGCTATTGGTACTGTTTATTGGCACTTTATTATTGAGATTATTAACACAGAGAGGATTAAAATCTTTATGGATGGGTTTTTTGTAGTTTATAACTGTATCACATTTCTGTTTATGCAAATGTTCTAGTCTTTCTAGTTTTATGTGTCTCTGGAGAATTTTTATAATTATCTTCTTACATAAATTATGCACATGTCAATTTAAATATCTTCCTAGTTATCTTTTTAGCTGTCATGGAAAATCTCTATTTTTACTTTGTTTGTCATTGACTAGATTTTCTTTACCCATCATTTTATTTTTAATAAAACAGTTAAGTTTTTTATGTAGAATAGATTTATGACCTATGAAATAATAAAAATGAAGTTATTTTATTTTAATAGATGAGTTAAAATAATTTATTTATCAATATGATAGCTCTACATGGTTTTAGTTGTTATATTATTGATATTATTTTCTGTTTAACTATCTTTATTTTTTTTACATTTTTATTCTTTTTGGTTTTGTAGCAGGAATTGAACTCAGGACACTTAAAACACTGAGCCACATCCCCAAACCCTTCTTTATATTTTATTTAGAGGCATTTTCTTACTAATTTGCTTAGGGCCTTGCTAAATTGCTGAAGATGGCTTTGAACTTGTAATCTTTCTACCTCAGCCTCTTGCAACACTACACCCAGCTGTTTACATACCTTTAAAAGATAATTCACAGTTTTTGTTTTTGGTATATTTTTCTTTTGAAAATTGAAAAATAATGCATTTTGTACTACTGGTTATCTTTATAACTCTTTGTATTAAATTTATTTCATTTCTTTCTGGATAATATATTTCCAAATTCCTTTTGAAAAAAAATGGATATACTTTATTCACACCCCACTCCATCTGATTTTAGTTAATTCTAATATCATTATACCCTTTTTTAGCTTTTGCATTTGTGCTGATATATTTATATTACTTAATTTTACAGATGTATCTTTTTGTCATCAGCTCCCATAACAAAGGAAAATCATGCATAATGGCACCTCCCATCTTTTTTTCTCCTTTACCTCCTGGGGTTTTGTTATTACCTTCCCCACCTCTACTTTGTCATTTGGTTATGTTGTGGTTGTCAACACAGCCTGTCCATTAAAATCACCCAGGAAATTTTGAAAATTACCACTAGTTACATCCCAGCACAAAACTTTTAAAGAAAGATATGTGATCATGGCTTGGAGGGCACTGTTGTGACCTACAAGCTCCACAGGTGGTTGCACTAGTATGAGCCAAGCTTGAGAACCACTGAGTCCCATGATTTTTATGTGACTATTTTCATTTGTTCTGAAAATTCATATTCCATCATCTGATGTCTATTTCTTTCCAAAGCTCCACAAAAAAGTAAATGCTTCGGTAAGTTGTATAGTTGTGCTTTCTAAAATGTTTTCTATATTTTATGGTGAAAATTTGACAATTTCCTAGTGTTTCAACACAACATTTTTTGGTGAGGGGTTTCCTTTTGTGACACCACCCCCCACCTAATCTCCTTCATTTCTTTTTTTTTTTAATCTCAGATTAAATCTTATTCTTGCTCATTTTACTCCACTTTTTAAGGAGATGGGATTTTAGCAGGAAAGAGAATTTCATTGAGACCAGGCTTCATGGACAAACAAACTGTATAGTACCTAAATTTATTTGTGCAAAAGGGTTCTATGTTTGGTTTAGTGCCTGGTGTCTCCATTTTAAAATTTTTAATAAATTTAAAAAGAAGACCCCACATTTTCATTTTGCACCATTCCCTGACAATATGTAGTAAATCTAGCATTGATGGAAAGCAAGGGGAACTGTAAGCCTTCAGAAATTTTTCTTCTAACCTAAATGAACATGAGCAATGTTAAGATTTTAATAAAATTTCATTTCTCACTATAGCTGAAGACATATACTTTCCTAGAAATGTTGCTTCTTCAAGGTGTATTTCCTGGTTCAGACTTGCCTCATTTAATTCCTGGAAGGAAACCAGATCAAAGGAATGTCAGAAAAAGTTTGTGTATTGCATTTCAGTTGCTGCACACAAGGTATTTAGGACAAACATATTCTTCACTGTTTTTCAAGATTGGAAAATGAGAGGTATGTGTTTCCTACCTGTGTTGACTGTACTGCTTTGCCAGTCCTCTCACTACTTTGGGGGCTTATGAGATTTTTTCTGCTTAATTAAAAAAGAAAAAAAAAACCCTAATGTTATGGTTTAGATATGAGGTGTTCCCCAAAAGCTCAAGTATGAAACAATGCAAGGATTTTCAGAGGTGAAATTATCAGGTTATGATAAATTTAATCTAATTGGTGAATTAATCCACTGCTCTGGATTAACTGGGAAGTAACTATAGGCAGGTAGGGTATGACTGGAAGAGATAGGTCACTGGGGAGGGGTCTACCATTGGTTTTTGTATTTTGCCCTTGGTGAGCAGAGCACTTTCTGCTTGCCATTGCCATGCCTTTCTACCCTGATATTCTCCCTCTCTTTGGGCCCAGAGTTATGGAGTCAGCTGACCATGGACTGAACCTCTGAAACTTTGGGGCAAAATGAACTTCTCCTCTTCATTGTTCTTGTCAGTTATATTTGTCATAGCACACAAAACTTAAACAACTGGCATTTGCAATTTTAGTTTTTATTGCCCTTGCTTTTTTTTTTTTGAATGGCTTAGAGGGGAAAGAAAAGAGGAACTCTGAATTTACAAGGCCATCTTTAAAAACCTATTCAATTTTCTGGGTCACTGTGTCTTATGTATATCTCTTGTAGGCAATATAAAACTCAACAATTTCTATCTTTTAATTCTATGTGGACCAAGGGAAGGTTACTCCACCTACATTGATTGGGAATACTAGTTAATTTATTTCCTATCTTCTTGTCTTCTGGTGTAATACTTTTAATTGCATTTTTTTCTTTTCTGAAGAGAGAATATTATAAATTCTATTTTTGTTATCAATGAAATCTCTAAAAATATCATGCATATTTAATTCAACAAGGACAAAGCTAATCAATACTTACCTTCTTTTTTTAACATATACTTAATATATAGGACTTTCAAAACTGTAGCACAATTACTGTCTAAGATAATTGTTGTCCAGTAAGCAAGTTTTTCTAATTGTTTACTAACCTTAACAATCGGAAATAATTACTTGATGCCAACTTTCATTTTTCAATGTTATTGTTTATCATTCCTATTCGAATCTCAAACTTTTTTTTTCAGTCTGAGAGACAGTTTTCTTCTTTTTGTAGTATTTCATTTTAAGAATGTGTACTTATAATAAACTCTGCTTTTGTTTGTTTAAAAAAGTCTGTCCCACTTTTTAGAGAGAATTTGCTTAACTAAACAATTCTGGTTTGTTAGTTCTTTTCTCTAAATTATATTAAGACATTATTATATTATGGCTTTTAGTGCTGCGTTTGAGAGATGTGTTGTGAATCTAACTAAAATTGGTGATAAGCTTTCTTTCCTCTCAGTTGTTTTTAATGTCTTCTCTTTATTTTCAAAGTTTTGCAGTTTGTTAAACAAATCTAGAGTCAAATTCATTTTTATTTATCTTTATTGGATTTGAGATGCTCTCTAAATCTGCAAATGTATATCTCTCCTCAATTCTTAGAAATTCTCAGCCATTTGCTGTTCAGATATTATTTCTTCCCATTCTTGCATTTCTATTCTTCCAAAACTCAGATTTCATGCATACACCCTTTACTTATTATAATTTCTGTATATTTTGTTTTGTGCTGGGGAATTCAGCTCATGTCCTTAAGCATGGTAAGCAGACATTCTAGCACTGAACTACATACACCCCAGTCCTTCTATTTTCCTTCTCTCTGTGTCTCCTTGCTGAAATTTAAATAATCTTTTAAAAATCTGTTTTACCATTCAGTTTTACTAATTATCCATATTTTTACTTGTGAATGTTCTGGTTTATTTTTCGGGTTTGCTTGATTATTTTAAATATTATCATGTGATTATTGTTGTGATTTTATGTTTTAAAATTTTTAATTTACAAGATATTTTATAGTTCGTTTCTGATCATTAGACTATCTGAGTCATTGAGTGTCTAATTTTCCTATGTGTGCTTTCTACTGACTCTTGTTTAGGTATTTTTTCTTCTTGTGGGATGACATTTGAATTTTTAGATTAGTTTTTCTTTTGGCCTGCATCCAAGAAAAAAGTATTGAATGCAGATCATAGTGAATTATTTCAATGTAAATCTGTTTTAATGTAAAACTATATATTTATGTAGTTATGGGTTAAGAAAAATATATTTTCCATTTCCTTCTATGTTATTTTCTTAGTAATTTCCCTATATTTATTTTCCAGTTTACTAATTCTTTTTAACTGTTTAATCTGTTCTCTAAGTCATCTTATTTTAAATTAAATAACTGTTATTTCTCATTTATAAGAGTTCATTGACTATATTTCAAATATTTCTGTCCTGTTCTCACACTGTGCAGATCTTTTCATACTACACATTTTGTTTCTATACTGTTATTATTTATTTATGTTACTAGAGATTAAACCTAGGGGCACTTTACCACTGACTACACCCCCCAATACTTTTTATTTTGAGACAGGGTCTCACTAAGTTGCTGAGGCTAGCCTTGAACTTGCAATCCTTCTGCCTCAACCTCCTAAATCACTGGGATTACAGGTATGTGCCACCGTGCTCAGCTTTCTATAATCTTTTATTTATTTCATTTTAAAAAATATTCACAACTTTTATATATATATATATCCACAAATAAAAAGATTCCCCTGAAATGTTGCTGTATTTTTCAGTGCGGTGAATTCTACCCTGTGATTATTTAAGAAATCATGGGGAAAAGAGAATTTGATAGTAATTGAAGAGATGTCTCTTCTATTAGATATAGAAATGTTTTAATTATTTAAAGCTTCAACTCAACAAGAGTTACAGAAGCCAACTAACTTACTTTAAAATTCTTTCATCAATCAGATAATACCGAAAAATTTTTATCTGCCTTTCTTGGTCTGTTTCTCATTGTAAGACAGATATTTAGGGCTGGGGATGTGGCTCAAGCTGTAGCGCGCTCCCCTGGCATGGGTGCGGCCCGGGTTCGATCCTCAGCACCACATACAAACAAAGATGCTGTGTCTGCCGAAAACTAAAAAGTAAATATTAAAAATTCTCTCTCTATCTATCTCAAAAAAAAAAGACAGATATTTAATGTTTTATTAACCAAACTGAATGTTATGTGGTAAGTACTAATTCATGCTTGAATACAGTCTACCTTTGTTCCAGTGTTTCTAATACTTATTGTGTCAGTGTAAACTGCTTCAGATTCTAATTGCAGCCCTTAGTTATTCTTGTAGATAGGATTTTTTTTTTGCTATGTGCATGACTCTACGTGTTGTTGCAAATATAGAAAATGTTTCTTCACCCAAGTGAAGAAATTTGCCTGAAATTTTAAAAATTACATCTACCTGGTCCAAGGAATTTGGATCATTTTTTATTATGGAATCTGAACGGTTTGTGCAACAGGTCTATTTTGTTTTCTAGATGCTTGAGGCTCTTGAATTGTTTGTTCATTACATGTTATGGCTTTTCCTTCACTGCTGGGATAGTTGAATGGCCTCTATTAAATTTTTATTAGTATCCCTGGTAATTGAATATTGGGCTGTGTTACACATACTGCCTTATTGATGTCAGCTATTTTTAAATCCATGTCACCATTTTAATCTCCAATTCCCATTAATTCTGTCAACAAATGATAATCTTTTTTTATCTTTCTCAGAATTGTTTTAGGCAATCAGTGACATTGCCTCCCAGCAAGAGCAGGTGAAGTTTGAATTCCTGCATCCATTAATTCTAAACTTCCATTTGAGTCAATGCTGAAGGCTTGCATTGTCCAAAAGTGCAATATTTATTCATTTGTGGTTATCTAAATAAATTTAAAAATCAGTAAATTAAGTGAAAAAAATTCAGTTTTTCTAATATGCTAATCACATTTGGAGTGCTCAAGAGCAATGTGTGGCAGGTGGCTACTGTATAGAAAAATGCAGACATGGAAAATTTTTACCACCACAGAGAGATCTATTGGATAGGACTGCTTTTGACAGTGACCAACTTTATTCAAGGTCCTCATCTATACTTCTCACAGAGAAAGTTAAGTATTGAAGAACACTATATAATATTTTATCTGCCAGAGCACCATATCTAGGGTTTCTTCTATTTATACAAAACACTTCAATGAATTCATGAGTCATGTAAGTAGGAAACTCATAGGGCAATATAAAATAGTTATATCTTAACCCATTCATCCCATATATCCCATTATATAAAATCAGATATTATAGTGAATTATAATAAATTAAATGTGGTCATACAAAGTGGCATTGATTGTTCTCTTTAAAATAGAGCTGATGTATGAAAAGTCTGAAAGATATCAATCGTACTATATTCTAAGTGAAATTATATCTCAATCATCATACATTTTGTAGTAATTAAAAATATTAATTATGAAGTGCTTTTTAAAAGTAGTATTGAATGGTTATTTCATATCAAATGATGTCTAGATTTTTCTCATGTTCTCTTCAGCACCAAATATGATATTGTTAATAGCTTTATCTCTAGATATTTTGACATTCAAATTAAAACTAAATAGTCTTTCCAAAGCCATTATATGACTACATTACACAATCTTTCATAAAGTAGAAAATAAGCCTAAGTGATCTACTTGGTACCATTGTTTCTTTTACCAATTACCATGTTGCCTAGGTCTTTTTTGGGGGTAGAACTTCACTGAATTTAGGCATTGAGGCAGGAATTCTGCTGCAACACAGCTTTTATAGACACTTCAGTGTTCTAGCATTTTTAATGTTTCAGCACCCATCAAGTTTAAGGTATGAGATTATTTTTTGCATGTATATTGTGCTAGCACATGCTCCATCAATCTTTCCTAATTGTATTGACCCAACAATGATCATTCCAAAAACCCTCTCATTGAGAGGTCTACAGGAGCTCCATTGTTTGCTAGGACCTCAGGTTCATTAACACTGCAAAAAACTTACAAAGGAAGCATGTATTTTAGAACTAATCCCTTTGAAAGAATTGCTTTAATTGAAAGGTCTATTATTCATTTGTAACCATTTATCAGAAAAACCTCTATGAGAGTATGTGGGAATTCTACCTGCTGCTATAGTTTTCAATCTATTGTCAACTATCAAAGGTCTGAGTAGAGAGTGTGAAGATATTGTTTCCCTGATCACTGTGACCTTCATTGCAGTGTCTTTTTTTTTAGCTTTTTAATTTATATATGTTTACTTATTTGAATTGCTTAAGTATTATTTTTCTAATCAGAAATAACAATAAAGCAAAACAAGCCAGACACACAAAGACAAATATCACATGTTTTTCCTCATATTTGGAAACTGAAAAGTAGAAGAGGGATTATTAGGGTCTGGAAAAGGAATTATGGGGAGAAGAAAGAAGGGAGATAAAAGTGGGGAGAAAGGAGAAGAGGGGGAGACAAGATCAATGTGACTGAAAATCATTGATTTGTACAGCTAATACATGATAATAATTATAATAACAAGAAATCACCATCAATATTTTTAAACCTTTTTTATTTTTTTTATATGTGACAGAGGAATGCATTACAATTCATGTTATACGTACAGAGCACAATTTTTCATATCTCTGGTTGTATACAAAGTATATTCACATCAATTCGTGTCTTCATACATGTACTTTGGATAATTATGTTCATTACTTACCACCATCATTTCTACCCCCATACTCCTCCCTTCCTCTCCCATCCCTCTGCTCTATCTAGTTCATCTACTCATCCTATGGTCCCCCACCCTACCCCACTATGAATCAGCCTTCTTATATCAGAGAAAACATATGGCATTTGATTTTTTGGGATTGGCTAATTTCACTTAGCATTATCTTCTCCAACTTCATCCATTTACCTGCAAATGCCATAATTTTATTCTCTTTTATTGCTGAATAATATTCCATTGTGTATATATGCCACATTTTTTTTATCCATCCATCTACTGAAGTGCATCTAGGTTGGTTCCACAGTTTAGCTATTGTGCTGCTATAAACATTGATGTGGCTGTGTCCCTGTAGTATGCTATTTTTAAGTCCTTTGGGACTAAAAGACCAAGGACAAGGATAGCTGGGTCAAATGGTGGTTTCATTTCCAGTTTTTCAAGGAATCTCCATACTGCTTTCCATATTGGCTACACCAATTTGCAGTTCCACGAGCAAATGAGTGTACCTTTTCCCCCACATCCTTGCTAATGCTTATTAATGTTTGTATTCATAAAAACTGTTATTCTGACTGGAGTGAGATGAAATCTTAGAGTAGCTTTGATTTGCACTTCTCTAATTTTAGAGATGATGAACTTTTTTATATATTTGTTGATTGACTGTATATCATCCTCTGAGAAGTGTCTGTTCAGTTCCTTGGCCCATTTATTGATTGGTTAATTGAGCCATCCCTAAAGCTGGTCAGTTGCTCTTAGCTTTTTTGGATTGACTCTAGATTTGTGAATCATAATTTCCAAGATTACAAAATGATTACATTACAATTTCTTCTAATTCTTTTATGAGATCATTTGTTGCCTTCAGATATTAGTCAGTAGAGAACTAAATTTCTTAGGCCAGATAACCAGCCATTTTTACTAATACCATTTTTCTAAATAATCACTTTTTTAAACCACAAATGAGGAATGCCATTTTCATCATATGGTGAATTCCCATATATACTTAGACTATTTCTGAACTTCTAATTCTGTTCTATTCGAATGTCTATCTAATCTTATGTCATTACCAAAATTTTTAATTACTGTAGCTTTATAGTACATAATGGTGGAGCTAATTCCTATTTATTGTTCTTTCTCATACTTTATTTGATTATTCATAAATCTTAACTTTTTCCATATGACTATTTAAATTCAGCCTGTTTAGATTTTAAAATACTCCTGTTATTTTATTGGTGTCATAATAATTTATGATCATCTGGGGAAATATGACACCTTTACAATATTGTTTTTCATTTATCCCCAGTGTCTGCCTTTCCACTAATTAAGTTGGCAATCAAAGACTTGTCAACCTCATGCAAAGGGTAGAGACTTCCACGGGAAGCAACAGCGAGCCAAGAACCACATTATTAAGCCCTTTCAGATGTAGGTGGGAAGAAGTGACTAGATGTTACCATAGGAATGTCTATGAAAATGTGTATGACTTCTGGATAAGAATGCTTAAGATACTGTTGTATCTTCCTCCTGGTTTTTCTTTTATTTTCATCTAATGAAAGAAGAGTAAAATCTCTTATAATCTGTAAGATATAAGATTCATAAGACAAAAGGAGCTTCCAACTATGGGTACATTCATAGAAGACCTACTAACTCGGAACCCCACATAAGACTATGTGAGAGGGATATTAACTTTGGATTTAGCCACTGAAATTGTGGTTCCATGTGCTATAGAAGCTTTCAGTAACTTACTCTATCAGGAGAGACTGATCACACAGAGATAGAGGGAAAAGAGAAGAGAAGTAAAGCAAGAACTGCAGTATTTAAAATCAGATGTTAGAGGAAGAAAGTCTAAAAAAATGTAGATTAACATTTCCAAAAAGATACAAGTGAAACCAAGAAAATGCAATATTACTGTAATCAAAGGAAAAAAAGCATTTCAAAAAAGAGGGAATAATTAACTGCAAAAGTTAATAGTGTACAAGGAAGAATGATATGCCATTTGTTCATGGACAACATTGTTAGGTTTAACAAAATCCAACAATGAGCAAAATAGATGAAGTGTGAATATGTGAGAAAAGTGGTGAAGAAAAACAAAGGTTTGAAAGATGTGTCATTCAAGAATTTTCTTTAATTATTTTAAGCTTTGGGAAAATATTATCTCAGACTTGAAGGAAAAATTTTAATGTTGAGGGAAAATATGAAAATAAGGAAGAGAAGAAATAAGGGCCAGGTACTAACTGACAGGGTGAGGACCTAAAGCCAGAAACATAATCCAGGTGAACCTGGAGGTATTAATCTTTGATAGGATAGAGCGATGCATTCCTTTTACTAAAAGCAGAAAGATGGAAGGCCATGGGTGCAACCAGAATGACATTGGAGAATATGGTGGAAGGGAAGAAAGTTGAGGCAACTCCAGTGACTTTCTCTGAACATTCCCCCTGCCCCGTGAATTAAGAGTATGAGGGTGGAAACTGGATCAGATATTTAAGGGCAGTGGAAATGGAATGGCATAGTTGTAATGGATAGTGAAAGATGCTGGCTTGAAAAATGAGATCAGGTTCCTGGCATAGATAGAATACATTTGAGTTTAATGATTATAAATTTATGGTGAAACCCATTTACCCTGCCTTGGATTTCTCTTGTAGTATTCCGTCACATAAAGACATAAATAAATGAGATAATTGGTTCATCTTGATTTGGAGTTTTGCCAGACAAGCAGAAGTGAAGTGAGAATATTGGCGATAGAAAACTTAAAGGATGGATTGCGGAAACAAAGAGCATAGGGAAGGAAGAAAGACAGAAATCTGACTGGAAGAAGTAATGGGGATAAATGAACTGGAGATAACAACAGTGTTGGAGCAAACTCCTAATGCAATGAGCTAAAGAAGTTGGTAATATCAACTGTGATGAAAGAGTGAGTAGCTTAAAGTAGTTCTTTGGGAGGCGAAGTAACCTTAGAGAACAAAAGTTTTATAATATAAACAGTGTATATAATGGAGTAGGAAGGAAGTGAAAATCATCAGGGAAGAGGAAGTGTTGTAGCTGAAGTAGGAATGGTTCTCACACTCATGGAGTCAGACAATGCCCAGGGCTATGTTAAGGAAAATGCAAAATACTTTGAGAGCCTGTGAGATAGTTTGGGGGACTCCTTGCCATAGCTTTAGTCATTGGAATGCCTGGTACTTGTGTGTCTCCAGGTATATTGTGTTTAATGTTGTATCTCCAGAATCTAGCACAGTTCCGGGCTCCTGTCAAGGGCATAGTGAATGTTTTCAAAGGAATAAGCGAGTACATTAATAAATGAAGGAAGTTGTGGCAGCCACCCTATTCGAGAATCCACAGTAAGCTTTGCTCCTGGTATTCACATCCCTGTGTAGTGTCTTCTCACATTGAACCCAGGTTTGTCTGTGGAACAAAAAGACTACAGTAAATGAAGGTGAGACAATGCTTAGGACAGTTTTTAAAAATCCTACAGCACCATGTTGAATCCCTTGTACTAGAGGAAATCATATCATGAGTGGCAAATGGTGAGGGATTGAAGGCTCCTACAAATGACCATGTGGATGAACTTGGAAGAAGAACCTTCAGCCTTACTCAGACCTTCAAAGTTTAGAGCCCTGATCAATGTCTTTACTGCATTCTGTAAAAGACCCTGAGCCAACATCACACAGCAAAGCCATGTCTGGATTCTAATCCTCAGAAACTCTATGAGATAATAATGTTGGTTGCTTTAGGTGACAAATTTGGGCTAATTTGTCATGCAGCAATAGATGCCTAATACAGATAGTAAGCCATTTTTTTAACTGAACATTTCAGAACTTGTTCTTCTTGCCATTTATTCCTAAATAATAAACAATGTTTCCTCTTTTCACTCTACATCACAGTAATTTTAAGACTCTGGCATTTCTACTTCAGTAATAAAAATATTGTATGCATATGAATTTTGTGTTCGAAGGTATATCACTATGGCAAATTATGTTAACTGTGGCATAATCACATCTTTTCTCATTTTATGGAAATATTGTGTAAGTTGATATGGGAGTCATAAAGAATTATTAAATTGTAGCAATTGCCCAATCCACATAGAATTTTTGCCATATTTGGCATGTTCTTCAGTTTTTCTTAAAAAAAAAAAGCAAGTCAGTATAATAATAAGTCGTAATTAACACAAGCCAGAAAAGGCACTGTCAGCATGAATTGTGCTTCATTTTGTTAATCTCATGTTTAATTCTATGTAATTAAAGACTTGATAATAACAAATCCAAAAATAAATTGGGAATTTAACTTTACGGAGAATAAATTCTTGCTGTAATGCTATTTCTGCTTAAATCATACATTATATTTGGTCATCACATTGCTTAAAAAGCAAACATTATATGATAAAATTATTATTCTAAGTGATATTTAAAACTTTATTGTATTTTTCAGAAAACAAAATGAAATGCATTTAAGGAAGTGCCTGTTATTTTTCAAACAGAATGTGAATGCCTCTTTTTAACAGATATTCCAGATGAAAAAATTTAGAATAAAAATTTTAATGATCTAAATTAAGACGTACTTCATTGTGTTGAGAGTTACCCAAATCAGTGTTAACAAAATAATAGCTTCTTTATAGAAACATAATCTTACCGTATGGTAGTTTGCACCATTATCTGCATAAAGTATAGTGACATGGCAACCAAACCTGACATATCAGTATTGTTCTCTCTACACATAAAAAGGAAGTGTGAGTTTCCCTGGTATAATGATTAAGGGCAATCTGTATTAAAACTATGGACCTATCCTAATCTATGAGATTTAATGAATACTGCAAGATTATTCCATAATTTTTGCCAAATTTCTGACATTCGTGCAAAAACAGTAGATAATCATGTTCATTTTATATACCTCTAACATATTCCTAATTATCAAGGATTTATACTTATTTTGTATAGTATACCCTATATTGTAGTAATATATTGTAACCTAGTTTGCATTTGCTTTAAATGATTTCTATATGATGTTCAATTCTTTGGTTAGATTTGACTCATAAGAGAGATTACTTTAAAGCATGATTAGCATTGTGAAATTTGTTTTAAAATCAACACACATATTAACTTTTTTTTTTTGTTCACCTGCAATGTGAGCCTAACTCATTGTCCTTTGTAATTCACCTATCCTGAATGGTCACTCAAAAAAATTAGCACATCAGACAGGATAATAAAAAGTCCATAATTCTTAACCAAAAATCCAATTCTGTAATGAATAGAAAGCATTATGATAATGTTATAGGTGATGATACATAAGGTCTTGATTACTCATGTGTGTGCATATTTGTAGTTAATGATTCCAACTTTGCATGCTATATTTATAGAGAATAAAAATCTTTTGAATGTGTGCATATATGATGTTTCAAAAAATGTCCAACTGGTTGGTATCAATTAGTATTCATGAAAGAGACCCTGAGGGTGAGATATCACTTACACTTCTTGGTATATACATTCTCATCTTCATGGTGCATAGTTCTATGCTTAAAGCAAGTAATAAATATTTTTGTTGGAGTTGACAATGGCTAAGTGAACATTTCTTTCTCAATTGGATAGTTTTTTATTTGGTGCTAGGCCTTTGGTGTTAACTCAATTTAGGATACACTATGATTAGATGTATTTATGTTTCCAAAGCTAAATACTACTTTAGATATATTTGCTATGCCAAAAAATCTCAGGGAGACATAATTCAAGTTAAAAATCTAGTCTTAAAGCAATAAAAATATTTTAATGGATTTAAAATCCTTGGGAATATAAAAATACCATTTACCTAGATTATGGGATTTGGCTGTTTATTTGAGAAGCTTTCAATCTCCAGATGTCTTTGATTGAGAAATAAGGTCCTGGGCTCAAACAGAGGAGAGCAGTCAGCTCATCTCACCAAGTGGCCTGCCATTTTATTGTGCTCCTGGTCTCTGAAGAGTAACATGGTCCCTTGCTTCATTCTTTCCTCTGTGCTGTCACTCATGAACTCATCCCTATTAATTTTAATTGTTGTACTGAATATTTCTAAAAAAAGTTGGCAATGCTTAATGATTTAAAAAAAGGGGGAAATTTCAAAATTCTCATAATTCTAGAAATGCCATACCTTCAGTAACATTATCTTCCTTTCTTAGAGGTTACATTGAAACCAGGTTGAAATTCCATTTTCCATTTTAATCTACCTAGAGGTAGAAGTGTTCCAAACTTACACCATCTGTCCTGTCCCTGGTCTTGATTGGCTTCATCTCATAAAGAGAAATCTTCCTAGCCTTTAGGTCTGTGGAAGAAATTAGGACAAAAATAAGTGTTCCCTATTTTCAAAGATGGTTTACATTTCTACTAGTTTGCATATTCATCCATTTATCCCTCCTCCACACAGATAGGGCCTTCTGTAGGTATCTCTTCATAATAAAATCCTATAAAAAATGAGCATACTTATCAATTTATAATCTTGCTTTGGTTGGTTTGTTCTTAAGTTATTCTAAGGAGAAAATTCAAAGATTGTTTTATTCATCTAGACCTCCACTGCAGCCTTATTTATAATAGTAAACATTGAAGCAATCAATTAGAAATTCTCAATAGGGAAGTGTTTATAAATTTATGACAGTCATTCAGTGGAATATCTTGCAAATATCCTGTTTGTTATGAACACTGCATAGTAAAGTATAAAGGTCTATTTTTGTCTAAAATAAAAAGGAATAAGTGAATTTTTAAAAAATTTGAAGTGAATTTAAAAAGAAAATAAGATAGAATATAAAATTGTATTTTTACCATGATAGCAACTCTGCAAAATTATGAAAAGAGTGATAAAAGGGAAAAAAAAAAATATATATATATATATATACATACACACACATACACACACACACAAGAGTGATATTTTGTTTTGTAGATTGGTGTTTAAATTGTTTATATTATTGCTTTGGGAATTTTAAAAAATAAAACATTGTTTTTTATAATAAAAAATGAACAGAAGGAAGGAAGAGTGTGTACTTTCCCCAGTTTACTTTTGGGTTAAAATGGAAATTGCCCTCAATTGGTTGCAGTGATAGTTAAATCAGACACTCTCCTAAACCAGGACAATTAAGTTACACTGAGAAGTGGGTGGTGACTGCTCTATACCAGTCTGTCACAAATCCAAACCTGATAGGGATTTTTTTAAATTAGGTTATAAGTAGATGCCACAATTCACAAAACTCTGCATCCTTCATGCAATAAGAAATGTTTAAACATACCCCCTCCACACACACAAACACACACAATGTTGCTGTGTGGATATACAGAATAAAGACAGAAGAAAATGCACCAAAAATAAAACAATGCTTATTGCCAAATAATCAGTAGATGATTTTTCCTTTTCTAATTTTCTGTGCATGCTTTATTCTATAAAGAGCAAAATATTGTTCTTAATATATTTTAAATATAATAGACTAGAATACTGAATCAGTAAGGTTCATTTACAGAGAACAGAACCTAGCTCTATTTAGTTTTGTTTTGGGGAAAAGGAGAAACTGTTTGACCATATATTCCATTTGAACATAGTCTCTGTTCTTTCTATGAAAATGCTTGACCAATTAAAATTGTATGAACTTTAAAATATTCTCTACAATTTTCTCCTGGCCAAATATATATGTGTACACACACACACACACACACACACACACACACACGTAAATGTTGTCCTGGAATCTCTATGGTGTCTTATACTCATTACTGAAGGAATGTTTTTCTTCCTTGGGTAAGGAAAGTAGCTACTGTTCGTTGACAACATGCTATATCAGGGACTGTATCAGATGACCCTGTAGGGTAGCCTAACCCACCATTTTTCTATGGAAAACAGTAAGCAGTCATGCCATTTGCATCTCCAGAGGGCTTCAACGTTTGCAAATGATATTCCCAAACATTATCTCATTAACACTTGAAAGACTTCTATAAAATAAATATTACTATTCTCATTTTACCAAGAACTAAGGACAGAACTAAGGATTAGATAAACTGCTCAAGTTCACAGAAAGCAAGTAACAGAACCTGTGTCTTTATGGGTCTCTATGTCTCAAAGCCCACCTACAGCATTAACTTCAACATTCCTGGCTATCACACTCAAAGAGAAACCATTGATTTTTTGACACTGCTCTGCCAGAGTTCAGTCTTCTTTTAATAGGAACAAAAATGGCTCAATTCCAGGCAAAACCAGTACTGGCTTCCATTATGATTATTTTTTTTCTTGATTGATTGCCTACAATATTTAGGCATCATCACCTGAAATATTTTTTAAATAATTTTTTTAGTTGTAGATGGACACAATATCTTTACTTTTTATTTATTTATTTTTATGTGGTGCTGAGGATTGAACCCAGTGCCTCACACATACAAGGTAGGCACTCTACCGCTGAGCTACAGCCCCATCCCTTCAACCCAAATATTGAAGCTTCACCTTGCTAAGTTAGAACCCTAATATAAATGATCCATCTATGGCAGTACAGGACAGCAATTTTATTTCATTTGATGTTGTTGTGATTTTATTAGCTTCCATAAATTATAGTTCCATCCAATGTTTTTTTTTTTCAGTAAAATGATATTATAAAATACTGATAATAGGCCCACACAAGATATGTAAGACAAAGTAACTTCTATTTAAAGCAAAAGATTATTTCTAGAACCAATAACTCAATTTTAAAAATGTCCTGAAGACTTATAGTCAAGTTTGTAAGACAAGAAGTGGTGGTAGAAATTAGCTCTAAGAATTGGGCATAGAAGTGATGGAGTTATCTTCTGGATAATCTTATCACTGAGGAAAATCATCCAGTCAGGAAAGAAAAGGTAGGAGAATTGAAAAAAAAAAAAAAGAGAGAGACCCTTATGTGCAAAAATTAATAGAGCAACAAGTCTGTTTTCCATCATGGAAACAATATACTTGTATTTGAATTTACTTCAGAATGATGTAAGAGAAAATAATAATGACAAGGAGTAAAAATGATTATTGCTAGAAATAGATGCAGTCCCAAGGCAAATTCTTTAAATAGAATCAGAGAGCGTTAGAAAAGGAAGTGATACTACAGAACTGTAAATTGTTGATTATATTGCCATTTAACCTTCTCTACTGAGAATTTGTAAGGTGCTCACATGTGTGAGTGCATGTTCAAGGGATTAGAACTAGTATTGAAATTGCTTCAAATTTTTAAATATTAAAATCATTAGAAAAAAATGGAAGTATATAACAACTGTGAGCTATTGTGTTGATGGTCTTACACAAGCTTTGTTTTTTTTTTCCTTAAGTGCTAATTTAATGCTTCCATTATTTATTACACAAAAGCATGTAGTATTTCATACATTTGAAATATATATACATTTGAAATGATATGCATCCTGCGATTTGAATAATTAACATTTGAAGACTTGCACAAGCTCCTGAGGGTAAAAAAGAAGCATCTATACTCTTATGTTTGAGGACAAGGTCATCGAAACTTAAATGGCAGAAGTGAAAGAGATAAAACAACTATCATCAACCATTTGATTACTGAGATCAATTTTATAATTTAATGTGGAGGAAAAAAAAAGACTTTTCTTGGGAAATAAATAATAGAATGTTGGATAAAATTGTCCCATTATCTAGGAAGTTAGGTGAAGTCTGATGTCAAAAATTAAATGCTTCTCTCTAAAGAATCACCTCCAATCAAAATTGGACCCTTAATGACATTTTCCAGATAATTGTAGAATCAATTCTGAGACCACCAATTGGGGACAGATGGACAGTGCTCAGTTCTCTAGATATTGAAGTGTTTGTGCTGAGGTTTTTCCTTACGGGTGCCATGTCTTTCTTTTCCAAAGCAAAGTAAGTAGTATGGAAACAATAAGTGAATCATTCATGAAAACATGTGGCTAAAGATATAAAATATGAGAAACTGAATACATAAATGCTTTTCTACCCCTAATAGAGGCCCAATTGAACAGTAGTTGATAGGTGTTTTTAAAGAAATGACACCACAAAGAAAAAAATAAAGAAAATTCATTACAAAAGTGGACAGATGGAGAAAAATCAGAATTTGAAAATCAGGATAATGTTAACTGACTTGCCAATCTTGAGAGAATTGAATCCTAAAGTGGCAGTGGTGAAAGCCAGTAAGCAACCCAACTTTCACCATAAATCCCTGAAAACATTCTAGTAATAAGTAATAACAGGTGTTCTGGAGAAAGAAAGCTATTTAAAGCAAAAGATTATTTCTAGAACAAACAACTCGGATTTTAAAATGTCCTGAAGACTTGAATAGACATTTATCCATTGAAGACCTACACATGGCCAATAGGTAGACGCAAAAAAAAAAAACAACAACTTAGTAATTCTCAGGAAAATGAAAATCAAAACCACAAAGAGATATCACCTAAGATCTGTCAGAACAGCTGTAAAAAGAGCAAAATTAAGAGGCATATGTTGGAGAGAATGTGGAGAAAAGTAATCCTTAAACATTGTGGGTGAGAGGGCAAAATGGTGTAATCACTATGGAAAACAGTATGGAGGCTCCTAAAAAAATTAGAAATAGTCCTGCAACATGGTTCAGCAATCCCGTATCTGGATATCTATCCCAAAGAATTGAAATCAGAATCTCCATAAGCTTTTTGCTCTCCCATGTTCACTGCAGCATTAGTCACAATAATCAAGATGAAAAAAAAACAACCAAACAAACAAAATGTCCCTTGACGGATAAATGGAGTTTAAAAATGTGGTGGGGCTGGGGATATAGCCTAGTAGTAAAGCACATGCCCATGAAGGCCCAGGGTTCAATCCTCAGAATAGGAAGGAAGGAAGGAAGGAAGGAAGGAAGGAAGGAAGGAAGGAAAGAAGGAAGGAAGGGAGGGAGGAGTGAGGGAGGGAGGGAAAGATATAATCAAACAATATAAAATGTTTTTACCACAATAAATTAAAATTAATAGACAACATATGGGCTCAAAGTTTGCTTAAGAAAAAACTAGAATACTAGATATTCTCCCTTACTTTACACATTCAAAGTACCACCTATTCCCCAACCTGGTAGAGATGTAAGGCTATAGACTCCTGGTGGGGTTGGGGTCGGGGGGGGGGGTGATAAAACAAATGGTAAAAATGCAGAGTTGATTGAATAAGAATATGATGCTATCTTTAAAGAACGTTTAGCTTAGCGAACAGAAAGCTATCATGAAAATAAAATTAAAGGTAAGATAGACAGTACATTCAATAGATATGTTGCAAGAGTTGGCGAGAAACTAGGAAACAAAGAAAAAGAAAAGAGATTACACAAAAGAAAAACTAGACAATCAGCCTTGGAAACCCACTATGCAAATAATGAGAATGCAGAGGGATGGAAAGAATAAAAACATACTGATTGAAGGACCTGAATGACAGAGAAGGAGACTGGGACGGCTTTGAAAGTTTCATCAGCTTCATGGACAGCTAGAATAAAACAGCAATGACTTTAAACTTCTGAGCAGAAATTACTTTCAATTTAGAATTCAACATCTGTCCAAAATTCATTCAAGACAAGGGCAGAGATATTTTAATAAAGGACTCAGAAAAATCAAGGTGTCAGTTGATCTCCCTTCCCTTCCAAAGGCTTTAGGAAATGATCTGTTTCTTTGCCTTTTTCTGATTTCAAGGGCCACCCATATTTCCTGGCTGGTGACACTATTATTCCATGTTCAAAACTAGCAATAGCTGGTTAAGTCTTCTTCCTATGACATCAACCTGACTCACTCTTCTACCTCCCTCTATCTCTCCTACTGGCCCTGTGATGAGCTGAACCACACAGATAATCCGGGATAACCTACCTAATTTAAGGTCATTTGATTAGTACCCTTAATTTTTTCTGCAACCTTAACCTTTGTGTGTACCAAAACATATTTATGTGTTTGAGAGATTAGGATGGGAAATCTTTGGGAGGGCATTTTTACAATTAAGATAATTAGGTTTGGAATGGGCAATTCAAAAGGTAGCTGGACTTCACCCATCTTGCTAGAAGTTCACCCAGGAGAGAGGTCACCTGGCCCTGAGGCCAACCAGACACAGGGTCTCTGGAGTATACCAAGGGCTGTAAGCTTTCAGTGGGGAAGGTAGAGAAACTCGGAATCATGCACATAAGAAAACTTTATAATGGAGAGACTCTAAAGCATGCACACATTCACCCAACCCTCAAGAGTTTAGACTTCAGTTGCCTCCAAAAGGCACAATAGCCAAGCAGTGATAGTCGGAGAAGGGGCAGGCATCACCATGTGTATGATGATATCATCACACAGGAAAGTGAGGAGGTAATTACCACCTTCCTCTGAGCTGTCCCAAGCACAGGGGAGTCAGGGCTCTTAGGAAATTTAGATAATACTGTGAGAATAGTCCACAACCAAGACACTTGTATCCATCCTTATAAGGGTTAGGGGAGAGGAGAAAGGCTTTAATGCATTTGGTATTGAATTTATAGACTTGATTGGATTAAAGTTTGATAAATGAAGATGTCTGAAAAATGTGCTGACTCTTGTCAAGACACACAAGGAATGAAAACAGGAGTATATAGCCTGTTCTATATACTCCAGAAGTGAATATTCTTCAACAACCTGTGATATGTATATAAAAATCCGGGATGACAATTCAGTTTGGAATCTAACCTAGATTACGTTACTCTAGACACAAACAAAAGGAGCACAGTGATCCTCAGCTAAACTGCAGAACCATGTTCTTTCCTTGGACTTTATCTGCACTCGTTCTTGTTTCCAAAATAGTTCTTTTCAAATATATATTTTGACTGTAGAAAGAAGGAAATGTGGTTTTAGTTAAAAGTGATAGAATTTTTTGTTGTTTGTTTTTCATTTTTAAACAGTGATACAATGACTAGTGCTGTTGTGAATAAGAGCAGAAGAGAGCACATGTCTTGATGAACTTAAAGTATATAAATGCATTCAATAGTTTTCTTTTCACAAATGAAGAAAGTAAGAAAGAATCAGAGGAAGGATTTGAATTTGCAACATATGCTATTTGCTTTGCTGTTGTTTTTTATTCCTTTACCCTTATTCATCCACCCCTTCAACCTCCCACAGACGCCTTCAGGAGTGGAGCAACATCTTAGAGACTGATGGTGGATGTGGGTTAACATTTTGTGAGCTGTTTCAGCTCTGACAATGAAGATTGTACATATTTTTCTCTGAAAGACTTTAGAATAAATTTTAACTCTGCTCTCTTCAAAACAATCATCAAACCATTGTGCAATCATAAAATAGTGTCTTCTGTTGATTTAAGATTTCTTTGTGTTATTTTACTTTGTACTCTCATATTCTACACATACACACACACACACACACACACATACACACACCATCCTACCCCGCCTGTAGGGGACACTTCTATGATGGCTATATTGTTTCTCACCAAAAAGTCAATAGTTGGGGAAAAAAAGGTGATGTATGTTATATCTGTGTGGAGATATTTAGGTTCATAGTGCAAGACTAACCAGCACTGTCTTTACCTAAAATTGTGAAAATTCAAGTTGAGTTACCCCAAAATCAAAGCATCCTGGATTGTTGACCAACACATTCAAGGCAGTTACCTTAGAAAGTCAGTAACTTAGAGTCACTAAAATCTTCAAGTGAACAAGAAATAATTTAAGTTCAGTTTTCCTTGTTACTGCAATGCAACCTAGCCCATTCTAACTGACATATTCATTTTTCCTTTTTTTTGTTATTTTAATTTTCCCTCATTCTGAGGCCTTCCTTTACCTTATTTAAAGATAGAAGTCTGACTGATTTTCAAATTTCAATTTTCCAAATACACCTTGATGCGAGATATATAGGCATAAATGCTGCAAAAAACAAATTTCAATGGAATACAAAGCCAGCAGGAAACTTGTCAATTTTGTTTGAACTGCAGGTGCTCACTAAGTCGAGTGGTAAGTACTGAGTACTGCTGCTTGGAAAAGATGAATTCTTATGGCTGATTAAATTCAAGATGTGTTTATGGAAATATGTTACACTATAGGATGAAAGAAACTCAAAGTTTCATTTCCAAATGCCACCACCACAGTTTCTTGGCCCTCAGTAACACTCAACTCTCAGAGCCTTAGGAAATAGCTACAGAATGGGAAAACAATAGATCTAATTGATGGGATTTAGGAGTGATTGACGTTAACAAGCATAGAGTTGGCAGATAATCAAATGATAAATATTACAATTATTATATGCTATTTTCCTGATAAGATTTTGGAAACTAACTGGATGCTGTAAGCTGCAAAAAATGTATCCAAAAGTCCTAATAATGCCACTGAGTTCTTCATTTTGAGGACCTTGGTAAGGGAACCCAACTACATGGCTGTGAGGGAGCAGAGACCTATTACCACTAAAGTCTTACCAGTATTGTCTATGCAACTTTTAAGATTCTGTATGAAGTTACATTATGTGTTTTAAAGCTGCTCTCTTCATCTTTTGCCACGTCTGTGCCTGATGGCTTATGTATCTCTTATTCAAATATTACTTTTTCTTCTTACTGATTTCCACTTATTCTTTTATCTTCATTCTTATTAGCTTTTAAAACTTTCTCTTTTTATCTCTAGAAATGTAATGCTCCTCAAATAATAATGTATTTTTCTCATTATTTATTTTTTATTTTTGTTTACTATGGCCTAACGTTTTGTGATATTTCATTACGTTTTATTAGTGTGAAGGCCTTAAATGTTTTTCTCTTACAATATTTTAGTGAATTTGTATTATCTGCCAGCATTGATCTTTTATTCCTTAGTTCTTGTCCTTACTCTATATCAAGACCTGGCTCCACCTGGGTAATTGTAATTTCATAGACGATTTCTAAAGATTTATCCAGATGCCATGATAGGTAGAATTTATCTTTGAATGAAGGCTTTTTTTGTTTTGTTTTGTTTTGTTTCGGTAAAACATTTTTAAGGGACTTTTGGGTTACAAAGGTAAGTTCCATAGCCTAGTCTGGAAAGCAGAGTTTCAAACGAAGTACTAACTGAGTTAAAAGACAATTAAAACATTCCCTAACTTTTAAGGTCTCTGTGGGCAGAGACTACATTTTCCCTCAGTCGGTACACAATGTCTGGCCCAAACAAGGGCTGGAAAAATGTCACTAGAAAGAATGAGCTGCAAGACTGAGTGGCATTAGGCTGGAAACTGAGGGGGGAGTCATGGAGTTGAATGCCCTCCCTGTAAAGCTACATGGAACATTCTGTGATAGCTAATGTCATGTTTTATATTATCCTTTCTGCAATGTGATTACCTCACAGTCTTTTTAAGTCTTTGGTGAATTTTATAATCATTACAGTCTAAGTATATGGTGACTTCCTGAAGCAATGCAGGAAGGAACTCAGGGAGCTCATTTGAATTTTATTTATTTATTTATTTATTTATTAATCTTTATTTTTTAGTTTTCGTCGGACACAACATCTTTGTATGTGGTGCTGAGGATCGAACTCATGAACTAAGATTCTTATAAAAAACCTTGCTTGTTAAAGGAAAAGGATGACTCCATAGTTTTAGGATCTAAGCCTCTTGGAACTGACAGAAGCATCAAAGATGTTAACCAGAAATTTGCTATAAGTAGGCAAGAGAAGTATCTGGTGTATTGCTTTGATAGCTGCACTTCTTCTGTTCATATATTTGAATATGTGCTAAGCAATGAAACTAAGCCAGATCCATCAATTATGTAAAGAAATGGAAGAAATACTGTAGAAATTAAGAATACTTTGTAGGATTTGGTGACTGACTTGTTGGGAAGGATGGGGAAAGATGTGCCAAGGAGACTTCAGGTTTTATGGATTATAGAAAGCATCAATTTGGGAGGAATTGTGAGATTTTAATTTTGAGTACAACGCTTAATCACTGAGCCACAAAACCAGTCCATTTTTTTTTCTTTTTTCTTTTGAGACAGAGTCTTGCTAAGTTGCTTAGGGCCTTGCTAAACTGTTAAAGCTGGCTTTGAATTGGTCATCCTTCTGCCTCAGTCTACTGAGTCACTGGGGTTACAGGGTGCGCCACAGTGTCAGACAACAGGAAATTTTAATGGAAAAAGATTGAGATAGTTAGATGAGAAAAATAAATAGGGAGTAAGAGATTTGGAGAACTGATGAAGCATGGGCTGCAAAAGAGGGAATTCAGACAAGGTTAGAAGAATTAACATATAACAACAACAACAACAACAACAACAACAAAAAAAAAAAAACCTCAACATCAAGGGTTGGGAGAAAACAGAAGTTCTTTCATAAATAGAGGGAAGCAATTTGTTCTGAGTTCCTAAATCAAATATTTTGGATAAATATATGGTTTTCAATGTCTCCTAATAATCAAATAAGCAATGTGGTCAAAATATAATGGATCATCTACTAGGATGCTTATCAATTATTTTGGACTAGAGATAGGCAAAAAAAATTATTATTATGTTTATGTTTGTACTTTTGAAATAGTGCTCATTTCAATGATTCAATCCAATGCTGACACTCTTGATTTGCAAAACTTGTTTTATACCTTTTCTGTTTTAAATATTCTGGACATTTTTTTTAAAGTCCCAGAGAGCAGGCAGATATTGATGTTTAAATTAAGCTCAGAGGAAGAGCATGATTCTTCCATCATGTCCCATGGGAAAGATGGTTTTGGGGTAAAGAGAAAAAAGCAGATGTGTAGATGTTGAAGTAATGATCACTAGCTTATGACCAACACTGTACACAAGAGGCATAACCTCCCCCACTCCAGTAACACCATTCTCTTAGAACAGTTAGTTACCTTAGTACAACCAGCAATGAACACACTGCTGCCTTATAGGCTCCTCAAATAAAAGCTCGCATTAAAGGACCCAATTAAGGCTTTCTGCATATAATTTTGAATCTTCAGATACAACCAGTCATGCAGGTTCCTGGGTAATACGCATTAGAAATTTATTTTAGAAGGATTACTCTGAATTTGAACATCTATAAAGCATAAAGACTAATAGCATGATACACTAGTAAGAAGGCAGGTGCAATGTGCTAGAGGGACAGTGCCTGAAACAAGTGAATGGAAGATGGAAGAAAGGGAGTGATATCTGAGAACAGACATTTTCAAAATCATGAGCAAATTTTCTAAGGAAACAACATGGATCTAGCATGGATAACCCAAAATGTCTCCTAAGAATCAGTAAGTTCTTGCATTAGTGATCATAAATCAGCCTCTTATGCAATATTTTAGGATCAACAAAAACTTATTTGGTAAGATCAAGAAATTACCAAAGGGGCTTGGGATGTGGCTCAAGCGGTAGTGCGCTCGCCTGGCATGCATGTGTCCCGGGTTTGATCCTCAGCACCACATACAAACAAAGATGTTGTGTCTGCCGAAAACTCCTTCTCAAAAATAGATCATATATTATGTCACAGGGCAACTCTTAGACAATATAAAGGAGTAGAGATAATACCATGCATCTTATCTGATCATAATGGAATGAAACTGAAAATCAACGATAAAAGAAGGAAGGAAAAATCATGCATCACATGGAGAATGAACAATAGGTTACTGAATGATCAATGGGTTATAGAAGACATCAAGGAAGAAATTAAAAAATTCTTAGAGATAAATGAAAACACAGACACAACATATCGGAATCTATGGGACACATTGAAAGCAGTTCTAAGAGGAAAATTCATTGCTTGGAGTTCATTCCTTAGAAAAAGAAAAAAACAACAAATAAATGATCTCATACTTCATCTCAAAATCCTAGAAAAAGAAGAGCAAATCAATAGCAAAAGAAGTAGAAGGCAAGAAATAATTAAAATCAGAGCTGAAATTAATGAAATTGAAACAAAAGAAACAATTGAAAAAATTGACAAAACTAAAAGTTGGTTCTTTGAAAAAATAAATAAAATCGACAGACCCTTAGCCATGCTAACGAAGAGAAGAAGAGAGAGAACTCAAATTACTAGCATACTTGATGAAAAGGCAATATCACAACAGACACTTCAGAAATACAGAAGATAATCAGAAATTATTTTGAATCCTTATACTCCAATAAAATAGAAGATAGTGAAGGCATCGATAAATTTCTTAAGTCACATGATCTGCCCAGATTGAGTCAGGAAGATATAGACAACCTAAACAGACCAATATCAATTGAGGAAATAGAAGAAAACATCAAAATACTACCAACTAAGAAAAGCCCAGGACCGGATGGGTATACAGCAGAGTTTTACAAAACCTTTAAAGAGGAACTAATACCAATACTTTTCAAGCTATTTCAGGAAATAGAAAAAGAGGGAGAACTTCCAAATTCATTCTACGAGGCCAACATCACCCTGATTCCTAAACCAGACAAAGACACTTCAAAGAAAGAAAACTACAGACCAATATCTCTAATGAACCTAGATGCAAAAATCCTCAATAAAATTCTGGCGAATCGGATACAAAAACATATCAAAAAAATTGTGCACCATGATCAAGTAGGATTCATCCCTGGGATGCAAGGCTGGTTCAATATACAGAAATCAATAAATGTTATTCACCACATCAATAGACTTAAAAATAAGAACCATATGATCATCTCCATAGATGCGGAAAAAGCATTCGACAAAGTACAGCATCCCTTTATGTTCAAAACTCTAGAAAAACTAGGGAAAACAGGAACATATCTCAATATTGTAAAAGCAATCTATGCTAAGCCTCAGACTAGCATCATTCTGAATGGAGAAAAATTGAAGGCATTCCCTCTAAAATCTGGCAAAAGACAGGGATGCCCTCTCTCACCACTTCTGTTCAACATAGTTCTCAAAACACTGGCCAGAGCAATTAGACAGACGAAAGAAATTAAAGGCGTAAAAATAGGAAAAGAAGAACTTAAATTATCACTATTTGCAGGTGACATGATTCTATACCTAGCAGACCCAAAAGGGTCTACAAAAAACTATTAGAGCTAATAAATGAATTCAGCAAAGTGGCAGGATATGAAATCAACAGGCATAAATCAAAGGCATTCCTGTATATCAGCGACAAATCCTCTAAAATGGAAATGAGGACAACCACTCCATTCACAATATCCTCAAAAAAAATAAATAAATAAAATACTTGGCAATCAACCTAACAAAAGAGGTGAAAGACTTATACAATGAAAACTACAGAACCCTGAAGAGAGAAATAGAAGAAGATCTTAGAAGATGGAAAAATATACCCTGTTCATGGATAGGCAGAACTAACATCATCAAAATGGCGATATTACCAGAAGTTCTCTATAGGTTTAATGCAATGCCAATCAAAATCCCAACGGCATTTCTTGTAGAAATAGAGAAAGCAATCATGAAATTCATAAGGAAAAATAAAAGACCCAGAATAGCAAAAACAATGCTAAGCAGGAAATGTGAATCAGGCAGTATAGCAATACCAGACTTCAAACTATACTACAGAGCAATAGTAACAAAAACAGCATGGTACTGGTACCAAAACAGGCGGGTGGACCAATGGTACAGAATAGAGGACACAGAAACCAATCCACAAAACTACAACTATCTTATATTTGATAAAGGGGCTAAAAGCATGCAATGGAGGAAGGATAGCATCTTCAACAAATGGTGCTGGGAAAACTGGAAATCCATATGCAACAAAATGAAACTGAATCCCTTTCTCTCACCATGCACAAAAGTTAACTCAAAATGGATCAAGGAACTTGATATCAAATCAGAGACACGGCGTCTGATAGAAGAAAAAGTTGGCTACGATCTACATACTGTGGGGTTGGGCTCCAAATTCCTCAATAGGACACCCATAGCACAAGAGTTAATAACTAGAATCAACAAATGGGACTTACTCAAACTAAAAAGTTTTTTCTCAGCAAAAGAAACAATAAGAGAGATAAATAGGGAGCCTACATCCTGGGAACAAATCTTTACTCCTCACACTTCAGATAGAGCCCTAATATCCAGAGTATACAAAGAACTCAAAAAATTAGACAACAAGAGAACAAACAACCCAATCAACAAATGGGCCAAGGACCTGAACAGACACTTCTCAGAGGAGGACATACAATCAGTCAACAAGTACATGAAAAAATGCTCACCATCTCTAGCAGTCAGAGAAATGCAAATCAAAACCACCCTAAGATACCATCTCACTCCAGTAAGATTGGCAGCCATTATGAAGTCAAACAACAACAAGTGCTGGCAAGGATGTGGGGAAAAGGGTACACTTGTACATTGCTGGTGGGACTGCAAATTGGTGCAGCCAATATGGAAAGCAGTATGGAGATTTCTTGGAAAGCTGGGAATGGAACCACCATTTGACCCAGCTATTCCTCTTCTCGGTCTATTCCCTAAAGACCTAAAAAGAGCATGCTATAGGGACACTGCTACATCGATGTTCATAGCAGCACAATTCACAATAGCAAGACTGTGGAACCAACCTAGATGCCCTTCAATAGACAAATGGATTAAAAAAAATGTGGCATTTATACACAATGGAGTATTAGTCTGCATTAAAAAATGACAAAATCATAGAATTTGCAGGGAAATGGATGGCATTAGAGCAAGATTATGCTAAGTGAAGCTAGCCAATCCCTAAAAAACAAATGCCAAATGTCTTCTTTGATATAAGGAGAGTAACTAAGAACAGAGTAGGGAGGAAGAGCATGAGAAGAAGATTAACATTAAACAGGGATGAGAGGTGGGAGGGAAAGGGAGAGAGAAGGGAAATTGCATGGAAATGGAAGGAGACCCTCAGAGTTATACAAAATTACATACAAGAGGAAGTGAGGGGAAAGGGAAAAATAATATAAGGGGGAGAAATGAATGACAGTAGAGGGGGTAGAGAGAGAAGAGGGGAGGGGAGGAGAGGGGAGGGGGGATAGTAGAGGATAGGAAAGGCAGCAGAATGCAACAGACACTAGTATGGCAATATGTAAATCAATGGATGTGTAACTGATGTGATTCTGCAATCTGTATATGGGGTAAAAATGGGAGTTCATAACCCACTTGAATCAAAATGTGAAATATGATATATCAAGAACTATGTAATGTTTTGAACAACCAACAATAAAAATTATAAAAAATTAAAAATATAATAAAAAAATAAAAAATAAATATTAAAAAAATTCTCTCTCTCTCTATTAAAAAAAATCACCAAAGGAAAATTGCCTATAGAGTAGTTGATGAAGCAAGTTAGATAGTTCAACAACTTTTCAAAGAAGGACTTTGTAGTTTGTAGATATAGATAAAGATAAAAATATGGGGAGATATATATATATATATATATATATATATATATATATATATATGAAAAAAAGCAAAGAGAGAATAACAAAGGCAAACTGTTAACAATAGGAGACTATGAACAAAGAATATATAGAAATTCTCTGTACTATTCCTATAAAATTTCAGTTATTAATTATTTCAAAATGAAAAGTTAAAAAAAATCAAAATTGGAACAAAATCCAATTAAAAGAGCGGGCAAAGATCTGAACAGACACCTCACCAAAGAAAATATACAGATGACAAATAAACATATAAGAATATGCTCAGTTTCATGTCATTAACAAATTAAAAACTAAAACAATGATGAGATTTCATTGCATACATATTAGAATGGTCCAAATCTAAAACACTGACAGTATCAAATGCTGATGAGGTTGTAGAGCAACAGGAATTTTAATTCATTTCTAGTGAGAATGCAGGGTGGTACAGTCATTTAGAAGCCAGTTTGGCAGCAATTCTCATCCATTTTATTTATGCAAATAAGTTGAATATTGATGTCTACATGGAAACCCAAATGCCGATTTTATAGCCACTTTATTCATAATTACTAAAATTAGAAGCCATCAAGATGTCTTTCAGGAAGGAAATGGACAAATAAACTATGGTATCTCTAGACAATGGGATACTATGTAGTGATAAAAAGAAATGAGTTATCAAGCCATGAAATGATATGAACAAATTTTAACTGCATGTTACTAACAGAAAGAAGGCCAATTTTAGGAGAGTAGTATCATGTTCAACTATATGACATTTTGAAAAAGGTAAAGGTATGAAACCAGTAAAAAGATCAGTGTTTTCCTGAGGCTAGTGGAGAGGGAGAGATGAACAGGTAAAGTACAGGGATTTTCAAGACAGTGAAATTATTCTATGATACTATGATACTGGATGTGTATCCTCATACTTTTTTTCCAAATCCATACAGTGTACTACACCAAGAGTAAATCTGAATGTAAAATATGAATTTGGAGTAAAAAAAATGTGTCCATGTATGTTCCTCAATTATACCAAATGTACCACTCTGATATGGGAAGTTCTGAGAGTCAAATGGGACCAATGATTATTAACATAGTATAGGAGGCTCATAGTATAAGGGAAGTTGATAATGGGGGAGGCTGTGACCCTCTGCCAGCAGGGAGGACATGAGTGCTCTATACATTCAGTTTTGCTGTGAACTTAAAACTTCCAAAAATATTGAAGTCTACTGAAAAACTTCAAAGTCATTTTAGAATAGGTTAATCAAATAAAAAGTTTAGTTCGAGAGTCTTAAAAAGAGTGTTAATATCCTTAATTTAAATAATATGCTAAATGGAGAAGTCCACAAGAAAATGAAAAATTTCAAATTAGGATAACTTCACAACACATCAAATACTTAAGAGACCTGCTATGAACAGAATGTTTGTGTCCCCTCCCCACCCAAATTCATATATTGAAACCTAATCTCCAATGAAGAAGTTTTGGAGGTGGGCGCTATGGGAGGTAATTAGGTCAGGAGGACAGATTCTTCATGAATGGAAGTAGTGTCCTTATGACTTAGGTCACAGAGAGTTGCCTTATCTTTCTACCCATGTGAGATTACATGAGGAAGATACCCATTTATAAACCAGATATCGAGTCCTCACCAGACTCCTTCATCTTGGAATTCCTGCCTTCAGAACTGTGAGAATAGATTTCTGTAGATCATAAGCCAGCCTACCTAGACAACACCAAGGATCTTTGTTATGATGAAATGCTTTCTTTTTCAGAGAGAAAAACTAAAAATTAAGTAACATTCATCCACAGATATTTTTCAGTTTATGATTATTTTTTCTAACCACATTTTAAGTTTAAAATACACAAAGGAAGATCATTGTATTGATACTCAGAGGCAAAATTATCCTGACTCATAACTACACCAAATATCCTGACATGGAAAAAAGTATTCCGATCTTCCTGTGCTCTCTAATAAAATTTTCTCACTGAATTATGTAGTTTGAATATAATAAGTTTAAATTATCTTATAGTGAATCATGACAAGATACTAAAAGGTTAAGTATGTACCATGCTGTAGTTTTCCTCTCAAACGTAATTACTCCTCCTTCAGATGGACTCAGGGTGCCACATTCTTCTCAGCTCTGGCGCTTTCAATGAGACCCTCTGACCTGTTTTATGCCTGACACTGAAAACGACAGTTAGGAATAAAGATGCAAAGCTCAGGGAGGTATGAATGAATTCCTTCTTAGCAGAAAAGTACCTACTAGGACAAATCCGAAGGAAATATTTGAATATTTCACTAAGTACAAAAATTACTCTGTAGTCTTTTTCAAGAGTTTACACAAGAATTCTAAGTAGATGCCATTGTGTCAATCAGATGTGAATAAAATTTGTAAGGTGCAAAATACAAGCTAAATCATACCTCACCATCTATATATGCAGTGTCCTGTAAAATGAGATCTAGTTCTGACATACATCTTATAATAGCAAAAATTATTATTTTTTTTACTGCTAAGGAAATAACTATATTAAACTATAAATATTTAATTCAAATTAGTGACTTTTGCGCAAATGTGTATTTTTAGTAACCATTAAGATTATGTCAATGTTTTTTGAAAATTTTTATTGATGCATTATAATTATACATAATAGTGATGTTTATTATGCCATATTCATACATGCACATAGCATAATTGAATGTTTTTCAGTAACAATAGGTAAAAAGAAGCAATTTCTGAGAGTCCTAAGAGTCAAATGGAACCAGTGATTATTATCATAATATAAGAGGCTCAGATATTTTTCTTCCTCTTTAATTCCACATCTTATTCAGTCAGTATACAATATTAGGTAGCCTTATAGCACTACCATTGACTTTAAGAATCAGAGTAAACATCTGCATCTACCTCTAATCATGTTAGAGATGCTTTGAAAATAATTTTTGGAGTAAGGAAACGTATGAGAATATACAGACATTTCATAATCACAAATGAACAGCTCTAATATCAGACATTTCACAGATAAACTATGTAAAATTGCCAGATTAAGCAAATAAAATAAAAATAGAATAGCCACTTAAATTTGAATTTCAGTAAACAATGGATTTTATTTAAATATAAGCATGTCCCAATTATTGCATGGGAGAACACCAAATATTGTTTTGCACTAAAAATTTTTCACTATAGTAAAACTTTTCCATTAAATTTAGTATTACATAGTGCACTAAAATTATTTTGTACTTTAAAATTATTCATTGTTTATGTAAATTTAACTGAATATTTTCTATTTGATGTACCAATTCTATGAAAAGACTTTGTGTAGTAGTAATGTTCTTTCCTCCTATTACACTGTGTGTCCCTTTATGGTAGGGATAGTGTAATTCATACCTAAGCCACTCATGATACATAATGGACACACAACAGAAATGTGTTGGGTGAATAAATGAATATAAACAAATTTTAAAGAACCTCAAATCCATTCTATCTATGAAAATTTTGAGTTGTGAAATTTTTGTCAAATCCTCAGTTATACATTATTTACTTCCAGAAATATTCCTTACCTTTGTGCATCTGATAGAATCACTTCTCTTTTTGCTTTAACGTTTCATTATTAAATGGTAGGTTATATACATCCTGAGAACAATAATAGTCCTGAGTTTTGCCTTTTGCATGAGTTTACAAAATGCTCCAGGATGGTATATAGATGAGAAGCAAATTAATCTAATTCACCAAAGTAAGTTACTGCTTACTTATTCCCTCCCTCCCTTCCCCGCTCTCTGCATATACACATACACATATTCAAACTGTAGATGAAGGCATGTGGTTTTGCAAGTTTATACTTCTACTCACAGAGCTAATGTAAACTGATTGGGTAACACATCTCAGAAATGACCATGGCCTCAATAAAATTGTGAAATGTGAGATTAGGTACCTTTTTGATATTCCCACCCTTCTTATGACTCCTGTTTTCCCACAGCTGGGCTGTTTCAGTGACCTATTTTCCAAGGACCTCAACCTCCCACAGCACTGTCAGGACTATCAGAACCACATCAACTGGTCCTCTAGGTCAGTTTTCCATCACTGTCACTAACTCTCATGACTACTACCTCATGGTGACATTTGTGCTCTCCCAGGTGGATGATGATAATCTTAACTCTGAGAACCAAATTAGCAGAGACCATAGACCTCTTTACTAAGGAAACTTTTAACAGTGCCTTTGTTTGATGATCTAACTCTAAAGAATGACTAGTAATGTGACTTACTGCCTAAATGAGAGAGAAGGAATGGTTTTTTATTATTGTTAAATCATTCTCATAAGCTAGTGGAGAAGCCTCTAGATAATTGGGACCTGAAAAATCATACATTCCCCTGAGCAAACAGCTTCTTCTGGAGAGTTGAAGTTCTTTGTAAAGTTTATTTCATATTTCCATAGTATTATCACCCTATTGAAGCAACTTAGTAGTTCAGGTAAAGGCTGCTCTACTAGGAAATCAGTGTTTGCCGTAATATGAACCCTTTTGATCTGATCAAATTGAATTCATACTGTTTTAAAAATAATATATGACCTCTGCTTCTTTCACTTTTGTCCCCACCCCCTATGACCTCAATTTGTCCTGCTAGTGCTTTTTTTAATATCTTCCCTGACTACTCCAGTCCACATTCAATAAACACTGTCTCTGAACTCAGTGATTTTATATGCAAACTTCTTGTTACCCCTGCAAAAATTGCTCAAAAATTTCTTCCTCTGTGGAAACTTGTCTGAGCAACTGTCAATTTCCATTCTATTTCTTGCAAAAGTTGTAGCATTTCCATTTCTATTCATCAGAAGAATAAGACTGAGAGTCAAGTTCTTGTTATTCACATGTGTTCCTGAATACACACTATAGATAGTTTCAAAATCTGTTATTACACTACTATAGTCAATTCCTGAAGCAATAGCAAGCTACATCATTACCTCTGCACATTTAGCCAAGTGTGCAGAGGCTGTAGGAATTCCTAAGAACTTGTAGTAGCAGCTGAAATACACTTGAAACCTAATTTTGTATGCAATAATTATTCTTTCAACTTTGTAAAGCTGGAATACCATATTTTTGAGATGAGAACGGAACACTGGAGTACACACTGTACAGATACCTACATCAAACTGTTACAAAGAATACAAAGAATATTTCCACAACTTGGTTTTCTGTGCCTTACATCAGACTCTTAAAGGGTTCTAAAATAGGTGTCTTATAAGTTGAAAATATACTAATAACTGAAGGGTATCAATAGGTGAAAATCTTACAAATTTTCAGTATTGATGTTCTTGGAGGATACCGACAGTTGTCATATCATTATTCCTTTGGGCATACAAGGTCATTCCACAAACACCTACTGACTTCTTTTCCCACTCTTCAGGAACTGTGGTTATAATACTAAAGGCAAACTCCCTAAGATCCAGGCGCTTGTAGTCTACTTACAAACACAAACACCACCATAGAAATAAGCACATCTAGGGTGGCATTTCCAGCTCTGAGGCAGCAGAAGCCGTATTATATTTCTTTTGTATACTCTTCAATCAAGCAATTAAAATTCTTCCCTTACGCACCCGTGCAAGAAGGCACAGGGTCGTTCTGTCCAGCAACACCACTACAGTGTTGAAACTTCCCCCAGCAGCTGTGCACAGCAGGATCGTTTGATTGGGGTCTAGGGAAAGGGCAGTCAGACTGGTCACAATCAGGGCTGGAGATTATTTGTAGTTAATGGCCCTGGAGGCAATGGGGTCTGGAACTACTTTAGCTATTTAGAAAATGGAAAGGGGGAGGAGAACCCAGTTTACCCCACCACTTTCTGATTGGGCCCACTTAGCATCTGCAGAGAGGACAACAATAAAATGAAAAATATTCCCAGGGGTGAAGCCCAAAGGTCAACCTCTGGCTGTGCGGGACAATGGGGGTCTGGCCTCCTCTTCTCTTCCTAAAGGATGAAGGAGTCTTAATGAAGAGACGTTTTCTCCGCCAAGATTCTAAACCCCAGCAGGTTCCACTAACTCCAGGGCAGCGAAACCACCGGCAGCAGACAGGGGGAGGGGCATCGGTATGTGAATCGCTACCCTGGGATCCAGACCTTGAGCCACAGCCGCGCCCCTCCGCCCCTCCGCCCCCCGCGCGCGACCGGGGTCCGCCGCACGCTCCCTCCGCGGTCCTGAGCCCCCGCCCCCGCCGGGCGCCGCGGCGCGCACAGCCTGCCCGAGCGCGTACCCGCACTCAGGAGCTGCTGCGCTCAGAGCGCTCAGACCTTGACCGCAGCAGCCGGCGACGGAGGCAAACTCCCGCCCGCCAGCCCTCCCGGCGACATGCGCCTCGGCTAGCGGCTCGCTGGTCCCCCGAGCCACCACGCGTCTTTTTTTTTTTTCTTCCTCTCTCGATTCTCTTTTTCTCTCCCGCACACACGCACACACAGTCTCACATCAGTCTATACACTGGAGGATAAAAAAAAAAATAACATTGCCTTCGTGCCCCCTCCCTCTCCACCCCCAGCAGCGGAGAAACGGCGCGTTGAGGGGCGCCGGACCGTCTGGAAATGCTAATCCTCAAGCGCTTCCTCGCTTGCATTCAGCTCCTCTGTGTTTGCCGCCTTGGTGAGTGATCAAGACCGCGGTGGGGTTTCATCTCCGGGCCCGGTGGGACGCGGTTGGGGGGATTTCAGAGTATTCCCTACTAGCTGCCGCCGCCATCTAGAGCAAGCAGAGAACAGGGACCATCACCTCGGATCCCGCGATGTTGGCGGTGGCAGGACGGATGTCAGCTGCGTGGGGTACGCGCCCTCTCCCCAGCTCCTGCCTCCGCCACCTTCCCTTTGCCCACGGGGATGCGTGCTCAGGACCCTGGAAAAGAGGTTGCGTTGTTAGGGTCCCTGTCCCCGCCGCTCTCTTCCCTCTTTTGCAAAGTGTGGAAATAGCCTTTTAGATACACATAAGAAGACAAATAAGTGAGCAGAAATACAACTGCGCCCAGGGGGCTACGTACTGTGTGTTGCGTTTTGCCGTTCATTTTTATGCCACGGGTATTATGGACTTAAATGGAAGACACACGTGTCTGTCGTGCATTTCACACACACCTGAAAGGTAGTACTAACAGAACAAGCACCGACCTGACTGTTCAGTGTTTTTTAGTACTTTCAATTTAGTCACATTCAAGTCTGGGCAGTCACTTAAAAAAAAAAAAAAAAGTTTCAATCAAAATATCAGCCTTCTGCCCTGCTGCCAAAGTCAGAGGAGAGCTGCAGGTTGATGGATTTGTTCATGGATTCGACTTTTTTTTTCACCGCCTTCCTCTGCCATTGCTTTCCAAAAAAGCCAGTTTGAATATTTGCTTGGGAAGCAGAATTCGATTTTCCCGTCATTTTGCAGAAGAATTGTAAGATTGGATTTTTTTTGCATGTTATTAATGTTCCCCTCCCCTTCGTGAGGCTATTTAGCCAAGATGGAATGTAACATATGGTTTGAAGGCATTAACCTGAAAATTGGAAAATGTGCCTTGGTTTGTAGGTACACATATTTAACCCCTTTTAGTCAGATAATCCCACTTTTTAAATTTCAGATTGTTCATAATAAAGAAGATATTAAACCTGCATTTTCATCGAGTGAAGGTGCTGCTCTTGGCACAGTGACCTTTACAAACAGAAATTATTTTCAAGTTCTACCTAATGAGAAACTCTTTGCAAATATGATGATGACTGCCCAAACCCCACTATATTCACTGACATGATTTAAATTCCAAAAGCTTTATCAAAGTGCTCAGGGGTGATGTTATGCACACAGTTGACATATAAGATTTGCAGGGGATTCTTTGTTCCTGGTGATGCTAAAACCTTACAGTTGATTCTGGAGAGGGGAAGACGTTTTTAAAAAGTGCTGTGATCATTGAATACACACCTGTTGAATTTACATTTCTGCATTTCTGTTATGGATCTATTTTAACAACAGAGCCAGATCCTCTTGAAACTTGAATTATTATTTAAATAAATCTCACAGTATTAAGGAAAGAAACTAGAACATTGCTTTGTACTTCACCAAAACAACAGGCTGAGAGTATATTGTGAATTAAAAAAAAATTGAGATAAAATTCACATGTCAATTTATCTTTTTAAAGCATTCAGTTCAATGGTGTTTAATATATTCAGTTACACAACTACCATTAACATTGAATTCTAGAGCATTTTATCACTTCCAAAAACCCCTCCATGCTCATTAGCCATCATTTTCTGTTCCTTCTGACTCGAGCTCTTGCCAATCACCAGTCTACTTCCTGTCTCTATAGATTTTCCTACTAGACATTTCTTATAAATAGAATCATGCAAATGTGGCCTTTTCTATCCTGCTTCATCCACTTAGCATAATGTTTTCAAGATCCATTCATGTTATAGCATTTATCAGTCCTTCATTCTTCTTTATGCCTGAGTAATATTCCATTAGGTGAATATACCACATTTGCAAAGTATTTTTTTTTCTCAGCAAAGCATTATTGTAGAGTGCTTTAATCATATAGACTTTGGTTTATTAGACATTTATCTTAGCTCTTTGATGATATAAAATTTAAGGGTAAAGAATTCAATTCACTGTTTAAGATGTTCATCCCAAACTAATGTAATGACATTGAAGTAGCTTCTATTAGAACTCAAAATGTGTTTTCTTTTCTTTTTCTTTCTTTCTTTTTTTTTTTTAAGACTACAAGATGACTCCTTTTGTATTCTTCACCACTTTAACAATGTTAGTTTTTTACACTGTTGCCGGCCGAGAGGCATTGGCAATCTAAATGGGATGAATATCTTGATCTTGGGGTACAGTGTTTCAGAAATGAAGTACATTATCTACAAATGGCAGTATCCATTTCAATTATTTTCCCTCAACACCTACTTTTTTGTTTTTATATGTATTTATTCTTCATCTTCATTGTCCATAGAGTCATCTAGCCTGGCACTTGTAATGGGTGCTCACTCAAAGTCTGAGGACTGTTAGGGTTTGCTGGGCAGGGTGTTAGCTCTGATACAGTTTGAGCTCTAATCTGTCATTCTTATTATCCAGGAAGGAGCTGTAGGCGTTCGTTGTTGGCAATTAAGAATGCCTGAGTGGTCAAGACAGCATCACTTTCTGTGCCCCAAGTGTCCTGATGGTTTGAACTGGGCAGGTAGTTGGCACTGCTTCTTTCACACAACTCTCCAGGCAGACAAGTTATCGTTTGAGTGGATGACTGCAACAGATCTTTTCCTGAACCACTGAACAGGTGTATCTTATGGGAAAATCTGCAGTGGCTTTCCTGTAAGGAAGCTTAACTGTGAGTCATAGAGGAGAGCTAAGTGTTTTGACAGCTTTTAAGGAATCATTTCTTTCCATTAATGAGAACTCAGTATCTTTGACTTACGTAACTTATAGTACAACAAAGTACATTAAATTGAGATTTTAAAGAATTGTTATTAAATGTGTAATGAATCAGATCCCAGTATTTTAGTCATGTCTTACTGCTGTGGGAGCCACACCAAATACGAATTGTCTCTAATACTTCTGCAAGATTTAATTCCTTCATTTAGCCTTGGTATAGAGTCAGTGGAATTCAACATACTGTGACTCTCAGCTTGGTCAATTTTCTTCCAAAACTACCACAAATATAAGGTGTATATTCTCACCACTCCCCTATAACAAGTCCCATTTCATTGCTTTTGATTAGGACAGCAGCAATTTTCTTTGTTTCATTTCTTCCTCCTTTAAGTTTGCCAGGACGAATCATTTCATCAATGAATTCACTTCTGTTCTCATATCTGCACTAGAGCTTAGGAATCTCACTTAAAATTTTATGTTGTGGGAATTTTGCTTCTGGCCAAAACTTTTTTTTTTTTTCTTCTGCAAGTATGAGCTGCATTTCCCCAATGCCCTTACTCCAAAAAGATGAGCTATGTTTAACCTGAGAGTTTTGCTTGGTGCCCCTTTGCCAGCTCCTCAGACCAGAGTATGGAAACAGAGCCCTCCCGATCAGATGAAGAAAATGGGCTTGTGCTTTATTTCCTGTGACCTTCTACTCCAGTATCTATCTGGTGCAGTCCCAGTACTGAACATTCTCTATCCATTTTATCATCCATCTTCTCCAAAGAGTACTTTGTGACAGGTGTTTTGAACTTGAGGAAACAGGCACAGAGAAGTGAAATGACTTACTTAACATCACACAGCCTGTGTCAATCTGAATATTCCTTCTGACCCCAGAACCTGAGGTGTTTTCTATTTTCACCTCCAGATCAGTTTTCTGTTAGGAATTTACATTACGTAGGAGGTGATGCTGCTTTTTTTTTTTTTTTTTCACAGTCTGGATTGCTTTATTATGGAGCCCCTATGTGACTTTTCCCATGTGAGCCCCATTTATTTTCCTTTTTAAAAATTCAAGGCATAATTTCCCTTTTGTTCAGTGTACCAGCTGAAGGTCTTGACAAATGCATATGTTCTTGTAAGAACCCCCACAGTCCAGACATGAACCAGTCCCATGGGTGCTACTTTACTCACCCGTGGCCTGTTTACTAAATGCTGACATCTGCCAAGCATCATGCAGCGAGGCACTAATAATTTAGCGGTGCATGAACATACAGACTGCTGGTATTTGTGATGCCTGCAATCCAGCTAATCCGATTCAGTCCCCAAACTGAAGCTCTTCTTTAAATCTCACTTAAAATACTTTCTCAGTTCACAACTACTTGAGACTAACCATCTTTTCCAAATATCTCTCAATGTGTTAAAAGTGTTAACTCTCAAATATTTTTAAATTCTTCCCACTCCATCAAGAGTGGCACTGGTAAAAGAGCCAATTTAAATTATATATATATATATATATATATATATATATATATATATATATATATATATATATATATATATTTCGATTGTGCTTTAATTTTAAATGTCTTGTTGGAAGTAATCCCTTGAAAGAACTTTAGGTTACAGAAGGAAACCAATTTCTGTCTCATAATCTTTAGAAGATATGTATGTCATATGTATGTCATAGTAGGCATTAAGGGAAAAATTATTTTAGTCTATTATACAATCCTTAAATGCTTCTCTTTTAAAACGATGCTCTCCAGTGTCATAGCCACTAGGTATGTGTGGCTGTTTAATTTAAAACCTACTAAAATAAAACCATGCACTTCTTGTATCACCCCAGCCACACGTTCAGTGCTCAGTAGGCCATGGAGCTATGGTGGGTGCTACAAGGAGCAGGGCTGATATAGAGCTGATATTTCCCTTGAACAGTGCTGAGAACAGCAGCAGCAGCAGCAGCAAGTGCTGGAGATATAGTCAGTTAGTAGAGTGCTTTCCTTGAACAAAAAAGGCCCTGGGTTCAATCCCCAGGAAGAACAAAATGGTAACAAAAAGAACAAAACAGTAACAACAACAAAAACTGACAAAGGAATGAAGGAGAGAACTCATGAGAAAACACAACTGGAAAAAAATTCTAAAGTCATTAAAATTATTTGAAACATTGTAGCAAGGTTATTTCTGGTTTATGTAGTCTCAGCCCTAGAGACATTATGGTGGCCATTGATTAAGCAGCAATAGGTGAAGAAAGTTAAGGGCCACTTTGAATCCTTCATAGGCTGTGGTTCAACAGTTGGTGGTTGGAAGTGAGTCATTTCCCAAAGCACATTTTCCAAATTTGTTCTAGCACCCACTATATTGTTTTGCAATTCGTCTATGTCTCCCGCTACCCCCTGACCAGCTCCATGAGGACAAAGACTGTATTTCATTCTTAGCTTTTTGGACCTAGAATCCTGGGTAGGTGCTTAATAAATTCTTAAGGCATAAAGTCCTAGAAAGATTGTACCATGAATCTTCTTACACAGCGTTAGCTTTTGGTTGTTGAGATTGACCAATTTCCATTGTTTTTTCTTCCTTCCTTCCTTCCTTCCTTCTTTCCTTCCTTCCTTCCTTCCTTCCTTCCTTCCTTCCTTCCTTCCTTCCTTCCTTCCTTCCTTCCTTCCTTCCTTTTGATATTGATCCCAATCTAAGAGTTTGGTTAGCATTTACTTTGACCTGTTTTTAATAATGCCACCTGAGGCACCAGTACTTCACTTTCATTGATTCTCTCAGAAATACATATAAACACCACCTGGATCCAGACACTACCTGTGCATTAAAAAACAAAGGTCCCATGACTGATACTGCAGGTGTAGTGGCAGGAGCAATCTTGAGGCAGCATTGAACTCTAGATGAGTTGTCATCAGTGCTTCTTGGTTATGTCCCAGGGTTTCAGGGCATCAAGTCACTGTGTCTGCTTCTGTGCTGAAATAGTTAGCAGGATGTGCTCAACAAAGACTCACTGAATTGCCAGCACTATTGAATATTAAGACATTGGAGTGGGAATTTGGACTACCTAGAAAACTTTATTGTTATCTTTTAAATCAAGTTATAGTGTTTTTCAAATATAATGAAAACAAATAGCCAAGGGAGGAGAGGGTAATGGGAGTGAAGGGTGGTCAGTAATGAGAAATGAAACATCTTGAACCAAACAAGACAGTATTGTCTGTCCAAGGCCATGTGATTGAATAAGTCCTCTCTAGTCAAGATGGCCCAAGACAGTTCTGAAACCAGGCAAATGATGGAGAGTGTGGTTACATCAAGTGGATGCTGCTGTTTTGGAGTTTGAATATTATTTTATCATTGATATTAGGGATGATGGACAGCATCTACCTTAGCCCTGCACAGAGCGGATGTACAGCATGTATTTGAATTGAGCTGAATTCAGTGGAATGGAGGCTGGGATGAGTTTGTCTCACAGGTGACAAAAGAAGGAAAAAGGAAAAATGCTCTTTGTTAGGATCTTTGCTTGATTTTATTCTCATCAACCAACCTACCTCCCTTCCTTTTTATTTTTGTGGTTTTGCTGTTTCCTCTTCCTGTTTATCTTTACTTCCACTGAGCATAAATTTAAGATAATTAAATAGTCTCAGGTTTCCTCAGCATCTTGATAAAGAATTTGACAGAGAGAAGATGAATGCTATTTGCTATCATTATAATAAAAGTACTTTTAATACATTAGTAAAATTTGGAGGGCTTTGTAGTTAACATAATTTTTAAAATATTGGTTAACAGATGTTTCTACTAAAAATTCCAATGTGTTAAAATAGGCTGGTTGTCTTTTTCTTTTCTTTCTTCCTTCTGATATTTGCCCACAGGTATTAAAGTAAACTCAATTATTCAGGGTCCTGGTTGTTGTGAAATTGTTGGTCTTATTTAATAAGTATGAGTCAATTTATGTCCACATTATAAAGAGAAATTTTTTACAAGTTTCCTTGGAAATGTATTTCTTATATATTTGGGAAGAAATAACTTATTAATTAATAAGGAAGAAAGATTTTTTCTGTTAAAATATGGATAATAATGACTAGGCTATAGGTTTCTTTCCATTCTTGGAGAGTCATTCTGCCTTCTCTCTACCTTCCTTTTTAGCACTTTCTCCATACTTTTCTACTCTTTTAGCTATCACCACCGCAACTGCTTATTTCTTGAATCCTAAAGCCCTAACGTATTTACCTAAAGATGGGTCTTGAACTGTACTTGCACTTTTCTCAGAACCGATTAACTCAGCACCAATGAAAATGGTGTTTTTTTGACACGATGTCTTTTAAGAGATTGTGGTCACAACTAGAGTCCTGAATACATGCTCAGAAAATGCTGAGCAGATAGAAGGAACTTCCTAGATTTCCTCATGGCTTTCACTCATATTGTTATCTGATTATAAATTATTTCTATAATGAAATCTTTACCTATCTGCATCCTGACACATTTTCTTGAATAGTCTATCTAAGTGTGTCAGCTGCCACACAGGTGTGGATATCATGAATGTGTGGGATGCTGCATCATGTTTGTTTCAGTTCACAAAAAAGACGATGGCTATTGATTTAGGTCAGGAGTTCTAAGTCCTGGCTGCATTTTGGGCTTATCTGGTGTTATGGACTGAGTGTGTGCTTCTTTTCAAAAATCCATCTATTGAACTCCTAACTGCCAATTTGGTGATTTTGTTGGGGTGAACAGGTCTTCCGGATGGAGCTGTCATGAATAAGATTAGTGCTTTTAAAAGAAGATAAAACCAGAGCTCTGTTTTTCTACCTCTAAGGACATGGGCACCGAAGGAAGCCATCTGCAAACCAGGAGGAGGGCCCTCACCAAAAATCAAATCTGCCATCCTTTGGATATTGAACTTTCCAGCCTTTAGAACTGTGATAAACAAGTCCATTGTTCCAGCCAGCCAGTCTATGGTGTTTTGTTATAGCACCCTGAATTAACTAATGCCCTTGAGTAACTTCTAAAACATACTAATGCCCAGGCATCAAATCAAGATTTTTTTTTTTTTATAATGTGTAGGTCCTGGGCCCAGACACGGATATTTTCTTAAAATTCCCCAAGTGATTACAGTATATAACGGGGTTTAAAACCACAAATCTAGGCCAAACTGATGATACTACAAGTCTTAGTTCATTTTTCTTAAGGTAGAGATATTGGCAAGTTTTATAACAAAGCCAGTGCCACAGGACAAAGGCCTTGGAAAACTTCCCATCCCTCTCTTCTCTTTATAAGGCAGTTTCAGTTTCTGAGTAACCCTAGAAGGAGGAGTATGGACTACAGTGGTTGACCTTATAGTCTTTGCAAGCCAGATTTCAGGAGGCCAGACAGTCTGGGAGCTGGTCCAGAGACTCAAGTGTATCAGCAGGTGGGAGGACAGGTGAAGCAGCCTTGGAGATGGGCTTTCAAGTGCCATTTATCAGGACACAAGCACATCAATATCTTTCATTTTGTTAATAATACATATTCCTGCTATTCCATTTTTTTCTTTTATGCAAAATTTGTCAGAATTATTTCTTATTTCCTATAAGAAATTTCTATTTCCTATGTGAAATAGAATCAAGATTTATCTATGTATTTTTTTTTTCATTTCAGCAATTTTTTTCTGTGTTGTTTCTCAAATAAAAGTGTCATTATTTATCAGGTCTAGGCTATTTGTTTTATTATATAGTGCTTTTAAAAAGCACTAATAACTTGATTTCAAAGATAACAATGAAGTTTTCTAGGTGGTCCAAATATCCACTCTCATACCTTCATATTCAATAGAGATGACGTAAGAGCAAATTATTTCAGTGAACCTTTGTTGAGCATTTCATGGTAACTATTCCCCAAGGGATAATATTCCTCCACTGGTCTACTAAATCTTCACAAGATAGAAAAATCCACATGTAAGTAGTTCTCAAAGAATTTGCAGGGTGTGAGAGTATGAGTTGTGTGGGCTTATATTTAGTCTTAAATTCACCTTCAGACAGATTTCTAGGAGGTGGTGGGCTGGGGCTAAGACCCTGCAAGGTAGATGGGTAAGACCTCAAGGTCACTACGGAACAAAGAACCTCAGGGGCAAAAAGGACTGGATACAAGAAAGCATGGAATAAGAGTCAGAATGTGGTGCTTGGAGGGAGGGTACAGTTAATTAGAAGGGTGTTTTGGAGTCACAGTCTTAAAGAATAGGCAAGGTTTCCAATGACTGATTGAAGAGTTTAGAATTTGACATTTCTCCATTGCTCAGTGGAAGACAACTGAAGTGTTCTGAGCAGTGAAATGACTTCAGCAAATGTCTTTATATTAGGAGGAGGATGCAGGTATCATAGGGCAGAGTGGATTGAATCAGAGAGAGAGAAGGAATCAGGATGATTGGCTGAAAGGCTGTTAGATCATGGCAGTCACAGTAGAAACTTGATAGTTTATTTGGAGTATGATATGTCCTCTTTATATACTACCTTTATGTCCAAGCACTGTCAAATATACTGCCTCACTTGGTACAGATATAGTTGGTGTAATTGATGGGACCTGATACCATTTTCTGAAGAATGAGACTAGGCTAATCAGCAAGGAAGTGTCTTTCCTTGTCAGATGAAAACTGTAGCAGGGAACATGGAGTCCAAACACCCATGAAGGAAGAGTAGAGGCAGCCACTATGTACAGTTCTACAGAAGCTGGTAATTTGGAGGATAGAAAAGAAGAAGGAGGAATACAGATTGATGGTTTAAAGTCTGCTTATTTCTTAAATGGTAGAATTCCAAATTTTTAGGAATTAAACAATTCCTCTAATTCACTCAGTATCTTGAGTAGCAATAAGAGGGAATGATGTTCCTTAAAATGATTTATTGTAGTAAAAACCATGGTCACAACTAAACTAAAATAAATTTTATTTTTGTTTTGTTTTGTTGGATTTGAACATATTCTTAATATCAGGACAGGATTATCATGTGCCCATCTCCCAACTGTTTGTTTCATTCACCTTTAAAACCCTGGGTTTGTACTTCCTATAATGAACACACGTGCTCTGGTGGCATTTCAGCCAGCAGTCTGCCAATACAGATCCTCTCTTAAATAACCATGTGTTCAGGTTGCTTAAAGCCTGTCCTATCCATACTTCATGAACTAGGATTTTTGTAAATGACTTAAAACTTGTATTTTACATAAAAACAGTACAATGGAAAATAATCCATAGACTAGACTTATCAGATCTTAAAAAAAACTTTAACAACTTTTTATATTAATTTATAAAAATACTATAGTATTTTGTCAACTCCTGTTTATCTCTTAAGATAGATGTATTAAGGACACATGAAAAGTGAATTAATGACTCTAATGGTACAAAATGGCAACCGTTGAAGATGGAAATGTCAGCACATTTTCCTTATTTAATGAAAAAATATATTGTGTGATAAAGAGTTGGATGCAAGACCTTTGTCTAATTAAATGTATGGCTGACTGAATTATTCTTTAGAAAGGTTTGATTGCAGTGAAGTTTCATCTGATGGTTTTCATCTGATGGAGTAATGACATATAATGTTTAGGCATATAAATCCATTTATGTAAATATGTTATAAAAATTTATATATGTATATATGTATAAATAAGGATATATATGCATGTTCATGTGAATATATATGATATATATGTATTTTTCCTGCAGCTTAAAACTGATATTGCTTTATTGGGAACACTAAAAGATTAAATTCTTCGTGAAAATTATTAAGTTTAATTGCAGCACATTCCTGGAAATTTTGAGTCAGGCGTTTCTGCCTTTTACATAAATATGGGTCAGAAAGAATACCTGCTTCTTCCTGTGAGTTGAACACAGTGTTGTCTCTGTCCAAAGGAGTTGAGTCCAGTTTAGGCCAATGAGACTCAGTTCAGCAGATGTTCATGAGTAGCTACTGTGTGTGTGTGACGGTACTTAGACTTTAAGAAATACTTTTTGTTTTGAGGAGTTAATGTAGTTACAGATATAAAATATGCCCTGGTGGAAGCATACCAGAATAGAGAATAACATAATGAATACTCGAGTGTTTGGATCCAATTTTAAGTCTGTGGAAAGTCAGAAAAAGGAGACTCAAAATAAAGACATGAATTCATTTTTAAAAAGCTCCTTTTGGCATATGAGTAGCACTTCTTCCTTTTGAACATGAACATTTGCTGTTTCACTTAATTGATATAGGCCTTTTTATATCCCCCCCACCTTGTGCTATATTCAAAAACAAAAACAAAACATAAGCCTACATTACTTATTTCCGATTATTTACTTAAGAAACTTGAATGCAGAATTTGATTTGGTTTTGCATCTGTGTTCTGAAATGCTTTTTAGTTCTCAATATCTCACCCTATTACATTTAAAATAATTGTACAACTAGAAAAACCTATAAGCAACACATGCATGTTAAAACACTCATGAATTTTCTGTTCAACACCAACTGCTAGGAAAATGTCACATAATGCCTGCAATGAAGCCTGTCCCAACTCAAGGCTTAATTTTTGAAGGTGGCAGCTGCTATTTTTGTGATAAAGGTAAATTTTGGTGATAAAATTTCAAAGACTGATTTAGTATGCACATGATTCTTGGCTACTCTGAAGAATTATGAACATAGATGGCAATAGTATCTGCAGGATAGATTCCTGTGAAGAAGAATAAAGAGTGAAATCGTTTTTAATTAACCAAGAGTGGCTAGGGCACATTGCCCTTAAGTCCTTTAACATACAGCACAGTCTGGGTACCATCCTGCCCACAAGAAAATATCCAATGATGCCTCTGTCATGCCTGTGATTCCAACTTATTCTTATCTCACCTTTTCATTACTTTTTAAAAAACTATTCAGTATTCTTGGCAGAAGAAATCAAGAAAATACAAGATGCTTCTATATTCCCCAATAAATTCTTTAAAATTTCATAGCAACCCCTCTACCCATGGTAAAATGCCTATTAAAAAAAAATCTTTCAGTTCCCTATTGGAAGGAACTTTACAAGACATCCTCTTTTTCTTCTTTTTCCTTCACGGTTTTAAATTAGAATCCTACGGCATCTGTCAATTTGAGGGGGAAAAAAACTTCTCATTTTTACAAATATGACAAGTGATTAAGTTGTATTAGACTCCATGACATTCAGACAAGTGAAGATAAAATATTCAGCCAGATAGTGTCTCTGCAATGATAATGGCATATAAACCTTTCCTCACGGGGTAGATTGGGTCTTCTGATGGTAAAGTATACCTCTATGCAGCAAGTTTTCACTTATAAATTGAAGAATGCTGGCTTTTTAGTGGGATTTTGGTTTTGTTTTTGTTTTTTTAACTATAACACACAGCCTGCTGGAGATTTGTTTGGGTGATTGCGCTGCTGGAGAAAACTCACTGAAAATAGGTCATCAAGAAAAGATTAATATGGGCTTTTTGTGCAGAAGTAATTACACTTGATTATTGCATTCTGTTGCAATACAATATGCTGGACCATGCAGTTTCAATGAGAAAATATTAGTATGTCCACTTCTAACCCTACTTAAGATTTTTCAACTAGAGTTTAAGTTCCCATTGATTAACCCTCATGGGTTCCTTAATAACAAAGAATGAGCAGCCTTTTTGAATGTTATATGTGTTCTTTTTTTATTCACCTGGAAATTCCAGATACACATATTTTAGTTGATCAAAACACAGCTGAGAAGATTCACCGTATTAAATATCACACACACACTTGGCCATGAAAATAGCAACAAACCTGTCTGCTATTAACCTAAGAAATCCTTACCAGCCTGCTGTACACAGTTCAGTAGACATCTTGTGGACATTAGTTGACATAAATTATTGCTTTTCCAAGGGCAATATTAAAAGGCTTTGCCAGTTTAGAGCAATGGATATTGAAATACTTAAAGGGACTTACGTCCTAGGAGAAGAACTTTCTTTAACATAGAACAGTTTTTTCTAATTCTCAGAAATTCTTCTGCCACAGACTTCAGTAATGAAATATAATAGAGGTATGTAACGGTTTTCAACCATGGAAATATTTGAGAAAATAATGGATTGGATTTTGTGTTTACACTAATCATCATTGGGGAGGACCCATAGGCTCATGTGACTTTTGATATCATATTAAGTTCCCTTATTACATGATGAAAGGTGCTTCAAAACCTGATGTTGGGCCATCAAGCTTTCCTTGAACCTCCACACATGTGCTCCTTCACTCTGACTCCAAGTTTTCATACTTCTCCGGTGGCTGTTGGCCTCATGTATCCTGATTGTCTTACTTCCTCTGTGACACCTTCTACGCATCGCCACTCCTACGTCCATTCCCACCCCACTCATGATGGCAATACCAATACTGCATTGCTGTTGTTTCCAAGGCTTGCTCTTTCTTGAGGAAATCTGAGCTCAAGATACTCAATCACTGAGCTATAAAGTCTTGAGCACCTAGTAGGTGCTCAGGAAATCCTTGTGTCATAAGTGAGTAAAATTCTTTCCAAAGTAATCTCTTAAAAATCAGGAAATATAATAGGATCTCTCCAGTCAAATGTTAAGTGGTGCTACCACCTCGGCTCATTCAGCACACTAAGAAGGCATTCAGCACAGTAAGAAACTTGGGATCACATTTGCACATTTGCAGCATTTGGAATTAGAATTCAATTCACCCTCAAATTTGCTCAATCCCTCTTATTTTTAAAAAGGTAAAGTTAAAAGTAGGTCAATCAAATCACATTCTCATTTTACCAGGTCCAAGAGTCTATATAGATTTTGGACTGAATTGGCATACAATCGTGGACAACTTCCTCGGGGCTTTTACTCTTGGCATTCAGAGTTTTAAGAAAGAAAATTAAGTGATTGGAATAGAGTACAATAGTGAATGCAGAAGAAGGGAAGAAAGATGACTGTGGCCAGAAACAGGAGAGAAAGGGAACTATAAGTTTCTTTATTCTACGTAGCGGTGGGAGAATCTACTTTTTGGCCTGCACAGCGGATGCACCATTTCTTTGGGTAAGTTTGCCCTATGTTTCCTGTCAAGCCAGGGTTTTAGTGAAACAAAACGATACCGGATCCCTCTCGCTAACACCTCTTCATCCCTCCAACACCCCAGCCAGTGCCAGCCAAGAGCATTTCTCTCAGTTCCTTTTATCCCTTTTTACCAAGAACAAGATCGGAGATATGTGAGATCCTGTCCGATTCAAGCTTGGAGAAAGCACCATGTATTTCACAGCCACGGGTTACCTGATGCTGTCAATAGCTGAATTGTCAGCATTTTATCGTGGATCTGATGCTTTAACAGTTTCGAACAGCATAAGAGATTTGTAGAGGGAAAGTTATTTTACTTGGAACAGAGAGCCCATGTTCTTGATACTTCTAAGTCTTAAAACATGTGAGAATATAGCAGAGTTATGTTCTGCCCTACTTGGAAGGCTATGAGAAATGTTCTAAAACCAAACATTTTGTGTCAAGAAGCTGTTTCTCCTCTTTGGGCTGCTGACATTGTTTACAGTTAAGCAGGAGAGTCCCTAGAGACATGAGAAACACTAAGAGATCATGAAAAAAAAAAAAAAAAACACCAAAAAACAGATGGCTAAACGTCTATCAAGATGGGGCAAATGTCTAAAGGAAAATTATAGATGTAAATGTTCTGTCCAGTAAAGATAGCATGGGTTGTAATGAGGCTAATAGACAGAAATTATTTATAGACTTCTGCAAACAACAGGAATCTATGAACAACAAGAACAACAATAAGAAAGTGAAATTCAGAAAAATAGAAACTTTTTTGTTTCCTGATTAAAATGGGACAAATCAGCCACTAAAATTCACAATCACTTACACTGAAAAAAATAGTATTTTTAACTTACTGTGAAGTGGACTAATATTGGATTATCAGTAGTTTTAGAAATTATTTTGAAATGTTGGTTTTAAACTGCCCAGAACAAAATGCAATCATCATGATTTCAGAAAAATAAGAGCAAATAATATATCACAGGAAAATAATTATAGTACTTAGATGTTTCATTAAGGAACACTGAAAAACAGACTTGAAATACTGATGCTTGACAGAATATTAATTAGGTGATTAGAAGTTTAAAAGCTGTTATTTTACTATACAATAACTAGAAGTAGCATCATTTGATCTAATGAGGAGCTGGCAAAGAGCTATGTAAGTAGGATCAAGGTTCCTGTGGGACTTAATTTGGGAAAATTGTTTCAAGACACAATTATACAAGAAATGAAGTGAAGTTTTAAAATTATGAGCAGAGAGAGAAATTGGGTAGATTTAACATTAATTTTTAAGGGAGGGATATTTTCATGCTGCTTTTAAAACACTTTAATTTTTAAAAATTAGTTAAAATGAGATGTGAACCAAGCATTAAGTATAAGGAAACTTTCAAAAAATGCCTTTATAGTTTTGGTCCTTTGGAGGCAATATTAGTCATAAAATTATGTGTAGTCTCTGTTTCTTGAAAAATTTACCGTGGTTTCAGAAGTATTTGATAATAAATTATCCTCTATGCAAAAGCAGAGGGGGGCAATAAAATATTAGAGAATATAGACCAAGGTGCCATGAATTTCTTTAGAGGCACTGTCTGCCATCCTGAAGCAAGACAGTGTCACTACTCACAGCTCTCTGCCACATCTTAGCCATAGAATTCTTCTTTTATTTTTTTTGTTTGCATTATATCCATTCATAATTAAACCACTGATATTTTCTTTCAAATTATTAACAACATATGATAATGCAAATGCATGAGAAAATGTAAGTGCTCCTTAACATTTGTTTCTGTCAAAAAAAGAAAAGCAAACAAACAAAAAACCCCACAAATTTTCTCTTCTCCATTTCTATTCTTCCATTTACCACTAAACTTTTGGAGTTTTCCATTCTCAGTCTCCATTTGCTGCCCTCTACTTGCTCCTGAACCCTGTATCAACAGGATTCTGTTTTTCCACTACTCCAAAAAAAAAAAAAACTGCCCTTATCAATTTCGCCAGTGCCCTCAAGAATTCTATATGCCATGGTCATGTTCTTGGTACTCATTTTATTGACCTACAAACAGCTTTTGACAGTTACCGCTTTGTTGTTTGGGGACACTTTGTTCCCTTGACTTCCAGAACACCACACTTGCCTGGTTTTGCCTGGTTTTCCTGCTGTTTCACAGCTACCTGCTTCACTGGCTCTGTCGGTTGTACTGGTTGCTTCTTATCAACTTCCCAAACACTGGAGTCCCCTACCCTCCTGCCTTAGGCTGTCTATAGCATGGATCTTAAATGTCCTTTAGAGGTCTTTATGTTAAAGGTGTGGTACCCTGCCCCTGTGATGCTATTGGGAGGTGGTAGAACTTCTAAGAGACCTAATGGGAAGAAGTTAGGTCATTGGAGGCATATCCTCAAAGAGAATATTGGGACTCCAGCCCCTTCCTCTTCCTCTTCTTCTCTTTTGCCTCCTGGTCATCATGAGGTCATCAGTTTGCTCCAACACATGCTTGATGCCATGAAGTACTGTTTTGCCACAGGCCAAAAACAATAGGACCAACCAACCATTGACTATATCCTCCAAAACTAGGAGCCAAAATTAACCATTCCTCTTTAAAAATTGATCATCTCAAGTATTTTTTCCAGTAATGGAAAGCTGGCTAACACAGGCTGCTTCTATTTCCTGTGCATATTTACGTGACTGTCTCATCATCATATTCTCAACATTAGTGCCTCTAAAATTTGTATCTCTGGGCCAGAATTCTTACCTGAACTTCAAAGTCATGTATTCAACTGCCCCTTTAGACACTTATGCATTTTAACTTGATCTCCTGACCATCTTCCCACCCCAACCCCTAACGTCTGTCGTCTTCATCTCCAAACATGGAAACTTGATTCAATGGCTCAGGCTGAAGACCTTGGAGCTACCTGTAATTCTTCCCTCTCTCATCTCCCTGTGTTGAAACTGTCTGAAAACCTCAGTATATCTCCTGGGCCATATTTTGCTCTCCAGGTCTCTATTACCTCTCACTTGCTTTATGGCACCAGCTTCCCAACCAGTCTCCCTGCTTTGCTTCACAAATAAACCAAGGTGATTTTGTTCAGATGTAAGTTAGATCATGTCGTTCCAGTTTCCTTTTTCAACCAGAGTAAAAACCACCATCTCTATAGCTGAGACACCTCAGGGCCTTTCCTTTTCTGTTTCTTTTGCTTTAAATGCCTTTATCTTTTATTTTTTTATATTTGATACTGGGGATTGAATTGAACTAAGGGTGTTTAACTGAGCCACATCCCAGTTCTTTTTATATTTTATTTTAAGACAGGGGCTTGTTAGGTTGCTTAGGGCTTCATTAATTGTTGTTGCTGGCTTTGAACTTGTGATCCTCCTGCCTCAGCCTCCCAAGCCGCTGGGATTCCAGCCGAGTGCCACCACACCTGGCTCTTGTATCATTCTTTATGACTCACTTCCTTATCTCTGGGATTTTTCTCATTTTCATATTTTCATTGAAGACTCCCCAATTCCCCATAGTGCAAGTGTACTCCCCTAGATGCTCTGTCTGCAGCTCTTATTTCCCTCCTTAACTTATATATTTTTTCCAAATTATTTTATTCTCTACTTTCCCTGTTAGAACATTAACCCTGTGTTCACAATATAGTGCCAATCCCCAGCATGGAGGGCCTGGTACACAGTAGGTGCTCAGTAAATATTCATTAAATTAATACATTTAAATAGCCTTCCAAGTATTCAAAATCTGAAATGCTCCAAAATCTAAAACTTTTTAAGCACCTACATGTCTGGCTATAAATGGAAAATTCCGCATCTTAAAACTGTTTGATCATAGGTTGTTAAAAATATTCTATGAAATTGCCTTTAAGCTATGTACATAAGATGTAAAAAAAAAGAAAAACTTTTTTCTTTTTCAGTTTCATTTTGGGTGAATCTTGATTTTGGTTGATATCACTGTTTCTTTGTGTAGTTGCATTGTTATACATAATTCAAGCTTTTTCTTATAACTGTATTACTGACCCTGAAAACCTCATTTTCAGTCCATTTTTTAGCTTTATCTCAAATCTTCCTCAGTTTTTCAACCTCTTTTATTCGTCTTAATTTATATCTGTGCATCCTCACTGCTTTACATACTGTTTTTTTGCATAAAGCAAAATTACTGTTTATTCTTTGTGTTTAACTTTTCTTTAACCATATTTTTAATTCTCCTAGACATTAACAAATACACTGCTTCAATTTTTTTTTCTAGTTGTCAAGAGGGAAATTGCTTCTTCTTCTTCTTTTTTGAATCCTACTTCACAGCAAACCCAAAGTGCATTATATGCCACCAGCAGCCTTCTTCCCACCCCCACCAATCAGCTTCCTCCAATGTCTCTGTAACAGTAACTTGATATTGAAAATACGGATTTTTTTTTGAAAGACAGTTCTTAAATTACTTTTTACTTTTTCTGTGAACTTACATGCAGCAGCCAACCTTATAAAATGTGTTTGGATCGCTCCTGATTGAATTGCTCCTTGAAGTGATTGTTTAAAGGATACTTAGATAACCTATTTTCCATATCAAACATATATGTCATAGCTTTCTTCTCATATGAAAGACACCTGCATGCACATAAAATTATCTGCTTACAACCTCTTTTTTCTAATAAATAGAAAGACCCACATGACCTCTGCTTTCTCATATTATGCCTTTTAGTGTTGAGTAAAGAATAGAAAGTTCCACCTCAAGGTTACTTTTTTTTATGTCAGAGCTAGCATATTTAATGGTTGCAGGAGGAAGTCAGGATTGTTTATTCAAAATTCAGTGCCTATCTATAAAAGGAAGAGACAGAATTCTGACCAGTTAAGACATTATAATGCATACAATATATCAACTTTCTCTCCATAGTCAAAATAATTAAATAATAATTAACTGTATTAAAAGCTATGTATTTGCAAAATGATTATTTTCACAAATATTTAATTTGGTTTTCCTAATTCCCTAAAAAGAAAAGCCATTCTGCCTGATATATTTTAAAGTTCTGCAAGAATTTTGTGTCTGAATGTTACATGGAGACTCTTAATACTCTAAACTCTCTGATAAAGCAGTTGTGATTTACTCCAAAATAAATATCATAGTAATATATATCATAGAAGTTTAAGACTTTTTAAAAATGTGATAGCTTTTATATATAACATTTTCTGGTTTGTACTGGTTTTCTTATTCTTTTGAAAATTATTTTTCATGATTACAATCAGGGAAGCTATTCAGAAATTGCATAAACTTCACCCATAAACCAAGAGAGATTATTAGTATATTTAACAATTTAGTTTACCTTCTTCTTCTTTACTATTATTAGTATTTTTAATAATTTAGTTTACCTTCTTCCTGACATTGTCTAATTACACACACACACACACAAATTTTCTATGTACACACACACAAACGAAGGGAGGGACAGAGGGAAGGAAAGAGGCAGGGAGAAAGCAAATATTTTAAACAAAGTTTGAACTATACAAATTGTTGGGTGACCCAGCTATTCCCCTTCTGGGTCTATTCCCTAAAGACCTAAAAAGAGCATGCTACAGGGACACTGCTACATAGATGTTCATAGCAGCACAATTCACAATAGCAAGACTGTGGAACCAACCTAGATGCCCTTCAATAGACGAATGGATAAAAAAAAATGTGGCATTTATACACAATGGAGTATTAGTCTGCATTAAAAAATGACAAAATCATAGAATTTGCAGGGAAATGGATGGCATTAGAGCAGATTATGCTAAGTGAAGCTAGCCAATCCCTAAAAAACAAATGCCAAATGTCTTCTTTGATATAAGGAGAGTAACTAAGAACAGAGTAGGGAGGAAGAGCATGAGAAGAAGATTAACATTAAACAGGGATGAGAGGTGGGAGGGAAAGGGAGAGAGAAGGGAAATTGCATGGAAATGGAAGGAGACCCTCATGGTTATACAAAATTACATACAAGAGGAAGTGAGGGGAAAGGGAAAAATAATACAAGGGGGAGAAATGAATGACAGTAGAGGGGGTAGAGAGAGAAGAGGGGAGGGGAGGGGAGGGAGGATAGTAGAGGATAGGAAAGGCAGCAGAATACAACAGACACTAGTATGGCAATATGTATATCAGTGGATGTGTAACTGATGTGATTCTGCAATCTGTATATGGGGTAAAAATGGGAGTTCATAACCCACTTGAATCAAAGTGTGAAATATGATATATCAAGAACTATGTAATGTTTTGAGCAAACAACAATAAAAATTAAAAAAAAACAAATTGTTGGGTGATCTGCCTTTTGAATTTAAAATATAGTGAACATTTTATCATGCCACAGACACCATCATTTTTATTTGCTATATTAGTTAAAATATAGTTTCATTACATGTCAAAGAAACTGCAAATGTCTGTGTGGTTCCAACAAGAAACAGTTTCTTCCACTTTCCCTTATCAGTCCAGACTGATAGGCCATTTCCTACAGAGTCCACAGTGGAGATTGCCGCAGTCCGGCTGCAGCAAAATAACCGGGGGGTGACGAACAACTTGTGAACGTTGATACAGCAGGAGTGGGAGCCCTTTATTGCAGGACAGGAGCAGTATTTATACATTCCACACAGCTTATCTAATTAGCATAAACTAGATACAGCAGTCAACCAATCAGGAATCTCCACACTTAATGGCTTGCTTTTGTTACTTCTCAAACCACTCCCTCTGGCATTTTGCCAGGCACCATTCAGACTTGTTTACGAACTCTAACATTCCCCTGGCAAAATGCCAGGTGTTATTTTTGACTTGTTTACAGACTCTAACAGGAGATAGTTTACACACTACTGTGTAGAAACCTGCAGCCTTTCAATCTTGTTCCACTGTCCCTTGGGTTGTATCCTCTTCTGCACATCCTTAATGGTCCACAGCTATGATGATATTCCATCAAGTGGAAGGGGAAATGGGGACCTGGTAGGGCCTGCACGCTCTCTTTAAATGTACAATGTAGAATAAAGGTTCAATGTAGAAGTTGCACTCTTCACCACCCACTCAACTAAGACTGGGATGCTTAGTGTTGACTCTGGATGGCCAGCTGCTTCACTAAACATTTTGTTTCTGTGCAATAAGGGGAGAATGGTAAATCAAGAGAGCAATTGACAATCCTTGTCCTAATTGTATTCTATTAAACTGGTTCTGACCACTTTTTGTTGTTATTCACAAAGCATCAATAAATACCTCTGTACTTCCAGGTTAGTTTGCTGTAACTGTAACTGATCTCCAATATTTCCTGGGTATTTATCAAGTACCAGGTAGTATGCTAATTATTATATATATATATATATTTTTTTTCAACTGAATGTAAGGATGTTATTAGGCAGCAGCTCAATATCCTCATTCAGGGATATGACTTAGGATATAAAGACTTAAAAGGGGTTAAATGAGAAGATGTTAAATAACTTGATCATGATCACAGGGCTGGTAAGTGGGTGATGGACCTGAGACTCTAACTTCAAGTCCTTGACTCTTACTGTCTAATCATTTTTGGAACTAAATTATTAAAAAAAATGTTCAACCAAATGCCTCTGTCTATCTCTAAGACTATTGATACAGATTGTCAAAACACACTCTGGACAACAGGTACCAGTTAATGCATATGTCAGAGGTGTATAGAGAATTTCCTTTGCCAAACCCTAGATACTTTATAGACCAAAAGAATATAAAACCTGCTATTGTTTTAGTTTACTTTTGTTTGAATAATAATATGGTTAAACAACATTTTTATTAGTTTTTGTTTGCATGTCTCTTGCAGATTGCCTTTTTGTCCAAATGTTTAGTCTGTTATCCCATTGAGTTGTCATTCTGCTGTTTCTTATAGAATTAAACAAACTCTTTATCTTAAGGATATATATTTCAGATCTCTCTCCACCATTGCCTTAGATTTTGTTATACTTTTATCAGATTTAGAGGGGGCATCTTATGTTTAATTGTTTTTGTCATATGTTATAACTTCTAAATGTTTTGTGATTTATTATTCTGAAAGCAGAGAGACCTCAAAAGTGAAATACCCCCTAGAGCTCCTGATAGTTAACTCTTACTTGAGAGTATTACCCTAATTTTTAAAATGATAATCCCTCCCCTAGAGTGTGAAGGACAAAGTAAAATATTCTCTTGGAGGGTTTTATTTACGTAAATTGTTGTTATCTTTTGTTTAAAAAGCTTGCTACCTGGGCTGAGGATGTGGCTCAAGTGGTAGCGCGCTCTCCTGGCATGCATGCTGCCCGGGTTCGATCCTCAGCATCACATACAAAGATGTCATGTCCGCCAAAAACTAAAAAATAAATATAAATTTTCTCTCTCTCTCTCTCTCTCTCTCCCCCCCCCCCTTACTCTGTCTTTAAAAAAATCTTGCTATCTTTAGGTCTAAATGTTTTTTGAAAAGGTATGTTTTTTTATTTTTCTTCTAAAACAGAGGATATACCCTTGGTTCTAGGGCCCATAAAGTTGGCAGGGGCCTAATAAAAGCCTGGTTGTGACTTTCATGTGAAAAGTAAATCAGTTTGTTCTGTCTCTCCTGTATCTTTCCTCCACCCTGCCTTCACATCAAGTAATGTGGATGTGGGATTATCAAATTACATTTTTTGAATACAGATACTTGAACTCTACTCATTTAAGAAAATGTGGACACTTAGGATGTTGACAGTGGATTGATGCCTAACTAGAATTCCAGCAGACCACTTATTCCAAAAACTAACAATGTTTTTTTAAAAAAATATGCTGATTGCAATGCACATAAGACAATCGTTTTAAAGAAAATGTGAATTACAAGAGAGAGTAGATATTTTGTACATCACATGTTGTAAAAGCCTAGGGTATAAGATGTCTTAATATAACCATTGTGACAGTTTTATGAATGGTTGTTATGTATTATTAATCTCATAAAGATCTTTTTGTCTTAAAAGATCATTTGAGAGTCTTTATGGTGACTCAGATTGCCCTATGAGGAAAAGCTGTAGAAGGCATTGGCAATTACACACCAAACCGTTGAAGAAAATAATTTTCTATGAAATTCAAAAGAGGGTTCTTCAGATACCCAAACAAAACTCAAAGAAAAGGGAGTTTGTCTTAGCCTCTTTACCCCCTGTTAGGGTTTAGATATTAGGTGTCCCCCAAAACTCATGTGTGAGATAATGCAAGAAAGCTTAGAGGTGAAATGATTGGGTTATGAGAGCCTTAACCTAATAGATGCATTAATCCCTGACAGATAGGGATTAGCTGGGTGGTCACTATGGGCAGGTAGGGTGTGGCTGAAGAGGTGGGTCATTGGGGGCATGCCTTTGGATTATTCTTTTATCCCTGAAGTGTGGTGCTTTCTCCCCGCCCAACCCCTGCTCCCACTTCTCTTTGCTTCCTCATGCCATGTTCTGAGCAGCTTTCCATCATATCCTTCCACCATGATATTCTGCCTCTCCTTGTGTCCAGAACAATGAAGTGAGCTGTTTATGGTTTGAGACCTCTGAAACCATGAGCCTCAGAATAAACTTGTCCTCCTCTAACTGTTCTTGTCAGGTCTTTTGGTCATAATGGTGAGAAAGCCTACTAAAACGCCCTCTCTGATGTATCCTCTCCCACCCTTCCCAGGTAATAACACTTCAGGTTGCATTTGGAAGGCCAATATCCTCGCTTTCTGCACCTTATCTAGTTCTTTGTTTTGGCCAAATGTTCTAGGCATAATCATTAGTCATGTGCCCACCTTTTACCCCCAACAAATCTCCACTTCTTTATTTTGATTTTGCAGTGCAGATGTCCTCACTGATTATCAGATCAATGTAAGTCATGCTGCGCTCAATGACAAGTAGTTAATTAAAGGACATGCATACATTTTAAAAGAACACATTGTCATCAATGATTCCATAATTATTTTAAGTATAAAGTAGGTTTTTTAAATATTGTGTTAAAAACACATAATATGAAATCTACCTTCTTAAAATTTTAATTGTGTAATACAATATTATACAATTAAACACATTGCTATTCAGGATATATCTAGAATATTTTCATCTTGCATCTGAAACTCTACACTCATTGACTAACAATGTCCCATTACCCCCTCCCCTAGCCCTGGAAACTACCATTCTAAGAATTTGACTACTTTAGATACTGAAGCATTTTTCACCATTGTCAGAGCTGGAAGCAAAGTAAATATCCATCAATGAATGAATGAAAATGTGGTATATGCATATAATTGAATTTTTTAACCCTTAAAAAGAAGGAATTCATATCATATGCTGAAACATAGCTGAAGCTTAAGTACGTTATGCTCAATGAAATGAAATCAATTATAGAAGGCAAATATTACATGAGTGCACTGATTGCACTGATTGTTGAGAGCTTGGGGCAACAGGCTTTCTGGAGTGAAATGTTTTCCATAAGTTGGTTTCAATCTATTTTTTCTTCCATTAGTAATTCACTTTAATCTCTAGGTTGGCTGTGGATTTATTTAATAATCAACTTTTCTTCAATAAAGAGAAAGACCAACTTAGTTAATATCGTTGCTAATAATAATCTCTTGAGACATTCATAGCAACAGATGCTTCTTATTTGTATTTTCATATAACCTGTATAATGCTATGATAGCTCTTATTGTCTTTCATGTTTTTTTTAAATATTCTTTTAGTTGTAGATGGACACAGTACCTCTATTTTTATGTGGTGCTGAGGATAGAACCTAGTGCCTCACATGTGCAAGGCACGCGCTGTACCATTGAGCCACAACCCCAGCCCCTTGTCTTTCTTATTAATATTCATCTTTTGGCTTCTGTACAGTCTGATTCCTTCCAGAAGCAGAGGCAGGATTTGAACCCACATTTGCTCATTCCAAAACCTTTGCCTTTAACCCCTCTACCCTTCAGAGATAATGTGCTTGACTCAAAATGGTAGTAGGAGTAAGGGTTGAAATAGGTTTGACATAAGTTCATTTTGCATACACATTTTAAAGAACTACTCTCTGTAGAAAAAAAATGTAATGATTTCTTCAAAGGCCAGAATCTTACTTTCCACATGGACACTTTTGGTTTAGGCTTCCTGCTGCTGTGATGCTTTCAGGGCTGTGGGCATTTGTCCTTGTTCTTCTCCATCCCTTTATTCACTCCTCTTCCCTCAGAGCTTTGGCACACGGTTCTATTGGGTGGGTTTTAGTCTGCCCTCTCTGTCACTGTCCATCTTCATGCCCTCAGTTCACCAGGATTCCTAGGTGTGGTCTTCCTGCCTATCTTAACAAAGCAGCATACAATCAGTCTGCTTGCTGTTCTCTGGACAGAAGAGTAAGTGACCAAGAAACATAAAGTGATGGTGTTGGCCAGAAATGCAGAGAAACATCATGACATAGAAGTCACGCTTCTCCATTCATGACTTCATTATTCATTCAGTCATTCAACTAGAGTTTTAGCACCCATTATATTCCCTAAAACCTTTTGATACTGTAAAGGTAAATTTCACAGAAATTGTAAAAAGAACTTTTTCCTAGGGGGAAAAAATAACAACCTGCTAAACACAGGATATAGCACTTTGATGGCATATTTAAATGCTATAATGGCAGGAAAAGATGCCATATAAAGAAGTACAATCCTCAACAGAACAATGAACCACAGAAGCACTGAGACACATCCAAGAATATGTGCAGCTTGCATGGATCTGACACTGCTTGCTGATTTCCTTCAGAGATGTCTTTCAACCATGGAAGAATCTGATGTTTTCTCGTACTCTATGCATGGTGGTCCATATGAAAGAATTCAAAAGAAGCAGGACACATATTTACCCAATCCAAAAATGACATCATTGTTCACATTTCAGATACTCTGTCTGCTGTGAAAAGGAATTTCTTGGAAACCTTTTTAACTGTTGTTTGGGAGTAGATATGATGTAAATATAACACATATAAACTTGGTTATATTCAAATTGTATTTTGTAGAGCATGAGAAGCTGAAGTGTGCTGTCAAACTTTACTATTTTTTTCTTTTATAAAAATAGTGTTTTCTTTCTTGCTATCAAGAGTGCTAAGTTCATTTACATTACTACACTTCCCTGGGTAGGTGAGAGAATCCTCTTGAATGTGTTTCATTACAGAAAACTGAGAAGTCTGCCCAAGAAGTGCTGCTGAATTCTTTTCTTTACAAATCTACATAAGATGGATGCTACCTTAACACCAAGTATGTCTTATTACACAGAGAAGTCTTTTCTGTTCTTGCTTATAATTTGTCGAAAAGTCCAGGAGAGATTTTAGTAACTGGTTGAACTTTAAGGGAAAATAAATAATGCAGCTCATATATGTAAGAAATGAAGGAGGATATGGAACAAAATAGCTAATGGTGGAGTCCATGAAGGATTGGCCTAAGATTACGCACAGAAAGAGCTCAGCAGGCCTCATCTAACACTTCCTTTTATTCACTATCATAAAGCCTCAGACTATTGATACCATTGAAATTCTTCCAGAAGAAACTATGCCACCACTACTTTCCTCCTCGCTTCCCCCCTCAGCTTATTTTAATATTCAGTTCCCAGTATAGCAAAAATCTCTCAGCTTCAAACACCTGTCAGCTCTAATGGCTTTCATTGGATTGAAACAATAGTGATGACAGTATATCTTATTTCCTCCTCCTCTTTGCAATTCCTACTGGGCTTGAGGTTCATGGCCCAATTCACATAAACCATATTTATTTCCTTATTTTTAATATATATATATTTAGTTGTTGATAGACCTTTATTTTATTTATTTGTTTATATGCGAAGCTGAGAATCAAACCCAATGTGTCACACAAACTAGGCAAGCATTTCACCACTAAGCCACAATCCCAGCCCGCGACTATATTTATTTTCAATCACAACTCACACTATTTTTACTTCCTAATGCTTGCAGCTCTATTCAAATATTGTTTATGGATCTCTCAAATATATATTTCACATCTTTCTTGCTGTATTACATTTGTAATATTTGACATGTAACACTGAAATATGGAAGATAAATTCTGCTGCCTATATAAGTTCACATTTTGTTTTTTGTTATCCTAAAAGTTTAGATTTCATTAGAATGGAATGATGATTAAGGGATCCCCTCCCCCAGCACACACCCACACAGTCACTCCCTCCTTCCTGAGGTCCTGAGAAATCTTCGATCCTGGAGCTCTTGGGAATCAGAACTGAGCATAGAGAGAGTGAGGAGCTGTAAGCAGACCCTTGTCTTAGTTTGGGGAAATCTGACTGGTGCTCTACAGCTCTGTGCAAGGCAGCCAGCATTGTGGAGCAGCTCTCCACTGGAGCTTGGCAGATCCTCAGACAGTATTACATGGAAGACATGGGTTAAAGGTGCTTTTATGGACTCTTGGAGATCAAGTTTGGGGCTTGGAACAAAAGAGTTTCTCAAGTACAGGCAAATTCTGGAAATACCATCTGTGTCTCAGGAACTAGTTCTATAGTGTGACCTCAGTGTTCTCCGTGGGTAAACATTAGGAACTGTGTTGCTCTTGGGACAGATCAAGATCTATTTTCTGAAGAAAACCCTAGTCTGTAAATAGGTACTCACCTGGTGGAAGTCTGAGCAGAGGTTAGATGATCATTCACTGGGTCAGACCAGAACACATGAACAGGCATTGAAACCTGAGACAGGTGTCAAGAACTCATATTTATTTTTCAGAGTGCAGAGGTCAAGTTTGGGAGCTTGAAGGAAGTAAGAAACATGAGTGGGGTGAAGGTAAATAGAAATTGTGCACTGAAACTAGATGCCAAAGTCACAGAGTCATAAGCATACACAAAGGTCAGAGCCCTGGCAACTGAAGAAATCAATACAACCCTGGCAAGGCTTCTCACCCCTCACAGCAGAATACTAACTACTTCTTGTCTCTGATGCCTTTCTCTTTCCCAAAAGGGCTGTTCCCCCTTTTGTGAAATCACCTCGTTTTGATGTACTTTCTTTTATTGATTTGCCTGGATCCCACTGTGTGGTAATTGCTTATACATTTCTCTGTGAAGTCCTCAATGCTATACACAAGCTCACCACATGATACGAACGATGCTGGACTAGAAAAGAGATCTTGAGAGTCCCTGTGTCTGTAGGGAAAACCAAGAAACAGCTTTGATATACTGGTTCATTCTGAGACATAGATCAGATAAATCACATTGCCCTAATCCATTTAGATGCCTCTCCTCACCTGGCTTTAAATGTCTACCTTGGTAGAAAAAGGGCAGAGGACTAAAAGGACATGCCAGGAGGCAGAAGATGTTTTTAAGTATTTTTATAGGCAATATGGTCAGTGTTTGGGATACCAAAAACTGGCAATGAAATTCCTGCATTCCAACTCCAATAATAAGTTTGATTCCACCATTCTTTCTTGTTCATGACTCATGTGCCAATCGTTGCTCAGTATTTTCCATTTATCTTATAATCCGACTGCAACAATATACTTTTAAAATGTGCTATGTGTGTTTTGCAATGGGTATGAGACATAGGGAGGTCAGAGAGCTTGCCCAATGTGATATAGGTGTTCAGTGGAAGAACTTGGATTGAAGGGTCTGAGAGCCAAGGAAAGGTCTATGTATGTTTCCCATTCTCTGTGTCTGTGAGCATGGAGGCCTTTAGGTTCTGAGTGTCTGTCCCTTGAGAATTAAAACTACTAACAAAGAGAAATGCTTTACAAAATCTCCATAATTCAGGGAAAACTGTGCCAGTAATATCACCTTCATATCCACTACCTACGCAAATTGAGGGGAAAAAAATAGGAAAGAGGCAATTTTATGTAAACTTAGAAGCAATGTAATAAAAGTTACATTTAGGTAAATATCAAGGCAGAAAAGATGTATTTTGTTAAAATTGGTAGTAGTTGAGAAAACAGAACAATATGACCTTAAAATCTTTCCTGTATATTTGTTTCAGTATATGAAATATATGTTATCTTCACTTTAAAAAACCAGTTCAGCAAATATTATAGAATTATATGGTTACCAAAAATGTCTTGACTAGTATATTCTAAAATTTTATGAAGGAAATACTGCACAAGTCAAATAGGAATTTAATTACAATTAATCTCTTGATATTTTCCTTCAGGTGAGTATTCTTAGAATATATCAAATACTTGGCATTTCAAATGCTGTTTATTGAAATGATCTTTCTAGGAGTCATTCTTAGGAAAATGCATATATCATGGCATGAAAGGTTCCTTTGACCCAGTAATTTGTTATCCTTAATTTCCTTTAACCTTTTATAACTCAGTGTCATGAAGAAAGTTTAATTTATTTAGTTCATTTATCAGTGATGTGCATGCCCACAATGAGGCAAATACCTTACAATACCACTTTCTGTATTTCATAGCCATGCAGTTTTATGTTGATAAATTGACTGGTTTTCATTTTTAATGTGACAGAAAGGTCAGAGGTGACAGCTATCTCACACAAATTCCTCTTGGAATGCTCTATGCATGTGTACCTTATAGAGCACTTATGTGTCTTGCACTGGGCTAACAACTGGGAATACAGAGGCAAACAAGACCTTCCAGTCCTTTGCCCTCATGGGATACTGGTGTTGTACTTGGTAGGAGTGCAGTGCCAGTTATAATAGCATCACTTAATTAAGGTTGAGCAGCTGTTTCTTTGTAATTAAGTACCATATATCATGTTGTATGGTGATTTTTAAGATGAACTTATCAAATTAGAAAAAAATGCATATCCTTTTTTTCTGGTAGCCACGAATTGGCTAAGAATTCTCTAGTGAGCACTTACCAATTGCAGTATCACTTATTTACTTAAAAACCTGTTTTCATGTTCATTATTTGAACAGTGGAAAAAATGGTAAGTAGTACAGCCATTTTGGAAAACCATATGGAGGTTCCTCAAAAATGAAAAATAGAACTACCATTAAGTATAACAATCCCATTTACTGAACATTTATCCAAAGGAAATGAAATCAGCATGTCAGAGAGACATCTGCACTCCCAGTTTCATTGTAGCAGTGTTCATAGTACCAGGAAATGTAAATAACCTATGTGTCTATCAGCTAATGAGTAAAGAAATGTGGTACACATGCACAGTGGGAATACTAGTCAGCATAGAAATAAAATCCCATAATTTGCAACAACATGGATAGAAGTCCAGGTCATTATGTTAGGTGAAATAAGCCAGGTACAGAAAGACAAGTATTACATAATCTTATTCATATGTGTCATCTTGAAAAATAAAATGATCTTATGGAAGTTGAGAGTAGAGTGGTAGTTACCAGAGACTGCCGAGTGTTGGAGGAAGGAAGGGATAGGAAAAGGTCCATCAGTAGATACTTAGTTACAGCCAGATAGCAATAAAAATTTCTGGGTGCTGTCATGTTGTAGGGTGACTATAGATGACAACAGTGTGCTGTGTATATCAGAATGTCAGAAGAAAGAATTTTCAGTGTTTTCACCAAATGATACATTTTTGAGAAGAAAATATGTTTAAGGTGATTAAAACATTACACAATGTATACATGTATCAAAATATCACCTGACTCTTCATTACTATGTGCAATCTTTGTGTTTTTATGCATCAGTCAAATTTGATTAATTTTAAAATGGTAAAGATTAAGTTCACAGACGTCTTGTTTAAAGCACTTGATTTCTGTTTTGAATTATTCAAAATTATAGGTCTTTGCAAATAAGTTAAAGAAAAACTGAGCATTCTGTCCATTTTTTAGCAAAATTATAACAATTGAGGAGCATCTACTCAATCGAATGTGAATATGAAGCAATTTTATTTTTTTGCAATCATCCTGTCCAACCAGGCTAGACTGAATTCCACCTTCCTATCGTGCAGTGGCATCCTGGGCAGATTCCATAATTTTGTGTTCAATTTAGGTTTTTAAAAGTCTGATTCTGTTTAAAAAATTAATATCAAGCTCAATTCATACTGTCTTATACCTATCCCCCAGCTCCAACCTGAGGAATTGGTGGTGTAGAGAGAAACCTCATCCTGGCCAGGTCACCCTCCTCCTGCTTGAATCTAGGATTACTTTAGTAATCCTCTTCTTGTTGTTTTTTGTTTATTTTGGGGGATGTCGCCCCCTGTAGGTGGGGTCCCAAGGCTGAATCTCTTAGGGATGTGCTTACTTTCTTTGGACCAGCCCATATGGGTCACAGTACATAGATCCCTGATGTGGGAGCCCTGGTCCCAGCTATGTTCCATCCTTCTCCATCTTCATCACCAGCGAAGCACACCATAGTCTCTTCCTGCAGGAGTGTTGTCAACTGTCAGCCGCCTCTCAAGTGGGACACCCAGAAAATGACACAACCACCCTTTTCTCTCCATGTCTCTTTTCTCTTCTGAAAGAACTGGAGATCAGCATGCCCTCTTGCTAATAAGCACATGTACAACCAGAACAGGATATTATTTGGAGATTTATAAGGGAAGGCTTTAAGACATCCTCATTTAATGGAATAATACAGGGAAAGTAATTTATTATTAAAGGAGGTCTTACTCTGTGATTTGAGATTTTTTTCCTTTTTTCTTCAAGATTTCTTCTTAAAATCTGGACACCACATTTTTCTGGGATTTAAAGACTGTAACAATCATGTATATCATATCACTTTCAGCAAATCCTTGAATTTAATTTCTTCTGCTTCTTTCACTCGTTCCTTCATTCTTTCTATGATATTTAGGGAATATTTGCCATGTGCTGTCTTTCTTCATGAACTGTTTCAGATTCTTAGATGATGGTAGTTAAAATTTTGAGTTCTAAATTTTGATTTTTTATTTTAACACAGTAAGTAAACTCAGCATTTGGCAACATTCTCCTGAAGCAGGAAATGTAATTTAATTCCTCAATAATAAAATTTTAATAGATCTTATAGTCAGAAGATACATAGTTGCTTTTGTCCAGTAGTATTTGAAAGGATAGCTTCTAGAATTTCTAGAATTTTAATAACTTCCCTAATTTCTAGAATTTATATTTGGTTTCTAAAAATAATGAGAAATTGATGCTGGGTAAGAAAAAAAAAAAGCCTTGGCACAGTATTGTTTTAACAAATGCCAGCACTGTTTTGTCAATTACCTAAAAAAATAATGACATTGAATAATCTGCAATATTTCAGTTTTTATAGAGATCTAAGAATTATGGCTGGATTCTTAGCTTGACTTTGATAGAATCAAAAGTAATTTTCATTTTTGCTCTCTATGCAGGTTATTTGGTTAAAGATCTTTTAAGTGAACTATAATTATGTAGATTTATGTCTGCCTTTAAAATACTTCATGCTCTTTCACCAAATGGAGCCTTAGGATGTGCTTTTCATGTTGATTTAATCAAAGGAACTATGGATAATTTAATTGTGTAACCAGATATCAAGGAAGACCTTTTTCTCTTGCCTTTGAATTACTGATAATGGTCCTTGGGTGAAACAAAGTGCCTAAGAGTTCCATGTTCCATAGAAAACAACCAATAAAAATGATATTACTTAGAAGCAGTATTTTACCCAGGACTTATCAAGAGAACAACTCCTGCAAAAGCCATTTCTTACTGCAGCATCCCTTATTGCACTCCCAAGCCTTAATGAGGAGGCACACCAGGGACCACTGCTGGCTATGATGCTTATGGAGAAGGGTGCTTCTCCCCACTTCCTGACCTCAGCCTACAACAGATTCATGCAGAAATGGTGTTGGGGCATAAGAATTGTTCAGAAAGATCTGAAATTTCTGTAAGAAGTAGAAATTGACATATGTAACGTGACTCAAATAGGAGATTTTCCTTAAAGTTAATCTGCAGTCAATGCATGCAGTGACTCCTGTTTCTCATCTTTATACAAGTGCACCTATAAAATGGTGGCCAGCTGGGTTTTAAAAATAAAAAGGAGATTGGCAGGAGGATGGCAAGTTCAGGCCAGCCTCAGCAACTTAGCAAGGTCCTAAGCAACATGGCCCTGTCTCTAAATTAAAAAGAAAATATTAAAAGGGTCTAGGGTGTGGCTCAGTAGTAAAGCACCCCTGGGTTCAATTCCCAGTACTCTAGTACCAAAAGAAAAAAAAAAGGAAATAAAAGGATCTGTGAAATGAATTTACATTTAGATTTGCTTTGAACATATACTGCCTCAACTATATGGTTGTGCTACAAGAAACCCAGAAGCATTTCTGCTATTGAACACCTAATCATGTAACCCACTACTTCTCTCTTTTCACTGTTTGCTCTGTAACCTTGATTTGCCCCTTTCCTAGATTTTTTGGCATAATTTACAAAAGACGCTGATTATAGTCAGTTTGAGGAGGCTTCTTTCCATTTCAATTGCTTCCACTATACAAAAGGCTTTTAAAGGACTTTGACCAACCGCATGAGACTTTGCTTCTCAGAAGTGTGGCTGCCTGCACAGATGGTAATACTCTAATCCTCCCTGTAATGTTTCAGTGGTACTTTTTTCTAAAAAACAGGAGAACTCAATTCTATTCATGAATCTCTGATCTTAGAACTTAGCCTGGAGATAACAATTTAAAAAGGGCTCCATTTAAAGGAAACAATTATTCCAAAATGACAAGGTCTATGGTTGACTAAAGACTATATTAGGGATGCAAAAGTATGTTGGGAATGTTTCCTGCCTTGTAAACCTTTGGATTCAAAATATAAATAACATATTTAGGGGAGCATGTAGGTGAGTATTAATTGCTTTCTGACATCCAACCTGGTTATTATATTTTTATATTCAATAGTGGGTTTTTATATAAAAGTGTATGGTTGTCTTCTTATGAACTAGAAGCTTAACAAGAGAAATTGTATGAAATATTATCCATTTCTTCAACTGTAGCAGATGTGGCTCAGTATTTCAGTAGGCTTCTGTAGTTCAAATTAAGCTCCACAGTTTGTAAAGAATCATAATTAAGTTAAGGATTGTTGCTATTTGTTAGATGCCTACTGATTCATTATTGAGTTTTTTAAAAATGAGGTTTATTTGAAGGTGATCCAGATGGTGGTTCCCCTCAGCTTCAGGGAAAGGGCTTGGATGGGGAAAAGGAAGGGTTATAGGCTCTGACCACGTGTGAGTCACAGAATGTTAAAGACATTCATTGGCTCTGTGCCATTTGGAGAATGGTTTGCTTGAATTTTGTCTCTTGGATATCAGTGAAGAGTGAATTCTCAAGTTTCACTCATACTAGTTTTTAAAAATGAAGTTTATGATCCATGCTTTTGGAAGATAAGCTTTCATTGTTTTCAGTGTTTGTATGGATTATGTTACTGCATTTTTAAGATGACAATTTGTTATAACAGAAAAATTTTACAGAGAGATTTACCCCCCAAAAAAAAATGTTTCTTGGTTTTAATTCTTTAGTGCAGATAATGGAATGGAAAACTTATGTCTCTTTTTGTGTGAATGTTTTATCTAAGCATCTAAATATCTTATTATTCCAATAAACAATATTCACAGGGTTCAGTTTCATTGATAATTAGTAATATAACTGAAATACATAGTAAAGGAAGAGTAAGTTACATAATAAGATAAATGATTTTTACTTACAAATATCATATTAATAAAAAACTATGCTTAAATTATGTTACCATTATTAAATGTGTAATGACAATTCTAAAAAAGGATTTTAAATTGATTGGCATATTTTTAAAAATCCTTGTTAGCATTAATGAGGAATTATACACCATAATGAACAACTTGAATATGTTCAAAATGAATTAATTGTGAAAAATAATGCTAAGTCATTTATTTTACCTTATATCTGGATGAACATTAAGAGCAAATATTTAGCATATATTTTTATATGTAAAATCATAGGCTTCACACTGCTGTATTCGTACATTCCTATATACTGGATACTTGTTAATTATTCTTTGATGGGCCAGGAACCATACATTAAAGAGTTATCTCAGCATCTTTCCAAATTTTCATATGGTTTAATTTAATTATAGGATTAGAATAATGCTTTAAATGATTAGAAAAAATTTTGTAGTTTATTTAATAAAATCTGAGGAAAAGCCCCAGTTCAAAGTTTCTCAAAACTATTTATATATTTAGCATATTTTAGCAATCTAATTTATCTCACATGTATGTATATTATATTTTAAATTTATAAATTTTACAAATAAAACAGATAAATTTCATGTATAAAATTAATAAACACTAATTAAAATAAAACACTAATCAAAAAATCAAGGCATATTTTCTTCTCAAATGCGTATTTTCTTTTCAAATGATATTCTCAATACTTCAGACAATTTTTTAAGGTATTATTTTTCAAATGAAAATAAAACTAACTCACCATTTGATAACTCCACTCTCTTGGTTCAAACTGATTATTCACAAATATATCTGTCCCATTGCAAAGTTTTAATCCGGTTTTGATATTCAGTCTTTGTGTTAGAAAAGGAAGAAGTTAAATAGTTGAAGAGAGACGTGATCCAAAGCTGGATACAGTAATGAATGCCTGTAATCTCAGTGGTTTATGAGGTTGAGGCAGGAGGATCATGAGTTCAAACCCAGCCTCAGCACTTTATCAAGGCCCTAAAGCAATTTAGTGAGGCCCTAAAGCAATTTATTGAGACTGCCTCAAAATAAAAAATTAAAATGGCTGGGGATGTGGTTCAGTGGTTAAGTGACCCTGGGTTCAATTCCTGGTACCAAAGATAGGGAGGGAGAACCAAAGCTTTTGATCGTAGACATGTCAAGTGTGACAACTGTTCCCAAGTTAGTACAGAGGATTTCATGTTTTATGTTAAATGGCTCACCATTTGCCTATAAAATAATTTCCAGTGTCTTCTCTTCAAGATTTTGGGGGAGGGTGAAGTCGTGATGGTTAGGTAGCTATGATCTGATCACATAGTCACAACCTTGTTCAGCCACCTATTGCAAGCTACATTCCTGTCTAGTTCCACCACCACTGTGGTAGCTGAATGTGTGCCTTGTAAATAGCAGATCTTATCTTATATGTGGTCAGACCCACTGGATAAGAATATAAACCACATGTCCATCATCTGTACTTGTTAATTTTTATTTATTTATTTATTTTTCTCTTCCTTTTCAGAATGCTCTTGTATCCAGCATTGAGTGTCTGTCTCAGATTCACTTTTTGCTCAGCTTTCCTGGCATGGCTTCAGATATTAGTACTCGCAGTCTTGTAGCTCCTGTCCTCTGAAATGTTATTTATTTGTTTATTTCTGCACCTCCTAAAAACAAGAAACTTGAATAAATTGAGGTTTTAAAATAGGTAATTGAATAACCATTTAGAACCTAAAAATGTTCCTGGTAAGCACATTTCTGGCAAGAAGAGCATCACGCATGGCACTAGTAATGTTGCTACTCATGTTTTTCAAACAAATGTGAGATACTCTTGGATGAGGATTGAGAAAATGCACATATAAAACAAATTAGTTTGGAGCATGGAAAAAATCCATATTGTGGATTCTCATTGGAATATTCATTGGTGCCTGAAGATTTATTTTATAGAAACTCACTTAAGATTGGCAGGATATTTAGCAGACATGTTTAGTCTCTATTATTGTGATACTTCATATCATGTCTTGGGATTCATGGGTAGCAGAGGGTAGGGGCTGTAGGAGGGGAATTAACTGAAAGTCAAGTGTCAGATTCTAGGACTTCGGTTCCCTTCTTGCATCTTGGTCACAGAATGCCAGAAGCATATGCACAACAGATGTGGATATTTGGAACTTCACCATGAAAAATGTACCTTATGTTGCAATCATGCTGTAATGAAGCCCATCATTTGACAAATCCCACTCAGTTTCACCCGAAACCAAATACATTCATTCTATATTTTGCTGCAATACTATTAAATAAGAAAAGTCAGTCAAGAATGACAAGATATTTCACCCAAGTTTCCAGGATGAAAGTTACCAAAGCAACCAAATAAATAACACCAATTTAAAAAGGAGCTCAGAAGAAAATTGAGACAATTCAGGAAGTGGACTGAAATTTCATAAAAGCTCTAAGTAATATACTTAGGGAGAAAAGTGAAGAATTTACCATCATAAGCACAATATACTTTTAAAACAGCATAAAAAATAACAAGAAAGAGCACTTAGAAAATTCTATTTTTTAAAATATATTTTTAGTTGTTATAGACCTTTATTTTATTTATTCATATATTTTGCTGAGAATTGAACCCAGTGCCTCACACATGCCAGGCTAGTGCGCTGTAGCTGAGCCCAAGCCCCAGCCCACAGAAAGTTCTATTTTTAAATAATGATTGTTGAAATAAACTGAAAACATTTATTAAGTAGGAAATATTCCTGAAAGTAAAAATGAAATCCAAAATGTAGACAATAAGAGTGAGAAGATAATTGAAACTTGATGATCAATCATGAAACTTCAATATCCATCTAACACAGTTACAGAAAAAGGGAAAAAATAAACAAAGATAAGAAAATTACCAAAGAAATATCAGGTAGAGTTGGGGGAGGGGAGACAGGGACAGGCTGGTAACCTGTACATACTACCTTAGGCGGGATAGGTTCTACTGCACAGAAATGTGACTCTAATCTATAATAATGTATTTTATATTCTAAAGTTGACAGAGAGAGGGTTTGAATGTTCTTATAGAAAGAAATGATGGATGTATGAGGTGATGGACATGCTAATTATCCTGATTTGATCATTACACAATGTACACAGGTAAGGAGACATCACAGTATACCTCATAAATATCTTTAATTATGTTTCAATTAAAAACAATTATAATTATGTCCTTCAGTGGTAGAGCACTTGCCTGGCATGTGTGAAGTACTGGGTTCAATCCTCAGCACCACATAAAAATAGATAAAGTAAAGATAGTTTGTCCATCTAAAACTTTAAAAATATTTAAAATAAAATAAACCTTAAATAATTTTTAAAAAGAAATGCCAAGAAAATATCCCATTACTGGAGAACATGAGCCTCTAAATTGGAAAGCACAAACAGACCCAATATAGTCAGTGATAAAAGATTCAATCCAAAAGTATATCATTATGAAAATTCAGTATAGTAGCATCAGAGAGATGATTCTGAACATTTAAAGAGAAAAAGGAAACAGGCTCAATGTACAAAGGGCTGAAAATAAGGAAAGCATTCAATTCCTTAACATCAATACTCAAATTTAAGGGATGATGGAGCAATGCATATCTTGAAAATTTTGAGGACAAAATTATTTTCAAGCTAGAATTGTGAAGATAGAACAAGATAATGCAAAATATTTGATTGTGCATTTTTTTTTCTCAGAAGATGTTGGAGGATGTGCTCCAGGATCCACCTAAAATAGAGAAATAAACCAATAAAGGGCATTCATGGGATTCAGGAAGCCAGAGCTGCAACCACTGAAACTTCAGTCAGAATGAAGGGAAACTGCTATCGTAGGGAGGCAGCAGGCTGCATTGCCACCAGTCCAGACAGGAATAGGAGCATTTGAGGGTGGGGATTGTGACACTGACTGTATCAGACAATACTGAGATCTGGGTGCATTTCAGAATTTACAGATGCTTTACAGATTTGAGGATATTAGCAATTGGTAATGACAAAATCAAACCAATAAAAAAGCATTGATTAATTACAAGGAAAAGAAAACGTTGATTAGGAAAGCATATACTACTTTTCTCAGTGATCATGAATAATAATCATAATGTTGAATGTTTCTAAAATATGATATATCTACTGGTAGTTTGAAGAGGAAAGAAAGACATTATTTAAGTTAGAAGGTAAATGCATATTAAAAAGATAATATCCAAGATTCGTATCTCAAGGAATCAAAGTAAAATTATATTCTCTAAAATTATGGAATTAAATTACAGAAATGAGAGCTAAAAGATTTGAGAATGGTGGCCTCTGGGAAACTGGACTAGAGAGGAGGAATGAGATGAAACAAGGAACAGCTATTTTCAACATTTGTTTTATAAAAATACTTGAAGTTTTAAATTGGATACATGCATTATTTGATAAAATTGAATGTACCCTGGTAGCTGTTGGAAGTTCACACAGTTATGTGAATGCAGTCTTCTCTTTTTCAACCTCATGTCCTGGAATCTCACTGCCCTCTCTCTGCTTCTGCCATTCTGGCTTCGTTGCTGTTCTTCACACACCAGGCATGACCTTGTCTGAGAGCTCTGCACCAGTGCCTGGACTGGTCTTCTCTCAGATGTCTTCCAGTTACCCACTGGTCCTTTTTGAGTCTTAGAATGCCATCTATTCAGCAAGGCCTCCTGTGACCCCCACTAGTGTAAAGTGGTACTCGCTTGTTGGTCTGCTATAAAGCTTTTCTTCACAGCCTTCTCACCCTCTTACATGGCATGTGATGACATCTTTCTTACTGAGTCTCTTTTCTCCTTTACTCCAATATAAGCTATGCAAGGACAGAATGTTTGTCATTTGTTGGTTGGGTTTTCAACAGTGTGTCCTGAGTTTCTACATATGTAAAATGTGTAGATAGAAAACTTATCATTTTAATGAACAACTCAGTGTTTCAGTAAGCTGTTCAATAGTAAGCAGACAGTATAAACTGGTTGAATGAATCAATTAAATGAAGGAAGAAATAAAGAAAGGAAGAGAATAAAAAATGGAGGCGTGGGTAAAGCAAGGCATACTGTTAGAAGGTAGTTGCTTTGTCTCATCAAATATATGATGGTTTCAGTATGAGTAGAGGCAAGATAAATGGAGAGAAGTGAATGGGTTTGGAACAGGTTTTGAGCATAGATTTGATATAATGGTGAGAAAATATGATTATTTCTAAAAGCAATTTTTCATTAATTTTGTGAGCTAAAAATAAGGAATACTCAAATTCTAATGTATGTTGGAAGTGAACAATACTCATGATCATGAAGAAATGGAATTAAAAATATTTAAGTTTCAGTTAAATTCATAGATGTTCGAGATTTGTAAAGGAAATAAAAATGATATTACTCAGCTAACATCAACAATATAAAAGTGGCAGAGCACTTGCCTAGCGTGTGTGAGGCACTGGGTTGGATCCTTAGCACCACATAAAAATAAACAAATAAAGTAAAGGCATTCTAACCATCTATAACTACAAAAAAACAAAAAATAAAAAACAATAAAAAAGTATCCAAACAAATTTATCATTTAGCTTGACTGTAGGTTGCAAAATGAGGATCGTGTGTGTGTGTGTGTGTGTTTTAGAATGTAAAAGCTCATGTCTAACATTAATGAAAGGTTTGCTGTTGTACTCATGTATTAGTCTTTTTTTTTCAATTAAAAGAACATTTCATTCCATTCTTGTTGATAACAATTTTATGTAAGTACAGTTCACTAACGTGAATAAAATTTTTATTAAAAAAGGGCATTACAGGGGCTGGGGATGTGGCTCAAGCGGTAGCGCACTTGCCTGGCATGCGTGCGGCCCGGGTTCGATCCTCAGCACCACATACAAAGACATTGTATCTGCCGAAAACTAAAAAAATAATAAATAAAAATTCTCTCTCTCTCTCTCTCTCTCTCTCTTTTAATTACTTTTATTAACTACTTTTTAATTAATTACATTAATTAATTACTTTTTAATTAACAGATAAGTTGTATGTTTTTATGATGAATAGCATGTTTTGAAGTGTTTCCTCATATATTTATCATTTTTGTATTATATAGTTATGACTGGGTTTAAGCTTTTGAGTAATTAAAAATTCTATCTTTTCAAGCTGGGGGTGTGGCTCAGTGGAAAAGCATTTGCCTAGCATGTGTGAGGCACTGGGTTCAATTCTCAGCACCACATATAAATAAATAACTAAATAAATAAATAAATAAAAAGGTCCATTGAGGACTAAAAATATTTTTAATTCTATGTTTTCATTCTGAATATATTTGAAAATGTTGATAGATTGATCTTATTGTACTGTAATCAGCCAGTTCAATAAAAGTAATTTTTTCTTGCCCCAGGAATAGAAATAACTAATACATAGACACTGTGGCTTTCTTTCATATTAACACATATGTTGCCGCAGTCTGGCTGGGCACAAAATAACCGAGCCACCACAAAAGCCTTGCAGATTCAAATAGCAACTCTTTATTCTCGAACTCTCACCGGCACTCTATACACACGTTCTGGGAAAATTCACCTCCACCAGGCTCTGCATCCCAAATACTCTCTGAATCCCAGGAGAACTCAGTGGGAACTCAAGGAGCGGGTGCCTGAGGCAGCAGGATACGCCCTATTCCCAGCAGGATCCACCTTAAACCTGGAACCGCCCTATTCCCAGCAGGATCCACACCCTAAACCTGGAACCTCCCTAAACCCAGATCCGCCCTGGTCCTTGAGCAGGGTCACCTTTCTCAAACATTCATGCAATGTCACTGCAAATGACCTGGGTCCAAGGCAAGCCCATTTCCACAATGGAGAGTCCTCCCTCTAAGCAACATTGGGTAGGCTGACAAGAAATTGCCATGCATCATTCCTACTTGGCTATGGCTCTCAGCTTCTCCCCCCTTCTGATTAATTAAACAACAAGCAATGTGGCTTAGGGACCCTGCCTGTTAGGTTGTCCAATTCAACATATGGTCCTTACCCGTCATCGGATGAGCTGACCTCTAGGCGTCAGCCTCCTGTCTTAGGTTGGTACCACTGCAATTGGATCATACCCGTCAATGACTATGGGTCCAGCATACAGCCATACTTGTGGATAGGCCTATGCACCAGTGGAGGGGTGAGGTTCTTTGCCTCACCTCTGTTGGCCCCCAAATTTTAGACCATCACTAGCAGAAGGGAGGAGGATACAGAAATGCCATGACACCAAGGCAATTGACAGCTCCTTTGGAAAAATTGCATCACTGGTGACACCATCAGCAAAGATATGCCAGCACTACCACAATTCGCTGCACCAACAGATAGTTCACAATGCATACAAGTGATACATAGTCCAGGCAAGTTCTGCAAGCAGTTCAAAGCGGAGGAATCTATCAATATGTCCATTTCCTCCCAAAGTAAATCGACTCCTTGATTGAGCATTACTTGTTGAGTTATTATTCATTGATGCATCAGTTTATATAGTTTACTGTGATAGCTATCATAGAAGCTGTAGTTTGGTTTTATCTTTGTCTTCACTGGCACTGGGATGAAGATAGGAATTCTGGCAATGATGCTAAAAAGAAATTATGTAACATTTCAACGGGTACTAAGAAAACAATTTTCTGAACAATTTACATTATCCTGAACAGAATTATTAAATATAATGAAAAGGAAAGGTGAAAGTAAACAAACAGATCTGTTAACTTCCTTTAAAAACAATCCTTAACAGCTGTTTACCTAATTTAAATTAAACCATTTAAATCACGTGAATAAAAAAAAATTTGAATCCATTTTTTCATGAGCGCTCCTCATATATGAAATATGGACATATGCACATACAGACATACAACACAAAACAGAAGTGTGCACACATAACATACAACACATAAGACAATAAAGGCCTTGTAGCTTACACAGGTGAAATCTCCATTGCAATGTTTAAAAACTCCACAGTCAAAAAGTAAAACTGATCAGAAAAACATTAACCTAGGTTTGTATGAGCTCAAAAAATAAAATAGAACTTTATGATGTGGAAAAATGCAATAATAAAATAGATATTGAAAAAAGCATCCTGGTTAATCACTGTCACAGATGTAAGAATAGCCGAGCTGGAGTTCTGGATATCAGCTGTTATGGATTTGAGTCAAATCATCTTCTTTTTGGTCTGTGGAAATTGCTTTGGTTAGTCTCTCTGGAATCCAAATTGGCTGCTGTTCTCCCTGTGGAAACACACAAACAGAACTCCGACTCCAGACAATCACTGGGTCAGGACCTTTCCATTGTCCTGTTAGAGTATCTTTCCAAAGTACCTTAGGCTTATGTACATTTTTTGGATACATATGCCTTTCCGCAGCACTAAGTCCTGATCAATCCAAATTTAAAAAGTTTAGAGTAAAAAGGGTTATTTTAAGTTTATCTTTGGGGGATATATACCCCTTTCCAATTCCCTCTTTTTCCTTCAATATGTACGTTTTAATAGTTTGATGAGCTCTTTCAACTATGCCTTGTCCCTGTGGATTGTATGGGATTCCTGTTATATGAGTAATACCAAATGATAAGCAAAATTGTTTAAAAGAGATAGAGGTATAGCCAGGACCATTATCTGTTTTTTAACTGTTTTGGAACGCCCACAGTGGCAAAATTTTGTAAGCAATGAGCTATAACATCTTTAGTTTTTTCTTCGGCATGAAGGGAGCCCATCAAAAATCCGGAAGAAGTATCAACTGTAACATGCAAATATTTTAATTCTCCAAATTCTGGCAAGTGTGTGATGTCCATCTGCCAAATATTGTTAGGTATAAGTCCTCTAGGATTGACTCCAAGATTAACTTTGGCAAAAAGGTCACACAATTTTGACATTGTTTTATTATATGTCTGGCTTGTTCCTTAGTTATTTTAAAACGCTTTTGTAAAGTATTAGCATTAACATGGAACCTTTTATGAAAATTTGTAGCTTCTTCTAGTGTAGAGAAAATATGTATGTCATGTGTAGTTTTATCTGCTAAATCATTGCCCAAACTAAGGGCTCCAGGCAATCCTGTATGTGCCCTGATATGTCCTATAAAGAATGGATCTTTTCTGTCCCAGATTAGACTTTGTATAGTGGAAAACAAAGAGAAAACAATAGAGGAAGGAGAAATCCTACCAGCATCTTCAAGGGATACTATAGCATTAACTACATACTGACTATCAGAAAATAAATTAAATACAGAATCTTTAAACATCACAAAAGCTTGTAATACTGCATTAAGCTCTACCTTTTGAGCTGATTGTTTGGGTACTAAAAATGTAAAAGTTTGATCAGGGGTAACTACTGCTGCTGTACCATTATGTGACCCATCAGTGAATATATTTGGAGCATTTATGATAGGGGTTTTTCTTGTCATTTTTGGAAAAAATACAGGATGCGAGGACCAAAAAGACAACAAAGGATTAGATGGTAAGTGATTATCAAATGAAACATTAGATTTACACATGATTATTGCCCAAGTATTTAACTCATTAGCTAACTCATCAATTTGATCCATAGTATATGGAGTAATAATTTTATTGGGAGAAATTCCAAACACTCCCTTCGCTGCTTTTATTCCTTTGAGTATTAATTGTCCTACAGCCTCAGGATACCTAGTAAGAATAGTGTTAGGAGAATAAGATAAATGTATCCACAATAATGGACCTTCTTGCCAAAATACTCCTGTAGGAATATTTTTTGTTGGTAGTACAATAAATAATAAAGGCAAACTTATATCAATTCTATCCAAATGCATATTTTCCATATATGTTTCAATAATTTTTAATGCCTTTCTTGCTTTAGGAGTTAACATGCAGGGTGAATTTGGATCTGATGGACCTTTTAGGATATCAAATAAAGGTCCCAACTCTCCTGTTGGTATGCCTAGATAAGGCCTTATCCAATTTATGTCTCCCAATAACTTTTGAAAGTCGTTAAGTGATTTGAGTTGATCTACTCGTATTTGAATTTTTGGTGGACGGACCATGGTTGAGGATAATAGAACTCCTAAATGATTAATTGGAAAATTTAATTGTACTTTATCTATTGCTATCTCTAGATTATAATTTTTTAATAAGTTTGTCAGTGTGGCATAACATTCCAGCAATGTGTTTTTATCTTTATGTGCTAATAATACATCATCCATATAGTGAAATATTTGTAGTTCAGGATTTTGATTTCTAAGTGGCTGGATTGCTTTGTTAACATAAATTTAACACATAGTTGGACTGTTAGCCATCCCTTGAGGGAGTACTTTCCATTCATATCTCTGATCAAGACCTTCATGATTTAGTGCAGGGATCGTAAATGCAAAACGTGGACTATCCTCAGGATGAATTGGAATTGAAAAAAAAACAATATTTAATATCTATAGCTAAAACATGCCAGGTTTTTGGCAAAGCAGACAATTGAGGAATCCCTGATTGCAGGTCCCATAATAACCATCTCATTATTAATGGCTCTTAAATCTTGCAATAATCTCCATTTACCAGATTTCTTTTTGATGACAAAAATGGGAGTATTATGGGGAGATACGGAAGGTTGTATATGTCCTTCCACTAATTGTTGTTTGACTGGGTCATGGGCTACTTGTATCTTTTCTTTAGTTGGGCCACTGAGGAACCCACACTGGTCTTTATGATTTCCAAGTAATTTTGATTCTCTCAGTGGCCCTTTCTGAAAACCCAATCCATGTCTATTTATTCCTTGATCTATTTGAATTGGTGCTGCTATACCTTGTTTTTGTTCTCCTAATCTTTTTTCTTTCCTAAAACCTTGTCTAGCCCTAGTAGTGGGTGCATTAGGATTGATGTTATTTGTTAACGTCAAACCTAATTGATCTAGGATATCTCGTCCCCGTAAATTTATAGGAAGATGATCCAATACATATGGCTGTATAATTCCTTCACATCCTTCAGGATCCTTCCAATCTAATACCATTGCACTTCTATGGGGATTAGTCGCCACTCCTAGGCGTCAAAGCGTTTGAGTGGCTTGTTGTAATGGCCAATGTTTTGGCCATTCTTGACAAGGTATGATGCTAAGGTCAGCACCTGTGTCCAGTAGTCCATTAAATTCATGTCCTTGAATATTTAGTTTTAGCATTGGGCAAGAATCTAAATTTAAAGACAGCATAGCCCAATCTACACCTGTGGAGCCTAATCCCCTGGAACCTCTTTCTACACTATGACTAGAAAATTTATCATGTATGCTGGGTATTATTAACAACTGTGCTATTCTATCTCCTGGTAAAATTACTGATATACCTCTTGGAGAACTAGCTATAATTTTTATTTCACCTACATAATCGGGATCAATTACCCTAGGACTTATCATAAGTCCTTTTAGTGTAGAAGAACTGCATCCAAATAATAAGCCTACTGTTCCTTGGGGAAGAGGTCCTTTTACTCCTGTGGGAATGATTTGAACTCCCATCTCTGGAGTTAGTACTGCTCTGGCAGAGGTGCAGATGTCCAACCTTGCGCTCCCTCTGGTTTGTCTGATGAGGGATTTAATGGACAATGTGTCCTGGGCACTACCCTGATGGTGTTGCTGGGTTCCTCCACTGCCCCGTATATTTGTGGTTGTGGGCCCCGGAGCATTGGGCCCCCCAGTCCATTTTTTGGCAATGGAGCCTGATGCCTTTCTCCACGATATCGTGGGTAAATACCTGGTCCTTGTCCGTTTTTTGATAAGGGAGTACCCTCTATGGTGGTTTGAGAATGGCATTCATTAGCCCAATGTCTCCCTCTACGGCATCGTGGGCAAATACCCGGTATTCTATTTCTTTGATACCTAGTTTTGTTAAACCCTTTTCCTATGGGGCAATTCCTTTTAAAATGTCCTTTTTGTTCACAATTGTAGCATGTTTTTGGCCTGGCATCTAAAGCCTGTTGTACTGTAGCTGCCAAGACATGCCGTTGTTCATTAATGTCTCTACATAATTTAATATATAGTTTAAATATTCATGTTTCCATGGTCTAATAACCTCTCTGCAGTAACAATTTGCTTGGTCATAAGCCAGTTGTTTTATTAATGGCATTGCTTGTTCTGTATTCCCAAAAATTCTGGGAGCTGTTTGAGTAAGCCTATCTACAAATTCAGCATAAGGTTCATTAGCTCTCTGTATTATCTTAGATAGCTGACCTTGTAAATCTCCATGTCCTTGTAAAGTCTTCCATGCCCTAACTGCGTCTGCAGCAATTTGTGCATATATAGCAGGATCATATTCAATTTGTTGCCATTGACCCTCATAAGGTCCTTTTCCTAACAACATATCTAGATTTCTTTGAGGGTAACCGGCTGCTGCATTTCGCCTAGCTGTCTCCGAGCAAAATTCCTCATTGGCAACCTTCCATAACAAATATTGTGCTCCATTTAGCACAGATTTACACATGCTAGCCCAATCTGCTGGCGTCATGTCCAAGTTGGTAATGGATTCGACCATGCTTACCGTGAAGGGTGCTTGGGGACCATAGGTTGTTATAGCCTCCTTTAACTGCTTCACTATTTTGAAATCTAAAGCACGGTGAATTCGCTGCCCTCCTGTCTGCTCAAGTACAGGGCATGCTAATCTTTGAGGTCCTGTCTCAGGATCCCATTTATCAACTATGGGGGTTGAGGGCCACTCAGCTGTCTCCATAGGTGGAGCTGTTGGTTGAATTATGACCTCTGGTGATAGAACGGAGTTAGTAGCAGCCTCCTGTTGTAGCCTTTTTCCTAATAGCCCCTTTTCCTTTAAATTTTCTTCCTCTGTCTGACTAGCTCAAGAGACCTTCTCTTTTGCTTGATCTAAATTGTCTTTCTCCATGGTCTGAACCTCTAACAATTTACTTAACACTCTTTTGGTTTGTTTTTTTACTAATTTCTAATCTACTATAAAGATAATGCAACCCAATAAGATAACACAAAACAAAACCGAAACTGAATGAAACAAAAACGGAATAAAAAAATCGTTGTATCAATTTTCTCTTCCTCAGGGCCGACAAACTTCAAACCTTGAGCCAACCATTTTTCCCAGTTTGCCTGAGAAATTTCTAGGGATAGGCAGCTTGAAACAAAAACAAAATAAATCAAAACAAGAACACATTGTTTTTTGAAATGGTCACCCATTCTCTTGCCTTCCCTCAGGGGCGAGCAATTTCACTTACCTCTAAGCTTCAGGCGTCCCCTGCATGGACCACCAACTGCCACAGTCTGGCTGGGCACAAAATAACTGATCCACCACAAAAGCCTTGTAGATTCAAACAGCAACTCTTTATTCTCGAACTCTCACCAGCACTCTATACGCACGTTCTGGGAAAATTCACCTTCACTGGGCTCTGCATCCCAAATATTCTCTGAATCCCATGAGAACTCAATGGGAACTCAAGGAGCAGGCACCTGAGGCAGCAGGATACGCCCTATTCCCAGCAGGATCCACCTTAAACCTGGAATGGCCCTATTCCCAGCAGGATCCACACCCTAAACCTGGAACCGCCCTAAACCCCTAAACCCGGATCTGCCCTGGTCCTTGAGCAGGGTCACCTTTCTCAAACATTCATGCAATGTCACTGCAAATGACCTGGGTAATTTGGTAAAATGGGCAAGCCCATTTCCACAATGGAGAGTCCTCCCTCTAAGCAACATTGGGTAGGCTGACAAGGAAATTGCCATGCATCATTCCTACTTGGCTATGGCTCTCAGCAATATGTTTCTATACTGAATACATCTAAGAATGCTTCATTCATAAATTCTGATGCCCATCTTTAGCAGGTATGCACAGCAGCCTTCTGACTCAATATCTCTGACTCTTCTTTTCCTTGCCCTTTCATTTTCCTTCCCTTTTCTGAATCCTAGATGGGTGGCAGGGGTGGTAAAATGGTATGGTTGTGAAAGACCAAACTTTCCAAGATCTTTCCCCCTGCTGAAGATTACTGAGGGAGAGATCAATAGGAAGGGGAAAAGCTACAGAGGAAACCATCCTTTTTTTCAGTTAATCTGCAATGTGAACTCAACTCTGCTCAAACAATTGTGGCTCTCATTTATATGCATCATATAAGAAAAAGAATTATGTATTCATAGCTGCTTGATTTTTATGCATATATATGAAATATTTTTTTATTTGATGAGCAATTTAGTATTTCAAAAAACTATCTGTTATTGTAGGTACCTAGACCTCTCTAACTAAGGTCCCTTCCAACACTTATTTCAATGGCAAATCTGCCCAGGAAGAACTTAAAGAGGAAGAATTAATTAAAGTTCTGTTCATAAGCTACTAATCAAGAAATAGAGTTATTCTGAAAAGGGAAGTAGAAATTACATTTGAAATAAAAAAATCATGATGAAGTATATTCCAAAAGTATGAAAACAAATTCCTTTTTATCTGACAGGGTTAATGTATAATTGAAGATTTTAATAACTGAACAGACGGAAGTATTAGATAAAGTCAAGAAAGGCTAGGAAATCCTGGAGGCAGTTTGAAGTTAATTTCATATATTGTTAACTGCAACTTCTTTATATGAAAAAATGAAAAATCTGCACTTCATTATGAATACCATGTCTCTATCCACTGCTCCTTGATAGCAGCCAATTTGGGGAGACACTAAATGATGTTTACTAAGTTGACAATGTGTTTAGCAGGGCTTTATTTACACTCATTCTGTATTCAGTCATTGTTTTTATTCATTTTTATGTTAGATATTTATTGAATACTTACTCTATGCCTATTGAGATTGAAGGGTGTTTTAATGAGCTTTCTCATTGCTATAACCAAAACACCAACAAGAATAACTTAAGGATAGAAAATTTAGTTGGGCTCCCAATTTCAGAAGTCTCAGTCTATAGATGGTTGACTCCATTGCTGTGGAACAGGTGAGGCAGCATATCATAGGGGAAGGGGCCAGTGGAATAAAGATGCTCCCCTCATGGTAGCAGACAGCAGAGGAATGGAGGGAGGGAGGGGGAGAGAATGGTGAAGTGGGTAGGGCCATAGGCAGAACATTCCTTCCAGGGCATGGCCTCAGTGACTCAGCTCCTCCAGCCACATCCATCTTCCCATAGTTATACTCAGTCCATTCAGACTAGGATGGACTGATTAGGTTACAGCTCTCACAGTCCAATCATTTTACCTCTGAATATTCCTGCATTAACAGGAGCTTTTGGGGGACAACTGAAATCCAAAACATAACAAGTAGCTCATTGGCTTCTAAGCTCTTAAAGTGATCTCCAGACAAAAGGGAGATAGGCGTACATTCACAGAAGGAGGATGGCTATTGCCACTGGAAGAGTGTATGGAAGTGCCTGTGCCTAGTGTGTATTTGGTTGAGGAGGGGAGAGGAAGGATGGTTTTAGTGTAGCAGGACTTGTGTGTATTATAGGAGCCAAAGAAGAAAATTAGGGAATAGAGAAAAGTTGAAGCTCAAGAAATTCTGGAGTAGAGACGAAGATAGGAAAGAGTGGGGACACTTTCCTCTATGAGATACAATGAGAAAGAGGTCTGTCAGTGAATGTAGAAGTTAGTTAAAAGGTGGAGAGGTGGGAACTTGCAATATATCCTGTGTAAATGCTTCCATTTTCTTGGTGATAACAAAATATTGAGTCAGTTCTTACCCATAAGAGGAGAGATTAAGCATAGTCACTGCTCTGTAGAGGAACAGAGAGGATTAAATGGATTACAAGTGGCAGGAAGTATGCTCCCGATAATGTAAATCCTAAATTCAGTGAATTTCTTCAGTGGATATTTTTTTTCTACTTAACATAATATTATTTATTTATTTAACATATTATTATTATTATTACTTATTTCTTACATACATGACAATAGTGGAATGCTAAAATAAATGCCGAATGTTTTCTCTGATATAAGGGGGGTGACTCAAAGTGAGGTAGGGAGGGAGAGCATGGGAGGAAGATTACCTGTAGAGAATGAATATTTTTTGAGCACCACAGTGTGCCTGGTTAAGTGTCAGGTATATAGTGGGAAACAAGACAGAATGTTGATGCTCAAGGGATTCATAGTCTAGCACACTAAAGAAATAATTAAAACATATTAGACAAAATATGACTCAGTTGTAACTGTGAGAAAGACTGTGTGTATCAAGGGAGTGTTATTAAGTTACCATGTGAAGGATGAGAAGGACTTGGGGTGGGGAGGGGTGTGAGGAGGCAGAGAAAGGAGGAAATAGAGATATCAGGTGTATAAACAGCTAAGCAAGGTCCCTGAGACAGGAAGGAGCTGGAGGGTGGCAAGGCCATGGTGTCCCTGCTGGGTTACAGATATGCCTAATATCCTTTGTCCAGCTCTTGTGTGCTACCCAAGGCACTGCAAAAATTATCATTTTCTTACTGCACCATGATATGAACTAATTTGAGAAGACCTGCATTAGGAGAACTGACCCAAGGAAATTTTCCTCTTTAACACCAGCAAGGTGCATGGAACAGATGAGACATTTGGATATTTTGGTTGATTTGGCACCTCTCCTGTGTTTACAGCTTTTGAATTGATTGGTTTATTTAGCAATACATATTTTTTTAAAAAGTGATGTTACATTTATCCTGTGCTAATTAAATAAATATTGTAAATTATCACTGAGATGCCAGTAAAATGAAAGCTTCTCTTGGGATTGCTTATCAAGAGATTTGGACAATTCCCTTACCTTACCCCTTAGGGTATGGGAAGAATTTTCTATCATTTCTTTTTCATGAATGTGTTTTTACTTCAATGGAATAAGAGTGAATGAAATTTCAGATTATTGAATATTTGACCAAAATTATTCTCAACTTATTTGCACAGATTAAATAAATAATTCAGTAAATCATAAAGTTCTGGCAAAAATATTGTAGTTTATAGTTTAATTGTTGGGAAAAATAAGAACTGTTACCTGGAATTATCCAGCAGTCTATATTCCAGGTTTTGTGTGTGTGTGTGTGTGTGTGTGTGTGTGGTGTATGTGCTAGGGATTGAACTCAGGGCACTCAACCACTGAGCCACATCCTTAGCCCTATTTTTTTTATTTAGATAAAGGGTCTCACTGAGTTGCTTAGCACCTCTCCATTACTGGGGTTGGCTTTGAACTTGTGATCCTCCTGTCTCAGCCTCTTAAGCCACTGGGATTTACAGGGGTGCACCACTGCTCCCAGCTATATTCAGTTTTTAATCTGGTACTTTATTTTTTGCCTCTTTATAAAGTGCGTACACAAGAGAAGCAAAAACCTGGTATTGCCTCTCTCACCTCTGTGAAATCGTGTGTTTACCACTGCCTTAAATGATTGATTTATGGATGCTTGTTTTTTTTTTTTTTCAGGATTTTTTAAGCATTACTTTTTTATTTGTGTGGAAACAGTTATTAAACATACTATTAATTTCTGGTTGTAATCTGTATTACAAAGGTATGTTGCCTAAAGTCCCAAGTAAGCATCATGCGCTGAAAGGATACCAATGCTCTTTCTTTTTGTCCCCAAATATAAACCTCTGGAGATGTGGTGAGAGAGAAAGGCATCCAAGTGTGTGTCCATGGCAATCTGCTGGCTGTGTGCAGGAAGTTGCAGCGGCATTAAGCCATGAAAAAGATCGATTGTTTTTTGTGAAAAATCCCCAAGACATGCCTTGAATTCAGAGACTCAAGTTCATTAAAATCATAAACCACCTATTAATCTCTCTCTCTTTTCATTTTTATTTATTTATTTTGTTAAAATGTCTTTGGTGGTCAGTGGTATTTTAAAGAATAATTTTTAAAATTTTTGATTAAAATAAGAACATAATGGGATTGTTGAAGACCATAAAATAAAATCCTCAATGCTGTTTTCTTCCTGAAGAGGTTTTTTCTGCATTCTTGCCTAACCTCTCTTACCTAGAACTGAACATGATGTGAGATTGGTGACTTTCATTACTTTACTCACTCATGTGCTATGCACCATGCTGGTTTTACATATAACAACCTTTCCAGGGTTTTGCTTTTATAACCCAAACTATTGTTCAGTTTCCCATTTGATGCACTAGGCATCATGAGCGTCATCACATAAAAGACTAATAAAATTACATTAGTTCTTGTTGGTTGTGCTGAAGAGATGACAGTCATCTTTCTCCCTGATATGCAAGGCCCACTAGAACATGACAATATACTGGGCACACACTCCTTCAGGTGACAAGGGAGCTCTGTGAGAGATGGGAAAGCTGTGTCAGGGCAACACCACTGGTTTCCCTGACATGTACCACCATCCCAAATAACTAGTCACTCTCTGATTCAGAGGATCAAAGCATCCTTTGGAATCTGTATCACCTAGAAATGTTCAGGGAGAAATGAAGGCACACTCTCAAAAGGTCTGGCAGGGGTCTGCCTGGGAAATGCCAAACTACTAATGCTTCTTGGTCTGAAACTAGAGAAATTTCTGAGAATTTAATCTTTATAAGAAGTATTACTTTCATTTTATATTGTATGAATCAAAACATTTTATGAGGAGGTACGTACATACCATTTAAAATGAAAGGGGTTGAGACTTTCTGAAAGTTATTTCTGAGGTTTGAAAAAAGGTAGCCTGAAATGATTTGTATTTTGGTAGTCAATATTTTCTTAGTTTGCCAATGATCTTGAATGACATGTCAAAGTATGATGCTGCTAGTTCATGACCTTCTTGAGCACACAATGCATATTAATGAGATTTTATTTTGAAGGTTAAATCAATTTATCTTTGGCTAGACATATAGTAGATTATCAATTAAACATTATCCATCAAAATTATTTGCCATTAGTGATATTAATGTCAGAAGTATAAACTTCAGAAATGTATGCTCACTTAGATGTTTAAAAATATATGGAAGGAAATATATTTTATTTTAATATCTCGTGGCTTAATAGTATATCATACACAAATTTCAAGGCTTAAATCTTTGCTAAAAGCACTTTATGTTTTAGACTTAGAAACATTGACTTGTCCATAGAGCTAGCCCTCCTGAGGTGCAAAAATGCTACCCCATGCTCTTCTGGAAGATGCTCTTCTTTAACCATTGCCATTACCACATTAAACACTGCAGGGGTATGTTAATTATCTTGAGGTGTCCCAGGGGCCCAGTAACTTCAGGGCAAAATGCCAGTGATGTCCTGGTTGCAATCCCAGCCAAAACACTGCATTAACTTGTTGGGTCTCTTGACATCCTCACAAATTAAACAGTAAACCTGGAGAGAAAACACATTTGTTCCAACTGAGTTAACTATTTCAAAATAAATAATATCCCACCCCTGGCCAACCATTTGCAATTGTGTGTAAAATATAACTAATGAAATGTATTCTCCAAGGCTATTAATTATGTACTGAACAAGAAGGCTTTATAAATATTGATCCTCAAAGTGCAAAAAAAAACCTTTGTTATCCAGGCAACCTAATGAACAACTTTGAGCATCTGCCACTGCAGAGAGCATTCAAGTTTTAGCCCAAACTTGGGAACATCTGTTATAACAGTGGGCCCCTAACTCAGTGCTGTCATCAGTCAGGATAGATAACCAATCACAAGACTTGAAGATAAGAGTTGTGATTGGTGGTTGAATCCAATCATCTCTTCCTAAGGCCGACTTTGGCGGTTCACAGAATGAGGATCTTGGAAACACCACACTCCAAGCATAATGCATTTATCTGCATGAGAGAGAGAGTACAAGAGGGATGCTTTGAAGAGTCCAGCATGGGATGGAGAGTTTAAGTATCAAGCAGAGGAAAGTGAAGCAAATAAAATGATTCTGCGGGCCTTATACACTCTCAATAGGATTTGAGCAGTTTCTACTGACTGCAAATAAACCTTACAATGGATAAAAATGAGATGATGAGTAATAATTATCACCTGTTAATCTGTTGGCAAGGAAACACTTAAATCTACCAAGAAAGCTGATGTAATCTTTTTAAAATGTGCAGTTATGAAAAATTCAGTGACTATATAATGTAGTCAGGAGCTTGGTAACCATTGAAAGTCAACTAATGAGTGATGTTATCAAGGCATTTAATTTCTTAAAATTGCTATTGGGAAAAATGGTTGAAACCAAAGAATTTCTTCAAAATGTAAATACTACAAACTTTGAAATAAATAAATAATAATCTTCTGTTCTTTTCCAAAACAAGGAAAGTGTTAATGTTGTCAAATTTTTTAAAATGTGATCATTTTAAAAATGCAATGAAGCAGCTGGGTAAGAGTAATTCCTCTAAATTTAACTATAAAATTAAATATTTTATTTTCGGTGTTCATGTGATTCTTGAGGGAAAAATAATTCAACATTTGATTACTGTAAGGATTCATATTTTCCATTCGGGTTGAGTGTTCGTACTTATCTTGATGACTAAAGAGTACTTGAGGCTGAGAACCAGATAAAAACAGTAAACAAGTGAATAATTTTGTGAATGAGCAAGCATATACTATAAAGAGTGTATATATGTTGAAATTTTTTGATTTTGTATCATTATTGAAAATTTTAAAACAATGTATGCCTGAAAAGTATTTGAGAAATGATATGCATTGATATAAGTGCATTTTTTCTAAAATATGTTTACTATTAAAGAATCCTTCCTGTGAATAAAGTTTCCTTTTCTAGTCTAATAAAAATAATCTAAATGGAATTCAAAACATATCAAAACGAATTCTCAGTCAATAGGCTGAAAAAGGGTCCATAAAATATGCCTTGCCCAGACATAACTACATAACAAATCAGTCAACATACTGGCAGCAATTTTAACATATGGTCCACACCTATTTCAGAATACGCTGCTAATACATAAAGCTGCCAGATTTTCCTGCTTAAAGTATTAACACTTATGTTTAATTTGTCTATGCAGGAGTGTTGATTTAGAAATAAGGCACCAACGAAAATAGGGTGTTTCAAGGTTTACCCACAAATAGAGGACCCAGTTAATCTGAGCATCATGGCCATTAAGATAACCTGAAAAATTGCAACATCACTTATTATGCTATTGCACTTGTTTTTAATTATCTGTAGCCAAAGTACTTACATGCCTACCATGTGTTTGTGATTTCCTAAGCCTAACATCAAAATGCTGTTAATGTTACATCTATGCTGCAATTTCTTTTTTTTTTTTAATTTTTTATTGTGGGTTGTTCAAAACATTACAAATTTCTTGACATATCATATTCCACACTTTGATTCAAGTGGGTTATGAACTCCCACCTTCACCCCATACACAGATTGCAAAATCACATCAGTTACACATCCATTGATTTACAAATTGCCATACTAGTGTCTGTTGTGCTCCGCTGCCTTTCCTATCCTCCACCCTCCCCCCTCCCCACCTCTCCCCTCCCCTCCCCTCCTCTCTCTCTACCCCCTCCACTGTATAACCCTGAGGGTCTCCTTCCATTACCGTGCAATTTCCCTTCTCTCTCCCTTTCCCTCCCACCTCTCATCCCTGTTTAATGTTAATCTTCTTCTCCTGCTCTTCCTCCCTACTCTGTTCTTAGTTACTTTCCTTATATCAAAGAAGACATTTGGCATTTGTTTTTTAGGGATTGGCTAGCTTCACTTAGCATAATCTGCTCTAATGCCATCCATTTCCCTGTAAATTCTATGATTTTGTCATTTTTTAATGCAGAGTAATACTCCATTGTGTATAAATGCCACATTTTTTTTATCCATTCGTCTATTGAAGGGCATCTAGGTTGGTTCCACAGTCTTGCTATTGTGAACTGTGCTGCTATGAACATCGATGTAGCAGTGTCCCTGTAGCATGCTCTTTTTAGGTCTTTAGGGAATAGACGAAGAAGGGGAATAGCTGGGTGAAATGGTGGCTCCATTCCCAGCTTTCCAAGAAATCTCCATACTGCTTTCCAAATTGGCTGCACCAATCTGCAGTCCCACCAGCAATGTACAAGTGTACCCTTTTCCCCACATCCTCGCCAGCACTTGTTGTTGTTTGACTTCCTAATGGCTGCCAATCTTACTGGAGTGAGATGGTATCTTAGGGTGGTTTTGATTTGCATTTCTCTGACAGCTAGAGATGTTGAGCATTTTTTCATGTACTTGTTGATTGACTGTATGTCCTCCTCTGAGAAGTGTCTGTTCAGGTCCTTGGCCCATTTGTTGATTGGGTTGTTTGTTCTCTTATTGTCTAATTTTTTGAGTTCTTTGTATACTCTGGATATTAGGGCTCTATCTGAAGTGTGAGGAGTAAAGATTTTTTCCCAGGGTGTAGGCTCCCTATTTACCTCTCTTATTGTTTCTTTTGCTGAGAAAAAACTTTTTAGTTTGATTAAGTCCCATTTGTTGATTCTAGTTATTAACTTTTGTGCTATGGGTGTCCTATTGAGGAATTTGGAGCCCGACCCCACCGACTGTAGATCGTAGCCAACTTTTTCTTCTATCAGACGGCGCGTCTCTGATTTGATATCAAGCTCCTTGATCCATTTTGAATTCACTTTTGTGCATGGCGAGAGAAAGGGATTCAGTTTCATTTTGTTGCATATGGATTTCCAGTTTTCCCAGCACCATTTGTTGAAGATGCTATCCTTCCTCCATTGCATGCTTTTAGCCCCTTTATCAAATATAAGATAGTTGTAGTTTTGTGGATTGGTTTCTGTGTCCTCTATTCTGTACCATTGGTCCACCCGCCTGTTTTGGTACCAGTACCATGCTGTTTTTGTTACTATTGCTCTGTAGTATAGTTCGAAGTCTGGTATCGCTATACCGCCTGATTCACACTTCTTGCTTAGCATTGTTTTTGCTATTCTGGGTCTTTTATTTTTCCATATGAATTTCATGATTGCTTTCTCTATTTCTACAAGAAATGCCGTTGGGATTTTGATTGGCATTGCATTAAACCTATAGAGAACTTTTGGTAATATCGCCATTTTGATGATGTTAGTTCTGCCTATCCATGAACAGGGTATATTTTTCCATCTTCTAAGATCTTCTTCTATTTCTCTCTTTAGGGTTCTGTAGTTTTCATTGTATAAGTCTTTCACCTCTTTTGTTAGGTTGATTCCCAACAATCCTCTGAAATGGAAATGAGGACAACCACTCCATTCAAAATATCTTAAAAAAAAATATGCTGCAATTTCTTGTAAGGACAAGCTTTAATTGTGGTACTTGGGATCAAACCCAGGGCTTCCCTAATGTTAAGAAAGTGCACCTCCACCAAGCTACATTCCAAGGCTCCAAAATATAATTGTAGAGGCTTCATATTTATTTCTTATTATGAACATTAACTAATTATTTAAATTTCTCCTATGTTTGTGCATCAACATATTTTCCAGTTGTTCTCCTTATACTTTCAGTGCTCTAAATATTTTGAAACATAATCCTATGTCTTTGCCTCAGTTAACTTTTTAAAATCTATTCCTAATGTGTATAAGAGTATTAAACATTTTAAGGATGTTGGTAACTCTTGCCAACTGACTTCCCAGAAACTTTATACTAGTTATTTTTCCCATCTGTGTGTCAGAGGACATCTCGAGATTTTTTGAGCATCGTTGAATACTGTTTAAAATAATAATAAACTTTTGACAACCTATTAACTAGAAAAATGCTATCTCAAGTTTTATTTTACTTTGATACTCAAAGTCTAACAGTTCTTTGTAGATTTATTAATTATATTAGCATTTAAAAAACTATGTTTAGAAAATACATAGTTATATTTGTTTAATGTATTTTAGCAGTTAGCAATAGCAGCATATATAATTTGCATTTCATTAAACATTTCATATATAAGCTTTAAATTTTATGTAATCAAAACTTTGAATATTTGTTTATATCTTTTCTGCATGCATAGAAAGTCAATCTCCAGGGGCTGGTGCTGTAGCTCAGTGGCAGAGTTTCATCCTTAGCACCACATAAAAAATAAATAAACAAATAAATAAATAAATATACAAATAAAATAAAGGCATACTTTCCATCTACAACTAAAATAATAGAAAGTCATTCTCTATCTTATGATAAATTAAATAAATAATAATGTATTTTATAACTTTTGTCCATTGGTTTTTAAAACATTGTTAATCCACTTGTAATTTATTTTGATATATGTACAAAGAAAGTGTGATTTGAATTCCTTTTCCAAATAGCCAGTGTTCCTTGTATGTTGAACTTTCATTCTTGCCTCATGTTTGTGATATTTGCTTTATCATAGATTAAGCTTGCATCTACACTAAGTTCAATTTTAATGTGTTGTTCTTTGTTTCTTGATCTGCCTGTTTGTTTATCATTTTAAAGATATTGGCTAACCAAGCACATATTATTTCACTTTTCCTAAATTGTTTATTACTTTGCATGTATACTTGCATATAAACTTAAGAATATTTTTTTTTCAAATAAAAACATCACAGTGAGATTTGATCTATTTATTAATCTAGAAAGAGTTAATAGTTTCCCCAAATTCAATGTCCCTATTGAGGAATGTGGTAGGTCTCTTCATTTATTCACATTTTCTTTTATATTTATAATAAGTCTATCTTTTACTTACGCACTTTCTCTGTGTTTTATGCCATTCATGGTAAATCTGAGTGGAATTCCATTGTATCCTCTAATTGCTTACATCAGGGTGCCAATTGTCCAGAACATCCGAGTGATCCCAATCATAGAATGGCACAGCAGATGTTCTTGCTCAACACCAGATCTTAGTGCAAACACATGGGCATAAGACTTCACACCAGCAAATTTATGTTGCTAGATGATCATATACTGTTGTTATACAGATAATTAATAGTATAGAATAACATTTAACACAAATATGATAACACATTGCCTTTGTAACTTAATAAATTCCATGTTTTCTGACCACATTTATATGCCTCTTCCCACTTGTAATATTGTTTTTAGCTCCTCCTTGCTTAAATTTTTTTACACATGTTATTTCCATGTTTGTTCCTATTATCACTATGTCATCAACAATTTGGTTTTTCTCTTGTGGTCAAACAAATTCACTATTATGGATGTAGAATTACGTGGCTATAATGATAGCTCTGTATGATAATAGGAGTTCTGGCTGTCTTAGTGCTTTTCTGGTGTTGTGTAAGACTTTTGACAGGGAAAAAGTGCAAATTCCTAAAGACTTTATTTATTCATGAAGTTCAAGGAAGGCTAGCTGATTGGAAATTGTCATCACTCATATTACTTAATTCCAGGAAATAAAATTTCCAAAATTAAATCAACTGTTTAATCCCAGTATCCAAAATGTAGAGAATGCTTTAAGTGAACTCTTATGATTCTGTAAAACTATATTCATTAATTTGAGAAGATCAGTGATTTATTATTTTGTATGAAATACACATTACCAAATGAATAGAGTAATTTAATTAATTAAAATTTACTAAATATGCTTATAACATTTATGAAAACATACATATGCAAAATTATAAGCAATATTTATCTATAGGAGATAGAATTATAAATGAGTTTTAAAATTATTTTTGCTTACCAGTATTTTTAAATTTGGTTTCTTAGCAGGCATAAATTACAATTGGGTAATAAAGATAAAAGTTAACATTTATTTAACAGAAAAGAAAACCTCAACTTTAGAAACATGGATAAATTATATTAGGTTAAAAACACATGCCTAATACAGAAAAATATATCAGCTACTTTCCAAGACAAGCCTGTGATTTGATCTTTCATTGAAAAGTTTGAATGGATTTGGTAAACATATGGCCAACATACAGATCCTCTCTAAGAAAGCATTCATAGCCATTGTCTAAAGAACAACAAAATTCAATTGCTCACCTCTGAACTCTTCCTTAGTCCTATGAGACAGGTATTTAATTGGATGTCTCACTGCTGAAATAACATATGAAAGAAATGGCTCCCTTTGTACTTTTACGTCGTTATCCTTTGTGTTCAATCTTTCCATCTCCTTTGATAATTTTACCATTGGTTTTTTTCATATTATGTTTCAAGCCTTTACTTGTTCATCTCTTTAATCTTATCCCTAAATAGGTCAACTGGATTCAAAACTTATTTTTTTTTCAGAATACTACAGATCAATATGCCCCCTATTTGGCATTAAGTTGAAGCCTTTTCAGAGATGAGAAAACTAGTGGAACTCTTTCTAATCCTTGAAAGCAGCTGAAATTGGAAAACAGATGGTCTAAGGGGGAAATGACGTGTATATTTTGAAAAGCAGAGTGTTTTTAGGGACTTGGATTACATCTGAAGTGATTAACAGTGAGAATAATCTTTGAACTATTACTATTTCCTAAAGAAGCCATAGTGACTGAGTTACCATAATTAACTGCATCATATTTCACAAATGTCTTTGCATAGATACTGGAAGTTAACATTCCAGATGGGTAAGGACTGACTATTTGATAACTTAATTTGACTGAAAGTCAACTTTAACAATGAATGATGAAAATATCCACAGAGAAAAATCTACTATATATATTGCAAACTCTACTTATGGCTGAATTTAATTTTATTGGAAGTTGCCTTATTTAGCTAGTAGACTTTTGGTCTATATCACTTGGATGAGAAACTCAGATTTCTTTTTTTTTAAATTGATTTTATTTTTTTAATACAGAATAGTGGAATGCTTACAATTCTTATTACACATATAGAGCACAATTTTTCATATCTTTGTGTATAAAGTATGTTCACGCCAATTCATGTCTTTATACATGCACTTTGTTATTTTTTTGCATTACAATTCTTATTACACATGTATATCACAATTTTTCATATCTCTGTATATAAAGTAGGTTGTCACCCAATTTGTGCCTTCATACATGTACTTTGGATAATGATGTCCATCTGGTTTCTTATCAGAGGCAGAAAGTTCCAACAAGACATCTGAACACATAAATGACTCAAGTAGCCAGACAATGTGTTCAGAGGTGTGCTTTCATCCAAAACTGTTTCTCTTCTTGAAGGAACTCCTGTTTCTGATTTTACTTTGTTTTTTTTTTCTACTAGATAGGGTACTTATTTTATTTCCATTGATAATTATCACTGCTGTCACTGTCAACTTTCGTTTTACTACAACCACATCAGTCTTATGTATGTCTGATGTCGAATTATTTAGCAGATGATAATTGCTCTGCGGACACTGGAGTATCTTCAGAGGTTTCCAGCCCCCTCAGGCTTTCAAAAGTCACCCTCCTTTCTTTACAAACACACACTTAACTCCTTTCAGTTCAGCTAAAATATTTATCTTATTATTCCTACTCTTCTTTGATATTTTCCTTCAGAATATACTCAAATGTATGAAATATATTCAATACCTTTAAGTCAACTTAGTAAACTGCCTCCTCAATTTTTAAAAGAAATCCAGATAAAAAGAGAGTAGTATGAAAATTAAAATAATGAAGATTCTATGACCTTGTATCACAGTGAACTGTCACCAAGAATAAGTTTCTAGTGACATATGCAGACCCTACACAAGAGCTCAGCTGACCCCTCTGACCTTGGGATCCACCCTGTACCAGTCTGGGTGCTCAGCCCTTCTCTATTTGGGACATTCAGTCCCTCTCCCTCTTCCTTGACAGTCTCACCCAGGGCTTCAAAGGTCCATCTCTAACTTTTCCCATTCTTCAACACTTTTCCAGATTTCTGAATATCCTTAGTGATTTCTCTAAAGAACATGAGAGAACATAGGAAGAATTATATACTATGGACAAGTCCACTTCAAGAAATCCATAATCCCAGACGTCAGGTGTAAACCTGTAGTTATAGTCTCCCTGAAATGTCTTTTTCAAGACCATTCTGTGCCTCCTCCCTTTCATATTTCAAGCACTTTATAATATCAGAATGTGTACTTGGCTGTGTGCCTGTGTGTTTTGTCAGAACACTGCAGTTAAAATCTGTAGTAAGATGCAAATGATAAATTGTTGACCAACACATAGCAAACACATTTCTTTAGGGTGAGGGGACCCTCAGAAGCAATTTTGTACTTCGAATATTTATAATGATACCTTAAGAAATGAGCACACTCATTCTTATTTGGAAGGAGGTGATTTTGAAACTTGAAAAAATGCTAATTATTAGCAATTAACACTTTCATTTCCTTTAAATGAGTGTAAAGAAAAATAAAGAAATATGTATATGTTCATATGTTAGTGCATGTAAGTATATTCCTATTTACTTTTATATAGATGCTGAAGGTCAATGCAAGTTGCAGTGGTTTGGAACAGGAACGTTTAAGGTCACCTAAATTAATATAACCAAAATTCTCACAATTTTGGGTTTTTTAGCAAGTTCAAAATTCACTTTGTGAATAGTATTTTTTTCCAGACAAATTTTAGAGTAGGCTTTAAAAGTATTCATTAATGTACACATTCTTGTATGCTATGTGTTCAATCCCATCCTGAAATTTCTTTTCTACTTTTGTCACTGTGAGACAGACGAAAATAAAAATGGCAAGTACTTTTAATGGAAAGGAAAAAAAAAAGTCTAAAAACTCAAGAAACTAAAATCCACAGAAACAGGAAAAAGTCATTCTATATATATATCATATATATATACACGTATATACATCTATATATTCACACATATATATATAATTTCATTTTCGTGGATTTAAAAATGTGTAAGCACTTGGATAGATTCTATGTTATACAGGATTTACTGGTTTTCAAAGTATATAATGCAACAACAAAAAAAAGTGAAGTAGCTTCTTTTTTTCTTGTTCATTGGAGCTATCACATCTCATCTATCAGACCTCTAAGTAGAATTTTTAAAGTGGGGTACTCTCTCACGCCCAAGGACTATGTAATTAGCATATGAATGTGTAACGGATTGTTTGAAGTAACAATTAAGGGAACAATGCATAAAGGAACTGAAGAGAGCTACCAACACCTGGGAATCTTGTATTGAAAAAGCTTCCCTAATGTAAGTAATTAGAAACCAAGGACAAATGCTCATTGTGCAGCAATAAAGGCCTGCAAGGAAAGCTAGGAACTGGAACTGGCTGATTTTTGCTATCATCCTTTACAATGAATCATTAAAGTAAGAGCTTACTGTTGTATTTATTTCAGTCAAATAATTGTTAAATGTAAGTTCTGTGTGGCATCCAATCTTCTGAAGCCATCAAATGCATTTAAATGATAAAAATACTTGTATCATTAAAATGCTTACATTTGAGATGTATAAAAGATGGTAACAAATATTTTCTCTGTAGTTAATGCAGTTTTAGAGGAAGGTTCCAGTAGGTTGCCAGGTCCAATCAAGTATGCATTCAGTTCTCTGTAATTTACTGCCTAGATAATTCCTGTTAGTGAATCTCTGGCTTTTACTGGTTTTATTTTGTTTCTCTCTAAAGTAAACATGCCACAGGGGTTCTTACTAGGGAAAGCACTGTAGGAGAGTGACTAACAGCTGAGCAGTATGAGAGTCCTCACTACTGGGGGAGCGGGGAGGGATCCTTGGAGCAGGGGATCAGAGCTAGGCATCTAGTTTCCATTTTTATCAGTTGCTACCTTACTTTGGCATAATTACCTTATCTCTTAAATAAAATTCATTTTTTTTTCTAAACTGTTACAGTCTGAACCAAATTATCCCTAAAGACTCATTCTAACTTTTAATCATATATATTCCTTTATCAAGGAAAAAACAAACCACTTTTTCCCAGAAGTTAATACCACTTTAAGAGACATTTATATATGAAAAATAAATTCTGAGTTCAATATTTCATCTTTTAAATAGAGACAAATATATGTATGACTATTCATAGCAGTCTTATTAATAATAGCCCACAGTAGAAACAACCCAGGCAACTACTGATTAATGAAAGGGTAAATAAAATATGGTATAACCATAGTCAAAACAAAAGTTGCACCAGGAAAATTTGAGCAGGCAAGGGCAACTTTATTCAAGGCTATTGCAGTAGTGAGGAGAAGCCAGAACCCACTGTGAACTCAACTCATGTGAAGCAGAGGGCTAAGGATTTTCAAGACTGGGGATAAGCTAGTGGAAAAGTACCGCAGGTCATATAGGAGAAGTCATAGGCCATCTGTGTTTTGTAATTAACTTTATCCAAAGGAAAAGTAAACATGTTTTTTCAACTTGGAGCAAGGTTCCTCACTGAAATTAGGCTCCTCTTCTCTTACTGAAACTAGGAGGCAAGGATGCTCTCTTTCAGGATTACATTTCAGAGACATGGCGCCTGCGTCCTTAAGAAATAAATTTCAGGGACTGTAAAATGGTTGGTTGCCTATTAAAAATATCTACATCTCAACAGGCTAGAGAAAGAATTTACATTTATAACATTTATAAGGCAAAAGCTCTGGAAAGAGAGATTAGGGGCCTAGAATCAGGAATAAGCCTATCTAAGGTTGATCAAGCTGGGAGGAACTTAACTTTCTTATTCACCTTACAATTGGATATTCTTGAGCAGTAAAAAGGAATGAAGGAAAAGGAATTGGTGCAAGTTGTGACATGGATAAGCTTCAAACACTGTGCAGTGTGAACAAAGCTATTGACAAAAGGCTATATATTATAAGATTCCATTTAAATGTCCAGAATACTCAAATCTATGCAAACAAGGCAGATGAGTGTTTGCCTCAGGCCAGGTATGGTGTGGGGCCAGGTGAGGTGGCAGCTAAAAGGTAGAGTTTGTTGAGGGGTGATGAAGATGTCCTAAATTTATGGTTGCCGACTCTGTAAATATACTAAAAGCCATTACATTGTACACTTTAATGGGTGAGAAGTGTGGTATATAAACTGTATTTCAATAAAATTATTGTTACAAGGACCCCTGTGTTGAAGTCTGTGACACAGCCAGTAGAGTATTTGCCTAGTTATATGGGTGAACAAAAATGAAAATAAAACTTTTATTTCTCCAAGGTTGGTTTTGACTTTTAATAATCAGCATATTCTGACTGAATTTCTAACAGTTGCCCTTCCTTTTGGCTTTTATAAAATGGGTTTTAAAGTTTGTTATTATTATTATTATTATTATTATTATTATTATTGCACAAGTTGTGTTAATCAGAGAGTATATAACATGGAAGAAAGAAAAAATAATTTTTGAAAAGTCCTTATGATATTTGCACCCCAGAAGTAATTGGGAACTGTCAATAAGGAAAAAAAATAACCATTCAGAGTGAATAAGAAATAATTTCTTTCCCCAACTAAAGGAAAAAAAAATCAATACAATGTGTGTGTGCCTGTGTATAAATGTGTGTATTCAAATGAAAGCTATATGACAGCCCCAGTTTATGAATGAGTATCTTCCACAAGTTCATTAATAAACTTTTTGTAGCTTTTTCTACAGAAACAGTTCTGTCATCACTGGTCAGGTTGCACACAGAGCCCATACTTTATCCACAGTGTAGTTGAAATAGAGTCCTAATGTTAGTACAGTCTGGGATTAAGGGGTCTTTTTGGGGTGTGTGTGAATGGCTCCAAGAAAAATTTTGAATTAAGCGGTGAGACTCTGGCTTCCACCCGGTCTTCCTTCCTTTACTCCTTGTGCCAAGTTCTAGACCTGGAGCCTGTCTCTGTGGGTTTTGAAGTGTCCACTGACCTTGTGATACACTAAGCTTCCACTGCCTTACTCTTTCAGGCATGTCTCTTCCTCCAGGGAAAAGTTCACTTACAATATCTAATATAACCTTTCTCTCAGCCAACACACACACATTTAAACCCCAATTTTCTCAAGACATCTGATTTCATTTTACATTAAAAGGGAAACAAATTTGAAACCATGATAACTTCTGGGGCTCTTAGAAACATTTGCAGATAAAACTTTGATCGAAAACCCAAAAGTATCTTTATCAACAGAAATTTGGATGTTAAACTTAAGGGATGGTGAGAAAAATTTGCAGATATAACAAGCTGTCCTTTCTGACGTGGTCTCTTAGGGATCATACTCCTAAGTTATTCCTTATTTGCACAGAATATTTTATTGTGTCTGCCCAAACTTTAGCATTCCTTAAATGCTCAGTAGCTACCAGAACAGGGGCAATGATATCTGTAATGGTGATGGTTTGGGTTGAAAGAAGACACTGGAAAAAATAATCATAAATGAAGCCATTTATTGCAAAATGATTTGGGTATCTTGTATTTTTTAATTTTGGGGCATGTATTTTTTCCTGCACATTGATCACTTGATTTTTCTTGATTGTAGATTGGACTTATGGATATTACAGACAACAGAGAAAACTTGTTGAGGAGATTGGCTGGTCCTATACAGGTAAACACATTACTTAAAATGAGATTCAGTAGGATCTCATAGTTTTATATCTGTTTTTATGTATAAAACATTTCTTTCTATCTCTGTCCCTCTGTCTCTGGTACTAAAGATCAAACCCAGGGTGCTGTACCACTGAACTACATTCCCATCCCTTTGTATTTTTTTTTTATTTATTTTGAGACAAGAAGCTCACTAAGTTGCAAAGGCTGGTCTTGAATTTGCTATCCTCCTGCCTCAGCCTCCTGAGTTGCTGGGATTACAGGCAAGTACCACTGTGCCTGGTTTAAAAAGAAATTATATGCTTTAGCTCAACATATCAGTTTAGCTTAGCTACCCAATATTCCAGTTAATTAATAAAATGACTCAAATATGAAATGATTCCTGGTGGTATTTCCCTAAGCACACTTGGTAGTGTAGAATGTACTGGTATCAGATAGAACTGAATTCCAGGCCCTCTGGCTACATCTCTTTGGAAATATCCATAACCCACCTGAGGCTCAGTTGTTTTCTTCTGTGCAATGGAGAGCTATTTGTTCTGAGTATTAAAAGATAAATGAAGTGTAAAACACTTGGCACCAAACCTCCTTTTAAATGGAAAGCTATCAAGAATGTTAGCTGCTTTTGTTATGATCAGGTTAGTGACTGTTTTACTCATTTAACAAATGTGGATGAGACTCTGACTGTCACAAAGAGCTTCCTTCTGAATTACTTGGGCTGAGTTTATTGAAGTCAAAGTCTAAAATGATTTTGTCAGTTCACCATACTTGAATTAGAACATCATGAAGTTGGCTACATATGGTTATGGACAAAGCCATGATCCAAAACCTTGGGAAGAGGAGAAGCCCTGGGCATAATAGAAAGGACATCAGTGGAATCTGGATGAACCAAAATATATTTAGTGACCCCCTGCCTTAGGATAGTGCTGAGCATTAGAGTTGGGTATTCATTGGAAATAAGAGTAGTTTGATAAAATAGATTCAGATTAGAAGGGCTTTACCACGAACCTGTCCAATTTGGACAGTATTTCATAGATGAAGCACAGTAGCATGATGACTTTTGTAGACAGGCATGCATTTTCTTTCTTTCTTTTTTTAATTCTTACTTTAAAGGCAGTAAGTATTCATTGTAGAAAATTTAGAAAATATGTTCAAGCATAACAGCAAATATAAATATCACTTCCTTCAGGTTTATCCTCTTAAATAATTATAGATCTCTCTAGGAAGTTTCTATTATCTTAAGTTTATCATTTTATACATTGGGTTATGCACCCAATTTATTCTTGAAGTTGTTTTTGAGTAATTCTTCATCTGAGTGATGACTCTACTGATCAAAATACTTAATGTCTGCCTAATATTTGATTGAATGCACGCTTTATTATTTAACCACACAGCCTGGTTTATTTTTATTAACAAATTTCCTAGTTTCAGAGGTAGAACTAAAATCAGGTTTTCTCCAACCAATGAACCTATAAACAAAGAACCATTATATTTATCAGGAATATATGCTTACAATAAAAATCAAGCTTTAATGTACCCTCTATTATCACTAAACCAAGAATCATAATATGGAGGAACCATATCGTAGGGAGAGAAAGTCACATTTCTCAAAACTCTCAAATGTGATGGTGGATGTATGTTGACTAATAAAATGATGGTAGTGGTGTTTCCCAACAGCTTGACGTCCTAGAACAGCTGGCTGTGCCTCATCCAGTCAGGAGAGATAGCAGTTTCACCAGGGATTTCAGTAGATACAATGGAAGCGGTACATACCACTGTACTGTATCTTATTATGTGAAGACTCAGCCACAGAGTTCCTCCTTTGGATGGGCTGAGTATAGACATGGCATCTGTAAGTTGACCAGGCTTTCTCCAATGGGTCTGGGCATACATAGTACTTTAGAATAAAGTTGCACCATCCTGCTCTTTTGGTCCTTTCAGAAACAATCTACTTACCACAAGGAGTAACTAAAAGTAGCATTTGCTCTGGGGAGGGGGATGAAAGGTCTCATAAGAAAATGTTTCATAGTTGGAGTGAGGGTAAAATCTTACCATTTTTTTTAAATCATCATATATTAATGTCTCCCATTGGTTTGGAAATTACTCCTAGAATACTTGAGGATCCTAGGAAGAGACTAGTGAGGAGGATATTTTACAACTGTTTAGCTCCAACTAAGTGTGACTTCCTTATTTTGTCTGAATTCCTAAAGTATCAAAAAGAAAATAAATAAAATCCTTTATCCAAATAAGTGTATTTATCTCAAGAAATCACTCCAAAGCCAAATGTATAGTGTATGAATTATTTACTATAAAATTTATTATTTCTTTTCATTTTTAATATAAACATTTAATGTTAGATAGTATTTTCAGTATCTGTGCTTATTATTCCACCTAGAAAATGAAAAACTATGTGGACTGTAAAAAATTTCAAGACAAATAGTTTTAGGATTTTTAAATGTAATTAATTTTGTTAATGGCTCAAGTGCATTGATCTTGACCACATTTAGTCCTAGTTTCATTTGTAATGTCTTATCTTGGTGATCTAAATATTTGTGTTACTTATTGCATTGTGTTATTATTTAAATTTATTTGATTAGCTGCAAAAGAACTTGAGTATTTGTACACAGAGACTTCTGTTAATAAGAATTCTAAGTACATCATAACATCTTTTTGGAAGCAAGCTCATCATGCTACCACATGTCATTTTAAAATATTATGTGATGCATTAAGCATTATTTAAATGGAATCATTTCAGCTAAGTTTGCTTATGGAAGATTACACAATTATAATATGTGAAGTAACAATACAAATCCCTACTAGATGTGGTGAAATAGAGGGTGGAAAAGTATTACTCGTTTAATTTTGCTTTTTATGTAGATTAAAACAACTTTTCTATTCAGGATGTATGCTGTAATTATGCCAAGAAATGACAGGGTTGGTCAACAGAGACGACCATCCCATTTTTAAAGTTCTTAAGGGAGGATAAGGCAGGCGTATTGTCAGTGTGAACTAGAGTGAACTGTAAATCTGGGAAGGTCAGTACTCAAGTTTGACTCTTTCCATAATAACTTCATTCCTTTAAGGGGTTTCAGAAAGCAAATTTTATTCTTAGTAATTTTATGTTTTCTACAACAATGCCTAAACAAATACAATTCAGTTGGGGGAAAAAACCTATGTATTTTTTCTTTTTTAAAAAATATCACAAACACATACTCAAGATTATCATGGAAGATGTTAAAATCTTCTTTTTTATTGACTTGTTAGATCTTTGATTAGAACCTCAAACAATGATAAGATCATCAGAAATGGATGTACTTTGCTCCATGCTTAGAAGCAATCCCTATTGAAATATAATCTTTATTTCCTGGAGTTATAAAATATGACATTGTTTCCTTTTTTACCATTCTTTAAAGCAAATTGTAATTTAAAATTTTATACTGATGAATTCTCAAGTGTTATAACATCTAAGCACCTTTTAGGTTTTAGTTGAAGAGTTCCATTGGGGACAACAAATTGTGTCTGCCCTGGCCACATATGACTCACCATTGCAATTGGCTGGAAGCCCTAGAATGAGGAGGCGTAAATATCAAACAGATTATTTCCCCAAATAAAATATCCTGTCTAAACAATCTTTCTATCTTGATAATGACTAGAAGATGCTACTCATGGAAAATGAATAATATAAGATTCTATAGAGTGTGATTTAGTGTTTGGCTGGCTTCCTTTCTCTCTCTCTTTCCTTTTTTTTTTTTTTTTTTTGGATACAGTTAGTTCAGTGTTTTTCTTCTCTTGACCTAGGATAAAATAGATCAAACTTAACTAAAAGAAAATTTGAATCCATTTAGAATAATGGCTGCTTTCTGGCATGCCCACTCCTTTCTTTACTTCTAGGATCTGAAATATCCTTTAAACATATTGCATTTTTCTTCTTCAATTCACTACTCTGTATATTAAACAGATTGTTCATTTTTCATTTCCAACTTGGGAGCAAAATAAAATCAAGCTCTAGAATGCTACTTATAGAATTATCCCATTTCTATGTAAATTTTGTTATTTTTATGGGCATAGAGGAAAGGCCTGGAGAGATATACACCAGTCTGTTGGGCAGGGCTAACCCTGCAAGTGAGGCTGTAGAAGTCTCTGAGAATGTAGGAGCAGGATCCTCACTTCATGCTGTGTACTGTTTATTTGGGGCAAATTTTTTTGACAAATTTGTTGATTAAGAATATTTTTATCTTATCTGGGTTAGTTTTAGTTAAGAAAGGCAAGGTAGTTAGATAAGATCAATGGCTTCATGTCTTTACCTGTCAGGATAGGCTCTCTGCTTGGCTGAGTTCTTAGAGGACATCACAGACATCTAATCAGAGCATGATGGCGCTCAGGGTCCAGCTTCCTGGTCATCATTGACTTGCAGACAGATCAGCCTGCTAACGGCTTGGCATTTCACTTTTCTCATCTGTAAAAACTTTGGAATTATGCTCTGCTTATTTGTGTGTGAGTCAGATACATGCTTGCCATTGTTGTGGGAGAGCTCTTTGAGCAAGGGCTGATGTACAGATTCAAGTGAATAGTATTTTTCAGTGTCTTAACTTGAGCCCCAACAGATTGAACAAGCCTGGACGCATCTAACAGTCTGTCAAGGGTTTCTAAAAGGAGTCGATCCGCTCGAATGCTTATTATGGACAGGTATCTCCTATCACCTGCATGCTTTTAAAAGTTTACCTAAGATTTCTATTTTTTTTAAAAGATTTCTATTCTTGGCTGACTTTTCCTATGTTAACTATGATGACTGTGTATTCCTTATTGTAGAGGCTGAATAGGATTTAATAAATGATCAAAAGTCACTACTTGCTTAACTTACATTCTTGAAAATAAATAAGAGATATCAAGTGCTCTTAATTTCTAAAAATGGTAAAGAATTAAGTATAAGTATGCTTGATTTAGCCATTGCACAATGTATAAATAGTTCACAACAACTTGATGTATAACACACACACACGTGTTTTTTTGTTGATTAATATATTTAGGAATTTTTGTTTGCAACCATCACTTACAGGATTGAAAAAATAAAGACTGGCTGTGGAATAGCATAAAATTAAATAATCATTTCTTATTTTTGCCCAAGGTTAAAACTATATGCCATATGTTTCCCCCATGAATAAAATTAAAACTGCAGTGGTTCTCTAGTCCAGCCTCATAGCTACTCTTGCTGGCAGCATTTATAGTCTTCAGTCACAGGGCAAGTCCTGTGCAGCTCAGGATGAGAAGACCTGTTTGTTTCTCCTGTCTGTCCTGCAATGTTTTGCCTTAATTTGGATGCATTGTGCCTCTTCCCTTTCTAGACATTCTGTATTTTACCTCTGCATTCCTTAGTCTGGAGGGATCTACTTCATAAATAGATATATTTCAGCAAAATAAAAAGGGAAGAAAAAATTCAATAGTTAATTTAAACATCTAAGATTAGACTACAGTTTTTTATTGCTGCACACAATTCTCTTAAATGTGTCAAACTCTGAGGCAAAACACCCTTAGGATAATTTTTAGCTGACCTGTGTCACCCTCCTGTTGTTTGTATCAGTAAAGGCCAAGTGCAAGGCTAATTCATTTTCAGTTTTCTATGTTTTCTGTATGGTAAGTCTGACTCTTAGACAAGAGAGTTTAAACATCAAAAAGATGAGATTTAGTCCTTAGATTGTACAAGTTTAGGGTTCTATAGGGAGGGAGGAGAATTTGAACCCTACTTAGAAGCAGAGTTCAGAACTATGAAATAGTGTCTGATAACCTGAGGACAGTGGGCCTGATGGAGGCTAGAAACCAAAGAAAAGGCAATGGGGGGAGCAGTGGTGGGGGTGGTCCTGGAGAGAGAGAGTTACAGTGATTGGGGAAGAAACATGGTGGCAGAAGCTGAATGAAGAGCAGACCTTAGAGTCACTGTGATGGTCCTGGTTGCTCTTCTGGGTCACTCTCCACCTGGAGCCTCCTTGTTGTCAAATGCCTGCACACTGTGTCCTGCAAACAAAAGAGCCCAAGCAACTGTGGGCTCTTTCTGAAAGAGTCAGAAATGGGAGGAGGAAGACTACTATGCTGGGTGTTCCAAGGCAGACACATGGAGTTGTAGAGGAATTCAGGTCAATTAAAGAGCCTCCCATGGCCAAAGTGAGAACTGACAGTCTCCAGGAAGGAGTAGCAATGTTGGACTTAAAATCAGATTCTTGTCCTCAGTGGCTAAACTTTATTTCCTTAGGAGATGCTATTCAGCTGTCTCGTTTAGTAGAATTACTTCTAAAGACACATGGAGAGAGGAGACCATGCACAGATTATGGGGACTGAGTGTGATAAGACTGTAAATGACTGGTCATTTTCCTTCAATGCTGAGACCTATGAAGTGTGGAGATTTGATCCCTTATCTTTCCTAATGGGTATCATAAGTGCCAGTAGAGTATATGTTTTTCCCTACAATAAAAATGACTAAACTTACTTCTCAGTACAAAAACATGCTTATTCAAGAAAAATCGTAAGTACATGTATACATACACGTGAACAAATAGCTAGGATTTCATCTTCCAGAAGTAACTGCTATTGATATCTTCTGTTGGAGAAATGTAATGAACAGCAGAATCTTATTCCAATCCAGCAATCCTTTGCATAAAGACTGTAGCGAAAGAAAACAGCTTTATTATTAGATAAGCATTAAACACATGTGTTACACATCAGAGGCAATCCCAGAAGAAACTGCAAAAACAGAACGGAATCTCACCTCCTTCAGTTATAACTCTTTACATACATGTCTTTGAGACAAACAATAACCAGTCCTCAGGTAGGAAGATTTGACAGCGACTTTGGTTACACATAGTTCTTCCAAAGTTCCTGGAGTGACTATCCGTGCTGGCATATTAGTTCTATCCAAAAGAAAAACACACCTCTTATCTTTATAGTAGACTGTAGCTTTATGGATGAGAGCAAGTGATATACAGAAGTTAAACTCCTACCTTTCCACAGGAATGATAGAGTGGGGCCCCATCTTCCTAAGTGTTCAAATTTCAAAAAGATGGCTCCAGTGTCCTAGACATGTTGATTCAAAAGGCCTATCTAGTTTTTGAAAGATTTACATACATAACAGAGAGAGGCAAAAGAACTCACAATGATCCATTTTCTAAAGCAACCACTTTAAGGACAGAGAAGTCTCTTCCCTATTTTCATCAGGAAAAACAAGCCTTTTAATTTGTACTTTTATTTGTTTTTATACTTCCTGATTATACTTTCTGATGTTCTTATGACCCCTTTCTATATGTACTGCCCTGACTACTCAGTAATATTACTATCTCAGTAATAATTTGTGTATATATTTCTAGGTAAATATATAATAAACAATTCAAGGTGGGGCAACAGAAGACATAAGCTTCTACTAGGGAAATTTTCTTCAGTGTTTCCCTATACCTGGAGTCTTTCATAGAGTAGGTATTCAGTAAATAAATATTTAGTGTACAACTTCCTGCAGTATCATTGAGGCACAGAATTAATTTCACCTGGGAGCAATTGTGACTATTAGGCACATAATTAGCATCCCAGATCCTTCTTGCAACAAATAGGGAAATGCAAAAAATAAATATTATACAGTGACTGCAGAGCAAATTTGAGCATATGAGTAGCAGCTATCAATCTTAAAGAACTGGAAAACAGGAAAAGGCTGTGTTTTGTAGCACTCTACCACCTAGAAATTGACACAAAGGATGATCAACCCAGAATCAGTATTAAAGGGAAATCAAAATTTGATGTATGCCAAACTAGATTTCCTATAACCTGTGAATGGCTTTTCTAGCTTCTACATGTGTATTTCCCATATTTCAAAGCATCTCTAGAACATAAGACTTGTTGTGACACTCTTGTTTTTTCATAAATTATGTGTAGTTCTCCTTTTCCAAAACTCCGAAAGTCTGTTCTTGAAGATCAGTTGTATTTATGCATGTAGTGCCTTCATATATCCTCCTGAGAAGATTTTTAGGTTCAGTCAAACTGAATTAGAATGAGAACTAGCTGATGGAACTTTCTTAATGATATTATGACTTGTGAATGAAGGAAAATTTAAAGTGTTGAGATCATTAGTTGGATCAGTACTCATTGGATGCATAGCATGAGGTAGACATTGTGCTAGACTCTGGGGTACAGTGATGAAAGGAAATAACCCCAAACTTGTAAACATTAATGATAACAAAATGTGATCTTAAGAGTGTGTGATATGTGTGTGCATTGTGGTAGATTGTGGTGACTCGAGGTTCAGGACCGCTGAATAGCTTATGGGGTTCTGTGAAGTTTCCCTGAGAAATGGAATTTAAAATGAGCTACAATATAAATGGTGTTAGGTCAACATAGTTGAAGATTGCCGGGGCAAACAAAGCAGCCGTGCTGAGACGTGTAGGTAAAACACAAACAGGTGGGCTCCAGCATCTGCCGTGTTCTTCCTGCCTTTGCACGGAAAACCAGAACATGACAAGACAAGCTCCTTGGGGCCCCATGAATTCTTTCGGGTATCCTCATCCTAGCTGAAATTCTAGATAATACCATTTTTTTTGATTGGCAGTGACTTAAACTTTTAGTTATTAACATTTGTATTTAAGGGATGTTTAGCATGATCTTACATGAACATTTTGAACAATAAACTAAAAAATAAGAACTAGTCAAAGAGTCTCAAAAATAGGGGAATGGCAGTTTTTACTTACTCCCAAAGGGGGAGGATTTTATGTTGATAGGGCTAATGGATGTTGTCGCACAAATTTAGGGAGTTCACCATGAGATAGGGATTACTGACAGGGACATATTGTCATGAAGCTGGTTTAGTGGGAGTTATTTTGCTAGTTTGGTAAGAATAAATACAGGCTGTAGAGTCAGAAAGTCTAACTGCTTGGCTTCAAACCCGGGCTCCACCTTAGGCGTCACCTCTTTTGTCTCAGGTTTCCGGATCTGTAAAAAGAAATCATAATAGTACTTACCTCAAAGGCTGCTGCCAAGATTCAATGAGTCAGTGTTTGCAAAGCACTTAGAATAGTGCCTGGTTCATATAAAGTGCTAAATGATGCTATTAGTTAAGGCAAAGTAAGTCTTCTGCACTTTGAGGATTTATACCAGGTTCTTTCTAAAGTACAGATGGGCTATATGAGCCTTCATTCAAATCTCTCCAGTTGCTCCCTACCACTTACAGAATAAAAATATCAGACTCTTCAGTACGGCCTATAGTGTTGGTAATGATCTCTTTCTGCCCAGCTATCCTGTTCCATCTATCTTAATTACCTTTCCTTCTGTCTCCTGCTGTTCTTGCAATTCAAAAACAAGTGTCAGCCTGGGGGTGTGGCTCAGTGGTAGAGGGCTTGCTTAGCATGCATCAGGCCCTGGGTTAAATCCCCAGCACTGCAAAATAAATAAATAAATACATAAATAAAATGGTTAAGGAGGAGGAGGACAAGGATGAGGACAACAACTCTGTTATTTGGTCTTTATTATTTGGTTTTTCCTGAAGACCAAACCTATTCACTTCTTTTGCATGAAGCTTCTTGTCCCTCAAGCTGGAGAAGAGCCCTTGCCTTAATGTCCTGTTCCTGTGTACTCATCTTTATTGCAACCCAGGATGTGTCTGGTTCCACAGTTTATTCCTCTTCCCTTTCTCAGAATGTGGCCCTACACTGGACTCAACAAGGTGTGTGCATGAATGAACAAAGCTGCAAAGTAGATTGTGTTCTTGTTTTATAAATAAAGAAGCAGAGAAATTAAGTCACTTGCTCAATCACAAAGTGAGCAGAGGATTGGAAACTGGGCATGGGTCTTGACTCCCAGGTCTCTATCCTAAGAATTCTGTGTATGGCTGTATCTGCTACTTTTGTCTCAGTGATGGGGGGGACAACAAAAAGCATAAAGTTGTTAGGCTTTGAATTCTTGTTTGGATATTTTTTAAATGCTGACTTCAAAGCCATTGTGTATAATATAGTCTCTTTTTACCTTATCATTGTGTGTTTTTTTTTTGTCTTTGCAAGGGAGGTAGTATGCTAGAGATTGAACCCAGGGTCACACTCCTACTGAGCCACATCCCCAACCCTTTTTTTTTATTTTTGAGAGAGGGTCTTACTAAGTTGTCTAGGCTGGCCTTGAACTTGGCCATCTTTCTGTATCAACCTCCCAAAAAACTGGGATCATAGGCATGCACCACCACCCCTGGTGCCCAGCTTCAATGTGTATTTTTAGGGAATGTGTTAAGAGCAATCCTTTCTGGAAAGTGGGAATGTGGCTCTGTCTTTTATTTTCACCTTTTTACTTGCAGTATTTTCTAATTTTTTTTAACACAAAAAAATGCTTTATAACTGAGTTTGGGAAAAGAAAACTTAAATGTCTACTTAACATAATATAAACTTAACTAAATTAGTTCTGACTATGGGGGCAATTTAAGAATTTATATTTCATCACAGAAAGTCTTCTGCAAGCCTCATGGCTCCCCAGCCTGTACTGGTTTATGTAGCTGAGAATCCTGTGTCTGGTCCTATTTCTGCTTTACTGTACCAGGTGAATGACTTTAATGATCAATGAAGTTGGAAATGCTCTATTAATCATGTATGTCCTTAAGGAGTAGGTAATAAATTTTCATTAGTATGGGAATAGATAATATTCTTTTAGAGAAATGGCCATATTATTATACATTTGCATTTTACTCAGACTTGATCTAGCCAGGATTCCACCGAGGGCACTTAAAGTATCACACAACTTGATTTTCTTCTCTGCTGTGGTGCAATATTCTCACTTTGCATTAGTTTCACAATCCAGGATCATTACCCTAGCTCAGTGAGAATCAATTTTTCATAGTTGATTGTCTGAATCAGTGGCAGCTCAGTTACATTTTCTACATCATTTACCAGAAAGTATAGATTTTAAAGAAGTCAGAGCAATTATGCAGGTAACCCATGCCAGGATTTGCTCTCAAAACATGCCCCTGAAAGTCAAAACCTTCTGCAAATTGGACAGGTACTGACCTATTCTTCAAAAGAGTCCCCATTCTGGTTCACCATTTTCTACGTGAGTGTCCATTGATAGAGCCCATTCTCTTTTGCTAAGAGACGAGTTCATCTACAGAGACCAATGCCTGTTGTGCCCTTTTTAGGAGAATAAGTTCATCTTTAATTTCTGTGAAATAATGAAGAAAGCTAGTTTGGGACCTGTTTATGAGATTTCAGAGCATGTATAGGAAGGAAGTTCTATTATTTTAATTGTGATACTTTTCCCCCAAAGTATGCATATTTAGGTAAATTATAAAAGCTCTCCAGTTCTTTTCACTAATGGTGATTGCTGTTCATGCTTGAGCACAAGAGAGAAAGCTTGATTTAAAATCTACGTCCTGTTGATGTGTTTTTATGCCACCAACATTTTTTAAAGTAAATTGAGTAGAAAATTAAGTTCTGGCATATGATGCAAATTCCTCTAATGTATCTGGCCTTCGTTTAATCATTTATGAGTTATCACTGCAAGATGTTTATATAGATTAGATACCACAGAGATCTAAGGAACTATATTTATTTGATCCTAATTAATATTTGGCCTTAAATAGATAATCACACCACTTTCCAGTTTCCTAATATTAAGCAATTAAACAGCTAGCATCTGTTGGCCAGATAAATATTAAACTTTGCCAAGTAGCTATATGCAAGGTTTCACCATATGTGGACTCTGTTAGAATACATTGCAAGATATTTTAAAATCCATGTATTTTAGGATTGTAAAAGTTATCACTGAAAAAATTATTTATTATCTGTTTATAGTGTTAAAATTTATGCTAAAGTATCAGATAGTTGTATAGTGCATGTTTGCCCATAATATATGAAGACACATCAAGTCAATATTTTTGTGTCTATCTCTATTAAAGCATTTTGTATTTACACTTTAGAGTTTCCATTTTCTTAATTAGAATATTCCTAAACTTCTACAGTTTCTTCCTCTTTTCAAATTGAAATCCCAAATAAGCAATTATAATGTTAAGGAATATAGATAGTGCGTAATCTAGACCAATAGTTCCCAAATTTCAGAAATTATCAGAATTACCTAAAGGGATTACTGAAAAGAAAAGATTACCTGTCCTGAATTCCAAGATTTTTGATTCAGTAGTATGAGATGGAGACTGCAAATTTAATATCTAAGAAGTCCTCAGCTGATCTTTATGCTGCAATCTTAGGAGCCTCATATTTCTGTATCTCGAATCTAGATCAATCATAGCTTATGTGGCATTCATTTTAAAAATGAATGAATGATAGAGTAAAAACAAGAAAACATGCATGAATGTATTTATACATATGACAGCACTTTAGATCACCCAGTGAGCTAAAGTGACATAAAATAGAGTGTATTGCTTTTATATAATATGTGATAACATGTGAAATGTTTTTCTCAGAGCCTTTTATCTGTTACTAACAGCCTTTTATCTGTTTATTAAGAGATCAGATAAATTTTTGAACAGTTGTTAATGAACTTTCATTAATTTTCCCATCTGGATGGAGCCTCTTTGCCTATGTAGGGAAGTTCCTGGCTGAGGTGGGTCCAGTAGGAGTCTCTCATTAGTGAGTCTGCCTGCAAGCTCTTCACCCTGCATTGACTTATTTATCCTAACAATTACCAAGGAAAGTTCTTTTTCATAAGCATTTAAAAAGTCATTTTTATTTCCTTGGCTCCAAAATATCCTGGGTCCTGATAATAGTGAGGTTTTTTTTCCATTCCTGTATTCCTTTGTTGTTTTTTTTAAAGTCTCTAAACCTCAGTAAAATACGTCTCATAAACTGTGTTTTATTAATATTTTTCTCCTAATACATTTGGCTTTTGGTAATGTAATTTAGTGGTTCCTTTTAAATTTTTTAAATGGAATTGAAGTATTTCTGAATTTTTGGTTTTGGTAAGCTTTGTTATTCATTCTTTATTGCAATAGCTGTTTGAAGTTTAGTAACTCATGTAATCATCACTTTTCAAGTCAATAATGTCAACTCTAGAAGACAAATGATTTCATTGTTACACATACAAATTACGTTTTCCATCATTGGGCAGCATTTTTCTCAGAAATTAGTCTCTAAGCCTGGGGGGGGGGTGGGTATGCTTGAAAATATTGATAGTTGTCCATAAAAAGTTATCTGTCATGTTCACTACTTTAGCAGAAGACTTGTTTGAAAATCTTGGAGTGGATATTAGAGCCTGAATTTGTTGAGAATTTTATTCATTTTTTTTATTCATTGAACACATCTTAATTGATACTTGTATCTGCTAGCAGAAAAAGGAAAGAGAGGAAAGGGAACAGGAGAAAGGGGAAAGGAGGGGACCTCATAGAGCTCTAATTCTAAAATATCTGGGGGAAAAGGAAATGATTCATGGTGACTTGTAAAGCTCTCTTGCATAGAGGTTTCATCCTATTTATAAGTGTTGAGTACACTCATTTTAGACTACTCTCCTCTGGAGATATTCCAAAATTGTTGACATTGAAGTCATTACCATAAGTAAATGAACAACTATAAAAATTCTAAGGCCAAGAGGCTGGGGCTGTAGCTCAGTGGTAGAGCACTTGCCTTGCACATGTGAGGCACTGAGTTTAATCCTCAGCACCACAAAATAATAAATAAAGATATCGTGTTCCTCTACAACTAAAAATATATATGTAAAAAGATTCTAAAGCCAAGCTGAGCGTAGTGGCACAAGCCTGTAATCCTGGAGGCTGAGGAGGCAAAGGCAAGAGGATCACTAGTTCAAATCCAGCCTCAGCAAATGCAAGGCTCTAAGCAACTCAGTGAGACCCTGTCTTTAAATAAAAATTCAAAATAGGGCTGGGGATATGGCTCAGTGGTCAAGTGCCCCTGGGTTCAATCCCCAGTACCAAAAAAAAAAAAAAAAAAAATCTAAGGCCAACCATTTTCTCATTTTAAGTAAATTGATACATTTCAAAATTGAGGTTGTGGCTTTCTTTTTTTGATACTGGGGTTTGAATCCAGGGCCACTCTACTACTGAGTTGCACCTTCAACCCTTTTGTTGTTTATTTTGAGACATGGTCTCACTAAATTGCTGAACTCTAACTTGGAATCTTCCTGCCTCATCCTCCAAGATTGCTGGGATTACAGGCATGTGCCTCACTATAAATTCATTAAAAAAAAAAAACTTCTTTGAATTCCATTTTTCCCATTGGTTTAGGAGAATTCACAGGATACCCCCAGGTTATTTGAAAAGCCTGAACTGAGTCATGCCTAGTAATGACTTGATCCTTGTGGGGAACTCCTAAAAACTACTGAACTCATCTGAGTTCTCCTACTATTTGCAATCAACCAAACCTACACCCATGTGTTTTATACCTTTTCCCATCGACACCCTAGAGGTAGCAAGGCAAGCATAATGTCTTAATCCTTGTCCAGTGTAGGCAGAGGATTTCTGTCTCTTTCCTTAGCCAGGAGATATCTCTTGCAGTTTAAAGACTGTCTTTTCTCAACCACCCTGAGAAGAATATTAGCATTTGTAACAGGAAATTTTTCTCAAAAGTTTGTAAGAAGCAGATTTTTATTTTGGTGAAATAATTATCATGAAGCAGAGCCATGGACCCTCAGAGAATGATTCAGAAGGCACTGTGCCCTAATGATGACATCTCCTTTACTCACAGAAAGTTCTGCACCCCACCCACCCTTATGTACTATTAGATGTTGGTCTGGTTGCTAGTGACAGAGAAGCCTGAGAAATACTCATGTTCTGATCTCACATGAGTAGGGAAAAGTTAAGCCTCCCGGAATTGAAATGAGAATTTTCCTTTTAACCAGAGATAGGGGAGGAGAACCTAGTGATATTCTATAAAGATGTAGGAAACCATTCAACTATGTAGAGCCACTAATTGGCCATAGCAAGGATCTCAGCACCTTCCCAGATGTTCCTATATGTAGTGATAGCCCCAGACAAGAAAACCTTTTCTGGACCACAAGAGTACCCCAGCAAACATGATGAGATAGGTTATAAGTCTCAGAGGAATTTCAAAGACTCATGGAAACCTGGAGGATTAGGAACTATTTATCCCTGGTTCAAACCAATACAAATCAAGAATTGAAAATGTTGAGCTTGATGAGAAATGAGATAGTGACAAGTTTCAAAGTACCTCCCCACAAAATACTGATACCGAATATTTGTCAGCCTGTGCATCTTAAATATAAGGACATTGTCCTATATAACCACAATATTCCCATCAAATTAGAGAAATTAACATATATATATATATATATATTAGTGCTTTCAAGCCTTTATGCTTTGTTCAGATATTGCCAACATGTCTCAATAATATCCTTTCTAATTTCCAAGGGAAAAAGAATAACAGTACAGCAGAAAATCATGGTATCTTCTATCATGATGATCAAAGTGAATACCTATGGAAATGGTCCACATAGAAAGCCTATGCCACTAAATGAGGCACAGAGAAAAGAAAATGGCATCACTTTTGTGACATTCCTAATAAAAATGCAGAACCCGAATCTCATAACAAGGAAACATCAGACAAACTCAAACTGAGGAGCATCCTATAAAATAACTGTAGACTTCAAAAGTGTCAACAGCATGAAGTGAAGAAAAGATAGGAACTGTTCCAGATTGAAAGATACTAAAGAGAAATGACAGTTAAAGGCAACCAGTTACTAAATGCAATCTTTTTGCCATAAAGGATATTATTGAGACATGTTGGCAATATCTGAACAAAGCATAAAGACTTGAAAGCACTAATATATCTATGTTAACTTCCCTAATTTAATGAGTATATTGTGGTTATATAGGACAATGTCCTTGTATTTAAGATGCACAGGCTGACAAATATTCAGTATCAGTGAGATGTTGGCACCATCCTTTCCAATTGTTCAATAAAAATAAGTTTTCATTCTGTACTTGAACCTTTTCTGTAAGTTTAAAATTGTTTCAAAATAAAAGGTATACAATAAGCAATTAATAGGACCTACCTTTTTAAAAAAGATAAGTTGAGGTTGGCAAAAACAGAGCTTCTCAACAGTTGCTCCATGGTCACCTGTGTTGATCTGTCATATTGACAGTACAAGTGGATTTTAATTGCTTAATAAAGAAATGAGAAAGATAATATCACAGAACTCATGAATATGCACTCATCAAAGCAGGATTCAGATGATGCTAGCTTTAGCTATTGAATTATTCTGGTGTTAATTGAAAAACAAAGATAATTCAATTAGTATTTATACACATTCTACATTATTTAGATTAGAAAGTAATACATGTGTCTCAGAAAAATGTCATTTAATGTGTGCTTTCCTTTATTTACATCTGCCAGTTCTGATGAAGGTAAGTAGAAACGAGATGTTGCAAGAAGGATTTGTGTGGTCACTCTGTAACATTTTGATCCTTATCTTCTGTTAGAATTTTTTTTGTGTGTGAAGCAAAATCCAGCCTGCATTAAATAGATGTCATGGTAATACTATCATTTCAGATTCTAACCATGAGTTTCCTTTTAATGTGCATGCTGAATTTTTCTAATACGACAAACTGGGGCACATGAAATGCAGTTTCATGCTCCATTGAGCTGAATTCTGTATAGCTATTGAGAAATGTTTGGAGAGCTGTAGTAGATATGTCCATTTTAGTGACCATGTTTCCCCTCATATTTGTGAAATGCATTTTGATGTATGTATCTGTTATTCTGAAAATGTGCATTCATTTATCTGCCTGCTTCAGAGAACACTCCTGAGAACTAGGAGGAAGGATAAATAAATGTTAATAACAATGAGAACAATAATTATAGATGGCGCTCAGCTTGTTCATTCAGTACTAGTCCTTGTGTCTGCAGCAGCTGAAAGGACGAATAAGGTGCCTGCTTTGATTCCACTTACATCCTGTGAGGGAGAGAAATACAAAAACAAAAAAGCAAGTGGATAATTGCAGAACACGTTAATTGCCACAAAAAGAATAAACACAATGATGCAAGGCTATGGCGTAGCCGAGGTGAAGAAAGCCTTTCCAAAAGGGAGACATCTCACCTGAGATGTGAGAAAGAGAAAAGGAGTGAGCTGGTGAAAAGAGGGGTGGATGTTTCATCTAAGAACCTGATGAGTTGCCAAGACTCTGAGATGGATCATGGGTGGTGTGTTTGAGAAGAGAAAGGGTGGCATATGTCAAGCTATGAATGGCTTGCCCTATATTTCCTCCTGTAGGCTGTAATGTATCAAGGTTAACTTTCCTATTTTGATGATGGCATTGTGATTTTGTAGGAAAATATCTTTGTATTTAAAAGCACAGGCTGAAGTACTTGGTATCCTTGAGGTTGGTCCTAATACAATCTGTATGTTTATGGTGGTAATAATTGATAAACAGAGAGGTACAGAGACTTTCCCAAGATTGTTCAGATGGTAAGTTCTGAGAATAGGGTTTCCACCCAGGGAGTCTGAATCCAGAACCCACATTTTCAGCATTATACTGTGCTACTTCCCAAAGGGAGCACTATAAAAATATGAGTTATTTTTATTATAAAGTTACAGGCATCTTTTATGGCCTAGAAAACTCATCTATATATCTCCCTGTTTCCTTCTGTTCTCGGCTCTGGGTGCCAAACTTTACCAAGAGTATAGACAAATTGGGGACTACTTGAAAAGAAGCCCCCTCTTGGTGGGTCTTCAGGCATAAGGAGTGGCCATGACTCTATCCTTAAGATTAGTCTCAGGACACTACAGTGTCCTCATTTATATACAATCATGTGAACAAATAAATATTTTTCTGTGGTCCCAAGGAGTTATGATTTAGAGGGAAATGTAAAGGCTACAAGGAACTTACTTTGGTAGAGGAAATAACTAACATCAGAAAATCCAAAATTAGAATAAGGTATGCTTAGGGAGATAAAGGGACTCTGACATCAAAGTTGTTTCAACAGAGGCAGAAAAACCTGTTACTAAGCATGTGGTATAGAAAGGTCAAGTGATGATGGGAAATAGAACCAGCATGCTTTTTCCCAGTCCTGAGATTCTATTATGGATAAGCTAGATTCAGAAACCAAGAAAATCAGAATTAAATGTATTTGATTTGATAGAAAATGGACTAGAACTCAAATGTAAGACATAGATGTAGAGGCAAAGAAAGATCCCCAAAAGATCTCAAACAGGTGGCTTGCAATTAAACTTCTACACTCCATTGGTTTCTATACTCAATCAAGGGTGTTGGTGAGCTGATGAAGGTAGGGTGCAGTAGTGGCCCTGCCCTGCCTCAGGAACATGTATTCAACTTTCTACATTCAACTTCTTCTTTTCAAAACCAATCCTGAATAGCCAGGCCTGGTGGCCCACAGCTGTAACCCCAGGTACTTGAGAGGCTGAGGTGGGAGGATCACCTGAGTCTAGGAGTTCCACACTAACCTGGGCAACATAGCAAAATCTGGTCTCAAACAAAACCCATCCTGATACCCCAGGGAATTAATGTTATTCTTTACTATAACTATCTATAATTCTGTTGCATTGGTTTATTTATATGCCTTCTTCTTCTACACCCTAGATACAACAAGAGAAACTTGTGACGACTTTTATAGACCCAGAAATTATTTTTTAAAAAAAAATAGTAACTGAGACAAATAGCAGACTCCTGAGGATCCAGAGAATAGAATCAGACATTCAAATAAAATTGAATTTAGAAATACACCACATTTTTCATTTACGTATCAAGGCCCTAGACATGTACTCCTGGAACATGATTTCAGAATAATAGTTCATAAAGTATAGTTTGGGTTTAGAAGATTAAGGATCCAAATGAATCAGTACAAGGCATTGGGAATTATGATTGAATTGGATTTTAGATCCAGCAGGTTTCTTCCATCTTGTTTTCTAGAGTTTTGCCCAAACAGTAAATTAATTGAAAATAAATGTTTTATGCTAAGCCAGTTTTCAAATTTCTGTAGAGATATATCCTAGGGTCAACTTCTTTGAAACTCTCAAAATTTTAGTTAGATGTCTTAAAAGGTAGCAGTGTATTTTTGGCGTTGAGCTAGTTACAACCTCATGCTACCTAGCATCACACCATTGAAGAAAACAATTTTTGTTTGTAATACTTTTGGATATTACTAGTTTAACTTCTAAACATTTTATTTTAAACAGTGAAAAAATGATATACTTAAGTAATTTTCCTCACAGGACTCAGTCTTGAACACCTTTTTAGCCGTATGGTTTTTATTACTTGGAAGTAGCATCTATGAAAACGTAGTTATTGCATTAACTAAACCAGAGCAAAAAGAAATTTGCTCTTCTGCAAAAGCATTGTTGACTTCTGACTTGGGCTTTTTCTCAATATTGATTAGTTAAAACTGTGCAAAACTGTTGTCAGCTATGTCTCCCAATTTTGCAAAAATCTAGGTTATGCTGGCTCAAATGCAGGCTGCTCCTCCATCTCCTCCAATCCCACTGCCTGTGGAAGCTGAAGCCCTCTTTAGGATTTCTGTCACTTCTCAGTACTGCTTCACTTCCTTCCACCCAGCTGCCTGACAAACCATCACTGTGTTTTGCAGAGACAGGGAGCCTGCTCATCCAAAACCAGAATCTACTTACTTATATTATTTCTAAATAGATGGTTAAGAAATCTTTTACTAGTCTGAATCAGGTCCACACCAGCTAAGATATATTTGCATCTATGCAAGTGTATTTTTTTATAATTTCTTCTCAGTGACTCTTAATATTTCAATTTTAAGTCTTTCTGTTCTTTGGCCTTTTTGTTTTGTTTTTTGTTTGTTTATTTATTTTTGTATAGTCTTAAAAATTAGAGACACACTCTAGTTTAATAAACTGATTAGAAGCTTGTTTTATTTCATTTCTAAATCGCCATTTATGAGAAATACTTATATTAAAATACTTGTAAATGTCATCATTCAGAAATAACTTAGAACAAAGTGAAAAGGCCGGTACTCAGGCTTGTTTTGCTTGTAGGAGTTTCCGGACTGAAACTAATTGAGAAATAAGAAGAGATAAGACTAGAAACATAGCAATAGACAAGATGTTTAATATCACATTTAAAAACTAAACTCATGACGTTAACTTTAAGTTTTAAAAACTAAATTACAAATTTACTATTTTTAAATAGAAGTATAGTTATCACTTAAACATTTCTTTATTTTCTTGTTGCAGGTCTTTAATTTCTGTAGTAATTTTTTATACTTCATGAGTTCCTTTTGCTTCCATTGCATGGTTTATTACAAATTTCTCATGATGAAATAAATTCTTAGTCATGATTTCTTCAAATGATATAAGCATCTGTTTATAGAACTTTCACTTGCTTTTAAAGGACCACAGTATAGTAGCCAGAGTGGGAGAAGACAGAAACAGCTCTTTATTTCTTTGGCAGTTTTTTTTTTTTTCAATTCTTGCCTTTTCTATTATTATTTAAGAAGTATTTTATTCTGTCATAAAGAATCCATACGATTCTTGTTCTCACATGTATTTTAACTCAGCAATATGCACGTTTAAGGGGGATCAGTCATCACTCTATTATTATTTTTTTGACACATAAAAATTGTACATATTAGCCAGGTGTGGTGGCACACACCTATAATCCCAGCAGCTGGGGAGACTGAGGCAGGAAAATCACATGTTCAAAGCCAGTCTCAGCAAAACTAAGATGCTAAGCAACTCAGTGAGACCCTGTCTCTAAATAAAATACAAAAGAAGGCTTGGGATGTGTCTCAGTGGCCAAGTGCCCCTGAGTTCAATCCCCGGTACCAGGAAAAAAAAATTGTACATATTTATAGGTATTGTGTATTCATGTTCTGATGCATTTATACATTGTACAATGTTTAAATTTAGGGTAAACATATTTGTCTTCTCAAGCATTAGTCATAACTTTGTGGTGAAAACATTGAAAATTCTTTTTTTATGTTCTTTTAATACATGGCACATAACTAATATCTATATACTCACACTACTGTGCAAAAACCGCCAGAACTTATTTCTCCTATCTAGCTAAATATTGTTATTTATAACAATATGAATGGATGTGTAAGAAATCCTGCTAATAGGAAGACAAGTACCACATGACCTTACCCATGTAGAATCTGAAAAAATTGATCTTACAGCAGAATGATGGCACTACTATCCTCAGTCACCTACACCAGAGTCACCAAGGTGTTTTTCAAAGTGATTTTCACCACCTCTTCCTTTTCAAGGTTAGTTGACTCCCCAGACCTGATTTTTTTTCCATATCTTTCTCAGTCTGCCTCTTCCTTTCTTATTCATCTGTTCTCTAGTTTAGATTCTTACTATTCTTCATGTAACCTATTCCTAATTGATTTACCTGCCCTCAGTTTTGTCTACCTTGACCTGTGTAACCATAGTTACCAACATAAAACTTAAATATGATCAGGAAACCTGCAATTTTAAATATCTTAAATACTGGAGAATTTTTCAAAGTCCTTGTCCTGGTATCCAGAAGGACCAATCTGCCCGTTTATCTCTATCCCTCTCACTTTGTTGCATTTTATTCCTGAGAGTGTAGATTGGATTTCCTGTCATTCTCTCCAAATAGCCATGCCTTCTATCTTCTGTGCCAGTGATTTTCTCTCATCCTGAATTCCTTCCTTTCCTTCAGTTAGATACTTATCCATCATTTAAGACTTATTCCAAGTATCTTGTTATCCAGAAAACCTTAATTATTTTTTTTGTCTTATTTGGATTGCATACTTTATTAGTTACTGGCCCAATATACATATTGCTATTGTACTTACTGTGTCATACTATAATTAAGAGTCTTTGGTCTTTACTAAAACTTGAGTTCCTATATATTGGACACTTTACCTTTGGATATTTTTTAATAAGATATATACTCTGTCTCACACTAGGCACTCCATAAATATTTGTTGAATGAGTAAATACATATATCAAGGCTGCATGCAGAAGCATTTTAATAGAACCTGTAGATAATACAAAATAATAGAATATCTGATAGAGGCAATGGATTTATTGCTGCCATAATGGATTCACAGATTCTTCTTTGGTCCTTGTCTGTGACTCATAACACATATCTAGGAGGTCTTATATGAGAGAGAATTGTGTGATAAGTGTATACAGAGGTAGTAACCTGTGGCTCTAAGAATTAAGCAGAAGCTTTGGTCTTTTAGGCAACAAGCTCTTTAACTAAACCAATGAAGCCAGGCTATAGGCAGGTTTCACAGAGGTCCTGTAATGAATGGAAGGATACCAAATTATAGCTGTGTCTCCAATTTCAACCTTAACTCTCTGGCTCTCCTACAAAGGTAGGAGACAGAGTCATGCCCCATTTGGATGAGTATGCAAACAGTAAGCCTGGAGTGCAGACATGACAGTGTTGTCACTGTCAGAGACCTGCATTGTCACCCACTATGCTGCTTCCTTGCTCTGTGAATTTGGCTTATCAGTGGTTGGAAAAGGGGGAAAGCTGATGTCTCTAGGGCAGGTTTCAAAACTATTCTGCAAGAAGAATCATTATTTCTCCAATCAAAGAGTAATTTTCAGGACCACGTCTTGGTTCTATATTTACCATCTCATTGGTAATCACCAGACTGTGGTAACAAAGAAATCTTTTTCTTTCTTACCTGTCTATATAGTTTACCTGCATTTTATTGAGGGAAGTTACGTAATAGAAAATGCTACAGAAAAAAAAAATCCTACAGTGAATCAGCCTACATTGCCTTCTATCTAAATCCTAAATATTAAAACTGTGGACTCATTTAGACAGAACCAGGCAAATGTAAAGTTCATAACGTGAATCATGGAGTTCCTCATCTCTGGGCCTTCTCTTCCTTTTAGAATTGGCTTGCCAGTGGGGATGAGAGAGACAAGAGCTCTCTGTGGTTCCTGGAGCTTGTTCAATTTCATCTGTGATTTTCCCAGTATTGATTAAATACTTGATATCAGGCTACAGGCAACAGAAACACTGCTGTCAGGATTGGACTTCATCACTATCATTCTCTTGTTTCATAATTTAAAAGGAAAGATGACAAAAGAAGCCATGGTTGTAATTATTGAATAGTTTTCTAAAAATTTACCTTTTTCTCCATATCAGACATGCAAAGTGTGGCAGCCGGGGAGTTGGGGGGCGGGGGGGACTTCAACACCCTCTTGCCAGAACCTCCAGTTCAGTGGCTTTTTGTACTCCCACCAACTCAGCCTCCTGACCTCTGCTTAGGACTGCAACCACCTGCCCTCTCTGTTTGTCCCCCAGGACAGTTGACCTCTCTGAACACTTTTTAAATTAATAAATCAAAAATACACACTTTTGAATGAAGCCTGTGCTAGGTCATGATCTCTCCACATCACCAGAGACCTCAACAATTTCTGTCAGTCCTAAAGGTTCACCTTTACATTCTTTGCTATTTTCTCCGGACTATTTTTCCTCCTGCCTCTCTTTCACAGTGTCTGAAAAAAAAAATAAAGAAATGGGTTGAAAAATTTTTGCACCATCTGACAGCCCATCTACCTAAATTAACTCATTTAGTATGCAGAATACAAGAAGTAGAGATTATTATTCCTGTTGTAACAGGGAGCTGAGGCTTAGGGGAGTGATGCTAGAGCTGGGCCTCAACTGACGTCAGCTCAGCTCCCAAGCTTCTTCCTTCCATAAGATGTGATTTTGCCTGAAACAGAAACCCTGGGGCATGAACCATCAGATTTCTCATTCTCATTTTCTAAATGTAGCTTGAGCCACATGAATCCATATTTCCATGACTTTCCTGTGTTTCTTTTCCTCTCTAGGATAATAATCTTCTATCCATGTATTTGGAGACTTCATCATTGACCTTTCATAATCTCAAATTCCTTCTTGTTTTAACTCTTCTCTCCATACACTCCAATACAAATTTACGTTTTCTCTTTTTTAAAGGAAATCACATTCCTTATAGTTGCATCTGTCTCTCATTTTCCTATTAATGCTATAGTATGTTAAAGAATCCCAGATAGCATGCAGTTTTCTCTTGATATATTTCATTTAGGCACCTCTAAAAGTTAAAAAAAAAAAAACAGCAAAAAAAAGATAAGGCTACTACCTCTATATTGATAATCCCCTGTCTCTATCTGTAGTCCAGACCTCTCAATGGCTCCCAGACCCATATTTTGGAATGCCAAGTGAACATCCATGTAGGTCTCAAAGTCCAGAGATCCAAAACTATATTCAAAACATTTCTTTCTGTCCATGCTTCCTGCCAGTGTGACTGGTACCATGATACACCCATGGATGCTCTGTTAGGATTTAGGAAGTTGTCAATTGTCCTTCTTCTTTCCTCAGTCCCAAGAAGACTCCTCCTAAATGTTCCTAAATCCTTCAAGATGGTATTCTATTTTTTGTCTTCAGTTTGTTGTACCCCCATAATTTCTTGTCATTACAAAATTTTTTATTGTAGGATTTGTTTTATTTTCTGATGAAGGTGATGGATTCATTATGAGCCATTAGGAGTGTCATCGTATTTGATCAGCTTATTGATTTCATTAATACTACAGAGGGTCAGTTTTTGATTACTAATCTTTTAAGTAATTGCATTTTACTCTGGTAATGCCCTTAGATCTTTATCCCGCTTGTGTTTTTGTTTTTCTCCCTGTGTTCTTTAACAAACAAATCTATTGCAGTATAGAGCAGTATTTTTTTTTTCTGTTTTGTAGGCTTTTGCTTGTCTGAAATATGTTCAACTTGAAAAAGTCCTAGAATTTTAAACAGGAACATTAGGAAAAGCTTTTGGTCTGTTTCTTTCCCTATTTGTGCCGAACGCAAAGATTTTCTTAAATGTCATCATGTTCTAGGAACATTTATGCTGGAACTTTCCTAAATACATGGATAACTACCTTTTCTGACAACCCCCTGTCGATTGGATCTTTCAACTAAGCGCATGAAGATTTTTTTATTCTACTGATGGGAGTTTTGCATTAGAACAGGTAATAAAGGTGAATGCTGTTCTTGACTATATGGGCTCACATCTATATTTGCTTTTGATCTGCCTTTGGTGTAGCTCTAATAGCCATTATCAGCATTCAACACTGCTTGCTGGTTGTAGCTCCAGAAGCCTCTCTCTGGCCCTAAACACAGACAGGTACTCTGGGCTGTGCATTCCTGTTTTTAACATGGGTAATTATCTTAGACCTCCTCCTTCCTTTTCTGGATTCAGTTTGTGTCATGGCCTTTACTAGTGTGATAGATAATTACTTCAAGTTTGTTATTAAGTAATTTTAGATTATAGTTTCTTTTGAAAATGTCCTTTCTCAAGCAGCTAAACTCCTGCATATGAAAAAGTTTTCTTATGTCCATCATCCTTCCATTTTTCTGGAGCGCTAAATTCTATCCTGTATTTTCATTGAAAATAAAACTGACTTTGATTTATGGGCGGTGATTTTGCATCCTGCTACTTTGCTGAATTTATTTACTAGTTCTAGAAGTTTTCTGATGGAATTTTTTGGGTCTTCTAGGTATATAAACATATTGTTGGCAAATAATGCTAATCTGACTTCTTCTTTCCCTATGTGTATCCCTTTAATTTCTTTCATCTGTCTAATTGTTCTGGCCAGTGTTTCAAGAACTATGTTAAATAGAAGTAGTGAAAGAGGGCATCCCTATCTTGTTCCACTTTTTAGAGGAAATGCCTTAAATTTTTCTCCATTTAGAATGATGTTGGCCTGGGGCTTAGCATAGATAGCCTTTATGATGTTGAGATATGTTCCTGTTGTTCCTAGATTTTCTAGGATTTTGAACATGAAGGGGTACTGGATTTTGTTGAATGCTTTTCTGCATCTATTGAGGTGATCATATGGTTCTTATCTTTAAGTCTATTGATGCGATGAATTACATTTATTGATTTCCTTATGTTGAACCAACATTGCATCCCTGGAATGAATCCCACTTGATCATGCTGTACTATCTTTTTATATGTTTTTGTATTCATTTTTGCCAGAATTTTATTAAGAAATTTTGCATCTATGTTCACTAGCAACATTGGTCTGAAGTTTTCTGTTTTTGATGTGTCTTTGCCTGGTTTTGGAATCAGGGTGATATTGGCCTCATAGAATGAGTTTGGAAGTGTGCCCTCATTTTTAGATTTCTGGAAATAAATTGAAGAGTATTGGTATTAGTTCTTCTTTAAAGGTCTTATAGAACTTAGTTGTGTATCCATTTAGTCCTCGGCTTGTATAGGTTGGTAGACTTCTGATGGTGTCTTCTATTTCGTCGCTTGAAATTGATCTGTTTAAATTGTGTATATCTTCCTGATTCAATTTGGGCAAATAATATGACTCTAGAAATTTGTGGATGCCTTCAATATTTTCTATTTTTTTGGAGTACAAGTTTTCACAATAATTTGTAATTATCTTCTGTATTTCTGTGGTATCTGTTGTGATATTTCCTTTTATCACATACGTTAGTAATTTGAGTTTTCTCTCTCCTTCTCTTCATTAGCAAGGATAAGGGCCTGTCAATTTTATTTATTTTTTCAAAGAACCAACTTTTTGTTTTGTCAATTTTTTTCAGTTGTTTCTTTTGTTTCACTTTCATTGATTTCAGCTCTGATTTTAATTATTTCCTGTCTTCTACTGCTTTTGGTGTAGATTTGTTCTTCTTTTTCTAGGGCTTTGAGGTGTAATGTTAAGTCATTTATTTGTTGACTTTTTCTTCTTTTAAGGAATGAACTCCATGCAATGAACTTTCCTCTTAGAACTGCCTTCATAATGTCCCAGAGATTTTAATATGTTGTATCTGTGTTTTCATTCACCTCTTAACATTCTTAATCTCCTCCTTGATGTCTTCTGCACCACTTTGTTCATTCAGTAGCATATTATTTAGTTTCCAGGTGTTGGAGTAGTTTTTATTTTTTATTTTATCATTTATTTCTAATTTCATTTCATTATGATCTGATAAGGCATTTCTGTATATCAGTGACAAATCCTCTGAAAGGGAAACAAGGAAACTACTCCACTTATAATAGCATCAAAAAATAAAACAAAATACATGGGAATCAACTTAACGAAAGAAGTGAAAGACATCTACAATGAAAACTACAGAACACTAAAGAAAGAAATTATAGAAGACCTTAGAAGATGGAAAGATCTACCTTGCTCTTAGATTGGCAGAATTAATATCGTCAAATGACCATGCTACCAAAAGCACTATATAGATTTAATGCAATTCCGATTAAAATCCCAGTGGCATTCCTCATAGAAATAGAAAAAGCAATCATGAAATTCATCTGGAAAAATAAGAGACCCAAAATAGCTAAAGCTATCCTTAGCAGGAAGAGTGAAGCAGGTGGCATCGCTATACCAGACTTTAAACTATACTACAGAGCAATGGTAACAAAAATAGCATGATGTTGGCACCAAAATAGACTTGTAGACCAATTGTACAGAATAAAGGACACAGAGAATAACCCACATAATTACAGTTATCTTTTATTAGACAAAGGTGCCAAAAATGTATATTGGAGAAAAGATAGCCTCTTCAACAGATGGTGCTGGAAATATTGGAAATCCATATGCAACAAAATGAAATTAAACCCCTATCTCTTACCATGCACAAAACTCAACTCAAAGTGGATCAAGGACTTAGGAATTAAACTAGATAACCTGCAAATAGAAGAAAAAAAATAGGCCCTAATCTCCATCAAGTCAGATTAGGCCCCAACTTCCTTAATAAGACTCCTATAGTGCAAGAATTAAAATCAAGGATCAATAAATAGAACAGATTCAAACTAAAAAGTTTCTTCTCAGCAAAAGAAACAATCAGTGAGATGAACAGAGAGCTTGCATCTTGGGAGCAAATTTTTACCCCTCACACATCAGATAGAGCACTAATCTTTAGGGTATATAAAAACCTCAAAAAGCTAAACACCAAAAATAAATAAATAACCCAATCAATAAATGGGCCAAGGAACTGAACAGACACTTCTCGGAAGAAGATATACAATCAATCAATAAATATAAAAAAACAATTTTCAACATCTCTAGGAATTAGAGAAATGCAAATCAAAACTACTCTAAGATTTCATCTCACGCCTACTACTCAAAACTACTCTAAGATTTCATCTCTCTCAGAAATTGCAGCTATTAAAAAATACAAAAAAACAATAAGTGTTGGTGAGGATGTGGGGGAAAAGGCACACTCGTAAACTGCTGGTGGAACTGCAAACTGGTGCAGCCAATATGGAAAGCAGTATAGAGATTTCTTGGAAAATTGGGAGTCGAACCACCATTTGACCCAGCTATCCCTATCCTCGGTCTATACCCAAAAGACTTTAAAACAGCATATTACAGCCACATCAATGTTTATAGCAGTACAATTCACAATAGCTAAACTGTGAAGTCAACCTAGATACCCTTCAGTAGATGAATGATAAAGAAAATGTGGTGAGTCTCGGCCAAACATGTGATTTCTGTCCTGTCTGTTATGGCAAGTTCTGAATAAATACCTTTTGTTTTATATATATATATATATATATATATATATATATATATATATATATATATATATAATGAAAATGTGGTATATATACACAATGGAATGTTATTCAGCATTAAAAGAGAATAAAATCATGGTATTTGCAGGTAAATGGATGGAGTTAGAGAATATAATGCTAAGTGAAATTAGCCAATCCCCAAAAACAAATGCTGAATGATTTCTTTGATTTAAGGATGCTGATTCATAATATGCTGTGGAAGGGGTGGGGGGTGGATGGGAGGATTAAATGAACTCTAAATAGGGCAATGGGGAAAAGGGGATGGTAAAAAACATCAATATTTGAAGGGAGGGGGCATAGGGGTAGGAAATATGGTGGAATGCAATGGTTATCATTACCCAAGTACATGTACACAAACATGAAGGATGTGACTCTACTTTGTGTACAACCAGAGAAATGAAAAATTGTGCTCTATTTGTGTAATATGAATTGTAATGCATTCTCTTGTCATATATAACAAATTAAAATTTTAAAAAAGAACACTGGTTTCATTTTTATAGTCACATACACCAAAGTTTGGATCAAAGTGATTCATTACTGATCGCTTTATACTGTTTAAATGACTTTGTAATTTTGGCTATTTGGTGTATTTGTTAGCATATAGAAAGCTAGTGATTTATAAGGTTATGCTTTACAGAGTGAAGTTTATACAAGTCAAGAATAGATACTACAAATATTAATAGGTCTTTATATCAATATTACAGCTAAATTTTCCTCTTCAGAATATGTTTATATATGAAACTGTGAAGATATAACCATTTTCTTACATCAAACCTGTACTACACACGAAAGTAATTAAGATTAAGAGCTATCTGAGGGTTTTTTTTTAATACTGTCTTGTTCTTTAAAGAACAGTTGGAAGTCTACAAATTCAAATCTTGTTAAATAATAGCAATTTGTGGTAACCTTGCAAAGAAATCAATATTTGAATCTGTTTTGTATTTTTGAGTTTTCAGTGAATCTCTGTCTTAGGTAATAACTAATATTACCTTATGTAATATTATTTTATTCATTTATCTGATATTTAAAGACAAGACGAAATAAGAAAGTAGAGAAAAGAAGGGAGGGGATGAATATTTTTTTCTTTCTTTCATTTGTGATTACTTACTTTTTTCTTCAAATGTTCAAAAACATGTTTTGCTATATTATTTTAATCATTTTTCTTTATTTTACTCTTTAGTTTTCCTCACTTCATATTTTTGTGTTGGTAACTGGTGCGGAAATATTTGTCCACCCAAAATGTTATGTAAAATGTGCTTCTGTTTAGAATGCTAATTGGTCAATATATGTAGCACATGAATTGATGGTTGGGTAACTCTAGATGTCTTCTCGAAGCTTTTATTCATTCAGCAAATGTTTATTTAGTCCTTAGGTGCTGGGCTCCAAAAATGGCGCTAAAATTATAAGAATAAGAGACAGACATATTGTAGTTCAAATAGGCACAACGATGTATAGATACATAACAACGAGTCCCACTATTATGTGTACTTATAGAAAATTTTTTAAAAAATATAAGCACAGGGATGCTGTTAAAAAAAAAAAAGAAAGAAAAAAGCACAAGACAAGTCGAGATGTCCATGAAAATGATCACTCATTATGCAGCCTTCCCTTCCTACCAACCTGTCTGACCAGGCAGCTCTGAGCCCCTTCCTCTGCCAAAGTCTCCATACTTCCCACTGGTCTGTGCAGGTCCCTTTGGTCCTCATTTTGTCTCTTTCTGTAGAATCCCTTGACATCCACTCCATTCTCTGGACTCCACTGGCCTGCTCACTGCTCTCTGAGCACTGCCTGAACTTTTCTGCCCCCCTAATTTTACTCAGCTCATCACTCAGCAGGACATATTCCATGATTCCCTCTCTCTGTCAAAATTCCATCCATTAAGGCCTGCCTTAGTGTACTTTTGCTGTCCTTGTTTACTTTCCTTCATCATAGCTACTCCTATGGAAATTGTGTATTTACTTAGTGTACCTCTCCCTTCTTGGATATAACAAACAATCAAGCAAATGAACTTACTACAGAGTCTGGAATTGCTTTGCATTCCACTTGGAATAAAGGGTGCATAGTATGCAAATATCGAATACTTTCATTTTATGCACAAAGATTATTTTACAAACATTTAATTTCTGTGATATGCCAAACTCAGTTTGGCAGTAGCGTGCAGATGAAGTAGACAAGTTCATGGACAAAATACAGACTGTTGAATGCTTCAATAGACTAATTAGCACAGGAAATTTATAGGAATGATACTAATCCAGGTGCATCCATGAGTGGATAAGGAAATGGATGAATATGTAAATGAATAATTTATCGTAGTTCTCTAGAGCTCCCATTTAGTACTCTGCAGTTCTCAGTAGACATATATCACCCTGATCATCTGCTGACACTCATCATTGTCCTAATTCTTTCTTCACAACATTCCCTAATAAAAAAATGTACTTAGGCACAGTTTAATTCTAACAAAATTTCTACACTGGCTATCTCAGATACATAATCCTAAGTCTTAACTACTACATGCACTAAAGTCTCCAATTGTTCCATTAAAAATATTAATTTGAGAATTTGTAGAATAATTCTTAAAAATAAGATTAGTCTACTACTTCAATATTTTAAGACATATAAAGTGTATATAATGCTTCTGTTACCTATGTTTTATTTCTTTGTGAAATTTTGGCACTCTATTAGCTAACTTCCATTGGTTTTCTATTCCTAGTGATTTTTTAAACATTTTTAAAAATGTGCTTTTTTAGAGTCTTTTGTATGAAGAATCTCTTAGGTTTTTATTTTTTCAAGACTTCTGTTTATCGGTCTTTCCACCAAAAATAAATAAATAAATAAAACTCTTTAATCCAGCTTTTTTCATTTTGCCTTTCAAGCTCAAAACTTAAGGAAGCACATTAAACCTACACTGTCTCAAGAATAGTGATCTAGAATTTTCTTGCACTTAAAACACTATTAAGTTACTCACAGCCATTGTGCTATAAGGTGTCAGACAACATGGAGTGCAGACTTGATCTTCCTTGATATCCATCATCAAAAGAACGGTAGAAACTATTCAACATACTTGTCACACAACAGTCAAATGAAACCTACATTTGACTTTTAATATGTTTCCTTAATTGGCCACGTGGGGTTGTTTTTCTTTTTACTATTTCATATTTAATCTCTGTGAAAAAGATCACCATTTCCTGTTTGTTTGATTCAACAAGTGTTTATTGAACAGCTACCTTGAATCAGTCTTTTTGTCAAAGGCACAGGTATGTGGAAAAAAATAAATAATCATAATTAGCATATTGGGAGAAGGAAAATAAAGTAAGCAGAGACTATGAAGGATGACCAAGATCAGAATGTATTTGCAGAAAGATTTTCTGGTGAGAAACACTAGAGCAGAGACCCAGCTGAAGCTGGAAAATGAGCCATCTAAGCCTTGCAGACCTTTGGAAGAGCATTTCAAGAAGCAGTGGCAGTGGGTGCCAAGCATTTGCATGCTCAAGGGACAGACTGGAGGCCACTGTAGCTATAGCAGGGAGATCTATGCAAAGTGATGGGAAATGAGAAACGTGAGGACCTGAGTGGTGGTGTGCAGGATCTCTTGCCCATGGTAATGAGGTTCTATTTTATTTAGAGTGAGATGGAACCATGACTTGTAATTTGGCATATTTTAAAAGATTATTTTAGTTACTTGAGTTGTATTGGTTTTCTTTTACTGCAAAACAAATCGCTATGTATATACTGATTTAAAACAACACATACTTATTACCTCAGGTTCTGTGGGTTGGGGTTTGGAGAAGAGGGACTGCTAAGCTGGGTTCTCTGCTCATTGTCTTAGAAACATGAGTTCAAGGTGTCTCATTTAAAGCTTGGGACCCTCGTCGAAGTTCATTCAGGTTGCTGGCAGAGTTCACTTGATAGACTTGTAGGACTGAGGTTCTGCTTTTTTGTTTGTTAGTCCTGTTTGTGAGCATGGGGGCACTCTCAGCTCTTAGAATTGGTTTGGTCCCTAGACACATCACCTCTCATAACCTCCTAACTCACATCGCCAGCAGGAGAACCTGTCATGCTTCCCCTCTCTCCACATGCTAAAGAATTTTCTATAACGTAACATAGTCACAGCATCAAGGTCCTCTTCACCTTTGCCAAAGAATGTGATCTGTTCAAAGGAATGACTCCCCATCGTATTCCCAGGTCCTGCCCACACCAAAGTGGAGGTTTTTGTACAGGGTGTGAAGACCAGAGAGTGGGGTTTTGGAATCTTATGATTCTACTTACTACTGGATTTTGGAAGGGGCAAAAGATGAAGCTATAGGTAGGCCTTTTGAAAGCACTGGAGATGTCTAAGTCTGTGCTTCTCAAAATTTCCTGTGTGTAGATCTCCTGGGGATTGTGTTAAAATATCCCATTAAGGGTATTGGGGGTATAATTGAAGGCAGACCATAAAGGCTTTACTGAAGGAGAAACAGGGGCATCTGGATGACTTCTAAGCTCAGAGGATGGAAAAGACTGCATGCAGGAGAAGCTTGTTTTAGAGCAGAAACCCAGAGTTCCAGTTTGGATATGCTAACTGTGAGATGCCATTTAGAATCCAAGTGGAAAATATCAGGAAATGCAATTAAAAAGAATAGATCTATTCATCACACTCAGTTTCATCAGAAATATAAAACTTCATGTTTCTGTGTATCACTACTATTTGACACTTCCAAAGTGTGCTTGGAATTTATTATACTATAATAGAAAATGTGAGCAATGAAAAGGACCTTATTGAGCAGTGTTTTCTTGTCCCCATGTCAAAGTTCTTTATAAGCAAAATCAAAATATCCATTATTCAAATCATTAAAACTATTCCTAGAAGCCAAAATACACATCATTGTGCATATTTAAAGTAACACTATACTCAAAACACTCTCTAGAAATAGAGCCAGGTTGTAAGTTTTTACCACTTACTAACTTTTGGTAAATACCCTACTATAAGATGCATCATCTGGTTTCTCCCTGACCATATAGGCAATTTCATGGTGTGACTAATTCTTATTTCTTTCCTGGGCTAAGTTATGCAAATTAGCTTCATTAAGTTATGAGAGGTGGCCCTTAGGTGGAGCTTGCATTGAAATTAGTCTTCTGATTCCCTTATCACAAAAAAAAAGACATGGGTTGTATAAAAGATGTGTTTATTTATAAATTTCCCTAAATCTCAATCATGGAAAAAAGACAGTGGGTCCATTGGGAGCCACTCCCACGGAGATGGCTAGGGATCTGAACTTTACTCTGGAGCTCTGGGCTGGTACTTACTACCTTATGTGACCACTAGACTTTCTAGTTATCTGAAAGAATGTGTCGCTGAATCAAGCCATTGTCAAACCACAAACTTGACATGGTTGTTCTATAGGCTATGGGATTTAACATTTAAAAAAAGGGCATTAAAACCCAGAATCTAAATCCAGGTATAATTGTTTTGTGAATTACTTCTGTGATATCCCAATTTTTCCTATATTGTACCTACATTTTTATATTAAATATTTTATAATATAAAATTTAGTTTTTACATGGTGATTGAAGAAACTAACTTTCTTATTCTTTTCTTTCCCTAGGAGCACTGAATCAAAAAAATTGGGGGAAAAAATATCCAACATGTAATAGTCCAAAACAGTCTCCCATCAATATTGATGAAGATCTTACACAAGTGAATGTGAATCTTAAGAAACTGAAGTTTCAGGGTTGGGATAAAGCATCCTTGGACAGCACATTTATTCATAATACTGGGAAAACAGGTACAGAGTGTGCATTTTGTTTCCCTTGAATATGTGTTTCAGACTAGAATATGTTTGGATTTCTTTCTTGTCATTTCCCTTGAATGATGTACTATGAATTGAATGGATATCATCAGTAGAGGATGCCAGATGGAAAAGAGAAAATTTAGAGATGTGGATGACATTTTAAAACTGTACAAAATAGTAAAATGAACAGTGTCATAGTGCCATGCTTTGCAATATCTTAACAGTGATCCTGCTACTTGGAGATGTGGAAAAGTTAATGTAATTATGTCTAATGTAATTTAATAACTCTGTCACTCTTCAGTCGCATAGTCAATCAAGATCTCCATACGTGGGCAGTATAACTTGATATTGCTGCTCAGCTCTATGCTGTATTTAATATTTGGATATGAAAAAGCAACTGACTATAATTGAAACTTAAGAAAAGAAATTATTAGCCCTTCTGTATACAAAGTTTAAACTTGTAAACCATCCTTAGACAGGACTTGTTAAGTGCCTATTTCTGAGACTATGTTTTCTTTAAAAAGCACATAAAGTACAACACCTTAAAAATTTGAAACAGTTTTCCAATCCAATTTACATGGACAAAATAATTTTCAGAATGTGACACTTTCCTTTTTTGATGATATATTTTAAATGAAACCATATAACAGGAAGTTATTTTTAAAAAAACTACACATTTGACATAAATTAGAAAAAATGTTTAAATTATAATGGAAGACCTGTTGGGAAGGTTTTATCATTAGCAAGTTTCTTCTTTGTTTTCCATATTTAAGTAGTACAATTATTTAAATGTAATAATTTAAAATCCCATGAGGGCAGGGACTTTTCTATATCAGTGCCTGATGCATCATAAGCACTCAATATTTGTTTAATGAATAACTAAGACAATTTTTACATGTTATATTATAAATTAAATAACAATAGTGTGTTATCCCAAATCTTGACATTTTTGATACCAGTTTTAAAGGGTGCTACAAGGCTAAGGCAGGTGATCTCTGCTTTATTTTTCTGAGGGCAGAGTGGTCAAGGACTTGACATACAGCCACACAGCTTGGGCTCACTACTTGGCCCTTCAAATGACAACATTGACAAGTTATTTCCATGTCTGCGACTCTCTCTCCTTATTGTGTGAGGATCAAATGATTGATATGCATAAAATGATGCAGTGCATGGTACTTCTAGGTGATAAATGTCAACTGTCATTGCTGTCATCACAGTTGTTGTACTTGTCTCCATCATCATTGTTACAATTCATAGAAGTTTGTATCTCCTAGCTGGCCAACAGTGACTTTTGCCTGGCAGAGTGAAGGTTGTTAAAATCTGAGACTTCAAAATCCTGCATTAGGTTCTCAAGAGAATTATTATTCTCCAGATGACTCTTAAAGTATAGTCAGATAACTTCTGCTGCAGGACTCACATACAGGGAAGTTGACCATTCTGATGGTCCACAGTCAGTTTCAAACATGATATGGCTCAAACCGCTTAGAAGGAAAGGGCTTTCCACCCTCCTTGGCACAGCCAAAGACCCAGGTTCTGGAGCCTGATGAAGCCTAAGCTGGAGCCTGGAAGGATAGAGATGGGACCCATGCAACAGCCTGAGCAAAAGTAGGGCAGGCTGACAGTGACAAGCAGGTGTCCCTCCAGGAGAGGGCTTTCCCTCTTTCAGCCCTGTTCCCTCTGCCTTTACTTTGTCCCTTCATTACCATCAAATACCTTAGGGAAGCAGAGCTTTGGGTGAATGCAGCCTCAGGACACCAAGTAGGGCAGTGAACTGCCATCCTCTGCGTTGGAGTCACACAGTACTTCTCTCTCCAGCTGTCTTTACCTCTTTAGAAGTAAGTACATGAAGTTTACTGTGCAGTACTACAGAGCTGAGCTTCCCAAACACTGAACAACTTTTAAAATCTATTGAGTTAATGATTTTCTTAATACATCTTAAATAGAAGGAAATTTAGTCGATATTCATTGTTTTGATTTTCAGAAACTTAGATGCAATTTCATTGATTTTTTGGTTGGTTTATTTTAGTGGAAATTAATCTCACGAATGACTACCGACTCAGTGGAGGACTTTCAGAAATGGTATTCAAAGCCAGCAAAATAACTTTTCACTGGGGAAAATGCAATACATCATCTGATGGATCAGAACATAGTTTAGAAGGACAAAAATTTCCACTGGAGGTAAGTCGCTAGTTCCACTGATTATAATATCATTTTCTAAATCATTTAGATTATATTTAGCATATAACTTGATTAATTTTTAATTTATAGTTATGTTTTGATCACCTGATGGATATCTGCCTTCCTCAGCAGACTAAGCTCAATGAGCATATGTTCCACCTTTGATTTTCCACTCCCATGTACCCAGAATGCCACCTAGTAGGTGATCAATAATACTGATGAGTAAATAATGTAGGAAGGAAAAAAGGGAGAGTTTTATCAATATATTGGAGAATTCTTTGATTTAAATCCTTTGATTAAAATGAGAAGAAAATCTTAAGCTTTAAAAGTAGTCTAATAAATTAATAACTAAATACCCAGTGAATACTTTAGAGAGTTTATTCTGGTTGATTTCTGGAAAGTAGTTCATTTTTTATCAAGAACTTTACATGGTTGATTCTCAGTATTCACTGTTTCAATTTGTAGCAGTTAAAAATATAGATATTTTCAAAAATTTATGTGAAAAGAATTATTTAAATAGTAAAAACCTGAAGGAAAAAGAATGGTTAAATGCATTATGATAAATGGTTAAATGCATATTATAGGTCTTGTAAAAAATCATGTTTTTGAATGATGTACAAAAAAGGTTTATCGTATTAATGCTTTTTAAAAAATATAAAGTAGCATATCTGATCTTCTGTTTCTAATTTTTTAAAACCTGAACAGGGACTGGGAATATTGTCTAAGTGAAAGAATTAGGTTTGAAAGTGGTTCCACCCCTTCTCACATGACATTAAACAAATTATTCAACTTAACCTAAGCTTCCATTTTTCTTCTGCGAAATTGACAGAGACCTGTCTTAAAAATTGCCATGGGGATTAAATGAAAAAATGAATTCATTCCTCTTAAAAAAATAATGGAGGGAAACCAAAAAAAGTTAAAAGTGATTTTTCCTAGGTGATGTCATTATAAATGCTCTTATTTTCTCCTTTAAAAGCCTCATTTTTTTCTAAATTGCCCATAATGAAACTATATTACTCTTATAATTCAAAAGTTACTATCAATAATAATAAAACTAGGGTGGATTCTCACTAAAGGGCTAAAAAAAACTTTTTAAAATGTGAATAAGCACATTCTCATTCATGGGTTAGATTTTGGAAAGCTTTATATATTAAATGTCCTTAAAGAAAAATATATTTATTAACTGTGACTTGTCAAAGAAATAAAAATGAACTCCTTAAATACATAACATCTTACTTTGGAGAGTTTAGCTTTCTCACAATATTGCCCATTTAAACAAAGATACAATAAAAAAAAATATTAACAAAAGCCCTGGTTAATCAAAATAAATACTACAGAATTTTTGTAATGAGCCCCATTTTTTTTTTAATTCAAAGGCCTCTCGACTTGGCCTCAGAAGTATGGTTTGTTTATTGGTGCATTATAGTTAAACACATGGATGGGATTGGCTGTTACATATTGGTACATGCACACAATATAATGATATAATTTAGCCAATATCACTTCTCAGCATTTCCCTCCTCCCTATTGTTTGTTTTTCAGAAAGTATTTTTTCATGTAACTGTAAGTAGGCATCCCAAGGAGCATCTGGACTTACTTTTTTTTTTTTTTCTCCCACATCCCACAATCAAATCTTCTCAATTCTCACCACAAATGATGTGGGAGGTCAGAAAAGTGTTTAAACCGCCGTTGTTTCTTATATGGACTTTTTAATGTTGCTGTCACTGGTCTCTTTCTCTCTCTCCAGTCCATCTCTTTCTGTCTATTCCTATCCCACCTGACCCCTCCTTGCTCCTGTTAACTGAAGTGCCTCAGTGTCAGCTGGGATGACCTCCCTGGCATGGCCCTGCCTACCTCTCCCATCTCATCTGTTCTTCTCTAGCTATTGATCCTCATCCTTTAGGAGTTAGCTTTGAAACACTTCTCTCAAAAGATGTTGGTGACATACCCACGGCCAGAGCCTTTGCCATCCTCTGCTTCACACACACTGTTTCTCCCATCAGAAAACCAACCACCCTTGAGTGTTCTACTTTTACCTAAATTATACCTCGGCATAGTTAAGTTACCTGAATTCCAAGCCCACATCCTGAGGAGCACCAAATTATAACTGGGCATAGAGACTGTTACAGACAGGTGTGTAGACTAAAGTAGAAATCAACAAGGATGGCTGCAGAGTATGAGAGGAGAATTAAAAATAGGAAACCTAAAATACTTTGTATTTTTGAGGTAGAAACAGAACCCTTAAGATTTTTACAATATGACATAATTTTACAATATGACAAAATTACTCGTTCTAAAGTGAAAAACAGTATGTTTTCAGGGAGAAACAGTCTCTTACTTCTCACACATGATGATTTATACATTCTTACACTTGACGGTTTATATATTTCTCAGTTCACAAAGGACAATTTATCAGAAAATTTTGTCATATGAAATCATAAAGTTTTATAATAAGTAGAAACTTGAAGTTTTCTAAATTTATTTTTTGAAATAATCGAATTATTAGCAGAAATCACAGTATGATAATATACAAAATGATATCTCCAAGTCATCAAGAAAGACTTTTGTAGTCAAGAAAAAATGAATCACATGTTTCAAAAAATTCCAGCAAAATAGTTAAAATAAACTTTGTTAATTTATTATATTTGATTATTGCTCTGAATTATTACTGTAATGCCCACTGATAAAATTTCAAAATGAAAATCGCTATTCTAGATATGTCTACCTTCATATTTCTTTTGTAAATGTGATTATGTCTACTCATAATTGATAAAATACTTTGAGAATATACAGAATATAGAATTATATCATTTACAGACTTTTCAAATAGAATTTATTGGTCAATTGTTTTATTAAGTCTCTCCCCTGACTTTTGTGAAAACCTTTAATATAACGAAACTATTATTACTTTTATAGATGCAAATCTACTGCTTTGATGCAGATCGATTTTCAAGTTTTGATGAAGCGGTTAAAGGAAAAGGGAGGTTAAGAGCTATCTCCGTTTTATTTGAGGTAATCATCATATATAGATTCAGAACAAACAATTCCTTTTTAAATCACATGAAATATTGACATGAAATATCAAGGTACACTTTATTACGACCTTACAGTGGTAATTGGTGGTCATCTTTTTAAATGATAATAAAGAATATAAGGGGACTCTTATTTTCGTTACTTGGGTGGGTTTCTTCCAACTGGAGCAGACTCTTCTTACAAGTACACAGATTTGCTTACTTGTTAATGTAAAGTGTCAAAATTAAATAGCAGTATCTGTGAATTGGGACATTTAAAATTTTACTTTCTAAATAGAAAATGTAAGCTACCTAGTTTTTGTTTGTTTTTTACCTTGATATGAAAAAAAAAAAACAGTGTTTGGAACACAGTTTTAGATACTTAATATGGAATTCAATAATCTTTACATTTTTATTGAACAGTTAGTCAATCATTTTATCCTGTTTTTAGAATGCCATTCTTCTTTAACAGGTTGGAATAGAAGAAAATTTGGATTATAAAGCCATCATTGAGGGAGCCGAGAGTGTTAGTCGTTTTGGTAAGCTACTTAGAGAAATATCTTTCTTCAAGATTCTACTTGGGTGTATGTGAATTTTTACAATATGACAAAATTACTTGTTCCAAAGGTGAAAAACAGTATGTTTTCAAGGAGAAACAGTCTCTATTTCTCACACTTGATGATTTATACATTCTCACTCTTGACAGTTTATACATTTCTCAATTCATAAAGGACAATTTATCAGAAAATTTTGTCATATAAAATCATAAAGTATTATTGCAAGTAGAAACTTGAAGTTTTCTAAATTTACGTTTTGAAATAATCTAATTACATTATGCATTTAAATGGATTTATCTAATCTGCCTCTGCACTTATACATCTCCAAAGACTCTAAGTTATAATATAAAACCAATTAATTTTACAAAAATTATATTTTAAAGTGAAAAAGGAATTGCAACTCAAGTTAAAATTTATTCCCTGTAGTTTTCTTGAGAAATCCTTTGATTCACCAGTGTGAGGAGATAAGATTTTTGCAAGAAGGCAAAGGCTCACATAGAACAAGATGGAATATACTTTGATCTTGTTCTGCCAAAATCTCATGGATCTTATCATTAGTCAAAGAAAATGCTTTTGACAACATTGGCAATAGACTACAAACTATTGTTATTGTTGTTCTATTTTTATTAAGTATCTATGCATTTGGTATTAATGCAGCCCTGAGTTATCAATAAAATGAGGATTATGCCTCGCTGGAAAGCTGCAAAATTTGAAATCAGAAACAAGGCTCATACAGATTCTTTTCTCAAATGCAGAAACCTGGCCAAAAATTGATTCATCTTTGTCCATTACATGTGCAGATCTGAACTGACCGAACTTTTCAGAAGTCAGGAATATGTGAACCCCTGTAGTGTGGTGGTTCCTTTTTTTTAAAGGTGTAATCAAATGCAAGATGAAGCTGACATCTCCCTCCATCTAACTAGATTGAAAATTCAATGCTGAATTCTATAAGCTACACTTAATTTCCTTCTCAGTGAGTCAGAGAGGGGATTCAATCCAAACTGAAAGAAGGCAGCTAGTTTGAATTCCAATACTTAAAAATACACAAAATATGAATTCTGAATGTTCCCATGCCTTGCTACCAGCCTGTGGGGATGATCAAAGTGACTTAATCCTGACTTGCATAACTGTGAGACCTTCACTTTCTTTCATAATCTTTTTTAGTTATTTCTGAGAGATTCTGGGAGGGTGTGCCTTAGAATAAATTTACTTCTGTTCTTTTGACTAAGGTTTCTGTTTTAGTATCTGCTGTCTGCAAGCCTTCAAAGGAAGCACTTCATGAGAGCCACAGTTGCCACATTACCTCCCTGAGAATATGTATGCTCTAAGAGTATTATTCTGCCTGTATCCTGGCTCTTAATTTGAAAGCAGAATTACTAGTATCTCAGACTGAGACACTAGTCAGGTCTTTGTCTTTCATCTCTCTGCCCAGCTACCTGTGCACCAACTTCCAAGCTCCTCTTTTCCCCCAAACCCAGATCTTCTGTGCCTATAAGTCCCACCCTCCACCACATATTTAATATTTCAATAGATTCATCAAAGTTCCTTAGGCTAAGCAGTTGGTAGGTGTTAGTAACAGGATTTATATCCTTATCTGTTAGCAAAATTTGTGCCACTATATTGAGAAGATTTATATTAGTTGTGTATTTCAAAACACATATGAAATACTTGCCAGTTGCATTTGAATGCTTATTAAGTATGATCTGTCCAAACTGAGTCCTTCTAAAGTTAAATATTTCTATTTTGATATTTCTGGAATTAAATCTAGTCCTGTTTTAAAAGTCTAGAATATCCACTAGGGCCCAATAAACTGAAGACGTCCCAATATTGGCTCTCAGCCATCACCATAGGAATGAAGAATTGAAGGCAGTTCTTGTTTTTAGAAGAGACTCTGGAAGCACTAGCTTCCTGTTCTTCTCCATACAGTGTGAGTTATCTAAAAAAAAAACAAAAGAAACTTTACAACCATCATTTAGATTACACAATATATCTTATTATTATGTAGGATAGTTGTTCACTTCCTACAGTCAGCCCTAAGAGACAAATTCCATTGATCTTTCCCTTTATCATCTGTCCCCTTTAAAGTTTTCCTTCTTTCCATTATACCTACTCTATGTTAGACATCAGTCTTCCCATGGAGTGGAGAGAGAAATAGTGATTTTATATGATACAAATATAATAATATATTAATATTCCCCAAGCCCAGATCTCAAAAATGAGAACTGTTAGTTGAACTCTTTCCAATTGCAAGACACATCCACTTAGCATCAATGACCATCAACTGGGAGATCTTGACAGAATGGCTTATGGTGCCTTCTTCACCACAAATGCAATCCAGGAATTTGTATATTGAAAAAAATCTTCATGGGCAGTTTTGATTTGGTTCTATCTTAAATAACATTGTCCTAATTAATAGGAGTTGATTTTAAGTCTTTGCTAACTCCTCTTCTTGGGTGCATGGCGTGTTCTTGTCTTGTCTTTATCTCTCTCTTTCTGTCCTTCTCCATATTTCTTCCTTCACTACCAACCTTCCCACAGAAGGATATGGTCAGTTGGGTGGTTAATCCTGAAATATACAGTTAGGCAAATGGTGATTGCATGAATGTATGACTGGGCCCAAATAGAGCAGCGTAGGCTCAGGTGTGATTCTCTCTTGTGTGCTTATTTAGATGAAGCTCATGATTTATTTTCCAAACCCCCCAAACATCACCATTGTCCAGTTTTCTCAGGTGATGATGCAGTAATTGAAAAGCACTTCTGTAATTGAAAAATCTTGTAATGGCTAGGACGGGAGCTTGGGACAAACATGTAAATACAACAAACTGTATGAAATTGTTAACACGTACATAAGGGAGGCTAGATGGTGGCTACTGGGGTACAGAGACTGGAAAAATGGCTTCTATGTTGGGAAGAGAGATAAGAAAATTAAAACTCTCTTTCTTATGATTATTTTTTTTCCACTTAACTTTTCCCCCTTTAATCTCTTTCCCAATTTTAAGAAAATTCTCCACTTCACATTCCTGCCAAGGTCTCACCTTTGCTCTCCTTTCTCTGGCCACTAGCAATTCTGGCATCAGTTCATTTCCTGCATCATTTAGCAGTGAGTCCATTTCTGCTTCTATTTAATTAGCATTTTCCACACTCACTTCCACAAGACATCTGTAAGATAAATTTTGTCTTCAGTATAGGAATGAACAAATGCAGTCCACTGACAATCAAGAAAAGAGATTGCTAACTCACAAAAATGTTAAGATACTAAAAAATATGAATCATAAACTGGAAAATCTTCACAGATTAAAAAAAAAGTAATAAAATAAATGTTCTCCTCAATTTCTGTGAACTTGGATCTGACTCTGAATTCTGATATTGGAAGAAAAAACGTATTTTAGACGTTAACTTATTAATCCATTAAACCAAACATAAGTGTGAACTTTCCAGTGGATGAAACTAGATTTAAGTCATATCTGTACGATGCTGTCAATTTGGTCAAGTTTTTTAAGATTCAGTCTTTAATTCAGACTGGAGTCAGTAATCTTTAACTTCAGTTGTTAATAGTACCCACAAAAAGGGTTATTTGAAAGGCAAAACCTTGCAAAGACTTCATTTTACTTGGGGTTTTCAGCACTGGCTGCATGTTTGCATCACCTAAAGAAGCTGTAAATGCTTAATTCCAGGCCCCACTGCTAAAGACTTACATTCAAGTGGTCTAGATTAAAGTCTGAGTCACTGGCACTGTTTCAAAGCTCCCCAGGTGACTGTGACAACTGCCCTACACCATACCGCCTCAATTAAACTAGATTAAATTCGCTTCAGGAATTATTTTCTAATGACCTAAATCTCTTAGGGCAGAGGACATGCACTGGGCTGGGTAGTTAGAAGGAGAAGAAAATGAGTGAGACAGATCTGGCTGGTAAGCAAATTGCTCCCACAGGCATGAGGGCCGGTACACAAATGTCTAGGTGGTCAACACAGGACTGTTGACAAGCACTGTTGGAGAGACACAAAAATAAAAATGGGACTATTTAATGAGACATATAAATTTAGATGGTTTCAAGTTCTAAGGCCAGGCAGCCTACTTAGGAAAGCTCTACCAATTTTTGCATAATAATTCTCTACTCTTGATACAAGTTAATATGTAATAATAAATAAATATGTGTGTATATATATATATATATATATATATATATAGAGAGAGAGAGAGAGAGAGAGAGAGAGAATAGTGTACATATATAAACGTGTATGTGTATATTGTATACAGAATATATTTTCTACTCTTTGACTTATCTTTTTACTCTGAGACTATTAATAGATAGTGAGTCCATTTCTGCCACTTTATTTAATTAGCATTTTCCACATTCACTTCCACAAGACATCTGTAAGATAAACTTTGTCTTCATAAAAATGAACAAATGCAATCCACTGACAATTAAGAAAAGAGAATGCTAACTCACAAAAATGTTAAGATACTAAAAATGTGAATCAGAAACTGGAAAATCTTCACAGATTAAAAATAATAAAATACATGTTCTCCTCAATTCCTGTGAACTTGAATCTGACTCTGAATTCTGATATTGGAAGAAAGGAAGTATTTTAGAAGTTAAGTTATTAACCATTCAACCAAACATAAATGTGAACCTTCCAGTGGATGAAAGAAGATTTAAGTCATATCTGTACAATGCTGTCAGTTTGATCAAGTTTTTTAAGATTCAGTCTTTAATTCAGACTGGAGATTGTAATCTGATTAACAGGTACTAAAATGTATCATTTTGTCCTTTTATGAGTGATAGTTTTGTATGCCATTTCGGAAATCTCAGTGTGCCGTAAGGTTATCTTTCCCTCTAGAGGTGTTTTTATTTCTGTTCACTTATAAATCTATTTGGAATTGATTTGTATTTATAATTTGAAATAGGAAATTGATTCACTTTTTTCCATAAGGATAATCAATCAACACAACACTGATAATTAGTCCATCCATTCCATACTACCTAAGGATTTTTCTATCACACAAGTGACTACGTATGTACAGGTCTGTGCTCTCCATTCTATTCCATTGTTCCTTTGCCTGTTTCTACACAAATATCTCACTATCATGATTTTCACTGATTTGTGTAATAGATTTTCCTACTTGATAAGAAAAGTTCTCTGGCACTTTTACTGTTCAAGGTTGTCTCATCTTTTCTTTGCATTTCTATTTTAATTTTAAAATCAGAATCTCATTTAACACAAACATGCACAGATGCACACCTTTCTGGGATTTTTATTTTTTAAGTTTTTTTTTCAATCCATACGTCAATTTGGGGAAAAGCAACACCTTCTGCAACACTGAAGCTTCAAACTGATGAACTTTTTAATGTATGTCCAACTTTTTAAGGTTTTATTTAATTCCCCCAATAATGTTTTCCAGTATAGATGTTTTACACCTCATTTATTGGGTTTTCTTGTAAGTATTTGATATTTTGTTGCCCTTTTAAATCATATTGTTGTACATTTTATTTTCTGCTACATAGCAATACAGTTGGTTTTTTATTAATTAATTTATTTTTTAAAGTATATATGACAGCAGAATGCATATTGATTCATTGTACACAATTGCAGCACAACTTTACATTTCTTTGATTGTACATGATATAGAGTTGCACCATATGTGCAGTCATACATGTGCCTAGGTTAATGTTGTCCACCTCATTCTGCCATCTTTCTTGCCCCTATGCAACCTCCCCTACCATCCCTGCATCCACTTACAAGAGAGAACATTTGGCCTTTGTTTTTCTGGTATTGGCTTACTTTGCTTAGCATAATATTCTCCAACTCTATCCATTTACCTGCAAATGCCATAATTTTATTCTCTTTCAATGCTGAGTCATATTCCATCATGTATATATACCACAATTCTTTATTCATTCATCTATTGAAGGGCATCTAGGTTGCTTCCACAGTTTAGCTATTGTGAATTGGATTGCTATGAACATTGATGTGGCTGTGTTACTATAGTATGCTGATTTTAAGTCCTTTGGATATAGACAGAGGACAGTAGTTGGTTTTTGTATATAGGTCTTAGGTACAGTGACTTTGCTAAATTCATTAATTCTGATGGCCTGTAAATTGTGTTCTCTATTTTACATGCACAATTATGTTACTTTCAGAGTGTCCTGACATCATTTATTCCTTTACAATCCTTGTAAGTTTTATCTCTTTTATAAGCAATCTCTTACATGATTGCTCAGTGTTAAATAAGAGTGGTATAGCAAGACATCTTTGTCTCAGTCTTGATTTCTAGGGGAAAAGCTTTCAATAAATCAACCTTATATATGATGTTCATTACAGGCTTTTGAATAAAATAAGGTGCCTTTGTATTTCTATGAACTGAAATTACTGAGTTGTATCAAATGATATAACTGTACCTATTGAGATGATCCTATGATTTCTGAATATTTTTGTATATAAAATATTCTCTTTGGCATCATATGGCAAAGATAAGACATAAACACTTTGCAGTGATATATTTAAGGCAATTTAGAGTATGCTAGATTTATCTCACAAATGTTCTTAAATTTCAGTTCTTAAAATTTCAGTTCTGATTATATGCATAGCCAAGCAGGTGTCTCTGTTTCCTAGAAGCTTTAACTAGCTAAGTTCCAGTGTTGGTATTCCATCTGAGATGTATATTATTGCTTTGTAGGGAAGCAAGCTGCCTTAGAACCATTCATTTTGCTGAACCTTCTTCCAAACTCAACTGACAAGTATTATATTTACAATGGCTCCTTGACATCTCCTCCCTGCACGGACACTGTTGAATGGATTGTTCTTAAAGATACAGTTAGCATCTCTGAAAGCCAGGTAATCTTGGAAAGTCACATTAATGAAGTCATTTGAAGCAGTTTAAAAGGAGTTATTTTCTACCTTTATTACAGAGTATCTGTTTTAAACAGCTTACTGATGGCTTTGAAGCAGGTATATTAAATTATCTGATCTTCTTTCCAGTTGGCTGTATTTTGTGAAGTTCTCACCATGCAGCAGTCTGGTTACGTCATGTTGATGGACTACTTACAGAATAATTTTCGGGAACAACAGTACAAGTTCTCTAGACAGGTGTTTTCCTCATACACTGGAAAGGAAGAGATTCATGAAGCAGGTATGTATTGAAATAGAAGTTTTCTACAACCCTCACAGATTCAGTGTGGATAGTAATTTGAGTATAATGAACAACATACAGGTTTTATAGTTTTAGAAATATTTTAATTAGCTTTATAACATTGGGTAAGATATTGAGCTCCGAATCCCAGTTACCACATCTCCAAAATGGCAACCAGAAAAATTCATTATTCCCCATATGAATAATCCCAATCTACAGATGAAGAAAAAAACTGAGCAGTATTTCCAAAGCACACAGTAATAAGTGACAGAGCCACATGAAGCCCTCCAGATTCACTTTACAGAATCTTCCTGGGCAAGAGCTGTAATAGAGAAGTTAATAAGAGATAGGGGAGCTTGGGGAGATCCTTGTGCGTGGAGTAATCAGGGGACCTCCTTCACAGAACCACATTTGAAGTCAGACTCTTCACACATGATTTGAGTTTTAAAGTATTCACTGTGTTGCTAGCTTCTGAGGAAGAACCTAGCACCTAACAGGTGTTGAAAATGAATGTGCTGAATTATTAATGAATTAAAAACGAGTCTTCCACCCAGTTTCCTTTATTAGAGAAAGGAAGTTTACTTTGGTCTGACCCAGCCAATGGAGCCAATGCCAGGGATGGTGGGGACAGAGGGGCAGTCCCAAGAGTGTTCTTTGTGTCTTTTGAAGCTGACACAGCAGTCAGAAACCTTCAGAAATGTGCAGAGGACACAATAAGATATATCTACTGACATGTCCTTTTCATTTATATTGAGGTTATATTCGTTCATGAAAAAAATAGTTGAAGTGGCCTTTGCTTTGGGGACTTAAAGTTTTTCCAAGTAGACAGTCTTCTTTGATCTAAGCCCTATGCTGTATTTTTTGCCATGTATAATGTGAAATTAATAATTGACTTCTTTTGAAGATTGGGCATTAAAACAGTATACTTGTAATGTTTTAATGTAGTACTTGCAAGAATTATTTGTCCTTTAACAAAAATAAATAGAGATCAAGACAACAATGATGAATGGCTGCATTTAATGTGACATTAAATTTCAAATTAAATTGCCCAAAAGTGAGGAAATTTAATTATATTTCTTCCAGCAATACTAAATTCTATAATATCCTTTTGGGTAAATAACAGACAATTGTTACAAAAAGAAAATAGATTGAACCTCCTTCTTTTCCAAAATGCAATGACCAAATAACAAAATGAACAAATAATATTTCTTTTCTTTCCTGTACTTTTTTCAATTATACTTTTTGAAACACTTCAGTAGCTTCACATTTCTTCTAGAATAAGATGCAAGCTGCTAATGCATGGTAGTTCCTGATTAGAGCTTACTAGTTTTAATGTTTACCCTCCCCAACTGTCTTCCTGCAGATAGAAAAGTGCACTCTCCAAGTCCAGCTCTGGCCCAGGCACAGGACTTTACACTTGAGGATGCACCCTGCCCTTAGAATATGAAGTGAACGATGTTCAGTTGCACTTGTACAGTGTGCCCGAGTGTTCCCACATTCTGTGCATCCAGACATCATCCAAATCACCCCACAATGGCAGATATCTACCTGAGTGCGTGTTTACTTCCCCTACTGAGCTCTGAGGCCCAGGAAACAATAAGTAACTAAGTCTTTTATCTCTTTACTTCCATTGCTCAGCTAAGTAAAGCTCACATTCACTGAATATTCAGTGCATGCCCAAAAGAATCCATTTCCATGTAATAAAAACATATCAGATTACACTTGATGGGTTCTTTCTGCACTACTTAATGTGCACACTTATATGTAGTTCTGAGTTAATGTAGATCATCATTGTTTCACAGTTAAATGTTAAAAGCTTAAAATAATAATAGCAGAAACCATAATAGCTATCATGTATTATATGAATTTATCAGGCATTGAAGTATAGAATATTTGATTTAAACCTCTTGTCATGCATTTAATGACATGGGCCTCATTTTTCTCATTTCACAGTCTGGGTAGCTGAAGTTAAGTGGGTTGCCCAAGATAACACAAATGGAAAGGGATAGATTCAGTGTTTGAACCTGGGTGTCCTGATGTTTAAGTCTTCCAAAGCTTTCTCCACCATGCTTTATACTTATAAAGGAGTGTAATTTCAGCATACTTGATTTTATAATAAAAACTGATGACCTGAAAGATACAAAACTTAAAACATATAGTATTGGCTTTGGAGTGCCTTGTTAATCCTAGGGTCAAACACAGGAGCAACACTTTCTAAACTACTTGGATCTTTCAAGTTACATAAATCTGTGATTGGACCTATAAAGGATGAAAGCAATTTCCTTGAGTGGAGCTTGTGGGAATCAATCTTATTTCCATAGACCACATGTGTGTGTTGTCACAGAATTTCCTATCCCTGTGGCAACACTCTTATGGCTGTCAGAGGAAGAATAAATAAATGATTGATCACCTGTTTGTGACTTGGTTCTACAATAATTAAATAGTAGAGCTAACTAGGGAAAAACAGCTATTCAAACTAGACTCACTCATTTAAATTGAAGTGAGTTACAAAATGCAAACTTTTTAAAAAATAAATTTTATAATAAAAATGTACATTCATAGGCTGTTTCAGCTGGGTACCTATTCCTAGATACAGCAATTGTCCAGCGTCCTCAGGAAGCTGTCAAGCAATCATTTTAGCATGTTTGTATTGTGACTAAAGATTTAGGCATCTCACCAAGAAATCTATGTACAATCTAGAAAGCATTATTTATAAAGTGTTATTTTTTATCATATATCCTTAGGATAAGCAAAAAATACTAGTTTTTATTAATATTATTTTTATGTCTTTAAGATCATCCGTTTTATTCTAAAATTAGGTTACGCAAACCCATCTCTCCTGCAGTCTCTGTTGCTGGATCCCAGAGCACTGGCCCTCACATTTTTCTGACCTTGCTCTTTGGTCAGTCTTCCTTGCAGATTCTCAGCTTCTACCCTTATACTACTTCAGTTTTCATGGCGTTTTAAGGTTGAAGAATTAGCTTGACCCTAAATCCTTAAAACTTGCTTACCCATTCCAATCCCAGTGAGCTCAGCAATCAAAGGGCTCTATACTTAACAAGACATATCACCACAAGAGGGGCCAGAAGTGGTAAAGAATGCCTTTTAAAGAAATCTGGTACACAGATTGTATGCACATTTATTATCTTAAAGCTCCAACTTTATAAAAATATGTGATTTTTGAGGTTGCAGTGACATCTGCCTATTAGAAAACTCAGGCTATATCAGTTGGATGCATCTTAGCTGTGCCGGTAAATATTCAATCAACTATCATTTTTATTTAATGTGAGCCACTGTCAAATATTAATTGACTCATATACCACCACTCATCACAAGGCTATCCCTATTCTCCATCGCTGAAAGTTGTCCTTTCTGCTGAACCATCACAATCTCCTTCCGGCAGTCATATGCCACCCCATTCCTGTTTTCTCTTATCTTGCTTCAGAGGTCTTTATTTCCCAGTCTTGGTTTCTTGATGGATCTCTACCTGACAGATTTCAGTATTTCCTGTAGCACCTGAAAAAGTACTTGATTGGTAGTAAGATCCCTCTCAGACTCCTAGATGAAGGAAGAGCAAATGGGTGAATTAAAGAATTGGCAGAGACTTTCTTATTAGCCTTTGGGGATATGAAGAGTATATGTGTTGGTAACAGCAAGCACAGGAGGGATGAATGGCCTTAGATGTCCAGACAGTTCAGAACCAAGGTCTTTGTTGGGTGCATTTTAAATAATTAAAAAATTTCAAAGCCTTCAAAAGAATATGATACAGCTGTAATTCATATTCACAATTGAAGATGGTCCAGGGGAAAAAAAAATGTAATTTTAAAGGCATAGCTTGTCTATCCCATAACAAAATTAAGAAATAGTTTCCTAGTGACTGAGAAAAAAGAAATAGTTTCATAATTCACTTTCTTCATTTTAACTTACTGAATATTCAGCTAAAATTATTATTGTATTTAACAATAATAAACATTCATCATATCAAGGTTATTATATAGTAAGTTTTGCAGATTCTCATTGCAAAACATTCTGCATTTACTTAACTCACAATAAAAAATGAGCTACTATTTATTTGCAGTAGAAAAGGAGGAGTTGTGAATCTGTAGAATTTTTGAGCTGTTGTTCACAAACTGGAACAAGTCTTGCTTTTTCAACTGTGAATATTTGCATTCAATGAAATTTATTATTCCTTGTTTTGTGCACAGTCCTGTGGTGTTCCTTTTATTAGTGAATACACCACCTACCTTCTGTTTTTAGAACTGAGTTTGATAATAAGAATTGAAGATAGAATTTATGTTCAGGATGTAATTTTTACTATATTTAAATGAAAAAAAGTTTTCATTACATAAAATGAAGGTAGAAAATATAGATAAGTGCACTTTAGAAAATAAAAATTCCCTATTAATGTCACTACTCATATAGAGCCACCATGAGGATTTTGGTGAATAATCTTCCAAATTTTTCTCTTAAATTAAAATTACATTATATCTCACAAAACAGGACTGTATTACATATCTGTTTTTTATTGTCTGTATTGACATCTATTTATTTTACATACTGACATAAATCTGTCTTTAATTTGGCATTTTAATTTTTATGTGCTAACCCACTGTATGGTTAAAATGTATAAAACCAGTTCCTTAGTTTTGGACATTCAAGTTATTATTTATATTTTTTTACAATTATAAATATCTAACATCCTCATTTTGACCAAGAGAGAAGATCCAGCATGGAAATTGTCAGAATCTTGCTCTTAATATACATATTTTGTTAAAATTGAATTTTGCAATATATGCTGCAAATTGTTGAAAAACCATGTGAGATCTATGCATGTATGTGCACCCTGTGAGGTCAGAGATGAGCCCTTTTTTCATTTTTGCTTTCACAGAGGACACTCAATAAATATTTGTAAATAAATACACATTTCACTAGAATTTTGAGCCTCTAATTTTTCATTTTTATGTAAAGCTACCAGTTATTAACAAGGCATTTTTTGGCATCATGGAATTAAATAGAACCATCTGGTGTTGAAGGAGTTATTAAAGCCGTCCTTTAAATAATACGTACCGTGTGTGAATATCAATGTGAACATGGTAAAAGTGTAAAAGAAGGTGAAGGACTTTATCTCTCACCCTGCAGCCCCAGATTTCTACATGCTGCCCTCTTAATGCTCTCATTATAAAATCAGGGTGAAATGTAGTGGGATAAAAGCTTGGGCTTTTAAAGCCCAGTTGACATTGGCTTTCAAACCCCACCACCACTACTTATTGGTTGTATAAAAATTGTCAAGTTACTTAATCTCTCCAAGCCTGTTGCTTTACCTTTTATAAAGGGCAAAAGTTAAAGATGGTCTCCTCATAGGGATGCCATGAGGCTTGAGTGAGCTGGAGTTTGCAAAGAAGCCCCATGCCTTGGATTTGATGTGCACCTGACCGAGAACTAGTATTACTGTCATGTGGATGCATGGATGAGAGGCAAGAGATCAGAGCGACTATGGAGTGCTGTTCAAATTTCCCATGTTCAGGGCATTCTAAAATAATTTGTCGAACAAAATTATAGAGTACTTGAAATCTCGTTTGCTAGCACCATAATATAGTTAATGTGAACTATTTTTTAAGTGACAAAATATAAAAGGCATAGTAGCATGATGGGGATGTCTTTGCAGTGTAAGTATGTGAATTATGAGAAATTTTTCTACCATTTCCTGAAAAAGGTCATGATGAATTATACACTAGTAGATGAACCTTCTTGAAGGTCAGCAGTTGTGAATAGCTGTTGTTAAGGTCATATGTACCATAAACACTATAATTATAATGAGACAAGTAAAATGAAGATTATTTGTTCCTTAGATTATGTGTTACAAATTGAGCTGTTGAGGAAGTTACTCTGTGTCTCTGGAGAAGATTGTGAAATAGTAGAATTTGAAAGTTTTTTTTTTTTTTTTTTTGTCTTTTATCTAAAGGGAATGATGTAACCATTCAGAGCAGGGATAGAACTTTTCTAATATATTTAACATTTGTATCAATGTTGACATTAGCTTTATTAAAATCCAACACCTCCCCCTGCCCCCCACCCCCCAGACAAGAGATCTCAACCTTGTGTTTATGTTCTGGGTCTATAATCCTTAAGCTTCTCTCATAGTAATTGTCAATGTACCTGTAAGGATATTTTTTAAATAAGGCTCATAAACTTCAAATAAGGATCTGGTAGATTTCCAAGTGTCCATTCATATAGTACTGTTGTCACGAAATATATTAAACTATACAGAATATTATATTAATGGGAAATAAGTGACCTGAACCTAGAGTAGTCTCAAGTAATTATGACATTTTTCTCTGCCATTCCCCAAGAATCATTGCCCTGTTTTTTCCTGTCCACCCACATTTTTAATCATAATACATGGAACTCAGACTATACCTTCTCCTGTGTTTCTTCCAAGGCAGGCAGGAGATCAAGGGAGACAAATGTAACCCAGAATCCCCTTGCCATCTGCATCAGCCTTCTTGATAAACAAAGAGATATGCCTCTTGACTACCAAGACATGCAGTTGTATTTCTCCTCTGTTTCTTTTGTTTGTTTGTTTTCTTTTCACTTTTTCCTTTTTTTTCATGACATCAGTACTTTGCCTTTTAATCTTTTGGTACTTTTTCCACGAGTCATGTACATTCCTATGTACTAGGTGTTCTTTTTTGATATAAGTAATAAGAGGATAAATGATAAGCCACAGAACTTTATGACAGCGAAAAGTTGGTGAAGCTTTACAACCTTGAGTGGAAAGTAAGTAGGATTTTGACAAACACAACCTAACTTTGTGTAAGTAACAGAGTAATTCTTTTAAAAGTTTATTGTGGATTCCCCTATGAATGCAATGGAGAATTTAGAAATTAAGGACACGCATTACATCTTAGCACTTACTAAATTTTAAGGGTTAGAAATCTATTACAGGATTGAGTTTCTTAAAGAGAAGGATAGCACCTTCTGCATCTGTATATCAAGAGTTCTTGGCACCAAATAAGTAGTGCCTGGAACCCAGCAGTAGAAAGTACAATTTAAAAATGTTCTTAAACCAGGACATTTATAACTTCTTGATAAATGAGACTTTGTGGGTAGGATCCTGTGCATTTGTATGGTTCGGAAGTACTTCCTTGAACTCTGTACTTTACATGGGCCCTGGGATGTGCCAGAGACTATCTCACAATCAGAGCCCTACAGGAACCAGGCTCTCCTCCCTGACCAGTGTTCCCTAGATACGAGTAACTGTGACCCAGATCACATGTAGCTAGTGAAAGGAATCAGGATGCAAGATGAGTCCTGAAGAAGGTGTGAAACCTAAACAGAGTTCCCAACATCCCTCTCTCAAGGAAAGCACATTCTGTTATTATTCTGTTCTGTGGGGGCTTGATGTCTATCTCCATATTGATCTGGAAATTCCTTCTTTTGTTTTACAATCCAGAGTATGTATGTATGTATATATATATATTATATAAAGTCTGTATCCCTTTAAAAAGATAAGTAGGTGGATTCCAATAGGAAATATAGGGAAAACCTGGAAATTTTGGTGCATATGACTCACTTCTCCCATGGTCACTGCCCAGCTTGATGTGTGAAAGCCAAGTAGGACATGGGATGAACCAGACTGTGATTTAAAAGATCTAGTCCTAACATGTAGAAGGGCAATCATTTGCAAAGATCATAGACTACAGACAGAGAAGAGGCCTTTTATAACTTGAACACTTTCTAAAGTACATATAGTCTTTCCCCCATAAAATTCTGTGTTTAATCAACTAAACAAGAAGATGCAGATTTATAATACATTACTAAATGTTGGAAAAAGGAATGCCTTTAAAATAAATTTCTAATTAAAATACAAGTTTGGATTATTTTTAACAACTAATAAACTCTTAAATATTTACAATAAAGAAAGTAAAGGAATGAAAACCTGCTAGCAAAAATATATAAACTTCTTTTTGGAGTCCTATTTTCTATTAATACTGTTCATACTCTTTGAAGTCATACTGTTTGATTGCTGCTGTTAAGGCAAGATAAGCATAGACATTCCAGCCCAAGTAGTTTTTTCTGCTTAGGAAATAGTCTTTTGGGAATTTTATAACTAATATTTTTGTATTTTCCTTTAGAGTTTGTTTATGTTTTTGTGTGCATGCATGAAACTAATTACTTTTAAACTGGTTTCATCTTGAAGAGTATAATTCACTTTAAATCATTCCCACATTCTTAAAAAAATGGATCAATTTTAGGAGAACAAAATCAACAATTTATATTGTGTAGAATCACTTTCCACATTCTGAAAATGGACTTGGCATTCATTAGAAGCAAGAGTCAAGCAATCCTGTGTTCCCAGTGCTAGTTTATGTGAATAGCCCATGTTGATATTTTGATGGTCTTCTGCCATCTGGTGGACATTCATGGAAGTGTCAGAAGATAGCATACATGATGCTCATTGTCTAAACCTAAATTAGAAGACATTTTCTTAGTCTCAGTTCATATTTTCGACAACAAAGGAATTGTCCTCTGATTCCAAAGGAACATCTCTCTCTAAGCTCTTCCGAAACAACAACAACAAAATAGTCTAAAGGTATCCAGTGAAAAATCAATTTTCTAACTCATAGTTACCCGTCTGTTTAAATTATATATTCATATTTTTATGAATTATTCATATTCTATTGCAGTCCTAGAGTACATATGGAATATGTACTAAATACTGCATATAAAATGTTACAATGTAAATAGCCAATTGTTAGTTGTGGGTGCCCTCCTGTGTTCATGAGGTAAACTGCAGACTGAAGAAATACCACATTCAGATGCAGTTGCGGGCATCTTTTCATTGAAACCCTGTAGCTTTGGTGTGCGTGATGATTGGTTGGCCTAAGTCAACCGAATGCTCCCATCTTGTGGCTTTATAACTTCAGGTATCATCTGACGACAAAGACTGGTTGTGAGCTTGTTAACTAATCTTTGTCCTAAAGAGAGCTTTCTTCTTCTCTGTTTTGCAAATCTGTCTAACCTGTGAAGGGATTGCATTTATTACTTTGCTTCATTAGCAAAGTATGATAAAATTTTGTAATTCTTCTCCTCCATGTTATTCCAGTCACATTATAAATGCATTTTAGAAAGACAAGTCTTCTAATTCCTGGGAATTATTTGCTTAACCTTAAGCTAAGTTCATCAGAAAAGAAGCAGTATGAACAGGTGCAAATAAAGCAATAATCATGGTAAAACGAAACAGACAGTTGAGATGACAGAGAATCGCTTTTGCAGAGATAACAGTGTGTATCTTAGAGGAGGTATTATTTGGTCAAGACCTTTCCTGAATGGAAAGGTAGAGTCAAACAGAAAGAGCATTTTTGCTCTGGTTCAGTTATTTTGAACCCATGCGGGAGTTCAATCCCTAGAGTCTTACTAAAAGGGTGAGTGACTATGGTATTTGAAAGTAGGGCCTTTGGGAAGTGATTGTATTAGGCCATAGAGACCCATGATTGAATCCTGGTGCTTTATAAGAACAGTGAGGGGGACAACACAGACACAAAGATACACATGTATTCCTGCATGACGTGATATGGCCAAGGGGACCCTCAACAGACCCTGTGCCTTGCTCTTTGGACTTTCAGCCTCCAGAACCGGGAGCTAAAGCTTCCTCTCTTTATAAAATAGCCTTCCTCAGATATTTTTTTTTGCAATAATGAAAAACTTACTGATACAATTTTAAGCATAAGCAAAAGTTCCATGATGCCAAAGCATTACCTTATGCCTTATATTGAAGTAATATACAACAAAAACCTTCACAGGATGTGTTTTACTTATTAAAGTCCTAGAAGTCAACTGTTATATCAATAACTATTATTTATTTTTTTTCCTCTGAAGTTTGTAGTTCAGAACCAGAAAATGTGCAGGCTGACCCAGAGAATTATACCAGCCTTCTTGTCACATGGGAAAGACCTCGAGTTGTTTATGATACCATGATTGAGAAGTTTGCAGTCCTGTACCAGAAGTTAGAAGGAGAAGACCAAACCAAGCATGAATTTTTGACAGATGGCTATCAAGATTTGGTAACTATAAGATTGATTGTTTTCATGTGTGATATTGTAGATTGATTTCCAAGGTAAGCACTTACAGATGCTTGTGTGTTGTTACCCTTGATTGCTTTTGACTTTGTGTGAAGGTCTCCCAGGGAAACAGAAGTACACTAAATTATCTCAAAATGACAGTGAATTACAGGAAGACCATGACTTTGCACACAACCTTATGAGTGTAGCTACATTTGTGCAGAAGTCTTACTGACTGAAGACCATTTAGTGTATCCTCCATCTACAAGTAAAAGGACTTAGAGAACTGCTAAATACCCACCCTGAGACTTTACAGTTGTGGGTAGAATTTGGATCAGAATCTCAGTGCCCCAAATGTCGTGAATAATTTCCTCCATCACACTGTCCCAGCACAGGAAAATTAGAGCAGGGACTCAAAAGTCCTTTTTTTTACATCACATTTCTAGGTAACATGTGAAGTGCTGATTGAGCCAGAACTTAGGGAGGTATCAAAATATGTAATTCTACCAGAAGATCCACCCTGCTACCTCCACCATGCACATAATTTTAAAAGAAGAAGAAGAAGAAGAAGAAGAAGAAGAAGAAGAAGAAGAAGAAGAAGAAGAAGAAGAAGAAGAAGAAATTCCTTATGTGCCCGAGCATCTCTGCATTAAGTTTTGCTTTCCTAGGGAAGAGTTGGCCACAGATTGGGACAGATTCACAAACCCTCCTCTGTATGTGATCAGGAAGCTGCCACTGCAGGACAAAGGACACTGGACTCCACATGCAGGCAACTGGAGCACTGCAAATTGTGGTAGTCTGAATTTACACACAGTTGTTATCATTATCTTGTTTAATAGCATATGGACAAAGTAGAGAGAATTTAACAATTTAGTTCAGTTGTCAGGAATCCAGAGATACTCAGACATGGAAAGCTGTGGAATTTATGAGTAAATATTTTTATTTCATGATTATATGAACAAGGTAATAGTTATCTTATTGCTTGTGTGTTTTTATATATGCACATATAATATATATAAATATATATATATATATATTATATATATACTCATTCAGGATAAAGAGAATTATTTTTCATTGTATTTTTCATATTTTTCTTATTTGCAAATATTACATGTTTCTCCAAAATATTAATTTTTAGTTCATGGTTCTCATTTATGAATTTGATTTCATTTTATGAAGCTTTCTAATCTAAATCTTAAAATTAGAAAACCTAAATACCTGGCTTCCCAATATCTTCATAATTCACACATATCACAAGGTCAACTTAATAGCATTGCGTAAGTATTTCCTTCAAGTTGTTAAAATATATTTTCCATTGAAAAATAAGAAAAAGTTTTCTGGGACAACTATCTAGTTTGTGAGTCATCTAAGAATAGCACACTTGGATACTTACTAACATTTTTTCTTTTAGGGTGCTATTCTCAATAATTTACTACCCAACATGAGTTATGTCCTTCAAATAGTAGCCATATGCACTAATGGCTTATATGGAAAATACAGCGACCAACTGATAGTCGACATGCCCGACAATGATGCTGGTAAGTGCTTCCCTGATATACCTTTATATATTCTAAACAAAAACGGGGCTGTTTTAATTACTGGATACATTGGTGCTTTCTTCCGACTTTATATTCTTTTGGCCAAAGTTTGGATCACCAGGTAATTTTCTGAGACATGAGACTGTTTATCATTCAGCAAATCTTGTGCAAGACACTCAGTAAATAGATTCTTAATATTGAACTTTTCCATTTGTAAAATAAGAACAACAAGCCTACTTATAATGTTTGTAATTATCATCAAATTCAAATTGCTATGTGAATATTGAGACTTTTATTTTGGATTATTAAGAACTGGTTTCATTAGTGTTCATTTCCTTTTTCAGCTCCCAAAATACTTTGTAGTAAGTATGTGCATGATCCTAAGATCATGTAAGGCATTTGAAACATCTGTATATAGCACCTCAATGGTTTATCTTAGATGTTTTTATCTCTGTTTTATAATTTGATCTAGGGGTGCTTTTCTCTTAGTTGATTTGCTCCTACCACTTCCCCAAAACAAAACAAATTGTTTCTGATTGTGTTTTATTTGCATGCATCTTTTCTAAGTATTATGGGAAAATCTTTTGATCTCAAAGCATATGCAATAGCTAAACAAGCACTGGCTATCATAATTTGACTGTTTAAAAATTTACATAATTAGTTTTCCTTTTGTCAGTGTAAGTAGTTTTCATGTAGTAGAATTGAAGAGTGTATATATGTATTTACATATGTATACATTCATATATATGCATACATAAGTGTAAATATTCTCTGGTCAACCCCATCATACAGCTATTCATTAAAATGTTTACAGGTTATTATGTAAATGAATAGTTACAAATTATACTAATGGTAGCATATTTCAGTTTTATGTACAGAAGGAAAACCGATGTGCACTGCTTTAACTTTGCTGCCTAAATGCTGTAGCAGGGACTATAATCCAACAAGAGCTTAAATAAAGGACATGATCAGAGGTCACTTTGCCAGAGTTGTTCTAACTCGTTGGCTTTTTAAGTTGGAAAATATGTCCAAGGGTACTAAATGTTATAATAGGTATTTTTCTAAACCACAGACTACAAAACTAGCCAATGTAGCTCTTGTTGATATTGATAGCTAATGATTATTACTACAATCATGATGGCAATATAATGTTTACTATGGCCTGCTCATGGCCTGCACATAACCATCTTTCCTATTGCCTTTATTTTGCATTGTTTTTCAGAATCAGGTTAGTTTTAAATGGAAGGTGAGCTCTAAATCTTATAAAAGGTGAGTTTCAAAGTACCTGACTATACTTTACCACATTGCCACCACATTGAACGGCAACAATACCAAAAGTTCCCCAGGTTGATCCACCCAGAAAACAATGTCATTAGCATCACAACATTGATTATGTTAGCCAATACTACACGTGAATAGATTAAACTATAGCATGTGAAAATCTCTTCTACCCTTATTTGCACATTTTATTATGAATTCTATTGAAGGGATTCACCTCATTATATTATCTTGGATTCATTATGCTGCTCTAGTTTCTGTACATAAAACAATTTCCCCCAGGATTTATAAAAATTAATTGCTTTAGACTGTTTGTACTTATTTACTCTAGACACTATGCCAGAATTCTCAACTGTGTGAATGTTTTTTATTTTTGAAAAACTTATTGCATATGAAAAAATAGATCAAATGTATATTTTCTATAGAAGTAATTTCTGAGTGATTTTTTGACTAAGTCTATTCACTTTGTACAAATAAAAAATGTTATAACTTAATTTTTATTTATTCAAAGGATTGAGACACTAATGAACATTGCTATAATGAAATGCTAGCTTGGACCACCATTTGATCTCCGTGGATGCCTTATTTCCCTTAAAGCACTTTTTACAGTAATTTTGTTTTAGTAAATGACATGATTTGATGTGATGTTTTGAAATGATATGCCTCTTAAAAGCCCAGGCTTACAAACCTGCATAGGATATTTCCTTACGACTCCTACAAAAAAAAAAAAAAAAAAAAAAAAATTCTTCATTAGTTATTCCATTTTACCCAAAGTCTGGGATTTCTCTGTTCTTAATAAAGACTATATTAGTTCTCTTAGAATTTATTCTTTCAGATTTTTAAGCCTGCAATAGCATCTCAATCCAGATATTTACAAATCACTATGGAAACTAGATTATCTTAAATACTGTTTCTATGGTAGACATCACAATAAACAGTAGAAGTCTCGACAGCAAGCTGGGTGCAGTGGCACACACCAGTAATCCCAGAGGCTCAGAAGTTTGAGGCAGGAGGATTGCAAGTTCAAAGCTAGCCTCAGCAAAAGCAAGGTGCTGAGCAACTCAGTGAGACCCTGTCTCTAAATAAAAATACAAAATAAGGCCGGGGATGTGGCTCAGTGGTCAAGTGCCCTCAAGTTCAATCCCTGGTATCCCTCCTCCCAACCTCCCATAAAAAGTCTTGACAGCACTACTACCTTCTGTTTGGGTAAAATAGATGTGGTGTCTACAAGATTAGTGAATTTTATAATATATGTGGCTAATATAGAAACTTGTGAGTGCTGGTTATTTTATAGTTTTTATTAGTACTGTTGCATTCTGTTAATCATTATGTTCCATTGCATTGGTAATATTATATCTTATTGAATTATTCTGTTATTTTTTATTTTCTAAATCTGTAGTACTCGTTGCTTTTGCTAAAAAGTAGTAGTGGAAATAATAAGTCCCCATTCTTTCATAGATTTCAGACATTTTAATCAGTAACTTTGAAGGAATACTCAGTTTTCAAAACTGTGCTTTTAACTCACTAATATCATTAAATCATACACTTAAATTGTTGATTTAATTACTTTATTGTTTGTACATATTACATTTGTTACTGTGTACAACAGTATCACCATAAAAACATTCAGTATTATTTCAAATTACTATTCTAAAATAAATGTATAAATTCATGTTCAGAAACTAATTTTTTCAACAATCCCTTTTTAATATTAAGAAGACATGTACATTTTTTTTGAAATCCTTTTTAGAAAATTACACTTATGAATGAGTAATTCACAAAATAGATCTATCACTTTGTAACTAAGCTAATCGTGTTCCTTTCTCTTCTATCATATAGAATGTAGATTATTTACTTATACAGGACATTATTTAAATAGATGTTCTGGAGCCTTGATAACTATGTGAGTTCCATTTAAATGCATGATGAAATTAAAACCAACATTTTTCCCCATTACTGTGTGTTTTTCAGTTGTATACACTTGTCTTGTTAAATTAATCTACATCTGTCCTTACTCTACCTGCACCATCGTTATGCTACTGATGTTATTATATAATGATATTTAAAATCACAGTTTGAAGCAATTGCAGTCTGAATTGCTTTTACTTTTTTTCCCTGTGAACCTTGGCTTACCAACAAATAATTAAATAAGCTTTGCTTGTCAACATATGTCAGTGGTGCTTTTTTTGTGTCATGTCATATTAATGTTTCCTAGTGAACTACTTTTAAAAGAAAGTAACATTATATGTGCCCTAAACAAACTCTGAATATTTCAACAGCTTTTGGTCAGTTATTGCCCAAATATGAATTTTAAGTGTTTACTGAAAACAAAAACAAAAAGAAACAGACATGGATGGTCTTCACTCTCAGACTTTTTTTTTTTTTTTTTGCCTTCAGGGAGTCTATTTTGCTAAAGTGAAAATATTCTATAAAACAGCATAATTTTTAAACTCTTTATGATATTCTGAGGCAGAACCATGGCTACTGAAATATCAGTTATCATTTGTGAGAAAACTACAGGAAAGGGGAAGCCCAACATGAGATCTGCTACCAATTGTCAGAGCTGGTCTAGGGTCAGTGTCTTGAACTCTCAGATCCAGAACTATGATTTCACTACAGTCTTTCAAATTTATTTTATTTCAACATTGCTCTGAAGAAGCTCAACAAAAGACTTCTGAATCTGGAGTGGAAGTATTGAAGAGTTCCTGGGAGACCTCACAATCGTAGAATGTTCAAATGATGTTCAGTCCAGTTTGAAACCAGAATGAAGATCCTTCCAAATTAGGTTATCCTTATCACTACAAAGTCACCTGCCATTGGGGTGGGTGATCACTCATGAGAGTGTTGTGGAACCAAGAGGGTCTCAGAGGGTTGTTTATGCCTAAATATGCAGACCTGTGTTGGTTAGCTTTTCATCGCTGTGACCAAGATATATGACAATAATAACTTATAGGAGGGAAGGTTTATTTTGGTTCACAGTTTCAGAGGTTCTAATTCACAGTCAGCTGGCTCCATTGCTTGGAGACCTGAGGTGATGATGCACAACATCATGGCAGAAGGATGTGGTGAAGGAGAGCTGCTCAGCTCATGGCAGCAAGAAGGCAGAAGAGAAAGACTGGAAGAAGATAAACCCTTCCAGGGCAGGCCTCCAGTGACCCACTTCCTACGAGTTATCAAGGGATTCATCCCCTGATAAAGTCAGCCCTCAAGATCTAATCATTGCCCAGAAGCTCCACCTCTGTATACATGAGACTTTGCAAGACATTCCAGATCAAAACTATAATAAGCCCCAAAGCCTAAAAAGGTCCAAAATTGTTTTCTTAATCCTTAATTGAAGTAAACAGCAATCTCAATGATAGTAGAAGTCATTGGGACTCCTTAAGGGATATGAGTGGATTAAAATCCTGCATTTTAATTTGTAGGAAACAAAATCCATATACTAATGCTGTAGTACAAGGATAAAAATGGGTCAAATGCAATACATAGTGAGACTATTGAAAGAAAATGAAATTAACCACCAGTGTTATAATTAAATATACCTCACTATGACCTGACAATGAAAGAAGAAAATTACCTTTGCCCATTGAAAATATGTAGTCAGGTGAAGTCAGACTATGTTTTTAAATTTTCAAACATGCTATGCATACTGAAAGTAATGAAATATTATTGAGATTTTTTTCTCCAGTCTCTTAAACAGAGAAAAGACTATGATATATATGTCAGTAACAAGTATTTAATTGTGATTAGTCCTTACTAACATTAAAATATTTCAAAGGTACATGAAAAGAGTGTCTCAAGTTGAAGTAGTTTTGATAAAATTAGATATGTCTTGTGTGCTGAATTTGGACATCTTTCCATGCATGGACTTCTCTAGTTGTAGCTTTTTGAAAATCATATCGAAGATTATTTCTGTCACAGTTTAGTGGCATCTTATTGTTAAATTCACATCTGTTGATTTTCTTGCAGGTTACAAAGATACAGTACTTGAAACGATTGAAATCATTTCAGTTTGGGAGCACTGAGAATATAGATCATGAACCAATTAGATAAATTAAATAGAAGGGAGACCAACAAAGTAGGGGAAGGAGGATGGGGGAGGAGGAGGAAAGGGAAAAAGGAGGCACTAGGGACAGAAATGGAGCAAATTAAATTCAGAGCATGTATGATTATGTCAAAATGAACTCAACTAATTACGTGTAACTCTAATTTACTAATAAAACCATGAAAAAAGAATGAAGAATATAAAAAATATAGGGTGGGAAAAGGATTTTGTAGGGCCAAATATAGAAAAAAAAAGAGAACACTAATGTTCCAAATAAAAGTTTCCAAACTCTTTCTTGGTCAATTTAACAAGCAAAAAATGAGAATTATAATTGAATACACAATTATTGTCTCTAGCTAATATTTTCACTTTTATAGCACAGAAAGTTATTCACGGTAAGTAACCTTAAAATAACTAAATTGTCAAGAACACTTACTGTACCTAAATCTTGGGCACTTACAGATTTTACTTGAATTCTCTCCTAAATATAATTCATGCATAGAACTATATTTTACCTTTATTTTAATTGCTATCTATAAATTTTCTGATAAAAAGAAACTCAGGAAACATCCATTTTGGAAAACAAGTCTGGGTATGAGAGATATTTAATGTTAATTCAATTTTGCTTTGCAGTTTCTGCAGAATATGCATTTCTTTTGAGGACAGGTAAAGACATAAATCAGAACATAAGTAGTATTGAGAGAGTACAGAGCCAAGAGCATCATTATGATAATCCTCAATCCCTCATAGTTACTCTGGCTACTATCTTCCTAATGACCTAGGCAGCTCAGATGAAACCTTTAGAAATTTTCTCTGAATCCTGGTAATTTGGCCATGTGGCTAGACTCCTTATTGGAGGGAGAGAATTAGCTCTTAGTTGTTCCTAACATTTGCTGACAGGTCTTCTTTTAGCTGAGAGATCCATGTGTTAGGAGTATGTTGATTCTGGTTGGTTGGGAAAAACAGACTTTGAATGGAACCAGTTATTGATATCTTTGCATATACAGTACTGAGTTTTCTGGAGAGAAGGTACTAGAAACATTATGCTCAGTGCTTCCTGCTACCAACCTAAGCTGGAACCTGCTGGAAAACACTGTCCATTTTACCTGGTGCAACACACTGTGTACAAAAAAAGCATTAGTACAAATTGAGGAGTGAAAAAGAATTATTTGACCTTTTAAGTCAGAAGAACTTAAAAGGAAAAAGAAGTCAAATAAGAAAACAAATCCTGCCAACTCTCCAGAAAATCCCTGGCATTTTCCCAACTGCTTCTGTGAGCCCCACTAAAGACAAAAGTAGCTGCACTGATGAAAAGTTCTTTGAATTTCTTTGCACTTACTTATATCAATCTCATTGTCCTCTCTTTCCTTCTGTATTTCCCTAAGTCTTGGGGCAATAGTGTAAGAGAAAGATCAAAGTTTTGAATCCAGTTACATATAAGTTCATGTAGGATTATATTATGTAGTGTTCAATAATGTTGAAAACTGAAATTTGAAATTTGTATTCATTTTGAAAGGTTCTGTACTTTCAAAGCTAACATCAGTTTTTCTTGTTTATTTCCCCCTTTTCATCCACAAAAGGCTGAAAGAGTTTAATAAAAAATGAATAACTTTGTTTTTAATTTTGTAGAATTTGACCTTTTTCCTGAATTAATTGGAACTAAAGAAATAATCAAGGTATTGTAGCTTTCTATTTTATGTTCAAATTTTTTAAATTAAAGTTGACTTTGAATTGTTATTTAGATATAGTGGTATTAATAAAATTTAATGTTACATTGTCCATTGTTTATTGAATTTGTGGCTGAGCTTTATAATCATGTAATTGGTATACATGACTTTTTATGAAAAAAATAGATACTTTGATTAATTTAATGCCAAAAAAGAGGTATGAAATTTTTGATAATAATGAAATAAAACAGTGAACTTTAAAAACAATTAGAACTATGAGATATAGCTATAAATTGGAAAATTTTAGTTCTCAAATTTGTCTCAAGTGCTAAAATAATATTTTATTAGTCCTTAATATTGATAATTTATTTTTAAATAACTTGATCAATGATTGATAAAATCATAATAAATATGAACCAAAATATAAATTGTATGTATATTTTGCCTGTTTATTATTTGTATTCAAATTGTTCAATGTTTGTTTCTAGCACAATGTCCTCCAAGTAAATATAGTTATTTGAGAATATCTGCAAATTTTAACATTATCATAATTTAAAATGACAGAACATGATTGTTCAATAGATCTTATATTTCATCCTAAGCCCAAATGTGCTGTTCATAACTAAAACTATATGTTTAATCCAGATGCTACTGTTGATAACATTATGAATGTGTTGCAAATGTACATATCGTTTACAACCTGATAAAGTGTAACAGCTAATGCTATTATATAGCAATAATTTTCAATTAGCTTGTGTTTTCACAAGTGTGATTACTTCAATAATTTATGTATCTTATGGACATTCTCTCATACAAGAGATTGTTTTACCAAACAACCAGTCCACCTTCCAACAAGTGTTTCCAAAACTCAGCTAAGGTATCTCATGTGTGTGGTATAAGCCTGTGCTAGGGTATGTGGATATGTATGTGCCTAGAATGATCCACAGAATCAAACCAAACAAGGAAAAAGTAAATTATTTTCTTATTGTGTTGTCAGTTTAAATTGTTCCAATGCACTGAAGCAAACCCTTGTTCCAGTGATTGTTGCCATTTAGTAAATGATATTCTGTTTATAGAGTTCCATGTCAGATGAAATGTACCACACTTCATGAACTTTTTAGACAGAATCAAGGGAATGATCAATTATTTTTCTTTGTAACTCCCATTACCACAATTCCATATTTATTTTTCAATTGATATTACTACTATAGCTGCCTTTAGCATAACCTTACAAACATTTCTTCAAATTTTCCAATGTTAATTACTAGTAACTTTCTATATAAAACTATTTTCATTTCTAGTATAACATTTAGCTTTAAGAACAGGCTGTAAATGTGACTTGGTTTACCTTTATTTTTGCTATAATACTTGATAGAAGTAGCAGTGGCCACATATATCAAGGTGCTTCAGGTCTCACCAGCTGAGACCTGAATTTTGCATACATAAGCAGATCTTCCTGTTAGAAAGGAAAGTGAAGGTGTTTTCATATGGCTTCCTGCACACTGCCTTGTTATAATTAAAGAAAGATTCTTTTCTCTTAACATTTTTTTAATTGTAGATGGACACAGTACCCCTTTATTTGTATTTATTTTTACGTGGTGCTGAGGATCAAACCCAGAGCCTCGCATGTGCTAGGCAAGTGCTCTACCACTGAGCCACAACCTCAGCCCCAAAGAAGGAGGAAAGGAAATAACTCAGCGTATCATTCCAGGTCCCAATAAGAAACACATGCCACACACAAATAGGCACTGAGGTTAGTTTAAAATAAAATCCTGTTCACAGACGTGAAGGAAATGTCAATGCAAGCCAACAAGGGATGATCTATACATATGGGGCTACTAATATCAGGGACTTGTGACTGCACTAGGCCTGAAAAGGTGTGGAGAGAGTAGCCCGGCAGATGCTGGGACCTCTATAGTGGGACAGAGCTATCTGTGACAAGGCAGTTTTGAAAAGCCTCCTGGGAGATAGCCTCACTCTCCTTCCAACTACCTCCTGGCAGAGTGGAATGGAGACATAGAGAATATGCAGCATGCTGCAGAAGAAGACCCTTCTAAGAAAGCAGAATAGAATAAAAAATCATCTTTTCTTGTGGGAGAAGGGCTATGACCTAGAAGAGAAAAGAAGTTATTTATGACATCTATGACATTTAAGAGGCTCTACCAAGGGTGGTGCTGCCCAGAGAAACAACTCTCATTCTTTGAAAGACCAAGCCAAATGCATTGGCACTGCTGAGGGAGAGGGAGCCAGCTCACACTCCATAGATGAGGATCTAGCATGAGGGGTACAGGAGCAGTCATTAGTAAACTTGAGAAATTGGTATGTTTCATGCTCTTGAAATAAGCTGTTGTAATAAAGGGTTAGATTGGAGCAGATCCATGTCATTATGTGTTTTCCTGGAGCATAATTCTGAGGTGGGATGAAAACACTGCTAAACCCATCTACTATTCATTTCCATTGCTTCAGCAGGAATGATTGACAGAGATTGGCAAATACAAGGAATGTATTTTGCCAATGTACTTGTTTTTAGGCCCTAAATATGGAAATAAATCGTTTTAGGGATATTTCTTAGATCCTCTATAAATAGAAATTTATGACTTTAAAGACAATAGTACCTCCAGCATGATCAAGACTTTACACTAAAATTTATTTAAAAAAAATCATGAATGATTGCAGGTATGGTGATACAGATCAAAACCACAACAGAAGAGAGATTTATAACTCCATAAGATCTTATAGTAAAGACTATCAATTATAATATTTGTGGTCATGTATATATAAAATAATCATAAAGCATGAATGATATATGTTTTTGAAATGCTAACACAAGGTATATGACCTCAGAAATTAACAAGACTTGGTAAATAGTCCCTCACCTTCATCAGATTGCAAGAAGTCTATCTGACCATATCTCATAAAGTTTAAAATCTGCTAGAAAGGAAATTAATCATAGTATATGTGTGGGTTTGAATATAGTCTCCCCCCCACCCCAAAAAACATGTAACAGATGAAGGAGATGAGTAGCTTTGCTTTAGTAAAAATTCTACGGGAATCTACAAAGCTTTGGTAGGATATGGGGTCCATAGAGATTATTGGATCATATAGTTAAAACAGATGGCATGATTTTTGGAGAAATTTAGTTGAGAAGGGAAAGGGAAAGATAAAATAATAAGCAGAATCCAAGGGTTTCCTTTATATTCCTTTTAAATAGGAGTGAACTGAATTCATTTAAACTGATAAGAATGATTGTTTTGGTAATTTGACAAAACTCAAAATAGTGGGAAATACTTAAGTGTGGTAAAGCAATCAGGGATAAATTTTAAGATCAGGTGTAGGAATTATCCTTGGAAAGTATGGGAAACAATATCTCAGCTGCAACAAGTTGACAGGGACAGGAGAGACTTGGTTATTCCATATTTTTAGTGGTAGGAGGAGGTATGATGTCTCTTGGCTTCTGTTTTTTTTCTATAAATAGATAGGCCATCTGCTGAGACTGAGAGAAGGGCTAGGAAAAAGAAAGTTCAAGTACAGTTTTGGTAGAAGTTAATATTGTGGAATGACCTCAGAGAACTAGGTAAATACTCAGATTTGAAAATACAGTGAGGAAGAATTTGGAAACTCCACACAGCTAAGCTTACCACAGGTCCTCAGCAAACTCTGGATCCAATTATAAAACAAACGTTTGTGAGATCTTCTAGGTAAGGAAAGAAAAGATAACTTACACCATCAGATTTTTACCAAAAGCAATTCAAGGGAAAATGTTCTTATTTTCTTTGGCATTAATTATTTAGGCTTGTAGATAAGGGGAATGTTTTATTCTAGAAATTGAAGAAATTCCACAGGTTGTCCTTGTGAACAAGGTATTAAACAGCATGCAAAATTCCATGAAGAAATATCAACCACTAGTAAGGAAATTTCAGTTCACATATGACATCTAGACTTCAGAAAATACTATATGGCCAACTATATAATGAAGCAGTCATTAAGCCTGGAAGCCTATTTCATATAGAGCAGCTTTGCACACATGTCAGACATATAACCACAAGCACGCATGGTTTAACATTCAAGTTCTTTCTGCTTATACTGGTCAAGTTCTCATTGAATTGTATGCATTTATTTTGTTTTGTTTTGTTTTTTCTTCTTTTAATAAACATGGCCATAAAATCCTAATCAGTGATCTAATACGTAGCAATTTTAACAATTTTTTGAGTAAAAAGATATTGACCAAATAGTATCCCACAAGAAGTAAAAAAAAAAAAATCCTGTCTGACAGTTTACTTTTTAAAACTACAACAAGTCATAACATTCCCAATTTTATATAAACACACACACACACACACACACACACAGCATGAGTCTTGGTTGACTTCTAGCCAGAGCACTCCAGAGCCCTTACACATACAAGATGTACAGAGAAGACTTGGCCTCCTGAAAAGTCACTGTCACTGTAAAGGAAACAGAAGATCAAGCAACTTGTACTAGAATTGTATTTTGACAAGTTGCCTTTAAAATATCTGCTTATGCCAGGCGCAGTTGTGCACGCCTATAATCTCAGTGGCTCTGGAGTCTGAGGCAGGAGGATTGCAAGTTTAAAGCCAGCCTCAGCAAAGCAAAGCACTAAGCAACTCAGTGAGACTCTGTCTCTAAATAAAATAAAATTAGGGCTGGGGATGTGGCTCAGTGATGGAGTGCCCTTGAGTTCAATCCCTGATACCCAGTAAAATAAAATGAAATATCTGTTTACCTCTGAAGTGTAAAATATTAAAAACAAAAGGAAAACAAAATTGCTTCTTTTTGTCCTAAATTTTCCCCAAGATGATTTAAAAATTGATTTATTGTGAATATATACAATTAAATATTTTCAGTGACTAATTATTTCAATCTTTGAAATAGTTTCATTGCCACTTCATATTACAAGAAAGCTAATTTAGCTTGCTGCCCAATTCACTGAACAACAACAACAAAAAAAGAAACAAGAAAATAAATACCACATGAGATAAAACTTTCAGTATATAAATACAACTCCAAAGAGTCTTCCTTTTAAAGTTGTATTAATTCATAGCTCCCCATTCTGTACCATTATCAGTTGTAAATAATGGGTTTTCATTACTTCCCATAGAAAATGGATAGCAAATGGTGTAGTACAGAAGTATGGTGAATAGAATAGAAGTGTTTTATAAGAGTAAAAAGTTCCCAAAATCCCACAAGTGGTGGTTAGCAGTAAAATATATTATTAGTATTTCATTTCTTTCTTCTTTTGTGCCTTGAAATCTTGTTTTCTTTTTAAAGGAGGAAGACGAGGGAAAGGCCACTGAAGAAGACACTGTGGTGAATCCTGGTAGAGACAGTGCCACAAACCAAATAAGGAAAAAGGAACCCCAAACTTCTACCACAGCACACTATAATCACATAGGGACCAAGTACAATGAGGCCAAGACCAACAGAGCTCCAACAAGAGGAAGCGAATTTTCTAGAATTCCCAAGATGTCTTTGTATTCCACTTCCCAACCAGTCGCTGAATTAGCCACAGAAAAAGATGTTTCCATGATTCCTCAAACTGTGACTGAACTGCCACTGCGTACTGTGGAAGGTACTTTGACCTCTTTCAATGATGGCTCTGAGACTGTCCTTAGATTTCCACAGATAAACTTGTCTGGGACTGCAGAATCTTTAAATGCAATTTCTATAACAGATTTTCAAGAGGTATCTACTGATATCAGTGAAGAGGACAGTTTATTGACCAGTTTCAAGCTTGATACTGGAGCAGATGATTCTTCAGGCTCCAGTCCTGCAACCTCTGCTCTGCCCTTCACCTCTGAGAGCATATCCCAGGGGGACATATTTTCTTCAGAAATCCCAGAGGCAATCACATACGATGGCTTTAAGCCAGAAACTGCGAGAAATGTTTCAGAAGATCCAGCTTCATCAGGTTCAGAAGATTCACTAAAGGATCCTTCCATTGATGGAAGTGTGTGGTTTCCTAGCTCCACAGATGTGTCAGCACAGCCTGATGTTGGATCAGGTAGAGAGAGCTTCCTCCAGACTAATTACACTGAGATACATATTAATGAAACTGAAAAGACAACTGAGTCCTTTTCTCCAGGCCCTGTGGTGTCACAGGGTCCCTCGGTCACAGATATAGAAATGCCACATTATTCTACCTTTGCCTACCTTCCGACTGAGGTAACCCCTCATGCTTTCACATCATCCTCTGGACAACAACATTCGGTCTCCACCATCAATGTTGTACACTCGCAGACAACTCAGCCGGTATACAATGGTGAGACACCTCTTCAACCTTCCTACAGTAGTGAAGTCTTTCCTCTAGTCACCCCTTTGTTGCTTGACAATCAGATCCTCAACACTACCCCTGCTGCTTCAAGTAGTGATTCGGCCTTGCATGCTACGCCTGTATTCCCCAGTGTTGATGTGTCATTTGAATCCATCCTGTCTTCCTATGACGGTGCACCTTTGCTTCCATTTTCCTCTGCTTCCTTCAGTAGTGAATTGTTTCGCCATCTGCATACAGTCTCTCAGATCCTTCCACAAGTTACTTCAGCTGCTGAGAGTGATAAGGTGCCCTTGCATGCTTCTGTGCCAGTGGCTGGTGGTGATGTGTTGTTAGAACCCAGCCTTGCTCAATATTCTGATGTGCTGTCACATCAGACCACTACTCATGCTGCTTCGGAGACATTGGAATTTGGTAGTGAATCCGGTGTCCTTTATAAAATGCTTATGTTTTCTCAAGTTGAACCATCCAGCAGTGATGTCATGGTGCATGCACATTCTTCAGGGCCTGAACCTTCCTATGCCTTATCTAATAATGGGGGCTCCCAACACGTCTTCACTGTTTCTTACAGTTCTGCAATACCTGTGCATGATTCTGTTGATGTATCTTATCAGGGTTCCTTATTTAGGAGTCCTAGCCGTATATCAATGCCTAAGTCTTCATTAGTGACCCCAACTGTGTCATTACTGCAGTCCACTCATGTCCTCTCTGGTGATGGGGAATGGTCTGGAGCCTCTTCTGATAGTGAATTTCTTTTACCTGACACAGATGGGCTGACAGCCTTTAACATTTCTTCACCTGTTTCTGTAGCTCAATTTACATATACAACATCTGTGTTTGGTGATGATAATAAGCTGCTTTCTAAAAATGAAATAATGTATGGAAATGAGACTGAACTGCAAATTTCTTCTTTCAGTGAGATGGCTTACCATTCTGAAAGCACAGTCATGCCCAACATGTATGATAATGTCAATAAGTTGAATGTGCCTTTACAAGAAACCTCTGTTCCCATTTCTAGCACAAAAGGCATGCTTCCAGGGTCTCTTGGTTATACTGCCACTAAGGTTTTTGATCATGAGATTAGTCAAGTTCCAGAAAATAACTTTCCAGTTCAACCTACACATACTGTATCTCCAGCATTTGGTGACACATCTCTTAAACCTGTGTTTAGTGCAAACTCAGAGCCAGCACCCTCTGACCCTGCTTCTAGTGAAATGTTGTCTCCTTCAACCCAGCTTTTATTCTCTGAGGCCTCATCTCCTTTTCATACTGAAGTATTGCTGCAACCTTCCTTTCAGTCTTCTGATGTTGACACCTTGCTTAAAACTGCTTTTCCAGCTGTGCCTAGTGATCCAATATTGGTTGAAACCTCCAAGGTTGATAAAGTTAGTCCTGCAATATTGCATCTCAAGGCAACAAATTCTGCTTCAAGTGAAAGCGCGATGCACTCTACATCTGTACCAGGTTTTGATGTATCACCACCGCCTTCTAGTATGCACTCTGCTTCACTTCAAGGTTTAACCATTTCTTATACAAATGAGAAATATTTTGAACCAGTTTTTCCTAAAAGCAAAAGTTCCCAGCAAGAGGTACCTTCTTTGCACAGTAATGATGAGTTATTCCAAACTGCTAATTTGGAGATTAATCAAGCCTTTCCTCCAGAAGGAAGGCATGCATTTGCAACCCCTGTTTTATCAATTGATGACCCACCACATACACTTATAAATAAGCTTATATTTTCTGATGAAGTCTTCACCTCCACCAAAAGTTCTATTACTGATGAGGTATTTGCTGGTACTCCAATACTTGTTTCTGATACACTTGTCTCTACTCATCACTCTGTTCCTTTAGGAAATGGGTACATTTCTGTTACAGCCGTTTCTCCCAACAGAGATGGTTCCATGACCACAGCAAAGCTGCTGCTTCCTTCTAAAGCTCCTTCTAAGCTGACCCATAATGCCAGATCTGATGCTGATTTAGTGGGTGGTGGTGAAGATGGTGATGTTGATTATGATGATGATGATTATGATGACAGGGATAGTGATGGCTTGTCCCTGAATAAGTGTATGTCATGCTTGTCCTATAGAGAATCCCAGGAAAAGGTAATGAATGACTCAGACTCCCAGGATAACAGTCTTGTGGATCAAAATAATCCAATCTCACATTCATTCTCTGAGAATTCTGAAGAAGAAAATAAAGTCACAGGTGTAACCTCAGACAGTCAAACAGGTGTGGACGGAAGTCCTGATAAATCACCACCAACCCATGAGCTAATCCACAAGCACAATGATGGAAAAGAGGATGTGGACATTCAGACTGATAGTGCCCTGCTTCCTCTCAGCCCAGAATCTAAAGGATGGGCCGTTTTGACAAGTGATGAAGAGAGCGGCTCAGGGCAAGGGGCCTCAGATAGCCTTAATGATAATGAGACATCCACAGATTTCAGTTTTCCAGATGTTAATGAAAGAGATGCTGATGGCCTGGAAGCAGGCGACTCAGAAATAACCCCTGGATCCCCATGGTCCTCAACACCATCTGCTACTAGTGGACACTCAGAAGTGTTCAACAGTTCAGAGGCAGGTTAGTTATGACCAAGAGACAGACAAAGGTGTGGTGATTTTATTGCTCTAAAAGTAAAGTAGAAAAAGCATGGGAAAATAGATGTTTGGTAAAACAGCAGATCAAAACCTCAACAAGTCAATTTATAGGTTTTAAAGTATGGTTTTATTCATTATTTCAAATGAATATTCAACACATTTTGATCCTTACTTTTCTCCAAAATACATAGAGCAGTTTTTCTGTATTGTCAATATTTAAGAAGAATGCTACAGATGCCTATTATGTGTGGGAGCAATTATGTGTGGATAATACATTTTTAGTATATTACTTTCAGAACAAGGTCAGAATGTGCTATTTTGAGATATTTTAATTTTCATATTTGTGTTCTAAAATAATTTGTACACTAGGTCTACTGAATTATACTATTTAGTAATAGCATGAAATAAACACCTCTCAGTGATGTGCCCCATGTAAAGCAATTAGAGAAATTGCACATCAGTATCAACTTGGGGAGCTTTAAGAAGAAATGCTCTTAAGTTTTGAAAGCTAACGGTGAAGATAAAAAATAATAATAATAATTCCTTTCAAGTTGCCTTTGACTCCCTTAATGTTGCCTAAATGCCTAAAGAGGGCAGTGTAAACCAACAAAATGCATTTTACTTTGGGCTTGCTGTTATATAACTTTCAAAGTTAAATAATAGATATTAATATGCGTAGTATGTATAGGTATTGTGTGACAAGATGTAAAACACTAGAACATTTTCTGGAGGGATGCATTTCATTTGTTAATGTATTTTATGCAAATTGGTTTATTGGCCAGATGTTCCTTAGAGCAGATGACTTGCTGCGTATATAATACAGATGTCTGCTTTAAATGCCAGTGGGAAGGAAAGCAAGGTTCAGTTCCTTAAGTGCATTAAATACTAGATAATTTCATTGAATTGATGATAAGAATTTTATAATTTTCATTTATTGAATGATAAGGTATTTTTAAATTAACAGTGAAAATATTTAAATCTCTAGTTAAAGATAGGCTAATTTAATAGTCTGCATTCTTATTGCGTCAAAGTAAATATTTATAATCCAGCATATGAATCAACCTCATTATGATATTTTTCCTCTTCATTATTTTCATCCTTTGAATTAGTGTACTTTTCTTTCAGTGCAGCACCAATTAAAAGTTTGTATATTTTGATAGAAGTTTTTCTGTATTCTGACTTGATACCTATTTAACATTGCATTTCAGTTTAAACACTTAAACTAACATGTGAGTACGAATAATGAGTCCACAGGTTACTATATTCATAAGTGTTGTCATATATATGTGTGAGTGTGTGTGTGTGTGTGTATATATATACATATATATATATATATATATATGAATTGTTATCTGTTCTCAATTATAGTACTTGTTCTTTGAATTCTTATTAGATTTATTTTAAAGGGTAATATTAGGAATCCATCAATTTTTTATTACTAGGTATTGACATAGATGTGTTCTTGCTATATTATACCATCATAAAAAGACTCTGTATGTGTATATATATGTGTGTTACACCTAGAATTAGTGACTTAAGTAACAATTTGTTATTCAATCAATTAGTTAGATGTATTTAATTATTAAGAATATGGTCCCCCACTAATGAGGAAAAAAATATATAACATCCAGGATCATCAAATAATGTAATTAATGAAAATATTTAAATCTCTAGTTAAAGATAGGCTAATTTAATAGTCAAACAAGAAAAAAAATAAGATCAAACAAGACTATGGGTAATTCTTTCTTGTTTTTGAAGCTATATCTGTAAAAAAGATAATCACCATCTACTTCATATGTCCCTTAATCTGAGACTTAAAATTCATGGTGTATTTCTAAGAAATAGAATAATTTTCAAGATCTATTGCTCAAAACAATATAAATAAGTTAATTACTATTATCTGGTATTTTATAAATGAGTAAACAGAGACCCAAATACTAGATTAGTTAATGCAGTTTGTACAAAGACTAAACACAAAAGTTAGCCTAAAAATCTGTATTATTAGTTTCTGTCTCTTAGAAACTGTATGCTTCCATTATTGAGGGCAATAATTTATATATAGAACACTTAACTTTTAATACCAAAGTTATAATGCTGTATTCTCATAACATTTTAAAATATTAATCATAGTTCTTTATTTCCTAATTGCCTACTAGTACATAATTATCATTTAGGGAATTCATATACACTACTTATCCACATCAAAGTGTATACATATATTAGTTTCAACTAAATGAAAATTAAATCAATACAAAAGGTTGTTCCTCATTTCAGTATATAAAGTAACTAGTCGATTTTCTGTACTTTCATGTGGTATGCCATCTTGCATAAAGCATCTAGATTGTGTAATATATAATTACAATAGCATTATCATGCTAACTCCTCAGTAAAAGAACTTGAGATCAGTTGTCCCAGAGAATTTATGAGAAAAGTCTATATAAAAGACTACATATGTGTGCATGTGTGTATATAATGCTTGCATATAAATTTTATGTGTATTTGTTGTATATTAAATATTGTGTTATGTATATTCCATATATATCAAATATGGCAAGACATATCTCATAGATATGTGTTCATATACATCTACTATAAACCGGACGTATTTTTCTATATATATCCATATACATATTGTTATGCATATTTTTGGTAATCAAAGACCTGTGGAATTATATAAGCTCACATTGTACATACATGAATCTACATTATTGATTCTCAATTTTTATCATGGATAAAATCACCTTGAGGACTTGTCAAAACATAATTTTTTTTTTAATCTTTACCCACAGAGTTTCTGATTCATAAGACTTGGTGTGGTTTGGGGAGAGCACAAAATTTTCGTTTGTAACAAGTTACAGGTCACATTGATGCTGCTACTCTCAGGATCCTAAGTTAGGAACGACTGATACAGATAATACAATTAACCACGTATGTGATTACCAGGTACCAAGGACCTTGCTACGTAGATTATTTATTACCCAAAGACTTACTTTCCGTTTAGGTAACAATAGTTACAATAGGAAAAAAGGTAAAGATGACCATGTATGAAACAAGGTGCTGTTTTAATTTCATAAGGAAATTTTTACTGTACTCATCTGATTATTTAAATGTTCAGATGGGTCTCCCCAGAATGCATAATGGCCAGAGTCTGTGGTTGACCTAATAAAAACTGAAGCTTTGGCTTTTCTTATGAGAATTATGAGAATAATAACTATAGCACAGGGTTTGTTGGACTTACAGTATTTTTCCTTTTTGTACAGCTCTATGATATTTAGTCTCATTTTGGAATTTCCACTTTTTTTTCCTAACAGATGCATTTATAATTACAAGAGCAGTCATTTTGGGAAATACAGTTGTCATTTATGTTCCTCTGATGCATTTCCTGTCTGATTGGATTATATTTACAGCCCTTTCTGCCATCATTCTTAATTACAGAAGAAAATCATTATGTTCAATCTTAAGTTCTCTGTAGTTAGAACATATTTTAATGCCATGTATGTGCATTTATATCAATCTAAAATTTCTTACTCTTAAATATTTGAGATCAAATAAATTCCCTCCGTCTTGGGTCACTAATAGTAGATTTGGTATAAAACATCAAATGTGCCAACTGTGTAGGAAGCCTTTAAACTTTGACGGGGAACATAGTTTTAGTTCTTCCAAAAGTGGAAAAGATAAGGGCTCTTAATTTGTAGCAACATCAACACACCATGTTAGGACAACCCTCCCACCTACCCACACAGCAGAGAGGAAGGATTGCCACTAACACTCACAGTTCTGAAGTCTTTTAGGAACTTGGAAGGATATATCAGTTGCAATGATTTTTCAAAGTGATATTTCAGTAATGGTTCCTGACTGGTCACAAAACTAATCATTTGCCACATTTTGAAATTAACCCAAGGAATGTGTTCAGATTTTTTTCAGTATTTACATTTGTATATTTGAAATGAATCTCTTAGATATATGTATCCATTCAGTTCTCATGCAACAAATAGTATTTCATTTTGATAGATGAAAACCGTGGATAAGAAAGACATTAAAAATAGCATTTTTATAATTAATATAGTTTGATACATTGAAAGATGATCTCAATGTATAAAGTATTATATCCTAAGAGGTTTTTCTTCATGAAATATTAATTTCTCCAATTATTTGAATAATTACAGGGTTAAATAATTCCATTAAAATTAATTTTAGAAAATCGTATATGAAGAGTCAGTAAATATCTTTGTTTTCCTGTTCATTTTTTTTAAACTGGGAGGTTTTCTCATTTCCATACTAATGCTTTCCTGTGAGCAAGCTTTTCTAAGCAGCATTAGGTGTACTTCTTGCCATCGAATCCCCCCTCCCTGATGCCAACAATCGCTGCTGGGTTTTTGTCATTTTTCAGTTCTAATATCCCACCTTACTCTTTTTTTAACTTTGTTTTACTTAAATTGTCATTTAATTGTAGACATTCTTTACATCAAAGAGTCCCAATTTTAAGGTAAGTAACAGCAATGAAGGCTGCAGTTAATCCATTGAAAAGTGTTGTGACTGATCCTTCATCTTAAATGTCAACTCTCTTGATTTTCTCTGACTACAGAGGCCAGTAATAGTAGCCATGAGTCTCGTATTGGTCTAGCTGAGGGGTTGGAGTCTGAGAAGAAGGCGGTTATGCCCCTCGTGATCGTGTCTGCCCTGACTTTCATCTGTCTAGTGGCTCTTGTGGGTATTTTCATCTACTGGAGGTAAGTTGAGTATCTTTGGTGGAAAATTTCATTCATAAAGCTGAGATTTTGCCTGTATTTCATCTGAAATGTCTTCAAAGCATATTTGAGAGCTTCCATTAATTTATTCAGGTAGCTATGAATAAGGGGAATTTATGAATCCACAGACACAGTAATTAAAGGGTTGATTGTTCTATGTACTTAAACTTATAAAGGTAAAATGGAGGAACTTTGACTTCAGTTAGTATTTACTATGGTATTTTGATGGTTGCACTTTCATACTAACCTAATTAACATTCAGACATACTACAGAATTTAACATAAACCTTTTTACCAGATGTTGTAATCTAAAAGTTTTTATTTAAGAAAACATAATTTTTGGATGTGGTAAAAATATTTTTAATAACAGTTTGTACAAGATATACATCAACTTCATACTAATGAAAAATGATAACCTGTGCACAAAAGTAAAAATCAAGAAATTAAAATACAAATACAAGTAGGGAGTAAAGTTAATGAATTTACTTATGAATGGGGCTTTAAACTTATTCATAACTTGCTTTGAGGATAAAATATAGCTTCACTCTCATCAATAACTCATTAAAACCTTTAAGAGACAGGAATAATCGCACCCATCATAAGTTTTCCATCCTGCAGCAAGCAGAACACAGAGATCATTTGCGAATTTCCTAGAGACATGATGTAAGTCAGTAGAACTGTCTGTTGGAAGACAAGGACTTTGCAATGATACAAGCATTCATATCTATAAACCAGAAAAGGCCTTGCTTAGTAGTTTATATTCCTGTTTTAAAAGAGAACTGTGTTCAGAAAATCTATAATTAATTCCTTTTTGTTTAGCAGGATCATTTTATAAATTTATATCACAACTTTTTATGTGTTATCCCAAAATATATTCTCTCAGTTATTCCAAAATATTCCTTGTATTGACTATTTTCCATGCTGTATTAACTGTATTAACTACTATTGGAAAATATAAAAAACGAATGAGAGTCACCAACTTTTAAGAAAATTGTGCTTCTTGAGAAAAAGAACTCTCTATGAAAAATTTATAAAACATTACACAAAATTTCAACAAGTGAAACCCAATGCTAAGTAGTCAGAGAACAAGGGATCTTGAGAGGTCAGAACGGGCAGGATACATGTAAAATAAAATGTAGGGCTGCAACCAGATAGGATTCGGGAAGTAGAGGATAAGGGCATTCCAGGCCGGGGTACAGCAGTCTTGAGGACCAGGAAGTGGGGAAAAGCTGGATATGGCAAAATCAGTGAAGCTTAAAACATAGTTTTAAGTCATAGTTTAGTCATTGGTTGTCTAAAGCAGGATGCTTTCATGACCCAATGTATTTCCTATCTGACTTCTTTTACAGAACACATTAGAATTTGGACAATGGAAACCAGATCATATTTTGTTAACTCATGGGTCCATTTAACCCATAGGAGATGCAAACAAAGATGGTTTCTTAAATCTGCCCCAGTGATTCCTATAATTGACTGTCTCATTTTACAGAATATTCTGTGCTCAACAGAGAGCTTTAAAAATTGTACATAACCCATAAATGTTTGTTCAGCAAGCATTCATCTGATTGTCTTCCCACTTCTCACTGGGCTTGTTGACCAAATTTCTTACCACATTTTGATATTAGGTTTATTCAGATTGCTGGTTTCTATCTAATCTGATTTTCTCTGCCAAATCTTTTTTTTTTTAATTAATGTAAAGTGATGTCAGATTATAAATAAGATGGAAAATAAACCAAATTTGCTTCATGGTAAATAGTGCTAATGTGAAGTTCCAAAAAAGATGTCAGGTGGTTTATACTTAAAAGACTTCAGTAATTAGAATGAGTCTCTTGATCCACATTAATATTTAAAGTATATTTTGTGCGATTTGAAAATCATTGTCTTATTTGATATGATTTGGTATTTCATGGAAAATTAAAATCTGAAGTCGTTCTGATCTTCTTTTAGTAATGGGTCTGCATTATGGTGAGGAAAAGATAAAATTGCTAGTTGAAAATATACAAATTTGAATCTCACCAAATAGTCGTTTCTCTTTTTCTCACTAATAGCACTTTACGTGCCTTAAGAAGAGAGTATAATAGTTCAAAAGGTGAGAACTTTTTGTGGTTTAGGTGTATATTTTTCTCTATCAATTGCTCTGACAAATTTATCACTCTTTGCCTATCCATCTGAAAATTTGTTAAATATTGTTAAATATCTGTCTTACTCACATTTCTTAAAATTAATTCACTACAAAGTGTAATTTTTTTCAGACATTATACACTAAGTGTTAATCACAATAGTTCATTCTTCAAGATTTGTTTGAATTACTCAAATTCTCGTGTAGATTCAGTTGTAAGTAATGCAAGATAGAAACATTTAGACCTTTGTGAAAACTGCATTCTGTGGAAAGGTTACAAATCCAATGACATATAAATAACAGTATGAGAGTAATAGTCTTTACAAATTTTTCCAATTCACATCTTCAAACACCTTTTAAAAACAGCTTCAGTGAGATAAAACTAATATATCACAAATGCCGTCTGTTTAAAATGTACAATTCAGTGATTTTAATGCATTTTATTATTTCCTTCATGGTATTTCTGCATGTGCTTATTGGATATTTATATGCTTCCTTAAGAGATATTTGTTCAAATACTTTTCTATTTTTAATTGGGTTATTTGTCTTTTTATTATTGAATTATGAATATTTTTATATATTTTAGATACAAGTCTTTTATAAGTTATGTGTTTTGCAATTATTTTCTCATTATGTAGATGGTTTTCTAACCTTCCTAATTATATCTTTTAAAGTACCAAAATTTTAATTTCGATGAAAGCCAATTCATCCTTTTTTCTGTCATTTCTCATATTTTTGGTACCATATCTAAGAAGGTATCACCTAAAATAAAGCCATAAAGATTTACTTCTATAATTTCTCCTAAGAATTCTTTTTTTTTCTGATACTGGGGATTATTGAACCCAAAGGGTACTTAACTACTAAGCCACATCCCCAGCCCTTTTTAATATTTTATTTAGAGACAGGGTCTTGCTGAGTTGCCTAGCCCTCCTGCCTCGGTCTCCCAAACCACTGGGATTATAGGCATGTGCCACTGTGCCCAACTCTCTTAAGAATTTTACAGAAGAAAGACTCACATTTCCTAATTTCAAAGCTTATTGCAAAATGACAGCATATCAGCAGAGCCTGGTACTGGAACAGGAATAGACAAAATAGATCAATGGAGTAGAATTTAGAGTTCAGAAATAAACTCTTACATTTGTGGTCAATGGATTTTAGACAAGGTTCCTAAGATCTTTTACCATTTGTTTAAAGGACAATTGGATATCCACATACAAAAATCAGGTTAGACCTTTGTCTTACATTATACAAAAAAAAATTGAACTGAAACAGGATCGTAGACTTAAGAGTAAAAGCTAAAACCATAGGATTCTTAGAAAATATGTAAATATTTTTCTAATCTGATGGTTTAGAAGAAAATTATCTCAAAATTACTAAAGAAATCTTCTCTTTCCTCTAACTAATCTAACTTAAGGAGTTACCCTGTGTTTTTTATGAACTTTGAGAGTAAGAACATTATAGCAGAATGACAGAACAAGTTAAAGGTGATAAAATCTTCCTTGAATTTGCTATATGGCCTTGGGCAAGTCACTTACCTACCTATGATTTAGTTCCCTCTTTCTGCCATCTGGCCTCCCTAGGTCACCACTAAATTTGCAATAAGACCTTCTCTAAGGGTTCTGTGAATGAATGCAGCATCCTAAACATTGTTTCATATTTGTATAAGAATCCTGAGGAAAGGAATAATAATTACACATTTCCAGCTATTAATTCTAAATACTGTGATGAAAAGGTGTAAATTAAATAATCGGATTCCCATTGATTGATAGGACCTGCATCTACAAGTTGAAAACAGTCATCACTTTTTCCATCATGGCTGAGTGATAATTAGCAGGAGACACAGTTATCAACACTTAGCACATAGATGTGAAGACATTCACTGCACATTCAGAACAGATGGACTATAGATACTGTCTTGTCATATGTTAAATAATATGCCTTCAAAGTACTTTCCAGATGTTTTAAGGTATAATTTACATGAGCCAAACCATAAGCTTCTAAGAAGCAAAATAACTTCAACAGGGAAGGTTTTCAAATAGTTCTTTTTAAATAAAAAAGAAAAGGGCAGATTTTGAGAGATTTTAAAGAGTTAGAACCTAGAAAATTCCAAAGTTGAATTCAGCAAAATGGCACATTATCAAAAAAAAAAAAAAAAAAAGAACTTTCCATGTATGCAGTTGTTTGGGCTGGGAGAGTGGAAAGAAAAGCAATATTAATTCACTCTTGATCTTAAATTACATTTTGGATCCTTGAAGGTATCTACTCACTCAAATGGAAATCTCCTGGTGCCATACTGCCTTTTAAGTAGACTGTCATTTCCCAAATAAGACTACACTGTAAAGTATGTATTGCTTGGTAAGCAATATACATATGACCTTCATCCATAAGTTAGCCTATATGATTTTAATTTTTTCACTAATAAGTATTTTTGGTGTAATATATAAGGTTCTTTGGAGAAATTAATGCCAAGTAATATTACTAGACTTACTTCTAAAACCACCAAAGATTTAATCCCATAGTTAAAACCAAATAGAGTTGGTATTTATCCAGTTACTAAAATGAGCATTAACAACATGTTAAGCCTCAATGCTAATATGTTAATTTACTTTTTTGTATTTTATCAGATGTTGCCTTTCTTCCTATTCTCTCAGAGTTATTGGCACATCCTCTATTCATTGGTCTTACCATCTCTCCATCCATCCATCCTTCTCTACCTATAAATTTCATCTTTCCATCTCAAATGTTTTGACATTTCAAGTTATTTCATCTGAGGCTCAGGTAGGCAAGAGATTCCAGGATGTAGTTGAACAACATATGGTTGATACTAAAAATGCATATTATTGAACTCTTGGCACAGTTTTAAGAATTGAGTTTGCATGGGATCAAGAGAGAGCCCTATCTTTGAGAAAATTTTAGTAAGGATATAGATATAAAACATTAGAAAATAACTATCCTAACTACCAATTAAGAAAAAAAAATGTTTAAAATAATGTAGAATAATGTCCTGGAAATTAAGATCACTTTTGGATTGATTTTGTATATTTTTCAGAACAGTCTTTATGTAGATGAGGGTGAAGTTGGGCTGGGAGGAGTAGGAAGAACGTTTGTATGAGGTACATTGGAAAGAGAATCTGCTTAATGAGAGGCTGTTCCACATAGAAAATGTCTCTGAGCAGTCATGAAAGATGATATTGTTTGCCCAGCATATTGGTGAGTGAGCCATTTTGGTCAGGAAAATCATGTTTTAAGCAAGATAGACACTGAGTTAGAAGAAAACAAGACAGGTTCCATAATTTACCCTGCATGAGTGTTATTGGAGTACAAACTTCAAAGAGAAAAGCCAAAGATGGTGAGGATCACTGATAAGTAGGATTTTAGTATTGAAAATCTTGAATTCTACAATCTAAGAATCTGTTAAATACAGAGCTAGAGGCAAGGGATAAAAGTAGCAGAGACACAGATATCAACAGAAAGAGACCTAATGGGGGGAAAGAAGGCCTACTCTTTGTGTACGATTTGGAAGAGCTTAGAAAGGAATGAGTTTCAGTAAGTAGAAGAATATCTAGCAACTAATGGCTCATTTTAAAAAGTTAGCTGTTGTAATGGAAGCAATTCAAATTGGACCTTAACTATAAATTAGGGAAGCTGTTGAAGAGATTTTCATATCAACTGTGAATTGCACTAAATATTTTAATGCATCTTATCACTTTAAGATTCTGGTTTTGGTTTTGTTGTTTGTTTTCTCACCTCCTGGCTAACTATATTTAAGAGCTATCAAAGGGATTTTAATTCTCAGATCCTAAAATCATGTCCCAAGTTCAGTGTTTCCATGATGATGTGTCAGAACATGGTAACCCTGGTTGCACACCTAAGCCAAACTTCTTCTGTCGTTTCTGCTCCAGTCTGGTTTCATTTCTGCTCATTTGGGCTGTCCTTGGAGAGTTTCTTCCTCATGAGACTTGTGGTTCACATCTCACCCCTTCCTCTTCAGTCTGCCATACTCTCCGCTTTCCTTTTGTACCACCTGCTCTCTTTGGAAGATATTCTTGTGTTCTCTCAATTTATGTCCTTCCCTCAGATTTGATTATCAAAGCCTTATACTATTCCAGCATAGGACTGATTTTTTTGCTATGGAAATCATTGCTTTGGGACTTTTTTTTTTTTTTGCTTGGGACATTAAGGTCACAAACTATATGATTTTACTACTTATTTGCTACCTGTAGTGTTTCATTGAGTGAAGAAATACTTTTTGGCATCTATAACATGACAGCACTGAGGACTAACACAGCAACAATTAAGATAAACTATCACGTTTGGAGCTTACCTTCTAATATGAGAAAACAACTATAAATATGCAAAACAAATGAATACATTAATGATGGTACAAAGGGTTCCCCATTTATGACTGTGGACTATTTTATCATGATGGTACAAAAGCAATTCACATTCAGTTAGAAACTGTACTTCAGAATTCAAATCTCATTTTTATTGCTTTGTTGTTGTTGTTGTGTTGTTGTTGGCTAGTTATTCACAGTGCAAAACTCTCTTGAGAAGCTGGACAGTGCCACAACTTGGGACAGCCACAGTGGCACAGCCACACCTCCAGTTAGCCATATGATCACATAAATAAGGTGCTCTACAGTGTACTGTGCTGCTAAGCTATGATGTTTGGTGGTTAGGTGTGTTAAACACATTTTTGACTTATGGTATCTTCAACTCACAATGAGTTTATCAGGACGTTACCCCATGGTAAGTAGAGGAACATCTGTATTTCAGATAAAATTAAGCAAATAAAAGGGCACAAAAGATAGTGGCTTTGAGGGATGGGCTGACACCTTTAGCTAGCATGACCAGGAGCTTCCAAAGGAAATAACATTTGGGCAAGTGCAAAAATGATGGGAAGGAGACAGGCAAGCAGAGGAGCAGCAAGAGGCAACACTCTGAGTTGAAGCAAATGGGACTTCTTTGAGGAAGAAAGAAAGGACCAGTGTGAGCTGTGTGAGGGAGTAATGGGAGGTGAAGCTACTGAGGTTGGTGAAGTCTAAGTTATGAAAAGCCATACATCCCTTGCTAAAATAATTGAACATTGTTCCAATTGCAGTGGAAGCTATTCAATAATTTTATCCAAGGAACTAATTTACTGAAAAAATATTGAGGTTCATGTGTGTCACCACATAAGAACAAATGTTTTCTTAAAGCTCATCAGGATATATTAGCTTAAAGATTTTCTTTTAAATAGAATGTTTTTAAAATATCTTTATTTTTTTATTTTTATGGGGTGCTGAGGATCAAACCCAGTACCTCACACAAGTGAGGCAAGCACTGTATCGCTGAGCCACAGCCCAGCCCCATAGCTTAAAGATTTTAAAATGGAAAGTGAACTTGTAATCCCAGATACTCTGGAGGCTGAGATAGAAGGATCTCAAGTTCAAAGCCAGCCTGGATAACGTAGTGAGACCCTGTCTCAAAATTTAATAGAAGATTGCAGATGTGGCCCAGTGGTAGAGTATTTTTATAGCATAATAGAGGCCCAGAATTTAATGCCCAATTCCATTAAATAAATAAACAAACAGGAAACTGAGCCAGGCATGGTGGCATACCCCTGTACTCCCAGCTGCTTGGCAGACTGAGTTCCAGTCTAGTCTGAGCAAGATAGCAAGACCTCATCTAAAATTAAAAAAAAAAAAAATCTGGCTTTATCTAAAATGGAAAGTGAGATTGACATTGCATTTATACTCGAACAGATATTTGTTTAAAGTTAATCATTCATGAGTAACCTTTCAGATAAATCAAAAAATCAGATTGGAGTGTTGTTGACATTTTAATTAGCTAAATTTCTTAAACGAAGAATGGTTCATATTACTTTATACCAACTTCTGTTGCAGTTGGTTCTTTGCTTTTCTGAATAGTTCATTCTGTGCTCTTACCAGATGTTACTCTTATTATCTGAATGAAAATAAATTTAGGTGATGTTGTAGGTCATCCTTATCATTGATTCCAAGTATATTCATTCTCAAAACCCTCATCCAGACTAGCATCTGTTAGAAATAAAATCACCTTTTTTCAGCTTTGTGCTCATTCTTTCCTTCCTCACTTAAGTTCTGCCATTTCTGCATTCTCATACAGTACAGAGTTGCCTTCTTTTGTCATCAAATGTCACCCTACCCAATGCAGTTTCATTTCTACATGATCATGGATTGCTATCTGTTGCTAGCAGTTGAATATCCTCAGAAGGACATGGTCACTTTTTTGAAGAAGATAGATTTGGACATTCTTCTCCACTCTGGACCTTTCCAGAGTGAGCCACTTTGGGTTCTAGCAATAGTGGGATAATTATTTTGTAGAGCATTAATGTTTCCTATATTAGCAAAGTATTATTTGGTTCCTGCTACCCTTCAAATGCCATTTCTGCTCTCAGCATGTCCGTTAGCTGCTTGCTCTTCTGAGTCTGATACAGATAAAACTAAGATAAATTTGGATATTTGTACTAAATTCTTTAATATTCTGTGTTTTGTTAAAACATATGTAGACCCAGCAATTGCTCTTCTGGGCGTATGTCTACTTTTGTTTTCATTTGGCTATTTCTATAATAATTTTCAAAAAGCTCAGAAGTCTTCTTGTTATCTGTGCAGCTAGTAGTATAAATTGCTTTCTTATCTTTTCAGAAAATGCTTCCAGACTGCACACTTTTATTTAGAGGACAGTACGTCCCCTCGAGTAATATCTACACCTCCAACACCTATCTTTCCAATTTCAGGTAATGGCTTTAGGTGTGACCATGAGTAGCTGCTAGATGCTGAATGAAAAGCACAGTGTTGGAAGGTTTGCTTTTGTTGGCGTGCTTTGCCAATAGCTTTAATGTAGATTAGTAATTACTTGTGTTCCCCAAAATATTTACTATATCATGTATCATGATTTATAACCAGTTTTTATTCATTTTAAACATTCTTAACCATACAGATAGAACAAAATAATTTTTAAGTATTGAAATGTGATATGTTAAAAATAAGCATTTATAGCAATAAGATATTAGTTAAAAATAATGCTGTCACTCAGTTCCATTACTTTCATGGAACCCTCAGTAAGAAAGGTCAGACTAAGTCAGTGCAGTAAATGTGGATAGGAGGAAATAACAAAAACAAGGCTGAAACATAGCTCCTTTTTGATCAGTTGTCTGTATGAGAAAATACCTGTTAACTATGTAGAAAAAAAATATAAAATGGTGGTGGTAGTGGTAGAAAAAAAGCCAAAAACCCCCAAAAGCACAAAATATACTATATATACATATATATTTATATATATACATATACACACACATATATATACACACACACACACATATATATATATATATGTATATATATATATATATATATATATATATATATATATATATATATATAATTGCTTGAGACACTTAATTTTTTTTTCTCAATGTTGAACAGTTGAATATTTCGGAAGTTACTGAATATCTTCACCAGAATTTACCTGGAAAACGATATTTAAAAATTAGCCGGGTCCCTTTTGATTAAGATGTCCCTTAAACCCAGAGTTCACATGGTAAGACCTTGGCCACTTATTTAACACTTTATAACATCTCAGAATGAAATGAGGTCATTAAAAAAAACGAGTTATGTGCAAATATGTAACTATGGAAGATGTACTGGAGGGTGGAGGATGAGATAGGGACGAAGAAGTCACCACACCAAGGATACAGAAGAAAAAATTTGTAAATGTGATCATTTTATAAGAGTCACTTTTTAAACAGTCTGATGCTCCCTGAATTATTGCTAAGGCCCAAATTCTTCCTTATATTATCTTTTGAAATCTTGTGACTAAGAAAAGCAGAAATATTTTCTTCATGATATATATATGTATGATATAAATATATGTATATATAAATATATGTATATATATTTGTATATATATATATGTGTATATATAAATATATGTATATATAAATATATGTATATATATTTGTTATGTAGAGTATACATTATTTATGTTCTTATATGTTTTTGCTTTATAAGCATAGATCTTAAAAGGGTTTCTGGTTTTCCTTTTTTATTAACTCTGAGTCTTCAACCACCACTATTTTATTTTTGTTTTTCTTGTTCATACTAAAATACTATATATTTATTTTAGAATAGCACAATTTTTCATTAATATTTTAGAATTCTGAGACTGACAGCTTTCAGTTATCAGTTATGTTCACTCCCTTCACTATCAAATGTATCTCTTCTACATACCCCATCAGCATGAGGTATGCAAATTAACTCTAATATTATCCAAAGTCCAACGGATTTCATTATTAACAAGTAAAATGCAACATTTTAAAATCAGGACCTTGTAGAGGAAATCCAAGATCTCCATTCTGAATGTCAGAAGAGGAGTGGTCAAGGGAATGTCCTCATTTCACTTGCTCAGGTCTCAGGATTCACTCTTTATCACCTGAATATTCACTTTTCAGGTGAAATCAGAAAGCGAAAAGATATGTATCTCTCACTTGCTTTCAGACCAATTAATTAAAAAAATTACAAATATACATGACTGATGATAAAAACTAGTTTGCTTGTGAAACGTGGGCTGTGCAGGAAATATCAATAGGTTTGAAGGACATTCACTGGAACTAATGATTTAGGTGTGACAAATTATTTCTGTTTTCTTGTCTAATTATAAAAGCTACTTCCAGGCAAAATCCTTCTGTAGGTGTGAAGGTGGAATTGCACCTTTTTCTAGTGTTTCTTAAGCCTGATGGGATAATTCAGTTTTAGTATTCAAGTCCACTTATCTAACAGAAAGAACAGATGGATTCTAATTTTTTTTAAATCAACAAATTCTTGGTAACTGAAGCTTAAAAATATTAGATGGCCTAAATGCTGAACATCTGTTAATGTAAATAACTGTTTCTTGTGAAATGTGTTTGATGTTTCCTTGTCAGAGAAATTATTTGTGATATTGCATACAGTGAACTAGTAATGTTTAATCTCAGAAAGTCTGTAAGGATAAAGAGAAAAGGAAAAAAAACGGACAGTTAAAATAATTTAGCAATTAATTAACAGATCCAATGACTTTGTTTACATAGCATAATTTCAACTTACAGTTCTTGAAATTTTACAGATTAAAAGTCCCAAAGGTTTTTGACATTATCCTTAATGAATATTTTCTCATATAAATATTTTTTATGGAGAGAAGGAAAAAAGCTTTCAAATGTAATCATCTGACTATATAATTGTATAGTTTTATGAAACTGAAATTGCATTATACTAAAATTGGAAATATAGTTATTTTGTGAATCTTTTTTCCCAGAATTTACATACAATCCTCACACATGTTAAACATAATTTTCCATAAAGAGAGGGAGTGCACTGATAAGAAGTGAAGCTTAGGTGCTATTTATATATTAACAGTGAAAATAAATTGTTTTCTCTTTCAATTATGTATAGAAGATATTTCTGATCAAATCATATTTCCAAAATGCAAGTTATGGTTGATGATAAATATACATAAAATTGGAAATTTTTGCTTTAGATTTATTTGTGGTTATAAGAATAATTGAATTTTAAAGTTCTTTCAGAAGGCACTTCATTAATGAGAGACACATTCACTTCTGAATTATCCTAACATTGTTTTTTATTATTATTATTATTCATTTAGATGATGTTGGAGCAATTCCAATAAAGCACTTTCCAAAGCATGTTGCAGATTTACATGCAAGTAGTGGGTTTACTGAAGAATTTGAGGTATGATTTTAATATTCCTGTTTTGAGTAATATAGAAAATAGTAAATTTAAAAGATTCAGCAGTAAGCTATTTCTTGACCTGAAGACACTGAAACTATTTTCACTTCTGGGGAAAATATTAGTTCCATAGTTACTTACGTGTTTAGGAGATGTTTTGTAGTTACCATATAATTTAGAAAATTGATTTTCCATTTAAAAGCCAATTTGTACTAGTGGAAGAATCAAAAACATTGCTAATTCTCTCCCATTAAGTACAGATCTTTAGTATTCCTTTTAAAATCTGCCTTAGTAATACTGATTCTCGAGGCTGGGATTGTGGCTCAGTGGTAGAGCGCTCATCTAGCATGCGCAGGGCCCTGGGTTTGATCCTCAGCACCACATAAAAAATAAATGAATGGAATAAAGGTATTGTGTCCAACTACAACTAAAAAAAATTAAAATATAAAAAAATACTGATTCTTTTTGATTTTCTAAATTATATAAATTATACTAAACTACTAAACTTCATGATTTTTCAGCTAAACTTCATATAAATCCGTAATTGTAAGCATTACACCAATGCAAATGTAACTCTTATTATAAAAAGTAAAGTCACATCTTCTCAAGAAAATATGCATTTCTAAAAAACATTTGAGCCTTATAATCAGTGAAAACTCTTTCAGTGATATTCTATTAAATCTTCCTGTATAGAAAGGGTAGAGAATTTTATTATGACCAACTGAAATATCAATTTAGTAGATTTTCAAAATAGGGAGTCATTAGTACAAAGTTAACAATAACCACCACACACACACACAAAAAAAAAATGACAGCAACCCTAGGTGAGCATGCTGAATATGTCATTGACTAGGTACCTCCATATCCAAGCTTCACTCAGTTCTGGGAGTTATTATTCTTTCTCTTCATGTTATAATGAAATCAAACTCCATAGAAATTAAATAACAACCAATGTGTAGCAGAGCTGGGATTTCAAACCCAGGGCTGTAGTTTTAAATCTTATGCCCTTTCCAATATGCTTTCATCAAGCAAGCAATCCTCAGCCTCCCCTGAGCCACGTCCCCTAGGAAACACCCTAGTAAAACTGCCTTTTTGTCTTTCCCATGCCCTGCCCCCAACGTGCTCTGTGGACCTTCCTCTTAGAAGGGCCTTGAGCTCTGATGTCATCACAGGATCTACTCTCCTCTCATCTACTGCTCTCCTATTTGCTCTGTGGGACTGTTTCCCAGGAGTCACATCAATTAAGACATTGTTAGAAGAGGAAAATGCTGTAAGTTAGAAAGCTTTAAGAAATCAAATGAGCCTGGCCCGAGGTACAGACCTTTAATCACTTCGACTCAAGAGGCAGAGTCAGGAGGATTGTAAATTCAAGATCAGCTTCAGCAGTTTAGCCAGGCCCTAAACAACTTAGCAAGACCCTGTCTTAAAATAAGAAATAAAAAGGGATGGGGATGTGTCTCAGTGGCTAAGTACCCCTGGGTTCAATTCTCCCCTCACCTCCACCAAACCAAAAAACAAAACGAAAGAAAGGAAGGAAGGAAGGAAGGAAGGAAGGAAGGAAGGAAGGAAGGAAGGAAGGAAGGAAGGAAGGAAGAAAAGAAATCAAAAGAAATAGAAGTGAAGTGATATACTACAAAGAGTTACATATTTAAACCATCAAATTGTTTTCTTACCATAAACCAGAGATTATTGGTGGTACAGTGTTAACTCAGTGTTAACTAAGCTAACTGCACTGTTAACTGATAGAAATTATTGGGCTAACATTCAATAAAATTATTATAACAGCAGGAAAAATATGTGAAAAAATAAGCCTAATCTTCCAAATGTTTAAAAACAATCCTAACTAAATTACACAATTTATAATCTAAGTTGGTGACAGCATAAACAGAAAGGCAGATCAGTTTGCACAACTATAAAGTCATTTTAAATATTATTAAATGATTAATAATTAAATTAAGAAAATAACCTCATATTTTTACTTTAAAAGATTTGTTTTAATTTCATTGCTTTTAGCTCACAGTCTGATTTGACAAAACCTTTTAGTAACTTAATAATTCGTTTAATAACTAATGATTCTACACCTTTTAAGTGGTTTATATATTTAATTTTAATCATTCAGGATAACTTGCTGCAAAAGAGATTTTAAAAACTAATTTGGAAAGATACTGGGCCATTTCCTAATGAATCGGATTCACTGTGGGGTCATATACTTTCTCAGAATTTATAAGGTTTTCATTTGTTATCTTAATACTAAATAACTATGAATTCTAAACAAATGTATTTAGATAGGAAACATCTCTGAAAAGCTCTTTAATTCATTAAATAAAAATTAGCAGAAATAGTTTTTATGTACCCAGCGAAGTTTAAATATAGAGGAGGTATGCTGATTAAAAATATCAGAAATAATGATATATAAATTTTGTTTCAAAATGTCATAGTATTACAAACCACCTAATAGGAAGTTATTAACTGTATAAAAAAAACTCAAGCCACAAAAAGAAAAAAAAAAGTATCACAAATTCAGAGTTTCAAATAGAGCTATGGTAGTAATAAAAATTTTTTTTGTTTATTAGCAAATCTGATCACTATCACAAAATGGGTCATGGAGTATGTGGTAGTTCTCATCTGCGTTTAAAAAATTCATACTACACCAATGTTCCCTTTTAAAAATGCTATTTTTTTTCCTTCACATAATTTTAAGGTTCCAAATTGTTAGACATTTTGATTTGCATGTTGCTGTTTAAAACATTTTGTTTTGTTACTATGTGACGAATGTATTTATTGCATGATCATAGTTTTCCATTGTAAACCTAATATGAACACTTTTTTTTCTCATTTGTCGTGTGCTGTGGAATTTGATTTCTTTACTTATTTGGCATTCATTCCCTCATTAGACACTGAAAGAGTTTTACCAGGTAAGGCATTATTTCACTGCATTTTCTTTTAGCCAAGAAATAGTTGTAACATGTAAATAAATAAATAAATAAATAAAAATTTTTCGGATAGATTTTTTTTTGTTTTGTGTCCTTTATTTTATTTTAAGACACTTTGTTGGAAAGAATATGTGTTGAAATGGTTTACATACAATTTTTTACAGGAAGTGCAGAGCTGTACTGCTGACTTAGGTATCACAGCAGACAGTTCCAACCACCCAGACAACAAACACAAGAACCGCTACATCAATATCGTTGCCTGTAAGTACATCCTTGACTCGGCTGACCTCGCCATCAACACTGCTGTGCTCTCAGTGTGCCGAAGCCATCAGAGGGCAGATCAGTGTGGGACCTTTGTTTTCAGGGAATAAGAGTTGTGTTTAGTAATACATAGACTTCTATGCTTCAACTTAAATGCATCCTGCAATTAATGACATCTGCTTCTTTTATACTGAACACATTCAAATTTTAATTTGGTCCTTTCTTCAGATCCTGTGGGCTATATGTCTCTTTCTTGTGGTTTCTGCCATTATTTATACTCCCTGGTCCTATTTTCATTTGGATACATTCATTTTTATGTGAACTTACCAAACAAATCACACTCTCTTTAGACTTCTTTTTTATTTTTTACTCCTACCTTAGTTTATTTCCTCCCTGTCTTCCTGAGATCTTGTAAAGGATTGATTAGATTCCCCCTTTTGACTCCTTCCTTCCTCTTTCTTAGTTGTTCTCTCTCCTTCGTAAGCAAGTCTGTGACTTTTTTTCATTAATGATTGAACTAATTTTTTCTATAAAATTAGCACTTTTTCCCCATCTTCTTATAGAATTTCTTTTCCACATTTGTTCATTCTTATTTTGCTTTATACCTCTCTCTTTCTTTTGAATTTCATATTCATGATCCCTCCTCCTTAGCTTCAATGAGCACTATATTCCCAGCTGGGTCATTTGAATTCTGTTTCCACTCTAGCTCTGGAATCCTTATAGGGTTGCACCCGCCTCCTCTTATTATTATGTTCTCTCTTAAATAGTGTGCATAGGCATTACCTTCCTTTCTACAGGTTTACACCAACTTTTATTTTTAGTAGAGGACTCTCCTATGTGTTTGTCTTCTTCAACTAAAACAACTCTCTTGACTGCACATAAAACTTGGTTGCTTCTCAGGGTGAAATTGTTAGACTTCCCTCTGTGAGCTATATAGAAAATACCCACCAGGTAACTAAGAGGGACAGAGATGAACATTGGTTGAACACCTGTTGTTTGCTTGGCAATATAAATATATTATTTAATTCAATCCCTTAAACAACCTGAAAGGGTAAGTAATAACACTTCTGTTTCAGAGATGAATAAAAAAAAACCCTCAAAATTCTAAAAACATTGGAATCCATACCAAAGTATAGCTTGTCATCTAGATTCATCTTTCCATTGCTGGGCATCTATTTTCACTTAAGCTCTCTACCAATGTGAACTGTTACTGTCAGTACTGTACTTTCTGTATCAATGTACTTTGTTATGGTTTGATCTGAATTTACTTCTTCTTTCATAGATACTACTAAGTTTCCTTCTATAACATTTTCCTTTCCTAATAAATATCTCTTGCACACTCCATAGAACTGAAGCTAATCCCATCTCTACTTCAACATGTTTGTATTACCATAGTTCCGCTGTGTTTCACTTTATGGTTTTTACCCCTTTTCAAATGGCAGGGTTGGATCCACTTCTTCTGTCCCTAGTCAACTGTTCTGTCTCCTTTCATGGAAGTCCTCTTTGCAACTCTTCCTTGAAATAGCTTTTGTGGTCACCCTTCACAGGCCCTCCCTGGGATCCCTCAGCTTCCTTCACTACTGACCCTTCCTCCCACAGCCTCCTGTTCTGAGGCCTCTGCTGCCACCATTCCCTGGCTTTCTAAGGTTTCCATTACTCTTTTTTTCTCCTCAAGTGGCCCTCTACTGTTCACAGACCCTGTGTCATTTATCTTAGATGCCAACTTCAAGTTCCAACCTCTGTGAAAACTTTTATTATCAATCCACAGCAAAGCAGTTTCTCCCTTGAATCCCCCTTGGTAGCGCCCCTCTTTCCCAACACCTGTTTGTTGCCTCCTGGTATGTCCTGGGCTTACTCCATTAGACATTTCTTAAAAACAGAGATTTCTGTTTGTCTTTGTTATCTTTGTCATTTCAGTATCCTCCCAAAGCCTATTAAAATGAATTATTTTTTGTGCTGATTTTGTGTGAAATAAATTGTGACACACATGTAAACGACCTTTATTCTGAAGAGGAGTCCATACTTGAATGAAATTATTCTCTTTTTCATTCCAGATGATCATAGCAGGGTTAAGCTTGCACAGCTTGCTGAAAAAGATGGAAAACTGACTGATTACATCAATGCCAATTATGTTGATGTAAGCATGTATGATTTGAAATATTATGAAAATTTATACCTTAAATTTATTATACCATAATGCAACACTTGTACCAGTGTGTAATACATGTTATTTGATATATAATAAAAATTACAAATAATCTATAAATAACTTGAGATCCTGTAACAAAGGATTTCAGATTGAAAAACCCTATTATAATTAGCTTATCCCTTGGGGAAAGGAGGGAATTCAGGCCAAGAATGTACATTCAAGGTAGACTATGTATACTCAAGAGAAGTTTATAACTCCTCAAGTGTGAGGGACAAGATTAGTGCTTATTTTGAATTTCCCATAACTCCTGGCATACTATAGTAGATGGTCAAGAAATCCTAGCTGAAAAAAAAAATCCCATGGTAGTACTGACTAATAAGCAAACACATGATTATCAAACCAGTTATCAACCTTTATTATTTTGGGTACTCTTCAGTTTGATTGAACTAACCAGTACTTTTCAGGGACTGTAGACCATTCACTAGATAACTCAGTACCTCATCTCTAAATCAGGGATGGTGCTTTCATTTTGCACAGATAAAAGACTAGGTTAATGTTTGCTAAGTATTTTGTTCAATGATGGGTGCTTGGCCACAGATAGCTATTAATGATTAGCTGTGCTCAGCACTGCCAAGAAGAGGAAGGAGGTCACAAGCTTTCTTAACTTTGTAGACAGATAAGCCCCATTTTGTGAAATACATCTCAAAGCAGCACAGTTTAAGACTAGCTTTTTTTCTTCTGTACTGGAGATTGAACCCAGTTCCTCCCTCATGCTAGGTAAGCACTCTAGCACTGAGTTATTTCCCCAACCCTATTTTATTTTATTTTCATACAAGGTATCACTAAATTTTCCAGCCTGGCCTCAACAGGCCCAGCTAAGAACCATATTCTAGTCCTTATCAATAGACTTGGGTTAAGTGGTCTTGGAGTAAAGATGCAGGGAATTAAGTTTGTGTCAAAGTAAAAAGAACTCTGGGTTTTATAGAAATTAGAGTTCAGAAAGAATTGCTATCCTTGGTAGTACTATCAACTTTCTCTATCTTTGCAAATTTATTTATTTATTTTTTCATGGTTTTCTGTTAGAGAAAAAGGGCCTTAATGACTTAAGTGTTCTACAGTTTAAAATAGCATGCAATTCAGATAGTAAGAAATACTAATCCTTTGTTTCTTCAGGGCTACAACAGACCAAAGGCTTACATAGCTGCCCAAGGGCCACTGAAATCTACAGCTGAAGACTTCTGGAGAATGATATGGGAGCATAATGTAGAAGTGATTGTCATGATAACAAACCTTGTGGAGAAAGGAAGGGTAAGTGGATCATCTATGATGTCATCCCCCAGAGATTTAAATTTGTTTTAACAGATTCAGCATTAGAAAGCAGCAAAAGTTATGAAAGCTAATCAGGATTCCCTCTAACAAGTATGACAGCTAAAGGAAAACTAGCATTATAGGTCAACACTATGAATCAAGCCATCTGCTTCTTTTTAAAATTTTTACTGGTGCACATATTATATAGGATGTTGATTTTCTTTGTGACTTATTTATATATACATAAAAATGTAATTTGATTAATTTAATTCCCAGAATATATATAAAGAATTCAAAAACTCATCAATAAAATAACAAATAGCAAATAAAAAAAAGAGACACGTCTCAAAAGAAGAAATACAAGTGCCTATCTGCTTCTTAAAAGCATTCTTCATGGGCTGGGGATGTGGCTCAAGTGGTAGCGTGCTCACCTGGCATGCGTGCGGCCCAGGTTCGATCCTCAGCACCACATACAAACAAAGATGTTGTGTCCACCGAAAACTAAAAAATAAAATATTTAAAAAATTCTCTCTCTCCCCTCTCTTTATTTATTTATTTTTTTTATTGTTGGTTGTTCAAAACATTAGATAGTTCTTGATATATCATCTTTCACACTTTGCTTCAAGTGGGTTATGAACTCCCATTTTTAGCCCATATACAGATTGCAGAATCACATCAATTACACATCCATTGATTTACATATTGCCATACTAGTGACTGTCGTGTTCTGCTACCTTTCCTATCCTCTACTATCCCCCCTCCCCTCCCCTCCCCTCTTCTCTCTCTACGCCCTCTACTGACCTTCATTTCTCCCCCTTGTATTATTTTTCCCTTTCCCCTCATTTCCTCTTGTATGTTCTTTTGTATAACCCTGAGGGTCTCCTTCCATTTCCATGCAATTTCCCTTTTTCTCCCCTCTCTTTAAAAAAAAAGCATTCTTCATACTGTGATAAATAGTAATGATGACCCATTGAAAAGCAACAAATAGTGAAATCGATTTTAATTCACAGGACCTGAACTTGAGTGAAGGCTCTGTAATAACTCAGTACCTCTAGCCTCACTCTCCTTATATGAAAGGGGTCAATTGGACTAGATCATCTGAACACTCTTTCCTTTCTATGAGTCTTTGCCTGTTCACCTCTACAACTAATTTGCAATCACTTAGAAAGGAAAGACGACATTTAGATGAATAAGAGAACCATTCCTGTTGCTGTCTCCAACCTCTACTTATTTCAGGTGTGACTTTCATGTTGAACATTGGAAATGTAGAAATGTGAAGTAGCATCTTCATTTTTCTCTGTTGCAGAGAAAATGTGACCAGTACTGGCCTACTGAGGGTAGTGAGGAATACGGGAACTTTCTGGTTAATCAGAAGAATGTTCAAGTACTTGCTTATTACACTGTGAGAAATTTTACTCTAAGAAACACAAAGATAAAAAAGGTGAGTCAACAAACGATGGCCAAACCCTTTCAAAAGATGAATGGGTAAAGAAAATGTGGTGTGTATATGTATATAAGAACAATAAATTACTGTTCAGCTTCAAAAAAGAATGGAATCCTGTAATTTGTCACAACTTAGATGAAGTGACATAGCCAGGCACAGAAAAACAAATAATACATGATCTTTCTTATATGTGGAGTCTAAGAAGTCAACTGGGGAGAAGTTGGTCCTAGGACAAGAATTTCAGTTAGTGTTAGTTAATTTCAGTTAGTCACCTTTTCGACACTGTGACCAAAATGCCTGAAAAGAGTAACTTAGGAGAAGAAGGTTTATTTTGGACCATGGTTTCAGGGGTTTACTCCATTACTTAGCAGATTCCATTACTCTGGGCTCAAGGTGAGAAAGAACATCATGGCAGAAGGGCATGGTGGAGGAGCACAACTCCACTGATGTTAGTCAGAAAGCAGAGAGAGAAGAAGGGGTCCACAGGGAAGATGAACCCTTCCAGATCATGCCCCCAGTGACCTCCTCCAGCCATGCCCCACCTGCCTAAAGTTATCACCTAATTAGTTCATTCAAAGTAGGATGGACTGATTAGGTTACAGCTTTCAAAATCCAGTCATTCCCCCTGTGAATGTTCCTATGTTAACACAGGAGCTTTCAGGAGATGCCTGATATCCAAACCATAATAGGAGGAATAAGTTCAAAAGATCTGTTGAATAATATAGTGATTATAAGCAATGACGATGTATTATATACTTAAAAATTACTATAGAAGATTTAAAGTATTCTCACCTAAAAGCATATGTGGTTATGCTATATTAATTAGCTTTTTAGCTATTTCACAATGTATATATAGTTCAGAACATGTTTACATTGTATAACATAAATTAATACAATTTTCATTCATCAATTGCAAATAATTTTAAAAACAAGACAAATGATAGTTACGTCATCAATTATATAAATCATTCAGTTCTTCTTAAATAAATGAGTGATTAACCAAGAAAGGGTTAATACACACACATATACACACACATAAATATATGTGTGTGTATGTGTGTGTGTGTATATATATATATATATATATATATCAAAGTTCTTATCACAGCTACACCTCAATCCCAATGGCTTTTTTCAGGTACCTAAATGTCAGCTCTGGCTTTAAAGCCAGACTGGTTATGGTGCCTATTGTTGTAGGTGATATGATACATAAACCAAAATTCCTGACCCATGTGCCACTTCATAGGATAGCCCTGACAGAATCATAACATCTAGCTAAAAAGAGTGGCAATTGAAATAAGCAAAGAGAAAAAATAATGTATGTTTTGGGATTCTCAAGGGTATCAGGTCCAACAGGATGAATGGGCATACAGATGGATGGATAGACAGATCAATAGATCCCTGAATTTTTTTAAGGATTGACTCAATTGTCTTGGAGACTTACCAATTCTGAAATATGTAGGGAATGTTGGTAGCCTAGAAATTTAAGTAGGAGTTGATGTTGTGATTTAGGATTGAAATTCATCAAGGCAGCAGGCTGAACATTTAGGCACAATTTCTGTATTGCAGTCTTTAGAGAGAATCCCTTCCTCTTCAGAAAACTTGTCTTTGCTCCTTTGGATATGTCCCACCCACATTATGGAGGGTGATATACTATACTCGAGTTTACAGATTGAGATGTTAATCACATCTAAAAAGATACCTTCACAACATCATCTATTTTGATTAGTTTTTGACCCAGCAGCTGACTACCATAGCCTAGCCAAGTGGGCACAGGCAGTTGACTATCAAAAATGGTAGTGCTCTCTTTTTTGCTTCATTATAAACACCAGTGTCAGGCTGTGACTCCTGAATTGATATTTAAGAATTGTGCATGTGTGCATGCATTTCTGTGTGTTTGTTACTGTCATTAACTGTCCAAACTTTTCCAGGGCTCCCAGAAAGGAAGACCCAGTGGGCGCGTGGTCACACAATATCACTACACTCAGTGGCCTGACATGGGGGTACCAGAGTACTCGTTGCCAGTGCTGACCTTCGTGAGAAAGGCAGCCCACGCCAAGCGCCACGCTGTGGGGCCTGTTGTGGTCCACTGCAGGTGAGTCTCCAAAGTGTGCTTCTGAAGTCACAGAATTGCTTATGCCAACAAAAAGGAAATTGATGGTACAGATCACTAGGAAATGCTAATGCTGAGACTTGGAATTTGATTGCTGAGCATTTCAGAACACCATGTATTTTTTAAGATGTTTATTATTTGATTTGATTGCCGGATTGGAATTTATTAACTGTGCGAGGCAGGCAGAATATTTTTGTTGTTAAATATTTCTTATAACACCACAGGATAAAAAATGATTAAGGTGCACCTCCTACTCCTAAGAGTGATTCTGTTGTAGAATTGTCATGCCAGGTTTATATTAAAGAATCCAATGCACTCAGACTGTGAGGAACTTGGCAAAATAACTTGAATATATTGTTCAACAATTTGAGACCAAAATCCCTTTCTCTTTTTACTAAGTTCTTTCTAAAATATCTAACATGAATGTATCATCAATTTATCATTGTCCAAGAATTTCAGTTTCCAAGATTGGGTTGATAAATATCAAGAATAACGTTACAAAGGAAGAGAAAAAAAGATAGATGCTTTCATTTAATATTTCTCAGTTAAAATAACAGCAGGTAATATTCTCAGAATGCTGACTGTACTGAGTTGTTTTTTTTAGATAGAGAGAGAATTTTTTAATATTTATTTTTCAGTTTTCTGTGGACACAACATCTTTATTTTATTTGTATGTGGTGCTGAGGATCGAACCCAGTGCCCCGCACATGCCAGGCGAATGCGTTACTGCTTGAGCCACATCCCCAGCCCCTGAGTTTTATGTCCACAAAAATCAAGCTCATTTCTACACGCAGTAATTTTGCCAAAACCAGTACCTGGGTTTTTGCAGAAGCAAGTGTTTCCTTTGGTATACAGCTTATCTGACACAGTCTAATTACCTATCTCAGAAGCTATTCTCAGACAAAGTTTCTGAGACTGATCTTGAGGATTTTTTTTAATCTCTTTGCCTGAGGATACTCTTAGGAAAACCAGAAAACATAGGAAAAATAGCACTGAAGGTCAGGAATTGTTTCTTAACAAATGGAGAAGGCCCAGGCTATTGTGCAAAGCAGGTGCTAATTTTCCACTCCAGCACTTCCTACGTGTTGGAACATTTGAAAAGAATCCCTGTCTATGAATTCTGTCTCCCCGATAGAGGCTTTGAAGAAGTTGATGGATAATGGCCCTTTAGAAATGACTGGAGTTATGCTTTATCCTCACGATCTCACTGAAATGATATTTCAGCTGAAAGCTCCATCAAATTCTTTTTCCCATGAATGCAGAAACCTTTGTAAACATGTCTGCCTGGCAATACATACCCAAGGACCTTTGCTTTTCAGAATTTAGAAAAGTTAATGCTTTTATTTTTCTCAGATTAAATGCCTGTTTGCTATGCTCTGATATATGCTATTTTCAATGTATAATGTATAATGAATAATAAATAATACTGTTGATTTTTTTAAAAGTCTGACACAGGAATAGGGTGTTTTGCAGTTTTATCTGCAACAACAAATTTCAAAAGCGAACTTTTCAAATTTGTTGATTAAATTACTGTGCTTAACCTTAAAATGTTTACAAGATTAAGTTATTAAATTTATCATGTGGCTTAGTTGCTTGGGGAAAAAAAAAAGTATTCTAATCAATCTGTTTTCAATAATATGTTTTACATTGAAATGTTTCAGTGCTGGTGTTGGAAGAACAGGCACATATATTGTGCTAGACAGTATGTTGCAACAGATTCAGCATGAGGGAACTGTCAACGTATTTGGCTTCTTAAAACACATTCGCTCACAAAGAAATTATTTGGTGCAAACTGAGGTATGGTTTAAAAATATATCTTTATTTGTTTAAGGAATGGAAATGTCATTAAAACATAGATGTGTTCATCTCCTGAGATGGTCATAGTGAACTACACAGATTGGGTGGCTTAAACAATAGAAATGTATTAGCTCACACTTCCAGAGACTTGAAGTCTGGAAACAGGGTGTTGGCAGAGCCATGGTCCTTTAGAATCGTGTGGGAGGATCCCTTCCTGCCTCTTCCAGCTTCTGATGGCCTTGGAACTTTCTTGGTATCACTCCAATCCCTGCCTCAGACTTCACTTGGTATCATCCCTCTGTGTCCAGAGTTCCTTCTTCTCATAATGAAACCAGTCACCATGCTGTTCCAGTCAACCTCATCTTAACTAATTACATCTGCAATAATCCTGTGCACAGTGAAGGCCACATTCTGAGGTACTGGGAATTAGAGCATTGATGTATCTTTTGAGAGACACAGTTCAATCCACATTACCAGGTAACAACAGATATGTTACAGATGGGTCATTTAAATTTTTGTCTGTTTTGTGACCAATTGAAGAATATCTTTAGGATGACACTAGTAACACAAAGGAATCAGTGAAACAATCAATACCCATCCCACTATCAATATCCTCAAATTATTCATACATATATCAAGCTAATTGATTCGTGTTCTGTTTAAAAATCATGAATGACACTCAAGCTTTTTTTTAGTTCCACATAATTTGATCATATATAACACAGGCCAGAGTCTGCATATCTGCATTTTATTCTCACTATTTCTAAATAAAAATAAATTTAAATTGAAACCCACGGATGTGAACTTGAAAAAAAAAATCAGAAAACGAATGTCTAAGTGGGCTTCAAAACCAAACCAGACTCCCCTCAAGGAATGACTTTTGGGTCAGAAAAGACCAGGGAACTTTCATACATAAAATATGAGAGAATTATTAAAACTGTAGACAAAATCCAACTAAATTGTACATGGCAGGCTACAATGAGAGTTGGAGTGGTTAGAAAGGAAAAGGGGAAGTCCATCCAAAGTTTGTGAGTCAGGAAAGCCCTCCAGGAAGTATAGAAATGTCTAGTTCCAAGGAGTCACAGAGGATATTGCTTTGCCTCTCCAAATCTTCCTCCTTTCTTCTCACGAATGAAAATGTATGGTATATAAAAAGGTAGGAACAGAATAGGTCATTTCTTCCTGAGTCACCTCCTCTCCTCTATCTGACTTCTTACCATGTCAATCAGCAATCTCTGTGGGATCTCCCCACTACCACCATTTTGTTAAACACTTTTTGTCTGTCAATGGAGGATACCAGTTTCATACCTAGATACATATGAGAAAATCTGAAGTAATGTTTCTATTGTCATTGTTTTGCCAGGAACAATATGTCTTCATTCATGATACCCTGGTGGAGGCCATACTCAGTAAAGAAACAGAGGTGCCAGATAGTCACATTCACGCCTATGTTAATGCACTCCTCATTCCAGGACCAACCGGCAAAACAAAACTGGAGAAGCAATTCCAGGTGAGTTCCCTGGATGCCTCTTGGTTGTCACCACAGAACTGAATGTCTCCATATCTCTCATTTTACTTGACTAAGGCTATGAGGACAGGTTGAGGGTTTTGTTGGTGCAATAGCTTTGTGTTTGAATCATCTTGTTCTTTACAACAGGTTATAGCACCACACAGTAAATTTCAAGGAGAAACTTAATTCTGAGTGGCAAGAGGAAAAGTTCTCGGAAACCCTAGACTAACTTTTATAAATGCAGACTTGGTCTGGGGAAGGAGGGTATAGAGCCTAACAGAATGAACAGACAGAATTCATAATACAAAGCATATAAGTGCTCTTTTTGACTTGAAGGGGAAAAAAGAAAAAAACAGACCACTTTAACATGAGTGCTGTGGCTCAGGCTGTTCCTGCTGCTCTTTGGAAAAGTCTGTGTCTCACTTCAAACCCTTGGAGTACAGAGCAGGCCACACCAGAACAATAGCTTATTCAACCCCAGTTTCTCCCTCTCCTGACTGGAGGCAGCTCACTAGAGAGAAGTCATGTTTTGTTTGATTCCATCCTCCCAGGACACTAGATCCCTGGCTTTCAGAAATCAGAAGGCAGAGAAGTTGGAAAGCAGGTTATTATCAGACCTGCAGCAGGGAACAGAGGATTTGCAGAATCATAGCTTTTTGGAGTGAAGGTTGTTACTTTGTTCCACGCTATTTCTATACTATCCTCTGACTTCTCAGGATTCCTGGAGAAACAGGGTCAATTTCTGAAGAAAGAGTATATAAGAAGAAATGGGAAGACACTGAAAAAAACCCAGGAGAGTCAACAAATGTTGATATTCTACTTTTTCTTCTCTCTTTTCCCCAGCCAGTAACAAAAAGTGTTAGCCACTATGGACTCCCTCAGGCCCTTTGCCTTCTCATCACTACCTTCTGTGCTCCTGGGGGTGTAAGCGGAAGACTGGGTTGGATGATAAACTTAGAACATCTTGTCAGGAACACAAATGCCTTGCTTAGCCAGAACTGAGTCATAAAGAAATGCTTTTGGGGAAAAAAAAAAAACACAAAACATGCAGTTTGGATTCCTGAAACATATAATATAGAGATGTAAAACATTAAAATTAGATGAAGAGCCATCCTAACAGCCTAATTTTAATTCTGCTGCTTACTTTCAGCAGAATTCTCATTTAAATATGATTTAGCCCTACACAGTTACATAAAATAATTGATATGATTTAAACAGAATAATCCAGTGTGAAAATAAAAAACGTAAGGTCCAAAGAAAATTAGAAATAAAATTTGACTCCCTTTCCTGTTAGCAAGATAAATAGGGAAATATAAGTATGTATGTGTACTGTCCTATAGAAAATATTCATTCAAGTTTATTCATAGAAAAATTTCCTTGAAACAATTCTTATATCTACTTATTTGTTATGAGTATTAAAAATTAAACATAGTTGACTGCTAATTCACTATAGAAGCCCTTACATATATGCACAATAAGAAACATGAAAGAGAGATTCATTGTTACAAAGCTTGAAATAGCTAAACATTGGAAATATCTCAAATGCTCTCAATGGGGACTAGATGAGGAGAATGTAGATTATTTGTGTATCACAGTACTAAATAGCAGTAGAAGCAATAAACAGAATCTAACATATATATGCATGCACACCCACACCTTGTAATTCACCTCCCAACATCTGGTTAGATTTAAGTAAAGGAAACAGAGGGTGCACATTGTAGAGGAAGCAACGAGGAAGATCCTCTTGACTCTGAAATGTGAACTAATGAGGGTTCTCTGCTTCTTCTACCTCCCCTGGTGTAAAGTGCCAGGAAGTTCACTAAAACCAGGTTTAATTCAAGGAATAGTTGGGGAAAAAATCAATCCAGTACATTAAATATCATGTTGTTCAGGTAATGTGTTCATGCATGCTTGCTTATTTGGTGACTTAAATGAAATAACCCCTTACTCAGCTCCTGAGCCAATCGAATATACAACAGAGTGACTATTCTACAGCCCTGAAACAATGCAACAGAGAAAAGAACAGAACTTCTTCTATTATCCCTGGTAAGTTATATTGAATCTGGGAAAATCAATTTTTTCACAATAAAAGTCTTATAACTAATTTGCCAATATTTGTATTCCTTGGGACAAGTGTCATTCACTCTGATTATATGTTAGATCTATTAGTATATTGTTGTAATTTTACCTATTGTGTAACTGTTTTTTAAAAAGACTCACAAAATCTTCCTTTTATCTAAATGCAAAACATATTTTAATGTATAGCTTACGGATCAGACACCCATCGGGGGAAATATATTTTGCACTTGGATGTTGAGGGAAGATGGTATAGTACTGTGAGAATAGTTTTTTATAATGAATGTTCTGTGTTCCAGTGGAGCGATCGAGGGTTGGCATTTCATCCCTGAGTGGGGAAGGCACGGACTACATCAATGCCTCCTACATCATGGTAAGTCAAGGACATCCCTGGGGAAACTGTTAGCAGAATCAGCACCAGAGTGGGTTGACAGCAGGCAGAGGCAGCACCACTAGTAGGCATAAGTCAAGTCAATGACTGCAGGGCACAGGCTGCTGCAGCAAATAGGAGTACCAGTGTTCCACACCTTCGTGTGCTAGGACTGAAGAACCCCAAGCAGCCTAGATGGGGATATTCAGGAACCCAAACTCACAATTCAGGTCTGATAAGTAGACATAAAACTCACACTTGCCCACCTAAGAGGCTCCATTTCATTCAGTTCAGAGCCCATTGGCAGACCCAGGATGCACCTGCTTCAGCAAAGCCCAAGCTTATTGAAATTATCACTCCAGGTTTATAGCACCATTCTAGCCCTGCACACAGGGCTTGTTTGGGGACCTGGATTTCTAAAGATAAAACATTTTCCTTCTGCATTTAGATCCTCTGTGTGAGGGACGGGTGCTTGAGTAGATTTTTTTAGTTAGCTTTTTTGCTGCTGCAATCAAAAGACCTGATAAAAACCATTTTAGAGGAGGAAAGTTTATTTGGGGGCTCATGGTTTCAGAGGTCTCAGTCCATAGATAGTCAGCTCTATTCCTTGGGGATCCACGTGAAGCAGACCTTCATGGCTGAAGAGTGTGGTGGAGGAAAGCAGCTCAGGACATTACATCAGGAAGCAGAGAGAGAAACTCCACTTGCCAGATACAACGTATTTATCCCAGAGGCCCATGTCCCACCACAATGACCTGCCTCCTCTAGACACACCCTACCTGCCTTCACTTACCACTCAGTTAATTCTTATCAGGGGATTAATGTCCTGATTTGGACAAGGCTCTTATAACCCAATTATTTTACCTCTAAACCTTTTGGCATTGTCTCACATATGAGCTTTTGGGGGACATCTCATATCTAAGCCATAGCATAGATGTTGTGTGACCTTCAAACGGAGCTTGGTTTTAGACTAAAGGCCCCTAACTACCATTCCAAACATCTGTTCCATTATCCAGCAAAAATATTATTGAAGAATATCCATGCAGGAAATATTTAGATGTGTGGTGATGGGGGCACCATCAGGAGGGTAGACATGGGATCTGAAAGTACTCAGAGCAGGAGCCAGAAGAGCCCTGATTTTAACAAGTAATAGCATGGAAATTGTGATTAATCTAGGATACCAATTTCCAGGTTTCTGCAGCAAAATCCGATTCATGTTTTATAGAGGCAGCCAGGTTGAGTGGACACGGAAAGTGTCCTATTGTAGGTGTACAATTTGGCATTCTTACACTAGAGTTTGTGGAAAATGAGAATTAGAAATTCTGCTATAGATTATTCTACCTAATGTAGGAAACACGTTCCACATGCCATTTTGGTAAGTCTGCTTCTATAGGTGATAGGTAAACTAGACTACAGCTCTTAAACTTACCGTGACACTTAACTTCTTATGCCTCCATTTAATCATCTATAAAACGGGGATCACAGTTCCTGTCTCATAATATTGTCCTAAAGAGTAAATGTCTTAAGTGGAAGAAAACTGTCTGTACCTAGCGTATAGGAAGTGCCCAGAAAGCATTGGCCATAATAACAACATATGCCAGGTCTCTTTTTACATTTTCTTTGGTTTTGTAGGGTTATTACCAGAGCAATGAATTCATCATCACCCAGCACCCTCTTCTCCATACCATCAAGGATTTCTGGAGAATGATATGGGATCATAATGCCCAGTTGGTGGTTATGATCCCTGATGGTCAAAACATGGTAAGTCCCTTAGTTCATATTTAGTTTTTTCTTTACACATAAAATAATAGTTCACAATAGCCAGAAATCCACACCAACAAGCAAAGTAGTTTTATTTTTAACTAATAGACTAATATCATTGGAATCATACCTTCCCTCTGTTGAACTTGTTTGATTCTACATTCTCCTTTCTGTAAAGACATATTTAAATGAAAGTAGGTAAAATTAATTTCAATGTATGTATGTATTTGTGACACTACTTAAGAAAATCAGAATTGTAGCCATGAATGATGTCAATCTACATTCTTAGGAAATTCAGAGATTCCCTTAATTTAAGGAAGTCTTTAAAAAAATTTTTTTGAAAGATTCAATTGGAATAAAGTGAACTAGTATAGGTAGGGCTTTTTTAGTATCAGAAAATCAAAACACACTCATTCTTATTTTTATGTGTTTAGAGAACTCAGAAACTAAAACTAAATTAATATTTCATTTAGGCTTGCATATATACTTATTCAGCTCTTGTTTATAAAGTTATCAAATGAAGTTAGAAAATTGCTAAGCTCTTAAAATTTACTTAAATCTTCCCAATTCACTTGTCATTAAGATAAGCATCAAGCTTACTATTGACATTGATAAGCTATGGGCACAAAATAACAAAGCAAAAATTGGGGTTCTTGAGTGTAATATTTGATTTCACACATAAATCTGATTTAAAACATTGGAAAGATTTCAATAGTGAATTTTGTGATTCAAAGTAAAATTTGAATTGATTCAACCAATTAACTTTGTTTTACAACCTGAATTTTGAGACTTTATTTTACTAAAATCTAGACTCTTCTTTGGCTTTTACTTTTCCAGGCAGAAGATGAATTTGTTTACTGGCCAAATAAAGATGAGCCTATAAATTGTGACAGCTTTAAGGTCACTCTTATGGCTGAAGAACACAAATGTCTGTCTAATGAGGAAAAACTTGTAATTCAAGACTTTATTCTAGAAGCTACACAGGTATGGACACAAGTTACATGACAAACATTTTCATTTACCTCTGTTTTATAAACATATGCTGACTCAAGGATCTTTCTTAGAAATTAAAAGTCTTCTGATTTCTTATAAACTGAGATAATTTACTCAAATAATCAATATTCCATTTCTGAGAGCTTTCGTTTTCAGAGTCATTACAGAATCAAGCAATTAGTCATTACTAAACTATACACATGTTGACTTTTATACACATAAGAAATCAAAGATCTCTCTTTTACTCCACTCTGTTGCTGAAAGAAATTTTGTTTAAAGTAACACAGTAATAAATTTTATTTGTTCTCATTTTTGTGTTTTAAGACAGACTTTTATCTTGTATTCTCCCAAGTAAAACCGGGAAAATGTTACCCACCCATACTTAACTGTTCTGCCAGCATACAATGAATTGATAAGTGAAAAAAATGCTTTGTAAAAGTTCAATACAATAATCTAGGATTATTTTAATAAACTCTCAGTTATCTAGAAGACACTATTGCTATCAGCAAGATAATATGTTGTTTTAATAAACTGCTTACATGGCATATATCTATTATTGGATTATTTGTCAATAATTACTTACATAGAGTTACAATGGAATACTAAAAGTTGATGAGACTTAGGCATATGAGATTCAGAGTATCATCTCCGGAAAAAAAATCAGTCATTTTCTAAACAGTTTAAATGTTTTGTTTTACTCTAATTCTGAAACTGGTAAACCATATATGCTGTATGAGAAGTTTCCTATTCTCTAAATATATGATGACCAAAACACATATAATTAATGATACAGGTGGATTAATAATGTGAACAGTATATCAGTGGAATAGTATCCTACTTGATTAAAGAAAACAAGAAAAAGAATGTGTTGAGTCTAGGCCAGCTGATATGCAATGGGGCTGTGGGAAAGTGACTTAAATTCTTTGATTGGAAAGTGAAAGGCAGCGACTCTTAATATCCTAAGCTAGTTTCTACCTAGGATTGTACCTTCACCACTTTAGCAAAACCTTCAGGTCTGCCCTCTCTCATGCCTTCCTCCCATTGTTCTCCCCAGTTAGTAAAAAAGCTTATTGCAAGAATAAAAATCATGAGATACCTTTATCTTGCCATTCCCAATTCCTGATCACTGATCATGTCTAATGCCTAACTCAGCCTTAGGAAATCAGCAGCTTTTCTTCTAATATTATGTATGAAATAAACAAGAATACTCATGCATGAATGCCCCAATTTAGCACCCCAATGAACACCTCTCATCTGTAGAAGCCACCTGCTATCCACATCTTGATCACCCAGGAACCTTATCAAAGGATGGACCACATTCTTAAAACAATGATTAAGAGAGAAGGAAAGACTGCGGTGGGTAGTTACATGACCCTCAGACATTTATAAGTGCTATCCACCAAATATCACAGCATTTGAAGTAGGTAGAAAGGCAAAAGTCTACACTGAATAGACCAGGATTTATTTCATGGTGTCCAGAAAACTTGGATTCAACTACTGAACTCAAAAGCTAGAGATGTTATTTGTCATAATGGCTATTTTTCGACGTGTTAGATATTGCATATTTAAAAGAACATTTTAATGTATGCTCAAAGAATAAAAGTGAAACAGCAAATTAACTGTGTGCCCACCACTGAGTTAAAAAGAAAGTGCATGTCCTTGACCTTAGACATTTCTCATAGGCTCTCACTACATTCTATAACCTCCCTTCAGAAGTGGTGTCTTCCTGAATTAGTTTATTGCCCTCTTAATTTCATTTATGCTTTCACTCTTTTTTGTTGTTTTCCTAGCACTATTTTGATTAGTTTATTTTTATTTTTTAGCATTATGTAAGTTATATGTGTTTTTCAGAGATTTGTGACTTTTCCTCATTATAGCATTGCTGACATTTATCCATGTATTGGGGAGTGACTCAAATTCACTTACTTCTGCTCTTAATATTCCAGTTTATAAAATATATTTTTTTCTGTTCTTCATTTGGGCTGTTACTTATCTGTATGGAATTGTTTTTGTTGTGTTTTGGTTTTTGCTATCATAAACAGGTCTATAATGTGTATTTTTACACATATTTTATACAAAATTTTCTTTAGCCTATTCCTGGAAATTCCCTTTTCTGGGTCAATGGATATGAGCATCTTCAACCTGTGTCAGCTTTACTAAGCAGTGGTTCTACCAAGCTTCCCACCTGTCAGGAGTGTATGAGTGATCTGAAATTTCTCCATCCCCACCACTTCTTGTGGTGGGAATGAGATGGCATCTTACAATGGTGTGAGTTTGCATTTTTCTTGTTGCAAATGAAGTTGATTTTCTTTACACAAATTTATTAGCCATTGAGATGACATCTTAATGTGCTGTTCATAATTTTTGCTCATTTTTCTACTAGATTCTTTATTTGTTGAAGGTCTCTTGATATACTGATATTCTGGACACTAATTTTTTTCAGATACATATGTTGCAAATACCTTATCCAAGTTTGTGATTAGATTTTTTTTGTGGGGGGGGTTCATGATCTTTTTTGGTAAGTGAATTTTTAAGTTTAATCTACACAAATTTAATAATCCTTTTCTAAAGAAGCCATAATTTGTGTTTAAAATTCCCCCTTACCTGAAATCCTAAAGATAATCTTCTGCATCATTTTGAAATATTTTATATTTTTACCGGGAATTGATTTTTTACATTACATTTCATGAAATGAAACAAGGTTTTAGTTTCTTTATTTTGCATGTGGTAATTCTTGACCCTGCATCACTTATGGATCAACAATACCCACTCAGTCCTAAATTGAGTTTCTATCTATGTATGGACTTATTTCTAGCATCTTTATTTCATTCCACTGGTCTCTTAGTTCCTCTGCCAAAATGGCAGTGTCTTCATCCAGATAGCACATAATAACTTACAATATCTGATGCGCTAATTCTCCATCTTCTTCTCCTTCCTTGGTAGTATCTTGACTGTCTTGGCACTTTTTCACTTGCCGTACAAAATTTAGGTTCCGGTACTTGTCTTTAAATGAAGCATTTAATTCAATACACTTGAGGAAACCTAGGGCAGGGGCTTAAGGGATTTAGTCAAGTTACACGTCTGTTTAGTCTCTTAAGCAAAAAATAGAACTGGGACTGGAATTGAACCTGTCTCTCTGCCCTCCTCACAAGCCTTTTCCCACTGTCTTGCAGTCTCCTCCTTTCCTTAGGGAAGTCTGTGTATTTCTGGTGTTTGAAGAGGTCTGTGATATTTTCCAAACAAATTTTAGCACTGAAGATTTCTTTTTTAACTTTAAACTGAGCAGCACAGATACCATCTTTGGTACATATTTCCATGGTTCGTCAAGATTGGCATGACATCAATAAAAATAAGCCTATTTTTAATTTTTTAAAAAAAACTGACTAAATCTATACGTAGTAAATGTGGCACCACAATTGTTTCTACCTTCCTAGGTAAGGGATGTGCTTCAGCTGGTGCTGCTTAGTCATGCATGCCATTGAATTTTATTGCCTAAATTATTCCTCATTTTCCCCAGTTATTCCACCATGAATATAATGAACTGCCTATAACCAATATTGCTTTTTTAAAAAAGAAAATATTAATTTGTTCTTTTTTCTCACAGGATGATTATGTACTAGAAGTGAGGCATTTTCAGTGTCCCAAATGGCCAAATCCAGATAGCCCCATTAGTAAAACTTTTGAACTTATAAGTATTATCAAAGAAGAAGCTGCCAACAGGGATGGGCCCATGATTGTTCATGATGAGTAAGTGTCACACTTTCGATTGTTTTGCACCAGAGTTTCCTCTGGGTTTGTGAACACATCTGCTGTCTTCCAGCCAACCTAATGCTTTGGGCTAACTTTGATGATTCAGTCAGGGTAGATTATCTGCTTCTTTTCAGCAAGAGTAACACAGAACACTTCTCTCTTCACTTCAAGCTCCTGTTGAAGGCAGAAGTTGGGTGTACCATCCTAAGAATCTGTTCTTGCATTTTATGCTGAGAACTCTATGTGATGAGGCTGTTTCCACAGTGGAAATTTTACAATAAATACCTAAACGCAGGGATATTTTTCAGCCACCAATTTCCCGAGGCAGGAATAAAATTGATATTCTTTTTATTTACCTGAAAGAGAAATCTTTATTCAATAGATTTTTCTGGGTTTCTGTTACAAATAAGCAAAAATACTAGAACTATATGCAGCATACATATTAGGTAAATATTATAATCTTGGCCAAGTCATTTTTAAAAATTTTTTGCCTATGCCTTTTATAGCATAAAATAACAAATGCACAAGCAAATATTAAATTTGTCTTAAGTATCTCATTGCTGATGTCATGAACATTTGGCAATGTTTCCAATTAAACCATAATTCTATGCACCAAAAAGTAGAGACAAGTCACTGATTTTTTCTGTTTTTACTGCAAAATTTTCAAGGCTGTTTGCTCTGTGAATTCCAAATGTGAGTGTTTTTGTTCCTCTCCTTTCCTCCAAGGCATGGAGGAGTGACAGCAGGAACTTTCTGTGCTCTGACAACCCTTATGCACCAACTAGAAAAGGAAAATTCCGTGGACGTTTACCAGGTAGCCAAGATGATCAATTTGATGAGGCCAGGAGTCTTTGCTGACATTGTAAGTAATGGAGTAGTGAACCAAACTTTTGTTAGAAGGTACTACTGATTTCCTAGAGACTGTGGAAATCTTATTGTGTATAAGAAAGATCATATTGAGTGATAACATTAACATGTGGCTTTCAAGCTGAGTTACAAGGCTGTGTCTTCCAGAAACTTGATGGTTAAAAACTTTTATGTCTTATATTTGTCTTTTTACCAGACTTATTATAATTTTCAAAAATATCTGCATTTGAAGTACCCACAAATGCATTTATACAGCAAAATAAATGGTTATTTTTCTGGAATTCAAGTTCTGTTATCCTCAAAGAACAGTTGATAGACCACAGAGACCTACATGTTGGAACCATTGGCTTTTTTCACAAGCCCAATTCAGTCTCAAATGGGTGAACCTCGGTGCTTTAAAAAAAAAAAATTACTTTAAAAAAAAAATTTCAAGTTTACAAATGGGTGAACCTCGGTGCTTTTAAAAAAAAATATGAAGTATGTGCATTCAAGGAGGAGACATAGCACATCTGATAACCACTCTCAACCAGTAATTTTGAAGTTTTTATTGTTGTGGAAATGGAGTAGAAAGACAATTGACAACTTGGGGCAAATAACATTAAGGGAAAAGTTTAGGTGAGTTAAAAATAATAGGCTGACCTTCAGCTTGTTGGCCATATATGATAAGAACCTTATAACTAGATCACAGCAGAACACGCATACACCTTCTCTCAGAGCAGAGAGTAGGACCAGCTAGGCTAAGAGAGTGTGAAGAGTGCTGGGTAAATAGATCTGGTGGAAAGACTGTGTTCTGCATGGGTTGCTTGGCTGACAGCATATTGCAGTTGAGAACTCCCATAAACAGAATCATTGGATTTCATTGCAACTGCAGAAGAGAGAATAAGCAATTCATTTGTGAAGAAGTTACAGCAGCCTAGTGCCATAGCATTTCCCTACAAGTTGACGGAACTTCATTACATAACTTTCTGTTTGAGGGAAGCAAGTGACTAGGAACAGAGTACTTACCATTGGCAAATGTATGAGGATTGACTTTCTGAGTCAATGAGTGTTCACTAAATGAAAATCTACCTTAATATAATCATAAAGAGACATTAATAAACATTGTGTACCTTTGCTAAGTATAGCAAACCCTAAACAGAATGCCCTACTACAATCAGTGATGGTCTATGTGAAAATAGTCCTTCTTTTTACAAATGTATTTTTCACTGAGCTTCCTGTTTATAACTTCCCTCTCTGTTTTCTAGGAGCAGTATCAGTTTCTCTACAAAGTGGTCCTCAGCCTTGTCAGCACAAGGCAGGAAGAGAATCCGTCCACCTCTCTGGACAGTAATGGCGCAGCTTTGGCTGATGGAAACATAGCTGAGAGCTTAGAGTCTTTAGTTTAACACTAAAGAGTGGGGGAAGCCCACATCTGAGCATTATTTTCCTCTTTCTAAAATTAGGAAAATCAGTCCAGTTCTGTTATTTGTTTACTTCTCCTCACTTGACAGTAACTTTCATGACATAGGATTCTGCTGCCAAATTTACATAATTAACAATGTGTGCCTTTTTAAAAGACTTCTTGTCATTCACTTATTATGTTTGGACTAAAATGGTTAAATTTTACAGTATTTCTAAGAATGGAATTGTTGTATTTTTTTTTTCCATATTGATTTTAACAGAAAATTTCAATTTATAGATATTAGGAATTCCCAACTACAGATAATGTTTGTTTTTAGTGTCAAATTTTTAGCTGTATTTGTAGCAATCATCAGGTTTGCTAGAAATATAACTTTTAATATAGTAGACTGTAAATAAACCACTCTGTTCCCTGTGATATTCAACATTTTACAACTGCAGTATTCACCTAAAGTAGGAATAATCTAATACTTACTGTAAATACTGCTCTAGTGTCTCCACAGACCAAATTTATATTTATAATTGTAGATTTTTATATTTTACTACTCAGTCAGTTTTCTAGTTCAGTGTAATTGTTTAGTTTAATGATGTGTAGTCCATTATCTATTCTTACTCTACAAGTCTCCTGATTTCGTATTGTGCTAAATAATTAACTCTGTTTCAGCATGTAATTTTAACTTTTGTGAAAAATACAAATACATTTGTTTCAAAAGATGTTTTTATGAGAATAACACCTTACCAAACATTGTTTAAATGGTTTTTATCCAAGAAATTGCAAAAATAAATATAAATATTGCCGTCAGTTGGTGTTTATTCTTGGAAATGTTGTCTGAGGTATGTGTGCCAGGACACTGTAGATATGAGAACCAATGGAATGATGGAAGTGAAAATAAGACTGGAGGATGGGACAGGGAATATAGTGCTGTGATCCCCAACTGTGTCTTACAAACTTTTGCACTTTTGAGGACAACCCTTGTTGTTGATCTTGTACTTCCCAGTTTCCAGAACTGTGAGGAGTAATTTGCTGTTGTTTATCAGCCGTCCAGTGAGTGATATTTTGTTAGAACAGCCTGAAAAGATTAGACATGGAATTATGAAAATGTTACTGAAAAACTAGGGGCACTATGTTCCAACAAATGTTGGGAACCTTTGGTTTAGCTCCGAGCTGGGGATTAGAAGCCGGCAGATTTGTCAGAGACTCCAACACAATCAAAGGTCAAGCCAGTCAGGGGGTTGGAAACCAGGGATAGGAGGTTATAAATCCTAAGGTGGAAAAAGATTAAGGGGTCCTATGTCAAGGTAAATCATCATCTAAAAGCTGTGAGGAACTGAATCATTAGTTATAAACAGAATTTGATACTAGAAGCAATCTCCTGCCTCAGCCAGTACTGTCTTACACTATCTTCTAATAAGGAAGACACTGACATCCATGCTCAAGGCTCAGAACAGGAAACCAGAGAAGTTTTGTTTGAACCAAAGTTTCTCAAAGTACAGGTCCCAATCAGCACAAAATTGAATATTCTTCTGTTTCCTGTTGCTATGAGTTACCTGAATCCGGGTAGTTTATAATAAAAAGATGGTTATTTAGCTCACAGTCTTAGAGGCTGAAAATCCAAGATCAGATGGTTCCATCAATTCACCTGCTGGTGAGAGCCCCCTTGGCTATATCACATCATGGATGACATGGAAAGAACATACTTGAGAAGGAGAGGTCACAGGTTGAGATAGGAAGTGAGAATAAGGAGAGGCCACTCATAATTCATTCTCAAGAACTAGCCAGAGTCCCATGAGAACTGCATTAATTCCTTCTAAGGACATTATAACCCAATGGCCTAATTAACTTACACTAAGCCCCACATGACTACACTGGAGACCAAGCTTCCAACATATGGACTGGACGCTTGGAGGAACATACTGAAACCATACTCAAATAACAGTACTTGGGAACTTGTTAGAAATGCATGTCCTGTGTTCCCATCTAAGACATATTGTGTCAGAAACTTTGCTGTGAGGGGTGGGGCAGCAATCTAAAATTGGGGAACAAAACTACTGCTCTATAGCAACAACACCTCTGAGGGCTTCCAGAGATATTGGAATATCAATAAATTTTCACCATGGGACCAAGCTTGAGTGTACACTATTCATCTTAGTGCCTTATATGCCTTTTTCTTAAAATATCTAGAAAGGTTTCTGCTCCTTGCGCCAAACACTGATTCAGCAGTCTGGAGAAGAAATGTCTAAATGCTGCTGGGACTGTCCACTCATTATTTTTAGTATTCTTTCTTTCTTCCACTACTATAGTAGCCTTAGAGCATGGCTCCCTCTTCCCCTTCCCTGACTCATTCTCAAAGCTGCATCTAAATAAATCTTTTAGAAGCACAAAGCTGATTACATCAGCTCCGTATATCATTGACCCTAAAGCAATTTCAACTTCTTTTGACACAATGGTTTCAATAATTGGAGCTAATTCAAATGCCATAAACTGATGTTATTTGCCCACAGTCATGCTATGGGAAAATGTCAACAAGATCTTTCAGAAGCAACAAATGATAGAGAAAATTGCCTTTTTTGCATTAGTACTCAATGCCAAAAAATAACCTCAAATTTTCTTACATACAGGCAAAAACCTATCTTTTTCCCCACTTATCTCCACTTCCACTTTTGCCACCCCAGCATGAATTTTCTTTTTTTTTTTACAGTGTTCTTATTTTCTTTTTTTTTATTGGTTGTTCAAAACATTACAAAACTCTTGACATATCATATTTCATACATTAGATTCAAGTGGGTTATGAACTCCCATTTTTACCCCAAATACAGATTGCAGAATCACATCGGTTACACATCCACATTTTTACATAATGCCATATTAGTAACTGTTGTATTCTGCTACCTTTCCTATCCTCTACTATCCCCCCTCCCCCCTCCCCTCTTCTCTCTCCACCCCATCTACTGTAATTCATTTCTCTCCTTGTTTTTTTTCCCATTCCCTTCATAACCTCTTATATGTAATTTTGTATAACAATGAGGGTCTCCTTCCATATCCATGCAATTTCCCTTTTCTCTACCTTTCCCTCCCACCTCATGTCTCTGTTTAATGTTAATCTTTTCCTCCTGCTCTTCCTCCCTGCTCTGTTCTTAGTTGCTCTCATTATATCAAAGAAGACATTTGGCATTTGTTTTTTAGGGATTGGCTAGCTTCACTTAGCATAATCTGCTCTAATGCCATCAATTTCCCTGCAAATTCTATGATTTTGTCATTTTTTAATGCAGAGTAATACTCCATTGTGTATAAATGCCACATTTTTTTATCCATTCGTCTATTGAAGGGCATCTAGGTTGGTTCCACAGTCTTGCTATTGTGAATTGTGCTGCTATAAACATCGATGTGGCAGTATCCCTGTAGTACGCTCTTTTAAGGTCTTCAGGGAATAGTCCGAGAAGAGCAATAGCTGGGTCAAATGGTGGTTCCATTCCCAGCTTTCCCAGCAATCTCCATACTGCTTTCCAGATTGGCCGCACCAATTTGCAGTCCCACCAGCAATGTTCAAGAGTACCCTTTTCCCCACATCCTCGCCAGCACTTGTTGTTGTTTGACTTCATAATGGCTGCCAATCTTACTGGAGTGAGATGGTATCTTAGGGTGGTTTTGATTTGCATTTCTCTGACTACTAGAGATGGTGAGCATTTTTTCATGTACTTGTTGATTTGTTGTATGTCCTCCTCTGAGAAGTGTCTGTTCAGGTCCTTGGCCCATTTGTTGATTGGGTTATTTGTTATCTTATTGTTTAATTTTTTGAGTTCTTTGTATACTCTGGATATTAGGGCTCTATCTGAAGTGTGAGGAGTAAAGATTTGTTCCCAGGATGTAGGCTCCCTATTTACCTCTCTTATTGTTTCTCTTTCTGAGAAAAAACTTTTTAGTTTAAGTAAGTCCCATTTGTTGATTCTTGTTATTAACTCTTGTGCTATGGGTGTGCTATTAAGGAATTTGGAGCCCGACCCCACAATATGTAGATCAGAGCCAACTTTTTCTTCTATCAGACACAGAGTCTCTGATTTGATATCAGAGACTTGATCCATTTTGAGTTAACTTTTGTGCATGGCGAGAGGAGGAGATTCAGTATCATTTTGTTGCATATGGATTTCCAGTTTTCCCAGCACCATTTGTTGAAGATGCTATCCTTCCTCCATTGCATGCTTTTAGCCCCTTTATCAAATATAAGATAGTTGTAACTTTGTGGATTAGTCTCTGTGTCCTCTGTTCTGTACCATTGGTCCACCCGCCTGTTTTGGTACCAGTACCATGCTGTTTTTGTTACTATTGCTCTGTAGTATAAAGTCTGGTATCGCTATACCGCCTGATTCACACTTCCTGCTTAGAGTTGCTTTTGCTACTCTGGGTCTTTTATTTTTCCATGTGAATTTCATGATTGCTTTCTCTATTTCTACAAGAAATGCCGTTGGGATTTTGATTGGCATTGCATTAAACCTATAGAGAACTTTTGGTAATATCGCCATTTTCATGATGTTAGTTCTGCCTATCCATGAACAGGGTATATTTTTCCATCTTCTAAGATCTTCTTCTATTTCTCTCTTTAGGGTTCTGTAGTTTTCATTGTATAAATCTTTCACCTCTTTTGTTAGGTTGATTCCCAAGTATTTTATTTTTTTTTTTTTGAGGGTATTGTGAATGGGGTGTTTTTCCTCATTTCCTTTTCAGAAGTTTTGTCGCTGATATACAGAAATGCCTTTGATTTATGCATGTTGATTTTATATCCTGCCACTTTATTGAATTCATTTATTAGTTCTAGTAGTTTTTTTGTAGACCCTTTTGGGTCTTCTAGGTATAGAATCATGTCTTCTGCAAATAGTGATAATTTAAGTTCTTCTTTTCCTATTTTGATGCCTTTAATTTCTTTCGTCTGTCTAATTGCTCTGGCCAGTGTTTCGAGAACTATATTGAATAGAAGTGGTGATAGAGGGCATCCCTGTCTTGTTCCAGATTTTAGAGGGAATGCCTTCAATTTTTCTCCATTCAGAATGATGCTAGCCTGAGGCTTAGAATAGATAGCTTTTACAATGTTGAGGTAATTTCCTGTTATCCCTAGTTTTCCTAATGTTTTGAACATAAAGGGATGCTGTACTTTGTCAAATGCTTTTTCTGCATCTATCAAAATGATCATATGGTTCTTATATTTAAGTCTATTGATGTGGTGAATAACATTTATTTATTTCCGTATATTGAACCATCCTTGCATCCCAGGGATGAATCCTACTTGATCATGGTGCACAATTTTTTTGATGTGTTTTTGTATCCAATTTGCCAGAATTTTATTGAGGATTTTTGCATCTAGGTTCATTAGAGATATTGGTCTGTAGTTTTCTTTCTTTGAGGTGTCTTTGTCTGGTTTCAGAATCAGGGTGATGTTGGCCTCATAGAATGAATTTGGAAGAGCTCCCTCTTTTTCTATTTCCTGAAATAACTTGTAAAGTATTGGTATTAATTCTTCTTTAAAGGTTTTGTAAAACTCTGCTGTATATCCATCCGGTCCTGGGCTTTTCTTGGTTGGTAGTCTTTTGATTGCTTCTTTTATTTCATCCATTGATATTGGTCTGTTCAAATTGTGTGTATCCTCCTGACTCAGTCTGGGCAAATCATATGACTTAAGAAATTTATCGATATCTTCACTGTCTTCTATTTTATTGGAATATAGGTTTTCAAAATAATTCCTAATTATCTTCTGTATTTCTGTAGTATCTGTTGTGATGTTGCCTTTTTCATCCCATGTGTTAGTAATTTGAGTTCTCTCTTCTCTTCGTTAGCATGGCTAAGGGTCTGTCGATCTTATTTATTTTTACGAAGAACCAACTTTTAGTTTTGTCAATTTTTTCAATAGTTTCTTTTGTTTCAATTTCGTTGATTTCTGCTCTGAATTTAAATATTTCTTGCCTTCTGCTACATTTTCTTTTGTTTTGGTCTTCCTTTTCTAGGGCTTTGAGGTGAAGTGTGAGCTCATTTATTTGTTGGTTTTTTCTTTTTTTGAGGAATAACCTCCAGGCGATGAATTTCCCTCTTAAAACTACTTTCATTGTGTCCCATAGATTCCGATATGTTGTGTCTGTATTTTCATTTATCTCTAAGAATTTTTTGATTTCCTCCTTTATGTCTTCTGTAACACATTGATCATTCAGTAACATATTGTTCATTTTCCATGTGATGTAGGATTTTTCCGTCCTTCTTTTATCATTGATTTCCAGTTTCATTCCATTATGACCAGATAACATGCATGGTATTATCTCCACCCCTTTATATTTACTGAGGGTTGCCCTATGGCATAATATATGGTCTATTTTTGAGAAGGATCCATGTGCTGCTGAGAAAAAAGTATATCTACTTGATGATGGTTGATATATTCTATATATGTCAGTTAAGTCTAGGTTATTGATTGTGATATGAGTTCTATAGTTTCTTTATTCAACTTTTGTTTGGAGGATCTGTCCAATGGTGAGAGAGGTGTGTTGAAGTCACCCATAATTATTGTGTTGTGGTCTATTTGATTCTGGAACTTGAGGAGAATTTGTTTTATGAACATCACAGCACCATTATTTGGTGCATAAATATTGATAATTGTTATGTCTTGTTGGTGAATGGTTCCTTTTAACAGTATATAATGTCCTTCCTTATCCCTTTTGATTAACTTAGTCTTGAAGTCGATTTTATTCGATATGAGGATGGCCACCCCTGCTTGCTTACGAGGACCGTGTGCAAGGTATATTTTTTCCCAACCTTTCACCTTCTTGGATCTGTCAAAGAATTTTCAATGTGACAATATTGAATACTAACATTGAAAGAAATATATAAATATTATTACTAAAGCAGGTATCATGATAAGCGTTGAATTTATATTGGAGTATAATAAACTAATTTGGGTTTCCAGAGAAGCAAAACTTGGGATAAGGTTTTAAGTACAAGTAGTTTATTTGGTAGAAAATACCTGTCAGTAGGGACCTGAGTCAAGGAAGGGAAAACAGTTCATGAAGTTGTGTTTTTACACAAGTTACTTAGGTAGACAACTAGAACCATACCTCACTAATGAATTCTGGGAAACAATAAGAGGTATACACATCTTAGTAATGCCATCAAAAAAAAAAAAGAAAAAACTCAGGAGAATGTATCAATCTCCATGAATTAACTGAAGAGAATGGAAGGGGATGTTCCCAATAGCTGGCATTTCTAGGCTGCTGTGCATATAATCAAAGAAAGCCCTTGGGCAAAGACACTGTCAGAAGGACATCAGAGTTATGTGATATAATGATGACACCAAGAAGGTGTGAATGCCGCAGGTGTGCTGGTAAGAGTCAATCATGGCCATGGTAGAGTATTTCCCAGTAAGGATTTAGTATCTCAGGCCCTAACTCACCACATTCATGTGCACTTTGCTCACATTTCCATGTCAAATAAAATTTCTCCACACGTTTTCAAGTGCTTCTAATCAATTAGATCAGTATTATTTGTTATTTAAAAAAAATAATAGTACCAAGTTCCTCTAGAAATCCTTAACTCCGGCTGGTGAATTCTCAAAGAAGTGACTAAGCTACTACCTGAAGCCCAATAAAGGGAAAGGAGATGAACATCTCTGGTAAAAGAAGCATCATGAGAAAAGAATGAAAGAGATCTTGAGGGAGGTGAACAGAATTCTGGAGTTGGATGATATTTTTCAAGGGAGGTGGGAAGTCATGAGACATAATATTGGAGGAGAATTTTAGCAGATCTCTAGAGCTCTAATAAATAGAGTCTGAACTTTATCCTGAAAGAAATGTGGAGATACCTACAGAGTTTTAGGAAAAGAAGAACATAACTATATTTGTAGTTTTGAAAGACTAATGTGTCTGAAGTGCACAGAATGGAGAGTGATTCTAAAGACAAAAAGGCCAGGTTACATACTGACATGATGATCTACAAAAAATACGGTAGCAGCCTGAAGAAGACTAGTGCACGTGGGTAGAGAGATATGGATAGAGTCAAGGGATTCAGTGGAGTAGTCCTGATTTGTTGAACATGGGAGTAGAGAGGGGAAACATCAAGGATTACTAGGTACAGGTAGTTAAATAGGAAGCATAATCAAGGAGATAGTGGTTGCCATTTCCTGAAATGGAAAATCAAGTAGAAGAACTGGCTTAGGGGGAAAATTCCTAGAATGGCCCCATTGAGAAACTCTAGTGATTAGTATAGAACCTGAAATATACCCTGATTTGAAGGAGTCCAGGAAAGCCAGACGACCAGGAGGTAGTTGCATCATAGTCTAAAGCTTACGCGAGAATGTTTGGGATTCATTAGAGACATAAGTGATCTTGAAGATGATATTCAAAGATAGGGTGCGTGCAGAGTGGGGAGATGTTTGCAAAGAAAGAAAACAGAGGATAGGAAACATATGAAGAACACCAACATTTAACTTATGAACAGATGGGATAAGAAGCTGCATGGAACTACCATTTTCAGTAAGCATTTCACATATTGAACCCTTTGCACAATTTTAGCCAATGTTAAATCTCAAATTTCATAGTCTGTAAACTAAATAGAAGTACTGTGACAGCCAAATAACATTACTAAGCTATTTTATCAATCCATGCCCTTACAAATGGCTATTCTCTCATCTTTTCTCTTGTTCTTCTTCATGTTTCACAGCACCTACTCTAGTTTCTTGCCTCTACCAACTCCCCTTTGACTCTTACTTCCTTTTAAGTATTTTTCTCAGCCGAGGAGAATGAATCTCTCTCTCTCTCTCTCTCTCTCTCTCTCTCTCTCTCAATAATTTGCTACTCCAACAGTATTCTTTATTTATTGGAGCTATTGGGGTTCTGGAGGGCTTGTTTTACCTCATGCCAGTTTCACCCTGGTAAAGGCTCAGAGGGAATGAATTAGGATCACTGGAGCTGAGTATGGCTAATTGTCTGGCAACTGCCCAGAATCATCTTCAGTCAATCAAAGAATGACAGCAATATCAACACAGCTTCATGAGGCTCTCTGGTTGGAAGTGGGATTCCCAGTGTTTATGAATTTGTTATCCAGTCACATGATATACATTGTCGACCAACATAAAACTAGAAAACACTAGAAACCTATCTTACTAAACCAACAACTTAAGTTGGAGGGATGTAATCCCTTCATGTAACAATTTAGGGCTCATAATACTACATTTTATAATCCTTTCTAGTTAATAAAAGTCAAGAATGAGTACTAACACTAAAACAAAACTAGAGAAAGGAAGCTATTAGATTAGCTATCAGTGACAAGCACATACTGCTTCAGAACAGCCAGTTATTCTCACTGGATCCTTTCCAGTGGAATGCAGGTCTGGTAAATGGAGCTGCCCTTCAGACAATCAACAAATGTGAGCCTTGTAAAGAGACAGTGTGCAAAAAAAAAAAAAAAAGATGAGATTTTGCATTTCTTTGCAAATTGTACATAACATCTAAGGAGGAAAAAACCCTGTCATAGCCATTGAAGCTGTCTATATTATGATGATTTTCCATCACAAAATAGTAAATTGTTTTTATTCCAATTATTTATTTTTGGATAATTCTTTTGACAGAAAAGTGTCTTGTAGAAAGAATGCGTTTGTCTAATTTTCAAAAAGGTGCCCTAGTAGTGGCCGTGATAAGTCGTTCACTCTAAGAGACATTATATAAATCAGGTAGCTTCCAAATTATATTAAGTATTTTGGGTGTCTTCAAATGATGATCAAGTTTCAACAGTAAGTCTTGTCCTGTTAGTTTCAATATTAACTCTTAGTCTCAATATTAAGTCTGCTTAATTTTAATATTGTCAATATAAAGCCCTCTTAGTTTCAATATTAAATCTTGTCCTTCTCACTTTGTGAGACAAATTTTCTCTACTGTAAAGTTAGAGGTTTAACCAAATGACTGGTGTGGTTCTTTCTCTATACAACCACTTTAAGATCTTCATTATGGATCAGATACATCTATGGCTTGTTTGAACAGCATGGGTCTTTGAGGAAACTTCCAAAGGTATTCTAAACATTGAAAAAAAATCTCAAGTCAAAATCTCATTAACCTTAACATAAACATCATGCAAAAATGTCATTGTAAAAAAAGGGAAGAACACCAACACTTTTGAACATGTATCAGGTGGCAGGCATTTCTCTTACATGATCTCATTAATGTCTATAACCATCTTGTGAGGTGCTATTGTTCAAATTTTTTGGAGAAGGAAAGACTGATATATCACAGGACCAGTCACATTGTATATAGTGTGATCTAGTGCTTAACAAGTCTAGAACAAGGAAAACTGGACAATACAAATGCTTTATTGGTATTATCTGTAAGAAACCGAAAGAGGCAGAAAGATCTGGAAGGTGCAAGCACTAAGTCTATGAGGATGGTTAGAACCAGAGTCCACAACTTGCCTTGAGGTCCAACTTGCCCATCATATGTTTTTGCAAATAATTTTCATTAGAGCACAATCATGTTCACCCATTAGTGCATTGCCTATGACTATTTCCACACAATGGCAGAAAGGAGCAATTCTGACACATTTGGTCTACAAAACTTAAAATGTTAATTGTATGATTTATTTACAAAAAAAAAAAGATTGATCCCTGATGGAACCATATGATTATTATAACTCACTCACTCATCCCTATACCTCACCACTGCCTTTAATTTTGTGAGACAAATTTACTATTGAAATTCATTTTGAAATAATTTACTACTTAATATATTATTACTTTACTACTGAAATTTCTTCCAGAAAATTTTTGAGAGCCAGTTCAGTGTTCAATTGTATCTAGCTTTATTCAAGCTTACTGACATTTCCTCTACTGACTACTACAACCAACACTGACATTAGATGATCTTGTCAGTCATACCCTCTTTATCACTGATGGTTATCAAAAAGCCCAAAGCAGTTAGTCATATTAAGAACTCACAGATTCCCCCACTCCATCCCAAAAGTTAGTTCCCCAGTTCTCAATCAAACTTGGCACTGTCCCAGATTGAGGTTGGAATCAATGTGACAGAAGTTTCACTGGAGGTCGGCCAACAGAATTCCTTCCCAGCGGAATCCAATTTAGCAGGTGTGTGACTCCCACCCACGCCAGATACAAGCAGCCAGGAAACCTTGGGAATCTCGTCGGGGTCATGTCTGTAGGGAAGCAGAGGGGATTCCTGATCCCCAACTCCCCTTACCACCAGCGGCAACACCCAAGGTCTTAGCCGCCAGTTTCCGGGGGCATGTCCACCAAAGGGGTCCGGAAAAATTAAACTGTTGGTCCCCAGATCACCGCACCACAGCACTGGGGCTTAGATGAATGACAGAGAGAGTGCTCAGTTGTTCGGGAAATAGGACATGTGGTGGGGCTACAAGTGTAACCAGATCTTTGGGGAACCGCCTCCGGTGAACAGGACCTGGCTGGCTGGCTGGCAGGAGGAAGGGGGGAGGGGCCAGAGAAGTGAAAACTTATATTCCAATAAAATAGAAGATAGTGAAGATATCGATAAATTTCTTAAGTCATATGATCTGCCCAGATTGAGTCAGGAAGACACACACAATTTAAACAGACCAATAACAAAGGAAGAAATAGAAGAAGCCATCAAAAGACTACCAACCAAGAAAGCCCTGGACCGGATGGGTATACAGCGGAGTTCTACAAAACCTTTAGAGAAGAATTAATACCAATACTTTTCAAGCTATTTCAAGAAATAGAAAAAGAAGGAGCTCTTCCAAATTCATTCTATGAGGCCAACATCACCCTGATCCCAAAACCAGACAAAGACACTTCAAAGAAGGAAAACTACAGACCAATATCTCTAATGAATCTAGATGCAAAAATTCTCAATAAAATCCTGGCGAATCGAATACAAAAGCATATCAAAAAAATTGTGCACCATGATCAAGTAGGATTCATCCCTGGGATGCAAGGACGGTTCAATATACGGAAATCAATAAATGTTATTCACCACATCAATAGACTTAAAGATAAGAACCATATGATCATCTCAATAGATGCAGAAAAAGCACTCGACAAAGTACAGCATCCCTTTATGTTCAAAACACTAGAAAAACTAGGGATAACAGGAAATTACCTCAACATTGTAAAAGCTATCTATGCTAAGCCTCAGGCTAGCATCATTCTAAATGGAGAAAAAACTGAAGGCATTCCCTCTAAAATCTGGAACAAGACAGGGATGCCCTCTCTCACCACTTCTATTCAATTTAGTTCTTGAAATACTAGCCAGAGCAATTAGACAGACGAAAGAAATTAAAGGCATCAAAATAGGAAAAGAAGAACTTAAATTATCACTATTTGCAGAAGATATGATTCTATACCTAGAAGATCCAAAAGGGTCTACAAAGAAACTACTAGAACTAATAAATGAATTCAGCAAAGTGGCAGGATATAAAATCAACATGCATAAATCAAAGGCATTTCTGTATATCAGCAACAAAACTTCTGAAATGGAAATGAGGAAAACCATTACATTCACAATATCCTCAAAAAAAAAAATAAAATACTTGGGAATCAACCTAACAAAAGAGGTGAAAGATTTACACAATGAAAACTACACAACCCTAAAGAGAGAGATAGAATAAGATCTTAGAAGATGGAAAAATATACCCTGTTCATGGATAGGCAGAACTAATATCATCAAAATGGCGATATTACCCAAAGTTCTCTACAGGTTTAATGCGATGCCAATCAAAATCCCAACAGCATTTCTTGTAGAAATAGATAAAGCAATCATGAAATTCACATGGAAAACAAAAGACCCAGAATAGCAAAAGCAATTCTAAGCAGGAAGTGTGAATCTGGAGGTATAGCGATACCAGATTTCAATCTGTACTATAGAGCAATAGTAACAAAACCAGCATGGTACTGGTACCAAAACAGGCAGGTGGACCAATGGTACAGAATAGAGGACACAGAGAACAATCCACAAAATTACAACTTTCTTATATTTGATAAAGGGGCTAAAAGCATGCAATGGAGGAAAGATAGCATCTTCAACAAATGGTGCTGGGAAAACTGGAAATCCATATGCAACAAAATGATACTGAATCCCTTTCTCTCGCCATGCACAAAAGTTAACTCAAAATGGATCAAAGAGCTTGATATCAAATCAGAGACTCTGCGCCTGATAGAAGAAAAAGTTGGCTCTGATCTACATATTGTGGGGTTGGGCTCCAAATTCCTTAATAGGACACCCATAGCACAAGGGTTAATAACTAGAATCAACAAATGGGACTTATTCAAACTAAAAAGTTTTTTCTCAGAAAGAGAAACAATAAGAGAGGTAAATAGGGAGCCTACATCCTGGGAACAAATTTTTACTCCTTACACTTCAGATAGAGCCCTAATATCCAGAGTATACAAAGAACTCAAAAAATTAAACAATAAGATAACAAATAACCCAATCAACAAATGGGCCATTGCTGGTGGGACTGCAAATTGGTGCGGCCAATTTGGAAAGCATTATGGAGATTCCTGGGAAAGCTGGGAATGGAACCACCATTTGACCCAGCTATCGCCCTTCTCGGACTATTCCCTGAGGACCTTAAAAGAGCGTACTATAGGGATACTGCCACATCAATGATCATAGCACACAATTCACAATAGCTAGACTGTGGAACCAACCTAGATGCCCTTCAATAGATGAATGGATAAAAAAAAATGTGGCATTTATACGCAATGGAGTATTACGCAGCACTAAAAAATGACAAAATCATGGAATTTGCAGGTAAATGGATGGCATTAGAGCAGATTATGCTAAGTGAAGCTAGCCAATCCTTAAAAAACAAATGCCAAATGTCTTCTTTGATATAAGGAGAGCAACTAAGAACAGAATAGGGAGGAAGAGCATGAGAAGAAGATCACCATTAAACAGGGACAAGAGGGGGGAGGGAAAGAGAGAGAGAAGGGAAATTGTATGGAAATGGAAGGAGACCCTCAATGTTACACAACATTACATATAAGAGGTTGTGAGGGGAAAGCGGGGGTGGGGAAACAAGGGAGAGAATTGAACAACAGCAGATGAGGTAGAGAGGGAAGATGGGAAGGGAGGGGAGGGGGGATAGGAAAGGTAGCAGAATAAAACAGTCACTAATATGGCATTATGTAAAAATGTGAATGTGTAACCGATGTGATTCTGCAATTTGTATGTGGGGTAAAAATGGGAGTTCATAACCCACTTGAATCAAATGTATGAAAGATGATATGTCATGAGCTTTGTAATATTTTGAACAACCAATAAAAAAATGTGACAGAAGTTTAATTTTCTAAATCATTGTGTCGATCATGGTATTGTTGTTTTTAAAAATCCTTAATAAAAGGTCTTACTAATGGAACAGAGATCTTCACATATTATTTAAGACAGATGGTACCAGACCTTAATCAATTTTGATCCTCACATAGCTCAGGAGACATTTGGTTGTCATATGTCCCCTCCCTGTATAGAACCTGCTTACTCTAAAGGCTGAATCAGTTTGTTCTATATATGGGGATGTAAGCACAGTCTATAACAGTGAAACAGGTGATTGATTTATATCTCTAAAGGCAAGAGAATTTCCCACAAGGAGCAAATAAATTTATTTGATATGTAGTCTTATAACAATTTAAGATATAATTTACATATCATACAGCTCACACAAGTGTACAGTTCAGTGGGTCTTAGTAAATTCAGAGTTGTACCACCATTACCACAATCAACTCTCCAGCATTTTCATTACCCCAAAAGAAAACCCTATACTTGTTAGCATCCCCTCCATTTTTCTCCCAATCCCCCAGCAATAGGTAAGCACTACTCTACTTTCGCTATATATAGATTTGCATATTCTGATCATTTCATATAAATGAAACCACACCATATATGGGCTCTTGTTCCTGCCTTCCTTCACTTTGCATGTTTTCAATGTTCATTCAGGCTGTATCATGTATCAGTACTTGATTACTTCATTCAAATACTGGGTATTTTTTCCATTGTATAGACATACCACATTTTGTTTATTTGTTTACTTTGTTGAACTTTAGACTTGCTCCAATTTGGGGCCATTATGAATAATGCTGCTGGGCACATTTGCCTACAAGATTTTGTGTGGACATATGTTTTCACTTCTCTTGGTTATCCACCAGCAGAGCTGAGTGCTCCAATGTCTTGGTGTCCACGCCAACACTTGTTCTCTTTTTTTTTTTTTTTTTTTGGTATAGCTATTCTAGTGGCTTCAACATGGTATCTCATTGTGGATTCCAGTGGTATCTTCTGATAACTCATGATGTTAAGCATATTTAATGTAGCTATTGATCCTTTATATTTCTTTGAAGAACCATCAATTCAATTCTTTTGTTCATTTTTTAAATTAGTTTATTTGTCTTTTTGTTATTGAGTCATACAGTTCTTTATAGTCTGGCTACATGTTCCTCCCTTGGCTGATAAGCGATTTACAATTTTTTTCTCTTGTTCTGAGTGTTGTCATTTTGCTTTCTTGATAGTGTCCTTGGAGGCAAAAGAGTTTTAAATAACTTTCATTCTGCCCAATTTATCTTTTTTTTTCTTTGCTTGTGTTTTGGTGTTATTAAGAAGCCATTGCTAACTAAAATCATGAAGATTTATGCCTGTTTTCTTCTAAGACTTTTATTGAGGTAGCTCTTAATACATAGGTCTTAAGTCCATGTTTACTCAGTTTGTGTGGGGAGGGGGGGGTAGGAGGAAGAGATCTAACTTCATCATTTGCAAGTAGAAATCCATGTTTCTAATCACCATTTGATGAAAAAATATCTTTTCCCTACTAAATAATCTTAGCACCTTTTTCAAAAATCAAAATGTAGGCATCATTTCTGGACCCTCAACTCTATTGCTACTTTATTCTTTTTGATGCTGTTGAAAATGATTTCCTTATCATCATTTTTAGTTCATTCATTGATACTTTATAGAAACCATCAATTTGTGCATTTTATTCTTGTATCCTGCGGCTCTGCTGAATTCATTTATTAATGCTAATGTTTTGTTTTGTTGTAAGTCAGTCTTTGGATTTTCTCTGAATTACTTTTAGATTTCTATGCCTGAGATTATATCATCTGCAAATAGAGCTTCCTTCTTCTTTTACCATGTAGATGTCTTTTATTTATTGTCTTGTCTAAATTGCCCTGGCTCGACCCTCCAGTATAGGTTGAATAGTAGTGGCAAGAGTAAACATCCTTGTCTGATTTCTGATTTTAGGGGGAAATCATTCAGTCTTTCACCATTAAGCATGATACAAACCGTTTTCATAAATGTATTTTATCAGGTAGTGCTCTACTATTACTAGTATGTGTGTGTGTGTTTATTATTAAAGGGTACTGGATTTTGTTAAATAATTTTTCTGTGCCTTATGAAGGTATCAATGTGGATTGTGATTAAATCTCATCTATTTCCTTTTCCAAACGCTCCAGAGAAAGCAATTAAAAATAGCATTCACTGAATAAATGATAACTTTACAAAAAAAGGCACAAAATAACATTTTTGAAAAGGTTTGTAGATAAGTAAAGATATCTAACAATCACTTTAAAATATAAAAATATAAGTATATGAGAAATTTTTCTGATTAAAACAGTAAAACTTCATTTGCTGATTATAGGAAAATATGTTCTTATAAGAAAAAAGAAGCATAACAAATTAACATATGATGATTATCACTTTTACATATATATATATATATATATATATATATATATATATATATATGAAAAAGTACATGATAGAATTACTAAATTTCTCTGGTAATGACAAACATTCTCCTATTCTAAAAAATTTCATTTTAAAATAGAGATTTGCATTTCAAAAGCCATTGTATTAACTTAATCAAAATATATCATGCTTTATACTTTATAAAATAGCATATTAACAATCATATTTATCACACAAACGTTGAGAGTTGTGTTGTTTGGGAAGATAAAAATAATAAAATTCCCAATTATAGCTTGATTGTGCTCTGTGTAGTATATATAATGCCTTCTGCTTTAATCCGCTCCAAAATGGGCCCATAGATCTCCTTTGAGAAGGGCCCCATCAGGCCTTTGGCTTCAATTTCACCTGGAAGAAAATAAAAGTGTGATTATCATTTCAAGGATGGTGCTAAAAGTTAATTTCCCCAGCAAAAGGGAAGGTATCACCCCAGCAATAATCTCAGCATAATAGATGGTCAGAAGCCTGACATTAAAACAGCTGCTTATATGTTCCCTGCTAGACTATTACTTTGTCAAGTCACTGTAAGAAAAAGGGACGAATTTTGGATTGAAAACATAGCTGAACTCAGTGTCATTAACTGCATTAATTCCTGCCAGAATGAACAGAAACCAATCTGATTATTTGACCACTAGTACCTGTTAGGATGGCTGAAACAGTAAGTCTGGGCACTTTTCATAACTTCCATGATGACCCTAGCCTTTATGGCTTCTTCACTGTGGTTCCTCAAAGACCAAGTGAGTAGTTTAATTTGACATTATCTGATATGATTTGTAGATATGTTTGCTCATTATTTCACATTTACACATATTGATGTTTTTCACTCCCTTCCTTCTTTCATACAGGCCAAATGGAGTATCATATTCAGAGGTAATGCTTATTGAATGTATATGTGATCATAAGGGGAAAGTGGAGAGTTAAAATTTGAATTCATTTATAGAGGGTTCCAGATTTCAGGTGGTTTGACATATTGGGATTTTCAACGTTATCATGGTGTGTTCAATATAAATCAATGCATTTATATGGAATAGACACATGTGATATAAATAATACTTAGGATCTTTATCTTTTCTCAGGCTAGTGATATGCCATATGATACTCTCATGCAATGCTGGGCAGCAGCAGCCAGCTACAGCTCCCTGTCAGCCATGAGATCTCCAGAGTGAATACCTGATACTCTACAGTAAACTGAGTTGCTAAGTTGATGTTCATTAGGTTAGGTGTAGTCGACGCATTTTCAACTTAAGACATTTTCAACATACAATGAGTGCATCAGGATGAAAGCCTGTGGTAAATCAAGAAGCATCCATAATCTTAAATACTAGGTACAGACAACATGCTGAAATACAAAGTTAATAAACTATGGTTCATAAAGGAAGGAAATTAACATTCCCTTGTGGGTCCCTGTATGTTGCAGGAACTTGATATGTTATTTCACTCAAACGTGACAATAGCCTTATGAATTAGGGATAGCAATACCCACTTTCAAGATGAGGAAAGTACTCAGAGGTGCTGAGTAATTGATAACCCATCACAACTATCTTATGACTGGGCTGGGTGGAAATTAGGTCTTACTCCAAAGCCTATACTCTTCCCTCTCCACATGGTGACCTCCCAGTAAGGGATCTTCTCAGATAGCTCACTTTCAGTCAATGCCAGTGTTATGCTCAAGAGTAATTATCTGATGTCCAGCACTGAATGGCTTGAAGGTGATATGAAGACAGATTCAGCCCTTAAGTGAACAGAACTTACCATTAAGCAACATTTTGGCTGCCATGGCAGTGGGTAACCCCACAGTTTTAGCCATTGCTGAAAAGCCATTGAAGTCTCCATAAACCACAAGATCAATAGTTTTATTTTCTAAATGTCCAGAAGGATGTCTGATTCCAAAGCTGTCTCTCATCACAATCATGTCTTTTTCCTCAGGGCCTTAAAAAAAATACAGACATTTAAAAATGCCACTATAACTCAAATAACTCATTATAACTCAAATATTATGTCTCATTTCCTGCCTGACCCCTTGTCCTCTCACAAACTTTCCTTCCCGTTGCATATGGTCATTAGACCATTATCCTTCTGTTTTTCAGACCCAAAACCAAGGGAAAAAAACTCAAGGAAATTAAAACTCTGATCATGTTCTTTTGTTGAGGTCATGATCACTGGCTGTGCAGTCACAAGGACAGTGCTGTAGAGGCCACATACACAATTCCAAAAATGCTCCTTAAGCATTTCCTAATAAGTTATAGTAAAGCTATTTTTGTTTCCTTTCCCACAGTATTTAAGTTCATTCTTACCTAAAAATCCTCACACTCTGGAAAAACAGCTCAAGTGTCCTTTCCCTCACATCCCATCTCCCTATTTCTACTGCTTGGTTCCAGCCTGCCAATCTACTCCTCTAATTCTATTGTATGACTTGTCCTTAGGGATACTTCTCTATGACCCCCACAGAGTACCATAGGAGAGCTTCAAGGCCAAATGCTTGGAGAGGGCGTCCACAATGGAGTCAGCCTGGGGGACTTGATCATCCCCAAGTAAGCCCAACCTGAAAAGTACAAGAAGTGGCTGCTTTAATTCAAGCCCTATACATGTTCTTATTTGGGAAGCAGAATAGAGAGTCACAAATTTTATCTCAAAAGGACAGAATTGCAAGGTAACTGCCCAAGTTCTAGATCTCTCCTAAATTATAAAATGATGATGTTTTAACCTTTTGGAGTCCTCCCCAGACTACCCCAGAGATTGCTCCTTGCAGCAGAGCAGAAATGATGCATTGTAGATCCACGTTGTAAAAAAAGCTTTTTGTGAGATTACAGATTAGCTGCTCCACTTTAAGTGTACCTGCATAATGAACAGCAGTTATGTGAATAAACATTTTAAAGTATTGGGGGGATACTCAGAGAATCTCCTACAGGAAAGCAAAATTGTACCACTTTATTCAGGAATGAATGAGAAATTTTTCAAAATGAATATTTTCCAAATTTTAGTGTCAGTGAGTTCTTCTATTCACCTACTTTTTATCCTCATATGAACATGCAGTAATCTCTCCACAGCGGACCAACATTAGAGCAGTTAGTTAACCCAAGGCAGATGCAAAATGCTCGGTTGTATCTTTACCTTTCTTTGACTAGAAAGGACCAAGTAATCATTGGTCCAATATATTTTGCTCTAACTTGAATGGGGAGTGCCTACCATTCAGCAGCCTCCAGCTGACTTTTGTCCCCTCCCAGTTTCTTGAGGACAGCTTCCTTAAGCATATCACACGTGGAGGAGCGTGAAATCCCAACTAGGTCACAGAGGAGTTGTTTCTGATTAGAAAAATAAAGATAATGAATCTGACAATATCATCCTACATGTATACATGACTACACAACCAGTGTGATTCTACATCATGCACAACCAGAAGAATGAGAAGTTTTACTCCATTAATATATGATGTGTCAAAGTGCATTCTATTGTCATGCATAATTAGAAAAAAAATTTTAAATGAGGAAAAAAGATAAAAATATAAGTTCCTGATAAAATGAGCTGAGAAATTATCCTATTAAGACATTGAACTCAAAGGTACTTCAAATTTTTAAGTTAGAAACAGCAATGTGCATGCATCTGCACCCCTACACATCTATGCATGGTATTCCAGAATGATATTTCAGTGGTAAACACTCAATACTAAGTAAAGGAAATGCCAGCATATTTCCAGCTTTCATATATCCTCTCCATCACATTTTTCGCCCACTCTTCCCCAACCTCCAGCAGTCAATTTTGGCCAGGATAAAGCGGAAGGGACTTGGCTCTGTGGTTGCCAATAGCAACCAGAGTGCTTCTGTAGGTTCAAGAGATGAGAAAGAACTAGCAGGTATAAAAAAAAAAAATCTCAGTGGCCACAGCTTTTTCTACTTTCTAAACAAAACTTTTACCAGGCTCCCAAAGGGAAAGTCATGTTTCAAATCGGGGGTCAAAAAGTTGGTTCACAAGCCAAATGGGGCTCATCACATGTTTCATAAATAAGAATTTTATTAGAACACAGTCATGCCCATTGATTTATGTGTTGCCCATGGCAGAACTGAATGGTTCCACAGAGACTATCATCTAGCCCATAAAGTCAAAAATTTTTACAGTCTAATCCTTTACCAAAAAAAGTGTGTAAACCGCTGTTCTAGACTACAGTGATCAACATACTGGATCCACCCTAAGAATGCCTGCACCACCCTCTGCAACCTAGCTGCCTCAAACACAGGTTCTCTCTAAAGATATTTACTCATTACTATCCAACAGGTAAATTTATGATAGGTAAAACTTTAATTGAAAGGTTTACAGACGCACAAAATTACTACATTGAAAACATTGGTCCTCTTCCCCTGTGGTACATTTCTGTTGGCATCTCTGCTGAAATATGGGCACATTCGTGTAAATTGAATGATCAGCTGGTAACAAGCTAACACTTTACATTCAGTTCCACACCTCCAAAGTCCCTTCCAACTCTAAGATCAAAGATATGGACATAAACTGAGTAACTAAAACTCAAATTAGTCATGGTTATGAATGGCCAAGTGAGAGGATTGGCGGGATTAGGGGTTAGGAGTCTAAAACTCTGTGATACAACAGCATCTCTTCTGGATTATCATATTCAAGGGCCCAAGTGACTCCTGCTACCATTATACAGTTGGAGGATCTCAGAGCCCAAAGCAGAGAACAAGTCGGTCTATTTTCAGAGCTCGGAGGAGTGATCCAATGGTACAAGCTAACATGGAAAATAGGCTTGGTGTGTCAATCCCTGGCCTTCTCCATCCTTCAGTAGTGGTGAACAGAAGGAGACCTTTAGGGCAAGGATTTTTCTTCCTACTTCAGCTGTCAACTGCACATCTGATCATTTCAGAAGGCTTTTCTGAAGAGCAGCAGACAGCACACAATTCCCAAGTGACTTACCCAGGTGAGAGGGTTGGCCTCAGGTCGAAGAGCAGGATATTCTTCTCTGTTGATCAGACCCAGTTTTACAAATCCATTCAGAGCTTTGGAATATCCCTGAAACAAGAATTAGTAATCAGCATAAGAAATTTTTCTCTTATAAGAAAACAACTTTCAAGATTTTTTGAAAAGAGGATCTATCTTTGTAATTGATTTAGAAAACAGACTGAAAATAGTCATTTGTATTGCTGATATGAATACAATAACCTCCAAGCTCAAACCAATCAGTAGTGTCATAAAAATTCTACTCGTTTATATAAAATACCTTGCAAAACTTGGGCCTTTATTTCTGTTTCCATGACTATGTGAGTGGTACTTTCGGACAGCATAAGGGCAAATTTCCATGTACAATATATAGATAGATTCAGTTCAGCAGACTGTCATTTAATAGAACAGTCAGTTTTGCTCTTTCTTATCATGGAAGAAGTAACTTATGGGAATATTCTCCAAAGCACATAATCCATTCTACTGATTAAGAACTACTACCCTAAAGCATATAGGGCAAAGGAAGAAAGGTTGAGAATCGAAGTTTCTAAAATGTGGATATGATAATACCACCACTCACATTAAAGTTCTGCATATGTCCTTCAGGTTACATCTGAAGTCCTTGGTATATTATATAAAACTCATCACAATGTGTCCCTGCAGCCTGACTCTCCATCTCTAACCATCCCTAAACATCTGGGCTCTTCTGCACCTGTAGCTCCTGAGTCTGCAACATGTTAACCACCTCTCTTCACCTGTGGAATTCCTGCTCTTCCCTTGGATCCAACTCTGAAACCCCAAGTGAGTGGGCATTCCCTTCCCTGAATTCCATAGTCTTTGTACTACCTCCACTGTGGCAATTAATACGTTATTCTGTGTCTGTTCATCTGGACCATAGGCATAGAAAGCAGGAAATTATATTTAATTATATTTATTATATCATCACAATATATTACTGAGTGTATACCCTTTATTCTCACACCCTCACACCATTTTCCTACATTCCAGCATTTCATTCTGCAAAAGGAGAGCAAATGACAGAATAATATTTTTGATTGACATATTAGGTCAAACAAACAACAACAACAACAAAAAAAAAAACAGTCTTGTTCTGTGTGCAAATCAGGGGGGGAATGTGAGGCCTGAAACAGGGAACTCAGTAGCTGTTCCAATAACAGCTCAAGGATAAAGAGAGAGGAAAGTAATGTTGGGAAGCAACAAAGTTTTTAATATAAATAATAGTTCCTGGTAGCCATCAGAGATCTCATCATTAAAAGTGCGGTCAACTGGTAATTTTCATATTTCTGCAAGGTTGTAATATTCTAGCTATTCAAAGAGGAAAAACAAAACAAAAAAAGGAACATGCAAGTTTACTTCAATGATCTGACAGGTACTAAAGATTTCTTAATATCAGAAATATAGGTTTTGTTTTGTTTTTATTTTTGCAGTGCTGGGACTGAACCCAGGGCTTCATGCATGCTGGACAAGAGTTCTCCCACTGAATCACATCCCCAGCCCCAGGAATAGTTTTATGGAGACCTCCAGAAATGAAGCTACTTTATAGACTGTCTTCAATAAACACTGAGCAAAACTGCTGGCACATTGCAGGGGCTGAAGCGTCAGAGATGAAAAACTTAATTCCTATCCATGAAGAAACTGTGGACCAGCAGAGGGTCAGATAAGACAGAAAAAATGATGCCTGGCAAACAAATAGTGATTATTGATATAAGTGACCACTGATGACCAAGCTACCATAGAATATTATTGGTGCTATGACAGAGGTGGACACAGTTATGGGAGCACAAAGGAGCAGAAATTGGCATAAACGAGAAAGGGGTGGCTCAAGAGCAAGGAGTTAGGAAGATCCCAGAGAAAGGTGTTATCACACTGGGTCTGGAAGGACAGCAGGTGACAGGCAGGCAGAGGATGTCACCAAGGCCTCCCTGTCATATTTGAATGACAGCGTCTCATCTCCAGCCCTAGAGAGTATATTTGGGTTGCTGAAGGTTACCATAGCTTGCTCAGGGCAGTCCTCAAGACAAACACTGCAACATCTTCCATGGTCAGGGGTTCCATGGACTTAGCTCTCATTCAAACACATTGAGGGTTTTAGTCAATACTTAAATCTATTAAGATCCTTTATTCCTAACTCTGCATGTTTAGCAAAAGACTATACTGAAAGCTCTCCAGAAATTCTAACTCCTGGACTCCACCTCCAAAAATGTTACTACCACATAGAACTAATTGAAGAAAAACAGATCAAGAAATCTTCCAGAGCAGGGGATGGCATGACTAGTTCACACAAGAATTTCTGCTGTGCCTACAGGCTTGTTGGGGAGCCAGGGCTTTTAGGTCTCTTAGGACATTATCACTGACATCTTGTTTAACTTTGGACAATGAGCACATCAGAGTATGACTGCCACCCTGCCCTCTGGGAGCTTATAATCTTTTGGGGGAGACAATAAAAATACACATATAAACAAAACTAACATGCTAGGAAGTAAATATTGGGAGACATAAAACCAATAGATGTTACAACAAGTAAGAAATAAAATGGTTATCTTTTCTTTAAAAAATAAATAAATAAATAGAGGCTGTGCGTGTAGCTCAAGTGGTAAGGTGCTCACCTACTATGCACAAGGCCCTCAGTTCAATCCTGAGAACACAAAAAATAATAATAAATAAATAAATAGGAGTATGAACCTGGCAGACATTATGCTAGGTGAATGAGTCAGACAAAAAAGAAAAACACTGTATGATCTCACTTATATGTGAAATCCTTTTTTAAAAAATATCAAATATCAAATACGCACAGATAAAGAATAACAATGGTCACCAGGCTCCTCAGGCAGCAGAGTGGCCAGGAGGGTGTTGGAAGGGGACAGAATGGGGGAGAAGTTGAACTACGGATGCAAAGCAACAGATAAAAGGATGAAGCTCCCAAGTTCATGGCCACACAGAGCTCTGAATATCAGTTTATTTTGGATACCAGCAGATGTAATAAGTTAAGCATCTCAATATGAAATCAACCTGGTTTTAGGATGGGCCCTAAATCCAATGGCTGGTATCTGAAGGAGGAGACGAGAGAATACTGAGGATGGCATGAAGACAGAGGCAGAGAGGGAATGATATGACCACATGCCAAACCTCCAGGAAGGGGCCAACCCTGCACACACCTTGATTTCAGACATCTGGCTACCTGAACAGTAACAGAATAAATTTCTGTTATTTTAAGCCATTCAATTTATGGAAATATGCTAGGAAACTATTACAGCGCTTATCCTGATCCAATTGGATCCAATTGATCCAAGCAATTTATTGAGCAGCTACTATGTAGGTACGATGCAACTGCTCTTTTGTGATCAATAAATAGGTGACGGACATTTATTTTTTTTTATTGTTGGTGGTTCAAAACATTACATAGTTCTTCATATATCATATTTCACATTTGATTCAAGTGGGTTATGAACTCCCATTTTTACCCCGTATACACATTGCAGAATCACATCGGTTACACATCCACTGATTTACATATTGCCATACTAGTGTCTGTTGTATTCTGCTGCCTTTCCTATCCTCTACTATCCCCCCTCCCCTCCCCTCCCCTCTTCTCTCTCTACCCCATCTACTGTAATTCATTTCTCCCCCTTGTTATTTTTTTCCCTTTCCCCTCACTTCCTCTTGTATGTAATTTTGTATAACCCTGAGGGTTTTCTTCATTTCCATGCAATTTCCCTTCTCTCTCCCTTTCCCTCCCACCTCTCATCCCTGTTTAATGTTAATCTTCTTCTCATGCTCTTCCTCCCTACTCTGTTCTTAGTTACTCTCCTTATATCAAAGAAGACATTTGGCATTTGTTTTTTAGGGATTGGCTAGCTTCACTTAGCATAATCTGCTCTAATGCCATCCATTTCCCTGCAAATTCTATGATTTTGTCATTTTTTAATGCAGAGTAATACCCATTGTGTATAAATGCCACATTTTTTTTTATCCATTCATCTATTGAAGGGCATCTAGGTTGGTTCCACAGTCTTGCTATTGTGAATTGTGCTGCTATGAACATCGATGTAGCAGTGTCCCTGTAGTATGCTCTTTTTAGGTCTTTAGGGAATAGACTGATAAGGGGAATAGCTGGGTCAAATGGTGGTTCCATTCCCAGCTTTCCAAGAAATCTCCATACTGCTTTCCATATTGGCTGCACCAATTTGCAGTCCAACCAGCAATGTACAAGAGTACCCTTTTCCCCACATCCTCGCCAGCACTTGTTGTTGTTTGACTTCATAATGGCTGCCAATCTTACTGGAGTGAGATGGTATCTTAGGGTGGTTTTGATTTGCATTTCTCTGACTGCTAGTGATGGTGAGCATTTTTTCATGTACTTGTTGATTGATTGTATGTCCTCGTCTGAGAAGTGTCTGTTCAGGTCCTTGGCCCATTTGTTGATTGGGTTATTTGTTTTCTTATTGTTTAATTTTTTGAGTTCTTTGTATACTCTGGATATTAGGGCTCTATCTGAAGTGTGAGGAGTAAAGATTTGTTCCCAGGATGTAGGCTCCCTATTTACCTCTCTTATTGTTTCTTTTGCTGAGAAAAAACTTTTTAGTTTGAATAAGTCCCATTTGTTGATTCTAGTTATTAACTCTTGTGCTATGGGTGTCCTATTAACGAATTTGGAGCCCGACCCCACAGTATGTAGATCATAGCCAACTTTTTCTTCTATCAGACGCCATGTATCTGATTTGATATCAAGTTCCTTGATCCATTTTGAGTTAACTTTTGTGCATGGCGAGAGAAAGGGATTCAGTTTCATTTTATTGCATATGGATTTCCAGTTTTCAAAGCACCATTTGTTGAAGATGCTATCCTTCCTTCATTGCACGCTTTTAGCCCCTTTATCAAATATAAGATAGTTATAATATTGTGGATTGGTTTCTGTGTCCTCTATTCTGTACCATTGGTCCACCCGCCTGTTTTGGTACCAGTACCATGCTGTTTTTGTTACTATTGCTCTGTAGTATAGTTTGAAGTCTGGTATCGCTGTACCACCTGATTCACACTTCCTACTTAGAGTTATTTTTGCTATTCTGGGTCTTTTTTTTTTCCATATGAATTTCATGATTGCTTTATCTATTTCTACAAGAAATGCTGTTGGGATTTTGATTGGCATTCCATTAAACCTATAGAGAACTTTTGGTAATATCTCCATTTTGATGATATTAGTTCTGCCTATCCATGAACAGGGTATATTTTTCCATCTTCTAAGATCTTCTATTTCTCTCTTTAGGGTTCTGTAGTTTTCATTGTATAAGGCTTTCACCTCTTTTGTTAGGTTGATTCCCAAATATTTTATTTTTTTTTGAAGATATTGTGAATGGAGTGGTTGTCCTCATTTCCATTTCAGAGGATTTGTCGCTGATATACAGGAATGCCTTTGATTTATGCGTGTTGATTTTATATCCTGCCACTTTGCTGAATTCATTTATTAGCTCTAATGGTTTCTTTGTAGACCCTTTTGGGTCTGCTAGGTATAGAATCATGTCTTCTGCAAATAGTGATAATTTAAGTTCTTCTTTTCCTATTTTTATGCCTTTAATTTCTTTCGTCTAATTGCTCTGGCCAGTGTTTCGAGAACTATGTTGAACAGAAGTGGTGAGAGAGGGCATCCCTGTCTTGTTCCAGATTTTAGAGGGAATGCCTTCAATTTTTCCCCGTTCAGAATGATGCTAGCCTGAGGCTTAGCATAGATAGCTTTTACAATATTGAGGTATGTTCCTGTTATCCCTAGTTTTTCTAGAGTTTTGAACATAAAGGGATGCTGTACTTTGTCTAATGCTTTTTCTGCATCTATCGAGATGATCATATGGTTCTTATCTTTAAGTCTATTGATGTGGTGAATAACATTTATTGATTTCTGTATATTGAACCAGCCTTGCATCCCAGGGATGAATCCTACTTGATCATGGTGCACAATTTTTTTGATATGTTTTTGTATCCAATTCACCAGAATTTTATTGAGGATTTTTGCATCTAGATTCATTAGAGATATTGGTCTATAGTTTTCTTTCTTTGAAGTATCTTTGTCTGGTTTAGGAATCAGGGTGATGTTGGCCTCGTAGAATGAATTTGGAAGTTCTCCCTCTTTTTCTATTTCCTGGAATAGCTTGAAAAGTATTGGTATTAGTTCTTCTTTAAAGGTTTTGTAAAACTCTGCTGTATACCCATCCGGTCCTGGGCTTTTCTTAGTTGGTAATCTTTTGATGGCTTCTTCTATTTCCTCAATTGATATTGGTCTGTTTAGGTTGTCTATATCCTCCTGACTCAATCTGGGTAGATCATATGACTTAAGAAATTTATTGATGCCTTCACTATCTTCTATTTATTGGAATATAAGGATTCAAAATAGTTTTTGATTATCTTCTGTATTTCTGAAGTGTCTGTTGTGATATTGCCTTTTTCATCCCGTATGCTCGTAATTTGAGTTCTCTCTCTTCTTCTCTTCATTAGCATGGCTAAGGGTCTGTCGATTTTATTTATTTTTTCAAAGAACCAACTTTTAGTTTTGTCAATTTTTTCAATTGTTTCTTTTGTTTCGATTTCATTAATTTCAGCTCTGATTTTAATTATTTCTTGCCTTCTACTTCTTTTGCTGTTGTTTTGCTCTTCTTTTTCTAGGATTTTAAGATGAAGTGTGAGATCATTTATTTGTTGGTTTTTCCTTTTTTAAAGGAATGAACTCCAAGCAATGAATTTTCCTCTTAGAACTGCTTTCATTGTGTCCCATAGATTCTGATATGTTGTGTCTGTGTTTTCATTTATCTCTAAGAATTTTTTAATTTCCTCCTTGATGTCTTCTATAACCCATTGATCATTCAGTAACCTATTGTTCATTCTCCAAGTGATGTATGATTTTTCCTTCCTTCTTTTATCGTTGATTTCCAGTTTCATTCCATTATGATCAGATAAGATGCATGGTATTATCTCTACTCCTTTATATTGTCTAAGAGTTGCCCTGTGACATAATATATGATCTATTTTTGAGAAGGATCCATGTGCTGCTGGGAAAAAAAGTGTAACTGCTTGATGTTGGGTGGTATATTCTATACATGTCAATTAAGTCTAGGTTATTAATTATATTATTGAGTTCTATAGTTTCTTTATTCAACTTTTGTTTGGAAGATCTGTCCAGTGGTGAGAGAGATGTGTTGAAGTCTCCCATAATTATTGTATGGTGGTCTATTAGACTCTTGAACTTGAGAAGAGTTTGTTTGATGAACATAGCTGCACCATTGTTTGGAGCATATATATTTATGATTGTTATGTCTTGTTGGTGTATGGTTCCCTTGAGCAGTATGTAGTGTGCCTCTTTATCCTTTTTGATTAACTTTGGCTTGAAATCTATTTTATTTGATATGATATGGACACTCCTGCTTGTTTCCAAAGACCATATGAGTGATATGATTTTTCCAACCTTTCACCTTCAGTCTATGTCTTTTCCTATGAAATGCATCTCCTGTAGGCAGCATATTGTTGGATCTTTTTTTATCCACTCTACTAGCCTGTGTCTCTTAATTGGTGAGTTTAAGCCATTAACATTTAGGGTTATTATTGAGATATGGATTGTTCTTCCAGCCATATTTGTTTATTTATGTTACTTAACATGGTTTGTTTTTCCTCTTTGATTATTTTTTCCCTTTACTGTACTACCTCCCACTGTTGGTTTTCATTGTTATTTTCCATTTCCTCTTCCTGTAATGTTTTGCCGAGGATGTTTTGAAGAGATGGTTTTCTAGCTGAAAATTCTTTTAGCTTTGTTTATCATGGAAGGTTTTAATTTCATCTTCCATCCTGAAGCTTAATTTCACTGGATACACAATTCTTGGTTGGAACCCATTTTCTTTCAGCGTTTGAAATATGTTGTTCCAGGACCTTCTAGCTTTCAGAGTCTGTGTTGAAAGTCCAGCTGTTATCCTGATTGGTTTACCCCTAAATGTAATCTGCTTCCTTTATCTTGAAGCTTTTAAAATTCTCTCCTTATTCTGTATGTTGGACATCTTCTTTATAATGTGTCTAGGTGTGGATCTCTTATGATTTTGCACATTCGGCATCCTGTAGGCTTCTAGGATTTGGGATTCTCTCTCATTCTTCAAGTCTGGGAAGTTTTCTCATATTATTTCGTTGAACAGATTGCTCATTCCTTTGGTTTGGACCTCTATACCTTCCTGTATCCCAATGACTCTTAAGTTTGGTCTCTTTATGTTATCCCATATTTTTTGGATGTTCTGCTCATGGTTTCTTAAGAGTCTTGCTGAACTGTCTATGCGCTTTTCAAGTTGAAATACTTTGTCTTCATAGTCTGATGTTCTATCTTCTAAGTGTTCTACTCTGCTGGTAGTATTCTCATTTGAGTTTTTAAGTTGGTTTATTGCTTCCTGCATTTCTAGGATTTCTGTTTGTGTTTTTATAACCTCTATCTCCCTCTATAGCTGATCTTTTGCTTCTTGGATTTGTTTATGTAATTCATTGTTGAAGTGATCTTTCATTGTCTGATTTTGCTGTCTAATGTCTTCCTTGATACTCCAGATCATCTGAAGCATGTATATCCTGAATTCTTTATCTGACATTCCATCTGCTGCAGCTATTACCTCTTTTAAGGTTGAGTTGACCTGCATTGCTTGTGGTCCTTTCTTTCCTTGTCTTTTCATACTGCTCGCGTTTCTTTCTGCTTGGTGAAACTGTTGTGTTCTTGAATTTCCCCCCTATATATTTATATTGCTCTTGTATAGTTGGAATGTCTCCCTTGCAGGGGCGGGCGGCAGCTGTGCTCCTCCTCCAATTGGGGTGATCTCTCTACCACGTTGGCGGGCCGCTGGGCCTGTTCTCCAGGTTGCAGGTCTGCCTACCTTGCAGGCACAGGCGGCAGCTCTGCCCCTCCTCCAATTGGGGTGATGTGTCTACCATGCCGACGGGCCGCTGGGCCTGTTCTGCCAGTCGGTCACAGGTCTTCCTACCTTGCAGGCGCGGGTGGCTGCTCTGCTCTGCCCCTCCTCCAATTGGGGTGATGTGTCTACCACACCGGCGGACCGCTAGGCCTATTCTGCCAGTCAGTCTCAGGTCTGCCTACCTTGGTAACGGACATTTATATTTTTTCCTCCTAGAATGTGTTATCCATTGGGTGGTCTAAAAACATTCCAGGGCTGGAGTTTTGGCTCAGTGGCAGAGTGCTTCCCTGGCATGTGTGAGGCTGTGGGACCCATCCTCAGCACCACATACACATAAAACAAAATAAAAGATCCATTGACAACTAAAAAAATACTTTAAAAAAATTCCTGGTGTGCTTTGGGGAAGTCCCTGTCACCCTGTCCCTTTCCCCAGCTCCAATCCAGATGTTTCAAATGAGACTGACTCCATCTTCATCAATATTGAATATCATAGATCAAAATATACTTTTATTCTACCAACATCGGAGATAAATCCCAGCTAAAGAGACAAAAAATGCATTTTTAATGATTAGAAAGATGAGCTTTTATATTTCCACTGGATTTCACAGAGTGCAAGAAGTAAAGCCCCTGCCATCTGCCTGCCACTGTGTGGAAATCGGGACTGCAGGGAATCCTGGCGAAAAGGGCTGGGGAACAAAGAGAAATTGAGTCCTGGTGAGGCCACATGGCCCCCAAATCTCACAAACCTGAACCTTCTTGCCCCTGACTGCTAATAAGGCATTATATTTTCCTTTGTGATTTTGAGTTGACATCTGACATTCTAAAACTGTTAATCAAAAGAGAAAAGAGGCACATTCTAAAACTGTTAATCAAAAGAGAATATAGGCTGTGATTTGGTTTTTCATCTCAATTACTTTGATTAATAAGGGAAATTAAGTATTCACACACTTACATCAAAACTGGCAAGGTGTTTAATCTACAATACAGTTGCTTACCTTATACCTCAGTGTGCCCCGCAGCAGCGTGTGGGCAGACGGAATGCCGTAGATCTCAGCATACCTGGTACTGTCTCTATTGGGATACCCTTCCAGATTCAGTCCCGGGAAGTAATCCATGGAAGTGACTGCGTCCAAAAAGGACACCCCTCCTGTGACATTCACGACCTGAGAACATTGAAGAGGTGCAGGTGGGGTTACAGCAGAGCTTGTTCCCCTCTGGGTTCATCTGCATCAACTACCCCAAAGAAACAGAAGTTTAAAAAATAAAATTTTAATGAAACCATCGTAATCAGCATCCCAGAGTCAAGCTGTTTCACTGTTACCATAATTTTATAAATTTTTCAATAAACTTATGAATTATGGTAACACTAAGGCAAAAATAACAGATACTTATTTAAATGGCTTCTATGTTCAAATCGAAATGGTAATTTTTTTGTTGTTGTTTTCACTCTCACACCCTCTTGAATTCCATGTCAGGCCTGAGTCATACATTCCTTTCACACAGCTAGCATTTATTGAGCAGCTACTATGTATGTCCAGGGATCACACAAATTGTGGAGAGAATAAGGACAGTGATGAGTATGATGTAATATCTGTCTTCCATCTACTCTTTTTCTCATTGAAAATTAACTATATGTCTATCCAGTACCTGGAACCATGAAGTAGCAACTACAAAGAGCTCACAGCCAGACCAGTACATAAAACTTTGTGTACATGTTAGAGGGCAGGTGAGGTTGTGAGGAGACCTCCCTTCACAACAAAGACAATGCTGAGAGCATACAGTGAAACTCAAATAAGTACTACCCATAATCTTATGGCCGATGAGAAGTTAATCATGGATTCCCAAGCTCTTTAATATCTCACATCTTTTACCTGTACCTCTTCCCACACGCACATTCAAAATGCAGTAAAGCTGCATGACCAATGTAATTCTGTAATACGTACACTCAGAAAAATGAGAAATTATATCCCATCTGACTCAAATGTATGATATGTCAAGATCATTGTACTGTCATGTGTAACTAATTAAAACAAATTAAAGAAATAAATAAATAAAAGGCAAGTGGAAAAAAATGCAGTAAAGCTCTTTTGTTCTGTTGCTTGGTTTTGTCTTTATTTTAATTGGAGGACTACATTTTCTTTTAGTTTGTGAGGTTTGTGGTTATCTGAGAGATAATGGAAAGAATTCTGGAGTGATAAAATCAGGGCTGAGACTTCGGGTCAGGGATCCTAGTGAGCTGGATTTTGTCCTGGCTGCACAGCGAGCCACCATCTCTGACCACATCTCTAAAACTGTACACTCGACAAGGCACAAAGAGGTTTCCAGGGAGCCTCAGGACGAACTCAAAGGAATTTTCCCAAAGGCAATGCTTTGGCTACACTTAATTACTCCCATAGTTATTTGCAGATGGGCTCCACATGTGCCTTAACATGAACAATCAACACCTCATCTCAACATGGCGGAAGACCAGGAGGAAAAGGGCTGCCCAGACTGCAGTGTCAGGATGGGCAGAATCTCTCTGGTTAAAACGCTGTGCTGCTGTGAGAAATGCCTTCCATTTAATTTTCTTGTAACCCCTTCTGCGATGCACCACTAACATTTCCAGAGAGGCAATTTCTGTACTATTTGTTTAAAATAAATCTTCTGATATGATTCGAAAGTTTTTTAAAAATCAAATAAAGAAGGTAAATGTTGACGCTTAGGGTCTCCACATCCATTTCCCTTCTATAACCTATGGCAATTCCAAAGTTCTGTTTACTTATTTAAAGGTTAGGAAATTTTTAAAAAAGAAAAACTGAATAAAAATGATGAAAGATGAAAGTCCAGCATCTTACCAATGAGAAATAAATCAGCTAGTTCGTAAGTCCATCATGAATTCTGGGGAAGAAAATCAGGAACTGTAAACTGAATGGTATTGATTCATTTAGAGAGACTGACAGTTGGCTAAGCAACCAGATCCAGAAAATTACAGGGTAATCATTACCACTTGTATCAATTCAGAGTTGCATTTCTAGTGACATACCATGGGTTCAATAAACCCTGTCATGTTTAATATTTAAGTAATGACTTGAATGAAGACAGAAAGATGTATCTACTTCACAGAGAGTATGCATTTCATTTCTTTATTCTCTGATGATACTAACATCCAAGACCTACTCTCAGCAGAATCTGGCTCATCTCTCATTGATGTTGCAGGCCACTCTAAGTCCAAATGTTTTACACACACACACACACACACACACACATGCACGCATACATCTCCTAGTCATTAAGAATCATTGTCAAATGTTTTATATCAAACATTCAAATAACCACAATCTGCTTCATCACTAAGCAACAAGAAAATTTTTCCCTATGTAATTAGTTTTTAGTTATTTATTTTTATTTGTTCTTTTTAGAAATACATGACAGTAGAGTATATTTTGACATGTTTATAACCACAGAGAGTATATCTTATCCTTATAGGTTTTCAGAAAGTCACCTACTTCTACTCTAAAGTCCTGGAAATCCTGACTGACAACTGATGTGATATGAAAATTGCTCAAGTGATACAACGAGGAATTTAACACAGGAAACACAGAGTCATTTATTCCAGGCCCATAGTATTTCAAGTGCCTTGGGTACCTTCTCTTCCATCTAGGCAATAGCATATTTGATAGAGGTAGAAACTGAGGCTCAGAGAGTCACCCATGAGCAAACTTGAAGCCAGGTCTATCCAACTCTAATGCCCATGTGCTTTCTACTTCATGACACGGCCCTCTTAATTGTGCTTATTTCTGAATGAGTATTTTGAAAAGATATTGACACAGTATATCACCTCCGATTGTGCCACCAGTGGAGTATCTGAGGAAAGTATGGATTGCTGTGGGCAGTGGGAGAGCCATAATTGTCCTGATTTCCTAAAGGCTACTGCAGTCAGGTGCTGGCAGGCAGGGGAAAGTGGGCTCCTAGAAAACTTAACCTTGAAGCTATGGTTGCAGAGAAAGCAGGTTTTACTTGAAGTATGTGTTTATCTGGGGTAGACTGGGAGAGGAAGCTGAAAGAGACCATGACAAAGCTCTGCCATGTCCTGCCCAAATGTAAGACTGTCTTTCTTCCCAAGGCAGGAAAGCTAAGCACCACCTGTAGAGGAAAAGGAACTAGGAGAAGATGAATCACTGTCTCTAAATAGGTGGAAGGAAATCAGACTTGTTAGAAATCTGATTAGAATTGAGAAATAGTACCAGTGTCTGGAACTTACCACAAGGACATGAGATAATATGTCCTAACTCATTTTCTAATTGCTGGAAAAGTTTGACACTTCAATTTTAAATAGAAGCCAGAGAGATCACTTGGCTCCCTCGGTAAGATTCTACGTGTCATTTAAGGCTGGCTCTGTGGTGGAGGTGATGGAAGCAGAGTGGGTGGAGGGACAAGAATACAAGAGAGGTTTTAAGAAGTTTAACAGTCTGGCTCCGGAGACAGACTGGATACACTTGAGTTACTGAGTGACTAATAACAACGCCCAGAAAAATACAGACAATGGAGTGTTAAGTATCTGACATGTAATTGAATTCAGACAAAGGAGTGAATGGAAGACAGAGTGTCAGGAAAAGCTGTCCGCAAAAAACTTAAGCAGGACCTTGAAAAAAAAATGCAAAGAAAGAAAAGCATCATGTGTTTTCTTTTTCAAATTCCCCACAGTGTCAGGAAAATGTGAAAAAGCACTCCTTTCAAATTCAACAAATATGACTTCTGCTGCCGAGAATAACCTCTTGCTTTTCCTGAGCTCTCATGACCATTAATTTCTTTATTTTGCTGATATCTGCTAAAGACTGATGACATGCCTGTCAACCAGTTGTTAAGCAGATTGCAATCTCTAGGATTTCACTGAGTCTTATTGCGGGAACCCTGCGAAGCTGATATTATTGTCCTCTTTAGACAAGAAGCCCAAAGTCCACCCAGCTCATGGCAGAACAAAACCAGGTCCATGGGTGTCCAATCCCTTGCTCCTTCCACTAGGCATTCTGCTGAGCCTTTCATTGGATCTTCCCTAGCATTGAGATAGCCTCCTGAAAATCAGCATTTTGCACAATTGAAGCAAGAATTTTTCTAGCTAGTCCTAGCATTTGTAAGAAACACAGGCCAATGTCCTTCCAAAATGCAAGAGGTGGAAGGAGCTGCTGAAATGCAACAGGAGGCAGACAGTAAGCAGCACATGAAAGGATGTGTGCACTTGGGAGAACATTGGTCTGAGATTCTGGCCCAAACCATAATGATTCATGGAACTGGAGAACTGGATGAAATTTCAGTGTTCATATCACACATGGAGAGACTGATATGCAATGGACTTAACCATTGCCTAGCCTTTGGTGACACTGTGAAGGAAGCCAGCACTTGGTTTCTTATTCTGAAGCATTCAATATCTTTCCCACATTCGCCTAAAGTGCCCTGCTTATTTAGTAGGGTTCTAAATGAATCTATAGTCTGCTGATCACACTAGAATGTAGATGGACACTAGAATCAGTTGGGAAGATTTTTTTTTAAATCCCAAAACTCTGGTGAATCAGAATCTTTAAGGATAGGACCCAGGTATCTGATATGCAGCCAAGTTTATGATCAAGATTTACATCATAGGCATGAAAGACCTGGCTGATGGGCAATGGAAACAATCAATAAGTCCAAACAATTGGGAGCCACATCCCAAATCATGTGATTTAATACTGGGTCAGCCGTTTGTGCCTAACTCTCTACAATTGACTTCTCCTTCATGGATTTGCTTCATAAAGGGAAGCGCCCTGCCTGAATGGCACCTTCTTATCCTTCCAGGCTGAGCTCAGCCTTCTCTCCATTGCTTTTCCTTCTTTCTCCACCGACCATTTCACCTAGGTTAGATCAGCTGCCCTCTGTGTATGTCTGTGGCATGTTAGTATACTTTAGAAATGCTTCTTCTTATATTATAGTTGTTTATTCCAGTGTCTATTGTTTCACTGATAGCAAGCAATCTAGGAAAAGGGGAAAGAAAAGGTTTTGGAGTCATTTAGAACTGGCTTTGAGTCCCTGATGATGACCTTGAACATCCTCTCTGAGACAATTTCCTTACATGAATTGGTAAAAATAATACTAAATTAGGAGAGTACTTATGTTCTGTTACACAGCAGCTAGGGATGAAATTGTACCGAGAGCCACCCCCATCAGTGGTGAGTTCTCTGAGGATGGGCACTGCATTCAGTGTGGCAGCCTTTGGTGCCTCATCCCACAGCCAACAACAGCAGCTACTCAGTAAATGCTGAAATAAATGCAAAGATGACCAGAATGTATGAGTGTAGAGATGAGATGTGAATTTCCAAAAGCAACTTGCAAGAAGACAAAAAGAGAAGAATGCGAACAGGCTTTGCTGGAAGGTAAGACCACACTAAATGGTACAGGAGATGTATGCTGGGAAGGAAGGGACAATGGGGGCGGGGGAGGCAGCAGAGCCATTGTTAGAGGACCTCGGCAGCAACTCAGGGAGAGAGAGTTTGGACTTTGTTAGGCAGTCATTGCAGGTTTGTATCTCTAAAGCTTTGAAGGTATTTCTTTACCTTTCCATTGAGCAGATAGGTGGCAGGCTGCATGATATTCATCAAAACGCCCATTGGACTCCAGCTAAATTTGTATCTCAAAGGGTTGTCTGAATGTTCAGGGGCTGGGATCCCACCACAGTAGGAAATGTAAGATTCAATCTGTAAATAAAAACATTAATGGATGAGGGAGAATAAAAAATAAGTTAGGGAGAATAATGAATTTAAATCATCAGTTGAGGGCAATGATATTCATGGGGTAAATCTGCTGTAAAGTTTTTCTTCTTTTGAAGTATTAAAGCTTTAACTATATGTCCTTAACATCAGACACTAATTGATTAACTAGTTATATTTGATAAACATTAAAAATAAAAGGGATATCTAGAGAGAGTAACTAACATTTTGTTCATTTAAAAATGAACTTCTTATCAATTACTTCTTATCAAATTACTTCTTATCAATTCCAGTTCATATTAAAATTTACATGTATTTTTATATTCCAAAAATTAAAACAGTTAACATATTCAATAGTACTTTGTTATGTGCAAATATCTCATACTCCAACATAATGACGATATTCCAAAGACCCTTTTCTCACTTTCAAAAGTCAAACTATATTACAGAACCTCCAAAGCAGTCCATAAACCTCCATAAAGAATTTATTCTTTATGAAGCTAAAATATTGTAGTAATGTCCATTTTTTCTAAAAATTAGTTGCTACCCAAGACTCAGACATTGTTTTATATTTTTGACTGACGGCACAAAATTTTATTTGAAATTCCCCGGCAAAGAATGAGCTATAATGCAGCAGCATCATTCGTGACAATTATAGAAAGATTGTGTACATGAGAAACGACCTTTTAATGTCTTTCTAAATGGACTTTGGGATTAAACTAGGCTCACCGTGGCTCCCACTTCTTTGGCCTTATCAATTGTTTCCATTGCCAACATGTGATCCAGCCCAGGGTCCAATCCCAATTCACCAATGACAGTGATTCCAGCATCCTCCACACTGCAAACAGGTGGAAAGAGGAACAACAAAAAGTTGGATATAAAGTGAAAACAAAGCCACAGAGCCACTTAATTTGTTGGAAATGGTTGGAACGCACCTCTTTTCCAGTTCTTTTAGGGCTGGTGTGATGTAGCTTGCAGTGATCATGTTAACTTTGCTTGCGACACATGCCTTGGCCACGATAGGATGCAACACGTAAGGCAACAGGCTTAAAAACAGAGGCAGAAATGAATAAGAAACTCTCTTTTCATTATGGATTGGATCTGGAATGTCCCCCCTAAAGTTGACGTGTTTCAGGCTTGCTCCCCAAATCAGCAATGTACAGAGGTGGGGCTTTGGGGAAGTAATTGGATGGACTCTGACCTCATCAGTGGATTAGTCCATTGATAGCTGAATAGACTGCTGAGAAGTAGTGAAAACTGTAGGCAAGTGGGACACAGTTGGAGGAAGTGGGTACCTGAGAGCATGCCCTGGGGACTATGTCTTGTCCCTTCCCCTACCATCTCTCTGTTTCCTGGCTGTCATGAACTTCCTCTGTCCTGCCCTTTCACCATGATTTTCTGCCTCATCTCAGAGCCAAAGCAATGGACCCAGTCTACTATGGACCAAAATCTCCTGAACCCTGAGCCAAAACAAATTTTTCCCAAAGTTACTTTCCTCAGGTGTTTGTCACTGTTGCAAAAAGCTGACTAACACACACCCCCTTCCGACGCACCTTTATCTGTATGAACATTCAGTCCCATGGCACTTCTCTCAGAAATGACCAAGGACTCCCTGAGGTTCATAGAATAAATTCATCCTGCTGGCACATCTAAAAGCCTCCTTAGTGACCCTCACTTAACCTCCATCTCTTCCCTCAGTCTGTTCATATGTTATATGGAAACAAAGGAGTAATTGTCATTCTTCACTCAAGGTCTAGATGGAAGGACTTCAGTTGATGTTGTTTTGATTTTTGGAAAATGGGATTAGAGCTGACCCCTCTTTTTGAAGGTGATATAATGGGCACTCAGTGGGACATACCTTGAGTCATTTGACTTCAACCCAATTAATCCAAAATGATTAAAAGTATCAGTTGTAAAAAACACACTCAAAATGCAAATGGATTTTCAAAGAAACTAACCAAATTTGATTACTATTTCATATTAAATCATTAAAAACTAAAATTTTAAAAATTAAAACCATTAAAATTTAATATATTATTATATTTGTTTGTAAAACATTTTTGCCCATTTTAGTTCTTAAACCCCTAACACTGTATTTATATCAAAATAACTTTTCCAACTTAAAAAATAATAAAGTTATTTAAGGAATAATACAGAATAATAATGTCTAATGAAATCACCACTATTCAGCATATAAAATTCACCAAGTACAAAAAAGTTAAACAAAAAACAGATTTTACTAAGGCTAACTGCTATTGAAGGCTACTAGTTTGCTTAATTTGAATTTTGAACATTAATAAATTGCCTTTATCCATTATCTTGTCATATTTTGCTTCAGATTTCCTTTGAAGTGTGTTTTATTATGTTATTTTCTTTTTGTTTTCTCAGAAAAATGGCATATTTAAGTATCCATGTGTGATAAGATAAATTATTTTGCTTTACTATGGTTAGACTACTCAAGTTTGAATCAGAATTATTTATCATAGTCATATCATTACCAGACAAGATATATTTATCTTTAGTTAATTTTTGCTAAATAAAAATTAATTTATATAAAATATGTCTAATATGAGTAAACTTTAAAGTGCCCAAGGTGAGCCTATATTCAAAGATATCAAGAGGTAATGCATAACTTCCCACCTATAATTAGAATCACCTTTCATTCAATCTGTTTCCAAGTCTACTTTTTAAAATGGACATTACAAAACTTCCTCCAAAGATACAATTTGAATCTGATCTAACTATGGACATTATTAAGCAATCACTATCAGTAAGCAGGTAGTTTTTTTTTTTTCTCCTACCTTGGAAAAATTGTATTCTAAGAATAAATCACTATTCTCATGACTTTGACATTCAAATCTAACACTGACCTCATGTATATCTATCAATCAATGTTAGATCTATAAAGTTCAATCTGCTTTTTTAAGTAGCAATAATCACTATATTGGAAGATATGTTCCCATGGTAAGACTTAAAATGTTTAAAGGAGAATCTCCTTCTCAATTAAGCTTTACAAGTCCAGAAGAAAAAATAGACAAAAACATGAAATATGAATAACTCATGATCCAGGAATTCTACTTCAAGTTTAAAATCATCAGAACGTAGTCTATATGGTCACCAAGAAACAAACACTAAAATGTTTATAGCAGCATAATTCATAAATTCAAAATCCAGAAACAACCTAAATATCTACCAACAGTCAAATAAATAGCAATTGTATATTCATACAAAAGAATTCTACAGAGTCATGAGAATAAATAAACTACAATTCCAGACAATAACAAACGTTTCTCACAATCACAATGTTGAATAAAGGAAGGATTACTGGTTGAACCCAAGTACACCAAGGTTGGAAACAGACAAAACCTAATCTGTATGTTAGAAGCCAGAAGAACATTTACACTAGAGGACAAAGTTGATGAATGGGAAGTGACACAAAGAGTTCCTGGGGTACCACTCCCATTTGTTTCTTGATGTGGATATGTTCATTCTAAAAATTCACTGAGCTACAAGTTTTATGCACCTTACTGGATGCATATTTCAATTGAAAAGAGAACAGAGGAGCAGAGGAGAGAAGGGGAGAAGGAGAAAGACCAAGAGAAAATAAGGGAAGAGAAATAACAACCAAAAAGAAATATAGAACTCATTCTTTCCAAATACCTGATGACAAGATCCTGTGTTGCCACCAAGGAGCCCAACTTTTCTTCTTGTGTACAAATGTTCATGCTAACAGGCTTGATATTATATTTCTTGCTTAACTGTTTAATTTGATTCATCATGTCAGAGCCTATTTCAAGAATTAAAAAGTCCAATTTTTAGATTTCTTGCCACTGGACAAAGAGTAACATACAACATCTCCAAAAAATAATTTTAGAAAGAAAATTGTTATCTAAAATTTACATCACAACAGACACTAGTATGGCAATATGTAAATCAATGGATGTGTAACCGATGTGAATCTGCAATCTGTATACGGGGTAAAAATGGGAGTTCATAACCCACTTGAATCAAAGTGTGAAATATGATATATCAAGAACTATGCAATGTTTTGAGCAAACAACAATAAAAAAATTAAAAAAAATAAATAAATAAAATAAAATTTACATCAGTTTTTCTTCTTCCAAAAAAAAAAAAAAAAACAAGGGCTTATTTACCTACTGTTATTTCTATGTTTCTGTCTCTTGACAGGTATTCTAACACAGGTTCAGACACGTAGCCAGATCCAAGAACCAACACCTTTTTCTTGGTACTCATTGAAATTGATTGAACACGTTCTCTGTGGGGGGAAAAATAGGTGGGGGGTATCATTTAAAATCTTATGCATTATATATAGCAGAATCTTTCTATCCCCAAAACAAAGCAAAACCTGGACTATGAGGAAATAATTTCTCCCACACTACTTAAATAAGAACTTGAACAGAAATTCCTTATACCAATTTAGATTTTGTAGGATGGAGACAGAAGCCTCACATCACTGAGATGTCCTGTGTGTGTCGACGTCCCATGCAGACACTGGACCACTTCTTGGCTTACTCATAACTCTAAGTTGGCTTTACAGTTTTTCCTTCAAGGGGATATGATTCAGTCGTGCTAAGGGCTTTCCTTTGGGACTTGATTTGAATCCTCACAACAGTGCAAAGAGACAATAATCTGAGATCACTATTATACACATTAGAAGTTGTTTTGCTATGTATCTTTAGGGTCATATGAGAACAGTCAAAATCATAGCTCTAAAATTACAAATGCAATGGCTTTACTGTAGAAACTTGAGGCTAATTCCAGGATGGAGTTTCATTTTCGAACAGTTTGTTCTGTTAGAATTCAAACCTTATTCTGGGAAAAAGCCTTTCTTTCCTACAAACAGTGATGAAGACATCGTTATAAACCCATTAATGCTTTGAATATGGAAGGTACTCATAAAGTGTCTTAAGAGAGAGAGAGAGAAAATTTTTTAATATTTATTTTTTAGGGTTTTTTTTGGTGGACACAACATCTTTTATTTGTATGTGGTGCTGAGAATCGAACCCAGCGCCACAGGCATGCCAGGCGAGCACACTATCGCTTGAGCCACATCCCCAGCCCTCATTAAGTGTCTTTTGAATCAAATTCCCAAATATCAACATGAAACCATAGAGCTGGCCTAGTGCCAGAAGCTGTTTTAATCTTTAGGCCAGGATGTCTCTCAAATTATAAACCATGAATCTTTTCATTATTAACAAATGATAAATATAAATATAACATGTCCCTGCCTCTCTTCACTCACACCATATGCATATCACTAATGAGAAAAGATCTCCCTAACTGCTATTCCCATCCCATTTCACCTTCCAAAGAATCACCATTAATTGGTTACTGTATAATCTTTCTATAACATTTTCTAAATTTTGTGTAATTAAAACTTTTTGATGTATAAATATAAAATGTTCAAAATATGTTTTAAAGCACTCATTCCTAGATTCTAACCCTGTTCACTTCTTCAGGATCCCCAAGACCCTGGTTCCAGGTGAATGATCACTGGGCCAAGTGATGAAAAGAACACAAGAATCAGACAGGATTCAAACTAAGGTAAATTTTCCTTTCAAAATGCAATCTTCATTATCAGTCTCCTAGCACAAGAATTCATTGGGGAAGGTAGAAGGTGAAGTCCTAATAGTTGGAACCAAGGAGACCTGCTACTACATGAAATATGGTACATTGTGAAGATATTATTGTCATTGGTCATATTAGCTATGTGACTGGTGTAAGTAGTGAAAAAGGTAATCAGATAATGAGAATAAAAAGACAGAGGAAGCTGTAGGATACACCACGTGCAGTTGCCCCTCTAGGAAATTCTCTGATGGCATTATAGAGCTAGCTTCTTTTTAAAAATAATTAAACACTCTTTTGCCAGAATGCTTCATTGCTTCATTAAATAAAGCAAACCCATGTGCGAAAGACATAACTTTGAAATACTTGATCTGGGCAGATCTTTTTACTCACTTCTTATAGGGAGAACCACTGAGCAAGACATATTTTTGTTTTCTCACTCTAGTTTCTCCTGAGAATTCAGTCACAAGCTATGTTTTTAAATGTGAAGAGACCAGTGGAGCAGATATAAATACAAACTAAGTGTAATCAGCTGGAGCAAATCAGAATATTCCAAAGAAGTGTCAATGTTTTCAGAATCCAAGAAAAGAAACAGGAGTCTCAGCTGAATACCTAAGAGAACTATTATCTTAGGTAGATTTGCTAAAACATTATGTGGCACCTTCTTTCAAATGAGAATCCCTAGGAAAAATTACCTGTCACTATTTGCTTTGTTCACTATTTCCCTTAATGTCTTCCTAAGAGCCCACTTTCCAGAACCACACACTAGACAAAAGAAAGTCCCAACCTTCATCTAAAATCCAAATGGAAAACACCACAGTGGAGTTAATATTCTCATTTTCCTTTGAAAAAAATGACTGAGGAATCAAAACACACGAAATGCTAGAGGAAGAACAAGGGGCTACTCAAATGACAGCCCTTTTGGACTTTTGCTTATTTAAGTTCAGTCACTTCGCTTGGATGTTCTACATTTACAGAGACGACAGGATCAAAATTAGCAGGCTGTATAAGCCTAAAATTAAGAACTCCCATTGAAGTTTTTAAAAAATACTCATCAAATCCAAGAACAAATGTATAAAACAGGAGAATCTAAACCGTACTTACCTACTCTCTCGAAGTTTCTGGATATATTTGTATTTATCAGTCAATGTACCATTGGATGTGATCACTGCCTAAATGTATATGACACAAGAAATTTCTTTTAGCATCCAACTAATTCAGTCCTACAAACATGGGCTGGTGACCAATAGAAAAGAGGCAGAGGGGCAGAAGTCAAAAGTCACCCACACTCTCCTCCTGCTGTCTCCCAAAATTGAGTCAGACAATGACAAAAGTCACATCTCTCAAATTAACATCCCAGCATCCTTCTAGCCTTTCTCCCTTCTTCCTAAATTTCCAGAGAGAGAGAAAGAGGGAGAGAGAATGAATAAAGGACAGAGGGGAGTGAGGATGGTCTTCAGAAAATACATTCATGTAAAGAAATTCTTATAACTTACGTCTCGCACCACAGGAGAAAAATTCTGACTTTCAAGAGGCTGTGATGCATCCGATAATAACTGAAAGAAAAGAGATTCAGGAGAGATAAGTGATACTGAGAAGGTGACTTCTTGGTGTTTGTATCCATACTAAAATATTAGTCAAAAAACTGAAAGAAATTATTAGAGTTTATTGAAGATCACGAAATATAAATACTTAGCAATAGAAATCTTCTGTAAGTAATCAAGTCTGCTCCCAAGAGTGTGTGGTAATTTCAATCCAATTTTAAAACTAAATTTTGACTGCAATCATTGCTTGCTAAGAACACACACAAAAGCTGATCTTTCCCACCTACTTAGATGCATCATATTGAGTAGATTATAAATAACCACAAGCTTTAGACCTCTGATACAGAGATCCTCCATTCCAAAAGTTTAAGCTGATCCTTTGGAAGTAGAGAATGGGGTTTGCACTCAGCAAGCCCCCACCCCTACAGTATTAGCTCTATGTGTAGGCATATCGGCATCTTGAAAGTGGTGGAGAGAGTGACTTGAAGAAGTAGAACACAAAAGTCACCCACGCTCTCCTCCCACGGTCTCCCAATAGTGAGTCACACAATGACAAAATGTGGTGAGCCGCTTCTGCTGTTTCTGCAGACTATGGTTGCCATTACAAGATGACGCTGGCTCCGCTGTGGTCTGTGACAAACAACTCCTTATCTGGGAGAGTTGGCACATGATTTTTCACCACCCTGTGAGAAAGCTCCACGCGGCAGCTTTGCATTGGGGCTTGGGATGCTTTATTAAGGCTGGGAGGGGCATCCGAGAGAGAGAAGAAGAAATATCAAGGGCCTGAATAAACTGCTGAAAGAAGATTCTCGAGTTGCGTCTTCCTTGCGGGCAAGGGGTCGCGACAACAAAAGTCACATCTCTCATATTAACATCTGAGCGTTCTTCTAGTCCTCCTCCCTTCTTCCTAGATATCCAGTCTTATATATACTGCCAAGCAATAGAGGGTATATAAGTCAGTGTTATATCTGATTGGCAGGGAAGGCAATTTCTAGAGTTCCTTAACCAAGTGAAAAGGAGAAAATGTACCTAGCAGCAGCAGAGGGTTTACTTACTGTACTAAGACAAATAGAAATTACTTTCATGTATCATATCACAAGACGTACAGGCTATCTATTGGAATGCAGACACTTTTCTAAAAGACAAAAGATGTGTATCTGTAAGCCAAGAGATACTGTGAGAAGCTCACAGAGTCAACAAAACTGGGGTCTTCCCAGTGATTCCTTCTCAGTAACCTCTGCAGGATTCCCTTCTTGGAAAGATTTCTAAGAAGATTCCTCCCAAAGTGACCACAGACCAAAAGATGCTAATAAATAATAATGTGAGGTTCTAATGTCATTTGGCAGATGGTCAATGACTCAACTTGTGCAATTCCCTCTGTTTGCTCTTTTTGTCTCTAATTCCACAGCCTTATCTGGGCCTCACTGTTACCAAGAGAACTGCCTCCTACCTCAACCTCTTCCATCTCTCCCCAGTCTAAAATGCCAGTTTGATTGTCCTAAGTCTGTTTAAAATAACCAAGTAGCTGGCTCTCTGCTGCCTTCAATATGAATTCTCTAGCTTCCTATATGGGTACTAGACTCTCTACACCCTCAGGTCTTTTGGGTCTTCTACCCAACACTCATTCCTATTAAACAGCTTGCCCTTGCCTACCTGGAACTAACTCCCTCTCTTCTTCCTCCAAGATATAACTGAAGAACCATCTCTTCTCTGAATCCTTTACCAAAATCTGCCTCCAAGTACATCTTCAAGGTAAGAACTGCACATAGCATCTTACCATGTGTCTGCCACATGATAAGATGGCAAATATTCAACAAATAAATGATTGGATACATGAAATAATAAATTATTTAAAACTAAATAGATTTTTTTTCCAAACAGAGAACCAAATATTTGGCAAGAAAGATGAACATAGAAGACAACAAAAATCTGCTCAATTACTGCATTTAACTGTCTCCCTTTCTAGAATGTGATCATAACAAAATCCAAGCACAAGGGTCCTAAATCATAGGGTATGTCTTGTCACTTTTACATATAAGACCTTTGATAGCCCATCACTGTTTCCTAAATTAATAGCAAGCTATTCATGTTAGTGTTAAAAAAGTTTTACAAAAACAAAATTAAAAATAAACATGACTCTTTACAATATAAAAGTAACACATTTATCTTTACTGAGTCAGACTTGACAACTCCACTCACAGAACCCATCTCTTACGAAAATTCCTACCTTTGTTTCATCTCCTTCACATTAAATGTCTCCCACTCAAGCCAATTTAAGTGTCATCTCTTTCCTAAGTTGGTTCAACAAGAAGCTGCCTCTCCCTCCACAACTCCACTAGCATCTTTTTGATGGCGATCACATCCCAGCTTATGGCAGGGTTGTACAGTTGCCTCATCCTCTTCCTGAACCTCATGCTTCTACAGGTCAGAAGCCATATTTTAATCTCTCTCTATAGACAAGCCTTGTTCCAATGAATACCCAACAAAAGTCTACCAAATGTAACTGAAACAAAATTGCCAAATTACTTGCAAAGTGATAGCCTGTATCCTGCAATACAACAGAGCTTGGGTGGACCTTGAGTCAAAAAAAAAAAAAAAAAAAAGAGGAGAAAGGAAGGAAAGAAAGGTAACCTAGAGGGAAAGAGGAAAGTGCATATACTCTAAATCTAGTTTCAATGTAGGTATCAGAAAGACTACATAGACAATATACTGATTTTTTTTTAGTGGCAAGCAGATGCACATATATCCAGACTATGAAATAAAGACATTCACTGTTTTTCACAGAAGGCCAGTGCTTAAAGATAATGCTGAGACAGATGGCCCTAAGATCATCCCTCTGCTACTATTTGGAGAACTATAGGTACATATAATATGAAGAAGCTGATTTAATCATCAGATACCCAAGTAATATCTCCTGCCTCAATGTAACCCAAAATCTGACATTTTTAAGATTGCTGTACTGCCTAAAATTCTATCAACCACTGGATTTACACAGGTGCAAATATATCATCTTCTTAAATGTGTATTTTCTATCCAGCAATGGTCATTATCTAGTTTCAGACCAATCTCTCTACTGAAAAAAAAATGGGTAAAACATAAAAAGCCTCAAATTTTATGCTCAAAAAGTATTGAAGACTTGATGTACCTTAACTTGGAAAAGAAAGCCCAAAGGGATGAGTCCAACATTTGACATCTTTTGTCTCCTTCAGGCAGTTGCCAATAGAAAAGTAGTGTCTGAAATGCTGAGAGGTTGAGCAGAAGACAGCAGAAAGGCTGAAAAGCTGAGAAGAGATTTTATATAACATTTAACAGTAAAGTAACAAAAACTGGAATTTGAGGTCAGTTGAAGAGAAATCCTAATGAACACAGATTTTCATTTAGGATACTAAAAGACTCTATTCTAAAATAAGTAGTAAATTGAAGAACATTAGTTCTCAAAGGACTGGAGCACAGCTTTGAGTTACTTACACCCCTAACTGAATTGAGGTGATTTTCTCCTAATATAGATATTTGTTCCCTGTCAAAAACAAAGGAAATCTCTAGAGGAAAATCACACCACATCCAGAGCCTCAAATCATCTCTAAAACTTTATATATGCAGTATCTACCATTCAATCAAAAATAAACAGGCATATGAAATGATAAGAACTGACTTTGAAAACCTAGGAAAAGAGCATCACATAAACAGACACAAGAAGTTAATTGAAATTATCAAAAAATAAATTTAAACTGTGATTAGTACCTTCAAAAAACAAAAGTACAAGATAGATAACTTAAATAGAGAATGGATAAATTTTTAAATGATCAAATATAAATTCCCATTAGATTATAAAATAAAATAATTAAAGTTAATAATTCAGTCTGCTAAAGGGAAGATTAATGAATTGGTACACAGGACATCTATATAACTTTCAAAAGTCAGCAATATTTTCTACTGTTAGAAGTCAGGATAGTGGGTACCTTTAGGAAGAAGAGTCCCCCCTTCTTCCCATAGTGCTAGGAGAAGAAGAAGGGGGTTTCTGGGATGCTAATAGTGTTCTACTTTTGACTTATGTAGTATTCCCAGGGGTCTCTTTGTGATAAGTTATCGGGTTGTACTCTTATGTATCACTTATCAGGGATGCTTTACTATTTTATAAGTGTTTACTTAATATAAAATCTTGTATTTATATTTTGTCTTTAATAAAAAATTGTATTTATTAATACATTTACTGTTATAATAAGTTACATGGGCTAACTCTCAATCATACTTCAGTGCAAATTCATTGAACTGGTTTGTTTTTCTCCTAACATCCATTTGAGATGAACTGTACTGAGTGAATGACAATTTTTACTAAGGACAAACAAGAATAAAATTTTGTGTTCTAAAGGACAAAATAAATAAACATATTTAGAATGTTGAGACATAATTTGTAAATTGACAATGACTTATGACAACTTCTTTGAAGAAGACAATGTTAGAGCAAGTCAAATGAAATGTCAATTCAAGAATTAATAGTCAAAGCCATCCACAAGACACATTGATATTTAATATTTTCCATAACTTAGCCTAATTAGGTAAGAATTGTGCTGAAATCCATAATTTTAGCATCCAAAATTATGACTTACAGCTAAGATTCTCCAACAGCACTTCTGACTATTCTAAAACTCTGCTAGAGCCAAGTTGATTGAATATATTTCTCAGGACCAGAGGGTTTCATTTTAGGGAAAGACTAAGCTCTTGCAAACCACCACTCCTACAGATAACAAAATGAGCTCCGGGCAAAACACAAGCAACAACAGTCTACATTGGGGACTTCAGAGAATGAAGAATAGCCAGCAGTCTGTGGAGAAGTATGAAAACAGCGAGGAAGACCAGAGCAACCGTGGAGTTGCCCTTTCTATGGGCATTGCTTTAAGGAAAAGTCATGCAGCATGAGTGGGTGAAAACATGTTGAAAATGCACCAACTTTCTGACTTAAAGACACAGTGATGGGGCCTATAGCAAGCCTCCAGTGTGAGAGGATAAATGCCAAGAAAGGTAGATTTGGAAAAAGGACCTCCCAACTTCTAGGTAAACTACTCTGCGTCTCTAAGGACTCCCACACTGAGCAAGGAAAGGCCAGATTATAGGCTTGCCAGGTAAAAATGAAAGAGCTGAAGGTTTATTTGAACTACTCCTTTCCACAGGTGAGAGAATTTTTAGCTAGCCTCTAACCAAGATAATTGTCTACTTTAGAAAATTAATACTTTTCATAAAATTATAACAATCCAGAATCTTCACAGCAAAACATTCATGTCATTCAGGACACAAGCCCAAATCATTCAATATATGACAAGTAGAAAACCATGATCCATTCTCAAAGGAAGAACAATCAATAAAGTTTAATCCCAAGTTCACTCTGAATGTTGCAAAGGCAAACAAGAATAAAATTTTGTGTTCTAAAGGACATAAATAAATATATATTTTAATTTTGTGTTCTAAAGGACATAAATAAATAAACATATTTAGAATGTTGAGACATAATTTGTAAATTGACAATGACTTATAACAACATTATAAGTGCCCCCTTAGCCATGGTTTTACTTTCCAAGGTTTCAACGACCCTTAGTCAATCACAGCCCGAAAATATTAAATAGAAAATTCCTGAAATAAAAAAATGCATACATTTTAAATTGTATACCATTCTGGGTACCATGATATAATTTTACATAGTCCTTCCTCCTTCCACCAGGCATGGGAATCATCCCATTTTCTACTGTATCCACTGTGAATGTTACCCACTCCAAAGTCACTTTGTCTTGGTTATCAGATCATTTGAGGTGGTATTGCATTGCTTATGTTCAAGTAATCATTATTATATAGTAATTCATTGCTATGTGACAGTACCTAGGCAATTCACCTCATGTCATCTCATCCCATGGGCATTGTATCATCTCACATCAGGACAAGAAGAAGGCTATATACAGTGCAATAAGAAATTTTGAGAGACAGCACACTGACATAACTTTATTACAGTATATTTTTATAATTATTCTATTACATTATTAGTTATTATTATTAATTTCTTACTGTGTCTGATTTAGAAATTAAACTTTATCAGAGTTGGATGTGGTAGTGCACACCAATTATAACCCCAGTTACTCAGGAGGCTAAGGTAAGTCTAGCCTAGAAAAAATAGCAAGTACCAATCTCAAAACAAAAACAACAAAAACCCCTTTATCATAGGAACACATCTATAGCTAAATGCATAGAACATAACAGAAATATCAATGGTTTCAGGTATCCACTCAGGGTCTTAGAATATTTCTCCTGCAGCTAAGGAAAATAAAAATAAAGACTATAAAGTGGCTTTTATAACTATGCTCCATATAATAAACAAAAATGCACTCACAAAATATTAAAAGAAATTCTTAACAAGGAAATCAAAAACTGCCAAAACATGGCAATTCTAGAACTGAAAATACAATATTCAAATTTTCTTTTAAATCACAGGAGGGGCTTGTTAGCAGAATACAGAATACGAAGACATTTTCAGATAAAAGATAAAAGAACCTGTTACCAGCAAGTCTGTACTTTAAAAAGTGCTAAATTAAGAAGTTCAGTCTGCAAGAAAATCAGGCTAAAAGGAAATTATTAGAAAGCATCAAAAATAGTAAGCATCTGGGGAAATTTACTATTTTTTTCTATACACATACTATACAGGCACTGAGACATTTACAATTTCAGAATTTTAGGACTGCAGAGACATTAAGGTGATGTATTACCAGCACCTCATATTTTCAGAGGAAATGTCTGAGGCTCAGAAAGGTAGTGCTTAAGGCCATAAAAGCAAGCAGATGTCTCCAAGACAACCTGGCATATAGACTCTCCTTATGCTACTTTAATCCCTCAACACCAGCTCCAAGACACATTGCAGGTCCAGCGCCCATCAGGAACTCTTCACAGTCTCAACTTCTCTTTGCTTCTGTTTCTTAATCTGTAAATGGGCTTTAAAATGGCACCTTCCTGGCAAGGTTCTCATGAGCGTTTAAAGTCAAAACAGAACCAGTTCTTTGAACACTGCCTTGAACACAGAAGATGCAATATTGCACCCAACCATGTTAACACTGCCTGTCTGCATTTTCCAAAGCCTGCTACTTCTTCCTGCTGGCTTGTTTCAAGAGAAGAAACAAAGGGTCAAAGTGGAATACTGTTTATCTGTGCTCCATGAAGTTTAAATATGCTGTGTTTAAAATTTTTTTCAACTAAAAGTGTTTGTAAATTTTCCTGTGATTTCTTCTTAACCCATGAGTTGTTCAAAGACGGCAATGATAGACTGGAGGTTTGACTTGCTCTGGCTCCACTGACTATGGCCCCATCTTGGCCTGAGAACACCTGAGTGAGAATGTGAGAACAGCAAGAGCCATTTCCAGCTCTGGAACCCTTACCACAGGCAGGCAGCCATTAGCAAGAAAAGTAAAGTGCAGCTTTACTTTTGTCCAAGCCCAAGATAAATGCCAAAGTAAAAAAGAAAAAAAAAATGGAATTTAGAAAACACAGTATTTCAGTAGTCCATCACTGATCACATAAGAAAGTTCAAGATCGCCACAAAAGCTGTCACTTTACTAAGCATTATTGCCTAAGGACCCATAAAATTTTCTGTATTCTTTATTTTTCAAGTCTGTTAATCATAGCACAATTCACACCCCAATTTGAACTGACCTAGACAGCAAGAATTTTAAAATAAAGCAAGGCTTGCTGGGCATGGTGGTGCATGCAGTAATTCCAGCTACTCTGGAAGACGAGGCAAGAGGATCACAAACTTGAGACCAGTCTGAGCAACTTAGCAAGACCCTGTCTGAAAATAAAAAAAGTAAAAAGGACTGGAGATACTGTCCAGTGGTAGAGTACCCCTGGATTTAATCCCCAATACTGAAAAAATAATAATAACAAATCAAGTTTTATAACAAACTGTATAACGAGAGACTAATGTAATTTGTAATTAAGCTTGAAGGCAATGATATACTTACATTCCCTGTGAACCAAGTAAGCAGAATATGTAAAATAAAAGTGTATCAGGGGGATGGGGTGGCATTTCATTTTACAACAGATTTCTTAGACACAGAAGACCAGAACATTCATGAGTTTGCTCCATAATTTTATTTAAAGTCAGGGTTGTTGCTGAGGCTACCAGTCTGCTTACCATTTCTTCAACATAAGGGTAAAGCATGTCTCCAAAGTATTCTGTAGCTTCAATTGGAAGTTGTGCTGGCAAATTGTCAATAGAACACATCAGAATCCCAGAGCCTTCAACACTAGGAAAAGCAATATGCTTTATTCAGATGTACAAAACATTATTAGTAAGCTCTAACTTCTCCTGATGTCTCCTCCACTATATTTGCTTCATTAGTTTTCATAATTCTGTACAAAATATATAATAATATAAACAAAACCTTTTTTTCTTTAGCAACCCATCTCCCACTTAAATATAGTATATGTGTATTGAAGTATTCAAATTTGCATGTGGTTTTTCTATAAAAAATTTTAACATGATTAAGCATCTCTTTCCAAATACATATGCCTTTATAAAGAAGTAAAACTGAGTACTTCAGACTCATATATCAAGGTAAGGAAGTGATGTATTATTATGCATCATTCACCATCTAACTGCTTTAACAAACTTACCTATCATGAATAATATGCTGGTCAGCGTCATACATGCAAAAAGGATGCTCTATTGTAGTACACTCCGTCATGAAATCTATAGATCCTCCTGTGTCCGCTGAAATGTCACATATTGCCACAAGTCTGAAATCAATATCAGTACTTAGATAAGAGGATGGAATTCTGAAGCTTCCAACAAGACTAACAATGAATTACAATGAAAGATGCTTAGAACAATGTTCCATGTGGGTGCCAAATATTTTCCAGGCACTTGGGCTCTTTTTCTTATAGTTCAGTCTTTAAGACACTGTGAGGATCTGAGATATAAGAATCATCCCAGTATACAGTTTAGTCTTTACAAGAAAAAAAATAAAGGAATGGAAGGAGAGAAGAATAAAGGGAAGGAGTGAAAACTAAATAAAATTGGAAAATACCTTCCCTAGAAAAATCATTGACAGCAGACTGGTTATAGTTAAACCAGTTAATCATCTCTAAATAACTGGTAAAGTTTCAATTGCACTATTTCCACTTACTTAGTGCAACGGGCCCTCTACATCATGAATTCCACATCTGTAAATCCAAACAAGACTCAAAAAAATAATTGAAAAGAAAATTATACCTCTGCTCATCATGTACAAATATCTTTCCTTGTCATTATTCACCAAACAATTCAGCAAACAATGATATGGTTCAGTCTTTAAGACACTGTGCTATTACATAGCATTTTAATTGTATTAGGTAGTATAAGTGATCTAGAGATGATTTAAGTGTACAGGAGATATGCATAGGTTATATGCAAGCATTCACTATTTATATAAGAGACTTGAGTGTCTGCAGATAGTGGTTTTCACAGAGTTCTAGAAAAAAATTCTCTCTAGATACAAATGAGTATACTATGTGATTTTACATGTAATTACATGGAAATCTAGGATTGTGAACAAAAGTTTCAACCCAATATTTGAAAGCCTTTAGAGGTTGGTAGTAATTTTTCTATTCAATCTTTAATTACCACATGCCTACATAAATACTATGGATAGACTGTCCCACTCAGTATCTTAAATTATACATTAGCTCCATATTTACCAAGCTTCAATTGGAAGTTGTGCTGGCAAATTGTCAATAGAACACATTATTACTTGAAATTCTCCTTTTTCTCATTTCTCCCCAGCAAGGCTTTGCTGGGCCCAGTGTGTTAGCCACAAGACAGGTACTGTTAGGGACACTATGCTTACAAGGGCCTGGAGGGCTGCTGCCCCTTTAAATGACTGTTAACACGACTTCAAAGTTGTTTTTTATTTCTTTGTTTGCTTCAGATAAAATCCTTCAGACAAAATTCCAAGGAACCAGCCAAAATTGCCAAATCATGCTGACCCATGCATTTTAGGTGACCTAAACTTTGTTCGTTTTAATATTAGCTTCTCTGCCCAGAGGCATTCCCATTATCTTTTGAACATGTCATGTAGGAAGAAGCATGGCTTCAAACTGAGTATGCTTCTACATATGATGATGACAACTCTTTCCTATATGAATATGCATGAATTTCAAAAAAAAAAATGTCTCTTGCTTTCTTGGCTCAGAGAATTATTCCCAATGTTCTCCTTACTAACTGCAGGTAAGAAACTTTTCTTCACTCTCTATCTCCTGGTTGTGCTTGTGGGCTTTGCACTCAAAGGGAAAACCCTTGTGTTTGGTTACTAGTGCTCCCACTTTCTTTAAACACCCCTGATATTGTTGCTCCTACCATTCCCTAGCCATTTGCCTGATATCAGCTGCATACCTGAGAGCAGCAAATGTTGTTTTACTCTTATCTATCCCTTAGTTTAGCAGAGTGCTAACAGACAAGTTGTTTGACAAATATTGGTTGATTGATTGATTCGTTCAACATTTAATAATTATTTGAATGCCTATTCTATATCAGGCAATGTACCCAGTGCTTGTGGCCATGATAAATGATACCTATCTTTAAGGAAATGAAGTTCTAATAGGAAAAAGAAAATTTTAAACACAAGAAAATAAATAATCATGAATTTAGGAGGGAAAAGGAAGAAAAAATGAGAGAGATGGGAATGGGATGCAAGAGAAGACTTCTGAGGAGGTTCCTCAAGATCCCTATGGAATTGCAGGAGTCAGAAGAAAGGTTTAAGGAGGGAGGGTTAACTGTGCCATATGTTGCTAAGACGGCAAGTCAGTCATAAACAACCAAGTTCTCTGATATGTAGGAACATTATAAGTTTGACTTCCCTAACAATGTATGCTGCTACTAAAAACTTCCATTAGTGCTGAAATAAAATTCTTACCTGTGAGGTAAGGCAGGGCAGCCTTCAACAGCAACAACTGAGGACTTGACTGGAGCCAAGAGACTTTGAGCATCGTGGCGGGTTAATAGGCGAGGAGTGTTTTGTTCCCAGTAGATTCCATTAATTAAACAAGTTGTATAAGGTGCAATCTGTAAAGTTCACATTCAACAAAACAGGAGATAGCCTATTTTAATACCCTGTGCTACCTATCAATAAAACCCCACAGAAACAATATTACTTCTAATGAATATAGCTACCTTTTGAAGCAAAGATAAAAATACCTTCCCAGATTTCAAAATATAATTACCCTCATTAGGGAAGAAAATATGAACATAATAATTACTCTAATAGGGTTGGGGTTGTGGCTCAGTGGTACAGCCTGGCATGCATGAGGCACTGGGTTCAAACCCAGCACCACATAAAATAAACTAAATAAACAAAATAAAGGTATTGTGTTCATCTACAACTAAAAATATTTTTTAAATAAATATACTAATGTTTGTGTCTATTGCATAGCAAAGAAGAGAGAATCAAATAACCTAAGATACCAGTAAGGTGTGACCTAAATCATACTACTTCAACTTTACTGAGATGTTTTACTTACCTGCTAGATGGGGATAATGTACACCCTATTCCTCAAAAGAATGCTATGATGATCAAATCAGATAACTTCTGGAAGCTCCATTGAGAAATGTACTGCATAAACATGGTAACCAAGTCACTACCAGTCTCATATGACATCCAATCACCATACCTCCATGCCAGGGGATATGAATGGGGGGAAATTTACTAGATTCAAAATTTTTCAGCTCAAAATTAGTTTCATACATTTTTGCACGAAACTTAAGCATCTCAATCAGAAGGTAAACAGATATAACATCAGTCCATGCTGTACTACTTAAATTTCATACCAGAATCAAACATTGTAAATTATGTAGAGCATTCTTTTCACAATATACATATACATTTTAGTGTGCTTAATTTTTCATTTGTTAGTTTATTTTTAAGAGGATTTTTGCATGACTAATGACTATAAAACACACAAATAAATTTTATTTCTTAAGCTAGGTGTGGTAGTGAATGCCTTTAATTCCAGCAACTCGGGAGGCTGAGGCAGGAAGATTGCAAGTTCAAGGCCAATCTCTGCAACTGAGTGAGGCTCTGTCTCAAAATAAAAAAGAGTTTGGGATGTGACTCAGTGGTTAAGCACTTCTGGGTTCAATCCCCATACCCAAAATGAATAGATAAATAAATAAATAGTGGTTTTTAGAAGGTGAGAAAAGTGTGTCCCATCAGAAGGACTTGTTGTGTAAGCAGCTCTCTTGTACAATGATTATGTAGCCAAACTATCTCCCCCTGACCCCTTGTAAGCATCACGTGCATTTTAAGATGACTGGCTACTATGGTTTGGATGTAGAGTGTCCCTGAAGTTAAAAGCTTATTCTTAGCCCATGACACTAGTTGGAGGGGAATAGAACTTTTTAGAGGTAGAGCCTGGTCTTCAGGTCCCTGGGACTGTGCCCTCAAAGGGAATATGAAGAATTTGGTGTCTTCTGCCTTCTCTTTCCCTCTTTCTTTTCCAATTCGAGATGTTAGTGCTCACTCTGACATGTGTTTCTACCATTGTCTCCTGTCATTTGTCCTCACTTGAAGCCAAAGCAATTGGGGTTGCCCTATCTTGGGCTTAAACCATCAAAACTGTGAGCTAAATAAATCTTTCCTCTTTTAAAGTAAGTCGACTCAAGTATTTTTTGTAGTAATACAAAGCTAACTAATACCCCCCCCAAAAAAAAAGAAAGAAAGAAAGAACAAAGGATACTGTGAGTAGTAAGTGTTATTATAACTATATCTAGATATATTTAGGAAGCTCTGGGACTGATTGACTGGCAGAGGTTGAAAGAGTTTGGAAGAGCAAGCTAGAAAAAGTCTAGAATGCTCTCCAAGTGGAACATTATGGGGCCATGGTGGCTTCCACTGAGATTTCAAAGGAAAGCCTGGAAACTAGACAAAAGTTTCATGTAGGGCTGAAGTCTCTGTGGGGACTATTGATAAGATGATGCTTATTGGAATTGTGGGAATGGAGTCAAAGAGAGGACCCCAGAAGGATAGAGCAACCCAAAGTGTGCAACAGCTGCTAGGGAAAGCTTCGAGCAGCATGCCATATAAGCCATGGAGAGCTGCAGACATCAGTGTGCAGTCCATGAATACAGCCATGTGGGGCAACAAAGCCAGCTGGGTAGAGCTGCCCAAGGCCTTAGGGGCCCAACTCAGGCCCCAGTGTGCCTGCCATGCTGGACTGGAGGTTTAGGATTTAATATCTGCCTGCTGGATTTCACTTACTTTGGGTGAATTATCCCTTTTCACTTGCCTGTTCCCTGCTTTTGGAATAGAAGTTATACTCCATGCCTGTCCTGCCATTTTATCTTTGAAATATATAGCTGGAGGAGTTTGCCTTTTGTTCCAGATGAGCCTTGGGAATCTTTGAATTAATGCTGGCTGACTTAAGCCTCTGGGACCATTGGGGATGGAATGCTTTATGTTGAATGTGAGGACATGAGTTTGAGCAGACCAGAGATAAAATGCTATGGTTTAAACATGGTTTGTTCCTCTGAACTCATGCAGAAGTGTGACCTCCAATGTTTTATATTAATGGTTTTTAGAGAGTGGAAACTGAATCCATCCATGGTGTTTATAAGTGGAGCCTTTAGCAATTGAGTAGATTGGATTAGGCCAACAGGGTGGAGCCCCCCAAATTAATTCTTGGTGGTATTATAGGAGAGGGAAAGCGGCTGCATGGAGAGTGGGACACATGCTCTCCCACCACAACATGATACAGCCAAGGGGGACCACCACCAGAATGTAAGCCATGCTGTTTGGTCTGCCAGACTACAAATCTGTGCTTAATAAGCCACTCTTCTTTATAAAATTACTCTGTCCTTGGTGTTTTTTAAATAGCAATGGAAAGTTAATACACCAGCTGAGTTTATGATTGCAATTTGTGGCCAGAGAAAGGATAAACCCATGTTAGATCAAACCTCATAGACATTGTACTTTGCCAAAAGCACTAACTAATCCAGGATTATACAGAGTCAACAATCCATAGAAAATAGTTTAGAGCTTTTGGGCACAGGCAGACTCAACGTAGAAACAGATATCAAACCAAAGAACATACCCACAGAAACCCCAAAACCACTAAGGAAGGGCCACTCCAAATACCAGTAAAAGCCAGCAACTCCTAAGACCAACTCATGATTCACAAAGGACTCCCAGCTAGCGATATGAAGAAGTGAAAACCCATGTGCATGTTTATAATTTCTCTCCTTGAAAAGAGCCTAACTACAGTGCACCATAAGCAGTGACTCCCAAGCTGAATGTGATACTCACATCAGTATTAAAACGACTTATGTACCGCTCAGGATGTTTGTCATACTCTACAGGGTCATACACACCATCTGTTTTCCTGACAAGATGATGATGTCGACTTAACACCGTCCCATACACTTTCCTGAGGTCTTGCAGAGGAAAAAGAAATTAACAAACTGGGTGACAAATGATAATGATGCATGGTGATAAAAACACTATAACACAGATACTGTAAAATGGTACAGACAGTCTTCCCCCTCCCCTTACCTCCAGTTTGGGAAACTTCCTTTAATTCATGGGGCTCCACATATTCACAGGGCAGTTCATTAAAGATTTCTTGGGCTCCCTGTAAAAAATGTTTCAAGTAAACATCTAAAAATCAATTTTAAAAAAGAGCCAAAGCAGTTTCCGGTAAAGATTCCAATTGTTTTCCCCACAATTTTATAACTGAACTTGCCTGGCCCTGCAACCATAGCTGCAGCATAGAAGTACAGATGAACTTCTTGCACACAGCCTGCAAACCAGCTTTATTCCAGTTTTTAAAAGCATGCATTAGAAGGGGCTTTAGACTTTTTTTTTTCACTAAAGTTACTCAGAAAAGCAACAATAGTGTTTAGAAATATAGATACAATACAATATATCTATTTCTTTTTTTATTCATTGCAGAAGAAAAAATTAGATGGCTACCTCACAATATAATAGTAGCAGAGATGTCCTCTTTGTAAGATATTTTCATTAAAGGTCTATTTTTCAATCATAAGTTTCTGAGGGAGATTACAAATGTATTCTAAAACCACCTCAAGAGGAAGTATTAAATACTTTCTTGAATTACTCTAATATCTTACTGGCAAAACTCCAAGTAGTCTTGAAAAATGTATATACTGGAGTTACTTCCAAACTTTTGGACATGTCAGTGATGAAGGAAAACTAAATCACCCTAAGAACAATGTTACATACTTCACAATTAGTATCTCAAGAAAGACAGAAACAGAGAAAGGAAGAAAGGGAGGGGGAAATGGAGGAGGAGAAAGAAAGGAGAGAAAGAGAAATAAAGAGTATTTCAAACCTCTGATAGAGCAGAATTCACCAAAAGCAAAGAAAATGTTTGGACCATTATTGTTCTTTGCTATAAGAAAAATTTGTAGTTAATTAAAATACTGAAGATAGAATGTCCATTCTCTATTGGAAACAGGCACAGAATGGCCCAACTTCATGTCTCCAATTGCTTTACAGAAGGAAGACACATGAAATTTACCTTGGATACATTACCAGTCCCTGTGAATACAAATGTTAAGGGCCCTATCGACTTTGGCATTAAACCCAGAGATATTTCATAGCCAGCATCACGGACAGCTTGCACAGCCTGGCTGCTATTCCTGTAGTTATGAGCCATGCCAAGATGCTGAAAGCAAGCACACACGATTCAAGTTAGTCTAGTAGCTGACATATTTTTCTATTCTTAAAGTGTTATGTATGCTTTCAAAAAAAAAATAAACAAAAGAAATATCTCTCACCATAAAAGGTGTGTGATGTCCCAAAGCAAGGAGCCTTAAACCCATTCCATGTAAAATGTTGATCATCCCTATTGCAGAGTCAGACCAACAGAAAGACAATTAATGAGTGACGTTGAATATCAATGTACAAAATAAATTCTACTCTTAGGCATTAATCAAGAGAAAGTACAAATTTTTCTCTTTGCCCATTTGTCCATGTGCTCAGTGCCTGGGGAAGCATAAACATAGTAGCTCAGATTCAGAAGGGGCTTCAGTAGATCTTATCCATTTCTTCAGCTTTCTGCCATCCAATGTCCTAACCCAGTAGCATCATTTATCCCTTTTACTGTTGATCCTGGTAAAGTGGAGTATCCTCTTCTCACCTAGAGTTAATCTCTCCTTGACGAAAGATCCCATCCCTTCCCTTCTTCCCAGGGAATTTACTCTTGAACCACTCCCTTATCTTGAACCACTACCTATTCCTCTCTACCAGTTCATTCTTTTTTTTTAATTTATTCTTTTTACTTATATATAACACCAGGATATGCCCTGAAATAATCATAAAAGCATGGAACCCAACACACTCCAATTCAGTCCCTAGTGTTTCCCCCACCTTATCCTTAAGCACCCTCCCTCAAACCCACCATCCCTCTTCAAACCATTTACAGTTTACTTTTTTGTTGTTGTTATCAAATTCATGTCCTGTGGACACACTCAATGCCAGGACCCACCATGCTGTGTCCTTGCATGCTCATAAGAAAGTTCGATCATATTCGATCCATTCTTCTTCCCTTTTCCTGTCCCTTCTTCCTCCTCCTCAATCCCCTTTGTCTACTCCACTAATCTTTCCTCTATTTTGATGAATTCCCTCTCTACTGGTTCATTCTTATCAACATGTAAACATGCTCCCATCTCTCCCATACCAAAATCAAAGTTGTCATTGACCCTAGGGCTCCCACCAGCTGTTTAATAACCTAAATCACTAAATTTGGTAGGCACTTTTCAGATCTCTCAACTTCCTTGCCAGAAGTATTTGGCATTGTAGACCTCCTCTTCAGTCAAACACTCTCTCTCTCTCTCTCTCTCTCTCTCTCTCTCTCTCTCTCTCTCTCTCTCCAGCATTCCTACTTGAAATGTTTCAGCCTGCTTCTTTCTATGCCCATCTTGTCATCCTCAGGATTACATCCTGGGCTCCTCAATAACTATGTTTTCTTCATAAATCTTCTCATCCAGTTCTAAACTTCAAGTACTATCTACTTATCTTATCCAAGTGGATGACCCCAAGTCTGTACCTCCAACGTGAATTTTTCTTTTTAATTTCTCACCTAGCCAGTCATCTTTTGTATGTCTCCATTTGAAATCCTTCAGACACCTAAAACTCAGCAGGCTTGTAGCAAAGACCTCAGCATCCATTCCCCCTTCTTTTTAGGGCTATAACTTTCCCTGCACCACTCCCCAACACACACATATGCACTCACATTCCTACCAAGTTTTCTTCCATCTTTTTTTCTGAAGTCAACTTTTAAAGAAGTAATCTCTACACAATAAAATGCACCAAGTGTATAGTTTGATAATTATTAACAAATATGCTCAACTGTGTTATCACCATAATCAAGGCCCTATTGCTATTTCTGACTATATGCATTAGGTTTTTCTACTGCTTCATATCAATGAAAAAATAAGCACATACTCTTTTGTTGGGTGTCTGCTTTCCCTTGGCATAATAGTTTGAGATCTGTAACAGTATTTTGTTTCTCGTTGTTGCTGAAGTTTTATGTATTATATAATTATTAATGTATTAATCCATTGTCTCTTGACAGACATTTGTGTTATTTCTAGGCTATTCTGGATGGTATCCATATATAAAAATTATTTGTATAAAATGCTGCACTTCTCTTCATAAACACCTACATGTAGAATTTGTACACTGATATTCAACTTTTTTGTTTGTTTGTTTAGTTTTAGTCATGTTTTGTTTTCTTTTGGTGGTTTTAGTAATCTTGATGTTGTTGTTACAATTTGGGGAATCAAAGCCAAGACCAAGTCCTTGCACATGCAGATAGCTCCCACTAATCTGTATCTTTCAAGGATAGATACAAATTATCATCTGTTATCTGTATCTCAAATTTGAGATGAATAATCAACGGAGGTCTCCCCATAACTCCTACAACTCCTTCTATATTATAAAATTTAATTTTGTGTTACTTTAATAGAACTTATTTGTGTGTTGGGTAAGGGAAGAAAAGAAGTGGGAGTTAAAATTGAATACAAATGAATTGGTTTTTAAGTGAAAAGAATGTTATAATTTCAAAATTTGCTTTTTTTTCTTTTTTCTTTTACCATTTCAAAAGCATATGAATTAGGGTATACTAATAGATGACAAAATGAATTTTCTGAAATCATTACTTTTTTAAAGTATATAATCTTCAGAAGTTTTCCAGCATATTTGAGTGAGAATCATTTGAATGAATGACAGAGAATATAATTTATAGAAGCATATCAGGATTCCATTTTACACAATTAAATAATGTACTATTAGACATATTTTTTGAGAAATGCAGTTTAAAAAGAGTTCGACCTCAAGGAGCAAAGACAGACCTGTCCAGATGTAATAGCAGTGACATAAACCACAATGAGAAGTCTTCCATTTTGTATAACAAGGTCAAACAAATATCCAGGTCATGACTTTCCCATTAGATCTTCGAGTAGTCTACTCTGATGGAGTCACAATATCGTGGTGTTTCTCAGCTAAATCTAGTTCAAAGTACTAGCCGGTTTTTGTTACTATTGCTCTGTAATATAGTTTGAAGTCTGGTATCGCTATACCGCCTGATTCACACTTCCTGCTTAGCATTGTTTTTGCTATTCTAGGTCTTTTATTTTTCCATATGAATTTCATGATTGCTTAACAGGCGGGTGGACCAATGGTACAGAATAGAGGACACAGAAACCAATCCACAAAACTACAACTATCTTATATTTGATAAAGGGGCTAAAAGCATGCAATGGAGGAAGGATAGCATCTTCAACAAACGGTGCTGGGAAAACTGGAAATCCATATGCAACAAAATGAAACTGAATCCCTTTCTCTTGCCATGCACAAAAGTTAATTCAAAATGGATCAAGGAGCTTGATATCAAATCAGAGACACGCCGTCTGATAGAAGAAAAAGTTGGCTACGATCTACATACTGTGGGGTCGGGCTCCAAATTCCTCAATAGGACACCCATAGCACAAAAGTTAATAACTAGAATCAACAAATGGGACTTACTCAAACTAAAAAGTTTTTTCTCAGCTAAAGAAACAGTAAGAGAGGTAAATAGAGAGCCTACATCCTGGGAACAAATCTTTACTCCTCACACTTCAGATAGAGTCCTAATATCCAGAGTATACAAAGAACTCAAAAAATTAGACAATAAGAGAACAAACAACCCAATCAACAAATGGGCCAAGGACCTGAACAGACACTTCTCAGAGGAGGACATACAATCAATCAACAAGTACATGAAAAAATGCTCACCATCTCTAGCAGTCAGAGAAATGCAAATCAAAACCACCCTAAGATACCATCTCACTCCAGTAAGATTGGCAGCCATTATGAAGTCAAACAACAACAAGTGCTGGCGAGGATGTGGGAAAAAGGGTACACTTGTACATTGCTGGTGGGACTGCAAATTGGTGCAGCCAATTTGGAAAGCAGTATGGAGATTTCTTGGAAAGCTGGGAATGGAGCCACCATTTGACCCAGCTATTCCCCTTCTTGGTCTATTCCCTAAAGACCTAAAAAGAGCATGCTACAGGGACACTGCTACTTCGATGTTCATAGCAGCTCAATTCACAATAGCAAGACTGTGGAACCAACCCAGATGCCCTTCAATAGACGAATGGATTAAAAAAATGTGGCATTTATACACAATGGAGTATTACTCTGCATTAAAAAATGACAAAATCATAGAATTTGCAGGGAAATGGATGGCATTAGAGCAGATTATGCTAAGTGAAGCTAGCCAATCCCTAAAAAACAAATGCCAAATGTCTTCTTTGATATAAGGAGAGTAACTAAGAACAGAGTAGGGACGAAGAGCATGAGAAGAAGATTAACATTAAACAGAGATGAGAGGTGGGAGGGAAAGGGAGAGAAAAGGGAAATTGCATGGAAATGGAAGGAGACCCTCAGGGTTATACAATAGAACATACAAGAGGAAATGAGGGGAAAGGGAAAAATAATACAAGGGGGAGAAATGAAGGTCAGTAGAGGGGGTAGAGAGAGAAGAGGGGTGGGGAGGGGAGGGGAGGGGGGATAGTAGAGGATAGGAAAGGTAGCAGAACATGACAGTCACTAGTATGGCAATATGTAAATCAATGGATGTGTAATTGATGTGATTCTGCAATCTGTATATGGGCTAAAAATGGGAGTTCATAACCCACTTGAAGCAAAGTGTGAAAGATGATATATCAAGAACTATGTAATGTTTTGAACAACCAACAATAAAAAAAATAAATTAAAAAAAAGTACTAGCCGGGATAAAAGTCAAGCAGAAGTTTGTCCCAGACTCCAGCTCTCATCCTTTCTAGGAAGCTCCTCTGTTGGTTCATGCCCCTGTACCTTTTTTTCTCCTTATTCTTTTCCCCTATTTTCTACTTCCCAATGTCCCATCACCAAATTGAGCTCTTCAAACAGGTCTAAAATGTCCCAGTCTGTTCACGGGTGTTATCCTTCCCCTGCTTTCTTTTCCAACATTCATAATAAAATATTTTAATGATCTATCTTCTTCCCAATTCCTCCAATATTCACCAGCCTTCAGCATACTCCCATTTTAATTTTGTCAGTGAAAATAAACACTCACATTCCCTTTTCACAGAAAAGGGAAAACACAGTTACTGGCACTCAGGCAATTTAGAAAGTGACATAAAAGCCTGGCACCTACCTGCCACACCGGCCCACTGTCCAAATGCCACTATTCGTATCCCTCTATGATCCACCATTTTTTCATAATCAATAAGTCGGATTTCCTGAAGAAAGGGTAAAAAATTTCTCAACCAGACCTATTAAGTTCAATTGAAATGAGTAAAGTACATATATGAACAAGTATTCTCCATGTTTCTTCTTTCAAAATATGTCTTGACTTGCTAACCTAAATTTCCATGAAGTGCACCATGAAATATTTAGAAAAGGTTAGCTCAAAAAGCTAGCTGTAGGTTTACAATTGGAGATGAAAGAATAGTCCTAGAGGTTGCTAAATGGCCTTGTTGCTGGGCAATGAGATAACCAAAACAGGATTTTCTGTTTTTGACAAACATACAGCCCAATCCAACCAGCACCATCTATAAATAAATTTACAGCCCCAATTCATCCTCCCATTCTTCCTTATGGTCTCAAAGAAAATGAATCCCTCCTGAGACCCATTACTGTGAGCCAATCTCAAGTTTTTTCTGAATCTTCAAAGACCACACTTCTTAAATTATCATTACCTTTTTCCAGCATCATTCCTTTTTATTAGAATGACTGCTCCGCAGTTATTCTAAATACTCCCAGGTCTCTTCTACCTGAAAAGTAATAAGAATGACCCCTCCCAAGTTCATACACAACTGTGTCTCTCTTCCTTCCTCCCTTTCCTCCTCTCCTCATTCTTTCTTTTTCTACCCTTTTACCGGTAAGCTTCATTTAAGAAGTTGAGCATTGTCTCAAAATAAAGTCGTTTTCTTGGGGGTGTGGGGCTGAATGCATGCTGGGGATGGAGTTCAGTGATAGAGCATTTGCCTAGCATGCGCAAAGCCCTAGGTTCAATTTCTGCACCACAATAATGAATTAATTGTTAATTAAGTAGTGCATACTGCCTGTATATCTTTTCTCACCTTTTCTAAAAAGCTATTCTTCCACTTTCCTTGGGATCTTCCAACTCTGTGGAAAAGACTTTTTAATGTATGCTTAAAAGCTATTGATCCATTCTAATCATAGAATGTTTTGAACACTTATTTTATTTTCTCAAACATCAAATGATTTAATAGTTGGAGTTATAGCTCAGTGGCCAAACACAGAGACAAAGCACACTTATCTAGCATGCATAGACCCTGAGTTCCACTCATATCACTGAAAAAAAACATATAATTTTAATTATGTCTATATATTTAAGAACATTTTACATGCATCCAACTCTAACTGGTTACAAAGGACTGCCAAAAAGTAGCCCTGCTGGTTCTGTTTTTATTATTTTTTTTTGTAATGAACAAAAGTCTTATAACAGAAAGTCTCTAAAGTATTTTCTAAAGGTTGATTTGTTTAAAACGGAATATTCATTTTCTAATATGATTTCCATTAATTACTTTTGAATCTGTTCTTCAGAAACATTGCAAATTAACTACAACCCAGGTCTAGTATATTTGAAATTAATAGGAAATAATTCAATTCTCTTGTATAAAATACATTGTCCCTATTGCTTTTTCTAGTTGTGAGTCTCCCATCCTCTCCCATCCTCAGAAGTTAGTCTATTTCTAATTCTCTAACATCCTTCCTTTAGCACAGGGACTTTGGATGACTCATTTATTTCCACTCACTCATTATACTCTCCCAACCCCATGATTATAGATACTTTCTGACAACTTCCAAATCTATGTCAGCAGGAGCTTCCCACCTGAGCTCTGGACTGGTGTCCCTAGTCCACTTAACTTGAGGCCCCCAACTCAACTGTTGACCTCTCCATCCATGCCTGCTTTTCTTGCAGTAGCACCATCTCCCTTTATAGAGCCCCTACAAGTTGCACATGCCAAAATCTTAGTCATTCCTGATTCCTCTCCTTTCTCATAGTCCACCTTCATTTCACCAGTGAATTTTGTAGAAATCAGCTTTAAAACACAGGATTGTCCATGTGACAGGACTCTCCATATGTTACAACGGCACTTCCACCACCCAGGTGAAAGGCACCATCATTTGCAGCCTAGTCTAAACTATCACTGATTAACAGGATTCTAATCACTTTGGCTCTCTTCCTCCCACCTGCAACTATTATCACAGAGTAGACAGAAAAAGCATTTTATTACATGACCCACTGTGTCCACTCAAATAGACCCTGGAGCCTTTGCATTACTATTACTACTTGGAAGACTCTTTCCAGAAGGGTATGGCTTAGTCCTTTGCTGCCTTCAAATGTCACCTTCATAATGAGGCCCCCCATGACCATCCTGTGTGATCCAGTAGTGTCACCTCTGCCAGGGCCCACATTCCTATTCTCCTTCAGCATTGTTTCTCTCAACACATGTTGACAAGTGACATATAAGATGTCATTTGTCCTCTGTCTCCTTTCATTAGAATGTAAGTATGTAAAGCAGCATGACAGATTCACTAGATGCTAAAGAAAACCAAAGCTCCACTTTGAAGTTAAATTAAAATATTATTTTCCTGTGTTAACACTTATGCATATTGGTCACTAATTACCTGTTTTAGAACCTCATCCAACAAGCTCATATTAGCTTCTTGAGCTTTTATTGTGTGGGAGAAGAATGCATAAGTTTTCTTGGACATTAGTTTATCCTCTGGAGGTCTTTTAACTCCCAAAATTAGACAAGCTTCGGAAATGTCCTCCTGAAGAATACCACCAGCTTTGACGTATTCCTGGAAATGCAATGTTGGTTAAAGATTATTCCTCTGACTTGTGGTAGTCATATTTTCTCTAATAAAAAGTAGAGCAAATAAAAGCACAACTTTTTGAAGCAGTAAAAACTTGTATGGATTAGAACTAATAGGACAGCAACTTTTAATACTTGAACTCTCCAGCTAAAGATAGATCTATTATGTTTAACTGTTATAACAAAAGACAATTAGAAAATTCAGCACATACTAATATTTAAGAACAATTTAGCCGGGTGTGTGAAAGTGACTTGGAAGCTGAAGTGGGAGGATGGCAAGTTCAAAATCAGCCTCAGCATCTTAACAAGACTGGTCTCAAAATAAAAACAAAAAAAAAGGGGGGCTGGGGATGTGTCTCAGTGGTCAAACACCCCTGGGTGCTTTTCTAAAAATTAAATTTGTTTATTTATTTATTGCAGTACTGGATATCAATCCCAGGCAGAGCCTCAGGCATGCTGGGCAAGTGCTTTTCCACTGAGTCACAATTCCCTGCCCATGATCATGCATTCCTAGGAAATAATCTGATATTTTGTACCTTTAATATGTTACAATGTGTAAAACATGCATTGCTTATATGTATGACACAAGTGGTTAGCCTGAATATAATCATAAGAAACAACCAAACTAGTTCTACCCAGAAGCAGAATATTCTACAAGTCAACTAGCCTGGACTCCTCCAGAAAATAGAAATGAAGGTGCTGTTATAGATCAAAAGAACTAAAGAGACATAGCCATGACATGCAATGACCCTCAATTAATCCTTGAATTAAACTAAAAGGTATTTGAAATGGGGAATCTGAACATCAACTATATGAGGTGTTCTCACGAAATTATTAATTTCTTAGTTATGAAAATTATATACTGGTTATGTAGCAAAATTATTTACTCCTTAGAGGTGCATGCTAAAGCATCATTCAGTACTTGCAAATGATTTAGGAAAGGAATATATATATATATATATATATATATATATATATATATATATATATATATATTTTTTTTTTTTTTTGCATATTCCTAAAATGAGAATAAGAATCTAACCCATATTATAATATTATTGTGGAATGTTTATGTCCAGCAGAATTCTGAACATAAAGGGCTTCTCAAAAGTGCCTGACAGGATACACTCTTGGGCTGGGAACACACTCTTGTGATAAAACTCTCCTCAAAGAAGCATTCCCTGGCTTCAAGGATGGTGTCTTAAACAACCTTGGGCTCTCTACTGCAAACTGGAGTTGCACGTGAAGGACAGAAAGAATGAAAACCATCAACACCTAAAAGCAGACCCTTTAACCTTTAGCTGGAGAAAGTATGGAGTAGAGTAAAAATTACATTTTTAAGCAAAAAGAAAAGGAATTAAAGTGACACTAGCACATTTTATTTTTCCTTGGATGCTTCTTATTTTTCATATACAGGTTCATCTCATTTGCACACATTTTAAAAATTGAAAACAGTCACCTTATCATGAATGGCCCTTCGATTGGAAGGCTGTATCAAGACCTTGTAGCCCAGACTGGTGATCCCTTTGATGTGCTTGGGAGCCAGAGGCGCTCTTCTCTCCCAGGCGTTGACATCCTCCCGTCTGAGGGCCATGACAGCTTTGTGGTGAAGGGCTCTGGAGAGGCTGACCCTTAGTGGGGTCAGGTTGCTTCTGTGTATTCGAAGCATCTTGAAACCTGCTGACTGTGAAGGCAACATGAGAAAGCAGAACAACAAAGGACACGAGGGCTTATGTGTCAGTTCTGGTCTCCTTAGAAATCTGCTGAAAAACACAGCCAACCCAAATGAGGATAAAATGTGACAAGAAGAGATGGGGACAAGAAGATAGACAAGAAGGGAGGGGCAACCTCCATGTGAAGTGTACCTTTACCTAAACAGACCCAAATTCCCAAACATCAAGGTACTTAATTCCAAAGTAAGTATAGAGCCACTTAGGTGGCACTGATCAGTAACCAAGTCAACATAGCTTTCTAAATATGTTTTACCAAACATGTACTCAACACAAAAGTTGAGTACTACCATGTAAAGCCAGGAAGATGACAGAAAGCAGCTCTTACAGAGTGGTCCAAATTTTGATGGCATAAAGCTTCAAATTCTGATAATGATATAAGGTTCTTGACAACTTAATGCCAATGTGCCTTCAGCTTCATCTCAGGCCATTTTCTGGACATGCAAAAAAAGTACTTGGTATGTTCTGCTAACTTGTGTCGGTCAGTGGACTGTTTTTACTGGTCAGAAATGAGATGCAAGAAGAACTAGAAAGTAAGCATTTTATAAGCTGCAATATCACATGATCATTTTCCTAGTTATTCCTTGTTACTGAATTTTACAAAAGTACCATCCTGAACAGGTTGTAAATGCAAAGAAAGCAACCAGCCAACCAAACCAGTTCCTCCACTATCAGGTTAGACTGTCACCCTGCTCCCATCCACTCCCACCTTGGGCTTCCTGCTTCACCCTCACTGTTCCCTCTTGTTGCCCTCAACATAATCCCCTCTCCTGGCTTTTCTCTCCATACCATGTTCTCCAGCCTTTGAATTTAAGCCCAGCCCACCTCACCTTTCCAACTGTCTCCCAGATGGCATAATTCCACTCACTGAAAAAAATATCCTATATTTGTGGGCTGGGGATGTGGCTCAAGTGGTATCACACTCGCCTGGCATGCGCGGGGCACTGGGTTCAATCCTCAGCACCACATAAAAATAAAATAAAGATGTTGTGTCCACCGAAAACTGAAAAATAAATATTTTAAAAAATATTATCTCTCTCTCTCTCTCTCTCCTCTCTCTCTCTCTCTTAAAACAAAACAAAACAAAAATACTCTAGAAGGGGGGAGAAAGTTTTTCCCACTGCTGGTGGGACTGTAAATTGGTTCAACCATTCTGGAAAGCAGTATGATTTTCCTCAGAAAACTTGAAATGGAACCACCATTTGACCCAGTAATCCTATTCCTTGGCATATACCCAAAGGACTTAAAATCAGTGTACTATAGTGACACAGCCACACCAATGTTTATAGCAGCTCAATTCACGATAGCTAAGCTACGGAATCAACCTTCAACAGATAATGGATAAAGAAAATGTGGTACATATACACAATGGAATATTACCGAGCCATAAAGACATATGAAATTATGGCATTTGCTGGTAATTGGTTGGAACTGGAAACTATCATGCTAAGTGAAATAAGCCAATAAAAAAATCAAAGGCCTAATGAAGTTCTCTTTGATAAGCTAACTCATAATAACCTGGGGGGTGGGGGGCGATAGAAGTTCACTAGGTTAGACAAAAGGGAATGAAGGGAATAGAGGGAGATTAGGAATAGGAAAGACAGCAGAAATTAATAGGACATAACTTTTCTGTGTTCATATATGAATATACACCCAGTGTAACTCCATATCGTGTACAACCACAAGAATGACAAGTTATACTCCATGTATGGATGATGTGTCAAAATACATTCTACTGTCATGTATAACTAAAAAGAACAAATAAAAAATTTAAAAACATCCTATACAGAGTAAATCTGCATCCTATACAGAGTAAATTTTATATAAGATTTTACACATAAATATTTAGATCTAGTAGTGTTTATTCTCTCTGTCCTCAAAGTGTTTCATATATTCTATAGTCAAATGTCATTGCAGATGGTGATTTGCTGGATCATTTAAAGTTTAAAACTGTTTTCTATGTAAGTGGCATATTCTCTAGAAATTCTATACCCATAATTTTACATCTTCTAGAAATGTCCTACCCATTATTGCCAGCACATAGCAAAACTTTTATGAAATATTTTTCCAATACATCAGATTTCAATCTCTAAAAGCACCCATATAGATGAGGAAATTCTGACCAAACACTTAAGCATAGAAGTGCATTCCCTGGGGACAAACAACTGCCTGCTCCCTATAATGGTCAATTTATAGAATATTTCACAACAAAATCAGAGAATAGAACAAAACAGTAAGGAATTCAGCTGAAAAGGCTTTAGAAAGAAAAGGTCAAAATCAGAGAAAGCTGCTGACAGAAAGAAAAATTGTTAATGATTAGTTCAGGCTTCAACTGGACTAAAATGGAGATACCAAAATAGATGATTAACATTTTAACTAAAAACTGTTGCAGACTACATCTAATTTTTGGTTTATTCAGATGGTTTTGTTCTTAGGAGAGATGATTATAATCAAACCCAAGCCCATAATATATAGTGTCCCCCAAGTTAAAGGAGAACCTGCTATGTCTCATGGAACCTGAATGCCTTTGTTCCCAAATAAAACCAATTCCAAAGACTGTGAATCTTTTAAACACACACACACACACACACACACACACACACACACACACCTTCCCAGCAGGGGCTGTATTTCCTGAACCGACACTGTATCTTCTATTCTGAGTAGCAATTCTTGGCCCTAAATTGACCCCTCCCCCAACACACACACACACACACACACACAGCCCAACCTTGATTTATAACCAGAGCCACACCTCATTCTCTTGACAGCCCCTCCTCCTCCCTTGTCTGGGGTCAGGTTGGAGGCAGCAGGAAGCAGACCACACAGAGAGACAGACACATACATACAATGCATGCGTATTTGCAAAGTGACACTTTCTAAGGGAACTAAAAAAAGAAGTGGCAGGGACTGAGCTTCTGGGATTCATTTAGGAAAGTACTTTCACTTTCATTTTTTGTAAGGAATTGTAAAATGATCATTTCTGTGACTTTCACTTCTAAAACAAATATAGCAATAGTTTGCATTAATTATGCTAGGCACTTTAAATACTGTCACATTTCCCTCTTGCAAATATCTTACTAGGTAGATACTATTATTAACCCCATTTTATAGATGAAGAAACTGAAAAGGAGCCCTTCTGGATCAGTTGCTTTTCAACAGAAGCAGGATTTCTAGGTTAGTGCTTAACACCTGGGACACTCTCTTTGCTGAAGCTTACAGAAGCTTACCATGTAGATCTAACATGCTGTTACTCTGGCCAGCTCTTGCTACAAAAAGGGGGAAAAAATCAGATCCATATGGTATGGACTTCACAGTCACAGTAAATTATCAGTTCTCCTCCCAAGCACACAGTGCTTTTCTTGATATCTTTTTTCTCTGTTGCATTGAAATTCTTCCCTGAGTCTCTGCCAAGGTAAATTCCAGATTTCTGGGTGCTTAGAAAAAAAGTTTGATTGTAGCAGGTATTACTGTTCATGATCTCTTGAACCTTGAAACTTGGTCTCAGCAATGAACTTTCCAGTTACCTATGGTCATCAAGAAGTGGGTAACAGGTAACAGTGAGAATGTTGGAGTTGCACAGCAGGTGCCTAGCATTTTGTGGAAATACCCTTGTGGGCTATTCTGGCTTTTCCTGTCCTGGATTTTGTGGTCTTTTTCAAGAATATCAGGAGAGGCTGGGGATGTGGCTCAAGTGGTCGTGCACTTGCCTGGCATGTGTGCGGCCCAGGTTCGATCCTCAGCACCACATACAAAGATGTTGTGTCTGCCGAAAACTAAAAAATAAAAATTATCTCTGTCTCTATCTCTCTCTCTCTAAAAAAAAAAAAAAAAAAAGAATATCAGGAAATAAGTTCCGCAGAGCTCTCAAGGAAGCAAGTCAGAAAGATTCTGGCTCACCCACTGGCTCTAGTGAGGTTAACTGATAGTGCTAAGTCCTGATTTCAATGTACAGTATGTGTAAGGAGGATGTAGAAAAGTAAGAGGGAGATAGTGTCACATATACAGGAGTAGGGGGAAATCCCTTTTCCTGCAAACTCTGTCTTCCCTTACACAGAAAGGTCAAATTTTCAAATATAAAAATAAATGTAAAATATTTCTTCTCTATGTTTTTGTAAAAAGGGAACAGCACTGTTTCTTATCTAGTACATTTCTTATCAAGAACTGATCAAGAGTTTGAGATCTCTCTAAAGTCATAGGAATATTACAGAAAACTACACAGAGACACATGCTGAGTCAGGAAGACAATCAGAGGGCAGGTTCTCCCAGCAGGAACAGGACAACTTTCTATATTACACCATCGTAGTGGTCTTTACAATTCTCAAGGAGGAAAGGCTTAGGGGTTCCATTTAATACAGGGCTTAACCTAACTTTGCACATGTGGGAATGGGAAGACACGCTTAAATGTTCTTAGTTCTTAGTATTTTCTTTTCAAGAAAAACAGGGAGGAAAATAATCATTACTGATATAGATACATGACAGATAGGAGAGATAGAGGTTAGTACTCCATATATAGCCCATCATTTGCTTTCAGTGACCATTCCCTATTTCCTGGTCCTTGAGTGCATCATTATCCCAAATCATATGGAGAAATCAAAGCACAATATGTAAAGTGCATTTATAAAAGTGCATATCTCAAGAAAAAACACTCTCAGAACAAAGATGGCTAACAAGGTCCTTTCAGATAATGAGCAGGTTGGGGCTTTTTGTTTGTTTGTTTTGTTTTGTTTTGCAGTACTGGAGATGGAACCCAGGGGCATTTTATCACTGAGCTATATCCTGAGCCCGTTTTATTTATTTATTTATTTTTGAGATAGCAATTTGCTAAGTTTCTGAGGTTGGCCTCAAATTTGTGATACTTCTGCCTCAGCCTCCTGAATCTCTGGGGTTACCATCCCTGGCCAGCCTATTGTTTTTAACAATCCATATAATAATATAAAGTAGGTAGTCACTGATTTTTAGCATGCATATTATCTAATATTTAAATAAAATATAATAAAACCCAGAACATTTTCTTGACAGTGTTAACAAAATGGAATATTTTGCCCATTGATCACAGAAGGCATGCTTTTAGCTTTCCATGACACACAACATATTCTGGAGGTCCTTATAGGGTATGTAGTAATGATGATAAGTACTTGGTAAAGACATAAAGCAGCAGCAATCCAGGCCCTGCCCATTTTCATAGGGTCTTACAGGAACAGGATGGGGTCATTTTATTTATTTAAATAATGCAAACCAAAACCTGCTGATGAATTATCAACTAATAAATATAACTAAACCTTAAATATTTGAGTGCAAACATACCCAAAAGAAGACAATCTATATTTTTCTCAAGGCCATCAGCTGCTCAGTGTCAGACCAAGACAAAAGACCCATGACTCTCTTGAACTTTCACCCACAAAGTTAGCTTCACTGAGATGGAATACAAAGTTAGCTCTGAATTAGAATCAATCCAAACTACTTACTTACTGCTTGCTCCTCCATCTCTTTGCTAAACTGAAAGTGGGTAGGAATTGATATTTATTCACTTCTGTATTCCCAGTAACTAGCATATAGGAAAACATCAAACATTTTTAGAAAGGATGAATAAATATATTGCACAATAGATAATGCACTATATATTTCCAAAAACTAGGAAAAAAAAGGAGTTTGAATGCTTTCATCATAAAGAAATGATAAATGTTTAAGAAGGTAAATATGATTAAACTGACTTAAACATTGTATAATGTATTCATATAATGAAATAACACATAATATCCCATTAATATATGTTCTATGACCTTATGTATTTAAAAAATAGAAGATCTTATATAATTAAAAAACAAATAATGAAATTTAAATAAATATCATGAAGACCTAGGCAAGAGAGAAAATAAAATAAACACATGAAATTGGGATCCACAACCTCCTTCTCCTACCAAAAACAACAACAACAACAAAAAGTCTATTCTTTGCCATAATTTCAGAGACCAATTAATGTTATGAAATGTTCTATGGTAGGGAGGGAAAGTCCAGTTCTAGGAGTTCAGACATGTAACTAGCCTTCCGTGCCTCCTCTTGACTTCAGTCTCCTCATCTAGACTAGAACACAATACTTGAGTCCCTTTCCTCTTTAACATTCTTATTCCATTAAGCTTAGTATTAATCCAGCACTGTGGATTGCAAACATTAGAATTATGAATACATTAGAATTTTAGAACATAAATAAGTTTTCTGTCTATGAACATACACTAAATAGGAAAACAAAACACTAAAAACATTATGGAAGAAAAATAAACATTTGCCTAAGCTACCTGCACTGTCTACAGCAGCCAGGAGCCAGAGCTTATAACAGGAACTATATATAGCAAAGGAATACCAATGACCTGGTTCTGCAGTACCTAAACTTGTTCTGGGAACTCATTCCAAAACAACCTGTCTGAGCCTCATCTGCAAATGGAAGTCACATTAACATCTTCCTCTCAAGGCTGCTGTTAAGTTTAATTGAGCTAATGTGCATAAAGTGCTGAGCATGATTTTACATGCCATAAACACTCAGAAAAAAAAAGTTAAGAAAACCAAAAGACTCCAAGCCTGCTCATTGCTCAAATGTGAGCACAACCTCACCACCAGCAGAAGATATTATCTTCTATTCTGTCACCTGTGGTAATTAATTTACTCACTCCCTTAAGTTTTTCTGGGAGAGGGGGGTAAAAAAAAAAAAAAAAGAAAAAAACTGGAGCCGGATAAGCCTACTCTTCAACTTCACCGTTTAGGCTTGGATATTCAAGATAAATTAATTACCTTGTAATATTGTATTTAATAAAATGTTTAAGACCCATGTTTTCATATTATAGCATCTTTGAAACAGGAATGCATCTTACAATTGATGGCATTTTAGATTCAATGAATACAGTAAACTATGCTCTTGGTTAGTTCCCATGCCAAATATATAGTGTTTCTACGATGATATGAATCACAAAGAATTTTTTGGTGGCTTCACCTAGGAAATTTACTACTGTTTGTGATGTTGTGTCTATGAGACATTTAATAAAAGAAATTTTGGAAAAATAAAATCTTTTTGTTAAGTGAAAATGAAAGTGCAAAATTACTTTGATAATCCTGACCCAAGGTCTTTTAACACTTAAAAGACACCAGAAAAATAATTCAATTGCAAATAGATCAAATTAAAGTGAAGTTCTGAATAACAAATGAGATTGATAAGAAATTTGACTTTCTAGAAGAGTGGGGAAATAACCCCATAAATCACCTGCAACCTTTGTCCTCCTAAGTCACTTTGCAAAATGGTAAGCACATTATATAGCCCTAAACTCATTTAGTCCTGAAATCATTTAAGATGGCTCATCTTCATGGTAAAAAGGAGGATGTTAGTGTAGGTAACAAAATAGGCAAGCCAAGACATAATTAAGTGCCACCCGTGTTTTATATTCTTTTTCTTTGTTAACAAAGTACTGAAAAGTCACTGCTCAAATCAATATCTTACATGGGGCATCATCACAGATACATCTTCCTTACATTCCAGTAACTAATGACCCACAATATCAAAAAATGTTGCTCCTTGCTGGACTCAAGGGCTCATGCTGGTAGTCCCAGGTACTCTGAAGTATAAGGCCGGGAAATCCTAAATTCGAGACCAGCCTAAGTGTGAGATTCTCCCTCAAAGTAAAAAAATAAAAAGGTCTGGGGATGTAGCTCAGTAGTAGAGCGCCCCTGGGCTCAATCCCCAGTATCCTAACAAAAAGAGGGGAAAATAAAGTTAATCTTTGTTCTGTTACTGAACTAATTATTTTTTTTCCTTCTCTCCTTCCCCACCCCTCTTCTTTCTCTCCCTCCTCCTTTCCCTCCCTCCCTATTCCCTACCCCGCTCCCCGCCCCCCGATATCAATGCCTGAAAAGCACATCTTTGTTTTTGAGAAGTAGTCAGAACCATCAACCCAATCAAGGTCCTTCTGGATCCCCCTCCCTGGGCAAGTGATCACACACTGGCCTGCACAGTGTCTCAAGCGCTCAGGAGACCTAACATCCAGAGTGCCTCGCTGTCTCACCCCCGTTATCTTTCCGAGTGTACGGAAAAGGCGCTGAAGCACAGCGGGATCTCGATCTTGGAGAGAAAGACCAGCCCTAGTCCTAGGGCGTGAGAAGTTTACCATCCCAGTGGGTAAACAGACTGCAGTGGTGACGACTCCGCGATCATCCCCAAAGAAGCGTTCAGTGCAAGAATTAACAAGGTGTTCGTTTCGCAACTCCAACATCAACCAATTCTTTATTCCCCAGCAATATAGCACCATCACCACTCGCCAAAAAAAAAAAAAAGGAAAGGAAAAAAAAATTGCCAATCGCCCTCCTTCCCCCTTCCTATTCAGAAATTCCGGAGCCGCGGGTACGGACCTCCCTCCGGAGCAGGGAAATGGTCCAAGACAAGACTTGGCAGGGAGTCCTCAAATGCTCGCTACCCTCTCTCCCTGGCTTCCCCCGGCCACCGCTGAGCCCTCCCGGTCGCCCCTGGGCTCTGGGACCAGGAGGTCCACTCCCGGGAGACTCGGGCGAACAGCTGGAATCGCTCCGGCGATCTCAGAACGCATCTGGCCGACTGACCTCCCTCTCCCCACACACGCACCCACCCATCAGCTTATCCTTCCCCTGGTCCCCTCCTCACCCCGTCCGCTCTGAGACGCCAAACGGCCCCCTGCAGTCCTGAGCTCCCAAGTCGGGACAGAATCGGCAGCGAGTTCCCAGCAGAAATTGGGCTGGGGGGCTGGGAAGGAGGAGGTGTTTGCTTAACTTTGGAAGATGTCACGCCTCTTCTTCCTGCAGCCAATCAGAGGCCGCCCTGAGGGAACAACCTCCTCCTCCACCAATCGGCGACGCTGCCAGGTACTAGGTCATGCCCTGCCCCTACTCCTCCCCAAAAGTCCATCTCTGACCTGCGTGCGTAGCTGCGGGGATCTCATCATCCCTGGGCGGTCACTGACCAGGTTTGTAACTGCAGGTGAAAGGAGGCAAGCGGGCACAGAGAAAGACGAAAATAGTCTGGCATTACCCGCGAAATAGATGTGCACAGCTCCTGGAAAAAAGTGGCCCGCGAGTATGCCTTCCGATATACACTCTTCAAGGATTTTTCCGGCCTGCAACAAGTCTATAAAGCCAGATGACAGTTCTTAGAACAATTTTGGAATCCAAATAGCAGAAATTCAATGTGGTGAACCCCCACTCAATCAATAGAAATTTGTGTATGGAAAAGTTCAGTGCTCTTGAAAATCCTGGCAGTTTTTTTAAAAAAATATTATTATTATTATTATTATTATTATTATTATTATTATTATTAATGTATTTCCCAAGACTAGTCCCAGCACTAGGGAAGAACCACCTGAAGTCCAGTCGTTGTTCCCCAAGGAGAAAATAGCCATCATCCCTCCTGTTTTTACAACTTTCTCCACTACTTACTCTTTTCTATGCCTGCAACAGATGAGTTTAGCTACATCTATCCTAGAACATTCTTGGAACGCCACTGCTATCTTCCATTCGCTTCTCTTCCAAAGACATGAAGTTGGAATGTTCCTCTGTGTCTTTAGTTTCACACATCCAAAATCAATTCCTAATCCATCTCCTGAAGTCTTCCCACTTTTATGGGTACAGGGAGAATTCAGGCAGGTCCTAAGCACACAGAGTTACCAGGTAGGGTGGCATTACATGCCCACCCTCAAATGCCTCCTGTTGACCCTCCACTGCCTGTGAATCATTGCACCTAATAAAGTTATTGTCAAGTCCCTTTTTGGTTACTTTGTATCTCAGAAATTTTCTTTAAAAAATATGTGCATTAGAAATACCATTATTTAAAATAGGAGATTTTGAGTATTTTCCTCAGTGATATTTGCTATAGCAGGTGATGGTCTCAGAAATTTCTTTGCAATAAAAAGAAACAATGGAGGAGAGGAAAAAAAAAAAACAGACCTTGAATATATCCCAACTCAGCTTGTATTGTCAACTCCTCAAACTCCAATATGAAACGCCTGCTACCCAAATGGGGGCTGACTCAATGTTCCTGGAATTGGAAGGTGGATTCTAGGCCATTCAAACTGATTTTCTTTCTCTTTAACCACTTTGCTTTCCCTCTTCTTTTATTGTTCCTTGCTTTTCTTCTCTCTGAGAGGTCTTTAAGGTACTTAAGCATGGAGTAAATGGAACCTAGACTTAATCCCCTCCTTTGTAACTCACTAGTACGTCACTTAGCCTCTTTATACCTAATTTTCCTTTATCAGTACAGTGCAGAACGTCACAGGGTTGTCAAGATTAAATGATGCATGATCTCAGTATATGAAAGCTAATGTTGAGGCATTTGTTTAGTCAACTTTTCGTCACTGTAATACATACCTGAGAAAAACAATTGAGAGAAAGAAAGATTTATTTTGGCTCACAGTTTTGGGGGAGTCAGTTCATGGCTGACTGGTTCCTTTGCTTTGGGCCTCACTTAAAGCAGGGCACAGGAAGGAAAGCTGCTCAGCTTGTGGCAACTAGGAAGCAGAGTGAGAGGAGGAAGTGTCCAAGGACAAGATACACTATTCCAGGGCATGCCCCCAATGAACAACTTTCTTCATCCTTGCTCCCCAACCCACAGTTTCCAACACCTCCAAGTAGTCCATTCAGCTATCAATGGATTAATGAGGTTGGAGCCCTCATGATCCAATCACTTCCCAAAAGCCCCATCTCTGAACATTGCTGCACTGTGGAATAAGTCTTTGTCACATGACTCTGGAGGAGCACTTCATATCCAAACCATAGCAGGTTTACTATTTTTTCCTGTCTCATCCTCCCCTCACCTTTCATTGCACTCACAACCAGTCTCGTTCTTAAACAACTTTGTCATAAAGAGAAAAGACATGGGCATTCAGGAGAAGGAGAAAATAGACAGGAATTTGATATTTCCCAGATATTTCTATTTATTTCTCAAAACTTTTTACTTATATGAACAGCAATTTTTATAACATCATCTCTTGTCCACCCACAATAGAAAATTATTCCACTTTTTATAAAAAGAACTTTCTCTGGACTACAGGTGCAAATTCAAGTGATTTTTTTTTTCAAAAATAAGTAGTTTAGGTAAGAGTAGTTTTAAAAGACAACTACTATTGTTGTTCTAATTCCCAAGTTCTGTTGGGAATGAAGCCTACTTTTTCACCCTTCAAGGAATTTGAAACTCCATTTAGGTGAGGCAAGAGCAGAACTACCCTCTGTTAAATCTAAATTAGAACTCCTGTACCAAGGTTGTGGGTGGAGATACTGATATCCTGAGAGATTATTCTACCACCACCACCACTTCACTACCCAATACCCTCAGATGAAAGAAGCATTGAATATTAATTTCTAGTTCACTTTCTCTGCCTGGAAAATAATGCAAGAAATTTCCAACTTCATTTGAATTTCCAGAGTCAGTTTTTATTGTCTCCAGGACTCATGGCTTCAGTTGAAAGTTCCCTGTGCAGGGCAATTCACTCAACGAACTTTCTTCTCATCAACATTTGCTTAGTAACTGCTTTTATAAGTCTACAAGGACATATAAATTTTCAGCTATATGTCACTATACTTAATGGGTTACATAAAAATTGTATGTTGTAGTAATATAAGCCAATTTTTGTTATAATCTCAGTAACACATGATGGGTCTAATGTCTCAAATCAAGGAAGAAAACCAGTGTTCCTCCCCCAGTCTATCCTGATAGAAGAGAAGATGTGTAAACTTATGTAAACCTTTGGAGATTAAGTTGGGAATAGCTAAACTGCCAGGTTGAAGAGATAAGAAGAGTCAGAACTTTGTCCTTCTAGTCCAAGTCTGGATAAACTAAATGAAATCAACTCCTTACAATAGTTTATCTCTCTGTTAATATGGGAAGGAAACACAAATTTAATTTTTTTTTCAGTGTAAGAAGTAGCAGCTTAGAAAAATAATCACAACTAAGGCAAGTTCACAACAGAAAGCTTAAGGTAGAGAGAGTATTCAAGACATTAAACTGACTCTTATGATACTTGCAGTTTGTATAGACCCTCAGAAACAGATGTAATTGAATTTGAAAGGGACAGAAAAAGAACAGCAAGTGAGGATGCTCCTGCCAGATGGTATTATGTTGGCACTCCTAGGGGCAGACATAGGCATTTCTGTGCTATAATTTCCACATATATCTAATAAGGAAAGGTCTTATGTTTATAATACATATAGAAATTTTGTATATCAATCATAAAAAATGAGATAGGCAAAAGGTTTGAATTGACCATTCTCTAAAGAAGAAATACAAGTGGTCATTAAGAGCATGAAAATGAATGTAATATTATTATCCATTAGAGAATTACAAATCAAAACTACAATGAGCTATCATCTCATACTCACTAGAATGTAATAATAATAATAATAATAATAATAATAATAATAATACAACTATTGGTGAAGATGTTGAGAATTTGGAACCCTCATGTGTTGCAGGTAGAAAAGTAAAATGCATTCCCTTTGGAAAAAAAGACTAGCATTTCTCAGATGCTTAAACAGAGTTATCATACAATTCAATAGTTCAGCTCCTAGCTAGGTACCCAAGAGAAATGCAAAATGCATGTTTGCCGAAAAAGAAACATTGCACACAAACATTCATAACAAAATATCCTAATATCCAAAATATCCTAATTCCAAAAGTGGAAACAATGTCAATGTCTGTCAACTTATAAGCAGACAAACAAAATGTTCATAAAAATGGAATATTTTTCAACAATATAAATAAATGAAGTACCGACACATGCTACAACATGAATGAACATGAAAATATTATACTAAGTGAAATGAAGCATACAAAAAACCTATGATATATTGTATTGTTTAACTTATATAAAATGCACAGAATGAGTGAATTTATACATAAAAAAAGTAGATCAAAATTTGTCAAATGATGGGAGAAATGAGGGAATTGACAGATGATAGCAAAGAGGTACAGAGTTTCTTTTTGTGTTGATGAAAATATTCTAAAGTTTGTTGTGGTGATGGTTAGACAAATCTGTGAATGTAATAGAAGCTGTTAAAATGTATACTTTAAATAAACTCATTGCATAGTGTATGAATGAGGTCTCATTTTAGCTGTTTAAAAACCAACAGACAAAACAATGATCCAGATTTAATTCCAGCAATAGCTAGAATTTGGCATGTACTGCCTGAGTGTGCAGCAGAATCTCTAAGAGGTAGATCTAGGGGAGGTCACAAGGATTTACATTTCTAACATTTTCCCCAGGTAAAGCTATGCTACCAGTAAGGCCTCATAGCCTGAGAATCAATAATCTAAAAGTGTAGCAGAATGACTGAATTAATAAAGTGTAACAAAATTGCTGGAAAACTTTATGGGAGCTGGCAGGTCAGCACACCACATCTATAATCCCACACTTATAATACTGTGGAGGCTAAGGCAGGAGGATTGCAAGTTTAAGGCAAGCCTCGGCAACTTAGTGAGACCTTATCTCAAAATATAAAGGACTGAGTGTAGCTCAGTACTAAAGGATTCCTGGGTTAAATTTGCAATACCACACATACACACACACACACAGAGAGAGAGAGAGAGAGAGAGAGAGAGAGAGAAATCAAGGAAGCAAGCAAGTTTCCTGAGGCCCAGTGTAGGTACTGGTAAGATATTAAGTTTAGACCAGTCATGACAGTGTGCTTTTTTCCAGCCATATTAGCATCTCAGGTGTAAGAAGAACAGAATAGGTGAAGATGAAAGTCAACTTGGGTTGTTTATATCAACTAAAAGCAGAACACAAGTGTATGCATGCAAGGGGAAGATTTTAATGGCTGACTGTGTAATTGAAATCAGACACAGAAGGAAATATGGACCTGATCTTTCTTTTCTCCATCAAGAGATGGATAAAAGTTAATAAAATCAATGGCCTTCCCCCACCCCGGAATTGTTGGGACTAAAGTATTGAGAGAAAAGTAGACTATAGCATTGGAGAGTGAGATATTTAAGGAACATAATGGAGGAGTTGCAATTTGGGGCAAGGACAAGATCATGGATGTGAGTGGCTGTGTTAGATGGAGGAAATGTCAAGGAAGTGAGAGGTGAGGATGATAGGAGAATCATCTGCATGGATATTAAATAATTATTTCAATAATTATGAAAATAATATTATTGTAAAGAATAATGGTGAAACAGGAGCTAAAATCTTCAGACTCACGAGAGTGACTTGGATTAAGTAAATGTTAAGATATGATGATATGTGATTAAAAGCTGAGTGTTTTTTAGGGAGAGGATGATTTGGATTTGGGAGCATCAAGCAGAGCAAATAAGACATGCCTCTGGCCCATTAATTCCTTGTGGTGTAAGGGATGTGACTGAGAAAATAGCCATCGTTTTGATGTATTGAGATGGATTCTTGTGTCCAGGGAGAGATACAAGGAAAATGAGCTGCCACAGAGAAAATAAAGTCTTTCAAAATAAATAAAGAAGTCAAAACACCCAAATCTTTGAATATTTCTATTCTATTTTAAGAATAGATTTAAGTTCAGGAAATTGTTCCCAGCTAAAAACAACCTTCCTGATTCTTCTGATTCTCTTGGGCACAGGCTGCCCCTGCTGCTCAAGTCCTCTGCTTCTTCTCTGCTTTTGGAATCTGTGGCCCCTGAGGGTCTGGCTGTGCTCTCTGCTGAGCCCACAACACTCAACACTGAAATATCAGTTCCCAAGATGGGAAGAGGCCTGGGTCCCTAGCATCTATAGAACTTCAACAGCTTTGTAACTGCTTAATAGTGTTCCTCCAAAATACATGCCCACCCAGAGCTTTTGGAATGTATTTGAAAATAGGGTCTTAGCAGATATAATTAAGAATTGAGATGAGGTTATACTGAATTTGAATGAGTTCTAAATCTATTGAAAGTGTTCTTCTAAGACAGATAAGGACTTCATAATGGCTGCCAATCTTACTGGAGTGAGATGGTATCGTAGGGTGGTCTTGATTTGCATTTCTCTGACTGCTAGAGATGGTGAGCATTTTTTCATGTACTTGTTGATTGATTGTATGTCCTCCTCTGAGAAGTGTCTGTTCAGGTCTTTGGCCCATTTGTTGATTGGGTTATTTGTTTTCTTATTGTTTAATTTTTTGAGTTCTTTGTATACTCTGGATATTAGGGCTCTATCTGAAGTGTGAGGAGTAAAAATTTGTTCCCATGATGTAGGCTCCCTATTTACCTCTCTTATTGTTTCTCTTGCTGAGAAAAAACTTTTCAGTTTAAGTAAGTCCCATTTGTTGATTCTTGTTATTGAGAGGATGTGGGGAAAAGAGTACTCTTGTACATTGCTGGTGGGACTGCAAACTGGTGCGGCCAATTTGGAAAGCAGTATGGAGATTCCTGGGAAAGCTGGGAATGGAACCACCATTTGACCCAGCTATTGCCCTTCTCGGACTATTCCCTGAAGACCTTAAAATAGCGTACTACATGGATACTGCTACATCAATGTTCATAGAAGCACAATTCACAATTGCTAGACTGTGGAACCAACCCAGATGCCCTTCAATAGATGAATGGATAAAAAAAAATGTGACATTTATACACAATGGAGTATTATACAGCACTAAAAAATGACAAAATCATGTAATTTGCAGGGAAATGGATGGCACTAGAGCAGATTATGCTAAGTGAAGCTAGCCAATCCCTAAAAAACAAATACCAAATGTCTTCTTTGATATAATGAGAGCAACTAAGAACAAAGCAGGGAGGAAGAGCAGGAAGAAAAGATTAACATTAAACAGATACATGAGGTGGGAGGGAAAGGGAGAGAAAAGGGAAATTGCATGGTAATGGAGGGAGACCCGCATGGTTATACAAAATTACATATAAGAGGTTGTGAGGGGAATGGGAAAATAAACAAGGAGAGAAATGAATTATAGTAGATGGGGTAGAGAGAGAAGATGGGAGGGGAGGGGAGGAGAGATAGTAGAGGATAGGAAACGTAGCAGAATACAACAGTTACTAATAGGGCGTTATGTAAAAATGTGGATGTGTAACCGATGTGATTCTGCAATCTGTATTTGGGGTAAAAATGGGAGTTCAAAACCCACTTGAATCAAATGTATGAAATATGATATGTCAAGAGCTTTGTAATGTTTTGAACAACCAAATAAATAAATAAATAAATAAATAAAAAAGACAGATAAGGACACACAGAGATATGAAGGAAAAGGCCAAGTAAAGACAGGCATAGGGATTGAAGGTGTGCTGCCACTAGCCAAGGGATTCCAGGAGCACCAGGAACTAGAAGAGGCAAAGAAAGATTCTTCCTTGTTGCCTTTGGAAGGAGCATAGCCCTGCCAACATCTTGATTTTAGATTTCTGGTGTCCAGAATTATGATACAATACATTTCTGTTATTTCAAGCCACCCAAATTGTGGTACTTTGCTATAGCAACCCTGGGAAACTAATGTGGCCTCAAGATACCCAGGGTCCAGTTTGTCTGTTAATCTGGGGTCATAGTTCATGTATTACTATCTGAGGACACAAAACTAAATAACTTACGGAATGAACAAAGAAGTAGAAACGTAAAGTAAATACACAGGTTGGAATTTAAAATCAAGATCACGTTGCTAGGTTAACCTTCAAACAATTGTTGATTCCTAATGCCTAGAGAAATCGAAGCCAAGCTACAGCTTCATTGTGAGCTCTTAAATCAATTTGAAATACAGATAGACCATAGCCATTAGATTTTACTTTTACAGGATCTATGCTCTGAATAGTGGCTTCTCATAACTTCAGGATTTGCTTATGGGTTTTGGAGAAACAGCCTGCAATTTCTACAAGACCTATTTGGCAAGAATATCTCACTCACAAAAAATAAAGAGAGGAAGGAAGAAAGGAAGGAAGAAAGGAAGGAAGGAAGGAAGGAAGGAAGGAGAGAAAAGAAAAGAATGGGTGGAGACATGTTTGTTTTTAACTGCCTGATCCCTGGCAAGTCTGTAATTCATGCTCCCTCATTTGGTAGGCTTACAAAATTTCATAGAGAATTGCTGGATCCTACCTCAGAAAAGGCATCAATGTTATTATTATACAAGATACAATGGGTACAGTAACTTCCAGAATGTACGAAAAAGTCAGAAAATTTCACTCTCAAATGAAACAGATGGGCAGCAGCAAAATAAAGGGCAAGTGTTAACTTTAGGCATTGTTTATAAATGACTCCTTCCAGATACTGAGGAATTTTCTAGGTCTCCATTTAAAAGAAACTGTAACTTGGTTGCTTGTTTTCTGCCAAAAGCAATGATAGAGTAACAGAAGACTAGTGACATTCCTGGAATTTATAAAAAAGTGAAAAGAGTCCTGCTGAGGAGAGAGGATCACTATCAAGGCTAGCAGAGTATGCATCACCCTGTGTCAGACACAAATGAGATCCAATTTAGGGGGCCTGAAATACTCTCTAGGTTATCTCTTTAACAAAATATGAAAAATGTGAATTCAAAATTTTATAGAAAAATAAATATCAATTGCTTGTTTGAGATATTAAAGATCATGCCCTATTCTTCTGATGTCTCTTTAGGGCATTTACCCAACTGCTTACATTGAAATGCTTCCTGGTTATAATTCTGGCTTTCCTTATCCACTAGAATATTCTGATTACCAGACACACTCCCACTTGCAAAAGATGGGCCAAAGTTGAAGCTTTTTTATTTAATCTACATCTGCAAAGAGGGTTGTGCATGACCAACAGAGAGGTATCCTGCACAGGATAGAATACATTGCAAACTGGGCATGTACTTCTTATCAAAAATTTATAACAAAGTGACATTTGGTGTCCTCCCCTCTTGTTCAGTCTGCATGAGTCAGCCCCCTAAGAAACAAAAGTGCTAATAACAGTGGGGGAGTATCCTTAGATCCCTCATTGAACAGCCAGTCACACTATAAATTTGACATCTCCAACAAGGACCACATCGCTCCACATATCCACTTAGCAAAAAAAAAAAAAAAAAAAAATCACACACACACAATACAGTTCACTCCATTCTCTAAGGACAAACTATGACCTCGAATTAGGATGAATTTTTATCTAATACAGTACGTCCCAGCCTTGGCTACATATCAGAATCACAAATAAGAGAAATGCTTTAATAAGGATAAACTTTAAAAATAGGTGGAAAGAAGGATGATCTACTCCATTGGGTTAAGGAACAATCCAGTGCCATTAGTTAAAAGGAGTCATGTCATTTTTCCCTGAGAAAAGATCATAGCTATGCTACTCATGAGGTGAAAAGTAGAAAAAGAGATGCTTTCTAGAGGAAATAATGAGTTTAGTTTATAAATATTTAGTTTGAGGTATCTGCAGATTGTGTCCAGATAAAGATGCCAAGTCACAATGGATTGCCACCACATCCATACCTGTCTTCACCTCTTGGTAGGTTGTGAGCCATGTGAAATCAGAGAATACATTTTATGCACCTTTTTAATCCTTGGCGCTTAGCCCAGGACTCAAAACACAGAAAGGGCTCATTAAACATTTGACAAATGAATGAATAAACAAATGTATGAAGTAGATGAATCAGTGTTTATTAATTCATTCAGAAACTGAATCACATAGACCATAGCCATTAGATTTTACTTTTACAGGATCTATGCTTTTCCATGGGCTGAATTCTTTGTTCTGCCTCCCTAGCTGTATCTGCACAGATACAGATCCACTTGCAGCTGGATCTCAATGTCATTGGCCACCCTCTGCTGGTCCCTTCCATTTTCTCCTTCCTTGCTTCCTTACAGTACCAGTCAGCAGAAATGACAAGCACAAAGCCTGTAATTGAGTTCAATGAAAACATTGTCCAAAGACTGTGAGGGCCAGGTTAAGAATGCAAAATGTTTTGATGTAACACCCAAAGACCAGCAATAGCAGGCAATCATTGTGGCCCCAGGATCAAGGAGGGAGGCAAGAATGGTGAATAGTGTTTCCACAACCTGGAAAAAGTTTGGAGCTATAGAAGAGGCATTGCTGGACAGAGTTGTAACCATATAAAGCAGCCACTGCCAAAAACTATCACCAAGCAAAGATAGGGAGAGGTGGAGATGCCCAGCATCTTCCTCCTCCCACCTCTGTGTCCCTGTAGCTGACTCTCTTTGATCAAACCCAGCTGGAAGCCAAAGGACAAGAGAACCTTGGTAAAGGAATTCCTAGAGGTTAGTCTCCTGGAGCACTCAAGATAAAGGGCCTACTATAGATCAAAGCATGGGTAGGAGAGCAAACAGAACATCCAGCACAATCTACCACTTTGCCACTCAGCAGCACTCTTGACCTTTGCCTGGGTAAGGAACTTTCCATCTCAACACAGGAGAAACATGGAGTCTCATCAGCGACAGTAGCATTGCTGAGTGATATTGGCTCCTTTGTACTTCCTACTAGCACCTAAGTGATGATGTCAGCCACCATTAGTCCTCATTATAAAACACAAGATGGAAAGAGAGGAATTAATTAACTTAAAACTAGGTGCTCTGCAACTGGTCACAAGGCCTAAACTGAAAACAATAATTTCCCTTCCACATCCATGTCCTTACCCTCTCTACCAGCACAGTGACTGAACAGAACTTTTATCTTGTCGAGCTATTCAGAGCTTCTTTCCTAAAAATAGTCTAAGTCCTTGGCATTACTGATTTTATTCAACTATTAACATTTTCCACTAACTAGTGCTTTGAATTTATCATCTTCTTTAAATTTATTCTTTCCTGGGATGGGGCTGTAGCTCAGTGGCAGAGCACTTGCCTACCACATGTGAGGCACTGGATTCGATTCTCAGCACCACATAAGAATAAATAAAGTAAAGGTATTGTGTCGATCTACAACTAAAAAAAAAAAATTAATTCATCCTTTCCTTTCCTTTATGTACACTCCCCAGAATAGCCAGAAGTGTCCAGTCCACCCCCACAATCTGCTTCACTGTTGCCATAACAATTGATGACACAGCTGTCTTTGCTCTCACCACTGTCTCTTCCCCTTGCACTCCATTGCATGACATCTTCAAGGGTAATGCCGTAAGGTGAAGCTATTGTATAACACAATGCACCCTAACTCTCAGCAAGGAGGTTATCCATGCACCCAAAGTGAGCTCCCCAATACTAGAATCCCAGCTAAGGCCACTTGGAGGACCATTATCACCCAGGATCTCAGCAGGAAAAAGATGGTTCATGCAAAGGGTCCATTCACACTTTTTATTCCTCTATTTCGAACTTTGGTCACTGATACTCAACAGGAACTCCTTTAGATCCATTGATTTCCCAACTCAACAGGAAATCCTATTGATCCATTGATTTCCCAATCCTAGAGGAAATTCTGAGGCTGTAATTCATAGAGGTCAGCTCCCAGGACAATGAACAAAGCAAACAAATTTGGGAGAAGAAACATCATGGAGCACTCAGATAACAGCAGCACAAACTTGGATACAATGAAATTTTTTTTAAATTTTGTGTTTAATTTATAACTCCTGAATTATACATTCTTTCAGGTTGAGAAGACATAAATCTTCTTTACAGAATAAACAACATTATTTACCCCTCTAAATTAATTAATATGAAAAACTATATAAAAACATGTATATGTAAGATTCTGCATTGTGTAGGCCTAACACTCCACTAACTGGGTCCTCTTCTTAAGGTAAGATTCCTCAGCAAAGGCCAACCTGCCTTATAATTATTTTACTTTGATTATATTTTCCCATTGAGATTTAATGAGTTCAAATAATTTGCTTATGCAAATCTGGTAAAGTGAATATTATCAATTTTAGAATAGACTTTATTATAAATTATGTGTAATATAATTATAAGTAGAAATCATCTTTGGTAATAATGTATATGTTTGCTAATATCATTGGGAGCAAACAAAATTGCCAGATCATATGTAGACTTTTTATTTCCTGAAACTATTGAATACTTTTTTTTTCCTTTTATCAGTTATATGCCTCGAGATTTACATTGTTCCTTTGTTTATGTTTCTTTCCAATGTTTATGCTTTTTATTTTTTTTTTTTTGCCTTCTTGCATTAGTCAGAACCATCTTTTTACTTTGTAAGAATATGTAACATGAGACCTATCCTCTTAATATTTTTATATATACAATACATATATAACACATCATATATTATATATTAACATAAAACACAATACATAATGTACATTATATATGATGTTTTATATATTATATTAGTAATATTTCACTTCCCCCTCCCTAAAACCCTTGAATGTTGTTCTTTTTGGTAAATTTTTTGGGGACCTATAATGACGGTGAGCAAAATTGGGAACTACAGGGTGGGTTATTGATGTAAATAACACAGACCCTGGAACAAAAATACACTGTGTTGGTAACATGAAAGAATATTTATGGATGCTAATAAGTTCTATCTGAAGAGCTTATAGAGCTCTGCTATTCATGGCTGGAGATCAAGTTTAACAACATGATTTTATCTAGCATAAAAATGGAGTGAGTAGGGGATTCTATCTCAGTGGTAGAGTGTTTGCCTAGCATGTGTGAGGCACAGGGTTTGGTTCTCAGCACCACAAACAAATAAATAAAATAAAGGTCCATTGACAATTTTTAAAAAAATTTTAAATGGAGTGTTGGGAGTGAGGGAAGAAAAGGCATGGAAAGGGGAATGTTGAGAAATCAGAAGATTATGTGAGCTATGTGAGCACCAAGGTAGGATTGTAGTGAGCTCAGCATCCTGCTAGTAACCACTTTTCAACTGAAAGGCTTTACCTGGATAAGCACAGGTAGACTTTCATCTTTCATCAGTTTCAAAATATGCTTTTAGGGATTCAAACATGCTGGGGCATATGTAAACTTGTAGAAATGCCTCCATAAAAACTGAATTTGCATTATTTTACTTTAATTCTTAACATAGTATTCCTAATAGTATTTTGCCAGTAGTTTATGTTATCTTCATCCCATGGGGAATATTAATTTATGTGTTGGAGTTTCTAAAGCAGAGATGTATTATTTGTACATTTTATAAATTACATCTATATTGTTTTCTTGCAATACTAGGACTTGAAGCCAGGATCGATCTCATGTACACAAGGCAAGCATTCTACCACTAAGCTATATTGTTTTTAATATAAGAATTATATATGCATATATATGCATATGTGTGAATATATATGGATTTACAGACATGTATATGTATGTATGTATATATGTGCATATAATATGAGTATATGCGTATGTGTGAATACATATGGATATACAGACATGTATATGTACATATGTGTATATATATGGATATCCATATATATGTATATGCAAAAATTTTATAGAAAATAAATGAGTTCCTAAGTGTTTCCATAGAACATCAGTGGAAAATATGCTGCAAATAGTCATAAAGTAACCTAAAATTCAAATTCTAACAGTTGCTATGGAGGAAAAAAGAAACATGATTAACAAAGAATGGTTAAAAATGGGGCGGGGGGTAAAAATATATATCAGAATCTAAGAATATTATGTGAATGTGAGTGTGTATCTGTGTGTGTGTCCACACATATGTAATATTTGTAGTACTTGAGGACTGAACCCAAACCCTCACACATACTGGATAAGTACTCTACCACTGAGCTACATCCCTAGCCATTTTTATTTTATTTTCAGACAAGACCTTGCTCAGTTGCCTACACTGACCTCAAATTTGAGGTCTTCCTTCCTTAGTAATTGGGATTCTAGGAATAGGCCAACATGCCCAACATAATGAATATTTTTGAAAATTCTAAGAAATAAATTTAAAAGTATAAGTGAGTGAAGTAATATGATGGCAAAAAAATACAAATACAAACAAAATGTATTGCATAATAATAAAATAAGAAGAAAAAACTTTTAAATGCCTATGTGTGAAATTTGAATGTTAATTCTACAAAATCTCATGAAGTCTATACAACCAAATGAGTGGATAATTATAATTCTATTTATAAGAGGAAATGAAGCTTAAAAAAGATTCAGTAATAACATTTACTGCCCTGCTAAGAAGGTACCCTGGGGTCCAATCCCTGGGGTCCACTCCCTGGGGCACTCCAGAGCTCATGTTCTTGATCATTAAAAAGTAACTCGTAGATTAGATTAGTCTGTTGTTTTGTTTTAGTGAGACAATTGCTTTTCTACAAAATTTCTTATCCATTTGTAGAAGCTGCCTGATACAAAGGGTCCTGACCCTTGAAAGCTTTTATCTTATACAGGCAATAGCCCTTCTGATCTGAGTCCCAACACAAAAGATAGAGGGGATGGAAGTGTATTATCATAAGGTACTCATATTTACATTATTGTGAAATGGTCTAACATTATTTGAAGAAAAACCAATTAGTTGAAGATACATATGGTAAACTCTAGAGCAATCACTAAAATAAAATAATGAATAATAAAATCAAATAGGCCAATAGATGGGAAAATTATTTTAAAAAATTCAAAAGAAGCAGAAAAATTGAAAAAAATGGAAGAAAGATCAAACTGGATAAATAGAAAATAAACACCAAACTGGTAAATTCTAACAGTAATCTGTTAATAATTATATGAAATGTTAATGTTTGAAGCTTCCAATGAAAAGTCAGTGATTGTCAGATTTGAATACAGAGCAAGACCTAACTCTATGCTATATAAAAAGAAATCTACTTTAAATATAAGAACTCAGGTTACAATAATGGATGGGAAAAAATATGCTATGCAAACACTAATAAAAAGGACTCTGACATAGAATTACTAATGTCAGAAAATGTAGATTTCAGAGGCAGGAATGAATATTAACAATACCAGAGATAAAGTGGGGCCTTTCCTAACATAAAGGGATAAGGTACAAAATGGCAAAATATACGAACTAAAACTATGAAACCAGAAGAAACATAAGAGAAAATTTTGTGATCTTCAGTCAAGTAAAGATTTCATAGGATAAAAATAAAATACAACTCATAAAAAAATTGATAAATTGGATATCATCAAATTTAAAACATTTTCTCTTTGAGAGACTTAAAGAAAATTAAAAGGCAAGCCACAGATTGTGAGAAAATATTTATGGATCACATGTCTGACAAGGGAATGGTAACTAGAATATATAAAGGACTCCTACAATTCAACAATGAAAATTGGACTCTTTTTAATTAATTAATTTTATTTACTTTGTGCACCAGGGATTAAAACTAGGGTTGTTTTACCCTGAGTTACATCTTGAGCCATTTTTATTTTTCAGTATTGCTAAAGAGATGAAACAATTGTTACTCACAAATATTTATAAAGACACTGTCAAAATGGTACAACCATTTTAGAAGCAATGTGGTAATTTCTTATAACATTAAACATATTCCATCTTACAAGCCAGAAATCACACACCTAAATGTTTACCCAAGAAACATAAAAATCTATGCTCCTAAAAAGACTTTAAGACTTTTAGGAGATTTATTCATAAGAGCCAAAACCAAAGCCAGACAGAGAGGACTGCTCCTGTAATCCCAACTATGGGAGGTTGAGGCAGGAGGATTTCAAATTTGAAGCCAGACTGGGCAACTTAGCAAGACCTTATTTCAAAATAAAATAAAAGTTCCTGAGGATGTAGCTCGATGGTAGAATGTTTGCCTAGGATGTGCAATTTCTATAGTTCAAAAAAAAAAAAGTGGGGAAGGCATAACTAGAAATCACTCAAATATCCATAAATTAGAATCCACTCAAATATCCATAAGTTAGTGAATGGATCAACAAACTGTGGTATGAGAACCAAAAAAATGCAGGGGTGGAGGAGCAGGAAGGGATATATTTAATTATATAACAATATCAGGAATCCCCAAAGCACTATTTCAAGTGAAAGAAGTCAAACATTAAAAAAAGAACAGAGAGAGAGAGAGAGAGAGAGAGAGAGAGAGAGAGAGAGAGAATGCAAAAGTTATCAGTACGAGACTCTAAAAAAGGAAAAACTGTAGTCAACAGAGAGCAAATCAGTTTTTGCCAGGAGCCTCCGGTTGGGGAAAAGTGATTGACTACAAAGGATTTCAGGAAACTTTGAGTTGAAGGAGCTATTTCATATCCGAAGTTTGGTTGAGGTTCCTTGACTGGATCCATTTGTAAAATTCATTCAGTTTTATACTTTCAATCATTTGTAAATTACATGCCAATAAAGATGATTTCCATAAAAATAAACAGAAGCTATTTCCAAGTTGTGGTTCCAATGTTCCAAGGAACATTGGGATTGTGTACTTAATGTTTGTGTTCCCCCCAAATTCATACATTGAAGTCCTAGCTCCCAGTGTGGTGGTATTTCCATGCAGGGCCTTTGTTTTAGATGAGACGAGGGCCCTTGTAAGAAGAGGAAGAGGAAGAGACCATGAGCATACATGGGGGAAAGGCCATGAATATGGATTAACTGGGAGGTAACTATAGAAAGGCAGGGTGTGGGTGAAAGAAGTAATTCACTGGGGGCATGGCTTGGGGGTGTATAATTTGTCTTTGGTGCCCAGAGCTCTAGTTTCTCTTTGTTTCTTAGCTGTAACATCCTGAGCTGCTTTCCTCTACCATGGAGAGAGGATGCTCACTACAAAGGCCATGGGGAGAGGATGCTGACTACAAGCCAGGAAAAGAAGAATCCTCACAAGAACCCAAATCTGCAGTACCTGGACCATCCTTGCAGAGCTGTTCAGAAATAAACTTCTGTCATTTAGGCCACGAAGTCTGTGGTATTTTGTTATAATGGCCAGAGCTGATGTCTGGCACCTCAAGGAGGTATAATCAATAATCCAAGAATAGCAGGTGATTTGCTCATAAAATGTTGGGTAATGTGGTATAGTAGATTACTCTCTTGGAGTTAACAGTAAACAAAAACATATTAAAGAATCTGGAAAATATCTGGTTGGGACAAAAAGGAAAACTAAACTGAAAAGGCTTTTTCTCGTCACAACTATTAATTCCTCTTGGAACCCATTCCCTGAATAAACCAGTTTGGGAAGTTCTGGTGTCCTATATTCTTTTGAAAAGTCAATGAATCTGCCATCTGATGGTGTAAGAAATTTTTCTTATAATCAGACTTTTATTTTTTTAAACAAACATAGGAAAATTTTACCTTCTTTCTATTTCTATGAATTTTAACATACGTATGGGTTCATGTAACCACCACTACAAAGATACAGAAAACTTACATTTTTCCTAAATTTTCCTCAGGCTAGTAACACCCTGCTCACATCCCTAATGCCTGGCTACCACTGATCTCTTCACTATTGCTGTGTTAATCAGTCGCCTGTACGTGTGACAAAATACCTGAGATAATCAACTTAAAAAGAGGGAAGTTTTATTTTGGCTGATAGTCTCAGATGTTTCAGTTCATAGTATCTTGACTCTGTTGCTTTGCTCCTGCAGCAGCACAGTACACAATGGCCGAAGCACATGGTAAAAGAATCCTGTTCAACTCATGGCTACCAGGAAGCAAAAACAAACAGGAAAGGCCTGGGATCCCCAAATGCTCTCCAAGGACATGTCCCCTGTTATGGTAGATATGTGGTGTCCCCAATAGCTCAAGTGTGAGATAATGCAAGAAGGTTCATTAGTGAAATGATCAGATCATGAGAGTTTCGATCTAATCAGTGGATTAATTCATGGATATGGGTTAACTGGGAGGTAACTATAGAAAGGCAGGGTGTGGGTGGAAGAAGTAGTTCACTGGGGGCATGGCTTGGGGGTGTATAATTTGTCTTTGGTGCTCAGAGCTCTTTTTCTCTTCACTTCCTGGCTGTAACATCCTGAGCTGCTTTCTTCTGCCATGATGTTCTTCCTCATCTTGGGCCCTGAGCTATAGAGATGGCTAACCATGAACTAACTGAACCTCTGAAGAGTAAGCCAAAATAAACTTTTCCTCCTCTACATCTTTTTTTGGTCAGGTCTTTTCAGTCACAGCAATGCAAAGCTGACTAAAACACCCCCAATGTAACTTTATTCCACTAGGCCCCACCTCCTGAAGTTTCTACCACCACCCAATAGCACCAGGGGCTGGGGACGAAGCCTTCAACACAAAGGACTTTAGGAAGCATTTCAGATCCAAACTATAGCAGTTGCTATGGTTTTGTGTCCTCAAGAATGACACACAAATGTACTCACAGTGTTTGTAATTTTTCACTGAACATAATTAGTGGCTTTGAAATTCATCCAGTTTGTTGCACATATTGATAGTTCATTCCTTTTTATTATTGAGTAATAGTCCATAGTGTGGCTATTACACAATTTGTTTATCCATTCATTTGCAAAAAGACATTTGGGAGGTGCTGAAGAGCTCAGTGTTAGAGAGTGCTTACCTACCATATGAAGGCCCTTGGTTTGATCCCTAGCACCACAAAATAAACAGATAGATGGATAGATAGATAGGTAGATAGATAGATATATAAGATGTTTAGATTATCTTCAGTCTTTGCCTATTAGGAACAGAGCTTACTGCAAACATGTATATACACTGTTACATTTTCAAAATTCTACCTAGAAGTGGAATTTCTGGGTCAGACGGGAAGTTTAACTTTATAAGCAACTATTTTCTTATAAAGAAAACCTATTTTCCAGAGTGATTTCATCACATTTCATTCCTGTTGACAGTATAGAAGAGTTCCAGTACTTGAATACTCATTCATTTTCATTTTAGATATTCTAATAGATATTTATAGAATATCACTGTAGTTTTAATTTGTGTTTTCCAAGGGCCAATGACTTAAAACACACTTCAATGTGCTTATTTGCCTTTCATATAGCCTCTTCAGTGAGACGTCTTTTCAAGTATTTTATGCATTTTTAATTGATTATTTTTTCTCTTGAGTTTCAAGAGATCCTACACATCCAGATATAAGACATTTGAAGATCTGAATTGCAAATACTTTTTTTCAGTCTCTAACTTGTCTTTTTATTCTCTGAACAATATCTCCCATAGAATACAATTTTAATTTTGATGAATTAGGATTTATTATTTTTCTTTCTTTTGTTGACTATTCTCTTAATATCTTGTCCAAGAACTCTTTGCTTAACTCCAGGACATATAGCTTTTTTTCCCCAGATATATTTCTAAAAATTCTTATTTAAGTTTTGCATTTAAACTTATAATTTGTTTTAAGTTATTGCATAACATGCATGATTTGTGTCAGTGTTTTTCTTTTTTTTTTTTAATCCATATGCGGTTGTCTAATTATTCCAGTATGGTTTGTTGAAAATACCATCCTTTCACTATTGAATTGCCTTTGCAACTTTGTCAAAAATAAATTGATAGCATTTATGTGCTGCTATTCTGGATTACTTGGTTCCATTCATTTAGGGTTCTCTTTCTTTAATGATACCCTATCAGTTTTATTGCTGTAGCTTTAAAATTAGCTTTAATATTGTGATTCTTCTAGCTTTATTCTTATTTCAATTTTTTTCTATTATACTTCTTTAGACTTTATACATAAATATTTATGTCTCAAAAAGCCTATTGTGATTTGGTGTGGAATTTGGGGAGAACTGAATGCTTACCATTTTAAGTGCTCTACTTTAAGAACATAGTATCTCACTATTTATTTAGGTCCTTTTTTATTTCCTTCATCAGCAATTATAGTTCTTAGTGATCCTGTAGAGTTTCTGTTAGCTTCATTCTCAAGTATAAAGTTTGGAAGTTACTAAAAAGGCATCTTTAAAATGTCAATTTTCAACATTTTATTGCTAATCCATAGAAACATGAGCAATTTTTGTGTGTTATTCTTATATCTTACTTTCAACTATCAAACATACTTTACAGAACTCAAAAAAAGGTGAACTTTCTGTTATGTTTCTATATCTCTTTACCAATTCTGTTGCCTTTCCTTCATTTTCAATATCCCATGTTTTTTCTGCTGTAATTTTCTTCTATCTGAAAAGTCTATTTGACCAATTATTTTAGAGCAGGTTTGCTAGCAACAAACCCTCTTGATGTCTCTTCCTGTGAAAATGTCTTTATTTCACCTTCATTTTAAGGTGTGTGCTGTGTACATGCATACATGATGGGGACCAAACCAAGGGCCTTGGGCATGTTAAACTTTACACTAAGCTGGATCCTCTAGTCTCTGCAGGATAATTTTACAGGAGATAAAATTCTGGGTTGACTAGTCTTTTCTTTCAGTAGTTCAAGTGTGTTTTGCCATTTCTTTCTTCCTTCTATAGATTCTGATTCAGTCATTGGAATCACTGTTCCTTGAAAATAATATATGATAATTTCAAGATCTTGACTTTAGTTTTCAGCAATTTAATTAGATGTTGGAGTATGAATTTCTTTGAGTTTATCCTCTGAGTTAACTGAAGAACTATCTTGAATCTGCACACTTTTGTGTCTTTTGCCAAGTTTGGAAAGCTTTCAGCCATCATTTCTTCAACTGTTTCTTTCTTCATCCACACTTTCTCTTCCTGCTACTCCAATGACATACGTTAGTTATTTTTGATATTGTTCCATGGGTCCCTGCTGCTTTGCTCATTTTTCTTCAATCTTATTTTTTTCCTGTTGCTCAGGAAGGATTATTTCTATTGATTTCGCTTTAGGTTCACATACTCTCTTCCGTCATCTCCACTCTGTTATTGATCTTATCTAGCAAGGTCTTTCTTTTAAATTATTGTATTTTTCATTCTAGAATTTCTATTTGGTTCTTCTTTATATCATATTCTTTGGTGAGATTCTACATATTCATATTCTCTCTCTCTCTCTCTCTCTCTCTCTCTCTCTCTCTCTCTCTCTCTCTCTCTCTCTCTCTCTCTCTCTCTCTCTCTTTCCAATGCTGGGGATCAAACCCAGGCCCTCACACATGCTAGGCAAGCTTTCTATCACTGAGATAGATTCTCAATCTTTTCTAAAATTTTTTTTTGAGAAAGGTTCTTGCTAAATTGCCAAGGCTGGCCTTAACCTTGCAATACCCTGCCTTAGCTACCCAGATACCTGGAATAACAGGCATCAGCACTACACCTGGCTCCCGTTCTTTTAGAGAAAGTTCCCTCATTATCTCTCTGAGCATTTTTTATAATAACTACTTTAACTTCAAGTCAGATAATTCCAACATCTGTGTCATCTCTCAGCTTTGGCATCTATTGGTTTTCTTTTACTGTGCAATTAGATTTTTCTAGTTCTTTGTAGGACAAGTGATTTTGGATTGAAATCTAGATATTTGAATACTAAGCTTTCATAGTCTGGGTCGGTTTAAGTGTCGGGGAGAGTGTTCACACTTTTGTTTTATCCGGCCAATGATCCAAATAAAACAAGTTCAGGTTAGTCTTTCCCTGTGTCATGGTTTCAATGTCAGTTCTATTTTTCCAAAGTCACATGTGTGCCACCCAGTGGCCAGTCTGGGACACACTTAGACCAGTTCTTAAAAGTCTGGCATGCTATCTGGGATCCTGTTTATCTGCATGCAATTCGGGTCTGAGCTCAGCAGTTCACAAACAACTTTATGTGGATCTTCCAGTATTTTCTACTTCCCTAGGTCCCCATTGTTTTAGTCCTCAGGTGAGAAATCTGGAGTTTTAGTTACCCCTCTCTGCCACACATTTCCTGTAACTATATAGGACCAAGTAACAAGACAGGAAAAAAAAAGAAAAAAGAAAAAAAGAAGTGCTAGCCCATGCTCCTGGTAGCACCGCTGCTCTAATCAAAGAAGTTTCCTCCCCATCAGAGTGAGTCACTTAGGAGGAGAGCCAACAAAAAGATCTTTACTCCTGATCCTCATGCCTGAACTAGAGGGCTTCCCCTAGAGAGGTCCCTCTCACCATCTCACTGCTCATTTCTAGGTTTCAGGTGGCCTGGATTACAGGCCAGGAGTAGAAGAGATTAGAAAAAAAGAACTATTGGTGATTCCATCATACTTCAAATTTGGTTGCTCCTCAAGCCACCTTCTACTATTTACCATTCAGAATCTGCAAATGGCCGTCTTTGCATTCTGTCCAGACTTAAAGCTATGTGCAGTGAGAGTGGAGTGCACCAACATCCATCAGGCTGGAACTTGAGCAGAACTCTTACTCTGCACCTGAGAATATTTAAAAGGTCAGGAGAAACATGATTAAACAGGAAGAGAATGAAGTTTTTACGAAAGTAGAAAATTGGCTTAGTAGAGTCCAAGAGTAAATTCAAAGTGACAGGACTGAGAATGGAGAAGAAACTTAGAAAGGAAGAGAAGATACTTACTGAGGAGGAATAAATTTCATAGTTAAAATATACAGGAATATACTGACATAGCTCCTAGTCAATCTCTTTAGGGAAGTAAGAGACAATTTAGTGGCAGTAAGGGAGAGAAGAGTTGGGTTAGAAAACTAGAGGGAATAAAAACAGGAATGATTGCTATAATGAGAGCAATGAAGGGTTGCTTAGAAATGCAGAACATGTGCAGCAGCAATGCAAGCCCAAGAAGGCATATTGACATCATCAGTATGATCAGAAATTTCATTGGAGCCTAAAAACTTGCATAAGGCTTACAAATGGATAGGTTTTATAAGAGTTAACTTTTGTCAATGGGGCAATGATGGATGGTAAAAAAAAAAAACAAGAACTAAATGACATTTTATTTCTGAAAGGGTTTACTCTGATATTACTCTGGTTAAGGAGACAAATGAAACCAAAAGAGATTTTTTTTGAAGACTTGAAATAAGAGTGTCAAAAATAGAAAACATTAAAAAGGGACATTAAAATTGGAGATTCCTTAGAAAACTTGAAATGGAGCCACTATTTGACCCAGCTATCCCACTCCTTGGTCTATACCAAAAGATACTATAAGTCATATTTATGATCAATTTTTTAATTAATGATTTATAGTCAATAATAACATACATTATATATAAAAATATTAAGAGGTACTTCCATAATATACCAAAGTCAGTATACTGCAGTGACACAGCCACATCAATGTTTATAGCAGCTCAATTCACAATAGCTAAATGGTGGAACCAACCTACATGCCCTTCAATAGATGAATGGATAAAGAAACTGTGGTATATATAAACAATGGAATATTACTCAGCCTTAAAGGAGAATCAGTTATGGCATTTGCAGGTAAATGGATGGAGTTGGAGAATATCCTGCTAAGTGAAGATAGCCGATCCCCAAAAAACAAACACCAAATGTTTTCTTTAATAAGTAGATGTTAATCCATAATGGGGGTGGGGAGAGTAAGGGAAGAATGGCAGAGATTTGGACTAGACAGAGAGGAGTGAGGGGACTGGAGCGGGTTATTGGGGGAAATATGGTAGAATGAGATGGCCATCATTAACCTATATACATGTATGATTGCACGAATGGCGTGACTCTGCATCATGTACAACCAGAGAAACAAAAAGTTGTGCTTCATTTGTGTACAATGAGTCAAAATGCATTCTGCTGTCATGTATAACTAGAACAAATTAAAAAAAAAGAATTCTTTGCACTGATAAATCGAAAAAAAAAAACTAGTCCATCCATAAAAAGGGACATTAAAAACTAGTTCATCAATAAAATGGCTTTGGAAGATGTTGAAAGTTTACTGGTAAAATTAAGGGTTCCTCTCCATGGAATGGGCTGGCTGCAGAATAAAGGCTAAGAAAATAGAGTGATGAAAAAACCCACAGAACACAAGATATATTTTTTTAAAGAGCAGGGGCAAGACAGGCTAGCCGATTACAGGGATCAAGCTTCCACACTAAAAAGAGCAAAACGGAGCCCTTGTTTGCTTTATTTATATCAAGGAACATCAAAGGTTTTCCATGGAGTGTTCTTTGCCAAAAAAGGTAGAAGGTGGGCTGTTCATTTCCCAGTGGGTTATGCCCATCTTCAGAGCTACTGTGAGGGATCTCCCTAGTAGAGTGGAGATGAAGATCATGTGCCTGGAGGAGCCACAAATAGTTCTTGCTTTAGCCTCCTAAGTAGTGGGTCTATAGGTATGTGCCACCATGTTCAGCTATCCTGGGTTATTTACTTCACAAATTTCTTTTAAAAAAAGAAAGAAAGAAAGAGAGAGAGAGAGAGAGGAAGAAAGGAAGGAAGGAAGGAAGAAAGAGGGGGGAGGGAGGAAGGAAAGATTGAAGGAAAAGAAAAGAAGAAAGAAAGTCTTTATCTTTTTCATAAATGGGTTCATGTAAATAAGACCATTCAGTTTGTAACAAAATACTGAAGGAAAAAAGAAAGAAAAGGAAATGAAAAACAAAAAGACACATGCCTTCTCAATCTCTTCTTTCCTTTCTAACAGCTATAGTCATGTGGCCACAAGTTCCTGGGATGGTGACATCACAAAATGGAAGGAGGCTTCCTTCCCAATGTATTATATGGGTGAGAGTCAACAAAGAGCAGCTTCCTCAAAATTTTATGTTACCAAGAGAATAATTCCATTGTCTGTAAAAAAGAGGCATTTCTGGATAGTATTGTCTAATAATGCCCTACTTAAGGGCACTGAGTACACGTTTACCAAGTCTTAATGACAGGTAAAGACTAATGTTCAAGACTCCACATTCAACACCATATACACTCTATTTCATGCATCATAGCTATTTAGAAGGATAGGGAAACAATAGAAAACTTGACTTATAAATTGAGACCAAGGTGGAAGTATAAGGTAGGAAAAATTCAGCATAGGAGTTTCTTTGAGTCCTAGGAGGTGACAGTTGTCGTTTTGCCATCAAAACTCATTCCCCATTCTTCTCCTCAATTACCCCTGATGAGCCCAGATTCTACCACCGTGGGAAAGAATCATCCCTGGACTCTTCAGGAGAAGTGAAGTTGGAACCACAGTGCAGTGGTCTCACTTCTGCAGTGATGGTCTGTGTAAAAGTTACATTAACCTGTGGAATGCAGAGATGCCACAGGACAGGGATAGAGCTCACCCAGCCCTTCAAGCCAGGTGAGTCTGAAGCTAAGACTGCTCCATTATATTTGTCTTATAGTAGATATTTTCCTCCTCTCTTATGCCAACTTGGTTTTGGCTTTCTTTCACCCATAACTGTAAGAGCTCTAACTCACACATAACAGGTTTTGTGGCATAGGTAGCATACCCTACCATTTCCAGTGCAGCTAGTAGGTCTAAGTATCATTTGACGGTGTTTTAGTCAGTTTTTGCACTGCTGTGACCAAAGGATCTGACCAGTACAATTGTAGAGGAGGAAATTTTATTTGAGGGCTCATGGTTTCAGAGGTCTCAGTCCATAAAAGGCCAGCTCCATTCCTTGGGGCTCGAGGTAATGATAGACCCAACCTGATCTTTTCTTAAAATTGGGAGCCATCTTGCCACAAAGCCATGAAAAGATAATTTCGGCTTTACTATAAATTACTGCAAATTCTGAACCTGCTTGGAATGCCTGCCCATGCCTTGAACTCACCCATGACTGGCTCTCTGACCAGATAGCAGCCCTCTCTGAAACTTTAGTGACACCTCATAAATATTGGCCTTCCCTGGCCAGAAAATGACCCTCTCTGGGGCTTTAATGGTCCTCATAAATTCTGATGTTGGGGCCAGCAAAAAATGTAAACTACCATTAGTGTGATGCTTGTCAGAGTTCTGTTATCTGTAACCCCTCTTTGTGTAACTTTCTGGGCTATAAAGCTGGGCTGCAGGAAAGCTGGGGTTGCTGTCTTGTTCCCGCCATTTGGGGAGGGAGAGGCAGCCCGGCCAGTCGAAATAATAAGCTTGCTTTAATTTGATTTCAATTGGAGTCAGTAAGTCTTTTCTTGCATCCTGGTCTAACAGTAATGCTGAACGTCATGGCAGGAGAGGGTGCCAGAGGGAAGACCCTCACAAAATGATCAGAAAGCAGACAGAGAGAGAGGTCTCCACTTGCCAGATACAAATATATACCCCAAAGCCACGCCCCTAATTCACACCTCCTTCAGCCACAACCTACCATTTTAGTTAATCCCTATCAGGGTATTAATTCACTAATTGGGTTAAGACTCTTACAACCTGACAGGATGCAGTGGCCCATGATTGTAATCCCAGCAACTTAGACAAAGCAGGAAGATCGAAAGTTCAAATCCAGTCTCAGCAATTTAGTGAGGCCCTAAGCAACTCAAGGAGACTCTGTCTCTAATAAAATATAAAAATGAGCTGGGGATGTGACTCAGTGGTTAAGCACCCCTGGGTTTAATCCCTGGTACAAAAAAAAAAAAAAAACAGACTCTGGCAACCCAATCATTTCTCCTCTGAACTTTCTTGCATTATCTCACACATGAGCTTTTGGGGGACACCTCACAAACAAACAAATAAAATTCTGCCCTTGGGCCCCAAAAGCACACACTCATTTGATGATGCAAAATATTTTTTGTCCAATTTCAAGAGTCTTCATAGTCTCAACAGTTCCAAGATTGCTCAAAGTTCAAGTCTAAAGCCTTCTCTGAGGCTCAAGGCAATCTCCCAATGGGAGTTTCCATAAAATTAAAAGCAATTTACAAGTATCCAATATATAAAGGTAAAGAGTAAACATTTCCAGTCACAAAAATAAGGGCACAGAAAAAAAGTGTTGGGACCGAAGCAAGATGGATATCCAGCTGGGCATACAGGTCTTGTAGTTTGTATCTGGCATTTGGAACACAGGGTATGATGTCCTCTCCAAAGGGCTTCTGTAGCTCCACCCTGTGGCCACGTTGGTTGCAGCCCAAGTGGCCTCTCTGTTGGCTTGCCTCTGCTCAATTCCTGCAGCTTTCCTAGGACAGGTTTTGTGGCATAGGGAACATACCCTACCATTTCCAGTGCAGCTAGTAGGTCTAAGCATCAGATCATCTGACGGTGTTTTAGTCAGTAATGCCCCCACATTACTGGCATTTTTTAATCTCAGGGGTCTCCACTGCAGCTTTGGCTTCCTCCTCAAGTCTCCACACTTTGCCTTTTCAGAGAGTGCCCACAGGGACTCTGACCCTGCTGCATGTTGCCTGGCTTCCAAGGTCTTTCTCTGAAACTTTGGTAGAAACCCCTGTAGCCCCACCCCCCACCTCCATCATCCTGCATTCCTGCAGAACCAGCACCACAGGGTTGACATCAAACTCTGCTGCTATGGTGAGCAGTAGCCAAGCCTCCAGGGACCCTGGTTGCAGCAGACACTGAGTGTCTGGGCAGCTGAACACATTGAAAAAACTTCCTAAGCCTCTTTGTGCAAAAAGGATTCTCTGTCTGTCTCTTCTCAAGAGAAATTTCACTTTTACTCCCTTGAGCTTGAGATGGGTGCGGTCTTGGCAGCTCCTGAAATGCCCTTAAGCCATCTTTCTTAATGTTTTTGTGCCAAGTCTTTAGCATTTCTTTAGTGGTGGTAATGTCTTTAACAAATACAACTTCCTTAGCCCTAGTTTTATTCTTGTCTTTCAGGTCCAGGTTTTCCAAATAATTTTGCTCTGCTCTGCTTTCTCCTTCTGATTATTACAATAAATTTGTCTAAAAACCACCAGCAATATCTATGCCACTGCCTGAATGCTATGCTGCTTAGAAATCACTTCCACCAGATTAAGAAGTCTGTCGATTTTAAAATCAGCCTCACAGAAAGCCTCAGGACATGGGCAAAATGAAGGTAACTTCTTAGCCAGAACATAACACAAAATGGCCTCTACTTGAAATTCCAATAAAGTTCTCCTTCTCTAAACCCTATTGGCACTCTGGTCTTCTGAGCTTCCACCAGAATTGACCCTAAGCTCTGTTTACACCAATCTAAAGCATTTCCAGTTTGCAATGATACATATATCAAAATTTCTCCAACAAACTCCAGAAAGCTCCAATAAGGACCTGGGATTGTGGCTCAGAGATAGAGTGCTCACCTAGCATGTGTGAGACACTGGCTTCAATCCTCAGAACGACATAAAAGTAAAATGGAGATATTGTGTTCTCCTATAACTAAAAAATAAGTATTAAAAAAAAAGCTCCAATAGCTTTTTAACCCATAGTCAGGTTGGTCACACCAATGACCCCACTCCTCAGTACAATTTTCTGTTTTAGTCAGCTTTTTTGCTGCTGTGATTAAAGGACCCCACCAACACAATTATGAAGAAGGAAAAGTTTATTTGAGGGCTCAGAGTTTCAGAGGTTCCCATTTCTCAGGGCTTGAGGTGAGGCAGAACATCATGGCAGAAGAGTATGGCAGAGGGAAATAACTCACATGATAATCAGAAAGCAGAGAGAAGTCCCTAGTTGCCAGATACAAATATATATCTCAAAGCCACACCCCCAATTTCCACCTCCTCCAGCCATACATTACTACTTCAGTTACCACTCAGTTAATCTTTTTTTGTGTGAATTTTTTTTTATTGTTGGTTGTTCAAAACATTACATAGTTCTTGATATACCATCTTTCACACTTTGCTTCAAGTGGGTTATGAACTCCCATTTTTAGCCCATATACAGATTGCAGAATCACATCAATTACACATCCATTGATTTACATATTGCCATACTAGTGACTGTCCTGTTCTGCTACTTTTACTATCCTCTACTATCCCCCCTCCCCTCCCCTCCCCTCCCCTCTTCTCTCTCTACCCCCTCTACTGACCTTCATTTCTCCCGCTTGTATTATTTTTCCCTTTCCCCTCATTTCCTCTTGTATGTTCTTTTGTATAACCCTGAGGGTCTCCTTCCATTTCCATGCAATTTCCCTTCTCTCTCCCTTTCCCTCCCACCTCTCATCCCTGTTTAATGTTAATCTTCTTCTCATGCTCTTCCTCCCTACTCTGTTCTTAGTTACTCTCCTTATATCAAAGAAGACATTTGGCATTTGTTTTTTAGGGATTGGCTAGCTTCACTTAGCATAATCTGCTCTAGTGCCATCCATTTCCCTGCAAATTCTATGATTTTGTCATTTTTTAATGCAGAGTAATACTCCATTGTGTATAAATGCCACATTTTTTTTATCCATTCGTCTATTGAAGGGCATCTGGGTTGGTTCCACAGTCTTGCTATTGTGAACTGTGCTGCTATGAACATCGATGTAGCAGTGTCCCTGTAGCATGCTCTTTTTAGGTCTTTAGGGAATAGACCAAGAAGGGGAATAGCTGGGTCAAATGGTGGCTCCATTCCCAGCTTTCCAAGAAATCTCCATACTGCTTTCCAGATTGGCTGCACCAATTTGCAGTCCACCAGCAATGTACAAGTGTACCCTTTTCCCCACATCCTCGCCAGCACTTGTTGTTGTTTGACTTCATAATGGCTGCCACTCTTACTGGAGTGAGATGGTATCTTAGGGTGGTTTTGATTTGCATTTCTCTGACAGCTAGAGATGGTGAGCATTTTTTCATGTACTTGTTGATTGATTGTATGTCTTCCTCTGAGAAGTGTCTGTTCAGGTCCTTGGCCCATTTGTTGATTGGGTTGTTTGTTCTCTTATTGTCTAATTTTTGGAGTTCTTTGTATACTCTGGATATTAGGGCTCTATCTGAAGTGTGAGGAGTAAAGATTTGTTCCCAGGATGTAGGCTCTCTATTTACCTCTCTTATTGTTTCTTTTGCTGAGAAAAAACTTTTTAGTTTGAGTAAGTCCCATTTGTTGATTCTAGTTATTAACTTTTGTGCTATGGGTGTCCTATTGAGGAATTTGGAGCCCGACCCCACAGTATGTAGATCGTAGCCAACTTTTTCTTCTATCAGACGGCGTGTCTCTGATTTGATATCAAGCTCCTTGATCCATTTTGAATTCACTTTTGTGCATGGCGAGAGAAAGGGATTCAGTTTCATTTTGTTGCATATGGATTTCCAGTTTTCCCAGCACCATTTGTTAAAGATGCTATCCTTCCTCCATTGCATGCTTTTAGCCCCTTTATCAAATATAAGATAGTTGTAGTTTTGTGGATTGGTTTCTGTGTCCTCTATTCTGTACCATTGGTCCACCCGCCTGTTTTGGTACCAGTACCATGCTGTTTTTGTTACTATTGCTCTGTAGTATAGTTTGAAGTCTGGTATCGCTATACCGCCTGATTCACACTTCCTGCTTAGCATTGTTTTTGCTATTCTGGGTCTTTTATTTTTTCATATGAATTTCATGATTGCTTTCTCTATTTCTACAAGAAATGCTGTTGGGATTTTGATTGGCATTGCATTAAACCTATAGAGAACTTTTGGTAATATCGCCATTTTGATGATGTTAGTTCTGCCTATCCATGAACAGGGTATATTTTTCCATCTTCTAAGATCTTCTTCTATTTCTCTCTTTAGGGTTCTGTAGTTTTCATTGTATAAGGCTTTCACCTCTTTTGTTAGGTTGATTCCCAAGTATTTTATTTTTTTTGAAGATATTGTGAATGGAGTGGTTGTCCTCATTTCCATTTCAGAGGATTTGTCGCTGATATACAGGAATGCCTTTGATTTATGCGTGTTGATTTTATATCCTGCCACTTTGCTGAATTCATTTATTAGCTCTAATAGTTTCTTTGTAGACCCTTTTGGGTCTGCTAGGTATAGAATCATATCATCTGCAAATAGTGATAATTTAAGTTCTTCTTTTCCTATTTTTATGCCTTTAATTTCTTTCGTCTGTCTAATTGCTCTGGCCAGCGTTTTGAGAACTATGTTGAACAGAAGTGGTGAAAGAGGGCATCCCTGTCTTGTTCCAGATTTTAGAGGGAATGCCTTCAATTTTTCTCCATTCAGAATGATGCTAGCCTGAGGCTTAGCATAGATTGCTTTTACAATATTGAGGTATGTTCCTGTTATCCCTAGTTTTTCTAGAGTTTTGAACATAAAGGGATGCTGTACTTTGTCGAATGCTTTTTCCGCATCTATCGAGATGATCATATGGTTCTTATTTTTAAGTCTATTGATGTGGTGAATAACATTTATTGATTTCTGTATATTGAACCAGCCTTGCATCCCAGGGATGAATCCTACTTGATCATGGTGCACAATTTTTTTGATATGTTTTTGTATCCGGTTCGCCAGAATTTTATTGAGGATTTTTGCATCTAGGTTCATTAGAGATATTGGTCTGAAGTTTTCTTTCTTTGAAGTGTCTTTGTCTGGTTTAGGTATCAGGGTGATGTTGGCCTCGTAGAATGAATTTGGAAGTTCTCCCTCTTTTTCTATTCCCTGAAGTAGCTTGAAAAGTATTGGTATTAGTTCCTCTTTAAAGGTTTTGTAAAATTCTGCTGTATACCCATCCGGTCCTGGGCTTTTCTTAGTTGGTAGTCTTTTGATGGTTTCTTCTATTTCCTCGATTGATATTGGTCTGTTTAGGTTGTCTATATCCTTCTGCCTCAATCTGGGCAGATCATATGACTTAAGAAATTTACCTATGCCTTCACTATCTTCTAATTTATTGGAGTATAAGGATTCAAAATAGTTTTTGATTATCTTCTGTATTTCTGAAGTGTCTGTTGTGATATTGCCTTTTTCATCCCGTATGCTCGTAATTTGTGTTCTCTCTCTTCTTCTCTTCGCTAGCATCGCTAAGGGTCTGTCAATTTTGTTTATTTTTTCAAAGAACCAACTTTTAGTTTTGTCAATTTTTTCTATTGTTTCTTTTGTTTCGATTTCATTAATTTCAGCTCTGATTTTAATTATTTCTTGCCTTCTACTTCTTTTGCTGTTGTTTTGCTCTTCTTTTTCTAGGATTTTGAGATGAAATATGAGATCATTTATTTGTTGGTTTTTTCTTTTTTTAAGGAATGAACTCCAAGCAATGAATTTTCCTCTTAGAACTGCTTTCAATGTGTCCCATAGATTCCGATATGTTGTGTCTGTGTTTTCATTTATCTCTAAGAATTTTTTAATTTCCTCCTTGATGTCTTCTATAACCCATTGATCATTCAGTAACCTATTGTTCATTCTCCAAGTGATGTATGCTTTTTCCTTCCTTCTTTTATCGTTGATTTTCAGTTTCATTCCATTATGATCAGATAGGATGCATGGTATTATCTCTACTCCTTTATATTGTCTAAGAGTTGCCCTGTGACATAATATATGATCTATTTTTGGGAAGGATCCATGTGCTGCTGAGAAAAAAGTGTAACTGCTTGATGTTGGGTGGTATATTCTATATATGTCAATTAAATCTAGGTTATTAATTGTGTTATTGAGTTATATAGTTTCCTTATTCAACTTTTGTTTGGAAGATCTGTCCAGTGGCGAGAGAGGTGTGTTGAAGTCTCCCATGATTATTGTATGGTGGTCTATTAGACTCTTGAACTTGTGAAGAGTTTGTTTGATGAACATAGCTGCACCATTGTTTGGGGCATATATATTTATGATTGTTATGTCTTGTTGGTGTATGGTTCCCTTAAGCAGTATGTAGTGTCTCTCTTTATCCCTTTTGATTAACTTTGGCTTGAAATCTATTTTATTTGATATGAGTATGGATACTCCTGCTTGTTTCCGAAGTCCATATGAGTGATATGATTTTTCCCAACCTTTCACCTTCAGCCTATGTATGTCTTTTCCTATCAAATGCGTCTCCTGTAGGCAGCATATTGTTGGGTCTTGTTTTGTGATCCATTCTACTAGCCTGTGCCTCTTAATTGGTGAGTTTAAGCCATTAACATTTAGGGTTATTATTGAGATATGGGTTGTTGTCCCAGCCATATTTGTTTATTTATGTTACTAAACATGGTTTGTTTTCCTCTATGATTATTCCCCCCCCTTTACTGTCCTACCTCCCACTGTTGGTTTTCATTGTTATTTTCCATTTCCTCTTCCTGTAATGTTTTGGCGAGGATGTTTTGAAGAGATGGTTTTCTAGCTGCATATTCTTTTAACTTTTGTTTGTCGTGGAAGGTTTTAATTTCATCTTCCATCCTGAAGCTTAATTTCGCTGGATACACAATTCTTGGTTGGAACCCATTTTCTTTCAGTGTTTGAAATATGTTATTCCAGGATCTTCTAGATTTCAGAGTCTGTGTTGAAAGATCAGCTGTTATCCTGATTGGCTTGCCCCTAAATGTAATCTGCTTCCTTTCTCTTGTAGCTTTTAAAATTCTCTCCTTATTCTGTATGTTGGGCATCTTCATTATAATGTGTCTAGGTGTGGATCTCTTATAATTTTGCACATTTGGCGTCCTGTAGGCTTCTAGAATTTGGGATTCTGTCTCATTCTTCAAGTCTGGGAAGTTTTCTCGTATTATTTCATTGAATAAATTGCTCATTCCTTTGGTATGGAGTTCTATACCTTCCTGTATCCCAATGACTCTTAAGTTTGGTCTCTTAATGTTATCCCATATTTCTTGGATGTTCTGCTCATGGTTTCTTAACAGTCTTGCTGAGCTGTCTATGTTCTTTTCCAGTTGAAATACTTTGTCTTCGTTGTCTGATGTTCTATCTTCTAAGTGTTCTACTCTGCTGGTAGTATTCTCCATTGAGTTTTTAAGTTGGTTTATTGCTTCCTGCATTTCTAGGATTTCTGTTTGTTTGTTTTTTATAACCTCTATCTCCCTGTATAGTTGATCCTTTGCTTCCTGGATTTGTTTGTGTAATTCCTTGTCGAAGTGATCTTTCATTGTCCGATTTTGCTGTCTAATGTCTTCCTTGATACTCCAGATCATCTGAAGCATATATATCCTGAATTCTTTATCTGACATTCCATCTGCCGCAGCTGTTACCTCTTCTAAAGTTGAGTTGACCTGCATTGCTTGTAGTCCTTTCTTTCCTTGTCTTTTCATACTGCTTGCGTTTCTTTCTTCTTGGTGAAACTGTTGTGTTTTTGAATTCCCCCCCCCCCTATATATTTATATTGCTCTTGTATAGTTGAAAAGTCTCCCTTGCAGGTGCGGGCGGGGGCTCTGCTCTGCCCCTCTTCCAATTGGTGTGAGGTGTCTACCACGCCCGCGGACCCCTGGGCCTGATCCGCTGTTCTGTCGCAGGTCTGCCTACCTTGCAGGTGGGGGCGAAGGCTCTGCCCTGCCCCTCCTACCATGCCCGGGGACCGCTAGGCCTGATCTGCAGGTTGGTCGCCGGTCTGCCCACCTTGCGGGCACGGGTGTCAGTTCCGCTCCGCCCCCACTCCAATTGGGGTCACTTGACCACCACACAGGCGGGCCGCTGGGCCTGATCTGGGCACGGGCGAAGGCTCTGCTCTGCCCCTACTCCAGTTGGGGTGAAGTGTGTACCATGCTGGCAGGCCGCTGGGCCTGATCCGCCGGTCTGTCGCAGGTCTGCTTACCTTGCCTGCGCGGGCGGCGGCTCTGCCCTGCCCCTCCTACCACGCCTGCAGACCACTGGGCCTGATCTGCAGGTTGGTCGCAGGTCTGCCTACCTTGCGGGCACGGGCGGTGGCCCCGCTCCTCCCCTCTGGCTCAACGACACAGCAAGAGAGACTCGGGTATCTGTGACTCACCCTCCCTACCAGGGGACCAACTGTTTCCGTCGCCGCTGGCACCGATGAAGTTCTCTCCTCGGCCGCTCTCCGATGACATCAGTTCTCTGCCATGCTGGTATCCCCTGTTCTATGGCTGAATCCCATTTTCTTCTCTTCCAATAGGAGGAGCTGTGCCCTCTGAGCCGAGCTTCTGCCCTCTATGTGCTGACAGAAATCCCTGTACGGTGGCTCCTGGGAGTCTCTCAATCCTATTAGTCCAGAGCCCTTTCACTTATCCGGCCCCTCCCCCTGTTCCTCCTCCCAGCCAGCCAGCCAGGTCCTGTTCACCAGAGGCGGTTCCCCAAGGATCTGATTTCACTTGCAGCCCCACCGCGTGTCCTATATCCCGAACCATGAACACCCTCTCTGTCATTCATCTAAGCCCCAGTGCTGTGGTGGGGTGATCTGGGAACCAACAGTTTAATTTTTCCGGACCCCTTTGGTGGGCACGCCCCCAGAAACTGGCGGCTAAGATCTTGGGTGTCGCCGCTGGTGTTAAGGGGAGGTGGGGATCTGGAATCCCCTCTGCTTCCCTACAGACACGCCCCCGGAGAGATTCCCGAGGTTTCCTGGCTGCTTGTATCTGGAGGGGGTGGGAGTCACACACCTGCTAACGTGGATTCCGCTGGGAAGGTTTGTGTGAATTTTTAATATTTATTTATTAGTTCTCAGTGGACACAATATCTTTGTTTGTATGTGGTGCTGAGGATCAAACCCGGGCCGCACGCATGCCAGGCGAGCGCGCTAGCGCTTGAGCCACATCCCCAGCCCCTCAGTTAATCTTTATCAGGGGATTAATTCACTGATTGGGATAAGACTCTCACAACCCAATCATTTCTCCTCTGAACTTCATTGTGTTGTCTCACACATGAGCTTTTGGGGGACATTTCACATCCCAACCATAACAGATGGTCAATTAAGGATATCAGGCTGGAGAAAAAGTTACTAGAAGTTGTGGTGGTTAAAAATGGAGGTTTGGGGCAATACCAAGACTTTATTCTTCACCTCCACCTCATATAATCCTCATTAACTCTTACTTCCTAAGTCCTCATAAATACAAAGAAAGGCAAATAAAATTCTCTGGCTAGGGTATCTTCTCAACTTTATTTTCGCTTTGATTAAATCATGTTTCTAAAACTTTATGGTTTAATTATCCTACAACAAACAAGCTGATCACAAGCATTGCATTTACCTTGGCATGCAACTTCTTCACAGGTAGAACAAGACAAACTGCTTACATGTTATTTGCAGGGAAGCCTGGGAAAGCCCTGCTTGCCCAACCCACTTTCTACTCATATTCTTTCTTATATAGAAATTCTGGAGCTGCACTGGCTAAACATTGAATTCCAAAATTTTGATCAACAGAGAGACCCAAAAACATGACCAAAATGGCTCCTCAGAATCAGGAAGTAAGACCTAAGATTTATAGTGAGATAGGTATCTGCAGCCAGTGACCAGGAGTCAGATAGGATGATAGTGTGGACGTGGTTAGTAGAAGTGAAGGGATGTTGTCTGAAGCATTTCACAGGCAGCTGCTAATGATAGCAATCCAACTTTCATGGAATCATTATGACATGTCTCATTTGTTGCCTAGATTCAACTCAAGGACCAAGAAAATGAGGAAAACTGGGGCAGGGACATTTCACCTGAAGTTCCTGAAGACTGGAAGGCTAATCCCTGTTCATGTAGACTCTAATAATCCAAACATTTAAACTTTTCACTGTTTTTGTCTGCCTTCCCCACTGTCTAGACTGAAAACCTGTGTGAGCATGGTCTGAAGTAGTCGAATCCTGGCTTAGCTCCCTCCAGGCTGTGCTGACAGACATCCTATATCCTCACAGAGCAGTTTTGGATCATCTATTAGGAAAAGCAAAGGAGAGGACTTATTCTAGCAGCAGTAAAGGGGGTCGCAAGTTCATATTCCATTTATGCTTCCACTAATTCTATTTGTTTCCTTTGTATTAGATGTTCCAAGATAATGAATACTTCCATAGCAACAAAAGTCTGACAATAAACCGTTACCGTGATTTTCACATTTTCAAAGGAAAAAAATCGCTTAGTGGCAACCAAACCAGCAATCTCAGTACTGAATATGCAATAATGGCTACAAGGTGAACAGTTTTTCTATTCTGTTTTCTTGCTCTTGAAAGGAATTTAGGTTGCATTTGATGACCTTTTTTTCAGTTGTATCATTTGTCAGCAATTAAAATACGCAGTTGCTTTTGAAACAATGCAAATAAAAATGACTTTGGTGGAGATTTCTTATGTTCTGATACAAATGATTTATAAACGCAATTTTATTTTAGAACTTCCATTCTTTCTGTCTCTCTAATTATAATTGTCAAATTATTCTGAAAGCAGAAGGTATGTGCATAACTGGAAAAAGAGTACAAAATATTTTAGATACCGTCAATGCTTTACAGGGTGAATGCAAAAGACTGCTCTTGCTGTGCCTTTTTTCCCTCCCCAATCACTTCCTTCTCTGCACAACGTACTTTGTGACAACCTTACTTATGTTATATGAAACAAGAAAACACTTTATAAAGAATTAAAATTAGCCATGGATATCCAGTAATATTACTCAGCATTAAAAGAGAATAAAATCATGGCATTTACAGGTAAATGGATAGACTTGGAGAATATTATGCTAAGTGAACTAACCCAATCCCCCCAAAAAAAATGCCGAATTTTTTTTTTCTGATATGAGGATGCTGATTCATAATGGAGATGGAGGGTGGGGGCATGGGAGGAATGGAAGAAATTTAGATAGGAGAAAGGAGAGGGTGAGGAAGAGAGGGGACAGAGATTAAGTAAATTGGTGGAGTGAGATGGACATCATTACCCCAAGTGCATGTATGAAGACACGAAAGATGTGACTCTACTTTGTATACAACCAGAGACATGAAAAATTGTGTTCTACATGTGTCCTATGAGTTGAAATGCATTCTGCTGTCATATATAACAAATTAGAATAAACAAATAATTGTTTTTTAAAAAATGATAGGGGCATCCAGTAATGAACCTGGATTTACAAGTCTACAGGTGAAGGGCCTAACTGAAAAAAACATCTGGACGTCATCCCAAATAGTGCATAAGCCATAAGAAAGGATGAGGTCACTTAGGGAGTGAATGTGGGAGAAGTGGTTAGGAATAGAAGAATAAAAAAGAACTACAAAAATGAATAAGATCCACTAAAGGAAGTTGAGAAGGCCCAACCAATAAGACAAATAATATGGTGCTCCCATAAGGAAGGCTAAATTTTAATATGGTTGCAATTTACCTATATCAAAATTACTATTTAATCCAACAGAATAGCTATATAAATTCAAGAATAAAGATCAATACATAGAGTAACAAAAAAAAATTCATGAGAGAAATTCTTTGTCTCATGTGCCAGATGCTTCTGATAGATCAAGATCAATGAAGACTTAGAAGCAGAGTGTAGAAAGGTACCAGGAGCTAAGGAGGAAGGACAGAGGTGGGAAAAGAGAAGATCTTGATTAAAGAGTAAAAGTTTCAGTTCATCTGGAGGAGTAAGCTTTAGTAAACTATTGCACGGCATGGTGGCCACAGTTAATAATATACTGCATAGATTGATATAGATTGATAGTGTGTCGCCACACACACACACACACACACCAAAAAAAAAAAAAAAAAAAAGATAAATTGATGTGATGATGGATGTGTTAACTATCTTGGTTGAAACTTTCCATAATGTGGGCATAGATAAAACATCAAATTGTACCCCATAAACATACACAATTATTATTTGTCAGTTAAAAATAAATATTAAAAACAATTTTATAGATAAGGAAGACTTGAAAATAGGCCATTAAACACAATGGTGGAGAGGTCATTTCTAACTTTGACTGAAAAAAAATTAAGTGATGGAGGCAAAAAACTTACAAAGCAGATTTAATACAGAATGGAAAGAGAGGGAAAGTGAAGACATATAGCAGTCCACTTCTCTAAGAAATTTAGCCATCAAGAGGAGCAGAAGAATGGAGAAAGCTGGTAGAAGATATGGTATAGTCCGAGAAGGGGAATAGCTGGGTCAAATGGTGGCTCCATTCCCAGCTTTCCAAGGAATCTCCATACTGCTTTGCAAATTGGCCACACCAATTTGCATTCCCACCAGCAATGTACAAGTGTACCCTTTTCCCCACATCCTCGCCAGCACTAGTTGTTGTTTGACTTCATAATGGCTGCCATTCTTACTGGAGTGAGATGATAGTTTAGGGTGTTTTTAATTTGCATTTCTCTGACTGCTAGAGATGGTGAGCATTTTTTCGTGTACTTTTGATTGATTGTATGTCTTCCTCTGAGAAGTGTCTGTTCAGGTCCTTGGCCCATTTGTTGATTGGATTATTTCAATTCACAATAGCTAGACTGTGGAACCAACCTAGATGCCCTTCAATAGATTAATGGATCAAAAAAAAATGTGGCATTTATACTCAATGGAGTATTACTCAGCACTAAAAAACGACAAAATCATGGCATTTGCAGGGAAATGGATGGCATTAGAGCAGATTATGCTAAGTGAAGCTAGCCAATCCCTAAAAAACAAATGCCAAATGTCTTCTTTGATATAAGGAGAGCAACTAAGAACAGAGCAGGGAGGAAGAGCAGGAGAAGAAGATTAACATTAAACAGGGATGAGAGGTGGGAGGGAAAGGGAGAAAGAAGAGAAATTGCATGGAAATGGAAGGAGACCCTCATTGTTATACAAAATTACATATAAGAGGAAGTGAGGGAAAAGGGAAAAAACAAGAGAGAGAAATGAATTACAGTAGATGAGGTAGAGAGAGAAGATGGGAGGGGAGGGGAGGGGAGGGGGGATAGTAGAGGATATAAAAGGCAGCAGAATACAACAGACACTAGTATGGCAGTATGTAAAAACGTGGATGTGTAACCGATGTGAATCTGCAATCTGTATACGGGGTAAAAATGGGAGTTCATAACCCACTTGAATCAAATGTATGAAATATGATATGTCAAGAGCTATGTAATGTTTTGAAAAATTAATAATGAAAAAAGAAGATATGGTATAAAGACAGACTATTTAAGTTTAGATGAGAAATATTATAGCAAGATGTAAAAGATCAAATAGAGCAATAAAAAATGGTTTTAGAGCAGGAGATCAATACAGTAATGCTCTTGGAAGGGATCCAGATCACAGAGCAGAGGGTGGTCTTGTACAGGAATATAGGCTGTTCATCTTCAAGCAGATGATGGCAGTTGTGTGTGTTTAGATGTAGTGTTAGTTACAGATTTTAATAGGTATTTTCTAAAGATATTTCTGAATCGCTGCTTTGTTTTACTCAGTTGAAGTATCATGACTTGAAGTTCATGTGCAGGACCTTCCCTTGGTAGAGCTCCACCCTCAGATGTTTTGTCAGCCATGCTCTCGCGTATGGAGTTAGCACATAGAGCTGTAGCTAGAGTTAAAGGAGGCTTGGACAAACAGGTCTGTGATTCAGTCCCCAAATTAAAAGTGTTCCAGGTAATCCATGAGTCAGTCTGTATGTATGATTGGGAAGCACAACCTGTAAGGAAATCCCATATGGGGTAGACAAATGACACCAACTAATGGCTTCTTGGCTAAACTTCTAATTGGATCACATTTCTTCTGAGGTTCCCAGTCTGGGTTTGGAAAAATCAGATAACACTCTCTGGGCTATCTGGTACGTAAGACTATGGAAAGAGGAAAGTGAGGGGTAAAAAAGTTTCTTTGGAAGAATATTGAACTCCTAGCTCAACCTAGAATATTCAAAGTGTACTGAAGGTTATGATTTCCAAAGAGTGCTTCCAGCAATAAAATGGTCAGTCTAGGAGATTTTCAAATGATGAAGAAACATTTTTGCCATGTAAAGGTAACCAAGATGTTTTAAGATACCTAACAATCAAGAATGTTAGGAAATAATATCTAAACACAGCCGTGTGGAATGATAATTTTATTTTTGACACTACTTTAATATTCTAGTTAAATTTGGGGGAAGTTTGAGATTTGAAATGATGCTCCCATATGGAGGGCTAAATTTTAATATGGTTGCAATTTACCTGTGTCAAAATTACTATTTAATCCAACAGAACAGCTATATAAATTCAAGTATAAAGCCAATACATAGAGTAACAAAAAAAAAAATTCATGAGAGAAATTCTTTGTCTTTTGTAATAGTGGTTCTCACCCCTCAACATATAATTAGAATTATTTGGGGGAACTTTAAAAAAATATATACAGAAGCCTGTACTCCAGCCCAGATTAATTGTGGTGTAATGAATTGAGGAAGGAGGTGGTAAGAGAGTACAGATGTGCTTTTGGCAGTTCCTCAGGGGATCCTGATGTCTACAAGTGTCTAGGACAACGACTCGCAGCCTCACATGAGGAGGTGTATATTAAGGTCCAAACCACACCACAGACCACCCTAAAATCTTGGATTACTAGATCCAAGCACCTATATTTTTGAAGTTCCTGAAGAGACAGCAATGTACAGCCAAGGTTGAGAACCACTACCTTCAGCCACGGGCTTCGTGGGCGTAATCATGTTAGTTCACTTTCCTTCTTACCATGAGTGTAAATAAATTAGATAATGTATCAATTAATGTTTTCCTAATAAAAGATTTTATTGGTATTGTTTTGTATCAGATATTTGATCAGGGACATAAATTTTCATAGAATAGTGGCACAAAATGAGGCACAGTAAGATGACTCCTAGAAATCATCTCCGAGCACCCTCCTCTATTCATTTTCCTCGGGTGGTATTGGAGAGTAGTTAAGTGCAGAGAGAGCTGTGGATGAGTAGAGCAACAGAGCAGCCATCACGGGGCATGAAACGGAAGCTGCATGTTCAAAGTCATAGGTAGAAGGAGCCTAGGTCTCAGGCAATGTTAGAGCTACAGTACCACAAACCTGAATTGCCTGCCCAGATAGTAACATGAGAGGAACTAGGCTTCTATTTTGTTTAAAGCACAATGACCCGTAACCTAATTAATACAGATCCTAACCAGCTAGTCTTGTTAAAGATTGTCTCTTCATCAAAAAGTTTCTAATATGTATATTTCTTATTCTCTATGGGCAGTCATGAGCTTCCTGGTACTTCAATAAAATGTTTGTGTGTGCAGACTAAGAGATTCTACTCAGTGAAGATTTTCACCTCTAGTTTTGGCACCTAAGGAGATGTGTCCATATTTTGCCCTGTGAATGACTTTCAAAAATTCAGATTTTTCAAGTCTCTGCAAGTTAAACCAAACACTAAAAAAAAATTACAAATAAAACAAAAAAGATCGTATTTAACATGATATAAAAATATTATTTGTCTACTTAATAGTACTATTAAAATGTTGTATGTACTTGGTATTTAGTAAAAAGTGAAAGATTTATATAATCTGAAGAGAACCCAAAGTATTGGTATTTAGATCTTTAAAAAATTAAATTTTCCAGCTTTTGCCATCATGTAGGTAACATATTACCATTTTATAAATGAAGGACTCCAGAACGTGTCAACATTCTCTTAATTTCTTGCTTTTTCAGCTGAATTATCTTATGTTTTAATTAAATGTAATTCCGATTTTATATTTTTTTTATATAATTATTGATATTGCTGTGAATTTCAGTTAGTTCCAATCTGAAGTCATTTCTTCACAACTGGGTTTATGCTGCAATTTATAATACTACCACTTGATGGCGCCAAATTTTATCTTTTTGGCTTTTGTAGCCTGATACCTGTTCACAGCAGTAAATTTTTAAGTTATATGAATGAGTCAAGAACTAAATACTTTGAGTAAAACTCATTCTAATCCCCCAGTCAATGCTAAAACCAACATCTTGCCCCATATGTTTGTAACTGTAGAAACAAGTTATGTGCACAAATAAATATTACAATTCAAAAGTGCTCACTAAAAGTGAAACTCTGGAGCATCAACAAATAGTTAAGCTCAAAATCTAATTAATCCAAAGGAAAGTTGCTGAAATACACGAGTCAGAACAAAAGTTAAGAAACTCACAGTGCCCAGATACAAAAAAATAAGTTCCAATTACACACATTCAGGTTGGTGAAATATCTAAAGCTTATGATAACCACCTGTTTTCTTGGGTAATCTTCTCTTTTTTTGGGGGGGGGGTAATCTTCTCTGAGTATTCACACGGATGTTTCATGCCCTTGATGGGTTTTCTCAGTCTTGCTGAAGCCTATGAAGTTATCCTTTGATTTTCATATCAAAGGTAATAAACCTTTAAGATGTGGTTGTTCTTGGCTCAGAATTCCTTTCCTCTTCCCTCTGATGGCAATTTACACATTCGATCCAAAAATGTATTTTATACGCTGATTGGCTGTGCATCATAGTCAGTTTTGTCAAATACTAAACAATGTGCTCAGGAGAAAGAGGAAAACCAGGAGAATATAGTGCATGGAAGGCAGAAGAGTCTTGTGGGAAAACTGCTTCCTTCCAGTTGCTCAAACCAAAAACTACTTGCAATTATCCCTGATGCCTGTCTTTTTCTCACATTGAAGATTACAGTCCATTGCTGGACCCAATTAACTCTACCTCTAAAACACAGGGCATATAGTCAGTGTGCTGTATGTCCATCCCTCTTTTGTAACTCTAGTCTAAGCAACTAGCATTTCCTCTCTCAATTTTTTCAATAACCCCATAACTGGTCTCACTGCTGCCACTTTTCCTCCCTCAGTCTTCTCTCAACACAACAGCCACAGAGATTTTGTTAAATGTGGTATGACACTGACTTTCAATGTCCTCCACTGGCTTTTTCTTCTTCACTGATCGGAAAATTTAAATCTTTACATATCCTTACAGCAAAATGTATACATACTCATAGTAATGAATTCCATCATTTCTAAAATGGATAATACAGTGAAATTTCCAAAGAACTTCCTCTTCCTAAGGAAAAAAAGAAAAACTATTGTTGACAGTTTGGTATGGATGTATTTTTTACAGTGTCATAATATAACATTCTTCTGCAAATTACTTTACTGGTATAACTTTGTGTCCTTGGACATTTTTCCATGCTGCTACATACAGGCTTACCTCATTCTTTTCATTGGCTGTAGCACAACAATTCATTGAACGATTGTGCTGTGATTTGTTTAATCAATACCCAACATAAAGACATTGGAGTTGTTTCGGAATTTTTAAAATAATAATACTTTAACCATCATCCTTGCATAAGTATTTCTGTATGCATGTGAGTCATAACTATATGGGCAAAAGCCAGAGCGATTGCTAGGTCATAAGGCATAAGACACATAAATTGGGCAGATACCATGATTCTCCTAGTTGCCAGGTCTGCACTCCACCCCTTCCTGCAAGGAAGATCTTACCCCACTTCTCCCTGATTTCTACATGGAAATCACAATGCTTTGACATGACCCACGTGTTCCCCGGCCAAAGCAGAGACCATCTCTATCTTGAAAAGGAGACAAATGAGTGTCAAAAGATATGGTAACCTGACAGATTTCATATATGAAAGTCAAATATAAGCTTATATTCAAAAGCCACATTTATTTTCCTATGCTGTGCTTCTATGTATATACAAATTATACACACATGAATATGGTCTATCCTGAAAACCACCTGAATATGGAAACTGGCTGTCTTCTGGGAAACTCAGGGTCTGACTCTGGTAGTATTTGTGCTATTTTCTAAATAAGAGCAAAGGGAGAAATCCCCACTATGCCTTCTAAACATTCTGGGTTTGTAATAACACAAGTCAGTGCTTCCAAATATCTGGACATTTGGATTTCTGTAACAAGCCATGAACTGAATAGTTTACACTTCATCTGGATGTATGGAAACTGTGGAGACCAAAAGAATGAGATTCAGCACATAGTGTTCTCACAGTGAGAGGCTTCTGTTAACTGTGGCACTTGTAATTCAAACAGAAGACAAACTGCTAGCAACCAAAATGTATGTTTCCTTGAGCCAGAAAACAAAGGCAGATACTGTTGATACTTATCATGTATTATGTTCTCATAGAAACAAGGGGGAAAAAAGGCTGTGAATGTCCTTAGACTACATGGAACTTGCTTCCAGAGCAGAAGCTGGTTCAAAGAGCTGGACTTTCTGTTGTAATAAATCCAACATCAACAAGAATTATGGTGGTGGTGATGATGACAATGATAACATTAGCTGACATATTCTGAGCATCTGTATTTGTACCTAGGAACCCTGGTTCTGTGGCCATCACCTTATTAAATGTTCTTAACATCATATGACATAGTTATTACTAAACTCCCATTTTACAAAAGAGAATACTGAGTTCCTAATAACTTCCAATCTAAGCATGAAGTCATGACTTGAGTCTTAATGCCCTCTTACATTGCCCAAGAGAGGCCAGAGGCCACAGTGGTTTAACCCTCTCTGTTTCAGACACTTTCGTCCTTTTCACCTCACCTGGTTAATAACTTGGCTTAGATCTGGGCTGGGAAGTTTTACTAATGGATTTCACAGACCAAAAAAAAAATCTATTCGGCTAGGGGATTCTACTGTCCATTTTAAACACAAATACACATGTCTGATATCATTGTCTCCACGTAAAGTCTCATAGTGACATGAAAAAGTGATCTGACACTGAGATTTCAACTCTATGGCAGGGAACTATGTTGGGCAGGAAGAGATTTTTCAGCACCTAAGAGATATTCCCAAGGAGATGATAGGAAGCATTGGTGGTTAGGAAAAAGAAGCCCTCTCTGCAGGTCACTCTTCTGCAGTGTTCTACAACTGCCTCACCGTTCCTGCCACTGGTGTCTTCAATTACTCACTAGGCTACCTCAGTTGTGGAAGGTAGAGACACGGAAATCAACACACAGACTCTGGGAGCTGGTGAGAACTGGCTGGTGGTGACCTAGCTGACATCCAGTAGCTCAGTTTATTTTTGGAATGCACACAACTGTTATAGGGTTCGAGTGGGGTGTGCCCATCAATCATACATAAGCAAGATAATATCCATAAGCCAATCATCTTCTGCCTAATGTAACTGTGAGGAAACTCTAAATATTGCTGTCATGGTGGAAAGCAATCTGGAAGGGTCTTGTCTCTAAGGGAGGATACTTACTGAGTCAGGGATTTCATGCCCTGAAGTCCCTGACTCTCAGTTTTCTGGCCCAGTATTTTGGCAACCCTGACCACAAGTGCTGAGGATGTGGTTTCACTGACGGCTCCCTAGAGCAGAGCACCCATCCTGCAGGTGTTCCTGTCAGGCCTGAACTAGGGTGGATTCTTCAAGCAATCCAAGCTGCTTGTAGTTGCTAGCTGCGACTGAAAGTTATTCCAACACCCCACCCAATCTTAATCCTTGCACCAAAATTGTCCTACTCCAATTTTTGTTCAATTTTGTTTCTGTTTTTTTCCCCCAAGGAAATATGCTGAAAGTGTTCAGGAAATAAGCTGAAACTGCAGGGTGCAGAATGCAGGCTGGTTATAAGTCAAACATTCCCTATATTAAATCTTGGTTCCCTTATCATTGAGGGTTAATGGAACTGCAATCTCTAAGGATATTTTTAAATGACACCAATGCTTATCGTCTTGAAATGTGTGTGAACCAGATTTGGAACAGTCCTTCCTCAAAAGATAATGGAACCCCAGATTCCTCAAGGATGGAATGTTTGTGCATCTTTGTGAGCTTCCTCGCAGGCTTTTTTACATCTGTATTGAATTGCTATATTGATTAGGACTCTTAGTTGAAAGTAACTGAAATGCAGCACAAATTAACTTAGACCAGAAAGGTAAATGGGAAGTTCAAGTGATGAACACAGGCACAGATGAATGTGGAAGTTCCAGTGCCGGCAGCCGCCTTGGTCTCCCCCGCCCTCCAACTCTGCACCTTCCATGTTAGTCTTCCTTCTCACACTTCATTTATTGACTTTACTTACGTTTTGGACTGATGGGCAACTTTAGGTTTAAATTGTGTTAGCATAACAATTCACAGAAAGGTTTTCTTTCTTAATAGCTCTGGCAAGAGTCTCAGAACCCATGCAGTTGATTTGGGTCCTGTGCCCAGATTAGGAACAATTACAAAAGCTAGAAAGTGGATGTGTCCAAAAGCCAAGCTTATGACATATATGCCTTCCTTCAGGTGAAATTCAGCCCAATATATAAATTGAGAGTTGGGTGGGCACGTCCTCCAAAGGTGTTATGGTTTGCATAGTGACGTCCCCCAAAAGTTCATTGTGAGACAATGCAAGAACATTCACAGATGAAATGATTAGATTATTGGAGTTGTAACTTGGTCAGTGGATTAATCCATTGATATGGATTAATGGGGTGATAACCATAGGCAGGTAGGATGTATCTGGAGTAGGCAGGTCACTAGGAGTATGCCTTTGGGGTATATATATTTTGTCCCTGGTGAGTGGAGCTCTCTCTGCTTTCTGGATGCCTTGCTCGGAGCTGCTTTCCTCCACCATGCACTTCTGCCATGATGTTCTGCCTCACCTTGGGCCCAGAGCTATGGAGTTGGCTGGGACTTAACACCTCTGAAACTGTGAGCATGGAAATAAACTTTTCCTCCTCTAATTGTTCTTGTCAGGTCTTTTAGTCACAATGATGAAAGAGCTGACTAAAACAAAAGGTAAGCAAGCAAAAGATATCCCCTACTGTATAATATCTGGGTCTTCATCAGACTACAGACTAACAAGAGTTACATATAATGGTCATTTGCATTCCCCACATAGTACCCCAAACAGTGATACACTGGAAAGCTCAAGAATTTGTACTTAACAAATTACCTAGCTGCCTCAATTTAACATGTCAAAAGTGGCCTTTATCTAGATCAAAAGACATGTTTCTCTCCTTAATAAATCATTGCTTAAAATCCACTAGCATCCAGTAAATAAAAATCATGCACAAGGCACTATACACAGTATTTTTATGTGCACAATTTCATGTGATAATTAGTCCAAACCAGTGGGTAAGTATTATTTATTTTTTAGAAAGAGGAAACCAGTTCAGAAAGGTTAAGTAATTGTCCTCAAGGTCTCACAGTTAATAAATGATAAAGCTTGAGGAGGTTTTTGGTTCAAACACAAAACATTCAATGGGAGTACTTTTAAGAAAGACATCCATTTGCCCTTTGATGGTATAAACCAATCTCTATGTACTTACCACTGACCTTATTACATTTCTGACACTTGCCTGATCTCCAGAAACACTTAAGTTGGGCCTCTGTGCAGGAGTGTGCTGAACCTTTCTTCTCCATAGCCCCCATCAGTGTTATTTCCATGTTAAAAGTGCAATATTTATATATTTTGAAAATCACATCTAAATTTCACAGTCTTATTGTAGTACTAGACTAAAAGAAAAATATAACAAAATAATAAGTATAAAAACAAATGAATGTATATAACACAAGTGGTACTTGAATTAGTAGGCAAGAGCTGGCTCTTAATGAATGGCATTAGCGTGAATACCTGAACATTTGGTATTCATGATAATAATATATAATATACATATATATTATATATAATTCATAATATATTATATGAATTATATGATAATAATATAATTATACATATTATATGATAATAATATAATTCATAATAACACAAGTGAATTAGTACGCAAAAGCTGGCTCTTAATGAATGGCATTATCATGAATACGTGAACATTTGGAGGAAAACCTAAATGAAGTTCTGCCTCATACCATACACAAAAGTACATTCTAAAAAATAAACAACTAAGAGAATACTAAAAGGTATTTTGATAAAATGAGGATGGGAAAAGTCTGTGTGTATGACTCATAAAATTCAGAATAATATGAAAAAAGAAGAGAGAGAATGAAAGAAAGAGCAAAATTTTGTCAAAATAAACAAGGAACTCCCATTTGTTGGAAGGCATTACCAAACTATCACAAACCATGCCACACAAAGAATTCTTATAAAACTGGTGAAATTTTTTAAAAAATGTGAAAATGTACAAATGTTAATTTCTTCATTTTGTGAGGGGGCCTTAGTTATGCAAGATGTTTTTATTGGAGGCTGGTGAAGCATACACAGTGCCTCCTTATGAGTTTTACAACAACAACTTTCTGTGTATCTACAATTGTTCCAGAATAAAGGTTAAAAATAAAAGCCATGTGTGCATATACATGAAAATTGGGGAAAATGTGTTTGATTGTGGAAAGTGATAAATATGTGGAGCGACAAATATGTAGACAAAAAAATAAATAAACTTAATATTTTCATTGACCAGCATCATCAGGAGCCCGATTTCTGAAGTCAGCATAGCTGGACTGGAACTCTGGCTCCTGGGCTGCACAAATCACAACCTCTATTGCCTCAGTTTATCATCTGTAAAATGGAGCTCACAATATCTTCTGTAGCTGGACTATTATATGAAAGGAAGAAGCTAATTCCTATAATGCACTCACCCCTGGACCTGGCCAATAGTAAATATTATAGCACATATTAGTTACAATTAAAATTAATTCACTCATATTTAAACGTATTATGTCAGTGGCAACACCATTATAATTTTGGTGTTTTTTTCTTCCTAACTCTAAACCTGGTACCAGTATTTTTTTAAAAATGTCATGAAGGCTATTTTCAACTTCAGTTTGTACTAGAAAATTATTTATTAAATCTTTCATAGAAAGCGAGGAGAGCTTTAATTTTCTTCACTCACTAGTTCTCAGCGTGCTGGAAAATATATTATGGCGTTGGCTATTAAGTCTTGGAATTTCGTTCACACTGTTCTCAGGAAGTGTTGCCAGGGAGAACAGATGAAAATCCGAATTGTGGATCTTTTTTTGTCCAGATCTCACTGCTAACTCTAACTCGGATGACAAGTCATATTAAATACTAAGGTGAGTGGTTATAGTGTGACCTTTAAACTACACAATCTTTTTATTTAAAATGCATTATTTACTCAAATGGCAGCAGGGAGCTCAGATCCTACTGCTACTTACAGCATTTGCTAACACAGACAATTTTCTGTCTTGGAGAAAAAAATATAAATGGACCAGATTATTAGATTGACCAATGAAACCACATGGGTGTGACTAAAACAGAAAACTAAAGGGTAAAATTCCAATTATTAAATGTCACTGACCAGTCTCATTACCATCCAGACATCAGGTTTTCTGGAAACACTACTTTTAGAATCAAGTCCTGAATGCTAAGATTGGATGAAGATGATCAACTGTGGGTAAAAACGGACACAGGAAAATTTCAAGAGGTTTAAATTTTTTCACATAAGTCAATAAGTTCATCAGTCCAAACTTTTTTTTACCACCAAATAAAAAGATTGGAATTAGAAATGTTATTTTTATTTAAAACTTCAGATTAAAAAATGAATAAGATGTAAAATTAAGGAGACTTCAAACAATACATTCTAGTCAATTGTGGAACAGAATTTTAAAAGCTCCTTTCAGGAACATTGAGGAAGTCTAACTCAAATTTGGAATTCCATAAGGATTCAGAAAGAACACTTGTCCACCTATCTGCAGCCAACAGCAAGAGCAGAGGTGAGAAAGCAGCGCATTTCCGATTAAAAGGAAAAGTTACAAGATTCTGCATCTTCTATTGGTTATCATTAGCTTCCTGGCATTTGAGATTTGCTACATCTGATTTATGAAAATTATTAAAATTACAAAAAAAAGCCACTGTTGATTCCAAAATGAACTGTCCAAAATTATGAGCATTTTATGCTTTTATCAAGGACCCAAATGTGTCCCTCAGTTTATTTCACCCAGTTCTTATTTCTTCCCAGGTAACCCTGGGAACTGCTTCCAGGGCCCACAGGAAAATGTTCCTGAACATGGTCAACTACTATTATATCTTCATACTGGTCAGGACTCTTCTGACTGTGAGTGACAGATCTCTTACTCAAGCCAGCTTAAGGACAAAAACACAAGGGCATATTTGGGCTTGTGAATTCATTAGTTTCTTGAGAAACTAATGTTCCCTTGATACCAGGCTTGTTTTCTCATTCTCGCTCACTTTAACCTATAAAATGTGATAAATTAGTTCATTATTATTTACCAGAACTTTCTATAAACATGCGGGTTAATAATTCATAAATAAGTCATGGCTTAAGAAATTTTAATAATAAAACCTATATTAAGCAACTCTACTGATTAAGGCAGGGAAATGATCTAGTGACTGACCCAGCTTAGTCACCTGTCCAGCTTAAACAACTTGGATGGGAGAGGAGACCAGAACACTTAATAAAGGCTGAAACAGACTGTCCCTTAAGCAGAGAGCCACATGAAGTTCACAAGGACGTGAAGGGAGGTGAGGCAGGAGGACTCCCAACAACATGAGTCCCAGCTGGGGTGGAAAGCCAATGGTAAATTCCCACAGTGACTTTCATTCCCTGATTGAATTATTTGCTCAGCACATCCATTTGGAAGCTAAGCAAAGAATACTTATACCCATACCCTCGTTCCTGCTGACATCAGTAATATTGCTCAGATTCCGAGAGGCAAATCAGCATTAGTCTTCTTTTTAAGTTATCTGAGTTCCTCAAATTCATGACTGCTGAAAATGAAGCATACTGATAACAGCATGCTTTTTGCGAATCAAAGAGAAGCTCAGGACATCACAAATAACACAAGGAGGAGATAAAATATAGCCGAAGATTCCTTGTTCTCAAACTTTGAACTTAACACCGATGAAATGGTCCTTACAATGATATGTGGACTGGTTATATATTAAATTTTTATTTAATTTTTTTCTTCAGTTGTTTCCCATATTAACTGATTCTGAATTCATATCCCAGAGGTAGTAGCATATTTTGCAAAAAGCTTCTATAGATGCATAAATATTGTCCAAGGTATAGGCATAGTAAGGTGATAAATGACTTCTCCGGAAGCTCATGCAAATTAAATTAATATTGAGAGTGAAGTTCTTCTTTGTCAAAAGCATCCCACACAATCTATTGCTTTCCCCCTGCTGAGAGTGCTAATTTATTTTTTCTTAACTAGAAAACCATGAGAGGATTTCTCCTAAGACTGGGTTTTCGGCTTATTAATTTCTTTCATTGATTCTAAGATACTTTAACAACAATCGTGCATCAATGGTTACAGTATTTTCAAGCTACTTAATGTAATGTCAGACAATATGTTTCATAGTAGAAAGAGAATCCTTTTAGAGTGTGAGGCAGTTTGCTTCCCTGTATAAGGCATCAAAAGACAAACAGTAGCAAGTATTTATCACAGCCTCAGAGGCCCAGCTCCTGGGTGAAATTCTGTTGTCCACATCAAAGGTATACAGAATAATGTTCATTTCCCAAATCTTTTATTCAGCAAGTAATTCAAGAGATTGCATTCAAATAAAATATTTAGTATTATTAGTAGTTGTTGGACTTTTTCCTCATCCACTGAAATTCAAAAACTCAAGGGGAAAAAAATGGCAGAACTCTGCTTGTCAGGGGTAATTTATATCATAGCTAAGAAGTACTAACTCCAGGGCAAAAACCTTTAGTGGTGTCTCTAAGCCCATCAAATTGCCATTGGCGGTCAGCATTCTCTTCCTTCCCTTTCTTCCCAAATGGCACAAAGGAAGACTCTAATCTGCAAACTGCTTCACTTCTAAAAATTAATCTAGAGCTTTAACCATGGTCAGGGCAGGAGAGCACAGCTGTACCATTAATTGCATGATCTTGGACAAATAATTTGGTTTCTCTGAATTTAATTCTTAATAAACAAAAGGAACTTAATTTCTAACTTACAGATTATTGTCAAGATCTAACAAGATAGCAAACAAAACATATTTAATACACTACCTAACAAACAAACAATAAATGTTAGATGTATCCTGCAAAGGCCAATTTGAGCCCTATTTAAAACCAAAAACAAATTTAAATGTGTTCATTTCAAATTCTAAAATAAAGAATATAAAGGTATTTTTTTTCACATAAGCTTCTGGTTGAAGTGTATATACATACAATAAAGTACACAAGTAATTAAAAGAAATTTCTCAGTGAATTTTTAAAATATAAATGCACCCATGAAACCAAATCAAGAAATAAAAACATTACCAGAGTCACAGAAAACCACTCCATTGTTCTTTCTCCAAGTCATTACCCTCTTTCATTGCTCTAATTTTAAAATCATTGATTAGTACTACCCATTGTTTAACTTTATATAAATTAATATTCAGCTGGATGTGGTGGTGCATGCCTATATTTTCAATGACCTGGAAGGCTGTGGCAGGAGGAGAACAAGTTTGAAGCCAGCCTGGGGGACCCAGCATGAGCCTCCCTCAAAAAATAAAATAAAACGGGTTAGGGATGTAGCTCAGTGGTAAAGTGCCCCAGGTCTAATCCCCAGAACCAAACACACACACACACACACACACACACACACACACACACACACACACACACACAGAGTGAGAAAGAGGAATATTCAGTATGATGTTCTTGTAGCTGGTTTCTTTTCCCTGTCTTGAGAATAATCCAGGAGGTTGTGTCTCAGAGCACTTTTTTTCATTTTTCTTGCTCTATTTATGAATATGCCAGAATTTATTTTTCCATGGTAATGCAGATGGATTCTTGGAACTATTACTGGAAAATGCTACCATGAAGATTCCTAGCATAGCGATTATGGAATAATGGTGCTATGAAGATTCTCTGTACATTTCTTAGTGTATATAAGTATATATTTCTATTGGGAGTAAAATTGCAGGGTCATAGAGTAGGCACATTTTCAGTTAAAGGAGATTTGGCCAAACTGTTTTCCAAAGAGATTGTACCAGTTTACACTCCCAACAAAAATGTGTGGAATTCCACATGCTTGCTAGTACTTAGTATTGCCAGTCATTTATTTTAGCCATTCTGGCAGGGGTGAATGATATCTAATTATTTTAATTTAAATTAAATTTAAAAGTTCCTGAATTGCAATGAGGTTGAGCATCTTACTACAGGTTTATTGACCATTTGGATACCCTCTTTTGTAAAGTATATATTCTTCATCCAATTACCTATCAATTTGTCATTATTGATTTGTACATTTTTATAAATACAGAATACATCTCTATCAGAAATATAGGTGTAACTTTTTTCTTTTATTCCAAATTCTTTCATTTTCCTAATGACTTTTTTTGGTAAATATAATTTCTTAATTTTAATGTAGTCCACCTTGTCAATATTTTTACCTTTACTGTTACAAGCCACACAAAGAACAAATATTTTAAAACAAACAACAGATTCAGACAATTAATTAGTTGAAATTAGAATCTACAATACAAAACTACTGGGAGGGTATAATAGTTTGAATATGACATATCCCCTCAATTCCTGTGTTAATGATTAGATTATGAGAGCCATAATGTAATCAGTCCATTCTAGTTTGAATGGACTAACTGGGTGGTAACTGTAGGCAGGTGGGGCATGCTGGAGCAGGTGGGTCACTGGGATGTTCCTTGGAAGGGTTCATCTACCCTACAGTGCCTTCCTCTTTGTTTCTCTGCTTCTCAGCCACCAAGAATGGAGCAGCATTCCTCTGCCACGCTCTTCCACCAGGATGTGCTGGCTCACCTTAAATCCAGAGTAATGAACTTGGCCAACAGTGCGCTGAACTTCTGAAACTCTGGACTAAAATAAAGTTTTCCTTCTCCAAGTTGCTCTTGTGCATATTTTTCTTTTTTTTCTTTTTTTTTTTTTTTTTGAGAGAGAGAGAGAGAGAAAGAAAGAAATTTTTTAGTATTTATTTTTTAGTTTTTGGCGGACACAACATCTTTGTTCGTATGTGGTGCTGAGGATCGAACCCGGGCCGCACACATGCCAGGCGAGCGCGCTACCGCTTGAGCCACATCCCCAGCCCCTCTTGTGCATATTTTTCACAATGACAAAAAGCTCACTAACACAGAAAAAAAAATTAAATAGATCTTTTAAATGTGAAAAACAACTATTTAAAATGTCTGAGATGTCACTAGTCCCAGAATTGCCTTTGTTACCTCACTTTATTTTAAAAATAAAATGAACCACTTGAAATTGATTGCTAAACCCAAGTATTGGAATATTAACAGTTTATGTACATTTACCAGTTTATGGATGAGTTGACAATATATTGAACACATTTGGCAGAGAATTAAATAATAAAAAGAAAGCTGAAAAATAAATAAAATGTAACACAAACATTCAAGAATATGAAAAATATAAAAGGAAATGTAAGAAATAAGAAACTTCTGATAATATTTTAATTAGAGTCTAAGAAAGAGATAATAAAGAAATTACAAGATCTGAAGAAGTAATGACTAACCATTTTCAAAATTGGATAAAAGATCCATGAAATTGGAAAACAAGATCAAAGTATTTTCATTGTAGAACAAACTAATAGCAGCCAGGCAAGCTGGAATACAGGGCTAACACAGCCAGAGAGTGGTGGGGGCCGGGCGGCGGGAATCATGCACTGAACTGGAAATCTAGAATCCTAGAGCATCAAAGCCCTCTTTTAAGAACATACCTGGGCAGTGTTGTCTTTGTACCAAGGGTTTAAAAAGAAAGACAATAAAAACACTTAGTGAAAAATCTTTTAAAAAATAAAGAACACTAAGTGGGAGATCTCCACTAAGAAAATTCTCAAGAAAGTCCTCCAGGAAGAACAAGTCGAGAAAGAAGTGAGCACAAGAAAGAATGAAGACCGAAAAGAGTTTCAGTTGCAGACAAACTTATAGAAGTGCTGACTGGAGTTAAGATGTGCTAAGATCCTTGCTCGGAATGTGGGTTAGGAATTATGAGGGTTTTTATTAAATGTAAATGACACAATTTCAAGTATAGCCATCAATAAAACTTCCATACTAGTAGAGAAAAAATATGTGATGAGAAAAAAACAAATCTAAAAACAAAAAAAAAAAAGAGAGAGAGAGAGAGAGAGAAAAGGAAAGTAAATGATACATGTATAAAGCCTGAATTTAGAAGATATAAACTGCTAAAGCTCCAGTACTATATATGAGGCTAAAAAATAAATAAATAAATAAGCAAAAGACAATTTAAATAGCTACTTTTTATTTTTATTCTTTTTTAGTTGTAGATAGACATAATAGCTTTACTTATTTATTTTTATGTGGTGCTGAGAATCGAACCCAGTGCCTTATGCATGCTAGGCATGTGCTCTACTACTGAGCTACAACCCCAGCCCTAAATAGCTATTTTAAAATCAGATTTTAAAACAAAAAACCTTGTGATTTGTTTTACAAAAATACCACTATATAATGACTTAAAATTTCAATTAACCTAGGTTCTTTACATTTTTAAATTTTTACATACCTAGTAAAATTACTTCAAAATCAATGAGCAACACCATAATAAGGAGAGGAATGGACAAATAACCATTAGACAGGGAGATTTCAACACAACTCTATTATTGAGGGGCCAGAACACAGAAGAGATTTGAACAACAAAATAGTCTGGATACATGAAGAACCCTCCGCTTAAAAAAAAAATAGAGGATTCAAACTCCTCTCAAGCACCAACAGCACAAGCAAAATATGGATCATAAGCTTTAGTAAAGCAAGGGTCAAGAAGCTTTCATTCCATACCCATTTTCTGACAATGCAGTTATGTTTGAAACTAATAGCAATAAGTTTAAAAATCACAAAGTGATATTTATTAAAAACCACAATTGTTAAATAACGTGGGGTCAAATATTTGCTATGAGCACTGAATCTACTATATCACTAAGACAAATAACTATGGGAAGTATGATTACACAAAATGAATGCTTTAGACTTTGGCACTACTAAAAATAACAATTTGTCAAGAAAAATTTTAGGAGGAAAATGGAAATAAATTCTATAATTTCAGCATTTTTGTATTGAATAAAAATTACACTATTTTAATAAATTGAGATTTAACAATGTAAAAATGTCAAAGGAATTAAAAAAGATTTAAAATAATAATGTGGCTAACAGAAGGCTAAAGAAAAAAGAGCTAAGAAATAAAGCTAAGCTGTGATTGCTGGTTTTCTAATTCAACAAGGAATAGTTCTCTTTAACATTGCTAAATATAAAAATGGAAGATTAAGTATAATTTAAAGTTACAAAGCTACATAGAAGTTCTAAAATAGACAATAACTGTTCAAATTTAAAAAGAAAGAGATGCAGGCATAAAAAAAACAAGTTCATGTAGCAAAAGAAAGAATATAGGAAAAGCATTAGCAATTTTACTTAAGAAAGAAAGAAATCCAGCCTAATATATTTGTTATATCACTAAATATAAATGGCATGAATTAACCTGATAAAAGAAAATTTTTCATATGAAGCAAATATTTAAAATTATATATTCTGGAAAGATGTGGTGGTACACAACTGTAATTCCAGAGACTGTGGTAGGAGGATCACTAATTCTAGGCCAGTCTCAGCAATTTAGAAAGACCCTGTCTCAAATAAAAAACTATTAAGGGTTGAGGATATAGCTCAGTGGGATAGATCACCCCTAATTTCAGTCCCTAGTATCACAAGAAGAACAAAAGAATAAGAGACAACTAAAACCATATTATTCAGAAAAAAAATAAAAATGAGACTATAAAGTGTTATGCAAAGCCAACTAAAATAAAGCAAGAATTGAGATATCACTTTTTCATGAATAAAATTTACAGTTCACATTTACTAAGTGCTATACACCAGCAGTGTGCCTTATATAAACAACATTCAATCTTAAAGAGAATCCTCTGATTCTTATTAGCCCCATTTCACATATTTAGGAACTACCATCAAGAGAGGTTGAGAAATTGAAGTTGTGTAACTGAAGAGACAGAATGACAACCCAGATTTCTACCTCTAGAGCCTCATTGTCTAGCAGCCTTCTGCTCTTTTTAGTTTTAAAAACTTAAGGAAAAAAATATTTAACATATGTGCTTTTCTTTTCTTTTTTTCTTTTTTTTATTTTTAATTTTTTATTGTGGGTTGTTCAAAACATTACAAATTTCTTGACATATCATATTCCACACTTTGATTCAAGTGGGTTATGAACTCCCACCTTCACCCCATACACAGATTGCAGAATCACATCAGTTACACATCCATTGATTTACATATTGCCATACTAGTGTCTGTTGTGCTCCGCTGCCTTTCCCATCCTCCACCCTCCCCCCTCCCCACCTCTCCCCTCCCCTCCCCTCCTCTCTCTCTACCCCCTCCACTGTATAACCCTGAGGGTCTCCTTCCATTACCATGCAATTTCCCTTCTCTCTCCCTTTCCCTCCCACCTCTCATCCCTGTTAAATGTTAATCTTCTTCTCCTGCTCTTCGTCCCTACTCTGATCTTAGTTACTCTCCTTATATCAAAGAATACATTTGGCATTTGTTTTTTAGGGATTGGCTAGCTTCACTTAGCATAATCTGCTCTAATGCCATCCATTTCCCTGTAAATTCTATGATTTTGTCATTTTTTAATGCAGAGTAATACTCCATTGTGTATAAATGCCACATTTTTTTTATCCATTCGTCTATTGAAGGGCATCTAGGTTGGTTCCACAGTCTTGCTATTGTGAACTGTGCTGCTATGAACATCGATGTAGCAGTGTCCCTGTAGCATGCTCTTTTTAGGTCTTTAGGGAATAGACCAAGAAGGGGAATAGCTGGGTCAAATGGTGGCTCCATTCCCAGCTTTCCAAGAAATCTCCATACTGCTTTCCAGATTGGCTGCACCAATTTGCAGTCCCACCAGCAATGAACAAGTGTACCCTTTTCCCCACATCCTCGCCAGCACTTGTTGTTGTTTGACTTCATAATGGCTGCCACTCTTACTGGAGTGAGATGGTATCTTAGGGTGGTTTTGATTTGCATTTATCTGACAGCTAGAGATGGTGAGCATTTTTTCATGTACTTGTTGATTGACTGTATGTCCTCCTCTGAGAAGTGTCTGTTCAGGTCCTTGGCCCATTTGTTGATTGGGTTGTTTGTTCTCTTATTGTCTAATTTTTGGAGTTCTTTGTATACTCTGGATATTAGGGCTCTATCTGAAGTGTGAGGAGTAAAGATTTGTTCCCAGGGTGAGGCTCCCTATTTACCTCTCTTATTGTTTCTTTAGCTGAGAAAAAACTTTTTAGTTTGAGTAAGTCCCATTTGTTGATTCTAGTTATTAACTTTTGTGCTATGGGTGTCCTATTGAGGAATTTGGAGCCCGACCCCACCGACTGTAGATCGTAGCCAACTTTTTCTTCTATCAGACGGCGCGTCTCTGATTTGATATCAAGCTCCTTGATCCATTTTGAATTCACTTTTGTGCATGGCGAGAGAAAGGGATTCAGTTTCATTTTGTTGCATATGGATTTCCAGTTTTCCCAGCACCATTTGTTGAAGATGCTATCCTTCCTCCATTGCATGCTTTTAGCCACTTTATCAAATATAAGATAGTTGTAGTTTTGTGGATTGGTTTCTGTGTCCTCTTTTCTGTACCATTGGTCCACCCGCCTGTTTTGGTACCAGTACCATGCTGTTTTTGTTACTATTGCTCTGTAGTATAGTTTGAAGTCTGGTATCGCTATACCGCCTGATTCACACTTCCTGCTTAGCATTGTTTTTGCTATTCTGGGTCTTTTATTTTTCCATATGAATTTCATGATTGCTTTCTCTATTTCTACAAGAAATGCCGTTGGGATTTTGATTGGCATTGCATTAAACCTATAGAGAACTTTTGGTAATATTGCCATTTTGATGATGTTAGTTCTGCCTATCCATGAACAGGGTATATTTTTCCATCTTCTAAGATCTTCTTCTATTTCTCTCTTTAGGGTTCTGTAGTTTTCATTGTATAAGGCTTTCACCTCTTTTGTTAGGTTGATTCCCAAGTATTTTATTTTTTTTGAGGATATTGTGAATGGAGTGGTTGTCCTCATTTCCATTTCAGAGGATTTGTCGCTGATATACAGGAATGCCTTTGATTTAGGCGTGTTGATTTTATATCCTGCCACTTTGCTGAATTCATTTATTAGCTCTAATAGTTTCTTTGTAGACCCTTTTGGGTCTGCTAGGTATAGAATCATGTCATCTGCAAATAGTGATAATTTAAGTTCTTCTTTTCCTATTTTGATGCCTTTAATTTCTTTCGTCTGTCTAATTGCTCTGGCCAGTGTTTCGAGAACTATGTTGAACAGAAGTGGAGAGAGAGGGAATCCCTGTCTTGTTCCAGATTTTAGAGGGAATGCCTTCAGTTTTTCTCCATTCAGAATGATGCTAGCCTGAGGCTTAGAATAGATTGCTTTTACAATATTGAGGTATGTTCCTGTTATCCCTAGTTTTTCTAGAGTTTTGAACATAACGGGATGCTGTACTTTGTCGAATGCTTTTTCCGCATCTATCGAGATGATCATATGGTTCTTATTTTTAAGTCTATTGATGTGGTGAATAACATTTATTGATTTCCGTATATTGAACCAGCCTTGCATCCCAGGGATGAATCCTACTTGATCATGGTGTACAATTTTTTTGATATGTTTTTGTATCCGATTCGCCAGAATTTTATTGAGGATTTTTGCATCTAGGTTCATTAGAGATATTGGTCTGTAGTTTTCTTTCTTTGAAGTGTCTTTGTCTGGTTTAGGTATCAGGGTGATGTTGGCCTCATAGAATGAATTTGGAAGTTCTCCCTCCTTTTCTATTTCCTGAAGTAGCTTGAAAAGTATTGGTATTAGTTCTTCTTTAAAGGTTTTGTAAAATTCTGCTGTATACCCATCCGGACCTGGGCTTTTCTTAGTTGGTAGTCTTTTTATGGTTTCTTCTATTTCCTCAATTGATATTGGTCTGTTTAGGTTTTCTATATCCTTCTGCCTCAAACTGGGCAGATCATATGACTTAAGAAATTTATCTATGCCTTCACTATCTTCTAATTTATTGGAGTATAAGGATTCAAAATAGTTTTTGATTATCTTCTGTATTTCTGAAGTGTCTGTTGTGATATTGCCTTTTTCATCCCGTATGCTAGTAATTTGAGTTCTCTCTCTTCTTCTCTTCGCTAGCATCGCTAAGGGTCTGTCAATTTTGTTTAGTTTTTCAAAGAACCAACTTTTAGTTTTGTCAATTTTTTCTATTGTTTCTTTTGTTTCGATTTCATTAATTTCAGCTCTGATTTTAATTATTTCTTGCCTTCTACTTCTTTTGCTGTTGTTTTGCTCTTCTTTTTCTAGGATTTTGAGATGAAGTATGAGATCATTTATTTGTTGGTTTTTTCTTTTTTTAAGGAATGAACTCCAAGCAATGAATTTTCCTCTTAGAACTGCTTTCAATGTGTCCCATAGATTCCGATATGTTGTGTCTGTGTTATCATTTATCTCTAAGAATTTTTTAATTTCCTCCTTGATGTCTTCTATAACCCATTGATCATTCAGTAACCTATTGTTCATTCTCCAAGTGATGTATGCTTTTTCCTTCCTTCTTTTATCGTTGATTTTCAGTTTCATTCCATTATGATCAGTTAAGATGCATGGTATTATCTCTACTCCTTTATATTGTCTAAGAGTTGCCCTGTGACATAATATATGATCTATTTTTGAGAAGGATCCATGTGCTGCTGAGAAAAAAGTGTAACTGCTTGATGTTGGGTGGTATACTCTATATATGTCAATTAGGTCTAGGTTATTAATAGTGTTATTGAGTTCTATAGTTTCCTTATTCAACTTTTGTTTGGAAGATCTGTCCAGTGGCGAGAGAGGTGTGTTGAAGTCTCCCATGATAATGGTATGGTGGTCTATTAGACTCTTGAACTTGAGAAGAGTTTGTTTGATGAACATAGCTGCACCATTGTTTGGGGCATAAATATTTATGATTGTTATGTCTTGTTGGTGTATGGTTCCCTTAAGCAGTATGTAGTGTCCCTCTTTATCCCTTTTGATTAACTTTGGCTTGAAATCTATTTTATTTGATATGAGTATGGACACTCCTGCTTGTTTCCGAAGTCCATATGAGTGATATGATTTTTCCCAACCTTTCACCTTCAGCCTATGTATGTCTTTTCCTATCAAATGCGTCTCCTGTAGGCAGCATATTGTTGGGTCTTGTTTTGTGATCCATTCTACTAGCCTGTGTCTCTTAATTGGTGGGTTTAAGCCATTAACATTTAGGGTTATTATTGAGATATGGGTTGTTGTTCCAGCCATATTTGTTTATTTCTGTTACTAAACATGGTTTGTTTTCCTCTTTGATTGTTTCCACCCCCCTTTACTGTCCTACCTCCCACTGTTGGTTTTCATTGTTATTTTCCATTTCCTCTTCCTGTAATGTTTTGGCGAGGATGTTTTGAAGAGATGGTTTTCTAGCTGCGAATTCTTTAAACTTTTGTTTATCGTGAAAGGTTTTAATTTCATCTTCCATCCTGAAGCTTAATTTCGCTGGATACACAATTCTTGGTTGGAACCCATTTTCTTTCAGTGTTTGAAATATGTTATTCCAGGATCTTCTAGATTTCAGAGTCTGTGTTGAAAGATCAGCTGTTATCCTGATTGGCTTACCCCTAAATGTAATCTGCTTCCTTTCTCTTGTAGCTTTTAAAATTCTCTCCTTATTCTGTATGTTGGGCATCTTCATTATAATGTGTCTAGGTGTGGATCTCTTATGATTTTGCACATTCGGCGTCCTGTAGGCTTCTAGGATTTGGGATTCAGTCTCATTCTTCAAGTCTGGGAAGTTTTCTTGTATTATTTCATTGAATAGACTGCTCATTCCTTTGGTTTGGAGCTCTGTACCTTCCTGTATCCCTATTACTCTTAAGTTTGGTCTCTTAATGTTATCCCATATTTCTTGGATGTTCTGCTCATGGTTTCTTAACAGTCTTGCTGAGCTGTCTATGTTCTTTTCCAGTTGAAATACTTTGTCTTCATTGTCTGATGTTCTATCTTCTAAGTGTTCTACTCTGCTGGTAGTATTCTCCATTGAGTTTTTAAGTTGGTTTATTGCTTCCTGCATTTCTAGGATTTCTGTTTGTTTGTTTTTTATAACCTCTATCTCCCTGTATAGTTGATCCTTTGCTTCCTGGATTTGTTTGCGTAATGCATTGTCGAAGTGATCTTTCATTGTCTGATTTTGCTGTTTAATGTCTTCCTTGATACTCCAGATCGTCTGAAGCATGTATATCCTGAATTCTTTATCTGACATTCCATCTGCTGCAGCTGTTACCTCTTCTAAAGTTGCGTTGACCTGCATTGCTTGTGGTCCTTTCTTTCCTTGTCTTTTCATACTGCTTGCGTATCTTTCCTGCAGGTGCGGGCGGCGGCTCTGCTCTCTCCTTATTCCAATTGGGGTGTCGTGGCTACCACGCCCACAGGTCACTGGGCCTGTTCTGGGCGCTGGCGGCGGCTCTGTTCTGCCGCTACTCCAATTGGGGTGACAAGTGTACCACGCCGGCAGGCCACCGGGCCTGATCCGCTGGTCGGTTGCAGGTTTGCCTACCCTGCAGGCGCAGGCGGCGGCTCTACTCTGCCCCTACTCCAAATGGGGTGATGTGTCTGTCGTACCAGCAGGCCACTGGGCCTGTCCCGCTGGTCGGTCGCAGATCTGCCCATCTTTCGGGCACAGGTGGAGGCTCTGCTCTGCCCCTACTCCAATTGGGGTGTCGTGACTACCCCGCCTGCAGGACGCTGGGCCTGTTCCTTGCACGGGCGGCGACTCTGCTCTGCCCCTACTCCAATTAGGGTGGTGTGTGTACCACGCCAGCAGGCTCCTGGGCCTGATCCGCCGGTCTGTTGCAGGTCTGCCTACCTTGGAGGCGCGGGCGGCGGATCTGCCCTGCCCCTCCTACCACGCCTGCGGACCCCTGGGCCTGATCTGCAGGTTGGTCACAGGTCTGCTCACCCTGCGGGCATGGGTGGCGGTTCCGCTCCGCCCCCACTCCAATTGGGGTCACGTGACCACCACACAGGCAGGGCCTGATCCGGGAGTGGGAGAAGGATCTGCTCTGCCCCTACTCCAGTTGGGGTGACGTGTGTACCACACTGGCAGGCCACTGGGCCTGACCCGCCAGGCTGTCACAGGTCTGTTTACCTTGCAAGCGCGAACGGCGGCTCTGCCCTGCCCCTCCTACCACGCCCATGTACCACTGGGTGGCAGGTCTGCCCACCTTGCGGGTGTGGGTGGCGGCTCCGCTCCGCCCCCTCTCCAATTGGGGTCACGCGGTCACCATGCTGGTGAGCCGCTGGGCCTGCTCCGGGTGCTGGCGGCGGCCCGTCTCCTCCCCTCTGGCTCGACGACAAATTGAGGAGACTCGGGTGTCTGTGCCTCACCCCCCCTACCAGGAGACCAACTGTTTATGTCACCGCTGGTATTGATGAAGTTCTCTCCTCCGCTGCTTTCTGATGACATCAGATCTCTGCCATGTTGGTATCCTATGCGAATGGCAGCATTTCGTTCCCCTTGCCGGGCAACCAAAGCAACGGGTGAGTCCTGACTGGCCCTCAGCAGGACCCGGACCGAGAAGCAGTTTCCGCGGGCTCCTAGCCCCGGGCCAGGGAAGTTCCGGGAGCCGGAACTCGGCCACTCCGTGCTCGGTGTAAGCTCCTATAAGTGTAGGCTCCAAGAAGCAGTCCCCGCGGGCTCAGTTCCGGGAGCTGGAATTCTGCCGCTTAGTGCTTGGTGTATGCTCTGATAGGAGCAGGGTCCAAGAAGCAGCCTCCGCAGGCTCCGCAGCCCTGGGCCAGGGCGGTTCCGGGACGGTTCCGGGAGCCGGAACTTGGCCGCCCCGCGCTCGGTGTTCGCTCTGATAAGATCAGGTTCTAAGAAGCACCCAGGCACTGAACCCTAGCAATCTGTCTGCAAGCCGCAGGCGAATTGCAGCCTGAAATTACCTGTTCTATGGCTGAATGAGCCGCGGTCAGTCGAAAACAGGGATGGTGACATCAGCTTTCCAACATGGTGGCTGCTGGCCTCCTCTGTGGTCTGACCGGTGTGGAGAACCGAGATGGACCGCTTCCTTCCCCCGTCTCGAACCCAGAATTCAGCCCTGAGTACGGTGCTTGCACGGCTGGCAGAAACTGCAGCGCTGTATCCCTGCGTTGCTATCTCCTCGTTTCCCAGCGCGCGCTGTAGACTCTAGCCGCGGGGCGATTTGCTGAATAAGCAGTGTTACCCTCCATGCGACAAACCTCTCTCGTTTGAGTCCCCGTAGCCGATCCTCGTGCGATGGAAATCCTTCCTCCAGGTTCCGGAGCACCCCACTATTGCTGGAAATTACTATCAAGATATCCTTTAGCTGTCCTGACTTGTCATACTCCCACACAGTGAAGCAGCACAAGGGGGCAATGCACTCCCCTCGCTGCCATCTTCCTTCGTCCGTGCTTTTATTTTCATAGAATATTTTCCAGGGAGGATAAACTAAATGTTATCAGAATAGTAGCTACCACTAAGAGAATGATTAGGAATAAGAAGAGTCTCTTGTATTTCATTTCCATATCTCTTTCCTTATTTTCATTTGCTTTGTATGGGAAAATATAAGGATTGTTACCATGTAACATTGCATGTACACCAAAGAATGTATTAATACTGATTACATTTAGACATTTAACCATAAAATTAATCCCTGTGAATCTCTCAGCTGACTGACATATTCTTCATAAGTACTATTACATCTACAGCCCTATAGTAATTTTCTAATGACATGAATGCAATATTTAATTTAGTTAATCAAACTTTTTAATTGGATGTTACATCCATATCATTTTTGTCTTCTTTGTACACTTTAAATATTTGTAAAAGAACCAGAAAATAAAATAGAGATGTGAATCAGAATGTTACTTTCCCAAAACACCATGGCTGTGAGTCCCAGTCACAAGCAGGAATGTGACAACACAGGTTTAACAATGCCCTTCATTAGGCTCCTGTGAGGAAAGGTGAGTCTGTTGAAATGTCTATTGTTAAGTTTATATAACAGGCTATTTTATCATTTCTAGAAGAGTACATAAATTCCAAGAGGAAAAAAGCAATTTTATGGAAGTGCTTTGCTTAAAAATAATGTGAATAAAAAAAATCACCCATGGCTAGAGATTTTTATCACTATTAATGATAACAGGAGAACTTATCTCCTCAGGTACCTTCTGCTTTTATCACTCTACTCTTTGTCTTTCCCAACATCATTGTTAGTTTAAAAAAGAGAAAAAGCATCTGAAAACCTTGACACCCAACCATCTTTCCTACTTGATTCTCAGAGGAACAAGCAAGTATTGTTCAACTGCTCCATAATAAGGTTAAGGACCTTTAATAACAATGTCAGCACATTGACAAGATTGTCAAAAGCTTTATTCTAACTCTGAGCACAAAGCAGAATAAGCTGTGTCATTGGTGCTTTTAGGTATTCTTTCAAAAGCCTTTTTCAATAATTTGGTACCATGAGAAATCTTTTAGCACTTAATGGAGAACTTTCCATTCCTGAAACAGCTACTTACATGAAATAATGCTTTTTGCTAGTAAATTGAGTGCTAACAGAATTTTTAAATAAATTCACATTTCTTAGAAATACATTTTTATATAACACATTCTTTTCAAGTGATAGTTTACTTCTTTGACAGCAAACAGTTGAAATGACAATTCAGGAAATTGGATGTGAAGATGCTATTTGAAATACTACAAAAACAAAAATACTTTGGTCCTTCAGCACAATCCTGGCACTGCTGGCACAGATCTGACTTCATCTGAAGGATCTTGAAAGTATAAGCCACAGTACGCTTCTAGAATAATCTATACATTGTTACAGCCATACATTGGAATACATTTTAAACACACATAATAGCCGCTCAAAACAAGTTATTATTGTACTTCTAGAAAAAGTAGGTATTGTTTATTTGATTATTATTATGATGCTTTACTAGCATGAGACAAGACTGCTATATGCCTTGTACATACCCACTTTAATCCACACAGTAGACCTACAATTCTCTGAGGAGGAAATAAAAGGTCAAAAAAATTAAGGACATTGTCTAAGTCCCCAACGCTAGAAAATTGTAAGAGTCTGTAAACAAGTCTGGATGGCGCCTGGCATTTTGTCAGAGGGAGTGGTTTGTGAAGTAACGCCAGCAAGCCATTAAGTGTGGAGATTCCTTATTGGTTGACTGCTGTATCGAGTTTGTGTTAATTAGATAAGCTGTGTGGGATGTATATATACCACTCCAGTCCTACAATAAATGGCTTTCACTCCTGTTATACCAATCTACACAAGTTGTTCGTCACACACACACACACACACACACACACACACCCCGTTATTTTGCTGCAGCCGGACTGTGGCAGATGGTGGCCCGTTATGGGGAGCCCCGGGACACTCAGGGGTAAGTGATGAAAAAAAGCTGCCCGTCCATAGATAGGACTGGAGCAAATCTGCTCATCCCTAGGCAGATAGGGCGAGAGGAAAAATGGCCATTTTGAGAAAATGGAGAAGATTGATACAGTATGTTTGTGTCTTGTTTTGTCTTGAAATGTTGTATTGTCTTTGTGATGAAAATATGGAAGGGGTGTTAAGTAAATTGATAAGGGAAGGAAGCACCCCAGTGGAACCAAGAATAGTTAGGGCATGTATTGATAAGAGCCCAGGAACTCTAGTCAGAAAGAAAAAGAAAGTTCAGAAAAAGAAGGATTATCAGGAAAAACGTTGCAGCAAAAGGCTACTACTAAATACTTTTTGTTACCAGAGGGTGCATGAATCCGCGCGGTGGCAGCAGCTGCGGTGGCAGCTGCCACGTGCGCGAGCCAGTCATGGTGCAGCAAGGACTTTCCAAGCAGCAGCAGCTGGCTCTTCCACTGCCATGAGCCCAAATCTAGACCTGACCCGGAGACACAGTCTCGCAAGCTTTTGCTCCCTGTGCCCGGTGGCAGTTTGAGTCCAGGACACTCTCCCGGGGCCATCTGGGGCTGCCGGGGACACTGCAGGCAGAAGACGGCCCTGTGTCCCTGATGTTTGGTCATTTTCAATGCCAATAACTAAACTACAATGGTTCTCCCACACCTGGAAGCTAATGAGTAATGAGCACTATTAAGGCTTATTTCAAATGTAAAAACCTTGAGATAATATACTAAATTGTTCAGAAGTTTGTTTTTCTTAGTGGAATACTACAGGATTTTCTTTAGCCATCCAGAGTTCCTGCCTTCATCCCAGTGCCAGTGAAGACGAAGGTGGAAGAATTTCCAGTGTCGCTGAGAACCGGACGAAACTTCGGCTGAGACCTGGACTGTGATTTAAGCTAGCTGCCTGCAGAACTTACCTGGACTCTGATTTACCTGGACTGTGAGTTAATCTATTGAGACACTGCTTTACCTGGACTGAGACAACAAACTGTAATCTACATCAAATTTTAACTCGGTATCTTTGCAAACGGTGTCATTGCTGGCATAATTTTTCCAAGGGCTTCTTGCATGGAGCCATTAATTGGCTTCGTATTGTGGTATTTTGTATCCTCCCCTTCTGCTTATAGCAGATTATTTATGGTGTTTGTGTAAAAACCACTATGGTCGTTATTTAAATTAAACAAAAGGGGGAAATGTTAGAGTCTGTAAACAAGTCAGGATGGCGCCTGGCAAATGTTAGAGTCTGTAACAAGTCTGGATGGCGCCTGGCATTTTGTCAGAGGGAGTGGTTTGTGGCCAGCGAGCCATTAAGTGTGGAGATTCCTTATTGGTTGACTGCTGTATTGAGTTTATGTTAATTAGATAAGCTGTGTGAATTGTATATATACCGCTCCAGTCCTACAATAAACGGCTTCCACTCCTGCTGTATCAATCTACACAAGTTGTTCGTCACCCCCCGGTTATTTTGCTGCAGCCGGACTGTGGCAGAAAATGGCAACCCTGGCTTCTCACCTTGGATCCAATCACCTCAAAAATGTCCCTTTAATGACCCAGACATCCTCCCATGTGTAGATCTTCGTTTTTTTTTTTTTTCTTTAATCTGGGTAGTAAATCAGCCTAAAATATAATTTTTATATAATTTAAAGAGGAAATGATGATTTCATTTCACCAGTGTCACTTTTTTAAAAGAAGCAGCTAATGGATTTTTAACGCTTTGGCATTTTTATTCCTAACCACTATACTCTCTGCAGTCTACATTTCCCTTCCTCATATGGTGTCTTTAATGAACTACCCACTTACCATTATGACACAGCTAAATGCTATAAAGTACATTAAAGATAACTCACATAGCAAGATAGGAGACTAACATAGTCAGCAAATTGCAGTGTAAAATAATAGGAAAGGTGGTAGAAAAAATTATCTGTGACCCAGGCAGTTTATGCTTAGGTATTGGCAAGATGGTTAGAAATGTGAGGGTTTGTGATCAATGCTACCTTGTGTTGCAGGCTAGAAACTGACTTTGACCTGCTGAAGGTTTACTAGGAGGTGCTCTTAGGCTCAACACCAGTGGAAGGAAGAAAATGGAAGCAAAATCAGGCAATGCCACAGTCTGGCTGGGCACATATGCCGCAGTATGGCTGGGCACACAATCACGAGCCACCACACAGCTTGTAGATTCAAACAGCAACTCTTTATTCCCGAACTCACACCAGCCATCTACAAACACGTTCTGGGGAAATCCACGTTCTCTGCCCAAATCCACCTCCACTGGGCTTCTGTCTCCCAAAAAATACTGTCTGAATCCCGTGAGAACTCAAGGGGAACTCAGGCAGCAGGATACGCCCTATTCCCAGCAGGAATAATCTTAAACCTGGAATGCCCTAAACCCGATTATCCTAAACCGGGAACACCCTAATCCCGGATCCACCCTGGTCCTTGAGCAAGGTCATATAACTGCAATGTCACTGCAAAATGTCCTATTTCCACGAGTCCTTCCACTAAGCAACATGGGGTACGCTGGCAAGGAAATTGTCATACCTACTTGGCTAATGGCTCCCAGCAAGGCAGAGCTATGACACATTTCCAATGAAGGCCTCATGCAATCACCCAGAGAGCTCTGGAGCTGGCATCAGTCATTTGAACTATTCCAAGTTAGGATAATGGGGTGGGAAACTTGTATCCACTGGTTGGTATAGCTATAGAAGGAGCCCAGATCTTGAGCAAAGCAATTTTCTTTAGCTAAAGCAATCCCAAAGAATTTTAACTGCAGTATACCATCTTCCAGAACTATTTAGAATAGTTCTAAATAGAACTATTTAGAATATCACATCTCATCATGTTATGAGTTGAATTATGCCCTCCCTTGTCCACAAATTCATGCTAAAACCCTTACTCCTAGTACCTTGAAATATTACCTCGTTTTAAATAGCATCATTGAAAATATAATTAAGATGAAGTCATGTTGGAGTAAGGTGGGGCTTTAGTTCAATATGATTGGCAGTCGTATAAAAAGGGAAAACTTGGTGGCTGATGCACACAGGAAGAACCCCATGTAATGATGAAAGATGTCTTTCTCTTTATTTTTTAAATCTACGTATGGAAAAAGGTGGCATGGTATAATGATGGGAAAATATATGATTGCACGAAAACTTTGAGCTTGAAGGTGAAATCCTGAAAGAGAGCATACGGATTAGCATACAGCATAAAAAGAAAAAAAGTTTACCACTTTAGGAGAAATGTATAGAATTATTAATCAGTTGAAATTTAGACAAATAATAAAACGACACTAAACTACAGTACAAAACTGTGCCATCCAATATGGTAGCTCCTAGCCACCTGTAGCTAATGAGCACTTGAAATGTGGCTGATCTGAATTGAGATCCAGCATAAGTGTAAAATACACTCCAAATTTTGAAGACTTAATATTAAAAAAATCATGTGAAGTGTCTTAATAATTTTTGTAGTGATTACATGTTGAAATAAAAGACCATGGGTATCTGGGATATATAAAATATATTATTGAAATTAATTTTATTACATTCACTTCTTGAAATGTGCCTAATATAAAATTTTAAGTTGTTGACATGTCTTACATTTATAACTCACATCATTTTTCTATTGGAATGTGCTCATCTAAAAGTTTTCTACAAATTCTGGAAAGGCAAAAATCTCTAAACTTGACAATGTGTGAAGTTCTGAAAAAAATTTTATATATATATATATATATATAATTTATAAATTATAAATACATTTATATAATTATAAATTTATAAAGAAATTTATATATGTGTGTGTGTATGTGTGTGTATGTGTGTATGTGTGTGTGTGTATATATATATATATACATGTCACATAAAATATAATGCCATGCCTTTGTTTTAAAAGATGTTTACCTATAGATGAGAAGTATGTAGATAAAAATGGCTCATGGATTTTTACTGATCACAAGCTTACTCCAAGTCCACTGTATAAAGAGGTTGCCCAGGAGTTAGCGAGAACTCAGGCTCCATGAATGAAGTCTAAATGGGAGGAGGTAGTCATCTCACACCCTTCACACTGGTCAAACCATGTGGAATGTGCTGAGTTCAATTCAGATACCGCATTTCCAGGGAACGTGTCAATGTTTACTTTCTACTCAGAAGAAAATTACCAGAATGATGGAAGACCTTATGTCATTTTACATGGGGAAGAAAACTAAAGAAACTGGCAAGAATTCACCAGAAGAAAGAGAACAGAAAGGTGGAAAGGCCAGGGTATAGAAAGTGAATTTGATTCCACAGTCTTGCTATTGTGAATTGTGCTGCTATGAACATCAATGTAGCAGACGAATGGATAAAAAAAATGTGGCATTTATACACAATGGAGTATTACTCTGCATTAAAAAAATGACAAAATCATAGAATTTGCAGGGAAATGGATGGCATTAGAGCAGATTATGCTAAGTGAAGCTAGCCAATCCCTAAAAAACAAATGCCTAATATCTTCTTTGATATAAGGAGAGTAACTAAGAACAGAGTAGGGACGAAGAGCAGGAGAAGAAAATTAACATTAAACAGGGATGAGAGGTGGGAGAGAAAGGGAGAGAGAAGGGGAAATTGCATGGAAATGGAAGGAGACCCTCAGGGTTATACAAAAGTACATACAAGAGGAAATGAGGGGAAAGGGAAAAATAATACAAGGGGGAGAAATGAATGACAGTAGAGGGGGTAGAGAGAGAAGAGGGGAGGGGAGGGGAGGGGAGGGGAGGGGGGATAGTAGAGGACAGGAAAGGCAGCAGAATACAACAGACACTAGTATGGCAATATGTAAATCAATGGATGTGTAACTGATGTAATTCTGCAATCTATATATGGGGTAGAAATGGGAGTTCATAACCCACTTGAATCAAAGTGTGAAATATGATATATCAAGAAATTTGTAATGTTTTGAACAACCAACAATAAAAAATTAAAAAAAAAAAAGAAAGTGAATTTGACAAGTTCTGAATGAGCCTGAGCAATGGAGCCAAAACCAGCACGAAAAGGTTGCAGAGAGACCAGGCACTGCTAAAATCAGAGGGGATCTCTGTAACCATTAGAGCTCTGGAATGAAAAAGGAACAGAGAGTTCACTCTGAAGTTGGCAGTTTCAGCAGGGTCTCTTCACCCCTGGCCAGGAGTGGTAGAAACAAGATTCATACATAGAAAAACTGCCTTCCATGAATCTAAACTCTGTGGTTCACTCATTCCTGATGGGAACCTGCCTGACGCCTTCAAGACACAGTTCCCATCCACTTCAAAAGTCCCCGTTCACTTTATATTGCATTCTTCTACCTTCTAGTCCCTTTTAAGGACACAGAATCTGGGACTTAGAAAGCAACTTGGGGTGGGGGACCCTGATGCAATTTGCTTCTCAGATAAGAATTCTGTATGTGACACCCTAAGAGATGGTAGTACAGCACACCCTTCTGGGCTTTTCTGTAACACATCTCCCTTACTTTCTTTCTACGATAGACCCACTGCCCTGGCCCTTCCACCCACATCTATACTTGCTGCTTCATAGCGGGGTAGTGTAGTGACTAACAATTTGGACTATAGGACAAGATTTCTTGGCACTTACTAGACATGTGACCTTGAGCAAGTTGCTTAATTTCTCTGTGCTTCTTTTGGTTATGGAAAATGAAGAGCATCCATTTTGGGCTCACTGTATTTTACAGCGTATTTCTGAGGCTATAAAGATGAAATGTGTAAAACAGAGCAGGCCTCTATCTTCCTGCTATTGCTATAGTCACAAGTTTACTAGCAACAAAAGAAGTTTCTCTAAGAAAAAAAAATACAAATAAAATGAACTAAGTTATTGACATCAGAAATGAAAATTCCCCATGCCGCCAATTTCTCCAACTCCTGGTTATTTTCCTGTGGGTACTGGATACAATGGCTCAGCCCTTCCAGCACTTTCCAGAGCCCACCACCATCTCCTCCAGGCTACCACACACGATGTCTTACAAGCCTTCATCTGAGTGCTTGGGTTTGGGGATTAACTTATTCTCCAGAGCCTTAATAGAAGTGAATGGAGAAAAAAAAATTAAGACTCTGTGTTGGCTATGATGATATAGGCCTTATCCTATGGCCACCCACCATCCCATACTGGGATGTGGGAGCAGGAGAGGAATATGTTGCTGGGTGGCCAGTTTTTGTGTTTACAAATCCCACACCACCACCACCACCATCATGCTAGACAGTTTTTCCCAGTTCATTCCATGTCCATCACTGGTAACACAAAAACAGCTGAACCTTATTGATTATAGCCTGTTAATTGCAACTCAGCCGAATACTACTTCAAACTCTCGTGCCTGGCCTTGATCACCAGGTGACTCCCCTCCACGCCCTCAGCAGAGCCTGACTCAAGGAGAGAAGCCAAAATGTCTTTTGTTCTAATTTACCATGGTTCATTAAGACAACTTTAAGAGAGGTAGACCTACCCCTTCTGACTACTTAACAAATCCTGAGCCTGTACACAATTAGAGGAAACTGATCTCAATGGTGCCTAAAGCCATAAAGCATGGACAAGTTCTCTTCTGAACCTGACCCTATCTGAATTTAGCCAGAAGCTATTTTTTCTCATGCTTATTATAGATTACCTTGAAATAATTTAAAAAAATGTTACCTGTAAAAGTCCAAAAATGCTATACCGAATTTTAGTTGACAGTTCTAGCTATTTAAATCCTAAGTAGTTAATTAATTCAAATGATAAAAATTTTAATAGAAAAACCTAGAACATTGCAAACATCCCCCCCAATCAAGAAGTGTGATATGGGGGTGGAAATCAGATTCATGTGTACAAAATTATAAGTGTGTATTCATATAAAGTCATATAATAACATAAATTGAAATTTTTAAATAGGAGATCCCATGGGGGTTAATTTTGTTTATTGATAAATAAGTGCAAAACAGGAATAGAATTGAAGTGTAAGCCCCAAACATTATGTTCTTATCACCTTCCAGCAATGCTTTCTGAAATCAGCCATCACTCTTGCTTTTCATAATTCCTGTTAAACAGGAAAAGTGATGAAAGGGGAAACTTTTAAATGTGTAATAATACCTTGGGTTGTTACAAATATGCATTTTCTTTATAGCTGAGAGGGAAAAATGAAGTCAAGACAATATATATTGTTAAAAAGACTGAGTCCTTTTAAATTATCAAACACAAATATCAGAGCACCTTAGTTTTAAGTTTCTATGACAATACAAGGACAAATAACTGATTTGCCTTGATATTTCCTTAATGGATTTGTTTGATCAAATAAACAGACTGGTTTGCTGCAATAAAAGATATTTTAAGCTTTCCGAATTTTCTTTTTTTAAGCTGGAACTTCTTTCTAACACCTTTTGAATTGTCTTTTTGTTCCTTCTGACATCAAGATAAACAACACAGAGAGGCAGTGTAATGTCTAGATTTTAGCTACTAATTTTCAGGCCATGTAAAAACTGGTATCTAAAACAAGTACTCGCTGTCTTGAATAGAGTGACAGCCTCACCTCTCCTGAATATGACAGCTTTATGTCTGTACTCCAATTAGGTAAGTCTCAGTGCCTCTTTCAAGTCCTTCTTTGGCTAGATCTAATTGGTAACAATTAAATTGTACCAGTAGGTCCATTCCATATTAGTTTTAAATGTTCCATCCCAATTTATCCACAGGTAATAGATGTTGTTCTGTAAAGGACTCTCAGGTGTAAGGCTCCTTTGCAATTATAGGACAGCATGGGACTTCCATCTGTCTGCCCTTCTGTATTCAACAGCACAATCCTTGGGTTTCAGCCAGCTAACAAAAGAGAATACACTTCCATCCTTATTAGATTATGCTGTTGACAATATGATAATCCATGTGCGTGGGCAAAGCTGAAAAGAAGGTGAGTGACCAGACTTCTATTTCACTCAGCAAGCCTGTGAAGAATGTCATTTGGATTTTGGCAAAAGACCCTATCCTAAGAGCATCCCTGGTTATATTTCTGTGTCGGCACTATTTGGATGACATCCTCAAAACATTTGCTTTCCTTGCTTGTGCCTCACCCTACCCCCATTCCATGTTGTCAGGTTAGTAGAAGCAGGAAATCCAGTGTGTATTCTTTTGATCCCTGGGGGACTAGTGATCTTCTCTGAGCAGTAGGTAATCAATAAGGACTTGTTAAGCTAATTTGTTTGCCACTCCTGTTTGCCAACAGTTCACAGCTACACCACATCACTTGATACAGTGCTTCAGTGAATCCCTTATGAGTCCTTGTAACAGTGTCATATAATGGAAGAAGCATGAGTCAGGGGATCCTAGTACCTGGATTTTTGGTTGCAGTTTGCTATTTAGCTATTAATGGGGGTGTTTGGAAGAATTTCCTTCAAGGGGACTTTAGACTTCTTAAGACTGTCCTTCAGAGACTCTTCAGTGTCACTTTTTGAGTGATGTTAACTACCTCCTACCTACCTTACATAATATTCTAACCACCATCCCCTACAATTCAGAAATCCCTCTGCCCGATTCGTCATTATCTCACATTTACACTTATTTATTGATTGCCTCTGCAGAAAGTAAGATTCATGTCAGCCAAGACTTCGGTCTGTTTGAACAAAAGCATCCCCAACACTTAGAGCAACTGTGGACTTTCAGTTAGTGTTTGTTAATGAGTAAATACCTTCTGGCAGTCATAGAATTATCATTCCACTGGTAAGAAGGAGAAGGAATCAATAGAATGAGCTGGGACTAAGGTCTATTGCTTTAAGATTTGTGGGTTTCTTTCCCAAAAGATAGTCTACATAATGCCAAAAAAAAGGAAGAGAGTGTATGATATTTGCAGCATTCCTAATGTAAGTCCCTCTTTGTATAGAAATTATGCGAATCTAGTCTTTGTTAGGCTTTCCCCTGCCCCCAGGAAAACAGGAACAAACTTTCCCCTTAGAGTCCTATTTAACAGAAATTTTTCCAAGAAAATGAGTAAATTCCAGGTTGCATAAAGCAGTTGCTGGAGTTGGGCACCCCAAGAAAAGCTAACAAAATGGGTCATAAATTTCCATGCTTAGGAGGGAGCACTTCAATGCATCAGAGACTTAGTTGGGAGTTCAAGAACCTCAATTGTTGTCCATCCCCATCCTGAGAAGGTAATGTCACCTCCCAGCCCAGAATTCACCAACTGAAGAATCTTACCCTAGACATAGGATCAGAAGCCACATCTCAATGGCACTTATTCTATTTCACAAGGAATAAATGGGTTGAAAAAAATCTTTAGCATGTTCTGACTCTCAGAGTCCTACAATTTCCCATTATTATAACTTTAAACAAAGAATAATATAGAAAGTGTGGTATTTCAAGAGAAAACCTTGCAAATTCTGACAAGGATACATAACAACAACTCTCCTGATCTTTCCCCCAAAGGATTCTAAGGCTACTCACTTAAGAAACTGCACACTGGGAAAAAATAGGAATGAATAATTTTATTTTTCCATGTTTTGATTTTGTTTCAGGATTCTTGAACAAATAACCTGAGTTGAAATAGATGCCCAGGGACTTGAAATGCCATTAGAGTCCCATGTTAAAGTCAGAGCATATGGAAACCAAGTAATAAATGGGGTCCTGACCTCAATTGACTCCTAGCAGGTCCACTGGGTCCAGTAGGTTCACAAGCTTACCCATTGGTTATTTCTCTGGTCTCTGAATGTACACACATGTACTTGGAAAAACTAATACATTGATCCCTTTTCATGTGGAATAAAAGCTGTTGCGGCAAAGAAGACTAGATAGAAGTTCCTGAATCTCTTCTCATTAAACTGAGATAGTGAATAAAAAGCTTGGGATTTCTCTTTCCACTAAATTGTCAAAAGTAACCACAGACCTTCCTTCCAACACTATGGCCACAAGCAAACTAGAAATGGCTAAAAAGATCATGGCTATATTTAACTAGCAAGAGAGCTAATGACTCATATAAACCTGTATAGAGATAAAAATTTTTAAAAAAATAGAAAAGTGATGAGCTGCTCCTATCCCAGAAAGGGAAGTGAGAAGGGAAATGGACTCTGGACAATGGGGAGGGAAGATCAGCTGAAACTTGAATGGGACTCCAGTAGCAACACATGTGAACTGGAGTCCCCGAGGAGCCTCAGCCAAGCGGAAGTGTGCACTTACCCAAATCTACCACCTTTCCACAGGCTTCTACCAAGTGCATAGGAAGATACGTCAAGATATACCAATGGAAAGGTTGGTGACAGTACAAGAGAACCAAGAAAAATCCCCTCACAAGGTGCTTTCCAGAAACCCTCAAAGCTGGCAATAAGGCCATGAAGCAAGAGATGTGGAGAACATTGGCACTGTCCAAAACTATTATGGTTTAGATCTGGAATGCCCTCCCCCCACCGAAAATAAACCTCATGTGTTAAAAGCATGATCCCCATTGCAGCAAGATTCAAAGATGGGAGTTTTAGGCAATGATTAGGGCTCTATTTATGGGTGGATTAACACATTGATAGCTAAATTGGGTGGTAACTGTAAACTGGTAGGTCATGGCTTAAGAAAGTAGGTAACTGGGAACATGGCCTTGGACTATTTCTGTCCCTGGCTCCTTCTTCTCACTCTTTCTATTCCTGTGTGCTGTGTGCTGTGCAACTTTCCACCATGTTCTGTCTCATCTCAATCCCAGAGCAATGGAGTAAGCAGGACTATGAACTTAGAGCTCTGAAATTGTGAGCCAAGATAAACTTTTCCTTCTCTGAGTAATCAGGTATTTTTGGCCACAGAGGCAAAAAGCTGACTAATTCAGAAACCAAACACTGATAAAAGAAAACTTGTGATGATAATGCTAAAATATTAGAAGACAGAAGTGAACAGAATTTAGCTAAAGCTGCAATAAAACCCAGATGTGATTTAACTATTAAATATAGTTCTTAGTGACCCATACCAAGGACTTGACATAAGAAGGATCATTATATTACTTACTTCAGTTTCTACCATTCTCTTACACATAAAGTCAGGCCAGATAATCAAACAGTGTAAGGTAAGACATAAAATGAAGAAGAAAATGTGATCCCTGGCCAAGATTAAAAGATATCTCAGATTATAAAATATCACATAATTATATGATAGAGATTTTAAAGTAACTATGATAAATATGTTAAAACAGAATCTTTTTCTTCCATATCTTTTTATACACAAAATGTGTAAATAGATAGAAATTCTTAGAAGAGACTGTATATAATGATGCTCTCCTGCATATTTTAAAATGCCAGCAGGACTTTGAATGTTTTCACCATAAAGAAATAATAAATATTTGATAGGTATGTGTAACCTGATTTAAACAGTATATAATGTATACACATATCAAAGCATCACATTCTATCCCATAAATATGTACAATCTTTGTTTCTGTGCATCATTTAAAATAAATTTAATTTAAAAATTTAAAGTGGCATAATATATCAAAATTTGTATAAGTTAATTATGTAGTACTTAGAAGGAGATGTAATGCCTATATTATGCAAATAAGTACAAAATCAATGATTTGCTTCCACTTTAAAAAGTTGTTTTTAGGCAGAGAAAATTAAACCCAAAGTAATCAAAAACAGCAATAAGAATGAAAAAAAATATAAATATAATAGCCACTAAACACAATAGAGAAAGGTAAACAAAATTATCAAAATATTGAAATGTCTAGTTAAATTGATAAATTCCATATGGTTGGTTGGGCATGTTACTCAGTGGTAGAGCACTTGCCTAGCACAAAGTCAGTAAATAAGTAGATAATCCCCTAGTAGTAATGATCAAACAACAGAAGACATACAAATTCCCAGTGTCATGGTGAAAGGAGACATTTCTACAGATGCTACAAATATTTAAATGACAGAAAATAGTTATTACGAATAACTTCATGTGAATAAACTTGACAACATAAATAAAATAAACAAATTACTTGAAAAATACAACTTACCAAAATGGAAACAAAAAATTAGAAAATCAAACCATTTTCTAGCTATCAAAAACTGTGAATGTATAACCAAAACTGCAACAAATATAACTACATAACTGCATGCTCTGAAGGATTCACCAGTGAATTCTATTAAACATTTAGGATTAAATAAATTGTGATGGTTTCTTTGTATGTCATTTTGACTGAGTTAATAGCTGCTCAGATAGCTGGTAAAATGTTATTTCTGGGTGTATCTGTGAGGGCATTGTTGGAAAAAGAATAGCATTTGGATTAGTAGACTGAGTATACTATGTCACCCTGATCAATATGGGTGGGCATCTAATCAGGGGACCCAAAATAGAACAAAAAGGATGAGAAAGAAGAGCTCTTCTCACTCCCTTCTAAAGATAATACATCCATTTTCATTGGAGTTCCTGGTTCTTGGACCTCCAGAGACAGACTGAATTATACCACTTGCTTTTCTTGTTCTCCAACTTGCAGATAACATATGTGGGAATTCTCAGCCTCCATAATCATATGAGCCAATTCTCCCAATAAATCTCCTCCTTCTCTATGTGTTTATCTCTATTTATATCTATAGGAAGATAGATAGATAGATAGATAGATAGATAGATAGATAGATAGATAGATAGATGTCTTATTGATTCTGTTCCTCTGGAGAAACCTGACAAAATTCCAATCTCATACAAACTATTTTATAAAATACAAGGAGTGGAACACTTCACAATTCAATTCAAGAGGCTGTATCATAATAAATAAATACTGTAGAATGATATCCTTTGGTAATAGAGGCACAAAAAGTTTAATAAAATATTAGCAAATCAAATTTGTCAGTATGTATTAAATACAATACAACATGAGCAAATGGAATTTAATCCCAAAATCCAATATTGGTTTAACATTTTTACATGATAATATACACAGGAAACCCTTTGGATAAACAAAAAAAGCAATAAAAGTTAATGAGTTGTATTAGTTTACATTTTACAGTGATTTAATGTAAAATGTAAACAATATACAAAAATCAATTATATTTCCAAACCATTTAAAAGTAAATTTTAAAAATTTCATTTAGAATAGCAAGAAAAATATCATATAATTAGGAATAAATTTAAGAAAGAATAAGACATCTACAATTTGACAATGACAAAACATTGTTGGAAGAAGCTAAAAAAGACTAAATAAAAGGAAAGGACATATCCGTTTCCAATATTATACACACACACACACACAAGCATATATATATATATATATATATATATATATATATTCCTAGTCTCTTCAACATAATATAAGTCAAAATTCTACTTTTATAAAAATTTATAAGCTGATTCTAAAATTTATAAGACAATGCAAAGAACCTAGGATATCCAAGGCAATATGGAGAAAGGACAAAGTATAAGACCTCTGCTGTCTAACTTAATGATTTTACAGCTTCAGTACTTAAGACACAATTTCAGTGGCATAAGTGAATAGCTCAATGGAAAGAAGAGAGATTCCAGAAATAGACCAGCACACATATGGTTAATTCAATGGGAAAATAAGTTTTTAAAACAATGATCCTGGAGTAGGGTAAACATATGGAAAAAATGGGTCTGTATATGTATCCATACACAAATATTAGTTTGAAATACATCACAAACCTAAACTGTAAAAGCTATATCCACAAAGTTTTTAGGAGAAAAGATACATATATCTATTTGTGACTTTGAGGTAGCAAAAGTTCTCTTAGATCATGAAAAACACTAACTGTGAAAGAAAAAAATAACATAGATTTTTCTTAAAAGAAAAATTTTTGCTCATCAAAAGCACACTAAAAATGAATAATCAATCCACAGATTGAGGAAAATATTCAGAAATATTCTTAACAAAAACTCTTAGCCACAAGCCACAATGTATTTTTTTAACTAGTACAACAATCATAATTTTTTTGGTGTGTGTAGTGCTGGGGGTTGAACCCACAGCCTCATGCATGCAAGGCAACCACTCTACCAACTGAGCTATATCCCCCACTCAAAGTAATTATGATTTTTTTAGCAGGCAAAAGACTTGAATACTTAACAAGAGAGACATAGATATAGCCAGTTGTTTCATTGAGCTTTTTTTCATTGCTGTGACCAAAAGGCCTAACAGAACAACTTTAGAGAAATAAAAGTGCATTTGTTATCACAGTTTCAGAAGTCTTAGTTCATAGCCCGAATAGTATGGTGGAAGGGTATGGTGGAGGAAAGCAACTCAGAACATGACAATCAGGAAGCAGAGAGAGCTCTTGTTCCCCAGGGACAAAATATAGATCCCAAAGTCACACCCCAAAGACCTACCTCCTCCTACCACACCCTATTTGCCTACAGTTACCATCCAGTTAATCCATTCAAGTATAATAATGCACGATTAGGTTAAGGCTCTCATAAACTAATAATGTCACCTCTGAACCTTCTTGTATTGTCTCACACATGTGCCTTTGGGGGACACCTCATATCTAAACCATAACACCAGTATAACATTAAAAGATGTTCAAAATCACCAACCACTAGGAAACTGCATATTAAATTCATAATGAGGTATCATTTCCACCTCATATAGTGACTAAAGTGAAAAATCTTGATAATACCAAATGTTGGTGAGAATGTGGAGTGAATGTTACTCTCAAACATTGCCAGTGTTAGTGAAAAAATTAATGTAACCCATCTGGAAAATTCTTTGCAGAGTTGCTTAAAAAGTTCAACATCTACTCTATGATCCAGCAATTCTACTCCTAAATATTAATCCAAGACAGATGAAAACATGTCCACAAAATGCTTGTACTTGAAAGTTAATAGCATATTTACTTACAATAGCCAACACTTGGACAAAATTCAAGTGTCCATCAACAGGAGAATGGATAAACAAGTTATACTATATTTATGAATTGGAGTACTATCAAGTAGCAAATGAGGCAAACAACTGATACTAACAACAATATGGATGAATCTCGAAACCTTATATTGACAGAAAAATGCCAGCTACAAAAGTTATATAACATATGATGGCACTTATATGAAAGTCTAGAAAAACCAAATGCAGTATATGGGCAGAAAATAGACCATTGGTTGCCTGAGATGGAGGAGGCATGGCAGTGGGAATAGTTTGAAAAAGGTACATTAGAACTTTCACAGGTACTGAAGCATTTCATGCCCCGATTGGTTACTCAGTTGTTACCAATTATTAAAATTCACTGAACTTAAGATCTGTGCATTTTATTGTATGTGAATTATACATAAATAAAAAACAAACATATTAAATATATACATACATATATATATGTATGTATTGGAGAAATGGCAGAGATTTGTACACCCTGAAAACTTAATGTTGCAAGCATGGTAGCTTCCAATATAGACATTTTTCTTTAATTCAGTATCATGGCTCCTAGAACACAGATTGATCTTGAAGGATAATAGTAGATCTCTTCAAACTCAGCCAGAAGTAGCTCCAATTGTAGTGTGGCAACAGATAAGAAATATTTACTGAAACAGATTAACATGATTATAGATGCATGCTATGTAGCCATTGGTCTAGCGAATGCATTCTTTTCCATACCTGTCATAGAAGGACACGAAAAAATTCAAATCTATGTGACAGGCAACACCATACACTTATTATCTTTCTCTCAGGCTATGTGAACACTCTGTCAAAACACAGCCTAAAGATGCCTGGGCCATCCGGACATTCTGGATAAAATAACTGTGCTAGTCAGCCTTTTGTCACTACAACAAATATCTGAGATAATCCACTTACAAAGAGAAAAGGTTTATTTTGGCCCTGTTGCTTTGGGGCTTGTAGCAAGGCAGAGAGCATGAGGAGCAAAACCACCCACCTCATGACCAGGAAGTAAAAGAAATAGGAAGAGCATGAGGTCCTGTTATCCCCTCTAAAGACATGCCCCCTTTGACCTAAGACCTCCAACATGGGTCTACTTCGTAAATATTCCTCCACCTCCCAAAAGCTTCAAGGTGAGAGCAAGCCTTTAACATATGAGCTTTTGGGGGACATTCAGATCCAAACAATTATAATAACACACATCTGATACATCGGTGATATTATGATAATTAGATCTGTGGGGAGGCCATCCTTGCACGTGATTGAGTTACCTCCCCATCTGGGTGTGAGGCATTCAGACAATTTTTTATGCGTTAGAGCTTTCCCGACCCTTCTTGGGTTTAAGGGCTTGTCCATGTGGAGGCGTGCGTGCCTCACCACTGCCCTGGAAGATCCAATCATCTCACCTGACCTTGGAACACTACCCCCTTTAACCTTCATTGGATGGGATTTTCCCCAGAAATTTTTGTTCCCAATAAAAGCCCTCTCCCTGGCGTGCGCTCGCTCTCTCTCTCTCTCTCTCTCTCTCTCTCTCTCTCTCACCTCTTCAGTAAACCTTGCTACTTCCCTGGATAACTTGAGGCTGGAGGTTCAAAGAGTCATCCTGGAGCTGGTTTAAAGGTAATTGGAGTCTGTGTCCTTAATTTAAACTCCCTTAGGATTTTCCCATGTCGCCAAACCATTTATACAATATGCACTGGCCGGATTAAAAGCTCAGATGAGCAAAGATAGCTACTATGTTGGAAACTTGGGTAAAACAAATGTGTTCCAGAGGATTTGAGATAAACCTTATAAAGACTCATAGTCCATCACATCAGTAGAGATTTTTGGATTTCTGTGGTCTGGCATGTACCAGGATTATCAGTTATCAAGTCTAGAGACAGTATATTTCACACTTGTAAATATTGCTCCAACCCTTTTACTGAATGATGTTAAAGCCTGGCAGCTTTTAATGAGATCCAGATAAGGAAGGGGGTATGCAGCAGACTCAGGCTGTGGAGCAACAGCCCTGACACTGGGACCAAATAACCCAGAAGATCTTGTATCAAAGGAACCTGTTCTGAGAAATGATGCTATGTGGACTTTATGGTAAGTTCTGGTAGGAGAATCATACCATTAGAAACCTAGAGTAGCAGGGCATGATGGTGCACGCCTATTATGCCAGCTGCTCAGGAGGCTGAGGCAGGAGGATCTTGAGTCCAAAGTCAGCCTCAGTAACTTAGCAAGACCCTACACAACTCAGCAAGACCCTGTCTCTAAATAAAATAGTTTTAAAAGGTCTGGGTATGTGACTCAGTAATTAAGTACCCCTGAGTTCAATTTCTGATACCAAAACCTATAAACAAACAAAGGAAAAAAAAACACAAAAAAACTTAGAGGAAGTTCAAAGCATATGCAGAATTGAATTATCCACAGCAAGATGGAATGGTATCAGTTCTGAGTAAGGCCAGAGGGCACAGTAAACGGCACAAGTAGATGACCCAGACTCCTCTGACATCGACCAGAACTGCAAAGACACCTTTTCCTCAGCTCACACCTACAGTGAGTGGCACCTTCTGTCCAAAGGACAGAAGTGGGAAAAGGATAAGCTTGCTTCACAGATAAGCTGGCTCAGTATGAAGCACTGTATTCTCACTTAAAGGAGAGGAGAAGGGTCTGAAAGATAATGGTGACAGGAAAATATTCTCCAAAGACAACTGTGGATGGGGGAAGCCCTGGGAGACGGCATCTTCTAGAGTTTAGCCCCTTTGCCTCAATTCAAGACACCACTGAAGAAATATCCCTACTTCACTGTAGACTGTGAGATGAGTTGAAGCCTTTGTGGCAACGACATCACCTTTCAACATCTCCCTGTGCCTGGTCCAGCTTCCCTTACACCTAGATAAACATGTTTCCCCAGGAGCACATCCCAGTGACTTACCTAGACAGAGATCTAGCCTGTTTCCCAGGAAACTGCAAAAATTATTAAAAACAATTAATGTAATGAGTCTGTGTTAAAAGTTTAGAAAGTTTGTGAAGAGGCTGGGAGAAATGTTAGTTCTTCTTAGAAATGCAAGTTATCTATTTTAATATTTGCATATTTAGTTTTTCTAAAAGTGAAGGCATACACCTTAAGTTCTAGTGGACTTGTTGATGTTTTCTGGGGAACTGCCGCTCCACCACCTAAAAGCAGGGGGCGCTTTTATCTGGAACATGTTAGGAACACACTATCTTCATCACTATTTTTTCTGTAGCAAAGAGAGGGTAGTTCCCAAATGGCCAAAGGGTTGCTGGTGAAATTTTCTCTTTCTCTTTCTTACTTTATTCTTTCCCTTCCTTCCTTCCTTCCTTCCTTCCTTCCTTCCTTCCTTCCTTCCTTCCTTCCTTCCTTCCTTTCCCTCTCTCTCTCTTCCACTCTACACACATACACACACACACATGTACATGTACATGTGTGTGTGTGTATTAAGGCAGGGAAGGTAATTAGCATCCAATATTTGGGGCAAAGACACAAACAGTATAGGAACACCTATACTTGGAAGATGCTACTCAAAGGGTAAATATTTCTTTTCTTTCCCAGATTTTTTTAGTGGGTCTCAGAGGCACAGAACTACATTAATCATAATCCTAAATTCAAAACAGACTTTCACCATTTGTACAGAAAAGGATCTCTTTTATTTGTTTGTTGTGCACTTGCTGGTTTTAATAATAAAATAAACAATTGTGAAAATCACCACCCAACATAGAACTGAAACAAAAGAGCAAATGACTTACATCCTCATGGGATCCTTGTTCATCTTATTTCCCTGTATCCCAGTTGAAACTTGTGTTCATTGTTGACTTGCTTTCCTTTTGATATAGTTTTATTATACTTGTATATATTTATTATAGTATTGTATTTGTGGTTGCTTTTAAGTATATAAAAAGGATATCTTTCTCACTTTTTGTGTGTTGTATTTTATAATAAAAAAAGAGTTACTGTAAGGTACCATACAGGCTGTCACCACTGGGGACCTTTTCATTTAAAATTGTGTTCCTAAAATTCACCAATATTGTTTTATGTAGCAATGGGAGTTCATTTTGTTTATCTATTTATTTATTTATGCTAATTTAAAGAACACATGTTAACTCTGAGCAATAAAAAGCCATGCATTTCTACAAGTTTATCTACAGACATCACTATGTTTTCCTTAAATTTAATTTTTCCTCTCATTTCCTCTCTAGTCTTGAACAAAATCCTCATTTGCTTTGCTCAGTGTCTTGGATATGTCTCACTTTTTCTTTTTTCAACACAGTTTCAAGGAACCCTTAGTCTCACAAGGAGGGGTGCTTGTTTTCTAGAATAGAGAAATTCAAAATGCCTTTAATATAATGCCATATTTGAATACCTCTGTGCCTACACATAAACCTTGTTCTTGTGGGTCCCTTAAGCCCACCTGAGGCCTTACACCAGTTGAGCTGTTTGTAAAGATTCATTTGGTTGGGTACAAAGAAATCTCCTGTGGTATTGAAAACACATCCCTCAGAGAATAAAGGACCAAGCTGTTGGGTATAATGAAAAGCAAGTATTAAACCTAAGCCATAGAGGCACTTCACACACCTGGAACAACAGCCTAATGCTTTGGAAAGACAATGGTTTAAAATGAATCTCATGTGTATTCCAGATGGTTCAGAAGGATCACAGACAAAAAGCCTTGGTCCCCACCCCCTTCTCACAGCAACTTTGATTAAAATTTCCTGTGACTTTCAACTAAATACTGAAAGTTAAGTGGTTCAATAAATCACAGAGATGTGACAGGTTACCCTTATCCTTCCTTAGCCTCCCACCTTGCATACAAAAGAGAAGTCATCTTTCAGGAAGAAATTAAAAACAGCCAGAGTGTTGAGATAACACTGACTTCTTAGTGGAGGTAATGAGCAGGACACACAGATCTGTATACTGAGATGAATACAGATGGACGTTTAAACCAAAGAGCTGAGGTTCCACAGTAGTGGAGAGACTGAGAGGAAGAAAGAAATCCCCTGCCATGAGCCATAGCAGTAGAGGATGGTGCAGCCACATTTCTGCAGATACAGAAAGAACACCATTCACAACAGCATTTAAAAGAGCAAATATTTTCTATTCATTTTAAAGAAAATTATGTTTGTGAGACTAGAAAATTGTGTGGATGCAAATTCCCCAACCTGGTAATTATCTCTGATCCATTTCAATAAGCAAAGGTTTGGGGGAATTATTCACGTATGAATCATTTTCGCTGCTTTTTATTTGCAGAATAGATTGGAGCTGTATGAATAAGAGACCTTCAACTCCTATTAACATTTTGCATGCAATAAAGGCTCTCCAGAAATTAAAAGACAAACATTGGTAAATCAATAAAAGAAAACATTATTTCATTTCACCTTGGGCACAGCCACCCTCTGCCTATCTTCTTCCATCCTTGGAAGTTTTTTCTTGAGCTGACCTAGTCAGAATATAGACAGTGGATGAGGAGGTGGGGTGGGCATTGCAGCTGAAATCAGTTGCTTGAGAAAGGGGAAGATTTTATGGAGAGGTAGGGAAAAATGAATTCATTGTTTTGCTGGATTAAAGGATTTGTGTGGGAACATGATTGTGGAGGTATTTGAATGTCATTGCTGAAGTATTTGAATGTCAGGAGTCACTGGAGTGAGTGGGTGGGTGAGTGTGTATGTGTTTGTATGTGTGTGGGGGGGGATGGGTGTTGTCCAAGGATCTACGATAATCAAGGGTAGATGGAAAGATGTAATAAGTCATGGGAGCACTGTGACACACACTGAAGGACTAGCATCACATTGTAGCTGGGATGTTGGCTCTGCTACCTACCAACCATGCAACCCTGGTAAAGTTACCATGCTGAAGGCAATGTTACTTCTCTCCAAAATGGGGACAAAAATAACAATCCATAGTCCCTGGAGTGGCTAAGAAAATTAAATAAAATTATATGTATATATAAAGGACTAGACATATTATAAGAGTAAATATAATAATTAGCCCTTATTATTATTTTCATCTTCATTATTATAATTGATTTTCTATATGTAATCAATGAATGACCCATATCCTGTTGCATTTTGTGCTGATATAAAGGGCCCAATTATCAGCAATAATACAAAGCAAGTAGAACACATGCTGTTTGCATTTTAAACAACCTTAAAAACTGAACACTTGCCACTGCAAATCCCTTATTTAAAATGTCCTTAAGGCAAAATGAAATTTACTTCTCGAAATTGCCAAGAACAAACACAGATGAACTTCAACTTAAGTTTCTCTGTAAATTTTCTGTAGAAAAAAAGAAATTGGCCCAAGTCTAGATAAAAGAGTTAACTCACAGGCAAAAGGCAAGTTGGTGCAGAGAACATAGAGTAATGGATGCGTCAACAGGGAATTGCCTCCCTCGGGGAGAAGCAGGGTACCTACAGATTGTAGCAGATGGGGATTATGTTTTCTTTGTTTGGCTTTATGGGGCTGAGGCACAAGAACACGATGAAGTTACTCAATTGCCAGAATTAGGCAATTCATACCTACTTTGTGCTTCAGTTTTCTTTTATTGAAGGAATGAGGAAATTCAGTGAAAAAGGCATGCTCATTTTCTGAATAAGTATCTTAAAAGTCAAGTAAAACAGATTCATGTTACCTATTTAAGTGGGTGACTGTGGGAGGCAGAGTAAATCTTATCAATATAGGGATGATGTATCCAAGATCAAACCCCAGCCCTTTACTTGTGAAGAGGTAAACAGCATGCTCTTTCATTTATAAGAAATGAAAAGACTTTGAATTAGATGACACAAAATTTTCGAAGTCTCAAGTTCTAATTCTATTTTAGCAGCATTTTACCTAACTCCTTCAAACCAGACTTGATCTTTCTTGACATTGAAAACTTATGAGGGTTTCCCCTCTTCTAGAATATTTGCTATGCTCTGGCTTGTAGTTCACTGTGGGTCTTTTTATTCTCTTTAATTAACTATAACATCTTTTTAGGTAGTGGATGGCTTTTGTTTATATTTGTATCCCTCACCAATCATTTAACAATACATTATGATCCAACTATGTATAAAAATTATACACCAAAGCTAAATGAGATTTATTCTAAGTATCCAAGACTTGTTCAGTATTTTAAAATTAATTAATATAACCCACCATGGTAATATGCTAAAAGAAAAATCACATGATTATGTTAATTATTGCAGAAGAAGTATTTAATGATATCTGATACCCATTCATGAAAAAGTTTCTCAAAAAATCTGGGAACAACAACAACAAAAAAAAACCTTCTTCACCTTGATAATAATCAGTATAAAAAACATAACAGCTTACAGAGTTAATGGTGAGAGATTGGATGTTTTTCTCTAACAATCAGGAAAAAGGCAAGAATAATCTCTCCTTCCACTCCTAACATTGTACTAGAATTCTAGCTACTGCAATAAGAGAGAAAAAGAAACAAAAAGATAAATTGGAAAAGGAGAATTAAAACTCTGAAGTCACAGATGACATGGTTAATCCACTGAGAAAACTCTAAAGAATCTCTGATACTAAAAATTCTCTGAAACAAATAAGTTACTGTAGCAAGGTCACAAAACACAAGGTCCATGCACAAGAGAAAAATCGTTTTTTGATATATCAACATTGAACAATTATAACCTAATTTTTAAAAATATCTTATATAATGTCACCAAACAAAACTAAATACTGTTATAGAATAATATGTACATAATCTACACATGAAAAACTATACAACACTGATGAAAGAAATTAAGGAAGCCAAATTAATGGAAAGATAATTTGTGTCCATTGATTGGAAATTGATCCTTGGTTTCCAAGGATTCAAGGGAAAGAAGAATAGAATCAATGAGGTTCAAGATATTTGGGGATGGTGAATGATTCTGTCCAGTACTAACATGATGGATTCATGATAATATTCATTTCTCAAAACCCATGGAACTATACAACACAAGAAGAAAGTTTTAATGTGTAAATTAAAAAAAAAAACACTTAGGAGATTTTGGAATTCTAGGAAAGCAGAGAGACTGGCACAAGAGACTCCAACTCTAAAACAAACATACAAAACTACCTCACTGAATGGGATGAGGGAAAAGCTGATCTAAGTAGCATTGGGAATAAATGGATGCTGAAAGACAAAAAGCAAAAGGGACTCTTCACAAACATTTTACTCCTGTTTATAAAGCATTTTGTCACTGGTGTATGGGTTACCAATTCAGAAATATCTATAGATGAACAAATAAGCAATTGGAAATAAGTTCCTCATTCTTGGACTGGGAGAGTACAGTGTGAAAAGAGGGAAGTCTTGGAATAATCTACATTGTACTTACCTCAATTTTGAGACATCAGTATGAATTCATGTTTAGCTTGATAGAGATGTGTATGGATATATATGGGAGTACTTACTGTTATTTGTATGTATTCCAGTTAATATGAACACATATATTATCTTTTGTTCTGTCTGCTTAGAGGACTAAAAGCAGTGACAGCCCAATAGCAAAGAGCATACCTATTGCCCAAATCTGGACTTTAAATACCATTCTCCAACAAAAGGAAGAATAAAAGGGCTCCTTGAAAAAACAAATGGTTGAATCTAGTGTTAGGGCAAGAAACATGCAAGATGAGCCTGGAATTCCTATAGTGCCAGTATATAGGGAAATACTCAAACACAGGCACACATGCACACTCATATATACACAAACATGCAATTATGAGCATAGGTCAAAGGGGTACAGGAGCTAACTGAAAGATCGCTCAATGGTACAAGCTGGAATCATTTGAGTAAAATAAATAAAGTAGCATTGGATTATAATCCAAGGTACAAAATAAACATCCATAGTCTGTAAGTCTGAATCTTCACTCTCGGGAGTGAAGAACATCCATCTCCAAAGAAGTCACAGCTTGAAAAAGTAAATACAGGAAATTTCATTTCCTTAAAAAATGAGCAGAGCCCAGGTAAACACAATTCAACTACATATTTAGAAATATTCTGTTTACTCCACAGCAGATCTGGTTCCTTGGTAATCTGGATTTCATCTGTGGGAACTTCACATTGGGCTGCTTATTAAATGGATAAATGGATGGAGGCATACATAGATGGAAGGATAATAAGGTTTTTCAAACTCTGCCTCAAGCTAACTTCTTAGTTTTTCCTCTCACCTACCTCTTCTGTTCTCTAAACTCAAAAACATGCAAATCCATTAGCATTTTTGTGAATACTCCCAGCCTGTCCAATCTGCATACCTATTTTTATTCCTTTTACCTGAAATATCTCTCACCTCTGCATGGATAAATATTACTTATTCTTTAAGAACCCTTTAAAATATATTTCTTCAATGAAGGCTTACCTAATTTCTGAAAATACAATGCAATCTCTCCCTTATCCTTCTCCCTTATCCTTATTTGTGGAGATAACTTTTGTAGTATTTACTCACAGCAACAGCTACATCTTCTTCTATGCATTCAATATTTATTGAATGAATGAATGAAGCCTTTGTATTTCTACCATAGAATAGATCATAGTCTATATTCTATTAGAAGAGTTTTTCCTATAAATATTAAGCTGTGATTTCCAAAAACACATATTTTGTCCTAATTTTTTTTAAAGAGAGAGAGAATTTTTAATATTTATTTTTTAGTTTTCGGCAGACACAACATCTTTGTTTGTATGTGGTGCTGAGGATTGAACCCGGGCCGCACACATGCCAGGCGAGCGGGCTACGGCTTGAGCCACATCCCCAGCCCTGTCCTAATTTTTATTTACTTCAGTTTTTACCATAATTATACGTGTTCACCAAGAACATATTGAATAAAGAAATTGAGAATGACACACTTGTCTGACTTCTCCAAAGAACCAGAAGTTGCACATCAGTGTGTTATAACATTGTTCTAGAATTTAATGTTGCCCCTTAGAGGTTTGATCCCTGTCAAATTTGGAAGGAGTATCGCTGAGAACACAGAAGAGATCACAGTTAAGAGAGAACTAAGTATATCTGAGTGTTTATCATTAAGAGGGTTGTGTATTAAAAGAGGGTGTGAGGTCATTGCTAATCATAAAGAATAGTAGTTAAGGATCATAGTACAAATGGAACTCAAAATTTGGGAGCCTAGGATCACTAATACAAACCACATCCACTAATTCAAAATGCCAACATCACGAGGTAAATGAAGGATTGAAAGAGAGCCTGGTACTCAGAATTCTCCTCCACTCTCATTTTAGTAATTTCTGTCCCCTAACCTATGGGGGAGAATTTTAATTGAATTGATATTGATTAGACAGCAAGAGTAATGTTAAGCAAAATATTACTCTTTGCATAGTTCCCCAAGAGCTCTGTATTTTATTACCTGCCCTTTTTGTACAAATAAGGCCAAATGCAACCAGATGATTCTAAATGCTGTCATCTAAGAGGGCTCTTGGAAGCAGCCAAACAAAGAAAAGGAAATGAGAAGTTTGGAGAAAAGCAGAACTCATGAAAAGGCAACTTAAAGAAAGAGAGGTAGAAGCTACAGATGGCAACAGAAACCAAGAAAAGGGCAAACTCTAAAGTTATGCAAATATTCAGAAAGAAAGGAACTTATCAGGAATTGAAATTTGCAGGAAACTCAGTAGAGACAGGTAGAGGGAGAGGGGCAGCAGAAAAAAATGAACAAACAAAGATCCTTGAGAGGGCAAAGATGCTACCTGTGACTCGACACCTCATTAACCTAGGAGAGCACCAACCTTAAACAGGACTGATAAGGTGGCTGTGGCACGTCGAAGTTGACTAAAGAGGGAGATCATAAGCAAGAGTCCCATTCTCTGGTAGAGAATTCTACCCAGCAAGAGGTAGCAGCACCAAAAATGGACAAAGAACATGAAGAGGTAATACATGCATGGCAAGAAAACATAATGGCCAATGAATGTGTAAATGCCTATTCAAACACTAGTCAAAAAAGTACACTAAAACAGTTTTGCATATCATTTCTGATGGTTATTAAATGATACTTATACTGGATAGGATGCAGGCAGATATACAGTCACACAGTGCTGATCAGAGCAAAAATAGAAATATCTTTGAAAAGCAGTGTGTGCATATGTGTGTGTATGTGTGCACACACTCAAGTGTGCACATGCATACAATCAATCAGAGAGTCCACGGGTTTTTATTTTGCCCAGTGATAGGTGTTACAATAGACCTTGTCATCAGAAGCTTACCGTTTAGCAGGAAGGAGAAAGGCCAAACACTCACAGAACTTATTATACTTTGTAATGAGAGAGCACTCTGAAGGAAAATTATGAGGAGCTAAACACCATAAATGAGTAACTAATGTAATTTCAGTGAGTTAAGGAAAAAAATTGATATTTAATCTGAGATTCAAAAACAGGACTTAAGGAGGTAAGGGTTGATAATCCCTACAGGGAAGAGTGAGAGTTTCAACCAGAACAAATGGACAGCAAACACCCGGAGGAGGGAAAGGGCTTGGTATACTACCATGTTTGTCTTTTATGTTAAAGGAGCAAAGGGAATGCCAGTGTGAGGATAGTGAAATAAAGGACAGAGGATGTGGTCAAAGATTTAACCCTGATTATTCCACCCTTAACCTGGGGGAGAAGTCTCTTAAGAATGACAAAACGCTGATTACTTCAGAATGAGAGTAAGAAATTAAGAGTCCCCACCCACCAAAACCCAACACTTTAACTAGTTAAAATTATATATAGCTGGGCTTAGTGGAGCATACCTACAATCCCTGTGACTTGGGAGGCAGAGGCAGAGGATATAAGTTCAAGGCCAGCCTCAACAACTTAATGAGACTTTATCTCAGAACAAAAAATAAAAAGGGCTGGGGATATAGTTATAGTAATAATATTACCCTGGGTTCAATCCCCTGTAGCCCCCTCCCCAAATTATACTATGCATCCACATAATTATATGTAATTTTAATATGTAAGTATATACATGTGTAAAGGTACACATATTAATATGTGTATATATTTGCATATTACAACTATATATGATTTTGTGTAGAAATACATATATATATATATGTATCAATCTTATATACATATCAATCATATATGGATATATATCTACATATATATATACACATATGTATATATGCTGATACATATATATAGATATCTCCAGAAAATATATAAAGTCTCTGGAAATTGTCCTAAGGGCAGGCGTATGGAGTTGACTTTCAATAAAGTCTACCAGATCCTGATAATAACACTGGTAGTCTGTGTCATTTGAATCATGATGCAGTCCCTTATCTCTCACTCTTGGCTTAATGTTATGGAAGACCTATCCTGGGTGCTATACTACAGGCAGGTGCATCCAAGAAAAAGAGTATCTCTTTCCTTCCTGCTCCCAGTCTAAGGCTCCAGTTTCCCCCAGAAGGCACAAACTTCCTTCATTGTTCCTGCCTTCCCCCAGCTCCATTTTGTAGCAGTTCTATTCCAGGACAAGGAGGATCCTGTCTTCCCTCTCGGACCCAGCCCAGACTCTGGAGAAGGTCTAGCTAGGAGCAGCAAGGCTGAGAATATTGTGGCTTGGAGAGAGGGGAAAAGGAAATGTGGGGTTGATTTCTGTAGGGATAACAATTTTCTAAACTTAGATTTTGGTTATGGCTGCACAATGCTACAAATTTACTTTTTAAAAAATTATGCCTGTGCAGGGTGGCATAAACCAGCTACTCTGGAGGCTGAGGCAGGAAGATCAAAAGTTGAAGGCCAGGTTCAGCAACTTAGTGAGACCCTATCTCAAAATTAAAAATAAAAAAAGGAAGAACTCAGTGGCAGAATGCCTCTGAGTTCAATCCCTAGTATCACAAAAAATAAATAAAATTTGTGGTACATATGTGTATTAAGAATTGTAATACAAAAAAGTACATGTATTAATGGCATAAATTGACGTGAACATACTTTATATAGAGATACGAAAAATTGTGCTCTATATGTGTAATAAGGATTGTAATGCATTCCACTGTAGCCGTGTATTTAAAAAAATAATAAAATCAATTAAAAAATAATAATTTAATTTTTTTTAAATACACACCTTAAATGGGTCAAGTGTATAATTTGTAAACTATTCTTCAATAAACTGATTTCAAAAACTGAGTCTTTGGCCAGGCATGGTGGTGCATACGTGTAATCCCAGAGGCTCTGGAGGCTAAGGCAGGAAGATTGTAAATTCAAAGCCAGCCTCTGCAATTTAGCAAGGCCTTCAGCAACTCAGTGAGACCCTGTATCTAAATAAAATATATAAAAGGGCTGGAGATATGGCTCAATGGTTGAGTATCCCCGGGTTGCCCCTGGGTTTAATCTCAATCCCTGGTACAAAAAAAAAAAAAAAAAAGAAAGAAAAGAAAAGAAAAATAAGAAAAAGAAAAAGGACAGAAAAGAAAAAAACATGGGTCTTTAGTTAGGAACAGTGGCACATGTCTGTAATCCCAGCAACTCAGGAATCTGGGACAGGAGGATTGCAAGTTTGAGGGCAAACTTAGCAATTTAGCAAGACCCTTAGCAACTTGTGAGACTCCATCTCAAAAAAAAAAAGGGGGGGGATTGGGGGTGTAACTCAGTGATAAAGTATCCCTGGGTTCATTCTCCAGTGCCACAAAAATAAATAAATAAATAAATAAATAACTGGATCTTTCACAAATCTTTCTTCATGTTTTAAATTTATGGAAATTTATCATATATAAGACAAGCTACATGGACTCTCAAACCTCCTAGTTCAGATCCAAACTCCAGGTACAGCCTAGATGATATCAGATAAAAACTTGAAGGGTGGTAGGTAGGTACTGTGCAAAATAAGAATATTTTTCTTGTCCTTATACTATAATGGTTTGATACAATTTGAAGATGAGCAGTACCTTAAATAAGCAGCTGTATAAAACAAGTCACCTTACTGTTCTATTTGTCTATTTATTGACAAGTGTAGTTTGAAAGTACTCAATATTGTGAATTTGTCCTTTCTCGTGAACTTGATCTACAGATTCAATACAATCCCAATCACAATTCCAGCAGGATTTTGAGTATGGATGGACAAGCCCATTCTCAAATAGATGTGGAAATCTAAAGGTTCTAGAATGTACATAGTAATTTTTAAAAAGAACAAAGTAATAGTAAAATTTTACTATAAAGCTACTGTAATAAGGACAATATACTTTTAGAATAAATGTAGACACACATGTCAACAGAATGGCACACCAAGCCTACATGTAGACCCACAATTATAGGGTTATTTGATTCTCAACAAAGGCATCAAAGCAATCCAATGAAAAAAAGAAAAGTTTTTCAACAGATGGTGCTGGAAAAACTGGATATGCATACGGTAAAAAAAAAAGAGCCTCAACACTTATCTCATGTCTTACTCCAAAATTAAATGAAAATGCATTATAGATCTAAATATAGAGCTAAAACATAACTCATTTAAAGGAAAACAGAATATCTCAGTGATGAGGGAGTAAAAATGAGGTTCTTAGAAGAATGAATAAAAGAAAATAAATTTAAAAATTAAACTTATCAGTATTAAAAACTGCTCAGCAAAAGACACCTTTAATAAAATGAATAGACAAGTCACACAACTTGGAGAAAATATTTAGCAAGACATATCTTTGATAAAAGACTATATTTATATATCTAGGCTATAACTCTTACAACCCACTACAAAGATGAATTGCCCAGTAAAAAAAGAGCTTAAATGTTTGTATAAATACTTTTTTTTAAAGATAGAGAAAGAGGAGAGAGAGAGAGAGAGAGAGAGAGAGAGAGAGAGAGAGAGAGAATTTTTTAATTTTAATTTTTCAGTTTTCGATGGACACAACATCTTTATTTTATTTTTTTGTGGTGCTGAGGATTGAACTGAGTGTCCCGCGAATGCCAGGCGAGTGCGTTACCCCTTGAGCCACATCCCCAGCCCCTTGTATAAATACTTCATTTTAAAAAAGAATATATGAGCATCCAACAATCACAATATAAAGAGCTCAACATTTATTAGTCACCAAAAGAATGAGATTCCACAATATACCCATTATAATGAGTAAAAGTGACTTACCACATCAATTATGGGCCCAAAGCAGAACAACTGGGATTCTTAAATATTTTTTGGTGAGTGTTAAATCACTCTGGAGAACACTTTCTTAAAAAATAAATATGTATCTTTTTTATGACCCAATAATACCACTTATAGGTGGTTAATAAAGAAAAACAAAAATGTTTTCACAAAAAGATTTGTGCAAAATATTTATAGTAGCTTTGTTCGACCGACATAGCCAAAATTGGGGAGGTGGATATCCCAGATATACATCATGGTAGAATGCATAAACAAGCAGTAGGATGGTCATACAATGAAATGCCACTGTGCAATTTAAAAAGTAATAATTACCACATACAATTATAGGACATAATGGTCTCACATGACCATGTGGATGGCCTCAAAAATTGTATGCTGAGTAAAAAGTGTCTTACAAAAAGTGCATATTGTATGGTTCTATTTAAATGACATTTATGGGCAAAATTTATGTTAGAAAAAAAACAGGAGAGTTGTCTCTTGAGTGAGAATATGGAATTAATTTAGAAGGGTTTGGGTTACACAAGTGTATGCACTTGTCACTTAGGATTTTCACATTTCTTTTATAAATTTTACATCAAAAGAAGAAAGCTATAAAATGCAGTGAACTCCAGTTAGTATTATAGGCGCTGAAGTATCTTTGGAGAAGGGTATTAATGTCTGAAATTCTCTCTGAAATGCATTATGAAATGAGATGAACTGTTGGATTAATGGGTGGATAGATATGTGATCCACCTAGTAAAATAATAATGATACAAGGTGGGAGATGAGTACATGTGTTATTGTAAAATGCTTTTCAAATTTGCCGCACATGTTTTCACAATAAATAAAAAAGTTAGAAAAATACCCAGGAGAAGGACTGGTTTATTCTTGTGAATCTCTTTTGGTGAGTAATAAGACCTATCTCCCAATTAATTTCCTAAAGACTATCTTCATTTCTTGTTGGCAGGGACCCAGACAGATGTCCACCTTCAAGGATGTATGGAAGCTGGTTCATATTGGCTGGCAAAAGCCAATTGCTGAATTCCCAGGAATTTTGTAAGCCAGTTGATGTCACTTCGGTATCTTCAATTGGTCACACTGGGATTATTTACACCAGGGATTTTGCTAAATGTTACAAATCAGGGCATTTTGGTTTTTGTTTTTTGAGAGCCTGATAAACATTTACAAACACTCTGCTGCCCACTCTCAACAAAACCCTGGCAAGAAAAGTGAAACATGATAATACAAATTAAGCAAAATTAAGTTACAAGTTGGAATGGGAACACCTGAGCCAAGTCATGTTTTTCAGTATAGAAGGGGGGAAAAAAGACAAATGATAGGGAAGCAACATTGTCTGTTGCACACATATTTTGATAGCAAATTACAGGCATTTGATCGAGCCACTCAAAATTCATAATCAAATTATCATGTCAGATATTTATGCATATCATTAAATGTACATCATATAAACTTTTAGAATTTAGTGTTTTAATTTCACGTTTGCAATTTGTTTGTTTGTTTAGATATGAACCATAATAGCCATTAGCCTTTTTGGTGAATAGACTCTGGACACATAATGCCCTCATATACTTAGTAAACTTCTGACCAGTTTGTTCCAGAAAATTGTAGCATTATCCTGCAATTTTTTTTCTATATAAAACTTTTACATTTGACTGAATGATTTGCATTTTTGTTCCACAAATTCCCCTCTCTCAACTTACTGATGCCACCTGAAACAACCACCTCAGTTGGAAATATAGAGGCCCCTAAACCTGTTCTTTAGGGTTTACTTGTCTTCTGGTGATGACCTAAACTTAGGGTCTCTGTATTCTCTTTATCTTGCTTAAGTTCATCTCTTTCTTCTAATACCTTCTCAAAGCAGCAGGTAAAATCCAACATATACTACTACTCTGATTCTGTAGGTAAGTCATTTGCCTTCAAATATATTACAGTATAAGTTCTACCAAATTTTTTGTCACTACATTAAAAAATATATGCTTCCAACTCTAACAGCTGCAATGTCTTTTCTTGCTGAACACCATCTAAATCAACAGCATATGTTTTACAGTTTTGTCACAATACCCTTACTCCTGTGATAGTTCCAATTTCTTTATAAGTTAAAGTAGTGAAGCTAATAATATGACTCAAAAATCTCTAATAGCTCCACCAAATAAGTTGTATGTCAGTCCAAATAAGGTAGGTCAGTGGTCCCCACCTACATGGCGATTCAAGAATCTGTGCTCTTCAACTAAGAACAGAGTAGGGAGGAAGAGCATGAGAAGAAGATTAACATTAAACAGGGATGAGAGGTGGGAGGGAAAGGGAGAGAGAAGGGTAATTGCATGGAAATGGAAGGAGACCCTCATTGTTATACAAAATTACATACAAGAGGAAGTAAGGGAAAAGGGGAAAAAAACAAGGGGGAGAAATGAATTACAGTAGATGGGGTAGAGAGAGAAGATGGGAGGGGAGGGGAGGGGAGGGGAGGGGAGGGGAAGGGAGGGGAGGGGGGATAGTAGAGGATAGGAAAGGCAACAGAATACAACAGACACTAGTATGGCAGTATGTAAAACAGTGGATGTGTAACCGATGTGATTCTGCAATCTATACGAGGTAAAAATGGGAGTTCATAACCCACTTGATTCAAACGTGTGAAATATGATATGTCAAGAACTATGTAATGTTTTGAACAACCAATAATAAAAATTAAAAAAAAAGAATCTGTGCTCTTTTCAGGCTGAGAGAATGCACTAGTTGTCATCATCTTTCCTCAGTGACCATACAGTTGTCTGATAGCACAGTTGCTTATTAAAATTATTTGCCAAGAATCAACACCATTTTCCATTTAATTTTTTTCTTCTTTATTTCTTGGGTTTTTTAATAGTTTTGCTGTATGTATTTTTAATTTTTTTAAATCAAGATTAATACAGTGTGAATTCTTCAAAGACCTTCATTTTATTTAAATTGTGTTCCTAAGTTTTGTAAATTTTTTGCATGTGGCAATAATCTATTTATTTTCACTATTGACTACTATTAGACTGTATAAGCACACTGAGGCTTATTTATTATTTTCCTGTAAATAGAAGTTTGTGTTGTTCCTAGTTTTTTTGTGATTATAACTATGCTGCTATGAATGGTTATATAAATTTCTAGGAACTTACTTTCCCAGTTAATAGGGAAAATGTCTGGATGAAAAGGAAAGTGTGCAGAAAAAATTACTAGATGAATGCCAAAATGTATTAAAAGCAAACAAACAAACAAAAATTTACTTTCCCATCAGGAGGTTATAGTGATGTGGATAATCTCAGCACCCTTGATATTGCAAAACTTTGAATTTTTTCAGCTGATTAGGTATGAAAATGGGTTGCTTTATAGTGAGCATTTGGATATCAATATTTGCTAAGGTCAAACATATTTTCACATATATGTGGATATTTTTTATTTCCTACTCTGGGTAATTCCTTTTCAAGATTTTATCCACATTTTGTCATTTCTTTTTTATTTATTTTTCTTATTATATTTTGGTTACTATTAGCCAATTGTATGTGTTTAATGTTTTAGTTATTATATGTGCTATAAATGCCTTTTGCTAGTTTATAATATTTTTGCTGTCTATAGTGTCTTCTAACTTCAATATGGTGGAATTTCCATGAATTCTTTTTTTTCCAATTTCTTAAAGAAAAAAAGTGAAAGATACATCAAAAATATTAATGTTGCTTTCACACTTTGCTCTTTGGTTCATCAGGAAATGATTCCAATATATGGTATAATGTAGGGATCTAATTTTATTTTTTCCACTTGTTAACCCTTTGATCTAACACTATTATTGAATGGTCTTTCCTTTCTTCATTAGTGTGCTGCAGTGCCAATAAGTCTTTTTATATCTGAGATACTGTTTCCAGAACCTCTTTTCTGTTTCAGTTTTTTTTATTTGTCTTTCACAACTCCAGCATTATCCTGCATTCAATGTGGAGAAAACACTTTCAGTATTTCTAGTTGGCAGCGATTAAAGCAGAAAGATGCTTTTCATGCTCTGAAAAGAACAGGCAGAGCAGAAGACCTGGGACAGCACTAGGCTTAGAGTCACAATACAGTCAGTTCTATGAGGTCAGAACTGCAGCCAGCTTTAAACCACCCTTACTCACATTGATAGGGACTAGCCAATGATGTGTGAAGTCAAGCTGATACAAAGATTCACATCTACAGAGCCTGCCTGTCAGCCACGGTCACCTCATGAAGAATGACTTCCCACTCTTCTCTGTCTTCCAAATCTCACTGAAACATGCCTCTTTGGCAGAATCTAAATCTCATATGTGCTCTAGTGGTAAGCAATTCTCAGAAATGTCTTCATCTTCCATCTCCTGCACTACAGTGAGAAGGAGGGTGGAAAAAAGATGCAAGACAGCTGTAGGCAACATCCTGCAGTGTCCACCTCATGCTGTGAGCATCCACACACAATCTTCTAACACAATCTATGTTAGGTCCAAGCGACTGCAACATTCTCCTGACTAACACAAGACAACTAACACTCAGATAAACTAAATAAATTTATCTTCTTGAAAATACAATAGCCCAAATACCATCATTCCCTAAACCTGTGTCTTCTAATTCAGTTACCTTCATGTCGTGGCACAAATACAAACTTAACCAACAACAGCACATTTAAAGGAGTATGTGAGAAAAAGAAATGATGGAATCGATTAAATATGGAATTATGTATGTAACAAAACAAGGATGAAAATGCATAGCTGCTATTGTCCTAATTTCTCCAAATGGTCTTGTGGTCATAGTTGGTATTTCTAAACCCCCTCTTCCATTGTGGATTCCATTCTCATTTATTTTCAGTAAGTACCTCAGTTGGTCCATTGCACTTGTTATTGTGAAGCAATCACTATTCCTTAAGAATGTGAGTTTTATTGATACTACCACTTATATTTGCTCTAATTTTTCATTAAATTCTATCACTGAACATAAAAGTATTAGAAGAGGCTTCAGCGAATCTCTTGGGTTTTATATATTATTCTCCAATCTGTATTACTTAACAGCAGCCTATTTCCTCTTGATAATAATAATTTTAAAAAAACCCAGCCTTCCTGCCCAGTTAAATAGCCAATTCTTTGTCTGATGATTGAATAGCATAAGCCCTAAACTGCAAAGTCAATCATCTTCCATTTCAGTGGAATCATGACAGTGACCATTGATGACAGCATTACTGCCTTTGAAATTAAGTACTCTCAACTTTAAAATTCATTTCAGATACTGCAAAATGTACAAGTAGTGGCTGGATACCTCCTCCAAGATGTAGCTGTAAGTTTCATTTACATCTTGACCTACTTTGTAATTCTGAATTGATATTTTTCCTAAACACACTAACACACACACACACACAAACACCCAGTGACAAGACCAAATAGTTGTCTATGTTTATGTACATGATATGTACATAAATTAGAGCCTTTAAAATCATTCTTTACTTTTCTTAGTATGAAATTTACTAAAACAATTTCTTGCAACTCAACAAATGTATGTATGTGTATAAATGTATTTCTCTAATTAATAAAATTCTTCCAATATGTGAATAAAAAAAAAATAAAATAAAATAAAATTCATTTCAGAAATAGAAAAAAAATCTTGCAAGTGAAATTCTGGGAGTAATAATGAGAAGAACCACTCAAAACTCTTTAACAGTTACATGGAACATAGCATGGGGAAGCAGCATCAATTATTGCTTGTTTGGTTGGAATATACAATGTCTTTTGTAGGACTTCTACACCATTTTTAAAAAGCAGGGTTGTCTCTCAGTTGGCATGTAATTGAGTCTACAACCAGAACATCTTTCATTGATTGGTATCTTTCAAATAATAGTTACAGGAAGCCACCAAACCCCACAGATTTGTATGTCCTGGTTCCCTTTTCTTGCTGTAAAATAAAATTTATTGGTGAAAGAAAGTCATGTGTTATGATAATAAATGAGGAACTTAGAAAAATCATGAATGAAAATGCCAGCAAAAATACTGAGTACAGGAAAGACAAATCTGTGTTCAGAATAGAAGTTCATTGCACCAAAATAGCATGCTGTCCTCCATGAGAAAAGAATCCAATGTAATCAGTGTATTGCCAGTTAGCTGTCTGGTCCTACAGCATAATACCAGAGGCTCTGCACTAGATTCTAGTATTGGCATGAAAGGTATTTAGCCTTGAAATCCAGATCAGTCTCAGTGTAAGTGAAGTCCACTGAGCCTGTGTGTCACTTTTAGCACCAAGATCACTTTGTTTATCGATACATCCACTGGGCAAGTATTGGGATGACTTGGGAGAGGGATTGATTGATATTCCCAACACAGGTTATCTTGTCTATATGGTAATCAGGATATTTCATCATGGAAATTTCCATTAGTAGCCAATGATAAGGAACATGATGTTCTCATTTGCTGGGTCCATTCAGCAAAGTGTGTATACCTATTTACTTTCTTTATCTTCTCTTCACAAATTTTCCAATCATGTTCTTTCTCCATCCTTAGCCACATAGGCGAATGATTAGCTGTTGTTTAAAAGTAAATATATGTCATTGCTTCTTCATTGCTCCTTCAAGTGAACAATCAGATATATTTCTCAAAAATTCTTTCTAAAGAGAGGATTTTTTTTTAATCACTGACTTTGAAGGTTTCCCATTTGGGATTCTAATGCTTTGGTAGTTCACTTCTGACTGGTATCCGTGTAAAATGGGTCCACCGAGCAATGACTACTTCAGTACACTGCATCTTACACTGCAATTTCTACTACTTGCAAGAGTTCAGGGAGGCAGGACACTCATACAGATTGAGTGAAAAAAAAGCTTCATTCCTCACAAATAGGCAGGAAGGACGGTAGAAGCCTAGGACCCATGGTAAGACAGCCCCACAAGACTCAGGAAAGCCACCTAGGGCAGATGTGCCCCACATCGCAATATAGTTGGGGAGCCTCAGAAAGCTGTCTGTCTTGGATTTACCTCCTAGGAATCACTAGATGAAAGCACTGTAGATCTCCTTTCCCAGGAAGGAAAAGAACAGAATGAGATTTTTCCAGCCAATTCCTCCTTATCTCAGGGTGTATTATTCCTGGTACATTCTATAGTTATTCTTGAAAACTGCAAGCAAGCAAGAAAGAGAAACTGGGTTGATTGTCCAGGGCCACCCCGAAAACTGTCAGGATATAGTGAAGAAGGATTTTTAAATTAGGGTCATTTTTTTTCCTTCCCTCCATCACTTGTTATGAATAATACCTACCAGAAGTTTAAAAAAAATGTGTACTAAAATACAGGTGGCATGAAGCTTGGGACATATACTCTTTCACATGTGCTCTAGAATTTAATCATGCCCAATTTCAAGTCCACCTTTCTTTTGAGAATGGGATCTTGCTTCATACACTCAACTCTGTAGCTTGCTACATCAGAGATGTCCACTTCATTCCAACCAGAATCAAGTAAAATAAGAGATATTTGAATACAATACTTCATTCAGTCTGCTAACTGAGTGGGTTACTAAGCTGCTAATGGGTGGGTAGTGTGTGCTCAGGGCAAAAGGATGATACATGCCCCAGGTGGAATGGAATGGGATGGTGAAATATTTCATCATGCCACTCAAAATGCTGTGCAATTTAAAACTTACGAATTACCTGGTTCTTGGAATTGTCCTTTTAATGTTCATGGACTATGGTTGGCCACGCACATTTATCACTGTAGAAAGTAAAACTACAGATAAGGAGGACTAATATACATAAATGACAATATTAAATTATTTCAAAAGTGAAGAGTGTCCAACCAACTAAATTATATACTATTCCATCTTCTACCATAAGTAGTAGAGACTCTGTAACTTTCCTGATTGTGTTAATGATATAGAATCATGTTTTTACAATATGGAAGTTACTTTACATGTTTAATTAAATTTTGGATTTAAGAGTGTACTTTTATCTCTAATTATGGGGTCATTGAAAAAAGGGTCAGTTAATGGTTATTATAAAGTTGAGTTATTTCTGATAGTGGTTCTAATTCTGTCTCTAACTATTCCATGACATTCATTATCAATACTGCTAATTTCAACATATTTATTAGGATAGCTTAAAGTTACCTGTTCTTTGGTCAGAGGACAAGAGTCAGGCTCAAATCTTCTGTAGGCTCTGCATTTTGCTACAAGAGTGACCTTGAGCAATTAAGTCAGTCTTCACCTCTGAAGTCCTCACATTGCTCATCTGTAAGATGGTGCCATTAAACTTGGTTTTTCCTTCTTAAAATTTTTTTAAATAAAGAATCAAATGAGTTGGTCTTGGTTGCACATGACTGTAATCCCACAGTGACTAAGGAGGCTGATGCAAGAGGATCCTGAGTTCAAAGCCAGCCTTGGCAACTTAGCGAGGCTCTAAGCACCTCAGTGAGAACCTGTGTCTAAACAAAAATACAAAAAGACTAGGAATTGGTTCAGTGGTGAAGTGCCCCTGGGGTTCAATCCCTGGTACCAAAAAAAAATTTTTTTTTGAGGCAAATTAGTAAGATTGTCTCAAAATACAAAAATATATAAAGAATTACAGCACAACTTTTCATTTCTCTGGTTGTATGTGATGTAACATCACACCATATGAGCAGTCATACATGTACCTAGGATAATTATGTCCATCTCATTCCACCATCTTTCTTGCCCCCATGCACTCTCCCCACCCCTCCCTCCCCTTTGCCCCATCAAACTCTTTCATTTTTCCCATGACCCTCCCATTATGCAACAGCATCCACTTATCAGAGAGAACATTCAGCCTTTGTTTTTTGAGAATTGGCTTACTTTGCTTAGCATGATATTCTCCAACTCCATCCATTTACCTGCAAATGCCATGATTTTATTCTCCTTTAATACTGAGTTATATCCCATTGTGTATATATGCCACAATATGCATGTATGTATGTATGTGTGTGTGTGTGCATATATATAAAAACCCAAGGCCTCACAAGTGCTAGACAATGGCTTTACCACTGAGCCACAATCCCAACCACAGTTTCTTTATCCATTCATCTATTGAAGGGCATCTAGGTTGCTTCTACAGTTTAGCTGTTGTGAACCGAGATGCTATAAACATTGATATGGCTGTATTACTATAGTATGCTGATTTTAAATCCTTTGGGTATATACCGAGGAGTCGGATAGCTGGGTCAAATAGTGGTTCCATTCCAAGTTTTCTAAGGAATATCCATACTGCTTTCCAGATTGGTTGCCTCAACTTGTAGTCCCACCAGCAATGTAGGAGTGTGCTTTCCCCCCAACATCCTTGCCAACATTTATTGTTGTCTGTATTCTTAGTAACTATTATTCTGACTGGCGTGAGATGAAATCTTAGAGTAGTTTTGATTTGCATTTCTCTAATTACTAGAGATTCTGCTGACACATATACCTAATTAAAATAAATTAATTAATTTTAAAAAATAAAATAAAAAGGGCTGGGAATGTGGCTCAGTGGTTAAGCACCCCTGGATTCAACCCCTGGTACCAAAATAATAATAATAATAATAATAATAATAATAATAATAATAAATTATTATTGCTGAAAAAATATAAAGAGCTGGGGATGTAGCTCAGCTCAGTGGTAAAGCACCTCTGGGGTCCATCCCCAATACAAAAAAAAAATTCAAATGGTATCATACACATGAAAACTTCATAAAACAACATATTAACATCATATTATCATTAAATTTGTTTTGTTTGGGTGCTGGGATGGAACCCAGATCCTACTTGTACATCCCAGACAAGTTCTTTACCACTAAGCCATATACCCAGCCCTCATTAAATGTATTAAAATGTTTTCCTTCCCAGATTTACTTGGTTTTATACCCTCCCATCAACAGCTGTAATCATATCAATGATCTGGTAAAAGTTCAGCAAGACTTAATCACCTGCTATATGGTGAATACTGCTCCAAACATTGATCAGTCATCTGTCAAGATAGACAAGGTCAAAAACGAAGATTTAAAGCACACATTAAAAGTGGTTTACTTTTTCACAGGTACATACGTCCCAGCCATCTAGTCACCTGCCTTGTCACAGACCTTCTCAGGAGAATAATCCTCATGGTGCTTTCAGCATCTGCTTCTTGTGGCTTGAAACAAGTAAACTAGAAGAAACCTGCTAAACTTTTAGTGCCTGCAATAATGGATTAATGAGCATCAGAGATACTTTCCTACTATAAAAAATGATAAAATGAAGCAAAATATATGAAGCAACTCTTTGAACAACAGACTGTGCAGAATTGTCATAAAAATTTAGAATCTGTGGCTGGGGATGTGGTTTAAGCGGTAGCGCACTCACCTGGCATCTCTCTCTCTCTCTCTCTCTCTCTCTCTCTCTCTCTCTCTCTCTCTAAAAAAAATTAGAATCTGTGACATCTAACATACAATAAAAAATTAATAAACACGCAAGGAAGAAAGAAAATGTGGCACACAATTTGGAGAAAAAATAAGTAACACCAACAGATCCCATGATGACAAAGATGTTAGAATTAACAATCAAGGACTTTAAAAAACTATGATAAAAATCTTCAATAATTCCAAAGAAGACATGAAACATAATAAGTAAATAGATGGAGAATCCTTACAAGAAATAGGAAATGATTAAAAAAATAATAAATAGATATTGTAGAGCTGAAAAAATATCTTTGAAATAAAATTTCACCACATGAGTTTGATAGACTATTTGACATTGCAAAGAAAAAATTCAGTGAACTTGTAAGATAGGTCAATTGAAATCAAAATTGATGTTCTAACCATGCTTGAATAGACCACAAATTAGTACCCAGATAAATAGGTCAGATGAAAGGGCCAACTGATCCTATCTAAATCTTTCTCAGGAACCAGGACCTCTAAATCAAGATTCTTATCTGGGTCCTGCTGACATCTTGGGACATTTGCCTTTGCCATGAGGTACTGTCCTATGCATTTTAGGAATTTAGCAGTATCCCTTGTCTCTTTTCAATAAATTACATAAGTTGCATCCCCTTTACAGTGTGACAACCAAAAATCTGTAGTCCTTGCTAAATGTCCCCTGAGAGAAAGAGCACCCTTAATTGAAAACCACTGGTATAAGTGAGTAAAGGGAAAAGCTAACCTGAAGATACTGTCATTATATAGACATTTACCACTCTCCTCACACTTACAGAGTTTGTAATGACCTTTTTTTATTTTTCATTTTGCATTCTGTAATATAAATTATATGAACATTAAAAGCAATACGGGTCTTTGTTTGTTTGTTTTGTGGTCTTGTAGACTGAACACAGAGCTTCCTACATGCTGGGCAAACTTCTAGTCACTGAGCTGTACCCCCACCCTGGATCCCAGTCTTTATTGAATACTGTTATGGTTAAGATCTTAAATGTCCTTCACAGGTGGTGTCATGGAAGGGGGTAAATCCATTAGCCAGTGGGATCCACTTGAAGGGAGTTGGGGGTACTAGGAGATATTAGGATCTGAACCTGATCCTCTCTTGCTTCCAGGCCCCCATGAAGTGAGCAGCTTTTCTGCATGTCATGCTCTTCACCATAATGTGCTGCTTCATCACGGACCCAAAAGTAGTGGGCCCAGTTGACCATGGACTGAAACCTTTGAAACCATGACCCAAAATAAACTCTTCCTACTTATAGGTTGTTTATTTTGTTACAGTGACAGAACACTAACTAACACACATAACTGACAATTAAGTAGGCACTTGCACTTCAAGTCAATAAATCAATGAATGATCACTGAGTTTTAGCTCTTATTTTCTGGATCACCTCCTGTCCATCCCAGACCTGGGACTCAAAGGGATTTCACAAATGCTGGGACAGTTTCTCTTTTATGTGCAGAACTGCCTTTCAATAACTCCCACCTATATTTCTTCCATGTATATTCTAACCAATATAAATTTTTCTAATGCTGTATATTCTTAACTTTTGTTTCCTCTCAATAGAGAAACAGATCTGTAGGTTCCCTTCCTTTGTATTATTTACTGATAATTATTGAAAGACATTAAAAAAAAACATCTCCCTTCCTATTTCAAATCCTTCTACATACTTTATTTCACCTTAATTTTCAAACATGTCCACAGATGTTTAAAGTTCTACATTGTAATGCTAATAATCCTGCAATCAGATCAAAAAGGATAATGTAAAAAATGCAATTAATACTCATTGCAATAGCATTATGAATGTAAAAATGTTTTGTGGCATAGAAACTCACCATAAGAGATCTTTAAAATTTTTTGTTATGTGAAATTTTAAATTTAAAAGTATTCAGTGTGACTAATATATCTTTCTTTCCACCATCCAACTTCAACACTTACCAATTCATAGCCAATATTATGTCACCTGCTCAATATTCATTTTCCCTCTCCCATGTAACTTTTAAGCAAATCTAATACATATATCATTTCATCCTTAAATAATTGACTACATAACTCTGAAAATCCTATTTTTAACAAAATTATGTTTTTTTCATATCTGAAGAGTAAACGTTCAATGTTTAAATTTCCAGTAGTCTCAGATATCATAGGTCACTTAAAATTTTTACAATTTAAACTTGAAATAAGAATTATCATAATAAGAATTACCCTTGCAATAAGATTCACACATAGCAATCTGTTATTCTGTTTTAAAATATTCTTTGAACTAATGTTTTCTTTCTCTCCCTTTCTCTCTCTCTCTCTCTCTCTCTCTCTCTCTATCTCTATCTCTATCTCTCTCCTTCTCCCTTTCCCTTATTTGTTGAACAAAATGGGTTGTTGAGTTGTTTATCCTGTAGAAATTCTCCCCAATTTTTGTTTTTGATTTTTTAAAAATTTAAGTGCATCTTAATTCAGAACTCTGTGTTAACAAATATACCTTTAGAATGTTTCACTCACTACTTGTGATTGTGTCCCCTAAAAATTCATATGTTGAAGTCCTGACCAAGAATTTGATGGTCTTTGGGGCCTTTGGAGGTAAGCAGGATTACATGAGATCATGAGGATGGAGCCCTGATTTGATTGGATTAGTGCACTTAAGAGAAGAGATACATAGAGCTTGCTTTCTTTTTCCCACCCCACTCATACATCCAGCAGACACAAAAAAAGTGCTGCAAGAAGGCAGTCCTGTGTAAGCCAGAAAGAGAGACTTCATCAGGTCAAGGTCATGCTATCACCCTGATCAGGAACTTTCAGCTTCCAGAACTGTAAGAAAATAAATTTCAGCTATTTAAGCCAAAAATCTGTCATGTTTTGTTATGGTTGCTCACTCTGACAAAGCCACATACTACAGATTTGGTTCACATTTAATTGATAAATTACATTTCTATAGCAGGTTATCAAAAGATATCACCTTCTTTGTTACTGTGACTAGAGGGCCATGAATTTGGGCTGAAATTCAAGATTTCTCCACACTAAAGACTTTAAAATCTGCATCAAGAAGAACAGAGTTGAATCAAGTTGGAGAGTTCTTTATCATTTTGTGTTAGATTTCTAGCTCTAGATAGGAACTGATACTTGATCCTTTCCCTGCCCACTCCCACATTTTTATACCCATGAGCAACATTTGTTTGACAGCAAAATATTAACCCTGGAGATTTATATTGGCAGGATTTTCTTCTATCTTTACTTAGTAACTTAAGCTCCCTAAGACCAATAACAACATGATTTCATGAGACACCAATAAAACAGTAGTCTTGAACAGAAAATGTACTTGGTTCTTTTTGATAATTTTGTTCCTATTTTACTGTGTGATGAATTTTAACTTTTCCTCAAAGCTCATTATGGGTAACATGTCACAATACACACACACAAAAAAATATAGCAACAAAGAGATATTTTTCTATTAAGGCCATTTAGATGTCCCCTTCTCTATTGCATGGGGTGAGCTTCCTAGGCTGGTATGTAAACTGGAAATTAATCGCTTTAAACCAAGAGCACACAAATGACCAGTGTGTTGATTAGTGTGTTCTTATTTGTTTGTACTTTGCCCAGGAGCTGGAATGACATACACATTAATCCTCAGAAGCAATGAATTCAAAATAACTTATCTTCAACTTACAAATGAAGTACAATTTTTAGTTTTTTAATGAAACTAATGGAAACATAAGTTTTCATGTGAAAATCATTGAGTTTCAGCAAAACATAGCAAAAAGGCAATGTTTAATTTGATTCAAAATTTCTTTTTTGCTTAGGAGCCAGCAACTTCATATTCTCACAGGTTGGAATTTAGTTGGTTTTAATTTTCATGCTCTTTAAAATATGCTATGTTTGGTGAAAGGGAGGGAGCAGGGGATTAGCAAGGATGGTGGAATGTGATGGACATCATTATACAAAGTACATGTATGAAGACCTGAATTGGGTGTCAACATACTTTATATATAAACAGAGATACAAAAAATTGTGGTATATATGTGTATTAAGAATTGTAATACAAAGTAACAACAACAACAATAAAGTGCATGTATAAAGACATAAATTGGCATGAACATACTTTACATACAGAGATATGAAAAATTGTGCCCTATATGTGTAATAAGAATTGTAATGCTTTTCACTGCTGTCATGTATTTAAAAAAAAAATAAATTAAAAAAATATGCTGTGTTTGGTAATAGAGTAACTTGTGATCCTTTAATGTAAACTTCATGAATAACATAAATTAACCCAATGCACTGTTTACAAAGCTATGAGGAAAACATTTTTGGTTTGTCCTGATTTTGAAACTGATATCATTGATATTTTATAATTGCATGTTTTGGAATAAATACTTTAACAAAGATAAGACACTCATTGCAGTTATCTGCTAGTAAATTCTTTGTCACTAGTTCTAGCAAAATAATTTTCTGACATTAATAGCTCCCAGCAAAATAAGGAGTAAGTCTATTAAACAGGATGCACAGATTCTGGGAATTATGACTCCATTGCATCATGTAGATTAATTTCTTCCATGTTTGGAAAGAAACAAAGTTCCGTAAGAAACTCACTAAGCTTCTAACCTCTCTAATACGTAATTGCTCTGATGAGACCCCTAAGACATGTTTTTATTTGCTACTGAAATTTGACAACTTAGTTCTAATCTTAAATAATAACTTGGTCTTAAACTAAAATTTGAGAAGTTTGAACAAATTGTAATTTTCGTGAAGAGATTATTAGAAATCAGGGTTTGGATTTGGTTCTGTGTTAAATAGGAATTAACTACTTACATTGTTAATTTCATTCTATAATATTCTGATTTCCCCAAACTGAACAAAATGTATATCACCATTAGGATGCTGCTGTTTATAAAATTGGTTCTCATAGCCCTAGGAGCTATCTTCTTGAACAAATTGTAATTTTCGTGAAGAGATTATTAGAAATCAGGGTTTGGATTTGGTTCTGTGTTAAATAGGAATTAACTACTTACATTGTTAATTTCATTCTATAATATTCTGATTTCCCCAAACTGAACAAAATGTATATCACCATTAGGATGCTGCTGTTTATAAAATTGGTTCTCATAGCCCTAGGAGCTATCTTCTTCTACACTAAAAGTTAGCCCCAATGGAGGAAGTTGAAGATAAAGCATTTCTTTGAGTAGATAATAGAAATACTGTCCTCTCATTCTAACAAAACATATAAGAATTTGCTGCCAGATGTCTGGCCAAAAGAAGAGGAACTAGGACACAGACAAGTTGCCATTGCTACTTATACAGCACCTGCTTTATGAATAAGCATAAAAATCTATGCAACCTTTCACTTTCAGTCTGTGTATGTCTTTTTCCTATCAGATGAATCTCCTAATGATGCTGGGAAAACTGGAAATCCATATGCAACAAAATGAAATTAAACCCCTATCTCTCACCACGCAAAAAACTCAACTTAACGTGGATCAGGGACCTATGAATTAAACCAGAAACCCTGTGTCTAATAGAAGAAAAAGTAGGCCCTAATCTCCATTATGTTAGATTAGGCCCTTAACTTCCTTAAGAAAATTCCTATAGTGCAAGAATTAAAATCAAGGATCAATAAATGGGATGGATTCAAACTAAAAAGTTTCTTCTCAGCAAAAGAAAATATCAGTGAGGTGAACAGAGAGCCTATGTCTTGGGAGCAAGTTTTTACATCAGATAGAACACTAATATTTAGGGTATATAAAAAAACTCAAAAAGCTAAACACCAAAAAATAAAAAATAAAAAAAATAACCCAATCAAAAATAAATGGGCCAAGGACCTGAACAGATACTTCTCAAAAGATGATATACAGTCAATCAACAACAAATATGTGAAAAAATGTTCATTGTCTCTGGCAATTAGAGAAAAGCAAATCAAAACTATTCTAAGATTTTACCTCACTCCAGTTAGAATGACAGCTATTAAGAATACAAACAACAATAAGTGTTGTCAAGGATGTGGGAGAAAAGGCCCACTTATACACTGGTGGTAGGACTGCAAATTGGTGCAGCTAATATAAAAGCAGTATGGCAATTCCTTGGAAAACTGGGAATGGAACCACCATTCGACCCAGCTATCCCACTCTTCAGTCTATACCCGAAGTACTTAAAAACAGCATACTACAGGGTCACAGCCACATCAATGTTTATAGCAGCATAATTCACAATAGCTAAACTGTGGAACCAAACTAGTTGCCTACCCTTCAGTAGATGAATGGATAAATAAAATGTGTTATTATACATAATGGAATATTACTCAGCAATAAAAGAGAATAAAATCATGACATTTGCAGGTAAATGGATGGAATTGGAGAAGATAATGCTAAGTGATGTTAGCCAATCCCCAAAAACCAAATGCCAAATGTTTTCTCTGACATAAGGATGTTGATTCATAGAGGGTTGGGGAGGGGGAGCATGGGAAGATTAGACAAACTCTAGATGGGACAAAGAGGTGGAAGGGGAAGGGCAAAGGTAGGGGGCATGGGGGTAGAAATGAGGGTGGAATGAGATGGACATGATTACCCTAAGAACATGTATGAAGACACGAATGGTGTGAATATATTTTGTATACAACCAGAGATATGAAAAATTGTGCTTTATATGTGTACTATGAATTGTAATGCACTCTGTTATCATATATAACAAATTAGAATAAAATTTTTTTAAAAAAATCAATGTTAAAAAATAAAATGCAGCCAAGTATTAAAAGCCAACTTAGCTTTTAATTCGATGGAAATAAGGACCTTTCATATCTAAATGTAATTTTGAGACATGCTTATAAATAACAGCCCGAGACTTTCTCTCCTATTAGATAATTAAGGGAGGGAAACAAACTTAGTTTTAAATTAACAAGTTAATTTATATAGTTCAAATATTAAGAATCTGCACATCAAATTTTAAAAGAAAAAATCGAGTATTTTTATGTCAATGTACCTTTTTTAAATGTTTTCTTTTTAAATAAAAGATGTTACTTTCTAAATACTTCTTATATTCTTACATGAAATAAAAGATATTAAATTTCAAAAAATATCTATGCAACCTCACAAAGACATGCACACACAGGCATACATACACACATAGGTTAGGAGTTGAGGAAAAAAATCACCTTTCAGTGTGTGCCAGAGTGCAGAGAATTTTAAGGACTTCTGTGGACTAACAGCTAAGTGTCCCACCTTATCAATCCCGCCCCCATAAACTTAATCTCTAAACTCACACTCTCTTTAAGGAGATCCTCCTTGATGTTTAGTAAGCTCTGAGAGCTGTGTCAAATCAGAGTTCACTAAGAATTCTTCTCTTGACAAGTAGTTCTCCTGAGTGCTTAGTTTTAGAGAATTTCCTCTGGCTTCCTCTATCTGATCACAACACTTCAGGCTGCTCCAACCTATGAGCCCACAGACAACAACTTCCTTTTGCCTACCTTCCGTGGGACTATTGAACTATCCCAAGTCAGACCTTCCACCTAGCTATTCCATTTTACAACAGAACCGTTATTTTTTTAGCTTTTCTTTCCTTCTCTAGCTTTTTTCTCTCCTACCCCTTGCCCATCTCTTTCTTCATTCTTCTTCCTACATTGTCGCAGCCATATTCTTCTGTGAAAAACTTTTTTTTTCATTGTCAAAGCACACTAGCATGGATTAACAAACTCCACACAGAACTATTCCCTAACTGGAGGAATTTTTTTTTCTTTAATAAACATTTCTTAACAATGCTTATTTTGTTTTCCACCAATACAATCATGACACCTTGAATGTTCAGAGTAATTACATGCTGGGTTTTGAGAATAAGTTCAAATGCTTATTGGGAATAAGTTCAAAAACCAAAAGCCATTTTCTACTATTTAACTTGAATTTATACATTACAAATTATAATGATCCCTGATCTCATTCTTCTTACTCAGAGAAAAGTGCTTCCAAGATCCAACTAAGCCACCTGGAAAAGGTGGTTAACCTCTGAGGCAGTTGCCTAAACTCCCTTTGCTGCTCTGGCATTTGTGAGGGAATGTTGGCCAGGGCTTGGGACAAGATAATCAAGTTGGCTGCCTTTTAAGAGAGAAAAGGTGCTTATGACGGACGGACGTGGGGATCCGAATTTATCCAACTATGGGATTCCCAAACTCTCCATCGCTTTCAGAAGTCAAATTGGACATGGACTTGGCCTCAAGAGAGGACAAAGTCGGGCTGTGAGGAGATCAGGAAAAGACAAATGTCGGAATTAGAGCTAGTGAATCCTGGGCTGGGACCTGTCACCATACACACAGAACTTGCGCTCCGGGGCCAGCACTGGGCGTCAAAACCTCGCTGTTCTCCAGAATCTTGACGGTTCACCTCTCGCCAGTACTCTCCAGCTCCCCAGACCTTCTCTTCCCAATCCGGAAGGTGCAGGGGCCGAAAGCGGCTTGAACCTCCCCAAGGGACTGGCTCACCCCCAAGTCCTTGATCACCCAGCGGGGGGTCTTTGTCACTTTCCAGCCTAGTAGGCCACTGTTGCCGTCCAGAGCTGTCAATCCTTCCCGGCCTTGAAATGTGAGTCCGGATTGCCAAGGAAACTATTTCCCCGTCCTGGCACTGCCTTCGGCCCATCTCCCGCTTTTGGTCTGGCCTTTTGCCCCACGCGCCACCTTTCCCTGGGCACCTTATGACGCACAAAAGAGAGGCACCGCTGCAACCCCACACCGCACTCCCTTTGCAATGGTCGAGAGGTCCTAGAGCTGTCAAAGCTGCCTGGATTCAGGCAAGAAAAGAAACTTCTTGGGCGCTGTGAAGCCTGCGCAGGATACGCGGTGAATTACCGCTGCCCAAAGCCCAGGCAGGAGCGCGTGAGCAGAGGGAGGGGCCCAAACACACCCCGGGTCTGACCTTGGCCACCCGGGGCTGGGAGGGGCGGCGGGGACCGCAGAGGCAAGGCAGGAACCCCCTATGCCCGCTCCTCTCCGCCTCACTCCCAGGATGTGGCCCCGCTGCAGCGGGCTACTGTGCTGAGCTGTGAGTTTGTCTGGCAGCTTCTACTGAGCAGCTAATAGTATAACAACCGGGCTTTGATAAATCTGAACTAATTACCCCTCTTAATTAAAGTCTTTAGCAGTTGTTTCACTGTTTTGGCAAGAAAACAGGAGAGACTTGCAGTTAGAAAACACCAGAGCCCGAGCTCACAGCGGAGCTGCTGATTAACACTTGAAGCGTTTCAAGGACCTGGCACCCGCCACAGTTTGGTTTTCATCCATGTTTCCTCCTTGAAGGGGCATATATTCGTCTATAAACATATACACATGAAAAACATGGAGCTCTCTTCGCCAGCAGTGTACAAATCAGTATATGCTTCAGGAAGCAAACAATAGATACCTTTCAAAATGATATTATGGTGCTTTGGTGGAAATGTGACACACGACTCCTAGATATATTGTTCTCACCTTACTGTGCACCACCAGTGTCAGAAGACCCAAACCAAAGTCATGTTTCTGATAGAAAAATACACATTTTCTTTTTCTGAACTTTACTGAATTGCATAACCTTACCCAAAGCTGTAACCACTTGCAGAGACGATTTGCATTTGGTGAATATTCAGATCTTAGCATTTGATAGTAATCAAAAGTTGAACTTTTTAAAAAGGAGGAGAGAGGGTCAGAACCAGAGATCTTTAGTTGAATAATACAAACAGAGCCCTAAAGTTTGTTGATTAAATAATCATGTTCCAAGTATTTATTTCCAACAGTCAGTGAATCAACTTTCACGTGCAAAAATCAAAACCGAAATTCAAATTCATTCATAATGAACCACCCTTATCTATTGTGTATGGGTGTGTGTGTACCTATGTGCTCACGAATGCATAGTGCACCTTTTCAGGCACACACACGTGTGTGTGTGTGTGTGTGTGTGTGTGTAACATACACACAGTGTTGTTACTTCCAAGGAGGATATAGTGATAAACGATCAGCAGGCATCTTGAGACAGCCGAATTGACACAATGGAAATATATACAATAATAAAATTAAAATGGTGCAGCATTCCCGGGTAGATAATACAGATCTCAATAAATACAGCAGAAATTTGTTTAAAAACAAAACAAACACCATCTCTCCACCCGAGATGAAGTCTTTCCAAATTAAAAAGAAAATCATAAAACCCTCCAAATTTCTCATAATTGTTAGTGCCTATGTAGAATATAATACACAAAACCATTTAGCAGGTGCATGCAAGAGGCCAAAGGCCAAGAAATGCAGAGGTTTCTGGTGCGCCTCAAAGTGTGGGGCCCAACATGCCCCGGGTTCTGCAGACCTGGAGGTTGGCTCTAGTCTGCCTCTGCCCCTGCAGTAGGGGCCCCAGCTGGGGGTGAGAAGAAACTTGGCCTCAATCACTGGTGGCCCTGGTGGAGCCCAGGCTGCAGAGGCCCTGGGGGCGGCAGAGGAGGCTGCAGAGGTGGCAGAGTGGTAGGGGGCTGCTGCTGTAGCGGAGGCGGCGCGTCGCTGCCTGGCTCCCCAGCCGGCGTGCGGGCCAACCCCAGACTGCTGTCGTGCAACTTGCGGACGTGCTTCTTGAGGTCAAAGTTCCTGCAAAAGCCCTTGCCACACGTGGGGCAGGTGAAAGGTTTCTTATCGTTGTGGGTGTGCATATGGAAGGTGAGGTTGTAAACCTGGTGGAAAGCCTTGTTACAGATATTGCACTTGAACTGCTTCTCCCCGCTGTGGGTCAACTTGTGGTTTTTGTAATTCCCTGAAACAGACAAATGACAGGGAGGTGATTCTGAAAGGAGCTTGAAATGCAGGGGAGGGAGAAGACACATCAAAGATTAGTGAGCAAGCTCCAGAGCTGCCTGGGCTGTAACTGCCAGTTCATGGTACTGGATTCCCTCAGTTTATTTTTAAACATCAACGGGGAGGGCCTTTCCTCGTCATTCTAATATACACTCATTAATTCAGTTATATAAAGCGAGAACCAGCGGTTCATATATCCCCTTGGTATATGAACCATGCCTTTCTCTAACACTAATCAGACTCAGGGGTAGGGTCTTAGAATTGGCAACCTAAGCCTCACATAACTATTTGCATTTTAAATATCGTTTTCTGAAATATCCCAACGATTAATATGGCTTTGGCCAAAACAGCCATGAGAGACAACATCTCCTGGGTTCAATACCTTTTTGATGAAATCCTTTGCCACAGAATTCACACACAAACGGTTTGTAGCCTGCATGTATTCGCGTATGTGTGTTTAAAGTGGAACTTCTATTAAATGCTTTACCACACTGGTTGCATTTGTGAGGTTTTTCCTAGGCAGGAGGGAGGAAAAACAGAGGAATTAAGGTGTTTTGTTATTATTACGTGCAGTCCTGCAAGCAAAACAGTGATGCTCTAACACTTATAAGCAGAACAAAGGCAAATGATATGTTGCAACTCCCCAGATAGCACATTTAAACAAATCTTATGCTAAAGAATAAGGTTTTATCAGTCATTTCAGCGTTCCTAAGTTTACCAGGTGAATCTGAGACAGAGGAACACACCTGCGTGTGAATGATCTTGTGCCTGCACAAGGTGCTGGCTTGTCGGAAGCCCTTTCCACACACTTTGCATACGAAGGGTCTGGCTCCTGTGTGCACCGGCATGTGACGGGTTAAGTTGTAGTGCGCGTTAAAGACCTTAAGATTAAAGACACGTAGAACAAGTTAGCCAGACAAGCACACTGAAATTAAGCACTCTGAAACTAGGGAGGAGGAGGGGAGGAAGTATAACAAGTGTATACAAATAATTACCCCCCAAAAAATAAGGAAGAAAGGAAGGGAAAGAAGAGATAGAGATAGAGAGACTGAGACTTCTTCAGAGTACTTGCCTTTCCGCACACTTCGCAAGTGAAAACTTTGGGCTTGGCATTAGGAGATCCTCGGCTGAAATCCGAGGTTTTGAACGCAATTTTTTCTGACAGAAGCTGGGCGCTTTCTTTCATGTAATGCTGCAGCTGAGCCTGAGACAGGTCCTTGAAAGCTACTCCGGAAGGATACTTCTCCACCGCCGGGACCACCAGTTTATTCCTTTCGGCTAAATATGTTTTTGGCTGCGGGTGCAAAGGGGAACTGAGAAAGTAGGAGGCCACCGGGTGGATGTTCACGCCGGCTGCCGGGTGGCACGGGCCATCACCTCTGTTCAGGTAGCACAGGGCGCCCATGGCGTGGAAGGAAGAGTGGTTGACCACACGCGGCCTTACCAGCTTGTACTGCTGCAGCGGCAGTGCATCACGGGCCAAGTCGCCCTTCAGACTCAGAGCGCAGTTGAGCAGGTCGCTGCAGCTGAACGCTGGCGCGGAGGGCGCTACTGCGGGCGCCGCCGGGGCCTCCAGACTCGCCTTTCTCGGCTCTGAGCCGGTCACTCCTGCCTTGGAGCTCGTGTCGTATGCCACAGGCACAAAGGGGATCATGCAGGGAATCGACGAGTTGAGATGCAGAGAGTGCTTAGGGTCCCCTTTGGGCACGGTTCCCTGCAGGAAGTGAGGGACAGGCAGGGCCTTGGGCTCTGGGGTGCGCGCCATAATTCGTTCGATGGAGAAAGCCAAGGGTTTGGATGTGCTCATCACGTTGCCCCGGGCTGAAGCAGTCGCTAACATTTTGGTGGTCGCGTTGTGGCAGCTACTGTCCATGTCTGAGTCGCCAGCGTCCGTCAGCCAGGGCTGGGCTGCGCGGTCGTTGCCTTGTTCCCTGCTTGTCACAGACCTGCGGAGAGGAGGACGGGCACCATCACCACCAGCAGCCTCCTCCTCCTCCTCCCCAGCATCACCAGCCGAACCTGCCTGCCCAGCCCAATGGACTCCTGCCAGCCCATCGCAGAGTTCTTGGCGCACCAATGACTCGGGGACAATCACTACTTATTTCTATCAATAGAAAGTGTTGTGTCAATAACGCAGCCAAGATCTCGCCAATCGTTAACTTCCAAGAGGAGAAGGTAAACTAGATAATTGCTCAATTCGCTTCCAACAGTCAACAGGAAAACTTTTTTTTTTTTCCTCTGCAGTCATTGACTACTTTTCATTGGTGAGCGAAGTTCCTCCGCCCAGAAGAGGCGGGGGCGCTCTCTGCAACGCGCCGCGCCCTCCCCTTCGCTCGCGCACTTGCCGGTGCACACTTTGCTACCCTCCAGCCACCCCCTCCCCCCTACTTCCTCCGTCTTTTTAATTCTCAATCTGCTTAACCAGGCTTTAGAGGCCAAGCAAATCTGAGATCAATTTTCTCGTTTAGCTCTAAGTGACATCATCTAAAATCATTGTGCAAGGGCTAAATAAGGAAACAGTCTAATTTCAGGGGCAAATGCCAGGCTATATTTATCAAACGCCAGGCTTCAGAAAGCCTTGGCCAGGAAGCCTTTGGCAGAGAAATCTGACGTTTCCTTGCTTGGTTCCGCTGGACCGTGATCGGGGCCGTGTCGCCTGTTACACAGTCCTCTTTCTTCCTCCAGGTCTGGGGGTGGCACTCTCTTGGCATCCCAGAGTCTCCAAGGCCCGATCCGAGTCTGGACCATTTGGAAGAAGCCAGCAGGTAACTGGCCTCCCCAAATGCCCCTGAGAATGAAAGGCCTTGGGGAGGCTTGTTATGTGTTTGTGGTTTTGTAAAGGCGATGCCGGTGGCAATAGCCTGGGAAAGATGCACTCCTGTCCACAAAGTAGAGGAGTTGCAAGGAATAAGCGGGTATCACACCGCAGGAAACTCTGACTTGGATCGGACCCCACCCCGGATACACACAAATACACGCGAGCGCGCGCTTCCATGAGTTTCAGTTGGGAATCCGGAAAGAGCATTTCTTTAAAGAACCTGCTCTCAGCTAGAGCTCTCTCCCAGCAGAGCATTTTTAAGCACTCAATGTCGAACGGAGAAGGGGAACAGAACTTATTGATCCCCATCCCGGCTACCAGTGTCTACATGGCTCCCCCCAAGCAGTGCCAGCGGCAGCCAGGGTGTCTGTGCTCAGCTGTGCAGCGAGCAGGGCGAACTGCTGTAGCCAGGAGTCGCGGCCACGCCTGTACTTCCCTAAGAGAGCCTGTAGAGCACCATGCCCCAGCAACGTCCCCAAACCAGGCGTCTGCCTGTTGTGGCGCTTGGGCTCAAATTCCTAGGACTGAGCGGTAGAGCGTTTGGAGGGTTTCGGGAAGATTCTAGTAGTAGAGGCTCGGACTGTGCGGGTTCCCGCGGCTCAGGCGGAGCGCGCGGTGAGCAACTGCGCGCACACTCCTTGGTGCAACCGGTTGAGAGTCAGCGATTGTGTGTAGCTGAGCCCCGAGGTAAGGCGCGCAACCCGGTCTGCAGGGAGCTGGAAGACCCGATCGCTTTGAGTCAGAGTCAGAGCCAGAAAGCACTAAACTGCAAGCACGGGAAGGTACTGCTTGGAAGCCGAGGTAAGTAGCCTCCTGCAGTACTTCAAGGTGCCATCTGCCTGTTAACTGTGACTGGGTGGGTGTGGAGTGGGTGACGGGTACCTGACCAAGCGTGGTGTGTTGGCCTACTGGAAGAACCCTGGAAAGGGTCAGCAGTGGGAGTTGGATGAAGGCAGACTACAAACCATTGCATTGTTAAGCCCTTAACCAGTTTCACCCAAAGATGCTCAGCTGGACCTCAAACGGAGGGAAATGGCCTCCAATTATTCCCTCCTCCGTACCCCATTCCCAGCACGGGCCAGGTCAGGAACCCGGGCCCCTCATCCCTACTCTGGGAACCGAGAAATGTGAAAAAGGAAGAGAGATTGAACTGGGAATCCACCTGAGGCCCAACTGCAAGGCAGGGCACTTGGGTTTGTGGTGGGGGAACAGTTACTCAAGAAATGGGGGAGGGGAGTTAGTCCTATTTGTAGTTGCAGGCGGCCAAGAGGCCAGATGGGGGAAAGGTCTGATGCCATCGACCCGCCTTAGCACTAGGTCTGGGCTCTTTCCAGTCTCAGGATAGCTTCTAGTTGGGAAGACTGATGCAGGGGTGAAGAAGGGTATAAGGGTAGAAGGATGCAATCGTGGGACACCTGGGCAGAGCTGGGACAGAGACTCCATACAAACTAGGAGGAGCTTCGGAGCTCTCTTTCGCTGGGGCACAACCACTTAGGGTTCTGCCAAAATGGAAGTTTTCTTTCCTTTGCTCTTGGGGCAATAGAATATCTCTTCCTTTCCCCTGCTCAGACAAAAGGACAGGCTTTGCTTGGGGAAGGGGGATGGGGTGGGCGGAGGTCCCTGTCCCACGACAGATGGGTCGCGGTTAAGACTTTAATTGCTGCCTTTTGGGGCGGATCAGATTCCCTTTCCTACCTGCCGCTTTCCAACAGCAAAGAATCCCCCTCCTGCTGCACTCCTTCGTCACAGGGCCAGGTTTAAAGAAAAAAGCAAAGAAACACGAAACAGCCCGGCTATGGGAAGCTTTGAAGCGCCCAGCTGATTTGCACAACTCACCGGCCCCCGGAGCCTTACCGGCCTTCTTGACTGAATGCCACCAGTTTGTTTTACGTTTGTCGCGTGTCCCTCCCTCTTCCTTTCTCCTCCTCCCCCTCCCCTTTCCTTAACGGCAAAAAAGCTTTCATTTGACCTGGGTTAATTTCTTCTTCAGTGGGCACTAAATTAAAAAAGGAAAAATATTGGCTAAGGAGTACACATGTTTTGTATAGTTAATATTTTAACAGTTTGCTTTTCACTGGTCTTTTTGGGATTTGCCTATTTGACAAGTGTTTGAAAGTGTCATTTGAGTAACAAATATGCCAAAGCATCAATTATATTCTTTTAAAAAAGATAACCCTGCTTTTTTGATCCTAAAGACTGGAGAAGGACTTTACAAATCCAAGTACTGACAGATATTATGACATTTGTTAATATTTTCTATCAAAACTTCACCAAACGTGTTAACTAATAATAATATCTCTATAAAGTCAGGATTGCCTTTAAGTTCAAAATGAATTTAAGAAGTATTTCTGTCTTATTGTCCAATTTATTTAGTTTTTTTGTTTTATTTCCAAATGTTTGAAAAGGACAAAACAGTAAATGTACCACGTATTTGGCAAATTTTGAAGCTTCTAAAATAGTTTAATTTAAATTAAAATTAAACACTTTTAAATTGTTTAGTTTACTAAGAAGACAATGAGGGAGCCTTGTTTGTTTTGTTAATGGCAAAATAGAAACTCTGTTATAGATTCTTTGGGTTTTCTTGCAGAATCCTAAATCCTCCTTTTTTTTTTTTTTTTGGTTCCAAGCTTATGATTAAGTTGTTCCTCCCCTTTCCAAACACGAAAAGGCAATATTTATTTGCCCTACCCATCTACCTAAATCCCAATGCAAGTCGAATTTTAAGTGTTTGGTTTGTCCTGAATGAAATAAATACCCTGAGGGAGCCAGAACAATCCTTGTTATAAGAAGCCATATAACAAACTTGTATTGGAAACTTCTGGGGGAAAAAAAAAGTTCTTCTCCTCCAAAATGACTAAAAGTTATCTCTTCCTAGGAATCTAGCTTTGATTTCAATGCTTTAAACTGTGTTCTTGATATTACTCAAGAACTTGCACAATTTTCCCAGGCTTTCTACTTAAGTCCCTGTCACAAGCAAATGTAGTTTTTGATCAATGTTACTGTGATCGGAGATAAAAAGTGAAATAATAGAACCATAAATTACCAAATAATCTATAATCTTTACATCTTCCTTAATAAGTCACAAAATACTGTTGTAGTTTTAAAAATGCATTGGAAAACATTGTCACACAGCCAACATTTTGCCCAATGCATTGATTTGTCCCTGTTTTTATTTTTAGGGGTTTTCAGGCCTGTCAAACATTCATGACCCCCACCCCTTTACCAGAAACAACAGTTAGCTTTCTCTTTGCCTCTTATTAGCTGCTTTAAGCTGAAAGGGGTGTGTGTTATTGTTATGATGATGATGATGATGATAACCCCAGGCATTCAGGAGCATCCACACTTTTTCCTGTTTAATATATAGCACCAAAGACAACACTTTACTTCTAGAAGAGAAAAACATTACCTAAATTCCTCCACAGCCTTTATCGCTGACTGATCTTTTGTTATTTCTTCTGGTGTATAATGGAGGCAGGGTGATGGAATAAGACACAAATAGAAAGGGTTTGCATAGTTCAAGGAAAGTTTTTTGTTTTGTTTTGTTTCATTTTTTCTTTTTGGGTATCTCAGAGTACACAATGGTATCTATCTATCTATCTTTCGTATATTTCATTATGAAACATGGACAAGAAGTTCAAATTTGAGGCTACTAGTGTGCGTTTACTTAGTTTGATAGTAAATTTTGAAAAATCTTGCTAATTTCATATAACCTGTGAGGGACAATATCACAGATAAGGAATATGAGTCTTGTTCTCTCTTGGGGGAGGAGGAGTGGGAGGGCGGTCTGTTGTTGTCTCTCGATCTCTGTTGTTACTATTTCTTTTATATTAGGATTTCGGTTAAACCCAGTGAAATTATTCCTCTCAAAACAACATTTACATATTAAATCAGTTTGTAAAAGAAAGCATACAGCCCCAAAGTGAGAGCTGTTAATGAGGCGACACACATTACAAACAGCGATCACCTGGGCTGCTTGGTTTTTATCCCTACACTAATGCTGGGATTTTTCTCGCCCGTTCCCACAGGCCTATGAGTCGCGTCCCTCCGGACTGGGAGGCTACAAGTCAGGGCCGGACTTGATGGAAAAAAGAACTTTATAAACAAGGAATCCAATCTCTCCAACATTTTCGTAGGAGCTGCTTAAAAGTCAAGCAACAAAAACCAGCAAAGTTTTGATTGTAATTTACAACGGCGCTATTGGAAACTGGGAGGTGAACAATTAGAAGATAACCCACCTACCCCCAATTGTGCAGTTTACTCCACACTGATAACTTTCCTACAACGATAGGAAAAGCTGGTCAGTGCGATTGGCAGATTAAGGTTTCGCAGCAGTCCGGGACAATTTTAAAAACTTATCTAGTGGTCACAAATAAAAACCATATTCAACACACAGTGCGATTCTTTCCTTGATTCTACGCACGAGGTTTAAAAGTTTAGTGTTATTTTCAAACTTTCTTAAGTGATCCCATGAAATAAAAGTCGATAATAGAAATTCAAACAATACGGAGCAAAGAATGAACTTACAGGAAGAAAGAAGCAAATAGAGGTAAATCGAAAATCCTTGAGCCAGAAATCTCTAAAGAGCTATTTGTAAATTCAGTTACCTCCTGAACTCCAGCCAATAGTCTCTTCGGCTCTGGAGCGCCCCGCGCGTACCGGTTGTCCTCCGCCGCCTCCGCTTCCATCATCGCTCGGCCTTGGCGGCCCCAAGTCCTGGCTGCCCGGGGGACTGCTTCCGTGCTGCCGGCGGAGGAGCAGAGGCGCCCGCCTCATTCAGGATTTGGTTGCCAGAGCCGAGCCATTTAATAGAAGCCTGCCGTGAAACAAAAAAGTCGAAAAATCTCTCAGGTCGAGCTCTTCATCTCTTGGTTCTGGCTTGCCGGTCCCGAACAGTTAAAACGACGTTGGCCAGGCTGAGGGCGATCAAGCTCTGTGCGACTGCTGGGTGGAGTGGCTGGAGAGAGGCTTGGAAGGGACTGGGAAGCTAGGACGCATCTCCTGGGTAGTCGCCTGCTGGACTTCTCCGCCCGCCTGTTGCACTGCGCGCTTCAGGTCCAGCTAGTCAGCCTGGCGGAGACTTCCAGTTGCCCGGCAGTCGAGGTCAGACACCGTGGCACTGGGGCGCATCAGGTCTGGAAGCCCCAAGCCTTCCGGGCCGTCACTGCCCTACGGCCTTTCCCCGGCGTGATTGCGCTCTTCCCTCCTCCCTCTGCAACCCCGCGGGTCCTGGGGCCGCTCCATACCCCCGGTCTGGGAAAAGGCCCGGCACTCCAAAGTTTCGGGAGGGGGCGCCGATCTGGTTTAAGAGACCAAGTAACAGATGGAGGAGAACTCGGGTTTGAAAAGTTTTTGAACAGAACATTCGCTCGATTGGACAACTCCGGATGTAACCGAAGGGTCATTTAATCTGGATGTCAGGTGAAAGCAAGGCCTGGCAGTGTGGCTCACCTTGAAAGGAATGAGAACATCTTTTTATCGTATCTGTTTGCCATATTCTAAACTAATTTCAAAGAAGGGGTTGAACTGAGTATACCCTCCAAAAACATTTCACGTCCATTGTCGTGTTATGTGTCTTGTGTCCCGCCCACCTAGGTTCCCTGCAAATCTTTTCTCAGAAACCCTTTGACCATGGCTTAGTAGTTGGTGTCCCCTATGGTCCTCGGGAGAGAATTTCCTAATTAGATTATTCCGTAGAAGACCCGTCTCCATAAGGAAACCTTAGGGTCTTGGTCCCACCCTCCAATTTGTCCTGGCGTTCCCATTCCCGAGTTCTGTGGGTCAATTCCTGCCCTCTCCGGAAGAGTTGATGAGACTGCGGTCCACCGAGGGCAACAACCCGAGGCCACATCCAACCTACTTCCAGCAGCCCCTGAGGCGAAGGAAGCAACCGGGCACTGGCCTGCGCCCTTTGGGTGAATGTCCTTCTGATGTACCCCCTTGGGGCATTTAGGCCTCTCCGAGACCCCATCCTATACTCGCGGTGTGTAGGCTTCAAGGGTTCAACATCCACGCTAAGAAAATCCCAATAAGACAGAGGCTTGGTCCATCATTAAGAAATCTTACTAATGTTTTAAATACTGTTTTTGCCTGCTTAGTTTGAATCACTTTGGAAGTTATTTTTTCTTTTCTCTTCCCACCATCTCCTTTTTATTCAAGTTCAGTTGATTCTTTGAATTTACTAACACTAGGTATGTCCTCACAATTAGTCTTCTAGAGGACGAGAGCCTGGTAAACGCCGAGAAGCATGGAGCGCCCCGCGTCGGCGTTGACGCTGGCAACCAGAGAACAGCATCAACGGCCAGCGGTGACCTCGAGGGGCCCCAGGCTGACGTCACGAACCTGGCCTACTGCGGCGCCCAGGCTTGGGCAGCCGCCTCTAGTCGTGGAAGGCTCGAAGGGTCGAGGATGGGAAGGGAAGTTGAGTCTAGGGTAAAAAGCTGGAAGAAGAAAGGAACGCGGGCTGTGAATCATTCAAAGACTGAATGGGGTCGGCTCCTGTTGCGTGTGAAGGCGGGCGGGGAGAGGGGGGACTCCTCTACCTAACCCTGTGATTCACAGCTTCTCATAAATTTACATAATACAAGGGCGTAGATGTAAACCTAAAGGACAAAAATAATAATTCAACAGCACATATTCCATTTTCGCACCATGAACCTGGATATGTTCCCGGTGTTGGCACATTAGCTGCTTTTCAGAGCTTTTTACTCACTATGGAGAATATCTGAACTTTCACACCACTGTTGAAAAGAGAGGAAAGGAGGGAGAAAAAAGAGAAAGTGAAGTTGGCTTTAATGACGCCGATTAAGATTTCTGAGTAATGGCAAAACTTTTAAGTAAGCGCATACGCTGTGTATGAAAGGCGGCTGGCATGGTAATAAACGGGGTACCTCGATTTCCAAAGGATCCATTCCCCTTTTATTTGTTTGGCCATATTTTATTCTAAGCAAAATCATTACCTTTCAATATTAATGGGAAATCCAATTTATTATTTTCCTTAAAAAGTGAAGTCTCAACATCTACTGAGAGGAGACACCACTGTCAACAGGTCTCTTGAAAATTCAGATATAGGATGGAAAAATGAAATGTACCAAATACATGTGATTGCTGTGATGCCTTTTGAATACTCCCCCCCGCCCCCAATTTGGCTTAGATGCCACCAGTAATTCGAATTCCAGAGCCCTACCTACAGCTTTTTCTTAAAGATTCCCTGTGGGAATGCCAGGTATGGGAGGAAACTAGGGGCAGGGATTGTGGGATTCCAGTAACCCCTATTTCCTTATTTTAGCAAGAGGGTCCTGTACAGTGCCTTCGCCAAGTGCGTCTAGCGGCGCCTGCAGTCACTTAGAAACTCACGGGCACCATGGTGGATAAGCAGTTGAGCCTTCCTCTCTTTTTTGTTCAGTCTCCGGAGTCGTGGTCCTTCGACTTCGGAAATGGGAAAGGAAATGGGAAAGGCTTTTCTTCTTCTTTCTCTGTCTTCTGCATGTTACTGTTTTTTTGTTTTTAATTTTTTTCTATTTTTGTTTCTGTTTCTCTCTCTGCAAAATCCGTGCGCAAAATTGCCCATATCTCTAACAATTAGCTTGCAGTTGTTATTTCTTATTAATTTCTAGAGGTTTTAGTTTAAAACTCTGTTAGCAGGAATTTAAGAAAACACCCACTTTTTCAAATGAGGGCTATCTCTTCTGCCTTCACTTCACCCCCAACTGCCGCTTCCTTAAAGGGTAAAATAGTCCCTCTTTCTCCTCCCTGTTTCTCACTATCCTTTAAATGCTGGATCCTTCAATTATCCCTTGAAATTGAGAATGACCTTTCTTTTTGAAGAAAGATCTTCACAAGTACTCACATGACCAATTTGTCCTGGACAGTTTGAGCATTAGAATAAATGATGCCAGTTCCCTGCCCTGAGTTGGCCTCCTAGCCCAGGTCTGCCCAGCTCCAGGAAGGCCACACAGCTAGTGGACTCCTTGTTCAGGAACCATTACTGACAGTTCCCTTTTGCTTTGAATTGTTTTTCTGTAAAATGGGACTAAATCAAAACCTCCTAATTCCTTGATTACATTGACATTGAAAAGAGATTTTAAAATAAACCACTCAACATATGAAAAACTATCACCTTGTTAAAAAGTTTGACAAACTTTTCCAAAATTTTTAGACAACTGGATTTAAAAACAACCTCTCTGTTCAATGATAGATTTTAGGTCAAATATGTAGAAATGTTAAAGTACACACAGGAGTCAGATTTGCTAAAGTATTTTTTTTCCCTTAGCCTCAAGGACTTCCCTTGTCCTTGGAAGGCCTGTTCACCCACATTCAGTCCTGTTTTCCCCAGGGAACACTTTCTTCTGTAGATGCAGGAATTACCTGTCACAAAAAGCTTTTTTTTTTTTTTAACCCAATTTGATTGATTTTATTTCTTAAGAAGCAATTATTTCTAAAATTAATCAACTTTCCATAGACTATTCTAATTTTATGAAAGAATATTCCTAGTAATCACACAATGTAACAAAAACCTATAGCATTTGAATGAATGACAATGAATGAGCTTCTTCAATTCATAACTTCAAAGTGTATTTTTTTTTTAATTATTACCAGGCTATACAGCCAGGAGGACCTAACAAAAGCCCTACCTTCCTTACAGTGGGCTCCCTCACCTGGTCTTTTTCTGTTTCACTTTCCACTTTTTTGAGACCTGATCCTGCTGAGTTCTGACCTTTTACTATAAGACCCTCTTTAATGAAATTTTTCTACTTCCCTACCAAAATCTCCTTCCAAAGATACAATTAGCTTCGCTTGCTTGGCATGTTAAGGAAATACCCTAAAGAATTACCTTTATCATTTAATCAAGTTTTCTTTCATCCAGTTTGTACTCTACAGGGGTGTTACTTGTATGCGAAGGGGAGGGAGGCAGTGCTAAAAAGCAAATCAGAATTGACTTGAGGCAGAAAATAAAGTAATTTGATACATCATTTTTAATTTTTGCAGGGTCTATTGATGTTACTATGTATAAGTGCACTATAAACAAACCCAGGCCAGGTTGGGAAGATTAACTATTTACTACGGTATCCAATGATTTTTTTTTTTTTAATTCGCTTCTCATTTGAAATCAACTCTTCACTTCCTCTTGGAAGTGAGAATCACCTAGCCAGGGGGAGACAATGTGGATGAAGATTGAGGACAAGTGTAGAATGTTTATTTGTTGTCCTAACTCCCCCACTGTCACTCACAAATAAGCACACAAATATAACCTACCCTCAATGTAAAGTTGAAAAGTACAGAGAGATGGAAAATATTTTAGTGCTGAATCCCTGGGTTTGGGATTCAGAAGCCACAGATTGGCTACTTTAAAGGAAACTGGAATGGGGAATAGCCTTCAGGTTAAAAATTTAGCCCCATTCCCAGCCAAACCTCGGGGACCCTATCTTCCTCTTTAGAGAGTGTTCAGTTTCTGCCTCCCCAAGACCACCACCTGCCTTGCCCCAGCACTGTCAGAGCATGCAACTTCCAGCCACAGATGTGCTGAGTGGTGACCCAGGGGCAGGGCCTCTGTCCCATGTTGATCCTCTGCAGTGATCCAGTCTTCCTGGCCTCCAGGGAGTTCTGCCAGTTTAGCAACTTGGACAGGGTCAGTTGTCACTCAAAGCTACCTAAGTCCTTTTTATGCTTTTCTGCTATGACTGGTACCACCCTGGGTTGCACTCAGGTAGCTGCAACCCTCTGTCCCTGTTTCACAATTTGCAAGTGCCTCCTTATGTTGCATCTCTGTTCTGGGACAGAGCTCACCTGCTCTATTCCCCGCTACTGCTCAGAAAACATTAATGAATACCATCTTCCCTGATATTCCTTTAAACTCTACACACTGGCCACAGGTCGAAGTCTGGGTTTCCTCATTTGTGGTCTGGCACCTTCCAGATCATTCTTGTCCCATTTCAGAGTCTTGACTACCATCACCCCCAAGCTAACTCATCTCCAGTTGCCTCCCTGCCCAACTGCAGCTTCAGGAGCTGCTGTCAGAAAGGGCAACGCCATCTATTCAGGGGACCAGCTTAGACATGCCCCTCCCCTTCTCCTCCTCTTCTCCCAGCAAGCTGGCAGTCTATAAAAGCCAGGAACTGGACAATTCTATCCAGTTCACACACACACGAGGATTCAAGGAGCCGAGTGATCCAAAAGAACTTTGTGTCATACCCAGGAAGAATCGCTGGTGAGACTGTTGGTGTGTGTTGGTCCAGGCAGGCCTCCCAATTTTTCTTTGGAATCTATCACTATACTAAGAAATAGTTAATGATGGCCACAACTTATTTCTTGCCCTTAAACCTTATAGGAATCTTTCTTATTGAGTGTCCATTTTAAAGAGAGGTTAAGTAACTTGTTCAAGGCCCCATTGCTCAAACAGGTGGAAGTGTGGCTGTTGTTATTTAAACCCAAACTGTTCCATCTCTAAGTCCTAGCCTCTTTGCTGCACCCCATACTGCTGTCAGAGGCACCCCCACCCCCACCCCTCCACTTCTGTCCATTAATCTGTGATCTTCATTTAGGAACAGATCATGTTGTCTCACCTCCTCTTCTGGTTGGTACAAGAGCACACTCCCATGCCTACTGCTCCTATTCTTCATGGATAAAGTCCATGCTTGAGTGTCTCTAGTGACTTTCAAAACCAAGGCTTGGGGTTTTGCACTCACCTTGCTCTGCTCTGATAAATATGGTAATTAATGTCACAGGGGAGAACAGCTTCCAGGCAGCTCTACACCCCATATTCATCTGATAGATTGATAGTCCAGGGAAAGTTACTTCCAGAGTTCCCTTTGGTGGTGGTGATGGTGTGGTAATGGTGGGTTTGGGGCTGCCCCAGCTTCATGTTTCTTGGGTGTGGGTGTCACTACTCCCAGTCCGTCTTTGCTGCCCAGGCCAGTGGACACAACTCAATTTGCAGCAAAGTACCAACAACAACTAGCCAATGTCTTCCCTGAGGGTTCCCTCCCGCGGGACTTGGAAGCAAAAGAAGGCCACTACCACCGGGTTCTCCTTTATAGGCATTATGGTGGGAACTCAGTCTAAAGACTTGGTGAGCACTGAAATTCCACAGAGGAGTGGGGCGGGCTGCAGGCTGTCAAGGGGAGACTGGGGTTGCTGCAAGCAGAGTCGAGAGCGCGAGGAGGCCAGCTTGGCTGCTATCCGGCTCATAGAGGCACCGCCGCCAGCCGCGCGTGAACATCTCTCAGGAACATCGATCTATCACCTCCCTTTAGGGGCCCAGACCGGGAAATTTCCATTTTCTGTTTTGGGAATTAGAAATAAAAAGAGATCGAGCTCTTGCTCTAATCTCCCCCCTCCTTTCTACCAAATGCCGGACTGGCGGGGCTCAGAAGACCAGGGTAGCGCTCTGGGGCGCCAGAGTAGGGTGAACCTTTGGCGCGCTGGGCTCCCTGCGGCCAGTGGCCCCTGCCTGCGATCCCCGCAGGGTTTTGCAGCCGCGTCGCTCTCGGGAGGCAAACTTTGGCACCGGAAAAGAGCTTCCCGGCTCTGTGAGCAGCGGTAGCGGGGGTGACCTCTTTCCCATTCGAGCACACCCTTAAGAAAGTTTCGGACCCTCTGACTGCCAGTCGCCCCCAGGCAACAGAGGGCGGTGCCAGGCCATGCAGTGACCCTGGGGGCGGGGTGGGAGCCCCAGGACACTTTGCACGGACGTTTCTTGCAAAAGTAGCAGGAAATCCCTTCTCCTGAGCGAGGGACAATGAGCAAGGACTCAAGGGAATTCAAGTGGAAAAATACATGAATGCAAGAACGAGCTACAGCTGGCGCAGAGAGGTTTACACTGAGCTGTGCGCTGCTTTTTCTTTCTGGGAAAAGGCATTATTATTATTATTTTTTCAACAAATGTTTGGGGAAACTTTCATTCTAGATGGGTTATTTAATAAGTCTACTCGAATTGGACATTATTGGCGGTATTATATTCTCCTGCAACAATCACCAGACTGTCCAAAGAATGTACACTTTTTGCCCTTTTCCAAAATTATTTAGGAGGATAGAGCGATTTATTTTTGAACTAGAAATTAGTTCACTTAAAAATTCTGCAAGGCTTGACAGGTTGTCAATTAAACTTCTTTTTCGTAAAAAAGCACTTTTAAAAGAATAACATCATATAAAACTTGGCTTCCTTTAATAGACAGATGCTTGGGCGTTCATCCTAATCATTATACACACCAATGAACAATTATTAAAGTCATTTCAAGCAATTTGCAGTTAGGTTGAAGAGAATTTCTGGGCAAAAACCCAAAAAACACTTTTACTTTTTTTCTGAGTTACCTTATAAATTTTTCTTCACCCCGTTTTGTGACTTGGTAGTCACCAGAAAAATGTGGGCAGTTCCTTGACCTACCTTGGATTGCAATTGACCTTGTTAGGAAAACAGGTGGAAGGCGGGAATGGAGTTTTTAGAAATCCTGTGTTGAAAAATAAAGGAGCAAAGATGATCACAATCTGGACAGAACTTCCAAAGTCTTAACAGCCTAGGGAAGTTAGCAGAAAGACCCTCTGAGCCCTAAACACTTTCCTATGTACTACCTACCCCTGGCCCCCACTTTTTAAAGAATATATATATATATATATATATATATATATATATATATATATTACAGCATCTTTATTTTTATGTGGTGCTGAGGATCAAAACCAGTGCCTCACATGTGTGAGGCAAGCGCTCTGCCTCTGAGCCACAACCCCAGTCCTCCCCTTTTATTTTTGAATCTTATCAACTGGATCATTGCTTTGAGTACTTTATTTAAAAAAAAAATTCCAGTTATTGCTCACACTTTAGGACAATGTAGGGTCAAATATATTGAGATGAGCAATATTAAGAAAATGGACATTTTATTTAAACAAAAAGAAGTGTAACTGGGATGTAGCTCAGCGGTACAGTGTGTTCTGAGTGTGCTGGAGGACTTGGGTTCCATCTCCAGCACATAGGTAATTTCCAAGCCTAGAATAATTTGAGCTGCAGAGAAGAAAGCCTGAGGAGAAGACCACAAAGGAGTTGAGGGTAGTATGACTTGATACTTGAGGACTTGAAGTAAAGGGTCTCCATGTAAAGATGGAGGGAGGGCATTCCAAGACAAACTGCCTTTTGAAAACATTGCCTTGGTAAAGTTAGTCTCTCACTAAGCCAAGGGGAAGACACTGCCTTCCTTCATGTTTATCTCACCCCTAGGACTTAGCAGTTGAGCTCAACCAATACTATATAGTAACCTTCAACAGATTTTTGTCAACTAGTTTAGCTACATAATCACCATTTATAACACTTCAGAGAATACATTTGGAGGTTCAAGTTAATTAATTTCTAAAGTTTTAAAACATAACTTTGCATGGGTTCAGGGCTATTTCCACTCATTTTGTGTTAACTGACTTCACTGAAAAATTACTAATAAGCTGGGCTAATGGCACCCAGCTGTAATACCAGACACTCAGGAGGCTATTGCGGGAAAATCCCAAGTTTGAGGCCAGCCTGGGTAACTTAGCAAGACCCTATCTCAAAAATAAATAAACAAATAAATAAAATAAAATAAATAAAAAAATTAATTAATTAATTAAAAGGGCTGGTTTTTTAACTTAGTGGTAGAGCTGGGTTGTTGCTAGTATTACAAAAAACAATTACTTACAAATATAGCTGGGGGGAGATATGTTCCTATAGTCTTGGCTTCTTAGGAGGCTAAGGCAGGAGGATTACTTGAACCCAGTTAACAGAGGCAAGCTTGGACAATGCTTTAATACTCATTTTCAAAAAATTACTTATGAATGAATGCAGAAGCACAATATTCTAGTATATTTTAGGTAAAATTACAAAAATAAAAATTCACATAAAAATTGGCATGCATACTACTACTACCTTTCCAATTCCTCACAAGAAAATATTATGAGAGAATTATCACTAAGAGTGCCAATTGCTAGTGAACATTATAAGCATTACTAATTATTAGTTAACATTAATTACTAATATATACTATTTGAATATGTAATGTCTCCTTTGCTATGGCTATAAACTGTCATAATAATCATTTTATCAAATCTGTGCATCTACTAGGTACAAAATAAAGTGCTTATTTAATTGAAAACAAAACGAAACAAATACCACAAAAACCAAAGACATAAAACCAGAGATTTGGGAGGTTTGAAATACTGCAAACATATTTTACTGCATTTAATCTATACAAGTCTAATAAATACAGAAGTTGTTATGACCAAATGAATTTTTATTGCCTGCAAGCTGTTATATTTAGAAGTAGGGGAATATGGTATGTTGATGGAAGCACACCTTGAAATTTCTTACACTTGAAAGAAATTGTTCAGAATGGAACAAGACACAAGCCATTGTATAATCTAGTCTATGTTTGGAGCTGGCAGTCCTTTAAGCCCAGGACAACACTTGCAGACCAATTTAGAGTAATGAAAACCAAGGTCAAAGTTTTTATACACACCACAACACTGGTAAATTAACTACAAAACAATCTTTGTGCATAAATTATAAATTGTAAGGTATACATCATTTTAACAAAGGTACAATAGGGTTGGTGCAGTGATCAGAAGTAGCTTCTCACAATGTTGTATCATGGGAAATACAAATCTCTTTACACACAGGACATTACTTTGATGGGAAAAAAAAAAGAGGTCGAATTTGCTAATTAAAAAAAACAAAGTTCATGTTCCAATCACAAACAAATAATTCTAGGTCAAGCTATACCACCAAGAAGGATCGTCTTCAAAAATATACTTGGCATTTTCCCCTTTAACTCAACCTCCATGTTTACTTCTTACAGAAATACAAGAAGTTTTATTTGGTCAAGACATTAAATGTAATTACAAGGACAAGTTTAAAAAAAAAGCACTAACAAACAAACAAACAAACAAAATAAGCCCCAGAACAAAAACGAGTAGTCCAGGTCTTCGTTTCTCCAGAGCTGTGTGTCTTTAGCCCTCTTCTTCTTCATCACTATCTTTCATGGTAATGCCCTGAAGTCCTCCGCCTTCTGAAACAGAGGCGGTGGCCTCCTCAACTGTTAGCCGTCTGTGCAGGGTCTCATATGTCTTACTGTTCAGTGTTCCTTCCAACACACCCTGTAGTCGGAAGTCCCTGTAGGTTTTCTGGAGGAAGAAGAGAGAATTTTCTTAGATAAGTTACATTACACATTTGTATGTATGTCCGTATGTATAGGTATATACACTCAGGTGGCATTTCAAAAATCATGTTGGAAAATCCACTAATGAATTCAGATTGTAACTGCCTGTGTCCGTCATCTTGTTGGTGTATTTCTGGGAAGAAAGATGGAATGAATGATTTTGAATAGTGCTACCCAAACTACAATCACTATGAATAGTTCAAAATGTTGTGATTATCAAATGACAGATTGGAGCTCCTCCCCAAAATGTTCCTAATGACTCAGAATTTACTATTTGAATAATCTATAAAAAAGATAAAATGGTACATACTTATTTTTTTCATAAAAATAATTTCTTGGTTTTTAAATTAAGAAGACTTTCCTTTAATACTGAAAGATACATTTCATTTTATAAAATGCATAAGTTTGGGAGGATAGGTGTATTATTAGTAAAAGAAGCTCACAGTATTAGCATTTGTGAATTATAAAATGTATTTATATGCAGTATCTTTATACTTTATAAAAATTTGTGTATACCTAAATGCTGAAGAATTTTGTCTTTTCTCTTTGAAATAACCTTAGAATAAGAAGTGCTACCTTCTGGCAAAAAGTTGCCATAGATAGGATGTAAAACAAGTATTTACATTTTTGTAAGACAATAAATTATAATTTATAACTTATATGTTCTACATAAAATAGAACAGAAATTATGTTATTATTTCTATACTGATTCTTAAAACTCCTTATGTGGCACTTAAAATATGTGACTTATAAAGCTCTCCTTATGGGCTAGGGATATAGCTCAGTGGGTAGAGTGCTTGTCTCGCATGCACAAGGCCCTGGGTTTGATCCCAGCACCACAAAAAAAAAAAAAAAAAAAAAAAAGCAAATTTCTCCTTATGTTCTTTTTTTTTGGTGGTGTTGAGGATCAAACCCAGGGCCTTGTGTATGCAAGGCAAACACTCTACCAGCTGAGCTATATTCCTAGTCCTTATGTTCACTTTTATTTTTAAAAACATTTTTTAAAGTTGTAGATGGACACAATGCCTTTATTTGTTTTTATGTGGTGCTGAGGATGGAACCCAGTGTCTCACACATGGTAGGCAAGTACTCTACCACTGAGCCACAACCCTAGCTCCTTTATGTTCACTTTTTAAAGTATGATTATCTTCACATATTTTTCATGACTAAACAGGGTGGTATATTATCATTATTATTTTTTTCTTGAATGTAGAAACAAAGAGAAAATGAAGATACTTCATCCAGTGGAGTCACTTCAAAGGCCATTTTGAATGCTAAATATCCTTTATAATTCTTTTACTGTCCTGTGTGAGATTTTTAGTATTAAGTAGCCAGACTTCAAAGGACTGGTCAAAGTATCAGTATATATCAATATGTCATGTTCTGTTCTAAATGATTGCTGGCAGTCACTTTGTTTTTGGTCATTATTTATACTTAATAGATGAAAAAAGTTAAATAAGAAGGAGAGACACTGTCTTTCATGGTCACAAATCATAACTCCAGCAGCTGGAGTAAGAGAGATGCTTGATTTTACTTAACAGATGTATTCAGAATACTTCTATTACAACATCCAGAAAATACCAGAACATTCAGACAGGTGAATTGATGGTACATGCACATGAGTTAGAAAGTATATCTTAGGCTCCTCCATTAACACACCTGGCCTAAACAATTTAGACAAAATTTTCTTAAATTTCATAATTTTCTTAAGAGATCAATTCTATTTTCACTGAAATTTGAAAGTTTTTGAAGACATATAATTCACCATCCTTCTCTTTCTCACCTGAATGAGCCTATTGTGAGAAAGTTACAAATTTATTCTAAATCATAAGTTGTTATGAATAAAGTGGTGTGATCTTATACTAAAACTCATGGTAACACTCATCAGAGACAGTAAAGTAATTCTGAAATGCCAATTTTTGTCTAGAGAATCTGGTGACTTAATATACATGGCATGAGTACCCCAGAGATTTGTGTTCAAGTCTATCATTACTTTGTAGTCAGACTAAAAGCACACTGAGCACATAAAATATTCACTCACAGATGACGAATTTGACATCAATTACTATTACAATTACTATTGTCACACTGAGTGACAATTGTATACTGAGTTTTTGGGTCTAACTTTCTTATTTTAATGGAATAATTTTCCTTAAGACTTAGCTTAATTATCAACAAATTGGCCAGGACACACTTGAATTGTGGCTTTCTCCTCCCGAGGGCTTTCTGGTTTACATACAATTAAGGCCACTTCCTTATTCTATTAGCAAGTAATAAGCAGTTAGACAAGGTACAAGGTAGACATCCTGCAATCTCTGTTTCTCTAGGACTCACAAAATGTTACAGCACTTGCACATCTACCCTGGCTGCTGCAATGGCCTTGGTGGCTCTTATTTAAGACAAGTGCCTGCCTCAGTGTGCTGCTCACTTGTTTTCTTTTCTCCTAACAAAAAAAGGCAATGGATTTATGTTATCTACTTTTAAATACCCTTCGACCACTAGAAAGAACACAAATTCAACAGCCACTTTTATTATTTGGCAATTCTACTTTTTTCCTTCCCCAATAAATCATTTTGATGTCAAAACTTCAGAAGTAATTTCAGACTTTTGTGGAATCTTCCTGGGGTATATTTTGTTTCATTTTCTTAGCAATATGAGTGAACCACTATGTGGACAGGACAGAGTTGGCTATCATGTAAGTTTTGATGACCTCTGGGTTTCTATGGGCACAGAAGAATGGCAAGGCCTGTGAGGACTAAGAGAGACTTCTAGTGAAAGGGCTTGACTCCTAGGTTAAATGCACAACTCTTCTGTAATAAGCAGGCCAAGTCCAAGTGACTTGGGTGGAAGCCCACTTAGAGGCCTTCACAATTCTATACAAGTGTTATTGAATAGCTTCATAAAAATTCATAGGAGAATGACCATTATAAACAAAACCATACAGGTTCTAAATAATAATGAAACTATGTATGAAATTGTTTATATTCAAAGTAAAGAAAAAATAACTAGGACACTAATTTATTAATTCACCTTGACTGTAATTATGAATATAGTCATTTTTAATTATTAAAAAGAACTCTATGACTTGTTTAAATGTATTAGCCCAAGAAAGCAGTGGCTGAGCCTTGGGAATTGCTTATGAAAAGCAAAACATGAAAAGTCAAACATTATATATGAAATCTAATTTTATATTTATCAATTTTGACTATGGATAACCATAATGAAGAATATATTAAAATAAGATGAATTTAATGAACTAGTGCACAATAAAAATATCACTGTATAATTTATAAAATTACTAATTGTCCTTTTCTGACAAAATATTCACTGGTGAGAGTACTTAAAATCTACTCTAAGCAAATTATATATATATATATATATATATATATATATATATATATATATATATATATATATATAATACACTGTTATTAACTGTTGTCACATTGTACCCTTGAATATAAATAATTTTTATTTGTCAATTATACCTCAGTAAAGCTGAAAATAATTTCACTGTTGCTTGATGATTACTTATTTAGACGTGTAAATGTGAGAAAAGGACTAACTTTGAAGAAACGAATGATAGGCAAATAAAAAATGGAGATTTTAATCCTCAAAACAAAACAAAGATCTTAACAATCTGCCAGCTAACACCAGTTGGCTGAATATGTAACTTCTGACATCCTGAACACAGGAGACACTGATTTGAAAATATGGCTGCTGGCCAAGAGAACCAGCTAATCCTAGTATGAATCACAACATGAACAGATAGATATTTTTGGAAGGTAAATACATTATGGTGATTCTCTTTTATGAAAAACAAACTTCATGTAAAAGCTCTCCAAGTCATATTTACAGAAACAAGGAAGAAACAATGGAGAATTAAGCTGAATGTGAATGAATCAAGTGCTTATAGTTTTGTAAAAAAATAAATTATAATGCCTGATAAGAGGTGTGTTGGATCAAATATATTTTGTGCACTGAATGTAGTGTGTAGGCAGAATATTAATATGCTACAAGTGCCACTTTACTAATTATTTATGATTGATCACCATTAATATTATTGTAGTTTTTCAGGTTTGTTTCTAACTCTCTGTAGATTGGCCAGTTTGATTTTGGAACAGAATTTTCCTGTTTGTGATTCTTTCTAACCTGTGATAATCTATGTCTTCATGGCACAAAAATTTCATATTTGAATTAGATTGCAAAACCAACACAGTGACAGAAACCATTTAAATTTGGAAACTTTCAAAAAATAATGTAAAAGAGTGATTCTTCACAAACCTTAGCAATTATTAGACTCCTCTGAAGGGTTTGTTAATATATAGATTGCTAGGCTTACCCTCGGGTTTTGATTCCAAAGGTCTGTAGCAGCTCCCAAGAACTTGTAGTTCCAAGTTCCCAGGTGATGCCGCTAATGCTGTGTCAGCAATAACACTTTGAGAACCAGTGTGCATGTGTGTACATATACATACATATGCAAACGTTTACATTATGTGTATGAGCACCCACACCTGTGTACCATCAATATAAATAAAATGAAAGTAAAGACCTTCCATTTAAAGAAACATTTGGTCAGTAGCATAGAGTTACATTTTTAGCCATAAGTGGAATTCTGTCTCAACTTTAAGAAAAGTTAAACTTGGGATAAATCTTTTGCTTTTACTAGAATTTACAAATTGCAAAAAATCATGTTGAAGAAATATTTTATAGCCTCTACTCACTTGATATAACACATAAGTTATTACCTTTTCTCTTTAAGAGCAAGAGAAAATGCAAGGTTGAAATGGCCTGTTGAACTTACATGACATCTGCATTAGTTTGGATGGTCTCCAACACTCAAACTGGTCACCTTTTCTGTCTAAGAAGGGACATGCTTACAAAAGAATTTAGGTAGTGACAATGTAATACTTTCATGCCAATATATAATAAAATAACCTAGATTCTCCTTATTCTATTGACAAATACAGTTCAAAGCTCTCATAATGATACATGATCCTAATGAATATGAAATGAATGAATTATGGAAGAACATTTTTATTCTTAAGAAACATGCTAGTGGACTTTTGTGTATCATCTTAAAATGTGATTACTCACTAACTGATATTCTTTTATTAGTTCAAAAAAAGAGCGTTATTTGGTAATCTAGGTAAAGATGGAAATAAATGGCAGCACATCTCTGTTAATGCTATGCTTTTTAAGTACTTACATTTACTCTGTTATATCAAACCTTAGTTTGGTATGACAATATATGCATTATTCTTTATAGTTTCATGGGCAATTGACATCTACACACATTTCATTTACCTTCACAATCTTGATGAGCGTCTTCAGTTGGTAAATATGAAGCTGCAGGTCTAATCTATCAGCCAACCAGACGCAAATGACTTTCATGGAATTGCTGTACCATTGCTGGAAAGAAGGATGGGGGCAGAGGGGAGGAGAACAAAAAAGAAAACAACCTCTACAGTATTCATTTAACAGATTTGGTAATGAGGGGGTAATGAAACACTCTGAAATGACCACAGATCAGCACTTGAAGTCAATAATGCTATAATTTCCTGTTAACAGAATTGTATGTTTTGCTAGGAAATCTGCTAAGTTGACCTAGGCTGTGCTTTACATGAATTAACATTACAGTCTTTCAGCTGTAACATATTCATGGGAAATAGTGTTTTTGCACTTTGCAGCCTAGTGGCCTGCTTTGTAATTTGTGAGTAACAATGGGTACAAAATACATATTATGGAGCTGAATGGAGAGCCAAGCAGCAGAGAATAACTGGTAAATTATTTTCAAAAGGAAAATTTCCTATTAGCCTGCATGTTATGTAAAACTCAAATGGTAGATGTGCTCTGGCATAAGCCTTGTTGTCAATACCTAGAAATAACATTTTGAATGAGGGGTGGCAAAAAAAAAATACCCATCAAAAATAACATCAATCCTCAACCGTACCTTTTACCTACTATCAGTTAGGTATTTGCCAAGATTTTTTGAGATAACAGAAAGGAACTCTTGTGTCTTAAAAGAATTACAAAAAAGACATGATTGACCAGATTATGAAAGAATCTGTTTCATTTTGCAAGTGTTTTTAGGGGGTTTGGACTTTTTCTCTATTGACTACAACTCCCTTGAGGGGAAAACTGAAATTCTTCTCTAAATGTAATATCTTGCTTCTATTTAATGTATATGAGAAGAAAAAAGAAAGAAATTTTGTTTCCTATTTTCAAAAAAAGTCCAGCATGGATGGTGACTATTTAAGGGAGTAAGTGACAAAGCTAGTTTAGATAATAATGCTACTCATTCAGGTAACAGAAATATCAATGTCCATTCAGCACTTTGCAAAAGACAAAAGAGTTTTTAAAAGAGAAGTGATTTTGTGCCTTGCTTGTATACACAAACAGAATGCCAGGACAGATCATGTGTGAGCAGATACATGGTTTTAGGTACTCAAACACAGGAAAAAGTCTTAAATATTTTTTTCTCCACAATAATAAAATAGTACATTTAACATCTAAGAGAAATATTAAGGGAGACATGCGTGAAGTTCGTCTAGACTTGTATTTATTAACACTGTTCTGATACATTTCAATATAATAGAAAATGGCATTTTATGCATAAATTAAAAATGAATTAGTTTTATATTTTATCATTTATTTCTACTAATTTGTTATTTTGCTGAACGTACATGCATAAAATGAGGTAAGCAAATTAAAACGAGTAACTGACTTCCTACATACTATCAATCAAGGGGATAACTAAAAATGTCAAAGTTTCTAAATTGTAGGATAGATTTTTTTTTTTAAATGTTATAAATACACCTAGTTTCATTCCTTCCTAATGGATACTTTATTTTTCAGGACATGTAAAAATATTAGAAACAATTTTATAACATGAGATACCTATACTTCTAAATTCTTAAAAAAATAAACTGTTAGTAAATTCAGTACCTTAGTGATATGTGAGATCTCAAAATATTTTATAGGCACATACTCACTTTACTTTCTGATTTTATTTAGTTTCTGTACTTCCTTATTGCAAATTATTTACAGTTTCAACTTCTTGAGTTCTGCTTTTATGCAGATAAACACAGGTATGGACTGCAATATTGAATGAGTATGCCGAATTAAGATCCTTACCCCACACCACTCTCCAAATTATCTGAAAGCTAAAATGTTGTCAAAGTGGATTAGACTCTTAAAATTAGAGTTTTTCTGGAGTAGATAGTAAAATTTTTGATTTTATTGGAGAGAAAATACTACATATTATATGAAATCTTGTAAAACTACATCAGTTTATTTGTCAAGATTGTGCAGCTACATGGTAAGCTGCATAAGTAAGAGGGAAATGAAAACAGTCAAAAATTACTCCATGTGCATCTTTATGTTCTTAAAAAAACTGTTTCCATTTCTCATTGTATGTAATGTTACTTATGATTACATAACAATTGAAAGGGCCTTTAATGCAACACAGAAAGTTATTGATAACCCTTCCTTAAAAATACGACACCAAAATATTAACTAATAGAAGGGATTTAGGAATAAAATGACCTACAGTTAACTATAAAGATAGTAAAAAGAGAACTCAGTAAAATGTTTACGCATTCTCTTACTTGGAAGGCAATATGTTATTCTACAAGGAAAAGTCTCTAAGAATAATTATCCTATCTGATGAGACTGTATATTTTTGGCTCCCAGGTCAGTCTCTTAAAGAATTGCAGCTTAACTGAGCAGATGATTAAGGGAAAGCAGTAGTTTAGCTCAGAGCTTAGCCTATGCTGCCACTGAGAATAGGCGACCAAGGACAAAATTGCCACTACATTGCTGCTTTCTTGTATATGGTGAAACTGGAGGCAACCTTCCACCCCACAAAGAAACAAAGCCACCAACATAGAAAGGTCCAGCATTTTCCTAATTCTGGTGCTGAAATTAATGTGTCCTTCTTTTGAGAGCTGAAAATATAGCCGGTCCCATTTTTTTCATCTTGAGAAAAGAGTCAAAATTAGGTGAGCTTCATTTCTCTCCACAGAACCAAATCGAACCAACCTCCAGCATCAAACAAAGAAAAAAAAAAAAACTTGAAAAGGGCGAATGTGCAGTAAAGTCCAAACATTAGGGAATGCCTTTTCATTTTGGAGAAGTTAATTTTATCAAATAACTTGGTTGACTATTCACTCTTCCCTTCAGGGGATGACAGGGAAGGGGCTCCACACCCACACTGAAGCCAAAGGCATGGCATTACTGTTTTATTCTTTGCTTTGGTCTACACAGGAATAAAGCGGTAACTGTATATTTTACAATTTTTTTCCTACATCAATCCATGACAGCAGCCTACCACTTTAACAAAAAAAATTTTTTTTTTCTTTTTGTGGTTCATTCAACTCCTGTAAGGGCATGCATTACTCACTTCATTTTCTTGAGATATCTCTTTTAAAGCGAAAATAAAAGAAAAGGAAAGGCTAGGGTTGACTCTGTGAGACCCTTGTATTTATTCACACTTATTGTGCATGACTGTAGACTGGTAAATCATATTAGCAGCCCGTCTCCCCATCAAGCTGCTACTTGCTTTCCAGCCCTGGGAAGGTTCAACAAATCAACAGGAGCACGGAAAACAGAACATCAGTCTAATCTAGTGTTTAAGGTGAAGTTTTCAAACCCAATCTAAGAAGATCTTTAGAGCAAGCAACAAGCTGAAGGGCTCAGAAGGTGGTATTGACGATGAAAGAGTGTTGAAATATTGAGAAGCGCAGCACTTGTGCATTTTTAATAACAAGAGGGTCAACAAGGACACAGCTCCCTCAGTGCCAGGAGTTGCCACTGACTATGGAAATTGCCACACCAGGGCTATAAACGCTTGCAGTTCATCAGCTTTCTTAAACAGTTCATCAGCTTTCTTAAACACCCTGAACCCCCTCAGTGGACCTTTAGTCTTGAATTAACAAACCAAAGCAATGAAAGAGGGTGCAGTCTGAATGGCTGGCATTGATCCCCAACTGTGTCAGCACTGCTACAGGCCCTGAAAAACTCTCTCCATTGTCAATAGAAATTGACAAACCTCCTCTCCTAAATAGTGCAGCTGAGCCGGGCGGGATCCACGCAGCTGTAAAGGGCTCTGCTCTTGGGGCCCGGGAGCACTAACAATAGAACAAGCATGAGCTCTTTGTCAGTCCCAGACTCGGCAATTTTCTAACAAGGATTAAAGTTGTTTCTCCGCAGAGCTGGTGAAAAGAGATTTAGCAACATACCGTGCTTTCTTCATGCAAGTTAAAGAGAAGTAGTTAAGGAATTTCATTATTCTGTTGACCAGTGGAAATACAAAACAAATATATTAAATATGCACAACTCCCTTTTTGCCTCGTTTATAACATTTTGAGGATGATTCCATTAAATATAACACTTATTACCTGGGAACAAGCCCTTCACATTTATTTTGGAAGTTTTATTTTTCAAAAATCCAGCTGCTTGCCACCTGGAATGAGGTCTCAATACATACTAATGCACAATGCCTTTAGACCCTCTGCGGTTGATATTCCTAAATCTGAATCACAAGACCCCATAGGGTTTATATATCACGGCTACTTCAACCAAATGATTTCTGTCAGAATGCAGCTTCTGATGATGATGGAAAGGTAAAAATAGCTGCTTTGCTAGGGCACAAATCTGTGATATATTTTCTGCTTAAGTGTTTAGCTTTTTATTGATTATGAATTGGCACAACTAGTTTATTTATTTTCATTCTTCTCCAGCTATGCTTGTCTCAATAGGTGAACAACAGAAAAAAGAAAGAAAAAAGAACCGATACTTTTTACTGCAATAAAATGTGGAATGGCTAAATTTCCACAGTATGTATACATATTATCTTCATTTATTTCCAGAGAAGCTATTTTATAAGAGTTCAGTCACTGTACTGAAATGAAATAACATCTAGAAAATCTCACCTTAGGAAATATGTTATTTTAAAATGTAGAATTGAATTGAGTGAAAGAATGAACACTATTTTTTAACTGCTGCAGGCTTTGAGATGATTGAGAAATATAAGCCATCCTTTTGGATCATTTAGCTGCTTCAGAGATCAATAAAAATTTAGAAAAATTAATGCCTTATGGGTCTACCAGTGTATTAAAAATATAAATGCATCATTATTCATCGAGTGTTCCTTTTGTCAACAATCTGCTTAATATGACTCTATTTGTGGTTCTACTTCTGTCACTTCCCATTTCTTAATACTCAAGTGCAAATTTTATATTATTGGGAAATTTGATACAGTAATGGCATTATTCCCCACCTCCCGCCCCCAATCCAGGCATCCCACTGAAACTATCATAACTAGATCCACAAAACAGATGCCCAAAGCATAAGCATTTTGCAAGTTTTAAGTGTGAGTTTTTTTGGTTGGCTTAGAATAGGATGAAGGGCTATACTTAAAGAAAACTGAAACCAGCCCATTACAGGTAAAAATACAGGAAGCATTCACTCCACCCGACACCCACCAAAATTACCAGCTAGGCCCAGAGACATTCATGGGAGGGGACAGACACAGAGCTGCATCTGGACATGGCAGCTCTGGGCTGTCAACATGAGAGCAAAAAACCATGAATGAAGAATCAGGGAGGGTGAGTAGTAGCCCCCTCTTAGACTATTTAGCCTGTCACTTGCCTTGTCTATACCTCAGTTTACCTCTAATAGTAGGGACAGATTTTTGTGCCCCTAGTTTTAACATCATGAATTTCGTATGCTCTATACAACTGCTGTAAGTTTGGATTTGACTGTTAGAGGATAGGGCATGATGAATTTGTAATTCTTGTAAAAATTAACTGAGAGGAAAAGCCAAATTATTATTCTTTTGGTTTTTATGTGCTGCTTCAATACAGCTTTTATTCTTCCAGACTAAAGAAAAATGCAAGTCTAGAATTCCTGAACTCTACTCTGTTTGTTATTTTGTTTGTAACTTATTCATTTTGGCCTCTTAACATAGAGACAGATACATTATAAAAATGAAACAATAAAATGTAATAAGGAATGAATGAGATTTATGAAAAACTATGAGTTACTGTTGATTTTATTACTAATATTGTTTGTATAAATTCTGATTTTAAAAGCATCTGATATTTTCTTTATCTCCCATGGGAGGTTCAAGCGAATCATTCAAATTTCATTTAATTCTGACAAGAATCTTGATGAGCCCCTCATGGTGGTGCATGGTTTGGGAGGTTGAGGCAGGAGGATTGCGAGTTCAAAGCCAGCTTCAGCAATGGGGAGGTACTAAGCAACTCAGTAAGCCCCTGTCTCTAAATAAAATACAAAATAGGGCTGGGAATGTGGCTCAGTAGTTGAGTGCCCCTGAGTTCAAACCCGGGTACCAAAAAGAAAAAAAAAAAACCTTGATGAAGTGGATGTTATTATTCCCATTTTGCATATCTGAAAACTAAGTTTACATAGGTAGAAAATTGTGTTTGAAGAAGGCAATTCACTTATTCAAGTTTCTACAACAAGTATAATAGGTGGCAGGTAAAGATTATTATATATGCTCCAGAGTCTGTGTAACAATACTATGTTATTCCATTTCCCCCTAGGAAACAGCCTGGATTTCTGTTCCATCAATATGATCTGATGCTTCTAGCAGAAAGCCAAGAAAACAACTTCTCTCATTCCTGGTGGTTACTGACAGTTATCATGACACAGGATTGTACACAAATGCAGGAGCTACCTCTGCATTGTTTCAGACCAGGTCATCAGTTTTCTTTCAGGTCGATGCAATCCACATTTCCATTTCCAAAGACCAGATATATTCATGAATCCAATAATGTAACAGGTAAATAAGTTCCTTGAAGAACTGCACTCCCTATTAGGATAGCTAAATGGCTATTATGTTATTCATCTCTTGCATGTTCTCTTATTAAGGTTGTTTGAAGTGCCATGCCCCCTTCATGTTTGAAAACACAAAAACATTCTTTCTTCCATGGTAAAAAGAACCGTGTTCTGGGTGCAGTGGAGCACATCTGTAATCCCAGCAACTTGGGAGGCTGAGGCAGGACAATTGCAAATTCAAAGCAACTTAGATCCTGTTTCAAAATAAAACATAAAATAGGCTGGGGATGTGGCTCAGTGGTTAAGTGCCCCAGGTTCAATTCCCCACACCAAACAACAACAACAACAACAACAACAGTACACTGTGAAGGAAAAATCCTCAGTTCACACAGAGGGGAACTCTATATATGTGACTTTCTTCATTTTTTTTTAAACACAGATCAGAGAAATATTTGATTTACATCTTTTTCTTTGATGTGAAATAAAGTTATAAACTGTGTTTTTCAGTTTTTAAGCTTTACCACTAAGTTTTGCAAATTCTGAGCATTATATCTATTAAGAAATAGAAACTGTAAAAAGTGCTAACATGGGAGGGTTGGCATATAGTAGGTTTCCAATAAATATGTGTTGAATGCTGAATACACTTTTCTATCTTTTGATCTCTATACTTTCTCTACTCAAAAGTCCATGAATATAATAAAAGAGTTCTAGAGAAATTGAATCTTCTTTAGTTACACAGCAGCATAAGTTATACAACAAGACAAGTTACACAAACCAGGAACTACATAAGCTCTGTTCAGTTCACTATTCCTTCATTATTCCAAAATTTCCTTCATTCAAAATGCCCTGATTAACACTAACATTAAACCAGCCTCCCTCTCCATACTATGTACAGGGCATTAAAATCCATACTGTGTCATATTATGTGTTGCCGCAGTCCAGCTGCAGCAAAATAACCGGGGGGTGACGAGCAACTTGTGTAGATTGATACAGCAGGAGTGGGAGCCATTTATTGTAGGACAGGAGGGGTATATATACATTCCGCACAGTTTATCTTAATTAACATAAACTAGATACAGCAGTCAACCAATAAGGAATCTCCACACTTAATGGCTCGCTGGCATTACTTCACAAACTACTCCCTCTGGCAAAATGCCAGGCACCATCTTGACTTGTTTACAGACCCTAACATCGTGTCATCAAGTATTCAAGTGCCTCTGTAAGATTCTTCTGTGGCTCCTTTCCTGGTGCTAAAGAGAACAGTGACATAAAGTAAAAATTTCAGATGACCAGTTGTTCCATCCTCCCCTACTTGGTGACCAGTGACGGCACGCATACTGATTTGGTTAAACTCTTAAATGAAATGATAAATTAATGGTTTGGCTGAACTCAGAAATCAATCCAGTTATGAGGGGATCTGTACCAGTTTGGGGCAAAGATATTTTCTAAGAATGACTCAGTCAGGCACTATGACTTTTTCATCTGGTTAAATAACTCACTTTGAATAGTATATGTAAATTTGTGGTCAACATTCCACTTTAAATTAGTAGTAAAGGATCCTGATAGAGACTGTGGAGTCTTAGAGCTTAAATTAAATAGTACAATTTAGTTTGGAGATAAAACTTGTTCTCAGAATTAGCTGTTAGAAGGGTTTTCTACTTCAGATTTTTTTTTTTAATGGGAAACATTCCAAATTTTGCTTTTGGTTAGAGTAAATATCTGTCTTTCTGCCTGCGGTTCATGGCCCACTCCTGTAGGAGCCATCTGCAGCAAACCTGATAACCTGCAGCTCTAATGCATGTTGGATTTTTGTATACCTTTGGTTTCTTGGCCTGCCAGTCCCTTGATTTGGACCTTTATTACCAACTTGATCGCCCTGACCAGATTCCCATTAGCCTTTAAGACTCAGCTCATTCATTATCTCTGCTATGAAACTAATATTATTGCTTACAGAGAAAATTAGGTGCTCCCATATTTTCTGCTCCTAGTTCTCTATTCAGGTGTCTATAAGAATATTGCACAGTGTGGTATGTGTCTTACTCAATCTGCTGTTGGTACCAACATGCATTAACTGAACCTTATCTGTATTAATATCTCCAGCCCTTAGCAGTGTCGGGCACATAGGCTGCATTACCTTTATATTGAAGGACTACTTATTTTTAACTATTTAGAAATATAAAATGCTGTATATGTGTGTATATCTATGTATGTATTTGTAGATATATCGATACACACAAAATAGCAGGATAGCATTTCAAAAGGGAAAAAAAGGATTTATATCAGATTCACTATTGGCTTGAATCAAACTTCATTAATAGAAAAATAATTTAATAGATGCTAAACTTGCAGAAACTTATTAAAAAGAAAGCAACATTTGGCTACAAATTTTTAACACAAGACTAAAATGGAACTTAAAATGTGATAGTCTAATTTCATTTTAAGTGGCAGGTTAAAAAAAAAAAGGAAGAAGTACTGCAAATTAGTAAACGTCCATATCTATGTGCATATATTAGTTTCCATACGTATACACAGATAGGCTAACATACAAGTTTGAGATGTTGATGTGCTCAACTCTGGACTGGTCCTTCAGAGACTGTCACCTCCAGCATATACTTAGGGTACCGACACCCACTCCTGGGGGTTATCTGGTCTGTGGGGCGTACGTGCTGATATGGTGGCTTTCTTTTCTCAGGGTGTTTTCACCAGTGATTATCCTGGACACCTTCTCTACTTTTTGGTGTTGTGAGTGGTTTTTCAAGAAGGACACCAGAAAAATATTGTTGCTGTGGGAACATTGACCTCTGAGGTGGTATGAGAGCTCTCTTGGCTTTTGAGCAAAGAACACAGGAAAATAGAAAGGGAGAGTATGGTCATATTTTGAAGTCCTGGCATTTGATGTTGTGAGCTCTGGAACTAGGTCCAAATTGTTGGCACTAAACTTTTGGAAAATTTCCAATTATCCAATTGAAACAGAGAGACACATAAATACATAACATGGATAATCACTATTATCTATTTTGAAAGGGTATTGAATTATAGTTCTCTGTTGTATTTCCATTTGAAAAATTATCTGTGAATATATCTCTTCTGCAGATGAAAAAGAAAACATTCTATGTGGAAATTTATCATTTCTTAAGAACACCTGTTTTGGATATAAATATGTAAGTTCCTTTGGGGAAGGAACCTCTCTATCTTGTTTAATATTGTGCTCCAAGCTGCTAGGACAGTGTGTGATTTTTAAAAATTTTCAATTACCAGGTATGATGGCATGCCCCTGTAATTCCAACTGCTAGGGAAGCTGAGGCAGGAGGATTACAAGTTTGAGGCCAACCTGGGTAACTTAGCAAGACCCTCTCTCTAAATGAACGAACAAAACAAAACAAAAATAACAACAACAAAAAATAGGGCTGGATATGCAGCTCAATGATAAAGTACTCCTCAATTGTTCCTCAGTGCCAAAAATCAAATAAAATCAATAAATACAGGTTAGATTGGAAAAATGAGAAATAAGAGGGACAGAACTTCCTATTATATAGAATCCTATTTAGTCATTGTGACAGAGATATCTAACCATTTGGGGCAAAACCACTGTCAAACATATGAATCCCAACAAGCACTACCATTCCTTACCCATGGTAATTGAGTGGTGAAATAGATTTGATTTTCAGACTTTATACATGCAAAACATCCGTTGAATGAATATTCTCCATCAATAAACATAAACAGACAGGAGTAACTAAGGAAAATCGATAAAAAGAAATATAAGGCATATGGAGAGTCAAATTTAGGGAGATGAGTAGAGCAAAAGTATGGGAAAGTTATGTATTAGAATGCATAAGTAGAATAAGGCTTGAAAGAATCCTGTTCAGCCACATTCAAACGCTGCATCCTATCCCTGGCTCTAAACCCGGAGCATGACCGAGGATACTTTGAGAAGTTTCAAAGGACAGCCACAAAGATGATTAAAGGGCTACAAAAGGGACCTAAGAAGAAAACGTTAAAGAAATGGGGATTATTTATCCTGGAATAGACAAGTATGACAGATGCTTTAATAACAGTCTTCATATATAGGAAGGATTAGTATCTAGAGGATGCTGGCTACCTGCTTTTTGTTCTTCAGTGAGAGGAAAAGGGGAAATGGGTTTAAAATGCAGCATGAAGAATTTAAGTGAGATAGGGGTTAGGATTTTCCATCAAAATATTTTGCCTACATGAAAACAACAAAGTTTAGATGTTCTCTTATCTAAAGCTGGTTGTCAGGAAATAAAGGGCTCTCTTTAGAGTTTAGGTGTTTATAAGTCTCTTTAAAAATTATTCTTTTAAATAGTTTCCTGTAAATGCATTCAATAAACACATTTAATGATGGTTCTGTCACAAAAGCCACTTCTGCACACAGATTTTTCTTTTGGTTGGATTTAGTCAAGAGTGGCAACCTGGCTGCTACTGCTATGTCCAATTGTGAGTGGGCCAATCCTGCAGAGGGGGCTGCAAGAAAGGACCTGCAAATGAGGTGGCTCCCAGAGGGGGAGTAAAGAAAGTCACATAGAAAATGGCCTTGCAACTGTGTGTTATTTGCTTATGAAGTTAGGACTGAAGGAAAGGAGAGTAGTAGTTATCAGTTCTGTGAAGATGCTGTACTGGTCAACTGAAGGAGATGCTGATTTCTGGAAGCCTGGTCATTTTCTTTCATAAAACCATTAGTGGCCAGTTGAAGTACAGGCATTCAAAGTCCACGAAGCCAAAACCAGGCTCTACAGACAAGAGGCAGAATTTCCAGACCGTCTCTAGGTAAAAGGGACATGAAACAATATGAAATAAGGTTGGAAATGCTCAACATGTTGCTTATAATCCATTTAACACTTCATAAAATCAGTAGAGAGAATGTTCTAATTTCTTCGGTGACTATTAAGTCATTGTTCCTGGCTTGGGTGGATGAATACAAAGTGCAGTTCTGCAACTGGTGTTTAGAAATATTTCTTGATGAACATGAAAGTTCTGTCACCTTCCATTCATCAAAGATGATTTTATCATTGCTAAAAGAGCTTAGGTGATCAGCAACAATTTTATTTTTTCCTTAGTCAGGAAAAATCTCCAGTTTGTTTTTTTCTTTTCTTTTTTTCTTCTCTTTCTTTTTCTTTTTTTTCTTTTCTTTCTTTTTTTTAAAATTCTGAGCACAATTAAAGGTGAGTTAGGGCTCTGGTGAAAATCTAAAGAGCATCAGCAAATCTGAGCACTGCTCAGCTTTTGAATTGCTTTTCTACTTCTCAGTTCTTTTAAATGGTTTTCTATGGCAGGAACATTTTTCTTAATTAGTCACAGCTAATTAGTGTTCTGGCATAGACAAGTAATCAGAAATGTCAGAGCTGCAAGGCTACATCTCCCTAATCCTTTGATAATAATTTAGCCTCCTGGGAGGGCCCCAAGCTGCGGTAAGTAGTGACTGACAATAAGGCAAAATTAGGTGGGCAGCAGACCATTAGGATAGAAAAATAAAAAGCACTACCGAATCCTGCTGAGCACCATCAGGCAACTAACTGCACTGCCAGATGAGGTGCCTGTTTAAGCCTGTGTTGTTAATTAGCTGATTCTACCAGACCTGCCACATATGTCCAGGTGCCTCATGCAAAGATGCGTACTTCTGGGCATGTGCCAAATGACAATTGTGTTCCATGATCACATTTCAAGAATCTATATAAGAAGTCCACATATTTCTTGAAGATCCTTTTGAATTATCAAAGAAATAAGATCAACAAGCTACAATACATTTTCTTGTTGAGTTTTTTTAGGCAATTAGGCACGCTTATCTCAAGTTTCTCAGGTTTTAATTTACCAACAGCTTAGATTCAAATGAGGGCCTTTGGCCTCTCTGAACAGCGTCTGGACTTGCCAAAGCTATTTTGGCATACACCATACATCAAAAGTAGATCCTTTTATAAATCCTTACACTTACAAATAATAACTTAACATTAAAATGAGGATTATTAACTCAAATGAACCAGACAGCTGTAATTCTGTAATTCGAGAGCAGAGGTTTTAAAGAGAAACAAACTTTGATGGTGGAAAAGCTAAGGCTCAATCTCCAAATGCCACTTATGAGGCAAATGAGACAACAGAAAGAACAGGTTTGACCATGAGTAGCTTTAAAAGAGGTCAAACAACTTCAATATGAGTCAGAATACTGCAGGTAAAAGCAGGAGTATACACAATTAAAACCCCAAAACAGCATCTGGAAAACAATGTGTTAAAGCAGTTAATGGCAGAGCTAAAAGATGTACGATGAGAGACGAATAACATGCTGCTCCTAGGAAACATTTAACAGGCAAATAGTCAAACTTTTGATCTACCTTTAGAACACAATAAGGTACCAGGTACACAACATAACAATATTTACAAATCAATTATTTCAGACAGCCTCAAGCACATCACTGAACTTACATTATCCATTCCTTTCTATTGAGGGAGAATAGTGATTATGACGTGGGAATAATATTAATGTGTGGAGTTTAACAGAAAAAGCATGATTGGGAATAATAGGCCAATAATTAGTATTTTACATTTTTACAATTTTTATATCAAAATAAAAACAAAAAGAAAACACACTTTCATGGGAATCTGTATTAATTTGGGTAGTCTATATAACAACTGTCTAGTAATTTGAAAGTGAAAATTCACTGAAAAGAGGAAAACTTCTATTTTTAAATCAATTATAAGAGAATATATAAGAGAATATATATATTCTTATAAGAGAATATATCTGTAATGTCTTAAAATGATAAGAAATGCAAGAATGCAAAGACAGTCTTACATCTTAATGGGTTCTAGTCTGCATTCCTAATGAAGAGGCTGATGACATACATACAAAAATTCACTCAAAGAATATGACTGTAAAAGTACATCATCAGTTCTAAATACTAATGACCAAGTGTTTTACAGAAAGAAAGTTTTATCTAGCTGGGTGCAGTGGCACACACATGTAATCCCAGTGACTCAGGAGGCTTAGGCAGGAGGATCCAAAGTTCTTGGCCAGCCTCAGCAATTTAGTGAGATTCTGTCTCAAAATAAAGAATAAAATGGGGAAAAGGGGTAAAAGTTTAGTGGTAAGAGCACCCCTGGGTTCACAGCCCAGTACCGCCAAAAAAAAAGTTTTATATAATAATTTTGCTTAACCATGTATTTGATCCTTGTTTTGTTGGTTTCAGCTATTCTTAGGAATTTAAAATGGTAATAAATTAAAGTTAAGAATAGTAGCATCGATGCTACCAAGGCCGAATAAACTCCTGCATTAAAAGCTTGGACATTTCATGCTAAATTAAAAAAAAAAAAATCTCCTTCTTTCTTATTTGGGATTGTAGAGACAAATAAGAGTACATAAGTGCAAAATTAGCTTTACATTCACTTGAAATACTTTCATTTTTTTTTCCTTTTATCATAGCATAAATGGGCTATTAAACCTATTTACATAGCTTAGGTCAATTTGGCTTCAAATGTTCAATTTAGTTTCTTCACTAAAAAGTAAGAATTCTTTTCATGGAAAGTCCTTAGAAATTAATTCTTTATGAAACACTGTTTGGATGAATATAACTGATTAACTATCATTTAAAGAATTACTTTTAATTTCACAAGATATCATAACAATATTTTTAAAAAATCTCATTGAGATGAAACTCCTCAACAATTAAATATTTAATCAGTTTATAACACAAGAGAATGTGTAGTCTGCATGATTTGCCAATTAGATCCTGCACCCTGGTGTGCCATCAGCAACAGGAAAGCTAAAGTGAGATTGTTCCAAGGGACTCAAGATGGGCAACGCCCACCAAGCTTACAAAGGCTGAGTTAGGCAGGCTTAGATGCGCTTCAGTCAGCTCCCAGTTGCCTTCACATGTAACGTTCCTGGAGCTTAGGAAATGAAAGCAGAGCGTGATGTTGTGGTAATTACAGTAGATGTCAGTTCTGACTTCTGACTCATCACCATTTTCTAGTCCAGAGAACCAGAGCTCTCCAGGAACTCCCCAGCATCTCTCCTGACATATGGACACCTGTGGCTTATTCTACTTGTCCTGATTCCTGAGGGAGGGAGCAGTCACCCTGCCTTGGAAGAAACATCATTGAAAATGAAACTGGAGAATTAAACAATCTTTGTGATAGTTTTGTTTGCAGATTTGACAAGTTGAAGACAGATTTTAAGGACTGCAGGCAATGATTTTTTTTTATTATATGTTAGAAAAGGAATATGGAGTAAAAGAGATTACCTGCACAACAGACCCCCCCCCCCATTTTGGGGGGCAAATCCATGATCTTTCCTACCGTAAGAGAGATTCCTTTAGATGTATCTTAACCAAAGCACTATTTTTAATTGAAAAAGTAAATGGAACATGTAGATATTATACTTAGCATATGTCTCAATGCTAAGAGACAGAGATAATGTCTAAGATATCCTGCTTACTTGGAAATATTTGGTGTGCATACAAAGAATATGAGGACCCACTATGCTGTTCTAAATTTGGATTTCAGAACCATGATGGCAGATACACAATATGTCTTTTTTTTTTTAAGAGAGAGAGAGAGAGAGAGAGAGAGAGAATTTAAATCTTTCATTTTTTTTTTTTTTTTAGTTTTCGGCGGGCACAACATCTTTGTTTGTATGTGGTGCTGAGGATCGAACCCGGGCCGCACGCATGCCAGGCGAGGGCACTACCACTTGAGCCACATCCCCAGCCCACACAATATGTCTTATGGCACAACTATTCTTTTATATAGACTCTCTTTCCAACTTATCTAAGGTGGGACACTGCTTTTACTTGGCTATCACAAAGGAACTTAGGAATTGCTACCCTGGCATGCAAAACTCTTTAAGCAACCAACCCAGTCATTTCTGTCACAAATTGTTAAAATTAAAAAAAAAAATTCATTGATCTAAAATCTGGAAGGGTTTCAGAAACCACCTGGAGCTCTAGATCAACATTTTCAGTTTATATATACGAACTAAACTGAGTCTTAAACAGATGATACCACTTGCCACCATCCAATTAATGAAAGAACTGTGGTTGGAACTGAGGTTTCTGGATTCCCAATCCAGTGCTCTTCCTACCACACTATTTTATTATTTCAAATTTTCTAAGTCTAAGGTGTGGTTTAGAGCTCACGGACCCTGAAGAGGGACCAGTTACAAAGTTTGGCAATACCAAACAAGTCACATGTCTTCTCTAGAGGAAGATTCTTAAACCTAAACATAATAGAGATGATAGCACCAAGATTATAAGGTTGGAAAAAATATGGGTGAAGCACTCAGCATATTTCTTGGGACATGGAATTGCCCAGGAAATAGTGGTGGCAACACCTAAAACCATTAATATTTCAATAGCTTAAAAAGATTAGGGATGTCCCTCTATTAACAGAATGAGCCTGACATAATTTATTTACACTTGTTTGAAGTTCTTTCTGTTTTAAGTAGAAAGCATTTCATATGTTTAACCACTTAGAGGTAAAAGAGAATGTCTTCATACTTGTCCTCATGTTGACTTATTTTATCACCTTCAGAGGGTGATTTTAATTGTAATATTGCAAGATTTGATGTCACAATCTAAGTTTATCCTCTTTTTGACTTTTAAGATAAGGCAGCTTTTAATCATTTCCTTCTTAAATACTTGGAGGTTAAGAAACAAAAGAGCATTGGGCACAGTGGTGTATGTTTGTAATCTCAGCTACTCAAGAGGCTGAGGCAGGAGGATTGCAAATTTAAGACCATCTTGGGCAATTTAGCAAGACCCTATCTAAAAATAAAATAAAAAGGGCTGGGGATGTAGTGCAGTGCTTGACTAGCACATGTGAGGTCCTGGGTTTAACTCCTAGAACTTATCTATGGATCTGCAAAGGCTAGAAAAATAGCAGTGTAAGATGCTCAAGCAGATTTCATTATGGCGTATGACTGTGCAGGTTGTTCATAGAAAACTTTACCATTCTAATTTTTAAGCATGCAAAAACAATGGACACAAATGTAGGGCAATGGTCATTGTGTGGCCTTAGGCAGTAGTGCCATTATTTAAATTGAGCTCTGGAGTTTTTAACCACAAAAATCATGGACACTTAAGATGTATAATTGATCAAAACATTTTAGAGGCCAAGGTTACCATAAGTAGTTAGGGAAAGTTCCAGACTTTTCAGTGATTTTTCCCATGGGTACAGCATCATCTAGAAATATTATGTAGTAGATAGAATACATGAGTTCTTAAGTATTAGGGCAGGATAAATATCTGTCTTGCAGAATAATTTTTCTATATAAGAATAGCATTAGGTGTGGTATTTCCAAAATTAAGTGAATTTCATCTAAGTAAAGAGAGCATCACTCTTGAGAGCTAAGGCCTCCTATTGTATGGTTAGAAACTGCAGCCTTTCCTCTGAGCTGGTTAGAATCACCATGTGTTGGGGCTGGGGATGTGGCTCAAGCGGTAGCTCGCTCGCCTGGTGTGTGTGCAGCCCGGGTTCGATCCTCAGCACCATATACAAACAAAGATGTTGTGTCCGCCAAAAACTAAAAAATAAATACTAAAAATTCTCCCCCCCCCTCTTAAAAAAAAAAAAAAGAATCACCATGTGTTAACTCACTGTATTAGGGGTGTGTGTGTGTGGTGTGTGTGTGTGTTTGTGTGTGTATGTATGTGTGTGTGTGTGTGTGTTTTCTTCTGCATCTGAACTTAGGAGGATCCATTTACTTATTCACATAGGAAGTACTCTAATTGCAACAGCAAAAGTTTGTCATGATGCCTGAGTACAATTGTTCTCTTCAATCTTTTTTATCCGTAATAGCTAAGGTTGCTAACAGTATATTTAGGGTCATTATTTTCAAGTGTTTGACACCTAACAATATTATTTTAAGCTCAAGCCAAGTGGATTTCCAATAATTATACAATGTCTCTCAGTAATGATCTGTTGCTGAAGATACACATTCTACTGTACCTTTCAACACATACTTGATAACCTCTCATTTACTAACTGTAATTGAGGCAAATTCAGTCTTGGCTAATTAGGGGCTCTTAGTACCCCCTTACACATGTTATTCTTGATGACATATCAATAGAATTAGGGTCTATTTTTATTTTTTAATTAAAGTAACAAAAATGTGCAACTTAAAATGCTAGATGTTTAAGGACATTACAATTACTTTATGAATAACAGTCCAATGTTCTACTGGGGATTTGCAAAATGAAAAAAAAAAAAGAAAACTTTTACAACTAGAACAGAATAGTTTGGAAGCAAACTCAGAGCCATGTCAGATGCTTAGGTAGAGAAAGAGAAGTATACATGACTAAGACAATTCAATAATAGTTCATTATTTGAATGTTGACCTCTTTCCTCCACTTTAGTTAGTTCCATTTATTAGTGCTGCCACATAAATGGTCTTCTAGACAAGTAGAGTAAATGAAGGGCAGGTTAAGTGAAAAATAAGTTTAAGGAGAAAAAAAAATCTCTACCTTTGTTATGAACCGATGGCAAGAATAGTTAAGCTTTGTAGTAAATAGGTTACCAAGACAAAAATTGACTATGTTAAGAAAACATCTTCCTGGCCCCAACAAACCTCAGGTAGATGGATCTACCTTATTTTTCCCTTAGTGTATGCACTTGAGCTAGATGAGGAAGACATATAATAGAAATAACATCAACCCAACTTTTTTTTGTGTGTGTGTTCAACATTTTTAAAATGACTACATAAGCAAAAAAGTCAAACAGAACTTGGAAACGAAACATATGCTAGTAAATTTAGAGCAAAACCAAATGGAAGCAGAAGTTGCTAATATGGTTTCAGTATTTTGTAAAAGAGCCAGCTGGATGGATGATAATTTTTCTACCCCTGCAGGGCATCAAAGCTTTTAGGAAATCATTCTTTTCACACATATTAACACTTAGCTTATTAAAACAGATGATACTTTTATTGTAAAATGGCCTGGGTAGAGGCTGGGAACATAAAGTCAGAAAGCTAAGATTCATTTTGACCACCCAATCTGACGAACAGTGAACAGGGCAGACCATGGTGGAGATGATGAGGTAGAGGAACCTACTGTAACTGCCACAGCTGAAGTGTCACCAAGAAGCCCGTGAATTGCTGTTATGAAAACATTTGCAGTAACTCGCATAATTAAATGAAACTGCCAGAAAAGCATTTCTAAAATGCAGAGAAAATGCACATAAATAAATTCACTTCAAAGCAATACTACAGTTCACAAACAGCACTGTGGTAAGTTATATAGTGTTCCAGCCACTGGAGTACCATTTCCTTTGAACATGGTTAATAATTACAAGTGAATGACAACATTGTTATTTAAATTGACTGCTCTCTTAGTTACCTGTATAGATACTCAATGAGTGAAAGTTGGTGATTATGGTTTTGAAAACCACAATCCCCCGTATCTAGTTGTCCTGCCTAAATGAAGACCTTAAAACTGATAAAAATGTAATGTTATATCTTTTAGCAAACATCAGTACTCTAAACCAAGATAAAAATGTTCAATGACAGCACAGTGGCAGATATTTGGCTTTCCTGCAGCTTATTTCCTTGTTTAACTGAACGATATAGTGACTTACAAAAAACTTTTAAAGTCAGAACCAAATCCGTTACCACATGGTTTTGTCTATGGCATGCTGCTCAGGCAAGTGAGATCAAGCTGCACATGTATGGATTGTCATCTTGCTTCTTAAAACTCACCTCAGAAGGCTTCTGAGACTCTCATTCTAATGGTGACAGTTTTCATGTAGAAAAGGAGGCCTCCCTTAAGGCTTCCCTCAGCAGTCAAGGAAATAAAAAAATTATCAACTATATTAGCTGAATAGAAGAAAAAAGACCAAAAAGGACTTTGCAGTCTTACCATCAAGATACAACTTTTCTCTTGCCGTGTATATTTACCACCAGCATACCTTGTGGGGGTAGCTACTTACATCAAATAACTTTTCTATATACATTTCTTCATTGACCTTTTCTCGAAGAATGTCCTGGTTTTGCCGAACAAACATAATATAGGTGTCTGCCAGATCCATTCCTGGTTTCTGTGGTGAGGGAAAAGCGAGGGGAATAAGACAACATCATTACTTAACCACATCCTAGAAATTAATTTTGAGAATTACCTGAGTACAATATGCTCAAGACCAAATCAACAATGAGCACCTACAATAAATTCCACAACTGAAGTAAACAAAATGGTTTAGTATTGATGGTCACTACTTGAGGTCATAGTTATTATTAAAATGATTAAGCTATTCTGGGGTTGTAGCTCCATGGTAGAGCACTTGCCTTGTATGTGTGAGGCACTGGGTTCGATCCTCAGCACCACATGGAAATAAATTTAAAGAAGTTTTTTTCGTTGTTCATCTATAACTTAAAAAACATTAAAAAAAGATTAAGCATATGGTTGTAAGCCTGTATGTATTTGTGTATGTGTGTGTGTGTGTATACATATATGCGTATATATATGTATATATACAGGCTCTCTTGAAAGGTGAATATGCTAAGCAGTATGTATGAAAGGATGTTTTTTAAAACATTTTTTTTAGATGTAGATGGACACAATACCTTTATTATTTATTTATTTATTTTTATGTGGTGCCAAGAATTGAACCCAATGCCTCACACATGCGAGGCAAATGCTCTATCACTGAGCCACAATCCCAGCCCTGTGAAGGGATTTTTTCCCCAAATTTTCTCACATACAGTTATTATTTCTTAATTGTAAGTACAATCCACTTTTCATCATCTCTTGCTGATTTATCTATAATTTTAAAAATAGTAGCTTCCCTTTGGCTTTCTCTATTGACTATTATTGATGTTCAAGGAGTACAAATGATATTTTCTTATCAAGCTGGGTAAAACATTATTAGAAATGTATTAGACAAGAATGATTCAGTATGTTATTAAGTGAAACAAGACATTATCCAGTGCTTCTACTCAGTATTCATCAATACTGTCTTAAGAATTTATTTTAATTTAGAAATGCCGTGAGAATATCAATGCACTGGTTTCCTATATAAAGGTAAAGAGTTGAAAAAGTTAACTTACCAATGGCAGCTAACATTTGGTCTGTGTGTGTGTGTGTGTGTGTGTACTAAGATTGAACCTAGGGCGATTTACCAGGAGCTACTCCCTAGTCCTCTTTTCATTTTGAGATGGGATGTTGAAGTTGTTGGAGGTCTTGGTCAGTTGATAAGGCTGAACTTGAACTTATGATCCTCCTGCATCAGCCTCCAGAGTCACTGGGAGTACAGGTGTGTACCACCATACCCAGCTTAACATGTAGTGTTTTCAAATGTTATAGAAGGTAGGGTGTTAACATTAATCCTCCTTATAGACTACAAAATCAGTACTAGGAAAGGACAAAAGCCTGAATGGCTGCTAAAGAGTTTTCCTTTTTACCGTATCATTAGTTTTTTTTTTTTTTTTTAAATTGAGTTTCCTATAGCTTCACTAGCTAATGCAAATAATTATTTGTATAATTTACATCTGGGGTTGATTAATAATCTATATTGACTTATTTGATTAGAGTAAAATGTAAGAAAGAACAAAATAGTAGAAATGATGCCCAAATAAGCCAGTCTTGCACCAATTCCATGCCCACAGGATGCACTGATAACCTCACTGACTCATCTGCAAAGAAAATGCTGCAAGAAAATTAGGTGGAAGATGATATGGATCATTTAACTATTACTATTTCTGGAAAAAAAACAACTCAAGTCATATATCAGAGGGATGCACAGCACAGCATCTTCTCCTTAAGCAAAGGACAAAAAGTTCTTGCCACTCTTTTTTTGGGTGGGAGGAGTCAGTAATATCTTAATACCATAATAAAATTGCTTGTCTCTTAAGTAATACATTGTGGAGGCAATAAAATATCTTATTTATTCCCCTTATGAATTTTTAAACTAAAGTTATTTTTGTGCAGCAAGGATCACTGCAATTTCTTACTCTTGTATTCAGCCTAAAGGGAATTATATACCACATAAATTCAAGGATCTTTATAATATAACCCTGATATAATAAAATTAGTATTCAAACAAAAAAACTGGGTATTGGGAATTCAACCCATTGGTGCTTTACCACTGAGCCACATCCTCAGTTATTTTTTTAACTTTATTTTAGACAGGTCTTGCTAAACTGAAGAGGCTGGCCTCAAATTTGTAATTCTCCTGCCTCAGCCTACTAAGTTGTTGGGATTACAGGCATGTGCCACCACTGCACTGCACCAGCTGATATAATAAAATTAGTCACAATTTGAAATAACTATTTACATAAATGTCATCCGTGTGGTATCTCCTTCAAGATCATCCATATATAATGTAGGTAAAACAGAGCATATCTAACAAAGGCAGCTTAACAAATTCACTTCTTCACTATTTTTCTGCCTAATTCTCATAACCAGTATTTGAAAGGTCAAGGGATATAAAAAAATGAAATTATATATATATATATTAGTGAAGAAGCTGGGGAACCTGTACAAAGATTACTATTATCAATTCTCAAGAGGCAACTAACCCATAAGTATTTCATTATGTACCTCTAAAGTTTGTCAAAACACTGAAAATGAGAACATTCAGGTAATATCCTGTCCCTGAATGAAAATGACATGAGGACAATTTTCTATACTTAATAGCAAGTTAGCTCAGCATCTGAGTTTCAGTCAGGTGCCTGGCAAGAAAGTATAATGGTAGACAACATACCAAGGCTTTGGGTACAGCCCCCTGAATCTGGAGTTGAAGAACAGACAGATGAGAGACTTGCCTTCCCATAATTTCTCCACTCCCAACCCCATTTTTATTTCTGGTTTTCAAAGGAAAACTATGCTTGGAAGTCTAATTTACTCTGTCACTTGATCCATCACACTGGAAGCGAAGCTATGGCTGGGAAGAACAAGGAATAATGACTTTATACACTGGCCATATTCATGAGGGCAGTTTCTGTTTCATTAGTCACTTCCAGGACAACATTAGACTTCGGGAAACACTGTCCAGGAAGAGTTTATCTTTCACCATCTAAAACCAACAAATACTTTAGAGTTTACGTCTAAAAGAAAACTCAATGCCATTCCTTACTGGCAGACTCAAGGGGTATAATGCTAAATCTGTAAGGTGAGACAGTCCTAGAACTTTCTAAGAACATAATCATCTCTGGTGGAGGGTATAAGGTAAACCTCATTTAAAATAAGTTTTAACAAATTGTTTCTCTCTTCTTTATGAAATTGCTTTTTCTTCCCTTTTGGCAAATTAAGATCCACTTGCCTGGAAAAGAAAACCTAGAATTCTTACATTCCTCATTAGCATTATTTCTTCCTTTATCTTTGAGCTGTTTACCTATTCTTCAAACTGTGACATATGGGAATTTCACACCTAGTGAATATATTTTCATGTAGCTTGTGGCATGAGACTATAATCATTAAAAGAATATACACAAGTAAGAGTCGCTGCAACAGCTGGTGACATTTACCAATTAGAATTAGAGTTCTTTAAAACACTTTATCCTTCATTTGGTGCATGGAGGGTAATTATCTCTGATAAATTGCTGAAAAAGATGTAATTTTCCTTTTAAACAGTTTCTACGTACAGTACAAATGTGTTTGGATAGAAGACATTACTGCTGGTTCAGTGCTCCTTTGTGCTAAGACTTGTTTCATGGCAGTAAAATTTACACACTTTGAAAGTCACTGCATTTAATTCCATTATGAAATGTTATCTTATTAGGGAACCAAGCACAGTTTGAAAAAAAAAAAGCTAAGCATACTGTTAATTTTTTGTGTATTTTTTTAGTGTGCAAATGAAAAGAAAGCATGTGATTGCACTAGGGAGATGAAAAACAGCTACAAATTCTGGTACAAGGGCCTAACAACTCTTTCATAGGAGCGGCCTGTTCAACTTCATCAGTGGTGAGTTCAAGTGAGTTTTTTAAAATCAAGAATATTGCATTCTAGAAAGCTGTATTTAGAGATCTTTTCTAAATTGATAATTAAATTATAGTTTCCTTAATGACTAAGAGAAAATAACAATTAAGAGCTATGTAGCAAGCACTCCATGTATTAAATAGCATTTAGGGAGAGTAAATGATTTTTCACATTCCCATGTAAACGCCAGGATCCTTAGCTCACTAAGCACCAACTTCTCCATCTTGTTCATGAGGGTAGTTATCTCCAAGTCAAAAGAAGAAATTACTTTCAATCTGTTTAGAAAAGAACAGATTTTGGCTAACAAAGTTATAGTAAAGGGAAACAAAGATCTAAAGAATTCCCCCATGAGTATAAAGAGATCAATAACTATGGAAGAAAATAAAAGTATTTTCAGGTGAGTTGCTTTGACACTGGCTGCGAAAGTAACCTAATACATCAGCGAGAGAATGAGTTTAAGTAAGGGTGCAGACTGCAGCAATTTTTTTTCAAGCTTTAATTACTAGTTAACCTAGCAAGATGAACATGCTGCTTAAAAAGAGAGAAAAAAAATTCCTTGTTAATTATATGCTGAAACGCTCGTACTTCCTGCTGCTACACCTAATCCCACAGGTGCAAATCTTTGCTTTTCCCATTCATGGGTAGGTGGGTGCAACACTGCAGTCATTTTTCACAGCAACAGATTTAGATACAGAAGAAGCCGCTTAACCTTCCACTGGAGGTTAACAATACACTACACAAACACTGTCATGGTGTCTGTTTAACAAGGAGACAATTTTTTAAATACACTATTCTAGTCTCAAAGATTAACTAGAAGCTATGGCATAATTGACTTAATTTAAAAATGCACTTCTCATAACCTAGAAAAAAACTTGTCTTGGAAACAATGAGGAATGAAACTGTGATATCCTCATTTATGATGATCTGCATGCTTCACCAGTGAAATACACACATTCAATTATTTCTTGCTATTTAAAAATGCACCATGTGCAATATAAGAAGATGTCTTCTAAATTTGAAAATGTAGTGGGAACATTTTGTAGCACACCTCTGGCATCTAAGATTCAGTAGTACTTTGTATCTGATCTTCAGGGAACATAGGACATAATTCTATAAACGCAATCTGTCTCGGATATTGTTAAAAAGGGGAATTTGTTTCCACTGATATCCTTTGTTACTTGGGCATTTATATATCAACTTGTATATTTTTACACTTGAGTTAAAATGTTCTGAGACTTTCAAAAGCATTTGGAATAAATTTAAATTACATGTTCTCAAACACTTAAAAACTAGGAGGTTTTATGTATTCCCATGATGATTATATTGTAAAAAAGCCAAATAGGGGGCTGGGCTTGTGGCTCAGTGGTAGAGTGCTTGCCTAACATGTGGGAGGCACCGGAATTGATCCTCAGCACCACATAAATAAAATAAAGGTATTATGTCCATTTACAACTAAAAAAAAAGAGAAAAAGCTAAAGAGATTTATCAAGTTTCTATGATGTAGAATTATCATAGTGTATTCATGCAGAAAGCCAAAAGGAAATAGAGTTGTAGCCTTCAAACCAGATTGATGCCAACTTAAATATGTATCTTTGCTAGGACAAGGAATAATTCATTAAATGGACTGAAAGGAAGAAATTAAAACAATGTAGTTTACAGGGATATGAGTTTTTCAATATTTTCTGGTAACATTTTTATAATTTTTTAAAAACAGTGAGTTGGAAAATTACAAACCATTATTTTGAGAATGAAGGGTTCAAAAGTCATCACTTTTGTATATTTAGCAGTATTCGATATTTTACTAACATTGTTATATATATATTTTTGACTCCAAATTGAGAAGTAGAAAATTCCAAGATAAAGATGATGGCATTCAAATCCTTTTGAAAACATCTTTTAGACTGGGAGCATGAAACATGTATGTTTTAAGCATGTACATTTCATTCAGTCCTGCATTTTTAAGGAGAGCATTCTCTATGACTTCAGAGTTCTTTGCTCTGGATAAGACAGAGTTCTTGCTTTGGATAAGAGTCTGCTCCCTGAGCAGTTTGTAAAAGGCAGAATACTTTCATATTGTCACTAGTATCTGATCGCAGAATTGCTCTCATTAATGCTCCTGTAACTTAGGTGGTTTTATTGTTTTCACACGCATATAATAAGAATGGAACTGCTTGACACTATTTCCTCTAAGTTGTGACATCATTTATATATTTATGGGTTTTGAAACAGTTGATAGAAAATACTTCTATCAATGGGGAAAATTCTTCCAAAGAGAAAGTTATTTTAAAAATTAAAAAAAAATACTGAATGATAGCTTAAGATATTAGCCTGAAATCCTCAAGGAAAGACAGGTTTTTCAGCTGAGATCCATGGACTTACTATGCCTTCTTCATTTGAAATTATGAAATCTAGTATCTTTCTTGCTATTTCTGATCTATGATAAGGATCACTACCATCTCAATTAAGAGAACTGGCTACTGATACAGTAGCATCCAACAGGGAAAGTGGTACATGTAAATCACACACATGGGCAATGATCATAATGATGACAAAGGCATTTAATGTTTCAGTTTATGATATTGTCCTTAGTTTTCCCTCATCTACTTAGAGTTGTTATGGTGTCAATTATAAAAACTGTATGAGGGGCTGGGGTTGTAGCTCAGTGGTAGAGATAGCATGTGTGAGGCACTGGGTTTGATTCTCAGTACCACATATAAATAAATAAAATAAAGGTCCATCAATAACTGAAAAATATTTTTAAAAAGTGCATGAGGATTTGAAGAAGTGAAATTAAAATGCTGTGGACAGTATTTCATCATTAGCTTTGAAAGGGATTGGTTTACTCAACCCCTTTTAGAACCTCTCCTATTTTGAATTAAGGGAAGCCTGAAGGTACTAGAATGCCAACAGCCAGAGGCAGGCTGTGAGTTGACCTCACATAGGAAAGAAGAGCTAGATGGACAAGAAACAAGGAAATAAAGGTGAGAGAAGCAAAACCCTCATTGGGGAGCACAATGCACAGCTCCCGGGCTGGCTCCTATAATAGGGAGACTCTGAATATGGTCCTGATGTGCAGGTGAATATTCCCACTGGGCAGGAGCTCCATTCCCCAAGTTCTGCCTGGCTCTCATTGTGACGCAAAGCTCTGAGTATTCAGGTGACCTTATCTAAGCAATAAACAATATCAGGAGCAAGAAAGCAAAAGAAAGAACGAAAGCATCAGAATCACGGCCGTGACCGATTATACCTTTAAAAGTCATCACTGGTATATGCAAGCTGCTTTCTATTCTAAAATTAGAGGAAAATAAATGAAATCTAATATTTTTCACTTGTGGAAGGCATCCAGATTTTCTTTTGGAAAGCAGTCACATTCTGAAGTGGGAGTGAAACCTGTAGAGGATGCACAGGAGCACGAAGCTTCACTTGGACAGAAGCACCAATGATCCCGTTTATTGTAAAGTGCTTTATATTTACAAAGCACATTCACACTAATATGCTCATTGACTCTCCATAAGAACCTAGTGAGGGAAACAACACAAGGATTATACCATTATTTTTATTGCTCAGGTGGGAAAAAAGGAATAGGGGAGGCAGCCAAGGGGCAAAGGGAGAACTTTTGAACTTGGATTCTGTACAGTACAGAGCTAGGTTTGAGCCACATTTTAAGGAGTTCAAAGATTATAAATCTTTGGCAAGTATCATAAAGAAGAGTATTTAAAAGAGTTACTAAGGAAGATAGGAAAACACCCATATGGAAGTTGCCCGTCTTGCCTCTTAGATTTTTTTGCTTCTTTCAGGTCACAATTCCCTTTTCTTTTTTCCTTTTATGAGTCATTATTTCCAGATAAGAGGCCCAGATTTTATGATGGGACCCTTAAGTATTCTGGCTGTTTTTGACAGGAGAAAGGAAAAAGGTAGTGTTGCTCATTAAAGAATTGTAATTGGTTTGTAAAAATACAGATAGGGTCCATGAATGTTTATTTTCTAAAATCTAAACACTAGATTTATTATAATCAACAGTAATAATGTATGATAACTGCTAATATTTATTGAGCACTAATTCCACTCTAGGAATTCTGAAAAGTGCTTATTCATGGTTAACTGTAAGAGGTGTAATTATATCTCCATTTAACAGATATAGAAAGTCGTGCCTAAGGACACACTGATATTAAGCAAAGTGATAGAGCAAGGATTCAAAGATAGCAGTCTGGTTCCCCAGCCTGTTTGCAATGCCTCTGCTGTGCAGCCTCTATAGATCTGCCTCTACCTGCTGTTTTAATTTTTTTTTTATAGGAACTACTCTACATTATTGTCTCACATGATTTTTTTTATAAAACTTTTAAACACACCTTTCTTTAAACTTCATCCTACCTGTAAGTAGGGATTTATTATTTTTTTTTTGTCATTAGTTTTAGTGTAATTCTTAAACCCTACTGAATCTTTCGTTTTGACTTGGTGTACCTGTCTGCAAAACCAATATGAACACTCATCATGCTCCTATATTTAACATAGCAACTTTCCCTGTAGGTCTGTGTTCCCTTCTCCTAAGTTACATTTAGGCCAGAGTTACACTGTACAGGTCTTGCTTTCAAAAATGTTTCTGGGGTCTTCTTCAACATGAACATTTCAAGGCTCTATGATGGGACCATGACCTCCACAACTCCAATAGAATTGCTCTCCAGGATGTAGCTGTTTAATCAAGAACAACTCTACCAAAATCTCCTGGAGGTCACAGCTCATTACCTGACCAGAAAGAGCATGAAGGATTCTACCAATTCCTTTGGAGGAAATGTGAGACCCTGGAATTTATTTCTTCATTTGTTTTTGCCTCTTATGTGTGCTTAATTTTTTTTAATAAAAAAGTATCATGAAAGTATATAATGCACAGATACATCAGACTATGTTCACAACTATATTTAAAAGACTTGATTTGAGTCATCTGCTGTTAACACTTATGCATCTTCAGGTGTGCTATAAATATTCCACTTGAGTATGTTTTAATATGAATTCCTTCTTCTTTACTACAGTATGAACATCACTAAATTTCATGTCACTTAATTTTCAGTTTACAGAATCAATGTTTTTATTTGTTTCTTTGTTTACTCTTGAAACAATTTCCAACAAGTGACTATATAGTAAACAGCTTTGTTCCCTCTCCACAAAAAATCCACCCCCCCTCCCCGGTCTCTTTGTTTTCTCATCATCTTCTGGAGACATTTTTTTGGTTCTGTTGTTTCTTGTATGGACACAAATCCACGTCAAGAACTCACACAGTGATGGACGGTCATAAAAGGACTACTGTGGATTACAGAACTCATTTATAGTCATCTATAAAATGGGTGAAATTTCACTTATGTGAAATAATTCCCAAGGCTATACAGTTAATTCAGTGTCATAGAGCTGCATAAAAGGAATGAAAAGTCAGCCGCCAATGGCTACCAATAACTCGTAAGCCAGTGTTTTTTTTTTTTTTTTCTTTTTAGATGGGGTCTTACTATGTTGCCAACGCCAGCCTGGAACTTGGGATCTTGAGGAGTTAGGATTGCAGGTTTGCATCACTGTACTAACCAGTGCTCCTTTTGAAAATAAACTTCTCAATTTTAGAATCATTTTAGAGGATAATTATGAATATAGTACGTAGAATTCCTATATTCTGCATCTCCAATTTCCCCTCTAATTACTGCATTTTATTAATCAGTATGGCACATTTGTTATAAATAATGAACATATACTGATACAGAATTAACTAAAGTCTCCATTTTGTTCAGATTTCCTTAGTTTTTACTGAATATCCATTTTCTGTTCCATGATCTCATCTCTATACCATTAGTTGTTACTTCTCCATAGACTCCTCTTGACTGGGCCACTTTCTACTCTCCTTAATAAATGACCTTCACAGTTTTGAGGAGTACTCTCAGATATTTTGCAACATCTTCTCTATTGAGATGAGTTTCATGTTTTTCTCTAGTCTCAACTAGATTTACAAGTTTTTGTGGAGGAAGGCTATAAAATACCATTTTTATCACATCACATCAAGGCTAAATATCATCAATATGATTTATCACTGTTGATGTTGACCTTGATCCAGTGGCTAAGGTAATATTGGCTAGATTTCTCCACTGTGAATCTACTCTCTCCATGGACCTCTTCATACTGTATACTTTGGAAGGAAGTTGTTATGTGGAGCCCACACTTAAGGAATGGGGAGATTTGTTAATGTATACCTTCTTCAGGAAGAAGTGTCTACATTATTTGGGGTCTTCTGCACAGGAGATTTTTTTTTTCTCTCATTTGTCTTGTCAATCATTTATATCAATTTGGAACTAATGATTATACTCTGGATTATAACTCAAATTACATTTTAATTATTTGGTTGCTCAAATTTCCTAGCTTAGGCCACTGAGAATTCTTTACATTAACACTTGTGTCCCTCTGATGTACCCCCCATCATTGTGGTGTTTGTGAACATTTCCTTACTTTCTGCCAGGACATGATGCTTCAGATTCGTTTTGCTACAGCTGTTTTTGAACATTAGCTATTTTTTCAAGGACCTTTTGTTCATTTTACTGGACTCTAGAGTCCAAGTTCTGGGTGCTATGTGTGCTTGTTGCTTCTGGGGGTCATCACTTCTAGACTCAACAAACAAAAAATAGAAAGTGAGTACACAATCCAAGCACACACAGGGCCTTCCACCTACAATGTTGTTATGTGTAAACAGTTCTATTCCTATTAAGCAAAAGAGAAGTCCACAGTGATGTCTAAACTCTAATTATTATAGGATTACTTTAGCCTTCTTCCTTCGCTTGTCTCTTACTCTAACAATGAGAACTTGGCTCCTACCACCCATCACCCATTTATTTAATTTCAATATACATGTATAGTAATTGTGAATTGCTAACCTGTAGGGAAAATCTTTACCAACTAGAGTACAATGCTAATTTGTAGTTCTGTTTTTTTCTTTATTTTTATCAATCCTGCTCATTTCCAAAGTTATTTAGATTGGTATTTCCCCCTTCTCCTCTCAGTAATGTTATTTTATATATTTACAATGATGATTTTATAAGTTTCCTTTCCATTTTGTAAGGTTATGATGAGCTAAATGATTTTTTTTTAAAAAAATCTTATATTCAGGTTCACTTTTTGTTTTTGCTGTGAAGTTAGGTTTTGGTGAATATACACACAGTTATGCATCTACCATTACAGTATCATACAGAACAGTTTTGTTGCTTCTCAGAAAACATGCTTTATTTCACTAATTCAATTTCCATGATCTTGAATCATGACAACCACTAATGTTTATAATCTTTATAGTTTTATATTTTGCAGAACATTATATAAATGGAATCACAAACATGTATTCCTTTCAAACAGGCTTCTTTTAGCAATATGCATTTAAGATTTACTCACGCTCCCAGTGTCCTGTGAGTTCATTTTTTTCTTTCCTTTTTTTCCTGAACAGTTGTTCATTCTATGAACCTAATACTGCCTGCTTATCCATTCACGCAGTGAAGGGCATTTTTGGTTGCTTCTAGTTTTGTTGATAAGCAAAGCTGCTCTTAACATTTGCACATAGGATTTGGTATAGAAATATATTTTAAAATCAATTGATAAATATATGGATCATGACTTATGATTTTAAAAATGAAAAACCCTACTCCAAGGATCTAGAGGTGTGTTGTGCCTCCAGTATGATGATGTGAGTCATATTCCATCCAGTTTTAAATTTTAAGTTTTTTTTAATGTGTTCTAATTCTTTGAAAATCAATACATACGCTGAAATATATGATTAAAAGGGACACCTTCAGCCTTGATCATATACATTGTGATAACAGAATTTAAAGCAAAAACTAATTTGTTATGATGATCAACTTAAAATTGCTGACTACCTGGTTATATTTACCACACAAATTGTTTCATTATGGTTGAGTAAGTTTTGCTGCTCATGGCATCTTAATTTCTGGGCAAATTTATAAGTCATGAATTATTTCCCAAGAATTCTGTGAAAAGCCAAATGTTAAAATAAGTGACTACTAATTTATAAAACTTTTGTATTTAGAAAATTAGTTCTTGGTTTAACTTATTCACTTTTATGGTTATTTTTAACTCTAATCAAGAATCTGTTAAAATTTTCATGTAGGATAAAGAATGGCATTCATTTTTTTCCCTCTCAATAATAGTATGAGGCATTTTCTATCCCAGCTTGGAGCAATCTAGTTTCCTCCTGCCACTCCAGTTTTATGCTCTCATGGTGAGCTAACCTCCAACTTACAACGGAAAAAGTGTGCTGAAATAACCTTGCAAAGCTTTGTTATGAAGTTTAGTGCTTAAGAAAAATAAACTATTCCCTAAGGGATTGGTGCTGTTTTAAAGATTTGAAATAAACCTGTGGTGAACCATAATTATTAAATTAAAAAAGTGTATATATGAGAGAGAATTATATATAGTTTGGAAAGGCATATGAAAACAAATACTTACAGGCACATCAACATATTTTGCAGCTGCTTTCACCTTAAATGGGGGCAAAAGAGATATTTATGAGAATTATATTCTTAACTACTATGCAAGTATAAGAGTTGAGAGACAGCAGAAGAGAACTCATTCCAATACTTACAGTGAAAGACAGAATGGATGAAAAGAAAGTGCCTTCATCATACCTTGACAGCTTAGACAACACTCCTTCCAACACTGAAACAAACTGTAATACAGATTACAGAGAGTAGTTAGAATGTTTCTGAGCATGCAATCTAATAGCAGTGCAAACGATTCCTGAATCAACTTGTCCCCAGCTACTAAAATCTACAAAGACTCAGCTGACAGCTGAGGTCAAGCTAGCTTGCATTACTTACTCTTCATTTCTGAACATGAACTTTAAGGTCCTTTCCCATGGCTGGAAATAATACATCATTTAAAAAAATAATGTGGAATAGGAGTATAGTCTCAATACATATACGATCATTTAAGTTACTGATAAATAATATTAGGTTCATGAAATTATTCCTTAAAACATTTTTCAAGTGGAACACAGGAGCTCACAAACAATGAAGGCCATGCTTAATCAAATTCCTTTCCTTTATGTATTATTTGACCATCTCTCTACTTTTTCTTACATATGCACAGAAGATTGAATAAAATAAGAACAGAAAGTGAAAGACAGGTGTGATGTTCAAGGCTCTCATAACATGAGAACACAAGTCATTAATGGGCATTTGTCAAGCAGCTCTAACTGGGATATTTAAGGATGATTCCTGCTTCTAGAAGATTATTCAGCAGTCTTTGAGCTAAAACAGATACACACACTGAAAGGCAAAGTGGAAACAGCATTAGACTGAAAATATATAACCCAATTCTATCTCTGATCTCTATGTGGGCTCAGTCTGATCACCATATATTCCAGGCCTCAGTTCTTTCAAATCAATTAATGTGTATGTTGGAGGGAGGAAGGGAAAGAGTCAGGAATTCAAATTATTCTTAAAAGCATCTTGCATTTCTAAAATTTTTTATTCCTTTTCTTTCTCTCTCTATTTATTTATTCATTTGGTTGCAGTGCTGGGTATTGAACCCAGGGCCTCCCACATGCTAGGCAAGCACTCTACCACAGAGCTATACCTTCCACTCTTTTCATTTTGAGACAGGGTCTGCCTAAATTGCTCACTGTAGCCTTAAATGTGAATTATTCTGGTCTCATCCTTCTGGCTGGAATTACAGGTATAAGCAAACATGCCTGAAGTTAAAATTTTATATTTGTATGAAATGAAAAAAGCTTACTCTATTGGAAAAATGTGGGAAATTTTACTTTATTAAAGAAGATCAATGAATAGGCGGAACTAATAAGATACACTGTCCTACATCTTTCCTCTTTTGAACTAAAATAATACGCATTATTGACAAATTACATACACTCCCAAAGGGGAAATGCTGACAAGGTTTTTTAAATACGAAAAGGGAAATTAACAAAGGATGGTTTTTGTTCACATAGCAGCTTCTTCAACAAAGTGATAATAGTTCTAGGGACACAGCTTATTGGTCTCTAGTGACCGAAGAGCTCACTTCGAGTGCACAGGAGATAATCTTTTCTCTATGGCTGATCAATTACTGCAAAATAGTTTATGCAAAAGAAACAAAAACTTCCCTATAGGTTTCTCCATCACATCATTTGCGACATGATGTAAGAACACAGAAACAAAATCATGCAAATAGCTGACTAAAGTTTTATTTTTAAAAGAAGGAGAATTATATTCATTTGAATAGTTATCCTATGGGATATAAACAGCAAAAAACACAAAATTATAAATTGCTCACATCTGAAAGTCAAATTAGCACTTTCTTCCTGCCCATTAGGATTTCTCACCAATCATGACTGCCTAACTCAACTTGATGTGGTTTGCAAGGACCCAGAAGACCAATACTCCAGGGCTATGTCAGACCAGGGGAAGGGAATTCCAAACTTAATGGCCCTCTGTGGAAAATGCCTCATCTCTTGTAACTCAAATCTTGAGAGCAAGTGTGTGCTGGGTGATGTCACTTGGAGGAGAGCGACAATTGCTATGGTTACTAGACAACCTTATGCATCAGAGGCTCTAGCACAGCACCTGGCTCTGGGTGCCTTCTAGTGAACCTGGATGCACATCTGTGAAAGATGCTGAGGGACAAGGCAGTGAAGAGGCAAGAATCCTGTGAACACCTTTTGAAGGTGTGGGTTCAAGTTGGAGCTCTGCTACCATCTGGTTATAAGATAGAGTCAAGTCATTTCATTTCTCTTGCTTTCTTGCACTCAACAGTAAAATGGGGAAAAGATAGCTATCCTGCTCACCTTATAAAAATGGTGTGAAACTCAGGGGTGGAGTTTTACGTGAAAGAACTGTGAAAATGCCAAATATTAAAGAAATTTAAAGATTTATTGTTATTGATGTGATAATAATAACTATCCATTATTTGTCTGAAAATGTAACTATATTAAATCATAATTTGGATGGCTTAGTGACAATGTATAAAAATGAGTTTGATTCTTAGCTAATGCATCTAATTCAATGAAATATGTGGAGGTATCTAGGGTGATAGGACTGAATTGAAGCTGTTAGAAGGCCATTGGAATCCCACCTGTTTGAAGGTCATTGGTGGACAACAGGGAAGAAAGCCTTTGAACACAGGTGATCATGCTCCCACATTATCTACCACTACACTACAGAATTGCAAGGAATAAATGAGGTGATCTATGTTAAGTGCTCAATGAATGTCTCTGGGTTATAATTATTATGGAGTACCTAAGATAGGAAATAAAAACAGAGGACTCTTAGATCTCTTCCTTCAGGAACATACAAACTAGTGGAAGAGACAGACATGAGCACAACTGGGTATTACACAAGGCAGAAGTTCTATGGGCCACAGCAGAAGGGTGCACAGTGTGACTGAATTGGAGGAGGGAAAGAGGGGCTTTGACTAGAGGATCTGGAGTGAACTTTCTTTATAAGGTGGCACAGGAATTAAGCTGTAGGATATCAGAAATGGAGCTGATAAAATGACAGGAAGCCTACTGGCAGATGCATTTAGGGCAGAAGTGTCTCCATAGAGGCATCTGGCAGCCTGTCTAGCTGGACTTCTCTTTACAGTACGAGCATCATCAGGTTACATCTCAGCAAGTCCTGTGTGTGGGCTTGTGGTCTGCTGCAACCAAACCACAATAATCTTTGTTTCCATTTCAAAAATAGCAGAAGCTTCTTTTTGAGTTCTTCCCTATCACAAATGGTCCCCTGGGAGGTAAAATACTGTAGGGACTCTAAGTGCTTACATGGCCGTGAACAGCCACTGCACCTCTGGGATCAACCAGGTGAGCCATACAGTTCTTACAGAAGGTTTTCTTTGTAAGATATTTGTTGAGGCCCAGGTGGTGGAAAAGCTACTTTCAAAACCAAACTCTATTAACAACAAGATTAATAATGACATATTTTTCATTTGGGTTTTAATTGCACAAAACAGCAAGATTCCAAGGAAATCAAGGTAAATGCTGGGTTTCATTGCTGAATCTTTAACTGCTTCCTGTGAACTTTCTCTGAACAGCTCAGGGAGTATATAAATACTTATGGGTTTGCCTTGTGCTCTCTGTTCTCCTGAGGGTGTTGGGTTGGAATGAAACATTGCAATCTCTTTGTTTCCCTACTCTTCATTGTGTATGCTATGTACTGGGTTTGTTTGAATAATATTTAACACCTAGAGTCTGTCTGGGCAATTACCAACTTTGCCTCATGATACATACTCTCAAGGAAATTAAAGATGAAAGCATTTTAAAATGACTGTAGGTAGAATGAATCATGATGAGGGCCACAAGGCATGTTGTTTTAAATTTCTTGTTGAATTTTAAGATGACATAAGAATGATTTTAATAGAATATAAATTTGGGTGGAAGGTAGAAGATAAATTCTAAGAAGCAATGGGTAGAAGTCCAGCTATAGACTGCTGGGTTTAAAACCAAGTTATTGCTATTTTAGCCATGACATTTCATGAAGTAAACAAGGGATAAATGCACTGGAAGTTATATAGACTTTCACAGAAAAGACAGTTTTCCATGATACAACCTATCATGAAAAACTAGGTATTTGACAGGGGGAGAGGATAAGATTGGTGATACCTATTAGCCGATGTTTTGATTTTGTTTATTATGATGAGGGCTAACTAATATTATTAAAATTCCACGTGGATCCTGAATATCACAGACTGGAAGTAAACAGGATTTCTTTCATGAATAAGATTTTTTTTTTTAAATACTGGGGATTGAACCTAGGACCTCATTTATGCTGGCCAGGTGTATTGCCACTGAGCCACACCCCCAGACCCAGAATGCTAATGAATAGGCTCTTTCCCATCTTTTTTTTTTTTTTTTTTTTTTGCCAACTGTGAATCCACTTCTTTGAAGCTTTGTGGCAACTGACTCCTAAAAGTTCTTCCCAGGTGACATACATCTGACTGAATGAATGATAGTGTTTGACAGAATGTATTTATTCAAAACATACCTTGTTCTGAAAAGTCTCTACTTTCTAAAACAGCACACCTAGTACAGATGTTGGTAAATTCTCCACAATGTCTTCTCTCATTGTTCCTTTTCCCTCTGTTTTCCCCAATGCAGTGATATATCTTACTTTCTATTTCCTGTCTATGAATGGCTCTGAATAGTGTGTGTCTTTCCTTTTAAGCACATACTTGGATTTGAACAGGTGTTTTCTGAATATGCAGCCTTGACCTAAACAAGTAAATTTAATCAAATTAATTTACCCAGGCTGAGTTGGCAAGATATTTTCATTAAGTCATCTGGGCAATCAGGTCAAATTTGTTCTCTGTGTTATTTTTAAGAGGAATTCGGGGGAAAATATTCTGTTATGAGAAAGAATATGTATGTGTGTGTGTGTGTGTGTGTGTGTGTGTGTGTATATATATATATATATATATATATATATATATATATCAAAGTATCTGAAGTACCTGTATGTATATGCTCAGTGAAAAATGTTTATTTCTTCCTAATCCTTTTTTTTTTTTGCAGTAAATGAGGATTTAGGAAGTTTATCATTATTGTGATCTTACCATCAAGTTCAGAATTGATAGTTCCGTATTACAGGAATACATTATGAGAACTGTCATGTTTTGTCTGGGCTCTGCTAATAATCTGCTCTGATCATTTCTAACTCTCAGTCCTCCAGTGTTTTTCCAGGATCCTCATCACTACACACAATGAATTCCATTCTCATCTCCCTACCTTACAGTTGGCTTTCAGCTACCTGTCCACGCTGGTCACACACAGGCATCAAAAGAAGGCCACAAAGGCTGGTTAACACAAACAGGAGACAATGAGGACACAACTGGAGGTGAAGCTTCTGCCCTTTCTCTCTCTGGTCTTGTTGAGTTCTGTATAGAGTTGTGGAAAGCTTACTTGGTACCACCAAGGTCAAGTCCTTGCTCTGTGGTATCTATCTTGAGACCTAGGGCCTCTATTTCCTCATCTGGACTCTGGGGGGTGGGGGCAGGCCTGCTGGATGAGAGGAGGCCAGATAGTCAGGGCTCTTAGGGCTCCTTTCCTTTCACAGTCAAAGTAGCTTCACTTTGAATGGTGTTGAATTTTGCTCTTCTGACTATGCCACACACTGGCCAATTTAATTTTAAGATAGCAATAAATATAACATTTCCTGTACCCTTTCATGATAAGATTTTATCTTCCTCCTATTTTTCCTGGCAAACTCAGTCTGAAGCTGGGCTTTAAATCATGATTCCACACATATATGTATATGGTCTAGAATCACCAGCATATGGTTAAAGCCAGTAGAATGAAAGACATAGATATTTGTAGAATGAGTTCAAAAAAAGCTAATGATGGAATCCTAAGAAATCACAGCATCTAGTTGGTGGACCCACAGAGAGAATAATGCAGCTGGGAGTCCAAAACCTTTGTGGACCATAATGTATATTCTCAGTAAGGACACATACTATGAGAGCTATATGTGACTTGAGAGCCCTAGATCATCCCCATACTATTTGAAAAGACATGGGATAAAAAGGTATATGAAAGTGAAATTGAAGAGGGGAGGCAAAAAGAAGGAAGTATAGCTTCTCATTTATTCAAATGTATCATTTGTATTTATCAGTATCAGAGAGAATTAAAATATGGGAAGAAATATTTGAGATACAATACTAGAAACTCACTATTATTAAACTATTCCAGATAGAGTTAAGTAGTTAAGTAGTATGATAACCATTTCTAGGATAGGACTCAGGATTTGATGGGGTAATGTAATGTAATGTAGAAATTTCATATTTTATTTTTCACAGACTTATTTCTCTTTACTGTTTTCTTGGAGTTATAGAAGTGGTAAGTACACTAGCCTAGGAGTCTGAAGTTCAGAGGCTTGGTTCCTCACTCTCTCACTTTTTAGGTCAGTTTACTAAACTAATTTGAGAATTATGTTTCAATCTGTGAAATGAAATAAGATGGCCCATTTCATAGCCATTAATAGGTCTATGGCTGGGGATATAGCTCAGCTGGTAGAGTGCTTGCCTCACATATACAGGCCCTGGGTTCAATCCCCATGCACCAAAAAAAAAAAAAAAAAAAAAAAAAAGAAAGGTCTAAATGAAATCATACATAAACAATGGCTATTTCATAGTAGGTACTTCATAACGCTTTTAAAAAAATTACTTTTTAATGGAAACAAATGTGAACACCCTATCTTATAGGCTATTTTGTTTCTGAATATATTATACCTCAAAAGCCATTTGCATGTCAATCTGGAAAGAGATTCATTAGAGTAGTGTTACTCAAAGTGTGATTCAGAATAGGTCCATCAAATCACCATTTTGGCTAGCTAAATATGCAAATTTCTTTCCCTCTTCCAAACTTCTGACTCAGAATAACTAGAGAATAAGGCATGGAAATCTGCATTTCACTAGTTCACAGGTAATTTTGGGGGGCATTGTAAAATTTAGGAATTATTATATTAAAAGTGTTTTATCTTTTCTTAATGAAACCCACAATTTACCCAGCACATGGAACTTGGCAGCCAGCCACACATAGCCAGCCACATAGAATTTTTAGCCAGGCAGATTGGATCTACTAGAGCCATCACTGGGGAAAAAAAAAATGGCAATGAAAGTATTTTTAAAGCAAAAAGAGAAAAGCATCTTGTTATGTGCAAGTTAATAAATTACTTATAAGATAATCAACAAATTTCTTAGGAGATGCCTTTGAGGATAGGAGAGAATGGGATGGCATACTTAAACTGTGAAATAAAAAACTGCCAATCAAGAATACTGTATCTGGAAACACTGTTCTTAAAAAATGAAGGAGGGGGAGGGCTTTACCAGATTAAAGTCAGGTTTGTCACTATTCAACATGGCTTATAAGAAATGCTGAAGGAAGTTCTTTTGAGTTAAAATGAATGGATGCTAAGCAACAAAATAAAGCATATGGAAGTATATATCTCATTGATAAAGGTAGATATATAAACAATGCAGAATAATGCAATACTGTAATGATGGTATGTAAAATCACTTTTAACCCTAACATAAAACTACAAAAATTTGTTAATGGATACACGATATTAGAAATAAAGCAACAATGACATAATTGTGTATGTGTATGTGTGTGTGTGCGTGTGTGTGTAATAAGAGTACAAAGATTTTGTTTGTAACTGATGTTATTATCAGCTTGAAACAGTCTGTTATAACTATATGAAGTTTTAGGTAAGTCTCATGGTAACCAAGGGAGGGGAAACTTTAAAGAATAGGAAAAAAGGTAGACAAATGTATCAAATATATCACCACAATCAATCTTCAAATCACAAAGGAAGACAACTGAGAGGAAGAGAAGAGGAAAAGAACTACATAACACTCTGAAAACAATGAACAAGCTGGCAATAGGAACATCGTCTTGCAATACATAATGGCAAAACGTAATTCTTAACTTAGCAATAATTACATTTAATGTAAAACAGAGTGGCTGAATCCACAGAGTGGCTAGATCCAGGGGCTGGGGATGTAGCTCAGTGTTAGAACACATGTTTAGTATGTAGAAGATCCTGGGTTCAATTCCTAGCACAATAAAACAAAACAGAAACTGAAAAAATATGAAAAGACAAGAGTTGTTGAGGATGTAGAGAAAAAAGAATAATTTAACATTGTTGATGGGAATGTAAATTGGTGTAGTCATTATGGAAAACAGTATGGAAAATCCCTAAAACAATTAAAAAGAATGAATAGAATCACCATAAGAATTAGCAATCCCACTATTGGGTATATATCCAAAGGAACTGAAATGAGGATCTCAAAGAGATATCTATACCCCTATGTTCACCGAAGTATTATTCTCAATTGCCAAGACTTGGAAGCAACTTAAATGTCCGGTGACAGATAAATAGAAAGTAAAAATGTGATATACACATAATATGCAATACTATTTAGATTTTATAAGAAGAAAACCTTTTTGAGACAACAAAGATGAATCTAGAGTACAATGTTAAGTGAAATAAGCCAAGCATAGAAGGACAAATACTACTTGACATCAGTTATATGAAGAATCTAAAATCGTTAAAACTCATGGAAGCAGAGAATCCCCTATAGGGATCCCCTATAGGGATGTGAGATGGAGCAGCATTTGTCAAAGGGTAAAGTTTCAGTTATGCAAGATGAATGCATCCTGGAGATCTACTGTACAGCATAGTCTCTATAGTTAGCAATATTATTTGCCTAGAGGATATAGCTCATGTTGAGTACTGCTATCCCTTCCCACCCAAATAATGAATTAAGAAGGCTAGAAGAAATTTTCGAAGGTGATGCATAGCTTTATGGCACAGATTGTGGTGATGCTTTCATGACTGTATACTTATCTCCAAACTCATCATGTATATATGTACACATTTCTGTATGTCAATCATATCTTAATAAGATGGTTTAAAAATATGCAGAATATTTTGGATTAATGAAGAAAACTATTTTCATCTCTTATGGAAGCTCGTTTGAGTCAACTTACAAGTTAATTTATACTTTTCAACTAAGGAATTAAAGATAATTAATAAGAAACTGTTTGACAGAGAAATAATTCATAGAGAAAACTATAATTTTGACTTGATTCCCAAATATATTAGCCACTAACTACATGAGGCTATTTTAACTGAAATTAAGTTAAAAGTTAAGTTACACTAGCCACATTGCAAGTGCTCCATAGACATGTGTGATTAGAACCTGCTATACTGGACCATGCAGAAGTTTTTTATTGGATAGTGCTGACTCTTATAATATCTTTTTTATTACTGAATTAAAATATACCATTTTTTATATTAACAGATGCATTTGATATAGAAATATTTAAATTTCTTAATTTCCCAGAATTGAATGTAGAGATGAGGTGCAACCCTGTCTGCTTTCTCTGCAACCATCCTCCCGCTTCCCCCAGCAACAAAACAAAAACAACTAGTTGGACTTTTTCTATGCTGCCTAACTAAGCTGAAATCATCTACAAGCTAGCATGCATTTAAATCACTGTTGTTAAGATTGCAAACCCTTTAAAAGGCAACTTCCTAGGAGGACTGTGCTGATGGATAGATTATATCTGAATGAAATTGTCCTGGATGCGTCACGGAAAAGGAAGGGGCATGTTTAGCTTTACTTCACTCTAGTGGGTCAACTATGCAGGATTGCAGGCTGCTGCATTGGACTCCTTATAGGGTAGAATTCTGTTTTTCCTTGAGAGGCTTGATTTTCTGTTGATCCACCTCTCCACCCACCTGCTGGGTAGTTTTCCTTTAATTCCCTTCCACTGGATGGTGAATGTGTGATGAATGTGAAAGTGTAGGTATTTGGTGACATGGTAGTATTCTAAAGTCATATTTCCTCGTGGTTGTTTTCCACTTTAAGATCTGCTACCAGAGAAATTGGAAAACACACATAAACACATACACACACACACACACACACACAAAGCCACACACATACACAAAGGAAAAAAACAAAACCCAACTAGAATCCCACCACCCAGAGAAAAGCTGTGTTAACATTGTGGCTGCTTATCCTAATAGTCATTTTTTCTATGCAATGAAAAAATTCAAGTCACATTTATGCTTTTAAGTATTCAGCATTTCTCTAATAACTGCTACATTATAAAACCTTCTCTTCATCAGTGATAGCGTCTGAAGGAATAATTTCTTAACACAGAAGTACTTTGTCATTTCCCTTAAGAGATTAAAATGTTTCCAAATTTTAATAGCTAGCATGACAAATATTAACATACATATTTTGTGTTTCTGTCTAGTATGAAAACTATTAGAAGGTGAAAGCATATTAATGTATTTGACATTTCCAAACTATTTTCCAGGAAGGTTACAACAATCTAGCATCTTGTATGCAGGAGATGTTAAGTGTCTCACCTTACTTTTTAAAATACTAAGTATTAGCTTAATAAAACTATACTAATGTATGAAAAAAATATCATATTATTGTCATTTTAATTTACATTCTTAAACTATTTGAGAAGCTTAACATTTTTCATGCTAATAGGGCATCTGTTTTTTGTTCTCTAGAAACTATATCATTTATTTATATTAAACTGAAGGTGGTTTCCCTTTGCTTCTTATACATTCTTGCAATTGTTTGATGAAGCCTATTTGAGGTTCTTTGACAAAGACTTTCCTGATTTCTTTATTAGTAAATTCACTAGTGGTATACAGAAAAGCTCCTGATTTTTGTATATTGATTTTTTTAAAAAGAGAAAGAGAAGAGAGAGAGAGAGAGAGAGAGAGAGAGAGAGAATGAATTTTAATATTTTTTTGTGGACACAACATTTTTGTTTGTATGTAGTGCTGAGGATCGAACCCAGGCCGCACGCATGCCAGGCGAGTGCGCTACCGCTTGAGCCACATCCCCAGCCCTGTATATTGATTTTATATCATGCTATTTCCTAAATTTATATGTCAGTTCAGAAAGTCTTTTGGTAGAATTCTTAGGTTTTCCTATGTATGGATTCACATCATCTGCAAACAGAGATAACCTGACTTGTCCTTTTCTATTTATTTGTCTTTTATGTTATTCCTATCTGGCTGTGAACTTGTACCCATTAACCAATAACTCCTCACCCTCTTTAAGTTCCTGGTGTTCTGTTCTCCCTCCCTCCCTCCCATCCCTCCATCTCAAAAGACACCCATGGCAGTCTGTTACAACTTAGTGGGATTCTAATTCCTTTAACCACTACCTGGCATACCCAATTATGCTTCATCTCTACGTATATGATTAAAGGACATAGTTTTTGTCAAATACTTTTCAAGTATCAAACAGGAAGTCCTTGGACTGAAGAACCACAGACACCATCCTTCCATCTTTGCCTGTCTATCTCTGAGTCTGACTTGATGTTATCCCCACAACAAATGGGCCAACTAGGAGGCCTGAGGATTATTTAATCTGCTCAGGAATTAAGACAAATGGTTAGTGGTATTACTGGGGAAAAATTATTTTTAAAAGGATAACACTTTTGCCAAAAGTCAAAATTCATTATGAACAAAAATATCAGAAGTTCTTGATTAACTGTTCAAAATCTTTTCTTGTTTATAACTTTTCTCTCTTTCGCATGCACTCTTTCTTTTTGCTAGAGATTGAACCCTACGCCTTGTTCATTGTTTACAACTTTTCTTAAAATTACAATTTCTCTTGCATGTAATTTTCAAACTACAGTTACCCAATTGGATAATTAGATACTTAGAAATATCAGATATTCTGAAATTATCAGTTGGAGATTATTTTAAAATTTGATTTAAAAAGGTGAAGAAATAATACATTACCTTTGAAACTAGCAGTGAGATGATTTCTTTTACAGTGTTGTCAATCAAATCATCTATTTTTGAATGGTACTGTTGCTAGATATTGAAAGACAAAAGATACATTAGTTGATATGGACACAAAACTTCTATCATAAGTCATAAGTGCTCTAAAGCTACTAGTTATGACATATCAGACTTACTTAAAATGATCATTTTGTACATTAAAAGAACAAAACCTTGAAAACTATCCGCCCAATCAACACTTTTTTTTGCATTGCAGTTTGAAAATTTTCCCATGTGCACTGTTGAGTTAAGCAGCTAATGGGGTTATTATTTAGATGAATTGAGTTCTTATTCTTATTCAGGCGTAGGAATGTGAAGGATACTTTTTGTCTCCTCCTCCATAATTAAGGTGGCCTGGCCGTGTATTTTTCTAAATGGTTGGTTTAGCTGGAGAAGCAAAAAAAAAAAAAAATCTTTTTCTAAAGATTTAATTAATACAGCATTTCATGTCTGACAACTCTCATTCATAAGTTATTTTAAATGTGTTCTAGAAATAAAATGAGCTCCCAATTGTTCTCTCTAAAAGGACCTTTTTGTCAGCCGGGGAGCAGCAGTTTATACAATTCTTACAATATGCTCAAGCAAGGGCAAACTTAAAATTTCATCAACAAAGGTGAATAGATGGTAACAAATTAATAGGCCATAAAAGGTGGAATGAAACAGGCACTCACTCCCCATAGTTTTATTGCAGCTTTCTCATGAAAAAGACGCCTTGGAATAAATACAAAAAAAGAAAAAAAAAGGTGTATTTTAAATAAACCTGAAAGACTTTTTTTTTTTTTCTTTAGAGAATAGTAGTGGGCTACCTTCTTAAATTGGCAGGAACTTGGACTTCCACGGCATGCGAAGGCACATCCATTTAAACAGTAATTCTTCCTTTGGAAGCATTATCTGACAGCAGATTGTCCCCAATAGCCACTTCACAGAAAATGTGACTTGTAAAGACTAACCCTATCTTGATGGTTCAAGGCTTCTTGGAACAGCTAACATAATGCACGGAGTAAAAGTACTCAGGTCAGTATAAACATTAGACCAACTTAACAGCTGCTGGTTGAATGGCTTCCTAAGATGTAAGTTTTTGAAAGCTATTTTTTTTTTCTTCTGAAAACATGTCTCAAAGTTTCCACACAGAACAAAACATCAACTTAGGCCTGCTTTGGAATACTTAGGACTGATCCCTGCTTGCTCAAGGGCTCTGGCAGTTCTAAGTGGTCATCATCCACCTGCATAAATAATAATGTAGGAAGCATAATTTTGGAGCTACTAAATTATTTTCTTTTTTTCTGAGCATGAGTGTGCATGTATAATGACAGTGGTCTGAAATCAGCTACATATATGGACATGGAACTTTTCCATCATTGTGCCAGTGATGCTTGTCTTGCTCACCTAAAGCCTCACAGGTGCCCACATTCATGCTCCCCAGAGGACAAATGGAATAGAAACAGAAGGAGAATTTCTGTTGCAGTAATGCTTTGGCTTTTGGAAAAGCTTGAAGACAGGAAAAGCAGACAGTATAAAGAAAAAGGCAGAAGAAAAAGCCTCAGCAAGCTGACTGGAAGTTAAGTTCTGCTCTGGCCTCAGTTATCCATAACGTTCTGAGTCATGCAAGATATCACGGGAACACATCTGACACCAGCTGAACAACTCCAGTGTCTAGAATGATTGGTAGGATAAGCTCCGACAATCACACTTGCATAAAGGGCCTCCAGCTCCAGCTGAATCTGTACAGCTGACTGGGTGGCAAGGAGCTTATGTAAATGAGCTCTGTCAACTCTCCTTTCTTATCCTTCTGGCTACAGATCTGGTTTGTCTGTGTACCTAGAGGAAATGAAATACCAGCCCAGGCTCCTCTTTGGGGTAGAATAGGAAAGGGACATAGGAGATGGTCTTCAAGCTCCCCACTTCCCTCTGACATGGAAATTGTCCCCAAAACAAAGGGATTGAGACTCTCAGATCTCCAAATGGGTTCTTAAATAGGCTTGGCCTCAACGGTCAGTATGACTTGTGCTTTTTAATTTTTAACTCAACAGTAATAAAATATCAAGCTATTGATATAAAATAACAGTGCTTCCACATGTTAAATTTTGGTTGGATTAATCCTGGCAATTCTTAAAATCAAGTGATAAGTTACTAAAGAATTAATTTATACCCACTCTGTTGAAAAGCAGGGAAAATCAATGGTCCCTAGGAGCCAGGAAATTCTCCAATAATACATATTCTTGGGTTGTTGCTTTCTTGTCTATCTGATCTAGCCATAAACAAAAAGGGGGAGGGAGGGTTTAGTATCTACAGCCCTAATTTGAAAAATATCTTTTAATAGTTCTTCCAAGGTTCTAATCATATATGATCCTCAAGTTTCAACAAAGACTTGAGTATAAATGATTCTCAGTTTTTTCACAGGTATTTAAGTAGGCAAAAGATACCTAAGGTGAGTACAGAATTAGAAGGTTAATGACTTAGACCCTCAGAAATTGAGCTAATATTTTCACACTTCTCTTTATATAAACATAGCATTGAAATAAGCTGTTGTTGAGAATTGACTTTAAGTATTGTCTCTTTCTAGATTGTAGAGTCTGTTGGCAATATGTTTCAAAGTAAAAATAAAATAATATATTAATATGAAACAAAAGAAAGGGGGAGGAAGGAAGGAGGAGGACACATGGGAAGAATGAGAATAAACACACACTAATACAAAAGAAAAAAGAAAGAACAAGGAAATATAGATATTAAATATATTACCCAAAGGGTAAACCCAAATAGAATGAGGTTTGATAGGTTTTTATAATATGGGGTTCTGCTACTGTAAATTTATCTGATTAGATCTGACTTTACTAATATTAAAACTGTTGGGAACTTCCAGAATATACTCTATCTGCACAGTTGATAGAGGTGGCCAGGGGCATGGGTCAGGATAGGGCCTGAGAAGTCCTATTGTATATTTGTGTATTCTGCAAACATAACAGCCATGGATGTCATATGCAGTTAAAAAAAAAAAGTAAGTTAGAAAGTCGTTCATCAGGAGAGCTGGGTAGCTTTCAAAGACAAGATATTACAAATAACTAAAACCAGAATTTATCAGCAAAGATATTTACATTGCCTAAGCTAAAACTGACAGATTTTTTTTTCATTTATATGAACACATAGTAATGATCTATAAATATTTAGCAAGTTTTGTCCCCAGCCATAAAAACCTATAAAATTCTTAGAATATTCCAAATTGGATTGCCAATTCTATCTATCATAGCTTTGGTAGACTCCAACTCATTCTTAAGCTAACTCTTTCCACATCCACCTTCAAAAGTAAACTGTTACAACTCTACTTCTTTAGCAAATGACTCTGAATTATATTAAAATAATCAAGAAGGATTCCTCTCTTAATGAAGTCCAGATGCATCTGAAATTCTGACTGCCCCCTCCCACCCCATACTCAGGTGAATATCATTGCTTCTCCTGATTGTTGTCATACAAACACACAAGGAATGAAACTAATTAATGCCAGTGTAACCCAGCCTTCTTACAAAAAGATTTTGGTTCTTCTCTTGGGAAGCATTTTTGAAAGCCCTGAATTGTTAGTTCTAGAAATGGAAGTATTTACTTGAGAACAAACACTGTAAAAGCAGGGCTCCCCCTGTTCCCCTGAATTGCCTCATGAATGTGTTCTCATTCTTATCCTCAGCCAACTGGACCATGGGATGAAGTGACTCGGAGAGCAGGTGAGTGCCTGAAACCCATGCAGTCATCTGCTTCTCTGCAGCTATGGATAACAAGGATTCTAAACACGGTGGTGGTTTGTGATCTCAACATCTGTCCCTGAGGGATTGGCCTGAGACTGCTGACTCATTACCCACAGCTGTCACATGAGCAGATCATTCACTCACTAATCACTCCATTAAACCCTGTTCTGAGTCTGGCAGAGCATGTTTGCATCCTCACGTGGCATGTAAGAAAACAGAATTGTAATTTAGGAGCAGAGAAGGGGCTGCATTGTGGCAAGGTGTAGGGAAGGCTTTTACATCAGCAATGGCAATAGAACAAATTTACTAGATACTTCAGAGAGGTAATTTCTTTTTAATTTAGAAACGATCTCTGCTAGGTTCAACTATGTAGTATATATTTTTACCAGGTCCCAAATTGGCTAAGTATCTAGTGCCACAATTTCAAAACTTAGCACAAATAGAGAGGGAAAGCCTGTGCAATTAGGTGAGTATATTTACTGAAGATAAAAAATAAAATAAATTATATAATCCTTTTTTCATTTTTTTTTGCACTGAAATTCTTGTTTACCACTTTTCAGGGTTGCTAATGGGTTTTACACCTGCACATTTTGAACTATATTAATTGTGTGAAAGTTGTGGGGAACTAATTGTCTCTGGTGAGAAGGTACAGGTGCAGACATAATAAACAGTAGATTACTCCTCAAAACCATCCACCTATTAATGTAAAGAATCATTTGACCAGAGAACAGTGCTTGTCACGTGTGTGCCTGTTTTTCTTATTAAGTTTGAGAGTGAGTTGTTTCTTACAGGGGAGGATTTTCAAAGCAGTGACAACAATGCAGTCTGTTCATACATTCAATAAATATTTACTAAGTGCCTATTATGTTCCAGGTACTGTAGTGTGTATGGAAATAAGAACCAATGAATAAACCCAGTGTTCATGGGAAGAAGCAAGATGATTCTATAATCAGGATGAGAAAAGAATGGGCTTATGAAGAGACTTAAGACAATATACTCAGGTAGACAAAAGCTCACATTTAGGTACTGAAAAACATGAAGGGTGATTAGAGCCATAGGTATCTAAGCCAGCTGCCTACTCATTCATATAATTAGAGATAATAAATCGTTTGTAAATGATCAGAGAATGATAATTACTGAACATTCTACAACACTTGTGTGCCAGTCACTTATATTCGTAAGGCTATACAAAATGGTATTAGAAATACATTTTCATTACCGAATTGCTCAAAGAATGAACTATGAGTATGTACACGCAAATATAAACTATGGGCAAATAGCTAATGTCAATATCGGAGTTAGTAAGTATGAAACTTACAAATAGTGTGCTTTCTTATCTACTTTCACAATTAGCTAACACATTTTGCTTGGATGAAAACTGTCAGCTTAGTAAAGATGGCCCTGCCTTTGACATCCAGGTGTCAGCTGTAAGACTTACAAGATTTAACCGGTTCATAGGACATTAAAACATCTTGACTAACAACAACAACAACAAAATAAAGAATGTAATTTAATCAATTCAGTATGCATGAAGGTTTTGAAACCATGTAGTGTGTGTGGAAATAAGAACCTAGGTGATATTGCGGATGACCTTTCATCAAAGGCAAAAGTCTCTCCACTACCTTTGTTGATTATAAGAATCATTTAACCAGAGAACAGTGCTTGTCACCTGTGTGCCTGTATTTCTTGAGTTTGAGAGTGAGTTGTTACTCGTGGACTTGAACCTGACATCCACAATTGAGTTCATCAGTAATGAAACGACTTTGGGTATATCTTCCTGATAGTAGTATTTAGGGGTTCTCCTGAAATATGCTATATATCATATAAAGTTTCAAACTGTAAATTCTTCTGTTATCTATGAAAATATATACTATAAATATATGCATGAAACTGTTAATAGTCACTCTGCATCTAAATTTATTTAGATTTTCACTGAAAGAAAGGCAAGTTCATTTTGCTTTAAATATTTTATCTTTAAAAAATGTAAGGGTAATTTTTAGATTCTGCAGCCCTAATAGGCAAGAAACATTTTCCTTGATATTATTTAAGGTGTTAAGTATTTACATGTATTTTAATTTGTCTTTGGGCTATTTTTAGATTACAGTAAGCTGTTAACCTTGTATACACACACAGAAGTAAAAACCCGGAAAATGTAATTAATTATATTATTTTAATTTTAAAATATAAACATAAAAATTTACAATTCTAAAAAATAACAATTAAAATGAAAATGAATGTGCTTTTCCTAAAAAAAAAAAAAAAATGAGAGAGACTTACCCATTGACTACCAACCTGGATCATGCCATGGGTGAAAAAAAATGATGAAGAAAGAGAACATATGGGAAGAATAAAGAAATGATGGAAAAATAATTATAATGGGGAAAAAAGCAACAAAATGTCAACTTAAACAAATAATATAAGAAAAATAAATAATTTTAACCCAATCACTACTCACAACCAAAACAAATCATGGCGTAAGATGAAATTGTATTTGTGAATTAAAAACCAAACAAATTATAAATCAAACTAAAATAAATAGAACATATGTGGATAAGAACTAGGCCTACTTTTTAAGTGGATTTCTACTTGATCTTTAAAAAATGAAAACTTGTGTAAATAAAGTGTTTCATATGCTATTTTTTGTGGCTTGCTTGTATGGATGCAAACTCTGGATAGTCTACATTTGTTTAAACAAAGCAGGTAGCTTTTTAGCTCTCTCATTTGCTTGTAAAAAGCAAGGTTTATGTAAATACAAAACACCTAAAACTGCATATCTGAAATCCAATGGCCACTTGTAAAATTTTAGGCAACATTTATATAAAGCAGGAGGAGGTGACCTGAGCCAAGGACCCTCCTGCCAGGACTCCCTGTGCTGCAGTCTCACGTGAATCACACACTCTGCTTACCTCTTGTCCTCCATCCAGGGCACAGAGTTTGGTGCTTTGTTTTTTGGCATCGACTAATACATTGAACATTGTGCACACAGAGGCTGGAATGCGCAAGTCGGTTGTTTTGCTTGCCTTCTGTAGCTTGAGTTCAAATGCAGTTCTTGTTCTAGTTATTAAAACATGAATTCAGAGTAAGAAATTCTGACATATGTCCGACCTAGTTTGTTAATGTGAAATCAACACTATAAGATGATAATTTAAAACATGCAAATAAGGAGGGAGCCGTGTGACAGAGCTTGGGACCTGGTGGAGGAGGTGGGATGTGCTTTTCAGGTGTCTCAAATAAAAGGTCAGACAGCAATGTTACATGTAAGAACAACCTTTTAAAATGTGCTTTACCAAGTGGTATTTGGCTGTCAACTTTATGGGTTCAATATTGCTACTCAAATGAAGCTCTTTGTTATATCTAATGTATCCCACTTAATGGAAAAAAACTCATACATTCACTTAACTGCCTGAATTAATTTCCAAGTAGAAAAATCATTTACTTCTCTGCCTTCAAGTATAATAAATCCTCTATGTGAGGGCTCACCAAATTAAAAAATGTGCAAGTCTGGACTATAAGATGTACAACAGAGAACACATAATTCTTTTATGTCACTTAAATTCTTTTTTAAACACTTGAAGTTGCAGGTGGGTTTGGGGAATAAACTGAATAATAGAAAATTTTGATTTTGCTAAAGTATCCAAAGACTATCTACAGATTTGAGGCATCAGAATCACAGATAATTTAAAAATATGAAATAATTTAATCAATGGCATTTCCTTAATTTAATCCATAGCCATTAAACAAGACAAGATTTTTTCTTGATTTAATGAATTCAGGAATATTTAATTGCTCCAACCAGTGTTTGACTGTTATTCCAATATGCTGCCCTACAGCATTCTTGAACATATCTTGAACATATCCTAAACAAGGGCAATGGAAAAAATAATATTCACCCAATTAGAATGCAATGCTGATTTTGCAGAAACTTCTAAAAAAATGAAAGCAAATTTGGAAGAATCCAAAGACCAATGACTTATTTCTGGTTAAATGCTAAAGAATGTAAGCAGATACATGACATTCATCTGGTGTGGTCAGAGAATACCCGAAAACATTGAGCAATCCCAGAAAAAATGATGGTGCTGATCATATTTTAAGTTTGCCATGCCATTTCACAGTACACAGACAAAGTACATAATGCATTAAGAACTCAACAGACCTTTTCCATATGTCTTACAAGATATTACCTTGGGAATTAATTTAAAGTACAGTATTCCCAGAGAGATAATAAGAATAACAAAAATGATTCATGTGTTATGGGTGCTACTGATTAGGACAATGGATGGGAGACCTGAAAAAAAAAAAAAAGCGTCAGGTCAATTTAGTCAATTACATGGGTTTCCAGAATTTAGGTCAAGGAAACTAAGGCCCATGAAATTTTGGAAATAGCAGTATATGTTGAATTCTTTCATATGACAATCATATAACAGGTACTTGGGTGCTAGCACATTAAGCAGCAACTTGAAAATACATGTCTACCTTTTGACACAGGCCTCTATCATATCACTGGCCATTAGTTTAAGTCTTTGCTCTAAATGGTGGGCAAATTCTTGTTCTGGCCAGTGTAGATCAAAGACAAACATTTGCAGTGCATCAAGTTTCCAAAAAAGGTCTTCTGATGTTGCTGAGCCATTGCTAGAAAAAAAAAAAAAAGGGAGAAATGAAGAACATCCATGCACTTCCAACATTAACTATGTGGACCAACAATTTGTTGTTTTCCATTCTGTATCTATTGCTGTTAGCAAAAAAGTACCACATAAAATATCCAGTGACCCTATATTTCTTTGTCCAGCCTTCTAATTCTTCCTAATTTTTAATAAGGTAAGGAGAATAAACTATAAATAAATACAGTAGGAAGATTAAAAAAAAAGGATAGGAGGATAAGGATAGCTAACTAGGGAAAGGAAATAAATTGTGTATATATAAGAACAACATTTTTAAGATTCTTTACCAATCTGTAGGATAAATACACAAATATTTTTTTCCTAGAAATTCTAAAAAGTATATTTTATGCAAGAAATTCATATGACAGCATCTTTGGCTTTATTCTTTAGTCCTGCACATGTGCCTATCTTATGGCTTCTGTCTATAGGTGTATAGCACACACCTTAGACTATCTCTCCATTACAGGTAGAAATGAAACAGGTACTGAAAATAAAATGACAGGCCAGGTAAGGAAGCAAACCTTTATTTTCATTTTGAAGTGCTTTGTGACTATTTTAGCTCATAATTAGAATCTACCTTAGTCAACGTGGTTTAACAGAGAAAAGACATTCAGGGTGCTCTGAAGTCAGAGCAGATTCATGCATTTCAAGTCCTTATGTCCAACTGTGGAGCCAAAATATGTTCTACATTCACTACTATGGTAAAATTATTCTAAGGGACTGTATTTTCACACCACTCATGAAGGTATTTTTAGAGGAGTTCATATAATATTTGGGCAAATGATAATGCTGGCACTTTCCATTATGTAAGTATAGGTTAATAGGGAGAGAGATGTTTTGGAAGTAAAATACTCCTACATTAAAACATAATGAAACTGAACTGTAAAGAGAACAAAGAGAAACAAAAAAGCTGCTGATTCATTTGTCCTTAGCTTTCTAACCGTTGCTTCACAGATACTAAACTAAAATTTATATTTTCACTTTGCAAAAGAAAACAGAAGAAATAAACTCATTTATTATAAGGGCACAGTGGAAAACTTTTATGAAAAATAAAGCGATTTTAAATAATCATATTATTTTGCTAAACATATCTTAATTAGCGAGTTTAGAGAAATCACCTCTTGCTCTAGCTAATTAAAAGCTATGTTTCTGCCCTGTACCCTGGCAGTGTCTCAGCTCCATTGCTTTCCCCCTCCCATGCTGATGGCAATTTCTGTGATCTCCTGGTCCAGCCAAGCTGTCCTCAGAGTTAAGTTCTCAAGGGACTAATCATAGTAAAACAGTGCACAGAACTTTACTCACCTAAAGTCTCCTCACCTGAATATGGACCAAGTGGACCATTAAATAAAAGAACCAGATAATACATGACGATGCTGGTGTGCAAAATGTTTGAATTAGACCTGACGTTTACTTTTCCTTTTAGCGTATGCACAATAAATATAAGGGAAAAAAGCAAAATCCCTATGTGTCTATAGTGTACAGTTTGGTAGATTAAAGGAGCTCTGTTTTAATTGGATATAATCAGTGAAGCAACAAATCTGCTTCTTATATTTTCTTACTTTGGAGAAATGAAACTTGAAATATGCATATTATTTGACAACATAAATCACCACCAAAGCAAAATCTTGAGCAGTAAAAGCAGATTGCTATTAAAAATTTCTTCATGACAATTAAATCTTTGAAGAAAATATGGATATTTTTCTTCTGTTTATGCTTTGGCAAGATTTTGGACAATGTGCTTAATTGGGAATGTAATTAAGATAACAAGTGTTTGTTATAATTAAATAGATAGATGAAGAAATGCAAATAGGCTTTCTCTGGAGTTGGTACCTGTAACCTGCAATTTATTCAGAGCTTTTCTTTTTAAATTATTTCTAATCAGTGACCTATTCCTAAAGGTATTATTAACAGATTAAATAATTCAAATATGAATAATGGACTCCAAGAGCTCTCCTAAATATGCCTGCAGGAAATTTACCTTACTGGTATTCATTTCTAAAGCAAAAACACCGAAAATGAAGATTTTATATATAAAAAGATGTGGAAGAACATCAATTTTTTTTTCTTTAAAGGAGCTCCTCAGCATGAGTCATGTGCTACTAGGTAGGTCTGTCTCTTCAAACCCATATTTGCTTTTGTTTCTTTATTTATTTTTGTGGTGTTGGAGAGCAAACCCTGGGCCTTGCACGTGTCAGGTTGTCTCTACCACTGAACTACATGTACTCCAGACTGGGGATGAAGATTTTATAAAATATAAAAAAGATAAATAAATGCTTATTTATTATATAAATTTATACATTATATAAATATGTATATAAATTTATCTAAATCAGGAGTTATATCTTTAATATTTTACATGAAATGGAAATATTTCTTCTTATTTTAAATTTTACAATAAAACAACAAAAAGCCAACTGCAATGACATCATAACATTATGAGAATTCTGGACATCATAACAAAGAACCTAACGTTGATAATCTTGGTAGGTAAAAACAATAGTGATTGATTTGTAGAACATATTTTTTAAAATTTGCCTAGAACATGGAGAGAAAAAGTATTTATAAAGCCTCAATTTGTCATAATTCCTCTCCTGAGATTCTTAGCATTTTAAAACGGGGTCTTTATTAATAAGGGATTCATGGTTCACATAAACCTCAAAGCTAAAAAAAAAATGGCAATAAGAAAAAAACTAAATTTTATAGATTACCCTCCACAATAGTGTTCTTGGTCAAAATCAAGGTGTGAAATTGATGAAGAATGAGGAAGAAGAATTAAATTATACAACAGCATAAAGAAGTACCAAAACTCATACACTTAGAAAGGTTCATTACACTTTGCAGTTAATTCCTGAGCGCACACGCACACACACTGCTCTATATACTACAATGGCCCAAAGCATTTGCCTATAAGAGAAAGATTCACATGTAAAATAATATCCTGGCAATATAAGTCCAGTGGTGATGTTTAACTTGGAGAAATATTGCCAAGTTGTTTTGCAAGCTGTTCTCTTTCTTGGTCTTTCCCTGTGTTTTCTTGTCTATGTTTACTAGTATGGGTATAGAGTTGACAGTTCGTGGTGGGATAGAGAGAAAGCTAATAACTTTTTAAACAATCTGTTTTCTGAAAGCAGAAAAATATTGAATAAAAATAAGGGCTTTGTAATCAAGCAAACTGACTTCAAATTTTGCCTGTCATTTGCTTATGTGAGACATTGGGCAAGTTTTCTTTCTTAATGTCTTTGTGACTAGAGTTTCTTAACTGTAAAATGGAGATAATGGCACTTACCTTATAGAGTTGTAGGTAAAGAACATGGCACTGTCCCATGAACACAGTAAGCTCTCGATAAATGGAAATTATTTTTCTTCTTCTAATATTTATTCTTTCTGACTTCATGTGATATCTTGGGCAAAAGATGTTACTGCCTACTTGAGATTTTTATATTTGTGAACTAGTTACTTAGTTCATTTGCTTGCTGTAAGGCTCATAGTTTTTAAACCTTTACAGTTATAACTGAAAATGAGAAGGACTGGTGATAGTTATAATAATAATATGTAGTAGTAGTAATAATTATTTACTAGGTACTTAGGATGTGCCAATTATAATCATCATTTATTGAAAGCCTAGGACATGCAGGAATTTCCCTACAGTTTTTTTCCAATCTCTACAAAAATATCTTTGAATTAGGTGCCATAACCATTTTAGAGTTGAGAAAGTGAGGCTAAGAAAGATTTATGATTAAGAACCTAAGATCTAAATTCAGACCTGATCAATTTCAAAGCCAATAACTTTACTTTAATAACTCTTAGTTACTGAATTGCAACAGGTAGGCTTATCACCATGTGGAAATAAAAATATGGCTTTTTAATGGTATAAAGAATTTTAAAATAACAATGTGTGCCAACTAATACATTAAAGGAACAAAAGGAGAACTTCCCACTGCTTGGAAATAAAGGAATTCCCTGCAAGGTGCAATAATGTTATTTTAACATTCAGACTAAGATAAACAGAAAAGATTATATTATTTTTTAAAATATTTTTTAGTTGTAGATAAACACAATAACTTTTATTTATTTGTGTTTATGTGGTGCTGAGAATTGAACCCAATGTCTCACACATGCTAGGCAAGTGCTCTACCACAGAGCCACAACCCAAGACCAAAAATATATTCTTGAAAACATTTTTATAATGGCTTTCTACATGCACAAGATAAATATGTGGGCAATAAGAAAGCTAAACCTAAGTACCCTTAAAATATACTTATCACACTGTCTATACAAGGAGGATTTGGTTCTATCCCTAAAAACTTAGGGAAGAGTTGACAAAACTGGATCACAAAATGACCCCTGTTCTGTAGATCACATGTGAATTACATCAAACCAGTGTGGTTTTGCATTTTTCAACTTGCATCATTTATCATCGATATGCTAAGCTTAGCTCAATAGCTTAAAAGACTCAAACAAATAAAACCAAAACTATAGTATTCTTCAACTAACGATGATAAATGCCATGCAATCTAAACACATCTGCACAAACACAGCCCAGGCCATGCAGTAGCTAACACACACCACCAGGAAATAAGTGAGGGATACACACGTGGACTCATATAAAGAAGCCATCCACGAAGGAGTAGAAAGGCTAGGAATCTGTGGAAGATTAAGAGGCAGACTTGGAACTTTTGGAAGAGCTACATTGGGAAGACTGTTGGCGATATTCCTGTAAAGAAACAAACAACGTGGGAAGGGACCACCATAAGCAATAACTACAGATGGCCATGTGTAAAGTCATAAGGTCAGGCTTGAGAGGCAGAGGCTCTGTGGACACTAGGTAAGATACCTACTTGACAGGCTGCCATGTCTCTTGCTCAAAACCTCTGTGAATTGATTGGGCGATGGAGGACTCCATGAGATCCACGTAGCGGACAACCAAGGGCACAAAGATCTCTTGCAAGTGTTTGTGAAATTTTCCATTACATAAAAGTGCTGAAATAGCCAAACAGAAACAGTGCTTTTCAGAGGAAGAGTATTAGCCATTTGGAAAAATAGGGATAAAACAAGAGTCTGATCCAGGAGAACTGATAGATAACATAGAAATAATAATTTCTCTCTCAATATTGAATATCATATCATGGAAATTGACCCAAAAGTATTCTTAGCCTTTCATACATGGCTGTCAAAACAAAAAAAACAGATTACAGTTCTATAAAAATGTCCCTGGCAGGTGGTATGTTTGTACTTTCTAAGAGTTTTAACACATAGGCACATGACCGCTTACTGGATATTCCAGGGCGCTGCTGGCTCCCCAGAAGGTCCTGACACGTGTAAGTGCAGCAATTAAGCAGAGGGAATCCGTGTGCTAGGCTGCATATCACAGAAGTGCTAAATCTGTCCAATTCTTTGAAGCCAATTTCATTATTTCTAAGAGCTACACTTGCTTCATTCACTAGGAAGGTGACTGTGGCCTGTGAGTTATCTATTCTGATCCATGAACTTTTTAATGATTTGTGGATTTTCATTTTTATTCATCCAATTTTGCACATATGTATTTTTTTAAAACAATGAAGTTTTGGCAGTGCTAAGCATTGAACTCAGGTCCTCTCCCATTCTAGGCAAGAGTTATCGTTTTTTTTTAAAAATTTTTGGGGTGCATTATAATTATACATGATGCAGAGATTCATATTCATACATGCACACAATATAACAAATAATTTGATTAATTTCATTTCCCAGTACCTCCTCTTTCCCTACACATCTGGATTTAAAAACAGCACATCAGACACACTGTTTTCAAATTTTCATTAGCCTTTAATGAACTGAAGTTTGGGACTTTCTACATAAAGCAAAAGGAGAAGTCTTAAGATTTTTGCTTTGAAGACTACTGGACCAAAGTGCACCCACCTCCTTCAGGAGATGGATTCTTTCTATGCATTGGATACAATTTCATTGAAACTTAGGCCAGTATGAGCCTAAGTTACACCTGGGAAGAGTGGAGGTTCTGTAGGAAAATATTAAGTAATGCTAAATAACAGGAAAAAAAGAATTTGTTATTTTTTTGATCAGTAGTGCTAGAGATTGCAAATATTTCTCAAAGTGAAAATATGCTCATTTAAAAAAATATACCCCATGGGCAGGAAAGATATTTTTGAAGAGAGAACATTTTTCATTGAACTTAAGTAATAGAAGAGTTTCCATGAACAATTTGGAGGGGAGATTTCCAAGAGGAGGAAAAAGCTAGCACAAAACTTTAGGGAGGAATAAGCCAGTATTCTTCTAGAAGGATGAGTAAGGGAGGGGGAGAGTGTTCATAGAAGTATCTAGATCCTATGGCTTGGTGAGGAGTTTGGGCTTTATTGAGTGCAATGGGAAGATTTATATTGCTATTATTAAGCAGAGAAGTGGCATGATATATCCTCTCTGGCTGCTGTGTGGAAAATGAAGTTACATGCCCAAGACTAGGGCAGAGAAGCTTAAATTCTTTACTGCAATAGACAAGATATAGGGTGATGGTGCCTCTGATGAGGTGGCTAGAGGTGGAAGAGGGGAAAATGTTTCTCAGCAGCCTCATTCACTTTTAGGAATTCCGATAGCTACACATACTGATAGTTACTAAATTTAATTACTAGCAACCTCAATAGTCCTGTCTTATAAAATATTCGACCAATTATGTATGTTTCCCACAGTATCTTCTTTAGGGCAAAACTATACTAAAAACCTACTATTTTAAAACTTTGGAAAAGTACATGACATTTACCACCATGCCATGCATATGAAAATGACTGCAATGTATTTATGTGATTCTGAAATTTGTCAGAGGCTGCACAACTACAGACAAGTGAAAGCAGTATTGGAAATAATTCTAAATCCAGAGGATGTGCAATACAAATTTTTTCTCTTTCTTTGATGGGTAAAACATCTCTTCTGTTTCATCTAGATGTTAAAAAATTTCCAGTTAAAGTGGGAATAATCATATTTAATGATAAATGTGTTATTTAGATGACTAATGCTGTTTTAATGATGTTTCCACACTGAAAAGGGCTTTATTTATTCCTGGAGATTCAATCATAGAAATAGAAGGTACTTTATATCATGAAATTCACTTACTTTTACCAAATGCCACCTAAATGAGGATGGTAAACTGTAAGGATAAAAATCCTTATTCAAAATTTCTATATCCTTGTGATAGGCAAATTTAAAAATAGACAGAAATCTAATTTATTGAATATTTACTTAAACCTTTTTTCTCTCTCCTCTTCCTTAGCATTTTTGGGCTGCCAAGCACAGTGTTAAGATGTACTGTGAATTCTCTCATTTAATTATCACAAAAACTCTCCGAGGAAAAAAATATTACTTAAAAAATTTTATCAATAAAAAACTGAGGCATGGAGAGTTTAGGATACCTTCTTAAGGTTATTTAGTCACTGGCCAGTAGAAAAAGGATTTGATATGAAAGCCCCATGTTAAACTCTAGAGATTCTAAAACAATCATTACTTTACTTAGGTTACCCTAAACTATTATTTGTCTGTCTATTGGCCTAAGATCAGCACATCAAGATGCCTTAAAATATCTTTTAAGACCTAGAAGTATAGTAAATTATTTTAGGTAATAAAAAATCTTGCAAATGACAAATACATGACACTGTATCTTAGATGCATTAAATGTTTTCAGGATTAGAATTCTGAAAAAAATTCAGATACAACAGAAAAAAGAAGTTGAGAAAACTATTGCATTCAATGATTGGAAAAAATAAGTTAACACTGTGGAAATACTCAATGTGCTGATAATACAATCTTCACAAAAAGCTGGGAAGTTTTATGTTGGCACACTGCAAGACTATATACTTAAGCCTTGACTTACAATTACTAAAAAAAAAAAAAAAAAAGAACCTTTGGCTCTCCATCTTGATAGGTATTGTCATTATTTTTAACTACACCAAGACCAAAGCCCATGTTTACGTAACAAATTATTATATTGACAAATGAGCATTGCTTTTCATGAATTCAAAAGCTACTATATTACACCTTTAAGAAGTTTGGTGGATTGGTAGTGAAATTATATTTTTTTTCTTAAAATGAATAAGTATATAAAAAGAATTAAACTCCACGTTGTTTTCAGATGTTACAGTGGTTCTAAGACTAATCAGGAGTTGACTCGTAGGTATTTCCAGCAAGAGTGCTTTTTTGATACATTTGGATAAATACTGGATTCACTGTCTTATTAAAAAAAAATCAACTTCTCTTCTTCAATTCCCATCCTCAGAGTAAAAATAAAGATTTTCTACCTGAGCAGTATAGAAGAACATGGAGGTTGGTACCACAAGCCTTTCCCTTGTGTCCTATATTCAATTAGCAATCAAGACCTGAGCATCTTGTGCCTTCATATCTCTACCATGTCCTCTCCCTCTCTTTGTCACCACCACTACTGCACTACTCTAGTCCTCTTGTCTCCTGTTTTGACTCATGCAATGATCTTCTAACTGGACTTTGGGCTTCAAACTTTTCCTCTACCAATCCATCTTCTCAAAATCTCAAGCAGAGGGTTTTGCTAAAATATAAAACTGATAATGCCACTTGTAAAGACTATAACCATTCAGTGGGTCACCATAATGGGCTCCAAGAGCCTTGACATGGTAGGAAAGCGCTCCAAGATCTATCTTAGGATTTCCTCTCTCACTCATTTCTGTTGCCTGACTCCCCTACTTCCTGTGGTACAGAAATAAAAACATTCATGATTCAGTTCAAATCCTTAAATCCTCTCAGAAATGCTTCAATCTGCCATCCCCCCTGCCCAGTTACTGGTTTCCTTCATTTATTTCCTACCCTGCACAGGCTTCCACTATAGTCCTTGTTATTCAAGTGGCTTCTGTATTTGTTGACATCTGTCTTTCCTCCTAGAGGATACAAGGTCCTTGAGGCAGGGATCCTGTCTATATTCTCAGAACCCAGCCAAGCCCCTGGCTCAGAGCAAGTGTTTAAATGATTGTTGGGTGAATGACTATTTGAGTACAACATGAAGCTAACTCTAACTCAGAAGATTGTATTAAATGGCAACTATAGAACCTACTGATATCTGAATAGGCCCTTATATTTAACAAAAATACACTGAGTAATACTGTTGTGAGAAATTCTATGATTTCTCAGACTGCTAAAAATTCTATTGGATACAAAGATTGCTTATTTTAGGTCTCTTAATGAATGTGGCAAAAGGAGGTTCTCTGGTCACTCATGTACTGTCAATGACAATGTTTATTTAGAATATGGAGAAAATGGAGATTATTTCTTATGAACTACAACTAATATTTAATTCTGGTCAAAAGTTGGCTCATATTTCAGCTGAGAGTCCCTTTTTACTTTTTAACAAATTAACTCACGAATCCACATTTGAAAGTTTTAGAAAGTTGACAGCATTATTTCTTTGATAATCAGAGAGAAAGAAAGGAGTAGACAGAGAGATGGAGAGAGAAAGGAAAGAGGGGAGGGGTAAGGGGGAAATAAATGAAAAATACACATGGGTGGGGGAAAGAAAGGAAAGAGACCATTTGGCTTCAAAAGGCAAGGCTACAGAAACACACACTGTGCTATGCCTGTCTGTGTAAATGCATGCTCTTTTTCTTAGCTGCCCATATGTCAGTTTGCACCCTACTCCTACCAGACACTGACAAAAAACCCTCTTAATATGTTGCCTGAGGCACCAGAATGAGTGCTTCCATCTTCTCCAGCTGGTTTAATAACGATGGGTTAGGATTTGGGACTGTCACTTTTCTAAATTAAGCCTTTAAAGGCCCCCATTGCAATAATGCATTGGAAGAGGCAAATTCCCAGTGTGGCCTCATCCAAGAACACTTCTGACACTATACCTGACGTGTGGGAGTAAAATTGCTCTGGAGCCTCAAAATGTAGTTACAATATAGGTGGAAGATCAGCACCTACTTTGCTAATCAAAATAACCATTTCTTTCTCCCCAAAGATTCTGCGTTTCCAATACCTCTTCAGAAAATAATGAAGCATCAGTGACATCAGACCTTATGATACAATTAAAAATAACAGAAAGAAAAGGCTTAAATAAAGCTAAATTTTGGATGCAGATGGGCCCAATTATTTTGGACAGTACCAATAATTAAGAAATCAGTGTTGATTATTTAGATTTACAAAAGTATTTGTCATGGGTTTTTAATAGTGAGGTTTTAAATTATGATCTAATTAATAACTATTACTTAAGACAACAATCACTGGTTAAAATGAATAATCAAAAGAATTCATGCATTCTTTTAAGGGTAAAAGTACACTACTGACTTTTGAACCCATACAACCCAGTTTTATGTTACTTTTCCCTTTTCCAATTAGTTAGCATTTGTGGATTACTAGTAAGAATGGCTTTTTCCTCCTAGAATTCTAATTAGATATTTTAGAAGGAAATGAGTAATTCATGACCAGCAAAACAGAACAAATAAAAACAAATAATAAAATCAATTGACTTTGCCATCAATAAGGATTATTCAAAGGATTATGAATTGTATCAACCCCGAGCAAGGCAAGTACGGAGTGTAAGTTAATCAGTTCCCTTCCACATTGGAAAAATGCATATAATGAAGACAGATACCTGTCATAGGAAATATAAATATGGGTTTCAGGAGAAAGGAGAACAGTAGTTAGAAAAGCAGTATGAAAAAGGAAACACTCATAAAACCAAACAAAACCCCCTGAGATCCAGGAATAGCACCTAGCCAAGAATCTGGCACATTAAATAGGCACTCAATAAATGTGTGTTTGTTGCATATATCAATAAAAATCCACCTCATAAGGAAACTGAAAGCAACACATTAATTTTAAGCAGAATAGAAAACACATGGGATTTTATATTTCCTTTAATGAAAAATTTGATAGGTAATTTTATATAGTTTAGTACCATTTAATGTATACTTTAATTACCAGAGTAACCTCCTAAAATCTCATCCAGCTCTCCTTTTTCCTTTAGGGGCCTTGTTTAAAATGCATAGATTAATATATATATATATATATATATATATATATATATATATATATATATACACACACACACATACACACACACACACACACACATATATATATATATACACACATATATGAATATCTAGGGAGAATAAATGATAAGGGATGAGAGAGCAGATAGTATAGTTTCTTATAAAAACTATACTATGATAAATTCAAATGCAACAAATCCATGCTTAAAACTCTGATGAAAAACTTCATAGGATGCTATACACATTGACTTACACACTACATGTACGATCAAATGCACTATAGTCAGGGGCATGTTTGTATCTTCCATAGATTTTATGACTTGCAAGGGCAGACAATTTCTTATTTACCCATGTGTCTGCAAGGTGCCTGGGATTTGTAAATTGTTGGCATTCAGCACCTGTTTCTTATGGGATTGATTTAGGAAGAAGTCAATATAAATTTTAACCAATGTTTAGGGTGAAGATAAAGAAATCTCATAGTATAGAAGTTCTCATATTGCCTTTTATAATATTATTTAATTTTAAAGCTGGATGCAAAAATCAGTAATTTCACTACATCTATACATTGTCTTCCGATCTTTGGGGTTATGCCCTACAATACCTAACTCCTTTAATGGGAACAACTGAGCACAGTTGTATAAAATATCAACAGCTCTCAAGTGTGGGGTTCTTGATGCCCATGGTCTTCAGAAGTTGTAAATGTACTGTGAAAGACACAGAGGCATTTTAGTGATTATTATCTTTCAGCCACTAAACCCAAAGAAAATTAAAAAAGCAGATTTAAATTGAATCAAATGTCTATAAGTAGTAAAGAAATGAGTTGTATTATGGAATTCAATTGAGGAGAAAAGGCTAGTGCTTTGTGGCTTTTCTGTCTTATTCTGATCGGTAAAACAAATTCAAATGTACAATTTTGAATTCAATCACGTTTGATGATGAAAGTTAAATACATTTTCACATTTTGCTGGTCATGCCATGATTTGTAAAAGTTCCTATCTATAACATTCTGCTGGTGCGAAGTCTCGCCATTATCTGAAAGCTACGCCTTTCTGCACTGTCCCCAGTATATGTATACACAGAGGTATCTATAAACACCCATCCGTGAGTTTCTGATGCACAGCTCATTTAAGCACTGGAGGTGGGATAACGTGTAGGTGTCAGCCCTCCATATTTCAAAGCTTGAAGATTAACCTAATATACAATACGGTGACCTAACAGTTCTTCATTTGAAAGAAATCTGAAAAATAATCTCTGATACAGCCTAAGTGTGAGAATAACCCAGCGGGATTTCCACCTCTTCATTTCTTAATGAGTTTTTTGATAATGAGAGGTGACTTTGCCAGTCACTCTGGGCTCTATTATGGCTAATTTGACTCCACTTCACTCTCCTTGTTAATTATTAACACTAGCCTTTTTATCCTCATGAGACCACATTCCAATTTTTTCCTTTTTAGATTTTTATAAGCCCATCTTTATGAAGGTGAAAGTCTTGGAGAACAGGTTTTCACTTAGTGTAGAGCCTGAACATTTATTATTCGTTTAGGCAGAGACGCTGTGACATTGATTATATACGCACGGGTGTTCTTCGGGATGGCTTTAATGTGCTAGCAATGTGAAAAGGCTGTTAATTAAAGAAGAAGCACTGTGGTATTTTTCACTTGGGAATCAGTTCCCAATAGAATGGTCATTTGCCACTTGCTAGCATATCCACAGATTAAAAGGTGACTAGCTCCAAGGGTTTGCCTTTCAGTCGTGCTGAAAGAAATCATTTGTGCCATTTGCAGATGGCTTTCATTTGTCAGAAGCGGTCACTTGCCATTTCTATTCTCAGGACAATTGTGGAAAAATAGCATGCCAGGGTAGACTCTATTTGTGCTCGCTTTCTAGCCGTTTAGTATAATTTAACTATCATGCTAATTGCTTCATTATGAAAACATTTATTTTTCCTTGATTTTAATACACCTCTCTTTCAAAATTGTTTCCTTACCATTTAAAGTGATTGCCCATCTAATTATCTCTTTAGCTGGCGGGGAGTGGGTAGGACCAAAGGAAGCAGGGTGGAAGGCAAGCTGGAGCTTGGTGAGTTCTGGCCAGAAACAAGGGAGCCTGAGTTTGTTTTCATCATCGGTCTTGCTTTGGGAATCAGTGAGTGAGGCTGTGAGGGGTGGGAGGTTGGGGACAATTGCTAAAAGTGTGGTGCAGCTGGCACTCTTCCCTTGAGGAAAACCATCCTTCATCTCCAAGGGTTCTTAGAGCTACGACTTTCCCTAATCACCACTAACTGTAAGGAAAGACACACGCCCCACATATAATGTTTTGTTTTTTTTTTTCCTTTTTAAAATAGTAAACCAAATTTGATGGCTTGAGTTCCTCTCCCTCCTAATTGGTTCAATCTTGTCACTGATGTTGCCTAACATGTATGCTGAGGCAGTGCATACCTTTATCTGATCCTTTCGGCACTCTTTAACTCTATGCCCTATAAATATTTCCTGAGTTAAAAATATAAGTTCACAAAGAATTTCCTGTTCCTTAGAAATGCTCTATCATTTTATAAATGTCCCTAGAATCTGCTTTTGTTACTGTGGGATGAAACTGAGCTAGAGGCCAAGTGATCAGACTCCAATCTATGTCCTCAATTCCCTGTTGGCCAACCCTGCCCAGGCTCAGGGCCACTTAGAAACTTAAGTTTCCTCAGTTGAAAAATGAAGAGGCTTAAGATCTCCTCCACACCCTAAATGAAAACGTCTATTTTAAAATATCAAAGCATAAAGATTTTAATAAAAGAAAAATGGTAAATAACCTGTGGCAGCATCTGAATTATTCATTTAAAAAATCCTCAGCTACAAAGTTTTCAAGCAACAAATAAAGCACAAATTCTAATTAATATCTCCATTAATTTAAGGGGTCTTAGTAATTTTAAATTTTGGAAAAGCAAACATAAGACTAATTATTTAATACTATAATAACATTAATTGCTAATTATTTATTAATAATAAGTCACAATCATTTAAGATCTATATATAATTAGCAGCATACCTTGCTTGAGACTCTCTCTCTCTCTCTGTCTCTCTATGAGGCTTACATCTATGTAACTAAACACTGTTATTCAGCAAATTATCTCCCTTTCCAAGACTGGACATTCAAATCTCTCTCTCTCTCTCTAGTACCCCTGGCTAGTTTAAGCTATATTTAAGCAGGATTTGGACTATAACTTTAATTAGGTCGATATGGCAAAAATTGTGATACCCTGGCTTTCATGCAAAGATCTATTCTCAAGGCACATGGTGGGGGAGGGGGTGTGTGGCTAAAAAAAAAAAAATAGACACTCAGTGTTTTCCCACAGATTTCTAAAAGGATGATTTGGAGATAGCCGAGGTTGACACTGAATATTTGAACTCAATCTCCATCTGAGTATTAAGGAATGTAAAAAAAAATATAGTTATTAACAATATTCTTCATTTCATCAAGGGTGATAGTAACAGCTAGAAAAATTATGTTTACCAACTACTGAGATAGTGCTTAGTGGTCTTGGTTTTGGAAAGGAACTTGTGAGTTTGGGATAAAAGTTACTGCATCCTATTTCAATTCCCCAGATCACACTGTGTTCCCAGTACCAAAAGGAAATTATGGCACTGGGGAACATTTCTATTTATCTCACTACATGGAGGAGCTGTTTTCTTCAGAAATAATTGATGTTTTTAAAAATCTGTTAATCACTACAAAATCAAAGCCAAGATCTAGCCTTCTCCTTCCAAATGGACAGGTCTCAAAAGAGAGCAGTAATAAATGTGTCTTATTCTGAATGAGAATTATACAACATAATAGCACAGAATGAAACTTTACACATTCAGTAGTTAATGATGTGGAAATGTTTAAAACAGGAGCAGAAAAAAGAAGCTCTTATGAGGGCTGGGGTTGTGGCTCAGTGATAGAGCACTTGCCTAGCATGCATAAGGCACTGGGCTCCATCACCAGCACCACATTAAGAAAAAAAAAAAAAAAAAAACAACTTAATAAACAAAATAAAGGTATGTGTCCATCTGCAACTTAAAATATTTTTTTAAAAGAAGCTCTTGTAAATGAACTATTTTTAAAACTAGCAGAAAATTAAAATTTTGTGGTTCAGTATTGCTATCTCCTAAAATTTGTACTTATAATACAAGAATTCTTCTTAAAAATACACAAAAAGTTAATACATTGGAGCTCTAGTAGTGAATCCCCAAGAAAATTTCTAAGAAATCTACAAAAAGTTTTGCTTTCTCTATAAGACAAATTCTAATATTTTGAGTAAGTTAAATGATTCATCATCTTTACTAACTACCTAACTGTGAACATTAATAAATTCTCCTGTTTTAATAACCCCGTGTAAGATGACTAAAAGTCTCAAGACAAAATTTAGACCAAAAACTCATGATATCTACAATGTTTATTTAGCATCTATTATGTATGAATTATCATTTTATTTAATCCTCACCACCAATGACCCTGTAGATGCTGTCACTTTCCTTCTTTTACAAATGAAGAGCCTAAAGCTTAGAGAGGTTAAGCTATTGTCAAAGGTCAAGTAGTAAGTGGCAAAGAAATGTCAATCTGTTTGGCGCCAAAGCCCATGTTATTAATTACTATAACACGATGCCTCTCTTACCAGGATAAAGGTTCTTAACCTGGTCAAAGTCCTGGGATGTCCATGGGGAGTACACCATTATACACAATTTCACCTCTCAAAGGGACAAGCAACCAAAGAAAGGTAAGAAACACTGTATGAGGGTGAACAAAACCAATATAGTTACATATATGTGTGTGTGTTTATTTATTTATTTAAAAGACAACTGTAAAAATATAGATTTAGGTTTAAAATATAGTAGTGACCTTTGGGGAAGAAAATAGCAAAAAATTTGGATTTTTAACACATATAAGAATGTAAAAGTATAAACGGTGTGATCCTGGGAGACCAAGAAAAGATTTGGGTTAAAAAAAAGATGGGCAGAAGAACTGCCCCTTTCAATGGAGTGTGGGTGGTTCAGGTGACCTGGTGAGCACTGTGCTCTTCATAGTGCCAAGTTCTAAAGCTACACTACTGATAAAGGGAGTGAGGGCTATCCCAATGGTGATAAGAATGGTAGCCAACAAGAATTGGAATGGATAAGAAAACCTGATAAGTGAGGATGATTTACAAGGTATGGGACATGTGGGCTGGAGAAGAAAATCCACAACAGAAGACCACTGTATTGATCAAGGAGAATAAGCTAGAACCAGAAGTTAGGAGTAGGTGGAATTCAACTTGGTCTATAATGTACTGGCTGCTAGACCACCTGCCAGAGTATCTGTAAACGTTTTTATTGCATTGGGATAAAGGTCTGAATAGAGAACCTTTAAATTTTCTTTATTTTAAATGAGCAAGTTGCATCACACAGGAGAATTTTATTATCATCTAAGGAGTCTGAGGAGATAAATTCACTACCAGCCAGAAGCAATGCTATAGTGCATGTTTGTAGATGCCTCAACAGAATAATTTTTAGGATGCTGACAAATTTCAAAGGTGTCTGCGAGAGATATAAGTATGTTCAAGAACTCTAGAAGTGCCAATATTATTGTAGATTTCTAGTTCACATACTGCAATGCAAAGGGTGCCTAGTTAAGTCCTTAATGAATGCTGGAGGGTGGGAATAAGAGGAACCTAAGAGCTCAGGAACAATGTGGCAGCATTCCTGTCTCCCCCAGACCATGATATAACCAGAGAGTCTGAGCCTACATTAATGCTACCCATGTCAACTCTTCCTGGGCCCGTGTAAGGGCTCTGTAAATACACATACACATTCATGACACTCCCCAACCCTTCCCACTTCACATACAAAAGAAAATCAAGTGCTCACTGTCATTTCTGAGGAAATTATTAAGCAGTTGGAAAAGAGGAAAACTATCCCAGGAATCTTGTGGTTGAGCCTCCAGTGCGGTATCCATATCTACTGTGAATAAAGCCCAAAATTTCTCTGCATGCTCAGCCAATAAATCAGGCCACCAGGCAAATGCCTATAAAAGGATAAAGAAATAAAGCAGAAACAGATAATTTGTTAGAAACACATGCAAACTCCTTAGCACTTGAACAAAAACAATGACAAAGAAAATGTAATAGTTTTAAAAGGTGAGAAAAAATTTTATAGATTCACATATTTAAACATTTAACACCGATGAATAAAATATGAAGTCTAAAAAAATTAAAATGTACAATGACAATGTTTATTGTTTTATAAAACAACTACATGTATAAGAGAATAAATGCAACTTAATGAATTATAAATTTATAATGTAAAACAAAACAAAATTCCTTTTATAATTTAAACATAACTACTATGAGTGTTTCGGTTTATTTGTTTCTAATAATTTCTTTTAGATATAAACATTAACATATTTGTCATCATAATCTTATAATAATTTGCTTTTATTTTACTTTTAATAACAGCAAAATACTCTGCTGTAGGGATATACTGTTATTTATTTAATCATTTTCCTAGCAAGACTGCTTTTTCCAAAGATTTGCAACTTTCAATGATACTGCTATAAATATCTTTAACTCTTTATGTTTAATAATAATTATTTCCTTATGATAAACTTCTAAAAATTACTGGATTAAAGGGCATTGTAGAGACTTACACATTGCAAAAGCTCTCCAGGAAAAATGTTTACTCCCATTATTTTTCCATACAGCAGCTGGTCATCATTTTATGAATCATTTAAAAATGTAAACAGGATCACACCATTTCTCTGCTTAAAACCCATTTTTAGCTTCCTAATGCACTTATTATAATAAAAATTAAAACCCTTAAATACCTTCCCCAAAATATTATCTCCCTGCTCCAGGTCTAAAATACACTTTTATAGTGAGGATTTCCCCACCCTCCAGATAACTAGTATCTTTATTTCATAGGACATGACTACATATGTGAATGTTTTATGTCTGTCTCTTAGACTATAAGAACAGTATGTGTATATATTCTATGTCACTTTCTACTCTGTTAGGAACTTTATTGTGCATTTTAGGTAATAGAAATAATCACTTTTAAAAATGTCTGCTGTTTTTTTTTTTTGAATGATAAAAAATATATATATTTTGTAATTTTTAGGGCCTGTTGATCACTAGTCAATACTTAAAAATAGAGGCAATTAAGATCTTATAGGGAAAAAAGATGATATGTAACATGCCATTTTTGGTTGAGGAAGGTGGTTATTTGATTGCATTTTTTTTTTAATTTTTTATTGTGGGTTGTTCAAAACATTACAAATTTCTTGACATATCATATTCCACACTTTGATTCAAGTGCGTTATGAACTCCCACCTTCACCCCATACACAGATTGCAGAATCACATCAGTTACACATCCATTGATTTACATATTGCCATACTAGTGTCTGTTGTGCTCCGCTGCCTTTCCCATCCTCCACCCTCCCCCCTCCCCACCTCTCCCCTCCCCTCCCCTCCTCTCTCTCTACCCCCTCCACTGTATAACCCTGAGGGTCTCCTTCCATTACCATGCAATTTCCCTTCTCTCTCCTTTTCCCTCCCACCTCTCATCCCTGTTAAATGTTAATCTTCTTCTCCTGCTCTTCTTCCCTACTCTGATCTTAGTTACTCTCCTTATATCAAAGAAGACATTTGGCATTTGTTTTTTAGGGATTGGCTAGCTTCACTTAGCATAATCTGCTCTAATGCCATCCATTTCCCTGTAAATTCTATGATTTTGTCATTTTTTAATGCAGAGTAATACTCCATTGTGTATAAATGCCACATTTTTTTTATCCATTCGTCTATTGAAGGGCATCTAGGTTGGTTCCACAGTCTTGCTATTGTGAACTGTGCTGCTATGAACATCGATGTAGCAGTGTCCCTGTAGCATGCTCTTTTTAGGTCTTTAGGGAATAGACCAAGAAGGGGAATAGCTGGGTCAAATGGTGGTTCCATTCCCAGCTTTCCAAGAAGTCTCCATACTGCTTTCCAAATTGGCTGCACCAATTTGCAGTCCCACCAGCAATGTACAAGTGTACCCTTTTCCCCACATCCTCGCCAGCACTTGTTGTTGTTTGACTTCATAATGGCTGCCAATCTTACTGGAGTGAGATGGTATCTTAGGGTGGTTTTGATTTGCATTTCTCTGACAGCTAGAGATGTTGAGCATTTTTTCATGTACTTGTTGATTGACTGTATGTAATGTCTGCTGTTTTGATGGGGGAAAATAATATTTAGCTTTTAGATAGTTCTTGAAAATAATGGGGACTTCTCTGGTTTCTGTTTTGCTTCACTTTGTGTCCCTCTAATTACAAAAGAGTTTAACAATTCTTCATACTATTAAGTACCATTGCTAATACTGTTCTTGCTGAATCGTTTTTCAGATCTTTCCCCATTTTTCTCTTGAGCTGTCATAACTTTTAACAATGTCATAATAATTTTAGGCAATGATCAATGTCATTTTAGGCAATGTCATAATCTTTTAACCAAATTACTAGAAAACATACGCACTTCTGTGATACAGATATTTTCATTATTCTCCCAATTAATTTTTTTCACTGAAAAAAAGATTTAAAATATTGGAAGAGCCCACATATATTTTCAAGCTTCATTTAATTTATTCAAGAATAAATTAAATAGAATAAATTAAATTATACAGGAAGAGACAAACAATAGAACAGTGGATTACAAAAATTTGATACACCATTTTTTAAAAAAACTTTTAAAATAAACATGGTCTTAAAGGCCATAATAATGATATATTAATAAAAATTGCCCCTTAACTAATTAGTAAATGGAAATAGAAGCAAAGGCTGACTTGAAGAAGAAATATGTAGTATAAATAATAGACTTGAGAGTTATGGTCATTTTAATGTCTAACTCAATGATAAGCATGTAAATATAAAAACTTGTTGGGAATGGTATGCCCCATGTACACTGAGCCTATTGTTCTTTGCAAGTATTATTTTTGGATATTTTTTGGTTAAATATTTACCAGGATAGATATCTGACAAAAATAAAAATAAAATGACATACATGATTTCATTTCTATATCTTGTTCCTGCCTTTGAGAGCTGTATGGGTGACCAAGAAAAGAACTTGAGATTCCTCATTGAATAGAGCAGTATAGAAACCCTAGTAAAAAATGCAGTATTGCAGAGAGACCTTTTCAAAATATCACTTTCGGTTCACAGCCAATACTTTTGTAGAAGGTTAAAATGAAGAAAATAACAGTCATGTTAGGTCAGGATTGTTTTAAGACTCTAAGGAAAATTTCCAAAGCTCATTTTAAAGCTAATTTGGAAATCAGAGCATGGGTGGGGAATAAAATATAACTTTAAAAAAAAAGACTCAAGGTTTAGCTATCAACTAAAAAATTTCATTATGTTTTGCAGAAGTACATACTTATATATCCAATTCACTCCTAATGAAGCTGTTCCTGATGAATATAAGCCAATCTATGATGAATGCCACTTGTTCAGATGATGCCTGGAGGAAGCTATTATCAATACTATTTCTTAAAATCAAAGCAAGAGTTGCAGTGACCCTGAGAACACCAGATCAGTTCTAAACCCATCCCTTCTGCCTGGTTGCCATCCCATTTGGTGGCAGTGATCCCACCCTAGGTTAGTAGCAAGAAGAGAGGCTGTATGATTTCCTTCCTAGGGTACCACTTCTTGGGAGATGGCAGAGGTTCAACAGCATCAGGGCTTCTTCAAGTAGGAGAAAACACTTCTGAGAAATGCATCTGTCAGTAGGACACCAATCAAAAGTTGTGATTATCCAGTTTAAAGCTACTGGCTCTAATGCTAAGTCACTAAACAGTGTAAATGTGATCACAGATGCAGTAGGCAATGCTTAATTTACTTAAGGAAATACAAGAGATAAATCTTGTATAATGAAAATAACATGTGGCAGGCTAATAATACTTTGAAAGCCTGGTCTGTTTATGAAATATAGTAAAAAATACTGGTAGGTAAGAATGAACACTTAACCTAGAAGTAAAGTACAAGCTTTTGAACAAATAGTGAGACTTGAGTAGTTGGAGGTAGGGTCATCAGTTCTCTGAGTGGATTTCTAAAAATTTTCTCATTTTCAAATTGGCAACAACAATACTTACCCTCACCTCCCCCAGAGTTTTTGATGTGAAAATCAAATCAACATGAAAATTCCTTGCTGTACAAATGTAAACAAATATTGCTATCAGTTATTACAAAAATGTGTTGAAATTCATACATAGATCTTATAACATGAGTTTATGTGTTTTAACAAATAATGTTCAATATCATGTGAATAGTTTAGAACAGCACCTGGCACATAGAAAAGTTTTATGAACACTGTCTGGTTTTATTCTTCAAACAACCCCTTCAGGTAGCTGATATAATTATCCTTATTTTATATATTAGCAACTTGCCAACATCTTATGATTGGTAGGTGAGAGGACAATGATTGAATCCAGATCAGCTGGAGTCTAGACAGCAAGATTTCTCAAACATATAACTTCTTCTTAAGTAACTACATATGGCACACTGGCTATTATCCATCTATCAATCATCCATGTTTAGCAGATCAGAACACTGATAACGTCCTTTGATTTCTTATAAGAAATATCTATTATGGTCTGATTTTTAAAAAATATTTTTTTTTCAGTTGTAGATGGACAAAATACCTTTATTTTGTTTATTTTTATGTGGTGCTGGGATAGAACCCAGTGCCTCAGTAAGTGCTCCATCACTGAGCCACAACCCCAGCCCATCTATTATGGTCTGATTTTTTTTAAATTTATTTTTTAGTTGTAGGTCGACACAATACCTTTATTTCATTTTTTTAATGTGTTGCTGAGGATCAAACCCAGTGCCTCACACATGCTAGGCAAAGGCTCTACCTCTGAGCCACAACCCTAGCCCTGATGGTCTGATTTTGAAAGTATAATTTTCTAGTTTCTCTGAAGTCTCAGGCTTTGGATTTCTTTTATCCTCAAATATAGTAAAAATATAGCGACTCTGGATGCTGAGACAAGAGGATTGCAAATTTGAGGTCAGCCTTAGTAACTTAACGAGGCCCTACCTCAAATTTTAAAAATATTTTTAAAAAGGGTTTGGAATATAGGTCAGTGATTAAGTGCCTCTGGGTTCAATCCCCAGTAATTCTCCCCCTGTAAAAATAAAACATGAAAGGGAAGGTAGCTGTATGAATGAGCAAAAACAATGAACCTAATTTTGAAACATATTTCATGCTACTTTCCCCTCCAAAATGAGATGAGTTTGAAATCCTAGAATTTGTAGATGATCCTAAAACTCTGGAAATAAGCAAGTGTCCAGGGTATATTCCACATAGACATACAAATACTCAGATGCAGTACAATGTGATGCTGGAAGGCCACATTCTAGGACTATTTAAAGTCTTTGAAGAGGTCAGTAGGATGGACTAAGACATTTTGGGTGAAAAACTACTATCAACCTAATTACTAGTTCTATTTATTTTTTACAATAGTTTTGATTTGCTGTATATTGATTATCTCCCTGAAAATTAGGTTCACATAAAATATAAAGAGCTGAAAATGTTTCAGAACATATGTAAGTATTGCTCTCACTCTTACATACTTAAAAATGAAATGCCAGGAATAAATTTGACCAAAGAGGTGAAAAATCTATACAAGGAAAACTATAAAACATTGATAACAGAAATTAAAGAAGACATAAAGAAATGGTAAGGCATCCTGTGTTCATGAATTGGGGAAACCAATATTATTAAAATTCCATAGTACCAAAGCCATCTATAGATTCAATGTAATCCCTATTGGAATGCCAATGGCTTTCTTCATGAAAAAAAAAATCCTAAAATTCATATGGAACTACAAAATACCCCAAATTGATAAAGCAATCTTGAGCAAAAAGAAAGCAGGAGTCACTGCACTGTTTGACTTTTAAAATACATTATGAAGCAATAGTAATTGTTATAACATGGTACTGGCATGAGAGAGGGGGGGAGAGGGAGAGAGGGGCAGATAGACCGACAAAAGGAATAGAATGAGAGCTTAGAACTAAATCACAAACCTACAGTTAACTCATCTTCAACAAAAGTGCTGAGAACACATTGAAGAAAGGGAAAGTTTTATTTTCCAATAAATAGTACTGGGAAAATTGGATATCCACATGCAGAAGAATGAAACTAGACCCATGTTTCTTATCAGTTTTTTTTTTTTAAACTCAAAATGTATTAATGACATAAATGTAAGATACAAAACTATTAGATAAAGCTATGGAGCTATAAGAAGAAAACATAGAGGAAACATTTCAGGACACTGGAATGGGCAAAGGTTTTTTTGATAATCCTTTAAAAAATTACAGAAAAAAAAGGCCAAAACTGACAAATGAGATTTTAACAAACTAAAAAGCTTTTGCACGGCAAAAGCAACAATCGAGGGAGTGAAGAGACAACTGACAGAATGGGAGAAAATAATTCAAACCGTATAACTGACAACTGGTTAATATACAGAATATACAAGGAAGTCAAACAGCTTTGTATTAAAAATAAATAATCTGATGGCAATAGACCTCAATAGGTATTCCTCACAGAAGACAAATGGATAACAGGTATATGAACAAATGTTCAACACCATTAATCACCAGGGGAATTCAAATCAAAACCAGATTGAAAACAAAAACAAAATCCCCACTCCCAGTTAGAATGGCTCTTAACACCAAGATAACAAATATTGGTAAAGATGTGGAGAAATGGGAACATTTGTACACTGTTAATGAGAAAATAAACTTGAGCAGCTATTATGGAAAACAGTATAAAGGTTCCTCAAAAACTGAAAACTATTATGAAATGTAGCAGTCCCACTACTGGGTAGTTTCCAAAGGAAATGACATTAGTCTGTCAAAAAGACACCTGCACCCCCATGTTCACTGCAGCATTGTACACAAAGCCAAGATAGGGAAACAACCAAAGTGTCCATCAACTAATGGATGGATCAAGGGAATGGAACATACACACAACAGGATATGAATCAGCTACAAAAAGGATGGAATCCTTTCATTTATGACAAGGATGGACTAGAAGTCGTTGTTAAGTGAAATAAGCCAGGCATAGAGAGGGAAACCCTGCATGAGCTCACTCATATGTGGAATCTGAAGAAGTGGATCTCATTGCAGCCAAGAGGTTGATCCATGGGCACTAAGGTATAGTTAGATAACAGAAAAGAGCTCTGGTGTGCTATTGCATAGTAGGGTGACTATACATAATGATAATGTAGTAAACATTTTTCAAAGAAGCTAGAAGAAAGAATTTGGATGTTTTCACCACAAAGCAATGACAAACATTTCAGGAGATAGATGTATTTACCCTGATTTTACATTACACAATGTGTTAATATATTGAGCTATCACATGATACATAATAAATATATCTAATGCTTATGTATCAGTTAAAAATAAAAAAAAATAATAAAAACACATAATAATTACTAAATTTTTAACAAACACCTTTGATAGAGCAAATTATGCCCTTGTAATTTCTTTGGAGAGTCCTGCAAATGGAGTTCTACTGTATACCCTCTCATTAGAAGTAGATAGTAAGTAGATTTCATTCATGGCCAATCTTTTGTATAATCGTTAGTTTGAACATATTCCCTAGTCATGAATGCCAGCGGAGAGAAATAAGGACATAAATTAGCAAAAACAAATGGAAAAAAATCAAATACCTTTTCTCTTTATGTTTGAATTCATTCAGAAGCTAAATTTGGTTCAAATACAGATGTGTCTGTTATTGAGTACATAAGCACAAATATGTGTGTTCATGCTTAAGTCTTCTTCCTGTTCCAGCTCTGCTGCTGGAGCAGCTTGGGACAGAGCCAGTTGAAGTACAGGATCAATCAGGGCTGGGGCTGTAGCTCAGTGGTAGAGTGTTTACCTAGAGATGAGTGAGGCACTGGGTTTGATCCTTAAAACCACATAAAAACAACAACAAAAAAAATTAAATTATTTTTTTTAAATCACCCATCTGCAGAGAACTGAGAGAAGTCTACACTGTACCTGCCAAATTACTCCCAAACCACCTTGACTATGGTGCTATCATATGGTGAATGACATTATATTTAAAATCTTTTAGGAACCCTAAATCAAAATTTTGCTATAACAATAAACACCCAAAGCAGAAATTTGAGCTGCGTTCATACTCATCTTGTTCCTTTTCTTGCCTGACTACTTATACTCTCAACACTCTGAGAATCCTGACATTTGCCAGAGAACAAGGGAGAAATGACAGAATGGAAGAGGATGGCTCCAGGCTGGCACTGGAATCCTCTCTGCGTTTTCATCTCTGCTATGATGCTGTGTGTCAAATCTGTCAGCAGAATCAGGCAGGATGACCACTCCAGCCATTCCACTTAAATGGGAAAAGCACAATGAGGTTTATTTGAAAATACCTGTGTCTAAAGTCTGGCCTAGGTTTTCTCCCAGTTACTAATCACCTGTGCATACCTGGCAAGTTGCTCAACCTTTCTGGATCTATTTTCTTGTTGGATAAATGATGTGTGTGGAGGGAGCATGCTGATGAGAGCCAACAGCTTCCCTAGTGGGCACTGGGACTCCCTAGCATTGTCAGAGTGAGTGGCTTTTAGATGCAAAGCTGTCAGATCAGTTTGCCTGAAGTTTCTGGTCAGACATGGTCTGACTGAAATGTAGAGACAGTCTAGAAGATTTTCTGGAAAGGAGCTTAAACCATCTAAGAAGGAAACATAAGAATTCTAAAGAAAACACTGAGAGGAGAGGTCGAGAGGCTTTCAGAGAGAAGGGAAAACTGCTTTCTAAAGTAAGTTACTGACAAAGATCCAAAGGACAGGAAGCCTGCTTAACGGAGAAATTGTTGAAGGACACAAACAACCTCTTAGCCCTGTCAAGTAAACTGCCACTGTGCAGAGAAGGAAAATGAAAAGAATGGAGCGACACACAGCCACTTGAAGTTCTCCTCAAAGGCAGATAAGTTAACCTCCCCCAAGGGAGGGGAGCCAGGTGCTCTTTCATGGAGGAAAGAAACTAGCTCAGTGTGGAGTGCAGTCCACCAATTCACTTTGGAAATGACTCTGGGGTTACACCAATTCACTCTCCAGTAGTGCTCAGATAAAAAGTTAGATCTGGTTTAAAGGATTGAAAAAAGACAGAAATCAAAGTCACAAACCCAAGCCAAAATATCAAAATCTGTTTTGTTGTGCTTTACTTAGATGGTCAGCAGTAATTATGCCCATGATTGTGACTAAGGTCCATTTACCAAGAGTGTAGCAAAGATTAAATTATGGCTGTTTAAAGAAAAAAACAGCTTTTAGTTCTAAGGAAAGGACTAAGTTAGCTTTAAAATTAGTAGCATCAGAGTGGGTCCTCTCTTAAATTCACATGAAAGAATTATACCATGCTAGAAGAACAGTGGAACCAATTTTACTCACCTCTCTTCCCTGAGGGATCCCAAGAATTTGGAAGCATAGTGGAATAGAAAAATGCCAGTGTTACAAAGCATTTTAAAAAGGAGACATGACAACAGTTCTGTATTTAAGCATTAAGTAGGATGATGTTATAAGTGTCTCTTTCAATTGTATTTTTTGTGGATTAAAAAATAAATAACATTTTAATTGTGTTTGATAGGTTATACTGCAGCATGCATTCTCAGAGACTGCACAGAGTATATTAAATAACATTTAATTTTTAATTTCTATAAATGGTATCTGAGGGACCTGTTTAGCTGACATATATACTGCATTTGGATTTTTTTTTTAATTTAGAAAGGCCCAGTACTCTGATGATAATGCCTTTTAACAAAAGACAAAGACAAAACATACATATATTTTATCACATAATCATTTTCATTGTAACATAGCAATGGTACTAGCTTAGAAAAGATCCTCCTGGGAATTCATTTCAAATTATTGAAGCAGCTGTTTCTTCAGTTTAAAATAAAATATCCATAACAAGTTCACACATGACAGATGCAAGCTAAAAACTAGATTCCACAGTGTGAGCTAAAAGCAGATGTTTTGAATGATCATATTTATAACCAGATACAATAAATCTTAGTTACCTATGGTAAGTTTTCATGAATCCTCTTTTCCAAGAATTTGCTTAAAATATAGATCCTGTAGTTTCTTGAATTTTTGGATCTAGATATAAATACTCTGTAGATTCATATATATCTGGTCTTTTCCCCTCTTGTTCATTCTTGTGCTTCCTCCAGAATAAAGCACTATTAGGGCACTGAAGTTTATTACATTTATTCGGTCCTATTCATTTCCCCCACCAGAAGCAAAAGTCAGGAAATCATTTTGTTTTTGTAAATAAACACACAATCATTAGAAAGGCTTAGAATATAAGCTGTTTGCATGGAGAAAAAACACTCCAGAACTGTAATGAATATTAATATGGAATTAGAACTTTAGAATCATAAACAATGAAGTTTAATGAAAATTTAAAGTTTGATGATCAGAGGAGAATAATCAACTATAATTATGAATGTTTGCTATTTGATTTTCCCTTAAAACTTATCACAGATTATCCTTTTTAATTTTGATTAACTTACACTTCTAAACTAAAGTGATCACAGCATGGGGTCAAAGCAAACAATTTGGCCTCACAAGATGGGATTGTGTTCCAGCTTTGCTTAATAATTTTTCTTTTCTTTTCTTTCTTTTTTTTTTTTGGTGATACCGGGGGATGGAACCCAGAGGCACTGAGTTTTTATATCCCCAGCCCTTTTTAAAAAGTCTTTTATTTTGAGACAGTTCTCATTAAGTTGCTGAGGCTGCCCTCAAACTCACAATCCTTCTGCCTCAGCCTCCAGAGTCACTCTTCCATCCAGTTTCATTATATTCTTTTAGGCATTTTGAGACAGATTCTGTAAGTTCTTCTAAGATTGTTTTCAGAAATAGATATGAAATTGTATACATATACAACTATAGTATATGTATGCTTTATGATGTATAGAAATTATATTTGTGGGAAATTCACATATGCTCTCAGTTTTCTCAAGGTGAATGGCTAGCTGTGTATCACTGGGCTACTTTCTCAGTACTTCTGCCACTATGAGAGAGCCTTCCTTATAGCTTTAAACCAGTCATCACCTCCAAATGATGCTCTTCATTCTGCTGTAAGACTTCTATGCAGAGCTCTGCTAGATGAAGAACCTCTTCCAGCTTCCTAGCAGGAGTTGCCTGGTTCATGGTCTCTACATAAAAAAGAAAAAACAAAAACATAATGTTACCTTGAAAAATACAAAGGGAAACATATTCTAAGATGTAATGATGAGGCTGCAGTATTGAAATAGAATGAGAAAGCATACTTTTGAGAAATAAGGGATGCAAGAAACACAATTGAATACATTATATTTTAAAAACCCAGTTCACCAGATTGTAGAAAATATTTCACCCACAAAGCAATCACAGGGATCTGTAAGTGCTTTGCCATTTAGTACATAAGAACTAACAGGTGCAACAGCACATTAGATGCTCAACTTCTGCAACAAACAAGTTATAATTCTCCTCAAGGTCAGAAACACAAAGAGAGCAGATACCACAGTCTTTTCCTCTCTCTGTATTGTATTATCAATTCAATACCATTCTCACGAGATGAGTCATTCCTGGCATTAGCAAAACCCAGGCTTTTTTGTTGCTATTTAAATTCCCAGCTTGAATGTCTATAGTTCACATTGATCTTAAATTCAAGAAGTACAAAGTCACCTAAAACAACTCTGACAGCCTGCAATTAACTGATTTCCTCTCCTGCTTCCCTGACACCATCCCACCCCACCTTCCAACTGTCAGGGGCAGGGGGATGGGGAAGGGCAGAAGCATTCTTTGAAGTTGAAAGTTCTTTCAGCATTAAGCCAAACTGGTGTAAAAAAGGACAGGCCACAATAAGATTAAGTATATGTACCTGAAATTCAGCAAAAGAGAAGGCAAAGTAGATGATTTCAAAGTACATCAAACTGGCAGAAATTAGATGTGCCCAGTGTAATGAAACAGTTTCAAGATTGAATACAAAGAACAGAATATTCAGTTAATAAAGATGAACCATTGTCTTATTCATTTTGTGTCGCTATAATAGAATACCTGATACTGGGTACTATAAAGAAAAGAGGTATATTTAGTTCATAGTTTTGAAGGCTTAAAGTCCAAGATTGGGTAGCCCTGTTTGGCCTCTAGTGAAAGCCTTTCTGGGTACACTATGATGTAGTGTACCCAGAAAAGATTACATGCAGAAAGAAACCAGTGTGTAGGGTTGCCTTGCTTTATAACAACCCACTCTTTTGAGAACTGATTCCAAGAACTAAGAGATCATTAATTCCTTCTGAGGCTGCTGTCACCATGATCCAATCACTGCACACTCATCTCTTAAAGATCTCACCACCTCAATGCTGCCATACTGGAGCCCAAGCTCCCTGCACATGAAACTTAGGGGGACATTTTCAGACCGTATCTAACAAGCCATACCCACTCTGTCTTAGTCTCATGGGCTCCATGAATCCTCTCTGTCCCATTAAAAAGACTGTATGGAGGGGAAATGAATTTTTCAGAAAAAGAATTTATTCTTTGGACCTTAGGAACCACATTTTTCTTTTCTTGTTTTTTTTTTTTCTTCCTGCAATAGATCTTTCCCCTCAATTTAATTCTCCTTTAAAATTCAGCCTTAAATTTTGAAGATTCTTGCATTTGCTCTGACCTAATTTGTTCTCAAGGGACACATTGTGATTCAGTGAAACACTACTTATGGTTGATGTTGGTCAGACAGTGTGGTGCATCTGGGATTTGTATCCCTGAATCTCCAAACCATGTACACATCCTACTAAATTCTCCTGCAAGATGGAGAGCCACAGCTCTTCTATGACAGGGATCAGAGAACATAATGGTTCTTTAGGAGAATCAGCCTTTCAGACACCAATTAGTTGAGTGTGCCTATAATTCTCTTAGCTGTGAGGAGTAGAAAGAAATATCACCAAGACCACAGCTTTCTAGGGCAGGGTTGGGAAACTGCAGAGGATTGCACTCACACCTGCTAAAGGAATATTCCAATAGATCTGGATTAAACAACTGAAGGCAGTATGCTCTGGCCTTCAGTGTTTCTCAGTTTGGAATACCATAATTAACTAACAAATCAAAATGGATTCATGATTTAGTATTTCTGCCCAGCCATAAATTGCTTCTGAAAACACCTTTTTGTGGAAATCTCTTATGAAAAATCTGAGTTACAGTTGCCTTAGAGGACACTATGTAGAGCTGCCTTGGTTCAGTGTAGCAGAATTGCAATTCTTTATTTCCCCCCCAAAATGCTATGTCCTCTTACTTCCAGGTCAATTTACTTTATTTTTTAGTTGACAGTAGTATAAGATGTGCCCTGATCTCAAAGCAAAACCCAGAAGCCAACTTTAAGTATCCTTAGACATCAACTATAAAATTCTCCATCTCTTCCAAGGACATATCAACATCTTCAAACAACGGGGAGGTCAAGGGGGCTCATGACTTAGCACCACCACCTGTTCCACTTGGGGGAGGCTCCGGCTTTTTAATCAAGAAAACAAGATCCTCAAGAAAAGTTTGGGAACATATGAAGCAAACATATGGGTGATGAGAGAAATGGGAGATGACTGCAGAAAGCAAGTGGGCTTGGGGTGACATCAGAGGGAAGATAAGTCACAAAGGAGTAACAGATGACTTGGGTAAGAAGAAGGAGGGTTTCTAGAGAAGAGGAACTGTATGACAGATGAGGCGCATTGTAGAGGGAGGAGAAGATGACAACAGGTACAAATGTTACAGTTCCTTGAAAGCCACTGTCAGGCATCACCTGCCACTTCCCATATGTTAGCCCACTGTTTTTCCTAATATCTTTTTTTAAAATCAATATAAATAACAGATAAGGACACACGTATAACAGAGATGAAATGCAACAGCTAAAAAGTAGTGAAAGGAAGACTTGAATTTCATGTGGCTTCTAATTGCTATGTCTTGTATTTACCTGGCTAGAGCAAGAATGTGCTGGGGAATAATGGGTGACCATGGTAGGCTTTAAGTAAGACTGGATGATTCTATTAATATATAGCTTAGTACAAATGTTTCTTAGCGGGGCCTCAGAATAAATAAAATTTTAGAAAAACATACTTGGTGTTGTGTGCAACAAGGCTCAGTGAGGTTATGTAGTATGGACCCTGGATGGGACCCCAACCGGTAGAGTGACAGGGGATGAAGGAGAAGGCAAAGATGCAAGAGACACTTTGAGGGAAGGATCAAAGTCATCCACAGATAGTCTTGAAGATTTCTTCAAGCTTAGAGAATCTATGCTGCTTATAAATTCTGGGCTATATCTACTGACTTTTATTATGTTAACATATTTACATATGTACACAATTTGTTTTTCACAAGGAGGGGTAAAGATGAAAGAATGAAAGAAAAATTTTATGTCATAAAAGAGGATCTTGTTTTTCACATACTTTAGCACATTGTTGACCAAATCCTCACACCCAATTTGAAACTTAAGGAATCAAGACTCTCATTACAGAGTCTCAGAGAGGCTGAAGCAGGTGACCAAGGTCATGCAGCTGCTGCCTAGGATGAGACTAAAATCTTACCTCTCAATGACTTGAGTTCTTTTTCATTTTCAATTCTCTAACAGGAATGACACACACATACCATCTCCTTAGCCACAACTAGGCAAAAATGGGAAAAAATTACAGAAACAATCTCAAAACTTATTTCTGTTTATGTATGAATGTTTCAAAACCATCTTTTTACATTTGATGTTATCTTAAATAAAAACTCTGGTGCATACTCCGTGTCCTAGGTGAAACTCAACTATAGTCTAAAACATTTTATTCCTCCTAGATTAGGTTTGCTGAGAGGATTAAAACTTTGTACTTGAATGTAATGGCCACTCTAGTACTTTAAATAAATAGTATTTTTATCACCCCTGGTGCTCATCATTTGACTACATCCAAGAAATCTAAAGCATTCCATAGTCGGGACTCTATTAGATAACAAGGTTATAGATAGCTCCATTCAAAAACTGATGCTATGAATATTTGAGAATTTCTCCTTAAGGTATTTTCTTTTGCTCTTTTAGTAACATTTCCATGGCATTACAGATGTTCTCTATATTCTTCAGGTTTCACACCAAGTTGCTGATTGTTGTAATACATTTCAAATAGTGACATTTAAAACAAATATGCCCAAAGCAGCAAGGTTTCATGATGAATTTCAATGCATTGCTCTTGGCTATGATCTTTTTTTCATTCTAAAACATTTTTAGTTTTCTATGATAACACTCATTGGCTCCCTAAAGCAATTCCTTTTAATTATACCTCTGTACATTTAAGAAGAGATCCCACTGGGGAAAAGGGAGAGAAGTGAGAATGTGTAGAGGACAGATTGTCTGCTTTGTTTTGGTAGGCTTTAGTTCTGCTCCAAGGCTTCAGAGAGGTGCAGGCTCCCAGCACATTCTCCTTGGCTGCCTCCCTTGCTGTAATTTCCTGTCAAGGTCCTCAGTGATGGATGCAAGATAATGCTCCTTGTGAAGGTTGCAAGGGGCGTGGGAAGATGACCAGTGAGATCACTTCAGTTCTTTTTTCTTCATGTTATAACGTGTAGAAATTTGTAATGCTTTTGACCTTAACTAAAAATATTTAGTTGACAAAGTTTGCATACCTTTAAAGTATGCATTATGATTTGATGTACTTTTTATTATGTAATAATTATCACAAATTAATTTTGATGAGAGATTTTAAGTGTTCTCAACACATATGCACAATGATCTTAACTTTTTATAGACTGCATCTGTACTTGTACTAAATAAGAAACAACATCTCAAGATGGCACTGACTGAAGGATTATACAATAATCCCACCCTAACGTGGCCCTGTCTTCTTTCCTTTCTTGCATGCAGGACATGATGATTTTCATGGGGAATATAAAAAAGTAATTCCTGCATTTGTATTCAGATTTCTAGTTTGGTTTTTCAACTGCCCAGATTTTGTGCCTTTGAATTTAATCAATGAATATTTATTTCATTTAAGGGGCTGTACTAGCAACTGAGTGGATACAGTGATGAACAAGATGAGATTTCTGACTTAAATGAATCTATATATCTCTCTCCATAATCAGACTTTATAGTAGAATATGGAACATACCACCCATTTTTGGCCCATATGAGGAAATTCTGTAATGAAGTCTGAACAGAGGGCCAATTAAATGCACTCAGCGTGCAATCACAGGGATTTTAGCTTGTAAGAAGTAAGACCAAAGATGAATCAACAGGAAGGCTTTAAATTGCTCATGCATATCCTGTGGAGTTCTTCAGAAAGAAATTATTTTAGTGGGTGAGTGTTTGAGTTTAGAAAGCGATCAGCAGTCCAACACAAAGTCTTTCCCTTTTTCATTCCTCACATGCAAAGAAAAACTTACTCCCTGTTGCTTCTTCCTCCCAACAAAAATCATATAGATGAGGAGAAATCCCTGGCATGATATAGCTGAGATGAGAGACATGAAAGATTTAAGGGGGACTGTAGGTTAGCTGGGCAGGGTGATATACACCTGTAGTTTCATCAATCCAAGAGGCTGAGGCAGAAGGATCACAAGTACAAGGCTAGCCTCAGCAACTTAGCGAGGCCCCTTCTCAAAATAAAAAGGAGTGGGGATATAGCTGTATGATAAAACACCCTTGGGTTCAATCTCAAGTATTATAAATAGATAGATAGATAGATAGATAGATAGATAAATAAGGACTCTAGGAATAACTTTGGAAGAAGTGTGAAAGAGGAGAAGGACATAAGGAAAATGATCACTATATAGTGAGGGGGTTAAAAGCAGGACTTCCTTTTGGAAAGAGATATTGCAATATGGAAGCATTAACCTGGGACACACTCTGAGCCATAAGCAGTCAGGTTTCTCCTTGACAGGTCAAAAAGAAGAAGGAAGTTGGGCCAAGGATGTGGCATCTGATTTCTTCTACCTGACATCCTCAAGATCATCCAGTGGCAGAGACTGTCAGCTGCTTGTCTGTGGACTGCTTATCTACCTACCCACAGATTACAGCTAAGAAAAGGAGGAATGAATCCCCTCCTCTTCCTCCAGTCTTCAGTGAACTGCATATGCTGCTCGGGGCAAATAAGCAATTTGCTCAAACTAGAGATAACAGAAAAGACAGGGTCTTAGCTATCTCCTCTGTGTAAGCTGCCTTCTGTCTATTCAGAAGCCATAGTCCCTTTAGGCCTCGTTTGCTGGCTCAGGCAATATTTCCTGGCTCCCTAGTCTGGATCCTAACTCTTTTCTAGTACTACTGCTTATTCATTTGTGTGATCCACACAGATGGCTCAGTTGGAAAGTCTAAATTCTCATTTAGGTTTTCTTATCCATCCTCCAGCTCCAGACAAAGCAACCTGGGGTAAGTGATATGGTGCCAGAGCCAAGGGCAGCCAGGCTCCCAGGAGTCTTTTCCTGGCCAGATCTTAATACTCATGAGCCTTCTTATCCCAAGAGGGAAGGAGGGCAGGTAATCAGACACTTTCTTCCCATTAAACCAAACTATTCCCTCCCCTGCCACCTGTCTATGATTTCTTTACAACTTGTGACTAGGTTAGATGATTTTGGGGGAACTTCCTGTATTTATTGACCTAGAGGGAACAGTATATAGCTTGCTAAGAAGACTGCTCCAAAAATCTGGGGGAGAGGCACTTCCTAAAACTCAACAGGGAATAAATACATTTGCTACGTTAACTGTGACTGATGAAAGAGAAGCAGGCCTCACTGATACTTTCTCTCACTGCACCCTAAATGATACCATGGTTCTATGAGTGCTGGGATATATATTGCTTTCATCAATGAATGGGGTATCTTCAGTATACATTTGCGGTTCTCAACTTCAGCGTGAATCAGAACCACCTGGAGGACTTGCTAAAGCACAAATTGCCTGGCATCACCTCCAGAGTTTCTGATTCAGCCTTCTTGGGTGAGACCCAAGAATTCGCATTTCAAATAAGTTGCCAGGTGATGTTCATGATGCTGGTCTAGAAAATGCACTTTGAGAAATATTAATGCTTAATGAAAAACAGAAGTAAAAACAAAGGTGACCTATGAAGACTTTATTCTTTAATGGAAATCAAGTTAGATCTTCGTAAAAACCTTATTTTAGGTATAAGATGACTGCAGATTCTGAATGAATTTCACATTTCTGTAGGGTTATCCAGATAGGATGTTGTTCCTACTTGGGCAATCCTATATGTATGAATGAACATAATTAATCTAAGATGGCAAGGCCTCCTGCAGTTTTTCAGAATCCAAGAGAATACTAATGTCACAGTTGTTTGAAAACAATAATTCTGTGGCTTTACTTCCACAGAGCCCTTTGGGACCAACTCATTTAATGACCCTGTCATTTAAAGCAACAGTTTCACTTAATATCTCCTTGGAATTAGCCATGCTAATGACACAGTGCTTTGCAATAATTGTTCTGTGGTCACAGTCACATTAACTACTTCACCAGGATTATCTTTCACATCAATAAATTCATTTTTAAGTCAATGGCCAACTGTGGAATAAAGGAGAATTTGCCACTGCAGTGTAGGCCTTTGGCAGCTGTACTGGGTCTAAACTGAGCAATCTCCATAAGACAACAGTAAGTAGTGACCCATGACTGACATGTGTCAACATATATGTGAGGTGAAAGTCAGTGACTGTGTGAAACTTTCTTTGGCAGGGAATTAGAAGCACATTTCCCTCTTAAGACTGTAAAATAAGGGATGATGGTGATAGAATTACACAGAAAAGATTACATGTGCCTACATATACAGAAATTAATATCCGTTTTATCTTTTGTTACAGACTTTTACAGTTACCTGACTTACAAGATATCCTGATTTGAGTTTTATTAAAGTTGTCTGTTTATTTGAGATCCTACTTCTCTCCAAGTCTGCAAAGCAGAAAATGGAAAATGTATCTCCTCAGTGTTGCTGGCTGCAAAGACTAAGAGGCCTGAAGGAGAAGAAAAAAAATCTATCTGTATACTTAGTTTTCTCTAGTTAGTTTTGAAAAAAAAAAAACAAAAAAACAAAACAGGTTGTATGATTCTAATGATAGCACACAATTTTCTACTGTGACTGCTAACTAATTTCATGACCAAAGTTTTTAAAAACTGGTCTTACACATGTGTATGAACACACACATTCCATAGCTGAAACGGGTAAGTGGTCCCTTCCCTTGTATGTTGCTCTTTGTACATACTTGCAGCCATTTCTCCCAAACATAACTCAAATTCAGGCAATGAAAATTACCAGAGTCATCTAAGTGCCTCCCATGCCAATACCACTCATTAAATTCTTAAGGTCCATAGCATTTTTATCTCATGCCTATTTTTTTCTTGCTTTCTAATTGTGTTTACCTAAGATATCTTTTCTATTTCATCTGTCATATTCTGCATACAAGGAACACTTCTATACTCACATCCTCCCCTGCCCCTAACCCTCTTTAATTCACATTTTCATATTCAAGTAGAACCATGGGGAATACAGTCTCAGAAATGTGAGCGAGGCTATGGGGAAGATGGTCAGTTAAGGAGTGGGCACTGGGAAAGGTAAAAGCAACTCCAGAGGGCTGCTTGCCAGTTGGGAAGCCAGCTGAAGGAGAAGTAAAGAGAACCTTTCTAGAAACAGCAACCAGAGGATGAAAGACACCCTTTGAAAAAGATTTGAAGCTTTGGAGGGTATGAAATTGGTCAAAAGATCTTGATGTCTGTATATATGTCTTTGTTTCCTCTGATATATGATCAAGGTCACCGAGGGCAGCCAAGTCATGATTTAGATAACACATTTCATGCTAACATTTGGGTCAAGACTCCCAGTTAGATAAGCATATAGACCAGGTATAGAGAATAGGGTTGGAATTAGTGTCATTTAGAGTATTTCTATAACTTTAACATCTTGGGTCTGACAATCACTGTGAGCATACGTGTATGCTTTGTTGCCTTATGGATATTTAAGAAGTTTCCTCTTTGGAGTTAAAAAATACATATATATGCATTTATATTAAAATATATATTCAATCAGGCCTTTTAATTTGGTGCTTGAATCTTATCTTTAGCCTGTAAATAATGAATCCTTCCTTCCTTAATATCCAAAATATAATTCAAATTCAGGCACTGGATTTAAAACTATGTTTTCATCTGTGCAGACTTTGAGCACTTATAAACTCTGTTAAGAAAGTGGTAGAAACCTGTCAGTTTGCATTACTCTGATTTCATACAATTGGAAAAGACTTTTTAATACATCTAAACTACTCAGATTAACAAGGTGCTACAGGAGCCATGCTGCTATATGTCACTTGGTTTACCTGTTGACACATGTTAGTAAATAAACGAGGGGTCACCAATCAGTTGTTTTCAAGCTCTGGCTCTAGAGAATGATAAATTCTGCAAAACTGCTTGTGAAACTAAGGAGGCTTGTTATGTCAAGACCACATTTATCTGTGAGTCACATTCCGTATTGAAGTAGAAAATAAAAATAAAAAACCACATGATACACTGTCAAGTGAGCTGAGCAAACTGACATCCTTTTTGAGACCTTTTAGGAAGCAGGTGTTGAACACTTGTAATGAGATTTCCATGCATTTTCAAAGAAAGGAGCAAGGATTCTAGCAAGAGCTGTCACAGATCATGGTGTCACAGATCATGGCTGAGGGAATAATTCCTGGCAAGGAGTACAGTGAAGGAAACATTATACAAATGTTTTGTTTTCTCAGGGGTGCTTATGTTCTCATGCAGAATTTTTACAGAAGACCACTATTCATCAGAGATGATTTTTTTTGAAGAATATAATTTTTCTAGATCTCGGAGAAACAGCAACATATTCATTTAAGTATTTTCAACTTATTATGTGTACTAAGTAAGTAAGTTAAAACAATTCTGTTTTTTGACTCAGATATAAGACAAAATTGGAAAACCATCTAAGAAGTGAGAAGGTAAAAATAACACTTGGTGGGTATTCAAGGAAAAATGCTAGATTTAGAGTGTTAGGTATTTCTTTCATTATACTGAGATCTAATTGGAGATCAAGATTCCATCTTACTGGAGATCAAGATTCCATAAGAGAGGAAGCCAGATTCTTTTTTACCCATTACACAGGCCCACCTTTCAAACAGCACCTCCTAAGCAGCCTACCAATCCCCACCCTGATCTGAGTCTCTCCTTTACATGGATGAATCCCTCCAGTCTTCAGAGACACAGAGGTCTGACTCTATATTCCTGTTCTGCCTGATCATAGGCTTTATAACTTGTTCTTAGTATCTTGTAAGACAGGACTCCAAAACTTTTGTTTTGGAGTTAACTTACTCTTTCCATCTTATGATTCATGTATTTTTTATTCCTTTTATGTTATTCAAGATTCTCAGAGCTAGGGTAGTGTATGTACTTGTTCCTAATCCTAGAGGGAAAGTCTCCAAATGTTCTCCTTTATGTAAAATATTCATGTTTGATCTTTCTCTGTAAATTTTATAAAGTTACGGAAGTCTCCTTTTTATGTTGATAACAGTAAAAGTTTTAACCAGATGTAAGTGTTTGGACTGTTTTACATATTTTATTTGAATCTGTTGAACTAATTTTGGTTTTCCTTTGAATTTGTTTGTTTTCTGATATAAAACAACTTTTTCATTCCTAGGATGAATTCCATTGACTCATTTTTCCAATGCAGTGCTGGATATTGTGAGTTAATATTATATTTAGGAATTTTGCATATTTGCTCATAATAAAATAGATCCATGATAATTCTCTTGTTCTATTGTCTTGACAGGTTTGGAATAGGGTGATATTACTTGTTGCAATGAACTAGGCAGCTTTCATTCTTTTCCCATTTTATGGAACTTATTTTGAATAGGAATGATTTGTTTCTTAGGTTGGGTAGAACTCACCTCCAAAAGTAACTTGCCTTAGAGATTTAGGGAGGGCAGGTCTTTCACAACTATTTCAATTTTTTAAAAGCTTGTTGGCCTGTTTGAGTTTTGTTTCTTGTGATTTTTAGATAAATGTTTTTTCAAGAAATGTTTCAATTTCAACCAGACTTTCAATTTTTGTACTTGCTCACAATATTCCTTCATGGTTGCCTGCCTCCTGTATCTAGTTGTTTCCCTTGTATACTGCATTTGTATCTCTTTCCTCCTGAGTCTGCTGGAAGTTGAACTTACTCTACTTCTACTCTGTGTACCACTTAGCTTTCCTTTTATGTTTTATACCACGTTCTCCTTTCCTGCAGTCCTCATTCTGATTTCCCAGGTTGCCTACAAAGTCTTCAGCTATATTCATCCTTATCTTTCTTACAACCATATTATTTTTATACCCAATATTTCACGACTTCTTGTTCCTGTATCAAATTGCTCGTACCATCCTGTGTCCCCTTGAGATATCACACTCACTATAAATATTAGCTTCATCGATTCCAATGGTACACACCATTTCATTTACTGTCTTTTGGAGGAGTTGTACTCCTCAGGAATCTAATTATTGTGACATGAGAGCTCAGCTCTCTTGAAGGGATTGAGAAAGAGAAGACAGGTGGTGCTTGACCATGTCCCTTACAGGGAGACCGAGGTGAGAGTTTGGGAACCCCAAGCAATACAAAACTAAGTACAGATTATTTCCTCTTTTACCAATCCATTAGGCAAATCCAGTAGACAGGGATTCACCTTTAATCTGTTGTATTCAAAGCAGGAGCCATCGGTCAACAGTCTCTTTGGGCTGCAATCCTTTAGGCTTGGGGTCTGAATGGCAGAGGAGAGGAAGGGAAACTTACTCAGCCCATTCTAGCTTTCATTGACATCTCACTCTCTTAATATACTCTCAGGTATTAGTGACCTGGCTTATTGCTTCCAATTCTAATGGCAAGAGGTAAGGGGCACTGCTTGTCTCAAGCCAATGCAAGGGAGAGGTAGGAATGGAACTTAAATGCTTCCCTCCCTCCCTGTCACCCTCTAGGCTTGCGTGACTCTCCCACCAGGCAGATCAGCAAGATTGGAAGACATGCTTCTGTGACACGAGAAGTCAAGTGAGTGAAATAAAGGTGAGAGTACATACTACTCTTTGGATAGTAGCTAGAAGATGGTGTAGAGCCCAAAGCAAGCATATTTTAGGGTGATACCATGGTTATGGATGAAAAAGAAAAATCTAGAAAAAAGAACCACAGCCACTGGAGAAAGAAGAGATGCATAATGAAGTAAAATCTTCAGAAAGAAGTAGGTTGAATGGAGATCAACACCACAGGAGACTGCATTGGTTTTGAAGAGGAAGAAACCTCACTCTCTAGATTCAGGGAACAGGAGACATGGGTAGGTGTGGAGGCTGATATGTTTGTAGGGAAACAGCCAGAAAGCTGAAGCCTACCTTCAGGAGGTGTCCTTCCTCAAACATCCTAACATTTGTGTCATTAAAACTTAAAATCAAGTTCCTGTGACAGTGTGACCCGAAAGAGGACATCATTCAAGAATAACTCAAGTTTTTGATTTTTATCCATGGGATTATCCATGACCAGCAGTGACTGAGGGTACCCTTATCTATTACAACTCACACTGGATGATAAATAATTTTTAAAAATAAATAGAATTCTGTTAGAAAAGAAAGGACAGGATGGATGACTCATAGACAGCAACTGTGGATCAAGGAAAAGTGTCATTGTTGGGGTCACAGAACACCTCCGCAGAGGCATGACAAATCAGTCAGTGCTGGTGAGATTCATTCCAATTTAAGGGGTGGAAAGCCTAAAGCAGAGGGCAGTGTGAAGGGTTGTCAGCAGTTTTAAACAGAGTAACACATATTATTGCTTTCCTAGAATCACACTCAGATGAAGCAGGAAGGATGTTTAAGGGAGGCATCTCAGAACCCACTGGAGAGCAGAGAGGCACTTGTCCTTAAGCATCTCCTTGTTTTGTGTGAGGTTGGCAGAGCCCTCTTCTTTCCTTTAGTCCTTTCATTTGGGCAATTGGTGAGTGCAGAGGTCCTGATCATGGTGCCTTCAGTGTGCAAGGGTGCTTCTCAGGTCCTCGCCTGACTTTTCACTTGGCTGACTACCTGAATATGCACCGAGAAGCTGGATGCTTCCCAGCAGACTTTCCCCTGTATGACACGAACTGAGGGTGCACACAGAGCTTTAGCCTTGTCAGACTGAGCAAATAATGTCTTCATTCGCCCCTTTAGTCAATAATCCTTGCAGTCCTGCTTATTATTCCCCTCAAACATCGTTGGATGCATAGGAATTAATCTGTCAACATTGTGATGAGCTAATTAATTAGTGTGAACACAAATTACATAGTGTGGGATTATTTTCCTGTGTGGTTAGTGAGTAGAGGGAGAAATGTTGAGGCAAACACACATGGTAGGAGTCCTCATTCATTGCAGATCAGATGAGGAAAAGACCAAGTGAATACTTTTGTACTACTTAAAGGGGATTATGTTCTCCACATTTTCTTATCTGTATGTTAAACAGAAAAAGAACAATCATGTCATCAGGGAGCAGTATAAAAGACATTCAATTCAATATATTGATAAAAAACCATATTGTTAAATGTAGTTTAAAATTAACATTTCCATTATATCATATTAGATGATGGAATCAAAGTAACTTATGACTATCAGAAAAAATTCATCTTCTTAGGTAATTTAAATATTCCACTGACCTTTTGAACAACACCCACATCTTATATATAATACAAAAATAAATTTCAGTTGGTCTTTTATCCAGATGATCACAGAAATTTAAATCGGTATAGCTCAATGAGCTTTTATAATAAATACACATATGCAGTATTTACTAACTAAAAACTCTGACTGAAAGGATTTTCTCAAATATGCTAAAGAACAAAAAAAAAAATCAGTAATTGTCTTCATTGTCTTAAAGTCAATTTGTATCTACTGTTCTGTCCCTAATCAGCAGGTGATTTGGAAATAGTCATTTTACTTTGTGAGCAAGGTCCCATTGTCCATACCACACTATCAAAAACATTGGGTGGGAATTCTTTGACAGCCTGTTGCTTTCTTTTGGGTGAGAATTCAATTTCCTTCAATATACCAAGTATTTTCTGGAAGGAGTTGTCCATGTTTATGGGAACTATACAATTTGGGTCTATCATTTAGATGTTAGAAACCATAGTTCATGGTGACATATAATACTCAAACAATTTAAAACAAATTCATAAGCAAACACATAAAACTTCTTTGAGAGAAAACTATTTTGTTATCTTTGAAATATTAGCAAGAGGGACTGGGGCTATGGCTCAGTGGCAGAGTGCTTGCCTAGCATGTGTGAGGTACTGGGTTCAATTCTCAGCACTGCATATAAATAAATAAGGTCCATTGACAACTAAAAAAAATAATTAAAACAACAACAAAAAAAGAAATATTGGCAAGAAATTAGTCACTGCTAACCAGACATTTTCATCAACTGGATCGTTCTGTCTACACACACAGCTTTTAGGCACACAAGTTCTCAAGCATGAAAGCTTTTATTTATTTATTATTTATCACTATTGCCTGACAATGCAGTGCTAAATTAAAATGCTACCTGGATGGCACATACATTCTAATGACGTAAGGACTGCCACAGTGCAACTTCTCTTTTCAAACAAAGTCAGCACTATGCCTCTGGGGAAGCCTCCCCATCCATTCAACTGAGACTCTGAAAATGAGCTCACTGGGGCTTGGACTTGGGAACCTGGCAACCAGAGGGCCGAAAAAGATTCTCCCCATACAAAGACTTCATCTATTCTATCCACAGCACCTTTTCTTCAGGGCACCTCCACATTCCTAGATTCACAAGAAGCCTATGTGAAAGATATGTCAAGGCCAGCTCAAAGTAATAGCAACTGTAAGTCACAATATGATACAGAGTTTCCAGGAAAATGTAGAACTGTTATGAGAGGATTATTGCTTTTCTTGTTTACAAGAAATTCTTTGAACTAAAGAACACATCGATGTTTCTTGAAAAATAATACTACCAGGTATGGTGGCACAAGCCTATAATCTCAGCAATTTGGGAGGCTGGGGCAGGAAAATTGCAAGTTCAAAGCCAGCCTCAGCAACTTAGTGAGGCCCTAGGTAAATTAGTGAGGCTCTGTCTCAAAATAAAAAAATAAAAAGGGCTGGGGATGTGGCTCAGTGATTAAACACTCCTGGGTTCAACACCGGTATTAAAAAAAAAAATCTAATTTACATCAACAAGGTATATGATCTAAAACAAAACAAAATAAAACAGAGTTTCAGTGTCATTTTGAATTCTAGATTATAAATAATCTCACTACTATATAAGTAGGATAGTTAGTAGCATAATTATACCAAAGAAGAAAGCTAGTTGTAAATGTAAATCAGATTTCTTAATTATTACTATAAAAAAACAATTCAAACAAATAGCATTTTATAGCTCCCAAATTAAAAAAGAATTGCTTTTTAGAAATTTCAGTTCTCAAAACAAACTATCAGTTCTCATGAAATGTGCCAACAATTCCCTGGAAGGAAAGAAGACACCTAGAGAGAGGCTTTATTTAATCCATTACCAAATTTTAGAATCTCTTTATTATGCACATTCATGCTGCCAATGGACAACTGAAGAATTTCCAAGGATGGAAGTGAATTTGAGTCACAACTGAGCAGCATGCTGGATTATAAAACAATGGAAGCAGGTTAGATACTCAGCACCATAAATACAACTGCTATCCAGAACATCTACCTCTCTGACCCAAGTTAGTGCCTCCCTGCTTCTCCCTCTTATAATAACAGCATAAAACTCGGGTTTGTTTTTCTGTTCTTATTTTTTTTTAAATGGTTAGTTTTTGCCCTATATTTTAATTATTTGCTGACTGGTTCAAATGACCTTTTGCAAGGCAGCCTGCCAGCTTATAGATGTTATTTCTGTAAGTAGCCTGATAATAGTCTGTGCCATAAACTCATCTGTATATTTGATAAATATTTATGGAGTACCAAATATGTGCTGTGTACTTGTCTCAGCACTGTGGATATAGCAGTTATGAAACACAAAATGTCCTCCCCTCATGTAGCTAACATCATAGGACAATAAGTAAGGTGAATGAACGTTGTGTTGTCTGGGTTGGGAGGGGATTTTTAAATTTTAATCCCTTTCAATACCTGACATCATAAGATCTATGAGAAAAAGTAAAACAATTTTTAACTGAGTACAAATTTAACTATAGTTTTTCAGGAGGGAGAAAGATGGAGAAAGGTAAGAAGAAAGATCAACAGTGAGTTCTTATGTCCCATTTGGTAACTGTATGACTGTAGACAAATTGTATAACTTTTCTTTAAAAGAAAAAATAATAACAATAATTTTCATTTGCAAAGGATTGTTGTAACTTTATATATATAAAGAGTTTAGAATAGTGCCAGGCACAGAAGTGTTTGCTCTTATTACCAAATAACCATTATTGGTTTTGGAAAAAGTTCAAATATTAACAAATATTAAGCCTTGGCTTTTGGGATATGCCTGAGTGTTTATATAAGATGTCATTACTTTGATTCAGATAGTCTTGGAGTGGCAGCAGCAGCAGGAAGACTATGAAGGGGCTCTGGGGTCTGAGACACAGGGTGTGAATCCCAAGTCTGCAGAGTTTCAGTGACAATGGCATGACCTCCTTCAAGTTACTAGTCTTTTCTGAAGTCTCAGTGATCTCTTCTGTAAAATTTCCATTTTGTAAAGTTGCTTAAGAAACTAATGGAACAGTGTAAACAGAAAACCTCTTGGAGACACTGACGGTCAAATTGACAAAACTACAACACATCTTGGGCAGAATTTTGCTCTTTTTAGATAGCATAAGTGCTAAAGAGACTACCATTTGAAAGAGTCATCAAGCTTTTGAACTCTTAGACATGCAGTTGATATTCCCATTTTTACCTACTTTTAAAAGTACTCTCCAAGCACATCTACTAGTTAACTCTGTAGGTCTAACCTGCTACTAAATGCAACTAAAGAAGGGCAAATTCATTTCTTAGAAACTCCTGTTACTTCAAAACATTCTCCAATTGATATTAGCTTTCCCCTCCATTCATTGAAATCAGAGATCACACCAATTTTTCTCTGTTCTAAATAAGCATTTCATTTTAATAAATGTACTTTAGAGTTGCTGACCTGTATGGTTGAGCAGTGGTATGGATGCCAAATAGGAGTGTAGGGAAAACTTCCATTGAGGGTCAGCTGAGTATGTGGCATCTCTTCTCCTCTTCCCACCTCCATTTTATAGAGCAAGGCAACTCTACAGGGCACCCCTGCCCATACTTCATGGAGGTCCACTGTGAGCCCTTCCTATTTGTCAGGAGAAGTAGTGTACCCCATAGATTAGGGATCGGGACACCTGAGTCTATTCCCAGTTGGCTGGCTTATTTACCCTGTAGCAGAGGGAAAGCCACAGATACACCTGGACTTTTTTTGTAAAATAGAATAAAAACTTATTTTTCATAATAACATTGTGGTGGAGTTTAACATCATAAAATGTTTTGAAAAGCTTGTTAAAGAGCATGAGACTGCTACTATTGCAATGGGTTGCCATAAGTGGGGATGATAATAACCTTATCTTTTTTATTCTATTTTTTTCCCCCTAAAGAACACTTATCAAACATTTTAAGGTCTCTTATTTTCCCCTTCCAGGGGATGGATCTGTTTTTTTTTTCCTTCCTGTCACTTTCTAGGGTCAAATAATAAAAATGATTTTAAAAGCTTCCCTCAATAAAAGAGAGGGAGAGAGGGAGGGAGAGAGAGAAGGAGGGAGAGCAGGAGGGAGAGAGAGAAAGAGGGACAGAGAGAGGGAATAAGAGAGGGAGGGAGGGAAAGGGGGAAGGGAGAGTTGTTAACAGAAGACTTCAGTGAAAAACAATCCAATCAACTTGTCTGTAACACTGCATGTAAATAAGACCAAAATGAGGAAACTAGGCCTAGAAAGGTACATTATTTGTCTCTTCCTCCATTGTTTCTGAGTGAAACTAACTAATAATAACTTGCCTCTTTCCAAAGTTTTGAGAGCCTCCTCTGTGTCACCAGGTACAGTGATAGGATCCTAGTGCTGGGGCACTAGGAACAAGTCAGAAGGGACTGTGCCCACAGGGGCTAAAGAGCAGGAAGATAGGATGGATATAAAGTTAAATTATTTATAATTATAATAAGAGGTACAAGAAACAAAGTAATACAATCTTTGAAATTTCAGAGAAAATTTGTAGAGAAAAACTCTTTCTAAGCATTTTCCTGAGAAAGGGATTTCATAACCTCTGCTTATTTCTGATTAACAACTTTCAGAGTTAAGAACCGCTTGCTTTTATGTAATAGAATTTATGCTTTTTATTTTCATGTTATTTTTCAAGAGTGATAAAGGAAGATGGTATTCTCTTCTAGTTCTAAGAGCCCTTCAAATATTGGCAATTGCTTCCAAATAAGATGAGTATCCAAGCTTTAAATACAATGCATAACATTAACATGGTTACAGGTTCTTTGCTTTGAATTCATTATCAAAAAATATTGTCGAACTTTTTACAGAGATAAAGGCCTGTTTTCCCAACAAAGCATCAGCAATAGTTCTAAAAATGTTCAAGCCTTTTCAGTATCCTAATCAAAATGATCTCTGATAATAGAGAGCTATTCATCAATATCAAAACACCAGACTATCAGAGGCAATGGAAATGATGAGATAAAAAAGCAAACTACAGAAGGCAAGAAAATATTTGCAAACTATATATCCAACAGAGGGGTTAATACCTGGAATACATAAGAACTTATTCAACTTAATAACACAAATCAAACAACATCATAAAAAAACAACCAATTTAATATGGGCAAAGGAACAGAGACAGCTCTCAAAAGACTTACAAATGGTTAACAGGTATATGAAAAATGCTCAATACAACTGATCTTCAGGGAAATGGAAATCAAAACCAGAACGTGGCAGGTATCACCTCACTCCTGTTAGAATAGCTATTATCAAAACCAAAAACTGCCTACCACCACACTAAGGGTTGGTGAGGACAAGGGGAAATAAGAATCCTTAGGAACTGTTGATGGGAATGTGATCTGGCGTAGTCTGTATGAAAAACAGAATGATGGTTCTTGGGGGTGGAAAAAAAAAAGAAGTACCCTAGGATTTAGTGATCCCACTTCTGATATATAAGGCAGATACATAAAGACAAACAGTGCAGAACCCCATATATGAGAAATCTGTTTTTTATTATTATGATTATATTTGTTTTGCTTAGTTGTACATGACAGCAGAATGCATTTCGATTCATCTTTATACAAACAGAGCACAATATTTAAATTCTCTGGTTGTACACGGTGTAGAGACGCACCATTTGTGCAATCATACTTGTACTTAGGAGAAGTCTAAACTAGTTGAACCCATTTAAGTGGAGTGTAGAACACTGATTGCTAGGGGTTAGGAAAAGGGAAAATAGGGCAGATATTAATCCTGGGGTTCCAAGTTTCAGATGTGCAAGCTGAGTAAACCCTATGGACCTACTGCACAGCAGAATGCCTACAGTTAACTATATTATACATTTAAAAATTGCTAGGAGGGTAGATCTCATGGTAAGTGTTTTTATCACAAATAATAGTAATAATGATGGGGAAGATAGGAAAAAACTCTTGGAAATAACGGATAGATTTTGGTGATGGTTTCATAGCTATACACTTATCTCAAATTTATCAAGCTGTATACAGTAAGTATATGCAGCTTTTTGTATGTCAGTATTCTTCAAAAAAATAGTTTAATGACAACAACAAAAAAATCACACCACATTAAAAATAATGGCACACGCATGCAGAGACATTAATTACCTGTTTCCTTTTCTGCCAGGCCTAAAACATAAGAAAAGAGAATTTAGGAGTAAAGCAAAGCCTAGTCATGTTGCTCATGTAACACAAAAGGTCAGTCAAACAAGAAAAAGTAAGTTCTCCTTACTATTTCCAACTTAAATTTGTTTTGTTCTTGGCCTGTTCCTAGACACAAAACAAAAGCATATTTTATAAAGATAAAAAGGAGGGAGAACGTAGATAATTAAAAAGCTAACAAGCAAGAGATTTTTTTTTGTGTGTGGTGCTGGAGATCACAAACCAGGCAAGCACTTACCACTGAGCTACACCCCAGCCCCACATCATTTTGTTTGTTTGTGGGTTTTTTTTTTTTTTTTTGTATATGTGTGTTTGTTTTGTTTTTAGAGGAGATTACTTGGTAGTTCCACCAGAGTAGATTGTTAGGATCAATTTTCTCGAATATTCTCACGCTAGACTGGAGATATGAGGTGAGGCAGGTGTGGTCTCTGCTCATTCTCCATTTGGTCCAGCATAGGCTTTTACTAATACAGAGTTATCTTTACATGCACAAGTAAAAGAAGTTTCTTTATTCATTTTAACTTGGCTCCATGACTATAATAAAATACATGGGTTCATAGAAAAATATATTGTGTATCTTTTCAGTATTTTTGAATAGGGTAATGGTCAAAAATTGTTATCTAACAATGAAGAACAAAAGGAACCACATAGTGTTTTGGATAAGGTTGATGACATTTATACGAAATAATGTTGTGCTTATTGAAGGTATGCACAAACTTTTTTTCTCTTTAACATATCTGAAAGGTTTTAATATGTCCATTTTTATGTTAATTCATAGAATCTCTGTTCAGAACACTTAATACTCCTGAACATGAAAATTATTTGAATGAGTATTCAAAACTGAAGACCAATGTGTTTATCTTCCACTTTCCGCAAATGATCTAATATTCACTGCTTTTGCTTTAACACGACATGATATCATAATTAATGATGTTAAACTGGTAACTAAGGAGGTGTCATGTTGTTACTCTCGTGATATAATATTGGTTGCTATAGTGATGAGATGGCTTTTTTGTTAATCACTCAGGAGGTTGGTTATCACATGCTTGTTAGAGAGCTTGACCAGATTTAGAGAGAAAAAAGGAGTGATAGCACAACCAATTATAATCAGATGTTTTCCATTGCCTGAATTTTGATAATACTATCCTAATATTAACTAATTCATAAATTTATAATTCACTAAGAAAAAATTTCCATTGTTACTACAATTTTTCTAAAGGATGACTTGCTTTTTATTTTCAGATATAAGTATTTAATATTAACTTCAAACTTCTTTCTCCCTCAGGTAATGCTATGTATTTACATAGGTCAGTTTTATGGTAATTCGAGTAAAGAATCAGAGGTCTTTTTTCGTTCTTTTAAATAAGTCTTTCAAAGGATCAATGAATAGATGCCGATTTTGTCACAAATTCCAATCTGTTTATCTCTGAACATTTTAAATATGTTTAAAATGAATAAAACCCAAAGAAAGAGAAAAAAAATGCACAGTCCCCTTGAGAGATCTAATCTTTCAAATGCATCAATATATCACAAGCAATTAAAAGCTGCAGGAAGTTCTATTGGTTTATTTCAGCCCTCACAATAATCAACAAGTTTCTTCCTTCTCTGAGTGACACTGCAGAATAGAAAATAAAATTACATAATACTACACTGAGACTGATCAGGAAAGAGTGCACAGCCCAACATTGAAATGTTAGACATACTTACAGTAATGTCAAAAAATACAGCCCGTGAAAACACCTTTTGGTTTCTCGAAAACTCAAAATAAGAACAAAGGACAACTTAGGCACGAATCCTGGGTCTTTCATTCAAGCAGAGTCCCAGGAGGCATATTAAAGCAATGAATAGGAAAAAGCTCTTCAGTTCACCAGCTGAGATTTTAATGAGACATTTCCCTTTGCCATGGTCCAGGACCGTTCAGGAAAGGAAAGACTTCTCATAGAAAACTCAGTTAATAGGCATTGTTGGCTCTCCCTGCCACTTGGGCAATTGCTCACTGCACTAACCTTCTATTTTGGCATATTCTGTGAGTCTAGTGTAATTGATCAAGGCAGCTTTCTCGAGGCATTTTCTGACCACTTTCTTCACCTCTTCTGCTGGTATGGGAGTGGCAATATCTTTCATTAAAACCTACCAAGAAAGAGGTGAGGGGGGGGGGAGAGACAGATAGAAGATAGATGTTGCATAAAATAAATACTTAAATGACACAAATTGTCCTAGACACGCCTATTCCTGGGGAGGGGGAAGGGGTCCTCTGTAACTTGGGGGTAAGTAACCGGTCGGCACTTCACAACTGGGAACCTAATCCTCAGATCTTGGTTCCTCCTGTCTAAGCCTCATTTATGCACATCCAAACCTCCCATAGGCCAGGCCACCATTCAGTGTGACTGTCACTTTTCCTCAAGGGACCCAAGACACCATTAGAGCAGCTGTTTCAGGTCAGGATTACAGTTCCTGGGACAAATAATAACCAAAGTTTGTCTTGTCCTTCTCTAATTAAATGTCCTAGCTCTTCTGAGCAATATATTTGAAAATATTAAGAGAAATTCCACTAAGAATAGGCATACTGCTCGATCTCTATAAAAATCAAAAGGACTTCTTTCACTAATTAAACCTTAATGATTGTGATCTACTGAACATTACTGTCACAAACTATAAAAATAAGGGGAAAGAAGTTTTAGTGAAATGTATCAAAGACTAAACTATATGGAAACTTCCCGAAGTTTTGAACAAAATAACTAATTATTCTCTGTTGGGTTCCAAAAATGTGTTTTTGGAGTTTTCCTTAAAACCTTTTATTTTACTGGCAAGGAGCAAATACAATTATATCCAAAATTCAAAATGTCATACTGTAAATACTTTTATAATGACTCGTTGATCATTTTCCCTAAAACTTTCTTAGTGATGCAACTGCTCAAATAACTTTTGATTAGTCAAACTCCAATATAGTGAGCACAGTTTTTCTTGTTGTGCTTATATTTAAACGATAAAATATATGACAAAATATAAAGTTGATGCTTTTGTAAGTGCTCTAATTATTTTATTAGTGTGCTGTCTTGAAAGAAATATTGAAAGAACATGAAAAAAAGCTATTTAATCATTATTTCATTCATTTTTTAAAATCAGCCTCATCACTAAGGATATTGCCAACTCTAATTTATTCAGTCATCCAAGAGTCTGATAACCATTTTAACCATTTTATTATGCAAGATTGCCTTTTTTGAAAACAATAAACTTTATCATTTACAAAATTTCTTCCTTTATCAAATTCAACTCTTCTTCATGCTATTCTGACACTTTAATTAGAACTGTACTTTAGATTCTCTGTAGCCAGAAAAATCTGGTTGTGCATAATAAAATACATGTAAACATTAAACATGCATCACTCTATTAAATATGATTATTGCTAAAGTTTAACATTAAGATCAATTTTGTTAGGAAGAATTATTAATTTTATCATTAGGCTTCCAATGACAATAAACTTTAAATAGCTGAAATAGCTACTAGAAATTACAATGTATGACTGCCACAGAGGTGAGTCTAGGGCTTAAATTAGGCAATATTTCATATATTGTGAGATCTGGGCACTTAATTTGGAATGGGGTAAACTTGAATCCTCTTTTCTGGTGAAGCAAGAGACACCAACTTCTGTTTTCATACTTCCTTCCTGTGTTCTTCCCAGGTTTCATAGGTATTAAGGATACACATGTAGATTTAATTTTATTTTTCTAAGTTGTCAGTAAGAGACATTAAAAAAAAAATAAAGAAATGGTCCTTAACATTTCTCTCTCAGTTCACCAGGAAGTGTGATTGTGACTAAAACTGGAATAAAGGTCACTGTTCATCGTGTCACCTCTCAAATGCAGGGCATGAGGGCATCTCTGCTATTACTAACTGTTCCCTGCTGCGAGGAGGAGGGCAGCTCTGCCATGGAAACCAGGATCCAGAGAGGCTGCCCTAGGTACAACGTGATGGGATGCAGTTCCCAAAAGTAAAGCAGTCTTTATTGATTTCAGTTTATGCATATATCTTAATGAACCGAATGAAATGAATATTCTGAAAAGCTTGGGTTACATGCAACTTTTATTACAAAAATTCTAGCACACCATAATTTTATTATAATATTTCTATCACACAGTGCTCAACAATCAGGGATAAGACAGGGGTATATAAATGAAATCAGTCCATAATCCGAAGATTTCATTTTAATCATCAGTTCTAGTCCTCATATCCCTTGTTCTTAAGTCACTGTAATGGGGCTGTAATATCTGAGCAATGTCCTCCCTTTCTGTTTTTAGTGGAGTTGCTAATAAAAAATGAAAATCTCTAAAGTTAATTTGGCAGAAAAATACACAAGAACCAGTCGATAAATCGGGACCAGGATAACTGAATCATGAGCTATAGATGATACCCAGAAATTCTTTTAAATTCTGATATTGAAAAGGAGCTGACCATGTTACTCAACATGTTTAACCATTAGCATCCAACTAGCATATGAGATCTATAGAGGAATGAAAAAGATACCTCAAACCTCAACTGCCACACAAACAGAAGTGTATACTTTCATTTAAAATTGATTTTTAGCATGAATTTAAACTCTTATTTGCTATTTATCTTGTAGGGCAAAACACTTTCTACAACTTGTGAATTCATTTAAAGAAACATATAAATTGAAGTGAAATAAATTCCAAGACGTATTTTGAATGGAACGAATGACAGGAGTGATGTGTTTGTACATATTAAATGACATACTGTGATAGTCACTGAGGACAGTGGCAAGCAAAAGTACAAATAAAGTTGAAGAGATAATAAAAGACCTTGAAAAACAGACATAATTAACTGAAACAAGAGAAGATTAATTCATGAGAGGAAAAAAAAAGAGGTGGAAATATGGATATTATCATGGGCTGGGGTTATAGCTCAGTGGTAGAGCACTTGCCTCACACATGTGAGGCCCTGGGTTTGATCCCTCAGCACCACATAAAAATAAGTAAAGTAAATAAAGATACTGTTTCCATCTTTTAAAAACCTTTTAAAAAAAAAGAAATATGGATATTATCAAAAAAACAGGATGGCAGTGGAAAGTCTTCCAGGAGGGAGAAGCTGGTAGCGGGAGAACTTGAATGTAGTAAGAAAAGGTAATAAATTCAGGAAATGCAACAAACTCTTGTAGTAGACTATGAGGGATGAGACTGTATACCTAGTTCAATAACCAATATACACAGAAATTCAGAATGCAAATAGACTTTACAAAGTAATGTTCAAACATACCCTTTCAAGTAATGAGAGTGTAGCTTTTAGAGCACCTTCAGGTCGTCCAAAGGGAAAGCAATATCTTTAAAGACAAAAGAAGGAACAAAAAAGTCAAACATTTAATATCCAAGAGGTAAATGATTCCCACTTATATTACTTGGCATTATTAGAAAAACACAGAAACAGCTTAAAAATAGCATTATCTCATCCAGGAAAACTTTTTAACTGCTAAAATTTACCTAGCCCTATGATTTAAAAGCTTTAAATAATAAAGGTATCAACTGTGATGAAAAAGTTGAGTTTTGATGAAGCATGTATTCAAAGAGGACACTCAATTAAAAGCAGCCTCAAGGGTCATTCACAAAGAGACAATTAATATGCACTACCTAATAATTTCTTGTTTCAAGGTTTGTTATTATTAAAGCTCTAGGAGAAAATGAAATGATTTCTCCCGTTTCTTCCCATAATTAGTGTGTTTGGAGATGGAAACATCTGCACAAGTTCCCCATCCCCTTTGCTGATACTCTGCCTTGCTACCATGGTGTCTAATTCTTCTTTCTCCCTACACCACACAAACCCTCTGCACTTCATCGGTCAGCACAGTCATCTGTCCCACGTATTTCTAGTCCCATGTATTCCAACTAAATAGCAACAACTGGAGGGCGGGCAGGTAATGAGGATGTTCTGAAATCAGGGTTAGAGATGGCTAGGAAAAGGAGTGGACTTCTTTTAATGTCAGTTGCCACCAGGTGTTAATAGGTTCATTGCTCTTGACAAGGGAGTCCTTCTTCAGGTCAATTTCCACTTAAAGAGTTACTGAGTATCAGAGCTATTTCATCCATCTGCAGCTCTTTGCTTGTTCAGCCAGGTCCAGCAAAGCACCTCCTACTGCCATGTCCCTCTTCAAGATCAAGGGCTACAGGCAGCTGGCTTTCCTTAGGCTGCCACCTTGCTCTGACTTAGAAATCTGCAAACTCATCTTCATGTCCTTTTCCATTATTTAGGGACTTGGTGGACTTGTTTTCTCAGATGCAATAATGAAATAAATTTTTGCATACTATGATTCAAACAGGTTTCCCTCCCAATCATGTTTTAAGTATAATTTGTTTTATGCATGATTTTAAAGAAAAAGACTGATTCCTCTCTTTCTTTTAAAACAAAGCAGTAATTGAATTTATCTCAGGATTAGGTCTTAGGTTCATAAAACTTTCACTAGTCACAGATACATGCAAATTAATACTATATAAATTTAGTCACTTAACTTTTTTTCCTTCAGAATACTGTTTATCATTATATTTACTGTTAAAATTTTCCTTAACCTTGCTTCTACTCACCCCTTTATTCACCCCCCTAGAAAAAAAAACAGCCACAACTAATTTATTTTAATAGTTTTCTCTGTGCTGTGGTGCTTTTTTTTTTTAAGAGCATTAGCAAATTAGCAAAGTAGCTTTAATCATTTTCTATACTATAAACCGTAATCCATGTTGAAATAAAACACAAATTGGGTTCTTGTAGTTCCCTCCCCCTGCTTAATCTTTCAGTGCATTTGCATAATCCATCCATTGTCTTTCCTATTGTTTATTTCCACTAACCTGTGGGTGACACATTTTATGAATGGAATGTTACTGATCCCCAGATTACATTTAGCATTTCAGGAGTCTGAGGTCCCACTGGGTATGTTCTGAATTAGCATTAGCTGCCCATGATGTGTAAGTAATTCAACACATTTACAGAGTACAAGTAATCCTGAATCAATAAAGTACAGAAAATAACTACACAGAAGCTTAATTAATCTTCACAAAACACATTTTAAAAAAAGGGAATCATTTTGTTCTGCTTTTCAGGATAAATATTTTGGGTTTTTACTACTCTCTCAGCTCTGTAATGGCAAGGCAAAGTGGAAAACACTCAATTACCAAATAAAATCCAGCCATGTTTAATAACTAATCTGAGTAAATTGAAGTCAACCTCATTCGAACTCTGGTAAATGAATCTCACAGATAAATGAGACTGCATAGACCTGCCCTATGATTACTCATATTCTTGTTTATTTTTTTAAATTTTCAAAAATATATTTTTAGATGTTGATGGACTTTTATCTTATTCATTTACTTATATGTGGTGCTGAGAATCGAACCCCGTGTCTCACACATGATAGGCAAGCCCTCTGCCACTGAGCCACAACCCCAGCCCATCATTTTCTTGTTTATTTTAAAATTATACTATTTATTTTTATTAAATTTATGTATGCATGTCATCTAAAGAGAAAACTTCTTCTGACAGACTTTTATTATGAAAAATAGAAGTCTTTTATATTTGCTCCACACACCCTAAATAATTTGTGCATTTCTAGAGGAAAACATCTCAGTCTTAAAGTTGACATCCCTAAATTGCTCACTAATATTTTTACTACTTGATTTTTAGTTTTATATATTATCTTAACTTCCCACTGCAGTAGAGAAGCCCTTAGTATTTATTTTTCTTCTGTCCTTCCTTCCTTCCTTCCTTCCTTCCTTCCTTCCTCCCTCCCTCCCTCCCTCCCTTCCTTCCTTTTTTTCTCCTCCTCCTCCTCCTCCCTCTCCTCCTCTCCCCTCCCCTCTCTCCTTCCTTCTCCTACTCCTCCTTTTTTTTTTTCTTCAGTGTTGGGGATGAAACCAGGGCTTTGCAACACTAGGCAGGTGCTCTACCACTGAGTCACATTCCTCAGCACTGCATCTATTTTTTGAAATAGCTTTATTTATAGGTGTGTCATACAATGAACTGCACACATTTAAAGTACATAATTTGGTTAAGTTTTGTGATACTCATACACACATACATATGAACATGCATGCACGAGCGCACGCGCATGTGCACACACACACTCACACACATACACACACACATACACCCCCTTGTGAAACCATCACTGAAAGCAAAGTGATTTCAGGCCCCTGAATATTTCCTCACAGCCCCAGAAAACCACTGATTGACTTTCTGTTATTTGGTTGATTTGTATGTAAGGAGAAATATACAATATGTGCTTTTTGGGAGAGAAGACCATATTGGACCCCAAACTATACTTCTTAGGGCCTGGTTTCTCTCTCTCAGCATAATTTTAATATTAATGCATTCTGTTGTATGTTTCTATAGTTCATTCCCTTATACTGCTGAGTGGTATTCCAATTCATGGAACATACTGTTTATCCATTTCTTGTTGATAGGTATTTGGCTTGTTTATATACTTTGTTTATTAAGAATAATGCTGAACTGAGCATTCATATCAAAGTCTCTGTGTAGACATAGGCTTTCATTTCTCTTGGGGGAATTCCTAGGAGTGAAATGACCAGGTTCTGTGATAGGTGTTTAAAGTTCTAGCAATCCACTGGACTAGTTACCAAAGTAGGTTGTACTATGACATTCCTATAGCTAGCGTTTCAGAGTTCCAGTTTCTCCACATCTGTGCCAATATTTGTTATGCTCAGAGTTGTTTTGAATTTTAGCTATACTAAAAGGTATGTGGTAGTACCCAACTGCAGTTTTAGATTGCATTTCCTTGTTAAGTAATGTGTTTCATATTCCTTTTTGCTATCATATGTCTTTGATGAAATATCTGTGAAATTTTTCTTTAAATTGGGTTAATTCATTTCTTATAATTAAGATTTAAGAGCTATCTATGTTCTGGATTAAAGTCTTTGTGTAATATGTATTATGTAAATATTTCCTCTCATTCTATGACTTACTTTGTATTCTTTAATAATGTATTTGAAAGATCAAAAGATCTTAATTTTGATGAAGGTAAAAAGTTTTCCATTTATAAATCACAATTTGGGTGTTTTATTTATGGATATTTGCTTGGCCCAAGGACGAGATTTTCTCCTACGTTTTCTAGGTCTATTATTTTGAGTTACTTTTTGCATACTTTGCCATGGACCGAGGTAAATAACTTTCATGTAAATATCCAATAGTTTAGCACCATACGTTGAAAAGAAAAAGTACATTTTCAAGCTGTCTTTGCATATTCATTGAAAATCAATAAACCATATATGTAATGAGTCTATTTCTTGACTCTCAGTAGCATGCTATCTAATGATTATTATAGCTTTATGTTTCTTGAAATCAGGTCATATCAACATTCCAATACTTATTTTAAATACCACTTGTATTCACATATAAATTTTCAAATCAGGTTAACTTATACTAAATCCTACTAGGATTTTGATAGCAATATCATTGGGCCTTTTAATCAGTCTGGAAGAATTAACATCTTAACAATATTGAGTCTATGGCTCATGAATACAAGTATCTCTCTCCCTTTATTTAATTTGCTATAATAGCAATACTATGTACTTTTCAGTATACAGGTTTGCACATCTTTCTTAAGGTTGATTCCTAAATATTTTATAGCTTTTTTTTTGCCCTTGTATACATATTCTTTAAAAATTTCAATTTCTGATTGTTAGTAGTTGCTACATAGGAATAAACTGACATTTACGTATTTATCTGAGTTCTAATAACTTCTAAACTCACTGATTAGAGAATTTTTTGAAGGTTCTGTAGCATTTTCTTCATAGATGTTGATGTCATTTGCAAATAGAAAGCTTTTTTTCTTTCTTGCCAATCTAGATGAATTTGTTTCATTTTTCCTCAGTATACTGGGTAGCGCATCCAGTACGATTTGAATAGAAATTATGAGAATCTATGCAAGCATATGTCCATGTTTTCATTTTAGGTAGAAAATGCTGATTCTTTGACTATTAAGTATAAAATAAGCTATAGGTTTTCCACACATGTTCTTAATTGAATGCATGATACACAATAGTGATAATCCTTTTAATGCTCTGTTTTTCTTTTACTATTTTTATATTCTGTATCATTTCTCACTTCTGACTGGCTGGACATTTCTGTATTCTCTTAAACATTCTTGACCTCTGTTTAAGAACATAGTTAGGTTACTTGGAAATGGTTTGATCTGCTTGAGTCTTGGTTTTAATCATCTTTAGGAGAAAAAGAGCAGTGTTCATTTTAGGGCTAATTTTTTTCCCACTGCTGAGGGAAACAGCTTAAAGGTACGCTGTTTGATGCCTGTAAATTAGAAGAAGGTGATTTACTCTTGGAGACACAAACTGGAACCACTCCTGGCCCTGTGTTAGCACTGGGGATTTCCTCTTGTAATCCTTTTGTGGGGCTCTTTGTCAGACTTGGATAGTTTCCTCACATGCCATGGTTAATATTTAGCTGGAGAATCCAGGTACCCTTTGCAAATACTTGTAGCTCCTCCTTCTCTGTCTCTGTGTTCTTCAGAACTCTGACCTGAAAAAACCTGGCTGCCTTGGTTTCCCAGGACTCCCCGTTAGGGAGTCCACTGGGCTCCACCTAGGTTCCTCTTTTGGGGATCTTGGGCTGGAAACTCTCCTGGCGGTAAGCAAGGACAAACAAAAAGGGCTTGCTTCACTTTCCCCATCTCTCAGAAACTGTTCTTGTTGTTGTTATTCATTGTCTTACTATTATGTGAAATCATTTTTCCACAATTTGTTTTTTCCTGGTACTGGGGATTGAGTTACATCCCTATCCCTTTTTATTTTTATATTAAGTTGCTGAGGCTAGCCTCCTGAGTCACTGGGATTACAGGTATGTGCCACTGTGCCTGGCTTCCCCACGTTTTGGTTCTATTTTTCAATTGTTTCAGGTTACGGGTAAATATAATTTCCTATTTCTTCCATCTTGGAAATTAGCAACTTCTTTTTTCATGACCACTTTCCCTACTATAAACATGACTCCTGTTTATCCCATCTGACTAATATAGCTTACATCATTTGTGGGGTGTTAGACCAAAATCAAGGTTCTAGATTTACTACATAAATGTCCTAGACAAGCAGGATACAGTATTCATTATTATTACTTTCTATGAATTACTCAATTTTTATTTATAATTCTTAATTTTCTTTAAATTTCCTTTTCATATCCTTAATCAAATAAAATTCCAAATTCCAGTGCAACTGATACAATGTAATTAATACAACTTCAAATTCTATTCCAGTCTCTTGATATGTTAACTTGTTTGATATACTTTTGTTTTCTGCTCGTAAAGCTCAACAGTCACTTTGGGGGTCTTAATTATTACTGTTCCCCTTCTCTTTCAAGTTGTCACACTGATTTCCAGTTTCAGTGATTGTAACTCTTGTTTGTTTCCTCCGCCGTTTTGGTGAATTCTACAACTTACCAAAGGAAAAACACGAAGCATATTAAAAAAAAAAAATACTTTTAATTGTAGATGGATGTGATATCTTAATTCTTTAATGTGGTACTGAGAATCGAACCCAGTGCCTCACACGTGCTAAGCAAGTGCTCTACCACTGAGCCACAATGCAGCCCCAGGAAGCATATTTTTAAGTTTATGTCTACTGTTACCCTAACGACAACTTTTGCTGGTACAGTGTTCTAGGTGGAAATGCCTCAGATTCATAAAGTCATGGATGCACTGTTTTTTGGATATCAGTGGTGCTAGTTAAATCAAAATGAGAGCAGCAGATGGGTCTTTAAGTTTCGTTCACTACCCGACACATAGTGGGTACTAAGTATTTATGGACTACTTCAATTCTGATTCTTGATTCTTTGTGTGAAATCTATTTTCTCTTTACAGAAGACGTGATTTTTTTTTAATCAAGTTTCTAAAAATTCATGAAAACATACTCTGATGAGTATCTTCTTTAGTCCAGTTTATTGGGCATTCAGTGAGCTCCTTCAATCTAAAACCCTAAGTCTTGTAATTCTGGAAAATCTTTTTTCAATAATTTTATTGATAATTTCTTTTTTTTTTTTTTTTTTGCGGATTATGTGGTTTATTTGCACAGAAAATCCCAAAGAATCCCCATGGAAAAAAAGAATCTCCACAGTAAACTATAATTGAGTTTAGTAAGGTTACAGATTACAAAATTAACAGTCAAAAATCAATTACATTTCTGCATCGTAAAAAAGAACAGGTAGAAACCAAGAAGCTAGTTACAATAACTCCAGTGATTAACAAAATATGTATATGTCAAAAATCACAAAATGCTAATGAAAGAAACCAAATAAAACCATAAAAAATGAAAAGGCATACCATGTACATAGGTTGGGAATTTTAACCTAGTAAAGACGCCAGTTTTCCCCAAAATGATATACAGATATAATGCAATTCCCATGAAAATTCCAACCAGGTTTTATGCAGGTACAGTCTGAAAATTTACAGAAATGTAAAGAAATGCATAAGCCTTAGAGTAATAATAAACCAACTTTTAAAAAGAAGGGTAAGGTGAGAGGAATCACTGGACCCAATATTAAGTCGTAATATATAGCTATAACAAGACAGTATAGTATTGGCAGAAGGATAGACACAAGATGAATTAAACAAATAGAAGCCTCAGAAATATACCCATATAAATATGCTCTACTGGTTTTTGAAAAGCCTACATCTGGGCATGGTGGTGCATGCCTGTAATACCACTGGTTTTGGAGGCTGAGGCAGGAGAATCGTGAGTTCAAAGCCAGCCTCAGCAAGAGTGAGACCTTGTCTCTAAATAAAATGCAAAATAGGGCTGGGGATGTGGCTCAGTGGTTGAGTGCCCCTGAGTTGAATCCCTGGTATCCCCACCCCCCAAAAAAAAGAGAAACAAAAAATGTACAAACTCAATTCCAAAAAAGGATAACCTTTTCAATGAACAGTACTGGAGCAATTTGACATCCACAGACACAAAAATTATGAACCTCAACCTAATCTTCACACCCTAAGCAAAAATTAACTCAGAAGGGATCACAGACTTAAATGTAAATACAAAACTATTACATTTTTAGAAAAAAAGAACAGGAGAGAATCTTTGGAATCTAGTGCTAAGCAAAGAGTTCTTAGACTTGACACCAAAACTATGATCCATAAAATATAAATTGTTAAGTTAAACTTTCTCAAAATGAAAAGCTCTTCTCTGAGAAACCCCATGTGGAAAGATTTTTAAAAATCTATAGAGTAGGAGAAAATATTTGCAAAACAGATAACAAACAAAGGACTAGAATATGTAAAGAATTTTCAAATCTCAAAAGTAAAACAAACAACCCAATTCTTTAAAAAAGGCAAAAGACTAAAGTATGAAATATGAGATGTCAAGAGCTATGTAATGTTTTGAACAACCAATAAAAAAAGAACTTCCTTTGACATATTTTGTAATTCAGGTTGCATGGAGATTAATTCTCTTTGCTCATTTTTTGATCTGTAAATTCTTTTTTTTTTTTTTTTTTATTTTCAAAATCTTTTTTTTTTTTTTTAATTTTTTATTGTGGGTTGTTCAAAACATTACAAATTTCTTGACATATCATATTCCACACTTTGATTCTAGTGGGTTATGAACTCCCACCTTCACCCCATACACAGATTGCAGATTCACATCAGTTACACATCCATTGATTTACAAATTGCCATACTAGTGTCTGTTGTGCTCCGCTGCCTTTCCCATCATCCACCCTCCCCCCTCCCCACCTCTCCCCTCCCCTCCCCTCCTCTCTCTCTACCTCCTCCACTGTATAACCCTGAGGGTCTCCTTCCATTACCGTGCAATTTACCTTCTCTCTCCCTTTCCCTCCCACCTCTCATCCCTGTTAAATGTTAATCTTCTTCTCCTGTTCTTCGTCCCTACTCTGTTCTTAGTTACTTTCCTTATATCAAAGAAGACATTTGGCATTTGTTTTTTAGGGATTGGCTAGCTTCACTTAGCATAATCTGCTCTAATGCCATCCATTTCCCTGTAAATTCTATGATTTTGTCATTTTTTAATGCAGAGTAATACTCCATTGTGTATAAATGCCACATTTTTTTTATCCATTCGTCTATTGAAGGGCATCTAGGTTGGTTCCACAGTCTTGCTATTGTGAACTGTGCTGCTATGAACATCGATGTAGCAGTGTCCCTGTAGCATGCTCTTTTTAGGTCTTTAGGGAATAGACCAAGAAGGGGAATAGCTGGGTCAAATGGTGGCTCCATTCCCAGCTTTCCAAGAAATCTCCATACTGCTTTCCAAATTGGCTGCACCAATCTGCAGTCCCACCAGCAATGTACAAGTGTACCCTTTTCCCCACATCCTCGCCAGCACTTGTTGTTGTTTGACTTCCTAATGGCTGCCAATCTTACTGGAGTGAGATGGTATCTTAGGGTGGTTTTGATTTGCATTTCTCTGACAGCTAGAGATGGTGAGCATTTTTTCATGTACTTGTTGATTGACTGTATGTCCTCCTCTGTGAAGTGTCTGTTCAGGTCCTTGGCCCATTTGTTGATTGGGTTGTTTGTTCTCTTATTGTCTAATTTTTTGAGTTCTTTGTATACTCTGGATATTAGGGCTCTATCTGAAGTGTGAGGAGTAAAGATTTGTTCCCAGGATGTAGGCTCCCTATTTACCTCTCTTATTGTTTCTTTTGCTGAGAAAAAAACTTCTTAGTTTGAGTAAGTCCCATTTGTTGATTCTAGTTATTAACTTTTGTGCTATGGGTGTCCTATTGAGGAATTTGGAGCCCGACCCCACCGACTGTAGATCGTAGCCAACTTTTTCTTCTATCAGACGGCGCGTCTCTGATTTGATATCAAGTTCCTTGATCCATTTTGAATTCACTTTTGTGCATGGCGAGAGAAAGGGATTCAGTTTCATTTTGTTGCATATGGATTTCCAGTTTTCCCAGCACCATTTGTTGAAGATGCTATCCTTCCTCCATTGCATGCTTTTAGCCCCTTTATCAAATATAAGATAGTTGTAGTTTTGTGGATTGGTTTCTGTGTCCTCTATTCTGTACCATTGGTCCACACGCCTGTTTTGGTACCAGTACCATGCTGTTTTTGTTACTATTGCTCTGTAGTATAGTTTGAAGTCTGGTATCGCTATACCGCCTGATTCACACTTCTTGCTTAGCATTGTTTTTGCTATTCTGGGTCTTTTATTTTTCCATATGAATTTCATGATTGCTTTCTCTATTTCTACAAGAAATGCCATTGGGATTTTGATTGGCATTGCATTAAACCTATAGAGAACTTTTGGTAATATCGCCATTTTGATGATGTTAGTTCTGCCTATCCATGAACAGGGTATATTTTTCCATCTTCTAAGATCTTCTTCTATTTCTCTCTTTAGGGTTCTGTAGTTTTCATTGTATAAGTCTTTCACCTCTTTTGTTAGGTTGATTCCCAAGTATTTTATTTTTTTTGAAGATATTTTGAATGGAGTGGTTGTCCTCATTTCCATTTCAGAGGATTTGTCGCTGATATACAGGAATGCCTTTGATTTATGCGTGTTGATTTTAAATCCTGCCACTTTGCTGAATTCATTTATTAGCTCTAATAGTTTCTTTGTAGAGCCTTTTGGGTCTGCTAGATATAGAATCATATCATCTGCAAATAGTGATAATTTAATTTCTTCTTTTCCTATTTTTATGCCTTTAATTTCTTTCGTCTGTCTAATTGCTCTGGCCAGTGTTTCGAGAACTATGTTGAAGAGAAGTGGAGAGAGAGGGCATCCCTGTCTTGTTCCAGATTTTAGAGGGAATGCCTTCAGTTTTTCTCCATTCAGAATAATGCTAGCCTGAGGCTTAGCATAGATTGCTTTTACAATATTGAGGTATGTTCCTGTTATCCCTAGTTTTTCTAGAGTTTTGAACATAAAGGGATGCTGTACTTTGTCAAATGCTTTTTCCGCATCTATCGAGATGATCATATGGTTCTTATTTTTAAGTCTATTGATGTGGTGAATAACATTTATTGATTTCCGTATATTGAACCAGCCTTGCATCCCAGGGATGAATCCTACTTGATCATGGTGTACAATTTTTTTAATATGTTTTTGTATCCGATTCGCCAGAATTTTATTGAGGATTTTTGCATCTAGGTTCATTAGAGATATTGGTCTGTAGTTTTCTTTCTTTGAAGTGTCTTTGTCTGGTTTAGGTATCAGGGTGATGTTGGCCTCATAGAATGAATTTGGAAGTTCTCCCTCCTTTTCTATTTCCTGAAGTAGCTTGAAAAGTATTGGTATTAGTTCTTCTTTAAAGGTTTTGTAAAATTCTGCTGTATACCCATCGGGACCTGGGCTTTTCTTAGTTGGTAGTCTTTTGATGGTTTCTTCTATCTCCTCAATTGATATTGGTCTGTTTAGGTTTTCTATATCCTCCTGACTCAATCTGGGCAGATCATATGACTTAAGAAATTTATCTATGCCTTCACTATCTTCTAATTTATTGGAGTATAAGGATTCAAAATAGTTTTTGATTATCTTCTGTATTTCTGAAGTGTCTGTTGTGATATTGCCTTTTTCATCCCGTATGCTAGTAATTTGAGTTCTCTCTCTTCTTCTCTTCACTAGCATCGCTAAGGGTCTGTCGATTTTGTTTATTTTTTCAAAGAACCAACTTTTAGTTTTGTCAATTTTTTCAATTGTTTCTTTTGTTTCGATTTCATTAATTTCAGCTCTGATTTTAATTATTTCTTGCCTTCTACTTCTTTTGCTGTTGTTTTGCTCTTCTTTTTCAAGGATTTTGAGATGAAGTATGAGATCATTTATTTGTTGGTTTTTTCTTTTTTTAAGGAATGAACTCCAAGCAATGAATTTTCCTCTTAGAACTGCTTTCAATGTGTCCCATAGATTCCGATATGTTGTGTCTGTGTTTTCATTTATCTCTAAGAATTTTTTAATTTCCTCCTTGATGTCTTCTATAACCCATTGATCATTCAGTAACCTATTGTTCATTCTCCAATTGATGTATGCTTTTTCCTTCCTTCTTTTATCGTTGATTTTCAGTTTCATTCCATTATGATCAGATAAGATGCATGGTAATATCTCTACTCCTTTATATTGTCTAAGAGTTGCCCTGTGACATAATATATGATCTATTTTTGAGAAGGATCCATGTGCTGCTGAGAAAAAAGTGTAACTGCTTGATGTTGGGTGGTATACTCTATATATGTCAATTAGGTCTAGGTTATTAATAGTGTTATTGAGTTCTATAGTTTCCTTATTCAACTTTTGTTTGGAAGATCTGTCCAGTGGCGAGAGAGGTGTGTTGAAGTCTCCCATGATTATGGTGTGGTGGTCTATTAGACTCTTGAACTTGAGAAGAGTTTGTTTGACGAACATAGCTGCACCATTGTTTGGGGCATAAATATTTATGATTGTTATGTCTTGTTGGTGTATGGTTCCCTTAAGCAGTATGTAGTGTCCCTCTTTATCTCTTTTGATTAACTTTGGCTTGAAATCTATTTTATTTGATATGAGTATGGACACGCCTGCTTGTTTCCGAAGTCCATATGAGTGATATGATTTTTCCCAACCTTTCACCTTCAGCCTATGTATGTCTTTTCCTATCAAATGCGTCTCCTGTAGGCAGCATATTGTTGGGTCTTGTTTTGTGATCCATTCTACTAGCCTGTGTCTCTTAATTGGTGAGTTTAAGCCATTAACATTTAGGGTTATTATTGAGATATGGGTTGTTCTTCCAGCCATATTTGTTTATTTCTGTTACTAAACATTGTTTGTTTTCCTCTTTGATTGTTTCCCCCCCCCCTTTACTGTCCTACCTCCCACTGTTGGTTTTCATTGTTATTTTCCATTTCCTCTTCCTGTAATACTTTGGCTAGGATGTTTTGAAGAGATGGTTTTCTAGCTGCGAATTCTTTAAACCTTTGTTTATCGTGGAAGGTTTTAATTTCATTCTCCATCCTGAAGCTTAATTTCGCTGGATACACAATTCTTGGTTGGAACCCATTATCTTTCAGTGTTTGAAATATGTTATTCCAGGATCTTCTAGCTTTCAGAGTCTGTGTTGAAAGATCAGCTGTTATCCTGATTGGCTTGCCCCTAAATGTAATCTGCTTCCTTTCTCTTGTAGCTTTTAAAATTCTCTCCTTATTCTGTATGTTGGGCATCTTCATTATAATGTGTCTAGGTGTGGATCTCTTATGATTTTGCACATTCGGCGTCCTGTAGGCTTCTAGGATTTGGGATTCTGTCTCATTCTTCAAGTCTGGGAAGTTTTCTTGTATTATTTCATGGAATAGACTGCTCATTCCTTTGGTTTGGAGCTCTGTACCTTCCTGTATCCCAATGACTCTTAAGTTTGGTCTCTTAATGTTATCCCATATTTCTTGGATGTTCTGCTCATGGTTTCTTAACAGTCTTGCTGAGCTGTCTATGTTCTTTTCCAGTTGAAATACTTTGTCTTCATTGTCTGATGTTCTATCTTCTAAGTGTTCTACTCTGTTGGTAGTATTCTCCATTGAGTTTTTAAGTTGGTTTATTGCTTCCTGCATTTCTAGGATTTCTGATTGCTTGTTTTTTATAACCTCTATCTCCCTGTATAGTTGATCCTTTGCTTCCTGGATTTGTTTGCGTAATTCGTTGTCGAAGTGATCTTTCATTGTCTGATTTTGCTGTTTAATGTCTTCCTTGATACTCCAGATCATCTGAAGCATGTATATCCTGAATTCTTTATCTGACATTCCATCTGCTGCAGCTGTTACCTCTTCTAAAGTTGCGTTGACCTGCATTGCTTGTGGTCCTTTCTTTCCTTGTCTTTTCATACTGCTTGCGTATCTTTCCTGCAGGTGCGGGCGGCAGCTCTGCTCTCTCCTTATTCCAATTGGGGTGTCGTGGCTACCACGCCGGCAGGTCACTGGGCCTGTTCTGGGAGCTGGTGGCGGCTCTGTTCTGCCCCTACTCCAATTGGGGTGACGTGTCTGTCGTACCAGCAGGCCACTGGGCCTGTCCTGCTGGTCGGTCGCAGATCTGCCCACCTTTCGGGCACGAGTGGAGGCTCTGCTTTGCCCCTACTCCAATTGGGGTGTCGTGACTACCCCGCCTGCAGGATGCTGGGTCTGTTCCTGGCAAGGGAGGCGACTCTGCTCTGTCACTACTCCAATTAGGGTGGTGTTTGTACCCCGCCGGCAGGGTCCTGGTCCTGATCCGCCGGTCTGTTGTAGGTCTGCCTACCTTGAAGGCGCGGGCGGCGGATCTGCCCTGCCCCTCCTACCACGCCTGCGGACCCCTGGGCCTGATCTGCAGGTTGATCACTGGTCTGCTCACCCTGCGGGCACGGGTGGCGGTTCCGCTCCACCCCCACTCCAATTGGGGTCACGTGACCACCACACCGGCAGGGCCTGATCCGGGCGTGGGATAAGGATCTGCTCTGCCCCTACTCGAGTTGGGGTGACGTGTGTACCACACTGGCAGGCCACTGGGCCTGACCCGCCAAGCTGTCACAGGTCTGTTTACCTTGCAAGCGCGAAGGGCGGCTCTGCCCTGCCCCTCCTACCACGCCCATGTACTACTGGGTCGTGGGTCTGCCCACCTGGCGGGTGTGGGTGGCGGCTCCGCTCCGCCCCCTCTCCAATTGGGGTCACGCGGTCACCACGCTGGCGAGCCGCTGGGCCTGCTCCGGGGGCTGGCGGCGGCCCGGCTCCTTCCCTCCGGCTCGAGGACAAATTGAGGAGACTCGGGTGACTGAGCCTCACCCCCCTTACCAGGAGACCAACTGCTTATGTCACCGCTGGTATTGATGAAGATCTCTCCTCCACCGCTTTCTGCTGACATCAGATCTCTGCCATGTTGGTATCCTATGCGAATGGCAGCATTTCGTTCCCCTTGCCAGGCAACCCAAGCAATGGGTGAGTCCTGACCTGCCCTCAGCAGGACCCGGACCGAGACACAGTTTCCGCGGGCTCCTAGCCCCGGTCCAGGGAAGTTCCGGGAGCCGGAACTCGGCCGCTCCGTGCTCGGTGTAAGCTCCTATAAGTGTAGGCTCCAAGAAGCAGCCCCCGCGGGCTCAGTTCCGGGAGCCGGAATTCCGATAATTTCTACCTTTACCCTTAACTATTTCTAGAATTCCTCCCATTTGTGAAGATTAAATGCCTAAGCAGATACTTATCTTTGTGTTGCAACCTGTTTTTCACCCGTGATCTACTTTTTGGAAGTTTTTCTTAACTGAATCTCTCAATAGTATGTTTGCATGTTGTATGTATGGCATCTGCATACAATTTCTAAGGGCTCTTATTTTTTCTCTGAGATTTTTTTTTCCTGTTTATCTAATTTTTGTTTAATAAATGTTCTACCATTTCAAACCTCCCTAAGAAGATCAACAATACTTCCCCCCAGTTTCCTCTTCCTCATATAATTTTGGTTTTATTCACAATTGCTTTTCTATTTCTCCTTTGTTGTTTACTTGGAATGGGCTGTGGCTTCCATAGTAAATACTTTTCTTAAATGTCTGATGATGTAGGCATATGATCATTTTCAAAAGTGTAGTATTATTAAAGGTGAAGGGGGTCTAGGTGGTATTTACATACACTGGTCTTTGCCAAGGGGGATCCTGGCTGGGCAGTGTGAGTGGACATCTTTGCTGTACAGAGCTGAAGGTCTTCTCTCTTGGGCTCATCAGAGACTAGGTATAAGAAACTAGCAATATGCCTGGAAGCAGTTTGTGATTCTTGAATTTCAGAATAAATGTGTATTTAATCTCCCTGTTTTCTACCTTCCACTATGGCTGATGTTTCCTCCCCTCTGCCACTCCTGTCCGGGTACCATCTGATTTTACCTTCTCCGGAGAACGAATCTGTAGGCTCCTGCCAACACAGAAGAGCTGAGTTGGAAAAGAGATTTGGGGCTCTAAGTGCTTCTGCTCAGATTCACAGCAAACCATTCTTCACTCTTCCTTTCTAGAGGGTCTTGACACTAGCCATTCCTAAACATTTGGTGGTTAAAAAATTTCACATTGCTCGTTTATGCTTCTTTTTTTCTTGGATTACATACCATTAGATACCATTCATCCATCTGACCTCCAGAACATTTTTTCACAACTTTTTTTTTCTTGCCACCTCTTCTTACTCTTGCTGTTCTTGTGAGTTTACGCCTTCTTGAGAAATACTGTTCTGTTGTTTCAGTCAGGTTGGGTCAGGACACTAAGCCAGACCTGTGTTCAATATGCCATTTTTTTCTTCTGTCAGCCATCTTTGACCACAAATCCTTCATTTTCCTTTATTTGGCCTTATTATGTTTTCTGAAATTCATTTCTAGAATATCGTTGGGTTAAACAAATTCCTATAGAAGAGCTGTGAAGTTACCCTGCTTCTTTATCATGAGTTCACAAGCAGTTCATATTCTTATTAAATTTTAACATAAGTAACTAAGAAAGAGATTTGGGTAGAATTATTACAATAGTCCTAATAGATAATTTTAATAATTATTTCTCTAAATTTGCTTACACGATCACCTAAAATTTCTTCCATTTCATTTCAGTATCCTTTCTTATTATCTGGTCTTCCATAAACTCAGGAAAGATAAAAACTCGTAAAATTTATACAAACATTATAAACAACCCCCCTCCAAAACCCCTACAAAATTAACCCCAAATGTCTAGAGCAACTAATTTCAATTCTGTCCTCTGTACATCAAACAAACAAATGTAAAAGGGACAGTAGACTACATCTTTAGAGATATTAGCAAAGAAGATGTACCAATAAAAGTAGTAGGGAAACTGTAGGGAGCTGTAAAAGAGAAGAGAAAACAAGTATAATAAATGATGTGGACACTACTGTCCTTTTCCTCTTACTATACAGATCCTTGGCAGCAGTGTGAGGGACTTGAACTTTCCTGATGCAAGGTTCCGATTAATCTAAGTCAGTCATATTGGCCCACCTGAGTATAGCAAGTGATTGAGGCATCCAGTGCATGAATGAGCTTTCTTGGGCTACTGGTTTTGGTTCAGAACTAGGTCTGTATCTATTTAGGACAAATGATACCTAAAATAGGGTTTGTTAGGATATTCTAAGGAAACTTTCATGATCTTGAGAACCACAGACTATACCAGCTTTTGCTACTTTCTTTCTAATGCAGTGGAATGTATGAATATGAAATTCTGTAGTATTCTTGTTGGCAGTCTGGGGATGAAGTTAGTTGCTCCACGAAGGGAGAAGCCTATTTGAAAGCCTACCCTGCCTGACCTATATGCAAATGAGCATATATGTTTATTTTTTAAACCAGTTTGCAGGAAGGACTGTAGTAACTTGTAACTATAACTTGAAGTATAGACTGTTACTGATAAAGTATATAATCAATTGACTGGTGAGCTCTATCCTAATAATGGCAAAAAAGGATAAAGTTGCATTGCTTTTCACTAAAAGAAATGTAATATCCATTTACAGGAGTCTTCCCCACCTAAGAAAAAACCCTTTTAGTAACAGTGAATGCAGAAACATATCCTTGCTAATATAAAAACCTTTCTAACTGCATTTTAAAAAAGTAAACTCAAGAAGAATTTTATGCAGAGAATTAATTCTCAAGTCCACAAGTTGAAATCAGCTATGATACTGAGAACAGTGTTTTCTGATCTAAGTATGCTGACCTCTGGGATGGAATAACTCTCCAGTGGAGGACTGTTCCATGCATTGCATATCTAAATCCAGAACTAAATAACTGACTCTAACAAACCTTCCTTCATCCATGTGCCCTAAGATAGCTCCAGCTGAAAATCACTAATGTAAAGGAATAGATGCCATATATATATATATATATATATATATATATATATATATATATATATATATATATATATTTATATTTATATATTTGGCAATTTGGGGGATTGAACCCATAACCTTGTGCATACTAGAAACGTGCTCTACTACTGAGCTATATCCCCAGCTCAACCTTCAGTATCATTTTAAAATTACAGTGTAAGCTTTTCACATTATACATAAGGATATGGAGGCTCAGAAAGGTCATTCATATAACATCCAAATGGGCAAATTATACTTTTGGGGAAGCATATTTATGGGTTTATTTTTCAATAAATTAATATGAAATGATTCCATATCACAAAAGTGTATCACAGCAAACATACTATAAGACCCAGCACATTGACATGGCAACATTTTATAGGATCAAATAATAAGAGTGGTAGAAAAAGAAAATATATTGGCATATTTGTGTTTCTAACCATCAAGTTCTTTTGAACTAGCTAAAGTAAGGAGAAAAGAATATTATCAAGCTATTTATCTTTCACTCTATAAATATTTCTTAGTATTAAAGTTAATATTTTTCTTTCTTTTTTTTTTTGAGTGAGGAACTGTGATAGGCACTGGGACTCATGTTTTCACAATCTAAATACAAATATCACTAATGACTGAAGCACTCATGATAGAGTATGTCTTTACTCTGTGATAAGTGACAAGTGAAGATACAGACAATAACTGCTGAGAGACTTAGGAACATTCTTTGCTGGAATGATTGAGAAAGGCTCACTATGGAGGCAGAACTTGGGACACAGAGAGAAGGAGGGATGGTCACCAGAGCTGGAGGGAAAACACTACACAGAATGAAAAATACCAAGGGGAGCAAGAGTACAGTGGAATGGTTAGTGCCGGGGATGAACTTACCTGAGAGTGGTTGAATTGAATGGCAGGCTGGGAAGCCAACCACAGACTAAAAAATGCAAATCATACGCTGCAGGCCATAGGGACTAATGATTATTCTTGAGCAATGGCAGGAAGACAAAATAAACAATTTAGAGGGGAATGGAGGGTTGAACAAAATTCAAAAATAAAACTTGTATTGATGAATAGAATATATACCTGAAATGGCTTATCTGATTTTCTAAAAGGGAAGAGAGTCTCTCTTTTATTTCCTCAAATTTCTCCTTTTCTTCTACTGAAACTGTTCCAATTCCATCAGGCCTGGGGGGAAAAAAAATCTGATTCAGTAATTTGTATTGGTAAGTTACTTTTATGTAGTACACACACACACACACACACACACACACACACCCTACAAATCTAAATGATTAAGAAAAGGCATATTGGTCCACAGAATACATATTAGTTTCAAACAGAATAGAAATTTATTGGAGGTATTTGTAGCCATTTGCTTAATGTTTTGACCCAGAATGAATGGAATGAAATTATTCTCTTTTAGACAGACTTCAAGGTAAAGATGACAATAAATATTTTCCATATCTACAGAAAACAATAGCTAGTCCTTGAAAATGCAGTGAAACGCGTTTGATGGTGATATCAAACATTTGACCAATTAAATGAATGTCCCCTGAATGGAAATAAAAAAATAGCGAATATAAGGCAAAATACCTTAACTGTTCTCTTCTGAACAGAAAGTAACCCAACATGATATATACTGGAGATTTAATTTTAATTGTTTCAAGAAACAAAATTTTTATAAGAAATTTTGGATACATATGTAAGTTTACTGCTTTATTTTTCTTATTTAAATATATGGGCATATAAGTATTAGAATAAAATTATATAAAAAAAAGACTTTCCTTTCAAGATTTTTTATTTAACTAAATATCCTTATGGTATCAGTATGAGTTTTCATTAAGATTTTCAAAAGTAAGTATGAAGACTGAAATATTCTACTAAAATTAGAATTAAAAAATATAATAGCAGAGACTTAAACTTATTCTGTATCAAGATTAAATTTAAGAGATTCCTTGGAAAACTTGGAATGGAACCACCATTTGACCCAGCTATCCTTCTCGTCCATCTATACCCAAAAGACTTAAAAACAGCACACTACAGGGACACAGCCATATCAATGTTTATAGCAGCACAATTCATAATAGCTAAACTGTGGAACCAACCTAGATGTCCTTCAGTAGATGAATGGATTAAAAATGTGGCAAATACATATAATGGAATATTACTCAGCAATAAAAGGGAATAAAATCATGGCATTTGCAGGTAAATGGAAGCAGTTGGAGAAGATAATGCTAAGTGAAGTTAGCCAATCCCCCCAAAAACAAATGTCGAATGTTTTCTCTGATATAAGGTAACTGACTAATAGTCGGGTAGGGAGAAGGAGCATGGGAGGAATAGATGAACTCTAGATAGGGAAGAGGGGTGGGAGGAGAAAGGAGGGGGCAGGGGGTTAGCAATGATGGTGGAATGTGATGGACATAATTGTCCAAAGTACATGTATGAAGACATGCATTGGAGTGAACATACAGAGATATACAGAGATATGAAAAATTGTGTTCTATATGCATAATAAGAATTGTGATGCATTCCACTGTCATGTATTTAAAAATAAAAGCAATTAAAAATAATTGAAAATATAAAACACAGGTATGGGGGCAGGAAGGATAGTAGAATGAATTGGACATTATTATCTATATGCATATATGATTACATGACTGGTGTAACTCTACATCATGTACAACCAGAAGAATGAGAAGTTATACTCATTTTTGTATGATGTGTCAAAATGCATTGTACTGTCATGTATAACTAATTAAAACAATACAAAAAAAATCTAATAGCAGGGACTTAAATTTATTCTACATCAATTTAAGGTTTTGGTTGTATAGCTATCACCCCAAATTTTGAACCTGTAATTATTAACTATCTCTGTTAGCACAGAAGAAGTAAACATATTATCTTGTATTCATTTCAAACTGTTTATTTATTGTACAACAAAGTGAATCTTTTGCATTTGACAACTAACAACAGATATCTTCTCTCATTAGTTTAAAAACAAAGAAAAAGCTTAAAATAATGAGATTTTTTTATTCTATATTCCCGCTGTGTATGTATACACATACATACACACATTATATATGTATGTATACTCACACAGTTTTATATACCTAAGTGTTTATGTACATATATTTGTGTATATTAAATATCCAATTAGTATAAAGCAATTAATTTTTAAAGTTATATCTGAATCACACTAACATGATGACCTTATATTCTTATCAAAGCATCATTTCAGTATGAGGATTTTTTTTCTAACACAAAGCAAAAATGCTGTCAGAATTTATGCTCTGAAAACATTTCTTTCAATTATATTTCATTTCTAATATAGGGAAATATCAGTTACATTATTTTACATTCATAATAATACACCAATCACAGTAACTCCTTCAGAATGCATCTAGAATATTAACTATGGAAAAACTAAAAACTGGTCTTTCAAAAATTTTTAGGAAGGAGAAAAAAATCCAACATTTAAATTATGAAGTCATGAACTGTGGGCTAATTTCAATGTTTTACGCTAATTTAGAAATGGATTTTTTTGAAATCAACTCCCATCTAATAAACCTCAGCACAAAACCAATGAAACTTATGAATAAGCACTGATAATGATCAGTGATCACAAATAGATGCCTAATAGTTCTATGTAATCATCAATCAGGGAATTTAAGCATTCAGATAAAGACTGGACCTAAATGATATTATTACATAGCAGTAAAAACTAATAAACTTATAGGTTATTTTACTAAACATGACTATTTAAACTTGACAAGAAAGAGCAAAGAACTTATCCCCGCTATTCTGATGATTGACACTATCTCTTAGTTTAGCTCTCTGGCAGATGCCATAAGGTTAGAGTTGAGTGAATTTTCCTGTTTGGTTGAAATGTCAAATGAGATCATGATCTACCGTGATGGAGTAAGTTTTCCCGTCATATTGAACTTCACTGGGGCACACTGTCTAACCAATGGAAGGGAGCCGGGGTGCTGATGATGAGAGGTGTAGGAGATAAGTCAAGGGGATGCTCATTTTTGTCAAGCTTCACTAAGACAAATACTCCTGCATATAAGGTAGGCCTATCATTTTACTGAGTTAATTACTGACCTAGTTACAAATCTGACAGGTTAAATACCACATTTAACAACTTGGACTTGCCTTTACTGACATGTCCATATTTTGGCATACTGCCTTTAGAAGCCTAAGTATTAAATATAAAGTTATTGAAGTGGCCTTGTAATATAAAAGAGGGTACAAATGGCAACTTTGTTGTAATCAAGGCAAAGGAAAAAATTTTCCTACAATTCTTGCCAATAAATGTGAACACTTATGTCATCAATATTTTCCTTATCATTGGCATTAGTAAAAACAAACAGCAATTATCAATTACAAAATTCTAAATGTGCATCTGGCACTGTGCTGTTTTGTATGCAGAATAGTATAGAATGTTCATAGAAATCTTTTTCCAGTTTCCAGGAGAGGAAGGCTGAGGCTCAGAGGGATTCAAATATATTCCTAAGTTTACATAGCTGGAAAGTGCAGAACCTGGACTGGAACCTAGGTCTTTTGCATTCCAAAGTCAGAGCTCTTAGTGTTTACTAAGTTATCTTAGAGCTTACTATAAGCTCTTAGGGTTTACTCTCTTTCCCCATATTTTCATGGAAAATAATGAAAAGCAAAAATAATTTTAAAAATCCTGTTAAGCCATGGAAAGTATGTATGAGAAACAATATGGTAGAAGTATTTTAAATATTCTTTTTTACATCAGACCTTTTCTGTATTACTTGCATAAGGTGGAATACAAGTAAATTTTAACCTAAGATTCGCCCCATTGAGTCAATGATTCAGCAGTGGAGAACACTGATGAACATGGTGTGGTTTGTGGCTAATGTTGATATTTAGGGTTAGGTTAAATGGATGGAAATTCACCCAAGGGAGCCTGGGTATTGTGCATAAAATAATAATCAGTGTTGGTTTCTGAGATGGGCAAAGTCACAATGGAGTTAAATTGACAGATTATCCATAATAGGCACTCTATGGTGAGTGGATCTGTGAGATGAGTCAGCTAAAGAAGACCAAGTATCAAGGAGTGGCTGCAGAAATGTGGGTGAATACAATACAGATTTGTATGATTTAGCATGAAGGAGCAAGTGTACATCAATTTAGGAGAAAAAAATGACTTTTTTCTTATTATTTAAAAATATTCCAGTGTCATTCACTGGATATATCTTACAATAAGTTATAGTTCCCTAGCCTTTAAAAAATAACCACATTAAAATGGAAAATAAATCATATGTTTATTAAACACTGAAGAGCCAAAGAGTGTCAGTGAAATACATGAAATTGACTCAACTCAGTTGGCTGTTTCTCGTGTTTTTTCTTATATAGTACTGCAGGGTTACACATGAAAAGAACTTGCCATTGCTAAAATAATATAGGGTTCTAGTATTATGAGCGAATGCCTGTTCCACATGTAAAGAAAATTTTGTGTATATTATCAACTGCAGAACAGATTCAATAAACTGTAGTTGTATTTATATAAAGAAGACCTTAACAATGGAAATCCTAAAATTTGTTCTTTTATATGTATTTACAGAAGCCTTGAGAGAAACTTCAGGTAGTTATATTTTATGAGTAGTTTTATTATACTCAAAGTAAAAGAGATTTTAAAAGGATAGTTTATATGATCTTAGTTTACAAATTAATTTCTGTCTTGTCTACTTCTAAAACATCAGAACCTGATCACCCCTATCACTTCTACTGCTGCTTCTCTGGTTCCCTACCCATCAGCTTTCCCCTAAGTACTTCTGTGGCCTCCTTGGTCTTTACTCAGCACTTTTCTTTGCCAAGTACTGGTATGCACCACAGTAAGACTCCTGAAGCACATATCCAATCACAGTCCTTCTTGGCTCAAAGGTCTGTAATGGTGGCGCTCCACGTAAAAGTCAAAACCTTGACAAAGGTCCACAAGACCTTATATGAGCTTTGCTCTTCACACCAACCCGTCTGATCTCATCTATCCCCTCACTTGCTCATTCACCCTTGCCTGCTAGCTGGTTCCCCCATAGGCAGCATGGCCTAGCCTTGGGGCTTTTGCAAATGCTGGTCCTCTGCTTGAGAGCTCTTCCCTTGGTGTATCCACGCTGCTTGCCTGACTCACGAAAACAAGGTTCTCTCCAATCATCATAAGAAGGTGTCATTTCCTACTCCCATACCCTTTCTTTCCTTTGCTCTGCTTTTTTGCTGGCTATTGTGTATACAGTCAATATCCAAGATGATATATTTACTTATTATCTTCCTCTTTTGTGCTGTATCCCTAGCACCTAGAATAGCGGCTGGCATATTGTTGATGCTCAATGCAAATAAGCTGAGGAAACAAATGAGTAGTATTTAGCATATAAAAATATCAGTTACATAAGATTATAGTAACTTATGAATTATTTATATGCCTAATTGTGATTACTGCTTATTAACACAATGTAAGTCATTTGGAACATTTTTTAACATATAACTTCATGTAGAATGGGAAATTTGGTCAAAACCAAACACAAGCAGGAATTGTAGTTTAGTATTTTGGATAAAAAGGTCACGGACAAAAGACAGGGTGTCTTTACACTTAGCAAAACATTTCTATTGCTTAGTTGCCACTGTAGTTAGTAACAAAATAATTTACTTTAAATCTCAAGAATAGCATTTTTCTCCTGAGATAATACAAAGAATAATGCCTCTTAGACATTAGTAAAAAGACCATGTTAAAATGAGTTCTTTAAAATCCTAACTTAAAAGACCAACTTTCTGATGCAAATATTAATTGGGTTTAACTCTTTGATAATTAAATATTGAAGTGGTTCTAATGAGAAGGAAGGGTATTCTTATAGAACAAGATTTAAAATTTTCATTTTTTCCTACAATTATCGAAATTGCAAGATTCCAATAAAAATAGAGTGCTCTCTTCAAGAAGTTTAACAAATGAACAAATAATAAAAGATGAATTACAAGTAGATAAACTTCTTTTAACTATAGATAAAGAAGTTATGGCATGGAACTTCTTTCTGGTGTTAAATAATAAGCAACTGAACAGTACATGCAGTTGTCTTTGTTAATTGTACTCCAAGAATCTGTACAATAGAACCTTCTGTCACTCATGCTTAATAGCCTGACCTTGCATCTGCCTATGGGTCATGTTCTGATTTTAGAGTGGCCATCACATATACACATACCCATGTGCGTGCGTGCATGCATGCATGCATACACACACACGGTACTTTTACTGAAAGGCAAATGCATTAAAAATAGCTCATGAAGACTCTATTTATTAATTTTTAAAAATCCCTCCATGAGCCAAAGTGTAATTTGTTATTCATTGATATTGTAGATTAAGGCATTTAAAAACAAGTGAACAAAATCTGTTGTGTATAATTTGCCTTTCATCTCAATTGCCAATTCTTCCTGCCACAGTGAACATAAACTCTAAACTGAAAAAAAAATGCTTTAAAAAGCTAACTCAGGAACAAATGGATATACATTATGAATCCTTTTTCTATTATCTCTGGTGGCTTCTAGGGTTGAACAGATAAATTATTTTCTACAAAGGTAAAGGACAATTGCATTATAGTTCAACATAAGAGAAAAAAAGGATAAAAAAACTGGGTTGAAAAATTAGGCATTTGAATTTATAAGAGAAAATATCAATGAGGAATCTTCTTAAATACTCAAATATGAGCTAACTTGGTTGCTTCACTTGACACACTTGAATAGTTTGCAATTCATACAGTTTTATAATTCCTTTTTATAGTACAATAAAAGTTTCAGAGGCCTATGACATCAGTAAAAATCAATTTGGGCATGTTTAATATTCATTTCTTTTGGGTAAATTTGGGTAATGACAACTTATTGGCTGTTGACATCTTCTAAAACATGTTGTAAGGAAAAATGACCCTATAATATGCTTTAAGAAAATGGGGTGAATGGCACAAATATATTTTAACTTTCATTTTATTAGTGCATTATAGTTATACATGATGCTGGGGTTCATTTTTGGCATAATTATACAAGTATGGCATTTAATTTGCTCCAGTTCGGTCCCCAGTACTTCCTCTTCTTCCCTCCCCTCCTCCCTCTTCTTGTTCCTTTTCCCCTACTCTATGGGTGTTTATTCTATTTTTTTTTATTATTTCATTAGAGACACACATATGAGGATTGAACCCAGGGGTGCTCCACCTCTAAGCTACACCCCCCCTCCTCTTGTTGTGTTTTCTTCTGACAGGGTCTCGCTAAATTGCCCAGGCTGTCCCCAAATTTGTTATCTTCTAGCTTTAGCCTCTTGAGTAGCTGGGATTATGGGCATGCACCACTATGTCCAACCCTAAATATCCTTTTTTTTTTTTTTTTTTTGGTACCAGGGATTGAACCCAGGGGAGTTTAACCACTGAGCTACATCCCAGGTCCATTTTTATATTTTATTCATCACAGTGCCAATGAACATTTTTTCTCCCAAGGAAAATGATGACATCTTTTGTGGGGATTTTCTTACTTTAAGCTGGATGGCTTTTAGACACTTGAGGGATACATGTATCCTTAGTTTTATAATCTCGAGGAGTCTGAATCGAGGCAGGTACAGAGTGCTGAGGAAGCTTGTGGGTTGAATGAATACACAGAGCTTAATACTGTATAGGACTTTCTGGTTAAGCTAATGAGACAGACTTTATTTCTAACTTCCTCCTTCCTCCCACAACTCACTAGGTAAGTTTGTCCTGGAAGTGTGGTGATTGGTGGTAAAAGATTAATTTGCAAACAATGAGTGGACAAATGCCAAAGTTCATGGTACTTTTGAGTTTCTTACAGGCTTCTTTTTACCTGCCTTCTGCTCTGAGGAATGTAGACATCTTGGCCTCCTCCAGAGAGTGAGAAAGGGAGAGACACCTAGAGGGTGGTATTTCTGAATTGTCAATTCTGCCTGCAGCACAGCAGGTAAAAGTCACTTTGCACTTCGTGTATTTCCCACCAATATCCATTTGTGAACAGAATGGAAAGGAGAGGAAGTCACAGCACGAGAATAAGAAATGGTGGAAGATGATGAGGGAGCAAACAATCATCTCTTCTCTTTTGTTTCTTAATCTCTAACACCTCCTATTGTTTTAATCAGAATGATCTATCGTTTGGATGGTCATATATGGTCATGCGATCATGATTAGTGTCCTGCTTCTTCCCCTGAAGTTTATAATACCCACAAGATGTTAATTCTATCCTTATTTGTTCATGAGATAAAAGAAACAGATTTTCTGTAAGAATATATTTTAGAAGATGAACATTTGAAATTATATTCTCTATTTTTACAAGTACTCCTGTCCTTATTTGTATTTTGTATTGCATTTTAATTCCACTGCAGAGTTTATAACAGAGTAGATACTTCTAATGCGAGAGTAATAATCTGACTTGAAGACACAAGATCTTTGACTCCATCTTTATGCTGTGCCAAAGGCAGCAAGGCATGGATAGCCAGCCTCTCCTGGGACCGAAAGGACAAATGTTCTTGGCCTAATCCAAACTAAGATCACTGCTGTACATGGCTCTAGAACTCAAGAGAAACAAAATACCAAGAGGAATTTAAAATAAAAATGAAAAGAATTAAGGTTGTTTCTCTTATATAAATATCACTGTCCAATATCTAACATTATATCTTTTAAAAAAGAACATGTGATGTTAATTAAAGGACTTCCTATACACGTAAATTTGAAAGAAGAAACTTGGAAAAATAATGATAAAGATAAAAATTTCCTATAAATGTCCAATTGAGAAAGGACTGATAAGGCCATTTTATAAATATCATTCTGTGCTTAATTCTGTATATCTATAGACATACTGTGTATTCTGATGCATAATCTGAATTGTCAACTTTTTTGGCATCATTTAACTATTCCAATGTGCCTTCTAATGGAAAAAATATTTCATTATATGGATGTGCCACGATTTATTAATTCAGTTCTCTATTAGCAGTAACATAGACTCTTTCCCCTCTTTTTTCTATCATAAATAGTGTTTCAACAATTTCATACCTGGTTATTTCCTTAAGATAAATTCCTGGAAGTATATTATCAGGTTAAATGCATGATATTTTCAGGTATTTGAAAGTTGCTTTTTCAAAGAGCTCTTAGTTTACACTCTGACCTGCAGTGCATGAAATTATTAATTTCCCTGTGACCTCATCAGCTGTCATCTTTACCATGTAGTACAGTTTTTAATTTATATATTAAAAAGGGTATCTCATTTTACTATATTAAGTTCTAGGACATAAAAATTATGTAATATTTGTAGTTAGATAGGGCCTTTCATGTAGTTAGATAGGGCCTTTTTCACATAAAAATTTGATGTGATTAATTAAAAACATTTAATTACAAAGTCTACATTAAAAGTGTCACAATATATCAACAAGACAATTTGTAAAGAAATGGTTCAGTGTCATTCATTTACTTAACTAACACATTTTATGGACCACCTGGCCAGGTCATGGGCTACAATGTAAGAATAACACAAATTTGGGGGGACTGGGATTGTGGCTCAGCGATAGAGCGCTCACCCAGCACGGGTGGGACCCGGGTTCGATCCTCAGCACCACATAAAAATAAAGGCATTGTGTTATGTCCATCTACACCTAAAAAAATAATCTTTTTTAAAAAAGAATAATACAATTGGTCCCTGACCTAAAAGAGTTTATAGTAGAGAACAGAAGCAAAAATCAGACGTGAGTGTGTAATTAAATTTAAGAAGGGCAAAATTATAAAGATCTGATCTAGTCTGGAATTTCAGAGAAAAATCCAATTTGGGACTGATATTTTAGCTGAATTGTAATAGATCAGAAGCAGTTACTTAGGTGTAACCTGAAGCAGAGGAGAGGACAGATAGGGTTCTAGGAGGTTCTCCTAAAGATGTACAAGTAACTTTTTTAGATGCAACTTTTAACATGTGGCTTCTGCTTCAGTACAGTGGATGGACTTGATACTCCAATATTCTTTTTTTTTAATTTTTTTTTTTTTTTAGTTGTCGATAGACCTTTATTTTATTTATTTATATGTGGTACTGAGTGTCTCACACATGTCAGGCAAGTGCACTACCGCTGAGCCATGGCCACAGCCCCTCCGATATTCTTGTAAAGAAGAAAAAGCAAGAAAATCTGTTGTTTTTTACCATCTGTTGGTTCACTGAGTGAAAAAAAGAGTCTGCTGAGAATATGTACCATTGGCCTGACCTTGTAAAGCTAGGTTCTCCCTTATTATCAAGGAACCTCCAAGATGAGAAAATAGTTTCAGCAATACCCTATCAAGGAAAACCAACAACAAATCTTTGGAAGAGAGAATTCTCAAATCAGGCCTTAGAGAATTTCCACAGCTTAGATTCAGGTACATGTATTTATTACCAAAAATGTCAGTTGCATAAGAAAACAAGTGACCATAGCGAAAATGCTAGTAGGAGAAACAAATTTAAACACCTGAGAAATTCAATTATTAGAATAAGAATAAAAATAATTACAAAAGATCTAAGGAAACAAAATGGGGAATCAAAATCAAGAAAAGAATAAGAGATATTTAGAAATAAAGCAGATTTTGCAAAGAACCAAATAGGATTTCCAGAACCAAATATTATAGTAAGTGAAATGGGTGAAAGTAAGTGAAAAAGAAGACATCATAGCTGAAGAGAACTGAGATAGAGTAAAGGTTGGCTCACTGCGGCCCACATCTGTGTCTGTAGTAAAACTTCTCTGGAACAAGCTACACTCTTATTCCTACATAATCTATGATGCCTTCCTCCTGACAATGGAAGAGTTGAGGAGTTGTAACAGAAAGCACAAGACTTGCAAAGTCCAAAATATTTACTATGGTCACTATGTGGCTCCTTACAGAAAAAAAAAAAAAAAAGTGTCAACTCCTGACCCCAAAGGCAAACTGCAAACATTATACATCATCCAGAATGTAGTTAGAGAAATAAGCATATAGAACACATGTCAGTCACATTAAGACACACAGGAGAAAACATGCTTAAGATATAGGTGATTGCAGTTTCAGAGGAGAAGAAAAAGACTTGAGAAGTGAAGCTATTTAAAAAGATAAGGATACCCCAGAACTGGTGATGAATATGAACCATAACTCAATCAAATCTCAATCAGCCTAAATAAACAGAAATGTACACTTACCCATGTAGATTAGAAAACCACACATATCCCTATTAAAATGAATGAAAAGAAATATGCACAAAGATGCATTATAATAAACCCACAAAACACAAAACAAAATAATTTCCAGAGAGAAAAAGACAAATTACCCTCAAAAGAATGACAGGCAAATAGCCTTCCATACTGCAACACAGGGAGTCAGAAGAAAATGCAGCAAGATCTTCAAAGTTCTAAGTAGTCATCAATTTAGAAGTGTATAACCAGCAAAAATGAGGAGACAAAGGCCATCCAAAGAAAAAAAAAATCCCTATCTATGGGAGCACCCTTTGGAAATGTCAAAGAATGCGCTTTAGGACCAAGAAAGCCAATTACTAAACATAGGCAATAAAAACCATATCTAATTTGTAGGATTAGGAATAAACATAGAAATGACGCAGGTGAAATATGAGACCCTCTAAGTATGTGAGCCAGGAAGAAAGATAGAAATGAAATGTTCCACAGTCCTGTACTATTTAGAAGGAGAAGAAATTTTCTGATCAGTATATGATTTTAAAATTTCAACAGTGTGCCTGTATGTAACTGTAGGAAAGCATAAACTGTTAAGAGGAAAAAAAAATACACTAAATAACCTTAATAAAATAAAAAGGAAGAAAGAAGAAAACACAAAGTTTATAAAACATAAGTCAAAAAAGAAAACCTAAATTAAAACTGTAGAAGTGAATTAGCTTTTATCAACATATGTGATAAGAAATTGACTGAACTAAGAAATTGTCTTCTTGAACAATTAAATCAAAATTTAACTTACTCTAATAAAAAAAATTTAGTTTATTTATAAATGTCTAATTTATAAAATATACTGAAATACAAGCACACAGAAAGTCTGTAAAATATCAGCCAAAGGGCTGAGGATGTGGCTCAAGCGGTAGCCTGCTCTCCTGGCATGCGTGTGGCCCGGGTTTGATCATCAGCACCATGTACAAACCAAGATGTTGTGTCCGCCGAAAACTAAAAAAATAAATATTAAAAAAATTTCTCTCTCTTTAAAAAAAGAAATATCAGCCAAATACCAAAAGAAAGTTACATTAATAATCATCTAGACTGGGCGTGGTGGTGCATGCCTATAATCCCAGCCGCTTGGGAGGCTGAGGCAGGAGAATTGAGAGTTCAAAGCCAGCCTCAGCAACTCAGTGAAACCCTGTCTCTAAATAAAACACAAACTAGGGCTAGGGATGTGGCTCAGGGATTGAGTGTCCTGAGTTTAATCCCCAGTTTAAGAAAAAAAAAAAAGGAGGAAATATATAAATAACCATCTAAATAACTTTACTGCAAAAATCGTTATTTATTATGATAAAGGTCATTATATAGTAATAATAATTTCCATTCTTCAGAAAGATTTAACAATTTCAAGCTTGAATGTGCCTAATGAAACCACCTCAAAATATACAAAAGCTGATAGAAATAGAGGGAAGAAACCAACTGAGCCGTGGCTGATCTCCTCTCACCCTTGTCATGACTCCTACATGTCAAGATAGGCAAAAAAATTAGAGTTTAGATTTGAGCCACATAAATCCTACTTGCAATGCACCAAGGAAAAGAATATGTAAATATTTTCAAGCAATATTAAACAGTCACAATATTCGACAATATTTGACACATACTTGGCCATAAAGAAAATTCTATAATAACTAGTATCACACAGACCACACATTCTCTGAATACAAGATATTAGATCAGAAATCAATCCTCAAGAAAAAAGCCATAAAAATGTCATATTCTTAGAAATTTAAAATGTACTTATAAATAATTCCATATTGAAAAAGAAATTGTACATATAAGGTGTACGTATATAGTAAAAGCCATATTTTAGGAGAAATTCTAGTGTTAAATGCTTATATCGGAATAGAAGAAATAGGGTAGGAAAAAAATAACTCAAGAAGGTAGAAGCAGAGAATAAGCTGAAGTTTAATGAAATGATGGGCCACACAAAGGGAGCATAGGTAAACTTTTTCGGATGATGAAACTGTTCTGTTTGGCCACGAGGTGGTGGATGGGTGATGGGATCTTCCTCAAAACCAATAGAACTGAAAGAATTACACAACCCTGGAAATGAGCTTTACGGTATACAAACCTAAAAAAGAGAAAGGTCAAAAAATACATAAAAAATGTTCAACATACTTTATATATGGAGATACGAAAAATTGTGCTCTGTATATATAATAAGGATTATAATGCATTCTGCTGTTGTCATGTATTAAAAAATAATAAAATCAATTAAAAATGTTAAACATCTCTAGCAATTAGAGAAATGCAAATCAAAAGTACTCTTAAGATATCATCTCACTCTAGTCAGAATGGCAATTATCAAGAATACAAGCTATAGTAAGTGTTGGTGAGGATGTAGGGGAAAAGGCATAATCATACATTGCTGATGGGACTGCAAATTGGTGTGAATACTATGGAAAGCAGTATGGAGATTCCTTGGAAAATTGGAACTGGAACCACCATTTGACCCAGCTATACGTCTCCTCAGTCTATACCCAAAGGACTTAAAAATAGCATATTACAGGGACAAAGCCACATCAATGTTTATAGCAGCACAATTCACAATAGCTAGGCTGTGAAACCAACCTAGATGCCCTTCAATGGATGAATGAATAAAGAAAATGTGGTATATGTTCACAATGGAATATTACTCAACATCAAAAGAGAATAAAATTATGGCATTTGCAGGTAAATAGATGGAGTTGGAGAATATCATGCTATGTGAAGTAAGTCAATCCCAAGAAACCAAAGGCCACATGTTCTCTCTGGTAAGTGAATGTTGATCCATAATGGGGAAGGGGTAGTTTATGGGGAGAATGGAGGAACTTCCATTGGACAAAAGGGAGGGAGGAAAGGGGAGGGGGAATGGGGGCAGGAAAGATGGTGGAATGAGACAAACATCATTACTGTAGGTACATGTATGACTGCACAGAGAAATTAAAAGTTGTGCTCCATTTGTGTAAAATGAATCAAAAAGCATTTTGCTCTCATGTATAACTAATTAGAACAACAACAACAAAAAGACATTAACCAAAAAAAAAGAAAGAAAGAAAAAGAAAGCAAACCAACAGTACATAAACCAGGACATCGTGAGATCTCAGGATGGAATTCATATTGTAATAAATGTATGATAGAACCTCAATAAAGAGGAGGGGAGAAGACTGCTGCCTTATTAAACTTTGGAAAATAGCATTTCAACTGGAAACAGGAAGGCTAATGACTAAAGAACTGTATTCGGGTGCTAAACTCCAGGTGGCAAATTCTGAAACTGCTTTCATGCATACTGGAGCTAAACATATGAATAAGCAGATAGTGGGTTTTTCACTGTTGAGAAGTTACAGATAGTGAAGAAAATAGGCTGAAAGGAATGCTGTGGTCCTGGATGAGGTCTAGCTCTTATTTCTGTTCACTGGTAACCCCGATATGTCTAACATGCACTGAAAAATTCTTTGTGTGCTATCTCTTCCTCTGTGATTTATTTTCAATGGGTTCTTTTATCCAGTGTTTCAGAAAAAAATCAGGAATTGCTTGGCATAAATAGAAAACAAAGGAAATTGATCAAGCAGCCTTGTTAAATAAGATGCATTCTATCTACTTTCCTTGGATAATGAAATTCTTGGCTCTTGCTTTTAGCTGTCTTTGTCTCCTCCATTAGGCCTATAATGCTCCCCAATAACACTGGTAGGAGAAAGAGGCCTCAGAAAAATCACAGTGCCTGGAATTCATCTATCATAAATTGCTCTGTGACACTCTCAAAGTCTGCCTGATCACTGTGGGTCTAAGAACAATTCCCAGATGTTATTTAACTAATAGTAAGAATCTCCAATCTGAAGTCTGAAATCCAAAATGCTCTGAAACCCAAAACTTTTATAGCGCCATGACTCAACCAGTAAAGTTTATTCAAATACTCCAAAATGATCTGAAATGGTTCTGGTTCCAAGCATTTTGAAAAACATATGTTCAATGTTTACACTGTACAGAAAATATTACCACTTCCCATTTAAGCAATAACTTATCATCAACAGAGTATTTATATCATTTAATGTCACCTATTTAGGAACCATAGCAGGTAGGTGCCATTGACATTATTACAATTAACAGATGAGAAACTGAGGCTCAAACAGATTAGCACCAATTTTTTTAAGGTCAAATAGCTCTTCAGTAGAAGAGCCGGAATAAGAACACAGATGATTTGATCCCTAGCTCAGTGCTATTTCCAACATACCAAATCTCTTCTCTTCCCTACTTTCTTTCTGCTTTTGTTGTAGAAGCCATAATTATTTTGCTTCAGTATTGAAATTGAGGTTATCAAAGAATAAAAAAGATCCCTTTGTGGCACTGCTTGTGTATACTTAGCGTGTAGAATGGAATTTATCAGATCTGCCACATTGCATGAGGATGACCTTGCTTAAGCCTACCTTCCTCAGAGTGAGCCTCTATATTTACAATTAGTGTGGCATTTGTATTGAAGTCACATATCCAAGACCAGAATTAAGAAGTAGTAAGTAGAAGTGAAAACTTTTGGTGATCCTATTTGATGCAAGGTCTATGATTTTACTCAAAAATGTACCACTGTTTCTTGAATTAGGGGCAGGAAGTTGACACACTGTGAACTGATAGTTGAGAGGAGAGTCTGGCACCTGGGAAGTTGCAGGTATCCTGATGTGAGGATTTGCCCAATGCCCTTTAAGACTGCCACCACTCTGTAGTATAACCTGGAATCCACCGAAAATAGAGATTATTTTATGTGTACTCCAAACATGTTGTATTCCCTCTTCTCCACTCGAAAGCTGGCACATCTGAGCAGGCCTTTGTCAGGCAGGCGGCAGCTCTAAGATGGCCTGACTTACTGGGAGAAGAGCGGGTGAATATCCTGCGCGTCTTACATTAAACCAGGACATAAAAGCCATTTTGTGTTGCTGCTTTAGTTTCTCCGCCCTCAGCCTGACTTACAAAACCAAGACGTATAGCCATACACATCAACCTAGAACTTTGCCCTCTCATGCATTGTCTCTCAAAGTCTCTTTTCTCCTTCCTGTCAGTCTTCGAAGCGCTATGGCTGAGTGAGTGGCTGTGTTTCTGTGGGTGGTGTGGCTATCATCCTGCAGGAGTGTGTCTGCTTCTGTCCTTGACTCATTTTTCCTTTCTTCCTTTCTTTTTCCCTCTCTTCTTTGGTCTTGGTACCAGCCAGGCCTCTTCTGTGTAACTCTGTTCTTTTATTTCTGAGTGCTATTCAGAGATGTGCCACACAGAAAGCACACACCTAAGGAGCTCAACACTGTGTAATAGGATGTGCTCCCTGAAAAATTTCACATCCAGACAGCACTGCTGTCCTTCACTTCAGTCAATAACAAAAGGCAATCTTTCTTCCTTTTGAATTTTTGACAGAGGTGGTTCAGGTAACAAGCAAAACGACTCTCTGAAAGCGCGTCTTGACAGATGTAAAAATGATCATAAAAAAGATGATGGCAAACACTGTAGAAAGACTTGACATTGACAGTATTTTTAACAAAAGTCTGTATCAACATCAGATGCTGCAGACGTGGATAAGAGAAGCAGGCGTTCACAGGGGAGGTTGCTAAGACCTGAATATTCTATTAGCAAAGAAATTAAGAGTATAATTATATACGCATTGAAACGTTTCTACTTAGCACGAGGCAGAAAAACCCTATGCTTATTTTTCACATTTTCTCCTCTCCTTGTGGACTGTGACACAAAGGGAAGTACATTAGAATAACAGTAATCACTGCAGATATAGTCTTTATATCCATCCAGGACCTCTGTATTGCTATTTACCCCTTTAATATCTGACAACTCTAAATATCAGAAAAGTTGAGTGATTTGCCCAATCTGGGTCAGTTTACAAATTTCAGAGCCAGGATGCCAGCAGACATTTTTGCTTCTTTTTATTCTTTCATTGCAGCAGCATGGCATTTCTGAGTGACATCCACTAGACCATAAGAACTATAGGAAACACCCTATAGAATTAACTTAGATAGTTTGTACACTAAAGTGAGATTCCAATTTTCCCAAAACCTGCACTTCTTTCTTTCTTCTTCTTAAGTGACATGTCACCTTTATGGCTCATTTCTATTCTAAACACTGTCAGGATACCTGCATATAAGCACATTTTAACTTTTTAGAGGATAGATTTAATGGGTAATATTAAGGATAAAATATGCATGAACATATAAACATACTTTAAAATATAAATTACTTTATAAAGCAAACAATAGTTTTATAGAATAAAGGTAACTATAGCAACCTCTGATTCAAATCAGTCTGCCTCTAAGATGGTGGCAGCAGCTCCAAGCCTCAATAACTTACTGCTGAAATGTGCCTTAAACATACATGATTTGGAGGCCCATTTGATGAAATTTCCCACTTAATGTTCACAATTAATTAAACGTTCCTGTATTGAAAATGAAAATAATCTGATGGTACAATCTTTGGTCTTATCTGTTCTCTGTGCTCTTCTGTCCCCTTACATATCAGAGTGCTGCCTTACATTGGGGCACCTCTATTGATATCCATTGGTCAGGAGAAATTGCAACAGAGCCAGAAACACAAAAGACAGTAGTTTTAGTTAAACAGCTCCTGACATTAGCTATCAAACATTAATCATTCTCACTGGCCCTGTAACACAAATATGTGAAATACAGAGGGTTTAATTTGGGATAATGGGGAAAAATGACCGTAATTGGCAAGATTTTCCTAATTTTCAAACAAGGCTTCATAATGAAGCAAAAGCCTGAACAGATGCTATGACTCAGATCAGTCTTATTTTCTAGTGAACTGAGAAATGGCAGCAGCAGGGGCTTGAACAAAAGTTTTCATTGTGTACCCACAGTATGTAAGGCATCATGCGAAGGTACATAGAGAACACTAGGAGAAGGAGAACTTATCTTGGCTCTCACAACATGGTCTGGTAGAGCACAAGCAGAGGTGTGAAGCATGTGTGTATGAGTGTTTGTGTAGGTGGCACTTCATACTTGACAGAGATCCCAAGCTATCTACAGACAAAGGGTTTTGTTGTTCGAATCAGTTAACAGAAGTCACAGAGGAGCTTTGTGATATTTTATTGTTGAAAGACCAAGACAAAGAGAGAGATTCCATGTGGTAAACAGGCCCTGTGGGTAAGACTAGGTGTATGAAAGATTTGGTAGAGAGAATTGAACAATAGTGGAAGGAGACTGATACTATGGCTCAGAATCTATTTGTAACTTAATAATCATATAGAAATCACTAAAATACTTATTGAATATTTATCTTTTTTTTTTTTTTGCAGCGTTGGGGGTTGAACTCAGGACTTTGTACCCGTTAGACTGCCACTGATCTACATCCTGGCCCACCAAAGTCTTGAAAAACACTATGGCAAAAGTTAATCTGTAATTTTAGGGTAACTGATAAGCCAAGAAAAAAAAGGGAGTAGAGATAGGAATTAGAATGCATAGACAAGAAAAGAATAAAGACAAGAATTAGGACAGATATCATGGAAATGGAAAAAAAGAGAAATTTGAAAGGTATTATGGAGATAGATTTACATTGGCAGGAAATTGGGTGGGGGGTTAAAAGTCAGAATGGCAGCTATTATGAAGACAAACAACAATAAGTGTTGGCGAGGATGTGGGGGAAAAGATACACTCATATACTGCTGGTGGGACTACAAATTGGTGCAGCCAATATGGAAAGTAGTGTGGAGATTCCTTGGAAATCTGGGAATGCAACCACAATTTGACCCACCTATCCCTCTCCTCGGTATACACCTCAAAGACTTAAAAACAGCATACTACAGGGACACAGCCACATCAATGTTTATAGCAGCACAATTCACTATAGCTAAACTGTGGAGCCAACCTAGATGCCCTTCAGTGGATGAAAGGATAAAAAAAAAAGTGGCATATATACATAATAGAATTTTACTCAGCAACAAAAGAGAACAAAATCATGGCATTTGCAGGGAAATGTATGGCACTGGAGAATACAATGCTAAATAAAATTAGCCAATCCTCCCCACAAAAAAAAATGCCGAATGTTTTCTCTGATATAAGGAGGCTGACTCATAGTGGAGTAGGGAGGTGGAACATGGGAGGAATAGATGAATTCTAGATATGGCAGAGGAGTGGGAGGGAAAGGGAGCTGGCAGGAGATTAGCAAGGATGGTGGAAATGTGATAGACATCATTATTCAAAGTACATATATGAAGACACAAATTGGTGTCAACATATTTTTTATACAACCAGAGATATGAAAAATTGTGCTATATACGTGTAATAAGAATTGTAATGCATTCCGCTGTCATTTATTTTTTTTAAAACATCAATAAAAAGATAAACAAGAAATTAATAGCCTGTTAATGGAGGACAATAACACAAAGAATGAAGTCATTCATTCATTCATCAAGTAGTTATTAAATACTTATATTAAATACATATTTTATGCCAGGTACTTTGTGAGGAGCTACAAGAGGTATAGGAGCTGGTTTAGTGAGATGATGCATTTTATACATGGAGAGATGAAAGTATCAGCAGAATATTCAAGCTGTGAATTGTCAATAGAGATCTGTAGCTTAGGAGAATAAGTGGGTTGGAATCATTTGCAAATGGAGAAGCCATGGTTAAAGCCATGGAAGGGGATAGGATCACTGAAGAAGAACAATTCTCTGAAAGAAGAAATCAGGTTTGAAAACACATGTGAGAAAAGCCCTATATTGCACTTAAGAATCTGGAGGAACAGGAACTCTTAGCAAAGGGGTGGTCAAAAGCATTAAAACAGAATAAGAGGAAAATTAAGAAAGTGAAGCCTGAGAAGAGACAACTGGATTAGGTCCTTGGGCAATCCATTTCAATAAGTATGATTAGTGAATAAGAGGCAGGAAACAAGATAAGGGAAAGAGAGAAGTTTGGCTGGGAAGAAAAAGAGAACAAAGGACTGGCAGCTTGTCATGACAATACAAGCTACCAGTGAACACTTTTTGAGCACGTGTGTGCCAGGCACTGTTTTAAATGTCTGATATTGATTAATGTATTTAATCCCTATTACAGTTTATGACTTACAAGAGAGATGTCATCGTTAGATCTTTCTTAGGTAATCTGAGACACAAATAAATGATGAAACATACCAAGTGACACAGTAAGTACTCATTTGAGTGTAACAGTCCGATTCTGAGATGCTTGGTCACTTTGTTGTGTGGCTACCTGAAGCTTAGATGGGTTTGTGAGAAGAAGGAAAAGGAAGTGCAAAGAGGGAATAAATGGTTAAAACAAGGTCATAAGGGGAAGGAATGTGGGCAAACCCTTTATAGGGAGAGCCTGAGCAAAGATGCTCTGGAGACAAGATGAAGACAAGAAGATGTGGATGAAGTTTTAGGCTCAGAGGTTTGGAGCTTAAAAATTAAAAATAGGTATTTTTTTTCTTTCCAACTTGGTAAAGCCAGAGTTAAGGTTATTGGCTCAGACTGCTATACAGGAATACTTGTTCCAAATGTAAAAATTAGGGAAGGGGTTGGGAAGACTCTTCATTGCCTCATAATTTATCTTGTTTTATCAATAAAACTTTATTACACAGAAGAAAAGCAAAGATCATTAGCTTTTGCACAAACCCATCAATGAATCCTCCCCAGACACATATATGCATTCCAATAGGAATCATCTCAACACTTTGTACAGATCCCACTAGTAGGTAGTACATAAGAACTAAAAGGCAACATTTACTCTGTAGATACTCTCTCCCTCTCCTTTTCAAGTGGCTTTACAACCAAAAAAGAATCATAAAGTGTAGCCCACAGAAATCAAGAGCATATTGATGTACATTTTTCCTTTGTGGTATTTTTTTTTTCCTTATAAGAAGTGTTTGCTATTTTAAATTGGTTACTAGGTGATAATGGCAAAGCACATTTTTCTCTTTCTTCTAGTCAACCCTATACATTTCACTGTGAATTTGCAAGTCAAAATACCTGTTGCCGTGCACATGAGAGGCACAGAATGCAAAGCTGTAATGGAGCAGGGTTGGGTCAATGACAGCACCGTTTTCTGAATGTTCCATCAGTTCTGTAAGGTAGCAGAGATGTCTGTGACAGCCTCTCACACCATAACGGGCACAGTACTCATCTAACACAAAGACCTGGCCAGGGCTAAACCAACCCTGCAAAAGAAAAAAAAAATACACAGTTTTTTTTCATTCTATAGTAAGATTAGTTTTAGTCACTATAAGAAGAAGCTTTTTGAAAGTGTCTTCAGATGTTTATTGTATTAGTGGTATGTTTCTTATTATTTTCAGAAGACCTAGTGTCATCAATTTGGAACTGATCTGGGACACTGACAACCTAATATTATCTATTGCTGCAGCAATGCCTGGGCAACTTCTTCTCCACTTGCATTCAAAATTATTCAAATTTTTTCATGGAATCTAAATTTGTCAGTCATAAAAAAGAATGATACTCCATAAACATCAATCTCTTTAGGAATCATTTAAAAATAGGATGGCAAAGCAGACACTATCACTGAAAGCAATTTATAAAGTGAACCAAGAGAACAGCAGCTGTGTACGTGTATTACCTGGGAGAGGGGATGAAAGACCCCTGAATACTTATTGTGCTGGTGGGAGAGGTACTGTATGAGACAGAATATATAAATTATATCTGTGATATTTAGAACCCTCATGTATGGTGGGTATTATGATTTCCATGTTACAGATAAATAAGCAGCAGTTGAGAGACACTAAGTAAATTGTCCAAGATCATGGTGCATATCAGGGGGTGAGCCAGGATTCACACCAGACACTCTTTCTTAACCATATCACTCTCTCCCCCTTCTATGTTCTGGAAGTCACACTGCAGTATGCGTCTCAGACTTCATATCACCTGTGGGATCATCAACAAAGGCAAAACAACTTTTGATAATTCAGTAACCAAACCCTGGAGGAGAATCCTAGAGGCCCTTTTCCCTTACTGACATTCTCAGTGTGATAGTCCATGGGAAGATACAGAGTGCCATGGGAAGATTTGCTTAATTTTCCTTGTAATTTCATAATTTCAGTTGGATCAGGTTTACATTGTCCAATTACATGTAGAATAAGACTTACTTAATAAATAATCTATGAAAGAATGAATAAACCATCATTAATGGTAAACTGTGATAAACTAATTTTTTTTCCCTGTCTATTTAAGCATCTTAATGAGCAGACAGCATATCTTATACAAAATCCTACTTCAAAAATACTGTAACTTATTGCATGAGGTCCCTAGGTTCAGAGTCCAAGAGATTCAGGTAGTAACAGAAATAGACATATTTGTGAGGAAAAATTTCAAAGGAATCACCATTTCCAATATAAGTTTTTAGAAGGGCACATATGATTCTTAGTCCCCACATTCTGAGGTAATGAGCATTCCATCCAATTATAAATTATGATTTTTAATCCAAAATTTCAGCTACACTTTTAACAAATATCAGGTAGAAGTTTAGCTACTTAATTACCCCTGCATTTATATTTTAAAGGAATTCAAATTCTCTTTGGAAGGCTACATGAAACTCAAGGTTCCTCTGACATGTATGGGTCTCATCATATGGTTTACCCCACTGTTTCTCTCCCTTGTCCTTCTAAGAATCAGATAAATGTAAGACATAAACATCTGGTGAATAGAATTTAAACCTTAAAATGGCAGCACATGTGTCAACAAATCCTGTAATAAAGGTTTTTAAAAAAATCTTTATTTAAAGTCTTTTTTCATTCAGCCTTCTCTGGAGAGACTGATAAAACACAGTTCAGTGTCTATTTGAGTCTATTCTCCTGTCTATTGAGTGGCACAGCAGTGGTCTTCAAGTGTATAATTTTCAAATCGAGAAGCAATTGATCGGAATCCTTTATCCCTAACTCCAACTACAGTTATTAAATGAGTCAGGAATAAAATGCTGGTTTATAACAAGCATTTCTCACTTTCTCAAATATTTTCTTCTAACCTATAGGTGACCATATATAGAGATTTGTACTCACCAAGCAAGAATAGGAATCATTCAGTCTGTGATCCAAGGTTTGTCTCTGGAGTATTCTAAAAAGGAAGGCGTGGTCAAGCTTGCATGGATTAGCAGAAATAAACTCATCCATACCATGTTTCTGAAAACGGTCTGCATCTGTAAATTCAGGAAAGCATGTACAGTGCATTGGTTTTTTTCTGGTTAAATAATGAACAAATAGTTTTGCAGAATCCAAAATTCATGTCTCATGATAACAGATTACCTTTTATCACATAAAATATGATGGAAAGCATTCAGTGTCTTAATATAAATTGTAAATTTTTGAAGTCTAAGTGAAAATGACAGGGAAAAAATCCACAAATCAAAAGAATGAAGAAATTCTACTTCCATTCAAAGCTATTTCTAATCTCTATCAGAGGAATACTCTTTGATTTTTCTGACTTTAAGAAAAGTTGATGTATTTTAAGTGTGTATTTACTGAAGGAAGTGACTGGAAAAGAACCCGGGTCTGTTCAGAAAAAAAACAGCAATGATGGCCAGAAGCCTGTTTTCCAAATGGCAAACTAGAGCAGAAATGAACACACAAGCTTCAGCTGGATCACTTCCAGTCTTCTTTTTGTATGGAGCTTTTAATGGGACCAGCTCTAATATAGAAATGGCAATGAACGCTCTCAAGCTTCAAGTTTAAGAGACATGAAAAGGGAGCATCATGTTTGTGCAAATATGCAGACAAAGCATAACGTCCCAAATGGCACTTCAATCAAAAGTCCAAATTTATTGTTCTTTACAGATTGCATCTTTCAACGCCTGTAGACCCTGCGGGTTTATCAAAAGGCCAGCTTTTATGATTGCTTTCATTAATGGTATGTTTTGTCAAAGTCTTCAATGTGATTTACTAAGTATAGGAAGAAAGAGCCACATACTACCCCAAAGGAGTGCTGGGGTGTTACTACATTAGCTCTGTTAGAAACTCAGTGCATACTGAGGAAGCAATCAGTTATCAAGATAGAAATGGACTCTTCTCACAATGGTAAAACTGAAGCTCCATTGTTCCTTAAAATTCACAGATAGGTCTCTTTCTGGTCATCACAAGAAAAGCAGAGTTCTAAATGTAAGCTAAGTGTAGTTTCTAAAACCTACATGGTACAATCCTAAAACTGTAAAGGAAAAGAGACAAAAGTTTATTGATTAAACCCAATTATAGAGTCAGACTCATAATAAAACTCAATATTGATCTGTGGACATGATGCTAACATAATCAGTCACATTTAGATATTTAGCCCAGATCATATTGATCCATGTCAAGTTCAACTTTCAGCCATATTTGTGGATGGAAGAACTATATAATTCAAGCTGAAGGCTTCTCAGAAGCACATTTTAAAAAAAAGACACAAAACAAACATATATCCCATGTCAATGACAGACATAAAAAGGTGGATGTAGCAAGAAAGCAATGAATGACAGTTTATTGATGATGCAAGTTATGAGATTAGGACCCATGGAGAAAGTAGCAATGTATTTCTTTACATTGAATAATTACCTATCTGAACAATTAAACAGAAGCATTTGATAAATCAGTATTAACTGGATAAACACCAAACTAAACAGTTTCCTGAATTTGCAAATGAGAAAATTCAATTTCTTTTGAATTTTGTTTTTCTCAGAGTTTTTTAATAAATGTATGTGTAATGTAAGAGGTAATATAATATAAAATAATATGAAAGTTAAATGTATGTAATTGAGATAATATGAAGGGACTAGGCAGAGTATTGGAAAATGCAACCCATAAACATTATAATACTATAAGATTATTTTGTGTTTCAAGGAATTTATCTTAGAATCTTCATTTTTCTATTTATCTAAGTAAAAATTATTTTAGTATAACCTTGATGAAATAATAATTATTCTTATAAAACATCTGCTGAATTTTGTTCATTATTTCTTTCACCAGAGAAGGTCATAACAAGCAGTTAAAAATAACGCCCATTAATGGCTTATCTGTTGAGAACAGGATATGTAGCAAATCTTAGAGGAAAAAAATTCCATAATTCTTCTTTACTGTAAAGGTTTATCGCAGCATTTTTTCTTTCATTTCAAACTATGGTCTTTAAAGAAAATACACAAGTTTCTGAAAAAATGTCTATAGTTCACTGCTGTAACTAAATCATTTTTTAAATTTACAGAATGAGTTCTTCATGAAGTACCATTCCAAATCATACATTTACTAATGTATGTGCACTGAAGAACAAGACAAATAAGTCCACTAAAATTTTTTATTTAGAAAAACAAAACAGCAACCTGCAATGCCTCTAGAGCTATAATTTTATAAAGCAAAATGTGTTCTTAGGAATTATTCCATCTTTGAAACACAGGCTGTAAAGATCTAGCATCTCAACTCTGTCAGACAAACACTATTCAAAACATTTTGTGAAGAGATACTTTGCTATTTGTCAGTAAACCATTAGTTCCTATGAATTCATGAAGAAATAAAAATAAATAAAAAAGACAACAGTTTTGATCTTCCAGCATGGTTGTTTTTTGTTTTTTTTGGCTGTGCTTCAGTAAAATTATTTTTGAAAAATCAGGCAGTTGGTTTAGTTTGGTGACCCTTGTTTCAAACAAAAATAATGGCGATGCAAACTAGTGTTTGTGATATTTTGAAAAGTAAAATACATGACATCATTAGTATATAAGCCAGGAAGGAAGAGAAAGATGTACACTACTGAAACTTTCTTTTTAAAAAATAAATCTTATTTTGCATATTTGAGGTTTACAATACGATGATACGAGATATATAAAAACAGTAAAATGGTTACTAAAGTAAAGCACATTAACATATCACCTCACATATCTACTTCCTTGTGATAAGAGCAGCTAAATTCTACCACTTAAAAAAACTGGCTAATATAAAACAGTTCTTATAACTTTAGCTCTGATATTGTACAATAGAATTCTAAACTTGATTATCCTACAAATCTGCTTTGTATCCTTTGAAATATGTCTCCCCATTTCTTCCTGCCCCATACTTCATTTTGAAGTGTAAGGGGAAATCAGCTATCATTAAAACAGTACCTAGTTTCTTATTTTTAAAAAAGTGTATTTTCATATCGTTTTCCTGTCACATAACATACGTATGTTTAACTCTTAAAGACACAGAGGAGCATGCATGAGGCTCTGGGTTTGATCCCTAGCACTACCAAAAAAAGACACAGGGACATCACTGGAATCAATTGCAAACCATTCTTTCGATCAATTAGCATAACCAAATCCAGGATTTTAAAATTGGGTTACATCAGCTTGACTTCAATTAATGTTTATCATAACATGAAATTATGATGACTATTTTTAAATTGAAAATTATGGTACAATTAAAATGTTCTCTGATAATGGCAAATTTTAGTTCAGTTTTTCTTCTGAAATGATGTAGAAAAATTATCAAAACAAGCCAACAAGAAATGAGCTTAACCAATGTACTGTAATACTGTCAGAAATTGTGATGATTAACCTATGGACTAACTACAGATGTGGGACATGGTAATTGAGGGTACTGGTAGAGTTTCTATGGTAACAGTGGATGCATATGCTCCAACAACTTCAGGTGGTGTTGTCACCAGGTGTACTATCAGGGGATGAAATAAAACCCAAATTGAGAAAGATTACTATTTGCTAGAGATTTAAGAAGTTCAGAGGCTTTGCTCAAGTGGAACCTGAAAATTTAAATTTTTCATTAGGATAATAGCTGTGGGAGTCAAGAGAAAAGAAAAAGTAGGTTGACCGAATCAATTTAAAGAGTTAACACTGACTTGAAAATAGCTAGTATAGAAAACAATGCATGAGGGAGGCTATTTGGTGGGTACTGACCACAACAGCTCTGTGTAATCAAGGATCCAAATCCCAGGGAGGGACTCTAAGCCAGAGTACAGTATGTGAAGTGGAAAGAGTTTAACTCAACTGTTTCTCTTTGCAACAAATACTAAAGATCCTGCATTTTTTGGCTGTTCCTGATGTTGTGGAATATTTTGGACACAGAGGAAAGGGGAACATTGAAGGAGAAGGGGGACCTTTCTTCAGCATTCTGAGACAGAGGTGTCCAGAGCTGGGACTCTAGTACCAAAAGGACTCAGGGGGTGCTACTAGCCAAGAGCGGGTCTCCTTGCAAAAACGCAGATATAACTAAGCAGCAAATTAGCCTTCTGAAATGTAATTTATTGTCCTATATTTAAAATTGTGCTGTTTTTAGGAGTTTGCCTATAACTGCATTTACCACTGTTCATATCTAATTATGTGTTTCTTTTAGCTTGGAATCAGAGAGCTTGAAAGCTTATGTAAATTTAAAAGTGGCACAGAAAAGCAGACCCCACTTCTGTTTCCATATCACTCATGAAGCTTTTAATAGGAAGAATTTAATGTTTTAAAATTTTACGTAGGTTAGTATGCTCCTGTTTTATGTTTACAGGTTTCTTGTACACATAAAGACCGAATAGTAATGGTTGGTAAGTACATTGTTTAGGAGTTTATTCACACTTCTTATTGACCCAAATGCTGTGTTAGCTTCTTTTGGCTAAATTGGTTAAACTGATCTATAAATGGATATATCTTTCTTTCTGCAGTAAATAATAAACATAAGTTATATTTTTACATGATAATTGTAATCAGTATAGATCTGTAATTGCAAATAGGCAAAATAAAGCAACATAAAACATTTGTTGGAAGTAATATGTTCAATGTATAGTAAGACTAATGCTTCCCTATGAAATATGAAATGTAATATATTAAATAGAACAGGAAAATAAGCTCATAAAATTAAATGTAAGTTTATAATCAAATTTAAGTATTTAAAAAGCATTTAGTCTGTTGTGGCTCAGCAGTAGAGAATTTGCCTAGCATAGTTGGATTCTCAGCACCACATATAAATAAATAAAATAAAGACCCATCAACAACTAAAAAAAATTTTTTTTTGATTAGACTTAAACATTCAATAGACTTAGTTTTAAAAACCAGCTTTTTAGGGCTGGGGTTGTAGTGCAGTGGTAGAGCGCTTGCCTAGCGCGTGCAAGGCACTGGGTTCAATCCTCAGCACCACATAGAAATAAATGAGTAAAATAAAGGTATTGTGTCTATCTACAAATAAAACCAAATGTTTAAAAAAAAAACACCAGCTTTTTAAAAGTTATAAAATACAGACTTCAAAGAAAATTCAGGAAACAGAAGAAATAAGTAGCAAATGTGCCTCCAATTAAACTCAACTATGAATATTGTAGGTATAAAGCTACCTACTCTTTTTTTTTAATATAGGTTTTTTTTACATAGTGAAAATAATTTCATACATATAATTTAGCATTTTTCTGCTTAACATATACTGACCATTTTCCACATGTAATTACAACTCCTGCATAACCTACCTTTATGTCTATAGTAGGTTGTTTCTATTTTTCTTTTGTTGTAAATAGACATTTTTATTATATAAGTGGTAAAGCTAACCGAGGCATTTTGGGTTTGGCTAGAAAGTAGAAGACTGATACTATAAACAAGATCATGATAATCTTCAAACATTACATCATTAAAGAAACTGTAATACATTTAAGGAAAAAAAAAAAGAAAAAATATGAAAATTCTTACCTTTACCAGCTATAGGTCAGCAAAGAAATAAGAGAGCACATTTAAATGGGTTAGAAGCATAAATACATATTTGTGTAATTAGTCATTTTAATTTTATGTTACTTTCTCAGCTTCTGATGATGAGTCTAAAAGTTGTGCTTCTGAGAGATGAGAAGGGAAGAAGAAAAAGAAGAATATGGATGTCAAGACAAGGAGGAAAATACTAAGGTAAGACTAATCATGGGCAAGCAAGCTGCTTCTCTCTGACAGGTCAGGGGCAGTATTCTCATCTGATGTGGTATCTTTCTGCCTGCTTTTTTTTCTTCTCTTTTTTCCTTCCTTTTATTAAGAATGATAAAACAGCAGGAGTCTGCTTTAACAGAAAGCTTTCCTAGCACCTATAGATAGATAGAACTGTTGTTAATAAAACTAAAACTGACAATTTAGTTAGAACCAGCAAAATCCAGCTCCATGTAACCTGATCAACACTGTCTTGATAATAAATTCATATCAAATAGAAAAAAAATAGGTTGCAAGTCTATTTGCACTGATTGATGACTTAGATCTTTTAATTAATTCTGTGTTGGCTAGTGCTGGGAGCCATTAGCCAAGTAGGTATGACAATTTCCTTGCCAGCGTACCCCATGTTGCTGACATTTTGCAGTGACATTGAATGTAGGTGACCTTGCTCAAGGACCAAGGCGGATTAGGGTGTTCCCGGTTTAAGATAATCAGGTTTACGGCGTTCCCAGTTTAGGTTCCAGGTTTAAGGTTTAAGATTATTCCTGCTGGGAATAGGGCGTATCCTGCTGCCTGAGTTCCCCCTGAGTTCTCACGGGATTCAGACAGTATTCTTTGGGAGACAGAAGCCCAGTGGAGGTGGATTTGGGCAGAGGATGTGGATTTGGGCAGAGAACATGGATTTCCCCAGAATGTGATTGTAGACGGCTGGTGTGAGTTCGGGAATAAAGAGTTGCTGTTTGAATCTACAAGCTGTGTGGTGGCTCCTGATTGTGTGCCCAGCCAGACTGCAGCATTTGTGCCCAGCCAGACTGTGGCAGGCTAGCCATGGCCCTAACGTTCTGTGCCGGTGGTTCATAGTCACTTTTCTTGCCAGTTTGTGCAAGGTGGATGACCCCTGTGAGCTCAGCACGTTTCTTGGCATTCCTTTCCCTCAGTGTGTTAAGAAAAAAAATTCTTGAACACAAGTGAATGAGGGTGAAACTTTTACAAAAGTAACTATCAAGTCACAGTAACTCAGTGGTTCTCAACTTGGAGCGGTTCTTATGAAACCTAGCCCCACCCCTTGGAACATTTGGTAATGTCCAGAGATATTTTTACCTTTGGGGAGGGAGGATTCTACTGGCAAGCGGTGGGCAAAGGATGCTGCTAAATGTCCTACAATTGCAAGACAGTGTTCATTCCACCACCTCCCCCCAATTATTGGCCCAAAGTGTTAACAATGTTGAGACTGAAAAATTGTTTTAACTTGGAAAAACCTAATCTTTTTGTTTCTGTTCAAGGTAGTATATTTTAGAACATGTATATTCTCCATTCTCTGACCTGAAATGACTAAAAATTCAGGAATGAATATATATATATTCATTAAAAAATATATATTTTTTCCCCCTCAAAACAGTGCACATTGGGCACAGCAGGCAACCCAGCGGGGAGATTCCCCAGAGATGTCCAACAAATAAGGTGAGCCTTCCAGCCAGGCCAGGTTATGAGAACTTTTAGGGAGAGAACTTGTAGGCTGTGGCACAGGGCACAAAAAACCAGAAAGCTCAGTGGCATCCTTGAGCTGAAAAGATGAAGCTGACAATGCAGGAAAGACACTGCAGAGGAGGGAGCTGCCCAGTGGGAGGCCTCTGAAGGCCTGCAAGGATGCCTCCCAAGCACTCAGCTGAGTACTCCTCAGCTCTATGTAGAAGCTATTTGAGGCCAAAGAATGAATTCTTCTGAAGGATTAGAGAAGACAGTTTCTAAACCACACAAAGAGCCTGGAATACTGTCTGTTCCCAGTAGTCAAATTAAAAAGCCTCACTATTCATAGGGTGTCAATTAGAATATTAAGAAGGATCTTGGTCCAGAAGTGGGCAAAAGTAATTCTAGACTGGAAACAGCTTGATTCCCCCTAACAAAAAAGCCTGAAAGGATGGAACTGTTTCCCTGAGCAAAGTTTCAGGACATTTGCATCAAGAAAATGACACCAAAGCACATCATCTACGTCATAATCAAACTGCAAAGAGGAAACCTTTAAAGCAGCTTGAGGAAAAAAGATATATGTACAGAGAAGCAAACCAGACAGTACATCTACTCTTAGGTAAACAAAATGCCAGCTAGAAGAAAGTAGAGCAAAATCTTTAAAGTAATATAAGTGACTTTTGACATGAAGGTAAAAATAAAGACTTTTTTCATGTATAAACAGGTTGAAAGAGTTAATTGCAAAATGAAGTGCACTGTAAGGAAAATCAAAGGAAGTCCTTCACAAAGTAAAATATCTATACAAGAGGGAAATGCAAAGGACATAATGTAGCCAAAATATCTTTGGGGGAAAAAAAAAAAGAAAAAAGAACACGGTCTAGAAAGCTTACACTACTTGATTGCAAGATTTACAAAATTAAAATAATCAAGACAGTGCAATAATAGTATCAAGATAGACAAAATGACCAAAGAACAGGAAAGGAAAATCCTAAAATAAATTCTTATGTAGTCAGTTGATTTTTGACAAATATGTAAGAGTAATAAAAAAAAGTGATAGGTAGACTTTTCAACTCATTATGCTAGAACAATTGAGTATCTAAATAATATTTATGAACACTGACACACACCTCTCACCACACATAAAAATTAACTTAAATAGGTGTAAAACATAAAATTAAAAGAACTTTAACAGAAAGTACAACAAAATATCTTTGTGATGTTAGATTAGGAAAAGATTCTTAGTTATAACACCAAAGGCACATTTATTTAAAGAAATGACAAAATGGGACTTTATCAAAATTAAGAATTTCTTCTGTTTGTAAAATACTATTTAAAAAATACAAAAAGACAAATCATGGAAGAGGAGAAAATGTTTTCCAATATCTGATAATATCTTGTATCCAGAAATAAGACCTCTCAAAACTCTAATAACCCAACTACAGAATAGGTTAAATATTTGAAAAGACCTCTAACCAAAGAAGACAAATGCACAGTAAGTAAGCACATGAAAACAGCATTCCTCCAAATGGATAAGACTCAACTGTAATAAAAAGTAAGATGCAACAGTAGTAGATGTCTGAGGTCTTTAGAAATTAGCTTAACCAAGAATAAAAAAGAGCTCTAGGGAGAAAATATTGTAATAAAAGGATTTAGAAAGTTTCAATAGATGAAGAGAGATTTCATACTTGCAGTTAGAAAAAATAAATATTACTTTGGTAAGAATCTGGAGGGAGTCTAAGTTCCTATCTCAGGGAGTGAGTAGGCAAAAAATTAAAAAGATGTACACAACAGTGTGCTTGAACAATGAACTAGACACACACCAATGAAGCCAGAATTAGACAGGCAGTCAGTATAGAAAGGTAAATTGAGTCAGGTAGGATCAAGGAGGCCAATTTAAGTCAGGGGAAGTTGGAGACTGCCCCTGAGGGATTGAAATGCTTTCAGAGCCCTTCCTCCACCCTTACCAAGATAACCTGCCCCTGCTCCAACCTGTTGCTAAGGTAACCTGTCCCAGGGATTGTCCCTCACTACAGGGAGTTATAAAAGTTTTTAATTATGCCCTCTTGCTGCCCAGATCACTTCACCTTGGCCCCTCCAGCCCATCTGCTTTTCACCTTTGGGCCATCCCTCCTGAGCATCTCCTGGGCCTAGCCGTGTATGCAGGAAGGAGAGAGATAAGGGGAAGAGAGCAGGAGAACAAAGGAAGCCTAAGACATTAATAAAAAAAAAAAAAAAAGTCAGAACACCCACACTTCTTGGGATACTAGGATACTCCCTTCCTGGGAGAAGTCTGTTACCCCTTTTAAAATAAATCCTGCATTATATGCTTGCTTCGGTGTGTTTCTAGAAATTTTGCTTTTGCTTCAGTGAAATATGTTATATTTCTACATAAGAGGTAACCAGCAGTATCATCATTATTACAGAATATGAAGTAATGACATTGACATTATATGTATTCATGGAAACATGGGTGAATTTTTTAAATGTAAAGCTGAATGGGAAAAGTAAAACAGAGTAAGAGAAATAATGCAATCCTGTTTATGTGACACTGAATATCCACATATAAAATACAACTTCTCAAGAGGACAAAGGAGGTTCACACTAAGTGCTGTAGACCTGCAGCTCATGGGGAAAAGGACAGAGACTGGACCACATGTGGAAAACAATGAAGTTCTAAATACTCAGTTTTGTAGTTCAAGAATCAAAACCAGGAAGAATGAAGGTAGAGATCAGCCAGAGGGAGAAAAATGGTTTGGGAAGAGATCTGACTAGAATTTATGCTGTGATAGGTGTGAACAATTAAAAAAAAGAAAAGACATAGAGGGAGAAAAAAAGTTCAGGCTGAGTCCCCAAGGAGTCTCATACCTTGATGCCCCATGCAGGCACAGCTCCAGAGACACATTCAACCTGCCACTTTCAGTAGGATAGCAGTGCCTGAGTGAGTCTCCCAAGGTGTTTTTCATGCCAGGGTATTGCTAAAGAATACTCAACAAGTTACTCTGCACAACTGTGGCAAGAGCCTGATATCATGAAGTATGTGAGTCAGAGGGGCCTGAAGTTGTGAATGGAGGACACAGACTGTGTCTTCATTACCAGATGTCATGGCAGGCCCATGGTTATGAGCAACACACAGCTACACACAATGGAATCTTGTCCTTTTGGCCCTTGTGGACTGAGAACAGTCTTGAACTAGATTCCACATTCATTGATATCACAGTGTTTTAAAATTCCTCTGGAACTCAATATGCTCTGCATGAAATGAAAGGAGAAGAGGGAAGGCAGAGATTTGAACTGATGGAATTTAAATCTGTGACTGAGTTACTCTGCATTGATGAGCATAAGTGCTTTGGCAACAATAGCACAAAAATTCATGGTATCTTCACTTGTGTAGAAATATAATACCTCTGCACGTCTTAGTTCTAATGGAAATTCTTACTGTTTCCCAAACTCTATATGTAGAATTGGGGGAGTTGGGAGGTTGAAAGAAAGGCAGAAGTGAAAATATATACTATAATATGTTCCTTTTATTTTACTTTTAAAGATGACAGTGCAGCAATTTTAAAGTTGGGATGAGAAAATTTTAAACCAATTTTAAAATCTCACCATTTAATGCTCCTAAATAGACTTTACTATGATTTAAAACATGTGCCTCAAATTAAGACAAATTATTAATACAATATAAGATTTATTTAAAAAAATAAGGGGAAAGAACTCATATTACTCTTTTAATTATTTGGTCTAAAATGCCTTTAAGATGTTGAGATGTGATACTGTAGGATGTATAAGAAGAAAACAGAGTTGTTATTTGATGCATGAAAAGTAAAACAATAAAGTAAAGTAATGCACATCAGGATATTACTACCCTGAAAAGGAGGCTTGAGATAAAAAGCCACAACTTGAGCTTAAACATAAACTGATTTATTATAGAAGAAACCTGACAAGTTTTGTAAAGGAGTAAAAAATTAAAACACTTGGTTAAGTGATTATCACAATGCCATGTTCGAAACTGCTTAAACCACCATTATGCAACTTGCTATTAATCACTAGTAAATTAAAATGAAAAACACAGGTCCTATTGATTGAAATTAGCATAAAAATGACATGATAATGAGGCATTTGGAAAAGGAAACTTGGGTTTTATGACTTTTTTTATCATTTTACAATAGAAAAAAAACTTATTATTTTTGTGAGTTACTAAGAATATTTCTAGAAAGTGATTATTCATCATTCAATGGAATCATTGAATGGAATCATCATCAATGGAATCTGATCAATGCAAATTTCATTTTGTAACACATTTCCCCTTATTTTGGGACACCTAAGTTAAAATACTTAATATGCTCTTGAGATTCCCAGAAACATTCCCAATGCTTGGTAAATCCATGATTGAAAAACACATGCATCATTTACTCTAGAATGACATGAAATTTTTATGTGAAAAATTAGATAACTGATTCCATGACTACTAATATGAACTATTTTTATTTAATTAGGAATCAGTTAATGGTGTAAACTATAATACTGAACAAATTTGCCTTAATTTCATATCTTATTAAGGTTATTAATTGATAATCAAATTATTTTTTAACAAAACTTACAAAGCTGAGCATCTGCATGGAGAGTTCCTCCTTTAGGATTCAGCTTCTGGGTCTGGATTGCAGGAACAGGTTTATATGATTGACCTGTGGCCCTATACATGGCTTGAACCCATAATATTCTGTCTTGTTCATCATCGCTGGCAAATATTACAGTATCTCCTTCTTTAACAGCATTGAAAAACATCCGACCACCCTGTAGGCCTGTGGAGGAAGAATAATATCATTAAAAATTTATTTCACTGGCAGATTTTAACGTACTGCACTGACTGGCCTCTTGGATATGACTGGATTTAATATTAGCATCTCCATGCTTTAAATGATTTTTAATTGAGGATCAAATTCACAATCAAAGACTTAAAGGAAATATCAAAAAAGATTTTAGTTTCCATATCATCTCAGTAGTTAAAAATAGCTCTATCAAACAAATAGTCCATGACAGTGTAGCATTCTGGAAGACATGCAAACATAACCTGCAGAAATGAAAATGTAATGTGATATGCCAGAGAAGGCAGTTCTTCATGTTGGCATATTCACCTGTATATATGCACGAGATTTATGAGTTTAGCAGAAAAAAAAAAAGTCAAAATTTTTACTTTTTGTTGTATGGTATTTTATGCTTTTTTTCCCCAAAAAACTCATGGAGAGGATGACATTTCTAAATGAACAACTTAGTGAATATGGCCACAGATTTCTGCTTCTTAATTTCTAATGAATTAATTTCTTAACTTCTCTCTATATTAATATTGATATATCAAGCATGCTATATTAATTTTTATAACAGCCTATTCATTCATGCACTATTTTTAAATATCAGGTATTCAGTACAAGGCCCAGTAAAGTTTAAAGGTTGGAATTAATGCCTTGGATTTTGGACTTTTTTGGGTTTTGGAATATTTGCATACACATAATGGGGTTATCTTAGCAATACATGTCCCTGAGGGATGGGGTACAAGTCTAAACACAAATATCATTCAGGTTTCATACACACTTGATACACACAACCTGAAGGTAATTTTATATATTGACAATGCCCCTGCATTTTGACTATGATCTGCCACATAAAGTCAGGTATGGAATTTTCCACTTGTGATATTATGTTAGCAACTCAAAAATGTTTCAGATTTTGGAGCATTTTAGATTTCAGACTTTTACAATTAAGAGATGTTCAACTATATTAATGTGGAAGGAGGAATATAAGTACAAGAACCTGTTTTGGGGGAGGGAATTAGCAAACTATAATATACATTTGCCATTTTGTTACCTACTTCTATTGTAAGTTTTACTTTCCAGAAGTTTCCATACACATTGCTGATACTTTTCATGTGATTCTTCCATCACAGAAATTTTTACATAGTTCATCCTTGTACTAATACAACAGAGATGATGAATTACACTGACTAGCCAAAAATACATCATTTACATTTCAAAGTCTGGTCCAGTTACATAAATGAAATATGCAGCCTGTTCATCAAGTGGAGTTTGAAATGCAGAACAGACATAGGATAGTTGCAAAGATTCCGTGTATTCAGGCATGGCATGGAAAGTGGTCCCACCTAGACTTACCTGGGTGAGGATCTGTGTAATCCACAGTGTATCCTTCAAGCTGCATCAGTTCTTGTGGTTCAGACTTTTTTTCTCTGTAACTGCACATGGCAAAGGTATACTGGCTAACCTGCTCGAGGAAAATGGAGTGCAGATTGGTCACAGGAAATGTACCAAACTTAAATCTTGGATTTTTCTTACCCAAAGCCTCTTTTCCACATAAAACCATAACATGCTTAGGATTATCATATTTTACATTTTTTAAAACCCAGCTCAGAGATTAGCATGTTTTTCATTTGTCAGCTTGCTGTTAGGTCTTCTGTTTTCTGTGATCAAACATGTCCGGGGTCAATGATCCCCTGGCCAAGCTTGCTGTTAACAGAAGTACCATAGAGAAATACTAATGTTAAACCTCAGTCTGGAATTGCTAGGCTACATAAAGGTTTAAAAAAAAAAAGACTTCCTTACTTCAGGGTTTCTTATGGCTTTTAATGTGCTAAAATAAATTGTGAAGATTTAAGAGTGAGATATATTAGGAGTATTCCCAAAATATATAATCATAGAATTACATTCAAGCATATTTATTGAAAGTTTTACTAAAGTGAAAAAAAATAAAACAAAGAAAAAAAGCAAGACAAAAAGATCTCAATAAAAGTTGGAAATGTGGTTCCCATATAACCAGACCCTCAGGAAGGGTGAGGGAGCATGTTTTAGGCAGCCAGTCTCAACACTGTGAAGACCTGCTCTGCCTCTCCATTCCTCTCTTCTGGAGCTGGCTTCATTTCACCTCTGTGTCCCAGTTCATGTCATAAGGATGTATCTGACCAAATTCTGTGGCCAAAGGCAGAAACTACCATCAGTTAGGTTTGGGTCAAGAGCTCACATATGTGGGCAAAGAATGTTGACTGCTATAAAGACAGGCTCTTGGAAGTTTCCTCAAAACAGGAGGAGGAGGTGCTCTTCTCAGAAGGACAGCAAGATGTTCTGTGGAGTGAGAAGTATGTCAAGAGCAAAGTAACAACACACACAGGATTGTATGGAAAACAGTGGTTAGTGTGTGATATCCCTTTTTCCATATTTAAAAATAAAATGAAATTAAGAAAACATAGGAACATCTTATCAATCCATGAAGACATATTTGAGAGGATCTCAAAAGAAGATTATGAAAAAAAAAAATAACATGGACTCCATTAAGAAATTCTACATTAAGAAAGATACTATAGGAAAACAGAAAACACAAAGCCACAGGCTGAGAAGATGCATACAAGCTATAGATTCAAGAAAAAATTGCTATCTGAGCTATAAGGAAGTGTAAACCCACAAAGAAAATACAGAACACAGGATACAACCCTCAGCCAAAGATTACTGCTTTCTCTTTTATTTTCACTTCTATTTTCACATTCACTCTCTTTACCCTGGGTTAGTATGAGAGGTTGAAGTGGTGACATGTTATAATGTGGAGATCAAGTTTCTTATCCCCAGCCTCCCTTAGCATTGTTACTTTTTTATTTTGTTTTCTGAACTGGGGATTGAACTCAGGGGCACTTCACCACTGTACCTTACATCCTCAGCCTTTTATTTTGAGACAGTTCTCGCTAAGTTGCCAAGGCTAGCCTGGAACTTTTAATTCTCCTGCCTCACCCTCCTGGGATGTTGGGATTATAGGAATGTGCTACTATGCACAGCAACTGTGATAATTTTAAAAGGAAGACATATAATTTCTTGTTCCGAGAAGAGCTGACCCTACTCTTTTACAAAGTAAAAGACGTAGATTTTTGTGAAAATTTCTATGTGAGAGACTGCTAAACTGCACAACAGAATTTGGATTTAAAACTTCAAGTTAACTTGACTATATTAGAGATATTGATGGGTTTGGCCAAAAATGAAAATGCTTGCTAATACATTTGGATGACCACACAGAGAAATGCACATTCTCATAAGTGTTGTGGGAATGGAAATTGGTGGGACTTTCAGGAAACACATCTGGAAATAGGAAATGCTTCATATATGAATGTGGCTGGGCGATAGAACCCAGGCAACCTAGGTGCTGCTGTGAAAGTGTTTTGTACAGCTGACTTTAAGTAAAGGAGATTAAATAAAGGACATTCTTGATATGTGGGTAAATCTCACACAATCAGTTAAAAGCCTTAAAACAAAAACAGGTTTCCTGAAAACAGAAATTTTGCCTCAAGACTGCAGCATCAACTTCTGCCTCAGTTTCCAGCCTGCTGCCCTCTCTGGAGAACTCTCATACAATAAGCAAAGCCTCACACTTAATAGGCATTCCTGTAATTCAGAAAATCTTCTTTGAATGTATCTAAAGGAAACAAATGAACAAATATAGTAAAAGATATATGTGCTGTGTATTCACTGCAGTGTCACAGGTAAGAAAAAAAACTGGAAAACCAACAGACAGCCTGGTTAAAATACAATATGGTATGACTGCACAGTATAACACAATGAGCCTTAAAAGACATGTGACAGAGCTGTGGGTATAATACGCTCCATTGGTACTGTGCTTGCCTCACATGCACAAGGATCTGGGTTCAATCCCTAGCACCACAAATACATAAATAAATAAATGGATAAATAAATAAATAAAACACGTGACAGATATAGATATGTTTCCTAACAGAACTATTTCTAAGGTACATTATAACACATAAAGATCATGTTAAAAACAAAAATGTAGAGTGTGCTTTTATGGGTAAACATACACACAGAATTATGCATATTAAAATATTTACATCGATTATTATTGGGTGGTGTAATTTTTAAAAAAATTATTAGATTTTTTTTTTTTAAAACCCAGTGTTCTTTGAAATTTTTTCAAAAATTCTGTATGGCTTTTGTGTGTGTGTGTGTGTGTGTGTGTGTGTGTGTGTGTGTGTGTGAAAAATAGAACAAAGTTACCACCATTGTGCAAATAAAAGCAACATTAAATTCTATTGGAAAAGAAGGAAGCCAATGCCTATGCACTTGTGGTTCTTGCTACACTTGAGTTTTCCTTTTCTTCCTCTTCGCTCATCTTACATACTGTCAATGAACATACTCTTTTCGCAGTTTAGATCTGAATGTGCCCCCAAAGCTCCTGTGTGGAAGGCTTAGTCCCCAATGCGGCAATGTTCAGAGGTGGGGCCTTTGGGAGACGATTGGATCATGAGGGCTTTGACCTCATCAGTAGATCAATCCATTTATGGATTCATGGCCTACTGCGCTACTAGGAGGAGGTGGGAACTCTAGGAGATGGAGCCTTCATGGAGGGACTAGGTCTTCAGGGGAGGGACCTCAGGGTGTATTTTGACTTCAGCCCCTTCCTCTCTCTCTGGCTGTCATGAGGTGAGCAGCTCTGGTTCACCGAATGCTCCTCGCCATAAAATTTTGCTTCACCAGAGGACCAGAAGCAATAGTTAAGTGACCATGGACTAAATTCTTTGAAACCATGAGCCAGAATTAATCCTGTCTTCTTTCAAGTTGTTTTTCTCAGGTATTTTGTCACAGTGACAAAAAGTTGACTAACACAACTGCTGCTTACCTCTAAGGTGGTAAGTAGGTAAGAATAATAGTAAACTTCTATTATTGATTCTAAAATGAAGCCCATTCTCTTATTTAAAGACACTAAGTTAAATCTGAGTCACACTATTCTTTCATAAAGCTATTTAACGGAGTATTATTTTACAAATATTATGAAGTGTTTCAAATACAAAGAATAGTACTCACTACCCAGTTTTGTTGAATGATACATATACACATGTAAGATACATATATCATATATATGCATGATATACATATTCAAGATTATAGATATGCTTTTATAAAAGGACACATAACAATTTGATACCTACATGTGCCCACCCAAATATACTTCCTTCCTTCTTTCCACAGAGGTAACAATCATACTGACTTTATTTTTCCATAAATGTTTTAAAACTTTTATTATATATAAATGAATTGTTATATAAAATGCTTTTCACGTTTTAAAGCTTTATATGAACAGATTGTACATATTTTTTCTGCAACTTATTCCTGCAAAGCTCAACATGTTTGTGACATTCAACCTCTTTAAAATATATCCATATGTCTCCAATATCCCAGTACGAAAATTGCCATGCTTTATCCCATATCTTGTTGATGGCCTCCTTGTGCTGGTCTTATTTCTGGCATGAATGAATCTGCCACAGGACTGCAATAACGAGTTTCCCCCACTAGCTACAGCATATCCTCATCTCTACTGGATATCGCTTTCAAACTTAGACATACATCTGTGGTGTCTGAGATCTTTGGGTGTACCACATTTACCAATATGGCATTTGGAATTCTTTTATATCGTGCCCCTATTTGATAGGTGGGAATGGCATATTGCTGTTATTTGAGTTTACAATTTCCATAACTAATAAGGCTGAGAATTTCCTTTTATGATTTGAAGTTTTCTTTTCTGTGACTTTCCTGATCATTTTGCTCATTTTAAAATATATTATATAGTCTTGTCTACCATTTTTCATAATCAATTTTACTAGAGTTTTATTCATTTTTTTTAGTGCTTTCAAAGAACATCTTTGCTCTTTATTAACCCTTTATTAATCTTCATTTTGGAGAGTTACCTCTTATTTGATAGGTTTTTAAAAATTCACCTAGTTGCAAGTTTTTAGTATTTCTTCATTTTAAATATATCCATGTAAGTTCATATTAACATTATTTCACAATCCATGTGTAGCATTTTATTAGTTCAGTTCTAAATATTTCTCATCTTCATCATTTATTATATGTGAGCTATTTAAAAATATGATTTTAAGTTTAAATTTGTGCTTATGTATTTGTCATGCGGTTTGAATTCTCTTGGGATCACAGTGATGCTGAATCTTGTATTTTTTGTGACCTGTTCCACTGCCTAGTACCTAGACTTAGAAATTTTTAAATTAATGTTCTATGTTTCTTACAAAGATCTGGAACAGAATAATGTTACCTACCTCTTTCATTTAATATACTACTAAAAGTCTTGGCCTGGGCAATTCAATAACAGAAAGAAAAGGGGTTTAGTCAGCTTTTTTGTCTCTGTGACCAAAAGACCTGACAAGAACAACATAGAGGAGGAAAAGTCTGTGTTTGGCACATGGTTTCAGAGGTCTCAGTCCAGGGTTGATTACATTGCTCTGGGCTGGAGGTGAGGCAGAATATCAAGATGGAAGGACATGGAAGAGAAAAGGAGTTTAGGACATGGTAATCTGGAAGCCAAGAGTTCCATTCATCAGGGACAAAACATAGCCCCAGAGGCATGCCCCCTGTGACCTACCTCCTTTAGCCACACCCTCCCTGGTTACAGTTACCACCCAGTTAATCCCTGTGAGTGGATTAACCCACCAATTAGGTTATAGCTCTCAATTCTAATCATTTCACTTCTGAATATTCTTCATTGTCTCACACATGAACTTTTGGGGGGATAACTCATATCTAAACCATAATACAAGGTATCCAAATGGGAAATGAAGGAGTTAAATATTTCCTGCTTATCGATAACATATTATATGCAGAAAACCCCAAGCAGCCTACCTAAACACAGTTAAAACTAGTAAAATAATTTATTAACCTATATGATATAAAATCAGCATACAAAAAATCAGTACAATTTCTATATGCTACTAATGACCTTGCTGAAAATAAAATTAAGAAAATAATTTTGCTTACAATAGTTACACTGCTTTTCTAACTGCATCACCTTGCTCTGTTGTTTCCTTGTTTTTGACTCAGTCTTTCCAATATATATATACACACACACACATATACATACACACACATACATACACACACACGTGTGTGTGTGTGTGTGGAGGTGTGTGTGTGTGTATAAATAAACTGGCTTCTCCAGTTGAGTTTTGGGGCTGTCAAAGGATTAGTGGTTTTATTCTTGAATGAGAAAGTACTAAGAAGCAATGATGGGCAAGAAAATGAGTAAAAACAGGGCAAATATAAATAAATATTGATGAAAAATAAGATACATTTTAACAACTCAACTTGTATTCTTAAATGCACGTGTTTGCATTTGCCATAAGTGACATTTCATTTCCAATGTAAAACAGTACAAATATACGGGAAACAATATACAAGGGGCCAAATTTGTTCCCTTATTGAAGCAGTTGCTCTTGGGCTCCACTATGTGGGGTTCGATTGTGACAGCCATGTAGGAATAACCCTTTCAAGATGCAGACACCTATGATATGACTGCTATCAGAAAAAGGAACCCAAATACTACGGAAATTTAGGAAAGGCAAAATTAAACAAAGAAGCAACAATAACAAGGAAAACTTTAATTAGATAGTGAATATTCCTATTACAAAGGCATTTTTGAAAACATGCATGTAAGTGGACAGCTCTTTCTGTATTTCACATTACTATTTAGAGGAAAAGGGAAAATGAAATTCAAAAGAACTGAAAATTGATCAGAAAAAAATGGCAAGTAGTTTTGGAAAACAAATGGAACATAATAAAATGTGTAATTTCTAATTTACACATATAAGATATATATATTATATAATAGTATATTTGAGACTGGGTTATGACATTTCAGATTGACTATCTGATAATATTGTCTCAACATTCTACATGGTCTTTATTTAATCATCAAAAATTTACCAGTTGAGGGCTGGGGTTGTGGCTCAGTGGTAGAGCACTTGCCTAGCATGTGTGAGGCCCTGGGTTCAGTTCAATCCTCAACACCACATTAAAAAAAAAAAGAAAGAAATAAAATAAAGTTATAAAAATGCATCTTTAAAAAATTATCGATTGAATAAAGGATTATTGTTAAATTTGATAGAGTTACAGATTTCAGTTATGAGGTGAGGATTTAAAGGATGGATATACATTTGGAAATTAGAAACTATAACATCTACAGGAAACTAAACACTGTGACACATAGAGGACTTAAATTTCACTAAATATTAAGGAATTAAACCAAGAATCAATCTTCATTGATTGTGATTGTGATTTTTAGCATTTAAATTGTTACTTTAAGCATTCACAGAGGAAGGATCTGACTTCCCAAGGTCCTCCAGATGGACATCATTCTCTTGAATCTAGAACACAAGTGTCCTCACTTCAGTAGGAATATAACACATTATTTTATAATTCTCATTCTGAAATTTCAAAATAGTATTTTAGTATTTCTTCATTTTAAATTTATCTACGTAAGTTAATTTTAAGTTTCACAAGTATGTATAGCATTTTATTAGTTCAGTTCTAAATAATTCTCATGTCATTATTATTAATTGTGAGCTATTTAAATAAAAAAGCCAATTACCTCTTTATTTTTTTGCAAAATTATTATTTAAGATGGCACCAAGTCTATAATTAAAAAAAAATTACTAAGGCTGTTGGAGAGAAAAATGATTTGAATAGTAAATGTATCAATGCATTTTCCCTTTATCGTTTCTCTTCTGTGAAGTATATATTAAATACATTTTAAAATAAAACTATTCTATAAATTTTAAATATTTTTAGAAATGCCAATTGTATATTTTCTGAATCCTCACCCACATGAGGATATCATATCCTTCCAGTCTTTATCCATGAAAAACTTCTTAGATGAAAAATAAATTATTTGGTCACATAATATGACATACACATACACACACACACAAGGGCATTTAGATTCTATTGAGCATGTTCATGAGTGGTTTAATTGTTTTGTTTCAGAAATTGCATCCATCACAATTATTAAACTTATGATGAAAAGTTTAGGAATACCTGTAAATTGTACGAAATTATTTTGAGGGACAGATTAGCAACAGCTCAAAGACTAATGTTCTTTTAATTGGACATATTTGATCTTTTTCCTTAATGTTTCTTAGACATCTGAGAATTAGTCCTCTGTCGTTTACTAATCAGATTGTTAAACTACTGAGCTTAGTTTCATGTGCAGCCTTTCTATAGTTCTCTGTGTTCTTATGGGTACTTTTCCTCTTTTTCACTTGTTTAGTCATTTGTGCATTTATTCATTCAATAAGTACTCACTGTGCATCTACAGAGAACTTTTTTTTTTTGGCTTTGAGGTCTCATCAATGCTGAGACAGAAGAAGAAAGTTAATTTCACAAATTGAGAATGGAGGAGGGAAATGAATCACAAATAAAGAGATAATTTCAAGTAGCAAATTGTTTTGCAGAAAATAAACCAGAGTAAAGGGGACAGATGCTGACAGGCTACAAATGAGCTGAGGACTGTGGACTCTCCATGTCTTTGTCTTCTGTCTCTTTGCCTTATTTGGCTCTCTCTCTTTCCACTACTCTTATGGGCTGCTTCTTTTTATGTCCTTATTGGTAAACTAAAAATATAGTGTTGAAGATGTTTGCTTGGATGAATATGTAAAAGAATGAGAAACCACGGCAGAGGAAAATGTGACAGTACATCTATGTGTAGTTTTAGACACTAGATTTGTCTAATAGATATTGCAATAAAATTATAAAAATCCATATTCCCTTAAAAACAAAAAAGCTCATGACTCTCTAAAGTTATTCATATCAATTACTGATATCTTTACGTTGTCATGTGTTAAAGAATCCAGACTTGATATATATAAACTCCTAAAATGCAAAAATTTATTTCCCACTTGAGATGTAAACTTAAAAATAAGCTGTCAAATATATGTAATGTAAGATGCTTAATGTTGCTTTTTTCTTGATATAGCTTTAACTGGCAATTCAGCTGAAGTTTTCATGCTTTATGCTAAACATTATATTTCCTGCTAACTTTGAGTAATAGCATTATATTTTAACATGATGAATATACAAATTTTTAAATATCAAGTTACAAAGTATTTAAAGGAGATAAAACATAAAAAACAAAATTCCAGGTTTAGAGGAATCTCCTCATGGCGATTTAAATGATTAAAATACTGTTAGCACTCCTTTTAATATCTTATTTATTCTAATATCTAAAAAATTACAGAACAGACCCAGAATCTGTCAAAGGTAATTGGGCTGAGTCATACATAGGAGAAGTACAGATGGAAGAGTAACAAAATACCAACGACCAACAAAGCTGTCAGCAATAATTAGGAAATGTGACCCGTGAAACAACTGAAAAACTGCAGTTTGGCTTTTGGTACACACTGGTTCCAGAGCAACTAAACATTAATACTACCCTTTGACTCACTGATTTCTGACTTTCTTTCCATAAAATGCTGCTGCATTCCTTACTTCTTTGGATTCTGCTAGCACCCCAAGAACTCTTATTTGTTACCCATTTCTTTTACAGTGTCATGCTAAATCACATTCCCAAGGCTAATTATACAGGTGGACCCATAATGCAAATTCAGGAGAATCCTTTTGAATGATGACATCTTGTAGTAACTGCTAGTTAACAGCTACACCCAGGGTGACCTGGAGTATCAGGACTCTGAAAGAACTGTCAGAGTCTGTGGGCACTAACATTTAAATATGCTATTGAAAGATGAGCTGCAGGCCCCTGCTCCCTGTGCTCCCATCCGAGGCAGTCTTGTAGCCTCCATTCTGCCCTGTCACCACATGCCAGGGAATTACACAGAAACAGGTGGTCTGACCCATTCCCATCTCATATTTATTTTCACTTACAATCTTCCTTGTGTATTACTGAACAAAGCTTGTATAATTTACTATATTGAAATTGAAAATCCCTTCAACAGAAGTGCAGCAATGATAAACATTCAATATCCTTAACCCAATCCATTCTTAATAACATCATAAGGAATGGGCTTTTTGAGAATTGGGGGATATGAATAGACTTTAATCTCAGTACAGCATTAAGTTGGGCTTCAGCATCACTACTTTTGGTAGGGCAACTTAAGATGAGGGGGTCCCACGAGGGATCAACATCTGGTATAGGAAACCTCCCATTTTGTTCTCAGTTGTCAACCTGCTCAACACCTGTCCACGTCCACATGTGCGAGGGCTAACTATGAGATTTTAGAGACCACAGCATTCATGTTTGTATGTTATAGTACTTCTGTAGGGATCATGGTAACAGCTGGCAGCTTAGCAACTGCCACCATCTAATTTCAGTACAGATTAAGGTTTTAGAAATCCTGCACTGGAAATGTTCTTGGCAGAGGCCAAAGGTGCTGTTAGAGACATTTAAAAATAAAAAATCTCAGATTTTAATTTAATCAAATTAAATTGATTAAAATGAACATATATTCAAGATCTTGCTAGATTTGAGGGGAATGTATATTTATCATTAACTGTCTTGACCAAATGGCATAAAAAAGATTTAGCAATCCTTACACAAATTAAATAAAGGTTTTTTTTTTTTTTTTAAAAAAAACAATGTTCAGATGATTTGCATTTATTTTATTTAATACATATTTAGTCAGTTTCTACTCATATGCCAGACAGTACTCTTACAGACTAAAAGAAAGATAAGGTCCTTATATTCATGGAGGATTTACTGAAGAAAGGATAAAGAAATTTTTTTTAAAAAGTATAACTAAAAAGACAATTCTAATAGGAGATAAATGTTCTAGAAAATATAATACAGGTCAGTGTGACAGGGAAGGAATTGGAAGGTATTTTATCTAAAACATAGGCTATATCCATGCATGAATGTACCATAATGAATCCAGCTTATATACATAACTATAATGCACTAATTGAAATAATAATAACAACAATAACAACAACAACAACAAAAACAGGGACATCAGTGGAGGAGAGCAAGCAGATCTAGCGCGGAGGCAGGAAGGGAGAGAAAATGAAATGTACTTGAGAATGAGGAATGAGATTGATCAAATTATGTGCATGTTAGGCAAATACTTTCTCAACAGGACCTCTAAAGCTCAGGAAATAATGCCAAGAATTAATAAATGAGACAGCATCAAATTAAAAGCTTCTGCACAACAAAGGAAAAAATTAGGAATATGAAGAAAGAATCCACAGAATGGGAGAAAATCTTTGCTTCTGACAGAAGATTAATATGCAGAATATAGAAAGAGATCAAAAACACCCCCAAATCAACCCAATTACTAAATGGGCAAATGAATTCAACAGACACTTCTCAAAAGAATGCAACAAATAGATAAAAAAAAATGCTCAACATCATTAATAATTAGGGAAATACAAATCAAAATGGTACTGAGACTTTGTCTCATACCAGTCAAATGATAGCCATCAAGAATATAAATAATAATGAATGCCGGGGAAGATGTGGAGAAAAAGGAACACTTTCATACTGTTGGTAAGACTTTAAATTAGTATCACTGCTATGAAAATCAGTATAGAGGTTCCTCAAAAGACTAGGCATAGAATCACTGTATGACACAACTATAACACTTCTCAGTATTTACTCTGAAGAATTAAAGGCATTTCACTACAGGGATACATGCATACCCATGTTTACAGGAGCACAATTTATAAGATCCAAACTGTGGAAACAGCCTAGGTGTTCACCAGTGGATAAGCAGAAAAATAAAATTATGGCATTTGCAGGAAAATGGATGGAACTAGAGACCATCAGGTTAAGTGATATAAGTCAAACGCAGAAGGTTAAGGGTCCTATATTTTCTCTCATATGTGGAAGCTAGATAGGAAAAAGGGAAAAAAAAAAAGGTGGGGTGGATCTCCTAAAAATCAAAGAAAGATCAGGATAGCCAAAGGACAAAAGGGTGGGAGGGATGGGAGGAGGGGAAATGCTGGGGTGTGTTACTGGCGAAATTATATTGCTATATTTTGTGCATGTGTGAATATGTAACAATAGGTCCCATTAATATGTACAACTATAATATACCAGTAAAATGTGGGAAATAATTATGTGCATGTATGAATATGGCATAATGAATCACATTATTAGGTATAATTATAATCTATCACTAGATAAAATAAATTGGGTGAATGGAAAAGGCACATTTGAAAAGTTAACATTTGAACTGATATCTGAATGGGTAGGCAGAATGAGAAGTCATGGGGAAAAGTCAGTATAAATTTCTAAAGAGAAGTTTAGGGAGAGTCAAACAATCTGGGTGGAAGGTAGGGGACTTAACTCAAAGGCTTGTTTGCACAGAAATGACACAAACCCCACATTATATATGTATTTGCTGTACCTCTGGAGGGCAGGCTGGTAACTTGAAGATGTTCAACTCCTATCTTTGACACTGCAATTAATCTGGGGAATGAACTTTAGAAGTTGAATGCTGCTCACTGACATGGAAGCTTGGGGCCAGAATATAGTGTCTTAAGGTTATGGTTATGGGTTATTGTAAGTGCATATGGGAAGTCACTGGGAAGATTTAGGCTGTCAATTGCCATAATGTGAGTAATGATTCAAAGAGATTGTTCTGGCAACATCAAAAAGAGATTATAAGGAGAGTAGTAGAAGAGGAAGCAGAGAGAACAGCTAAGAAGCTACTTGTAGGGTCCATGTGAAGACGATGGCAGTTTCAGCTAATGGTGGCAGAGAAGATGAAGATGAATAGGAACACTATTTTGGCTATAGAATAAATTATGTTTTTGGATTGATATGAGGGTAAGAAAAAGAGAGGGATCAAAGATGACATGTGGGTTTTAGTTTAAGTATGGTCAAGTATAAATCAGCTATGTTTCATATCAGGAGACAGGCATACTCTGTGTAGAAACGGTAATAAAGATGTCTACACATATGAATGCATGCATATTCATAATGGCACACATACATACTCACAGAACATTTTAAAACGGAGTCTTGTAAAACAATTTTCAAAAATCAGTAAGTCCAGAAATATTGAATTCAGACTTCACAATATTGTACAATTTTCACTCACAGGTGCTCTGCTTTTTCATGTGGATGTGAGATACACAAACAAGAGGGATCAGACACTGCCCTAGGAGCTAATCATGAAAATATCAATGAATAATTTTTAAGATACACAGGGAATATGTAAAAGAGAGAAACTGTCATATTGCTATCACTGCATGGTCCATATGAGATTGTCCTTCACCATTTCTAGCCCTTTTCTCATTCCACCTTGCTTGACCCCTTCTACAGTTTTTGCTTTTGAGACAGGAAAATGCCCATTTACTGTTTTAGAATAATTTTAAGAGTAAGTGTAAGTGTTTTTGTGTGTTGATGTTCCAGGGTCAGACACATAAATTAATATGACCATCATCATCATGATGGTTTTTTTTTTTTTTTTTTTTTTTGGCTAGGGAAAACCCAATTATTACAAAGCAAAAGTTATCTTAAAAATGAAACCTAAATTTAAAAGTCATTCTCTTCTGACATTTTGTTCCAAATTAGCCCCACAACCAAGATAATTTTCAATTTTCTTTTCTATTTAAGATGTGCATTTTGAAAGATAAAAGAACATACAATGTAACAAAATTACTAATAAAAATGACTTAACTGCAAAAAAAAATAGCAGCCAAAGTTTTGGTCAATATTCAAATATTCATGAGTCATCAAAATATTTATAATCTGCCTTAAAGTATCTGCGCCCTCTGATTTAGTGATTTCTTTTCTATAGGAGTACTTCCACATATATACAAAGACTAATATATAGGAATTGTACATATAATAATGATAGCACTGTGGACAAAAAGATAAATAAATGTCTAAAGAAGGGCAATTATTACAAAAATTATATAAATCTATATTATAAAATATAATCATTCACTTAAAGTTCACTTAAAATAACAAGGTGGATTTTTATATGCTGACATGGCAAATTCACTCCAATATGTTTTTAAAGGGGAGCAAAGCAATTCACAGAGCAGAAGTATATGGAATGATTCTGTTACGAATATCTGTGTGTTTGCATCTATACACACACACACATACACACAGTCGCGCACACATGATACAAGTGTCGAAGGCCACACTATTAACCATGGTTAATTAATTACTTTTGAGAATGAGAAATGGATAAGATGGCAGTGCTAGGGTGCTGATGGCCTTTCCATTTTCTACCTGTATGGTTCAGTTTCATCCTATACTAAGCATGTCCAATTTAAAGCACACAGCTAGACAGCCACCATCCTATGACTTTCTCCATCTGACAGCAGTTCATTTGCTCACTTCACATTATCTTACTGCCAGAAACAAATATCAGCTGATGTCCTAGACTAAACCTAGACCACATAACTGAACTTCACCATCTGTACTTAGTAGCAGTATTTTCAAATATGTGAGAGGCATCTCCTGCAGCTGATGCCCAGGTGTGCTGACTCTTTTAGAAATCAATAGTCTGGGGCAACCACTTCTTTATGTTTAAAGTACTTTTTGACGGCATCTTCTTAACAGTGATTCTCATATGTGTGCAGCATGTACTGATCAAAGAGGCATGGTTGACTGTTTACATCCTGTGCCAATTCAGCTGATATGTAATTAACATTATGTCTTGAGAGCCTGCTGTTGTTTGCAGCAACTTCAAGTCCTTATTCTGACACATCAACAACAAGCAGTGAACACTTGATACAGGGCCAAGACAACATCGATGTTGCCTTCAGTTTCCAGTGATGTCACACAGAAAGTGGCCTTCACAAACACAGGGCTGTTTCCACCAGCACTCCTGATTCTTTACTGTAGGAATGCTGTTTTGCACCTCACAATACTAATGATCCACAGTGATTATTTTATATATATATATATATTTGTTTGTCATCAGATCAGTTGTAGTTGTGTATATTAATTTAATTGTGGCTGTATGGCAGAAGAAATAAGACTCTTCAGTCTCACAGAACTGAATTTACTTGAATCCTATACTAAACTAACCTGGGTAAATGACGTAATCCCTCTGCATACTGGTTTTCTTTACTGTACAATGGGGGTAATTATAATGCCAAATCAACCCTTGGATTTATTCTGAGAGGTAAATAAGATAATGCATTAAAAGTGCTTTAAATAAGTACCTGCCACAAAGTAATTGCCTACTAAATATCAGATTTAATATAGCAATTATATTCATATGTAAGTGTTTCATGAATTTTTAAATTGATTATAGAATATGCAATATGGGGCATATGGTTATTTGAATAAGTGTTAACAGAATATAGAAGAGATAATTCCACTTGGTTAAATATTAGAGTTTTAAAGCTGTTAAATGTCTTATTATAATGAACTACTATATAGTATAGTATCATAAGTATTTTATAGTAAAGATATTTTCTAAATATAATATAAAAGCATTGGACAAGAATAAGAAAAATGAATAAGAAATATATAAATTTAATTTTAATAAGATTTCAAGTATATATATCAAAATTGCTTTCTTTCAGTTTGGCTTGAATCAAAATTTACCTTTGTTTAAAAAAAATGCAGCCTCTTAGAAAACTTCAGAATCCACTTATTTATTTTATCAGGGTCAGAATCTAAACAGGAACTCCAACTCATCTTACTAAGAAGCTAAACAAACACCCAAATTAATGAGTAATCTATTTTCCCATTTTCTTGACTCTGATTTAAATCGACATTTTTACTTCCGATTTTACTGTTTATTTGAAAGCCTTTGATAAGTCTTTTCAGCTCAGTGGCTCCTCGAGTGTTCACTTTGAACAATGACTTTGCAGCTGGCCAAACCTGACTCTCAATCAATTTTTATGAGCACAAATTCTTGGGCTGATGGTTAGGTCTCCAGCTACATCACTCATGTAACACACACTCACAAGTGGTGATGAGATTCGCATTATCACCAGACCACCATTCTGCCCATGACAGCAGCAGACACAGCAGGGGGATACTGTCCTCTCTACGAAAAACGACTCCTTCACCTTTCAATAATGCTGCCTGCAGGTACCCACCGACAAGCTGTGTGCAGATAGAATGAGAGCTGTCTTTAAAAATACTCATAGAAACTACCCAGTTCCTCTCAATGGGTCATTCTCACTGAATCTCCATACATACCCATCTTGATTTTGAAGCGAGTGCATTCAATTTGTCTTCCCATTACATTTGGAATTGAAAGGAAGATTCAATTGTTTAAAACTTCCAAGAGTTCTCAGACAACTGGCATGTACATTTTAATACATTCAGGAATGGGATTCTATAAGTGAGTGTGTATATATGTACATATGTGCACGTTCATACATGGTATTTAAATATGACTTCAATTTTAAGATGTTACTACAGGTAGAACAAATCCATATGCATTATGGTTTTGGGGGTACATTCCCTTACATTTTAATTCTGAAGCATATGCATTAACCATCTACTTTGATTTACACAAGATTTGCTTTTTAAAATGTAAAATATATACTTTAGCTATTGGGAAGACTTTTTATCTCCACAGGTAATTTTCTCCAAATACCTACCAATTAACAATCTCAAAGTATTACGATTCCTTCTTTCATTTCTAAACTGTCTAATGGGTGATAATCAAAGTGTTCATGTCTATAACTTTTGATTCCTGTGATCACATGCAAGAAAATAAGAGAAGGGGAAAAAGATGATCTCCCCTGCCCCAAACTTTCTCTGGTCAAAAGCAGGAGGAGATCATTTGACATCCTAAAACTGGTCTACAAAAGACTAATTTTTACATTAGAACAATCAGTACATTAGAAACTCTTTGAGCCTACAGTTTTTAAACCAGATCTCTAGACTAACAAGTGTTCTCTGCTCATTGATTAAAGCAAATGAGCCATTGGATATTTTGGTTACTGGGTCACAGTCTCACTTCTTTCCTACATATTTCTACCAGTTAAACTCTATGCTTATTAAGAGGTAGCTTGGTTTGCTCCCAAACTGTTTATGCCAGTAATACTAATGAAATTTTGGAATTAAATAAAACTCTACATGAATGCATAGAATATAACTGAAGAAGATTCATGCTTTTCAAAAACTCAACAAAGACCTATAACTGGGACAAACTTGTTGAATTTGATGTAGGTGAAACATTTTTGAAATAGGAATAAAATTAAAATCTCCAGAAAGATCTACACTCAAATTGCTTTGTAAATATATTTAAATTATTGTACCAATGTAAAGTAACGAAACCAGAAAGATCACCCAGAACTCTAAACAGGGAACCCTTGAGCTCTATAACCACAGATTAACTCTGTGTAATCTTTTATTAGATTAGTTCTAACCACATTTTAGTTGGGAATAAAATGGGTCATGTGGCTGCCATATAGGTAAATCTACTTTTGACTGAATTTTTAAACTTTCAAGGAGAAATCATGGCATAATGGGACATTAATAGAGGTGATTTTATTCAACAACTGATGCATGGTGGTATTCTGGAAGATAGAAAATGTTAATTTTCCTTCCTTGGCATTTTACCATGTCAAGCTTGCCTCATGTGTTGTGGGAATAGTTGAGATTTTAGACTGTTCTAGGAATTCCAAGAGTGATTCTCTTTACAGATATTTCCTTTGAAAATGACATCACATGAATTTATCATGAAATCAAATGACTTTTACTTGGAAAGTTATGATTTAATCTAAATTTAATTTAATATGTATGTTCTATGAGCAAAGGTTATCCATGATTTTAAAAAGCTAGCCAAACCACCTATACCAACAATCTTTAGTGAAATGAGTGGCATTTGTTTGGTGAGTTTGTCAACATTCAGAATCTAGTCATCAATAATCAGCAGTCAACTTGATTTCAAAACATATTCATGTGGATTAGTAACATATATGGCGTAGTTGCACAAAAATCAGTGATTTCATTAATTATTATTTATCTGTAAAATATCAGCTGTTTTCAAGGGATGCTCTGGGAATCCTGCAGATCCTAAGATCCTTTCAGAGGGTCTGTAAGGTTAAAATAATTTTTAATAACAATATTCAGAAGTTTCTTGCCTTTTTCATATTTATTTGCTCAGAAGTATACAGTAGTGCTTTCTAGAGACCACGCTCTATCCAATATTGCAACAAACTGCATGCAGAAACTGATATGAGAATATAGCCGCATTCTCTGATGCCAGACAACGGAGAGATGTGCAAACGCACCAAATAATGCCCCTCATTTCACTAAATTGCTTGGCCTGGGAAATAGTTCTTTCATTTAAGAATGTAATTCAAGTTAGCATATAATGAATTTACTACTTTTATTTTTAAAGGAATTAAGTTTTTCTTAAGCTTTTTTGAATATAGTAAATAGTGATATAACTCACATAAATAAGTTTTAGAACCATGTCTTAGATTGATTATGCGACAGGAGGAAAAAAAAAAAAAGACTAACCTGAACAAGGACAAAGTAACGTTTTTTCCATCTTTTCCAAACCTTCTGTCCAAGGGCATACAGATATCTGGTATGAAAAACAAACAAGAAAAAGAACATTTCACATGAATAATGTTGTGGTTCCTTGTAATCACATTTCTTCCATAGGTGTTTATCATTGAGAGCAGCCAGCTAAAGGCTGTTTTCATTTGGAATCTGAGACAACACGCAGATACTGTGTTACAAAATGACTGAGCTTGTTCTAGATTCTTGAAAGGAAATTGATTTATGTGGCTTATGAATTTGTCAGTCCTTACCACAAATTGAGCGAAGTAGGAGTTAGAAAGGATAATCAAAGAACCAGTTGGAATTTTATTCTTGCACATACTTCTTAGGAGAGACAAAGGCTGCAAACTGAGGACATAGTACTAAAAGCTTCAGATCTCAAATGACCAGACCTGGATAGTGCAGCCAGGGAAGGAGCTAGCTATAGAGTCAAGAACCCAAGGTGAAAGGTCACTGTCTAGCTGGGTGACCCGGAGATGTGCCTATACTGATGTGTTTCCATTTCTTCATGCATCAAACCACAGGCCTGGATCTGCTGATTTCCAACATTTGCCAGTTCCATCGTCTTAGGATTTCCCTGACTTAATGGAAGTATCTCATTTCACTTTTTTTAAAAAAAATACGAAATTCAGATTACAATGAAGATGATGTGTATAGTTTAGTATCATTTCACCCATGGCTTTTAACTGTCAGCTGTTATGTAATGATTAATGTGGTCAATCATTTGAGACTAAATTTTGGTTCTGAATGAATATATATAGATATGCAGAGGTATCCAGGAAGGTAAAAGAAGAGATTAAAATGTAATCCAAGGTGAGCTCATCAAGGAAAGAACTATTTTAAAATTATGTCATGAAACCACATACACATCCCTCCTACAAAAGCAAAAATAGAGACTTAATTTTAAAATTAAAGAAATATGGTAAAAAAAAAAAAAGAGTATCATGGGGCTGGGGTATAGCTCAGTGGGGGAGCACTTGCTGAGCATGCCTGAGAGGATGGATTACATCCCATGGGCCAAAACTAAAACAAAACAACAAACACTGTGGCTAACACAGTTTATTTAGGGGCTTAAAGTCTTCAGACCACCTCTCACAATTTTCATGGCTGAAATTTTAGCTTCTTATTTAAATAATCATCTTTTGCCACAAACCAAGCATACTTCTTGTCCCCTTTAAATACAGTAAAATGGAGTGGAACGTTGGCTAATGTGTGGTGAAATGAATAGACACTCTAACTTGCTACCAGTGGGGGGGTAACATAGACTGTTTTCCTGTAGCATAGCACCACAATAAGAAGAACAGTCCTACTGTTTTAGTTTTTGATAAAATTAATAACATAGTGAATATCTCATTATATAATATCTAAAAAGAACAGAATGCAATACTACACCATCCTTAGTGATCTGAAATTTTTAAGAAATATAGATGCAAAATGAATATTACAAAAATACTAATAACAGTATCTGTGAGTAACATAATTATGATAGATTTAAGTTTGCTGCATTTTCTAACTTATCAGAATCAGGGAAAAAAATAGAGTTACTAAAAATCAAAACAAAAACAATTGGGTTGTTGCATTGCAAACATCATCTAAATTGCTCAAATCAATTACACATTTTATTTTACCCACATAAGCTAGCTGAAGCATCTGGTGAGCTTCTTTCTGCCACTCATGTTACTCTTCATAGCATTGTTTGTGCTTTTAGATGTCATGTGAATTCATTTAATGACTGGCAGAAATATCTACCCCTCTTCTCACCTGCTTCACTGTTTCTTCTCAAGGTCCCCTTAAAACCCTTTGCATACCTTTAGTCTAGCCTCTAATATCTCTTCTCTGGTTCTAGCGATAGGTGTTCAGCTGTTCTCTTTCTGTCTTTTTCCTATATAATTTCCCTCTCTTGAAATGCACACACCTAAGTTCCTATTATGGGGTTAACAGCAATGACCTCAGGAACTAGATGCTGTGGAGATGACAGCTGTCCTCTATAAAAGCATTACCAACAAGATGTGTGCCCAGTAGCTGCCCAGCAGCCACAGAGGGCTTCTGAAAGAACCTTTGCCTGTGACCACAGTCTGCTTCTCAGCTTTTTTCAAGTGTCTCACTTGGCAGACTGCTGGGCAACCAGTTCATACAAAAGTGAATGTGAATAGTAACACAAACCATCAACACCACAAGCAAGTTAATGTGAGTTTATTGACAGTGAAGATCCTGCATGAAGAATACCAGTCAGCAGCAACATCATTCAAAATCATGGATTAATAAATTTGGAATGTATGGTTTCTCTGAAGACAGAAAGCACAGGGTTTGGTGGACACATACACATTGTATTTGGGAATGTTGTATTTGTATCACAGGAACGTGTTATGACAAACAGAGCAAGAAGGAATCAGGGACGAGAACCAAGGTATATATGTGAGTACTCTAAAGCAGTTTGGGCTGCTGCATTTTAAGGAAAAATTCAGTTGAACGTGTATAAAAGTGATAAATGATCAAACATATCCAGAAACTAATTTGTTATATAAATTTTTGCCAGCTCCCAATGCAAGAAAAATAATAACATTTAACAAAAGATTACCTGCAAAATAATGTTATAAATATTATACAGAAAATAATATAATGGTTTTTCTTCTTAATGTTTTCATATTAGATACAATTCTAATGCAAAAAATGAACCTGGATGAAATACAACAGCAAAATAACCATACCAAGTAAGAATACATTAAATTTCTCTTCAACACATTTAATTTTTTCACAATAAGCATGAATTCTGGGATCAGATACCAAGTCCCGTTGTCTAGATGCTTTTTCATGGGTATGAAAGCAGATTCTTGGCCTAACGGACATATTTAAAAACCAGAGAGGAAAGAAGAAGAAGAAAAATAGAGTTCACCAATATTGGTGAAGAGTAAAAACCCTAATAGCAATCTAAGGATCAAATGATTAGATTGTCATTAAAAGTGAGGGAAAAAAACTTACTTATGTACAGGAAATTCTTACTAAATAAAACAAGCAGCCACACAGGCTCATATTTTATTCATGGGAAAAATCCAGAAAATTCAATGAAAAGTTAAACCTGTAGTCAATATCTGTCTGGCGAGCTTAAAGATGGATTTCATATCCTTTTTTACGGCTTTTTTGCCTTTTAAAAATGTGTATACTGACTATGTCTTTCTTCCTCTGTGTTCTGTAAGGATTATTAGCAGTTTACATAAAGTAAAATTTACCTGCTTTGGGTGTACAATTTGACAAATGTTTCAATAGTCATGTAACCATGAACAGTTTCTTATGGAACATTCCTATCTCCTCCAAGTTCCCTCATCCTCTATGATTAATCCCTTCCTCACAACCCCAGCTTTGGCAACTACTGATTTGATTTCTGACTTTGTTTTTCATTTCCAAAATACCATATAGTTGGAATTATACAGTACATATATTTATTTGAATGAATTCACCTCAATGTGTTTATCCATTCACCAGCTGGTGGACATTTGAATTGTTTCCACACATCTGGACATCAAAATTGAAGCTACTATAAACATTTGTGTCTTGGTGTCAGCAAATGTTTTCATTTCTATTGGACAAGTATCCAGGAGTGGGACTGTTGTATCATATCGAAAGTGTATGATGGATTTTATAAGAAACTGCCAAACTATTTTCTAGAGTGGCTGTACCACTTTGTACTACGACTGGCAATATGAGAGGACATCTTACCTTTTTAATCCGAAAAAATTATTATTGACATTATGACTCTAAATATTTCTGACGCGACTAAGGTAAAATCTAGAGACAAGGTCCTTTTGTTTTTGTCTTGAGGACAGTGGAGAGCTCTATAGGCTTTCATGGTGAAATAGGCTTCCAGCTTTCAAAGCCATCCTCACATTGTGGAATTTGGAACAGTCTAAATTCTCTGTAGACAAATGGGTGTTATCATTTGGGAGGGTTAGAGTGAGTGAGTGAGGAAAAAGAGTCAAAATCATTTGAATATTTGTAATCATCAGTTAATCAGTTTATTAGATAACACCTGTAAAAATCAAAATGTATCCTCTCCTAAACCAACTTTATGCCTAGCATCACTACTGAATCGCTATTTTTTTTTTAAATGTTCAGTGCTACATTTAAATTATTTCTTTTATGGTATCTAAGGTCTAATAGGTTTTTGAAATTTCAGGAAAACATGCAAAAGTTACATTTAGCCTGACATTATAATTTACCAGACAATAAATGCTGTTCCTTATGCTTACTAAAAATTGAGTTATTCTATATAGACTGTATCTATATCTATAACCAATATTTAGAGAATTTGTGCATAATAAGTTGAATTGACTTCAAACAGTCATAAATATAATTTGATCTTTCTTTTATGATTTAGAAAGACCCTATAGTAATCTCAGAGTCATTATAATAAACATCAATTTTAACTGAATACTGTGGGGGAAAAATGCAGCCAATAGGAGTAAATCCACCTATCTGATATATGATGGAAACAGCACTAATTAAGCAGATTCTTTATGGCTATTTATTTGTCATTTACTTTGTGTTTCATGAAAATAGTCCAGTATTTTTTTAAGCCTAGTTTTCAAATATTCTTGTCCTCCACATTCTAGATAAATTAGTATCTTAGTGCTTTATGAAATAAAAATCTACCAGGGGCTGAAGTTGTAGCTCAGCGGTAAAGTGCTTGCCTTGTACACGTGAGGCACTGTGTTCGATTCCTAGCACCACAAATAAATAAGCAAAATAAAACAAAGGACCATCAACAATTAAGAAAATATTAAAAAAATAAAAGAATCTACCAGGTAAAGATGTGGGAGAACATCATCCAAGAAAAGTGTTTCCAGGCCTAGAAGGGGACAGAACCTTGCCTGGTGGGTCTGCTCTTCCTCAACATTTTGTCATCTGCTGGGTCATTACTATACGATTGATTCATATCAAAATGTCTTTTTAAAGAATATGTAAATCAGACCTGCCAAAATATCTGCAAACTGGGTACACACACTTAACTGGGATTGACGAGACCATCTATAATATCATCCAATAAAATGAACATTTATCAAGCAACATAAGAGGAACAGCCTATAATGAGTACTGTGAATTTCTTTCACCTTAAACAAAAAAGCAGATTTGTTTTTTGGTGTGGTGGGGCTTTCACCATTATTCATTTTCCTCAACCTATAGGATTTGGTTTTAAATAAGATATTTTTCCCTCTCATCTTTTAAAAATTCTTTTGGTGAAGTTAGAAATGGATGGAAAATGAGATAACAAATAGTAGCAGTTTTTATGATCATGACCCATTCTCTGGTACTCTATTAGAATGTTGCCCTAGGGAAAAACTCCTAACTGAAGTTAAATTTGATCCAATAATTATTTAAGAGGGGATACGAAAGAGTTTCTTGGATACAAAAGAGATTCTAATGCACAGCTTTCACAAGCACATATTTCTGATGCTCATTTGCACAAACTATAACATGTTTTTTCCATTGAAATATTTATACTGCATCACAATACTCATGTAACTAAAGTATTTTGGATTATTTAAAAAGAACTGCTCAGATACAATGTGAAAGTGTTTACTTCCATCAATACATCCAACTTAAGTATTAAGTTGTTCCTCTGAACCAAAATTTGCCTGCTTAACTTTAAAATCTTCTCTTCTTACACAGGATTAGGTAACAAAGCAATTAGCAGCACTGACACAATGCTTGGATTTAACACAAGAGTAAAGCCTTAAAGCATTTGGTTTCATAAGTGAATATAAACACAGAGTAATCTTCAGGTATTAATGCCTTTTCTAGGGTTATTTCTAATGAAGAGCACTATTTGTTCCAGGAAATGTGAATCATTGCTAGGAACCAAGGCATAAAACCAAGGAAATATGTCTCTATGTTTCATTCGCCTAAACTATTTTTGTATTTGTAACCAGTCTAAGGTCATATTGCATCACTGAATATCAGAGATATAAGAAAATGAACTTTAACATTTTTATTGTATATTTAAAATATACTGGTAGGGGAAAGCTCCAGAGAAGAAAAAAGAATTTTGGTGTTCACCTACTTTAATTTTCTTTAAGAAAATAGCTAACAAGTCAAAATAATTACTACCAACAAGGTAAGTAGTATATTTTTTATCTTCTGCATATTAATAGGTATGTAAGGCTATTATGATACCTTACTAAAATTATACAACATTTCTGGTATCAACATGATCCTTAAAAGCTAACTTAATAAGCCAGCTGGGTAATATACATACCACAACTGCTTCTAAAAGTTTTGCTTGTGGACAAAACTGGTCTTTAGAAAATTGTGACAGTAAAGATAAAAATTTTTCTTTAGATAAACGGTGATCATTAACAATATATATTCTAGTACCAGTAAAATGGCTTTCAACAACATATTTACTGAATAAAATAAAATTTGGTAAAAATAAACATCAAGTAAAACAAAAAATCAGCATAACTACTAGGCATCTCTTTTGCAAAATCTTAGGCAACTTACGTTTCATTATATGTTAACACTGCCAAGCTTAGAAAACTATTTAAAATGCTTGTTTTTGCACAGTACATATTTGAAAATATATTTTTAAAAAATAGACACACATGTAATATCTGTGATTTCTCTTCCTTTATGCCAAAACCCTCAGAAATGAGTATTACTAACAAAGTGATTTTCTATAAATACTGTATACTCTCTGCTGGTAAGCATAGTCAAAAAATGTTAGTGTAAATTTAAGAACTCACTTTATGATTAGTTTTAAAAACTGAGATTTAACTCATCTTCATATCATGGTATGCATGAAATAAAATCTGTATTAATTATATGGGTATAACTGACACACTCTGCATCATGTTTGAAATAGAAAGAGGTAACATAAAATAACAAATTTAATAAAACTTCAAAAACACTTCATAAAACCTTTCTAACTTGAAGAGTGTTCAAAGAATACTTCAACACACAAAAATTCTCCAAACACATTACTAAATATTGTAGCTTAGCTTCAATTAGAGTAGTGGCATACAGTTCTAATAGAAAGGAGAATATGACAATTTATTTGCTCTGAGACCATGCTGTGAGAGTTCATGGTTTTACTTTACGATGAAAAATCATCACTAATGAATATTTGAAAAACATAATTGTATACATAAGATGGGAATTATTCAGTGCTTGGGGAAAAAAAAAGGACTATTGCTTTTGGCAGATCACTTATGAGTCTAGCTTTTTATTCAATGGAACAATCCATCTACATGTTGAATGATAAAGCCTTTTCTTCTACAAGGCTTCATTTTTCAAGGAAAAATAGAGAAAGAGAAAAAAATCAATATATAGAGTAGTTGAGTCCTGGAAAGGGCTTTCTTAAAGAGAAACCTCAGTCAAGGTTGAAAGAGCAATTAATGCAGGCTCAAAAAGCTAGGCCATTCTGATAGAGTTCGGTTAACATGTGGCAGAAGTAATCATCCACTTGTGAAAATGATTTTCGGTTCATTCTCAAACACCTTTCAGACACTCATGATCCCATTTAACTGACAACAATACAGGCTATCTGTGGGCACCATTGCATTTGATGTGAAAACCAATAGGGACCAAATGCCCTCAGGCACTTGCAGTCATCCCTGCACGTTCTATGCTGCTTGCATAAAAGGAACCTTCTTTTCACTACATTCTTTTATTTAACTCCACAAGAATAAGTCTTTTTCTTTCTCTCTTCATCTTTTCTTTTTTAGTTTTGGTTTTGTTTTCAGCTCAGTATGAGAAAAGACACTGATTCGAGACAACACCGTGACCTGCACATTATGAAATCTAGAAGTAAATACTTTCCAGTTGGTCTTTATACTCCTTGAATTCTTATGGGAAAGAGGACAAGAGGTGGGGGTGCAAGCAAAGGATCTTTGCCAAACAAAATTGTGTGGCAGTCTGAGAGAAATCAGGACTGAAGAAAAACTCCAAACTCTTGCTGTCAAGCAAGAAGTTAAATGTTTGTGCGGTGTACAGAGGTGACTTGTAACAGCAAAATTGAATGAAATGAGAATCCTTCACTTATTGTAGACATCACATAGTAACGTAAAAACCATCATTTTTCTTTTTTAAAAGTTTCATCTTCTGCTACTTATATGTCAGATAAATTTCAGCGGATATCAGCATTATCAGATAAGTATAATAGTTAAGGTATAAAAACTATCTTAAAAATTGGTTTGATGAAGAACAATCTAGAATATGAATAGAGGCAATTGTCAAGATAAGACCACAAGCCCCATTCCACCCTTAGACATTAAGAACTGTAGCTGATCATTCTTGAAGGGAACATTCTAATACTCAATATGAAGTGAATGCCCTGACATCTAGACACAAAGCTAACTGGGAACACTAGGTAAGTGTTCTAAGGAAGTAATTTTAAATAGCTAAACACAAGCCAAATAATACAACCAAGTCACAATGAATGGCCAAATCTAGAAAGATATTTTCCTGATACTTCTCTTTGACAATTGGCCTTTGGCATTCTTTTATAATTCAATTATCAGAAAAAAGTGTCCTAATACCTATTTTTAAGGGCCCATGATCTCTCCTATGATTATATTTATAAAACTATGTAAAAATCACATTTTTAAGAAATTATTTTTTAAGTGGACAAAACATATATATTTATGGTGTACAGCATGCTTTGAAATACATGTACCCTGTAGAAGGGCTAAATGAAATTAATATATGCATTGGCTCGATAAACTCTACCCCAGAAAGTATAATATGCAAAAGCATGGTTTCATGTTGTACCTCAATTTACATGCTCTTAAAGTTTTTTTCTTTCATCTGTAGGAGCTTCACTACTTTGTTAAAAATTAAAGAAAATTAATGGGTTTTCCAAACCAATTACAAAATGTCTCAAAAGTGGATAAAAGAAAACATGCAAAGAGGATACCAAGCAGCTTCCTTTACCCCCACCAGGCTAACCTGCATAGTTGGGTCTATGCCCTATCCCTTCAATAGAGGACAGAACATGTAAAAAGTGGAATGTCCTCGAGGGTCTAGTTTGACACATTCCAAAGGGAAGAAGGGAAGGATATTCTAAACCACTTGGCAAAAAGACTCTGAGCACCTGATAATTAGATGGAAATGATTCACTTATATAATCCTTTTTTTTTTTTTTTAAAGGATCTCCATTATATTCTCCTTTCCCTGAAAATGCAAATAGTTTGGCAAGAAACAAAAGTTTTGGCAAAGTATGAATATGTTCAGGAATATGATGATGAAAAATTTCTTCTGTTTTAGGAATATTACCAACGTAAAGTAAAATGATCAAATATTTTTTAACATTATATAAAATATATGTAATACCAAATCAGCACAAACATTTTAGGGCTCAAGTTTCTTTTTCTGTAAATGAAGAAATTGGACAAGATATTTCCAAAGTGAGGATTGAAAAAAGAAATGGGCATGTGAAATGCTTATTTTAAAAAACTATATTCTAAAACGATAGTCATGAAAACAGTTTGGGATTCAGTGTTTTCTATAGCATAGTCTGGAACATCTGGGTACAAGGAGGCACTATGAGGAAAAGGAATGGGTTTGGTCGGCAAATAAATGTGGAAACAGTAAAACAAAGCTAATGAGGTTCTTATATGCCAGGACTTCTAAGTGCCTATAGCAGACAAGTGCAAGAAGACACACAGGGGCAGGAAAGGTGGGACAGAAGAGCAAATTTTTTGTCTACAAAATGCAGCGTCTCTTTCTTTCTTTCTCTTTCTTTCTTTCTTTCTAGAACAGCTTTTGGAATCATGCTAACACACACTTTGGTAATTAGCTGGACTAGATTACTGCTAATGTCTTTAAGCAATAAATTTATATAAGTGAGGTTTTACATTCTGTTTGGAATGAACTATTATCTCAGTTAGAAGTAAATTATCATTTTCACTTCCATCACAATTTTGCTAGGAATTTGTAAAGATTTACATTCAAAGAGAAGAGACTTTTCTTTAAAACTTGTATTCTAAGCTCCGTGGATTATGTTTAATTCCTAAATGGTAATGTTGCTCTCTGATCTCAGCTAATGAGGGAAGGCCTGAAAAGCTCTGAGATTAGGAAACAAATTGCCTGTGTCCATCTTCTGGAGTGACACCTTCATGTCACTTAGTTACAAAGATATTTGAACTCCTCCTGACACTCAGCATGTTTCAGAATTGCCTTCCCAACGGCTTTGTTCCACCTAAGCTATGTCACTTGAACTTCAACTTTATGCTGTGACCAATCATAATTGTAGCTAAGGATGATGAAGTTCGGGTTTAGGACTTGGGGATTGAGCAGTGAGATATTCTTGCTGTAATTCCAGCTCAGACATTGTACTGCAGTTTCCGTGTGCCCATCCCTGTCTGGCTCCCTTGTGCTTATATGTTTGTTTTGATAAGCTGCCCCACAACCCAGGCTAAGCACCCAGCTTTGCTGGGATTCTTGTTAATCTTTCTCTGGAACTCTGCTCTTGCATTCTGGGCATGTTAATTGGTCGTAGACAGTTCTGTGATTGCTCACATCTACAAACTGCCTGTGCAGAGCGCCTTGGATACTTTTCCTGGCTCACGCTGACATCAAGCACTCTGCTGTACAAACACTCTCTGGGCTCTTGCTGCTCCTCCAGGTGCTTGAGTGCTGTTCCTCCTACCCCTTCAGTCTGGCACATCTTAGCTTCAACCTTTCCAACACTTCCTTTCAATGGATTTTGCTTGAGTCTCACATTTCCCATTTGTTCACCTGCCTTTCTTGGAGCAGCCTTTCCTGACACATCACAGAGTCACACTCCTCCTGTCTTACATGCACAAGGTGACATGGGGACATTTCTTCCATATCCATGGCCTGAGCTATGCCCTCCATGAGGGCCACAATCATGTCAGTTCCTCACCACTCCATCCTCATTGCCTGATACTGAGCTTCTCTATGGCATAGTCCATAAACTCTATGGCTAATCCTAGCTTGGTTATTAAGAACAAAACATAATGAAGCAAGAAAATTTTAAGCAAAAAATTATATGATATATCTCAAAAGAAGAGAAAAAGACTTGGGTAGTCTGGATGTTTCATAAAATTGCTTTTTTATATACTTAGTTGGATCAAGAAAAATCAAATAATTTTAGCAGCAGAGTGTTACCCTCAATGTTAACTTAATGCAGAAGATCAAAACAAAAAGGCAGTATGGAGCAGATGACATGAAAGTAGGCACGGAGCTTCAGAGATCCAGCACACATCACACCTGACCTCAATGAGAGGTTCCTAGGGCTTCTGCACCTCTGACAAAGTAGAATATGTCTAAAGATCCCCAAACAATTCCTGTTAGTATGCTTTTCAAAATGATCTTCTGATGTGTGAGCTTTGTTAGAACCCATTGTTGGAATCGTTGAGGGACCCGTGATTCAGTACCTCATTTCTCTGCTGGCATTCTGAACAATTTCACTAGAGACAAATGAGTTGTCAGAGAACAAAATGCTACCTTCAATACTGATGGAGATAATACTGTAGAGCATGATTTACTTCTGTAAGTAGTGGGTTTCCTTACAAGGTTCAGTATCATTTCTAGACATGCTTTTGCATAACCCCGTCACAGACAGTGCTGGACAAGACAGGCCTATGCCTAGGGAGATCCTGCCCACAACACACATGTGGGGAGATGCAGAGAACAGGGACTTCCTCTAGACAACTCACTTTTAAAGGACAAATAGAATATAAAGAGCTTATCTATTCATGTCCAGTTTCTGCTCTCAAGTTAACCAATTAAGTAAGTAAAGGAAAAGGGAAAAGGTAAGAGAGAAGCAATGGGTATCCCATCATATGGAAGTAAATGATGAGGATATAGAATATTTTTTTTTCCAAAATAGAGATGAAAGAATGAAAATAACCTGTGGGGTATTGGAGGCAGAGATTTAAGACACAGAGCAAACACAAATGATTCTCTTAGGTCTAACATCCCTTTAAGCTGCTGTGTACCCAGAATGAACTTTACTTTCCTCATCTATAAAACAGAAATAGCAATACTTGCCTTTACCACAATAGGCAAATATAATTACCTATATCTAGCAGAATGATGCACCCGAAGGGGCCTTTCAGATTATAGAGTACAATGAAAATCAAGGCATCATTATTAGTAGTAGAACATCCAAAATATATTTCAATCTATTTTTTTTGAAGGACTAAAAAATTTGGGGGTGGAGGGTTGGTGATGATTTTTTCATTTTTGTCCCTCAATAACAAAAAGTTTTGAGCTGCTGGGGAAAAAAAAAAAAACTTGAGTATACCTTTTTCTAAAATGAACCATATCTATGATTCTATGATGTCAAACAAATCACAACAACAAAAACTACCTCTTCTTACTTATTAGGCAAAAGCAATATTTCCATAGAGGACCTGCATTACTGTATGCAAGCTACTGAATTCTTTAGGCTTTTTTTTTTTTTTTTTTTTGTATTGGGGATTGAACCCAGGGGTGCTTTATCACTGAGTTACATGCCTAGGTGTTTCTATTTTTTTAATTTTGAGACAAGGTTTCCTATTGCTTAGAGCCTTGCTAAGTTGCTGTGGCTGGTTGGAACTTGTGATCCTTCAGTAAGACTCCTGAATTGCTGGGATTACAGGTGTGCACCAATGTGCCTGGCTTCTTAGGTTCTTAAGAAAATGCTATTTAGCCAACCAAAACTTTCTAGACTATTACAGAAAAATATCTATTGCTGTTCAGTTTTTCTCTAACACATATTTACTTATTTAGAGGCAAATGAATAACAAAATAAAGCCAGTAGTAAAAAGGAGCCATGTCTGACACGGTTAGGATTCAAGTTGTACTAGGTTTTTATGACATTTATTTTTATCCTGTAACTTTAATATTAAGAATTACATTTTGAAAATGTATTTGCTTAAAATCTATATTCACAGTATTTTTGTCTGTGAATGCAGGATAAGATGAAAAATGAAATCCTGATAGTTAATATAAAAAGAAAACCTTTGACATTTACACACATACTCAGAATTTCAAGTCTCAGATATTTTTGGTAAAAACTGACCTCATGATATCTGTGATTATCCATATACTATTATACATTAAAGTTTTTGTATATTAATTTGATAAAGTATCTTGACAAGTTTGATATGTCCAAAATGAACTACCTCTAACCTTCTTCTAACCTTTTATTTTTACATTTTTAAAGAGAAAATGTCTTGAAGGTTATTTAATTCTACTTAAATAGTGCTGCTTTCATTACCAAGTTCTCTACTTTTCAATAGACAGCATTTTCTGTTATGGGGGAATGCTTGCGCCATCTATTGAACAAATGTATATTGCTACTTTTGTCAAAATAAGTCTATACCACCACTTCCAAAGATGCTTGTGAAGTTGTTTCCTTTAAAGAGCAACTTTGGAACAAAATCTGCTCCTTTTCTTTTATTTTAAGGCACATGTCAACATAAGGAAGCTGTAACTTTTCCCCAAATAATTCTAATATACATGAGTTCAAATAACACAATATTTTTTTCTTAATGGAATCATTTTACAGTTACACATTCATAGGCTGACATGGATATATAAAAAAAGCAGGAAACACATAATTCAGGGGCTGGAGGTGCAGCTGCTTAACATGTATGAGGCCATGATTCAATCCCTAGCACCAAGCATTAACAATAACTAAAATACAGTTGAGAAAAAGAAGTAAAGCATAGTATTATTCTATATATATTCTATATATATATATATATATCCATTTATATATCTATATATGTGTATATATAATGTGTATGTGTATATATATATATATATATGTGTGTGTGTGTGTGTGTGTGTGTATACACAATAGAAAATAATTAAAGTCTAATGATGATTCTAGATTTTTCTCACAACAACAAAATACAGTGGGAAAAATCAGTCTTGGGAAGATCATGGACCCTAAATATCTTTTGCCTCCCCTCCCTTTTTTTTGTGGTACTGGAAATCAAACCTAGGTTTGATCATACTAGGCAAGCACTCTGCCCCTGAGCTACACCCCCAGCCCCCTTTCCTCCATCTCTTTATGGTAGCACAACCTAACCAGTAGAACTGAAAAGAAATGCAGTATGTCCAGTTTCCATCAAGAACGTATGTTATTCTTCCCTAGGAAAACAAAATGAAAACTTCTGTCAAAATCCTTGTCAAAATTTCATACGTAAGTAGAGAGTCTGATTAAGCTGTTAGCACATTTCTATCTGCTTTTCAATATGATGCGTGAATTATTAGAAAGTTAACAATAATTACACTGAAATGGCAATTAACTAGAAACCAAATAATTTTCATCTCAACAAAGGTTTCTCATTTCGTTCCCCTTTGCCCTACGCTTGGAGAAAAATAACCAAGAAAACAAACTTACTTCAGATAATGCAAGACCTAGCTTGGAGTTAGTGCTATTTAGTGATAATTGATTAATTTACTATTTACACTATGCAATGGAGAACAGAAGATAAGCTCCTCATAAACAATCATTATAAGGTAGGAGACAATTATGAAAAGTAAAGATAAATTATCATGGGAGTTTTAGGAGGGAGAGAGTTTTAGACAGATGAATATAGGTGAGTAAATTATCCTTCTTAGTCCATATACTTATGAACTTTATTTTGAAAAGCAATAAAAATTCTAGTAAATTAAAAAAAAATAACACTCAAAAAAGTTTCCAGCTAGACTTAAGGTAACCTTATTGCACTAGCATTCAAGAAAATTAAGCTTTACTCTACCTGAAAGCAGAAACAAGTAGCAAAGGGGGGGATTATAGACTATGTTAATTAATATCTGTCATGATATATACATACTGCACCAATACTCTTAACCATTCCCAGTGCATTTCATTGTCAATGTTCTCCTTACAACAAGTTAATTGGAAAAAATGAATTTACAAAATTCCAAGCATTGTGTTTTGTTCTTTACATGCTTTATTGAAGTTACTGTAATAATATTATCAGAGTGGCACCATTTAATGCTACAGACAACAATAAATGCATATTATAACTGCCTCTGATATTTTAATATTATAAATCAAAGAATCTGTAAGTATTAATTAGCAATATTCATTGGATAGCTATACTTTTTGACTTTGCTATAAGACTCACTTTATCATTATAGTTAATTATAAAGGGTCGGTCTTTTGCTACTACTTACATATGAACCTTTCTCTTCAGGTGGCTTCCTGTATCAATGGTGAAGGTGGTTTTGAACTGAGATCCAAACCATTCCTTGCATACTGGGGCCAGTCACATTCTGTGCTAGATAGATAGGTTGTGAATGAAAAAGCATTGGCATAGGCAAAAGGTAGTTCCCTGGTGGTGAGAGTTAAGGACCTTTATTTGGAAAAAAGTTTAAGAGTACTGCAGTAGAGAAAATTCATGAGGTGTCACCTCAGGTCTTGAAAGGAGGAGGCAGTATCACACAGTATAGACAAACAGCTCAGAATCCACCAGTAAGATAGCGAGCTTAACTGGTAGTTTCTTCTATTCTCTGTGATTATTTTCTCATTTTACTCTCCCTCAGCATAAAGATTTTTAGAAGTTCTACACTACTTAAAGTACCCCAAAAGAATCGAGGGTCCACACAGAAAAGAAAGATGACAAGGAAGAAGTAAGGCTGTCTGAGGCCTGGCAGAGTGTTAAGAAGGGTGTGAGAGAATCCCTGGTGTGGAAGGAAGATCAGAATTCAAATTCCAGCCTCACAGTCCAGAATCTAGAAATCTAGATTTCTAGAAGGTTCTCCTTCTAAAACCAGTGGTCTGGACTTTTCTAAAGATACGGGGCACTTGCTTCTGGTAGATTCAACTAATTTTAAAAACAGAGCAACCAAATTGATGATTTATTAAAAAAAAGAATGAGTGTAGTCACTACACTAATATTATACTTAGAGATTAAAAAAGTCCTAAATCTGGTCTCAGTTGAGTTTCAGTTTTTCCTAATGGTTAAAGGAGGCAATTATTGGTTTCCTAATTGTTTGAAAGGATTATCCAAAGGATTATATTACCTGGTGCACATTACATCATTTTCATAATTATAGAGATGTTAAAAATATTGCTAGCAACATTATCATGCAATCTAGACCACATCTCTGATATTATCACAATGGTTAAAGTTAAGAAATTATAGGAACTGGCTGATTTATCTACCTAATATAAAACAAATAATTTATCCCATTTTTTTTTATCTGATTAGATTTTTTTGGAAGGTGGGGGAGATGGGAATAAAAGTAACTAATCAATTAATAGTTCTAACTCATAAGCTCAGTTGTATGATCATGAACAACAACAACAAAAAAATAGCTTAAGTCTTCAGTTAACTTATTTTTTGTTAACATAGAGCTTCTCCTAAGAAATGGATTTTCACAAAATTGCAAACATATTTTATAAGCTAACCCCCAATAAATTTCTCAACAGTTGGAAACAAAAGAGTATTTTTGCTCATTTAGTGGTTCTTAAATGTCAAGAAGCAACAAAATCTTACATGGAAAGCTTGTAAAAATGCAGATTGCTGGGTTCTACTCCCAGAGTCTCTGGTTCAGCAACCAGACCTGAGACCCTGCATGACTAATTGGTTCTCAAGTGAGGCTTCTGATCCAGTGGTTACACTTTGAGAACCATTATTTTACTCTATACTGATACTTAAACAAAAATGAAAAAACCTGAGCCATCTTTATGCACTTCAAAAGTATTTTATCTAAAAGTATGTAATTAGATTTCCCGATAGGATATGAATAATTTTTCTCACTGAAATAAAGAAATTTTTTTTTCTCTTATGTTCTTAAATTTGCTCCTAGTGCCCCCAAGTGGATGAAAACATTACTAACAAGAAGGAAAATAATTCTCAGGAGGACTGGGACATGTAAATGTATCTCTGCATTTGTTAAAATGTTCAAACTGAATATTTTCAGCAAAGGTTAAATAATTAAATGCCCTTTGCCCTCCATAAAAATTTTTATAAAGGCCCATAAGTCATGCACTTAATGTTTTATTTGTAAAACATAAACATTGGGTCAAGAAATCCCCAAATCTCTTTTAACTCATAAATTCTACACTGATATAAAGAAACAACAAATCTTATTTATAATAAAGTGGAATGTAAAGACTAGCAAAGAAACCACTGTTATTGTACGTTCTTCATCATGTAGTTCCTCAAATTTCTGATAATATTACAATAATTCACTTAGGGTTCAAGAAATGATTTGTACTTAAATAATTGAAATTAAGGCTGAGGGGCTAAATTTGCCATGGCTAACTACCCCCCTCCCCAGTACAGGATGCTGACGGTAGTCTATTTGTATCAGATCCTAAAGGAAGTTTTTGGAAGAAGATAAAATGTTCTTTCTAGGTATAATCAGTAATATCTTTATTGATATATAAGAAACAATTTATAATATAAAACACTGGTAAAGAAGCTTGGAGCTCAGAGGCTTGATATTGATTGAATCTTTTTTTTAATTAATTCTCTTACCTGCATGCATGTATCTATCGCCCTTCCACAATTAGCATTTATATGTCTGTTTCTTCACTTTTTATCATTCTTTTAATTTCAGAAAAGGCTTTTCTATTTTAAATTTATCCCCATGGACTCAAATTTTTGTAGCCACTTATGTGGACAGTTCATTCTGCATAATAGGGGGAACACAGAATTTGGTGGCACCAATCAGTGGCACTGGCAAATGCTGTAAGGGGGGCTAATGAATCCATTTACCTTTTCTGTGTTTTCTTTAGCTTGCTTATGCACATGTATTTCTCATACGAAATACCCAGTAAAGTCTCATGTTATTTTATGCCAATTAACAAATTGCTAACATGTCATGTTAATAAAAAAAGCAATTGACCTAAGTAGAAGGGCTAATTAAATGGAGTAAGATAATTAAACGATTCTCAATATGTAATCAAAAATTATGGCTGGAAGTGTTTCACAATGTTGTCTTTTTGTTTTCAAGTATCTGCCTATCTGCAAAATTCTAATCAGTGTATCCATATGCATAAAAGACAGATCCAGTGCAGATGTTAATTTGTTGCATGATAGAAATCAGATGTTCAATTACAAATAATGGGGTGTATGAGAGAACGTCCAAGATTTCCATTTAGCAGACCGCATGCATCTGAGCCGACAAATGATTGGAAACTATTCATATTGGAATTAGCTACTAACATGCACCCAAGGCACATTACATTCAACTCCTTTATTATCCTCATTATATAATATTCACATCTCCAGCCCAGGGTGTTACCTAATTTGCCAATGATTTAAGAATTTGAGCATTTGCTGATCTAAATTCTATTTATTGTACCTGAATTATTTTAAAAGGATGATTTTGATTCTTATCTAATCAGGAGGGATTTTGTTTCTGAATCTTACATTTAAGCAATCAAAATCATTTGCTTTTGTAGTAAGATAAATGCTCTGTACTGGTTACCTCAAAATATTCTAAGCTTTTAAACTAAGTCTACTTTTCAACAATGACTTACACAGCATCTCAATGATATTTTGGCAAAGTAAGACCACAGAGGGGATCAGCTTTATTCACTTGTCTGAAAGACATTACACACATTTGCTTTTTATATAATTCACACAAAGCCATAAGATTAAGATGGATTCATGAATTAAAATATTCATCATGCTAGAGACTGATAGAATTCTGAGATGAGGAATAAATGTCAGACTAATGCCAAATTACTTGATCTTAAATCAATATTCTACTATTTAGAGTTTGAAAAGTAGTTATTGAATAACTAATAGGATCATGCCTCAAAAACCTCAGTGTCAGATAACCATAGACGAGGCCACAGAAAGATCATTTGATTAGATGGCAGAGTATTAATAGTGTACAGCGATGGGGACTTCATTACTTTAATAAAGAGCACAAAGAAGGTTTTTAAAAAGTTCATTACTTTTTCATTCCTCTCATTTTCTTATTTCAGTAAAATTAGATTCAATTTTAATGTGACTAAGTTCCCAACTCATTAAAAAAAATACTATTTCTCAGTATGTGGCAACTAGTAGAGTCTCCAAAATTATGCAAAAATAATTATAGGGAGAGGTAGTTTCTGTCAATCAAGAGATGAAAAATGATGACCTTATGGACCAAATTTGGCTGCAAATATGTTTTGAAAGCAAAGCACTTAAAAATACATTTTGGAATCACATAATCCTATTTCACTTCTCATGGATTTATACCAAATCACTTCACAAGGTATTTGGTGTGGTTGGCCATTGGCAGCCCTGGATTACTGTTAACTCCTACTGTGATCATGGGGGGAGAATAGTCACTGAATGACTAGGTAGTGGCTTAGAGAACAAACTCTGGAATCAGACAAACTTAAATTCTAATCATGGTCACTTACTAGCTAGATTACTTTGGGAAAATTCCTTAACCTATTTATACATTAGTAATTTATTCTGTAAATTTATATCATAGTACCTATCAAAAATTATTGTAATATTTAAAGTTCTAGGTACTTCAAATATATTTCAAGCAATTACTTTGCTTTATTTTCATGTATAGATATAAGAAGTCATATGTTGCATGAGATTGCTAAATAGTAGTATAATATGAGTACTCTAAAAAGGTAATCATCCAACAGGTAATGAGTATCTGTTTTATTTTAAAAAGTGAAAGCAGCTTTCTGGTATATTCATGTGACTTTTACAAAAATGGCAAAAATGTTAGAAATATACCTACCCACATGTATAATTGAGGAAATTATCATTGTACTACTGATGAAAACAACTTAAATGCACTTAAAACTTTTTAGTAAGCTTTTAAGCAATGGGCTGGGGTTGTGGCTCAGTGGTAGAGTGGTTGCCTCCTATGCATAAGCCACTAGGTTTGATCCTCAGCACCACATAAAAACAAATAATTAAAAATAAATATAAATATATTGTGTCCAACTACAACTAAAAAAATTTTTTTCTAAGTTTTTAAGCAAATTAAAGATCTTGTTTTATAGAGAGGTTGAGCCTAATATCAGTGCAGGTAACTTATGCTCCCTGGGGACTTTTGCAACTTTAAATGATTGGGTTATAGACTTAATAAAAATTCTATTGTAAAAGTCTTACTCTCATTTTCTCAACTGTTATTTGAGAACAAAGGAGAATAATAAGACATTAGAGAAAATTCTAGATTATTAGCACCAGAAACAAAATTAAGTAATTGAGTTTCTATAGCACAATATATTTAAATTAGAAATGCTACATATTTTATCAGAACATATGACATTCAAAGGTACATTACACAATTCAGAGTGGACATTTATGTAGGCAGGAGTGGAACAGAAGATGAGACCAGGAATGAAATGGTTAAAGAGGAAAACAAAGGTGAGGCTCATACTAGTGTGAGATGAAATGAGGATGTGAACATTTAATTTTCTGGGCCCCAAACCTAGGGAAACAAATAAGGCAACAAGGCACACTTATCAATAGCCTCCTAAATACAGCTGTGCAACAAGTTATACAGGAGAAAAACTGGAGTGTTTTAAAGTTTGAAACATTTAAATGTAAATCTTAAAACCATGGGCCAGATATGAGGCATGACGTCAATTTCATGCAATGATTGCACAATGGAAAAGCTTTTTCTTTTTTTCAATTTTCATGCTTTCACTTTTATCAATATGTCCTTAATTTTGAGGAAACATGAAATAATGGTTTTAGTTAACTGTGTATTCAAAACATTTCAATCAAACATTGCATTTGATTTATTTACTTTTTTTAAATAAGTTTAAAGCCCTTTCAAGTAGATGTTCTTTTCCATTAATTTTAGTAAATATTTGATATTAACCTAGAATTTTAAGATCTCCTAAATTATGACTATATTTACAAAAGTTGTCATGTAGTATTAAAAAACTTGTAATTTATACATTACACTGTAATCATATGTTGACATTTTTATTTGTACAAGATATTCCCAAACTGTGATAAATGCAGAAACAAAATAATGGGAAAAAAATACCCCAGAAATCTGAATGCAGTTTAGGAACATAACTTAGTATTATAGCAATTTTAAAAACAACTAAGTTTTAAAATGTTGTGAACTCATTCTTTCAAGTTTAATAATCCAATAAAAATTCAATTGTATCAAATTAAAGAAACATTTAAATTTTTATGATTGTTAACCTTTTTTAACCATAAATCATTTTAGCAAACTCTGTTATGGGTATGTTCCTGAATTTGGAACTAAATTTATATCTCAGCTCTTACAAATATTCAAACTAATTATTTCAGAATGAATATAGAATGACACTTTAATTAGTGATGTGTCTCCTGGCAATTAAGATTCTCTTGCTTCTCTTAGCAATTAAAATGGCAAGGCATATTATTAAGGTCCCATGATTCTTCATACCTATTCCTGACAATTACCACGGGAAACATTAAAGGCAAGATTGTAGTTATAATCAATTCACTGAATATTTGGTATCAGGGTAAACATTTTCTCCTTCCTATCTAGTAAATTTTTCATTCTACTCATATTACCTATCCATCATTAAAGCAATTTGTGCTCTGTATCACAAAGTTCAATTTTTCATATTACTTGACTTATTATAACCAATTGAGTTTATATAAGTGCAAGTTGTAGGGATAATTTTAATTAGGAAATAATTTTTAACCCATTTATTCATGATATGACTTTAATGATCAGAACAATAAATAGAGGGTGCTTAATGCTGGCAGAAAAATCAGTGCTAAAAATATGAATCATCTAAAATTACTGTAAAGTGAATATATTAATATAACAAAGACATATGCAGAGAAACAAAGATATATGGACAAATTGTTGATACTGCAGGTGAGGATGGAGGAAAAGAAGAGATGCATTTTTAACTTTCTGTATTCTCTGTTGATATATAATCACAAAAGTTAACTCATGTATCTAAGTATATTTTAAAAGTGGTATTATCAGATGACTTTTTTGATGCTTCTCTGATAATTCTAGTTTCAATGAAATATGTATTACTACTGTACTAAGAAAACATCTCAATGTTACATGGAAAATACATGAATAATATACAATTGAAACATGGTGTTCATTTGTAAATCAGTTTATTTTAAATTGATGTAAGAGTCATAAATTTATCAGTAATCTTTTAGTAGTATATGTTTTGTATCTATAGCTAGCAAGGTTTTAGGCACTTCAGTGATATTGACTCACTTCACTCTTATAGCACCTTTTGAAACAGGTGATTAGCATATTTCATTTTTCAGATGAAGAAGTAAGGCACAGGAAAGTTTTAGGAACTTGCCTTAGAATCATCCAGCTAGATAAAGCTAAAATTAGGCATTCAGGTTGCACATTCCAGGCACTTCAATGAAGCTGTACTACTAAGTACTTCAGTAAGTTTTAATTATTTTCCAATTCATTTAAAGAATTATTCACATATTTCAGCATAAGCATACCTCTTTTCTCTCAGATACACTATTTAGTAAGTCTAAGGGTTAGATTTTGGGGGAGTAACACATGGTTAGTTATAACTAAGTGCAAAACTGGAAGGTGTAAACAGGTTCTGTAAGATGTTCACGATTGTATGGCTAAAGTATTTTAAGAATCATAAATTTATTCATATTCTTTCAGTAGTCTCAATCTTATCATTGGCTTTCCTGTTTTATCGTGTTATGGTGTGGATGTGAGGTGTCCCCCAAAAGCTCACGTGTGACACGATGCAAGAAAGTTTGGGGGAGAAACAATTGGGTTATAGTCAATCTAATCAGTGAATTAATCCTTGATGGGATTAAGTGACTGGAGGCAAGTGGGGTGTGGCTAGAGGAAGTGGTTCATGGTGGACATGGTTATGGGATATATATTTTGTATCTGGAGAGTGGAGTCTCTTTCTCTCTGCTTCCTGATCACCATGTGAGCTGCTTCCCTCTGCCACACTCTTCCTTCATGATGTTCAGCTTCACTTCAAGCCTGAGGAATGGAACCAGCTGCCTATGAATTGAGACCTCTGAAATCATGAGACCTTAAATAAATTTTTCCTCCACTATACTTGTGCTGGTTGCTATTTAGTAAGTCTAAGGGTTAGATTTTTAAGGGAATAACACATAGTCACAGTGTTGAAAAAGCTGACTAAAAACATCCTGGCTGTCTCACTTCCATGTTGTGCTCCCATTCACTCTGTTCAATGAGTGCGTCTGTGGTCTACAGGCCAGGAATCTATCTCATCATCAGGTTCTATCAGCTTTCTTTCTACAGTATTTCACATAAGAGTGGCTGAGTTCTTTTTATCTTTCTTACATATGTCCCATATTTGCTTAGTTTAATGAACACTGATAAATACAAATGGTTCTCAAAGTGACAACCAATAGAGACATTATTTTTCAGTTCCTGTTTTCAAATACTCATTGTATCCTTGCTCTTTTACTTCCTAGAATGACCAATGAAAATTACACCCAAATGACTTGGGCAACATTCTTGTACATGGACATCTTAACACTCTTAAGAAAATTAATGTAAGTGAAAACAAGTTTTCTAACTTTTTTTGGGGGGGTTGCAAATACAGGTATCATACTTTCTTGGCAACACTCTCTAATTATCAGTTAAAATGGATTATATGTGTTACTTATATTTTTTCTCTATATGTATGCCAAATGCATGGAAGAAACAGTTGATACCTGTCATATATCATACTCTGGATTATGTTGCTTTTCCAATTTAAGTGTTTTACATTTTACAGCTTTCTTCATCTTATAAACTATGTTATTAAGTCAGCAGCTGTTCTGTTTCAGTGGGGGAAACAATTAGCTTTACTGGAATGCATGTCTCTTCTGACTGATGTCTCCTTTTAAGTATCACCATCTTTATAATAAAGTTCAATTATTTATTCATTCAAAGTTATCAATAGTCATTGATAAACATTGGTGAATAATTATTTGGTGAAACCAAGCATGCATTCACTACTTGGTTTGATGATGGTGAGCAATAAGCTCCAGCCAACAAGGGGTTAATTTTACCCAGAGAGAAACAAGAGTATGGATGGCATTACTCTATAATAGAGTGCATTTCCAGTTTCTGGGAGCACAGACTTGGGATGCCTGAGTTAGCCTGAGATGGAAACATGGTGGGTAGCAAGGAATTTTCATTTTGTCTCTTAATTTAAAAGTATGTAAGAAGCAACCATCAATCAATAACTTGTATCTACCATGTTCGAAAGCCTGTGAACAAAGTAATGCTATATAAACAGTAGGATTATTGCCTTCAGGGGAAACTACTGTAACTGGCCAAGATGGGTTCAAACATGCTACCCCCAAATATAACAAACACCTTGGCACTGAATAAATAACAGAGGCAGGAATGTCACTCTCTCCTCTCCTCCAGCTTCTCTTCTGAAGCAAGCCATAAAAGATTTCACTGAACTTCCTCCAAAGTAGGTCATAAAACCTATTATCCAAAGTCTTCCCTATATTTGAAGTAAGTTCCTCCGATCTCTAAAGACACACAGAAGAATATGAACAAATAGGCTTTGCTAAGTTTCACTCCAGCTTATTGCCTTTAGGTCACACTCTTTTCTCCTCCAATCACAATTTGTATGACTGACCATAAAAAACTTCCCGTTTCTTTGGTCTCCACTCCTGATGGCTTGTCATGTAAAACATATTTAATAAACCTGTATGTTTTTCTCTTGTTAATCTCTTTTGTTACAAGGGTGTTAGCCACAAATTTTACAATGTGTGATAAAAGAAATCTTCTCCTCTGTAGATATATGTACATGAAGATTTAAGTATCAAAGTAATATAAGGAAAAGGCAAAAAAGAGGATAAAAGGAATTTACAGAAGGAAGCATATATTGTATGACAATTGGTAAACTTGGAAAGCAGCAGTATCATAAACATTCACATTCTCAACTCAGAAATTATCCTAGATACATATTCAAGAGAAATTTAGTAACTTGGAAAAATGATCATTTAGTGGGTCTCATTAGCCTACAGCAGGTTGCACAGTTTTGTGACATGAGCTGAGTGAGGACAACAGGGCCGATATACTTCTGCTTCTCTAGGGATGCAGCCTGTCGCCTTGTGATGAAAGAATTCAACAAGAGGTATGTGAAGCACACAAGTGCTTTCTCAAGTCTATGCTTCTGCCAAGTATGGCACTGCCCAGGGGCCAAAGTAGGTCACAGTTGGAGGGGATACACAGGTACAGGGCAAAATGCATGGATTTATGAAGCTCATTTATTGGGTCCATTTAGAAGTTTGGACTAACACTTGTATAAAGAAAATATCTTTCTAAACCAGTAATTTTGATAGCAAAATTTTGACTTAATCAAAATTTTATATATGGGAAGTTCAATGCAGCCAGGAAGGGAAAAAACTAGGGGCCTGGGTACTGGAGATAGAGGTGGAGATGAGAAGGCCAGCTGCTAGAATTGAGGACAGTGCCTAGTAGAGGGCTTCTGCCCCACTGTGCAATTCAACTATCTTGTACATTGTGCTCTAGCAAAGCTGGATGGTGTCCTTGAGGCAGAGACTATTATATAAAATGGACTCGGCAGTTCTCTCAAACCAGGGGAATGGGCAGGAAGTGGCTTGCAATTAACTCATGAAGGAAGATTAGATTAATCCTCAAGAAATAAACTAGTTTCTTGGCACATCTGTGCTAATGTGAGAAAACATGTAACCTGGTGCCAGATTGGGTTTTTTTTTTTAAGTCAAAAGAGTAGAAGAAACAGGGATGTGTTAGTAAAAGCATTTTCTGGATATATGAGTTTATCAATTTGGCTGATATCTTGGATTTAATGTTGGGTATGCAAGGCAGAAAAGGCTGAAAAGATGAGATGGGACCAGATTTTTGAAGAATTTCAATGTTAGTTTAAGAAATTTGAATCCAATTCCATATTCAATGTGGAAACACACAGTTTTTGGAAGAGGTATAAATAGTGTTCCTAAATTCCTGAATGGCTTGGAAAACAAGTGAATACAGGAAAATCAGAATGGAAGTTACTGAAACAGGCTTTTAACTGTTGTTATAATAGAGATTGAATTAGGACTGGCAGTAGAAACAAAAAGAAATTTCATTGTGGAATACACGAGAGAGAGAAACAGACAGAGAGGTATTATTACTAATGGGTGAAGAGAAACATTAAAGATAAACCTGAACATCTCTCTAACTGGCAGAAATGCTAAGGCTGCCATTTTCACAAAGGTGAACATAGCTGATAATCAAGTTCTCTCTTTTTGAGACTTGATAATTCCTTCTAATCCACTGTCAAATAAATAAAAACTTGTTTTTGGAAGTATTATATAAAAAAATGAAGAACCCTAGGGGCTGGGGTTGTGGCTCAGTGGTAGAGCACTTGCCTAGCACATGCGAGTCCCTGGGTTCAATCCTCAGCACCACATAAAATAAATAAATAAAATAAAGATATTGTGTCCAATTACAACTAAAAAATAAATATTTAAAAAATTAAAAAGACATTTTTATATAAATTTACAAACTGATATTTTTCTGAGAATAAGGCATACTTATTTAATTATGTGCTACCCTTAAGTTTATAATAATCCTAAAATGATTGAGATTTTAATTCTTGTGAATTCTTTGCTTTCTCTGTTCATGCTATATACACTGGCATTCAATCATGTGATTTTTTTTTTTTTTTAAATAATCAGAAGACATCCATCCAGCTCAAAAAGTTCTCTTCACTATTTTTCCCAGTATCATTCACTTGGAATGTTTTTCAGGTATTTCAAATACAGTCTACTAGGGAGCTGTGGCCATGAGATTCCTGCTATCAATGCTGCATTCAGCTAGACTTCCATTCTGGTCATCTGGAAAGGAGTAAATATCCCTTTTGACACTTTTTTTTTTAGAGAAAGAATATCAGAATTAATATATTAATAGACAAGTTCTGACTATTTCTAAAATAGATTCTTTGTTATATTTTCTGTATTTTCAGACACTATCCTATGCTGATTACTTTTTTCCTGAGATTCTTTTTCTTCTTCTTGGACCTCTGCCATAGCCTCCTAAGCTATTGTACATGTGCTCTCTTGGTTAGAGTTCAAGTCTGCTGCCAAGAATGTCCATCAAGTTCTTTTACTTCTACTGATGTCCTTGTTTCAGTTTTCTAATTTATGTAACTCTCAGGCTCCTGCATCTCTTCCTGATGTTGGCTTTCTGCTATGCTCTGACCTTCTGAAATCTCTGCTTGCTCTTTGGGGTGTCTCTTCCACTCATCCTCCCCCACACTAGGTCCAGTCTCTGGTGATGACAGTGCTGATTCCTTTCCTATTCCTCCTCCTTCTTCTTGTCCATTGTTAGGGAAACTATGTGCATCAAGTTTGTTTGTTTGTCTGCCTAAGTGAAGTAAAAGCATTCACTAAATAGAATTGGCAGAAAAAATTTTTGAAATATGACTATTTCAAAAACTCAGGGGTCACTGCAGTAGAAAGAATGCAAATGACTTTTATAGATTCCACAATGACAGTGTGAACAAAGCTCAAATCTAGAGTATTTTATTTTTGCCTTAAATATTTAGTAAGTATTGATTATATAACATATTATTCTTACAAATAAAAAATAGTAACCCTGGAGTATACTCCCTTCCATAAGAAATGTTACTAAAACTTCCAACTAAAGTCTAATAACGAAGCACAGAAATGGTCTAAATAATGGATAATAAACACTATTAGAAATTTAGATTCTCCATCATAGGCAAAAAGCCTTTAAAAAAATTTTTTTAAAGTTAGCCTCACTGTAGAGAATGATGATTTTCAATTTAATATTCATAAAATACTTTTTATGACAGAGTCTTTAGATTTATAGATACATAAAACTTACAGACTGGTGAAACTTACTGCAATTCTTCTGGGGTGGTAAATATTTTGAAACACACTCCAAAATTTTTGTATTATAGTAGACCAATTAGATAGTACCATAATTTGAAGCTTATATCTGAGCAGTCCAATACTTACTTTGAGTTTTGAATATAATTTCTGCATTGTCTTTTTCTTTAGAAAACATTCATTCGTTCACTCAACAAATACTTATTTAGCTCCTATTAAGTGATAGGCAATGATCTAAATATTGGGTTTAAAAGTAGCTGTAAGACAAGGTTCCAACCCTATGAGAATTACATTTATTTGAGAAACTAATCACTAATAGATCATGCCATGGAGATTACATTCTAGTTGTGGAGTTAGTGCAAAATAATAGCCAGTGACTAAAACATCAAGTAATGACGAGTTTTAAAAAAGTAATGAAGCCAGTAAAAAACAGAGAGAATTGGCAGCAGGGATAGAAGGGGACTTTGTAGTGCAAAGGGCTTTTCTATAGAGATGGCCTCTAATGGAGAACTGACTCATGAGTGGGAACACTGGGGGCAATGACTCATGAGAGGGGATACTGTGGGGGAAGGAGGCAGCACATTGTGTAGCAGAGTCAGCTATGGCCAATGACTTCAGAATCCTAATTTCAACAACACTAACCTCTCCCAAAAAAAAAATTAAAATATACAACAAATACCTGAAATGAAAATAAAACTAACATACTTGGTATGCTGCTTAGGGCTGTATAGATCAAGTCAGACATAATGATTTAAGCCAAAAAAAAAAAAAAGTTAAACTAGCAATTGCACTAAAGCATACAAGAAGTACCACTAGTTTTTTAAAATATGCATTGAAAGCATCATGATTAAAAATCAATTTAGACTGTATGAGTCTGAAATTAAGGGCACATTTCTACCTTATTTATCTTACTTGCTATGAAATAGTCTCCAGATATTTTTTAGAAACTGAGCTTATTCCTTAGACACATCATGAAAGTCAGCTACTCAAAGTTCAAAGCTTATATATAATATGTTCATTAGACACAGGAGCTGAAATAACCTTTGTACAAAAATAAACACCGAGAGAAACAAACTTCCCCACCTCCAACCAAAAGAGCTGCCAAATAAAAGTTTAAAGTTTAACAATTAAGCAAAGGGGCCTGATGGAGATGATAACTTTTATACTTTCAAGGAATTATGATTTGTCCCCTTCTATTTTCTCATCTGTCTTTAAGTATTTTTTTGTTCAGGATAAAGTCAAATGATGTATTAAAACCAGAATAGTATCATTGAATATTTTCACCATGAAGAAATAATAAATGTTTGAAGAAATAGATATACTTGGCCTGATTTAAACATTTCACAAATGTATACATGTACTGAAGCATGATGGGACCCCACTAATGTATGCAATTTTTGTTTTTATGTATGTTAAAAATCAATTTTATTTAAATAAAAATTTCCAAAAAACAATTGGTGATTTAATAATGCTTATTACTAGCTAACTGAACACTTACTGTGTAGCAAATACTGTGTCAAGTGCTTTATGAATATATCTCATTTGCCACTCAAGACCCCAAAAACTATGCTGAGAAAAGCGAAGATCTGAGAAAACCGATGCAATTCTCAAATAAACCAAAGGGACATTTCACAATCAAGTCCAGCCTTAAAGCCTATGTACTTTACCACTATGGACCCTGCTTCTTGTTGACAGAAATGATCTTAAACAATTTGGCTTGAAAATCATTTAACTATTTCCATCTTGCCCAAGAGTATGAGCATTTCTATCTCAGAATTAAAAGAAAGACATTCATGTAAAACATAGTAATTATAGTTAATAACAAAAAATGTGAGCACGCATTAAGTGTTCTTACCACAAGAAACAAGTACGTGTGCATATATAAATTAGCTGGATTTGCCATTCTGCAATGTATACATGTTTCAAAATAAGTTGTAAGGATAAATACAATTTTTGTCAACTTGAATGAAGGAATGATGGAAGGAAGGTTTTTATAAAAGGAAACAGGTTTCATGCTAGAAGGAACCTAAAGATGAGTTAGGGAGCCCATATTGTTTAAAGATTAGTAAACTAAGGAGGCGGAGGATGAAAGCCACAGAAGCTGGCTGGAGCTCAGGTCTCCCAGAAAGCCTCCTCCTATGCTTAACAGCAGCCTTCCTGAGGGCTTGAAAAGGAGCAGGGGGTGTGTCAGAGGCTGGGGGTTTTAAAGATACTTTTGTTCCATTTCATATTTTCAATTTAAATTTTTATCTTTCCTCCTTTTTTTAGTATTTCAAAATGACTTCTTTAGGGTTTCATCAATAGCTACAACATATTACTATGTACTAGTCAGCCACTCTCCTAAAAAGCACAGCATGTGTATTAAGGTATTACTCTTTCAAACAAGTATTTGAGGCTGGTTCTGCTAACATTTTCATTTTGCATTTGAGAAAACTAAGGTTCAGAGAGGCTTTATAACTTTCCCAAGATCTCATAGGTACTATATGATGAAGGCCAGATTTGAATCCATGGAGTTTGGACCCAGAGTTTACATTCCTAAAGTCTTGATAACCCTTTATCGATCAACTACCATGAGTCCTCTATAGAATATACAATGGGTTTCAATCAAATGAATTTCCTTAAAAATCATATTTTAAGGGGCTGGGGATGTGGCTCAAGCTGTAGAGCGCTTGCCTGGCATGCGTGGGGCGCTGGGTTCGATCTTCAGCACCATATAAAAATAAAATAAAGATGTTGTGTCCACCAAAAACTAAAAAATAAATATTAAAAAATTCTATCTTTGAAAAAAAATCATATTTTAAGTGAAATAAATTTAACTACTCTTAACTAAAATAAAATCTTTTCCTTAGATTGATAACTTCAGTCTTTCACTGTAGAAATAATATGCCCACATCACAGAAGATATGGAAAAGAGAAAAAATAATATTTCAATCATTGTTTTATTGAATATTTTTAGTGTATTTCCTTTATGATATATCCTTTCTGAATATCCTATGCATCTGTTTTTAATACTATCAGACTATACTGAATTCTACAGTGTATACTTTTCAAATTAATCTTACATAATAGAAGCCTTTTTAGCCTGATATGTCAGTCCTTATGCATCCTTTCTTTGCCTTGAGAGGATTCAAATAAATTCCCATTTTTTTTTTCATATCTCTCCATGCTGCTCTCCCATAGTCCACTTTTCCCCAAACACTGTGCATCCTCCATACATATAGCACAGCAATGGAATGAGAGGCATGTGAACATGCAGAGGTTGGGGAGCAAAGGAGGTACTTAATCATAAGGTTCTAGGCCCTAAGGAGTTTTCAGATTTTCTAGGCCATGGTCTCTGTTAGGAACTGATAAATCTGAGGTCAAGGTAGATGTACTGATTTATTCAAGTTAGTGAAAGAATTGAGGTCAAAGCTACAAGTCTTGGCTCTTGAGCTAGATAGAACTCACTCTACCTATTATTGCCTCTCTATCTTTATCTGGCCACTATTCAGTCACATATACCACAAATGAACAAAATATTAATAATTAAATAATGTCCAAAGTTTTTCTTCATCTTTCATAATGATCTGTCATTAAACAAGCCCACGAGTTTTGCTTTATTAAACTCAGGATTACTGTATCTGTACACAGTGCAAAGTAAGGCCTTGATTTACAAAATGAAAACTCTATTATAATTCTGCACATGAACTATTTATAAAATTTTAATATACACTATCTTATATACTATTTCTAAATAATTTTCACTATGACTTAAAAAAAGTGTCCCAAATTAAAATGATCTATGACTATATATGGTCTGATTTGAAGGGTATCAGAGACGGGGGTAATTTGGTGCATAAAAAAAAAAATGAAAAGAAGTGCTTGTAAATATGTTTCTCTCCTAAAGAAGAATGCTAAAAGGCTGAATAAAGAGATTCAGTTTGAGCTTAAAGTTTAAGGCAGGCATTTATTATAGTACCAACCATAGGGAGTATAACAAGTTGAAATTCTCATTTAAGGACTATTGAGCTGTTTGAAAATGTTTGTACCATTATTACCTAATTTGTTAATAAGCACTAATAAGTGAAAATAAAAATATGGGTCTTAATGATTTAACATATTAGAAAGTGCCTTGAATGTAAAGGCGTATGGAAAAAAGAAAGTGACTTTCTAACTTACTCTTTTTATCATTCTAAATGTGATGACTACCTTAACTGTTTACAGAGGAGCACAGTCAGTCATATTTTTTGGAAGCTGTATTTGGAAATAGAATTGATTGTGACTTAAGAAACTAGCAAACATGTGGCCAGAAGTTTTGGCAAGACTACGAGCCACAGAATTTCTGTGACAGCAGGATATCAGGAGAAGGTCAGATGGAAAATATAGTTATTTTAGATAAAATCAGGTAGAAAGTCATTCTAAAGGTAGGTTTATAATGAGAAATCAGGGCTAGGTGATAGAGTACTTGCGTGGCATGTTCTAAACCTTGGGTTTGATCTTCAATACAGGGGGAGGAAAAGTGGATGGTGAGAGGGAGAAAGAAATCAATTTTCTCTAGAAAAGAACACATTTGTCTTTTTTGTAAAGCTGAGACCTTCCAAACAATTTCCACCAAGACATAATTAAGATTTTCTTCCCTTTGTTCATCATATTGTCCCTTAAATGAGTTAAAAATCATAAGTTTTTTTTTTTTTTGGTATTGGGAATTGATCCCAGGGGACACTTAACCATTGAGCCACATCCCTCCCCAGCCTTCTTTTGTATTTTGAGACAGAGTCGCCCTGAGTTGCTTAGGTCCTTAGTAAGTTGCTGAGGCTGGCTTTGAACCCTGGATCCTCCTGCCTCAGCCTACCATGTGGCTGGGATTACAGGTGTATGCCATCATGCCCGGCCAGATCATCAATCTTAAACCAGAAACAAAACAATGTAATTTTATTAGGATAGTCATTTCATTTTATGTGCCAATGTGATGTCTGAAAAGTTAAGCATGTGAAGTTTGTGTAAGTGTGACATCCTAGTCCAAATACCCAGCTGCCCTTCTTCCTAGCCAAGCAAGGGTCATGGGCAAGTATGGGGTAATGACCTGCTTACTCTCTTCTTCTGCCAGAAGATGAATTGCTTTCCTTCCCTTACAGCAAGAGATGAGCCTTTTATACTTTTATGATATATATTAAAAAGGAGAGTTTTATTAGTGACAATTTAAAAAACACATCTATCCATTCAAAAGTATAAAATGCCAAGGATAACTGCAACACAAAGAAAAATGTGTATTCACAATAGTGATTTTGCTAAGATTTTTACCTTACCAATTCTTAAGTGTGAAAAAATGCTTCTATAGCTACCTATTAATACAATTTTTATTCGTTTTTTTTCCCCTATAAAACCAATTAGTTGTGTGTAGACCTCTGATAGATTGTGGTCATAAAGCTGCCACATATGTGACAGCCAATTTAGTTTTCTTCTTTCTCCTTTTCAGTTGTAGCCTTGTCACAATAGTCATTTATTTCATTACTGCTGTCTTGTTTTGCATTTCTTTTGGCTGAGAAAATAACCTTTGAATTAGGAAAATAATTTCATTTAATAAGAAGGGGGACAGCATTTCTATTTTAAGTTAATGCTGCTACTTAGCCACTAGGCTATGCTAAAGTACAGTCCATTTGTTAAGAACGCTATCTCTCAGCTATGCACAAAAGCAGGAAATAAATCTGAAAGGCGGATGTGAATCAGTAATCATTCAAAATCTAGCTGGTAATTCCTTTAACAGATTTATCTAACAGTTTTAATAATCGGTTTATATGAAACACTCCAAATGAATAAATGAATCTAATATATGTCTTGTGGCAATGTTCAGTTTGGTTTTAAAAGGATGGGATCATCATTAGGCTTCTTTTGCCCAAATTAAATATCCATTCTCATTTGCATGAAGTTAGCCCAACTTAAAAAAAAGCCATAAGGTATATTTATGAACTGATTAGTTATCAGAAATATGAGCTTTAGATCAGATATATTTTGCTTTCTGCTTCAAAAAATAGATCATTTAAAAAATGCAGTTGAAAACCACACACCATTTAATTTATTTAAGATTTTTTAACACTAAAATTATGCTCCTTTACCTGTAAATTATGTTTAAAATCTTTTAAGTTTAAAGTTAACCAGTGCAGCTTATTCTAATATTTACACCTTTTCCCTTTAAAACTCCAAGGAGCACATGGTTAATCATTTTCATTGCTGTTATTCATATTAATAACATCCATCCTCAATTACATACTGTGGGAGACACTAGGGCTTCAAACAGGCCAAACAAGCTTACAGTGCAGTTGGAAACCCATGAAAGTTAAATAATACTTATAAAAATATTAGGAGCAATGCAGGGATCATAGGTAAGTGACACACAAAACATAATACATGCTAAGAATCTGCATATGAGAGAACTGTTCACTGCCCATTTTATTAGAAAAGAATATTTATACTACTAAAGTCCCAGAGGATTTCCAAGTTTGATGTGCTGTCAAGATAAAACTCCATAACATTCTAAGTTATTGTTTAATCCACTGAACAACTCACCTCTAAGAGGAGTGTGCCATATTTTAAATATGCATACATCTTTTTAAAAAATTCAGCTTGTTTCTTTTCCAATTATTAATTATTCATCTATTAATTATTAATTATAGGATGTATTATTTACAGAACATAATCCAGCTCCAATGTAAAATGTTATTAAGCTGTCATTCCTAATATATTTATACCTTGGTAGTTTAGTGCATACTGATAAGAAAAAGGTTAGTTGACTTTCTTTCTCAAATGTAATTCAGTTAAAACCCATTTAAGAAGCATTGCAGAAAAGATGAATAGTTATGCTATGGGTGAAATCCAAACAGGACAAGAAGAATTGCTCATTAACTGTCTGCTGCATAAATTAATGGTGAGCGGGTAGATGGATCAATGAAAGAACTCTAAATATTAAATGCCAGGATCTCCATATTTTCCCACGTATAGTTATGTTCAGAGGTCATATTCAAAATATTTAAAAGTGTTACCACACAGGCACGGAAAAGCCAGAGCAGATGCTGTGGTAAAGCACCTCCAACTCTCCCTGCCTAAAAGGATCAACTGCCATTACTGCATCATTGAAAACATTCAGTTCTGGTAAATTATCACTTTTATCACTTCTAATGTACTAATGTATTAAGATAGTTTTTATTGAACTGCAATTGTGGATTATGATATTCTTAATTTACTTTTGCTATGCAATACATTGACTTAACAGAATTTTTATTTCTAGAGTTCTTTCACTTTGTGTGCCACAAACTGTCTAGAACACTGGTTAGAATCTCTTAGCAATGGAAGGTAAAAGCCCATGTGGCTGGAATATGAGGCATTCCTAGTCTGAGTCCTTTGGTGAGCTCTTGAGCTTTGGGTTAAGATTAAATTGAGAGACTATGACATATCTTCTTCCATGTCCCTTCTGTAGATCTGTAGTCTTGAGCAGAAGTCAATTGCAAAGCCATTATGAAGGCCATTAGTCAGTCAAAGAAATATGATAAAAACAAAATCTCTTTTGGTGTAATGGAGTTACACCCCACTCTACCCCTGCAAAAAAAAAAAAAAATCAAGATCATTTAAAAAATGATCCATAAGGGGTCTGTACTGACCCATCTGCTCTGGAGCATTATAAACTTAGGAACTACTAGATTAGAACAGGGTTTTATCCCCTTAAAATTAAAAGCTAGAGAACTTACCCATGCTTTGTTTCATGTTCTGTTTTCCTTCCTGGGACAATCTGAAAAGCCCGGAAGTATTCAACATGGTACTGGTCACGGGCAGATTAAGGGCCATCTTAGCATGATGATAGACTCCTGTTTCTTATTGTGCCATTCATCAAAAGAAAAAGAGACTAAGCAAAAAATGATAGAGAAATAACTAGTTCCTGGAACATACCATGTTTTTTTTTTTTTTTTTTTTTATGTCTAACTCAAAACTCTACTAGTCCCTAAGTATTTTAGAGAGCTTGTGGCTGCTCTAGTCTCAAAGCCCTCCATGCCAACTGTATAAAACTTGTCATTAGCTCACAGTTCCCCCAGGACTCCTGCCTTTGTATGGGCTGTCTCATGTGATTGGAATGCCCTTCCTCCCCACTGCCTACCTCCTTCAAATTCCATCTCAAAAGTTCCAAACAGGACAAAAAGAATTGCTCATTAACTGTCTGCTGCATAAATTAATGGTGAGCAGGTAGATAGATGAATGAAAGAACTCTAAATATTAAATGCCAGGATCTCCATCTGCATTATGAGCTGAGTCACAGACTTGACTTTATTGATAAATTAAAGATGCCATAATGTAGGCAACCTAAATTACTGTTCCCTTTCTGAGAGGTGATGGTCCAAGGTATTTTCCCTTTACTTGAGAGCTGTTATGAAATTGCACATGCTGCACCCCAAACCAAGGGACTGAAACTGTCTCATCCCAGTGTAGCAATATTCTCACCCTGATGGTAGTATGTACATTTGGACTACCCCTTGCACAACACCAAATTTAGTTTTCCCTAAGAGTTATCCAAAGAATTCTCCTTAGCTTTTGAATCATCAGCCTGGTCCTAACGTTTGTGATCTGGCTTCAAAGCCAGCAGACCTGTCTTGACAGGAATGTACTTTCTGAGACTCCTAAGTCTGTGCTAAACTCAGGTGAGCCCTTTCTGCAACTGCTTCTCTCCATAAAAAGAAAAGCTGTAGCATTCTTTCCTACTGGCTAACACCTCTATACTAGAATTTGGCTGTAGTAAATCCTGAAGTGTTAATCTATGAAAGATCTGAATTTTTGAAAACTAATTTTATTTTATTCAAGAATTCAGATCTGTTCCTTCACCAGCTACAAGAGAAAAAGGACCTCGGCAGAGATGCAGGTTGATTCAGACCATGGCATTCTCCATGGGACAGTTCCTGCCCAGCTTGCTTATCCAGAGATGGCAGCAGTCTCTCCAGGATTGATTTAGTTTTCACTCACACATCAGGCAAACGCTCATCTCTCTCCTGTCAAGACTTGAACAACATCCTGGGTTATGTCAGAACCACCTTCTAGTTTTTATGTATTCTTTGAAAGTTTAACCATTTCTGGGGACTCAAACGCCAGGCTTGTTTCAACTATTACTGTATCTACAATGTGAAGAATACTTGTCAGCAGTTATCCCTGTACATCAGTGTTCTTTATGACTAGTGTGTAACACCAACATAACTGAACATCAACATTATGCCAGTATACAGAAAAACAGTTACATTAACAACAGAGTACTTAGCCATAATATTTCCATAAATCTAAAAATTTAAAGATAAACTACCTATACATCAGCAGTTTTGAAAAAACTCCATGTAGAAATCTGATACGCTGGTTCTCTCACTAAAGTGACAAAAGTGATACAATGAAATGAATAAAACAATTCAAGGATGGGAAATATTTTCAAATACACACTTACCCACTATGCTTCATGTGTGGTGGTTTTTCCATTCGCACTGCCAGTTTGATTTTTAAGTCATAGTCCTGACTATTTTTTGGAACTATCATGCGGTGTAGTTCAGCTGACTTGGAGCTATTAGAAGTTGGGTATAATATTACCTGTAAAGGACAAAAAAATTAAAGTGTGTGGAGTTTATAATGCAGGGCATTTATGAACTGAAACTGGAATTTATTCTATACATTTTCCTACTTGTGAAGAGAGTGTCAATGCCCAAACATATCTAATAAACCATTTGACTGTCTCCTACCATAGCAGATTGGTTTTTCATATAGACTTTTATTTTTGACAAGTATGTGTGTTCATATTATTTCATAATTCATTTTCTTCTAGTGCCACTTTATAATAAATTAATAGTACAACAAGCTACAGTTGAACTGGCAATTGAAAAATACTTAATGGACACCTATAATTTCAAGACTATTTAAAACTTCTTAGGGCCAAGAAGTTCAGAAAGAAAGATTCTATAAAACTGCAGATAACATGCTTATAAAGAAAAACCAATTATTGAAGCTGTACAAACATGCTCATGTTTCAATATTTTCTTTATAAAATAGTACTAAAGGAAATCAATGAGAGATGGACAAGAATGATCATAGCACATTTTCTGCTCTAGATCAATACAAAGAAAAGCTCTTCTTCCTGACTAAGGTTTTCCAGAAACATACAGATGAACTATAATTAGTGAAACAACATAATTATTTTAAATACACTGCCAAGTTACCAAGTGATTTTTTGACTTTAATTTTTTTTAATTAGTTATACTTGACAGCAATTTGCATTTCATTTCATTGTACACAAATAGAGCACAACTTTTCATTTCTCTGGTTGTATAGGATGCAGAGTTGTACCATTTGTGCTGTCAGACATAAGGTAATGATGTCCATCTCATTCCAACACTTTCCTATCCCCATGCTCCATCCCCTCCACCGGTCCCCTTTGCCCAATCCAAAGTTCCTTCATTTTTCTCACGCCCTCTCCCCCGATTATGGATAAGCATCCACTTATCAGAGAGAATATTCAAACTTTGGGCTTTTGGGATTGGCTTACTTTGCTTAGCTTGATATTCTTTGCTTAGCATGATGTTCCCCAACTCCATCCATTTACCTGCAAATGCCATAATTTTATTCTCTTTCAGTCAGAATGACTATTATCAAGAATACAAGCAACAATAAGTATTAGTGAAGATGTGGGGAAAAAAAGCATACTCATACACTGCTGGTGGCACTGCAAATTGGTGCAATCACTCTGGAAAGCAGTACAGAGATTCCTTAGAAAACTTGGAATGGAACCACCATTCAACCCAGCTATCCCATTCCTTGGTCTATATCCAAAGGACTTAAAATCCAGCATACTATAGTGACATAGCCACACCAATGCTTATAGCAGCTGAATTCACAATAGCTAAATTGTGGAATCAATCTACATGTCTTTCAATAGATGAATAAATAAACTGTGGTATATATACACACAATGGAATATTATCAAGTGATTATTTTTTAATGCTTGGAAAAATCAACCCAAGAAAGGAAAGTTCATTCTTCATACATTAGGTACCACCCAGACAAGCCATCTTTTCACTCAGACTTAACCCTGCTTAAACAGAGCCCATGTCTAAGCCTTACTGGGGCATTTAAAACAAAAGCACTAGCCAAGTGCAGTGGCATACACACACTGGCTGGGGAGGTTGAGGGAGGAAGATTGCAAGCTCAAAGTCAGCTTCAGCAACTTAGCAAGTCCCTAAGCAACTTAGCAAGACCCCACCTCAAAATAAAAATAAATAAATAAAAAGAGCTGGGATGTGGTTCATGGGTCATGTTCCCCTGGGTTCAATCCCCAGTACAAGATAAACCAAGGCACGAAGTGCAACATACTATAAATTAAGTCATACTTAGCTTAAATCAACAGGGAAAGCAAATAAACCTCAAGTGTAGGTATGAATGGAGAACTACTAACATGCACAGGTACGTGAAGATGTTTTTAAAGCATACATGGCAGCTGAAGTTTTTCTTTATTCCCCTTCAAAAAAACCTTCATTCCCATGTATAAGCGAAAGTAGTTACTGAAAATCTTCAAACAAGGCACTCTTTTTTCTTTAGGAAAGACAACACCATCACAAAACCTTCTCAAACCATCCTCAGCTTGTGAGTTGTTAAAGGTAGCCACTATTTTTAGACTTTTCTCAAGCCTTTCCTAAAAGTCATTGCTCTGATGAGTCTGGCACTTCCACAGTCTGAAGCACACAAAGGACATTTAAGACAGACAAAATGGCATGTGCCTTGTTTACAAAATTGTGATCATACTCTAATATTGATTTGTTTGTCTTGCTAAAATACCCAGTAGAACATTTTACAGATTCTTAAATGATAATAAAGAAAAAATAAGTTGATAGCTTTTGGCTTATACCAGTAGACCAAGGAATAGCTTTATCAACTTACAAGCTGATTCCAAAAGAACAACAACAAAAACAAAATCAAAGACTAAGAGCTATACATTCTCTCTAGCTATGATATTCCTAGCAAGTCTGAGAGGCTTTTCCTCTCCTCCTCCCCATACGTTCTTTAAAATATATATACATGTATATATACTTTGGCAAGAGCCACCTACATACAGACTTTATTCTTTTAAAACTCTTCCTTCTATGTTTATTTAAAATTGGTATTGTTCCAATTTTAAAAGTCTTATACAGGAAATAAATACATATTTTTTAAAACAATTTCTCCTTCTCTAAATGCTAACAATAAGTTACTAAATGAGGCCCCCAAATAACTGGTTATAGCTGATCTGCAAATTAAGAATCATCCCAATGTTTCATACAATTGTTTCTCTCTTATTTTTCTGATGGACATTTCTGACGGAAGTCAGTGAAAGGGGTTATGATTCAGCTCTGTTCAATTAAATAACATGGGAGTGCTCACTATGTGGATATACACCCAGGTGAAAGAATATGAAACCCCTTAAGGAGCCCACAGTCTTTTATTACCAGACTCTCAGCTCTGATAACATCACATCTGCCTATTATCATTCTATCTCTAGAATATGCAGCAGTTACTTGCTGTTGCTAATCTTGGGGTTTCTTTGACATGTCTGTTTAGTTTCTCTGTCCTACCATATGTAGAATTAATTCCCTGTGTTAAGGTCGCTCCATTTGAAAAGCCTGGCATGGTTTCTGTTTTTCTGGAGAGACTGATAAAGTTGTGAACACTGGCACATGTAACAGACAGGCCCACAGATAATGAAACCTATGTTTCTAAGAGAATTGCACTGGAAAATCTACCCTGAACTTATTCTCCCTTAGACTTCCAAATTGCACATATAGAAAGTAGTCTCAACCTTTTATGTGATTTAGCTGTAAATGCTAATAGGCAAGGAAGAATCTCCCAAGGCTCAGAGCTCCAAGGGCCATGGATAATACAAGACAAAGGAATTCAATATACAATATAGGTCTAATCAAGAGGTCTTGAACACCTCCAGGAAAGGGGTCTTAACAGGATTTCATTGTTGGTATTGAATAATTACTGCTACATGTTTCTCATTTTTCCATTTTTTAAATGGGAAACTTAACTGTAGCTCTTCTGTTCCTGCTGTACTGTTGTACACTGGATTTGTGTTAGGGAAGGATGGGAGAAAGAGAGGAACAGTAGGCAGGTAGCATGAACTTTCGTTTACAGGTTGTCACGATGCAAAGAGCAATAGCTAAAACTGGTATAGATGCTAGACTGCATGTAAGAATGGGTTAGGACTTGGGGCTGTTTCCCCTGAATGTGTTCTATATACAGAAGAAAGGGTCAAAAGCTATCTGATAACTAGTGGGATGAACTACAGAAGATCAAGTAACTCTTCACCAGGATTCATGCTTTCTTAGTATACAACTGGTGCTAGTAAAGCAACTGGTCAGTCAAGGACTGTATTTTCTGGATCCTCCTGCATCTGAGTAGGAACATGCAAAAGTTCTAGGTAATGAAGTGTGAAAGAGAAGTGATACAGTGTCACTTTGGGGAATATGATTAATACACAGGTTTACCTTCTTCATCCCTCTCACCTCTGTCAGTTGAATGCAGAGACCAAAGCCACATAGGAAGTAAAAGAAACAGAAGAAACCAGAACCCCAAATCACCATGTGGAAGAAAGTCACCCTTCTCTCTGGAACACCCATGGTAAACACTCATTTTAGTAATATTGTTTTGAATACCTGAAATATTGTCATTTGCTTGTTATAGCATTTAGTAGTATCTTTTTTTAAAGAGAGAGAGAAGAGAGAGAGAGAGAATTTTTTAATATTTATTTTTCAGTTTTTGGTGAACACAACATCTTTATTTTATTTTTATGTGGTGCTGAGGATCGAACCCAGCGCCCCGCACATGCCAGGTGAGCGCGTTACCGCTTGAGCACATCCCCAGCCCAGCATTTAGTAGTATCTAACTAGAAATATTAAGACTGTTTGCTTCATAAATCTTTAATTCGTACCTAAGTGTTTAAAGAATTTGTTTTTCATGATAAGCAATTCCACTTTAATAGGATGTAATTTGTGTACAGGCTGATGTGTCTATTGTTGATTGTCTGAATAATTAAAATATTTAACAGATTAAAAAATTTACTAGAGTTTTTTTGTATCATAAGTTCACAGCTAAATTACACTATAACTCTGTACAAAATAGTTAACTTCTTATTATTGAGCAAACTATTTTGTTCTTTGCCATTTTTTCTCTTAACCTTTATACATTCCTGCTTCTAGCTTATTTTTGTTACCAACACATTAAATATCTTATCAGTTAGCATGACACTTTTTTTAATGATTTCTTATCTGAAATATAAAGCCAGTGCATCTTCTTCATGATAAAATGTCAACATGACTTGCAATCTTTGCTAAGGTGTGGTTAAAAACAAACAGAAAAATAGTTTTTTAGGCTTTGTTTAAAGTTCTGTCAATTTAATGTACACATGCAAATGTGTTTAGAGTTGCATGGGGTTCTGAAGGATTTTTCTCTTAAGATGCTTAAGATGCACCTCTATCATCTGGTAACTCTAAATTGCTTCTTTTCTATTGAGATACCTTGATTAATGTTGACCCATGTGAATTTGGGTGTATTTCACATGAACTAAACTACGTGATCTATGGACACTAGAAGTTTCTCAATTTTTTTTTTTTTTTTTTTTTTACGTAAAACATACGAAAATTAAAAAAAAATGTTAGAAGGAAAAAGCTAGAAAAGAAGAAGGGATAGATAAATCATTACTCCCCTTTCCCATGATTCCTTCATAGGGGAATTACTGCTTCCTCTAAAAGTCTAAGAATATAAGATTTACAAGACAAACACAGGGAGAGGGATGAGAAATAAAGGCACAGGGCAATTGCAATTGAATTCTTACACAATGGTCCCTAGGGCAAGGCATACAATCCCAATGCTGACATTGTTCCCAGCACTCTAAGTTCTCAAGCTCTGCCCACACTTGGCTATTCAGCTGTTTCCTTGTTCCCTGAACCTACCCGCCCTCGGTTTCTATGGCTTGACAGAAAAAGAACCTCAATCAATGTATTCATATCATTTTCTGCTCTTTATATCCTCTTATGTTACTGAGAAGACTCTGTAGGATGCCAATTTTTAAAAATTAGGAAAAGGAAGAGGACTCTATAAGTGAGACCAGAGGCCAAAAAGGTAGAAGAAAACCAGGAGTGTAATGTGCCATTTTCAAGAAGGAGAGAACAGAAAGTGGCCATCAGCACCAAATGATCATCAAGGTCAAGCATGGTGGAGTCCAAAATGCCATTGCTTTGTTGAGAAACAGAAGTCACTAGAAAGTTCGAGAGGCTGGATGCCAATGGCTTCAGGGAGAAATTCTGTTTGAGGAATGGAGGAAGATGTGAGTGAGCAACAGACACTATGTGCAACAGCAGGGAGGAAGAGAAAATTGGAAGGTTGTGCCTATGAATGGGACCAGAAAGGATTACAGATACACTTGTTTTTTTTTTTAAGAGTCTTTTGCTAAAGAGTTTATGCAACATCATACATTCACAGTCAAAAGATGATTTTAAGCCAGGAAATGATATAATATGAAAGAGAGTTTTAAGCCAGGAAATGACATAATAAAATGTTCATACCCTTGAGTAAAGAATACCCCTCTCTCCAGCTGTATATACCCTAGAGAGAAGTCCTGTGCTCAGCACGATCAAGTGATCTCAAATCCAAATAAGTGGTGGATTGGTCTTGAAAATGCATCTTTAAAACAGAGTACGAAGGGACTGAGGGACTAAAAGATGCTATTAGCTAAAATCATGTCTTAGTTTATGATTAAAAGTCATTTTTACTCACAAACAAATGTCCTTGAAACAAAGAATGTTCTAAGCAAATCTGTGAGGAAACATCTCTTCAAATAAGCAGAGCCTATTTCAGAAACCTTGACTTTCTAGGTTCAATTGACATTTCTCTATCTTTTATATTCAAATGACAGAGATTATAATATAGCAAAGATTCCTAACTTACTCCTTGTGAACCTTTCTAGTACCTTTTCTGAGAGCTTAGGATCTTGAGATCACATGTATAGACAAAGGTCTACCAGAACTTACTTCATTTCACAAACACACATTTATCAGATGTTAAGTACCATATATATTTTTTCTGATATCAGAGCTCACTTAGGGGGAAAAGATGAATTGGATATTTTTTTTTCAGAGATCTACATCCTTGGTAACATTACCCAGTGTTTTAATAAACTTACTCCTTTGATGTAATGTCACTGCTTCCTGTCCTGTTTAGCTGAAACAAGGTGCACCTGCTCACCCTCACTCACACAAGGCTCTTTTGTGTACCAAGAGATTAACATTAAGTCTTTGGTCAACCCTCCTGCCTCTGGGATAAATCCAGTTCCCTTTACTTTCAAACCTGAAAAGAATCCTGGAATTTACAATATGGGGTTGATCAAACTACCAACCCCTCACCAAATGTGTACTTGGCATAACAGAGAACTACATGTTTCCTTCCTTCTGTGTAGTACATTTTATTTTTGTATGAAAGGTTGTTTGGGGGGGGGAATGAAACAATAAAAGAAAAGGGAAGTATTCTCTCAATTACATAGACTTTCTTACCATTATCTTGGTTAAAAAAAAAAAGATGAAGAGTTTTGTTATTTGTATAATGGGAGGCTGAGGAGAGGGCAAGGAACGAAAAGTAAGGAGGGCATACTATTTCTCAATTTTGTTTTTGATGCCTGTACTTAATACTAAGCTGTCATTAGAAGGAGCATTTGAAATGCATCTAGCAGAGAATGCTCCTGAGGGGCTCCTGGGTGGTAGAGAGGGAAAGTCCTCTGAATTTCACATAACAATTAAACCAGCATCTTGAAGTTATTTTCCTCCATTGTTTCCCCTGAGACTGTCTTTAAAGTGTACAGTAACATGTTTTGATACACATAGTAAATGTTAACATGTTCATTTGTAGTTGACAAATAATATGTTTATAGAATATACAATAGAATATTATGTGGACTTAAAAATGAACTATCATTTGCAACAACATAGATGGAATTGGAGGGCATTATACTAAGTGAAACAAATGAGGCACAGAAAGACCAATACTACATGATCTCAGTCATATGTACAATCTAAAAATGTTGATCTCATGGAAACAGACTAGAAAGGTGGCTACCAGAGGTGGGAAAGGAGGAGGTGGAATGGGAAAGGGAGGATGTTAACCAAATGGGACAACATTTGAGTTTGTCTGAAAAAAAAAAAAAAAACCCTCTAAGTCATTTTAAACCATGGTTCCCTTCACATCCTATGGTAGATATTACCAAGTGTTTATTGGTTGGGTTTTTGGCTTCTTAGTCAGAAAGATGGATGCTTAGAAAATTTAGAAACAAAAATTCAAAATTAAAAGGGATACTTCACTGAAATAAAGAAAAAAATGTTTGCCAACTAAAGTACTGCCAAAATTTGATAACAGGAAATGAGAGTGGTAAATTTTAGAATTAGCGTGTCATTTACCATAGTCTCTAAAAGTCTATGACACTCTCATACTTCCATTTATGGAATGTAATAAGTTGAAGACTGGACTCCCCCAAGTGCCCAGGTCCCAGTCTGCAGAACCTGTGAATGACAAAATGGAGTTAAGACAGAAAATGGAAACAAGGTTTCTAATTAGATGATCTTGCATTATCCAGGGGGCCCAATGTACTCACAAAGGACATTAAGAGAGAAAAGGAAGGCAGACAAGTCAGTGCTGGAATGATGTGACATGAAGAGATTTGATCAGCCATTGCTGACTTAGAAAATATAAGAGTCCTGAGCCAAAGAATATGGTAGCCTCTAGAAGGCGGACAAGAAAAAAACAGGAAAAAAAAAAAAAAGAGTGTCATGTAGCATATTTAGGTAGGAACACAACCTTGCTGACACCCCAGTTTTAGCCCATAAAAATCCATTTTGGATTTTTTGATCTTCAGAATTTAAGGTAATAAATGTGTATTCTTTTAAGCCACTAAATTTTTGTTGATTTATTACAGCAGCAACAACAAACTAGTACATGAGCAATAAAAGCTGAGATTTGATCATAAAAAACTCTTAAAGTTACTTTTTAAAATTTTTATTCTAAGTGTGTGATTCAAAGACTATCTTTAAATGAAAATTTCTATCATTAAGTTTGTCTACTTTGTGTGTGTGCACGTAAGTGCTTATTTCTCTCACATTCTTAAAGGATTCTGCTTGTACAAGATCTATAAAACTATACAGTTTTCTGTCACTTTGTATAAATGTAGTTAAAAGAAAGTTTAAACTTTTCCTATAATAAATCAAAAGAGTCTCAAAGAAAGAATTAACAATGAGGCTAATTTCAAGTTCCATACACCCAAGTGAACAAGGATTATTTTTTTCTATTTTCAAAGCCTTTTTTTGTCGATTTTGAAAGACATACTCAAGCTCATCAGTTATTATATTTTTCATGGCTCAATTAAGGATACTGTCCTTTTTTCATCTTTTTACCATTTCATTGTGTCTGAGTTACTGATTTCAGATTTCTCCTTAGGTGGAACAGTAAGTTTCATCATTGCTATGGCTACATTTGTGTTTTTTAGACTCATATAGACAGGAAAGCATCATTATTCATGATCCATTCTCCTTAGACATAAATTATAAATAGCACTAACCTTTGCATTTACTTATCAATACAGTTTCTATTACAGGACACTGCATGAGCAGCTTTATTATGTTTCTTTTTACTAGCCTGCTTATAATACCTGCCATTTATGGAGAACCTTTCAACTGAGTGTCTCAGAGGGCTTTGTGAAATTTAAATTAATTCTCATATTGCCTTTAAAAAGCCATTATCTTGTTATGTAAATAATCTGGGACTGAAGCTAAATGAATAACTAAGGAAAATCACTTCCAGATAACAATACATGCTTTGAATTTTACATCTCCTTCTCAATCTAACACATTATTCCTTGAATTATTTCACAAACATTATATTAATGAATTTAGCTTACTCCTCTTTGGCTCTTAAGTACGACAAGAATTATGTAGTCAAGTCAATTTCTGCCAATCCACTACATATGGTGGCAGTATGGAAAAAAAGGAGAAATCGATAATGTCCAAACTTGAGTAATTTAGCTATAGCCTTGAAGGGCATAAAACATACAATTAGAAAGAAACCGTTTGGGCTTGACTAGTTAATCTCTGTACTATAAGATGACTGTTAGTACTTTTATTAAAAACTAATTATGACTGTTAGTACTTTTATTAAAAACTAATTACGAAGAGTATAGAATTCACAAATTTCATTTGAATATGGAATCAATGCAAGGCCTAACATTTCATAATTTGCCAAAATGACAAAAGAAAAAAAAACTTTTGCAATTTATAATTTTATATGTATACAAATGAATCATTAGTCATTTTAAACGATGTGAAAGGAAGATAGAGAGTATGGGGTTGAGAAATTTCTGTATATTTTCACTTGCTGCAAAAAATAGAATGAATTCAGGAAGGTATGTGCAAGGATGGAAAGGTGGTAGAGAATAAAAACCAGGTGAGAAAATCTGTGGGTAGAGAAAGAGAGGTAAACTTAATTATTTGTGGATTCATGTCTATCATGGTAAGTCAGTATCAGAGTCAATGTCTTACATGAGCAGGTTTCAAACTTTTCATTTTGTCATGAGAAGCAAAAACTAATTTGAAACTTGCACTTTTGATTTAAGGACTTTATTTCTGACTCATGCAATTTATATAATATGAACTAGCAGGAAATAAAAGCACATAGGTTTTGTTACCAGGCAATCAATGTAAACATTCTCTTCCATCACTACCTTTACTGAGGTAGCATTGATAAATGAAAATTGCACGTTTATAATATAATGTGATGTTTTGATATAAACCAAATATAGTTGTTTTTATATGTATATAGTAAAAGCATTTAAGATCTATTTAGAAAATTTCAAAAACATAGTACATTATTATTAACGAAAATTATTAGGCTGCACAATAGATATCTGGAATTTATTCATCCTGCCTAATGTAAATTATGTATTCTTGACCAACTTTTCCCCATTCCATCAGCCCCTAGGAACCATCATTCTATTCTGTTTCTCTGAGTTTGACATTTTTGGTTCCACATAAGTGACATCAGGCAGTACTGTCTTTTTGTCTGGCTTGTTTCACTTAGCATATCTTCCACATTCATACATGTTGTTAAATGTGACAAGATTTCCTTCTATTTCAAGACTGGACAGTATTTCATTGAATATATGAGGAAATGTTCAACTTCACTAACAATCAGGTAAAATCAAATTAAAACTACATGATTTATCATGTCACACCTCTTAAAATTGCTATTATCAGAAAATAAAAATGAATGTTAGTGAGGGTGTTGAAAAAAGGAACTCTTATACCCCATGAATAGGAATATAACTATTATACAATTATGGGGAAAAATCAAAGTTCTTCAAATTAATAATAGGACTAGCAAGTGGGTGACAATAGACTAGATACCATTATAAATTTAAGAATTTATTTTGCTTATTTGTGTTATAATTTCTTCATCCAAAACATGAAGAGGTTGGACTAAATAGGGCTATAGTATCCTTTTTAATGCTGAACTCCATTAACCAATGAAACACAAATGACCTAAAGCAGTGATTGGTCTTGGTCATATCCATTATACAAAAACTAAGATAAACCATTTAGTATTTTTTTCTAAAATTGAGCTGAATATAAAATCTGTTTAATTAACATAGAATTATATTTTCTAGCTAAATCAGTTCCATCAGAACCTCAAGAAGTAAACAATCTCAGATTATCTACCTGATGCCAACCCTAGCTCCATGGCTTCAATTTATCTGTGAAAAAAGCTATGGATTATTTTGGCTCGGTTATTTATTTTTTGTGGTAATGTATTACAAAAGGTTTAAATTTATATGTATATATGCAAGACATTTCTACCTGCTTACTCAATATCCTCTTTGTCCTTACTGAAACAATCCCAGTTGTATTCAAAGCAACCATAAGACAAAGAGATACTCTTCTAAGACTCTCTTGTATTTAAAGAGATCAAGAAAATGCAAAAAAAATATATAAAATAATCAGTGATAAATCTGATAAAAGGTAAGCTAACTAACTTCCATGTATTAAAATATGGAAGATATTTCTATAAAAATTTTAAGGAGGCCTCAACAAATGGAGAGATACTGTGTACATGAGTCAGGAGCCTCAATTTTGTTAAGTTGTTCATTGTTTCAAATTCATTTCAATGCAACAACAATAAAAAAAATCACCCTCTCTTTTAAAACAAAAACAAAACAGAAATCCACAATCTGATTAAAAAATTCACAAGGAGGAACTGTGACCACCGACAGAAAAGGCCCAGTGGCCCGCGGCGGGACAGAGCTTCCAATCACTCCTGCAAGGTAGGCAGGCCTGCGACCCACCGGCAGAAGAGGAGCAGCGGCCTGCTGAGAGGCAGAGGCGCCCCCTCCCCCTGAGCCGGCAAGGTAGAGGGAACTGTGACCACCCACAGAACAGGCCCAGCGGCCTGCTGAGGGGCAGAGCCGCCCCCCACCCCCCGCGCCTGCCAGGTAGGCGGAACTGTGACCACCGACAGAAAAGGCCCAGTGGCCCGCGGCGGGGCAGAGCTTCCAATCACTCCTGCAAGGTAGGCGGGCCTGCGACCCACCAGCAGAAGAGGAGCAGCGGCCTGCTGAGAGGCAGAGGCGCCCCCTTCCCCCGCGCCTGCAACATAGACGGAACTGTGACCACCATCAGAACAGGCCAGACCTGCAACCGACAGACAGAACAGGCCCAGTGGCCTGAGGAAGGGTAGAGCCGCCCCCCCCCCCCCCGCACATGCAAGGTAGGCGGACCTGTGACCCACTGGCAGAACAGCCCCAGAGGCCTGCAGAGGGGCAGTGCCACTGCCTGCGCCTGCAAAGTAGGCAGAACTGCGACCACCAACAGAACAAGCCTAGCGGCCCGCAGAGGGACAGAGCAGCTGCCCGCGCCTGCAAGGTAGGCGGACCTGCTACCGACCGGCAGAGCAGGCCCAGCGGCCTGCTGGCGTGGTAGGCACATTGCCCCAATTGGAGGAGGGGCAGAGCCGCCGCCCGCGCCTGTGAGGGAGACTTTGCAACTATACAAGACCAATATAAATATATAGGGGGAAAATTCAATAGCACAACAGTTTCACCAAGTAGAAAGGAACGCGAACAGTATGAAGAGACAAGGAAAGAAAGGACCACAAGCAATGCAGGTCAACTCAACGTTAGAAGAGGTAATAGCTGCAGCAGATGGAATGTCAGATAAAGAATTCAGGATATACATGCTTCAGATGATCTGGAGTCTCAAGGAAGACATCAGACAACAAAATCAGACAATGAAAGATCACTTCAACAATGAATTACATAAACAAATCCAAGAAGCAAAAGATCAACTATACAGGGAGATAGAGGTTATAAAAAACAAACAAACAGAAATCCTAGAAATGCAGGAAGCAATAAACCAACTTAAAAACTCAATTGAGAATACTACCAGCAGAGTAGAACACTTAGAAGATAGAACATCAGACAATGAAGATAAAGTATTTCAACTTGAAAAGAACATAGACAGCTCAGCAAGACTGTTAAGAAACCATGAGCAGAACATCCAAGAAATATGGGATAACATCAAGAGACCAAATTTAAGAGTCATTGGGATACAGGAAGGTACAGAGTTTCAAACCAAAGGAATGAGCAATCTATTCAATGAAATAATACGAAAAAACTTCCCAGACTTGAAAATGAGACAGAATCCCAAATCCTAGAAGCCTACAGGACGCCGAATGTGCAAAATCATAAGAGACCCACACCTAGACACATTATAATGAAGACGCCCAACATACAGAATAAGGAGAGAATTTTAAAAGCTACAAGAGAAAGGAAGCAGATCACATTTAGGGGTAAGCCAATCAGGATAACAGCTGATCTTTCAACACAGACTCTGAAAGCTAGAAGATCCTAGAATAACATATTTCAAACACTGAAAGAAAATGGGTTCCAACCAAGAATTGTGTATCCAGCGAAATTAAGCTTCAGGATGGAAGATGAAATTAAAACCTTCCACGATAAACAAAAGTTAAAAGAATTTGCAGCTAGAAAACCATCTCTTCAAAACATTCTCGGAAAAACATTACAGGAAGAGGAAATGGAAAATAACAATGAAAACCAACAGTGGGAGGTAGGACAGTAAAGGGGGGAAAAATAATCAAAGAGGAAAACAAACCATGTTTAGTAACATAAATAAACAAATATGGCTGGAAGAACAACCTATATCTCAATAATAACCCTAAATGTTAATGGCTTAAACTCACCAATCAAGAGACACAGGCTAGTAGAATGGATCACAAAACAAGACCTAACAATATCCTGCCTACAGGAGACGCATTTGATAGGAAAAGACATACATAGGCTGAAGGTGAAAGGTTGGGAAAAATCACATCACTCATATGGACTTCGGAAACAAGCAGGAGTGTCCATACTCATATCAAATAAAATAGATTTCAAGCCAAAGTTAATCAAAAGGGATAAAGAGGGACACTACATACTGCTTAAGGGAACCATACACCAACAAGACATAACAATCATAAATATATATGCCCCAAACAATGGTGCAGCTATGTTCATCAAACAAACTCTTCTCAAGTTCAAGAGTCTAATAGACCACCATACAATAATCATGGGAGACACTTCAACACACCTCTCTCGCCACTGGACAGATCTTCCAAACAAAAGTTGAATAAGGAAACTATAGAACTCAATAACACAATTAATAACCTAGACTTAATTGACATATATAGAATATACCACCCAACATCAAGCAGTTACACCTTTTTCTCAGCAGCACATGGATCCTTCTCAAAAATAGATCATATATTATGTCACAGGGAAACTCTTAGACAATATAAAGGAGTAGATATAATACCATGCATCCTATCTGATCATAATGGAATGGAACTGAAAATCAACGATAAAAGAAGGAAGGAAAAAGAATACATCACTTGGAGAATGAACAATAGGTTACTGAATGATCAATGGGTTATAGAAGACATCAAGGAGGAAATTAAAAAATTCTTAGAGATTAATGAAAACACAGACACAACATATCGGAATCTATGGGACACATTGAAAGCAGTTCTAAGAGGAAAATTCACTGCTTGGAGTTCATTCCTTAAAAAAAGAAAAAAACAACAAATAAATGATCTCATACTTCATCTCAAAATCCTAGAAAAAAAAGAGCAAAACAACAGCAAAAGAAGTAGAAGGCAAGAAATAATTAAAATCAGAGCTGAAATTAACGAAATCGAAACAAAAGAAACAATTGAAAAAATTGACAAAACTAAAAGTTGGTTCTTTGAAAAAATAAACAAAATCAACAGACCCTTAGCCATGCTAGCGAAGAGAAGAAGAGAGAGAACTCAAATTACTAGCATACGGGATGAAAAAGGCAATATCACAACAGACACTTCAGATATACAGAAGATAATCAAAAATTATTTTGAATCCTTATACTCCAATAAATTAGAAGATAGTGAAGGCATCGATAAATTTCTTAAGTCATATGATCTGCCCAGATTGAGTCAGGAGGATATAGACAACCTAAACAGACCAATATCAATTGAGGAAATAGAAGAAACCATCAAAAGACTACCAACTAAGAAAAGCCCAGGACCGGATGGGTATACAGCAGAGTTTTACAAAACCTTTAAAGAGGAACTAATACCAATACTTTTCAAGCTACTTCAGGAAATAGAAAAAGAGGGAGAACTTCCAAATTCATTCTACGAGGCCAACATCACCCTGATACCTAAACCAGACAAAGACACTTCAAAGAAAGAAAACTACAGACCAATATCTCTAATGAACCTAGATGCAAAAATCCTCAATAAAATTCTGGCGAATCGGATACAAAAACATATCAAAAAAATTGTGCACCATGATCAAGTAGGATTCTTCCCTGAGATGCAAGGCTGGTTCAATATATGGAAATCAATAAATGTTATTCACCACATCGATAGATGTAAAAATAAGAACCATATGATCATCTCGATAGATGCGGAAAAAGCATTCGACAAAGTACAGCATCCCTTTATGTTCAAAACTCTAGAAAAACTAGGGATAACAGGAACATACCTCAATATTGTAAAAGCAATCTATGCTACGCCTCAGGCTAGCATCATTCTGAATGGAGAAAAATTGAAGGCATTCCCTCTAAAATCTGGAACAAGACAGGGATGCCCTCTCTCACCACTTCTGTTCAACATAGTTCTCGAAACACTGGCCAGAGCAATTACACAGACGAAAGAAATTAAAGGCATCAAAATAGGAAAAGAAGAACTTAAATTATCACTATTTGCAGATGACATGATTCTATACCTAGCAGACCCAAAAGGGTCTACAAAGAAACTATTAGAGCTAATAAACGAATTCAGCAAAGTGGCAGGATATAAAATCAACACACATAAATCAAAGGCATTCCTGTATATCAGCGACAAATCCTCTGAAATGGAAATGAGGACAACCACTCCATTCACAATATCTTCAAAAAAAAATAAAATACTTGGGAATCAACCTAACAAAAGAGGTGAAAGACATATACAATGAAAACTACAGAACCCTAAAGAGAGAAATAGAAGAAGATCTTAGAAGATGGAAAAATATACCCTGTTCATGGATAGGCAGAACTACCATCATCAAAATGGCGATATTACCAAAAGTTCTCTATAGGTTTAATGCAATGCCAATCAAAATCCCAATGGCATTTCTTGTAGAAATAGAGAGAGCAATCATGAAATTCATATGGAAAAATAAACGACCCAGAATAGAAAAAACAATGCTAAGCAGGAAGTGTGAATCAGGCGGTATAGCGATACCAGACTTCAAACTATACTACAGAGCAATAGTAACAAAAACAGCATGGTACTGGTACCAAAACAGGCGGGTGGACCAATGGTACAGAATAGAGGACACAGAAACCAATCCACAAAACTACAACTACCTTATATTTGATAAAGGGGCTAAAAGCATGCAATGGAGGAAGGATAGCATCTTCAACAAATGGTGCTGGGAAAACTGGAAATCCATATGCAACAAAATGAAACTGAATCCCTTTCTCTTGCCATGCACAAAAGTTAATTCAAAATGGATCAAGGAGCTTGATATCAAATCAGAGACACGTGGTCTGATAGAAGAAAAAGTTGGCTACGATCTACATACTGTGGGGTCGGGCTCCAATTTCCTCAATAGAACACCCATAGCACAAAAGTTAATAACTAGAATCAACAAATGGGACTTACTCAAACTAAAAAGTTTTTTCTCAGCAAAAGAAACAATAAGAGAGGTAAATAGAGAGCCTACATCCTGGGAACAAATCTTTACTCCTCACACTTCAGATAGAGCCCTAATATCCAGAGTATACAAAGAACTCCAAAAATTAGACAATAAGAGAACAAACAACCCAATCAACAAATGGGCCAAGGACCTGAACAGACACTTCTCAGAGGAGGACATACAATCAATCAACAAGTACATGAAAAAATGCTCACCGTCTCTAGCAGTCAGAGAAATGCAAATCAAAACCACCCTAGGATACCATCTCACTCCAGTTAGATTGGCAGCCATTATGAAGTCAAACAACAACAAGTGCTGGCGAGGATGTGGGGAAAAGGGTACACTTGTACATTGCTGGTGGGACTGCAAATTGGTGCAGCCAATTTGGAAAGCAGTATGGAGATTTCTTGGAAAGCTGGGAATGGAGCCACCATTTGACCCAGCTATTCCCCTTCTTGGTCTATTCCCTAAAGACCTAAAAAGAGCATGCTACAGGGACACTGCTACATCGATGTTCATAGCAGCACAATTCACAATAGCAAGACTGTGGAACCAACCTAGATGCCCTTCAATAGATGAATGGATAAAAAAAATGTGGCATTTATACACAATGGAGTATTACTCTGCATTAAAAAATGACAAAATCATAGAATTTACAGGGAAATGGATGGCATTAGAGCAGATTATGCTAAGTGAAGCTAGCCAATCCCTAAAAAACAAATGCCAAATGTCTTCTTTGATATAAGGAGAGTAACTAAGATCAGAGTAGGGACGAAGAGCATGAGAAGAAGATTAACATTAAACAGGGATGAGAGGTGGGAGGGAAAGGGAGAGAGAAGGGAAATTGCATGGAAATGGAAGTAGACCCTCAGAGTTATACAAAAGTACATACAAGAGGAAGTGAGGGGAAAGGGAAAAATAATACAAGGGGGACAAATGAATGTCAGTAGAGGGGGCAGAGAGAGAAGAGGGGAGGGGAGGGGAGGGGAGGGGGATAGTAGAGGATAGGAAAGGCAGCAGAACACAACAGACACTAGTATGGCAATATGTAAATCAATGGATGTGTAACTGATGTGATTCTGCAATCTGTATATGGGGTAAAAATGGGAGCTCATAACCCACTTGAATCAAAGTGTGAAATATGATATATCAAGAGCTATGTAATGTTTTGAACAGCCAACAATAAAAAATTTAAAAAAAAAATTCACAAGGAAAAGCAAAGAATCTAAAATTGCCACAACTCTGGAAAAAAAAAAAGAGTAAAACATAAGAGACCCAAAGTTAGAAGAAAACCAGCATCACCTGATTTCCGAACATATTATAACACTTCAGTAATTCATCAGAATGGAGTTGTCATCAAGACAGGAAAATAGATCAATGGAACAGAATCCGAGACCCGAAAGAGGCCCACAGACATAAACAATTGACGTTTTCAACAAGTGTGCTAAGTAAATTCAGTGGAGAAAGTCTCAAGAACTTGTGTTATAACAAATTTGTTACTTATGTACAAAAAATATGAAATCTGCATAAATCTAGATGCAAAAATTAACTAAAAATGGAACAAAGCCCTAAACATAAAAAATAAACTTTATAAAGAAAATGGGAAATATGATCTTGAATCTAGCAAAGATTTACTGGATGTGGCATCAAGAGCATAAAACAAATTAAAAAATTCATAAATTGGATTTCATTTAAATCCCAAATTTCTTCTCTTTTGAAACACAGTTAAGAGAATTAAAAGACAAGCCAATATGTGGAGAAAAATATTTATATCATATAATCTAATAAAGGAGGTATAAACATCACATTATGATCTTTCCAAACTAAAAAATTAGAAAATGAACAATCCAATTAAAAATTGAGGAAAATATTTGAATAAATTTTTCATCAAAGAATAAGTACATGGCAGGGAAGCATATGAAATGATGCTCAAAATCATTAGTGTAAGTTTTAGGGAATTGCACATTTAAACCAAAATGAAATGAAAATACGCATCTCTTAGAAGTTAGGGATTACTGTAGTGTATGTGCCTGACATTTTTCTATACAGGAGAGAGGAAAGCCTCTATTATTCTGAGGAAGTAGGGAAATGTCAACTTCTGCTGCAATCATCACCTACAGGGATCCACCGTAGAGGATACCTATTAATAACTTGCTTGGGGGGCCTTTTAGTATTAAGAAGGTAAGGGATGCTTTCCTCGGTTCTACAGCTGAGCTCCTGGCCAACTCCTCAGAGAATGAAGAACAACTAGTTGGTACATGTCATAGAGTTCTGTAAGCCATACATAATTAACTGCTGCTAGAAAAAAAATGTTTCGAAAGAATTTACTCCATATGTGAATCTCTGGTCCTTCACCTGTCTGTGGTCCTGACATGGCTATTGATATTAACCTATAAATTCATGGAAGGAATTGCTATACAGAAAGATTTAAGGAGAAAAGAGATCTTTTCTGTGATTTGCAGTTTCAGAAAAGTTGTGCCACTTTCTAGAACAACAAAAATAAAAGTCTTGTGTATATGGCAAGTAGAAGTAGACATAGATGAAATGTAGCAGAATTTCCATTCCAATTGGAAGCTAATTATATGAATTTCCTAGCAAAAGCAGCAGTTGGCTATTTCAGTAAAATGGGATATTAAATTCTGCTTTAAAACTGAAGAAATACCTATGATTATTATTTCATTATCAGCTTCTTTAATTCTTTTTTCATTCATATATAGATAAATAATGCTGGAAATTGTTTTTAAAACCTCAAATACAATTTTTGTTTGAGCTTTTGAGAAGGCCTGAAATGAATTTCATCAATTTAACTGTGCACTTATTTGTAAAATGTTCAAATGGTTAATTCTTCAATAAAACATTTAAAATCAATTCCTGATCTATCAATTCCTATGCTGAAATTATAAATTCTACAATATCTACCTATAAGCTAGGCAATTAGGGACATATTTTTTTCAACTCTATGGTCTAGTTAGATGTATGGCCTATTAGCTAAACACATCATATTTGCTTATGGAATTAATGTAGCTCCTAAAATTAGAATACAAATGAGAAACTTATAGAGAATTTGACTTAACCAGAACTATACAAATGAGAGCAAGAGAGAAAGCAAAAATTATATATGCAGAAAAATCAAGAAGGACAAGAAAGGGGAATTTAGACCAACAGCAAATCAGAGACCCTAAGAAAGTGTTTTTCTTAGTGCACAGCTATTTGAATATACTACTAAATAGCTCTCTCGTAAAGTTTTAGAAACCAACAAAAAATTATGCATATTCTGATAACTCCTCAGTGAGGTCTCCTTTGAAGCTCAATAAAACAAACTAAAGAAAGCAACTTGGGGAAAAGACAAATAAACAAGTTAATTTTTACTTGCTATATTAAGATATTATAAACTTCTTGTAAGATAATAGTTAATTTCAATGGAATAATTGTTAAGCAAGGCTAATTTATCTTAATCTTTAAAATGTACTCGAAATTAACCACTACCTACTGTTTCCACACAGGATTTACATTTATAAAACAAGCAAACAACTGTCAATTTGACATATTAGGCATGAACATCTCCATTTTAAGAAATGTTGCACAGAAGTACAGACAAAAAGATGAGAGAAATATGCAAAATGAAAATCTTAATTTCAAGAATATTGCTACTCTCAAAATGTATATCCAAGAGGTGAGTAAACTTTTTGCTACTAACATCATTTAATAAAATTAGAAAAAAGATGATGTTCTGACTCTAAAAAAGAAAGTAGATGCTACCAATGTGTGTGCTCCCCTATCCTCATGGAGGTAGAGGAATTGGCACCCCCAATGATAAAATGGTGAGGAGACACCAAAGCCATCACTCAGTTGTGCACAACAGATTATTTTTCTAAGCTGTCAGAAAGGTCTAAAAGGCTCAATGGAAAGACTATTGCTTACCAACAAATGTTGCATTGTTGTGGTTTAGATGTGGTGTCCCCCAAAATGTCACATGTGAGAATGCAAGAAAGTTTGGAGGAGAAATGATTGGGTTATAGCATTAATCTAATTAGTAAATTAATCCCTGATGGGGTAAACTGAGTGGTAACTGGAGGAGGGTTGGGTGTGGTTCCTTCATTGGGGGCGTGGCTATAAGGTATATACTTTGTATCTGGAGAGTGGAGTCTCTCTGCTTTCTGATCATGAGGGGAGCTGTTTCCTCTCCCACACTCTTCCTCCATGATATTCTGCATCACCTTTAACCCAAAGGAATGGACCAGCCTTGTATGGACTAAGACCTATGAAACTTTGGGCACTCAAATAAACTTTGCCTCCTCTACAGTTGTTCCAGTAGGGTCCCTTAGTCATAGCAGTGAAAGAGCTGACTAAAATATGCATAGGACTTATTATTTAGATTTTGATACAGTTATGTTAAGTAAACCTTGCTTTAAAAGCTTTTCAGGCAGAGGCTGGGGTTGTGGCTCAGTGGCAGACAACTTGCCTCCCACATGTGAGGTCTGGGTACAATCCTCAGCACCACATAAAAATAAACAAACAAAATAAAGATATTGTGTCCACCTATAACTAAAAAAAATAAAAATAATAATAAAAAAAGCTTTTAAGGACAAAATCATCTTAAGAGGAACTAAAGGGAGAGAGGAAGATGGCAGAATAAAGAGCTCACTTCCAGGGCAGATCCGTGGTGTGACACCAAGAAAAGCAGACTGGCAGCTTTTCAGCAAGGTGGGTAAATAAACAAAAATTAGGGGGGGGGGATTTACTGGAGTTTAATACTGGACACTCAAAACAGACAGGGGACACAAGAGATTGAAGAATGAAATAAGGAAGAAATCCCCAGGTTCACAGCTTCATCAGTGGCTGGAGGCACAAACAGAACAGTTCATCCACAAACACAGTAAAGCAATAAGGAAATTAAAGAAATCCCCATTTTCAGGAGGACTGAGGCATGTTGTGATATGGAGACAGCCAACCTCTATTATTGCCTCTTTCACTCTTTCTTTAATTATTTAATTCAATCTTCTCTCCTCCTGCCTCAAAACATCACATCCTAACCGCTTGTGTTCTTTGTCCACCATTTGAAATTGTAAAACCTTTTGCAAACTTACTGTTTTTATTGTAGGCAATAACTAAACATATCACTTCTGTTTATTGTGACAAAACTGTAGATGTCTTAGTAGGAGCTATTTGGTTTAAGGCTGTATATTGTTTGCAATAGTTGCTGTTATTATTTCTCTCCCTCTTAAGGTGAGGTACTGGAAACAATAAGTTTTGGTGAGGATGTGGGGGAAAAGGTACATTTAAACATTGCTGATGAGACTGCAAATTTGTGCAACCACTCTGGAAAGCAGTATGGAGATTCCTCAGAAAATTTGGAATGGCCACCATTTGACCTAGTTATCCTACTCCTTGGCATACCCCAAAATAAAAATTATGCATGAAATCAGCATATTACAGTGATGCAGCCACATCAATGTTTATAGCAGCTAAATTCACAACAGCTAAACTATGGGACCAACCTCTGTGCCCTTCAACAGATGAATAAAGAAAATATCACACACACACACACACACACACACACACACACACACACTCACACACACACGAATATTAGTCAGGTATAAAGAAGAATGAGATATTGTGGCATTTGCCTTAATGGATGGAACTGCAGATAATCATGCTAAATGAAATAAGCCAATCCCAAAAAGAACAAAGGCCAAATATTCTGATATGCAATGCTAACTCACAATAAGGAGAGTGGGTGGGGAGGGGAGAATAGAAGTACTTTAGATTAGAGAAAGGAGAATGAAGGAAGGGAAGAGCTATAGGAATAGGAAAATAGAATGAATCGGACATTATTTTCCCATGTGCATATGTGATTACATGACCAATGTAATTGTACATCATGTACAACCAGAGGAATGAGAAGTTACACTCCTTATATGTATAATATATCAAAATACATTCTACTATCATGTATAACCAATAAGAACAAATAAATAAAAGAGAACTACATGTTTTTGGGTGCTTGACTGGTCAGCTATTCACCTGCTAAAGCATACTCATAGTTGTTTTCTTAGAAAAATCACTCTTCTGTCTCTAGATATTCTCTCAACACCTGGTGGACGATTGGCCCTAGTTTAATTGAAAAATATCCATATGCCACCACATTTCCATAAATAGGCATTGGCATCTGCCACCCACAAACAAAATCTGCATTCCAAGCATTTGCCAGAGAATTCAACCTTCCACTGACCAATGTCTATTTGAGCCATCATTTCACAATTCTACATGCTGTGGTAGTTATTAGTTTTTCTTCTTCTCCTTAGCTTTCTTAGTCACTTAGCTCTCAACCTTGGCTGCATATTAGTATGATTAATGCTATTTATATCAGTTTTTCTCAATCCAATATTCAAACTACTATGCTCTGGGAATTGCTTTTATTGTCCTTCCTGGGTCTATCCCAAAGGAATGAAAAATGTGGGCTCCAGAACTTGAGTCTTTTAAATATTTCCCCTGATCAGTTCTTTTACTGACTGTTAAAAAGTTTTTTTTTTTTTAATAACAACATTCCTAAAACTAAGAAAATTATTGTGAAAAGACCTCCAAAATATATTTTGTACTCAAAAATATCACTCAATAAGTTAAATAGTTACCCAGGAATTTTTTATATAATAATTCATTTATAAATAAAGGTATGCTGGCAGCCAGATTATTTCAGTGTTTCCCAAAGTCCTCTGAGACTCAAGTCTTGACTTTGAGCCTCTGTAATGATCAAAAACAAGTTATATATATATATATATATATATATATATATATATATATATATATATATATATATACATACACATACACACACACACACACACACACATACACATATTTATAAAAAATATATAATGACACAGAGCAAACATTCCTACTACAAAAAGGAGAAACAGAGGTATAGAAAGGGGACAGAACAAAGCAAGACTGAAACCCAGTTGTGTAAACAATTTTTGTAGTTTCATGTCTACCATATGTAGTACATTCATCAACTTGCTTGGGAAACCCCATCTCTAGGCCCTTGCTGGATGCAGCCCTCATAACCTCTTTTACACTGGCTTTGTCTGTAGCCAGCAGTTTTCCTCAGGAGATATTCTACCTTACTGGTATCTCTTAATACAAGGAATCTCTGCTGAGCTGTGATTTCCTTCTTACAGTTTCATGGATAGCCCTCTCAGGGCCTTCCCCCAAGGAATCTGACCCTGCTACATTTTGCTTGACCTCCAATGCTTTCCTTCAGAATTCTGGTGAAAGCTTCCATGACCCCTTAACTCCAGCAGCCATCCTTCCTGCAGAACCAGCACCACATGGATGATGCCAAGGTTTGTAGTCAACTCTAGCAGTAGCTATGCCTCCTTTCACTAGAGCTGCAGCAAATTTGGAATGCCTGGGTGACTGAGCATAGTAAACCAAATACTGGGGAAACAACTTTATAGACCCTCATTGTGCAAGCAGGGTGTCTCCATAGTCTCTTCTCAAATGAATTTTCACTTTTACATCCTTGTGCCTGCAGTGGGTATGGTATTTCTGATCCCTGAGATGCCCTCAAGGTATCTTTCCTATTTTCTCTGTGTAAAGTATTTAGCTTCTCTTTAGTAGCCGTAATCCCTTCAACAACCATGCTTTTCTTAGTCCCAATTTTACAAGCATGTTTCTGGCCAAACAGCAGGTTTTTCAAAACCTTCCATCCTGCTTTCTCCTTCCAATTTTTACAGAAAATCTGGCTAAAAGCCACCAGCAATTCCCATGCAATTCACTGCCTGAATGCTATGCTGCCTTGAAATTTCTTTCATCAGGTTAATTAGTAGTACATCATCTTTAAATTCAGACTCACAGAAAATGTTAGGACATGGACAAAACGTAGACATGTTATTTGGCAGAATGTAACATGAATGCCTTCTAATCCAATTTCCAGTAGAATCTTCATTCCCTTCGGAAACCTTATTAACACTGTCTTTAAAGTCCACATTTTTATCAGCATTATGGTCTTCTGAGCTCCAATCAAAATTACCATTTAAGTTCTGTTTACAATATTCTAAGGCTTCCCTAGCCTGCATCTCCCAACTTTTCTAAACACCTCCCAAAAAAGTAATTCCCCCTAAAGGCTTCTGAATCATGTGTTCAGGTTAGTCACAGCAACAACCCTACTACTGTTAGCAATTTCTGTGTTACTCTACTTTAGAAGACTGAAGGTGCTGGAGTCCTTTGTCCTCACATGATCACAGTAGCCACTGATGCACACACTCAAGAAGAATGAAGCTTGTGTCTGCATCAGCTTTCACCTTCTTCCAACTTTTATTCCACTGGTGCTCCCAGCAATATAGGACTGTGCTGCTCTCATTTAGGGGGCTCTCCCCCTCAGTTTGCTGTCCCACATATCAATGATTTCTGGAAATACCCTCATCAACACACATGTCTCTTAATCTTAGGTTTCTATTTCTCTCTCTCTTTTGATACCAGGGATACTTAAATACTGAACCACATCCCCACTCCACCCCCCACCCTTTTTTTTTTTGAGATAAGGCCTCATTAAATTACTTAGGACTTTGCCAAATTGCTTAAGCTGGCTTTGAACTTGCAATCCCCCTTCCTCATCATCCTGAGCCACTGGGATTACAGGTATGTGTCACCATCTTGGCTCTTAGGTTTTTCTTATTCCAAGTTGAAAATCCAGATTAACCCATCACAGCTTCATATTTGAGAATAATTTAAGATATTCAGATAGTAGAGAGAGTTCCTTCATACATCTCACTCAGCTTTCTCCATTATAAACAGCATACATTACCATGGAACACTTGTTAAAACCAAGAAACTTCCATTGGAACAGTTCTATTCATTAAACCACAGATGTTATATGGATTTCACCAATTCTCCTATTAACATCCTCTTCCTGTTCCAAGATCTAATCTAGAACACCACATTGCATTTAACATTCATATTTCTTTAGTCTCTTCTTATCTGTGAAGTTAATCAGTCTTGTTTTTCATAACCTTGAAATTCCTGAAGAGTACTAAACAATGGTCCCTTACATTGTTCCCAGTCTGGGTTGGTCTGCTGTTTTTCTCATGCTTAGACTTTTTTTTTTTAATTGAGGTTTTGGGAAAGAATATCACAAATATTCAGTAAGCTGATCTCATAACATCATATTGGGGATACATGAAATGCACTTGAAATCACTGGTAGTGTCAATCTTCATTATCTGTTTAATGAGTCATTTTGCAGATTATTATTGTTACTTTAGGTTACTTAGGTCATATTCTTTTTTTCATCACACCTTTTAGTGAAGTTACATTCTACCTTTGCAATATAAGTCTTTTTATTTGCCTCAGTCAACATGCCAGGTAGAATTTCCTTGTTAATACTATGTGTGTGTGTGTGTGTTTGCATGCATTAAAGTATGCTATTCATAATGTAAAGTTTTATGCATCTAAACTACAGTACCATACAGAGTAGTTCCTTCAGTCTAAAAGTGTCCTATGCACACCTTTGTAGCAAGTCATTCCTCACTTGGAAAATCACTGATAAACACTCATGTTTTTCATCTATAATTTTTCTTTTGGTAGAATGAGTGGAATCATACACTGTGTAGTCTTTTGGGTCTGACTTCTTTCCTTTACATTTGAGTTTTATCTATATCACTATCAATGTTCTAAGTGTTTTGTCATTTGTCTTTGAAATTCAGATGTACAAAATTTTAAATAAAAAGGCTTCATGTAAAAAAATAAAAACAAAACAAATAAACAAACAAACAAAACAAGCTCCCAGGTATATATCTATAAAAAAGATAAAATATTTCAGACCTTTGCTTTTTCCCTTAAAATTAAAATAAGTTATTCTTGTTTCTAATCATAAAACTACATAAATAGAGAGAACACATTGCCAACAGCCCTAGCATCCAGAGATGATCACCAATTTCTTCTAATTGTGTATGTATATACTCATGTACTCAGACCATAACACATTTGGAGCTTCAAAGTCTAAAGCAGGAATGAGTCATGTTTGAGAAATAGAAAGAAAGCCAAGTTTGAGGAAAGGATGATATTAAGAAAGAGGTGGGTATAATACAAAGTGCACTTGGAGATAGAGGTCAGCCCTGTAGAGCAGGGGTTCTTTAGATTTGGGGTGTGTCAAAATCACTAAGAGCACTAGTTAAAATACACTGCAGTCCTGAACCCTCACCTCCACCCCCACAGAGTTTCCAATTGAGCAGACCTAGAGTGGGGCTTGAGAATCTGCATGTTTAGCAACTCTCTTGTTCCCCTTGATGCTGCTGGTCCAGGGTCATGCCCTGAGAACTCCTACTGGGCCTGCTACACTAAGATGAGGAGTCTTCTTTTTATTGCAAATATATGAGAATACACTGGATAATTTTAAGGACAGAATATTTGTTTTGAATTTTAAATAAATCCCAATGGCTGCAAAGACTGAATAAGAGGGGACAAGATGGCAAATGGGAAAGTGTAAGCAGACTATCAGTACATACGAGAAATGATAATGCCTTGAATTAGGGGAATAGAGACTGAGATGGGGATGGATTTAGGAAAATTCAGGAAAAGCAGACAGAATTTGAAACTGGATGGGTATTATGGCAAGAGAAGTAGAAACAAAAGGAACATCTAGATAACTGGCATGATAGCCTCTATGAAAGACTTGATAGGGACGTGAGTTACACGTTCTATTTCATATACAACTGGAAATACCAAGTATTCAGGTTAATTATACAAAAATCTGAAAATCCAAGGAAGAAAAATAATATTGAAATCACTGATGCATAAATAGTAATTTTAATCTTAGAGCCTACATAGGTCATTAGTATAGATCAGTGGTTATCAAACAAGGGTGATTTTGCCTGCACCACATTGGACATCTGGCAATATCTAGAGACATTTTTTATCTTGATTGGTAGGTGGGGGTTCAGGAAAACTACTGGCATCTATTGACTAGTGGTTAGGGATATTGACAAATAACATAAACAGGCTATAATGCTGTATATATATTTTTGATATCCCAAACAAGATAATTTATTGATATCAAAAATACTAAGGTTGAAATAGTATCAGATAAAACACAATTAGGTGGCACAGATAGAAAAGTTGTCTTGTATGAAGGGAGTAAAGGAGTATAAGCTCTTTCTTTGATATGCAATTGTGTAGAAAATACACATTGATACACTTATACATCCAATTTAGAAAGTGCTTCAGTTAATATCTTAAGAATTACTTATAATGTAATATTTAAGGTGGCTGTGGTGAAATACTGAAAAGTAGTTACAATAAGGAAATAAGGTGAATTAATGTAATAATAGTTTAAATAAAAAACTGATTCCTCAATCCATAGGGAAGACATGTAATCTCTTGTGGGTGGTCATTCCACTGGTGTGGTCAACTCGTCACTCAGCTACCTCTGTCTCAGGAGGTAGAGATGCACGGTCAACAACAGACACCGGGAACTGGTAAGAGTGCTGGCAGGTAACAACCTCGACCTCCAGGCAAGCTCGTTTAATGTGGAAGTGATTACAATTGATATAGAATGCATTTTCCAATCATACATAAGCAAGCAGGTTATACAACATCTAGAAACCAACCAACTTATGATTAATGTTACCACACTATGAGGCAGCTCTAAATATTGCTACGTGGTGGAAAGCAGTCTGGAAAGATCTTTGTCCCTAGGGGAGGGGGGCCTTACGAGCTGGGGGTTTCATGCCCTGAAGCACCTAACTCTCAGTTTCCCGGCCTTGTGGCCTGGCAACGCTGACCTCAAGCACTGAGGATGTGGTTTCACTGACCACTCGCTAGAGCAGAGCGCCCTGTCCTGCAGGTGTTCCTGTCAGGCCCGTATAAGCATAGGTTTTCCTAGCACTCTGTTCTGCTCATAGCTGCTAGCTGAAAACTGAAAGTTGTTCCAACAATTTCTGATGCTTCTCTGTTAGATTATGCTACATATATGTTTTATTGAATGACTAAATATATGAACATGTCAGCATATCAATGACTGAAGAGTAGAGCATAACTCCTAGGTATTAACAAATATAAGTATCAAGGAAATGGAAGAGGAAATCTGACACTGGAAGTAGAATAATTCTAAGAGTGTAAGAGAGGTAGAAGAGCAAAAGAAATTGAAATGAATAGAAATTCTGACTTCAAGGATAACATTTTCTAATATTTGGAATGCTCCTAGGATCTTTCAACATCTGCCATTGTGAAAACTATCTAGCACAACCAGAAATTTTCAATTAAGATTTCAGAAGGGTTTGTTCTCTGAAAATTATCTATAAAAACAGTCTTTAGATTTGGATATGTTAGATTCACACTGCAGAAGACAGCCCGACAGCCCACTGCTTGGAATACATCTACTTTGTAAAAAAACAGATCACCTTACACACAGAGAGATGCTAACATCATGTATCCACCTAAAAGCAATATTTAATGCCAGCAGACACTGGGTAGACTGGGAGTACACAGGGATTACATAAATATATTCTAGATATGAAAAAGTGATTATAGGGAAAAAATAAACTTCATGTTAAAAGGTATGGAGGAAGATCTTCCCACGGAAAAGAGAAGAGGTAAGAGAAATAAATATACTTCAGAGACCTCTGTAATTAGGCTAGTCACAATGAACATAAAGAGCAGATGCTGTCACATATAAAGATGATCCTTTTAATCCATGAGCAGACATGTGTCAATGAGAATTACCTTTCACCAGGAAGGACAAGTTGGACAGCGCTGCTCGCCTTCAGTGGCCAAGGCACATGTGTGTGAGAATGACTCAGTTGGTGACTGTGAACTTGTATGTCCCCAATATGCACTCAAAGCCTCTCATGATACCTCCTGTGTTATAGACCACTACGCTTAATTGCTTAGATCTATGAAGTAGGATTGCATAAAATTACAAACATATATTGTATGTAATTTATGGACAGAAAGTTCACACACTGCTTATGTGTGAACCTTACCTCAGAATCAAATTAAGTTCACATTGTGCCACCCTGAATACATAGGGCTGACCATCACTTACCCTGCCCAGTTCCTTATCTTCAAGGGCTAGGACCCCAGTGCTTTCTGTGAAGAGTTTCACTTTGACCACAGGCCGAGGATGGGTAGTGGTGAAATCTCCTTGAGTTCCCCATCTGCAAAGCAGTAAAAGAGATTTTCTTTAAAACATAGCATTAATTTTTCCCAGATAGATGTGTTTCCATAAAAGGCACACTAAGCAATAGAGAATCTTTTGCAACTCAATGAGATTTTTTTATCTTTGCTTTTGTTTCTGACAGATGGTGCCATCAAGAAGGAAAATGACAATAAGCTTTAGAGCTTGTAATAGTTTTTTCAGCTATTTAAAAAATTAGCATGTTGCACTAAAAATCATGGTGTGCCTATAAGCATTTAGGTAAAAGCAAAACATTATAGATGTAACTAGGGAAATATATCATTTTATTAATTCAAATGTAAATTATAACTCCCTTTTTATGGATGTCTGGGGGAAATTGCTAAGGGTGTTTCATATAAAAGGTGGTTGTTCAAAAAACTATTCTTACATACTGAGGACTTTGCTCCTCCTACTTTTGGGAAATCTTCCCTAAACATTATATATTTTTAAGTGGGGTAATTATCTAAAGCCTATTACTTTATATGTCTTTTTATAGCTCCTGTCAAAAAGAAATATGCATCATAACGAACGTGAGTGGTTTTCAGTTAATTTCCCAGTACATTCTCTTAGGAATGGAATAAGTCTGTCGACATCTGGCTTTTCAAATCATCATAACAAAATAACATGTTTTCTTGGCTTATCTTTTAGTTAATAGCATCTTGTCTTTATCACACACCAATTCATTCTAGCTTATTGACAAACCTAACTGGTACATGCTTGATATTAAAACAATCTTATCAATATTTCTCATAATTCTGAGATATCACAGGCAATGAGGCTTGGCAGAGCACAAAGAAAAAAATACCAGAGAAGAGGAAAAAGAAAATGGAGACTTAACAAAATAAAGATTTATGTTAAAAATAAAATACATTTTTTTTAAAAAAAGTAATTTATCACTATCATGGAGCTGTCTATATTTTATTTTATAAACATTATTTGGAAAGTTTGTGAAATCTAGAAAATTGGGGGGGAAAAGCATGATAATAAGTGAATTATTATGATTATGTGCTTGTCTCCTACAATAACATTTATAATGCTGTAATATGTGTACAGTAAAGGAAAGGCCATTTCAAGGACTAAAGAAATTAGCATCTATATGTGGTCGGTTGAAACCAAAATCAAATGCCAGAGGGAAGAGAGAGATTCAGTTAGAATGAAGCAGCAGTTTAATTTCCATTTTAGACTTCTAGAAAGGGGTTAGCAAAGAAATCTTTTTTGCCATTTCATTGAATTAAGGTGGTCTCAAATAGAGGAGAGGTAAAATAGAAATAAAAATAGACTCAGAACGAAAATAAAGAAGCAGAAAAAATTCTCTCTACTATGTTGAAGCTTAAACCTTAAATACAATTAGCTCTGGTAAAGATTCTCTTGACACCCCCTACTTTATTTGTCATTCTTTATTGCATGGCTAAATTTGCAAGGCTACCCTTGGAGACAGTTCCCTATAATTGGAATCAAAGGTTCCTGATAGTCTTGTAGGCATCTAATAGTCTTTCACATAATTTGCTGATCTTAAAAAATTCTATTTATAAACTTATATATGAAATTGATTTTTCTCCTTTAATTTCAAAAACTTTGTAAGTATGTATATTGCTTTCCATGATCATTTGAAATTCTCAACATATTCCACTATGCAATTCTCCAAAGAGAAAAATATTGATTGACCCCATTAACCATCATGAAGGGACCTTGTGAGTTTTCTTTTAACCTTGTTCTCCTGCCGTTCTACATGAAAGGAAATATGTGGCTAATTCACAATTGCTAAACAGCACAAAACAAATAATGCACATGCAAAAATCTGTGCTCGCTCGTGATCCCATGAATGTCTAGAAAATCAACTTTTACCTTTAATCCTTCACAGACAAGTAACTTTTCAAAACTACTCCATAAACTACCACAGTAGAACACTGCTCATTTATTCATTAAAAATATTATATTGAAAATGATATCATAATAAATAAATAAATAAATGATATCTACTTTAAAAGTGCCTACAAAATAAGATATAGTTAAAAAATAATAATAAATACAACAACTCCACCACTCAAGTTATGATGGGGAATGTACCAGACTATTAGAAGAGCCCTTTATGTGCTGTGTTGGTCACATGTTCTCTTCTATTTCCCTTATACTACTCTGAAGTAGCTAGGATTCTGAATTTTTATTAGACATTCTGCTGAAAGGAAATATTTTTTAGCATTTCACCTCTAAGTGTGATCACTGCTGCAGGTTTTTTGTAGATGATCTTTAATAGGTTAAAAAAAACTCTTCTTTATTACACATACACATATAAATTAATCAGAATAAATAGATGTATGCCTATAAAATCATATATATATATATCATATATTCTATATGATACACAGACAATATGAATACTATATCTAATAGGTACATCATATAATGTTACAAATGATACATAGAGAAGATATATAATGTTTGTGTGCATATATGCAATCATGGGCTATATAACTTTTAGGTCAACAACAGACATCATATAGGATGCTGGTCCCATATAGCTGAGGTGTACAGGTAATGCCATCTAGGTTTGTGTATGTAACTCTATAATGAAACTGCCTAATAGTAGATTTCTCAGAATATATCCCACCACTCAGCAACATGGTACTGTACAAACACACACAAACACATACATTTGGGGGGTAGTTTATGGTCCTAACACAGTGATTACTTTTCAACTATTAGATGTGTGTAAAATTAGAGAAATAACACTATCCTAGAGATGGTAATAAGGGACAGACATGCTTGGCAAAGTAGACTAGGTGCTGAATTAATACATTTTAGGGTAAGTGAGCATTCACTAGAAAACAAAGAGTTGAAATATGTAAGAAGGTGGTTGTAATCTAGACCCTGGAAATGAATTTGAGATATCCATTCCCAAAACCAGTATGTTAATTAAGGCATAGTCTGATTGGTAATCCAGGAGAATATTAGGGGCCCTGTAGATAATCTGTGAGAATTAACTGACCCAGGAAGCCTGGGCTGCTGAGTCATGGACAGGGAGTGCTAGCAGCCAGCTTCCATTAGGTGAGGAAGGCAAAAATAAGGTGCTTGCAGGCAGTGAGAAGCTGAGGTTAGGATATCCACAGATCCAGATTATAACAAGCCAGGGAACTTGACGTCACTAACTTTTAACAAAACGTGCAAATAAAGGGGTGCATGAATATGAATATGGTAGCACTCAACAGACAGACGCATTTTGATAATTTGATAATTTCTTCTATGAAAAATAAGCTAAAAATATGTGCAACTAGAAAATACTTATGAATTCTCAAATGAATTAAAAACTCAAGTCCCTTCATCCCCCTCAAAAAGGAAGGACAAAACATAACAGGCCTACTTTTAATATTCACTGAGATATTTTCTTGATTCCTACCTAACTGGCATGTTTAAATACTTTCAGAAATCAATACCAGTTATTATCTTCCTACTATTTCCTCAGTATTAAGTGATGAAAGAATGCATTACCCCTGCTGTCAACTGCTTTACTCAAAACACATTGCCTTTCTCTACTTGTATGAATGTATTATTTATGAGGATTCAGACTTCCAATGTAAATTTTCAAATAAAATATCCACAAAGCACCTTTGCAAAGACAGCAGGACTTCCTAACTATGAAAACACAGAGTAGTTCATATACCAACTGAAATAACTGACATTAATTATGAATTTCCTATTAAATAAAGCATACTGAAAATTTGTTATCAGAAGCAAAAATATACATGCTTGCCTTTTCATCCATTTCTAGGAATGTATCCTAGTACCCTAGATATTTCTAGGAATGTACCTAACCAAATATTTTTAAGTACTGAAAAGAGTATAAGCAGAAACATATTTACTATAATATAACAGGAAAAAATTAAGCAAACTGAATTTCTACTATGAGAAAAATGATTATGTAAATTATGGGCAGATGATGGAATAGTCTGCTGCCATTTATAATGATGGTTACAGAGATGATATAAAATCACTCAGGATAAGAAGTTTAGACAACAAAAGAATATAAAACTTACTATTCACTATTTATTAATTTAAAAAAATCTGGGGGGCTTATATGTGGAGGACAATACCCTAGTGTCAGAAACCGAAATCCCTATTCTCTTGGAATTTATTTTCTAACAGATGGCAGATAATACATAATTTCATTATTATATACTAAACTTCCTAACCCTGGCCTTCACTCTTAATGGCAGGATACCTCACGTGGTCTCCTAGTAGCTACAGAACAAGATGTATAACTGGGACCTACAGGAGTTTCAAAAACGACTAGCATTGGTTTAAAATATGTTGAAAATCATAACAGTAAGACAGTTATGTTCAAACAACTCAAAATTCTTTAACTCAAAATTCATATTATGAATATATAATACACTCATGATTAGAGAAGCTAAGTATTTAAAGGCAGGTCCAATCTACATTAGTATTCCTGATCTATGATCAGCACTACAGAATTAAATAAGTATCTATAGCTCCAAAAGTTATCTGATCTGAAATTTTTTAGTTAACCCCTGTTTTGAATTTTTAAATGTATAGATTAAAAATATTAGGTGGTCAATATAGTCAATTTGATTTATAAAAGTCTGATTTTGACATCATATTAAGATTGTCTATCCTTAACCAGAGACTATATGAATAATAACTCATATTTCTTTTAAATTTTTCTATTCAAATTTTCAAGCTGTTGAAAATTTAATCATGTTATAAAGTGGTAGTTTTAATTAATTTTTAATTTGGTCCAATCTCATTTCTTTAAAATGTCAAACATATTTATAAAATTATGTAAGAACTTTGATTTGGTTTTGAACTTTATGTCCTACAGATCTATCTTCTGAGTTATGCTATATTGCTTTATTAATTGTAGTTTTATATGTTATGATATTCATCAGAACAAAATGTAAACAGATGTTTTACAACTTTTATTTCTAATTAGGAAAAAGGAAATTCCTGTAAAAATATTACAAAATATTTCTCGTTGAAGTCTTAACTTTTAATTATTCTATGTAGCTTCCATGCATTTCTTATTAAATCATTTCATGGTGTTTTATAATTTGGAGTCCAAGGAATTTATTTATTTTATGTAATCTGACTATTGCTGTATAAGAAAGTTAGAGCTAAATTTTCTTCTTTTTTAAACCAATTTTTTTCTTTTATTTCCAACCTAATGAGGACTTTTAAAAATCCATTTTTTCACCAAATGTCTTTTTTACCATTAATCTATTACAAAGAGTGAATTATTAAAATAATGAAGGAATAATGGCATATGATTCCAAATGCATTGCTATGTCATAACAGATAATACTGAAAATCTAATTATCAGTGTATAAATGAGTCTTTAAGGAAATACAAATAAATTGTAAGCTTTTTCATCCTATAATTTTTAAACACTCCAATTATGGGTAAATTATCATTTTTGTAATTCATAACAGATAATATTGAAAATCCAATTATCAGTGTATAAATGAGTCTTTAAGGAAATACAAATAAATTGTAAGCTTTTTCATCCTATAATTTTTAAACACTCCAATTATGGGTAAATATAATTTTTGTAATTTAGATATTTTAAGATTAAAATTATATTCATCCAAGAATATTGGCATAAGTGGAACTTTTGATTCATGACCCACACATGCAAACACAAGATATGCATAGCACTGATGTAAATATTCTCTTGGGAAGTAGAAAATATTGTCAAAAGTTTCCAGTACTAGATTTAAGTAGGTTGAGATCTCTTTTTGTAGTCCTGTGGGGAATCTGCTGGAGAAATTGAATTTGAATTCACTTAATTCATGAAAAACAGTAATGACTGTGTTATTTTCAGTGATATGTGTTCTGTGAGAAGGAAGATGATTATTCAGAGTTCCTTAAGAGGAAGTAAGAGAGAATAAAGATACTTGAAAGTGAGATACTGATCAGAAAAATGAGCTGAGGAAATCCTGATGGTATCATCAAAGGTATCAAACAATGCCATTTGCAACTGTTTACATACAACAGTGCCCCTGCTCTATGCAGTGAGTGTTATGCAGGTTTCCTTTACTTAAATATTAATAGAACCTGAATTCCTTTCCTGTATTTGTTGGTACTTTTCTTTTAGTCAGTGTCCTGCCCATGATGGCCATGAATCAAGTCATTCTGAAGCCACTGGAAATGTCTGTCTGTAAAACAGGCACATTATTAGGACTTGTAAAACATGCCATCTAAGTATAATACTCATACTCATACAATTAAACAATGTTATCTCTTTTTAATTAAAAAACATGAACGTCTAAAAATTGGGCATCAAGTTAAATAATTATTACATCTATTATGTAAATAATTATTACATCTATTAATGATATAAACAGGAATTAAATAATACTCAAAGTATTCAAAAATGTTAAGCATAATGCTCTTGTATAATATTAAATAAAAATGCTTTTATATTTTTTTCATATTATTTCATTGGTGCATTGTAGTTGTACATAATGGTTGGATTTGTTGTTGGATATTTGTACATGCACACAATATCATTCCCCAGTATATTCCCTTTCCTCCTTCCCTCTCCCTAGTTCCTTTCCTCATTTCTACTGCTCTCTCTTAGTACAAACATTCTTAAAAATAGCATCTCTGACTAATATGAGCAATTAAGACAGTTTCATGGAAAGCTCTCAGCAAAAACAGACAATTGTGGAAGATAGTTTGGATAGCTGCAAGAGGTAAAGAAACTCATTTTGGGAAATTCAGCTTTCTGATTTCAATGGGTTTCTGCAAATGAAGATACATATTCCAGAGTGAGTAATGTGATAATGGTAGCAGAAGCAATGAAAAGGAATGAACTTACAATGGTTGCCCACTGACACATCATAGGATGAGGACTACCACAAGCCCAAATATATGCATTTTTCTATAGGCTTGTATACGTACCTAGATGCACATTTATTCTTCATCTAAAGATAAGTGCAGATTTCCAAGTGTTCTATACCTTATATTTAAATGCATTACTATATATTGAGCCTCTTTATGTAGGACATGGAGTCACGCCATTCTTCTTAAGACTATAAAACGTTTCCTTTATATGGCTGTGTCATAATTTATTGAACCACTTTTCTAATGATGGAACTTGTGGTTGCTTCCAATCTTAATATTACAAGCAATGCTGCAACAGATACCCTTACGCATATGTAACTGTTTTCATATAAATATTAAAAAGAACAAAAGACCATGACAGAATTCTTTGGCAGACCAAGGTGTTAAATAAATCTTAAGTATAAAAGGTTTTCCAAAGAAAACAGGACATTTCATAAAAAGTTCAGCTATGTAAAGTCTATGTAAATAGACTTTCTTACCTAGAGTAGAGGTTAGTGGCTGTGACATAGATCTAAATAAGACAGAAGTTTCTGGGGTCAGATACCAACTCTACCATGCAAAAAGACCTGGGAAAGCACATTATCATAACTTTCCTCATATTACTGGTGAGGTGAAAATGAAAATGAGTCATGCTAACATCACTAGGAGCACAGCACTTTTCATATAGAAAGTGTATGCAGAAGGTTAACTATTCCTGTCAGCATCCATAGCAGTAGTATTACTTCAGCTTTACAGCCTGCACAAAATTATGACTACATGGAAAAAAATGATAATTATAAATATTAAAATTTTAATCAGTTTCACAAAATGGCAATACTAAAATCCAAACAAAATTGGAAATTATGAAGAGAGAAAGAGACATTTACTAACAGCAAAATTTAGCAAAGGAAAGAAAAGGTAAGAGAAAGAAAGAGGGAAGGAAGGAAGAGGTGAAAGAGGAGAGGAGAAAAGATAGAAGGATTAATAAAAGAACAACTTGGAATAGGTGAGGAGAACTACAATCTGAGAATTACTTTTAATCGCAATATCCTTGTGCATGCAATTTTTAAGAACTTCTTAGAAATAATTTACAAGAGTCAAATGCCCAAATAATACAAATTTTAATATAAGGACTAGCAAATATATTTTTAAATAATTAAATTTGATCTTTCTAGGCTTTTGGGAGAATTTTTTAAAAACCCAGATTAAAACTTTTTTTTTTTTTTAATGATGGACAGACAGTACAAAGTTATTCCTTTCTTCCAACATGACAAGGAGAGAATAATTCCTGGGATGACATCTCACACTTCAGCATAGAAGTTTTGGGGGAGGGCTCGGAGTGGGAAATAAATTTCAGAATAGGAGAAATATTCTCTGGGTCTCACCTTCCTTCTCTCCCTTATTGTCTCCTAGACATTCTTTTTTCCTTTCAAAGACAGAGCTTCCATTTTGTTGCTCTAAAGATTGCTAAAGCCTCAAGAATAATGGGATAAAATTGTCTTCTAACATCTGTGTTTCTTTTTTGAAGTATTCCTGCCATTAAGCCTTCATATCCAGAGCTGAGAAATCATGTAATACTTGTATCATTTTCTTCAGAGGAAATGCAGCAAGCATGTGACCACAAAGTCAGGTCTCAGAAAAGGTGGAAGACATAATCTCTCAAAAAGCACTTTCTTTTCTCTTCCTCATAGTAGGGTAGCTCAGAAACATTAACTTGAAGCATCTTTAAAAAGAACAATTTGTCGCATCCTGCATTACAATTTTACTTGGCCAATGCAGCACCAAAAAAGTAGAATTTTTTTTTGATAACATGAGATCCAAGATTGTTAAGGGCTTAAGTATAGGAAGATTTGTTGAAGAGTTGATATATAAAAGTTAACCATATAGGATAAAGTTTATTCTCCATGTACAAATTCCCAAAATGAGGCTTAAATAAAATGTAATACTATAGAAATGAGTACAACTATACTGCATATCCTATAGTCATCTACAGAAATGTACCAATATGTTATACTAATGTGTACCAATATGTCATACTATCCCCATATCTTGAACTCTGAAGTTTATTTGAGAATATCAGCTTACTTACTCCTACTTTTTACACCAAAGTCACAGTTGGACATGTTAGATCCAAGTGGAAACTGGAAAAAAAAACTCTTATCAAATGTAAAAAAAATATAAAATCTTCTGTATATTAAATACTATAAAAACTGAAAACATAAGGTTCTGGACTATATTTCCATAAGTAATCAGCACAGCATATCACTGCTAGCATGCTGCAGTGTCCATCAATCACAGGTACTTGCTTTGCTGGATATCCACCAACAATTAATGTCTATCTGATAGAGTTTTAAGGGGGCTAATTTCTTTGGGGCCAGTCATATGAGGGTGTGAAGATGATTTGTTTTATATTTCCTTAATTTGAACGCCTTGAATGTGGCAATTCTATAATGTCAGTGCATCTAATTCTCAGTGGCTTACACTGAGAACGAGCACATGATCCTCAGCTATCCCAGAGGCTCCATGGATAAAAGACTCTTTAAGGAAAGCTTTAAATGGTGAACATCAGACTAAACTGTGTGCATGTGTTTACTCCTTTCCCCCTTGGAATAGTCCTCCTGAGGTCTCCCGGGAGATAAAACAACTTCTTTCTTTCTTAAATGATAGTTTCTTTCCTTGAAATAAAGAGAATTGCAATTGCACCAAAGTAGCATGGAAGCAAGAGAAGTTTGAGAATTCCACAAATATCCTGGATGCCAAAGAGGGTACAGCCTCCTGAAACTATTTCTAAGGGGGTTGAGAAGAGAGACCAAAAGTACCAGGTGTTCAGCAAGAGCACAGACAAGGAACAGAGGAAAGCAGGTACCCAGCACGCAAGGGGCCCCCAAATCAGCCCTAAGAAGGGCCAGTGCAAGAATCAGCTTTGCTCAGTGGGACATTGCAGGGATCTGATAAGTCACAAACAGCCTCAGGAGGAATCTCTATGATCCTGGAAGTGGGTCCTCACCAAGTCTGAATTCAAAGATGCCTTGATGCTAGAATTCCCAGCCTCCAGAATAGTGAGATAAAATTTCAGTTGTTGATAAGCATTGGTCTAGGGTTATTTGTTACAGTAGCTCAAACAAAGATATTCCTGCATCAATTTATCAGTGGAGGTCAAGAGATGCATCTAGCTTTCTTGAGATTCAAGATTCAGGTGTTTCTCCTTGTTTTGGTTGCAACAGGCAGAGGGGGTGTCTTTTGATTTTTTTCTTCTTTTTCATTCTGCCCCTGGGCTCAAACTATGGTTACAAAAAGAAAAAAAATCAACAACAAAACATTATTTTAACAAGGTAGAGACAATGTCAAAATGCAAAGAATCAGTATAGGTTTGAGCCAGTTAAAACAACCAGAGTCAAACCAAAAGGGCATCTCAATAGTTGAGATGTGATGGTACCATGCTGGAAGGAATGGGCGGACAATGCAGGCTGTTTACAACCCAAGAAAATCAGCTAAGTATGGCATGACCACAAACTGATGATCCAAGTAAAGAAAATACGGAAAAAGAGGGCTAAGGTAACTTCAGAAGAGTAGAATATCCATGATGGGCTTTATCCAGCTGCAAAATGGAATAACAGGTCCTCTAAAAGTAATTAGCCTCAGCATTCTGCAAGGAGGATGAGAAGAGCTGTTTTTTTTTTTATTGGTTGTTCAAAACATTACAAAGCTCATGACATATCATCTTTCATACATTTGATTCAAGTGAGTTATGAACTCCCATTTTTACCCCAAATAAAAATTGCAGAATCACATCAGTTACACATTCACATTTTTATATAATACCATATTTGTGACAGTTGTATTCTGCTGCCTTTCCTATCCCCTACTATCCCCCCTCCCCTCCCCTCCCATCTTCCCTCTCTACCTCATCTGTTGTTCAGTTCTCTCCCTTGTTTCCCCCCCCTTTCCCCTCACAACCTCTTATATATGATTTCGTATAACATTGAGGGTTTCCTTCCGTTTCCATGCAATTTCCCTTCTCTCTCCCTTTCCCTCCCACCACTTGTCTCTATTTAATGTTAATCTTTTCCTCATGCTCTTCCTCCCTGCTCAGTTCTTAGTTGCTCTCCTTAAATCAAAGAAGACATTTGGCATTTGTTTTTTAGGGATTGGCTAGCTTCACTTAGTATAATCTGCTCTAATGCCATCCATTTCCCTGCAAATTCCATGATTTTGTCATTTTTTAGTACTGCATAATACTCCATTGTGTATAAATGCCACATTTTTTTAATCCATTAATCTATTGAAGGGCATCTAGGTTGGTTCCACAGTCTAGCTATTGTGAATTGTGCTGCTATGATCATTGATGTGGCAGTATCCCTATAGTATGCTCTTTTAAGGTCCTCAGGGAATAGTCCGAGAAGGGGAATAGCTGGGTCAAATGGTGGTTCCATTCCCAGCTTTCCCAGGAATCTCCATACTGCTTTCCAAATTGGCCACACCAATTTGCAGTCCCACCAGCAATGTACAAGTGTACCCTTTTCCCCACATCCTCGCCAGCACTTGATGTTGTTTGACTTCATAATGGCTGCCAATCTTACTGGAGTGAGATGGTATCTTAGGGTGGTTTTGATTTGCATTTCTCTGACTGCTAGAGATGGTGAGCATTTTTTCATGTACTTGTTGATTGATTGTATGTCCTCCTCTGAGAAGTGTCTGTTCAGGTCCTTGGCCCATTTGTTGATTGGGTTATTTGTTATCTTATTGTTTAATGTTTTGAGTTCTTTGTATATTCTGGAAATTAGGGCTCTATCTGAAGTGTGAGGAGTAAAGATTTGTTCCCAGTATGTAGGCTCCCTATTTACTTCTCTTATTGTTTCTCTTGCTGAGAAAAAACTTTTTAGTTTAAGTAAGTCCCATTTGTTTATTCTTGTTAACTCTTGCGCTATAGGCATCCTATTAAGGAATTTGAAGCCGGACCCCACAATATGTAGATCGGAGCCAACTTTTTCTTCTATCAGGCGCAGAGTCTCTGATTTGATATCAAGCTCTTTGATCCATTTTAACTTTTGTGCATGGCGAGAGAAAGGGGTTCAGCTTCATTTTGTTGCATATGGATTTCCAGTTTTCCCAGCACCAGTTGTTGAAGATGCTATCCTTCCTCCATTGCATGCTTTTAGCCCCTTTATCAAATATAAGAAAGTAGTAATTTTGTGGATTGGTCTCTGTGTCCTCTATTCTGTACCATTGGTCCACCTGCCTGTTTTGGTACCAGTACCATGCTGTTTTTGTTACTATTGCTCTGTAGTACAGTTTGAAATCTGGTATCGCTATACCACCTGATTCACACTTCCTGCTTAGAATTGCTTTTGCTATTCTGGGTCTTTTGTTTTTCCATATGAAATTCATGATTGCTTTATCTATTTCTACAAGAAATGCCATTGGGATTTTGATTGGCATTGCATTAAACCTGTAGAGAACTTTGGGTAATATCGCCATTTGATGATGTTAGTTCTGCCTATCCAAGAACAGGGTACATTTTTCCATCTTCTAAGATCTTCTTCTCTCTCTCTCTTTAGGGTTCTGTAGTTTTCATTGTATAAATCTTTCACTTCTTTTGTTAGGTTGATTCCCAAGTATTTTATTTTTTTTGAGGATATTGTGAATGGAGTGGTTTTCCTCATTTCCATTTCAGAAGTTTTGTTGCTGATATACAGGAATGCCTTTGATTTATGCGAGTTGATTTTATATCGTGCCACTTTGCTGAATTCATTTATTAACTCTAGCAGTTTATTTGTAGACCCTTTTGGGTCTGTTAGATATATTATTATATCATCCGCAAATAGTGATAATTTAAGTTCTTCTTTTCCTATTTTTATGCCTTTAATTTCTTTTGTCTGTCTAATTGCTCTGGCTAGTATTTCAAGAACTAAATTGAAGAGAAGTGGTGAGATAGGGCATCCCTGTCTTATTCCAGATTTTAGAGGGAATGCCTTTAGTTTTTCACCATTTAGAATGATGCTAGCCTGAGGCTTAGCATATATAGCTTTTACAGTGCTGAGGTAAGTTCCTGTTATCCCTAGTTTTTCTAGTGTTTTGAACATAAAGGGATGCTGTACTTTGTCGAATGCTTTTTCTGCATCTATCGAGATGATCATATGGTTCTTATTAAGTCTATTGATGTGGTGAATAATATTTATTGATTTCCATATATTGAACCAGCCTTGCATCTCAGGGATGAATCCTACTTGATCATGGTGCACAATTTTTTTGATGTTTTTGTATTCGATTCGCCAGGATTTTATTGAGAATTTTTGCATCTAAGTTCATTAGAGATATGGGTCTGTAGTTTTCTTTTTCTGAAGTGTCTTTGTCTGGTTTCGGGATCAGGGTGATGTTGGCCTCCTAGAATGAATTTGGAAGAGCTCCTTCTTGTTCTATTTCTTGAAATAGCTTGAAAAATATTGGTATTAATTCTTCTTTGAAGGTTTTGTAAAACTCCGCTGTATACCCATCCGGTCCAGGTCTTTTCTTGGTTGGTAGTCTTTTGATGGCTTCTTCTATTTCTTCCTTTGTTATTGGTCTGTTTAAATTGTGTGTGTCTTCCTGACTCAATCTGGGCAGATCATATGACTTAAGAAATTTATAGATATCTTCACTATCTTCTATTTTATTGGAATATAGGGTTTCAAATACTTTCTAATTATCTTCTGTATTTCTGTAGTGTCTGTTGTGATATTGCCTTTTTCATCCTGTATGTTAGTAATTTGAGTTCTCTCCTTTCTTCTCTTTGTTAGCATGGCTAAGGGTCTGTCAATCTTATTTATTTTTTCAAAGAACCCACTTTTAGTTTTATCAATTTTTTCAATTTTTTTTTTGTTTCCATTTTGTTGATTTCCGGTCTGCTTTTAATTGTTTCTTGTCTGCTACTACATTTGCTGTTGTTTTGCTCTTCCTTTTCTAGAGTTTTAAGATGTAGTGTGAGTTCATTTATGTGTTGGTTTTTTCTTTTTTTGAGGAATGAACTCCAGGAAATGAATTTCCCTCTTAAAACTGCTTTCATTGTGTCCCATGGATTCCGGTATGTTGTGTCTGTATTGTCGTTTATCTCTAAGAATTTTTTTTTTATTTCCTCCTTTATGTCCTCTGTAACCCATTGATCATTCAGTAACATATTGTTCATTTTCCATGTGATGCAGGATTTTTCCTTCCCTCTTTTATCATTGATTTCCAGTTTCATTCCATTATGATCAGATATGGTGCATGGTATTATCTCCACACCTTTATATTTACTGATAGTTGCCCTATGGCAAAATATATGGTCTATCTTTGAATAGGATCCATGTGCTGCTAAGAAGAACGTGTATCCACTTGATGATGGTTGATATATTCTATATATGTCAGTTAAGTCTAGGTTATTGATTGCGTTATTGAGTTCTATAGTTTCTTCATTCAGCTTTTGTCTAGAGGATCTGTCTAATGGCGAGAGCGGTATGTTGAAGTCACCCATAATTATTGTGTTGTGGTCTATTTGACTCTTGAACTTGAGGAGAGTTTGTTTTATGAACGTTGCAGAACCATTGTTTCGTGCATACAAATTGATAATTGTTATGTCTTGTTGGTGGATGGTTCCTTTTAACAGTATATAGTGTCCTTCTTTATCCCCTTTGATTAACTTAGGTTTGAAGTTGATTTTATTCAATATGAGTATGTGCACTCCTGCTTGCTTCCCAGGGTCATGTGAGTGGTATGATTTTTCCCAACCTTTCACCTTCAGCCTGTGTATGTCTTTTCCTATCATATGAGTCTCCTGAAGGCAGCATATTGTTGGATTTGTATTTTTAATCCAGGTTACTAGCCTATGTCTCTTGATTGGTAAATTTAAGCCATTAACATTTAAGGTTACAATTGAAATATGGTTTGTACTTCCAGTCATGTTTATTTATTTATTTATTTTAGTTTGGCTAGTTTTTCCTGTTTGGTTATTTTCTCCCCCTTTACTGAGATACCTCCCACTGTTAGTTTTGGGCGCTATTTTTCAATTCCTCTTCTTGTAGTATTTTGCTCAAAATGCCTTGCAGTGCTGGTTTTCTGGCTGCGAATTCTTTTAGCTTTTGTTTATCGTGAAATATTTTAATTTCATTGTCAAATATGAAGCTTAATTTTGCTGGATACAGTATTCTTGGTTGGAATCCATTATTTTTCAGTGTTTGAAATACGTTGTTCCAGGATCTTCTCGCTTTCAAAGTCTGTGATGAAAAATCAGTCGTTAACCTAATTGGTTTACCCCTGAATATAATCTGCCTCCTTTCTCTCGTAGCTTTTAATATTCTCTCCTTGTTCTGTATGTTGGCTATCTTCATAATTATATGTCTTGGAGTTGGTCTATTATGGTTTTGAATGTTTGGTGTCCTGTAGGCTTCCAGGATTTGGCAATCCATTCCATCTTTCATCTCTGGGAAGTTTTCTAGGATTATTTCATTTAATAGGTTGTCCATTCCTTTGGTTTGAACCTCTATACCTTCTTCTATCCCAATGACTCTCAAGTTTGTTTTTTTTATGACATCCCATAACTCTTGGATAGATTGCTCGTGAGATTTAAGCATCCTTTCTGTGTTGACTATATTCTTTTCAAGTTGATAAACTTTGTCTTCATTATCTGATGTTCTGACTTCTACTTGATCTAGTCTATTTGTAATATTCTTGTTAGAGTTTTTAATTTGGTTTATGGTTTCCTGCATTTCTACGATTACTGTTTTTTTTTTTTTTTAATCTCTATCTCCTGGTAAAGCTCGTTCTTTGCAGTTTGAATTTGTTTGTTTAATTCATTTTCAAAATATACTTTCATTGCTTGGACTTGCTGTCTCATGTCTTCTCTAATATTCCGTTCCATCTGAGTTAGGTATGCCTTGAGTTCTTTCCCTGTCCATGTTTCTGATGCTTCTAGGTCCTCCTGTAGATTAAAGTTGTCCTGCATTGTTTGTAATCCTTTTTTCCCTTGTTTTTTCATGTTGTTCACGTTACTTTCCAGCTCTGTTTGACTGCTGTGTAACTGCTTTCTCCTATAAATCTGTTTTGGTTTTGTATATCTCTGTTGTCTATCATTTGTGGAGGGAGATTATGCCTAGAAATGTTGGGCTTTATTGTACTTTAAAGCCGATTCATTCAATTCATAAAAGGCTTCTGGGTTCTGTATTCATATAGTGATTTGTTGTTTGTTCTTAGGACTTTATGTTTAGGTTAGGTGCTATGATGGTATGAGGGTTAGTATGTCTTGGCTACTTTAGAAGATTGCTCTACTGAAGGAGGATACTAACAGGCGATTGGATCAGGGTGTTGGTAGTAGCTAGGTATTTAGGAGCTCTATAGACAGCCTCGAAACATTCACCTATTTGCATTTAGACAATTACACGTAATGGAAGACGTAATGCTTGGGATGAAAGTTGGGGGGTAGGGGAAGGAAGGTGCTCTTAAAAAGAAAGAAGGAGAGAGAGATAGATAGATTAGAGGAGAATGAGAAGAACAATAAAACTTGAAACGGGAAAGAAAGAAAGAAGGAAAAGGGGAGAAGGGAACAGAGAGAGAAGAAGAAAAAAAAATTGAAGTCTTAGAGATCCATTTTCTTCTCTTCCAGTAGGCGGAGCTGTGCCCTCCGAGCAGAGCTTCTGCCCTCTACATGCCGATAGCAATCCCTGTAAGGTGGCTCCTGGGAGTCTCTCAGTCTTGTCAGTCCAGAGCCGTTTCACTTCTCCAGCCCTTCCCAGCCTTCCTCCTGTCAGCCAGCCAGCCAGGTCCTGTTCACCAGAAGCGGTTCCCCAGAGATCTAGTTACACTTGCAGCCCCACTGTGTGTCCCATTTAAGCCCCAGTGCTGTGGTAAACTGGCGGCTAAGACCTTGGGAGTCGCCACTGGCGATATGGGGGGTTGGGGGATGGGAATCCCCTCAGCTTCCCTACAGACACGCCCCCGGAGAGAACCCTGAGGTTTCCTGGCTGCTTGTATCTGGATGGGGTGGGAGTCACACACCTGCTAAAGTGGATTCTGCTGGGAAGGAATTCCGTCAGCTGAACTCCGATGACGTCACCTCTCTGCTATTGTGGGCCTCAGGCTCCTTGCGGGGGTGTCCGAAGGGAGGGGTGGGACTGGTCCGTCCCTGGTTGGCCTCAGCTCCTGGCTCGCTATTTCATGAAGGCTTGGCTAAAGACCTCTTCCTGCCAAGCTGTGTCTCGGAGGCTAGCCACCCAGTCACGGTGGCTGCGGGCGGGCGGGTGGCACGCACAGCGGCTGGCGGATCTGGACCTCTGCATCTCGTGGCGGGGATTCACTCGTCTGGGGCAAGCTGTCACTTCCAAAAATCCTAGTAACTCCCGGCCGGTCTCTCTTCAGTGGAATTTTGCTCAGAGATTCTCCGCTGGTAGAATCTAAGCATATCTATGCGTCTTTCTGACCCCATCACTGAGGGGGTATTGAAAGTGCTGCCTCTCCGCCCGCCGCCATGTTGGATCCTCTCTTGTTTTTGTTTTTGTTAGGGGGAGGGTTGGTTAATGTGAACTGTATTTACAAAGGGCTCTTTCTCTTCAAACTCCGGAATGTGAAACAGTTCCCTTTCTATCCTACAGAAAGAATTTATAGCTCTGAGAAGATCTAAGAAAGTCTATGTCCACAAATAAAAGAAAAAACTCTTAAGTATGCTGAGGTTGTACCAGGGAAAAATAAAAGAAAACAAGATGATCACATGAAACGAAGATCCTTAACATGGTTCTGAAGGCTGTTGTACTCCTACCATTAAGCCTCATCTACCTGCAAGCTGGCCTCGTCCAGAAGCCTTCTGCTCTAGAGCATTTACACCTTCCTGCTCCATTCACAAGTAGTGCTCACTCCTACTTTTCCAGCACCCTCTGCCAAAGCCTGGGTAACTACTATTTGTCTTTCTATTCATAGCTCCAGGGTTGCTTTCTAAGACTCCCCTGTTTATACCTGCACCACTGGATGATGTTCTCAAGAAGTTATTTTGTCACATCTTTGCTTAGGAAAATATTCTTTCTTCAAAGAAGTTACTAAGTTTGTAATCATCTATTGCTGGTACTTAGTTGTCAATGGCTCTCTCACCCTTTAGATTACTAAGTACCTTCTACCACAGTCATGTCTGTCTTTAGTTATCATTTCGACCCCAAAACCTGGAGAGTGATTGGCACAGAAGAGAATTCAATAATTATTTGTTAAAAGAATAAATTAAGGAATGACAACACATATTTTATTCTAACTCATGGTTCTAGGACTATGGAGAGGGCCACATTTGGATGTTTAGGTATTCTTGACAGTGTTTTACTGTGCTGGACTCAGGCCAGGATCTGTTCCCATTAAATACTGCCACACTGGAAAGTTTCACAGATTGGATGTACAATAGTTCTAGATTAGGTTACTATCACTAAACACAAAAATATGCAAAACAGTCCATGCTTTTAGACTTACAGATTTTATGGGTAGTGCAACCAATCCAAGGAAGTAAGAGTATTAGATAAAAGTGACTATCTGACTCTGAAGACTATTATATTTTAAAATAGGACATTACATTAACAAAAATAGTATCAATGATTTTGACAAATGTATAGTGTTTCATAAAGATTTTATGACCTAAGTGAATAACTGCATATCAGGACTGTCACAGATGATACATGCAACCCCAGGATGTATTTTAAATGTGTGTACCTGAGAGCATTGAACTAATTTATGTGTCTCAGATAACTATAAAGAAGGGTAACTTTAGGCAAATTTTATCTATAAGTAACAAATATTATTCAACAATGATTTTATTAGTTTTAGAGCTTAAATTCATTTTTAAGAATTTTTTATCCTTAGTCAACTTTTGATACTTTGTTCCCTAGTTGTCTTTTAGGTTCATTTTTCTTATCCTATCATCATTGTGTCTCTGCCTGTTTCGGAAGAGAGTCACTATAGAATTCTTTGCAAAAATTAAATGCTGCATGTCTGTTTAGGCAGCAGACATACTTTTCTAAGATGAATTTCTGATAGTTATTTTATTCACAAGAAATTCTTCCCTGAAATAAAAAATGACATGTTGGGGCAAGTTCACTGCTACATACTATAAAACCAAATGCTACTTAAAGGTTAGAAAATAATTCACCTCCAATTTTCCTTTTAATATCTCACAAAGGTTGGTATTCAATCAAATAATGTTTGATATGTTTTCTAACTTTGGATAAATCAGAAAATAAAACCAGATTTGTATTCTAATTTAATAGGGAAAATATATTTGGCATATTTTTCTAGGGAAGCTCACTAAACTCATGGCAAAGACAGAAGTGGCATTTTTCTTTTTTTTTAAGAGAATGACATGTAGATGAAGCATTATTCTAATGAAACATTATCTGGGTCCTCTGACAACAAAAATCATGTGTTTACAAAATATGGAATTTAGTGGCCTGGTTAGATAGTTAACTATTTTTTTAATTACAATATCCTTTTACTTAAATTTACTACTGTATACGAGTATTTTTAGTTATTGCTTTGTCAGTCCTTATTTACAAAAGCAAAAGTTAAAAGTAAGCAATGTGGGGGAAAATTTTTAAGTGAAAACAAGCACAGTTGTGTATTTGGTTAAATAAAATATTCTACCTTTGCCATAAAGATGTCCCTTTGAAAAATACATCTGATGCTTTTAAAATTAGAACATTATAATAGCTTTAAGAATATCTGAAGGCTAGCTTACATTTTAAGGTATTTTTTCCCCAAGACATTCCATGTGATTTGTAGCAGGGATTTTAATAATATATTACTGTTTTTATATACTGCAAAAATGTTCTGAATGTGTAAGATGGTATGTTAATGTATTATTTGCATTTGTGTAGGAAAATCTGGGTCAGAAAGAGATTTGTATAATGTCTCTTAACAGATTGTATTTACTTGTGAAGTGGGTGGAATAGGGTGAAAACTCGTTCCTAGTCTTTATTAAGTCCATTCAGGTTTAACTTTCTCAAGCTGAATACTAGAATGCTAGTAAGTGCACACTACACTTTGATGTGCATATCCAATTTTACTAATCAGTAGCCTTGCTACAGATTTATTACTCTGCGATCCTTCTCTAATAGACTCAAGAAAATAGTGATGTCTCTTGCTAGACCAAATGCTTCCAACAATGCAGGTCACTGACTGGCCCAGATAACTGACGATCTAATGCTGAACAAGAGTTAGCATCTATCCTCAGGGAGCTCCCAATTTTTCAAGAGCAGGAAAGAGAACATAGAGTGAGGACTCCAGAGTCCTAGAACCTACAGGTGTTACAGAAGGCGGGGCTGGGTAGGTCAGGGGCACAGGGAGGGAGAAGCACACCTTGAACTGAGTCTTCAAGGAAAATATAGAGTAGGTTGTTAAGTGCAGAGTGAAATGAAGGCAGGCCAGATAAAAAGACAGATGATTCTCCCCAGAGATGGTAACTCATACTGTTAGAGGCACTGGGAAATGCACATGGGCCAGTGGCGGGGGAGGCTAAATTGGCTGTGAGGAGGGTACAATGCCTTTGATAAAAAACACTCCTATCAAAACACACCAGCATTCCTAAAAGGAAACCCATAAGGTAGGATCTAAGATGGAAAAATGAAAGAGGAAGTCAGGTCATGCTGAGTCTTTTAGCCAGACTTCATCCTGAAGCCAAAGGGAAGTCACTTTCAACAAGGGAAATGACATGATCAGATCTGTGTGATGGACTGAACTGGGCACAAGAATAGAAGCAGGGAGTTCAAAAGGAAGCTCATGAAATCAAACTTGCAGGGTCCAAACCCAGGTGCTGGCAACAAAATTGCAGTATGGGAGATAGATTTTGGGGGATTAAGGAGGCAGGATCTACAGGCTTTAAGATGTGAGGATCAGAAAGCAGTAGAAATTGTAAATGCCCAAGTTTCTGTCTAGAGGGCACCTCTATATATAAGGTGGTAAATGGAAAAGGAGGAATGTACTTAAAGGGTTTTTATTTTGTTTTGTTTTGTTTTAAGTGTTTCTACTTTGAATGTGTTGAATTTAAAGAGTTTGGAAGATATTCAGACAGAAGAAAGACACTCTATCCAGGATTAATACGGACAATTAAAAAGATTCTATGCGTTATAAAATTTCTTTCAGTAACAGCCTTCTTTTTGAATTTGAAAGCTATTTCTTAGTATTCATTCACAGGTACTGATCCTTTGTAAAAATTCATTTGAGAAGGGATAATACATATAATAAGAATTACCTATTAAAGTAGCAAAGAAGAAACTGTATCTGTCTCCTATCTAACAGAAGAGAATGATTAGATTTTATTATGAAATTCTTGCTTTTCCATGCCATATGGATACATATGCCTATATCAGATTAATTATCCTCCTTGCAATGAAGCTTAATTTTCAAAAGTGGTGCTATAATACTGTGAGTGATTTGATCAATTTATAAGAACATACTGTTTGATTATTAAATCTTCAGATTAGTTTTAAGAAAATAATGATTAAAAGACGACGGGCACATTTTGTCCAGGCCACTAGAAGCTACATGTTATGGTGGTGGTGGGGGAGGCAAAGCAAAACAACATACCCAGTAACTAAGTAAAGGAATTAGCTTCTTCATGAGCAGAAAGAGCAGCCCCATGGAGTCAAAGCAACAGAACCAAGCTCAGCTTGGTGCACACAAGCTTTCTCTTTCTAAGGATCTCACCAACTGCAGGAAAATAGCAAAGGTCACTAGCTAGGTTGGGGACCTTCTGTGAAAAACTAAGTCATGTAACATTCAGAGATATGCCCAAGGAAATATTAATGATGAAATTTTAATGTAGTCACCAATCTGTTCATTTATGGGGGAAACAAGGCCATCTGTTAGTTAAGTCTCATCACAAAATAACTCATCACATGAAGTCCACAGACTTGCCTCCGGCATTCCAGAAAGATGGTTACCTCTGGAATTTCAATAATGAGTTTGCAGCAGCAGAAATCTGGACCTTTATTCTAGATTATAAATTACTGCTACACTATCAGTAGGATATGTGCTTAGCAAGGAGCCTAACCAAGTAGCAAAGTCTAACAAAATCTTACTATGACATTAGTTTGTTCAGAGTTGAAATTGGAATAAGTTCTGTTTTGGTCTTATTTGATGAAAGTCTCCTTCACTAGAGATCCAATGAGCCATTGTCTCTAAGGTAGTTCAATGGGTTTATCTTTTGTCTGTATCTGCAGAGAGGCTGTTAGAATAAGTCAACTCTAAACACTGCCCACATGTAAAACAACTGGATATAATCACTTTGAGTTTTCAGAGGGAAACTTCAGGAAGTTTCCTATGTTGATGTAGACGTTGACTTTTACCTACTGATATTATTTTAACAAAAAATGCAGAACACTAGTTTCAGAACAAAATTTTTAAATGTGGAAGATGACAGGTTAAATTTTATACCTTTAAAATTACATTTGTGGTGAATAGATATTGTTTCACATTCTTTTCCTAGACATACCTTGTTTGAAATTGAAGCAATTCAAAGCTTAAAAATAAGAAAAAATGCAGAATACTTCATTTCTACCACTTTGGCAAAAATACGTAAAATTTGTGATCTTTTTCACATGCAAATATTAAAATTTTTGAAGATTCTTATGAGAATTTGCCAAATTCAATATGATCCAAATGTTGCCATCTGCCAGCAAAGCTATATTATGGCAAAAAGAGGAAAATTAAACATTAGAACACAGTGCGAATTTCACAGACTTGCTTCAGGTAAAATTTTGCTGTTTTATAAGCCAAAAGATTTAAAATCATTGCCAACCAAATCCATCTTGCATTTATGTAATAAGGAAATGTGAGCCAGAAATGCAAAAGTGTTACTTGTCTAAGAATTGACTAATTCTTCAATTTTTTTTTCTTTTGCCACACTAACCATTTCTGTGGTTGTTTTTTTTTTTTTTCTTGGTGGTCTCAAATATTTTGGAGGGCAAAAATAAGTGAAAAACAGCCCTGTGTTTCCAATTCTTCCATGTTATGCTAATATCTTTGCATCTATGTTTCTGTAGCCTATCGTCTTAATTTGAAAGATGTATAAGTAGAAAAAAAATCTTGCAGTTTACATAAACATATTCTTTCTATAAACCAAACACTTTGGGAAATATACTGCTATATCTTCCATGTAACACAGCTCCTATATTTAAAAAGAAATTTTTCAGATTTCACAGGGAGTGAGAAACTATGAAAAATGGGTCCTAGTCTATAAAAAGCTACTCCAAAAGGTGACAATACATTGAAAGATGTATGTTAAGGCTCCCTTCCAAACAGAAAACCTTACACTTTATGATTTTTTTCCAAAAGGCATTAATTTAAAAATAATTAGCCTGTCATTAACCTTACTAAATGAGAAAACCCTCAAATATAATATGGAGAAGAAAACCACACTCATAGATATATTAATAAAAATGCCTTAGTAAGGGAAATGTGTCACGTAGGTGGTTTAAGTTAAAAGTCTCTTCATGTATATGAATTGCCACAGTTGTCTATATAAAACAATTATATAATTCACAGATCAAAATCCATAGTGATGAAAACAAAAACAAAGTAAATTTTATCTTTAAAAGAGAATTACTCCATTTGAATGTATGAAATAGGAGGTGTACAGCATACATTTAAAATAAATTTCACTTGGAAAGAGCATCAATCTGTCTTATTACAAACAATGGAACTACATTGCATATAATTATCTAACTGAAAAACATCTATATAATAATGTGTATATAAAGAAACTCTCTCTCTCTCTCTCTCTCTCTATATATATATATATATATGCATATATATATATGTATATATATATATATGTCAATACATTTTTTCTTTTTAAAGTTGATTCTTTTTAGTTATACATAATACCAGCATATACCCTGACATTAACACAAAAGCATACATAGAACACAACTTGATCCAGTCCCCAGTATCCCCTCTACCCGACTCCCCTCCCTCAACTCTACCTATTCTTCAATTCATTCACAGTTGACTTTTTTTTTTCCTCTTAAATCAGTGTCCTGTGGATACATCCAATGCCAAGACCCATCATGCCACATCCATGAATGCATGTTGGAAAGTTCAGTCAGATTCATTTCACCATTCTTTCCTTTTCCCATGCCCTCTTTCTCCTCCTCAATCCCCTTCATCTACTCTTCTCATCTTTTTTCCATCTTGATGAAATTCCTTCTCCCCTTCTTCCCCCCCTCTTTCTGGTGGTTCCATTTCTAGTTTTGATATCCACACTGCTTTCCAGAACAGTTGCACTAATTTTCAGTCCTACCAACAATGGTACAAGTATACATTCCCCCTATCCTCACCAACAATTATTGTTTACTTCATAACTGTCATTCTGACTAGATGGAGATCAGAAATATCAATGTAGTTTTCATTTGCATTTCCCTAATTGTTAAAGATGTTGAACATTTTTTTTCATATATTCGTTGACCTTTTGTATTTCTTCTTTTGAGAAGTATATGTTTAATTTCTTTGCCCATTTATTGACTGAGTTATTTGATTTTTAGGTATTGAAGGTTTTTGATTTCTTTGTATATTCTAGCTATTAATGCCCTGTCTAAGGATAAGATGGCAAAGTTCTTTTCCCATTCGGTAGGTTCTCTCATTTCCTTTTAATTTGTTGATATCCCATTTTTTTAATTTTTATTTTGTTTCTTGTACTTTAGGATTCTTGTTAACAAGTCAATTCCTATGCTAACATGTTGGAGAGTTGGGCCTACAGTTTCTTTTAAGAGTTGCAGGGTTTCTGCTCGACTTCCTAGGTCTTTGATTTACTTTGAGTTGACTTTTGTGCAGGGTAAAAAATAGGGATCTCATTTCATTTTTACAAATGGATTTCCAATTTTCCAAGCAGCTATTGTTAAAAAAAAAGGCTACCTTTTCTCCAATGTAGATTGGCACATTTACCTAGGATCAGATAAGTGTATTTATGTGAGTTTGTCTCTGTGTCTTCTATTCCATTGGGCTTCATGCCTTTTTGGTGCAGTTCCGTGCTTTTTTAAATTTTTTTATTATTTATTTATTTATTTAGTTGTTGTTATTATAGCTCTGTGGTATAATTTAAGATCCAGTATTGAGATGTCTGTTGCTTTGCTTTTCCTAAGGATCACTTTGGCTATTCTGAGTCTTTATTTTTCCAAATGGATTTCATAACTTTTTTCTAGTTCTGTGAAGAATATTACTTAAATTTCAATGGGGATCTTGTTGAATCTGTATAGCACTTTTGGTAGTATGACCATTTTGAAAATTCGAATTCTGGGGCTGGGGATGTGGCTCAAGTGGTAGTGTACTCACCTGGCATGCGTGAGGCACTGGGTTCAATTTTTAACACCACATAAAGATAAAATAAATATACTGTATCCACCTAAAACTAAAAAAATAAAATATTTTAAAAAAGAGAAAAAGAAAATTCAAATTCTGCTTATGTAGGAACATGGGAGGTCTTCACATCTTCTAAAGTCTTCTTGAATTTCTTTTTTAATGTTATATAGTTTTCATTGTAGAGGACTTTCACCTCTTTTGTTAGATTGATTACTATTTTATTCTGGGGGAACTATTGGGAATAGGATAGTGTTCCTAATTTTTTTTTTTTTAGCAGATTCATCATTCAACTACAGGCATGTGATTGATTTATGAGTGCTGATATTATATCTTGCTACTTTGCTGAATTCATTTGTGAATTCTATAAATGTTCTGGTCAAGTTATTTGGTTGTTTTAAGTATAGGATCAGTCGTCAGCAAACAGATAATTTGAGCTTTTCTATTCCTACTCATATCCCTTTTCTGGCCTGATAACTCTGACTAGAGTTTCAAGGAATATGTTGAATAGGAGTGGTAAAAGGGGGTATCCTTGTCTTGTTTCTATTTTTAGAGGAAATGCTTTCTGTTTTTCTCCATTCAGGATAAGGCTGGCCCTGGGTTTGTCATATATAGCCTTTACATGTTGAGGTAAATTCCTTCTATTCCTAGTTTTTGTGTCCTAAACATAAATGGGTGCTGTCCTTTTTCTAATGCTTTTTCTGCATATATTGAGATAATTATATGGTTCTTGATCTTGGTACTATTTATGTGGTGAATTACATTTATTGATTTCTATATGTGGAACCAATCTTTGCATCCTTGGGATAATAGCTGCTTGATCATGGTGAATTGTCTTTTTAATGTGTTTTTATATGCAGTTTTCCAGTATCTTAGGAAGAATTTTTGCATTTATATTCATCAAGGATTTGGGGTCTGAAGTTTTCTTTTCTTGATATGTCTTGATCTGTTTTTAGTATCAGGGTGATACTGGTTCTGTTGAATGAGTTTGGCAGTGTTTCCTCCTTTTCTAGTTCATAAAATACTTTGAGGACAACTGGAATTATTTCTTCTTGAAAGGTCTGGTAGAACTTAGCTGAGCATTCATGCAGTCCCAGGCTTTTCTTTGTTGGAAGGCTTTTGATAGCTGCTTCAATTCCATTTCTTGATATTGATCTGTTTAAATTTTCTATTCTCATTGCTCAATTTGGGTAGATCATCTGTCTCTTTGTCTCTAGGAATCTGTCAATATCTTCAAGATTTTCTAGCTTATTGGAGTATAAATTCCAAAATAGTTTCTAATGATCCTCTAGATTTTAGTAGTGTATGTGGTTATATTTCCTTTATATCTTGAATTTTGTCAATGTGAGTGTTTTCTTCTTTCTTTGGGTTAGTTTGGCTAAGGAATCATAAATCTTGCTTACTCTTTAAAAAAATCCAACACTTAATTTTCTTGATCTTTTGTATTATTTTTTAGTCTCAATTTCATTGATTTCAGCTCTGATTTTAACTATTAACTGTCTTCTACTGATCTGGGGGTTGGTTCTTTTTCTAAGGCCTTGAAATGTAATGTTAGATTATTTGGTGTCTTTCTGGATTTTTGATGAAAGAACTCAATGTTATAAACTTCCCTCTTAGAACTGCCTTCATACTGTCCCAGAGACTTTGATGTTGTATCACTATTCTCATTAACTTCTATGATTTTTTTATTTCTCTCTTGATTTCTTTGCTATCCATTCATCACTCAAAGAGTATTATTTATCTCCAGGTGTTAGAGTGGTTTTTGTCTTTTATCCTATCATTGATTTCTAATGTCTTTCCATTATGATCTAATAGGATATAAAGTATTATTATCTCTATTTTTTGAATCTGCTAAGATTTACTCTGACCTAAAATAGGGTCTATTACAGAAAATGTTCCATGTGCTGCTGAGAAGAAAGTGAATTCAGTTGTTGATGAAAGAAATATTCTATAGATGTCTGTTAGGTCCATATTATTAATTGTATTTTTTTTATTAGTTGTTCGAAACATTACAAAGTTCTTGACATATCATATTTCATACATTTGATTCAAGCAGATTATGAACTCCTATTTTTACCCTATATACATATTGCAGATTCACACCGGTTACACATCCACTTTTTTACCTACTGCCATACTAGTGTATGTTGTATTCTGCTGCCTTTCCTATCCTCTACTATCCCCCCTCCCCTCCCCTTCCCTCCCCTCCCCTCCCCTCCCTTCCTTTCTTCTCTCCGTACCCCATCTACTGTAATTCATTTCTCTCTCTTGTTTTTTTCCCCTTTCCCCTCACTTCCTCTTATATGTAATTTTGTATAACAATGAGGGTCTCCTTCCTTTACCATGCAATTTCCCTTCTGTCTCTCTTTCCATCCCCTGTATTTTTCAGTTCCATAGAATCTTTATTTTATGTTTAATTTAAGCAGTAGTAAGGGAGGTGTGTTAAATTCACCCAGTATTATTATACTGAGGTTTATTTGATTTTTTAATAATTTTTATTTGTCTTAATTAATATTGAGAAGGGTTTGTTTTATGTATGTAGATGTACCATTGTTTGGGGTAGAACTATTTCCAATCCTTATTTCTTGTTGTTGTATGATTCCCTTAAGTAATATGTAGTGACCTTCTTTTCTCTTCTGATTAATTTTGGCTTGAAGTTTACTTTATCTGACATGAGAACAGTTACCCTGCTTGTTTACAAGTACCATTTGAACAGTGTTTTTCCCAGGCTTTCAATTTTGGTCTGTGGATGTCTATGCCTGTGAGGTCAGACTTTTGCAGACAGCATAATTGTTGGATCTTGTCTTTTAATCAAATGTTCCATATTTTAAGACTTTAGACCTTTTCTATTCAATGTTATTATAGAGAGATGTTTATTTCTTGCCATTCTGACTTATTTCTAATATATAATTTGAACTTGATTTTCCTTTGACTATTCTTCTATATTCTTCTAGTATAATTCCTCTCTATGCTGGTTTTCATGTTTTGTTTCTTGACTTCATGAAATATTTTATTGCGTATGTTTTGTAGTGCGGGCTTTCTAGTGATGAATTCTTTTAGCTTCTGTTCACCATGAAAGATTTTTATTTATCTTCAAAACTGAAGTTTAATTTTTCCGGGTATAGTATTTTGGGTTGGCATCCTTTTTTTTTTTTTTTAAAGAGCTTGATATATATCATTCCAAGCCCTCCTAGCTTTTAGGGTCTGAGTTCAGAAATCAGTTGAAATCTGAATTGGTTTACCTCTAATGTGACCAGATGTTTTTCTCTTGCAGCTTTAAAAATTCTATCCATATTCTGTATGTTAGACATTTCCATTATAACGTGTCTTCAAGTGGCTTTATTGTGATTTTGTATATTTGGAGTCCTATACACCATTTGTACTTGAATTTCCATTTAATTTTTAATATTTCAAAAGTTCTCTGTTATTATTTCATTGAAAAGATTGTGCATCTTTCCATCTCAGTGATTCTTCATCTATCCCAATGAGCTTTTATTTCAATGACTCTTAAATTTGGCCTGTTAATGTTATCTCAGGTTTCTTGAATATTCTGTTCCACTGCAGGGGACTTCCTATGGTTTGATTTGCAGCAGTCTAGGCATGAGAGGATGCTATGTTGATTTTAGGGGGTGACTAGACTGCTAACAGTTCCACAAGATGGCAGTGGACCCCCCAGCTCAGCTTTATTTTCACAATTTGGTTTGAAGTTTGATCTGTCTTAATTACCCTGCTGAGATCATCATGCTTTAAATGTTGCCTCCCTTTCTAAATGTTTTAAAGTGGGTGAGCTTATGAGATTTTCTGCCTCCCCTGTTGCCCCTTCCCTGTGTCCCCCACTCTGGTTCAGGTTTGGGGTTAGGGAACTCTGTTTATTTTCTGCTCTGGTAACTGATATTCAAGTCTCTCCAGGTCTCAGACTTTGTAATACTGAGCCACCTATTCTGCTTTTCTATCATTTTATGTGCTGTGAATAGAATGGGAATCACTGTCTAGCTCCCTTCTGCCATCTTCCAAATCCATGATTTAAAATAAACTTTTTCTATGAAGCTATACCCATCATTAGAATGAATATCAACACTGAAATACAATATATTGTACTCACATTGTACTATGGTTAAGTAAAAATATTATTAAAGAAAAAGGGTATACTGAGACCAACTTGGGTACAAAACTTACATGAAGTTGAAATGGTCTTAAAATAAATCAGAGTTCCTGGATATAGAAAGCACTATGTGCAGAAAAGTACAGACACACCAGATAGTGTGCTACTTATGGCTACAACTTTGATTGGTCTCACCAACCATTTGAATGCTCTCATTTTTAAATTTATTTATTTATTTATAGTAGTTGCATTTTTACATATGGTACAGACATGGAGCACAATTTCTCATTCTTCTGGCTGAGGTTCATAGTCACTCCAGCATTATAATCATACATGTATATGGGGCAATAATGTCTGTCTCATTTATAGAAAAAGCTTTCTGTATTCCCTTCTCACTGCTGATGACCTGTAAAGAGTTTCATATGGTTTGTATATGGGTTATTCCCCAAACATTTTGCAGGGTTCATGTGTTAAGAGCCTCCTCCTTGGTGTGACGAGGAGGTACTGTGGAACCTTTAAGAGGTGCCGGTTAGTCAGAGGTAATTAGGTCAATGAATGTGCTGCTCTCAGAAGAATTGATGCAGTTCTCATGGGACCCTTATTAGTTTTACAATTTTAGGAAGGAAAAGTTTATTTTAGGCTCATGGGTTCAAGGGGTTGTAGTAAAAAATAAGCCTGGCCCCTCCCAAGTCCCTGATTTCCTGTCTCACCATGTTACTTCTCCTTGTAGCACATGCTCCCACCATGATGTGATCCACTAGAATATGATGCAGTGTATGGGTGTGTGCGCACACATAGGGCAGGGGTGGGGGCTGAAAGCATCTCTAGAACCAGCATCACACTGTTTGCACGTTCCAAAAATTGAGCTACATAAAACTTTTTCCTTTATACTTTATTCAGCCTCATGTCTTTCATTGTGGCAACAGAAAATGGATTCGTAACAGATACCAGGATATTTTTACAAACTCATTCAAATGATTTCCTTATATTTGAAAGAACCCCAATAACATAAGGGTACATTCAAGTTAGTGTTATCCTTATCCTTTCTTCTGCTGATCCACATGTCCCCAGTGGGAGTCCCCAGCTGCATTTCCACTCCACAGCTCCAGAACAAGTAACAGTTGAGTGCCCTAAACATAATGTATTAACACGGTGCCAACATGGAAGACATGGCTGTGAAGTTAGCATCAACAATTGTAGGATGCTCTGCTGCACAGGGCTAGAGCTCCTTTGACAGCTGTGTTTTACCACAGCAGATATAAATCTTCTATGACATCAACTGAGAAACAAAACCAATGCTGACAGAGAATATATGACAACCAAAGGATGTTTTTCCTTCATAACTGACAGTAGGGCATTATTCATTTTGAAAACCACCTCCATTTGATCGAAACTCTCAAATCTTTTTAAAAAATGCTTGCCAAATAAATATTATATGACAATACAAACATCCATGCCAAAAATCTCAGGCAAGACTCAGGAGACAAAAGCACATTCCACTTTGTAAAATAATGCTATTTGATGTTGTCAAGAGCACTCAATCCTCCATCACAAGGGCGCACCCCTCTCCCCTGAAATTCCCTGGATTTAAAAATAGAATTCCAAAAGGAAAGATTTAAGGAAAGGAGAAAAAAAATAACAGGAGTATAGAAATATGAGTAAGCACACAAGCAAAGGCCAAAAGAAAAGAAAGCAAGTAAATGGAGAGGAGTAAAATCAGAAGAATGAGACTGAATGTTCCTATGTACGTTACCTCACTACATTAAAAAATAATCCTTGAGATAGGTACTACTGTCCTTATTTTACCAGGAAGAAAACGGACTCAATGCGATTTAAGTAACTCGCCACGACACACAGGTAATCTGTGTCATTGTTTGGATTTGTACTCCAGCAAGCCTCATCATTTCCCATAAAACCATGCACCATAATCATCCTGAAATGAATGTTTTCAAACTCTAAAATTCTGAATTCTTGAACCATTCTATTACTCTGTGATCTCACTTATATGTGGAAACTAAAGAAATCAAACTCACAGCAGCAGAGGGCACAATAGCTGCCAGACACTGGGGGATGTGGGAAAAGGAGAAACAAACAAAGGGTACAGAATTTTAGATCTAAGATGAGCAAGCTCTGGAGAACCGATTGCCCTGAAAATTCTGGCAAAAGCTTTGCAGGAGCTGACCCACTGTCTCTTCACAGCAATACATAAGGCTTCATTGCTGCTGTGTCCCCAGATGACATTGGTGCCTCACTGATTCCACAGGGCTGATATGATCAGGGCAAAGGTCTGCATAGCAGGATGGAAAGGGCCTCAGGCCTCTACTAGCCGGATGGACTGTGCCATGAGTCAAATGTAAGGGTAGTAACAGCTGAGAGTAAAAACATTTCTTCTGAATGTACAGGTGTTTTAGTCAGCTTTTTCACTTCTGAAAAAAAAATTTAGGAAGGAAAAGTTTATTTTAGGTTCATGGTTTCAGAGGTCTCAGTTCATGGACAGCAGGCTCCATTCCTTAAGGCTCAAAGTGAGGCAGAATACCATGAAAGAAGAAGGTGATGGTGGGAAGCAGCTTATATGACCAGGAAGCAGAGAGAGAATCCTCCTCCCCAGATACAAAATATATATCCCAAAGGCATGCCCTCAATGACATACCTCCTCCAGCCACACCCTACCTGCCTATAGTTACCACTCAGTTAATAACATCAGGGGATTAATTTGCTCATTGGGTTAAAGCCCTCATAACCCAGTCATTTTGCCCCTGAGCCTTCTTACAAATTATCTTTTGGGGTATACTTCACATTCAAACCATAACAATAGGTTAAGAAGTTTGCATGTGATACTTGACATCAGTAAAGTATCCTGACCTCAGGATTCAGTTCTGGCTCCAAAACATGGCAGGTCCTAAAAAAGCAGTCTTCAAAACTCATGCACTTTCTCAAGTAATTCTGGAAAACTATTTGACATTTTTACACATTCTTAAGTGGGCATGTAGAAATTTTTAGCAGAAATTTAGTAAGATGCAAATAGTATAATTTCTGGTGCATTATTAACACTGATATTTATCATGATGCCACTCTTAAGTAGATTCAATGCTATATAACTATTGTAACAGTATGATCCCTCACCATCCTGAAAAAGTATCGGAACAATCTATTATAACAAAAATTTGCATTATTCCTTTTTTCCTTAAACTTTTATTTTAATTCCACTCTCCAAGGAACTTTTATCTGTCAACACATTTTATTGATTACTTTTATGATAATCATCTACACCAAATTTATATATAAAGAATTTTCTCTGATTTTAAGAATCTAGAACTAAAATTACTGAATTTAATTTTTATTTGAATTACTTGTAGACTCAAGTGATCCAAAATAAATATATCACAAATAAACATTTATAATTAATACAAAAAGTAAATGAGTTTTTTAGATATTCATCTCAGTGAAATGGATAGTTCTGTTTTCTAATTAGTTCATATACCCACAGGTGTCTTATATTTAATTATAGACTGAGGCAGAGTTTGGAATCAATTTTAATCCATATTTTTGTTTTTCAGTTGTTAATCTCTAAGAAAATAAGTATTGGGGAGCATTATGAAAAAAAACTATCAATTTCTTTCTATCCTCTGTAAGTGTCCCCAAGCCATACAATGACCAATAAGAAAAAACTATTTTTTAATTGGTTAATAGTTGAAGACTTGAATAAATCCTTCACCAACTTTGCTGAAAGCAAAGCAGTAGGTCGATAAGATGATTAGTGGAACCAGAAGCAAATTTCAATTCCTCTATAGCTAGAATTGAAGCAGAAAGAGAACAGCTGATTAGAGAGGTGTATAACAGAGGGAATGCACTAAGACACAATACTGGATAGTCAGTGACTTGGAAGGACTCAGAAATTCCAGTTACCGAACAGAAAACAGAAAGGAATTCGTTAATCCCAAATCTTGACCAAGGCAGGTCAGTATGGAGGGGTTACAAAGCAAAAGAGGGAGAGGCAAAACTGAGAAGCTTAATTTGAAAACAATGCTAGAAAAGAAAGTAAAACTGAGTTAAACCAGGAAAGAAGTTGGAAAAACACTAGGGAAACAAGAATTGCACAGTTGATCTCAAATTGCTGGCAGAAAACTGTGGTGGTCAAGCATTTTGCAGAGACCATGCCTAAGCCTGATCTGCTGGAAGGAATTAAATCTGCATAGCTTTACCCCAGCTAGAAATAACAGCAAATATTATCATAGGTAACACCTCTGAAATGAGTAACCAGTGTGGTGGGATCCCAGCTAACTGCAGGTTGCCTAGCCTCCTACACTTACTGCTGACAAGCAGAATGGAATAGAGCAGACAGAGAACAAGTTATCTCAGAGAACAAGTTATCTTGCAGCCCATGGGAAGCAGCAAGTGCCTCAGTTGCCGCAGATGCAGCTACAGGAGTCCCAGATGCTGGCTGCAACCATGTATGCCCCAGAAGCATCCTGCAGAAGTACATCACTAAAGGGTAGTCTCTACTGAGCATACCCAGCAGCACCAAACAATGTGTGTGTCTTGGCTGCCAGCTGAAGCCCATATGCTTCACCATGTGTATGCCTAAGATGCAGACCACCAAATGTACTCTGGCTGGGTCATGCCAACTGAGCCTCTACCCTGGGCTGCCCAGTGCCCCTGCTGCTAGGCTGCTGCCTTCTGCCATGGGCTGCAATGCCCTATGTACCCTGATATCTACAAGAGTGAGCACACACACCTGTTTGGACAGCTGGAGCAGATCTGACTGGTAGGATACAGAAAATTAGGGAATGTTTCCTCTGATCCCCCATAGACCTATTAGGATCCAAAGGATGGAGAAAGCCTCTTAGATTCATGGCAGAGGTGAGCAGAATGAGGTTTGCAAGGATAGATTCCATGACACAAGCTCTTTGCAGTTTTGGAAAACAATGATAACAAAAACAACAAAAGCTAAATCAGATGGAGGGACAAACTTAATATATAGCTCTCCAACCCAACAGAATTTTGGCTGGTATGGCTGCAATCTCTATGTTCAGAAAAACATAAAGGTCAACCTGAGGTGCTGTGAACATTTATCTAACCTCCCCAAACCTGATAGAATCCAAGTTGGGAAGGCCCAATAAGAAATCCTTCTGTCTCAAACAGCCTAGAAAGAAATAATTTAAGATTCTTTAATGCTAGTTTTTTAATATTATCTTCTGTATTGATTTGATAGAATCTCCTTAATATAATTTTATATATTTATTTTAATGTTTTAATGAATTAATTGGACTTAACCTTTTCCTCCTTGTTCATTTTTATACTCTTGCCTCTCTCTTCTTGAATTATATTCTTCTACCCCTATCACATTTTCTTTCCTTTTCATCCCCTTTATAGTTGAAGAGAAGTTTTACTTCAATACCTAATCATTCAGCTGATTCTAATTTCCACTTTTGGATTAAAGGGGTTGTGAGAACATTTTCAATAAACTTTGAAGGTTATTAGTTTATAGTTTTGCTCTAAAATGGTCACAGTTACTAGTGATTATTATCTCTTCTCAAAGCTATGCTTGGGACTGATTATAGATCCATGATTATGTTGAGTGATTTTTTAGATGTATCCCCTGCTTGGAGCACATAAGTAAAGGAAAAGCAATTCCATATAAAATCCTTTATATAACAGTGGAAGAGATATCCATTATATAAAATGCAAAAATATTAATAGATAAATACAGGAAACATGAGAGAACTAGGTAACAAGATGCTTCTAATAGTTCATAACACTCTGACAACCGATTCTGTAGACAATGAAATGGAAGAAATGCCACAGAAAGAATTCAGAATTTATTGTTAAAATTATCAATGAACTAAAAGAAGATCTAAGGAATGAACAAAGGGATAAATGCAGGAAATAAAAGAACATTTCAATAAAGAAAGAGAAACTCTTAAAAGGACAAAACAGAAGTCCTATTGGTAAAGAGAACAATCCAACAAGAAGAAATAATGACTGCACGTATTTATCTCCCACAAGTTTGTGCACCTAATTTCATAAAACAAACACTACTACACATAAAGGGTCAGATAGAACCCAATACATTAATAATGGGTAATTTCAATACAACCCTGTCAGAAATAGTCATGTCATCCATATATAAAATCAACAAAGATATTATATAGTTAAAACTTACTATAGACAAATGAACTTAACAGATCTATAGAATATATGATCCAATGACAACTGAATATACTTTTCAGCAGCCCACAGAACTTTCTCCCAGATCACATTATAAGTCATAAAGAAGTCTTAGCAATTGTAAAAATTCTGAAATAACTCCTTTCATTTATTTTCTGATCATAGTGAAGTGAAATAAGAAATCAACAACAAGAAAAACTACACAACACCTGGATGATGAGTGGGTCAGTGAAGAAACCAGAAAAATAATTTACAAATTCTTAAGAGTTATAATGAGAATTGAAATATAACCTACAAGGACCCGTGGAGCACAATAAGGCTGCTTAAGTAGAAAGTTTATAGCAATGAGTAGCTACATTAAAAAATCAGAATTATCTCAAATAACTTAATGATACACCTTAAGGTCTTAGAAAAACAAGTACAAATAAATCCCAAAACCCATAATAAAGATTAAAGTCAAAATAAATAGAGAATAAAAAAATACAAAGGATCAATAAAGCAACAATTCAATTCTATAAAAAGATAAACAAGACTGATAAACCATTAGCCAAATTAACTAAAAGAATGGGAGAAAAGATTAAAATTAATAAAATTACAGGTGAAAAGGGGGCATCATAACACATACCACTAAAATCCAAAAGGATCACTAGGGACTATTTTGAAAATCTATAGTACAGCAAATGGGATGAATTTCTAGCCATACTCAACCATCCAAAACTGAACCAAGAGAATACAGAAAACCTAGAAAGACAAATAGCATGTATGAAATTGAGGCAGCAATAAAAACAAAACAAAACAAACAAAAAACAAAAAAAAAAGAACAAAAACTACAACACCAACAACAAAAACAACAAAATATTTCCCAAGAAAGAAGAGCCCTGGGCCAGGTGAATTCACAGCTGAATTTTACCAGATCTTTGAACAGAAAAGAACACAAATAGTCCTCCAATTATTCAATGAAATAGAATGGGAGGAAACACTTCCAAACTTGTCCTATAAAGCCAGAATCACACTAATATCAAGCGCACTCGCGTACACACACACACACACACACACACACTCTGAACCTACTAAGAAAGAAATCAGGAAAACAACTCCATTTACAATAGCCTGAAATATGTCTAGAAATAAATTTAACCGAAGAGCTTAAATTATAGAACATTGAAAAAAGAAAGATGAAAATTACAGAACACTGGAAAAAGAAAGAAGAAGATGGAAAATGGAAAGACCTCCCATGTTTATGGACAGGCAGAATTAATATTGTCAGAATGGTGATATTACCAAAGATTTAATGCAATCTCCAGCAAGACACATTGAATTTCTTTAGAGCATTGAAAATAGCCCTAAGTCGTATACGAAAGAATAAAAGACTAGGAATTGCCAAACCAATTCTGAGTGATAGAAGAAATTCTACAGTCATCACAGTATCTGATTATAAATTACACTACAGAGTGACAGTAACAAAAATTGCATGGTACTGGTGTAAAGACACATAGACAAGTGGAATAGAACAGAGACACATAGACAAACTCATACAGATACAGTCATCTTATTCATTCTCCCCCCATTTCTTATTGATTCTTTTTAGTTATACACATCAATAGGATTCATTTTGACATAATTATAAAACCAGGGAATATAATTTGTTCTAATTTAGTCCCTAGTACTTCACCATGCCCTCGTCCCTCCCCCGTTCCTTTCCCTCTACTATACTGATTTTTCTTCTGTTTTATTACAGTTTCATTTTTAAAAATCAGTGTCTTTGTGGATATTTACAAAGTTACCAAAAACATATGTTGGACAACAAATGGTGATGGGAAAACTGGATATCCGTTTGTGGAAGAATGAAACTAAATCTGTATTGCACTGCAAAAAGTCGACTCAAAACAGATCAAAGACCTAGGAATTATACCAGAAATTTGGCTACTGCTAGAATATAACGTAGTATCAATACTCTAACATGTAGACATAGGCATTGAACTCCTCAGTAGGATACCTGTAGCTAAGGAAATAATACTAAGAATCTATAAATGGGATTGCATCAAATTAAAAAGCTTCTACAGAGCAAAGGAATCAAAAATAGAATAGAGAGCCTATAGAACAGGAGAATACCTTTGTCAGCTACTCTCCTGACAGAGTATTACATACAGAATATATAAAGAAAAGCAAAAAGCAAAAAGTCTAATCCAATCAATAAATGGACAAATGAACTAAACAGATATTTCTCCATAGAAAAACAAATTGATAACAATTATATGAAAAAATGCTTGACATCTTTATACATTGGGAAAATGTAAATCAAAACCACATTGAGATGTCATCTCCTTATAGTGATTGATTTCATTTCTCTTCAATCAGTGTGGAAATAATGAAGCACACAAATAATAAATGTTAACAAGGATGCAAGGAAAGAATTAACCCTTATGCACTGCTGGTGAAAATGGAAATCAGTGTGGAGTTTCCATAAAAGACTAGGAATGGAACCACCATATGATTCAGCTATGCCACTCCTGGGTGTTTACCACAAAGAATTAAAGTTAACATATTATACAGATACAGGCATACCCATATTTATAGCAGCACGACTCACAATATTCAAGTCATGGAACCAGCTTACCTGTCCTCCAACTAATGAATGAATAAGGAAAATATTGTGTGTATGTATGTGTGTGTATATACAGATACACACACACATAGACCCCCACACACAAAATGGGGTTTTATTCAGCCATAAAGAAGAATAAAATTATGTCATTGGCAAGAAAAATGGATGGAACTGAAGAATATCATATTAAGTAAAACAAGCCAGAACTTAAGGAAAAAAGAAAGAAAGAAAATGGAAAGGAGACAAATAAAATAGAGAAAAGGGTTGGAGGAGAGAAGAGGGTAAATTTGGGGGGAGGCACTTAGGAATGTACTTGGGAATGTAATTGATCAATCAATGTGTTAGATGCAGGAATTAATATGCCAAAGGAAACCCACTGTTCCTATATAATTGTTATGCATCAATAAAAACTATCTAAAAAGCCAAGTAGTGTCTGTCAACAGATGACTAGAGAAAGACAACATGGCAAATCTACACAATGGAATTTTACTCAGCCATGAAGAAATTACGTCATTTGCTGGTAAATGGATGGAGACAGAGAACATTATACTAAGTGAAATAAGTCAGACTCAGAAAGTCAAAGGTAGAATGTTTTCTTTCACATGAGGAAGCCAGAGAGTTTAAAAAAAGGTGGGGGGCGGGGGGATATCATCAAAATAGAAGGGAATCAATAGAGAAATGGGGATTGAAAGGGAGGTAGGAGAGGAGGGCAAGGGGAGGCACTGGGGAACAAAATGAACTAAATCATGCTTTATTCATGTGTGAATATATCACAATGAATTTCACTTTTATGTATAATTACAATGCACTAATTTGTTTTTTTTTTTTAAAAAGGAGGGAGACAACTAGGGTAGAAGAGTAGGATTGGAGGAGTGAAGAGGGCAGCTTCTGGAGAATGAGACTGATCAAATAAAGTTATGTACATGCATGAATATAGCACAATGAATACCATTAGCACATATAATAGACCAAAAATCATAAAAAGTAAAAGTATTAGAAGCTAATTTGTAAAGAAAAATTATTATATCATCTTTATATCATCTGTCATTAACTTTCTCAAAATTAACAATAATGTTTTTCCTTTTGAATTGCTCTTAAGGGTTTTCCACACTGGGACAAGGTACCATAGGAAAGTCTGGGTGAGAAATATACCTTTTTTTTTTTTAAGTGGAAGTAGGGTCACTTTGAAAAGGAGACTGAGGAACAGAAGGCCATGTCTTTTACAAAAGACCTTTTGGTAATGATACCTAAGTAACAAGAGAAGTCATGTGAGTTCTCTTAAAAGGACACTTGTGCCTATGTAGCCCATGGGAAGATGTCTTATTTATCCAGGGGGTCTCACATATCAATTTAACAAACACCGGCCTAGCCAGAACAGCTCATGTCCAGATGTGTTTGTAAGAACTCCAGACTAAAGTGAGCACATCCAAGAAACAGAACTAACTGCATTTTTAAAGGTAACACGTTTTCCATGGAATTTCTAGGGAAAATGGAGCTTGCAATGGGGAGAAGACCATACCACTCCCCCCCCCCCCGCTACACACACACACACACACAAACACACATGCTGTGTTACCATAAATGGTAGATACAGCACTTTAACTAGATTACTAAGCAGCTATACAGTCACATGACTGGCTAGTGCTCATGGGAAAACAGGAGATACCATATACAGACCTTGTCTTCAAGGAGCTTACAGGTTATGGGCCATCTCCTAAGGAAATGAAATGCAAGCAGGAAGAGGATATGTGGGTTATATTATTAAAGCAGTAACTCAGAGGGAGAGCAAAGAGGACAGCCACAGGGTGCATCATTCTGTGAGGGAAGGTGTATTATCAGAAGTGCTTGGATGTGGAGTGAGGGATTTATTCTAAGAACTGCAGCAGAGAAGATTTTTATGTGTGCATTTACCATAACAGACAGCAATGGCTAATGATAAGGACGATATACAAAGACATTTTCTCCTTCTCTTCTTCCAAACCAGACCTATAGAAACCAGCATGAATGAGCAGGCAAAACAAAATCGGTGAGGAAAATGAACTCAGCACTGTTTCCCCACCACAGGTTTTTGGGTGGGCTGGAGGGGCAAGATAAATCTTAGAAATGTGTAAGTTCCATTGAAGCTAGCCTGAAACTGTTAATACCTACACATATTATTTAATACTTCAAAGTGACAAAAAAAGCTTGGTGTCTGTTAAGATGTCTTCAAGCGGGGTTGGAAATGAAATCCTGAGGTCCTAGAAGATAGTGCAAGGATAAAAAAGAAGTTTGCTACTTATGCCCTGCCAAACTCAATAACTGGCTCAGTAACTGGTTACATAAATCAAATGAAGCAATAACAACTATAAGAGACTGATCTTAACAAAAAAAAAGTCACATAGTATAAGGATAAGTTATGGGCAAGCTGTAAATCCACCACAAGAATGATAGTAATCATAATTATTTAAATGTCTTTCCAAACTGCCTCACTGCTGTTTCTCATTGGAGCCGAGGAGTACTTTCAGACAGCATCTGGAACCTTAATCCACCATATTTTTGTGTTTAATTATGAGGATCCACAGATTAGAACTTTCTTAACTCATGAATAAATTCTCAATGAATTTCTGTGTTGGGCCAATGTTTGTCTCTTCAGGCTTCATTTTATTCTGCACCACCAGTATCAGTCTTAGAGACATGTTACTTCTAGTGAATTTAATAAGGGGAAGCAATCTGTCATAATTTTAAAGACGGAAATGAGAAAAGGCAAAACTTGGGTGCAGTCTGAGTGTCACTTTACTTCATTAAAAACAGACACACATTTTGGTGTATCATGTAAAAATTTATTCTATCTCTAATCTATAAATATAGTTGACCAAAGAATCATACTTCAAAAATAATTCTGATGTTAATAAATTAAAGTGAAAACTAATATGCTTTTTAGAAGCATCATTAGCTTCTTTCAGTTACATGTAGAATGTACTTAACCTCTTTCAAACACTTGTTTCAGTATCTTGTCATTCTGATAAGTTTTCCATTTGTAGCCGCAACATTCTTTCAATAGTCAGGTAGATGATTACAATTCTGGCTAAGAATTTAAAGTTTCCAGAAATATGTACTGGAGACTGTATTTTCCATCATTTTCATGAGGTATAAGAATATTCTGTATTCGTATCCATAAATATACTTCTCTAATGATGCAACTCATCAGTTTTTCTTGCCTTTTTATCTTAATGGTTTCAGAGAGAGGAAAGCAGATCCAATAAACTTCTAATAAAACAGCTCTATGGGACAAAGAAGAGACATGGATGTGGCACAAAAACTGTGTTGCTTGCTGGTGGTTGTTTGGTTGTTGTTGTTTTTTTTAAACAAATAAATGCAACCGATATTTAAGTTATCGTTCTGTCGGTATACTTTATTTTTATTATTGTGGTATTCTGTTGTACAGTGAAATATTTGAAAAGGTTAGATCTCATTCTGCATGTTCTTCTTTGTATTTAATAATCAAATTCCTTGCCTTTATTTCCCTAGTATCAAGGTCTACGTAGAACCTGCATAAGGCCTTATTAACTAGAGGTATGCAACATGTGTTCACCATGGGAAAGGAATGAGCCATAAAAATCAGTACATGTCAGGGAGTTCAAAACTGTGACAAAATCATAACAAATTTCCCCTTCCCCACTATTGGTTCCTCTTATATTCTCCATTTCCTTTTAGTGGTATCATTAAGGGTACCAGCTAAAGCTGAAATTAATGAAATGTCCGGCAATGAGCAAATGCAATTAAAGGGTGGCAACAGCACTTCTGTACCTCATTCACAGAGAATGGAAATTCCTTGGTTCACTGACACTATAAAATGACAACTTAAAAATCCATGAATAATATAGTTTTATCCATAACTGAAAAATACAATCTATCTGCATTCCTTCTCGTATATTAAAAAAAGTAAAAAATGAAAATTAAACCTTTCCAAATTAAATTGCTTTACCACCACTCTTCATAAGTCAAACTTGTCCATCAACCCCAGTTTTACTGGATCCCAGGTCCTACATTCTAAGTTATTCACCAGCTTCACATGCAGTTTCCACTTAATTGCTGGCAGGAAATCTGAACTACAGGAATGAAAGGCAATGGTTAGAAATCTTGATTAAGTTTATTGGAAATATGGACTAAATAAGGCACTTTAATTAGTATCAGACAGAAGGACGAATTGATCTCCAACAAAGCACAAACTGTTGAAGCAATAAAATTTAGGAAACGTGTCTGAAGCATAATTCCTGATGATGATGAATCTCTTTCCTGCTGTGCAAGATGATTTAGGGATGAAAATACCCACACTACTGAGAAGCTGCAGTTGGTCAGCAGTCAGGACATAACATTTCTAAGGTAAAATCGCCCCTGGGAAACAACTATCAATGCAAATCTTGTAATTCATTTTAAAAGTTGACTCTGTTCATGGAAAAACACAAAAGCTATTTTTGTCTAATTTCCTTATGGAAAGAGTAATCAAAAAAAGACTACTGGGGCCTTGCTGTAATATTTTCTTTCTTGATAGCCAAGTATTTTAATACATTTACATTGTTTATGTAACATATCCCCTATTATCAGAATCTCTTTATGAATACATTATAAGTATTGTAAAAATTTAATGAAGAACAGTCTATAAAAACTTTCATTATTTTTGAAAAATCAGTGTCAAAGTAGCTACTCAGATAAAAGCCAATTTATTTAATTGCACAAATATTTAAGTATAAATTAAATACAAGATTTTGTAGCAATTATGCTAAGCAAAAAAAAATAAGCCACATACAGGCTAAATATTGAATGACTCCATGTTTATAAAATATCCAGGAAAAGTACAATTATAGAGCTCAAAACTGGATGAGTGGTTTTCTGAAACTGTGAGTGGGTGCAGGAATAGACTGCCAATGGGCATGACAAATCTTCAAATTGTGTCTTAAACCCGAATTTGTGATGAGAGTTGCACAAGTGGAAGGTTTTATTTTATTTAACTTGCAAGGGATGAATTTTGTTAGATATATATTATATCTAAATAAAATGATTTTAAAAGATTCTGTAGAATGAAATATGGTTTCATTCTACACCATGTTTCTTAGAGCTATTCCACTTCCTCAAAGTCTAATAGACAAGTAGGGTACATTTGATCAACTAATGTAAGTGCCACTGAAGAGCTTCACAAGTACACTAGTATGCTTCCAGGGGTGACAAGGCCTCAACTCCCTCCTTCACTGGGGTGCTATGGTGAGACTTGGAGCATCATTTCCTTCAGCTAAGAAGCTTCTTCCATTGATTTCCTTGACTATATACATAGCATGCTTTGCTGATCAAAGGCTCCTTGCTGAATGAAAATGAAGTAGACTATCAACACATATGGGGGAGCTAAGGCAGAGCAGAGAAGGACTTTTATAGACATTTATAGCTGTAATTACAACTTAAGAAAGAAGAGAGCAAATGAAAAGCCAAACTTTCCACCTGAAGGCAGTGTAAACAAAATAAATAAATGAATAAATAAACTAGACCTAAAGGAAAAGAAGGATGTGAATAATGTAAAGTGAAAATTATTTAAAAAGAGAATGCGGACATGAGAACCAATGAAATGAATGTTTACAAAATATCAAGAAAAATGAGCAAAACTTTAGCTTGATTGAGAAAAAAGAAAAAAAAATAAACCATGCTCAGAAATTAAAGAAAGAATATTATGGCCAACTTAAAAACAAACAGAAAGGTTATAAATAAATACTGTAAAGAACTTTATGGCAATAAATGAGCTAACCTAGGTAAATCGACAAATTCCAAGAAAGATGTAAAATACTGTAACTAACTGAAGAAGAAAGAAGACCTGAAAAATCTGTAACAGATAAAAAGACTTAATTAGTAATCAGAGAATTATTCTCAAAGAAAAGCTCATGCCCAGATAAAGTCACTGGTGAAGTCTATGAAACATTGAAAAAAAGAGTAGAAATTCTTCATATTCTTCCAAAACCTAAATAGAAAAAGAGGAGGGACTATATCCAAACTCATTCAACAAGGTCACTAGTATCCTGATACAAAATAATAAATTTTTTTAGATATATATTATATCTAAATAGGATAATATGAACAATATCTCTTATGACCACAGAAGCAAAAATCCTAAACAAAGTTCCAGAAAACCAAATGCAGTAATGAAAATAATCATACGTTATAGCCAAGTAGAAATTATGCAAGGGATACAAAGTTGTTTTAATAACTGAAAATCATCTAGTGTTACATACCATACTGTTAGAATAAAAACCAAAAATCATATGATTATCTTAACAGATGCAGAAAAAGCATTTGACAAAATCATACACCCTTCATGATTGAAAGCATTCAACAAACCTGGAAGAGAAACTAAATTCCTCAGAATGATAAGGGTTTCTCTGAAAAACCTACAGCTAGCATCATACTTAATTCTAAAAAATTATAGCCTTCCTTCCTATGATCCAGAAGAAGACATGGATGTCTTTCCTTTCTACATTTAACTGATTTTGCACTAGAGGACAATTAGGCAAGAAAATGAAATAACAAGCATCCATACTGTACAGAAGAAATGAAATAATCTCTATATTCAGATGACATCCTCTTGTATATAAAAAGGCCTGAAAAAATCCACTAAAGTTAAAATTAATAAACAAGCACAGCAAGACAACAGCATGCAATATCAATATATGAGCATCAATTGTACTTCTATGTGTTTGTAATGAATGATACAAAAATGAAATTAAGGAAACAATTCCAATTTTAAAAATTTAATAAATTTTTAAATAAATTTATTTATTTATAAATTTAAATAAATTTAAAAAGATTAAACTAGAAATACACATAACAAAAGAAATACAAAATTTATAATTTAAAAATTATAAAACACTGTTAAAAAAATTCATTGTCTAAATGCATGGATAGACACCCATGCTCATGAGTCAAAGACTTATTACTAAGATGGCAATAGTGTCCAAACTGTCCTATAGATTCAGTGCAATTTGTATCAGAATCTCAGCTGGGAAGCTTTGCAGACTCTTTGCAAAAATTGATACACTGATCCTAGAATTTATATGAAATTTCACAACAGACAAAAACATCTAGAAAAAGAACATAATGAAATGATTTGTGCTCCTGATTTCCAAACTTACTATAAAGCAATAGTATTCAAAACAGTGTGGTAACGGCATAAAAGTAGACATATAAATCAACAGAATAACATTCAGAGTCCAGAATAAATTCATGTATCACTAGTCAATTGATTTTCAAAAGGGGTAAAATAAAATTTAATGAGAAAAGAAAAGTTTATTCAACAAATGTTTCTGAGACAATTGAATAGTCACATGCAAAAGAAATAAGTTGGACCTTTATATTACATGCACTATGCACAAAAACAAACTTAAAATGGGTCAGTTGCCTAAATGTAAGGGTCAAAATTATAAAAATCTTAGGAAAAAGTCTAGAATCTAGAATATATAAGCACTCTTAGAACTTGACAACCAGAAGACAAGCAGCTTAATTTAAATAAGTGTCAAAGGACTTGAATAGACATTTCTCCAAAGACCATATACAAATGACTAATAAAGCACATGAAAAGACATTCTATATCATTAGTTATTAAACAAAATGAAAATAACACAAATACCATTTTACATCTACTAGCAAGGGTATAACAGAGAGGGAAGAAGGGAGTGGGAAGGAGAGAGAGACAGAAGTACTGCCGAAAATGTAGAGAAACTAAAACCCTAATACACTGCTGGCAAGAATGTAAATCATGTCACCATTGTGAAAAACAATTTGGCAGTTCCTCAAAAACATAGAATTGAACATAGAATCACCATATGTCCCGGCAATTCTGCATCCAGGTATGTAAACCAAATATTAAAAATGAGGACTTCGTTACTTGAATATCCATGTTAATTATAGCATTTTTTCACAGTAGCCAAAATGTAGAAATGGTCCAAGCATCCATCATCCAAAATGAACGGATAAGCAAGGTGTGAGTTATCAAAATGCCTGAAGTCCCTATACCTGCTTCAACAGGTACACTATGCTACATGAAAGAAGCCAGTCAGCTCACACATTAAAAAGTGATGAGCCAGAGATGATCTATTTCTTACTGGGTCATCTAAAGGGAAGTTGTGTATACTCAGGAATTGGTTTTTCAGTTGAGCTTCTTAATGTCACAGATCCAGCTCTGCGAAGAAGGGAGGAGACTGGAGGCAGAGGAGGAGCAAGTGCTATGACAGGGAGGGGCTGGCAGGTGTTTGAGGGGTTGTATGAAATCCAGGGCACACCAAGGGCAGTGGACCATGGGAACAGAGGGAGAAGAAAGGTGCCAGAGGTAATAAGAGACAGAGGCAGACATGTAGGGCTTTGTATGGCAGGGTAAAAAGTGTCAACCTGCTTCTTCTCAACACCATAATGCTCTGTGCACATCTCTCCTGCTATGCTCTATTCTGCTAGAGTGCCCTCTCTAAAGAAATGCACATTTCTGGTTCATTGGTTCATTCTTCATCTTCAGTGACTAACCAATGCTAGTCAGGACCTCAGCAAAGGATTTCTGGAAACACAGGCTACATACTAATGTTAAGAAAAGAGAAAACCCTTTCCGAAAACGTAAGCTACTTTAAATAAAGATCAAATGGAAGAAAAGCAATGTTTTCGAAAGGCAATGTTCAAAGGAGGGACAAGCTAGGGTCAACTGAATCCCTCAAGCTATACTGGTTATTTCTCACAGAGACTACAGTGTTTCCCAAGTTTGAATCCGTTGAAGAGAACATCTTCCATATTTAATTAAACTCATGCCCAGAATTTGAAACATTAAACTGTCAGCAAAAACAGCTTTATTGTCTCTGATTATTGTATAGCAGTCATTAATTAGTTCTCTAACTCAAGTTTACTCACAGAAATATTCTAAGTCATTGTGCAGCACTCCAGTATCAGAATCTACCTTTATCTCACCACAAAACCATTAACATAAAAAGAGTGAAGTTATAGAGTGCAATCCCAGTAATTCAAACAGGATTATGCACTACCTTTTAAGGAACACGTGGCAACACTCATGCTTTCTTTATAAATGACTTACAAACATTTTACTGCATAATGATTAGCTTCACACCTGCATGTTGAACTCTGTTTGTACTACACAGGGATTCTGCCACAGTCCTAATTAGAGCATCATTATCCAGAAAAGCGCACAGCAATTTCTAACACAGGTGAGACAAAGCTAGTCAAATAGCAGTTTCGAAGTGAAATACCCTACAGTTTTGCAGATAAATAAAGCATGTTTCTTTGGAAGCAAAAACATTTTTTTTTGACTAGCTTACTGTGGCCTTGAGGCTTCTGCCTGGTCTGTCTGCAGTTTTTCTCCTCCTTCCACCTCCATTGTGCAGTAAACAATTCGATTTGGAGCAACTGATTTCAAACCTTGCACTTCCATTATGACAATCTAAAGAAAAAAATGATTTTAAAATAATATGTCAAGTTGATAGTATTCAGCAACTCACAAAAAAATAGCAACATAAACTGCAATTACGAAGAAAGACCCATTGAAAAATTTGTTTGATAGCATTGCTAGGATTTTGCCTTCTTTATAATATACCTCTATTTATCCAAGGTATAGTAAATGACTATTTTGAGGCAGTTTGGTTTCTGAAGAAATAACTCATTATTGCTCTTAAAAAAAGTAAGGTTAAAGATCCTAAGAATTAGCCTCAGCAAAGTAAGTGAACTTTCAACTCAGATCTTAACAAATTAGAGCAAGTTTGAATGAAGTAGGGCAGAAGCACAAATAAAAATTCAATGAAAATAAGAGGAGTACATGCTGTGCTCCACAGAGAGTGACATGGGGCATTTATTATCAGAGACATGGTCAGGTGATACCAATTCATTGATATCAACACATGACTGAACTTTTATATACTCACATATTTTAAATGACTATTATGATTCATAAAAGAATTTTATCTATGGCTGCTGTATTTCACATTATCAAAATATAATAGAAACTATAAATTGCCACTGAACATTTTAATATTAGCTTGATGAAGAAAAAATTTTTTTCAATCCATTAAAGGGATGTACTAATTTAATGCAGAACACTGGAAAATCATGGGAAAACTAATATTCCTTTTATATCTATAACTCTTGGGTGAAAGGGAAACATTTTTTAAATTGAGCTTTTTGTTTGCTTAAAAGGCTATCAATCCTATAATACCATAACTCAACATTCTTATTGGATGTAGACATAAAATATGAATGTTATTTTCTACAATGTTTTCAATCAAAATTTGCATTATGAACTTTTATAAATTCTTAAAACAATTTATAAAATCAATTCAAAGGCATTTTATGTATGTGAATGAATTTCATTATTGATTGCATGTTATGTTTATACAAATAACAGTATTCACACTACATAGCAATCAAAATATATACCCAAAACATCATTGCTATCACTTATTAATCATTTAATATATAACTACAGACATAATTTCATAGAACTGTGATATGAACCTTTATACAAACAATTTCAAAGAAATTGTATAAACAAACTGCTAACTTTCTAGCTCTAGAAAAAGAAGAAGGGTTATGTTTGTAAATACAAATGCATATTTTGTTTTGTTTTTATTAAAACCTGGAAAACTGATCACTAAAATAAGAAAGATCAAACTCAGAAAGGCCTCCTTCCTCAATCAGGGTTATGTAATTTTGTCACATTGAAATGTATAGTAATATATTAATAAAAATAAGGTCTGAGTGAAAATAGACTAAGAATTATTGAAGAATTGATGGAGAATAATATCATCTTTCACAGATGCTATAATATTCATGGAAATGGGGATAAAGTACTAAATCCTGATTTTAAAAAAATAGTTTTTTTTTTTTTCTTTTGTGAGGGATACCGGGAATCAAATTCATGGCCTCATGCAAGGCACTCTATCACTGAGCTGCACTCCAATCCCCCCAAGTTAGGTATTTCTAATAATTCAAGTGTCTAATTAGTAACACTGAAATTGGGTACTTTTAGTAAAACTAATCAGATATTGAGACAAATGAAACATATAACAATGCTGATTAAAAAACAACTACATTTGGACTTAACCACCATGACTCCACTTTTTAAAATCAATGACAAATTTTTTCATGGTCACTTAATATGCGTCACTTAATACTTGTGTTCCACAAGTCTAGAAATGCTAACAGCATTGGTTCATGTTTTGGATTACTGTTCACACACTGCAACTTCTTCTGCATTTTATTTAATAGAGTGTGGGTAAGAAGAAAGGAGACATCTGCTTGGTGTCATTTCTATCCCCTCTAATACAAGATACTGTAAAAAAAAATCCAAAAACCACAAAACAAACAGCATTCCAGCCCTCAAAACAATACCCCATCTCTGCCAGGAAGGTTTTATCCTGAAGATTTGCCACTTTCTAAAGATGTAAGTTCTGTGATGAATTTATACATTTAAATACAACAACACAACTTAGATCTTCCAAGAGCAGGGAAACAAAGCTAGTCTCTCAATCACTAGTGATAAAGACAGCCAAGAATACCATGGACCATCAACTAACACAATTTTCTATTTCAACCAATTCCCGAAAAAACTTGATAATGGAACTTCAGAAAATAAAATTGATCTATGGTGCATCTTCTCTTCTCAATCTCTCCGTGCCTGATGTAATAGGGATATAACAGACAAAGCTATCGGTCTTAGAAGCAAAAAGAAGGAAGGCACTAGTTAACAGGCTTCTGAGCAATATATCGACCAAGGAGTTATGTGACAATAAATTAAGCATGTGTATTTCGTGAGATAGTGATGCTGGCAGTATGGCAAAATCAGGGACCATATATCACACATACAGAGGAAGGGCTGCTAGTCTAATGTCAATGAAGAAACTCAATGTGAAAATCCAACTCTAACCATGATATATATATATATATATATATTTTTTTTTTTTCTTCATCAAGCTAATATTAAAATGTTCAGTGGCAATTTATAGTTTCTATTATATTTTGATAATGTGAAATACAGCAGCCATAGATAAAATTCTTTTATGAATCATAATAGTCATTTAAAATATGTGAGTATATAAAAGTGCAGTCATGTGTTGTATACACACACACACACACACACACACACACACACACACACATATATATATATATATATATATATATATATATATATATATATCCAGTACAGCTTATGGACTCATAACTTCATAGATGAATGTTTGCTTCTCTAGTTTTACTTCAGTATTTAATTTTAACATATCAATGCATGGTTTAGTTTTCTGAGAATTAGCTTCTATTATTCTTTCTAAAGACTTCATGAACGGAAACATAAACCTGTATGTTAGATGCTTTTTGAATACCATAAAAATCTTAATTCAATAAATATTTATTGAGTGAAATGTATGCCCAGTACTGGTTTGGTGCTTTTGATATCTCAGAAAAAAACAACAAAGAAAAATATGTATTTTTCTTAAAGGTCATACTGGAGAAGGGAAAACCAGATAATAAGCGTAGTATATAAGTGAACTATGTTTTAGACAATAAATGCTGTGGCAAAAATTGAGCTTGGTGAGAGAATGGAGAGATGGGCAGTAATTCTAAAGAGAAGGTGAAATGTGAGCAAAGTTTTTCAAATCTTCACTTTAATTCCTTATACATTATTCCTAGGATCCTTATTCAATTCTTTAAAAAGACTCCTCCACTGAAGCAGTTTGAAGCCTGACTAATGAAATGTGAGAGCTTTATTTAAATTGGATTAAATGCTTGCCTGTCTGAGTTTTCATTGCTGAAATCTGGGGTCTGAGGAACAAGACACCATGGGCTTGCCTTATGTCTTAGGCTCTTCAAACTAGAAGACCAGCCAGCTATTCTGTCAGGTATTGTAGGGATATGTACTGGAGAGTTGTCACTTAATATAATTTCATTTTGTTCGTAGACATGAAACTCCTAGATAAAATACTATGAATACCTGAGAATGGATTTCTTTATGCTACGGTAGCAAAATATCTGCCTAAGACAGACACAATAATAGAGGCTGTCAAAACACTTTTATAAATATGCAAGTTTCTCAGACAACACAGATGCAAGTTTTAGCTTTATTCTTCTAACATCATTATATTATAAACTGAGCTGCTCCCTTTAACATACTGACAATAAGCTACAGAATAACAATTCATAGTTGCATTTACACATTAATTCATAGTCTAATTTTATTTTCATGAGAGAAAATAGAATACCTAAGTTAATTATTTATAATTGTTGAAGACTTTTGAACAATGAGAAAATGTGCTGAATTGGTTTGTTCTGTTGTGAATGCTTAAATATGTAGATAATAGATTTATACATCATAAAATTTGCTCTACAAATTAATTTTTCCATTAATTTGTATGCTGAATTCTTATTAAAATGTAACATTATAATTAAGTTATTGATTTTTTGGTATAAAATTTAAAAAAATAAAGCATTAGCACCTTTTGAGTCAGCAAGATTTGTGACAGGAAATGATGAGGAAATTCTTCTTGTAATATACTATGTAGTTTCGAATTAAACACCCTTATGTTATGTGAGGAAAGAGACTGAGAAGAAATTCAGTAGGAAGGCCACTTGGCAGAGTCATTAAGTGAACCAGAATGAAGTTTTGAGTTCAAAGAAAGCCATACATTTCTACTCTGACACTAGGTTTAATTCATTAATACACAAAGTCTGGAAGTTAAAAAAGTGAGAGGCAATTGTTTTTTTCTCAAGCTTGAAGTTGAAAAAAAATGGAAGAAAAAGAGCAACTGTAGACATTTGCTTTTTCTGCCATTGACTAAGCAGATTTAATATCAACTAGAAATCTAAGACACTACCTCCTAAGACTGTATGTACTTTTTCAATCAGCAAATGCAAATAACAGTATTGGGGACCAGTGGAGACAGAATGTGACAATATAAGGAAGGAGCTTAGGAGCTTTATAAGCATCAATAAGAATTTTGAAAGAGCTACAAATTTAAGCTAGACATTGCTAGTATTTACTTATTGAACAGAAATTATGGGGAGAAAAAAAAGCTGGGGTTTAAGACAAATGATTTAATACTACTCATTAGTATGATATAAACTTTTACTTTGTACTTCATGTAAGTTCTTTCTTTTATGTATTAAGGATGCTTGTATTATGTGTGTATGTTGAGGTATATAAACCCGTATTCATATACCTAGTCATATATATAATCATATACCTAGATTAGAGAAGACGAAATGTAATCATGAAAGGTATAAATAGGCAGCTGTATCAAGAATTATCAGCGTCTTTCATTTTCAGGGATTTGTTTAAAAAGGATGAAACTCTAAAGTTTTGGGGAACACAATTTTAAATGCATGTCATTTGTTCTTGTTCTCCATAATATTTGCTGTGCCTATAATGAAACTGGAAATCCTAGAAATGAATTTTGTATTTCTTATCATATATAATACTGAATATTGTATTGTGTTTTACTTGATTTGATTCTAGAAAGATGATTCCATAAGTGAAGTACATTAAAAACAAAGTTAATCTCAATTTGACTTTTAAATCAGATTTCCACCCAAGTGTGTTTTGGTACATACTATATCAATGAACTTACACTACTTTAACTGGCAAAAAATTGTGCCTCAAAAATTTTTATTATTTAAATCCTAATACTGCTGTTAAGGTTTTTTTTTTTTTTTTTTTTTTTTTTGGTTGTTGTTGTTTGTTTGGTATGGGGGATTAAACCCAGTGGGGCTTAACCACTGAGCCACTTCTCCAGCCCTTTTATTTATTTTTTTCTTTTGAGACAGGGCCTTGCTAAGTTGCTGAGGCTGGCTTTGAACTTGCAATCCTCCTGCCTCAGCCTCTTGAGCTGCTGGGATTACACGTATAGGCCAGTGCACTCATCTGCTGTTATGTTCAAAGGATAATTTCCATTTATTTGTGTTCATAACCTGTTTTTTAAGCTAATAAGGAGTGATTTAACATCTCAAAACATATAACACTGCTTTAAATTCTAAACATTACTGCACAGGTCACAGAATTTGCTGTGCAGCCTCATTTATGCAACTAGCTGTGACAAAGCCACTTACCTCTAAGGTGAATGACAGTACCACATCGGACTTTGACAGCTGAATCTCATTTTCATCTCCTAGGTCCAAAAATGCAGAATTCTGTGAACGTTTTAATTTCTGTAATTTGAATTCTGGGCCACCTTTTGAAACTGGAAGGCTTTCCAAATTGGCCATTAGCAAATTCACTGAAGATCGTAACTCTTCTATGTACATATTCTCCATTTCTTTTGCTATAAATTTGGGGAATCTTCTTTCCTTAAAAATAATTTAAAAATAAAATTGTTAAAAGAGTCATATTTCAATTTTATTATAAAAAATTATATGATGCCTGCAATCCACTCTTTTAGAATTATAACACTCTTCTTAAAATGTTTCTGCCCTATATTAGTCTACAGATTTTAAAAATCTCAGGCTTTGGTAATTTTGATTATATTTCAGGATACTTTACATATCTTATTGATGATCACTGTAGTACAAAATGAAAAACATTTGCATGTGTCTATGTGAATACACACATATATATTTTTCTGTTAAATTTATTTTTGATAAAATTTGTATATGGGACTGATAAACTCTGGAAACAGGCTTGTAATATGTCTTAGTGTATAGATGAATCCCAATGAACTATGTCTATTTTTGAAATGCTTGTAGTAATGAGTCTATAAGAAAATATTAAAAATACACTGCTTTGCTAGTTATAAAACAAACATTTTAGCAATGCATTTAATTATTATACATGTGCATTTTTATACATAATCATTCAAATTAAAACTCCTATTGTTAATGAATAATATGCACATATTTCTTAACTGATTAATTTTCACATTGCACATATGTGCCAAGATTCCTTACGGCCATGCTTCAGTTTTTTTTTTTTTTTTTTACTAAAAGTATAGATAAATTTAAAGCAAAATGCCAACTTATGAATAAATCCATCAAGTGAAAAAGAGGTTGACGATATCCACTTGGAAAATTCTATGTTTTAGCTGAAGTACATAGGCATCATCATACAATTCTGTTATCTCTGCAATCAGATTTGTTTCTTTTACTTGATTAAAAGAACATTCCAAATATTGATATTTAGGTAGTGCCAAATTGACCTTAGAGAACACCATACTGATTTATATTCCCCCAAACAGCAAATAAGAGCACTTTTCCCCTCAGAATTCTACTTCTCCTTTCATCTTTGCCTACCTGACACTTGGCTTCCCTCTGTTAAAAGTAGGGGGGACAGAGTTTTACCATGCCAAGCTCAGTGTGATGTGCTCTTCACTGCCCTAAACAGCCTTGGGGATAAGAGCTCAAAGACTGCCTAACGCTCTAGAAAATCACCACCTTCATTGCAGTTTCCCTCAGCACCATCAAAACCTAAGAAGCCTGCATTTCCAGCAAGACTGGAACAGGTCCAGAGGGCTCTCGTCCACCTGTGCCTAGTCCCTGACTGGCTTGCACCAGGTCCTTCCTGAGATGGAAAGGGACATCTGGCACCACTTTTGGAATTATTCCCAGAGCCTCAGGCCACCTGTTTTCCTTTCCCCAAATATAACCTTCATATATTCCTTTAAAAATCATTTACACACAGTCCATACTAAAATTGCATACTTTCACAGAAAGATTAAATATCTTCATTAATAATTAACTTTCCCAAAGAAGATTTTTAAATATCTTTTTAATACTCCTCTGGAGTTGGAAGCAACATCCCTACACAGTAAGTTTGCATCCTCAGGAAAAAAACAACAACAACAACAAAAAAAAAAAAACACATAACTACCCAGTACCTCTGTTTCCTTTGGAAATGCAAAGTTGTTTTGGAATGGTTTTTCAATAGAGACAAAGAAGAAAAATAAAATAAGCCATAAACACAGACTTTTAATTTTTGAACTAATATCGAAAGTTGTCTGGAAAAGCATCCAAAACTCAGAAATAAAACAGGAAAATGAAAGGGCATTTCCCTTTAATGTCACACTAGGCAAAGCCTTTTCAATGGTCACAGCATGAAATGTATCTAATTTAACTTGCTGTTTATTACTGATTAAAGTTCCAGACAGAGAAGTTACATATTATCTTGTAGAATTTTGTCTAGGAAAGAAGCAAATGTTTGTCTGGTGAGTAAAATAACCCAATAGTTACAATTTAAATCTGTGTTAGAAATTAATAACTTTTGTGTCTAATCTATGGGTCTTAAGAATGGGCCCTGCTTCCACAAATACCTAGTTTCTCAAATGTTCTTTGGACTAATTTTAATGTGTAGCTTGCTTACTCATTGATTATACATTAAATAATTTTTTGTTTATTTTATATTTGAATGAAAGTCATAACTTTCCATTGAAAATCATAACAAAATAAAAGGCAAATATGTCACATATTAGAAAGTCCTGAGAATGCACTAATTTTTTTTTCCAATTTCCATGGTGTTATTTTAAGGAAAATATAGCATTAGCACATAAAAAACAAACAAACAAACAAAAAAAGATGTCTCTTTAGCGTTAGCTAAAAACACCTCATTCAGTCTGTGAAAGAGGAGACTGGCAGGCATCAACCAAATTGACAGCTCTATCAGTATTTTTAAGCTTTGGGGAGAAACATACTACACTAGAATTTTATTTTTTCTCTGAAAATACTCTCTCAACTCTCAAAGCTTTCAGGTTTATTGACAACATTTTATTAACTTTAGCTTGCTTATGTTGCCCCCTGTTTGGAAACAACAAAATCAATTGTACTTTAAGGCTTCAGTCTGTGGATGGATGGAGTCGGAGAATATTATGCTAAGTGAAATAAGGCAATTCCAAAAAACCAAAGGCTGAATGCTTTCTCTGATATGTGGATGCTAATTCACAGTAAGGGGGGATGGCACTAGGGAAGAAGAGAGTGACTTTAGATTAATAGAGGGGAGTGAAGGAGGGAATGGGGTATGAGAATAGGGAGTAGAATGAAACAGATATTATTAGCTTGTATACATATATGACTTGTGTACATATATGCATTACCCATGTGATTCTACATGTACAATCAGAAAAATGAGAAATTATGCCCCATTAATGTATAATATGTAAAAGTGCTTAAATGCATTCCACTGGAATGTATAACTAATTAGAACAAATTTTTTAAAATTACTAAAAATATCCATTGTACTTCAGACCAATATACATGTTAAATTTGATCTTTTCAAATTAGAATGAAAGTGTATTATGAATTAAAATGCATTCAGGGGTCATATATAACAAATTAGAATAAAATGAAAAGAAAAAAATTAGAACAGAAAAGACACAGGGTTAATTTCTAATTGTTCTATCCTGTATTCCATGGTTTAAATATTTGAATTTAGTTCCCTGTACAGCATGACACCCTAGTGGCCCTAGCACATGGTATACATTAAAATAACAATAGTTGCTTCAATAAAAAAATTTCCTATTATTCAATCTTAGTCACTTTTCCTTAAATGTGCTTTACCTTCCACCAGATGATGTCTGGGGTTGGTACCACTAGAATAGTCTCTCCAAGCTGATCTCAGCTCTGTTTTCCATGCCTATGCAGGTTGTATATCCCAAATCCAAAAACATGAACTCTAAAATGCCCCAACATCTGAAACATTTGAGCCCTGACAAGATGCCACGAGTGGAAAATACCACACCTGACCTCGTGTGATGAGCCCCAGTCACAACATAGGTGCAGTAGAGTACTGTATAAAAATTACTTTCAGACTATGTGCTTAAGGTTTATATGAGCATAAATAAATTTCATGCTTAAACTTGGGTCCCATCCCCAAAACTTCTCATTACACATTTGCAAATATTCCAAAATCTTGAAAAAATCCAATATATGAAACTTCTGGTATTGAGAATTTTGTACAATGGATACTCAATGTATCTTAACTTTAGGCTTTAAACTAGGTGGCATCAAGTAAACTACTGGTTATAGAGTTGATCTAGTCACAACTAAAACACTGAAGTGCTTACACTTTCTTTTTGTGTGTGTGTGTGTGTGTTGTTGTTGTTGTTGTTTTGTTTTTTAACAAATTAGAGCAGATTCCCAGGTATTCTTACCATACTGTTATACTCTCTTCCTTTCAACTCAACTATTTAGTGGGAGAAAAGGGGGAGAGTACTACAAATAATTCAGGGATTCTGCCTACCCCTGACTTTCTATTGACAATATCCAACCCCTTGCAGATTCAGTCATTTCAGTCAGTCAATAGATATTCACAGGGTGACTGCTATGTGTTCTGCTCCAGGCCTTTGAGATGTAACCATGAAGGTAAAGGAAAAATAATTCCTACCACAGAGACCCTATTTTCTGTGAGGAGACAGATATAATAAGAAATCATTTTATGTTGTAGAAAGTGGCATAGGAAAGTCAGGAAGGGGATAGGGGTGAGTGATGAGAAGGGACTGCAACTCTAAGGACAGTGGTCAGGGAAAGTTTCAAAGAGGTCATGACCTCTGAGCATAAAGGCAGATGAGGAAGTGTGACCATTAAATTTATGAATCAGTTTTGGCTATGGTACCCAGTTCTCTTGTCAAATATTGATCTAAATGTTTCTGTACAGCTTTGTTTGTATGTATGTATGTATGTATGTATGTATTTATTTATTAAATATATTTAATTGTGACTGACACAGTCTACTCCGAGTACATCTGATTGTCCTCCAACATGTGTGTGGGCCTCAATCCATTGATGATCTCAAGAGCAATGACTAAACGTTCCTGAAAAAAGCAGCAATTCTGCCCCAGGACTGCAATGTAGAAACCCTGCCTGGATTTCCCTTCTGCTGGCTGGTCCTTCAGATTTTAGATTCAAGACTGCAATATCAAATGTTACCTAACTTTCTGACCCGTCAGTACACCCTGTGGATTATGGACTAGCCAGTTCCTACATCCACAGGGGAAGATTCCTTGAAATCAGTCCATCTCTCTCTCTCTCTCTAAATATGTGTGTATATATGTGATAGTTATCTATTATATCTCACTATATATTATTTATTTCTGTCAATCTATCTACTTGATCCCATCTTGGTTGTTTTTCCAAGGAATAAGCCATGTGAATGCCAGGGATGATAGATATAAGGAGGGGGCACAGTGCCAGCAAAGACCTGTAGCTGGAGTGTATTGAGCACGTAGGGGCAACTTAGTGGAGATAAGGTAACTAACCAATCATATTGAACTTCGCAGACCCTTATAGGAACTTTTTATTTTACTCTCAGTGACATGGGAACATCACAAGGTTTTATGCAGAGTTAATACAGCTATGTTATTGGGGCAAGGGGGTGGAAGCTGAGAGACTAAGTTAAAGGATAGAACAATTATCCAAGTGACAGGCAATGATGATGATATGATACCACAGTGGAAGTGTGGGGGTGGATAATGTCAATGGTCCTATTCTTGAAATACTTCAAAGGGAGGCAAAATAATTTCTGGGTAAATTTTGCATGAGTATGATAGGAAGAAAGAATTCAAATACGATTCTAGTTTTGTTGCTCAGGTAACTGGAAAGATAGTAGTACCAAGACCTGCCCTGCCCTGACCATACTAAAAATTTTGACTACTCAGTCCCCTCCCTATACCTCTCATCCCACCAATCTATTTTCTAAGTAGCAATGACCACCTGCCACAATTTAGTGACATGGCATGCCTATTGCTCATGCTGCAGCTTTCCCAAATAAAATGCAAGATCCAGCCAGACATGCAGTAATATTTTTGTCTTGTTTTATCGCAAGTCAACTATATTTGTCTGGATGTGTCCCAAGCACCTAAGACAGTCTCTGCCTATACTAGTTAATGATCAATAAATATTATTCAATGAACTTACAGATCGAAAAAATGAGGTTCAAAATTACTAAATAGTTTGCCCAGGGTTACTTATCTAGGATGTAGTAAGCATGGGGTTAGCCATGCTTCTTTCCAGGCATGTCTATATTTTTCAAACTTCTTCCTAATTACCCCTTTGCTGAAAAACTAAAGTCTACATTGATAGCCCTTGAAAAAGATTTAGGTCATGAGGTTCTACTACTGTTACATTGTGTTGTTTTGTGAAGTGTGGAGGAGGGTGTTGCTGACTGCCATTGTTAACTATTAATAAACCATGCTCTGGACTCACCAGACTGAAAAGACAGCTGGGGTGGATAATGGAGTGTGCCCAGACTTTGGAGTCAGGGCCAGGGTTCAAGGCCTACTTCTGTCTCTTGTTGTGTAATCTTGGGGAAGTGAGTAATATTCCCTAAGCCTCCATCTCCTCCTTGTCTATAAAACTCATGATATCATCTGTCCTTGTGAATTCACAGGATTATCAAAGAGATATAATGCTACCAGGTTAGTAAATTGTAACTCACCTTATAAATATTTTATTAAAACAGCTTCAATTTGGTAAAACTGAAATAGAGAGCAATTAAATTTGCTCAGTTTGATATGTCAGAATCTCCACTGAAAGACATCTAAGGATATCTAAAATACTTCATTTAGATAATATACATTTCAGGTAGTTGAAATCAAGGATTATGCATGTAGGAGGGAAAATTAATCCACTGATTCATAATAAAAATTGTTTAGATGATTAAGGTTGATTTTTTCTAAAAACCCTAATATTAAAAAAGAAACTCTTGTTTCCTTTTTAAAATTTCTTTTCTCGGAAACACAGTGATTACACAAATAAAATAGAATATCATACAGAAAACATTTAATCTGTCAGACTCTGTGTCAGATATTTCAAATTACATTTTTACTCATTTAGTTATTCCATCTTAATATTAGTTGGCATCATTATCTCCTAAGCACTGTGCTAGATATTTCAGAATATATAATTTTACAAGAGAATTTTTCCTCCTGATAATATTCTGTATAGTACAATATTAGAAGTTTCCTAGATCTAGCAGTTAGTGAAATTCAGGCTTTAATTTTAGGAAAATTTATACAAGTTACCACTGAATTTAAACATTTAAATATTAAACAAGGATCTAAAATGAAGAGTATGCTTCATTTAGATAATTTACATTCAGGTAGTTGGAATTAAGGAGTATGCATGTAGAAGAGAAAATGATTCATTATTCTGGATATCTTTAATCATATGCAATATGCTTTCAGGTCACATAAATATAGATAAGAAAAAAAATGTGGTGCAATATGTCAACATGAATAATCTACCTTTGCCATTTTCTCTGCCAATTGCAGTCGACCATCGAGTTCCCTTCTGATCTGGGCTGCTTGTTCATCTGCATTATCCAGCTTAAAAATAAAACAGAAATTATACATTTGTGATTATTTAATGACAGTGACATAGGACTAAAGCAAAGATTAAGTGACTCAACAATGTTTGATAAATTCTCTTGGCTACTTATTGAGAATACAGAATATTATTCAATTGCATTGGTAGTTCAGTTAAAATATCTTTTCATTGGGTTTTGTTAACAAAAAATGTACCTCTAGGACTCAGTAGGTCGGTTTACTAAGAAATCTAATTACAAGAATTCTTTGGTCAATGTGTTTACAACTCTAAGCCAAGAAACCCCTTTTCCCTTGAGGATATATTAAGTCATCTTTAAGTTTATTCAGGCCATCCTTTCTCTTCATGTTAAGACAATCCTAAATAAATTAGGTCTAAATATTATAGAAATAAAATAGAACTAAATAAATTAATCTCTTTTTTCTATTTCAAATTCCCATGAGGCATTTCTAGATGATGATATATGGAATAATGTCTCACTTCTTTGTGCTTTTAAAACTATCCCTCATTTTTATAATAGATGTGTATTAAGGCTCAACTATTAAAGTAGTATTCGATTGACTGATATAATTTTCTACCACTTAAGTCTTCATAGACTCTTCATTCTAGTACCAATAGATTTGCAGTACCAATAAATGTTTCTATTTTTATAGACAGGGGTTACATTAGAATTCTGTTTTCTTGTTCTAAATTTGATTGGAAACAAGAAAAGCATACTATCATTTTCCAGAAATTCTCATTTATATAAAAAATATTTTTATTTCTCCATTAAAATAATCCTTACAATTTCTATAACTTTTAACTTTCCTCATGATTCTTTTTCTCCCACTTATTCAATCTTCCTTTCATTATAAAAATGATAATTAAGGCTATTAAACGTTAAATTTCTTTTGACTTTCATTCATTCCCCTTTCATCCTCAAAAAGCCTGGACCACATAACTGGAGAGTTCCATCAGAAGATTGAATTAGTACTGAATGCAATAGAGCTAATCCTTTTGTTCCTTTGCTGAAGAACTACAAATTGACCTTGTTGCCTTAAAAAAGAAAAGAAAGAAAAAAAAAAACCTGGAAAAAGATGCATAGAAGAAAACCAAATTAATAAAATGGTGGTTTTAGAAATTAAATGATGAATCAGGAAAAGAAGAAAAGGGGATGACACTGCAGTATGACACTAAAAGTCTAGAGGCGACTGGACATATGTGTGTGTGTGTGGGGGGGGGGGTGTTGGAAATGGCTTCTTAGAACAGGCTGGGGAGAAGATGAGGCTGGAGAGAGGCCAGAAGATGGTGCTTCACACACCAATCGGGGACCTTGGAGTTGGTTGCAATGGCGAGGGGGCTTCACTGAGAGGTTTCACACAGGGGAATGACATAATCAGATCCAAGTTTTGGAAAGGAAAGATCATTCTGTTTCCAGCACTAACTACATGTCAGAGAGACCTTGACTGATGGACAAAATCAATCAAGGTTTTCAAGAATTTCTTACTTTTATATAGAAGAAAAGGTCTTGGGAGCATTTATTTTCATTTTGATGTATTTCTTGTTTTTATAAAGAAAAGCTCTAAGGTATCCTTTCTAAAAAAATGTTTCTAACTTAAATTTGAATAATAAAATTTATTTTAAAACAAGTTAAAAAACAGAAAAGATTTTTTTTAAAGTCCTTGCTATAAAGGAATTTCTACATCATCTTGAAAATACACTTTAAATTGTTTTTAAATATTTTTTTAGTTGTTGATGAACCTTTATTTTATTCATTCATTTATATATGGTGCTGAAAACCAAACCCAGTGTCTCACACATGTGAGGCAAGCGCTCTACCACTGAGCAGCAACCCCGGCGATACACTTTTAATTTTGATTAATATGATCCAAAATTGAACAGAAATAAGTTTTTCTTCACTATCTTAAACAAAAGTGAAAAAAGTTTAATACCAATGTAATTACAAAGGAAAACAAAGTGTGATGAGTGCCTGTTCCACATCACCGAAATCTCTTAGTACAGCTTCTAAAACAAAAATGATGTATCAGAACATTCTAACTATTGTGATACCTTAAATGCACTAAATGTAATATGGAATATTCTGATCTCTACTGAATGTGAATATATATATTATTTTTTTCCATAGAAAAAATAATAAAAAGTTACTTTGCCTCTAAAGTAGTTATATAGTTCCTCTCCCAGCTCTACAAAAAATTTAAGAAGCAAAAACCAGTTTTTAATACCTTAAAGAGCTAATTTTTTTCAAATTTCACCAAAACTACTATTTAACATCATTGAGTATTCATATCTTCAGATTAACAGCTCTTACTTATTTTTAAATGAAATTACTTGAGTCTTTCTGGGTTTCACTAGTGTTTTCTTTGTAAGAGACAGTTTTTAACTACTTTAAAAAATATTAATGTCTTCCAAGATGTGATTGTCAGTGTGGACAACTTAGCAGGACTCATGTCTCAAAGTTAAAAGAAGGGCTTGTATAAGAGTTCAGTGGTAGAGCACTTGACTAGTTGGGCAAGGCCACAGGTTTGATCCCCAGCACTGCCAAAAACAAATGCATGTATATATTAAGGCCTTAATTGCATTTGTCTAGAAAAAGATATAGGTTTAAAAATATATCATATTAACTGCCTTCTCTTTCTAAGCCTAAATTTTCAGAGATATAAAGGGTGTTGGTGACCATGTCATTTTTTTTTTTTTAAAGTGGTGGTGGTGGCGGTGTGTGTGTGTGTGTGTGTGTGTGGGGGGGAGAGGGAGAGAGAGAGAGAGAGAGAGAGAGAGAGAGAGAGAGAGAGAATTTTTTTTTTTTGTAGATGGACACAACACAATGCCTTTATTTTTATGTGGTGCTGAGAATCGAACTGGGTCCCGCCGGTGCTAGGTGAGCGCTCTACCGCTGAGCGACAATCCTAGCCCGTGACCATGTCATTTTGTGAAAACCAAAAACCAACCATGTTTACTATAACAACAACAACAACAAAACAGAGGTGAGGGAACCAATGCAATAAAAACAAATGAAATTTTAATTGTTTATCGTTCCTTTATGTAATGCTAGACAGAATTAAAAGGGTAAATCATTTGAGTAACTTATTTTTAACATGTAAGAATCTTACTTAGTGTTTTATTTTCTTTTGAGTACTTGTTTATAACAAACTAATTAAACATTTACGTAATATAAGTTCATGACCATTTTCTTGATATAGACTTTTTAAATTGAAATAATTTAATAGATTCACATGTGCAGTGTTAAGAAATAAACAGATACTCATTGTACACTATTCCCAGTTCTCCCAATGATAATGTCTTACAAAATTACACTATTACATCATAACCAGGACACTGACTTTGATAAAAATCACCCATCTCATTCGGATTTCCTCTATCTTAACTTCTCCACAATTTATAACCTATGTAGGTCTGTGGATCTACCAACATAGTCAAGACACTGAACAGTCCTAAAACCACAATGAACCCTCATGACACCTTTTATAACCACACCCTCCTCCCTCTAGCTAATTCCCAGTTTTAGTGAGTTTAGCCAGTTTTGAGTCTTAATAATGATGAGCCTCATTAATATATGCTTAAAAATAAATTTTACTAAAGCAAACAGGATTTTCTTTGAATTTCCATTGTGAAAGCAGAGATTAACATTAACACTTTAACATTCATGAAGACTGGAATGCATCAGGTCTGGTGTTTCTGATCTCAATCTGAATGTTCACCACTTGAGTGTCATTCACAGTGCCCATAGTCATAAACAGCAGGTGCTCACTGAAAAATCTCAGTTGGGTATTCACAGCTCTAACCTCACCGTGTTCAGGCTTACATTTCCAACTATATACTTACCAATTCAATTTACATAAAGAAAAGCACACTAAACTTCATTAGCACAGATGGGATCTTGATTTCCAGCTCCTTAATCCCATCACCCATGAGTAAAGCCATGTCATAGACCCCAACCACCTACACAGCTGCTCAAGCCCCAAACCCAGTGTCATCTTAGACTTCTTCCTTTCCCTAACAATCCAAATCCAACCTATCCACAGTCATGTAGAATAAAATCTAGAACCAAGTAGTTGACCAGTATTCAGGTATTTGAGCACTTAGCTAGGGTATGTATGAGAGTGTTAAGAGAGCTTCTGCAATCCTATCAAGCCCTTCTCATTTTTTAGTATGGCTGGAAAATACTATTAAAGTGAAAATAATTCTCTTTTGCTTCTGAATCCTATAGAGAACTTAAACAAATGGTTTTATACATATGGAAGGAAGGAAGGAAGGAAGGAAGGAAGGAAGGAAGGAAGGAAGGAGTGGGAGGATAAAAAGAGAAGCCTGAGCAGATTAATTATAGAAGCGTAGCATTAGAAGTTAAGATGCTGTTGACACACCAGATCCTAGTTCTGGATTTGGGCTGGGAGGCAAATGCAGCAGAACATGTGGGCTCTCCCATCTGCAGCATGGGTCATGGCAAGTCATTATCCCACCAAGGCTATTCATGATTTTATCTCATTTGCTTTTAATTCCTGATTACAATATTTTATGTGACAATAGATTATTTACCTCACAGATGTCTTTTCCTGGCACAGGAAATCTTACAGGTCTTTTAAAAAGAGGGTCATTCAACCTTGACTATAACAGATGCCCCAAAGTATATTTAATCCTTGAATGCCTCTAGTTTCTACTATACAGAGCATTTTACCACTTTAATTATCAAAATATTTCCCCAGTGTGACAAATTTTTAGTACCAAAAAAAGGTTCTTTTATTTTTCTTCCCACTTATTATGCAGGGGGAACTATTTCCACCTTCAGAATTCTTCAGGATAGGGAATTCTAACTTGGATCTTTAGGAATCTGTGTTCCTGTTAAAGTGGTAAGCATGATTTTGTACAGAGATGCATTTAGTTTTTTCCCTCAGAGAATTGCTTGAATTTTACAGCTTACTGGCTATTCTCAAAGGTGTAGTTAATGCAAAAGAAATAAAGAAACTACTTTAAATTACTCCAGGAGAATCTTCTGTGTACAGAAGCTTCTATTCTCTCACTCTGAAAGACTGTGTGGTTTCTGGAACTTAACCCATGGAAAATGTCCTCCCTGCCCCTGTCAGGGGCATCTGCAATCAGTACGGTTTTTCTAACAGCAAGACACAGGCTCTTACCCATGAGACCTAAATGGTCCTTTATCACTTTATTCAGTTTATTTACATTTTTCTGTACTTATGTTAAGGCATGTCTGCTACAGATTCTTCAATAGCAACAAAAGTTGTAGCCCTCCCAGAAACTTAAAGAGAGACAGTAAAAATAATACACAAAACAGTATAATTGCCACTGGGAATATTTTACTTTGCTAGTGATATCAGGATGGATTAGCAAAGGCAGATATGTTAAAAATGGAATCTCTTGACTTGGGAATCTCACATGCTATTTTCACCTTGCCCAATTTCTCTCCTGTTCTATAGAAGCAGCAATGGGGAAGGGGACAGTCTTAGAGATCAGTAGACCTTCCATTACAGAGGTCCTAGGCAGGACCAGAAGCCTGTGTCATGGCCCATTATCTTACAGTTAAGAAAATCTTAAAAATACAATGTAAAAATTACTAAGTTTCATTGAACAGATTTTTTATAACTTCTGACATTTCACCTTTATAAAGCTCAAAAACCTACCAATATTTAACATTTTGAATTCATTAAAATTTGCTCATATATTAATGACAAACAGGTTTTTAAAAAGGCATTCAGAGCACTATTTAGAATCATTTCCCCTTGTAGTCAATCTATTTTCTAGAACCAGAATAACTGTCCTTACATGAATAAATCCCCACTATAAAGGACGATTCCTATCTGTTTTTCTATGATGACACCTTTGTATAGGCTAACCCTAGTCAATCATGCCTTTCTTTCTCCCACTGAAAAGAAAATCAATTCCCACTCCAATTATAATATAATTTTTAAATGAATTAGATTTTGTCTTTTTCTGATAATATTTATCTTTACCCATTAGTATAAAAAAATGCAAGTAGACTTGGATTTACACTGTTATTTAAATTTTGTGATTTCTTTGAGAGTGATTCCTAGCTGGTCCATTTTGTTAATATTATCCATAAATCTGATGACTCACAGGTAACACATTACAAGAAAGAATTGGCAAAAACCTAATTGTCATCCCAAAAGAATACTCATTTTACTGTTTATCATAGTTAACTAACAGCCCAATCTTTGTACCATGTAACATGGCTTCAAAAATACTTATCAAAACCTTTATTATTGGCACATTAATTTACCCCATGAATATTTCTGCTAATTTCCCACCATCCCTTGAATTACAAATTATTTACCAAAAAGATAGAGCACTACTCTACCCAGCAGACTCTGCTTGTTCTACTTTCTTCACTGGCTGCCCATTCTCTCAATACACAAGAGAATGGGGGCTGTGCTAGGGGCATCTGCAATCATTTATTGATGCAGTGTCCTAAGTCAGCACACAGCTCTGGCTCATTGCCTGAGTTCCAGCTCTTCACTTCTAGCTGAAGGTAAGGCCTTGTATCTCACAGTGACCTCAAACTAAAACTGATCTGATACTACCCACTCCTCAACACCATTCCCCTATTTCTACGTATGATCCTCACTACTCTTGATTGGACTAAAATCTCAGTAGTAGGAGGGAAAGGAGAGAGAGGGAGGGAATAAATGAATCAGAATAAATGGCTATGAATAAGAGAGAATGATGCCCAACTTGGTGGCATATTTTTCAGGCCCTGTCATGTTTTGTACCAATCCACTTTTCTAACCTCTTGGGTAACTGCAACTTTCTACACAAACTGAATCACTCATTGTTTATTGGACAAGTTCCATTTTCCAAATCATACATTTTCCTTCTGTTTTTCCAGCCTGGAATGCTCTTCTTCACTACCTTCACTGTCCTGATCAATCTCTCAGTCATCTAAGAGAAAACTATCAAAACCAATCATTTACCCATAAAGGAAAGGCTATCTGGTGACAAAGCATTCAGAGTTGTCTTGCTGCTGAACTTCTTGTGTATTTATGATCCCTCCCAGAAACTGCAATGTGCCATGTCATCACTTTTTTTAAACTTTACCTAATCCTAATAACAGGAATAAAACAAATCCATCTCAAATGTTGAGATTTAAAAAAAAAGTAGTCTCAATTTTATTGCAAATAAAAAGAATAATTTGATATATATTAGGAAGATTCTTGGATGCTAACACCATTTATTCCTATGAGGCATTTCCCATGAGGCAATGCCCCTCCGGAACAAAAACAAAAACAGCTTCCTTTTCTTTTTTGATCATTGAGAATTAGCTAACAACTACAAGGTAACTTGTATTGTTTTTCCATGAAGTTAAAAAAAAAAAACAAGGAAATGAAACTACCCTCAGACTCTTGAGAGTAACACATTTCTCTGGATGCTATTATGTATGAAAAAAATTAGGTAGCATTCTATCTGCTAGATGCAAACCCTTTAAAGCATTCCCTTATATCTACCTTCTAAATTATGCATAAAAATCTGACTCAGAAATAGCAGTTCCGCCATGGATTCTTGTAGAACAGTTCTAAGAGTCTTAAAAATGCATTTCCCAAACCACAATTTCCTTTGAATACTTAAAACAGAGAAAAGATGAATGAGTTAATTAGATATAAAATTACCCTATGTGAACTGAACTAAACTATATTAAATAATGGATCAAAGTGTTCAAAGGCAAGAACATAAGAAATTTAACCTCAAACATAAAACCATGGGACTTCTTTTAACCTGGAGAATATGCATATATATTCTCTAGGTATACATACACATAAGTATTCATATCCATATCTATCCATGCACATACACACCCTTCAAATGATAGTATGACTTGGCAAATTTTCACACATCATGAAATATTCTTTAGCATTCCATTTGGTATTAACATTTAATCTTCTGGACAAAAGTAATGAGCTAATATTTTTGAGCAACTATTTACTAACTATATTTACCTGAATAAAATAGCTGAATCTACGTTCACATTAATAATGGAATAACACTGGGATAGAAAGATTTTACCTCTAAATAATATAACACAGGCAGTCTCACTTTCCCAGAACAAATTAGAATTCTAGTTCATCAGGATTAAAACAAAGGGTTAAACTTATCCAGCACTTATGATGTATCAGAAACTTTTCTGAATTTCATACACATCTTCCCTCTGAAGCTTCAGAGCAATTCTGGAAAAGTCTTATTTTTGTCTTATTTTAGTGACACAAAATCCGAAGCACAGATTTAAGCAACTTTCCCACAATCGCACATTTGAGAAATAATATGATCGAGGTGTGAATCTTGCAGTTTGACTCCAGGGTTCACCATGAACCCCTTAGCTATATGTCACACACAGCTATTGTTCTTTTGGCTGCTCTCTGTATAGGAGTGCCCACAATAGGAAACACCTTAAATATTACTATACAATTAATGATTCAAAAATTAATTGAATTCTTATCCCATGGTCAGGTTATTAAAATATGGTAATAGAAGCACATATCAATATCTATAACACAAAGTAGAATATGACTGACTATAGGTTATGATGGGCAATTATAATTCCTCATAATTTTTTTTTTCTCTCCCAATATTTGCAGAAATGCATACGGCAGAAGGAAGGCTTTGTGGAGAAACTGACATTTCTCTTGGGTGTTGGAAGAATGGAAAGGTAAAAATTCCAAGCAAAGAGAATATTAGTTAAAATTAAAATTCAAGAAAACACAGGGGATGTGGATAAAAAACACAGAGCAACTTGGTTTACCTAAACCATGCGGTGTATAAAGAATTGTTAGAGGAGAAAGAACATTAGAAAAGCCAGTGAGGACCAGATTGAATGCCAAGGCTGCTGAAAATTTAGCCAAGGAGAGTGAAATTCACACTGTTGACCAAGGGGAGCCATTCGTCTTCCTCTATTCATGAAGAAGGTCATGGCAGGTAGGGTCATAACAAGGTCAAAATGGTATTTCAATAATGTTAATCAGGCAACAAATAGAAAACTAAAAGGAAGAGGCAGGTAAGAGGGTACTGCCATGATTCATGTGAGAGGTAATGAAGTCTCCAACTATGGGGACTGCTGTGTAAAGCAGACAAGAGCAGTCAAAAAGACACTAGTATAAAGAAAGAGACAGTGTCAGGCAACTCCTCAAGGTAGGAAGGCCACAGAAAGGAAAGTGCATGTGATTATGAGTCAAAGGGATGAATATGACATTAATAGAAAAACCACCACATTATGGAAGAGAAAATTAAAATGACATTTGAGTCTACTGAGTTTGAGAAACTTCAGATTCATCAGTTTACCATGGGCTTAAGCAACAGAGAGTGGAATGAGGAGCTAATCTTCCTCAAAAGGGGAGGGGGAGGATGCTCAAAGTAAGCATAATAAATTTAGTTTTTCATTATTGCAGTATTTTTCAGAGGATCTAACAGCACAATAATTCCAAATCCATCTAATTTCTTAAACTGAATAGGGAAGCAAATCTATGTTTTTTTCAAATCCCATTACTCTCAGACCCTGTATACAGATGGCCCTTCCTATCCACAAGGTTGACATCAATTTGTATATTCAACCAATCATAAATTAAAAATATATGAAAAATACTGAAATGTGTTGAACATGTACAGAATTTTTGCTTTGTAATTATTTCCTAAACAATACAGTCTAACAACTCTAATAATTATTTATATAACATTTATATTCTATTAGGTATTATAAGTAATTTAGTGATGATCCAAAATATATGAGAGATTATGTATGGGTTATATGCAAATATTATCCATTTATATAAGACACCTGAGCTTCTGTACATTTGGGTATCTGAAGGGATTCCTAGAATCCCTCAGGGATGATTGTATGATTATTTAAAAAAAATGAAAAGCAACTCTAATAATGATTCATAGATTGAGCTGTAAGCCTTGTTCATCTGAAGGCCTTCATATGAGACCCATGAAGACACTCTTCACATAGGCAATTACATGGTTTTGAATGTTCAACAATAATAGAGGCCTTTCTACCACTTTATAGATAATAGCTAGAAGGAATTCCAACCACTATATAAATAAGATCTTACTAAGATAATGATCAGTTTGCTCTCTTCTAAGATGATTAAGAAAAACAGAAACACTTCATTTTTTTTGCATCTAAAGCAAAAAAGAATTTGAATATGTGGCTTAGAATAGTTTCCAAATGATTCCCAAATCTGTATCTCCAGCCCTTAATTCTCATTAAAATGCCAGACTTGTATATCTAATCATCACTTGCTATACCAACATGGACATTTAATATTTTGAATTCAGCATGTACAAAGAATATTTCTTGATCCACATCACTGCATTGAAAAATTTTTGGTTCCTGACAAAAAGGACAACTGTACAAAGAAGGCCTGAAACACAGCCTGATCAGACTAAGCAGTGTGTTAAAGAACACCTGGAGTTGTCCCATCATATCATGGTTAACATAAAGGCTCCATCAGAACATAGGGACCATCTCCAGGTCCTGCTACAACTACCAGACTTTCATCTTGTCCCTTCCCTAGAGAGAGCAGGTACTCCAGTGTTTTGCCCCAAGCCCAAGTCCCAAAGTGTGGTGGCAGAATGGAATTCTGAAGCACACTACAGGGTAGGGAACTAAGAGAATGTGAGAACAGACTTGGAGGAGGAGTCCAGATGCCCAAGAACCTCATAGGCAAGAGAGAAATAAAAAGAGGTATGAAACTGAAAGATTTAGAGCTGGGCAATGTACAGTCTGCAAAGATTACTTGAAGGAGGAACATATAGCCCCAGATCCTTGTCTCTTTGCTTAGAGAAGCACAACACTGGCCCATGACTATAAGGAGAGACAGGCAGGGTGTGAAGTCCTTAGACCACAGAAGGATCTTCTCAGAATCCTAATTGTGCCTGCCATGCCTTTGTTGTGACCTCAACAGTGTTCCCTAGAATAAGATAAATCCCAAGCTCTCTCATCTTCTATAAAAGGCCTTTAATACTCATGTACTTTCCTAATTCTTGAGCTTCATTTCCCACTACTCTAGCAGCACACACAACATACTCCCTAACAGATTCCAAGCCATTCACCCTCCTTGTGCCTTTGTCAATCTTATTTTTTCATCTGTTGAATTTCCATTGATTTTCCAAACTCAGAAATTACACAATTTTAAAATTTTCATTAAACTCTGATTAAAGCTTCACTAGAGGAGAGGTTTTCCACACCACTAAATAATCTCCTCCTCCTGGGCACACAGCTGGACTTTTTCTAGCATCCCCTTCAGTTTGATATGATCATGGGATGAGATCTTCACATGGAACATCAGGGCAGGGGTCCTCAACCCTCACTGTGCATCAGCACCACCCAGGAAGGCTTTAGCCAGCAGACCTTGGTCCCACCATTAAAAAATGTTTTCACTTAGTCTGATGTGGGGCCCAAGCATCCAGTGGTATTTAAAGCTTGTTGATTCATTCCCACATGTATCCAGGGTTGAGAAACATTAGAAAAATCCATGCAAGCTGTCCAGTATCAAAATACTGCCATCCAGTTGCTCACATTGTGCTATATGCATACATACCTGTCTTAGTACAACTGTTCTTTGGTTAATATGTATCTGCTGACTGCACATAAATATTGTGAGGGAATGAAACCAAATCTTGAATATATCTCACACATGTGTCATTTTACTTTTGACAGAATATTTTCATTAACAACTTTATGGTTTAGATATGAGATGTCCCCAAAAATTCATATGTGGGATAATGAATGTTTAGAGGTGAAATGATAGCCTTTTGAGAACCTTAACCTTATCAATGCAGTTTGTTGTTGTTTTAATCAGATTTTTTGTCCATGGGATTAAAATATTTGATTAAACAATTTTAGAGGACAAAAAGTCTATTTGGGGCTCAAGGGTCCATGGACAGCCTACTTCACAACAAACTATAGAAAATATATTATACTTGAAACATTACACTCACATCATCCTTTTTTATTCATACATAGTTGAGAATAGGCCATGAAGTAGATTAACAAAAACATTTCTTTCCTACTATCATCAGTTATATAAAACATGTTTATATTTTGGTATCTGACATGGTTCCCAGAACCAATCCCTCTAAGAACAATTATACAATGAGTGAAGTCTTGCTCACCTGAACACCTTTATACCAGATTTATGAAGACATGTTGTACTTTACCTGATTTTTTTTTTAGTCCTGTATTCTCTAATTTTAAAAAGAAAAGTTGGGATAACATTCTAATTTTCACAGACTAGATCTGGATAAAGAAAATGATCTAAAAATAAAGCAAAATGTATCTGAAGGTACCTTATATTCCACATCTGGTGAGATATTGAAGAGAGAAAAACAAACCCAATGAAGGGGTTAGGAGAAATATTATTTAGGAATATTCTTGTAGTGCCTCCTCATGTAGGTCAAATTAGACAACAAAATAGCATAGTCAAATGAAGCAACACCAATAAAAGAGAATTTGATTTGTTAGAAATACATTAACATTATATTGACAATTTTAAAAAATCTAATTTTTAGAGAGGAAAGTTACTCTGTATAATTAACCACAGCTAATTCATTGAACTGAAATAAAATTCAAATTTATACTATAATACTATTTTATTTAAAAAAGTAAACACAGATATAAATATTATGGCCATTCCCACTATCAATCTTAGAAATTCAAAAATCAAAAATAAATAGTCTTTCTAAGGTCTTAAGTTCCTCCTTTGCTATATCTGAAAGCACAAAACCTGCCATTTAATAACATTCACTTGGATATTTTTTCAAGAACTTTGAGATTTTAATTACACATATGTGAAAACCAATACCACCTTCCTTTCATTTACACATTTTTCTATTTTTGTTATCATATATAATTCTATAGAATATACTTTCATTTTTGCTAAAAAAAAAACTATGTTAAACAAAACATATTACCAATGACATGATATTAGATGAAAAACAATGAGACAGTGGTTACCGGTGGAAGGTGGACCCAGTCTCCTTGGAAGAGTCCTGTTTCTCCCCATTGCTATCTTCCCTCTATGGATCTCGAATGGGGGTTTTCATTAAGGTTTAATGCCTCACAATTCCTGCCTGAGCTTCCAGGAAAGAGAGATGAGAAACATAGCAGCTGCCTGTTCATTGATTTATCTAAATTTCTAGACCCACAGCCCAAGCTGAAATCTCAGTTCATCTCCAAGCTTCATCTTCAAAGCTAAAGCATCTAGGGAAATGGAATCACAAAGTAGAATATTACACTGTAACCATTCACAAATAGTACTGCTTATCCCTTATAAACATGACAACAATTCTGTGATCCTATGTAGCACTTCTGTAGTCTTCAGATCATAAGGAATTTGGGTTGGGGGGGTCTGTTGAGAGCAAGATTTCAGTTAACTTTGCTTCTGTGTTTGAGTAAATCTGGGTGAGTCACTTTCTTCAGTTAATGGAATGAGATTATAAAACATTGATGAAGGTGGCTTTTGGCAGAAAAGATCAGGATCTAGATAGCTATAAAATTGAGTAAGCAAATCTTCTTAAAATCTAAATATAGAAGTAAAAGGAGAATTACAGGAGTACAAATGGTACTATGTAATCTTCAGGCTCTGGTCATTTATGATTGTACATCTCTTTACAGTTTATAAGACCCTTGGCTACCTTTGCGAATGTCATCTTAAACCACAGCCCACCTCTTCCCTATAGTCCAATAGCATCAAAGTCTTTAAGTTCCCCCAAAGCCATGCTGTTCCTAGTCTGCACATGTTGGTACCTCTGCCTAGAAAACATTACCAAGTAAGCAAAATGCTCATTTTGGTGAATTTCTTCATGACACAAAGATTACATTGCCTTTCCCAACCTCAAAAAAGTAGAACCAGGGATTTGCCATATCACTGTGGCATTTATGACACCATAATCTCTTCAAAAAAATGAACTAAGCAAATATTTAGCCCTTATCTATCTCTGCATTCCTATCATTTAACAAAATGTATGGAGCATCTGATCTGTATTGCCTACATGATTATGGATAATGAATTTACTAATTAATTTAAACATGTTGTATTACCTTATGTCATATTTTAAAATAATCTTTAATAAACACATTTAATTTCTGTTTAAGAAAAAGCAACTGGGCTGGGGATGTGGCTCAAGCGGTAGCACACTCGCCTGGCATGGGTGCAGCCCGGGTTCGATCCTCAGCACCACATACAAAGATGTTGTGTCCGCCAATAACTAAAAATAAATATTAAAAAAATTTTCTCTCTCTCTCTCTAAAAAAAAAAAAAGAAAAGAAAAAGCAACTTGATTAACTGGTACCATTTAGAAATAACACAATTTTCATTAAAAATGTGAAATAAAATTATTTTGACTATGAGATACATAGTATTAATATTATCTAACACTGTCCCTCAAAAAAATAGCTAGCTATATTTACTTGAAATTCTCTGCATATTCTTAAAATTATTCTGAAAATAGACTTTTCACTAACAGATTATTCTTCTATTTATTGCATTTGTACTATATTGGTCTGATTAAATCATGGCTAATCATTTCAGATTCTTATTTTGCCATGTTGCTCACTTTAAATTGTCCCTTGGAGCTTCTTGTCCTTTTCTCCTAACAACATGTTCTATGAATGTGCACATTATTCTTACACCAAAGATTCCAAAATATGAGACAGTTTTAAAAGCCTGACATCTAATGATATGCAAGGGTTATCTTTTTTAAAATCATTTTTATGTTTTTTTTGATAACAGGTAAATATTTTTCTCTTGATGATCTCTGATTTTCATATCTTAATTGTGGCATGTGCTACCTTTTACCTTAGTGTTTTAGGAGTTTCTTTTATGTCTTAATTTTGATCATTAAGAAGTTACTGGCTCTGACCAGAACTAATGTAAACACCTGTTTTAGTCAGCTATTTTGCTGCTGTGACTAAAGGATCCCACCAGAACAACTGTAGAGAAGGAAAGGTTTATTTAGGGGAACATGGTTTCAGAGGTCTCAATCCATAACTGGCTGGTTCCATTCCTCAGACCGAAGGTGGCAGAATAGTGTGGCAGAGGGAAGCAGCTCACATGGTGATAAAAAAGAAGGATTGGGTGGGTGGGGTGTGGGTGTGGGTGGGGAAAGGGACAGAAAGAGGGACAGAGAGAGGGGGGAGAGAGAGGGAGAGAGAGTGAGGGAGAGAGGGGAGAGAGGGGAGGGAGGGAGAGAGGGAGAGAGGGAGAAGAGAGATACTGAGACTGACTCCACTTTCCAGATACAAAATATATATCCCATAGCCACACTCCCAATGAACTATTTCATCCAACCACACCCCCAACCGGTCTCCAGTTACCACTCAGTTAATCCAATCAGAGACCAGTTCACTGATTAGGTTAAGGCTATAATCCATCATTACTCCTCCAAACCTTCTTGCATTGTCTCACATGTGAGCTTTTGGGGGGACACCATGTCTAAACCATGACAATGCCTATGCTCTTTCAGAAGGCAGCTTCCTGTTTTTCCATCCAAGATGCTAATCCTACCGCTCTGGGAAAAGGAAAACCACCAAATGATCCTACTGTCAGCATCACATGGCAGCCCTGGCATAGCTCCATCCTCATTCATGTCTCTCACCAGCCCCCAGGGGCTACATGGCTGCTACAGTCCTGCACATCTCCCCAGGGGAGCTCTCCATTCTGAGCTTCTGATCCTGAAGCAAGGAACACATCCTTGAGACTTTATAGGGGATAACTGCTGGCAAGAACAAGTGACCAGGCACAGGTAACCAATTACAGAAACAAGAATATTGTAGGTAGTAGGAGTCTCAGAACCTTTCCTGACACAACAGGGAAGGTGAAGTAAATCTCTGGGCTATAACCCTGGAGCTGGGCTCCAGCAGCTCTCTGCCATGTGTAGATTCTCTTTCTGCTTCTTAATTCCTGCTATTTCTCTTCCCAAATTATTCCTTTTCTATAGAGGATGGGCTATTTTATATGATTTTTATCACTTCTCCTTACCTTTTTTCCTTAACCTTTGTTAGAAGAAAACAAAAGAACAAATATAATCAGATATCTATATATACCCTTTAGGAAAAAATTAAAATCTCACTTGTTCTCTTATTTTAAGAAAGTCTGTAAAATCATTGTAATTCCAAAGGAAAGCTCTCCCCTTCCTTATAGGAGTACTTTGTCATTTGGGGTTTAAAATTTATCTAAAAATAATTCTGAAGTTTTTTTTTTTTTTTTTTTTTCAAATCTCAGGATTAAAGGAAATTCCAGTTTCAACTAAGACATATAATGAGCTTAGAAGTCATCATTCTTAGCCTCATAATAAAATGCTGGACAAGCTAGAAGCCAATTATTTTTCTTATGCTTATCAGAGAACTGATGATGCAGGGCAAACCATTAACCCCAAATCTAGTAACAAAGGCAAATCCAGAAAGACACAGAAGTTGCTGCATGTCATAAGTGGCAGGAAACCCTGAGCTTTTGGGGGACACCATGTCTAAATTAGGAAGCCCTGCTTACCTAATGATCTTAACAAATTCCTATAAGCTGAGTACAGAAAATGAGAAATTCCAAGGTCCCAGTCACAGGGGACACGCATTCAAGTAAACTTTCCTTCCATTAGCCAACCAAGCTCTCATAGTGACAATCCAAGAAAGAGATCCACATGATCATGGCAGGAAGAGGAAAAGAAAAGCCTTTTTAAAATATTTCAGATCCAGGGAACAAAGAGGGAAAGATTTTGCCAGAGGAAACATTGAGAAAACTAAACTACTGTAGCCTGTCTCAGCTACTGGAAAAACCAAAACCACAGGAACCCACAGTGAATTGTGGTACCGGAACTTCAAGAAAACAGACTGAGAATGCTACAACAAAGCAAGCAGCTGAAACAGATTCATGTGTGACATAGATGGTGTAATTACCAAGTAAGAAATTATATTACTATTATTAATATATTAACAGCCTCAATGGGAAAAGTTGGAAACAAGCAAAAACAAATGAATAATAAAGTAGGAATTAAACCTCCAAGGAAGAATCAAAAGGAAATGCTAGGGGGAAAAAAAAAAAAACACAACATTCTAACAAATGAATAATGTCTTTGATGACGTCATCAGTAGATCTGATGTGCTGATCAGAGAATCAGTGTACTTGAAGAAAGGTCAAAAGAAACTTCCCAATCTGAGATACAATTAGAATGAGAGAAAGAAGGAAGCAAGGAATAAATGAATGAACCATAATCACACATCCCAGAACTCGGGACAGTAGGGCAATACTAAAGGTGGTAATCCAAACATAATTAGAACACTATAAAGAAAAGAGAAGGTGGGACAGAAGGAATACTGGATATAGTAGTGGAGAAGTTTCCAAAATTGACTATACATACTAATACATAGATACAGGAGCTCATAAAAGTCCAACTAAGACCAAATTAAAACAAAACAAAACCCAACAACAACAACAAAACCCCACACCATTCAAACTTCAGAAAGCTAAGGAAGGTAAAAATCTTGAAGGAAAGCACAGGGTGGAGTGGGGGAGCACCTCTCCTACAGAGGTTGAAGGATGAACACTACCCCTAGACAACTCCTCAGAATCCATGCAAACAAGAAAAGAATGTACTAAGATTTTCAGCATGTTGAAAAAGAAAGAAAAGCTAACAAATATTTCTATAACCAGTGAAATTATCCTCAAATGTGAAGGAGAGAAAGGACTTTTTCTGATAAATAAAAACTGAAGGAATACATCCCCAGTAGTCCAGCCCTCACAGAAATATTTAAAAAAAAGTTATGCATATATAAGGGAAATGGCATAGGTTAAAAAAATTGTAGTAGATACAATAATAAATTTAAAAAAATATCAGAGAAGGAATGACTGAAGAAAGACAGAATCTTTTGTTTCCTTATTCTTAATTGATCTAAAAGACAACTACTTAAACAACAATATTCATAATGTATTGGGTGATTATAGCTTACTATAACTGAAATTAACACTTGGGGGTATGGGAGAGCTATGCTACATATAAAGCCTGCTGGTGCTATTTGAAAGTGGACTTAGATTGTTTAAAAATGTGCATTGTAAACTGTATTAAAAAAAAAACAAAAAATCCCAAGTGAGGCACCAAAAGAAGATATAAAATGAAATCATAAAAAAATATTCACTCAAAATCAGAGAAGACAGATAAAAAGAAAAAGAGAACAAAGAGCAACTGTAGGGAAGAGGCAATAAAGATTGGAGGACTTAATCTAATTGCATACAAAATTACTTTAAATATGAATGGTCTGAACATACCCATTAAAGTTCAAAAAACATCAGAGTGGACAAAAAATAAAACAAAACACTGGAGACACTATCCTATACTATCTACAAGAACCCCACATTAAAAATAGAAATGCAATTTGAAAGTAACATCATGCAAACCTAAATCAAAAGAATGATGATTTAGTTCTACTAGTTAAAGACAAAGTAGACTTTAGAGGAAAGACTGTTAAGGATAAAGAGGAATATTATATCCTGATAAAGGAGTCAACTCTACAAGAAGCTCAAAGAATCCTAATACAAATGTCTGTATCTAACACAGTATCAATAAGTGAGGTAAACACTAATGGAACTGAAAGGAAAAATAAACAAACCCACAACTGCAAGTGGTGATTTGAATTTGAAGTATTGTTAGTTGCAAACCACAGAAAACAGATATTAGGTAGGGCAGACCTTGGTTGCAGCAGGGATCTTTAAAGAAGTCAAAGAATTAATTAAAAGCATTTTTAGTTATTAAACATATACCCAAAGGTACACAAGGATATATGTTATAACCGTATAACAGCCAATATAAATTCTAATGTATAGTAATTCATTTAGAGGCCTGGGTACTCTATTAGACTTTGGAATAGGGAGAACAAATTTTGCTCAGCTTGTTTTCCCTAATACCTAGTGAGGTATTTAACTTGAATACATTCTCAATAAATATCTACTGAATGTCTGAATTTGAATTTTTTGATATTACCTTTATCAACATTAAAATATACAAGTGAACTAAAAAATGCAAAGTCCTAGTTGTATTTATCCTTTAAAATAGAGGAGGTTAGCTTTACAGTCATGCTCAACTATTACCAAGCCCCACCAGACTTAATGACATAGTGAAAACAATATGGTGAGTGCATAAATTGTTCCCAGGGTTGAGCTACCCTGATTTACTACTAATTAACTCTGTTAATTTAGTCATCTGAAGTTATCCACAAATTAGGAATGCAAAGTAAGGGGTATGGACAGAATGCAGATAGATCTATACAAGATTAAAAATAAACATGTACATTATAGAAGTGTAACTCTTAATGAACAAATGCATTTTAAAATCATAGAATTTTGTCAATTTAAATTACATATTAAGGCAAAGTCAATGATTTAAATATCCCAAATAAGCAAACAAAATTCAAATAAAGGAGGGATGCATTATTAGACAAATCATAGGATCTAAAAATGAAAAATGCAGAACATGAGGTTTTATTCAATTTTTCAAATGCATGACTAGAATAACAACTTAAGAGAAAATATATTATTAACTCTGTCATCTCTTTAAATTACATAGTTGAACTATCATCCTCAATTCATTTGTATCTGGCTGTGTTTAAAAAATGAAATTTCAATTACTTTCATAAAAATCAGAAGTCGAGCATTGTATCTTCATAAAAAATATTTTTCTCTGAGGTAAACCTACTTATTATGAACTGCCAAGGTTCTTCAGGCAACAGATGATTCTCACTTTACTATTCAGGGTATGCCACATATACCCAATAGGTACAAATCTAATGTTATAAAATAGGGCAAAGGGAATAATCATTCACTAGATAAAGACACTGATGTTCTTCTCCATTAAATACTGTTTTTAAAATACCACTATTTGATTTATTGAAAGTCATATTCATTCTACTTTTCAAGCAAAATGGATACATAAAGTGCAGAACATCTCCATAGGCTGTAAACACTCAACATTCATCCTCTTGAGTAAGAGGGAATGGGAAATAACATAATGCACATACCTGACAAGCATTATAAAGAAGCTGGTGTTCTAGCTTTTTAATACCTAGAATCTGCTGGAACATTTCATAGAGTTGTTCTTTGCTCAGAATAAGTTCAGATACGGTGCTGAGGGTCATTCGATTTGGCTGTTTGCAGGAGTCCTCTTCTCCCCTGTAGATGGCATCATATTTGGCTATCCAGGAGCTCAGTACTGTCTCTTTGCTCAAACCATCTATTTCTGGTAAACTGCGCACACGTTTTTCTATGTTTTTCTTAAACACCTCTCTGAAGTCATTAGCAGAACACCCTCCACTCTGAACCATTCTGGCCACTCGGTCACTCTTTAGAAAAACCTGAAAAACAAAACCAAATCCATTTTTAATGAGGCATGCACACTGCTAAGCTTCCATGCACACCAATGCTACTTGCTTTCAACCATCCAGCCAGGGTAGACACTAGTCTATAATTATTCAATGTGTTTTATAATATATAGTAATTCATTATAAAATGGAGACCCCAAAATTCTCTCAAATGTTGGAATGCTTAAGAGAGGCAAGATATAGTGCTGAGACAACTATGAGACAATCCCATCTTACCTACGTGTCCACCACCAGAAAGTCATAGGAATGCCTGCAACAGAATCCTACAGGGTGGAGAGCTCATGCATGCAATCAGCGCCCTTGTAAAGAGATCCCAGAGAGTTCCCCAATCCCTTCTGCCATGTGAGAACACAGCTGGAAGATTCTGAATGCAAATCAGGAAGGGAGCCCTAACCAGATACAGAATCTGCCTGTGTTTTGATCTTGAACTCCCCATCCTCCAAAACAGGGAGAAATGAATTCATTTTTACTAAACAATAATAACAACACTATGAATAAGAAGGTAACTGGAGGCTGGGCATGGTGGCACACACCTGTAATCCCAGCGGCTCGGGAGGCTGAGACAGGAGGATTGTGAGTTCAAAACCAGCCTCAGAAAGAGTGAGGCACTAAGCAACCCTGTCTCTAAATAAAATGCAAAATAAGGCTGGGGATTTGGCTCAGAGGTTAAGTGTTCCTGAGTTTATTTCCTAGAACCACCCCCCACCCCCCAAAAAAAGAAAGTAGCTGGAGATATGAACCCAATTTATCTACCTATATTTGAGATTTCTGGCAAATTCTTCTGCACAAGAGGGTCACCTATCATTTGAGGGAGGATTTGAAGGACAATATTATATAAATCTAGTATCTAAGTCAATAACCACCTTACATAATTGCTAATTTAAATTGCTCCACAACCAAGAGATTAGGAACATTTGCCCCAGTCTCAGATTTCATTAACTCTTTTCCCCAACTTCTCATACTTAACCAGGCAGGATAGATGCTAGAAAAACAAAGACCTTTACAGTACTGCTAACTGTCCACTAATACCAGGTAAGAAATTGGTAGTTCTTAATACCAGCTAACAAATTAAACAAATACAATGGATAATAATCAGAGAGAGAGAGAGAGAGAGAGAGAGAGAGAGAGAGAGAGAGAGACTGACTCATTAAACAGGTAGAAAAAATAGATAATAATCAATAATAAGGTTTTGATTATTTTTATATTATTTTAATAGATCAACATATTTTGATATGTTGGAAGAGACACAAGACCAGGCCTTAAATCTCTCTTTTCTTCTAATTCAGGAATCTAAGTAGTAGTACAATTTCATTAAATGCTTATTTTGTCATTTATATTCTGAAGAATCCTATATGGGTCGCATGACACTAACTTTACTCCTGCTTTCATCTTTCTACAATGAGAAAAGATCCTTCCAGAAGAGCCTACAAGACTGTTATAAGAGCCTTCACAAGTTATCTATAGTTACTAATTTTACAGGAAAAAAAAATCCATGTTAATTTTACCCTAAGAATGGACTTGTAACACTGAAGTAGTCTCAGGCTATAACTACATCACCTGCACCACCCCACCATGCCTGTCTGTGTATGAGCAAGCAGCACAAGTGTTCCACAGTCAAGAAGGACTCACTTGTCACACAGTCTTCCACATTCCACCACCCGACCACAAATCTTCCCCCAGCACTTGAGTTCTTCCCTTTGAAGGTCATTCTCCTTGTTTCCTCTCCTCACTCAATGGAAAGAAGATTCCTGGCACTTATCTATTTTGGTTGACTTATTTACTGCAGCCATAATAAATTCCACATTTGGCAGATATGTATGATACTCCCACACTCTGCATCCTCTCTACCAGCTCTGGCTGAATGACTGATTGTTGGAAAGCCTGTCTTATTTTTTGTCTCTGAGACAAAACAATTCTTAAGTGATAGAAGACTAGTGCTTTTAATATTTTTATATGAAGGAAAATGAAATTAAGATAGTCAACAATAAGTTTTATCTAAGAATGACATTAACTACTTTGGAATTCATAGGGGTGTCTCTGCCTCCCTTCTCATCTTCCTCTAATACTACTAGTCTTGTTGGGCAGTGACAGCCAAAATACATTTTTAAATTTAAAATAATTGTATATACTCATTAAATTATATACCTAAGTATATATGAATATGTAGCTTTTGCTGTAGCTGGTACTCAAGTTGAACATATGGAAGCCTAGCAGTCAAAGAGGTGAGCTGTGCCACTTGCCAATCTGCTCTTTATCAGCTCCAAATCCACTTTCCCATTGCTGTGCCTGTGCCAACTAGTACCATCTCAATAGTGGGTGCTAGGGAAAGCACATTGGAAGAATGTGCTCTTCTTCTTGGTTCTCTTTTAACTGAAGTAAGTTGCACTAATCCCTAGGCAGCTGTTTTCTGGGCCCCCGAGGGTGGAATCCCAGGTACCATGCCCCATTGAGCTCTGAAGTGCAGCACCTCCCAGAGTACAAATTCTCTCCAGAATCCTAGAAACCCAAGCTGCCTGAGTCCCAACAGTACAGCATTTCAAGGGAATCTTCTGCCATGCTTAAAGATACACCATCTTCAGTGAGGTCTGGATTCTAGCCCTGAGAATGGGTATGGAAATGCAAGTGGCCCCCTCACCTAGGTTTCTTTTTCGGGTGCTATGCTCCTATGTCAGCTTTTCCTATTTTTTCTGATTTTCCCTTTTGTTTATATGGTAAACTTTTCCTGTTCAGTTATTGTGTGGTTTGTCTCCTGATTAAAAAATGCTGAGGTGCTTTATGCAATATTGTTTTAATGGGGAAATATTTGATGCTGAAATAATCAACTTTTAGAAATTTAGTAATGCATATAAAGCAAGACCAATAAGACTATTTTTAAAGTATACTATAAATATCTTAAGACTGACTACAGAAAAACTTTGTTTCTAATAACCTAAGTTTATAGACATTTTATTTTTCTCACTTTTGCCTAACATAGTCTAAGCTAGATGCTACCAAGTAACCAAACTATAATTTTGAAGCAAGGACACCAATGAACTTGATTTTCCTTACAAAAGCATACCTAAGACTATATTAACTCAGTCTCATTACAATTGTGTTGCTCAGTGGTAACAACATGCCAGGGATTCTGCTAAGTGTCGAGGGTACAAAAATGAATGAGTGAAGTCCCTGTCCACAAACAGCTCACACTTGTTTATCCTGAAGGAGACAGACTTAGCCAGAAAATAAAATAGGGTAAGTGCAGTAATAGAAACCCACACAAAGGGATGAGTGTGGTGGTGCACACCTGTAATCATACTGGAGTAGGATGAAATCTCAGAGTGGTTTTAATTTGCATTTTTCCAATTGCTGGAGATGTTGAAATTTTTTTAAAATATGTTTGTTGGCCATTTGTATTTCTTCTGTGAAGTGCCTGATCAGTTTGGGAAGCCATTCTTGACCAACATGCAACTTATCACTATACCTTACTCATTGTAACCCCCAAGTTCTTCACAAATCCTTCTTCACCTCTTTATATCTCATAAGAATTCTTTGTGTCCCTCACTAGAACTGAATTGAATGAGGGCAACAGACTCTTTGCTGCATCTTTGCTACAAGTTTTTCTGGCAGTCACCCAAATCCTAACATCACTTTTCTCCATTTTTTTCCCTTCACTGGCATCAAATTAAAATTTTTAGTAAAAATCTGGTTATTTTAGTCCACTGGTTTTCCAACAAAATCATCACCAAGTCTCTGAGGCTCTACTCCCAAAATGTCCCAAACTATCTCTCTTGCTGCATCCCTGAGCTCCAGTTCCACTGGCCAATCAGGAACTCCACATTGCCCATATCACCATCACCTAACTATATCATCCTTAGAGCCTTATCTTGCTTTTATATTTTAGCACATAGCACCAAAACATATATATATATATATACCCAAAATAGAAGGTAAGCACCGGCAGAGCACTTTATTTTCTTTGCTATTGAATCCAGTGCCTAATTCAGAGCCAATGAACAGAACTCCACCCAGGAGACCCTCCTCACAGATTTCTTCCCTAGTCACTGGGTAATCCAGATCCTGTGTTGCATGTGATCACAGAAACTTTTGTTTTCCATTTACTTTGCATTTTGTAAGAATAATATTTAAGTAAAAAAAAATTATTTTCTTTTTCACTCATTACACAGGAAATTCTATAAAGCCAAGAAAACATTTCATTAACTACACTGTGTATTATCTAAGCACCAGGCCAAGCACTCTTGAAATATCTCTTGAATGGGCAGCGAATGGGTGGTTTGGGTGTCTAAACTAATGGTTCAATTCCTCTATCTATGTCCTTACATAATTTAAATAATAAACCAGTAAGACTTACCAATTTACTATTATGTACTTTTAGAAGAAGGAAGTATAAATTCAGACCTTGTCCATGCCAGTGGGAGAGAGAACACTACTGCAGAAGAAAGGAATCATAATGCATGATATTACAGAGAGAAGGGAATCTAGTTTTGAGAGGAGGAGACACTACCAGCTGAGAAGGCAGGGCTCACAATGGGAAACAGTGAGAAGTAACTGTTGGACCAACTGGTGGACCTACCCAAGGGGGCATGGTAGGTACAGGAACATCATCTGATGCCAGAGGCAATGGGAATGTACTGGAATAAATTATGTAATCAATGACCCAGTAAGTCTTATCCATTTTCTATAATACACTTACAAGAAAGCAGTATAAATACAGAGCTTGTCCATTTGCATGGAAGTTGAAAGGACATCTCGAAGGAAAAGAAGCACTGGGAGTAATGTCACAAGGGAAGAGTGACACCAGTTTTGTGAGGAATATAAAATGTATATTCTCTAATAAATATTATATTGTCTAATAATTCCCATAATCTGTGCTGTTCGTACAGATTATTATTGTCTTTATTTTTTTTTTATATTTTAGTTGTAGTTGGACACAATACTTTTATTTTATTTATTTATTTTCATATGGTGCTGAGGATCAAACCCAAGGCCTCCCACATGCTAGATGAGCACTCCACCACTGAGACACAACCCCAGCCCCTCATATTGTCTTTTAAAATTTTCAGGTAGTATCAGTTATGAGATTATGTAACAATGATAGGTTTAGTTTCACTAAATATCAAATATATTAATCCTGTATCCTTTCACAACAGTTACCAAGTTATAGGAAGAGAAAGCATGGCTATACATAGAGCCTGGTCCCAGACTGGTCTTCAGTCCTGGGGTGGCCATATACCAGTGCTCTGCCCTGAACCCCAGGATCCTTTATGAAATTCTGTCTGGTAGACCTGGAAGGTACCATATTGGTTTAGCAGCAGCCAAGGAACCAAGTATATCATTACTCTCACTGATAGATATGCCATCTCCCTAGAAGGACTCATACATACCACCTTTAAGCCATACAATCATGGTATGCTTTCTTAGTTATCATAGTCTTATGATAGTTACAGATTACCTGGTTTAAACTGAAGAGATATGTGACTGATTCAAGGTAACAGAGCTTTAGAGATAAATTTTGACCTTGGAAATCCAACACCACCTCTTTACTTATTTCTTCTACTTACACCCCATCATGTATTCACCTCTGGTATTCAGATGTTCAGGGGGGTGCTGGCCAACACCTATGGAATCATCAATCAATGACCTTCTTGTGAAAATGTTACTGAACACAGAATCAATTCAGTGTGAGGATAAGGAACCTAACCAGAAAACTGAAACATACTATATAGGTTACATTGCTCCAATGAATTTTAACTCGTGTGTGGCCTTCTCTTGGAGCACCACCAGCCACCCATTCATCTGCTCAGCTTATATACCAAGAAGATAAATGAATATACTGACAAAGTCATGGTGAACTAATAACAAAACTGAAATTTGATGACCATAACAAGAAACTGTATCTGCAACGGGTTTAAGTCTGCTCAGCTGTCCAAATAAGACTTCAACTATGTTTTCCACAGAGGCACTTATTGTTCACATGTTATGTTGATCTGAATCAAACATCACTTCTTTGATTCAAAGGATTTTATAACGACAAGAAGAACATTATCTGCTTGCCAAATCATTGTGGTTATCTATGAGATGGTTTCTGGGAAGGCTGCCAGCATGTGTTCAGCCAGGAAAATGTTGAGAAAATACAAGAGCCCACTTACAAGAGATGCCTTCTCCTTAATAATGCCAAATAAAATACTGTCTCATAATTTCCATAATCTGTACTGTCCTTGGAGACATGATGATACAAGTTTTGTTTTTTTTTTTTTTTTTGAACTATTTTTCAGGTATTATCAACTAATTAAGCTTTATTGGGGTGATAAGTTTAGTCTCACTAGAAATCAAATAATTTTTAGTGTTCCGGTGTGCCAACACCCATATTTTTTATCAGGTAACTTTGAATGCCAAAAGCCAGTTGGTGGATTCTCTGTTGGTGCTTACTTTCGCCAATCTGTTCATGCATCCAAGTCTCCCCAACCTACCTTCTGAACCTTGTCTTCTATTGCTCCCCAAAATGTATTTCCTGTTCCAAGAAAGGGGTTTGCTTGCTTAGATCTCAAAATTTTCCATATGTTCCTTTCCACCTCGTCCAGTTGTTCAACAAATATTTATCAAGACAAACTAAGGGCTGGGCAAAATGTGATCAGTGATGGGAATATACTGTTATGCAAAATAACATAGTCTTGTTATTTTCCCATAGCTTATTTATAGTGGTATAAATAAATGGTCACATAAGTGAACATACTTGTGGACTGATAAATACTACTGAGAAGAGTTCATAATAAGGTTTTGATGCTAGTTGTAGAGGTCAAAGAGTCTTACCTGAGCTGGTGAATAGAGATCTAAAGACTGAATTATCTTAGATATGAGAAGAGACCATGCAAGAGTGGATGAAAGGACACAGCCAGTCTAAGTGGGCCTGAAATTTCTTTGGGTTGGAGTGAGGGTACCAAGGGCACAGTGGTATGAAAGTAAGCTAGAGAGAGGAATGGGCTTAGTCAGGCCTAGAAAGAAAGGCCTCTGGCCTTCAGCACAAGAACACAAAATACCATCAAAACATTTATGTCAGGGATAAAAGATAAAAAGATAAAATCTACATTTTGAAAACTGATAGGGCCTTCATATGTATGGCAATGGAATTTACCCTCAAACCATATAAAGCAGATACTAGAAGGGTTTTGTTGTTGTTGTTTATTTTTATTTATTTTTTAAGTAAAATCAAAAACAGAGAAGAAAAGACACATGGCTATGGTCACAATCACAGCATGAAAGAGTCAAGATAAGACTAGTCTCACTCCAGAGGTCCACTCTTTACTTGTGGATTTTTGAATTTATGGTTCAGGAAACTGAACTGAGGAGGACAGGAAAGGAAAGGATGGTGCAGATTGGGAGAAAGAATATGCTCCTGTCATTCTCTACTTTCTTGGCAAAGCAGCCCACTGCTTTATGGTCTTCCTTTATTCTGAACTATCCTGGCATTCCCTGTCCTCTCCGAAGTATTAGATGCACCTGCTTTGTATTCCCTCTGCCTCAACTGTGAACTGAGCTGCACTTTGTAAGCCTCAGTAGTGTCTGAAGCATTAGATTTCAAATTTTAAAGGAAATCATTAGAACCTGGTAGTGGTAATGATACGGACAGTTATCAGTGACAAGTCCTACTTCCTCACATGTTGAAGTATAACACCAAAAAAGCAAGCAGATAGATGCATATAAAGCAGGGTTTATTTAAGAAGGGGCAATACAGACTTCTCCCAGGAGGGAGAAGGGAGCCATAGCTGGTATCCTGGTAGCCCAACAAGTTAGAGCATTCTGCCCTTTTTATATGTGCTCAGCTTCCTGTGTTCTCCTGCTCTCTGCCCAGGAGATACTAGGTGGGATGGCCAAAAGTGAGAAGTCAATGGGGGGGGGGTGCGCAAATGGAGTGATCCAGGCAGGAAGGGGGCCCAGAACACATTAACAACTTTTACAACTCCAGGTAGGGAGGGACAATTCCTGGGTCAGGTTACCTTAGCAAAAGGCTGGAGCAGGGGCAAGTTATCTTGATAAGGGTGGGAAAAGGGCTCTGAAGACATTAACATTTCAATTTCTCAGCAGTGGTCTCCAACTTCCCAAGACCCAAATTGGTCTTCATTCTCTGGATCTGACCTATTAATACTAACTGCATGCCTTTAATTCTAGCTTCAGTAATGGATTTTGAAGAGTTATTGGACCCAAAGTTGGTGTTTGACAAGAGTGAAATGGGGTTTCCATGGATTAAAATAAATAAAATAAATACAAGGATTAAAATATATTTTAATAAAGCGAAATTTATTTAATATCCTAAGAGTTGCAACTCTGGATGCAATGAGTCACTTCTTTGTTATACTGTTATTAAAAGTGAATTTTAGGGTTTTTGTTGTCATAATAGTTAATGATTTTTCTTGCTGGAACAAAGTAAGATAAAAAAGAAAAAGGTTTTGCCTGGCCTATTTTTACTGATCTGTGAATTCCAAAGCTTTGGGAACCACTGATTTAACCAACCCTTATCAAATGTGAAGAAATCACACTTAAAACTCACACAAAATAATATCTTTTGCTTAAAAAAAATAGATAAGATATATATCCAGACCTTTATCTAAAACCTAGGAAAGAGCTTATCTCAAAAGATCCTTCCTTAGAACTAATCCAAATTAAATTCTCATATTAAATCCAAGGCTCTTAGATTACATCTAAAGGCCCAAACTGCCAAAGTCTTCTTGAATTATCATAGAGACTGAGTCCACACCCAAGTGAACAGAAATGTGATCCAAAAAGTACACATTTCTTTTTGGAAAAATAAATTACACTATATTCCCATTGTCTTATCAATATTGTAAAGTTGTTCCACATACTCTTTCTTTTAATACCAGTTTATACCAGATCCCTTGGTTTTCCTTTGTAGTTGTTTTGGGACTCTCTGATCAGCTTAAATCTCCTTAAACCAATGGTAAATTCTCCTTAAGCTTGTAACCACAGAGACTAAAAAGGAAGTTTTCAGCAAGAAACTCATTACAAATACAAATATGACAAGAGAAGTAGAACACTGGATGCTTTCCTGGGCTTCTAAAACATGTGACATTGTGCAATAAGGAAATACCAGTGTTTAGCAAAAAAGGGGAGCAATGGCAAGCTAAATGTGAAAAGCGCCCCTATGTAGATACAGGTGAGAGAAGGCACCATCTCTGTCAAGTCATCCCTTATTCTCCTCAGATTTCATTTAACACATCATGGTGTGATGAAAAGCCTAAAAGTTCCTAGGCTGGGCTACCTTCCATTTTGTGAAGAAAAGTGGTTGGGTTTCTCCCTTCACTATAATGGTATAGAAAATAATTTTAGCATGTTACTTCGGGAGCCTTGAAAATGCTTAAAAATGATTTTATTAAGACAACAAACAAAATGGGTATCCCCTCTCACGTATTTTTGCTATACATTTCAGAGCAAGTCGAACACATGATTTGTATCTCATAAACACCTCATAATGGATTGGAAATCAATCAATACCAGTGTTTTTGCAGCTGATTCAATGTCTCAAGAAACTTTTCTTTGAAAAAACAGGTAATGTACCAATGTTGACCAAGAAGTTTTGGGGGAGAAGACATTTCTGAAAACCAAATCATATTTTCCACAGTGTTGCCAGGACACCAGAGAATGAGTTACTACCCTCTCAAATCCTAGGTTTATAAAACATGAATCTTGAGGATGACATGTTATTTACTCTTGATAACCCAAGATCTTTAGCTGAGAAATGAATGAAAAAAGAAAATTTCTGGAAAGTATATAAATCTTAAAAGCAAACATTCTGTTAAGTTAAAGAAAAATGATCCCCAAACTTGTGATTAAATTTCCCTGGCATATAGTCCTCTGGATCAATATTTGTTGAATGGATTTTATAATTTTTATCTTGTAGTTATTTATTTTTCCACCAGATGGCAACTATGCACGGAATAATAATGTTATTGTTTATAAATCCCAGAATCTAATTTTCAGGATGGTGAGGGACCTCTTAGGTATAAATCCCATCACCCTCCCACAGCTCAAATTCCCTTACCACCACCTCCACTGAAATGACATCCAAATAATTATCAAGCTCCTTTAAGGAAGAGAAACTCCACACTCTGAATAGGCTGTCCACGGGCAGGAATAACTTCTGAAAAGTTCTTTGTTTTCAGGTGGCAACGGTCTCCCAGTAGCTGTCATTCTCTCGCCTAGTTCTAACTCCTATAATAACAAAGAAAATCTAAATTTGTCCCACGGCTATTCTTCAAGTGTTTAATGGAAGCTAAACACTGTCCTCTGCCTTCCTGGCTAAATATGGCTCAGATATTACTCAGATGACAAGAGCTCCCTACCATCCTGGTGGCTCGAATTACCACATGCTTCACTTTGTATGGGATCATTCATTTCTTTCATGTCTTTGTTCAAACATTTATCTTCTTGGTGACATCTTTTCAACTTAAATAATCAACTCTTCTATTCTCTGCTTTGTTTTTCTACGTGGCACTAATAATTATCTAACATAATACATATGCTATATTTTTATCCCATTTAAAAACTAAGCTCCATCAGGGCAAGGAGTTTTGTATGGTTTATTACTATATTCTCAGGGAAATAAGTATTCACTGAATGAATCAATGAATCTGCTATTTGCATGAGATTTCATAATCAAAAAGAAAAGTAACCCTATTTATAGAAGCAATGCTGCTACCAATGCCACAGTAGACAAAATACACCATCAGGGGCCCACTGACAGCCCAATAACACCTCTCACACTTATTTTCAGCTACATTTTCAAGGAAGGTAAACTGAGTCTCCCTCCAATAATTATGAAGCTTGTTTTATGGGCCACTTAGGAATTTACATGTTTCCCTCTGAATTTCATCTTTTGCCCACAGTTATAGTATGTTCATCTTCTAGTCAGCTTTCCACCCCTGTAAATAAAATACCTGAGACAATCAACTTATAAGGAAAGATTTAGTTTGGCTCACGGTTCCGGAGATTTCAGTCCATGGTCAATTAGGCCCACTACTTTGGGCCTGCAGCAAAAGTGAACATCATGGTGGGGAGCACAGGGTGTAGGAGGCTGTTCACCTCATGGTGGCCAGGAAGCAAAATGAAAGGAAAAGGGGCCAGGTTCCTCCATTCTGCCCTCTTTCCTAAATGCATTCTGCCATCTCCCAACAGCACTGTCAGCTGGGGACAAGCCTTCAACACATGAAGCTCTGGAAGGCATTTAAGATCCAAGCAGTAACAATATCTTATCAGCTGTTGAACTGACTCTCTGATATGAGAATCTTAAACTTGAATGGACATTAGAGTCAGGTGAAGTACTTGCTGGTACAGATTTCCAGGCCCCCCAAGATTCTGACTCTGCTGGTGTAGAGTGAGTTAAGGAAAGTTTCCAAATAATGCTACTGCTAGCTACTGCACTGAGATGCTTTGCTCTGGGGACAGGAAATAAATGTAGACCATTTGATGTCAAATACATACGTTCTTCAAGAGGCAATTGCTTTTTATGCATGAATTTTCAAAAAGAACTGCTATCAATAAAGAAACCATAAATATTTTCATACTTTTTAAATTTCAGGAGAAAGGCAGTCTACATCAAAACTTCCCTGAGTAAATGACCATTTTTTACACAAAAGTTGCCAAGTCCCTGGGTCAGTGTTTACTTCTGCCTGACTTGGATGCTCCTGGCACATCACTTTACCCTCACATGCCCATACTGCTTTATTTTCCCTAATTCTGTTGAGACCTCACAAAGTTCAACCACCCCATGGCTAACACTTCCAATGTCTTTAGCTGGGATTTTTCTTCCATGAGCGATTCAATCCTTTAAGCAATCAAAACTATAGACTCATCTCAATGCTTTCTCCTTTACCTAAAAACTGTGTATCAAGCTAACTGTACTTTAGTGGTTGAAGAAAATAAGCTATGAAACCACACTAAGTTCAAGGACAGATTCTTTCATATACTGGTTGTTTAATAGGGGCAACTTACTCAACGTCTCCAGAGAGGCTTAGTTCTTTGTCAAAAGAATGGGAAGACTAGCATTGCCTGTCTCAGAGAAATTGCTATTACTGAATTAGTTTCTACCTATTAAGTATGTAAGTAAGTGCACCCTAGAATATTATAACTATCCTTATTATTACAACTCATACCATCCCTATCAAAATTGCTAACATCAGCCAGCTGCTAAAAATCCCTGAGAGAAAAAAGTCATATGAGCATTGCAAATTGGGATATTATCAAGTTTAGGGGTCACAAAATAGTAATATAAGAATCTGCATGAAAGTAAAATCAACATTACTATAAATGAAATTGGTAAATGAGGTTTTCTTGTTTGTAAATCACAATTTAGTACTTGTCATGTTGGCAACAATTTTAAACTTATTTGATTTGTACAGGTGTATATTTTCAGCTATTTATTGAATACCACACAGAAATTCTATGATTTCCTCAAATTTGGCATACACAGACTTTTTTTTTCTTTACCCCAAACTTGCTTCAATTGTTTACCAAATAATATCATTATCGTCTACTGGCCCAAACCAGAAACTAAGGGATCATCCTCAATTTTTTGTTCTTCCTCAACTCTTCCTGACACATTGTCTCTTCTTCTATATCCATTATGTGATGCTAAACTGGAGATGAAGGGAAGATAAAGCTATGAGTATAGAGAAGCTTCAAAATTGGTGTTGCCCTAGTCATCAAAACAATAAAGTACAAAATTCATATCAGCAAATTAAATAATCAAGGACCATATTAACTTGTTGGTCATCAACCTGATTTGTCTACGACTGCCTTAGTTTGCATTTTCACCTCATCACTTTATTCCAACAGTCTCTTGAGTTTCCTTTCCTTCTTTTCAAGTTCCTAAACCAAAACTGCACAGGACACTCAAAGCTTCTTTATAAAACATTGTCATTTATGTTGCTACCTCTATTAGAATGATCTTCTTTCAAACCCAGCAGTCATCTCACTTCAAATGCTATTTCCTTAAATAGTCCTTGTTTTTCCAGCTGAAATCTATTTGTTCATACTTCCATGTGCCTTTACTTTACTCCACGAAATTTAGCTCTTTCTACCTTTGGTATTTTGATTTCTAGATAACCACTTTAAGTAACATGAAACAAGTCATACTAAAGGAAACAGGTTAAAATTGCAGACTTGACTAGTGTAAAGGCTTTTTTCAAGAGATCTCTGGCAGTGATTCTCAGTCTTGTATGCTCACTGGAACAACTGGACAACTTTATAAACACTGATGACTAGGTCCCAGCCCAGAGGTCTCCGGATGATTCTAATATGTAGCTTAGAAGTAGTGCTCTATGGGAAATACGAAGAGGAATTAAGACATTAAGACAGAATTTTTAAACAGAATAAAACATCACATTGTAATCATCTAATAAATAGGTCCCACATAATAATTAAGTGGCTGATCAGGAATGCAATTATTGAAAGCAAACTGTAGAAATGGTTAAGAGGAGGCAAAAGGATCCTGTAGAAACAGTTCTAGAGGCAAAAAATTCAGTGTCACTTGATAAACATCTTGCAATTGGTTTTCTAGGGAAGCTGAGGAAGAAAAGAGCTCAGAAAAGATGAATGGTTAAGGGAAACTGCTTGGAATGAGAGCCAAGAGCAAGCCTAAAGATGTGGTAGATCAAGCAAATTTAAAGAGGAACTTCTGAGAAATGTGTACTAAGTTGGCAAGTTTTCAAAGATAACAGAACCTAATGTGTGGCAGTGTTATGTTCTGGATATGAGGTGTCCTCTCCTCCAAAAGCTCCCATCTTAATGCAGAAATGTTTAGAGGTAAAGTGATTAGACTGTGAGAGCTGTGAGCTCATCAGTTCATCTTACTTTGAAAGGACTGACTGGGGGGTAACTGTAGGCAGGAGGGGCAAGGCTAGGCGAGGTGGGTCACTGGGAGCATGCCCTGGAAGTGTGCATCCCTCTTGTGGCTCTTTATCCCTTTTCTCTTTACTTCATGGCACCCAAAGCCAAGTAGCTTCCTTTGCTGGGCCCTTCCTTCATGACACGCAATGCAAAATCTGACTAAAATGGACAATAATATGTTGGTGAACTGGAGATGAAAGTGGAGAGAAATTTTGAAATCAGAGTGACCCTGTTCACTGACAATGTTGATGAATACTCATGACAGCACCTAAAATTATCAAGAGAGAGTGCCATCGAGATGTTAACCACACATAATTGTGAATAGATGTATGATAAGCTGGATGTAGCTATGAAAAGATGAGGTTTTGGTGGACAGATTTTTGGGGGGAAGATTCTGACACTTGTGAGGGGGTCAGATCACCTCTATATTACTACCTCCCCCCCTCCCCTATTAATGTTCTTGCTTTATAGAAAACCAGGAATGTATTTTAAGATATTTCATGTGCTGGTAAATGTTGTAACCTATAATCTTTAATTTTTTCATCACCAAAAACATTACAGGAAAATTCAGTAAATACAAAACCAAATAAACTGACTCATTTTTAAAATGCAACAACAGATGGTTATGGCAAACTGTACTATGGGAGGACAGAAGTACCATTAAAGTGACCTGACTCATGGTATCCACTGGTGGAGACTTACCCTTTTGGCTTCAACACTTTCCCAAACTCTTATCTTCCCCCCCCCATTTGATTCCTGTCTGCTGTTTCAAAACCCACTAAGTCAGGAGGAGAGACCATTTTATACATACACTAAGCCTAAATCCCAGCAGAGAAGCCAGATCCTTGGCTCATAGACATCATTTGAAGGGCTCACAGCAATGCAAGTAATACTTGATCAATATTTTTTCCACAGGAAAATTATATTATACCAACTCTGAAGCAAGAAACAAGGACATTATCACTGCTATGTCATATAATAATAAGTAATCAATAGACAAAATACATAATTTCATCCACAGTATCACTTGGTCACATAAAGTCCCCTAGACAATTTCTTTAATAAAAAATTAAACCTAATTTAGTCTAGTGATGATGAAAACGAAAGCTTAATTTTTATAAGGAACATCAACCCCCTACTGATCAGGGGACAAAGCATCAACCTTTCATTTCCAGAGATTGCAAAAACTACATAGCACTTAAGGAGAAAGTACCAGGGAAACTCATTATGACACTGGTATTGGTGGCAAAATAATTCATATTACAGTCCCATGTCATTACAGCAAATTATATTTGTATCACTAGGTACAAGAGAAAATGACAAACCCTCAGAATAGGTAAAAATCTACCACAATGAATAATATCTAACATTTGACATGGCAGAGCTATTTCCAGGTCCTGGTTATTAAACCCAGAGCAAAAAGTAGTTTATTGATCTGTTTACAACATTCCGAAGACAAGGATTAAAACTGCTGTTTTGTTCTGACATATAAGAAACAGCTACATAGAGCCTATAGTCCACCACCTGGTATATGGGAGGTTCTCAGGAACACAGTTCCCAAATTCACTGACTTGACCCTTCCTTTCCGACCTCCAATAGGTTCCCTTTAATAAACATTCATTGAAACTTCTCAAATCAAGACAAGCAAACTGTGTTAAACATTCAATGTTTACATTAACAGGCATCTTATAAAGAAGTGAATATGTGGTAAATTCTTACACAAGGGGGTAAGTTGAGTTTAAGTTTGACAGTGATACAGAGGAAAGGAGAAATCAATAGGGGTGCTGAGGAAGAATGGAAAGAGAACACAATGGCACTCAGAGGGGAAAAACAAATTCCTCAGGTGCTAAGTTATCACAGAATAAGTACCCCACACAAACGTGCTAGTGGCTATGACAATCCTAGAACTCTAGGTTTGGGGACTGGGTGCACATAAATCTCTGGGGCAACCAGAGGAAATCACTGGAGCCACCTCTATCAATTACTTGCCTCTAGTGGCAGACACACCTATGGTGGTCAGTCTAAAAATGACACTTTTCCTGGTTTAGGAGCTGATCCTCCCAGAGGTGGCTATCATAGGGCCCTCAGGGTCTTCTTTCTTCAATGTGGACTTGGCCACTCAAGGAAGAATTAATTCAAAATGGCACTCAAAAGAGTGGTCCTGCTACATCATCAGGAGCCTTAGTGCTATATAGTTCTCTCAAAGAGTAGCTCTTGGGATTAACATGGTAAAACCTTTCCAGGGTGGGTATAAAAATTCTGTGTACCAAGCAAGACATCAACCCCATCTCATCATCTGTCCAGGTCTCACTAAGTTCTGACTCTTAATGGCCTTAAATACATGCTTCATCATCCTTTTACATGGTCTCCCTTGGGGCTGCAGTTGAAACCAACTACTTCCCTTTTGCCTGTCTCTGAAGTCCAGGATTATTAACATGAAGTGATCCACAAAATTCCTCTTCACTAGATCTCTCTCTAAAACTGTCCAATAATTCATTCCCCAGTGTTAGCCTGAGAGACTTCAAAACTTCTCATTAAAATTATGCTGACCTGCTATGCAAATCATGCTAAACTGTGATAATAAATTCTGGACTATTATAAAATTTTGTCATGGTGATTTTTGATGAATATTTTAAGCATTAATTTTCCATTATGCTGTCTTATTGGGATAAATTGCCCAGTTTAACAGATTAACACATGATACATTATGAAAAATATTTATCCTTATTCATTTTTTCACTCAATAATTAAAAAATACTTGAGTGCCAACCACAGTGATAGATCTTGGGAATATAGTGAATAAAACTAATATAATCCCAAGATGTCAAAATAAGCATGTCTACATTGTGCAACTTATCTCCAAAATAATATGGCATTTTAAAAACATTTAATGGCAAAAAAAGTTGAAGAGGGGGTGGAACAGTGGAACACAGGAAAGACAAGACTAAGGAACATATGAATTCTATATCTTTTCACTCTTTCTATGCATTGAGGTCACGTAGCAATTATGGCAAGTAATACCAGGTACTTGAATATTTGTTGTTCAGTTAAAAAGTACTAGTATTTTATTTTAAAAATTGCCCTTACTATGCAGATTACATAAAATCGAATTGCTTGAACAAAATTGTTGATCGAGTAATAAAATTTTGTACAGGAAAATTTCTGTGCCAAAAATGTAAAAGCCCAGCACATCAAAAGTAATATACTGTAGTATAAATATTTTGCAAAGATAATTTTTACTCTTCCTAGAACATAAAGCTTGTTTTCCAAACTTAATTTTCTTACCAAAATAAAGTCAAAAATATATACAAAAAATATTTCAAAGAAAAAAAACTGCCCTTGATTTTTAACATTCATGTACACATAGAAATACACACACACACACACACACACACACACACACACATATACACACTCACAGGAATAAGTTACATTTAGCCAAGGTCAAAAATTAAACCTTAAAATCCTGGGAAGTTTTTTTTTTTTTTCCTTCCTGTGAGGCTTGGCAAAGATTGTAGAAAATTACCCAAGTAATAGAAAAGGACACAAAAACCACACTTCAAACAGACAAACTGCTTGTCAGTATTAGCACCTGATTTGACAAACAGGTTTAATCCACTTCCTCAAAGGTCATGCTGTCAAGGCGAGGGATGTACAGTTTCTAGTACTAAATTAGGCTGGCTGGCATTATTTGGAGAAGCAGGGTACTCCTCCACATGGGTCACTTTTTCTGATGTTCTTGCAGGAGGAGGCTCATGATTTGTCTCCTCGTCCCTAGGTGATAGGGTTTCTGGTATTTCGTTTGACATTAGAACTTGCAAAGATTCTGTTCCATCTTCAATATCCACATGAATCCCCAAAGCTTTAAGAATGTCACATTTGCACATGGGGCATGTGCCATGGGCTAGAATCCAGGGGTCAATGCAATTCTTATGGAAAAAGTGTTTACAAGTCAGAATACGAATCGTATCATTAGGCTTATAGGGTTCAAAACAAACTACACAGCTATCTCCATTTGGATTTAATTCCTCATCCCCCTCTTTTAATACCCTAAGTTGGAGTTGGCCAAAAGCTTTCTTGAGGTCTGTTGTTAATCGCTGCCATCTCCTGTGCTGAATCCTTGCTACCCAAAGTCTTCTTATGTGATAAAAGATGAAATATGCTAAAGTCGCGGTTGTGACGATCATAAAGGAGACAAAGTAGCGATTCATCCAGATGATGTGTTTTCTCCCCACCGCAACTATGGCTGTAACATGAAATCCCTTCTGAATTAAATGCAAAATTTCTGTGCCTTTTAAGTTACCAATCATCACTACAATGGTGTCTTCAAATGCCTGATGAGACATGGGGAAAACCTGATTGCCAGTTCCTGGAAAGTTATAGATGATCACTCCACTGGCTCCCTTCTCAGTTGCCACCTTAATTTTCTGTGTGAAGGTACAACCGCCCCGTTCAATGAGTGCGAGCCACGGCTCCGAGTTCTGTGATCTGCTAAAACTGGTATTGGGATTACACGCATTTTGAGTTTTTCCCTCTGGTGGCACTATAACTCCTGTCACTCTCTTCAAAGCGGAACTTCTTCCAAATACTCCAGTCTCCCCCAACTCTGACAACACGCGATTCCCCACATGAAATGATATGTTCATAAAAGCAGTCCACACTGCACTTGCTCCGCAGCAGTTCTGACTAAACAGCCAAAAAAAACTGAATTTCACAAGCCAGGAAGATGCAGTGTTGTTGTGCCAAGGGCCAATCTTGAGGAGAGTCATCTCTCTCTTCGCCTAATGACTTAAGAACCAACCCAACAGAAAGATGTGGCTCGCACATATGTTGACAATCAATTTAAAACAAGGAAGAAAATAAAATCTTCTGGGTGAAAACAAGACCCACCGTCTCCCAGCATGGTTTTGTAAGAAATTCTTAAAGATGTCTTGAGTTTCAGATGTTTTATTAGAGAGAGAAAGAGAAAAACTTTAGATTGAAAAAAAAAAAAATATCCCAGTCTCACCACTGTAACTTGAGATACTGCTTACTGTTGCATGATGTGATTATGACATAAAAGACCAAGCAGCCAATTGGATAAGAGCTGAGAGCATTCTGTGACTTTATTGGCTTATACATTTCCAATGTTGTTATGGACGGTTTCTATGTTGTTATAAGATGGATTCAATCACTGAGCTACAAATAATGGTTACAGGTAGTAAGTTGGACTGAAAAAACAGATACAAAGTTAATGCAACCTATGCTCCTTAAAAACATGAAATACTGTACAGTTGACATTTTTCCATCACAAGTGAAGAAAATATGTCCAACAGAGTGACAAGTGTTTTGTTTTGTTTTGTTTTTTTAATGAATTATAATTACAAATTAGAACTGTGACTAAGGGAGAGGTTAAAGTGGTGAGCCTAGCAACTCTACTTTTACAAATGTGAATGTGGTCAGTGTTAATTATTTATTAATCATGTAAATCATTGTACTAACTTTGTTTAATACAAACTTTCTCAGAAGTTTGTTGGTTTCGTCCTCTTTTGATTTTTTGAGCAGGATACCCTTGCTCAATCCACTACTGCCTCACTTTCTCACACGTCAACTATATGTATAAATTATAGGAGTAAACACAGAAAAGACTAATATCTAGGCAAGTTCATTTCTTTGTAGACCCTGTTACTAATCTAACCCTATTTTAGGGGATGAGGAGAAAGGATGTAAGTAAAAAGCTTACGTATAACTATATTAGTTTAGCACAATTCATTTCTTAAATGTAGCTATTGGTTTTAAAAAGAAAACTTCAAGGTCCTCATTTAGCTACTGAAAGCAGCAATCCTTAAAAGTTGTAAATAGATGATTTTAACACAACGATTGGTCAAACTCAACAAATCTCTCTGGTGGAAGACCCCTGTCAGTTCTGCCTAGCTTTTTGCCATTTGCATATCAGTGGACACAACATGACTTTAAAACTAAGCAATGACATGCAAATTGACAAACTCCAGCAGCCAAGTTCCTTCCAACACACATTTTGGGGAGTGGTGTACCGTGGTGGTTCTTTTTTCAGCAGCTAGGAAACTAGACCCAAGGATTTTTACCTTGAAGATAAATGTTTCTGGCCTCTAGATAGGCTTCACCAGGGCTGAGAGTGTTATAGCTTCTTGTGAAATATGAGTCGACAACATGGTAACTTGAGGCAGGAAAGAAGAGCAAAGGGCTCTATGGGCCTGACAACAGGTGGCATAAACAGCAAATAACACTGATGGGAAATCTTCAGTTCACAGAGGTTCACTTTCTCTGAGGCCGTTAATCTGATTTAGTTTCCACACAAATCCCTTAAAAAAACATAAAAAATAAAAGTGTGGCACAGTATCATGTCCAAATCTTGTGTGGACTCACAAAATGTCATCTAAGTCAGACATCAAAGGTTTAGCACATGATCCAAACAGATTTTCACGAAAACAAAACCCAATCTTCCAACTTCACATTGTCGCATAGATGCTCACGTGATTAGAAAAGAGGAAGAGGCAAAATGAGGCAAAAGATACAATATGGAAAGGCAACTGAACAAAATTTTGGCTTTTCTTTGTGAACAAAATACTCAGAGAGATTTACTACCATTTAGAGAAGAACAAGCACCCACAAGAGATACTTTCATAAGGCAATCTACTACCAAAGATGATTGACTATGCTAGAATTCAAAGAGCTCCAGCAAACAGAGGTGAATTTTTGCAATGCTTCACTAAATAGGGCTTGTAACAATTTAAAACTTTTAGTTACATAACCCTAAGTACTATCATCTAAAATAATCATTTTGAATATATTACCCACACAGCCAGTAGCTTTGGAAACCACGTTTCCTAAGTATTAATAAACTTAATTAACCATGGCAAATTAAAGCAAGATCTAATCCTCTAATGTAGTTTACTAAGCAGAGATTATAAATTATTACAGAACAAAATGAAACAAAATATAGAAACAAAACACAAAAAATTAACTTTAAAAAGGGAAACTACAAAATGGTAGAGCTAATTCCCCATTGCACCAATGTCACAGTAATTTGAAAATAAAGGTTAATATTGTTTTCAACATATACTAATGTCCTTATTTGGATAAGGGTAAAAATGTATACCAATTAGAACTGATTAGAAAGACAACAGTTCAAATAGGTGGGCATGATATGGAGTTTTATTTTTAAAACACATGAATTTCACCCTCATTAGTATTTGAGAAGAGAAGATGAAGTTGAAATTTTCTCTATAAATAAAGTGCAGTAAGAGAATCCATCTAATCATAATGTTTGAAAAGATCTGGCTATATCTTCAGAAGATGCTCTAGGTTTCTAAGTTTTCAGAATGTCACATTTGCACATGGGGCATGTCCTATGGGCTAAAAGCCAGGGGTCAATGCATGTCTTATGGAAAAAATGCTTGCAAGTTAAAATACGTACTACATCTTGAGGTTTGTATATGTCAAAACAAACAACGCAGTTGTCCTCATTTGGATCTAGCTCCTTATCCCCTTCTTTGAGCACCCGAAGTTGAAGCTGACCAATAGCTTTCTTCACATCAGCCTTTATCTGTCTTCGTCTTGTGGTAGAAGAATTGGGTGCTCTAGGTCTCCAGTCACAGTACAAGAAAAGGTAGGCAATTGTGGCTGCCAGGAAGGTAAACAGAGACATGACATAGTGGCTTAGCCATGGCATGTGCATTCTCCCCACTTCAATGATGATGGTCACATAGACTCCTTTCTGAATCAAGTGCAAAAGTTCCATGCCTTTTAGATTGCCTATCATCACTGCAACTATGTTTTCTGTTCCCTGGTGAGACATAGGAAACACTTTGTTGCCCGTACCTGGATAGTTATAGATGATCACCCCATTTGCTCCCTTTTCTGCTGCCACGTTGATTTTATGTGTAAAAGTACAGCCTCCCGGTTCAATGAGGGCCAGCCAAGAGTCTGCCTGTTCTGGCCTGCTGAAGTTGGTCAATGGATTACAAGCATTCTGATTCCATCCTTCAGGAAGTACCACTACACCAGACACCCTTTCCAGAGGAGAATGATTCCCAAACACTCCACTCTCTCCTAGTTCTGATATAATCTGATTTCCCACCTGAAATGTTATGTTCAGATGAGCTGTCCATATTGCTTTTCCTTTTGAGTCAGGAAGGCTAAGTAGTAGAAAGATGCTAAGCCTCCACAGTCGAGATGAAACAGACCTATGAGTTGAAGGAGTAATTCTAACTGGGCTCATTCCTCCATTTGCCTATTAACTGACAAACGCAGAAAACAAAATAACATCAGTTGTAAAAGAAAGTAAAGAAGCTAGCTTCAAGTGTTGGCAATAGATTTCTAAAGCACACAAATGGAAAAGGTCTGTGAGGAACAGAGATATCTTGCTGCTTCCAGAATTTTTATTTCTGGTAGATTATCTTTCTTATAATGTAACAACATAACAAGAGGTGCTATTAGTACAATGTGATTTCAAGAAAATTATGACTTCTTAATGGGGAAATTATGACATCAGAGACAGTTAGCCAATCCAGGGGTTTATATTAGAGCACTGCATACTCAACTCCTGTTGGCCAGAAAGCTGCTAAGCAATGAGTCAAGATATATATACACATATATAGATCCTAGATACACACACACACACACACACACACACACCCCAATGTGAGTACACTAGAAAGCAATAAACATCTAAGAGCTATTTGTTTTTTAAACACCTTGAGTTTTTCCTATGTATGAGTAGAATGAAAAAGTACCTAACTACTTTGTATTATTTTTCTTTCTGTAAGGCAAAAATAGAAATCATTCACGTATTAGCATACATGCCTAATCAGGCACCAGTTGTCATATATGGTCTCCATGCCACTTGACCTGCCATTCTGTGGGAAGTAGGAGAAAATCATTCCCATTGCCAACATAAAAAGCCTGCACCAGGCCTAAAGATTCAACATAAAAAGAATGGGGTACAAATATACATTGTTTGCCTGATACAATCCTATCTTGCCAATTCAACTTTATTCACTGAAGCAGTTTCTGAGTATGTGCTAGGTAAAAACTCAGAATAGAGCATATATTGGAGAAGAAAACAGACATGATCATACTCTTGTGGCCTTTATTATCTACTGAGGTCAGAACTGAAACTAATCAACATACACATATATAACTGCAAAGTATGGGAAGGGCTCTAAATGCAAAGCATTGAGTATCAAGAGAAAGAATACATGGAAAGAGGGCCAAACTTAGATTAGGGATCAGAGCATGGCTCTTGAAAATGAGACTTGCAAGATGAATTGGATTTACCAATGCAATGAGTGGGAAAGAAGATTTCAGGTAGCTTTAAAATCCCATGACAGAACTGATGTGAATCTGCAATCTGTGTATGGGGTGAAGGTGGGAGTTCATAACCCACTTGAATCAAAGTGTGGAATATGATATGTCAAGAAATTTGTAATGTTTTGAACAACCCACAATAAAAAATTAAAAAAAAAAAAAAACAAAAAACCCATGACAGGAAGGAACATGGCAAGAGAGGAGAGATAAGGAAGGAAAGGCAACGGCTAAGAAGAGTCGTAAATGTTAAACTGAGGACTTTATCCCCTGGTAAAGAAAAACAAGGAAAATACATTGTAGGGTTCTAAACCTGGGAGATAACTTAAATGCCTTTTGAAATATTTGTTTTATTTTAAATCCTCACCTAAAGTCTGTTTCAGAGAGTCAATAAATTGCCAAAGGTTGCTCAAGTATTTATCTAATACCTAGAGGAAATCTGTGTACCAGGAATGCTGAAAAGCTTCCAAATAGGAAAAGAAAGGCCCTATTTGCTAATGTGCAAAATAGACTCCAATATTTTTAAAACATAGGTACTTTGGGAGAGTTTGTCATTTTGACAAAAGCCATTTATTATACTCCCTGGTTCATAATATTTTAGTTAATATATGCTCTTAAAAATAAAATGGAAATTGGTAAAATTACCCTATTCCTACAATTTTATTTAGGTATGAGTCAGTTAAAATCTGAGCTGTCAATATGGGTGGACTTTTCCTACTTTCAAATGAGGTGTGAATTCCTGGCTGATTGGTTAACAGTGACAAAGTAAAGACTAAGACAGTTTAACACTATTATCTTAGGGGCTATTTGTTAAATTGATAATTTAACCTTTGGGGATAAGGTTTAAAAATAATGTTTTTCTAATGTTGTTTTATTGATTTTGATGATTTTTTGAAGGGGGAAAAATTTAAGTAGCAGCTCTATTTTGGATCAAAACATATCACAATCAACAGTTTCCTTGTTAAAAGGAACAATTTGTAAACACTCATTACATTTTTCTCACAATCTAATGGAGTAACTAAGGCATTGGTATTCAGAACCTCCCACCCTTCTCTTCTGCTTGAGTCTTGAGACAAAATGCTTCATGAGAAACAATCTTCTATCTCTTACACAGTGGTTCTGAACAAGGGTAATTTTGCCTTCCAGGGGATATTTGGCTATTTCTGGAGATATTTTTGATTATCACAACTGGGGAGCACTACTGGCAACAGTGGCTAGAAGCCAAGGATTCAGCTAAACATCATTAAATGTAGAGAATAGACCCCACACAATAAAGACATTGATATCTGGCTCAAAATATCAATTATAACATTAAGAAAGTCTGTGCTAATGGAACAGCCTTGGGAGAGGGGAACCAGTCCAAACTCATTCATCCCTGATGTACTATAAGGTCTGGGCTCTCATCATGCAGTGAGTTTCATAACTACCAACTCATCCTCCAAGGATGAGTGTCTCAATATGACTCCAGGTCTACAGTTCTCCCTAGAATAGAAATAGTAGAGATCTGCTCAAGCAACCTATTAGCCCTCAAGTATGATTACCAATTGCTTCCACTTTATCAGCACTAGATCCAAAACTCTTCTATTCTGTGGCCAGAATGGTTGAATGGCAGAGAAAGAAAGAATGGTTGACTAATGATAATGAATGTGTATTTTTTTTTTAGAACATTTATTCAATACATGATTTTTTTTTTGGTAAACACTCAACTATTAAAAGCTTTTCATTGTGTTGAACCTTGCTGGTATGCTAAAGAGAGCTAAAATAATAACATTTACAAAAATAAAAAGAACTGAAACATACTACTAGGATTGGTTGGTCCAATAGTTTTTAAAAATCCCTATTTCCATTCTGCTTCTTGAAGTATATTGGTTTTCCTCTTAAATTGGCTCCTTCATGATTCCCCATGGTGGCTACTACGCCAATCACCTATAGACAGATGGCATCCAGAAGCACAATGTGTTGTTCCTTCTTTCACATTTCATTTTAAGAGCAGGGGGAAACTTTCCAGAAACTAAGCGGACTTTTCTTAGTGTCTCTTTGGCTAAAATTATTTCACAAACACATGTTTAAAGGAAACCCTGGAAATCAGATACAATCATTATGATTGGTTTAGGTTAATCACACTTGATCCTTTTTGGAGAAACCTTTCCCTGGCTGAGTACAGGGCCAGAGGGAAGGTAAAGCCATCAGTGCTCTGTAACTAAGGGGGAAGATATGAACTGGAAGGTGAGAAGGTGAACAAACTGGCAGCTACAAGCTCTAAATTTCTGGATATTCCCAAAAGAATAACACGTAACTAATCATTAACCACAACAAACACATAATATGCATTATACAAAAGGTACTGGCATGAGCCAGAGGTTGCATTAAAGGGGAAAAGACACAAAATAGCCTTGTCCTTAAGCAGGGATTTATCTATGTAAGAGAAAGAGTTATATACCAGATAAGTGTGTGTGTTTGTGTGTGTGTATTCTATAACTTACAGATTGCAATTAAAATCTTAAGAACCTTACAACAATCATTAAATAAGGTGAAGGGAAATCATCTAACCTCTATCCTTTCTGCTTTTTGATCTCTACTGTAAAATCACTCATACTTCTGGGAAGCTCTACTTTGATAAAGAATGACAACTAAATACATTGATACAGCACTTAGGTACCATCTTTAAGATGTAGGAAAAACTGAAGGGGCTTCATCAAATGCCCCAAAAGTACAGAATCCAGAACTATAATTTTATGAGAGATCTCTAGGAATCCACAAAACACAGTTGTTTTACATTTAATTCCAAAATGACAACCATATGTGTTTTCTGCACAGAATTAAATGAATCATAGTGGGATTTGAGAGGAAGAGAATAGGGATTCAAAGTGGTTTACTGGGAGCAACAAAAAGCAAATAATGCTAATAATAAATATTTTCTGAAAGAAGTCTGAAAGAAGAAACTCATTTTTAAAAGAAAATTTTACTTTCAAATTTCACTATATTTGATTGCAAATTCGTAAACCCTCATGAACATTTTTGCCCCCACATAGTCTCTCAGAAATATATGCAATAATTAGAGAAAAAGTTTATTTTAAATACAAATGCACTTTTCCTCTTAACTTTCCAAATCCGGGAAGGAGAGTTCTGATTATGCTAAACACATAATAGATTTAGTTAAAAATATTATATATGAGCTTCTGAATTACCTCTAAATTCATTCACTGGAACACCACAGGTACAAATGCATGCAAAAGCTGAGTAACACTGTAGGAATATGGGGGCAGAGGGAGAGTCTTTTCTTGGCAACAAATACACATGAACCTGAGTATTAAAAGTAGATTTGAACGAGATGTGTGTGATGGAGCTAGGTGAGGTGGGTGGGAGGAGGGAGAAAGCACATGCGGGACACATGCCATCAGAAAGCTCTTAACTGAACGCAGGGTCCAGGAAGTTCAGCAGCAGGTGGCACATGGATTTTAGGTCATGCAGGCCAAGAGTAAGCACAAAGAAAGGTAGGCAGTGGTGTGTGCTCTCATGAAGCCACTACTGCTGGGCTGACCTTGAACAGAGCAGAAGAAAAGGACAGGGACACTGAGAAACCAGGTCAAGGGGAAACCAGAGTCAAGTCTCACTGACAACTGAAAACAGAAGCTTCAAAAGAGATATTTCTTGAATATGTCTCCTTCCTAGATCTGGGCTCTGTTACCAGGCTAAGGTCGGGCTGAATTTAGGAAAAGAAAGTTCAGCTACCCAAGATAGAAGAAAGACTGGAAATGGGGCCCAGGGAGGCCATTACATAGGTAGAAAATCACAAAAGTTTATGCAAAACCTTCATTATTTATGTGAACCAAAATAATAACATTATTATTAAAAGCTGTGATGATTCAATATATCAGAGGGAAAACTGCAGCCCAAACCAACACAGTTCATTGTAAATTGCCACATGGCCATGATTTCTTAGCTATGTAAGCCAGGAATTATTCTTGCCAACTATTTACCTGCATGATTAATGGCAGGATGCCTGAGAAAAGATAGACTTATATTAGACCTCCTAAGCTCTGGAAGGCCTTTGTGACACTAAAGAAAGGAAATGCTCATTGATGTTTCTCAAGTACATAACAGAGTGCTTGGCTCAAGAGGGTCTGTTTGAGTAATTCCGATTGTCAGGTTTATCCCGCTTGGATGAACATCTCCCTTGGCATTGTTCAGGCCTTCATAATAATTATCCTAGTCTAGAATTTGGCAACACAACCTTATCTGACCTCCCCACCACATGTTAGTTCACTTTAAACTCATACCATTGACAGAAAACAAGTAACGGAACTCACAATGGCATTCCCATTCACTTAGACAGTTCTGTCTACCCAAACAACACTTTCTAAACTTCTCCAAATGGCATCTCCAGCCTAGTCTTCCTCCCTTCAATCCCTCATTTTCTACCAGCATCAGTCCTGAAATTTATCATTCTTCAATTCCAATAGCTTACAATTCCCTGTACTCCTATTACAACAACAGCACATAGACCTTATGCAGACTTTGCCCCTCTAAAAATCTTTCTTCTTTCCTGTGGCACACATTGCCCCAATTACTTCCCTCTCTATATTGGTATCCCCTTGGAATGCGATTCAGAAAGTCCATTAGGAGGTAAAACTTATTTCCATGCCCCTCATACCTTTGTTTTATTTTATTTTATTTTTTATTGTGGTGCTGAGGATCCAACCCTGTGCCTCACACATGAGAGGCAAGCATTCAACTACTGAGCTACAAACCCAGCCCCTCCATGCCCCTATATCTGCATAGCCTGGTGAAAGGCTGGCCAATAGACTGCCCTGGAAAAGACAGTGTATCAGCTATAAGCCTCTGGAAGCCTTGTGCTCTTCACCTCTCTTTCTTGGTATCCTGCTATCCTGAAGCAGATAAGCCTGGCCTGACAAAGGAGAAGATATGATTTGGAGGAAAGCCTGGCTGTCCTAGCTGAGGCCACTCTAGACCAATCTATACCTGGGCAAATGTGTGAGAGCTTCAATAAGCAGAGCTGCCATCGTGGTCCTAAGGGGACTAGAGACACAGGAGTAGGTCTAGTCAAGACTTGAAGAAGCTCCTAGCCAATCCAAGACTCCTGAGAAATAAAAGGTTTTCTTTTAAAAATCCTCTGAGTTCTGAGGTAGTTCATTATGCAGCATAGTAGCTGATATAGGGCCCTTTATGAAACTATCCTTAAATTAATTTTTAAGTACTGAGATCAAAGCTTATTTTTATCTTCATACCTAGATTCTAGCACAGTATCTAGCACAGCATAGGTTCTCAGGGAAAGTTGAAATGTCATTATATTTTGTATACTACCTGTAATATTCCCCATACAATCAATGGATCTACTTAGTGATCATTTTAGTAAGAGTGCAGAATAGTTAGAATATGCACAAGTTCAACTTTTAATTCCTCTACAGGTATAATACAAAACTTGATTTTTATAGACATATCTAAGTGAAAAGGGAACATATTTATAATATTACCAAATCCATTTAACTTTTAATGAGCATAAATCAAACAAAGTATACTCTCTTCTTCATTCTGAATTGAAGTTAAGGTCTACAGAACTTTAACATTAAACTGAAAGCAATAAATTCTACCTCTTAATCTACCAGAGAGAATATAAAATGTTAATCAACAGAGTAGAAACTCATTATTACCTCTAAGTGATAATGGGGAGGAAACTTCACACTATAAACTTTGCATTAAAGGAATAAGAGGAGCTAAATATCTATAAAGAATTGGTGGTATTGCTCTGAGACTAGATCAAAATATATCTTCATACTAAACCATTTAGACTGCATTAATTTTGTTTGAGGGGGTGGAGAATAGGCAACATACTCAAAAAAGGGGGGGGGGGGAATAAACATAAGCATAATCTTCTGAATTAACAGAACTTCTTCCAATCTCTTAAAAGGCTATTCTGCTCCTCTTCTTGATTCAAGGGTGAGGACCAAATGGATGTGGAAGCTGCTTAAGGGATCTACCATTTCTAAGTTGTTCTAAAACCTAAAGTAGATTCCAGAACTTCCTAAGCCACCATCAATCACTGGAGAGTTTACATGAACTTTGCCTTCCTACAGTGAATTCAGTGAGCTCTCAGCAGTCTGAAAAGACAGGGCAGAGGCAAGGAGGTTTTCCCATTTAGATCCCTTACATTTTTCTAATTCACAGTTCACAAACTCCTATCTCATTTATTAGGTAATTTAATTCCTTCTGGAAAGCATCAGGGAAGAAAATAGCATGACTCATCATGCCTGCAGAAATAGTGCGCTGAAACACAGGCTACATGACAGAGTCAGAGGAAATACAGTCTCTACTACATGCTAGTTGTGTGAAGGTGAGCCACACTGAGCCTCAGTTTCCTCATCTGTAGGATGGAGAAGTAATGCCTGCCTCTAGAAGTCACTGGGAATATTAAATGACATATTCTCACATCTATTTACAAATCAACAAGCACACCACTAGCTCAGTAGATACTCAATAAATGGGTTTCCTTCCTTCCCAATCCCAGAAAGTCATTCATTTTTGGTTTTCTTTTTTTTTTTTTTTGGATTGTTTTCCATTTGCCATGTTAAAAAAAATCCTCAACATTTTTCAAGACCCATCTATCTCTCTCTCTTTCCAAAACAACTTGTACCTATGACATGGTATTTCTGTACCAATTTTGCCTCATATATTTATGTATCTGTTAACTTTTACTTGGTCTAGAATATCTTGTGATATTATTTATTTTTAAAAATCCTTTTTTGCCCCTCCTGTCCAAATACTAGCACAATAAAATATGTTCAAGGCCCCTGACAAATGTTTGACTTGTTAAGCACTTACCCTTCAAAATACTAAGATATATCAACAGCTTCTTTGCTTTACACAACCACCATATTTAAAAAAAAAAAAAAAAGAAGGAACAGGCAATGATTTGACAAGTTCTCCCTCTGTTAAGAATGGCACTGACAACAGTTGTCCAGATAAAGGCTTATTTAATATCACAGGATCAGAGGCCATCTGCCTTAGATTCTCTCTCTAAAAGTCAAGAATAAATTTCATCCATATTTTTTTTCCTGAGAAAAAATGTACTAAATATGGAATAATATGTAACCATAAAGTAACAAATATTTCTGATATATGAGCAAGCAACCTTTATTGGGTTAAAATCCTCCTTTAATTGTCTTTTATATGAATGAATCTGTGTCTATTTAACTCAAGATATATAGAAATAGACTACAGATGTCCATATAGACATCTATATAGACCTCTCTCTATATATCAAGTCATAAGCCCCCAATGGTCATCTTAAGGAGAAAACTGCATTAAATTTATTATATATATAATGTTTGTACCTCAGAGAAATTCCATCACAAAGCAGTAATACTTAAAGCAAAAATTTCTTAACTTCAGGAAACTTTCCAACCCAGAATGCTTTCCATTCTTACCCCAATATGCAGTTGAATCCTGCAAGCCCCCAAAAGCATCCCTGGGTAATTTGGTCCAAACTGAGATCTTTCTACTATGAGTCATCACAATATGATTTTTTAATTTTGTGTTTGTATTCTACATTAAAAATATACATAGAGTATCTGTATATTTTTAAAATAAAGATGAGAAATGGGCGCGGTGCCACAAGCCCGTAATCCTAGTGACTCAGGAAGCTGAGGCAGGAGGATTGAGAGTTCAAAGCCAGCCTCAGCAATAGCAAGGCACTAAGCAATTCTGTGAGACCCTGTCTCTAAATAAAATACAAAATAGGGCTTTGGATGTGGCTCAGTGGTTGAGTGCCCCTGAGTTCAATCCCTGTTATTCACCCCACTGAAAATAATAATAATAATAATAAAATTGAGCACAAAAAATAAGCATTTTCTTCATTTTGCTCTATGGTTTCTTAGTAAAATTTCTGGATATTGCCTTGAGATATTTTTTTGGCAGTTGTTAAAAAACAATGTAGATTAATTTTTTCCCCTTTACGAGGATTATGTTTATCTCTCAATATAAATTTAGAATGATAATTAACACATATAAAATTAATAGGATTCACATATATCCAGATACACATAAAATTGTGCCATGATCTTATCCATTCACTCCTCTTCTGCTCTCTCTTACACCCCTTCCCAGTCTAATGTTCTTTGGTTCCATCCATTTTCCTGCAAATGACAGAATCTTCATATTTCTTTATACCTCAAAATTAACACTCCATTGGGAGATGTGTATATGTGTGTGTGTGTGTATTTAAATATATATATGACCTTCTGTATTTTTTTCTGTTGAAAGGTGTCAATTTAGACCATTTGTGTTTTTTAACAGTATTACTTGCTGTGTTAAGTTTTTTTAGTTCTTCATACATTCTGGATATTAATCTTCTGTTGGATTAATAGCTAGCAAAAGTTTTCTCCTATTCTATAAGTTGTCTCTTCAGTTTGTTGTTTCCTTTGCTATGCTGTTTGGAGCTTGATGGAATCTCATTTATCAATTCTGCTTTTATTTCCTTTATTGGGTTACTTCTTCTTTAAAACTTTGGAGTTTTATTCAGGAAACTGTTGCCTGTGCCAATCTACTGAAGTGGTTCCCATGTTTTCCTTTAGTTGTTACAAAGTTTCAGGACTATAGCATGGTCTTTGATCTATTTTGAGGTGGTTTTTCTGCAAGGTGAGAGGGGTCAAGTTTCAATCTTCTAAAGGTGGATATGAAGCTTTCCAGACCATTTGTTGAAGAAGCTGTCCTTTCTCAAACTTTGTTTTTGCCCCCCCCCCTTTTTTTTGAGAACTAGTTGGGTGATGATGCAAATTTCTGGGTTCTCTATTTTGATCCACTTATCAGCCTGTCTGTTTTAATGTCAATACCATGATGTGTTTGTTACTGTGGCTCTGCTTTGAAATTAGGGATTGTGATGCCATCAGATTTTCTCATTTTGCTTAAGATTGCTTTAGCTATCTGAGATCTTTTGTTTGTGAATTTTAGGGTTGTTTTTCTAGTTTGATGAAGAATGTCATGGGTATTTTGATAGGTATTGCACTAAATCTGTAGATTGGTTTTGGTAATATAAACATTTTAACAATTTTTTTTTCCCAAAACACAAACATGGGAGATCCTTCCACTGTTTAGTGTCTTCTTCAGTGGTTATAATTTTCCTGGAATCTTTCATATCCTTAGATAGGTTTATTCTTAGATTATTTTTGTTGCTATTGTGAATAGTACTGCATTTCTAACTTCTTTCTCAGTGAATTCATTATTGGTATATAGGAGAGCTAGTAATTTTTTTTTCTGATTTCATCCTGCTAGTTTACTAAATTTGTTTTTTATACTAATAATCTATTGGTAGAAACTATAGGTTTTCCATTGCATAGAATCATATCATCTGCAAACAGATAATTTGACCTTCTTCTTTCCTGTATGTATGCTTTTGATTTCTTTCTGTTGCCCAATTGCCGCAGCCTGGCTGGGCACAAAATCACGAGCCACTCACAGCCTTGTAGATTCAAACAGCAACTCTTTATTCTCGAACTGTCACCGGCACTCTACACACATGTTCTGGGAAAAATCCACACACTCCACCGGGATCTGCATCCCAAATACTCTCTGTATCCCAGGAGAACTCAACGGGAACTCAAGGAGCAGGCGCCTGAGGCAGCAGGATATGCCCTAATCCCAGCAGGATCCACCCTAAACCTGGAACCACCCTAATCCAGCAGGATCTACACTAAACCTGGATCCACCCTAAACCCAGATCCACCCTGGTCCTTGAGCAGGGTCACCTTTCTCAAAAATTCATGCAATGTCACTGCAAATGACCTGGGTCCAAGGCAAGCCCATTTCCACAATGGAGAGTCCTCCCTCTAAGCAACATGGGGTAGGCTGACAAGGAAATTGCCATGCATCATTCCTACTTGGCTATGGCTCTCAGCACCCAATTACCCTGGCTAAAATTTCTGGGTCTATATTAAATAAGAGCAGTAAGAGTAGACACACTTGCCATACTCTTAGAGGAAGTGCTTTCAGTTTTTCCTCATTCACTATGATGTTGGCTATGGGTTTGGCATATGTAGACGACTTTATTATGTTGAGATATGATCCTTCTATACTTTATTCAGGACTCGTACCTGCAATGTCTATTGAATTTTATCATAGGCTTTTTCTGTCTCTATTGATATAATCATGAAATTCTGATCCCTGATTCTGTTTGTGAGATGTATTACATTTATTATTTGTGTGTGCTGAAACATCCTTGAATACTTGGAATAAAATCAGCTTGATCATGATGCATGATGATTTTAATGTACTATCAAATTCAATTTGTCAGTATTTTGTTGAGGACTTTTGCATTTATGTCCATGAGGGATATTGGGCTACAGTTTTCTTTTTTGTGGTGTCCTTGTCAGGATATTACTGGTCTCAGTAAGTCTGGAAGGGTTCCTTCTATTTCTGTTTTATGGAATATTTTGAGTAGCATGGGTGCTACCTCTTCTTTAAAAGTTTGGTAAAATTCAGCAGTGACCCATTCCAATCTTGAGCTTGCCTTTGTTAAAAGACTTTAAAAAAAAATCACGTTTCAATACCATCAGTTGCTATTGATCAATTTTTAAAATATGCTCTTGGCTCAATTTTTGAAGATCACATGTGTTCAGAAATCTCTTCCTTTCTTCTAAATTTTCCTATTTCTTATCTGATAATTTTTCAAAATATTTCCTGATGATCCTTTGAATTTCTATGGTCTGTTTTAATGCCTCCTTTTTCATCTCTAATTTTGAGTCTTCTCTCTCTTCTTTTTAAATAAGATTTGTCTTTTTTAAAAAATTGTATCTTTTCAAAGACCCAAGATTTGCTTCATTAATTCTTGCATTGTCCTTTAAGTATCTATTTCATCTACTACTATTACATCTACTTTGAGGTTATTTTTCTACAAGGTGGGAGGGGTCAGGCTTCAATCTTCTATAGGTGGATATGAAGCTATTATTTATTATTTCTTTCTGTCTACAGATTTTGAGATTGGTTTGTTCTTTTCTAAGACACTAAGATGCACCTTTATGTTGTTTGAGGTCTGTTGTTTTTTTTTCCTTCTTAGTACTGCTTTTTCTGTATCCCACATATTTTTGTATGTTGTTTCTATTTTCATTTGTTCAAGAACTTTTAAATTTCCCCTGACTTCATCAATGCTCCACTGTTCATTCAAAAGTATGTTGTTTTAGCTCTACATATTTTTATCAATTATACAGTTTATCTTGCTGTTCATTTCTAGTTCATCCCATTGTGATGAAACAGGATACAGGATATTATTTCAATTTTTTTGAATTCCTGAAGATTCATTTTGTGTCCTATATATATAGTCTATCCTAGAAGTTCCATGCACTTAAAAAATGCATGTGTATTCTACAACAGCTGGATGGAAAATCCTAAAAATGTTAAGTCCATTTGCTCTACAATGTAATTTGAGGGTTTTTTTTTTTTTCTAATTTGTTTTTTGGCCCAGATGATCCAACTATTGTTGAGACTGGCTGTTGAAGTAAGCACTATTATTGTATCAGGGACTATCTACCCCTCTGGGTCTAATAGTGTTTGTTATAAAGAGAATATAATGATTATAATATAATCTAAATTCATTGAATATGAGACCACCCACTTTGTTTTTTTTCTAATATTTCTACTTCTTTGCTGAATTTCTCAATCATATCCTTCCTTATTTCAGTCATCTTTTTATTTTCTTGAATTCATTGAGCTGCTCTAAAATCATTCTTTCAATTTTTTTATTAGTATTTCATTCACTTTCATACCCTGGTATATGTTACTAGAGTAATAAACTTTAAGAAGCGTCATATTACCTTTTTTCATATTTCTTGAATTTGTACATTGAGATCTACATCTATTGGGACAGATATCTCTTACACTTTTATGTGATGGCCTTCTTAGAATTAGTTTTCTCCTGATGATGTACTTTGGGATATTGTTTCATTTTGTAATGTTTAGCTTTTCAGCTGGACACCATAGTGTAATCTTTCTATACCTGATTTGGCTGTGATTAATGGGTACCATATCCGATTTGGAGACACCCTTCAATCTTTGCAGTTCTGGCAAGACAACTGAGGATACTCTGGTATCAGATTATAAGATTTTTTAAAGTAGACTTTTGCTATATATCTATTATATTACTTTATAATATAATAATTATAATTATATTATAAAGAGACTAATATACTAATTTGTATAAAATTTTTATTTGGTTTGTTAGAATAAAGGCAATTCTCTGGCATAATTAAGGACCTTCTATATTCTTTTGTTTTTCATATTCACTCTTGAGTACAATCTAAAACCCAAGGTCTACACTATTGAATCTCTCTCACTCATTCAAGATATTTATCAAGAAGATGTGTACTATTCTAGGTGCAGGATCTAGAGCAGTGATCAAGAAAACAATTATCCTCATGAACCTTTCATCCTGTGTACCAGAGATGTATACATTATGAGGTCATGGTTGTATCTTATTCAATATTATAACATTCTTATGTGATAACTATGCCAACTGAGTTTTGAAGTGAATGGCAGAAAAGCACAATGTATTAGTCTCCTTGGGCTGCTACAACAAAACACCATAAATTGGGTGACTCAAAACTCAAAAGATACTTATTTCACAGAATTCTGGAGACTGGCAAGCCCAAGATTGAGGCAGATTTGATGTTTGGAGAGGGCCTTCTTTCTCTCTGTCTCAGAGATGGTGTCATTTTGCTGTGTCCTCATGTTGTATAATGGGCGAGGAGGGTCTCTGAGTTCTCTTTGATAAGAGCACTAATCCCATTTAAATGGTTCTGCCCTATGACCTACTCACTTTTCAAAGTTTCCACTTCCTAATTTTTCTACCTTGAGGGTTAGGATTTTAGGATGCCAAGCCTTCAGACCCCACCATTCTGAAAGATCAAAAGTTCCCCAAGATGGTACAGTTTATTCACCATACAGTTTACACATCAAGGTACATGCATATCTCATGTAACTGAAACTAAAGCAGCAGATGCAGTACATTTGTTCATAGTCGAAGTTCCTTGTTTCAGACCTCATGGAGCTTTTAAGTGCCATACTTAAAGACAATCTTTGTTGTACCCACTTTTTTCAAAGTTAGTTTCCTATATTTTACCATGAATAGAAATTGCTGAATTTCACAAGTTTAAATAATCCCTAAACTTGACTCTCTGGGTTTAAATTTGGTAAATACACTAGTTCTATGTCCTTGGACAGGTTACCTAAAATTATATCTCTTAGTTTTCTTTCGTGAATCAGAGATAATAACAGTAACAAATTTTTAGGATCTTATGGGGATTAATTGAAACAATATACAATAAACCACTTAGCACACTGGATGGGTCCTATATAGGCAGACGTGCTAACCGCCACTACACCACCCATCATTATCTGTACTTCATAGTGTTAATCATTTGCTTACTTAACAGAAAAGAATGATGCCAAAGTATTTAAGGGATGCTCTCAATCCTATAATTCTAAAGGAATCTCTATGCTAACATACCAATTATTGATTGGGTTATTTATTTTTTCAATGCTAAGGTTTTTGAGTTCTTTATATATCCTGGAGATTAATGCTGTATCTGAGGTGTAGGTGGCAATATTGTTATTGCTTTTTCACACATAACATTCTTTCTGCTCACCAGTTATCTGTTATATAAATGCCTGTTAACTTCTACAGGTAAACAACTGATAGTTTATTGCCTATTGGGGGAAAATATTTCATGATTATCTTAAAGAATGCAGGAAAATAGAGCTCACTATAAAGGTACAGGCCAACTTCAAACAAAAGATCTTTTTTTGTTCCTGCACGCCCACAGACCTCCCATTAAAACAAACAACTAGAAAAAAGAAGCAAAGCTTTTGGTTGGGTCTTCTGGCACAAGATTCTTCAATATGTTGACAAAGAGCCCTGTTTTACCAACTAATTGTTACAATACAAATTCATGTCACATTGCAAGCAGAACTTTCATGTCACCAATGACTCAAAATTTAATCTGAGATTTAGAGAAAAGAGGAGGCAACTGACATGTAAAAAAGTAAAAGTGCATAATTGACTTAAAAAAAAAAAAAACAGTTCTAGGCAAGACCTAGAAGTGAATTACTACTGTTCTAGTTGGTATCTATTTAACTGAGGTTATACTGAAGATATAACAGGTTAGGAAAGCTAAAGGGTTGATATTCTAAGTTATATATTTAATTTGAAAACATAGGAGTTGCAGTCTTTGCCTAAAAGTGTATAAAGCAAGCATAGTAATTGCTGCTTCCATACTCTTTATTGCTTTGGATTTTTTTTCTAATGTCTTAAGCTTCTAGCTTGATTTTCTATGTCTCACTTTACTTACATTTGCATTTTAAGTTCTTTGGTAAATTTCTTTAATATATTACTCTCATCAACCATTTAATGAAATTTAAACATTAAGTATTAGGGCCACTGAAAAAGTTTTATAAAGAATCCATGATAAACCGAAGAGACTGAGTTACACAAATTTTGCTTATTCATGTTTGTGGTTCAAAGTAAACCATGTATGTAAGTAATGTTACTAGAGGTAAGGAAGAGATTGAGAGCAGACTAGAAGAAAATCCACTGACATTCACAAGACTATTTATTCTCAAGGGGATTAGTATAGTGTTTTTATAAACTGAACTAGCTAATGTTTTAGGTATAGCACTCTTACAATTGGTTGGATAAAAATAACACATGATGCAAATGGTATCAATAATAATAATGAAAGCTTTTTTTTTAAGTTATACATGGCAGTAAAATGTATTTTGATATATCATACATATATGGAGTATAACTTCCCACTCTTGTGGCTGTACATGATGTGGAGTTATACTGGTCGTGTGTTCATATATGAACATAGGAAAGTTATATCTGATTCACTCCATCTTTCCCTTTCCTATCCCTCCTACCCTACCCCAGACCCCCCTTGTCCAATCCTGTTAACTCAACTTCTCCCTCCCCACTGTCAATTGTGAGTCAGCATCCGCATATCAGAGAGAGCATTGGGCCTCTGAGTTTTGGGGACTGCCTTATTTCACTTAGCATGATAGTCTCCAGTTCCATCCATTTACCAGCAAATGCCATAATTCCATTCTTCTTTATGGCCGACTAGTATTCCATTGTGCAGATGCAACACAGTCTCTTTATTCATTCATCTGTTGAAGGGCATCTAGGTTTGTTCCATGGCTTGGCTGTTATTAATTGAACTGCTATAAAAACTGTTGTGGCTGTGTCACTGTATGTTCATTTTAAGTCCATTGGATGTATGCCAAGCAGTGGGATAATTAGGTCAACTGGTGGTTCCATTGCAAGTTTTCTAAGGAATCCCCATACTGCTTTCCAGAGTGGTGCACCAATTTGCATTTCCACAGCAGTGTATAGAGTATATCTCCCCTCCCCCACATACTCGCCAACATTTATTGTTACTTGAATTCTTGATAATTGCCATTCTGACTGGAGTGAAATGAAATCTCAGTGAAGTTTTAATTTGCATTTCTGTAGTTGTCAGTGATGTTGAACATTTTTTCATATACTTGTTGATGTATAGTATTTCTTCTGTGAAGTGTCAGTTCAGTTTCCATGTTCATTTATTGATTGGGTTATTTACTTTTTTTATTGTTAAGTTTTTTGAGTTCTTTACATATCCTGGAGATTAATGCTGTGTCAGAGGAGTAGGTGGCAAAGATTTTTTCCCATTCTGTAGGTTCTCTTTTCATGTTTTTGATTGTTTCCTTTGCTGGAAATCAAACTAATAATACAAGCTTATTAGTTTGATTCTATCCTATTTATTGATATAAAATTAACACTGGGGCTGGGGATGTGGCTCAAGCGGTAGCGCGCCCGCCTGGAACGCGTGCAGCCCGGGTTCAATCCTCAGCACCACATACAAACAAAGATGTTGTGTCCGCCGAAAATTAAAAAATAAATATTAAAAAATTCTCTCTCTCTCTCTTTAAAAAAAAATTAACACTGATAAATTAATTGCATTCCTATATATCAGTGATAAATTAATGAAAGAGAAGTTAGGAAAACTGTCCCATTCACAACAGTCTCAAAAAAAAAAAAAAAAAAACAAAAAAAAACCTGGGGAATAAATCTAATGAAAGCAGTGAAAGACCTGTACAATGAAAACTATAGAACACTAAAGAAAGAAATTGAAGAAGACCTTAGAAGATGGAAAGATCTCCCATGTTCCTGGAAAGGCAGAATTAATATTGTTAAAATGCCAATACTACTAAAAGCACTATACAAATTTAATGCAATTTATATTAAGGTTCCAACAAAGTTCTTCATAGAAAGAAAAAGCAGTCAAGAAATTCATTTGGAAAAATGAGGCCCAGAATAGCCAAAGCAATCCTCAGCGAGAAAAGGGAAGCAGGAGGCATTACAATACAAGAACTTAAAATTATCCCACAGAACTATAGTAATAAAAATGGCATAATATTAGCACCAAAAAAAAAAATGAAGACCAACGGTACAGAATAGAAGACACAGAGGCAAACCCATATACGTACAATAATCTCATACTAGACAAAGGTGTCTTAAACATACATTGGAGAAAAGATAGCCTCTTCACATGGTGCTAGAAAACTGAAAATCCATATGTAACAAAATGAAATTAGATTCATATATCTCACTCTGCACAAAATTCAATTCAAAGTGGACCAGAACCTCAGCATTAGGAACAGAGAACCTGTACCTACTACAATTAAATGTAGGTCCAAATCTCTATTGTGTCAGCTTAGGAACTGAGTTTCTCAACAGAACTCCTAAAGCACAAGAAGTAAAATTAAGAATCAATAAATGGAATGGTGTCAAAAATTTAAATTTAAGTCATTACTAAATCCTTGGTATTTAGCACTTTATGTCTTGTCTACTTTAAAATTCACCATAATGCCATGACACAGATACAATTAGAATCTTACTCAATAAGCTGAAAAAAAAAAAATGGAACCAAGTAATGTTAGATACCATACAACTAGTTAAGTGGATAAACCATGATTTGACCCAAATGTTTATCTGAATGGCTCAAAGCCCAAGTACTTTTGTTTTTCTATAAGTACATACGGATATGTAATTATTTTCCATATTGAATACTGGCCAATAAAATATTTTCCCATAGGGAGTTAATTCCCCAACTTTTAAAAATTACTTAAAACCCTTAATCTATTATGGGAAATGCACTTTGGGGTTTATCAACAAGCACCAGCTATGATTCCATCTACAAATTTTGGAACTCTGGTTTCTGCCAATTATGCATACACCTATTTTATTCCTAACATCCACTATAAGAGTCAAAAGTAGTGGTTTGCTTTTAAATATTGTTAAGATGCAATATTTGTAAAATGAAAAATGAAATGAAACAACTGTGTATCCGTCACCCAACTTTAACAAAACATGTTGGATGTATGTTCATTTCCTACAGTGGCTGTAGCAAAGTACCACAAACTGGATGGCTTGATGCAATAGGAATTTAATCTCTCACAGATTTGGAGACTACAAGTCCAAAATCAAGGTCTGGTAGTGTTGACTCTTATTGCAGGCTCTAGGGGAGAATTTTCTCATAGCTTCTCTCCCAGCTTCAGAGGCTGCCAATTTTTGGTGTCCCTTGGTTCACAGATGCATCACTATAGTTTCTAGCACAAGCCAAGGAAGTGAAAGAATATCAACAGCCACAGGAGCTCAAGAGGTCTGTCAGGCTTCTCCTCTGGAAAATTCTCAAAGGAGTGAAGTCCTCCTGACACTATGATTTCAGACTTCTCCAGAACTGTAGAAAAATGCCTTTCTGATATTTTAAGTAACTCAGTTGATGACAATTTATTATAGCTGTATGAAAAACAGCTTACTGGTCATTCAGGTTTTCTATTGTTGGAATTGTTATTCATATTCTTTATTCATTTGTTTAGGGATCAATTGCCTTTTCATATTAATATACAGGAACTCTGCGTACATCTTAGATTTTAATCTTAAACTGATCATAAACATTGTAATATCCTTCCAGTCTTCGGCAGCCAGTCTCCAGTTCAGTTGGTCAAGCCTCATGATCCCATATCCTCAATAAGGTTTCTCCCTCTACAACCCAGTTGGTGGAACTGTGATGATGGTGTTAGGTTTCCTGATAACCCACATGAAATTTGTGTTGCTATTCAAAAGCAGCAAATAAACACAAAAAGACCTATCTTCCACACACAGTCCAAACTAATGTCAATAGTCCTTTGGATAAGATACTGAGTATATAACTCCGCCTTTGAAACAGACCTCCTTTCCCTTAGACACAAATGGCTGCAATTGTCTGCCACAGTCAAGATTTTACCTGGTATAAAGCTCAAAATCCCACACAATCCATAGCCCCAAAACAAAACAACAACAACAAAAAAGAAGCAAATGGTACAATTTAAAGCCAAGCACATACTTTGGTACAAAGTTCCAAAGTAAAAACCCAAATGGTTGGTTTTCAGTAAGCTACAACTAAAGCTTAAGGTTGTCGACCCAGATCCTAACAGAAGCAATAGTGACATAGTTTTCTCTTCAAATTTTACTAAAGGCCATAATCTACAATTCAATATGAAAAACTCATTTTTTGTCATAAGTTTGCAGCACATTGAGAGCAGAAACAAACTTGCCTATGTCAAAATTGCTGAAGAGTAAATTTCAAATATTCTCAAATCATTCACAAAAAAATAGGTATGCATGGTGAAAGATATGTTAACATGTTAATTAGTTTGATTTAGTCATTCCACACTGCGTGCATACATTTTGTTATACTGTACTCCATAAACATTTGTAATAGATTTTTTAAAAATACATAAAAGATTTGAAGTGATATATATGTTTACAGCCTATCCATTCAGTCTGACTATTCATAAACGTTGATGCAGAAATATTTCTTTTATGTAAAGAGCCTGCTGCAGATCCCATTCAGGTATTACCAAGGGTATACATACTGTGCTACCTTTCAGGTCACCCCAAATGGGTGGTTTACCCTCCACAAGGCAGGCCATCACCCTTTTACCCCAGTCACTAGCAGAAAGCAGGTGAGTACCACCCCAACCCTACTCCCATAGCGAGCCTACTGTAAGCTAACAGTCTAGTAAACCAGAGGGTGCTGAGGCTCCCAGCAGCAGAAAGCATTAAATGTAAGGAGGGATGCCTGATTTTCCCTTCCAACCTCATCCACCAACAGTCAAAAGTGAACAGGCACCAAGGGCATTAATTGTTCTAATACTGTGCTTCTTAGGAGAGGTGGGAAGTGAGGGAAGTTCCAGAAAGAGGAAAACTCATTTAGAAACCAAAAAAAGAAAATACAGAATCCAAAGGTAATAAGAGGGGATTTCATTCTCTAATTGGAATATGAACTTGTGTTCAATTCTATTAGAATACACAATAATATTTCCAATGATGATAATCTCCATAACACACACACATCTGATTTTCAATATCCTGATAAAATTTTCCACTTAAAGGAACTTTATAATGAATTAAATGGCAAAACAAAACTATTTTTATAATGTGATAAGACTTCCTAATATATCTATTATCTACATTCATATTTGAAATTCAGCATATGACAGATCCTACAGCTATTTCAACATATTTGACATTATCACTTTTTATCATTTCAAATTAATTTCTCAAATAGGCTGTCAGAACCCAATTAAGAAGTTATCTCTGCTTCTCTATGTAGTCCCACCTTGCCAATAAGGATGACAGATATTTAGTTGCAATGCCTCAGTAGTCTGGCAACTTTAAAAATGTGTAAATTGAGGATACAAACACATAAAAAACAGACTATAAATAAATAATTCTTAAGTTTTTTAAAAAAAATTTGAACAAATAAGAACACTAAATGAATAAAACCATGTAAAAACTTTGACAAACATTATAAAACACACCAGCATTAAAATCAATATATGCAGGACCTTTTTCTCCAAATAATACTCACCACAAATTACCTACATGTGATAACACTTGAATTTTTCTATCTGAAAGTTATCTTGGAACTAAAAGTATAACAACTAACTTTCATCCCCAAGGTAAAAACGAAGTCAGCTCAAGAGAGAGAGCAAAGAACTCTCCAACATAGAAAACTCTTGTATATAACATTTAATATCTGAAATATTTGTATCCCTTCCACCTTTTAGCTAATGGCCTTAAATTTAAGAATGCACCCTACAGAGATCATAATAATTTTTTTCATTTAGTAAAATTCTAGGCAGAAAACACTGAAATCATACTTAAGTCTTGACAAGAGCAATATATTCCACATTGTTAAATCTAGGCCACATGTGCACGCCTGCACGTGCGTGCGCGCACACACACACACACACACAACACACACACAACACACACACACTTATAGTTCAATTTAGTGGAAACTTTAAACATTATATGCTCAAAAAATTGTCATTATGCAATTCAAACATTACACCCTAAGCTTTCTAAAGACTTTTGTGTGGGCATTCTCCATTGTATTTCTATAGATCTGAAAGTTTTTTGACATGGAAAAGAAGTGGGAGGGCAGAGGGCATGCAGACAGAGGTGAGGGAAAAGAGGAGTAATGTAGAGTTCTCCAGGCAAATAAGGGTAGCAGAGCTAGAATAGGAAGAGTTGTATATGGCATTCTCAGATAACCATGGGATTTCCACCCCCACCTCCATGGCTAAAAAATTAAGTGTGTATAAGGAAGTTTAGTGAAATGAGGATATAAAAGTCAGCAGGAAACTGATCAGAAAGAGCCAGGATGAGGACTTTACAACTCCAACATTACAACAAGACACTTAAAGAACCACATAACTTAGAGCAGAGAAGTTGAAGTCCTGACCCCTGACCTCTTAGAGGACACTGAACACAAAAACCTGGCCATCAGTTGCTTCAGGATAAAATTGAAAAGAAGCAATAAATGAACCTGTTTCTCAGTCAAAGATAATCTCTCTAAAATCAATGGTCAGAGAAGACTCTATCCTACTTTCCTTCCTACCTGGCTGCTCTGGTTTAGTGATGGTTTGAGTGTGCACTCCAAGGGCTCATGTATTGGAAGCTTAGTTCCCAGTGTGGCAGTGTTGGGAGGTGGTGGAGTTTTAAGAGGTGGAGCCTAGTCATTAGGTCTCAGGGGCACTGACCTTGGAAAGGATCAAGGTAGTTCTCACAGGGCCCTGAGTTATTTCTCAAGAAGGGCTGTTATAAGAAGAGCGAGCCTGGTTCCTCCACTGCCATGCCTTACTGTCAGTGATATGCTCTCTCCATTCAGCATGTTCCTGCCATGATACCACCTGCCATAGGGCCCTCAGCAGAGCCCACACTGGTGCCATACCCCTAAATCTCCAGAACTTTGAACTAAATAAATCTCTTTTCTTTACAGATCACCCAGCTTCAGGTACTTCATTTCATTTATAGAAAAATGGGTGAATATGCCAACCTTTTGTAGGACTTGCTGCATGATGATAACCATTTGCCAATTACAGTTTTGATAATAAAACGTTCAGAGACCACCATCCTATACCATCATAAGTATAGACCATTTTGAAGAACTACATAAAGGAAAAGCTGAAATGTAAATCCCTCCACATTTTATGAACTCTGCTCTCTTTGAATATTTGCCTACAGGCAGGGGAAAGTCAGGGTCTCCTGGTGTGGAAGAAGGCAACCACTGGCCACTAGTCACTGCAGAGCATCCTGAGGGATCAGCCTGACTGATGCAAACAGCTCAGCAAAGAGGAGAGGAGGAGGAAGAGAAAGGATATGGGAAAGAGAGGGGGCCAGCTGGCCTGGAGCAGGAGCTCTGCATGAGGAAAGCAAGCTGGAAATCCCCACACACAACCCTTCCTCTATGCTGGGAGCTTGCTGAAATCATACACTTCCTCTGTCTGTCCTTCTGTTAGAGAAAGTAGGGGGCCAAGTTCACACCAGGGCTGCCACCTGCAAGTGCACTAGAGCATGCAATGAAGCCAATTTAAAAAACAGGGGCATACTGGGTGGGGGTGGAGAGGAGACAGGGCTCCTTTATTCTTTCCAACCCAAGAACAGAGGTTAAGTATATTTAATACTTTTCCCCTTGAAGGGTTCTTCACATCCATCTACATAATCATAATCGTTGCTGCTTTAGCACCTTCTGTCCATGCTACACCATGAGATGTGCATACAATTTTATAAATAAAGTAGAAGATTAGCTAGGAGGGGAATTAAATTCCTCTATGTAACAAAGAAATTCTTGGAGCTGAGAATTCAGCAGTCAAGCTAAAATCTCAGCAGTATATAAAGGATTAAATATATTCCAAAGTGACTGAAAAAAAAATCACAAAAGTAGATCATCATCACTTAATGCTTCATCAAAATCTTACACAGATTTAAAGGCCATTAGGGAAAGAAAAATTACATCTTTGCAAATATTTGCTATAATTTAAGAAATGAAAGTTCAAACAAAACATCTCAAAGAGGAAAGAACTTATTCAAAAAGGACAGTTCTTGCAATATAAAACTAGAATTATTAAAGTAATATTTCCTAAACACTATGATTGAATTAAACACTTTGTGGATGTCTTCTACTTCTGGTACATGGAACTATTCCAATTCTTCATAATAAGCAAACATTTGAATACTGGCTGAGTAGAAATAGAATAATTATGACTATCATATTAAAGGTGTCAATCAGTCCTATGAGTCATTTTAGAGTCAACTGCTTCAAACACAATAAAGGCATACCATAGTGAAAACATGTTCATTAAATAGCAGTGTTAATTTCTAAATGTGATTTGAGAAGACATACCATGTATTTGGAAACAAAATTAAAACCACAAGAACGTAACGATATTAATACTGTTATAAATGTATATTCTTAAATATACTTCAACAATAAAGTTTTAAAAAAATGTATGGGAGAGTATGATGGTCATCATTATCCAAAGTACATGTATGAAGACATAAATTGGTGTGAATATACTTTGCATATAACCAGAGATATGAAAAATTGTGCTCTGTATGTGTAATATGAATTACAATGCATTCTGCTGTCATATATAAATTTAAAAAAATTTAAAGAAATAAGTGTAAAAGATGACCTCATAGAGGCATATATAGGGGCTTCTTGAGGATCTTTTAATACATCTCTAAAAAGTAATATAACTCCTTTAATGTTCATGAAAATGAATCATCTAGACACTGACTGAAACTGGATCACATCACTGCCACACAAAAAATCACCTCAAGAGATGTCAAGTAGAATTAATTGTTGCTGTTTTGAACACTATTAGATTTATTGACATGAAGCTTACATTTTTTGGTACATCAAAAATGGTCAATATTAACACTTTCATACCATTCAAACTAAAACTCGAACAAAATATGTATGAGGTATAGTGCTAAGTATGTTACCATGATTACTTTTACTTAAGTTTCATAGCTTCATGAAAAATTCTGTGTCAATTTCTATGTATATAGTATTTTTATTTTGAGATAGACACCAGCAAGCATATTCAAGTCCTCTGTCCAACTAAAGGAGAAAAATTTTTAAAGAGGGACATGGGCTTAGTCATTACTACTCTCTAAGCTGGCAAAGTTGGCCAAGCAATTTTTTTTTTTTTAGTTTATATATGATGGTAGAATGTATTTTGACATATCATACATGCATGGAGTATAACTTCCCATTCTTGCAGTGGTAAAGGATATGGAGTTACATTAGTCATGTGGTCATATATGAACATATGAAAGTTATGTTCAATTCATTCTACTGTCTTTCCCATTTTCCCCATCACCCACTCCCCCATCCAATCCACCTATTGTGAGTCAGTATCCACATATCAGACAACTTTTGGACTCTAGTTTTTAGGGACTGCCCTATTTCATTTATCATGAGAGTCTCCAGTTCCATCCACTTACTGGCAAATGCCATAATTTCATTCTTCTTTATGGCTAAGTAATATTTCATTGTGTAGATGTAGCACAGTTTCTTTATCCATTCATCTGTTGAAGGGCACCAAGTTTCGTTCCATAGCCCAGCTATTGTGAATTGAGCTGCTCTAAACATTGATGTGGCAGTGTCACTAGAGTATGCTGAATTTAAGTCTTTTTGGTATATGTCAAGGACTGGGATAACTAGGTCAAATGGTGGTTCCATTCCAAGTTTTCTGAGGAATCTCCATACTGCTTTCCAGAGTGGTTCCAATGATTTACAGTCCCACCAGCAATGTATGAGTTTACCTTTTTCCCCACATCCTCACCAACATTCGTTGGTACTTGTATTCTTGATAATTGCCATTCTGACTGGAGTGAGACAGAATCTCAGTTAAGTTTTGGTTTGCATTTCTCTAATAGCTAGTGATGTTGAACATTTTTTCATATATTTGTCGACCTATCATATTTCTTCTTCTGTGAACTGTCTGTTCAGTTCCTTTGTCTATTTATTGATTGGATTATTTGGTTTTTTGGTGTTAAGTTTTTTTTTTTTTTTTTGTATTCTTTATATAGGACCAGGACAATTTTAATAATTAAATGCTTATACACAATGTCTCTTTAAAACTTGCCTGTTTATCTTCATAGTTGAGCTGTTTTTTCATTAGTCCTTAAATAAATGACTATATAATAACATGAACTCTTTAACTTGAACTGACACACTGTTTTAGCATTCACTATATATTCAGTAGCATATAAACCAAGATTGCACTGAAAGAGCCAAGGTTATGAGAAAGCAGTACATACTATATAAATGAAATGCTAACTTGCACAAATCCCTATGGGAAAGCAAAACTCCAAGTAATAATAATAGCCAATCCCATTTAGCTCAAGCACTGCACATAGCAATTAAAGTTTATTAATTGGTATAATCATCAACTACCTTGGGAGGCAGGTATATTATCCCTATTTTACAGATGAAGAAACCAAAGTACAGGGAGCTTAAGTAAGTTCTAGAAGTCATACAGATCTGAAATGTAAACCCAAATAGAAATAAAATCAATCTTGATTTTTCACCTTCTCCCCCTGCCCCCCCCCACATGAACACACCACATTTAAACCATCTCTTTTGCAAATGAAGCCTTTGTGAATGCTATAAGTCAGAAATTGTCAACTTTCTTTTATAGTATGAACCTTCTGGTAGCCTGGTGAAGTTTGGGGAAACCTTCTTAGGATAATGCTTTTAAATACACAAATGAAGTCTAGAGGATTACAGAGGAAAGCAATTAAAATGAAATGTTTATAAATTTTTTTTTTTAAAAAACAAGTTTGTGCTATGGTAACATTCTCTTAATAGATCATTAAATAACAAAATATAAGAAGGGGCCTGCCCAATCAAGAGTACATTGTAGTTTTATTTCAACAACATCAGTGGTATTTTGAGATATCTAAAGTGAAATGTAATGTGATATGAAATACGTATGTGTTTCTCTTGGTGCTAAAGACACAGGAACTACTAATAGAGCTGTGGTTTATTGCTTACCTTCATAACTAAGAGAATACTAACTTTAGTGAAAATAAAGATCTTTTTTAATTAATTTTTTACTTATATATGACAGTGGAGTGCATTACAATTCATATTACTCATATAGAGCACAATTTTTCATATCTCTGGTTGTATATGAAGTACATTCACACCAATTTGTGTCTTCATACATGTACTTTGGATATTAATGTCCATCACATTTTACCATCATTCCTAACCCCAAGCCCCCTCCCTTCCCCTTCTACTCTTCTTCCCTATCTAGATTTTATCTATTCCTCCCATGCTCCCTCTCCCTATCCCACTATGAATCAGCCTCTTTATATCAGAAAAAAAAACATTACTTGGGAATCAACTTAACAAAAGAGGTGAAAGATCTATATAATGAAAATTACAGAACCCTAAAGAAAGAAATCAAAGAAGACCTCAGAAGATGGAAAGATCTACCTTGCTCTTGGACAGGCAGAATTAATATTATCAAAATGACCATATTATCAAAAGCACTATACTGATTCAATGCAATTCCAATCAAAATCCCAATGACATTCCTCATAGAAATAGAAAAAAGCAGTCATAAACTTCATCTGGAAAAATAAGAGACCTAGAATAGCTAAAGCAATCCTAAGCAGGAATGGTGAAGCAGGTTGCATCACTACACCAGACCTTAAACTATACTACAGAGCAACAGTAACAAAAATAGCTTGGTTTTGGCACCAAAACGGACTGGTAGACCAGTGGTACAGAATAGAGGACACAGAGACTAACCCACAAAATTACATTTATCTTATATTAGACAAAGGTGCCAAAAACATGCATTGGAGAAAAGATAGCCTCCTCAACAAATGGTGCTGGGAAAACTGGAAATCCATATGCAACAAAATGAAATTAAACCCTTCCTATCTTTCACCATGCACAAAACTCAACTCAAAATGGATCGAGGGCCTAGAAATAAAACCAGAGATCCTGTGTCTAATAGAAGAAAAAGTAGGCCCTGATCTCCAACATGTAGGATTAGGCCCCAACTTCCTTAAGAAGACTACTTTGGCATAAAAATTAAAACCAAGAATCAATAAATAGAATGGACTCAAACTAAAAAGTTTCTTCTCAGCAAAAGAAACAATCTGTGAGGTGAATAGAGAGCCTACATCTTGGGAGCAAATCTTTACTCCTCACACATCAGATAGAGCACTGATCTCTAGAGTATATAAAGAACTCAAAAAGCTAAGCACCAAAAACAAATAACCCAATCAATAAATGGGCCAAGGACCTGAACGGACACTTCTCAAAAGATGGTATACAATCAATCAACAAATATATGAAAAAATGTTCATTATCACAAGCAATTATCTAAAGCTCTCCTACTTGAAATTATGACCCCCTGAATTCCATCCCAAATTTAAAACTCCGATGCAAATTGCAACTTAGCAGCTGCTCTTAGAAGCCACCTCTTCTCTTCCAATACTTACTATGGTCCTCCCTTGCATCATTTTTTTTTTTAGTTGTAGTTGAACACAATACCTTTATTTTATTTATTTATTGGCTGGGAACTCTGGCAATATCTCTTAAACCTTACTGTAGTACACACTATTATGAGCAAGCTAGAACACCAACCTGGCGGGCACCTGGAGAATACCTCATGTGTAATGTGTGCCTATGTATGGCACAAATGTATACAAAATTCATATTATCCCCAAGTCTGTTCAAATAGTGGATATCTACTAAATAACTATCAACAAATCTGGAGTCACCAGCTCATCACTCTAAATAAAACTCCTATCACAAACCTGCATTTCTATGCAAAAGAATGTTTTTCCCACTGATTATATGAAAATGGGATTCTTCATGCTGTAGGACCCCTATGGCAACAAAAATGAATATTCCTTAAAACTGCAAAGAGACTATGTCTTAATACGCTTTATGTTGTTCTGGATGAAAAAAAGGTCTTTTGGGTAAACATTTTGATGACAATCAATATAAAAGTAATTAAATTTTATAAGTTAAACCAATAATGTAATAGGAAAGAGATGATCGATGACAATCTTAGCTAGCCAGAGTGTGGCACGCTGCACTTTGTGCTCTGCAGGAGCTTATTCCCTCCATCTTTGTGGCTAAGGGAATGAAAAGCTTTAAATCCACCATGTTGAAACTGGCACCCCTTGTGCCTGTGCTCAGGATACACAGGTTTTCTTTCAAGATCTCTCTACTGAAACCAAAGAAACATCTAAATGCTTTAAAAATAGAAGCCTAATGAGCAAAAGGCCAGTTGATTAAATGTGATCGAAGATAAGCAGAAGAAATGCATTTAACTAACTGAAGAGTGACTTCTGAGCAAGCAGAAAACTTCATGACATTCTCAGGAGCACAGAGTCAAGAACACAGATCATTTGCCCCTGAAACCTAGAAAAAGAAACAATGACTACAGCAATGATGGAAAATATTAACTCTAAAATAAGGAAGAACTTTCTGATACAGGAAAATAAAACTACATAAGGGAGCATTTGCTTAGTGAGGTAAATAACCAAGTTTAGATATTCAAAGAATATCTAAGCTTAACCTTAAGCTTATATGATTATTAAAGTAAAATAAATGAGACCAAACAACTTCCAGAAGAAAGACACTTAAAATCAAAAGGCATTTCCCTGATGATTGAAGGACTAATCTTATAAATAGAATCTGTGACCAAGGGGCTTCCCTATCAGAAAGCCCTAGTAGGGACACGACTGAGATAGTCCTCCAAGCATCTACCTGGAGTTTTCTTTCAAGAAGGATGTGATTCTGTGGAGGCAGAGTTTAAAGAACCAGGAGGGTCTGACAGCTGGATAGTTACAAACACTTGCACAAAAGGGGTTTAAGCAAAATGTGTGTGAACTCTTCCTGAATTTAAACAGGCCAAAGTGTGAGAAGACTATGGCATAGTGGGAAAAAACAAATAAGCATCTCAGATCTGCCAATGTGTTAACCCTAAACCAAGCATTCCCTCCCTCCTTGGTTCTGAGAATAGGGAATGTTACTCTGAAGTCAGCTGCATGTACTTTTTTTCTTTTGTGGTTACTTGGCTTGGTTGAATTTCAAAATCACTAATTAAACTGGGGGTGTGCACAACCTACCTGTAAATAAGGAGCATTCCCTGTGATAAGAATGTAGAAGCACAAGAAAAAAGGAGATGAAAAGGTAGGTAGAGATCTAACCCTGCCCCTAAGCCACAAATATTCTAGGTAGGGCAGGAAAACTTCACGGTCTTTGTTTCGTTTTTCTAAAAATGCATTTAGAAATAAGAGGAAAATGCTCAAAAAATATGATTTACTATTGTCAAGCAAAAAAATTTATATATATACACATAACATATATATATGTGTACATATCGCCCAGTCTTCATCACGAAATGAAGGCCATCAAGAACACTCAGGCAACATCGATCCAGATATCCTAAATAAAAATAGGAATCTGAGATATGAAAATACATTTTCCAGATTCTTATAGAGCACTTAATTTCAAATGCCACCGTTAGACTACAAGAAAATGTGATTTGAGCTAAAACAGCTAATATCAAAAATAACAAACACAATGTGACCTGCAGAGCTCAATGCAAATTTAAAACCTCATTTCTCATTACTGGTTCCTGGATTTCACTTATGAATGTGTTGACCTTTTTTTTATCCCCTCCTGCCACAGGCTGTCAATCTTGGTTTACTTAGGGATCATCAATTCACTGTGAAAAAAATCAGGCTTTTTCTGTGGCATTATTTCAAAGTTTAAAAAGAGATTTTGACAGGCCAAACATCCCCTGAAATATGAAAAGTAAATCTTTCTATTTCAAAGTAAAATGATAACAAGAAATTTTCATCAAAATATTTTAATGCTGATCTTCCCAGCCACTCTTCCCTTTAGCTTGCACACAGAAGACTAACACATTGTACGTATAAAATCTAAAAAGGAGAGGTAGTTACATAACCAGAACAACAACAATAACAAAAAAAAAATGCCTTTTAAAAGGCTCTTGGTTTTCATAAGCCAAAAACAACTGTATTTGATTTTTAAGTAAATACTGGGTTGGGGTGTAATGTTAGGGAAAGAGTTATATGCATGAAAAGGAATGATATAAAGTGATTGCTGGTCCTGGGAAGTTGAAGCCCATATTCCCAGTTTCCTTAGGAAGGAGCTGACAGATGAGGTTAGGGTTAGGAACAAAAAATATGAATAAAGATCCAAATATGAATAAAGATCCAAAAATCATAAGATTTATGCTGAAAGTATAGAATCAAGCTGTGGTCCCTTTTTTTATTTTTTTGGAGATGCAAGAGCATTTCAGACAAGGCAAAGGAGAATAATCCAGAAACAAATTTTAATAATCACAGACTTGTGCAATTGGGGAGAGCTTTAGAGGTCATCCTCTCCTTCTGCAGATGGGGAGAAAGGCCTACAGCAGTGGCTCTGTCACACCAACACATGACTCTTGGTGGAGCCCAAGTTATAGAGAACACTACTAATTCAAGAGAGGAGGTGGCTGGAATAAGGAGGGAGGGGAAAATGTGATTTAAACAAATGTCAGCAATGATTTATGAAGAAGAAAATAGAATCCAAAGAAAATCAAATGGAGAATAATCTCTACCTAGAATATGAACCTCCTTTCATTCTTACTGAACCAAAAAAAAAAAAAAAATCAGAGGAAAGAAAATTTATAACAAATGAATGCAAAGGCAAAAGATAAATTGAAGAAAATAACCATAGCCTAACTTAGGGTTGTCTATTTAGTGTGTAAACACCACCTATAAATCAGTATTTAAAAGATGAATATCCAAATGGAAAAAACAAAGGATGTGAACAAGTAATTCATAAAAAAAGAAATATAAATGAACAACTTGGAAATGTGAAACATCACTAATAGTAAAGTAGAAATGAGTGAATCCAATGGTTGGCATTTACTTTTTGATAATACCAAACACAAAGGAAAACAACCAGCACACTTTTGGTATAGTAGCATAAATTTTTAGTGCTTTTCTCCAGGCAATTTGTAATCTGCATGAAGAGCTTAAGCAATGTTCATCACCCATTACCCAGTTATACAGTTTGTAGAAATTCTTCAACATCAATTTAAGAATAGGAATGATCCTTTCATCATTTTAATACACAAAAAAGAAGAAAATTTAAGTGTCTAACGATGAGAAAATTAAATCACATTTAGAAATGAGCACCTAAAGAAGTTACTTAAAACCACATATATGGAAAACATTTGATATTAATTCTTTAATACATAACATTATGTAAAAAGCTTAAAACAAGTTCAGTTTCATAATCACACAAGAGAAACACTTAAAATAAGTTGTCTGTAGGTCTTGGAATTATGTAGAAAATATTTGTCTTCTTTTCCTCTTTTTTCATAATGGATTATTTTCAGAGCAGCTTTACTATTATATAAACTTTTCTTCTTTTTAATACTTCTTAGATTCTCTAATTTAAATATTACTTCTTTTTTAAAGTGTTCTTAACGTTCAAGCAGAATCTGACTACACTGTGCATAAAAATATGCAATAAAAGGGCCAAAATTGAAGTTCCATTTTTAGATGAAAATAATTAGTTATAAATTTCTTAATAAAAGAAGAACCACTCAAAATAATTTTTTTAAATTTATTGAAAGCCTTCTCATTTGTTTCATTCAACAGCAGGAGATCTGAATAGCAAATGAAATGATGGTGTTATTGTATCAAGACTTATTTTAATGTTACTTTGATTTTTTTTTTTCCTTTGTGGTGCTGTGGATCAAACCCAGGGCCTCATCTATGCCCGGCAAGCTCTCCACCACTGAGCAACATGCTGTGTCCTACTTTGTTAATTTTTTTTAAAAGAATTTAACCTTTATTTTATTTATTTGTTCCTATCGAACCCAGTGCCTCACACATGCTAAGCAAGCACTCTACCACTGAAGTACAACTCCAGCACTAATTAGTTAATTTTTAGAAGATTAAAAACCACTGGAATTCTCATTTACTCTCTGAAACCTGAAGAGAACATAATGAAGTAATAATAAAAGTACACATCCTATCCAAAAAGTTGTAAACAAAGCTAAGTACCCCCTTCCAACACACATACATACACACACACACACACAAAAGAAAGAGGAAAAAAGGTCTAATATCCATTTTTTTTGTATGATAACTTGAAAGTTTCTATTATGCTGAAAACCATTGGTAAGCAACTATATACTGTCTTTTGGAAATCTTCAAGAAAAAAGCCATTTACTTTTCCACATATCCATTATAAATCACACTGTCGTTTGCTGTATTTGGATGAAGTCCACCTGAATTTCATGAAACATACGTAGCTATCTGATGGGAAGAAAACTTGGAAAATAACAAATTGCAATAAAGCTATGTTTACCCATCCTCAAAGTCAGCTGAAGTTTCCTAAAATGAAAAGCAAAACAAAAACAATAAAAGATATGACCAGAAAGAAAAAAAAAAGTATAGAATTAGTGGTCATTTTAGGTCTTCTCCTAGACAGTGAGATGCTTGAAGAAAGAGAAAAACACTACTATTAAAATAAATGAATATATAGTAGGATCTATCAAGAATTTTCAACCATAAAATTGTAAATGCTAACTTTTATGCATGCTTTCAATAAATAATTAAGCATGTTATGTGCTCCCACCCCACCCTTCTTTTCCTGTTCAGATCCTTCTCTACCATCATGTCTGCCTAATTAGGTGGTTTAGAAGTTTGGGTACATTGTTTTCTAACAATGTATAAAACTATGATAAAAAACATTGATGAGCCAGATACAGTGGAGCACACCTGTAATCCCAGTGACTTGGGAGGCTGAGACAGGAGAATTGTAAGTTCAAAGTCAGACTCAGCAATGGTGCGGCTCTGAGCAACTCAATGAGACCCTGTCTCTAAATAAAATACAAAATAGAGCTGGTGATGTGGCTCAGTGGTTGAGTACTCCTGTGTTCAATCCCTGATTACTCTCCCCCCCACAAAAATTGATGGAATTTAAAAAAATTCTTTATTATTCTCTTTACTTCATAGTATGTAAGACATTTTAAAAGGTTGCAATGTAAATTATATGGTCATATAAAAATCATTGTTAAATTTACAGTATATACTTTGAATAGTATCCATGGTGAATAGATATTAAAATTGATAAATGTCATGCATACACACACCTCTAAGCAAATACTGCCTAGAAACAGCATGAAAAATCTAATTCTAGCATGACCTAACTAAAAGAAATTATTTACCATGAAGAAAGGTTTTTGATCATCTAACGTGGATAAAAAGAAATATATGTTGGGGTTCATACTAAGATTCCAGGTATTAAAGAGGAGTAAAGTAGATCAAATATCTGAAGGTACCACAAACATAAAGAACAGACAGATAACTTTTTCTTTCTCTTCCCCAGTGCCGGGTATTAAACAAAGGGCCTTTCATACACTCTATCACTAAGCCACATTCCTAGACCCAGATAACTCTAAAGGGTCTACAGAATATAAAGACCTACAATATCAAGATGCAAAAAGGCTTTTCATAGACTCACTCAAAAAACATCATTTGTGTAACAGAAAGGAAATCTTACCGGCCTCAGTTTCCATCTTAGTCCTCATTTTGCTTTTGAACCATGTTCAACAGAAAGCCTATCTGGACCGGGGCAAATAGCTCTAGTTCTTTCCAGTAATCAAATATTATATGATTTACCTTGTACTTGTCTCTATCTATCAATCACTTGATAGTGCCCAGAAGAGAACATGATCAGCAGGTATAATACAATGGGGATACAATCTCTTATCATTAGAGTCACAATATTATATAAGCACAGCTTCTCTATGCCTTTTATTACACTATGTTCAGATTGTACTATACTTACTTTAAAAGAAAAAAAAACTTATTTTGGAAAAATTTTAGATTTACAAAAAGATACCAGGATAGTGGAGAGTACTCTCTCATTTCCTTCACCCAATTTCAGTTTCCCTAATATTATCATCTTACAGTGCCATAGTTAGCACTTACCAAAACTCAAAATGAGCTGTTTCGTTAAAATATTTACATGTATTTATACAAATTACTTTTTTGAGTTTCATTTTCTTTATCTTGAATACAGACTTTTTTGACTTTTATTTTATCACATGATGCAAGTGTAGGATCTTACATCTCATCTTTTAAGATTCAGGGCAAGATTTCATCAAGCAAGACTCAAACTTTGAATCTTGAGATGAAATGGAAGATCGTACATTTGATAAGATGTTCCAGGTCAAGGTCTACTTAGACAGTGTATCCACTTTTTCCACAGATATGTGTCAGATGCACACTTGGTAAGCCAGACTTCATCTTGAGACCAAGGCACAGGCCAACAGAAGTCTCTCTGGAGGGGCATTAGGTAACCTCTAGTGCATACCATTCATGTATTACAAACCCCTCCAAGCATCTGTAACATCCAGTTACTTTATTTTTCACATAAAAAAAATCCCTGCCTCAGGAAAGCTCAAACCATTTTTTTTGTACCCATTTTCCTTTTTTAAAATAGTCTAATATATGTTTGCATGTTAACATGTTTCTTTAGCAGAACGGTCTAGAGTGTATATAGAACAGAAGTAGCCTATTCTCCTAAGGCCTCTGAAATGCTTAGGACAAAAGAGAACTCTTTAAACTTAACATCTATTGGCAACTCAATGAAGCAGTTAATGACCATGTGTGAAAACTGGTGCTCATAGGAAATCCATAGAGAATCCCCAATGAGTCACAAGCTAAAAGCAGAAGAGCAAGACTGTATTGGTTCCTTCAAGAAGAAAATAAAGTTCCATTTATCCTCTTAAAATTAGTTACTGTCCTTAATTATTATAACACTTAGGGGACAAAATGGTATAAGATAGCAACTTACTATTGAAATCCTGATTAAAAAGGATAATTTAGACATGTGGACCTAAAGATAGCTATACTCAGCTGTATCAATCACTGCCAGAAGACTTTTCTAAACAGCCTACTTTTCAAAAGATGTGAATAATTTCCAATTCTGTTTATCTCTCAAAACCAGGCTGTGGAATTAGAGTTTTTTAAATTGCAAAATAGAATTGACAATGCTTTCAAGAAGATTGCAAACTCAGACTTCCTATCATTAAATTTCTTAAAATGAGAAAACCATGAAAATAAAGTTTAAAAAGCAGCAAAGTGCCAAAAACAAAGCTCCTCAAACTTACCTCATAGTAACTCCGAACTGCATTGCAAAATGCTTCATCAGCTACAATTTGGGTTTCCCCATTGAGGAAGGCCTGGAACCGTTCTTTCAGTAACTGTAGTTGTTGTTTGTTAAGCTACAAGAAAAAAAAATGGACATAAATTGATAAATGAACCAATGTATGACATACACAATGATTATTCAAAGTTAAATTACATATTATATTTGGCACCTGGAATTAGCTTTATGGTAAAACAAATAGAACTAAAATATCCTCTTACTTGTAACTATGGCTCAAGTTTAAAATGTCATACCCCAGAATCCTGATATGGAACTGGAATCGAAATTTCTACCAAGACAGAATGACTGCAATTAGTATCCCAGCCTCTTTGCAAAAAGTCAGGGAAAAATCTAAACTTTGGGTGGGAAATTAACTACTGTACAGAATTGCCAGCTGTCCTAAACAAATAAAATAGAGGAGGCAAGAATTCTTGGAAATAAGTGGACAATACAATGGAGAAGAGGTAATAAGTGGGAAGCCTATAAAGGATAAAAGATCCTTGCAGAGTCTTCTGGAAGGAACTACTGAGCGCCAGAAATTTGGATTCCATGAACAAATATACCTCAGTGCCAGAGTGGAGATAATGGAGCAATGAGAAGGAGACAAATCCAAAGGAAAACAGAGACAACAGGTGGGCAGTGAGTGCATCTCCAAGCACAGAGGGGGAGGAGGTGTGAACCAGGAAAGGAAATGTAAATTTATGATCAGACTGCCTCACCTGGGGTCTAGCTCCTATAGTTATTACTGACGATGGTGGGTTAGAAATGGGTTATGATTACCAACCATGTCCTCTAGTCATCAACAACAAGCAGGGTCAACTACTTGATTTGTAGGATTCAGTGAAAAATGAAAGGAAGGAACCACTTATTTAAATAAAGACAGCAAGAACACAGCATCAAACCAAGTACAGAATGTTTTTCAGCACAGATCTCTGTGTAGCTACACAGGCTCATGCATAATGTTCATCCTATGGGGACATACACGTCACGAGGAGTGTATGGGGCCATGCAGAAGCATTGTGCTGTTGCTTAACTATTTCATTTTGGAAATAATACACCTCAAAATACATAACAGCAAAGGAGCGATCCTTCCATTTCATTTGATCCTGATCAGGCTTTATTAAAGAACTCAGACCAGTTCTGGAATCTATGGAAATGTGAAGCATTTGGAAACATGCTGAGGATAAAATGATTAAAGGATTAGAAAAGCTAAACAAAACTGGTATGACTTGGCTTCAGAAAAGAAAGCTGATGTGAAATAAGTTTAAATCTGTTCAAAAGGCTTATTAAAATGCCATTCCGATATAAGGGAGAAAAGCTCTTTCAAAACACCGGTTTTATTTCGGAGTCTAACAAACAAGATAGTTTGTAAAGAAATGGTTGCTGGTAGTAACAGACTGATAAAGAAGTGTCCCATTTTACCCAGGTGTTTTTTGGGGGGGACCCTCTTGCTCTGAGTAGTGAAGAGAGAAGACAATTCCATTTCTTTACCAAGGTTATTTGAGGGGAAGCTAAACCAAGCTGAAATGCAGGAACATCACCATTATGTTACAATATCTATTTCTACAGTAAGAAGAAAATGAAAGCAGGGACCCTTTGTATGTGTACTTTACTGGCAAGGAAAACTAAGCCCATGTCTTTAGCAACCGAAGCATAGTTCACAAAAGGGACCAGATGGACTGGGACAGCAACTGCTGAGAAATGAGGCAGCTGAGAGCATTTTGTTTCCAAGCCCTGGGAATCACTGAGAAGGGCTTCACCTGGCAAGACAAGTGTCTGGGTAAAATAATGGAACTTAAATAATTATCAGCATTTAAGTTCAGTTGTTGTAACTGTGTTACATTTTGGTAATTATGATGTGAAAAATTCATGGATATGAATTTAAAAAAGGAGATTTGAGCAAATCCACCTTCTTGAAAAGTCCAACAAAACTGGTATAGTTCACAAACATGTCAGAGGCACCTGGCTGAATATTAGGCTTCAACTTTTATAAATAACAGATACTAGAGTTACATTTAAGACATAAAATGGCATCAAATATTATGTAATATAGAGTCAATAAATGGGTACTTTATTAGTATAGAGAAGAAATCCATATATCCACATATGCAAGATAGGGACAGAAAAGGGACATTAAATTAAAATATAGTACTGAGCATGGTAGTCAGAAAGCAGTTCCTAAAAGCTACTTGCATTGTCAAAACAAACTTTAAAATATACCAAAAGACAGAGACTGATAGAGGAGACTCAAGAAATAGACCCAAAGATAATAAAAATGTTCTATAAAATGCCTATAGAATATCTCAAAATAGTAAATGGTGGCCCATTCAAAGAATGGCATTAGAATGACCAGGCAGTTGTCCAGAAGGAAAAATAAATTGCACTATAACTCAGTATTATGGATTGATTAAAACTTAACTTATAAAAATAGAATAAAGGAACTAAAAGAAAACATGAGAGATTTCCTTTAGTATAAGATCTCTCTACTAATGACTACAAATCTATAAGTCCATAAGCAAAGAAAGCCGCAGATAGTATATCATCTGAATACAGATATAAAACCCCTCAATAGAATGCATTTGGCAAAGTCCAGCATTCATTCATGATAAAAACTACCAGCAAACTAGGAAGGGAAAGTAACTTCCTCAACTTGATTGATGGACAACATGTATAAAACCCTACATCATACATAATGTGAGAAATGTGAAGCTTTCCCATTCAGATGGGGAATGAGGCATGGATATCCTCTCGTATAAATGATTTTCAAAAAAATAATAAAAGTCCTCACCAATGCAATAAGATCAGAAAAGTAAATGAAATATATATTATACATGTTAGAAAAGAGGAAATAAAGCTTCCTTTATAGATGACATGAAATTTTTGTAGAAAGTCCAAAAATATCCACAAAAATTTTCTAAATCAATACAGCAATACACAAAGTTAATAATAAAAATGTTTATATGATATGTGAGGGGTAAAGATTTGCTTCCAAGATGTAGGCTACCTATTCACCTCACAGATTGTTTCTTTTGCTGAGAAGAAACTTTTTAGTTTGAGTCCATCCCATTTATTGATTCTTGGTTTTATTCCTGTGCCAAAGGAGTCTCATTAAGGAAGTTGGGGCCTAATCCCACATGATGGAGATCAGGGCCTACTTTTTCTTCTATTAGATACAGGATCTCTGGTTTTATTCCTAGGCCCTTGATCCATTTTGAGTTGAGTTTTGTGCATGGTGAAAGATAGGAGGGGTTTAATTTCATTTTGTTGCATATGGATTTCCAGTTTTCCCAGCACCATTTGTTGAAGTGACTATCTTTTCTCCAATGCATGTTTTTGGCACCTTTGTCTAAGATAAGATAATTAATATCAATTCTCCCAAATTCGATCTCAATGCAATCTCAATAAAAATTCCAGAAAACTATTTTCTGGATATGACAAGCTGATTCTAAATTTAATACAAAAAGGTAAAAAAAATAATGACCACTATAATGTTAAAGAAAAAGAACTTGGCGACTGACAGTACCCTACTTCGATATTTAAGGCTACACTGACCCAGACAGTGAGGGATGGGTGAAAGAATAAGCCAACAGATCAATGGAACAAAATAGAGAGTCCAGAAATAGACCCACGTAAATACAATCAACTGATCTATCACAAAAGATAAAAGACAACAAAAAGAGAGAAGAGTTTTTTCAACAAACAACTGAACATTCATGCGCAAAAACAAAGAAATGAATTTAGACACACATCTTATGACCCCTATAGAAATTAACTCAGGGGAGGGGAGAGGTGGGGAGGGGGGAGGGGGGAGGGTGGAGGATGGGAAAGGCAGCGGAGCACAACAGACACTAGTATGGCAATATGTAAATCAATGGATGTGTAACTGATGTGATTCTGCAATCTGTGTACGGGGTGAAGGTGGGAGTTCATAACCCACTTGAATCAAAGTGTGGAATATGATATGTCAAGAAATTTGTAATGTTTTGAACAACCAAAATAAAAAATTTAAAAAAAAAGAAATTAACTCAAAATGGATCATTGTCCCAAATGCAAAATGCAAAATTATAAAAATCATAGAAGATAACAAAAACCAAAATCTAGATGGCCTTTGGTTTTGTGATGATGACTTTCTAGATACAACACTAAAGGCAAGATTCTTGAAGAAGATAATATTTTGCATCGCACTCAAGTTAAAAATTTTCTGCTCTGTGAAATGCACTGTCAAAAGAATGAGACGACAAACAACAGACTGGGAGAAAATACTTTTAAAAGATGAATCTGAAGCTGGGTGCAGTGGCATAATGCCTGTAATCCAAGAGACTTAGAAGGCTGAAGCAGGAGAATATCAAATTTGAGGTCAGCCTCAGCAACTTAGTGAGACTGCCTCAAAGTAAAAAATAAAAAGGACTGGGCAAAGTACCCCTGGGTTTGATCCCCAGTACCCAAAATAAAATAAAATAAAAATGTATCTGATAAAAAACTGTTCAAAGTATACGAAGCACTGTGAAAACTCAACAATAAGAAAATGAGAAACAATACTCAAACTAAATAAAAAATAAATTCATTTTGTGGGTACTCATTGCCAAAAAAAAAAAAAATGAAAAAAAAAAAGATTTAAAAATGGGCAAAGTCCTAATAATACACCTCAACAAAGATGATCCAGAGATGGCAAACAAACATATGAAAAGATGCTCTGCATCATAAGCCATTTGGGAAATGCAAATTAAAAGAATGAGAAGCCACTGCACACCTATTAGAATGTATAAAATCCAGAATGCTAATGCTGGCAGGGATATGGAACAATAGGAACCCTCCTTCATTGCTACTGGGAAGGCAAAACGGCAAAGCTACTTTATGAACAATTTATCATATGATCCAAAACTTGCAGTCCTTGGTAAATACCCAAAAGAACTGAAAACTTTTGTCCACACAAATATGAATGTTTACAAAAGTAACATATGAAGTCTTTCAGTAAGTGGTGGACAAACAAAATATGGTACAACCAGACAATGAAATATTATTCAGCACTAAAAAGAAATGAGCTACTAAGCCATGGAAAGATATGAAGGAAAGTTAAACGCATGTTACTAAGTTGGAGAAGTCATTCTGAAAAGACCATCTACTGTATGATTCCAACTATGTAACATTCTGGAAAAGGCAAAATGGTAGAGACAGTGAGAAGCTTAGTGGTTGCCTGGGGATTAGGGAGGAAGGGAGGGATGAACTGGAAAAACGAAGAGGATTCTTAGGGCAGTGAAACTACTCTAGTGATATGATAATGATGGATACATGTCATAAGAAATTCTTCCAAACCTACAGAAGGTACAACATCAAGAGTGAACCTTATAAGCTATGGACTCTGGGTGATAATGATGTTTCAATGTATCATCTGGAGTTTTATTTCATTGTTATTTATTTATTTATTTATTTGCTATTGGGAATTGAATCCCCCCCGGGGGGGGGGGGGCAATTCACCATCCCCCACCATCTGTTTTAACAAGTGTGCCACTCTGGTGGGGGATGTTGAAAGTAGGATAAGCTTTGCAAGTGTGAGAGCAAGAAATACATGCAAAATTTACCTTCCACTCTTGGTCAATGTCATTGTGAATCCCAAAATGCTGTAAAATAAACTTTATTAAAAGCTCCAAAAGTCATTAATTTGGTTACATGAAGAATACTTCATAATGGTCTTTGATAGCCAAAAATGTAAACTAATATTTATAAATCAGAAACAAATTGTGCTATCTATACACGATATACTATTACTTGCATGAAAGGATGTGAAAGCTCTCTATATACAGATATGAAAATATTTTCAAAATATCCTGGGAAGAAAGCAATTTAAAGAACAATGAGTACAATAATGTAGCACTCAGATATAAAATGGGCACAATGAGAATACTTATGTGAATTTGCATCCATATGCAGTCAGAAACTATGAAAGGAAGGCTTCAGGAAATGAACAGTTCAAAAATAAGGGAAAAGATTTTTCAACCTACACTGCTTTATTTATTTTGGGTTTTAAATCACAATCTACTCAAATGTTTGTTTAGATTTAGAATAAACTATAATAGCAACTTGTATATCTTTAAACTGAAAACAATTATGTCAAAGTTGTTTAAAAATAATTTAAGTCAGCAGGGTGCAGTGGTGCGCACCTGTATTCCCAGTGCTTGGGAGGCTGAGGCAGAAGGATCACAAGTTCAAAGTCAACCTCAGCAACTTAGTGAGACCTTATCTCAAAATAAAATATAAAAAGGACTGGGATGTAGCTCAGTGATTAATCACCCCTGGGTTTAATCCCCTGCAAAATAATATTATTGTATTATTAATATTTATTAATGTTATTTAAGTCTATACTGCATGGAAAGTAGACAACAGACTGGTTAACTTTTCATTTCTTCTTTCAGGTGGAAGACTTTAAATTTTCTGTATTCTTTAACATTTCAAGCATGAGGATTTCAAAGAAACTTAAACCAAGAGAGTCATAAAAAAGAACCAAAGTAATCACTCTGTTCAACATCCTATTCAATACACTAATCTTTATAAAATCTATTCCAACTGATCTCTCAAACCCCATTTAAGCCTACCTCTCACACATAGACATTCACACACTGCACCTGTATTACCTCAAAGAAACTGTCAAATTTGGACAGTTATAAAAATTTGAAGTTGTCTAATACTAGGTATCCTAGCTCTGTACTATCTAAGATAAAACAGAATAAATGTCACTTATTTTCTTTAGCATAGCAGTTCAAGAATCTGAATTTGAGTACTGGCTTATCTACAGGTCTTCTCTTTTGTAGAATAAATTCTCCTATTTTCCCCTAATATCCTGAGTATTCTCCTAAGGATACACTCTGGGCTGTCCATAAAATGAGCATGTTAAATAAAATGAAGTACATGAAAGCACTTTGATGGCTCTAAGACTAAGGAAATGAAACTCACAATGGTAGTGTCCCCTTTAAAGGTACTGGTAGAGTGATCACAATTCCCTAGGATAGTGCGGCCAACACAGAAATAAGGGGGAGGATGACTTCCCACACCGTAAGCACTCTATTAATCCAAACTAAAAACCAATTAACTCTTCTTGGCAGTCACATCAACTGACTCACATGGTGCTTATAATCAACAAAAACTTCTAAAACATTCTTACATGTTTTTCATTAGGCCATGCTTCATCTTGCTATATTTATTTGGTTCTGTGTTCCAGTTGATTATTTTTTTTTGTTTGTCTTAGAATTCTGATTCTTTCACCCCATGAATGCAAAACTCTGTTAGCTTTGTTACATCCACTAATATAATAAAGTATTATCCACAGAATTTATCCAAATCATTATAAAAATATTTATCAGATGAGGAATAATTCAGGAATCCTGAGTCCTGCCATCACATGCACTATTACAGTTGTTATTGCAACTAACAATTTTCGGGGCAGTTCATTTTGTTCTTATTCACCCTAAGTTTTTAATTTAGCTCATATTTGTGTTAGACTACTGTATTTAAAAAGGAATGTATATTTTTCAAATATGAAGAAATAAATTGACCAGCAGAAATTGTGTAATGAGAATTTTAGAAAAACCTTTTCTATAAACTAAACTGTAGAAATTTAACTAGAACATAAATACCCTGGAAACTATCTAAATACAACCAAGAGATCAGCCTTAAAACAAGAATATTTCAAGTATTGATATAACTAAATTTTATAAAGCCAAAATAACTTATAAATCCATATAACTTTTCTATAATAACGACCACAAGAAAAACACTTAGGTTTCAGAATACAGAGGTATTTTACATTTCCTCGGGTTTTTTCCCCCATGTTCAAATTACATTCTAGCTTTGCATTCTAACTTGTGGATCAACTGAAGAAGTAGGCCAGGACTTCTGCTCCAGCAGGAGCAGAAGTGGACTGGCTGGTCCACAGAGCCAGTGCTGTGTGGAACCTGCTCTGCCTGCATCTCCATCTGTGGCTCCACACTGGCCACAGCAGCTGACAGGCATCCTGGTGAGCGAACATAGTCACTTCGAGATTCCACAGCCAAGTAGCAAATGACTTGGGGAAGGCATATGTCCAGGAATGGAACTTGGGTGCGTATTTTCCTCAGACCAATCAAATAGAGGTAGAAAGAGATTTTTTAGGGAGGTAAGAAACTTTACTCTAGACACAGACACTCACTTGTTCAAATGCACAAAGCCATAGCTGCAGGGCTGCTAATTAGATACAGTGAAATGTATTAGCAGGAAAAGACCAAAGGGTAGGTGCTATTTTCTTTTCCCCTTCCCATCAACACTCTGTCAAAACATCTACATCAAACTACTGGAGTAAAATCATCAGCACCTTCCATGTTTCTAAATCAATAGAGTACCCCAAAGAGTGACAGAACAATAACAGAGAGGCAGACACCTCTCCTCCATGACAAGCCCTGTGGGTAGCACTAGTATTATTCATGCCTTTTTTTTTTTAAGAGAGAGAGAAAGAGAGTATTTTTTAATATTTATTTTTAGTTTTTTTTTTCCTGGTGGACACAACATCTTTATTTTTTTATTTTTATGTGGTGCTGAGGATCGAACCCAGCACCCCGTGCATGCAAGTGCGCTACTGCTTGAGCCACATCCCCAGCCCCTCATGCCTTCTTTCATAAGCACAGACACAGGGTGTGCATCCCTAATGTGAAAATCCCAAACCCCAAATCCTTCAGATTTTGGAGGATTGGGGGTTCATATTAGGGATGCTCAACCTATAAAGTCTACACAAATATTCCAAAATCTCATCCCTCCCCCTAATCTGACATTTCAAACATTTCTGATCCCAAGCATATCAGATCAGGATACTCCATCTATACTTGGGCAATGAGTAAGACTACAAGTACCAGGCTCCTTTGACCATATATAACCAAGTAGCTAAGTTATGGTGAATGAGATGAGAGGAAACGTATACAGGTTCTCCCAGAAATCCTAAGAGGTGGGTGAGGTCCATTTTTTGTGTCCTCCTCTTTTCTCTTTTCCTGCTGGCTAGAATTGGATATACCAGCTGGAGCTGTCACCTTGACCATCAAGATGGTGGGGTAGCAAGACAAAAACAGCCAGAGACCACATGATGTGGAGCAGCATAGCCACCCTGGAACACCCACCTCCTAATTTTCCATTATGTGAGTAATAACCTCCACAGGTACAGACTACTTTTATTTGAGCTTTACTGGTTATATGTAATAACTGGTAATATGGTACTAAATCCTTACCTGCTGGCAGTTCCAGCTGCCAGCACTTACCCATCAAAAGCACAGTGAGGTACCCAAACAAGAGAGAAAATGCCATAGTACTAGGCCAGCATAGTAGTTGTTGGTGAAGTTTATCTTAATTTATTCTAAAATAAAATATTCTTCCCATATGTTTTTTTTTTCATCTGAAAAGCTCCTTATTTAATAAACCTGCACCAATGAGCAGTGAGCACCTGAGCCTAAGTGCCTGCGGTAGACAGAAAATAACATTATTTTGGCAGACTGAATTCTATTATCCCACAATATTGAGAGGAAGATTAAAAATCCCCAAATGTGCAATACTGCTTTAACATATTTTATAATAAAATGTATGCTAAGTGACGAGTACGTAACAGCAAAATCCTATTGCATGGTGGACAATCGAACCCCCAGGCTAGGCTCATTCAGCTGGCAAGTGAATCTTTTCCATCCACATTCTTATTGTTCTCCCTGTCAAATTCGAACCTTAGCAAAATTACATCCATTATGGTGCTGTCTTGTGGGGAGCAGTGGGTGAATTCTAAACTGTTAATGTTAAATCCGTGATTGCTCCCAGTTTCTCTACCATGCTTTACTGGGCACATTCCATACATCTCAGTATTCTTTTTCTTCTTATTGAATTATAACCAATAAAAATACACATTTGACACCAATTTATAGATACTGTAAAATGATTACCAGAATTAAGATAGTAAACATGTCTATCAACTCACAGTTATATTGTGCATTGAGAACACTTAAGATCTACTTAACAAATTTCAAGTGTAAAAAATAGCAACCATACTGTTCATCTGATCTTCAGAACTTTTTTATTCTGTGTAATGAAAATTTGGTACTTTTTGTTTTTTGTTGCCAGAGATTGAACCCAAAGGGGTTAAATCACTGAGCCCACATGGCACATCGCCTGCCCTTTTTATTTTGAGACAAGGCATCACTAAGTTGCTTAAGATCTTGCTAAGTTGCTGAGGCTGGCTATCCTGCCTCAGCATCCCAAGTACCACAGCTCCCAGCCTTGAAATCTGGTAATCTTGGACATTAGGCCTCATTAGTGTTTCTAAAACTCCTAAAGATCATTGTTACAAATAATGAAATTAAGCTGAAAAAGCTAAAACATCTTGCCTCAGCTTGCAAGAATAGGGTCTGAACCAGTATCCTAAAGCTTACATTCCTTCCAATTGCCATATTATTCTCTGTTTAGCTCACAGCCACTGACTTTCTGGAAAAAGGTGTCTATTTTACCATTCAATGTATTGTATACGGCAATGTGTATTTATTTAATATTTAAGGACCCTCTCCATTGAAAGCTGCTTTAGGATAAGAACTTGGTTTTAACTTGCTGCTTTAACCCTGCACCAGAACAATGCTTAGCATACAGAATGTTCTCAGTGTGTGTGAACAAAGGAATAAATATCAGTTGGCTACTATGAAACTAGTCCTATTTCCTACTAGAATGGCCACATCCTCTATTCTTACAGTGACCACCCCCACAGAAAAGCTAGTGTGTATTGTGCAACTACAAGAATTCTAGATAACCTTAATCTCAACAATGGATCAGAAAGCAACCTATCAAATATAGCTTATTTCATTAATTAGTAGAGCCATTTATTACCAATGGGACAGTGGCATCATTAAGGGGTCTCTATAGTCAGTCCGATAATGTTTGTATACAGGATCCCCACAAGTTTTGTATGGTCTTAAGTGGATCCCTTAACCTTAATGCCTCAAATCTTTCTATATAATAAGACAGTAATAATGCACATCTAACAGAGTATTCTATGAAATGAGATGCTAAAATGTTTTAACACATATGAAATGTTTTATAAACTACTCTTATTTTAGAAATGCATGATTATTTTACTTCAGCAATTGTAAAACTAGACAAAAATTAATATTAAAATGGATGCTAAGGAACAATTAACAATGGATGGGTTCCCAGCCACAATGTCCAGGAGTCATGAGCTACACCTGGCCACTCATCACTTGAAATGTGGCCAGTCCAAGTTGATGTTCTCTAAGCCTAAAATACATTTTAGATTCAAATACTCAGTCCAACAAAAAACATAAAATACATTGCTAATATCTTCATATTAGCTATACTTTGAGAAACATTTTCATGTATGGGGCAAAATAAATTATTAAAAAATATTCACCTCTTTCATGTCTTAATATGACTACTAGATGTTTTTTAAATTAATATGACATGATATTTCCAGTGGTCAGTACAAGTATTGAGAAATACATATGATATTCATGTGGCCCTGAAGACACAGATGACCCAGCCATGCTGCACCATGCAAAACAGGTAAGGCCTCATTCACAGAGGCAAGCATGGCCATACATAAGTTTGGGGCAAAGTGCTGAAGAGAAACTGAATAAGGGCCAAAATCCAATGCCTCAGGGTAGTCAACCTTCCATATCTACACCCACAATCAACCAACTGCAGACAGAAAATATTCAGGAAAAAAAATGTTTCTGCACTGAACACAGCTTTTTGTGTCATTATTCTCTAAATAACACAGTACAACTATTTCCATAGCATTTACATTACATTAGTTATTATAAGAAACCTAGAGATGATTTAAAGTATACAGGAGGATGTGCATAGGTTATATGCAAACACTAAGCCATTTTATGTAAAAGATTAAGAGCACTGGTAGATTTTGGTACCCATGTGGGTATCTTGGAGCCAACACCAGAAATAAAAGACAACTGTATTTGTGTACTGATTCACTATCAAAGAGTAAAGTAGGTATTATTACCCACCATCCTTTCCCCAAATGTTATGGACTAGAAAACAGACTGGAGGTTAAGATACAAAACCAATTTGATCACAGACCTGAGACTCTTACCTAGGCCTCTACAAACCAAGTCCACAACTATTATTCTAATACTACATTCCCCTGACCCCACTCACTGGCTGTTTTTATTTGACCCGATGTCTTCAGTCAACTGCATTTTAGAAAAGATAATCTAGTTAAGTGCTGAGGAGTTACTCAACAGGACTCTCCAGTTCCCTGAACACAGTGATAAGTAAACAAAGAGAGAAAACTGGCAAGGCTCATTGGTCATTACCTTCCAAATATCTGCTTTCAGACCCTCTTGTTCACTGACAGCATGCATTTCACTCACCACTCTGAGAAGGAAAAGGATCATGAAAATAACCTTCCATGGTCCACACCAGTAATAAAAAAGCTCATTGAAAGTAAATGCAAATCTATTACCATAAATGGCAACCTGAGCAATTTCTCCTGCAACTAGTAATTCAGAGATGATGGTGAAGATAGAAAGTTGAAAGAGAAACAGAAGCCTCCTGAGCCATGCTAAGAAGTTCTTATTGAAATCGAGTCATGTCCACTCCCCACCCAGTCAGCATTAAGGTCTGAAAAAAAAAAATCAATGAGGTTACACAAACAAGCTTTCTTGAAGGTTTACTATGGAAGAAAACAGAAAATGGTATGACCACCAGCACATGCTGGGCCAAGTTACTGACCTGAAAAAGCAAAACTGAGTCTGTCATGAGCCATCCAAATTTCTAGCCAATGCTTTCCTACAATTCATTCTAATGGTTTATGTCAAGGTATGCAATGAGAGGACTAACTTTTTACAACAGCAGGATTTCCTCTTAACCATCCCTAATATAACTGAACAACCAGTAATAATAGGTAACATTTTTTGAGCATTTATTACATACTCAGCACATTTCTAAGCTCTTTACATGGATTATTTCAATGTCTACAGCTCCCTGTGAGGTGGAGTTTCATTTTCCAAACGAGAAAGCTAAGTTCACAAAATCTGGGAGCAGGACTGGGTGCCAAGCTTTACCCAATGGCTACCCTTGGAGCTTCTTATTGAATTCAAATCACATTCTCCACACAAAGGTCAATACACAGGACTCCCAAAGTCCAGCAAGTTGATCACATGATAAAGTCAGAATGAAGAAGTGAATAAACATCCCCTTTTTCCTCATTTGCCTTCAAAACACCATCCCATCATGATGGTTCTTGCCTTTGTGACTTTGCACACACTATTCCCTCTGCCTGGAACCCTTTTCTTTAGAGTCTAACTCAAAACAAAACCTGCAAACAATTTCCTTCCTCCGAATGCCCCCAAGATTAAATCATCTTATCCTTTGTGCCACTTTTGTACCTTGTACATACATCTACCATTTGCTTTTGTGGCTTTCTCCTGACTAGGGTACAGATTCCTTAAACACGGATGCCAGTCATCTTTACACTCCCACACTAAGTACAATGTTTGCTAATATAAATTCCTCTATAGTAGAAGAAATTCCACCATTCACGATTACTTTCCTGGGTAGTATCTTGTCACAACCATTGAGCAAAGACTTTCAGTATATTAGTGAGTGGGGAGGAGGGAGCAGACACAGTCTTAGAAAAGAATTCCAAGATAGCTTGTGTGTTGTCCAAATAATATGTTCATGACCAGACTCAGTGAGGTCTAAGGAGACAGCAAAGGATTTCTTGATTGAGCTGCAGCATGAGTAGCTCTGTTTTGCAGATGATGTTGTTCTCAGGCAGGAAGAACTTTGTGCCTCAGTACCATCTGGTATTTCATGGCAACCTTCCCTATGCTGAAGCCATATTTGCAAGAAACAGTGATTTTTATGTTCATCACAAAGTATTCTGAAAGACTCGGCAGCAGACAAATGCATGCCCATCCAAAAACTCAAACATGCTGACCAGCTCCATGCCACACAAGGGCCTTTTCCAGTAGGCAATACATATTTTGAGAGTGACTATCAGGAGGAAAAAAAAAAAAAACATGCCACAAATTGGCTCTCCTTAGAAATGTTTGAAGTTCTTGATTTCTTTCTAAACTAGATATGTCACAGATGAGAAATAGCTGTCTGCAAAGGGAGAGAGGGAAGAAGAAGGGAAGAGGTTTTTAGCTCATCCTCTCAGTTGACCAACTTTCCGACTTGAACAGCACTAGAATATCAATAAGGTACATTTATTTATTTAATCGCCCTGCTTTTGACTAGAAGTAACAGAAGTCGAAACCCAAAATACCTGTTAAACCAATTACATGGGGAAAGAGATTACTATCACATATCTCAAGAAGTCCCAAAGGAAAGGAGTTCCAGAGTCAGTTAATTAAGCTGCTTGATGAAGTCATCAAGGAGCCAGGCCTTCCCTGTCTACATCCTCTCTGAGCTTGCTTTTGTCCTCACATTTATCACCTCTCCAAAAATCCACATCAACTTTGTGCAAAGCATCCTTGCACAACAAAGACTGAAGACAATCCTTTTCCTCTAAAAAGGAAAAACAAACAAATAACAACAACAAAAAAAAAAAAAACCCAAAGACGATGAAGATGATGAAAGAAAAGAGGTGAAACTTTCCCAGAATCAACACATCCTCTATCTATCAGACTTGCCCTCACACATCAAGGGCCAGAACCATTCACATGTTCATCCCTAAAGAAACCAGAGGGGTAAAAGAAATGGAATCCCATGACTGACTAAGCAACTGACCTGGGAACTTGAGAGGAATCCAGCCACCTCTGATAGAAGGGGCTTGATATTAGATAACTAATGGTGTGCTAAGGAGGCAGAGAAACTAGACAACAGCTTCTAAGTTAGCACTGGTACTGCGTCTTAGCCTTTCTTACAAGGAGGCTGAACTTGTAAACTGCATACCACGACCAAGAGTTTCAAATGCCCAACCAGATGTTTCCCTAACAAATAATGAAACTCTGGATGGTACCTAAATCAGAAATATTATTGCAACAACTTTATTCATTTCAAATAAATTAAATCATATTGTCTAATTTTTGCATTTATATCCATGTATATAAAGACAAATGTAAGGATCACATTATTCCCTTAAAACAAAAAACATTTCATATTTATTTCCTGCTTCAGCCTTACAAGATCTAGCTGGCAAACAGTAAGTATACTACCTCCAAGATTTGACTGCAAACATTTATATTAGCAAACTCAAGGATTTATGAAGATTTAAAAAGATAAAAGCCCTTTTGCAATTAACATTAAATAGAACACCAAGATCAGGCTGACATAAATATTTGCATTCAATTTTATGATTCTAAAAGCAATTCTGAGTTCATATATGGGATGTTGGTGATAAGAAAAGTCAAATTCTTAGCACATTTTTTTTTAATAAATGAGGTCAAAAACAGGAGACTAAATAATAATATTCTCAGGAAGGAGGGCAAGCAAATGGGAGTTTATTCTGCCACATTCAATGCTAGTGTTTACGGAATTAACAAAGAAATAATATAAAAGGCACACCACAAGGTATTAGACTACTTGTATAGCTAGTTTAATTAAATGGCTATTCTATGCACAGGACTGAGTCTAAGCAATAAGCTTTGACCTCTTTCATATCAGGCAGGGCTGCCAAATTCAACACAGAATTCCCAGAGGAATCTGAATTTCAGGTAAGCAAGAGGTTATTTTTAGTACACTGTTTTTACAATTGTCTTAAATAAATTCTAAGTGTAAATATGACTCATGCAATATTTGGAATATACACTAAAAAGTATTATTTATCTAAAATTCAAATGTAACTGGGCATCCTGTGTTTGTATTTGTATTGTTCCTTCTGATCATCATTCTCTCTATGCCTTTTGACAACGTCTTCGATTTGTTCTTTGAATTGTCTTGTGTATCTCTGCCCAGTAACCATTGTCTCTTAAGACTCAATGTCTCATGGTTCCAGACACCTCCAACTCCTTAATCTTTTCAGTGCTGTCTGAAGAGGAAGCTCAAAGGAAATTTCCACAGCTGAACTCAACAAGCTGTGCAAAATTAAAGCCAGAGAAATAGAGGAGATGCCACTAAGAGGCACATGTGATCATTTTTAAAAAATCAAGAACAAGTATGTAAATCCCAAATCAGGCTAATTATAATTCAAGGATCTTTGTTATAAAAGAATTCAGATACTGAAGGCCTACCCTATTCTTATTATTTCAAAATTTTAATACAGTGGTGATAAAGCTACATAGTTTAAAAGTACCTAAAAAAACAAAACAAACAAACAAACAAAAAAACCTCTGATGTTTGGCTATACTTGGGATTTGCTGGCGATGGTAATCATGAGAAATCTACCCAACTACATCATCGGTAGAGTGGTATCAATGCATAGGCTTAGACTAATTTACACAGCAGAATGCTTTGCTGTAACTCCTAAAGATTTTTAGCAATCTAACATGAATAGACAGATACACATGATACAGAGGATAGAACCAAAACAAATTTTAAAGCAGGATTTCTCTCATCTTCTAATTTGTATAATTTTAACCACATTTTAAGACTCAAGCTCTTCTAGTCTTAATTTTTTGTCTGCTTAGAAAACACATAACCTAAACAAATTTCATTGGAAATAATGATAAGGAATATAATTTCCAGGGTGGGGAATTGAAATAAGGAGCCCCTAAGGCTCACCTACCTATTCCAGAGGGGAGAATTAAACACCGGAAGGTGGAAACTAAAAGCTTGTCCCTCTTATCCCTTGTCTAGGGAACTCATTCTCACATACAACCTAACCTCAACCTGCCTGAATGTTACAGGAAAAAAAAAAAAGTGCAAGGAAAGCTTTTTGTAACAGAATATTGTCCATGCCATAAGAAATTAAAATGATTCAAATGAATATGGAAAGATTCTCAGCACAGACACAAACAAGTCTCTAAAGACAAACAAAAATCCCAGGGAGGGAAAAGGATCACTGCACTCTGTCACTCAAGGCTATCAGGTGTCCCATACACTGCCACCTACACTGGTCTAAAGAGAAGGCCTACATTATATTAAGCACATAGAAATGAGGCCATGGAGCAGTGAAATGCTATGACTCAGGCTACAACATATGCACTTTGGCCCTAACCCCTGTCTGTCCGCCTCTGGATCCATCCCATTGGCTGCCCACCTACTGAGAGAAACAGGGCCAGGTCAATCTGAGAAGGGAGAGTCCTCAGTCACCCTCCATTAGCATTTAGAGGTATTATCAGCTCCATCTCATAAGAGAAAAATTGAATTCACAAAACAGATGTCCAAGAAGACTCAAAAGGGATTCAGGAAGCTAAAAACTGAAAGATAATATAGGATGTGAATAAATAGAACAGAAAAACTTAAATATTTTGTTCTAAAGTGGATCTGAATTTTTTTTATACTGAAAGACATTATTCCAGCATTAGTTTCTTAAATTCTTTTGCACAAAATTCTATTAACAAACCCCATTTGCCCTACAAAAATATCCATTTATGTTGCTAAATTATAGAATTGCTCAATTATTTTGGTATTAAGAAATAAATAAATAATTCATTCTTATACTTTCTGGAACTGCTTTATAAAACTCCTAAGTATTATAAATCCCTGAAACGTTCCTGAACATCACTGTGAAATATGGTTATAAAGTCGGGTAGAGAAATAATTATAATATCAACAGAGAAAAAATTCAAGTAATATATCAATAATTACAAATACATTTTAGCACCAAAAAGTGTTCATATAATGTAAGGAATTATATAAAGTAGATAAAATGTCAAAACATCTGCAAATCTTACACAATCCAAAGACTTCTATGTGAGTTTCTGACATATCACATCTGCCCAAACATGAGTCACATACCCATCTTTGCCTCCCAACATGCATGGTATCCTACAATGACATTGGGCCTTGCAAAAATTCCTGCAGTAGGTTAATATATGAACCCATCAGTCCCTTAACACACAGATAGCCTAGCAAACTTATGGTAAGCTGCTCTAACAACCTACTCCTGCAAATATAGGGCATAACAAATAATAATTTCTTCTTTGAGTTGGGAATGGAGTAGTGTAGATAAAAAGGCAGAGAAAGGAGAGAAGGTGGCCAGATGAGTATGGAAAGCAAAAAAGAAGTGGAGAGGTGAATGGGACTGCACAATACGATGCTGAGTCTGGACCATTCATTCTTCAAAGGGAAATATGCCAAGAAAGTGACCAAAAGATGTTCCAGCTGTGGATCAACTTTCTCAACAGTCAAAACTACTTATTACTAAAAGCAACTGATATTTATAAATTAGCTCCTTGAATGCATATTTTAAATGAAAATCTAATAAGGTAAAAATAAGTCAAATTTAACTTTTCTAGGAAAATTATGCTTTTTTGTGCAACATGCATAAGAAACACAGACATTCATTCTCATATTATTCATTGTTGAAGCCTGAAGATTTAAACAGCACTTCTCTTGTTACTATGTTACCCTACAGCTTTCTAAATGTGTACACAGGGAAATTTTAAAGCAATAACTGCCTCAATTTTGTTTTGGAAAGTTATACTACAATTTAATGTTTATTCAAGTTATTCAACAGATCAGCAAATATTTATTGAAAACCTACTACTATACCAAGTACTCTGACAGGGATAAGGAAGACCAAAAATAAGTCTAATCTTAAGTAACAACTTAGAGATGTTTGGGGAAAAATAAATCTTTGTTTTCCAACACAGTGTAACATAATCTGAGATATTTTAAAAGGAGTGTTCAAGTACAGCTATGATTGGAAAAAGCAGATTTTCTTTTCCTATAATCTTAGTTTGTATAAAGTATGATTTAGCCAATAGCCACAGCTGCCTCAAATTAGATGACTAATTTAAAGCAAGCTCAGTTGTGTTTGTGTGCATGTATATATGTGTCTGTGTATGTATAAACACAAATGCCTGCATTCACTTGGAGATCAGGGGACACACACTTCCCTACCCAGCCACTGTGGGGTGGGGGTGGGGGGTCATTATTTCACAGAACACAGCATCCCAACCAAAGTGCTGTACGTCACAAAAGGACATCTTTTAACAGTTTTAAAGAACATTCCCCAAATTAAAACAGCTGAATCACATTTTAAAGACATTTTCTAAATGTCTTTCTCCATGAACTTTAAGAAATTGTCATTCTAACAAGAGATTGGATGTGGAGCACTCTCCCACCCACCACCCCAAAAAGTAGCTGTGCAGTTCTACACACAATCACCTCTCTCCTTGGCCTCCCACTAATGCATCCATTCAGTAAGATGAGCTTAGTCACAATTTGTTTATCATCAAAAACATTTCTGTTTTGCATACACATTATTTGTTTGTTGTAATTAATTTGCTTTTGCTTCCCCCCATTAATATAGAAAGTAATGCTAATTATCATTACTGCTACTATTATTTTTATTGATATTGCTATTACTAGATTATTAAAATAGTATTCCTGAATTGAAGCAATTGTGTAAATTTTATCAATTGGTATTTTTCCTTCACCTACTTTTGTTTTATTAGTCAACCAAAGTCTGACTTTCTAAGGAATGTGACTAATAAGTCATAAAAATGTTTGCTTCTAAAATAAACTAGGATGCCATTTAATTAAGACAATTTATTAAAAGGTTTTGAGAACTGCAGAATACATATTTTTCAAACTTTTTATAGTTGTAAAATTTATATAATGTGAATTTCTAGACATTACCCAATAAATGAAATTTCAAACTTCAGTCTCCAAATATTTTACTATTTTTAAAAACCTCAGCCTGTTTTGAAATACACTTAAGAATACAAATAACCTTAATTTTCTTAAGCCAAATTCTCAGTTCATAATGACTTATCATACTATTTAGAAACTTATAACTAAACAGGTTTAATTTTTACAGATTTTTCCCACTAAATCAAGCATTTTTCTCTTTTTCCATCTAGAATATATTCAGATAACAAGTAAAAATATTTGTCATTAACCAGGCATTATGTTGAGAATTATATCAAATACAAACTTGTATACTACAATTTTTTTTCCCACAGCCTAAGTGTCTTACTTGCATATAACATTATCAAATTAGTCAAAGCTACCAAGACAGACATACTGATACCTTCCCATAATCAAACCATATTAAGCTCAAAAAGCTATAAAGGTTAGGTTCAAATTTTTATGAACTAGGTTAGAGTATTCCACTGAACTCAACTCAAGGTCACACAAAAAACAGCTACAAAATTTCACATGTGTTATAAAATCACTTATTTTATCAGCTACATGATATTTATCAATATTTTATTGTATGTGGGAGGAATAAAGCAAAGAAAACTGAAAAATTATCAGTTGGCACAATTTATAGTAAAGACAAAGCTGTCAGATGACAGAAAACCTAATTTAAAAGATTATTAAACCAAAGAAATTTCTGTTACATAGGAATGAGTCCCCAGATGTTAAAAATTATATCCTATTTTAAATAAAATCCCTGAAAAGTAATATTTTCTATCATATCTGTGTATGTATGTATACAAATAGATACACATATACACATTTATACATATATATGCAGAGAAGCAAACTACTATAGATAAATTCATTGTTTTCATTGTTCAAAGAAAATGGAAAACATCAATAACACATTATATAAACATGTTTATATTTGCCCTGATTGGAACATGTAAACACTTTGACATCAAGAGTCTATTCTGAAAAAACTGCAATTCATAGCTCTCTTTCAAAGATGTCTTCATATGTAGAAGTTTGCCTGGATCCCATATTAAATTATGTTAAAATCATGAATATAATAAAAATCCAAGCTGCTGCTGCCCCATCTGTTTTCAGCTTCTATGTGAAGAAATGGGATCACAGCATTATTTTTTGTTGTTTCACAGCATAATGATGGTACAGAAAACAAATTATATATAACCAAGAATTTAGGACCAAAAAGGTCAATTCTTTTTATTTTTTAAATTTTAATTTGTTATATATGACAACAGAATGCATTACAATTCATATTACACACATAGAGCACAATTTTTCATATCTATAGTTGTACACAAAGTAGAGTCACATCCTTCGTGTCTTCATACATGTACTCAGGATAATGATGACCCTTGCATTCCACCATCTTTCCTACCCCTGTGCCCCCTCCCTCCCCTGTGCCCTAGCTGGAGTTCATTTAATCCTCCCATCCCCTCCCCACCCTACAGCATATTATGAATCAGCATCCATAAATCAGATAAATCATTCCACATTTGTTTTTGGAGGATTGGCTAATTTCACTTAGCATTATCTTCTCCAGCTCCATCTATTTATCTGCAAATGAGATGAGATAGTTTTATTCTCTTTTAATGCTGAGTAATATTCATTGTGTATATATATCACATTTTCTTTACTTATTGTTATACAGAATGTATTACCATTCTTATTACACATATAGAGCACAATTTTTCATATCTCTGGTTGTATACACAGTATATTCACATCAATTCATGCCTTCATATATGAACTTTGGATAATAATCATCATCACATTCCACCATCATTTCTAACCCCATACCCCCTCCATTCCCCTCCAATCCCTCTGCCCTATCTAGAGTTCATCCATTCTTCCCATGCTCCCTCTCCCTAACTCACTATGAATTAGCCTCCTTATATCAAAGAAAACATTTAGCATTTGGTTTTTTGGGATTGGCTAATTTCACATGGCATTATCTTCTCTAAATCCATCCATTTACCTGCAAATGCCATGATTTTATTCTCTTTTATTGCTGAGTAATATTCCATTGTGTATATATATGCCACATTTTTTAAATCCATTCATCTATTGAAGGCCACCTAGGTTGGTTCCATAATTTAGCTATTGTGAATTGTACTGCTATAAACATTGATGTGGCTATGTCCCTGTAGTATGCTGTTTACAGTCCTTTGGGTATAGACCAAGGAGAGGGATAGCTGGTGGTTCCATTCCCAGTTTTCCAAAAAATCTCCCTACTGCTTTCCATATTGGCTGCACCAGTTTGCAGTCCCACCAGCAGTGTATGAGTGTACTTTTTCCCCCACATCCTTGCCAACACTTATTGTTGTCTGCATGCATAATAGCTGCCATTCTGACTGTAGTGAGATGAAATCTTAGAGTGGTATTGAAGATAGCCTCTCAACAAATGGTGCTGGGAAAACTGGAAATCCATATGCAACAAAATAAAATTAAAACCCTATCTCTCACCATGCACAAAACTCAACTCAAAATGGATCAAGGACTTAGGAATAAAACCAGAGACCCTGCATCTAACAGAAGAAAAAATAGGCCCTAATCTCCATCATGTAGGATTAGGCCCCAACTTCCTTAATAAGACTACTTTCGCGCAAGATTTAAAATCAAGAATTAATAAATGGTATGGACTCAAACTAAAAAAGTTTCTTCTCAGAAAAAGAAACAATCTGTGTGGTGAATAGAGAGCCTACATCTTGGGAGCAAATTTTTACCCCTCGAACATCAGAGAGAGCACTAATCTCTAGGGTATATAAAGAAGTCAAAAAGTTAAACACCAAAAAGCAAATAACCCAATCAATAACAAATGGCCCAATGACTAAACAGACACTTCTCAGAAGATGATATACAATCAATCAACAAATATATGAAAAATGTTCACCATCGCTAGCATTAGAGAAATGCAAATCAATACTACATTTTCTTTATCCATTCATCTACTGAAGGGTATTTAGGCTGATTCCACAATTTAGCTATTGAGAATTGTGCTGTTATAAACATTGATGTTGCTGTGTCCCTGTAGTATGCTGTTTTTAAGTCCTTTGGATATAGACTGAGGAGTGGGATAGCTGGGTCAAATAGTGGTTCCATTCCCAGTTTTCCAAGGATTCTCCTCACTGCTTTCCATATTGGCCACACCAATTTGCAGTCCCACAAAAAGGTCAATTTTTTAAAGTATTAAGAATACTTTATTATTACGTGTCAGATTCATTGGTTGATTACTGGCTTCAAAAGGTGACTAATTTGACTGACACAGAATGAACTGACTGAACATTCGAAGGACTGCCGAAATATACTTTTAACACATATAGACAAGGTTTATAGATTCAAAAGAAACTTTCAACTTAGGAAAAGTGAGGTTACAACAAGAGCTTTACTGTTGCTATTTAGTATCCCAATACTGTAGAACACTTAAATATGCTTACACAATAGTTATTATTTGCTCATTCTGGATATGAGAAATTTCAATTCTATTTAAATTCCATTGTGTTATCAAATGAAATACAGACACATTTGTTGAAAAGAACAAGCTACTAGATGTAATGACAAATATAAAGTTACATTTAAAGAAAAGGAAGAGATGTTTGATTTAAGGAATATTTGTGTCCTTCATATATAATTAAATTTCCAAGTACTTTAATGTTTACCATGTTACAATCATATGATATTATAAAGAAAACGACACAAATTTTTTCTTCAAACTCCCTACAGATCCTAAGCCTGTCAAGTTTATGCCCCCAGGAGCACTGTAGAAGGTACTACCACCCTGCTCAACTTCAGGGACACTTTTATACTAAGTAAACCTGAGTGATATTTCTTGGGCAGGACTCTGAACATACACAGGTGGGAGAGTTCTGAAACACAGCCAGAAGGCAGAATTTTGATCAGCTTCTGATAACATAATTTAGGCATATTTTTCAAAATGCTCTGTATGATAATTTTTTAATATTTAAATGTTTATCTGACATGAAAATTGTACATATTAATGGGATATGATGTCTGTTTTGATACATGTCATTTGTTGTGTAATGTTTAAATCAGGTTAGATAGACATTTATCTCCTTAAATATTTATTATTCATGGTGAAAATTTTTAAAATTCTCCTCTAGCTTCTTGAAATTGATAGTGCATTGCTGTAATCTATAGTCACCCTACTGTGCAATAGAACACCAGGACTTCTTAATTTTATATAACTTAATATTCGCTCACTGAGCCATATTTCCCCACCCTAGCACACAGTCTCTGGTAGCCACTTTTCCATTTTCAACCTTTATGAGATCAGCTTTTTTAGATATCAAGATCCTGTGCTATTTGTTTTTCCATGCTTAATAGTCTTCATTTAACATAATAGTCTCCAATTCCATCCATGTTGCTGTGAATGACAGGATTCGTTTCTATTTTTTATTGCTGAATTGTATTCCACTGTGTGTATGTGTTGTGGGAAACAGATTGGTCAAGCAGCAGCAAGCAGCACTCGGAGTGGAGGAGAACCCAAAACTTTGTGCCCACATGCCCAAAAGAAAACAAAACTCCAAATTCTGAGCCCTGATCAACAGTTTCACAACATTTACAGGTTATTTGGTATCATCTTAGAACCATCCTATCACTGGGGCTTTTTCCTTTTAAAAAAAAAAAAAAATCCTCATCTATGTGGCTAAAGGACTTGTCCAGGGTCTCTAATATAAAGCACACTCACAGAAACAGATGAGAAAGGGCTCTTTGCACAGGCATCTATTACATTTCATAAGAGAGTAGTCAGACTTCTAGGACAGTTATTTACAATTCAAAAGGTAGGGACCCATAGTTAGTAGGCTTCCTGGAGAAAGGCTGAGAGAGGGGAGGGGAACTGACCCATTCCCCAGATATCGGTTTCTTGCCATAACCTTTTTATGATTTCATTTCACAACCAAGTCTGGTTTTGCCATCACATATGTACCACATTTTCTTTATTTGTTCATCAACTGATGCTCACTTAAGTCCATTCTATCATCCAAGCATTGAGAGTAGGGGTGCTAAAATGATATCAGCCTTCCTAAATGAATAAAACAGGATGGGAATATCCCTTGCTGAGATGCACTAAGCCAGAGTCAGAACCACAGTTTACGGTCTGCATACTTTGTAGTCATTTATGTTAAAATTTGAAGCAACTCTGACAATTATTGAATAGTCCTCTTGTGGTAATAATCTAATTTAGACATTCAATCTCCAGTTAGTTTTTAAACATCTGACAAATATGTAGCAACTACTACATAACTGCAAATTAGGAGACAGGAAAATTTGTAATTGTATTAATTGAAGGGAATAAAGCACATGTTATTACCCACATGATACTGCCTGTACAGGACAGAGTCCATTTTAAAATAAAGAGAAAATTATTCAAGACTTATCTAGGGAGACCCAGTGAGCCTAGAAGTCCTTCTAAGTGTATTCACATAATGCAGAGAACACCACTGAGATTAGCAGACAAAAGATATAACCATATGTGCATAACTATAATATCCCCAAATAATCCTAGATTTCATGCCCAAAGTGCTAAACTTAAGTTTAAAAAACTAATATCACTTAACAAATGCCTTCACTATCTAATGTTTCCTAAATAAAAAAGCATTAAATCTATTATTAGAAGTAAACTGAATTAAGAAAAGTTAAACTTGCTCCCCCTTATATGTTGCTAATAACTTCCTTGGATAATAGCTCAAATAAAAATTTCATTTATTCATACACATGTATTACCATCCCATGTCCATGAAATTGTAAGTTCCTTTTGTTTTTGAAAACTGCCAAATCTTATTCCTTTTCCCATTGCCTGAAGGTTCTCAAATGAATTTCTCACTCCTTTTGGAGTGATGTACCCAACTCAACCAAGAAAGGGTCAGGCTGAAAATAAACTTTTGAGAAACTGAAGTAAAAGTTAAAAAATCTGTAGCAATTATTCGCATTAAGACTCTAATAAACATTTTTATAGGTGTTCCAATGACCAAAAAGGTAAAGTAAGGCAAAAACAACTACAGATATAATTTTGAAAGTCTCCTTTATTTGATGTAAAGCACATGATTGTGTGAAATAACAATATTTTTTAGAAGTATTCCAAATACTAAAATTAAAAGCTTGATATAGGTATAAACCACATGAACTACAGTATCTAAGCCTCCTAAACAATAAACCTGTTGGCACTTCTTAAACAGATGCATCCTATCAAATCAGCTCTAGTGTTTTTAGAAGAGTATATGGAATCAGACACACAGGGATACAAAGCCAAAAGCTTTTTTTGTCAAACCCAGAGGAGAAGTGATTTGCATATGTCTACTGACCTTTCCATAAGCAATTTTCAGAGTAGATGCTAAGTCACTTTCAGAACAAGAACGAACTGGGATCACTCAATTATTTCTTTTTCTACCACAAGAAAAATCCCACAGTCTTTGGGATTAAGAACAAAAGTATTAGCTACAAACCACCAATATTTCTTAAACCAATCTTCATCACCAGAGTTGGGGGTCAGGTGTAGGCCACCATAAATAAGAGCATCAAGGTTAACATTTTTTTAAGTGCATTTATTTATTTAGAACATATTTTCTTTTACTTAGCACAAACTAAAAGGTGTCTAAGGATTTTCTCATTCAAGGGGGAAAAAGAGTAAAAGAATCTAAAAGTCCTTACGGGAAAATCAGGATAGTTTTAGAGCAAAAAACCTGAATAAAGACACTCTTTCCCAGAAAAGAGCTCCTTAAGCTCCTTATTCTTTAGGTAGTTTCAGAGCAGGAAACTTTTTTTTTTTTTGTACCAGGGATTAAACTCAGAGGGGCTAACCCCACTGCACCACATCCCTCCACCCTTGTGTTTTTTTTTTTTTTAATTTTAATTTTATTTTTTATTTATATATGACAATAGAATGCATTTTTTTACAGTGCTGCCTCTATCACATTTTATTCACCAAAGCAACCTCAAAGGCCAGCCCACATTCCAAAGGACTACTCTTCACTTCTTTATGAGAATGGGAAAGGTTCTAGAAGAGTGTGTGTGGCATCCAGAATACTTCAAGAAAATGTATCTTTTACAATCTTTGAGATTGAGGTTTTTAATTTTTTATAAGTGTAGTAATATCTAATAATAATTATAGATAGCTTAGAGGGTGATTATTAAAGCAAAATGTTGAAGTTAGTGGCCACCAAAGTAAAAAATAAAAGGTACTAAATAAATTTATGCTGTCGATGTTGGCATACCCAAAATATTCCCACGGCCTATCACTCTGAATACAAGTAATGTTACATATAAAAAGTGTTTAGTCAACTTTTTTGCTGCCAAAAGACCTGGCAAGAATAATGTAGAAAAGGAAAAGCTTATTGGGGGCTCACAGTTTCAGAGGTCTCAGTCCATTGATAGCTGACTCCATTGCTTTGGGGCCAAGGAAAAAGAACATCAAGGCAGGAAAGGAGCTCAGGTCAAGGCACCAGGAAGCAGAGAAAGAGAATGAGTGAGCTCTGTTTATCTGGGACAAAATGTAACCCCCAAAGACATGTTCCCTGTGGCCCACCTCTTCCAGCCACACCCTCATCACCTACTGTTATTGCCCAGTTAATCCATTCAGGTGGATTAATACACTGATTATGTTAATGCTCTAATAACCCAATCTTTTCACTTCTCAACTTTCTTACATGTCTCACATGAGCTTTTGGTAGACACCTCACAACATAACAAGAACCTATACCCATGTGCTGGGGTTCTGCTCGGTGGTAGAGAGCTTGCCTAGCATGTGTGAGGCACTGGGTTTGATTCTCAGAACTGCATATAACTAAATAAATAAAATAAAGTTCCATCAACAACTAAAAAATATATAAAAAAAAGAAATTTTACCCAAATAATTTTGGCATTAACCTCTGATAAATGGGGTACCTTCCTCTGAAATCCCCAACTTCTCTATCAAGGCACTTCTGGAATTCCCCAAAGATGCTTTCCCATGTTTATTCTACAGTATGAATTCATTATGGCCAACAGGGTGCTGAACACCTGAAGCACCTCCTCTGAGGGAGGGTCTGTGTGCTATACTTCCTTATACGGATCTTAGAGGATTTTCTAGATACTTCCTCTGGTTCTTTTTTCTTTTTAATGTAAATTTTTTATTTATAGATGTCAGCAGAATGCATTACAATTCTTATTACATATATAGAGCACAATTTTTCATATCTCTGGTTGTATACATAGTATATTCACACCAATTCGTGTCTTCATAGATGTACTTTGGATAGTAATGATCATCACATTCCACCATCATTAATTACTCCATGCCTCCTCCCTTACCCTCCAACCCCTCTGCCCTATCTAGAGTTCATCTGTTCCTCTCATGCTCCCTCTCTGTATCCCACTATGAATCAGCCTTTGGTTTTGGGAGATTGGCTATCTTAGCATTATCTTCTCTGACTCCATCCATTTACCTGCAAATGCCAGGATTTTATTCTCTTTTATTGCTGAGTAATATTTCACTGTGTATATATGCCACATTTTTTTTTATCCATTCACCTATTGAAGGCCACCTAGGTTGGTTCCACAGTTTATCTATTGTGAATTGTACTGCTATAAACATTGATGTGGCTATGTCCCTGCAGTATGTTGTTTTTAAGTCCTTTGGGTATAGACCAAGGAGAGGGATAACTGGGTCAAATGGTGGTTTCATTCCCAATTTTCCAAGAAATCTCCATACTGCTTTCCATATTGGCTGCACTAGTTTGCAGTTCCACCAGCAATGTATGAGTGTACCTTTTCCCCACATCCTCACCAACACTTATTGTTGTTTATATGCATAATAGCTGCCATTCTGACTGGAGTAAGATGATATCTTAGAGTGGTTTTTATTTGCATTTCTCCAATTGAACATTTTTTCATGAATTTGTTAACTGATTGTACATCATCTTCTGAGAAGTGTCTGTTCAGATCCTTTGCCCATTTATTGATTGGGTTTTGTTTTGTTTTGTTTTTTTGGGGGGGTGTTTAGCTTTTTGAGTTCTTTATATACACTAGAGATTAGTGCTCTATCTGATGTGTGAGGGGTAAAGATTTGCTTAGAAGATGTAGGCTCTCTGTTCACCTCACAGATTATTTCTTTTTCTAAGAAACTTTTTAGTTTGAGTCCACCCCATTTATTAATTCTTGATTTTAATTCTTGTGCCACAGTAGTCTTATTAAAGAAGTTCCTCCACCCTGGTATTTTTATTTTGAGACAGGGTCTCACTAAGTTACTTAGGGCCTTGCTAAGTTGCTGAGGCTGGCTCTGAACTTGCAGATCCTACTGTCTCAGTCTCCCTAGCTGCTGCAATTATAGTCATGCACTACCACGTCCAGCAGGAAACCACTTGTTTATGAAGATCAGATGAAAAATCTGATATTTTATTCCCTTGTATATGGAGAATTATAGTTATACTCTTATGAGCCTCTGACAAAACTACTGCAGAGGTTGTCCTGTTTGTTTACCTGACAGATATTTTTAGATAGTTGCCTGAAAATCTGAATCCAGTGATATACTGAAATTACTATGGCCCTGAATAATAATTTTATTCAAAAGGCATGCACTGAAGAGCAACTATGGAGACGTCAGCAGATAAAAGGCAGATGAAAAACAAGACAAAGGATGGACTGAATTGCAAAGGTCAAAGATGAAAGTGGAATACTATTTTAATACTGATACATATCTTCTCTAATAAAACTACAAATTGAAAAATACGCCCATCTTACTATGTTTTATCATGTAAATAACCTTGTACATTAAAGTATATGGTAAGGTTAATGTACCTGAATTTTCAGAAAGCATTTGAGGTTTCACTGAAAAAAAAATGTTTTTGAAACTTCTGAAAATTATGTACAAGAGAGTTTAATTTCATTTGACTACATACTGATTGCATTGATTTATAAAGGAATTTAGTGATTTTAATGGATTAATCAAGTAGATTCAGAAATGAGTCTGTGGTAATGCAGAACTCCTTCCTGCCCAGACCTCTATTAATCCAATTGTCACCATCTCTGAAGAAAGCCACTTACCATCATAATTTGATTCTAATATTACATTACCTAATTCTGTTCAAATTATCTGGCAAATGTTTAAGGCTACCTAGCAAAGGAAGAACCAAAATCTACATAGGATTAATTAATTTAGTGAGCATATAAAATAGAAGCCAACTGCAGCTTATATGGATCTTCATTAAATTAGTCATAATTTGTGCATTTATGTCAGTATGTCAGTATATATATATATATATACACACACACACACACATATACACACACACATCATACATATTGTATGCCAATACATACAAGGAATAACGAGACTGTAACAGAATCAATACATATGTATATATGGTATACATAGGAATACATACACAATTACTAAAGAAACTATAATTATCCATAATCAACTGTGTATGCAAAATGTATTATTAAGCACTGTATATTTATTTAGCTAGGTAAACAAATAAGTCATTATCAGCTTTAGGAAAAACAAAAGAAAAAAAATAAAGTCATGGCACAACAATCTGCAGATGTCAGTATTTGCATATAATCATTTACATATAATATATAATTATGAATACAGTCAATGAATAATTTGTCATGTTCAATAGATACATACTGGATATTAAATGGTATCCACTTTAAAACATCTGGCTAAAAGTAAACAGGTATTCTTAAGACATAAGAAAGAGAGTAATAAGAGTCCACAGCAACAAAATTTTGAAAAACTCTAAAGCAGATGGACAACTATTAACTATCAAAATCAGAAGTGCCAAATCCTAACCTAATAATGGTAAGAGTTAAGTACCAACCCCCTAACTAATACCAAAGTATCCTTGAAATTTCAGTATAGGTCAGGACCAAACACCTCTGGTCAGGTAGAAAGTGGATAAAACAAGGTCATACTGCTGGACGCCACTCATGCAACATACCCTTACATCTCCTGCCCAGCTCCACACTGCTGGCCATGGCCTCTTACCACTCTGGCAAATGGATGAGAAGCTCTTCTCTGGAAAGAGGGTCTCTAGTCTGGGAGACCCAGATATAACTGAAAGTGGGATGCAATACCTAAAAATAAGAAATGAAGGGAATATTTACATAATTAACACTAAGCCCCAAGCATCTTCTCCACTCACACCTGGAACACTGGCAGCCAGACCAATGCCCGTCTTGGAGGAATCTGATCATGCCAAGGTGAAAAAACTAAATACAGCTGATGATAGAGGCTCCCCCCAAAATGATTCAGTCAGATTACACATCAATGAGCCTCACCTGTATACTGAGAGCCTCCAAATAGTTTTCAATCCCATTACTCTTGAAAAATGTGCAGGCAACCCAGAATTGCCTGAGAGGTGAAGAAAACTAATACAAAGCTAAAAATCAAAACTAATAGAAAAAGGCAATTTAGAAGAAACAGACTAGCAGACAGACAAAAACAGGTACCACCACCCTGTCCTTAATCCTTTCTGAAGAATAAAACATACAACATGACCCAAGAACATGAAGCTATAAAAAGTATTCAGAGAAAACAAAACAAAACAAAAGTGAAATGAAAATATATTCAGAGAACAAAAAAATGAAAATGTAACAACAGTAATGAGGTATTCAATAAAGGGGTTGGAAGATAAATTTCAAAAACAAATAAATAAATAAACAAATAAAACAAAAGTAGAGAAACAAAGTAAGACAAAACGTGGAAAATAAAAGTGAAAAGATGAATGAACTAATATGAAGCTCAGTGGAATTCCAGAAAGCAGGAAAATAAGCCTCTAGCCAGTAATTCAAAACAGTCTCACAGAAAGGAAGCATATACATGTCCAAATTAAGAAGGTTAAATTCCCAGCACAAAAGGTGAAAATTAGCATAAACTACAGCACATGACTGTAATAAAAAGATGAGTAATTTAGAAGGTCTTGAATTTCTTCATCAGAAACTAAGAGCTTCAGCTTCAAAAATTGGAAGGAAACAGATTTCCACTTAAAATTCTTTACCGAAACTATCAATTGTATAAGGAAAAATACATTTTCAAATCAAGAATTTAAAATATATTTCTTCCATGCACCATCTTTCAGGAAGCTACTGAAGGATGTGCTTTATCAAAATGAGAAATGCACCTAAGAGAAAGAGAAGGTCACAGAAAACAGAAGTATCAGCCACAAAGAGGAGGAAAGGGATTTCCCAAGAGGATGATCAAGATCTTGGGATGACAGATAAGCACAGCTAGAGAGGACAACCAGTCCAGACTGGAGCAGCGTGACTCAAAGCCCAGATTTGTTAAGCACCGGCAACACAGGGCATTGTGCTGTCATGTTTTACCCAATCATGGGAAAGATCAAGAAAGTGAAGGGTTGGAGGAAGTTTGTAAGATGAAACTACCCAGGATAAAAGCAAAGAGAAGTTCCAGGAAGATCTTAAAGGTGTCCTACAGAGCAACCAGTCCACAGAGTAGATGGAGATCTCTGGAGAGACAAAAACAAAAATACACACATCAGAAAAGATCCTAACCTAGACTAACCTTGAAGAAGGCTATGGTCAGAAGCCTTTGGACAGTATGGGAAATCTAATAATTGGCATGAAATAAAACTAAGGACATAAACAAGTCATCAGTCTCAGAAAAAAAAACAAAATATAAGCAAACCATACAACAACTGGCCCAGTGGTGCATGCCAGTAATCTCAGTCACTCAGGAGGTTGAGACTGAAGGATCACAAGTTCAAGGCCATCCTCAGTAACTTAGTTATATTGGAAGCAACTTAGTGAAACCCTGCCCCAAAATTAAAAAAATAAAATAAGAAGAGCTGGAGATGTACCTAAGTGTCCCTGGGTTTAAGCCCCAGTATCCCCCTACACACCCCCTCAAAAAAAAAAAAAAAAAAAAAAAAACTAAACTAAAAAACCCACACAACTCCCAGTTGCAAATATTTGCTTATGCATAACAACATAAAGAATGAATAGTGATCGGAGTAAAATAAAAAAATTAATACAATTCCACAAAGGTACTGAGGGAAGAGAAGTCAGTACATGGAAGCTACAAGAACAAATGCAGTTAAAGCAGTACCTAAACAATATTTAGAAATTTGGACCAGGTATAGCCACCAGAAGAAACAAAAGAAAGAGCAAAAATGGTTTTCTTAAGGCTGTGTAAATTGATAAATGTGAGGATAACACTCACCAACATTACCATGTCCATATTCAGAGGGTGCTGTATCAGGAACATTCAAAATTTAAACTCTGCCCTAGAGTATAAGACATTTTGTCCAATTTAATACACTGTGCCTAGCACAAAGGACACACTCTGTAATGCTTATTATGGAATGAAGCAAGAATTGACCCCATGCTAAGCTCTGGAGAACTTTTGTTAGACACCCCAAAAGGGGCTTCTGTTTATGACAGGACTGACCTGGAAGACAGACAGGAAATGTTCAAGATATTTCAAAATTACGAAAGCAGTAAAAGCAGTATTTTCAATGTACTATTTTATATGAAATTTCAGTGTAGCCAAATAAACATTGAGCACATATTTATTTCATCAATTATTCTCGTCAGTCAGGCACATAGTCATAACTCCTAAAATGCTCCGAGCTCTCTGGTTTCTCTAGCACCCCCAGTGGAGGTCCCCTCTGCCTGTTGGCCCCCTGCCCAACCCTCCATATGTCGTCTGCTTCATTAGAGGTGCTTCTAACACTAAGCTCAGACATCACCTTCCCTGGATGCATCCTCTGATCCCTAAGGCAGAGGACCCTTCTGAGTATTTCCACATCACCCTATTCACATCCTGGTCATAGGAGATAACACACTATATTCCTGTTTTACTTGTATCTCTTCCACTTGAAAATAAGATCTTCATTAGAGAGACTTCATCCTATTTATAACTGTTTCCTTGGCAACCAGCATAACACAGTAATTGTTGGCAATAAATATCTAATAAATGAATTTGTTCATTAATTTAAGTAATATTTATTTAGCACTTTGAGTAAAACCAGGCATTTTTCTATGTATTGAGAACACAATCATAAAGAGACAAAGAGACTGCCCTTGTGCAGCTTACAGTCTGGCAGGAGAGACATAAAGATGCAAACAAATCAGCCTTTAACACAAGATGCTGCTGCATGTTAAAAGCAAAATAAACCAGGGAAAAGGGGTGGTGGAGGAGGGGACAGAGTGCTCTTTCAGGTGGGATGCTGAGGCAGGGATATACAACTAAATGAGAGAATAAGTCATGCAAATAACATCAGTGGGAAGAATGGTCCAAGTAGAGGAATAGCCACAGCCCAGAGACAGGAGCATACTGGTGCACTGAACGCAGGCATGCCGTTAGCTGGTTAAATCATTTCGCCCCTCTCTCCTCTTTTTTTCCCCCATTTACAAAATGCAGTCAACACTTGTGGTCCAGCCATCTTACCCCAACTTTCCTGCTTCTGTACTCCTACCACAGCCCAGCTTGGTACAATAAGAGCACTGACTTCTGAGACACAAAGGCACTCCTCAACTCCCCACTGATGAATTTCATCCACCCTGAGGGAATCATCTGAAATGGTGGTGGATTATACTTGATATAAGTAACTGCATGTTCTGGCAGGCAGCAGAGAGCAGGCGCTCCAAACACTGTGACCCAGATCTGTCTTTAGAAGGTTTACAGTTGTATGTTACTGCAGACAGAAGTCAGTGCTTAAGTTAACCATTACATGGAGCATGGCCTCAGTGTCTCCATCTCAAGCATTTGTAAGTTCAAGCCTAAAAGCACATGTAGCTTTATGTAGTTCCTCCTTGTTGAAGACAACTGATTAAAATGGCCATGGAGAATCAAAGTCAGCTTATATTACTTACTGATGACCGGTATTCTTAAAAAAATGATAAATTAATAAACACGTTCTGGAGGCTAAGGGTAGACAAAGACCAACCACAATGGTGCCTAGAACATGGAGGGAATCGGAAAAAAAAACCCTGCATGTTGAATGGCTGGAAGACAGCTGAAATAGTTAGAAACTCATGAGTCACACACACTCAGGCTCTGCATCTGAAGTACCATGGCATCAACTTTTTCTGAGCTCCAGGTCTCCGTACAGCTTCATTTTACTAATAACATCAGAAGGTCTAAAGAAAATATTATGGACATTTTTACTTTCATAATTAAAGTATACCCCATTTTTTAGTTTCATATAGTGTCCTCTATGTGTAGGAACATATTAAATAATAAAAAGTATAGCAGCTGAAATAGCATTTATTGGTAATGGACAGCCTCAGATACACTATGCCTGCTGAAATGTAAACTCAATTCATCAACAAAACAAACCTATGTGGTTATCTTTTATCATCTCTACCTCGTGACTGAGGAACCATAACTCCAGATAGGTGACATTCCCAAGGTCACTGAGAGGTAGCTGGATAGGAAGCTAGTTGGCAAACACCAGGACTGTTCCATTTCTGGGCTCCGTTTATCTATCTCTTGTGAAGGTAAATAAAAAATATGTAGAAGGCTTAAATTATTAAATCATGATCATAATAAATACAATATAGAGTCCCTGCTAGCCAGCTATAATCTAAAAATATTTTATATTGATTTAAGAACATTCCTACATGTCTGATCATTTTGCCAATACCATTTGGTTTACTTCCCCCGCAAGCGGCTAAGGAGATGGCTGGGGGCCCTGGGTCAGATCCTCAGCACCACTATTATTCAATCAATCAATCAATCAATCAATCAGAATAAATTTCACTCTCCTTAACCTAACCTAATGACACTGTTACCCAGTCCTAAAGCCCATTATCATTGAACGATGGGTAGGGAAAAGAGGACAATTGTTCCCTCCTTTCCCTCTCATTTCACACCAAGATAATTTTGAAAAGCCATCTTGCTAACACGTAAGAAAATGTGCCAGTAAGTGTACATTCCAGAGCAGAAGACAATAAATCCCAAACAAGTAAGGGCTGTTACAAAAGCTTTTAATAAACTTATCAGGACATAGAAATGTGGAAGAACATGCATCAGCACCTCATGACATCCTAGCTGTCAGAATAAGGAGTGACAGCAACAACTCATGCCCTGTTGGCACAACTGATGCTCCATCCCAGCTCTACCATTTACTAATTGCAAAGGAAATAACTCAAATTCTTAAAAGCTCTGTTTCTTATCTATAAAGTGGGGATGACAACAGTATTGATTTCACAGGACTCACATAAAAATGAAATATATGTAATATGTATATGCAGTATGTATACATAAGAATATAAACAACATAAGAATATGCTCTTTATAAGAAATCTTTAAATTTATAAATCTTTATAACATAAAGATACATATGCATATATATATTAAACATATATGTAATACATCAAAAGAACAAAAGACAAATGTAAGAAACTTAATTAACTACTTTATAAAAAAATTAATTATTCCCTAAAAATTTCAAGAAAAGATTCAGGAGGAAGCTACCCTCCAAAGTAGGTCTCAGCGCAATCAAATGTAGAATGTTCTGAAACCGATACTTTTAGAAATTTCACTTAATGAGTTTTTAAATACACATTTAATGCCATTTAAAAATTTTCCCCTAGATAGTTGGGAGATCTTCATTTACTAAATGCTTCCTGGGTTTTAGACACTAAACTGAGAAACATTTTTTCTTATCTAATCCTCACAAGGCTGTGAAGCCAAAGTTATTATCCCCATTTCATTAGTAACAAAATGTGAATGCTGAAGGTAAGGTAACTGCCCATGCAGATAAGTGATAGAGCTGGGATTCAAAACCCAGATCTGTTTGATTCCAAAGTCTATGCTTAGAAATATTATGAAACCCTAACCCCTTATTTCCTTGGAGACCACAGTTGTGCCAGCCACAGTGCTTTTCAGGAAAGTTAAGCCTCCCAGTTGGAGAGGGATTACAGTATGATTATTTCTAAAAGGAAAAGTCAATAGTTGAGAGAAGCATTCAAAAGCATGCAGTTATACCAACAAAGGCTTTAATTCTAAACAGCTGGTGCACTCACTATGCCTTTCTCTTATTCCCCTTGACCTGCCCCTAGATGGTATGTAAATAAATATAGTAACTATAATTAGTTATTGATAATTTAAATAATGTAACTTCAGTACCTTTGGTAAAATCAGCTTTTGCTGATTTGAAGAATACCCTGATTTTTAGTCTGTTCATCAGATTAGAGTTTAAAAGGTTGAAGAAAACATTTCATAGAACTTAGATAATCTATATTGAAAAGTTAAGCTTCCGGATTTCTGGGATCCTTACTGTGACTGATCTGCTGCCTCTTATTTGTTATTCCACTGGGGACACAATAAACCTGCATTCCTCTTTGTGCACAATTCTAATAAATAAATAAGTAAATAAATAAATAAATAAATAAGATCAGATGGCAGAGATGGAAAAAATAAGTTTCTGGTCTTAGGTATAGCTTTTGTTATCTGCAGCCAACTGTCAATCACAAATTAACAAAGCAGAATGTGGTCATTAAAATCAAGCCTCTCCCCCAATAAAGTAGGGTTTAAAACAGGAACCTTCAAGTTTCTGCAATTGCCAATTTGGCTAAGTGAGATAAGCACCTGACATATATTAGTCATAGATAAACATTTGTCATTGGCAAGTCCAAAGCCAGGGGTATGACCTTCATTTCCCAGCTACTGCTCTAGAACACCAAGACAGTAAGTGTGAAATAATGTAAAGATTTAGTCATTCACATCAGAAATATACAACAAAGCCATATGTAAATTTAAGTAAAATCATCCTACTAGAAAAATGGAAATTTTAATTTTAAAAAATTCTTACTTTGTTCCATAATAGATTTAAAAAATACAGGAGAAAAAAAACAAATACAGAAGATAAAGAGATGACCACTTACTCTTTTGTTGTTGTTTTGACATGGTGGGGACTGAACCCAGGGGCACTTTGCCACTTAGCTAAAGTCCAGCCCTTTTGGCTAAGGCTGGCCTTGAACCTGTCATCCTCCTGCTTCAGCCTCCCAAGTCTCTGGGACTACAGAAATGCAGCACCACACCCAGCAATAACTGCATACTCTTAAGGTCAAGTAAAAGAGAAACTGAGAGGTTTATAGAAATGCCACATTACCTTCCCCACTGTTCAATCCATAGTTATCCTTAAGATGGTGCCAGAGAAGATTATGATTTTTTAAAAAATCGAAAACAAAATTTCTAAAGTGGATAAAAAGAAATGTTTTCAATTTTGCACAGCGAAATAAAATGTATGCTATTTTTAAAGTTTCTTATATGTGAAGAAAATCATATTGTAGATAATTATATAAGTAATAACAGTTCCTCTGGAAGCCATATGTTTAGGCTTATAAGCAAATATTTTCCTTTTTATGTGTTGTATTTCAGTACTGAAAAACCCAAAAATCTCATGCATATAAAGTCACAAGAGAACACAGAAGCTACATTTTATTCTAAAAAGAAAACCCAAATGAAGAATGACAAGTTGCAAAGCACAGAGCTTAGGATAGAAAATGCAGATAACCTGAAAGGCAGCATATGCTGCTAAGTGCCACTATCAAAAGAAGTCACAGCTGTCATACGCATATATTTCTAGATCCCAGAAAGGCTGCCACTCAAACTGCACTGTCACATTGGGTCTATGTTTAATATGAGATGCACACTGCAGGAGTTTCAGGGAGTCAAGTAACTGAACAAGACAACCATAGCTAGTGTGCCTCTGCTCTTTAAGTAGCACTGCCCTTCAGCTTCGTTTTATGATTACTGGATAAGGAAACACTTAGTTCCTATTCTTCTGCCGACACAGAAGAACAAGTTTCAAAATCCATTAACTAAAAATTAGAAATCAAATCTCATCCTCACTCTTTGGATAGAGCTTTGACAATATTTCTTTTCACTCCAAATCCATAACAGAGCACAGCTACCCCTACATTGGGAAAGCAGCACTTGGATCCATGACTCATGCTGCCACAAGTCAGAGGACTCCTTGTGACATCCAGGCCACAGTGTCTGGGCGATTTTATTTTCTTCATTCAAAACCCATCACCATCAGCTCCAATTTTCTATCTCTACAGTCCTGATCCCCAAAATTATTCTATGCACAGAACATAATTTTCTTGAGATTCATCCATTTGCCCAAAGTCAGTATTTTCAATAGTCCCACCAGATCAAATAAAAACTAAAACCTTCCTAACTACAGACTTCAAAATATTAGTGGTTTAAATACCTTCCTCTTTTTTTTTCAGAAGCAGTGAAAGATGGTGAGATGGCATGGAAGACACAGGATTCAGGATCAGACAGGCATAAATTTGATTCTGCCAATTGTCAACTGTGTGACCTCGGGACAAGTAACTGAAATTCTGAGGCTCCTTCCCCCTATGAAATGGGGATTGTAATAGGGAACTCAAATAGCTGCTGTGAGGGTTAAATTAGTTTAACTGTCATGAATATAATTATAACTCGAATTAACTGAGCACATTCTATGTGTCAAGTATTATCCTAAGGACTTTAAATGCTTTGACTCCTTTAATCCACCTAACCACCAGTGAGATAGGAACTAGTATCTCTGCTTTACAAATGAAGAAACTGAGGGATACAGAGAGGTTCAGAAACAGAAACTACCAGCTATATTTGAAGGAAGCAGAACCAGACACTGACCCCCTGATATGAGAACACGGTAAGATCTGTTCATACACAGCCAGCCACACATGCTCTTCATTTTCCTGTCTTTCCCACCCTTTTCTCACCCTACCCTACACAATGCAGATCATGAACTCAATTTAAAAACATCAGTAAGGAAAAAATACAATACTGTTTATACACACACACACACACACACATATACATACATATACACACATAAATACAATACTGTTTATATATGTATATGTGTGTATGTATGTGTATGTATGTGTGTGTGTGTGTGTATATATATATCTGTAAAAATGTGAGGAACTAGTAGAATCCCCTAAATTTAAAAAACTTGCTCTGAAAACATAGCCTAGAGGGCCCCTCTCCACCTTATCCAGATACCAAAAACCTACTCAGAGGGGAATCTGCATAGAACACAGCCTCTGCAGCCCATGAGCATCACTGGCCCTGCTCCCCCAGACTCAATACATGTTGGGACATAATGTACTTCATTTTATTTGATGTCCATTTAATAAGGCATAACACAAATAGACAAAAATGACTCTTCCCTCTTTAACCCACTGCCCAGTACGGCTTAGGTAAATATAAAGATCACATATCCAGGAGGCTCTAAAGAACATGGCCCAGCTTCTGCAAGCTGATTATCTCAGCATGCCCACAGTGTGGACTGTGGCACCCACTGAACAGTCCTGGACACCCATACCATGCTGCTACTCCAGGAGGCAGATAGATGCACCAGCAATTGCAGCACAAGCTGCTGCAGGGGCCTGGAGCAGATTTGCACACATCTAGGGCAGCAGGGCCCTGAGGACCCAACCTCAGAGCCAGGAAGCTGGTCTCAGCAGAAAGTTGGGAAGCCAGGCACTTCTCCATAAGCCCTCGGGCACTTCCCTATAGAGAGAGTAGCTGGAGGCTGCTGTAAAATGTGAAGCTGTGGACTCAGGCAAGTCTTATCATGTTGCCTATCAGAATCAAGGCACATACTGAGGCCACAGAGATTGACCTGCAGCAGGGCCTGGATATCTTGGAATTTTCAAGGCTCCCCAGGTGATCCTAACTACAATTGGAGCTAAGAGCCACAGCCTGGAGCGGTTGAAGAAACACTGCTGAAAGTATTTTATCAGGAGGTTGTTGAAAGTCATTAAAGGATTTAGGATACTGTTGTAAAAGGATTAGTTTAATCTTGTAGAAAGAACACTCTGGTAGCAGCACAGAAGACAAAACCAGGGTCTACTAGAAGGCAGGGTATAGGCAGCCAGTTCACCCATGCTTCATCCACTTACCCAGTAAATATTTGATTTTTTATTATTTAGGAGGCACAAGAAATAAAATGAATAAGGTACACAACTTTTGTTCCCAAGAAGTTCCCTGTGGAGAAAGAAGAAAATTAATTAGAAAAGAGACACCCAAACTTGTATGAATGGCAAGTTGTAAAACCTTTCCAAGGTGAATACAATCAGTGGATTCTGAGCCAACAAGGGAAACTACAGGAGTAGCCAAGCCAACCAGAAGATAATTCTAGGCTGTGAGAACCTCATATCAAGTTTCTATAAAACTAAGTGACACAATAAGGCTGGAACAAGGGCAACTGTGGCGACCTGAAGGCAGTCAAAGCCAGAAATGACTTGGCAAAAGAGTTTCAATTTCATATTGAAGACAAAGGAACACCACAAACTGGCTTTAAAAATCGAAATGACATGATCAGATTTGTGCTTTAGGAAGAAAATCATTCTGACAGAAGAGGATGAGAAAAAAGCAGGTGGCGAGACCTCTTAGAAAGCCATTCCAATCAACCAGTGGGAACAGGGAGGAACAGTGGGCAGGTAGGCAGGGAAGACAGTCCATATATTTATCTGTCCAACTGGGTTTGAGCTGATCCACTTGATTTGGAGGAGGGAACAAAAGGAAAAAGGTTAGAATGAAGTTCTAGCAACAAAGTAAACCCCCTAAGACATGAAGAACAGTGGCAGAATGTAAGGTGTGAGTAGCCCACGGAAACTGAAGAAAATGTGATTATGCTAAATATTCAGGGAAAAAAGGATCCGTTTCAATGGCAAATTAAAATAATTATCCTTTGACAAGAGGTCATAAAAACATTCTCCAGGAATATTTATAATGAAAATGTAATATATGACTTTAATAGGTTAAACTTTGGAAAACCATAAAATCATCTTCATGAGTACCAAGAAGATATTTGTCAAATTCAATATCCATTTCAGGTTTTTAATTAAATAAATAAATCTTGGGACTACCATTACAAGATAAATCTCAAAACAATAAAAAGTAACATTCCTAATGGGTAAAAAAATTGATGAGTCCCATTAAAAGCCAGAACAGAATAAAAATGCCACTTTACTTTTATATATTGCTGTCTATCTAGAAAACAAAAATTAATTAACTGAGCAGCTATTGATAAATATGAGAGTCTGGTAAATTCTATGGATACAAGTAAATTTGCAAAAAAAAAAAAATAAAATAAAAAATAAAAAATTGAGACCTTTCCTGTGTACTTTAAAAAAATGTAATATAAAATTCCACTGTCAAAGCAATCCAAAATTGATGTTTTAAAAAAAAAAGACTCAAAGATTCCATATAAAGAAAAAAATCTTTATTGAGACTTGGAAAGGAAAGTTTAAAAACTGAGGAAAAAAATACCCTGTTTCTAGATGATAATCTAGACCACAGACAGCTCTTCCCAAGTGAACATGCCTAGGTTTGCAGAAGCAAATACAGTAACTACAGTGGACTCTTCGACATGTAGACAAGACACCTTAGAAGACCAAAAGAATACTAAGATAAAAATCTAGACTTTTGACTGGGAAGGAATTTCCAGGCAAAGGAATTGACAAAGAATCAATGATCTTTAAAAACACAAAAATTTTACATGTCAAAATGGAAAACCAAACAAACTACAAGAAAACCACACCATACGAGGTGGGCAAGTGTTAGAACTTACTAAAGAAGGACAGAAGACAAGAACAATTCATATGTGACAGCAAACTCTCTTAAATGGCCAATTGCTCTAGAATTGAAAAAAAGGGCACGCTACAGCAGTAAGAATATTTGTGTTGATTAAAGACTTTAGAACTATCATGCATAAACCTGTAAAGGACACAGTGACATGGACACCCCCCCCCCCACCACCTTACTGGTGAACATGGATACTGGGAGAGTGTTTCTGAAAGGTTATTTGGCCAAAAGCCTAAAGCTTGTTTACTCTACTTAAACAAGCAATGCCTCTTCTATAATAAATCAATCCTAATAAAATAAATGATTCAGAAAATCAATGTTCATTTACTCAGCGCTATTAATTACAGCACTAAATGATCAGCACTAAGTTGCTGACATATATAAATGAAGATGTTTAGACCATATCCAGGCTACTGAGAAGGATAAACATAGATAACTTTAACACCTAGTACTGGACACTCAAGAATGAAGAGGTAGCCTCAGCACCCAGGCTACTAGTTCAGAAAGGGCCTCATATGATTATTTTTATATGTTTACACAATCTTGTATGTCGTACAAAGAGCAAGTATTACCTTTCCCAGCATTGCTTTAATAGCAAAGAAGGGTGGATAAAAAATGCTTTCTTAAAAACCTTCTTCAGTACTGGTAGCAAACTACTTTCCCATAACTGCACTTGAGATTCTCATCCCACTTTTTGCAACACTTTCCTTAAATCTCCTTCCCCATTTTAAAAGGAATGAAAAAAGCTAGAAAATTTTCTGTCTTACCAGTTTTGCTGTCTGATGTTTGGCTGTCACATTTTCCTTCACTCTGTTTGTTTTGATGCTAGATAGATTATAAATCTGCCTTCTGCAAACTTTATATATTATAGGTCAAAGTTTTTACTAATAGGCTGTAAAAAAAATGAGAAATAGCTAGAAAAATCAATGTAGTTCACAGACAGTGAAGAAAAGTCTTATAAGCATTTTAGATTTTAAAAATAAAGAAAATAACTTCAATTTTCATTTTTCTTTCAACCATAGACTACTAATCTTTAAAAGCAAGACTAAATTATTGAAAGTTTACTTTTGAAGTGCAGAAATTATTTTGCTGAAGTTTATTCTAATCTTTGCTACAAAAACAAAAATATATATACTCTGGAAACATACTAACTGACAAAAAAGTCCTTTTAAGCCAATTTATTTCCTTTAAAGTGTAAAGAGTTATATTTTTTTCTTTTCTAAAAATGGAATGATGTGTTAACACAAGCTTATATTTAGCAATAAGAACCAGAATCATTCCAAGAAAAATTTAGTTAAGCCTCTCTAGTTTCTTTCCTTGAATTCTTTGTTCATTTGTTTTGAGATCATCTTGTTTAATAAAAGCATAATTATAAATTTTCTATCAATTATGATTCATCCATTTACCATAATCTTTTACTACAGAGTTTAGGAGTGCATTTTATGTTTATCAATTCTACAGTCTAATTTACTTTTGATATCATGTTTGATCACTAAATTATTTGGGAAAATGTTTAATTTCTGTTAGGCTATAATTTTTGGTTGTCCCAAATTTCTAGTTGAAATGGATTTATGCAAGGAAATAAAGGCAATCATTATACTCCTGAATATTCACTGAAATTTCCTTTGACACTTACAATATACATTCAATGTTTTTAACTATTTCATGGGAACTTAATAATTTATATTACCTTTTTTTAATAAAATGTTATTAGGTCTGTGCATACTCCTACATCCAGTTATTCAGTATATACTCAAGTGTTTTGAGGACTATAGTCAAATCTTCTAAATTCTTACATTTGCCTACTTGATATGTTACATTCTAAAAACTGTATTAGTTTCTCAACTGTGATTTTTTTAAAATACAAAAACCCTGATACTAGAAGTTTGCATTTTACATATTCAATTTCTCTGTTGTTTTTCATTATAAATTTTTGTAACAATTATTCTCTCTGTGGGTATACTGTAGCTTTCATTCAGGAGTGATACTAATAACATTTAGCAACCATTACAGCATAAAATCTATTAAGAGAATTGATATTTTACTCTATCTGAAAGCTAACAAATTAGCTTGCCATGATTTCATAGACAAAGGCACAAGACATGAGAATGCTGGGTCAAAGATAACCAATATTATTATTCACAACACAGAGGGCAGCATTTGCTTCATGTTCACATGGGCTCTGTGCCTCCAAATCCTATAGGAGTGATCTGAGGTTGCCCAAAGGGTGATGTAAACACAGTGGGTTTGTGTCACAGCTGAGAAACCCTTGAGTCAGGAAATGCCAATCTTTTTTATAGGGACTACAGCAATTATTCAAACCCAGAGGGGAGGAAATATATTAATCAACCTGGTTAGGAAACAAATCTACCCTCAGTCTCAGAGGGAGAAACTCTATTTTTTAACATTGCATTGTTGTTTTGTTTTTAACTAGTGGTTAACTTTAAATTAGCATATTTTAACTTCTCATTTGCCTACCACAATCTAGAATTAACACTAATTATGATCTTTTCCCCTAATAAAATATGACTATGAACATGGTTTTAAATTCTCTTCCTTGTCAAATATCTGAAATTTACTTGAATTAGAGTTTCAATTTTCTTGAGCAGCACAGATCCTGAATTTGAAATCCTTTCCTAACAATTGTACCAAGCTTTCCTATGAACATTAAATTTAATCATGTTTTACTAGTTTCAGTGTTTTCTGCTATTTCTTCCATTCTACTTCTTTCTTTCTTATGTTCCTTATTATGATTCTATTTCATTTGTTACAGTATTTTTCTAAGTTTGAATTTTTTTTCTGGAAAAGTTAGAGGAGTATGTAATTTTTTAGAGCTATAAAACAACAAAAAAGGGTATTTTTTTTCTGTGTTAATTGTATCATTCAATTATCATTATCATTACATAACAACCAACCACAGGATCTCAATGCACACAAGCCTCTGTTCTCATACACACTAGTCCTCCAGTAGGATGCTCTGCTTCAGGCTGCAGATCAACCAGGGTCACTGCTCCACTGTGGGACAGGCACAAGAAGCAACGTTACCAAGACATGTTCTTTTCATGGTGGGAAATCTACAGCGCTCAGGGACCATGTTAATCCTACAACACATTCTAAGCCTCCACCCATATCATACTAACATTCCACAGGATAAAACAAATCAAAAAGACAAGCCCTAAGCCAGAAGGCAGGAAAGTAAATCCTGCTCAGAGTGGGCAAGGAAAAAAAAAAAGGAATTTGCAAAAAAAAAAAAAAAAAATCTGATAGATAGGAACCTTTTGGGTCCTTATTGCATCTTTTCATAAATTTGTTGCTCAGTTTGTTCTCAACTTTTTTATCATTTCCTTTCCCTTTCTTTTTTTTTTTTTTGGTATATTAGTAAGAGGTTTCACCATATAATGACTATAAAAAGACTTGTCATTATACCACATCTACAGGGGTTGTGTTATCTTCTTGTCTACCTACTTGACAGTCTCTCTGCCATCTGAAGATTGTTTTATTTCACAAAGTCAAATATTTTAATTTTTAGTTTCTGTGTTTGTAGCCCCTATCTACAGGCATTTTTTTTTTTTTTTTTGCTTTTTTGTCCTGACCCATTTGTACTTTTTTTCCTAATACATAAGAAAATTCACATGCATTTCCTTCAACTGTGTCAACACTATTAATGAAGAATCTATCCTTTCCTAATCCATTATCACCTACATAATGTTATATTGTCTTCTACACAAAATCATTTTCAATTTTTTTGCCTTCCTGACATATATAGCTTTTCTTATGTTGTTTGTAATAAATGTACAATATTTTATTTAGAGATGGCTCTGATTTGAGCAGGCAAACCTCCTGCATCCAGTAAATTTTCTCCTCTCAAGCATTTATTCTTCCACAAAACAAATAGCTAAACTATGGAACCAAACTAGATGCTCTTCAACAGATGAATGGATAAAGAAAATGTGGTATACATATATGCAATGGTATATTACTCAGCCTTAAAGACGAATGAAATTGTGGTATTTGCAGGTAAATGGATATAGCTGGAGAATATTGTGCTAAGCAAAATAAGCCCATCCCCCTAAAAAACCAAAGGTCAAATATTTTCTCTGAGAAGTGGATGCTAATTCACAAATTCAGGGGAATGCCTAGGGAAGAATAGAGGTACTTTGGATTTGGCAGAGGGGAAGGAAAGGAGGAGAGGGGGTATGGGAGGGTAGGAAGGATTATAGAATGAATCGAGCATTATTATCCTATGTATATATATGACTATACAACTGGTGTGATTCTACATCATGTACAACCAGAAGAATGAGAAGTTATACTCCATTTATGTATGATATGTCAAAATACATTCTACTGTAACATGTACCTAATTAGAACAAATAAAAAGTGCAGGCTGAAATTAAAAAGTTTTAAATCTGTAAATATATTGTGGATGACTTCATATTTTCATGCTACAGAATCTAAGGACAAGAATCTACTTTTTAGTTCTGATTTTATGTCAAGGAAGTTTTAGTTTTCTTCACATAGTTCTTCTGCTTATCTTGTTGAACTTTTCTCTAAGTATATTTGTGTGCCTATTCTATTCCTTTTTTTGAGCGGGGGGGCAGCATTGGGGATTGAACCCAGAGCCTTGTGCATGTTATACAAACACTCTACAACTGAGCTACACCCCCAACCCCTGCATTTCATTTCAGAAGCTTAATGTCTAAGAAAAGTTGTTTGTGTTTTTATCTTCTATCTAGAAACTCAAAATCTCACAATTCTACTGTCTTTTTTTTTTACTAGACTCCTTTGCCTTTTCAAAATACAAAATGACATCAATTGGTAAAAAGAATAATCTCCTCTTGCAATCCTTTGCTATTTTACTATTCTCTTTGTAAAACCTTCAAAAAGATGTTAAATATATTGCAGTTGGATATCTTGGTTACTGAATCAATACTCTGAAGATTGGCTTTAAGTTTCCTTGTAATCTTATTTTACTTAGCTTTCATTAGAAATGACCAATAAAATTACAGCACACATCCATGGGTCCTAAAAATGTACTTGATTGTACCAAATGTACTGATGTAAAGTAGGGGTGCATGGATCTTTCTATAGTCATATTTAACATCTAAAAAATATTTCAGTTCATATGTTGTTTGAGATGCCTATATTTTCAACTCATCTTCTAAATAAATTCTTTTTTCATTGCTCTTTATTCTACTTCTCATTTTCTATGATTAATATTGCTCTACTGACTTATTTTCCATTTCCCAGGATAATTTTAATAGATATATATATTTAAACATTCTTATACTACCAAAACAATTAGCACTGTTAGGTTTGTTTCTTTAACAGTCCAACACCTGAATTTCAATTTTGTAATTCAACCTGTTATGTTTAAAATAATGCTATTGCATCTGGTTTTATTCATTTCATCTTGCTCTGTGTTTAGCAGTCAGTTTATATTGTTCTTGCTCCCCCCTCCTTTTTTTCCCCCCAGGGGCTGATCCTCACCCATTAAGTTGGAAATTCTGCTTTACTCTTCTCTTCATTAGTAGTTATCCCCCTTTCATTGATCATAGCTAGACAATTTATTTGTTTAAACACAAGATTGCAATTTCCATTAAAATAATTTTTTCCCATAATCACCCTTCATTTATCCCCTTTTCCCCCTAATAAGCTTAGTCTTTTATAATATTTTTATTTCGCCCTCTCATTCTTCTAAGACCTTTTTAGATTACTTCTAATTTTTGGTCACCACTTCCAACGTTTTGGTTGCATATTATATGTTACTTTTGGACTTCCTAGGGAAGGTTAATATGTCCTTATTTTATACTTAAATTACAAACCCTATATAACTACCTCCATTCATCCAAGTTTAATTGCTAAACATCTAGACACTAAGAGTTACTGTGTTACTTCCTCTCATCTTTTCCAACCCTGATGTCTCTGTTCTTGTTTCTTTATAGTTTGGTCAGTATCAACCCTTAGGTGGGACATATGGGTAATACTCCTTGAATTATTACATGTAAGCAGCCCCTCCCCCCCTTTATTTCCTGCCTAGGCAGGTATTTTATTCAGCTTTTCATTGCTATGACTTAAAGAACAATTTTAGGGGAGGAAAAGCTTATTTGAGGGCTCATGGTTTCGGGGGTCTTGATCCACAGACAGCATACCCCATTCCTCGGGGGGCCTGAGATGAGGCAGAACATCCTGACGGAAGAGTGCGGCAGAAGGAAGCAGCTCACATGGTGATTAAAAAAAACAGAGATTCACTCACTCTCCAAGTACAAAATATATACCCCAAAGCCAGGCTCCCAAGGAACCACTTCCTCCAGCCACACCTCACATGCCTCTAGTTACCCCCGAGTTAATCCCATCAGGAATTAAATTATTGATTACGTTAAGGCTATAACCCAATCATTTCTCCTCCAAACCTTCTTAATTGTCTCACATGCGAGTTTTTGGGGGGATACCACATCTAAACCCTAACAGCAGGTAAATGACCTAAGTTGGAAAAATCCAGGTCATTAGAAAATTTGAGAATTTTACAAGAGTATATCTAGCCATGGGTCTTTTCTCATCGTGTAAGCCCAGACCTAAGTCCTTCCAATTTGCAGGCCCAGATCTTTCATTAATACTGTTTCTCATGTAATTATCACCTTTCCTATTTATGCTTTTTGTACCTTGTTTAATTATTTTCATTTCATTTCGGTTCTCTGAGATCTACTCTCAAAGGCTCTTACTCCTCCCTCAGGATTTCTCTTTTAATCATCTTTCATATTTTTGCTCTGTGATTTGAGATATATTTGTACTTGATCATCCAGATAGTAAATCAGGAATCAGCAGTAACCACCCCCTTTTCCTTTTATTCATGAACTATATAATTAAGGGAAGAATTATGCCTAAGATTCTTTTAGGGGATACAAGTGAACCTCTCTGGGTGTGTTTTTTTTTTTCTTTCTTTCTTTCAAATGAATGCCCAGCATCTCCTCAACACTCCTACCTCACATTTCTCTGTCTTTTTCTTTGCCTGGTCTTGTTATGCAGATGGCCATCGCATTAGCTTCACTTGGATAGCTTTTTTGTTTGATTTCAAATTTATTATAATGTCCAGGACCGATTCAATGAGAACCTCATGAAAAAGTACCTAGGCATTAGTTCTTCTGTCACTAACCCAGATCAATAACCAACTTGATATTCAGAACCCTGAAGGATTTGAATCTCACTGGACATGTTGTATAAAAAACTGAGACATTCATTAATGATCTAGGTTGCTTTTCCCCTGTAACAGTTTTGTCAGAGGGCATTACATTTGACTTCCCAATCTGGCTGATGATTTACTGAAGTGATTCATCACCTTTGCATTGTTGTGATAATTTTGAGGTATTTAGGAGGCCCCTTCGGAAGACAGCAGGGGAAAGCACATTTGTTTCCAGGCCCCCTTACCTCTCAGAATCCTGGGTGTAGATGACCCAGTCCATCCATTCAGCTCCCTTTTGGTTTTGATTTTGTTTGGTTGGTTGGTTTTTGGAGGGGGGGGAGTGGGTCAGGGAGACACAGCCCACTTGCCTACCTCTACCTTCAGATCTTTGAAGATCAGTTTCTCTCTAGAATCTACCACTTTGAGGCTCTTTATTCTGGGGTTTCAACATTCATCTCTCAGCAAGGCTCAGAGCATTTAGAAGAAGCCTCACACCTTTTCCCTGAAATTCCACAGAGCTCCAGAGCTCCTTGAAATCAGTTGCCTATGGGTCCTTCTGGATCAGAAGATCTGGGTACCATGGCTCTGGGAGGAGAAATAAATCACATCCAGACATTCCAAGTATAATTTCTTTGAAGGGATCATGTGGGCCGATTTTGGCTTAAAATTTTCCAATATTGATAGCCAATACCTAACATAGCTTTTGTTCATGTGAGTGGGAAATTACCATCATTGGGGAAGTGCGTGAGAGGCCAGGGAGAATGGCAGATCTGCTAATAATATGCATTAGGATGCCAACAGCAGAAGAGGGGAGATTAAGCCATCAAAACACTGAGAGCAGAGTGATCAGATAGTCTGAAGCAAAGTCAAAATGATTTACAGACACAGACAAACAGATAAGCACTATACTTGGGGACTGGTCGATTTATACAGCAACAATTTTCAGCTAGAAGACAGGGAGTGACGTTTCTCTCTTCTAACTAGTTTTTGTCAACCTCAGGAAAACTTGCTGGTGAGAATTCACCAAGAATTCTGATATTTATGGATTTAACAGTATCTGGTACCCACCAATGAGATAAATATATGGCACAAATTTTGTGGATAATTTTGTCTTCCAATTTTGAGATGTAAATGTTTTTACTGATGTTACAAATTTGGGTATTTAATACAGGACTGCAAGCGCTACTTTCCAAGCTTTCTTCATTCATAAGAACTCAATAAAGGGCAATGAAGCACCAACTGACTGATGTTGCTTTATATTTTATAAGCACAATTTTTAACCTTGTTTTGGCCACCCCTAGTTCAAAGGAGAGCTTAACTAAAAAGGTTATATTTCAAAATAGATGAATATGGAACCAAGCCTGCTTATAATACCAACCTCCAAGCCCTGAGCATTCTCCCCACTAGAAATCAGGTTCCATTTTAACAAGGTCTTTGCATTTCTCACAGCTGCTTCCCCACTGCTAGAACACATCAAGCACACATTAGGCCTTGCTAAATAGATAAGAAATGTATACCCAAGAGAATGCAGGGATGTTTGGAAACCACCACAGGAGGCCTTTTTGTCTCAGTTTTCTTTGGGGAGACCAATCAAGAATGAAATCTGAGCTTCAAGAACACATGCTGCCCCACCACACCAGCTGAATGATTCAAGGCTAGACATCTAAATATCTTATATCTCATGAGGGTTCTGAAAGATGCCTCCCCACCACAAAACAAAGCGGGCGGAGGTAAAAACATAATGACTTGTGCCTAATGCCATTCAACAGCAGCACAAAAATATCACAGACTTTTGCATGACTTTTTTGGGTCACAGAAGCCATGGCCCTACCAATCTGTTATCAATTACAGCCTTTCTGGATAATGCTCTCATTCTGTGCCTCTTTCCCTGTGAATTACAACTTCATTCTCAGTTTTCAATGACTTCTCCAGACAAGTCTTCCAGTGCAAGACTCAAATTCCAGAATACTGCAGAATTACTGAAATTCTAAGGAAGGTTAGGAACAGGCAATTGGGAATGGCTTTGGATCCTAAGCACAGGTTATTTACCTTAACTACAATATGGAACTACATCATACTGCAATGATGCTCCATCTCCCCACAGAGGCAGGGGGCTCCTGGATGAGAACCACATTGCATTTACCTTAGTGATTAACCTAACTGTACAGTGCATGAGGTATCATAGTATCTCAATTCTATGGCTGGGGCCAAGACAAGGGTATATATTCAAACCTAAGATAGTAACTGCATTCCAGAATACTTGGCATTAGCAGATATGGCATCTCCAGAATGCTGCTGCTCACTCACAAAAATCCACCTCAGGGAGTGAAGCAAAGCAGCTCTCAAACATCTGGTCCCTCATCTTCATGAGATACCTTCCAGGGTCCAGCCACTGGCTTAAAACAACTGGAAAAGTATGTATGTTCATGCTCCCAAGGTCCAACTAGAAAGAAAGAATTTCAACATAAAGTACTGAAGGACTAGATGGCATGCATGTCCCCCTGTGAGACCAAGAACAAACTATGGGAGATTGAAAAGTAAAAATTAACCCAAAGAGCAAAACACCATGGGGCCACTCATCAGGCTGGAAATGTAGGCACCATGAAGGCAGCTATAAAGGTAATAAGAAATGACACTTTCCTCAAAGCTACTGTAAAGTGTCAAAGTAAACCCCCTTCTTTGACTCTTCTGTTCTCTTACTGAGAAACTTTTTATCAGAAATTTTTCTGTTTGAAAGTACAGTAGTCAGAATGAACTGCTCCACTTTTTTCCCTGGAGGATCTACATCCCTTTGACATGGAGAATTAGCCTTGATTTAAAGCCCAGGTGCCAGCATCAGAAAAGGGAACTCTGGACACAACATTGGACTTTCTTCTTAATTTCATAGTTTACAAAGGAACAGGACCCTGGCCCACTTCCCAGAGACACACACCCCTTTACTCAAAGCCTGCTTTGCTCTGAACCTATGAAAAAGTTGCTTCATTTGGATTTCACCTTCTCAACAAATCCCATCATGATTCTCTTTTCCTTTGTTTTGTGAGACGCCTCATAAGTGATTAATCTGATGTTTTCTCCCTCACTGTCACAATAACCTTTTTGGATTGTAGCTTTGTCCATCATGGTCTTAAACTAATTGAGATATGGCAAGACTCACAAGAAGTCTTTCAGAAACCACCTTTCCATGATTAAGTTTAGATTCAAGCAAAGCTTTATATAATAAAACTGGCCTCCTGGAGGTCAGAGGACTCTGCTTTGTCTTTTGTGTTTGTTTGGGCTTCAGTGAGTTTTCCTTATAGTTGCTTAGTCCTCAACCAGTCTCCAGAATGGAAGAAAAGCCTGCTTCAGCAGTAGAAACCATTCCCTCATTGCCAACCCTTGCTTTCAATACTTAGAACTGCTTGGTTCTGATGGATGCTGACTTCAAAGGGGTAAGCAGGACTCGCCCATTTTTCTCTAATTCTTGGTCCTAGGGTTTAACATGCTATGCTCTATATGCCCTTGGTGATGGGACGTGTCAGACTACAGAGGCAATGGTAATGTTTCTTCTTGGTCCTCACCTTAGCTGCATGGGAGGTAGGAGGATAAGGAAGTGAAGAAAGTGTCAGCAGAAGAGATCTTGGTTATCAAGAAATCATTTAGACTGGCAGGATACAGAATGCCTAATAGGGTGACCCAATCAGGGCAGAGTGCCTTTGTAACCCCTTTCTCATCTGCAGAAAGGCAGGATGGGTTGTACTAGCCCATCCCTTCAGGGCAAGGACATTTCAAGGAAGGGTTAGCCCCTAATTAGTTCATTCCTCCAAAGGCCCAGTCATTAGTAGTGAGAGTCCCTGTTTAATTGCCTCACTTTGTCTTGCTTTAGAAAGCTTTCAAAAGGAAAGAGGCTTTACAGGGAATAACTGCTAAGGAATACAAAAAACTCACCCTATTACCACCAACATCACAGCCTAACCCTAAGATATCTTTAATTCCCAAGCCTAGAGGACATCAATACAAATCTTACCCCAACCATGGCAATAATCACAATAACATGCCATACGAAACTAACTTAACAGCTAAATGTATCTGCATTCTGCACATATTCAAATATGAAATGTATATGCAGCAAATACTTTCAAAAGTTATTTGTGACTAAGTCCAACAGTCAAAAAGAAAACAGAAAATTGGACAAATAATTTCATAAATTTGTTTATGAAAACCAAAAAGCAAAGCACAAATTAAAAACCAAAATAACGTGGGAATGCCCTGCAGAGAGACAGTCAGCTTCCTACCCATGTAGCAGTACAAACCATGGACATGAATAAGCAGTGCACAGAAAATGAAATCAAAACAATACTTACCCCTTTTCTTAGAAAAACAAACTAGAAAGGTAGAGTGAGGGAAAGAAATATAAGAAATTCTAAATGTTCACAGAAAAAAAAAGAAACACTGGGCAATTTTGAGGTGAGAAACAGAGGGCACTATATCAAAGCATGCAAAGATAAGATTGTAGATTAAAAATAGAAAAAAAAAAAAAAAAGAAACCGTTTCTGAGTGGATGTGTTTTGCCTCACGTGGGACTTTATTAACGTTATAACCCAAGAATAAGCTAACCGGCCTCCCTCTCCCCAACTGAATCTCTACAGTAATAAGTGGAAAAACACAGGAACTACAGGACTTAAAATAGCAAGGCATATAAAGATCAAACTAGCTCTTCTTATGAATAAAACATCCAACTTGATCCACATGAAACTATTTAGTTAAGTGCCTAAATCTAGTATTCATATCCCTTATTCTTCCAATTACAGCTCATTAACACCATTGGGGTCTGAAACTCATTTCAAGACAGCACTTCAAGATACCATGATGCACAACTGGTTCTACCTGATTGATGGACCACCTGAAGATGCAAAATAATAAAATCCAAGCCTTCTGCAGAGCCATGCTCTCCCAAGAGTCCATCTGTATCCTTTTCCTAGCCACCAATTCACAACACTATATGATTCAACCACAAGCAGGTACATATAGAAATTGTACCATCCAAAATAAGAAAAACAAGGGAAAAGATACAACTCATTTTAAATTCTGTTCAGTATACGGTTTGTCCAAAGCATATGTATGGGCCCATAAATTGCAGTCACTCAACCCTTTGAATATCCATTTAATCCATACTGACCAGAGGGGTAAAATCTATGAGAGACTGTGCCAAAAGAGTGACAGAATACAATAGACCAATTTGTAATGTATGAGGCTCAGATGCTGACATTCTTGTTTTGACATCACAGTCTTATATAAGAAGTGATTCTTCCTCTTCTGTATGAAAAAATATTGTTTACCATTCAGATTCACTATTACAGAATTTATGTTTCAGATTTTATATTTCATAGAAATTTATATTTCAGATTTTATAATCCAGAAACAGGGAAATCACTGTTAGGATGAGACGATTTTTTCAGAGACATACACACACACACACACACACACACAAATTCTTAAACCTCTGACCCTGCTATTCTTGGTTCTTTTCTCAAACACTGTAATCTTTCCTGGGTCATTTTGATTCTCACTGTGAATTAAATCTTGGATTTGCCTTCAAACTGAGCAAAGGATCAGAGAGTCAAGCACATTGGGAGATATACCAGCACAACAATACAGCAGCTGCCAGATTAACAACCACTTTTCAAACACATCTGGAGAAAGACTACACAGAATGTCATCAACAAGTACATTAGGATTAAAAGACTATTTTAATACATTTATTTTGTTGAGATTTAATAATTCTAGGCAAAGCACTACAGGATGAAGTAATTTTTTACAAAACAACTGTATAAGTTTCACAATTTCAGAGCAAATTTTTAAGTTAAAAAAAAGAACTCCATCTAATTTCAAACCACCACCTAAATATTTATTCAAAACTAAAAGCCTAAGCATCAGAAATTCCCAAAAAGTTTGATTAATCATAAATAAATGTATTTTATCTTGATTACATCATTTACATAACCATTTAAAATGATTTGAATTATATGTATCTAATTTTTTGCAAAAATCATCACTGACAAAGAAAATATAATTTATATTAAGGTCTGGTGCTTTAAAAGAACTAAATAAAGTGGCTAATAAACCAGCAAACAACAAACCAATTCCTACATACCACTTTTCCTTCTTGTGCTGAACATGAAAAAGAAATCTCAAAACAAAAGGCAAACTCAATGTTTTCCAGTTAAGCCATAAACTTGTACCAAGTAAAGTATTGTGAAGCACACCCATTAGTGAGCAGAGGAGATCAGAAATTCCCTGGTAATAGTTTGGGGAAAAAAAAAAAACACCCAGAAAACAATCCATTTTAAAGTACCTGTTATGATCTGAATGTTTGTGTTCATGCCCCTCATATCTTGAAGATTCAAATCTTGAAGCTCTCGCCCTCCAAGTAATATTTGGAGGTGGGTCTTTTGGAAGTGATTTGGTGATGAGGCTCTGCTCTTAGGAGTAAGACTGATGGCCTTTTAAAACAGGCCCTAGAAATACATCTTTCCCCTTTAATCATGTGAAGTCATAACAAAAGACAACTGTCTATGAAACAGAAATTGAAACCTCACCACATGCCAAATCTGCTAGATTTCACCTTGAACTTCTCAGGCTCTAGAGCTGTTAGAAATAAATTTTTGTTATCAATGAGCCAATTAGTGTATAGAATTTTTTCATTACATCCTGAATGAACTAAGAAACTAACACTAAAAAAAAAAAGAAAGAAAGAAAGAAAAGAAAAAAGAAAAGAAATGGCAAGAGAACTTAAGAGAAGCAACCACAAGATTCCAAATAGTATTTCCAAGCATGGCATGATGGGTTTCAACTAAATTAGACTTAGTGGTCTTTCAAACAGTATAATTTCTGTTTTCCTCATAAAGAAAACAGGCTGATATGATTTCACAAGTTTTCTCTCATCTTTCTTTCCAATTCCATTGGTTAAAATTCCTTGGTACATGCCTCCAACCCCTATATGAACATTATTCATTCATTCATTCATTCATTCATTTCTTATTACTAGGGATTGAACCTAGGAGCACTTTACCATTGAGCTTCATCCTCAGCCCTTTTTATTTTGAGACAGGGTCTTACTAAGTTTCTCAGGGCCTCAGTAAGTTACTGAGACTGGCCTAGAACTTGTGATCCTCATGCCTCAATCACTCGAGTCTCTGGGATTACAGGCATTTGCCATCACACCTAGCTGAACATTATTTCCTTTCTGAAGCTCTGGTGTGGAATATTCATCCTTATAATATTTTTAAAAAGTCCCTAAAAGCACTAACATCATGGCAAAGCTCTAATCAATGGGATTCCTCTTTCATTCTCTAAATCTTTGGAATAACTGTATTCTAACTATTAAGATCAAGAAATAGGAGAGAAAAAGACGTCAGGAACCTCCCAAGCACACCATCCTCCTTGACATACAACCAGCAGTTCTCATGCAGGTCAGCAGCTCACCCACCCTTGGCTCCCAGATAAATGCTTCTATTCCTAAAGAAGAGCCCAAATAAGCATACAGACTTCTTTACAGAGTAGCTCAGTCATCACTAGTGCAAAGTATTAGCTGAAATAATGTTAGCTCCCTATTAAAACCAGAACGACACTCCCCAGAGGAGATCTGTTACAGCTCCTGTGTCTGCATCACTGTAGGTAGAATACCCTGTGCCGTCTCAAACACAGCAAAGCCAACCTGAGGTTGAATTTTGCTCTTACTATATACTAAATATTGCAGCAGAATCTTTTGACAAATGATTTAATGAGGGTCTCTGACTGAATTGCCTGCAATGGTAGATTCAATTGTTCTGGAACTCTAGAGAGAACTCTGTTTTATTATAAACTCTGTTTTTAAAGGTATTTGTTCTGGGAAGAAAATATAGGAGCTATTCTATGAAAAGAATATTGGTTTGAAGTTTCCTGAGCTCACAGAAGGCATCTGAGCAATCTTGCCTGATCTCCTGCTCCATTTTTCCAAGCTCTGGAGTAGAGAGGAGAAGAAATCTCCCCATATGGGAGGCAATTCTCACACAGCTACCTTGGACAGTGAGGTGCCCCCCATGAAGTTGCCTCATCTTCATGACAAAGACAAGAAGTCCAACCATCTGTTCAGCCAAGCCTCACACTTGGAGAAATGCACTCCTTGTGATAATACTGTCACACTCTCACCCAGTCACAGGATAAATAAACCAGAAATTGCTTTACAAACAAAACTCTGAATAGATTCAAGAGTGCAATCTTTCCACCATTCAAGAATGTTACCATTTCCTTTCATCGCCAGCTCTGAGATGTTGCTAATTTACATGAAAATATGACCTAAAAATGTGGTGACCAAATAATGCAAGAAACAGAATACAAATGAAGTATTATTCTTTTTTTATATACTAAGGAGGAAGTATACTCTGTTAAGTATAACAAAGAAATATATAATATGGAATTAACTTGAATAATTTAAATGGAATCATATATGACCACTCCATGTAAGTGTCAAAAACACTCTGAATAGACCAAAATGCTAACACTAGTGCTCAAATTAGCTAATACATTCTTACTAATTAAAAATTTTAAGAATGTTCAACTATTGGTCTTTTCTCAGGATTTCTTCAATACCTTGTGCGTGTACTTCTTTAAGTCAACACATTGGTCTAGGGGAAACATCACTGGATGTCCAGTCAGGGATGTGAATTTGCATCCTAGTTCTGCCACTGAACAAGTTCTGTGACTTATGAAAGAATGACCTCCAGCTACTCAGAAAAGTGCATCTCCTACCACTCAGTCATCCTGGGAAGAAACAATATCATATGCAAATAGTACTAAAAAATGCCATTCACCAAGTGATTTACAGGCATGAGATTATTTCAATACTTACTGTCTAATTCAGTACCTGGAATACATTATGCCTTTAAAATAAGGAAAACGTAAAATTCAGAGCCACAATCATACTAGTTATATTTCTGCCTACACCTATATTGGTTCACAATACCAGTATTCTTTATAAGAAGAACACTGAAAAATTTAGAGTTGTGTTGGAAAACTAACACAACTCTCAGAATTCTCAAAACAAAAGCACAGAGTGTTCAATACAATTTGTCAAATTATTGACATTTTTACTTTACCAACAGATGATATGCATCAAGGAAAAAACTCATATAGCCTTTATCAAACCTAATTAAATTCCAGAGAAGAGATTATAGGTTTACATTTATGTAAATAAGCCTGGAGTCCTTCTAATGCAGATTTTCATATAGTCAGTAAAATACGTGGACAGAGAGACTATACCCGTAGTAAGTTCACAAATGACAATGATGCTGCCTATCTATAGATCACATTTTGAATAGCGGGGTTTACTCAAATGAAAATACATGGGCATACACAGAGGAGACTTAAAAGAGAATGAATATTCAACTGTGAGACTAATATAACCCAGTAACCAAAGCCAGACAAGGACAACGCTGTATGACAAAGTTAGTTACAAGGAATGTCTCAAAAAATCCCACTGGAGTTTATACCATGATGATGTCCCATGCCGCAGTCTGGCTGGGCACAAATGCCGCAGTCTGGCTGGGCACACAATCACGAGCCACCACACAGCTTGTAGATTCAAACATCAACTCTTTATTCCCGAACTCACACCAGCCATCTACAATCACGTTCTGGGGAAATCCACGTTCTCTGCCCAAATCCACCTCCACTGGGCTTCTATCTCCAAAATATACTGTCTGAATCCCGTGAGAACTCAAGGGAAACTCAGGCAGCAGGATACGCCCTATTCCCAGCAGGAATAATCTTAAACCTTAAACCTGGAACCTAAACCAGAACGCCCTAATCCGCCTTGGTCCTTGAGCAAGGTCACCTACATTCAATGTCACTGCAACATGGGGTACGCTGGCAAGGAAATTGTCATACCTACTTGGCTAATGGCTCCCAGCAGTCCCACATAGAAAAGATGCCATAAAGAAACTTGTTACATTAACAGATCAAAGGACAAAAGCAAAGTTATCAGGAAATAGTTTGAAAAGATTTAATCTACGTAATTTAAAAGGGTTTTTTTTTTTAATTTTTTATTGTTGGCTGTTCAAAACATTACATAGTTCTTGATATATCATATTTCACACTTTGATTCAAGTGGGTTATGAGCTCCCATTTTTACCCCATATACAGATTGCAGAATCACATCACTTACACATCCATTGATTTACATATTGCCATACTAGTGTCTGTTGTGTTCTGCTGCCTTTCCTATCCTCTACTATCCCCCCTCCCCTCCCCTCCCCTCTTCTCTCTCTGCCCCCTCTACTGACATTCATTTGTCCCCCTTGTATTATTTTTCCCTTTCCCCTCACTTCCTCTTGTATGTACTTTTGTATAACTCTGAGGGTCTCCTTCCATTTCCATGCAATTTCCCTTCTCTCTCCCTTTCCCTCCCACCTCTCATCCCTGTTTAATGTTAATCTTCTTCTCATGCTCTTCGACCCTACTCTGTTCTTAGTTACTCTCCTTATATCAAAGAAGACATTTGGCATTTGTTTTTTAGGGATTGGCTAGCTTCACTTAGCATAATCTGCTCTAATGCCATCCATTTCCCTGTAAATTCTATGATTTTGTCATTTTTTAATGCAGAGTAATACTCCATTGTGTATAAATGCCACATTTTTTTTTAAATATATTTTTTAGTTGTTGATGGATCTCACCCATGACCCATGCAAACAAGACGAAGTGGGTTTAAAAGAGCTAGCTGCAACATTAAGCTAGGAAAGCAGCAAAAAATCACGCAACACAGTAGTTTTTTTAAAATGAGGGCAGGATGGCTCTTGGACCTTAAGGGTCAGCTTGAACACTGGAAAAGAGAGCATAAGTCCTCCCATTTCCTTAATTTTATAGCGGGAATATCAGAGGCAGGGATAAGGTTTCAAGATGTCCTCACTTGCATTGAAGAATCTATGCTGTGAAAATGAGAAAAATGCCTAAAATTACCCATGGGTGAAAAGAAAAAAAAAAGACTAGCATTTTAAAACTGACACACATCTAGTTTATTTTCATTAAGGGAAAAGAAACACCAGCGGTGATCCATGACTGAAAGGATCTTTCCTCTTTCTGAGCCATGTTGAACCTTTCTTGCATCAGGGCCTTTGAACTTCCTGTTCCCTCTGCCACAAATGTTCTGCGCCCTGACTCACTGGATCTCAACCAAACTATCTTCCATGACTTCCTCACGTAAAGTAGACATGTACACACAGCCTATGCACTCCATGTGTAGGTGCATCCCATTATAATCTCAACCTATAGCCATCTTGTCTTTTCCACGCCCACCTGCTTATTCACCAGCACTTTCATCAGGACATGCTCCACCTGCCTCAGTATCATGCCTCTTGTCATCTCCAGGGACCTGGAGTAAAGACGGGCACATTGGCTTGTACTTCTTAAAACTTATTAAGTATGTGTTGAACTTTTCCCTATTATCCACAGTCCAAAAGACTGCATGGTTAAATAGTTACACATGAAATAGAGTGGAGCAATATGCAGGCATTAAAATTCTGCTGCTGAATAACTACAGGCAACTGTTAAAGAATAAAAAATAAAATGTGAAGCACAATCTCATTTTTACAGGCACATTTTTTTGCACAAAAGACCTATTAAGGATGTGTACAACACACAGTCATTATCTCTAATCATGCCAATAATTGGTTTTTAAGTGCTTTTTGTTTATTATATTTAATATTTCCTATTATATTTAAGATCATTTTATGTTTACATTTAATGAATTATTTTTTTAAGGAAAAACAACACTTTTGTTGTAACTGTGTGCCTGTGTGGGTGCATTAAGAAAATGGGCCTTACTTCTATTCAACATAGTCCTTGAAACTCTAGCCAGAGCAATTAGATGAAAGAAATTAAAGGGATTTGACTAGGAAAAGAAAAACTCAAACTATCATTATTTGCCAATGATATGATTCTATACTTAGAGGAGCCAAAAAAAAATTCCACCAGAAAACTTCTAGAATTAATAAATGAATTCAGCAAAGTAGCAGGATATAAAATCAATACCGATAAATCAAATGCATTTCTATACATCAGTGATGAATCTTCTGAAAGAGAAATTAGGAAAACTACCCCATTCACAATACCTCAAAAAAATAAAATAAAATACTTGGGAATAAATCTAACAAGAGAGGTGAAAGACCGCTGCAATGAAAACTACAGAACACTAAACAAAGAAATTGAAGAAGACCTTAGAAGATAGAAAGATCTCCCATGCTCTTGGATAGGCAAAATTAATATTGTCAAAATGGCCATATTACTCAAAAGCGCCAAAAACATACATTGGAGAAAAGAGCTTCTTCAACAAATGGTGCTGAGACAACTGGAAATCCATATGAAGCAAAATGAAACTAAACCCCTATCTCTTACCATGCACAAAACTCAACTCAAAGTGGATCAAGGACCTAGGAATTAGACCAAAGACCCTCAAAAAAATAGAAGAAAAAGTAGGCCCAAATCTTCATCATATCAGATTAGGCCCCGACTTCCTTAACAAGACTCCTAAAGTGCAAGAAATAAAATCAAGAATCAATCAATGGGATGAATTCAAACTAAAAAGCTTATTCTCAGCAAAAGAAACAATCAATGAGGTAAAGAGAGAGCCTACATTTTGGAAGCAAATTTTTGCCACATGCACGTCAGATAGAGTACTAATCTCCAGAATATATGAAGAACTCAAAAATCTTATCAAAAAACAAACAGCCCAGTCAATAAATGGGCTAAGAAGCTGAACAGACTCTTCTCAGAAGAAGAAATACATTCTATCAAGATCAACAAATAGATGAAAAAAATGTTCAACATCTCTAGTAATTAGAGAAATGCAAATCGAAACTACTCTAAGATTTCATCTCACTCTAGTCAGAATAGCAGTTATCAAGAATACAAGAAACAATAAAGTGTTGGCCAGGATGTGGGGGGAAAACGCACACTCATACGTTGCTGGTGGGAGTGCAAATTGTTGCAACCGATCTGGAAAGCAGTATGGAGATTCCTTAGAAAACTTGCACAATTCAAAATTGCTAAATTGTGGAAGCAACATGTATGCCCTTCAATAGATGAATGGATGAAGAAACTGTGGTATATATACACAATGGAATATTAATCAGCATTAAAAGAGAATAAAATTATGGCATTTGCAGGTAAATGGATGGAGTTGATTTATCATAAGTGAAATAAGCCAATCTCAAAAAAGCAGGGGTCGAATGTTTTCTCTGATAAGTAGATGCTAATTCACATGGGGAAGGTGCATGGGATAAGTGGAGGAACCATGGATGAGGCAAAGAGGAGGTGGCAGGGGGCTAAGGGGTAAGAATGATGGTGGAATGAGATGGACATCATTACCCTAGGTACATGTATGATTGCACAAATGTTGTGACTCTACTTCATGCACAACCAGAGAAGTGAAAAATTCTGCTCCATTTGTACAATGAATCAAAGAGCTTTCTACTATCATGTATAACTGATTAGAACTAATAAATAAATAATTTTTTAAAAAAGAAAATGGGCCTTTTTGCTGCTTCCTACTCCCCCTTGTTAACATTGTTCCAATGTATATAACCTCAAAATAAATAAATAAAGACCACCAAATACTATACTACTGAACTCAACAAGTTACACTCCAGAAATACAGTTAATAATTATCACAGAAATACACCTGGTACTTTTAAAAAAATGCAAAATTTTTAGTGGGGAAAAAAAAGATAAGTATGGTCATTATTTGGTTTTTAAAGGGCAAATACAGTTCAGGAAGACTCATTTCTTCCCTTTAAAGAAGAAAACCTTCCTAAAGTCTTACCTTGGTGTTGTAAGAGGAAGAACAAGGGAGAGAGGATAGTCTATTATCATGGAATCTCACTTTAGGGACTGAAAAATGTCACGCTGCAGCCAGAGGGACACACAGTTTGTCATTTTCTATGGTGTTTTCTATCAGAATCATGTGTGAAAATGTAATACAAAACATAAATCACAGTCACCTTTCACCACTAGATGGTGAGCTTGTGGCTTGGCAGCTCTTGCCTCTGAGGTCACAGGTCTTTTCAGCTGAATACTTCTTGAGAAATCAGACCCTCCACATTTAGACGGAAATTTTAATGATTTAATTAAGAAAATGAGTGTTTTGCAAGTAAGAATTATGCTGCTCAACCTACTATCAGAACATTATTCAAAAAATAGCCAAAGTGACACCTTAAAGTCTTTGGTTTTCTAATAGATATTTTAGACTCAAAATTTGCCTGAGGTCTGGTAGGGAGTAGTTAATAAAGTGAGAATTCCTGTACTTAGGATCTCTAGCTTTGACCTCCCACTCATCTGTCTTTTAAAATGGGTCTTCAATAGAAAGAACCACTACTGGGATCACACTAAGACTTTTGCTTAAAAGGACAGCTACACTTGGGCAATCCACTATGGTCACTCCCATGCACCTTCAGTGCACTGCTCTCTGTCTTCTTAATCCCAGAAGATGGTCCTGGACCTGAACCCTAATTTGTGTGGGAAAATCAACATCTCTCTAAAGAGATATAATCCCTCCATAGTTTCCCTTTCCCACATCACGGCCACAGTATCAGCAAAACAGATATTTCTCTACGAGTGCAAACTGGTAGATTTGTATTAACATGACTTCTTATGAAATGAAACTAGGCATATTTTTAAACCATGATTTGAAGTACATACTCACAATGGCTGAAAACCATCACATGGCATTTTATAACCATGAGTATAAACTGCATTATGGTTATCTTCTTGCTTTCAGGAATAATATTCTTAATTAAACATCTGTTCTCAAAAATCCTGTGCAAATGAATGACTGATAATTTTTGAATTGCTGATAGTCTGATTTAAAGAAGAAAAGCTCATTTAACTTACCATTTTTATAGAATATTTCTTAAATGGCTTTTTAAGAAAATGCCAAGGATTTTGGCAGAACTAGAGCATGTGGTATTAAGAGAATGAAGCATATATATATATATATATATATATATATATATATATACATATAAATATATATATATACATATATATATGTATATATATATTTATATATATACATATATATATGTATATGTATATACATATACACACATATATATAAACCTTTCTTAAACTGCTGAATTATCATTTAAAGGCAATAATTACTCTAGATTATAATACAGAGATACCTTCAGGACACAAAGGGCCAGTTTCCCTATATTAAATGACTGTAGATTGTAAGGCTTTTCGATTTTTTAATAAAATTTCCTAGATCCTGCCTTGAATTTAACCATCATTTTTCATTCTAATTCACTACGCTGTCTATAAAAGCTCTTATCCATATTATTTGCTATCTTTTATATCATATACTTGAAATTAGACAATTTACCTTATTAAAAATATACAAAAGAATGAATCAACTCTGGATATCGGCAAGGAGTATTCTTAACACAAGCTTGTGCACTTCAGTGGGAGGACTCTGTTAAACCTATTTCGAGATATGTTGTCTCTTTTACATTACTTGTGTATGTGTCTTGTCTTGTTTTATTAAATCCAAGTTTCTTAAGGACAAAAGCCTTGGAATCTTCTCTGTATTCCCATAGCTGAGCCACAGGAGAGGACCTGGAGCAATGTCAAAAAATCCTAATATAATTTCACTATTTACTTCCTTTAATTATGTTTCAGATAGTATAGGTCCAGATGAGTAAAGCTTTACTAATCTTGACATCAGAACCAAAGATCAAAACCCTCCATACTTACTAGCTTCCAACCTAACTTATAGTCCTTCCAAAATTATCTGTTTTACACTGACATATAACCATCTTTCCTCGGTATGATATGAGCACCTACATTGATAACCAGGCAGGTATCAGGAGAAGCCACAATCTCGGAACTGGAGGCCACAACTGACAGTGATACCATTATGCACACACCAGCTACCAAGAAGCCTGTGCCCCCTACCTTACAAGAGACTCCTCCTCCAACAAAAAGAGAAATGTACATATAACTAACCTGCAACAGCCTTCCATGTGCTTAAAACTTGAATAGGGTGGTAAAATGAAGCACAGTGATCTATAAAGCTTTCATAGATGTTTCACATTTTTTAAGTTTGAATCCTCTGCCAAAATAGTACTTGCCTCTTTTAAGTAGACATCATGCCCTCTTATCTGTATTTATATTCAGCACTAGATACACAAACCTTTGTTGTATGATTATTTCTGAAAGTAGAAATAAAACATACTAACACTATTTACTTCAAGATTTTGGATATTCTTTCTGTGGCAGTCATGATGGGATAAGAATTGAGCTGCTAGGAGATATTCATAAGGTAAGTACAAAATTATGAATTAAAGTTCCAAGAATTCACTCTACATAAACATTTTCTCATTTCTGGGGATATAGATCTATTCTATTTTGAAAGAATAGATCAGTTTTGTGATGATCTCAGTTCTATGCTGAAATATAAGCACTCAGAATTGGTATTAAGGCATAACTTGACTTCCGAATACTGTGCCCAAAGAATAAAAAGAAAACATATCTAACAAATGTTCTGATTTGAGAAATAAAGGCCAGAATCTAGAATTTATTACCCAATTAATTCTTCCCTAGTAACTCCACTATATTATCAAGGACAGTAATGGATTTACAACAAAAATGCTACTTTAACTATGACTTAAATACCTTATGGTGTCTAGATAAACAAATCAATCACTCCAAGTCCTGTCATCTATTAGCAGCAACCCTAATGATTTTTCCTTTTTCTTGCTGCTCACTATGAATGTAGTCTGTGAAATGTTCTATTACAGTAATCTCATGCATATTATTTAAACCATGAGAGACTTAAGTTAGTGCTAAGAATTTCTGCAGGATTACCACTTGTGAAATCCATTCCTCTATGATTAACTTTTTGTATTTGAGTCAAGAAATTCATTAGTTTAGCCTCTTGTCTAAGGATGAGTGGTTTTAGAATTAAAATAAGTTGACTGGAAAGTTTTAAATACCTTGTTAATTTATGGAAAAGTTGAAGAATATACTCAACAGCTACTAATCTATTGCCCCTTGGCTGGAACTCCATCCTCCATTGCTTGCTTTTGTCTAGGAGAGTTGAACACTGAAGGCAAGCATTCCCTCTTTGTAGTGATGTGTTAAACTTTGCCAACAGAAAATACTGGAGGTACACTGAAAGAAGAAGGGCCTTTTCCAGGCTTAAATGGACCCACATTTGCTTCTGTTTGATCCTGCCACCCAGCTACAAAGCAAAGCATTCAGGTGACATACAGTAGTGCTCCACCTAAGCTACATGCTATAAACCACAGACTTTCAGTGAGCTCAGAGTCCTACCCTGGCCCAGTGAACACTTCAGCATGGCCCTCAAATATGGACACTGCACACTCCAGAATTCACATTGCTTAGCTAGTTTGTGCCCACTGCCCAAATCCCTCTGTGCATCCACACACAAGCCTGGGCTCACCTGAACACCCAAGAGGCATTCTCTGCCTTCTACTCTAGAGTTGCCTGTCATCTGTAATAAATTTTCTACCTGCCTGGCAACTGTTGACCAGCTCTAACCTGGTTCACTCAGCAAACTTCTCCAATATCCAATAAGCTGCATCCACAACTTGTGCAATCAGGTCTGACCTCCAGCCTTGGGAGAGGCTCCTTTCAATATTTATTCATTTGCTGGTGATTAGTTATCTGGGTTTGCTATTTTTAAAAAGTACCACAGACTGGGTAGCTTAAACAACAGTTATTTCCTCATAGTTCTAGAGGTTGGGAGTTCAAGACCAAGGTGTTGGTAGGTTCAGTTCTTCTGCTGATGGCCACCCTCTTGCTGAATCCTCATATGTTCTTCCTGTGTATGTGCATCATTGTAGATCTCTCTGTTTCCAATTTCCTCCTCTTGTAAGGACACCAATCAAAACTGACTTCAGTCTAATAGCTTTATTTTAACTTAGTCACCTTGTTAAAGACCATTTCCTCCAAATATTTACTTACATCTGAAATGCTGAAGATTACAACTTCAACACATGAACTTGGAGGAGGGGGACAATTCAGCCCAAAACATTCTGGTATTCTCCACCTTATTAAGAACTTGTCTAAAGTTAATTTTTAACCTTTCATTATTAATCCCTGTTATAGTTAATAATGTTTTTATTCAACTTTTCTTTATCAAATTACTATGTGGTTTCTGCCTCCTGATTGGACCCTTTCCCATATATATTAATGGTACCATCAACTTCCCAGGTCCTGTGTTCATGTTTTAATAGCTTCAGCATTCTTATAGTGTTGTACACTCCTAGTTTAAAACAGCCCTGTTGAATTCTTTGCCAATTTTAATTCTTAACTACCAAGCTACCTTCACTGATCAAGCATGTGAAGTTCTATGATGTAAACATTAAGAAAGTTGTAAGTGACTTTACTTACTGCTGAAATGACAAGGCATATATTACCGCCTGCTTATTTTAAGAGAAGACCCATGTAGACATTTACAAGTGTTACTTTGAGGCATATGTAGAATTAGATAGCAAACCATCTATTTCTTAGATCTAAATTGTTTTAATTGTAAATGTTAAACAAACCAAATTCAGATAGTTCTAAGCAAAGGCAGAGTATCCCTCTGACATTTCCTAAAATCCTAATAATATATGCCACAATAATGTTCTGCTTCAATAAAACCTAAGATATTGGATGAATGTCTAGAAAGTAGTATTTTTGGACATCAGTATATGTACTGGGAATGCTATTACTAGATTGGTCATTGTTTTGATGTATTTTCAGCAGAAAGAAGAAAAAAATCTAGGGAGATTTTATTTATATTTAATTATATCTATGTATGAGACATATGAGATCTATGTATGGTACATATGTATATGTGATGTACATATGTGTGTATATATATATGATGTACATATGTATGCTATATATGCATGGTGTGTGTATATGAAATTTTATACTGTCATAATGATAACTCAATTTAAATTTAGGATTATGGTTTGCTTGCCTTCAAGAGTTTCTGGGGTACTTGACAAGTCACTAAATCACTTTGTCACCAGAACAAGGGAGTTTGCCTCTAATAAATCATCAAGCCATATATTTGTTTCATGGGGTGTTATATATGCATATTGCATTTAAATTGTTTCATATAATTTTAAAAGTTTAAAAATAAACTTTAAAATTGCAAAGTTAAAAATAAGGGTCTGAGATAAAAATAGGCTCCCACACATCCTAACATGAAGCAGCAGCTTTGTGATATGATATTTTTAAAATCGACAATCATAAAATTAAAAGACTGTCTCATACTAGGAGCTCAAAATGATGTTTCTCAATTAAATATCTGAGTTTAATTTGGCAATTTTAAAATGGCCCAAGAATTTTCTGTAATTTTAAAAATTAATCTTTTTTTATGCATACTAGATAAAATTATTGTGGAGTTCTCCTATGTCATGTTTACTTGAGCATATCAACATATATTTCCCTATATCTTCACCAGATAAAGTGGCTTTTATATATGAAAATAAAAGAATGAGTATTTAATGACATTTTCTTATATCATACTATGCCAAGCAGGACTACTGATTAGGCAGATAATTTGGTCCACTGAGGAGAATCATATTTCTTTTAGTTATCTACTCAATCACTTAAATCATCTATGGATTCTTTTTCCTCTTCTAATTTTAGAATTTCAGTATTCTTAGTCCTAAATGAGTCTGATTCCACTCCTTTTTTACCCTCCTGTATGTCTCCTTTCATGGAACTTAGTGAACCAAAGTCCCAAAGGACTAAAGATTCAACTTGCCCCTGCTAAGTGACTTCTGAAGCAAATCAATTTCCTCAACTATGAGACATGGTATATCCATGGAGATTATATATGTTGATAAAGAATTATTCTAAAAGATTTTCATGGCAGTGATAGAAAAACTAAAAACACATACAAAGCATTTAGTTCTTCTAGTTAGTTATGGTATTGAAAACTTTTGAACCAAAAAAAAAAAAAATGCTTAAAGTTAATGTCATCTTCAAGATGATAAATGCAGAAAACTACACTAGAAGTTTTAGAGCTTCTTTTTAAGGTACAATTCATAAAATGAGTACCAGGGAAAAAAGAGGTTTTTTTCTTTATTATATGACTAATATCTTATTTAACTTCAGACTTCCTCCACAGTACCCAGCATAGTATTTATTCATTCAACAAATATTTCACTCCCTGGTGTCTTCCAGGTATTATGATAGACTAGATGCTAAACATAAAATTTCATTCTCTTACTTTCATTAGTCATTTTTAAAGTAACATTAGTGTCCTGCTATAAGTTTACTCTCTAAAACCAACACTACCGTTTGTTTCATGCACACTGAACACTAACTGGACATTGGCTCTCTGTGTTGCTTCTCAGTTATTCCTGTGGCCCCTTTCTGCAAAGCTAGGAAGCAGATTGCTTTGGTGTCATAGCCAATATGGAAGCAGTAGAAAAACTTGCAATAAAAGAAATTGGGTACAACCTACCACTTCCCAGTGTTGTTCTTCTACTCAATCCGACTTCAAAGTAGCATGGGCAGGAAAAACAAAGTTTTAAAAAGTTAACATATTCTCCCAGACCAAAGTGCAAGCTAATTATGCCTGCATCAGTCCCAAGCCTCTTTTGACCCTCCTGGAAGATTAAGTCAATACCTGCACTCATGTATTTTTTTTTTCTTGTCACTCTCAATTAAAATACATATTTGAAGCAAAATCATAAAAAGAAACAAACACTTTAATTTTCTATACAAGTTCAATTTTTAAGTTTAATTACATGAACACCTTACAGCAATTATACTGCTTAATTATGCTAATTTGTAATAATTACATTTAAACCTCTTTTTGCTAAAATGTTATTGTGAAATTGTATAACTGATCATTTCAAACTGTTTATTACCATATATGGAGTGTTTATCATTCCCTTGCCAAAAAACACTTAAAACCACTGTCACTTGTAAATTACTTTGCTTATTTTTGCTAAGACCTCTCAAGTATAGAAATGTTCTTACTGAAATTTATTATCATCAAATTGGATTTAAGTAAATGACTGGAAATAGATGAAGGCTGATAGAGGCTGACCTGCATTTCACTGAATAAAAACTGTACTTCTGAAGAATATGTTCATTGTCACAATACTTTTTTTTTTTTTTTGGTACCAAAGATTGAACTTGGGGGCACTTGACCACTGAGCCATGTCCCCAGTCTGTTTTTGTATTTTATTTAGAGACAAGGGTCTCACTGAATTACTTAGCACCATGCTAATTGCTGAGGCTAGCTCTGAACTCGAGACCCTCCAGCTTCAGCCTCCCAGGCATCTGGGATTACAGGCCTGGGCCACTGTGCCCAGCTGTCACAATACTTTTTAAGGTGTTATTTTGTAACACCATTTCTTAGTGCAATGCATGCATGCATGCATGCGCGCGCACACACACACACGAGTGGATATTGGAAAATACTTCTTAATGAATAGATGGTGTTTCTTTAAAATGATATGTGTATTGACTTGCCATTTTTTCAGATAATTTCCCTTAAATTAATGCTGAACAAATGACTGTGTCTCATAAAATTTCCAGCCAGAGGGAATAGAGCTTTGAATGGAAGTTTGAAAACTAACATCCCCACAAGCTTCTATTTTTTGTCTTGAAAATTACCTTAATGTGTATGCATACTGTGTGTGTGTGTGCATGTGTGTGTAGGGACCTAAGGGAAAAGCTGATCACCTTACACCTGTTTTACAGCTGAATCAACTTAGTCTGAAGAAAAGTTAAGTCACACAAAACTGGTATGTGGAAAATAATTCAAAGTCCTTACCTACACCAACCTGTTCTGCTTCCCAATTGACATCTTGAAAAATTAAAAAAAAAATATTTTGACGCTACAATTATGACTAGCAAAATCCTAAAGAAATAGAGACTTACACCCAGCCCTTGAGGTAAGCAAAATGAGAACATGACATCTTCTCCTCAACTTAGTGAAGCAAAAACCCATAGGTTTTTGAAACATCAAATGAATTACTGTAAGAAGCATTGCAATCACACCACTGAAACTGTCAGAGTATTGGTAAAGACTATAAACTATGTAACAAAGGGGTTGGCAAACTGTTTTTGTGTGTCTTACAGTCTAGTCTAAGAAGATTTTCACATGCTTAAATGGTTGAAAAGAATATTCATGACGCATCAGAACTGTATGAAATTAGCATTTCAGTGTCTATAAACAGAGTTTTATTGGAACATGGCAGTACCCATTCATTTGTGTGATATCTTTATTGGCGCTTTTGCCCTACAAGGTCAGAGTTGAGCTCTTGAGACAAAGATGGTATAGCCCACAAAGTGTAAAATATTTGCTATGGGCCTTGAATAGAAAAAGATGGCTGACCCATACTCTCACACATACATTAAATTGAATCTGTTATGTTTTCACTACTTGGATTTGAAAAGAGCACTTCAGTATTACTTTTATTATAAACGACATCACTATGGATCAACAAACTGACACCAACCATTAAATGGAGCTCAAGTTGCTTCACTTCATTTGTTGTATTTTGGGTTACAAATCACTTTAAGTGTCTGTCTACTGGGCTATGTGGAATTATTCCTAGGTTAGTCTCAAAACTACTGCACAATGTTTAGAATCCAAGCCAGAAAGCATAAAGGAAAAAATAAGTAGGCAGTTTTTCAGGCAGATGACAAAAGGGAGTTAAGATATAAAGGAGACTAAAAAACAAACTGAAAACCCAACTTCACATAGACTTTGCAACACAGTTACAACAAAGTGGTCTGAGAATGTTACTCTTGCAAATCATTAAATCACCATTCTACACAGAGCTTGTTTTCTTTAGTCAAAATTGTTAATTGAGTCAATCTGCAAAACTCATCTGCTTTACTTAAGATGCACTTCTGAACCAACCAAAAGTGTTAGCTGATTTGCTTCTGGCAAGAAATGTGCTCAAGGTCCCCACTAATGCTCTAGAGCTTTAACGCTGTTTACGTGATCATGCCTTTACCTCACATTTGGAACACGGGCAAACATAATTGCACAGAGTCATTATCCAGAAAAGTTCATCCATAATTTGCAACAAAAGATCAACACATTAACCCTCATTTAGAAATCAATGAAAGGAAGGAATTCTAAAAGTTTTCTACCTCTCCCACAAGATGTGCTGTGAGAAGAAGAAACATGAAGAAACTTAACAGAAACCAACCAAAAGGAAAATGAACCTGTGGCCAGGAATAAAATCTAACAAAAAAACTGTAGCATATCCCAAAGACTCCCTTAGACTTTGACAAAACTAATGCAGAATAAATCCATATGAATTTCCACATGATTACAAAAAAAAATAAAAAAATAAATTGTTACTTCTAACCTAGCACTCATTGGAAAATAAATCATTTCCTTTTTAATCTCATAATGCAACTCCAATTGGAATCATTTTGCTGAAGAATTAACCAACTGAATTACCAGAAAAGATGAAGTCTTTCTCAAAGGTTAAGTTTTATTTAAATTTTAAAGGAATTGTTTTATATCAAAGGGCATGCTCCAAAAAAAAAAAAAAATTCAATCCATATCATAAAAGAAACATTTGATGATCATCTCATAATTTCTTAATTATATAATGCCATTCTATTTTATGGAGAGGAAAAACTCTTCCTTGGCCTCTGTTTCCTTCTCTGTAAAAATGTGTATATTAGAACTTATCTCCTAAATTTAATGTTTAATTTAATGTATGTATTAAGTGACATAACGCATACACAGGATTTAGCACATCTCTATCCCTACCTTATACCTCACAACCCAGATAACTTTATTACAAGAGTTCTGACCATTATTTGAATGTACATGGGAATCACCTGAAGATCTTTTTTTATATGCAGATTCTATTTAAATAGACTTGGAGTGTGGCTATAAATTTCTAACAAGCTCTGGTGAAGCTGATCTTGCCTGCCCGCAGACTAACAGCAGGGCTCTATAGTTAACTAGAATGAGAATCAGCTACAACTAGAAGGAATATTTTAGTTGCGAAGAACAGAAAATGCTACTGAGAGTTCACTCAGAAAACAGGAAAATATATGACCTGTAATAGACATAAACTGAAGCTTCGTCTCTGAGAAAGGCTCTGGTCCCTACTTTGTAGCTATTCTATCATCCTCTTCTTCTGTCCAGTTCCGATTACCTACTCCAGCAAGTTATCAGACTGGGTATTGCGATGGGGCACATTTATATTTTTTAAGAAAAGCTCTCTGGGGATCCTACTACAAGCACCTCAGTAGAGAGCCACAATTTTGAGCTCTGACTTCACCAAGTCAAACAACTTACACATGCAAAAGGCACTGATTTGCAAATGTCCAGTTTCACACTCATACTGCAGCTGAATGGCTGACTCCAAAGGTTCCCAACCCCTACAAAATTACATCTTTTAACAGGAAAAAAAAGAATTTTTAAAAAGTAATAAAGATGATACAATGAACTGTCACAGCGATCATTCAAGATAAATTTTTCTGATCTTCATTTTACAATGAAAAGACTAAACCTTAGAGAAGACAAAGAGCTCATTCAAGGTCACATGGCTACTAGGAGCTAAGACCTGGCTAGTCATAATGCCAGTGCTCCTAACCATGACACCCTGAAACAACTTCTATGCAGCCACTAGAGAATCTGAAATCATAGTCAATGTCTAAAAGGAGAGCTATCTCTCAGTATTCATGGGGAACTGGTTCTAGGACCACTACAAATACCAAAATCCTCAGATGACCAAGTTCTTTATATAAAATGGTGTAGCATTTGCATGTAACACACACACATATTCCTGTATTCTTTATGTCATTTCTAGATTACTTATTTAACCTAATACTTAATACAATCACGATGTAAAATAGTGTTGTACTTCATTCTTTAGGGAATAGTGACAAGGACAAAGTCTGTACATGTTTAATACAGATGCAATTTCCCCCCAATATTTCTGATCCATGGTTGGTTGAATCCTAAAGATATGGAATAGCTGAGTGTGCCTCTTTTCTCAAATCTTTACCAGCAAAGAATATATTAAACTTCTGGAATTTTGACATCCAGATACCTTATTGTAGTTAAATTTTATTGATAATTGAGTATATTTTCATTTGTTTAAGGTCCATTGGTATTTAGTTTTGTTTGAACACTCTGTTGATATCTTTTTCTATGTTACTATTAATCTTTGTCTTTTATATTTTGGGGGATTCTTTACAAATCAGTATTTACTAGTCCTTTATCTGTGATAGTTGCAAAAATCCTTCCCCATTTTTCTGGGTATTTTGACATTGAATCTGATGTTTTTTCCATGTAATGTATTACTGTCTTCTTTTAATTGCTTTTGGGCTTTGGATCACATAAAGGATAGTTTTCAACACTCCTAAGTGCTTCTACTACTCCATTATTATTTTTTTTTTATATTTAGAATTTATTCTGATCTGGAGTTTGTTTGTTTTATATGTGAGAAACAAATCTAATTTTACCTTTTTCCTATATGTCTATCAAGTTGTTTCAACACTATTTATTAAAAAGTCCTCCTTTTTCTCACTGATTAGAGATACTGTCTTTTTCACATACTCACTTTTTGGTCAATGAAATAATAGCTGTTAAACACATGAGGGAGCAGGGCACAGTAGCACAAGCCTATAATCCCAATGACTGGGGAGGCTGGGGCAGGAGGATCGCAAGCACAAATCCAGGCTCAGCAACATAGTAAGGCCCTAAGCAACTTGGTGAGACCCTATCTGTAAATAAAAAATTAAAAAGGCTAGTGATATAGTTCAATCCCTGGGTTCAATTATGGGAGGAAAAAAATACACACACACACACAATTTGATGCTCAGAAATTTAACATCTTACCAAAAAAAATACATCCATTACTGAAAAGAAGAAGAAAAAAAATAATACTACAAGGCACCCCATATGAAGTAGATGCTTTGAATAGCCCTCTTAACTAGTATAGAAATTGAATTTTTAATTTTAAAATATACAAAAAACAAATCCCCAGATCCAGATCTTTTCCAGAAAGAAAAAGTCTGGGGGGAATAGTTCCTAATTCAGTTTATGAACCTGGCATTACCATGATAGCTATGTCAGACGAAGAAAGGAAAGCAGGCAGGGGAAGGAAGGAAAGAAAAGAAAGAAATCTATAGATCAGAATCCCTCATGACTATAGATGCAAAAAATTATAAACAAAAATATCAACCAAATGAATTTATCAATACCTAAATATTTCTACACTCTGATCAAGCAGGATTATTCCAGTCAGGCTAAATCAATATTCAATGGAGGCTTGTGCTATTTGTATCTTCAATAACCCTACTAATATTTTAGGTTGTAGTTCTAACTGTGGGTAAGTTGGGGGCTGGTAATATCTCCAAAGGCGAATGTGAATGTGTCTTTTTCGTTTCAGTTCTATGAACTTTTTACTTCACTTTGAGATGCTGTTGCTTGGTACATACATATTTAGGATCACTCTCTCTCTCTCTCTGGAGGATTTATCCTGTCATCTCTATGAAATGTCTCTCATTTCGAATCATTTTCTTTACTCTGACTCTAAATGACCAAATATTGACATAGCAATTCCTACTATTTTTGGTCAATGTCTGCATGGTATAATTTTTTCCAACCTTTTACTTTGAACTTACCTATGTCATTAAGTTTGAAGTGAGTTTCCTGTAAACAGCTATAACTGTTTTTTTTTTTTTTAAATCTACTCTGCCAATCTCTATATTTTGGTTGGTATTTAGAACTTTCATTTTTTATGTAATTATTTCTATGTTCACATTTAAGGGATCATGTTATTATTTGTTGTCTACTAGTTAACCTCTGGCTCTCACTCCTATTTCTTTTTCACTGCGGTATTTCCTTTGATTATTGAACATTTTTGCTTTGGAATTCCATCTTGATTTCTTCAATGTTTGAAAGTATCTTTCTGAGCAGCAAAATATAACATTAACACCCATAAATCAATTACATTCCTATACTTCAGTGATGAATCCACTGAAAGACAAATTAAGAAAACTGCCCCATTAAAAGAAAAAAAAATATTTGGGAGTCAATCTACCAAAAGAAGTGAAAGATCTGTACAATGAAAACTACAGAACACCAAAGAAAGAAATTGAAGAAGACCTTAGAAGATGGAAAGCTCTCCCATGTTCTTGGATAGGTAGAATTAATATTATCAAAATGGCCATACTAGCAAAAGTACTATGAAGATTTAATGCAAGTCCTATTAAAATTCCAATGAAATTCTTCATAGAAATAGAAAGAGCTGTCATGCAATTAATTTGAAAAAATAAGAAGCCCCGAATAGCCAAAGCAATTCTCAGTGAGAAAAGTGAAGCAGGGGGCATCACAATACCAGACCTCAAATTATACTACAGAGCGACAGTAATAAAAATGGCATGGAAGTGGCACCAAAAATGACAAGACTAACGGTACAGAAGACACAGAAACAAACCAACATGAATACAGTTATCTCACACTAGACAAAGGTGCCATGAACATACATTGCAGAAGAAAGAGATACCCTCTTCCACAAATGGTGCTGGGAAAACTGGAAATCCATATGTAACAGCATGAAATTAAACCCCTATCTTTCACTCTGTACAAAACTCAACTCAAGTAAATTAGGGACTTAGGCATTGGACCAGAGATACTGTGCCAACTAGAAGAAAAAGTAGTTCCAACTCTCCATCATGTAACCTTAGGAACCAAATTCCTCATCAAGACTCCTAAAGCACAAAAAGTAAAATCAAGAATCAATAAATGGGAAGGTATCAAACTAAAAAGTTTCTTCAGAGCAATGGAAACAATCAAGAACATGAAGAGAGAGACTATAGAATGGAATAAAATCTTTGTCACCTGCACTTCAGATAGAAAATTAATTGCCAGGATACATAAAGAACTCAGAAAACTTAACACACACACACACACACACACACACACACACACACACAAAATAAATAAAATAAAATAAATAACCCAATCAATAAATGGGCAAAAGAGCTGAACAGAATTTGATCAGTCAACAAATATATGTAAAAATGTTCACTATCTCTAGCAATTACAGAAATGCAAAATAAAACTACACGGAGATTCCTCTTAACTCTAGTCAGAATGGCAATTGCTGAGAATATAAGCAGCAATATATGTTGGTGAGGATGTGGGGAAAATGGTTCACTCATACATTGCTGGTGGAACTGCAAATTGGTGCAACCACTCTGGAAAGCAGTATGGAGATTCCTCAGAAGGAATTTGACCTAGTTATCCCAGTCCTTGGTTTATACCCAAAGGACTTAAAATAAGCATACTACAGTGACGCAGCCAGATCAATGTTTATAACAGCACAATTCACAATAGCTAAGTTATGGAACCAACTTAGATGCCCTTCAACAGATGATACATGATACATATACACAATGGAATGCTAATCAGCCATAAAAAAGAATTAAATGATGGCATTTGCCAGTACATCGATGGAACTGAAGTCTACCATGCTAAGTGAAATAAGCCAGTCCCCCAAAACCAAAGGCCAAATGTTCTCCCTGACACATGGATGCTAACACACGATAAGCAGGCGATAAATGTTCTTTGGATTAGACAAAGAAAAAAGAAGGGAAGGGAGGATGGATGGGAATAGGAAAGAGAGTAGAATGAACTGGACATAACTTTCCTATGTTTGTATGTGATTATAGGACTAGTCTAACTCCACATCATGTACAACCACAAAAAATGGGAAGTTATACTCCATGTATGTATAATGTCAAAATTCATTCTACTGTCATGTATATCTAAGAAAAAAAGTTAAAAAATAAAAAAGTATCTTTATAATTTTTGTAATATTATAGTTGCTCTGAGTATTTTATGTGTTCATATGACTTACAACAGTCTGAAGACCAACATTTTATTATCTCAAATGAAGTATGGAAACTTCACTTTCACTTAATACCCTTCATATTCCCAACTTTTAAATATCCTTATTTCAAATACTGTATGGTGTTACATATTTTGTCTCAATCACCAAATATCATTTACAAAAGTCATGAAGTTTATTCTACTGTATGTAATCATTCTTCCTTGAGCTCTTTGTTCTTTTACTCTTCCTAATTCTCCAAATTTCTTGTTTTATCATTTCCATTCTACTGGAACAACTTTAGCCAGACTTTGAGCAAATGTTCAGCAACAAGTTCTTTGTTCCCCTTCAATTCTATGTTTTTATTTCCTTTTTTCCTGAATGACAGTTTCAATGGAAATAAACCTTGCAGTTGATAGTTCTATTCTTTAAGCAGGTGAAAATATTCTAGGCAGTGCATCAGGAAACACTAGATCGAGGCAGTCTTTCATTGAATGAGGAGACACAAGTTGCCCTGCTACCATCCTGTCCCAAACTACCTTGCCACCTTCTTATCGCATTGTAGGAGTCTCCTTTGCTAGCCTAAGCCATCTTTCCTAGATCTAAATTATGCATATGTTTTAAATAATTTTAAAAGAACGTTTTAAAAAGTCTCTTCATCTCTAAACTGGCATTTTAAAAACTAAAGGCAGACACCAAAAAATGTGATGTCACTGCTAATCTGTTCTTTCTCAAGAAGGAACTGGTCCATTATTACCCAGGTGTGCTCAGCCTGAGGTCAGTAATAGTACCTACATATTCTTTCATCAAGAGCACTGTTCCTATTCTCCAAACTGATCAGTCTTGCTCACATGTTAAGGTGATATATAAAATTTGTACTACTAGCTTTAATCAATCCCAATGTGCTATATTTTTCCTTCAACACAAGGGTGAAGCAGAGCATTCAAATTTTCTCCCCTTCACAACTTGAAAAGATAATCAATTTTGGTTTACAAATGTGTGTTATAAAGAGGAAGAAATCTTGTAAACACTAATAGGAGATCACATTTCAGATCTTTACTCCTTTGCAGAAGCCAGATGCAAAGACATAAACTGTTTAACCATCCCGTGAAATTAAAAAAAAGATGAATGTTAGCCTGATAACAGATTCAGTTGTCTTTTAGATCATACCATGTGAAACAGGCTTTACATAAAATTTTCATAGAAAAGATATGCAATATAATTCAATAGTTATGTAAACAGTCTACATTTTTATATAGCTTTAAAACATCAGCCTCTATTATCTAATGTGTTAAATGCATTTTTAAACAATATTGAAATATAACTTACAGGGAGTCTTTTAAGAAAACAATGAGGGGCTCGGATTGTGGTTCAGAGGTAAAGTGCTCGCCTAGCACATGTGAGGCACTGGGTTTGATACTCAGCAACACATAAAAAAAAAATAAATAAATAAAGATATGTTTCCACCTCTAAGTAAAAAAATGAATATTTTTAAAAAAGAAAAGAAAACAATGAGACCAGAAGCAAAGATGAAATCCATACATTTTAAAGGTTGTATTTAAAGGTCTTCAATAACAACAGTTTTCTTTACAGGGACTCAAAGATGGCTTTATAACTCAAAGATCATCAATTAAATTATTATTATTTATTTTATCCCAGGTCAGTCAAAATAGCACAAGACCTGCAACCGACCGGCTGATCAGGCCCAGTGGTCTGCCGGCGTGGTACACACATCACCCCAATTGGAGTAGGAGCAGAGCAGAGCCACCGCCCGCGCCCGGAACAGGCCCAGCGGCCCACCGGCGTGGTAGTCACGTCACCCCAATTGGAGTAGGGGCAGAGCAGAGCCGCTGCCTGCGCCTGCAAGGTAGGCAGACCTGCGACCGACCGGCAGAAAAGGCCCAGCGGCCCGTCAGCGTGGTAGACAGATCACCCCAATTGGAGGAGGAGCACAGCCGCTGCCCGCCCCTGCAAGGGAGACTTTTCAAGAGCAATATAAATATATAGGGGGAAAATTTCAAAAACACAACAGTTTCACCAAGCAGAAAGAAACGCGAGCAGTATGAAAAGACGAGGAAAGAAAGGACCACAAGCAATGCAGGTCAACTCAACTTTAGAAGAGGTAACAGCTGCAGCAGATGGAATGTCAGATAAAGAATTCAGGATATACATGCTTCAGATGATCTCGAGTATCAAGGAAGACATTAGACAGCAAAATCAGACAATGAAAGATCACTTCGACAAGGAATTACATAAACAAATCCAGGAAGCAAAAGATCAACTATACAGGGAGATAGAGGTTATAAAAAACAAACAAACAGAAATCCTAGAAATGCAGGAAGCAATAAACCAACTTAAAAACTCAATGGAGAATACTACCAGCAGAGTAGAACACTTAGAAGATAGAACATCAGACAATGAAGACAAAGTATTTCAACTGGAAAAGAACATAGACAGCTCAGCAAGACTGTTAAGAAACCATGAGCAGAACATCCAAGAAATATGGGATAACATAAAGAGACCAAACTTAAGAGTCATTGGGATACAGGAAGGTATAGAGGTCCAAACCAAAGGAATGAGCAATCTATTCAATGAAATAATACGAGAAAACTTCCCAGACTTGAAGAATGAGACAGAATCCCAAATCCTAGAAGCCTACAGGATGCCGAATGTGCAAAAGCATAAGAGATCCACACCTAGACACATTATAATGAAGATGCCCAACATACAGAATAAGGAGAGAATTTTAAAAGCTACAAGAGAAAGGAAGCAGATTACATTTAGGGGTAAACCAATCAGGATAACAGCTGATCTTTCAACACAGACTCTGAAAGCTAGAAGATCCTGGAATAACATATTTCAAACACTGAAAGAATTTGGTTTCCAACCAAGAATTGGGTATCCAGCAAAATTAAGCTTCAGGATGGAAGATGAAATTAAAACCTTCCACGATAAACAAAAGTTAAAAGAATTTGCAGCTAGAAAACCATCTCTTTAAAACATCCTCGGCAAAACATTACAGGAAGAGGAAATGGAAAATAACAATAAAACCAACAGTGGGAGGTAGGACAGTAAAGGGGGGAAAAATAATCAAAGAGGAAAACAAACCATGTTTAGTAACATAAATAAACAAATATGGCTGGAAGAACAACCCATATCTCAATAATAACCCTAAATGTTAATGGCTTAAACTCACCAATTAAGAGACACAGGCTAGTAGAATGGATCACAAAACAAGACCCAACAATATGCTGCCTATAGGAGACGCATTTGATAGGAAAAGACATACATAGACTGAAGGTGAAAGGATGGGAAAAATCATATCACTCATATGGACTTTGGAAACAAGCAGGAGTGTCCATACTCATATCAAATAAAATAGATTTCAAGCCAAAGTTAATCAAAAGGGATAAAGAGGGACACTGCTCAAGGGAACCATACACCAACAAGACATAACAATCATAAATATATATGCCCCAAACAATAGTGCAGCTATGTTCATCAAACAAACTCTTCTCAAGTTCAAGAGTCTAATAGACCACCATACAATAATAATGGGAGACTTCAACACACCTCTCTCACCACTGGACAGATCTTCCAAACAAAAGTTGAATAAGGAAACTATAGAACTCAATAACACAATTAATAACCTAGACTTAATTGACATATATAGAATATACCACCCAACATCAAGCAGTTACACTTTTTCCTCAGCAGCACATGGATCCTTCTCAAAAATAGATCATACATTATGTCACAGGGCAACTCTTAGACAATATAAAGGAGTAGAGATAATACCATGCATCTTATCTGATCATAATGGAATGAAACTGAAAATCAACGATAAAAGAAGGAAGGAAAAATCATGCATCACTTGGAGAATGAACAATAGGTTACTGAATGATCAATGGGTTATAGAAGACATCAAGGAGGAAATTCAAAAATTCTTAGAGATAAATGAAAACACAGACACAACATATCGGAATCTATGGGACACATTGAAAGCAGTTTTAAGAGGAAAATTCATTGCTTGGAGTTCATTCCTTTAAAAAAAGAAAAACAAACAAACAAATGATCTCATGCTTCATCTCAAAATCCTAGAAAAAGAAGAGCAAAACAACAGCAAAAGAAGTAGAAGGCAAGAAATAATTAAAATCAGAGCTGAAATTAATGAAATTGAAACAAAAGAAACAATTGAAAAAATTGACAAAACTAAAAGTTGGTTCTTTGAAAAAATAAACAAAATCAACAGACCCTTAGCCATGCTAGCGAAGAGAAGAAGAGAGAGAACTCAAATTACTAGCATATGGGATTAAAAATGCAATATCACAACAGACACTTCAGAAATACAGAAGATAATCAGAAATTATTTTGAATCCTTATACTCCAATAAAATAGAAGATAGTGAAGGCATCGATAAATTTCTTAAGTCATATGATCTGCCCAGATTGAGTCAGGAGGATATAGACAACCTAAACAGACCAATATCAATTGAGGAAATAGAAGAAACCATCAAAAGACTACCAACTAAGAAAAGCCCAGGACCGGATGGGTATACAGCAGAATTTTACAAAACCTTTAAAGAGGAACTAATACCAATACTTTTCAAGCTATTTCAGGAAATAGAAAAAGAGGGAGAACTTCCAAATACATTCTATGAGGCTAACATCCCCCTGATTCCTAAACCAGACAAAGACACTTCAAAGAAAGAAAACTACAGACCAATATCTCTAATGAACCTAGATGCAAAAATCCTCAATAAAATTCTGGCGAATCGGATACAAAAACATATCAAAAAAATTGTGCACCATGACCAAGTAGGATTCATCCCTGGGATGCAAGGCTGGTTCAATATACGGAAATCAATAAATGTTATTCACCACATCAATAGACTTAAAAATAAGAACCATATGATCATCTCGATAGATGCGGAAAAAGCATTCGACGAAGTACAGCATCCCTTTATGTTCAAAACTCTAGAAAAACTAGGGATAACAGGAATATACCTCAATATTGTAAAAGCAATTTATGCTAAGCTTCAGGCTAGTATCATTCTGAATGGAGAAAAATTGAAGGCATTCCCTCTAAAATCTGGAACAAGACAGGGATGCCCTCTCTCACCACTTCTGTTCAACATAGTTCTCGAAACACTGGCCAGAGCAATTAGACAGACGAAAGAAATTAAAGGCATAAAAATAGGAAAAGAAGAACTTAAATTATCACTATTTGCAGGTGACATGATTCTATACCTAGCAGACCCAAAAGGGTATACAAAGAAATGATTAGAGCTAATAAATGAATTCAGCAAAGTGGCAGGATATAAAATCAACATGCATAAATCAAAGGCATTCCTGTATATCAGCGACAAATCCTCTGAAATGGAAATGAGGACAACCACTCCATTCACAATATCCTCAAAAAAATAAAATACTTGGGAATCAACCTAACAAAAGAGGTGAAAGACTTATACAATGAAAACTACAGAACCCTAAAGAGAGAAATAGAAGAAGATCTTAGAAGATGGAAAAATATACCCTGTTCATGGATAGGCAGAACTACCATCATCAAAATGGCGATATTACCAAAAGTTCTCTATAGGTTTAATGCAATGCCAATCAAAATCCCAATGGCATTTCTTGTAGAAATAGAGAAAGCAATCATGAAATTCACATGGAAAAATAAAAGACCCAGAGTAGCAAAAGCAACTCTAAGCAGGAAGTGTGAATCAGGCGGTATAGCGATACCAGACTTCAAACTATACTACAGAGCAATAGTAACAAAAACAGCATGGTACTTGTACCAAAACAGGCGGGTGCACCAATGGTACAGAATAGAGGACACAGAAACCAATCCACAAAACTACAACTACCTTATATTTGATAAAGGGGCTAAAAGCATACAATGGAGGAAGGATAGCATCTTCATCAAATGGTGCTGGGAAAACTGGAAATCCATATGCAACAAAATGAAACTGAATCCCTTTCTCTCACCATGCACAAAAGTTAACTCAAAATGGATCAAGGAGCTTGATATCAAATCAGAGACACGGCGTCTGATAGAAGAAAAAGTTGGCTACGATCTACATACTGTGGGGTTGGGCTCCAAATTCCTCAATAGTACACCCAGAGCACAAGAGTTAATAACTAGAATCAACAAATGGGACTTACTTAAACTAAAAAGTTTTTTCTCAGCAAAAGAAACAATAAGAGAGGTAAATAGGGAGCCTACACCCTGGGAACAAATCTTTACCTCTCACACTTCAGACAGAGCCCTAATATCCAGAGTATACAAAGAACTCCAAAAATTAGACAATAAGATAACAAACAACCCAATCAACAAATGGGCCAAGGACCTGAACAGACACTTCTCAGAGGAGGACATACAGTCAATCAACAAGTACATGAAAAAATGCTCACCATCTCTAGCTGTCAGAGAAATGCAAATCAAAATCACCCTAAGATACCATCTCACTCCAGTAAGATTGGCAGCCATTATGAAGTCAAACAACAACAAGTGCTGGCGAGGATGTGGGGAAAAGGGTACACTTGTACATTGCTGGTGGGACTGCAAATTGGTGCGGCCAATTTGGAAAACAGTATGGAGATTTCTTGGAAAGCTGGGAATGGAACCACCATTTGACCCAGCTATTCCCCTTCTCGGTCTATTCCCTAAAGACCCAAAAAGAGCATGTTACAGGGACACTGCTACATCGATATTCATAGCAGCACAATTCAAAACAGCAAGACTGTGGAACCAACCTAGATGCCCTTCAATAGACAAATGGATAAAAAAAAAATGTGGCATTTATACACAATGGAGTATTACTCTGCATTAAAAAATGACAAAATCATAGAATTTGCAGGGAAATGGATGGCATTAGAGCAGATTATGCTAAGTGAAGCTAGCCAATTCCTAAAAAACAAATGCCAAATGTCTTCTTTGATATAAGGAGAGTAACTAAGAACAGAGTAGGGACGAACAGCATGAGAAGAAGATTAACATTAAACAGGGATGAGAGGTGGGAGGGAAAGGGAGAGAGAAGGGAAATTACATGGAAATGGAAGAAGACCCTCAGGGTTATACAAAATTACATACAAGAGGAAGTGAGGGGAAAGGGAAAAATAATACAAGAGGGAGAAATAAATGACAGTAGAGGGGGTAGAGAGAGAAGAGGGGAGGGGAGGGGAGGGGAGGGGTGATAGTAGAGGATAGGAAAGGCAGCAGAATACAACAGACACTAGTATGGCAATATGTAAATCAATGGATGTGTAAGTGATGTGATTCTGCAATCTGTATATGGGGTAAAAATGGGAGCTCATAACCCACTTGAATCAAATTGTGAAATATGATATATCAAGAACTATGTAATGTTTTGAACAGCCAACAATAAAAAATTTAAAAAAATAAATAAATTAATTAATTAATTAATTAAAAAAAAAATTAAAAAAAAATAGCACAAGAGCAGTCACCTTTCCAAACACTGGGGCATGCAGTAAGAAGAGCAGGAGGAACAAAAAGACTGTTGTATTTGTGAAATGAGATATACTATAAAACTATTCTTTATATTTCATACCAGTACACCTAGTATTAAAAAGACAGCATAGGCAGGGACCAACATCCCCATCTCAAGGTAAGAAAAATCTAGACATATATATAAGCATGTTGATGTACATGAATATATTTCATTCACTCCAAAAATATTAAAATATATTTAGTAATCAGTGCCAAGCATTAAGACACATAGATGAAAAAAAATCAGTTCTGTGCTTAATAAAATTCTAATCTCATGGTGGAGAATAGCTTGTGAACAAAAATTGCTGTCTTCTTTAAACCATAAGCAAATTAGTGTCTCAAAAATACTTTGATTTGCAAAGTTACAGTTTTGGAGGTCAGAGTCTTAAGTAAAACAGGAAAATACTGGATGAAGGCAAATATCAAAAGTGTATATAACATATACATACATATGTATGCACATCAAACGCAGTAAATAAAACTGATGAGTGGTGTGAGCTTACAACAGTCCTGAGGCATCAGCATTTTGATGTATGGTCTTCTAAGGTGGCCCTCTGCTTGAACCAACTGTTCAAGAAAAATGTAGTCGCATACATAGTGTCAAAACCTATTTATCTGCGAATTAATTGTATGCAACCATCCCTGTCCAGAAGTCATTTGGAGACATAGGGCATATTTCCCAAGGTCTAGTCTTCCATCATCATTAAATGGAAATGGAACATAAATAGACCTCTTCTGCCTGTGCAACCAGAGACGCACCCAGCATGTCTAGAGGAGTGGACAGCAGTACTGCTGTCTGGTTCTACCATTTAAAGTAAACATCACATATGAAAAACATGAACAGATGCTAAAATGCTACTATACAAATATAAACTAAAGTAATACAAACTGTGGCTGGCAAAATTGTGAAAACCAAGAAATCCCAGTGCAATATGGAACCTGGCCTTAAGACAGTGAGATCCACACAGGAAACCCTCAAGTTCCCCTTTACCATGACATCAAGAAATTTTGATACTGAAAAAGAGATTGCTGGCTTTTTAAAAAGCCATTTGAGGAGCTGGAGTTGTAGCTCAGTGGTACAGCACTTGCCTCATACATGTGAGGCACTGGGTTAAATTCCTAGGACATATAAATAAGCCAATAAAATAAAGATCCATCAAAAACTTAAAAAAAAAGATAGTTGAAAATAATGCAATATACATTTCCTTTGACTTCTGTCCTCCCTCCCAAATTATATGAGTGAATTCCCATGTTTAATTCCAGAATGGTTTAATGGTTTAATTCAATATTCTGACACCAATTTCCAATTTGAAAATATGGGAAACAATCTAGGGAAGGAAAAAGACAGGCTTACTATCTATGCACAACTGCAACTCATATTTTTATACTTCATTCCAGTCTCTATTTTGTCCATAATATTTTTGTTTTACTGACAATCATGAGATAATATTTTAAGGGCCACATACCAGACAAGGTTAAAAATTTTGTTAATTTTATAGATGAAAATGATATCTAGTTATCTGCATTATTTTAAGCATTACCAAAATTGACCATTTTCTACCATATTAACATTAAAATATTATGGTCAATTTGAGGATGAATTAAGGAATTGATATTGTACCATGTTTTATATTTAAATACTAAAAAAAAATTGTAAAAGGAAATGATTAAATAACAAAATATTTTTAAAAGAGAAAATTTAATTTTCAATTCTGAAAGTTCAGCTTGTACCCAAATACAGTTCCATAAAAAAAATTAACTTCAACAGCAATAAGAGGTTCTTGAATCATAGTTTAACAATAAAAGTCCTTGATTAATTTATTCATGAATTTCTTTATATAAATTATTATGAGAATTCAAAAAAATTATCACCATATTGGAGCTGTCTGGAAAGATTTCAGGCTTGAAACAAATTTGAGCTGGATCTTTAACAAAGATTCAGTTGGTGTGGGAAAAAAACAACATCCAGGAACCAAAGAAAAAAACTAATAAGCAGGCTTGGTTATGATAAACTTATAAGCTACTCAGGAAGGTATGCTCTTAAAGATAACATCCAGGATAGGCCTGGAGCAGAGCTGACAGCTCAAATGATGGCAGCAGGTAAGACAGTTAAGGTAGGAAGGCTAAGCAGAAAATAAATAAAAATCAAAGCCTACCCCTTGGCAAAGTATCCTGTGAAAGGAACTAAACACCAGCCAAGCGTGGTGGCACACATCTGTAATCCCAGCAACTTGGGAGGCTGAGACAAGAGGACCACAAGTCGAAGGCAAGCCTCATCAAGTTAGCAAGACCCAGTCTCAAAAAAAAAAAAAAATGGTCAGGAACTTAAATTCAGTGGTAAAGCATCCCTTGGGTTCAATCCACAGTACCAAAAAAAAGAAAGAAAGAGAAAAAGGAATTGACCAAATGTGAAGCCCTACCTAAGAAAGCAAACAGGGAACAACAAAATAGTAAGAAAAGAACTTGGAACATGGGATAGACAGATTAACAAATTTAGCAAGGAAAACAGCTTCAAGAATCAAGGGGGCATGCCATGCTTCATGGGGCAGGATAATGCCAATTTTTGATTTACTTTTTCCAAAAATGATCTGCATAAACCTGAGTTCTCTTGATGGATAATTTACAAATGCACTGGCAAAGTGAAAAATCAACACATCTAATTTTCTAAGATTGGTGTCACACAGAACTCACATGGAAGCTGGACTTTGTAAAGGAGAGCCAGGCACCTGTCTGGGGAAGAGCATCCCAGCAGAGGGAACATCATGAGCACTAAGAAGAGCAGGCCTGGAAAGTATGTACAAGTGGGGTGTAGAAAAGAGTAAAGTGGGCATGACAGTTAAGACTTGAAGGTCAGAGGCCAACAGATGCTGGAGGCACTGTAAGGAATCTCTTTTTTTTTCTGGTCAGTGGACAGGGAATCACTTGGGTATATGAGTAAAAGAGTGATAAACTACCTAGACACAGTCCCTTCCATGGAGCATAATTAAATGATTGATGCTGCTCCAACACTGCTTTCCTGTGTTTAGCAGTAACAATGTGGATGAACTTGCATTACTTGTATTGGCTAGATCTGTAATGAACTCTATACCACAGCCATGAACCAGCAGGGCTGGGCATGGGCAGCACAGCAGGACTCACCTGGTCTATCAGCTCCAAAGAGCTCAGCCTTCCCACGTACCTGACGTTACTACACAAATATCATTTCTCTAAGTGTACTCTGACATGGAAAAGATGAGGAAGCACTTTCTACAGGTAGGCAAGTTTGGATTATCCATATAAGCATTTTACTATAACAGAAAAAGTACTGAAAACAAATTTTCATAAATCTTAGATTATTGTAGAAAAACAAATTCCTTAAGGTGTTAGAATACAAGTTATCTTTGGTTTTATTTTTTGACAAAACAGGAAATCAAGATGAAGAGAACCTGTTGAAAACTTAGGTTCTTTACTGTTTTATGGATAATTATACAAAGTGATTGTTTTTTGGTTCCTCTATTTCCTCATCTGTTCAACAACTGTAACTTACACTATATATCATATTTAGGTAGTAAATAATGCATATAAAATGAATCTCACTTACTCACATAATGAATTTACTTTCTATGAAATAATATAAGCCATTTAATTTAAAGCTGTAGGTTAAAATGATTAAAAACATCCAAAAGTTCATAAAAACACCAATAAGATTTTAATTTACAAACACTCATATTCACACCTGTAATCCTGCAACTCAGGAAAGGAAAAGGCAGGAGGATTGAAAGTTCAAGGCCAGCCCCAGCCAACTTAGTGAGGCCCTAAGCAACTTAGCAAGACTATCTCAAAATAAAAAATAAAAAGGGCTTGGGATGTAACTCAGGGGTTAAGTGCCTCTAGGTTCAACCTCTGGTACCAAAGAAAACAAAAACAACAACAAAAAGAAAGGGTCAGGGATGTAACTCAGTGGTGAAGCACCCCTGGGTCCCATCCCCAATACTGAAAAATAAAAGCCATATTTGGTCTTCTAGCCTATTTACAATAAAAAGCACTTCAGTTTGTTAGCCAAGTGGTGAAACATATTTATCACAGGTGTATGTAGGTGTCTTGTGTAATAAATATACCATAATTGCAGAGCTACTTTTTAATTATAATATTGGCCATCTCCAAACATCATTAAATAAAGAAATGCAGTTTAAGGTAACATCAGAGCAAGTGTTAAAAGGAATTTCTTCTTGAATAAAAGTCAAATGATCTCAGACCACTGCACATAACCTCCACCATGGCATTCAACAAGTCAGAATTTAAAATAATGAAGGTGATTAAAGAAAATGAGAAGAAATCCACCATCAACAACTCCAGAGACCTTCTGATTTTCTTGCTCCACCTCTTCTGTGCTTCTGTACCCAGAGCAGAGAATGAGTGGGCTTAGAGGCACCTGTGTCATACCAAGCCTCCCCCAGGGAAACACTGGTAAATAGCACAGATACTATAAAAATAGCAATTCTCTTGTGTTTTTCTTTTCAATCTTCACAAAATAATTTTAATACTTTGTGCCTGGGCTAGCAGCATTTTGCACTGTGACATTCCTATACATGCGTAGGTATTTTAGCCAAGTACAAATGTTAAAAGCGGAGTAAAATAAGCAAATGCTTATACAAAGGTGAATAAACACTGTAATATTTTGTTCTTGAATCATTTTTGCTGCATTGTAAATTACAATTACACATCAGTATGTTTCTGATCTATAGAATACACTTTGAACAGTGGGGTATGGCAACTCCCTATGAGAGGGAGCTAACATGTAAACCTGAAATTTTTGAGTGCTTTTTTCTTTTAATAGCTGCCATGAATAGGAGAGACAAAATCCAGCATTCAAAAACCATAGAAACTTATTTTTCTAATCAATAAAAAATAAACTAAAATACTTTGGTAATTCTTAGTTACTTTGTATTATTTTCTTATAGATAAATGGACAAAGGTAAATACTGAAATGAAGCTTTGTTATGGCATTATGGATTAAACCAATTATTTAAAGAGAAATCTGCCATATAACTGCTCATTTACTTTACATTAAGTTGAGACCTGATAGATACATCTCAACTTTATAATTCAAGATTGCAGTTAAATACTTCTAATTCACTTGAATTACCATGGTACTAAGACAAGTAGGAACCTTGCATTTTCTTAAAAGCAATTCTTTTTAAATTTCTTTATTTTCCAGAAAATTAGTCCATCAATAGAAATTCACTAACAAAACAAACAATAAATAAAATGTTGACAAGTACCCTATATTGTACAAACATGAAAAATAAGGCTTTTTAGCCTTAGTTAGTACAATAATTACAAAGTAACAATCACTAAAACCCTGGTGAAATGCCATAAAATTAGAAAAATCAGATTGATATTAGAAGATCTAGAAAAGATCTAATTATGTGATATTTAATATAGATAAATTAGACATCGCCAAGCCAAACTGAGAAGCATTACATGAAAAATAACCATTTCACATACCACCATAGAAAACTTTCAATTTAAATCTACATGTGATAGCATAAAAATATGATACCAATAAAAATCGTTTAAAGACAAATTATCAAAGAAGCAATAAAAATAAAAATTGAGTATCTCTTAGGTTTCTGTAGTAACTTTTAATTTCCCTCAAGCTCTGTTTCAAGAGCGGGAGTAATCACAAAACAGAGAAGATCCAAGAATCTGAATATGGGGGGGGAGGAGTAAGAAACATCATTCAATAATCCAAAAAAAGAAAAGCTGACTTTCAGATTATCAGATGTCCAGAACAATTCTAAGAAAAAAATAACTGAAGGACTGAATTCCTACCAGAGTCAAAATATAAATTTAATACACTTTCAGAACCCAATTCCTCCTGGGGTGGTTTCCAGAACATCCCACTCCAAGCCAAGCATCCACAGGAACAGCTAAGGTCCCAACAGAAAAAAAGATGCGACACTGGAAATGGGGTGGTGCGGAGGGTTTAGGGTGCAGCCGCCCCTGAAGGGTTTCCACTATGGGCTGGTAAAGGAGGATGTGAGGAGCAGTTCCTGAAACACCTAGAACAGTCACAGGGCTGGCTGCCTCATCAGGAGCACAGCCTACCAATGCCCTCCGAAGGGGAGACCCAGAGGAGGACATGGATGCCTTTCTTCTTTCCATCCCTCTAGCTTCTACCAGGTACCCCATGGGTTAAAAAATCAACCTGGTAAAGAGGGTAGGAAACCCCAAAGGTCAACTTCTGGGGTGAAGGGCAGAATGGACAAGGGAAGATGGGTGGAGAGAAGCAAATAGTGTAACAGGCAAAGACTACTGTGTGTTTATCCTTATAACCTCTTGAGCTTCAAGTGATGGTGTACAGCTTTGTTCTTGCTAGTTTCATCCCTGCCAGAAAATCCAGTGAAGGAGCCTTGTCAATCTGAAGCCTCCACACCCACCCCCACCCCACACCCACCCCTGTTTCCTCTTTAATCACCACAAAAACATTGACGTTTAATATCAAAATGCAAATATTCAAACTAGTCCAAACGACCAACTATATGACTATACAGAAATGATCATGAAGCTCATTATTATGAAATCCACTGTAGAAAGAACTTCTAGTATTATATATGGAAAACAAAGGGCACAATCTTTAGTATGTTAAAAGTTTGTGAGGAACATATGAATTAAAAGAGAAAGCTGATAGGTTAAAACATTGCATTTTAATGTATTCTAGAAATTTAAGAATGATTATGCCAAAAAATACGGCTTGAACTTGTAAAGGGGAAGGAAGAAAATGAGAAGGAAAAGGAAACATTTACCTACACTATCCAATAAAAGCCCAGACAATGCTCAAGCTGAGAACAATCATGATTTTGCTCTACAGAAAATTAAAGGAAATAAGCCAGAGAGCATGCTATGACTTTTACCAACCATAATACTAAGGAAATGTTTTTAAATTGGAACTATAATCAGAGGCAGAAATCAAAACACAACTATCGTATCTGCATGTGAAGAAGGCACAAGGGAAAATGTGTTTTAATCTCCTATGATTAAGGTACTTAAGAGACTGATTTTCAGAATTAACAGGATATCTAAGTTGGAAAAACAAAAGGCTTCATTAAAAGAGCAACAATTTCTGTGAATACTAGATAACCCTCATTTTCAAATGAATGCAGACAAAATCCTGGGTTCATTTACTACATGGGATATTTTTCTTTCCAACCATATACAAAGAAGTCTCTGCTTAACAATATACAATGATGAAGATACAAAGTTAGAGAATTAATTGCATATGTATCTGCCAAAATGTAAAAAGAAAGAAAAGAAGAAAAATCTACCAAAATGGTGAAGGATTGTACCACTGCTTTGAGCTATGATGTATCACCACCTAGTGCCAAGCACTACGACCAAATTTTGGAATAAGGGGATACTTGAAATAAATAGTGAAATCATGACCTGATATATATTATTAATTAATGCTACTGTCTTATGGCCACAAGTGAAGGTCTCATAAGGCATCTGGCTGCCAGGCAAGCTCAGATCTATTGAATTGTCTCTTCCAACTAGATAGGAACTGCTGAGAGCCACGGAACCTGTCCCAAAAGAAATAAATTCAACAAATCACTTTGGATTCCTGACCAAAATCTCTACCTAGGCAGTCTGACCATTTCTGGAACTCAACCTGCATTAGATCAAAACCTCAAAGAAGGCTCACAGGGTATCTCAAACCTAACAATGCTACTACTTCTGCTTTTCCAAATCTTGGGGAAATCCATCATCATCCAACCACTCACTCAAACCCAAAAGTTGGGAGGCATCATAAATCCCTACCTTTCCCTCATGCTCATCCAACTCACCATGGGATCCTGCTGATCCTCCCAACCCAGCATGTCTGTATCCACCATCCATCTACACAGCAACCACCTTGGTTCAGACTTGCCAAGACACTCAACTTACACTTCTCCTATAGCCGTTATGATGGTCCAGACTAGCCTTCCAAAAGCACTCATCTGCTTTTGTTATTTCCCTCCTCCAAACCCTCCACCAGGTCTCACTCAATTGAGTAAAGCCCAAGCTCTTTGGCAAGCTGCAAAAGGCTCTGCACACCAGGTCCTATCTACCTACTGAGTTTCATGGGTTTTGCTACATGCCCCTCCCCAAAGCCCATCTTCAAATTTGCCATTTCATGCCTCAGTGCCTTAATACAAATGTTCTGCTTTGCAATCAACCCATCACTTATTTCCCACCATTTATCCATATATTGATCATATACACTGTTGCAGTTTCACTCTCCATGGAGCCTATCTTGATTAACTCAGGTCCTATGTACACAGTATTTGTTTAACAAATGAATAAAATCTTCTTATTCATAAGTACCACATTTTAGATATATAGATTAGCTAAAAATCTTACCAGAACATGGTAACTGTCGTCTGAACAATGGGCCAGCCTAGTAACTAGTGCTGATCCCCATCCTAGGTTACACAACAGAATTATCTGGAGATTTTTTTTAAACATCCAGGCCACATACCCAGAGATCTGATTCACTTGGTCTAGGGTGGAGTTTTCTTGGTTCCCTAAGTGATTATAATATATAATCATGGTTCAAAACTATGGGGATTAAAAAAAAAAAAGCCCTTCCTTGATTTTCCATTCCCGCCCTTGAGATGGAGACAAATCAGAGCATCTGAACTATGACTGCCAATTTTACTAAAGAGCTAAGGACTACCATAAAGAGTTCTTGTCTAAAGTACTTCAGACCCCATTCTTCCTGAAGCAGCTCCCAGAACTATCTTCTTACCACCCCCAGTTCTAGCTGCTCTTTATTAGAGGACCAAGAAGTTGAAATTGTAGTTATCTAGCCAATAGTTTCATTATATACTGTAGATATATATAAGCAATATAGAGGGAAGATACTGAGAAACAATCTCTTCTCACCCACAAGGTCTATAGATTCCATTGCTAACTTGGTGGCTCCGATCTACATATTGTGGGGTCGGGCTTCAAATTCCTTAATAGGACGCCCATAGCACAAGAGTTAATAACAAGAATCAACAAATGGGACTTACTTAAACTAAAAAGTTTTTTCTCAGCAAGAGAAACAATAAGAGAGGTAAATAGGGAGCCTACATACTGGGAACAAATTTTTACTCCTCACATTTCAGATAGAGCCCTAATATCCAGAGTATACAAAGAACTCAAAAAATTAAACAATAACAAAACAAATAACCCAATCAACAAATGGGCCAAGGACCTGAACAGACACTTCTCAGAGGAAGACATACAATCAATCAACAAGTACATGAAAAAATGCTCACCATCTCTAGCAGTCAGAGAAATACAAATCAAAACCACCCTAAGATACCATCTCACTCCAGTAAGATTGGCAGCCATTATGAAGTCAAACAACAACAAGTGCTGGTGAGGATGTGGGGGAAAAAGGTACACTTGTACATTGCTGGTGGGACTGCAAATTGGTGCGGCCAATTTGGAAAGCAGTATGGAGATTCCTTGGAAAGCTGGGAATGGAACCACCATTTGACCCAGCTATTCCCCTTCTTGGACTATTCCCTAAAGACCTTAAAAGAGTGTACTATAGGGATACTGCTACAACGATGTTCATAGCAGCACAGTTCACAATAGCTAGACTGTGGAACCAACCTAGATGCCCTTCAATAGATGAATGGATAAAAAAAAAATGTGGCATTTATACACAATGGAGTACTACTCTGCACTAAAAAATGACAAAATCATGGAATTTGCAGGGAAATGGATGGCACTAGAGCAGATTATGCTAAGTGAAGCTAGCCAATCCCTAAAAAACAAATGCCAAATGTCATCTTTGATATAAGGAGAGCAACTAAGAACAGAATAGGGAGGAAGAGCATGAGAAGAAGATCACCATTAAACAGAGACGAGAGGAGGGAGGGAAAGAGAGAGAGAAGGGAAATTGCATGGTAAAGGAAGGAGACCCTCATTATTATACAAAATTACATATAAGAGGAAGTGAGGGGAAAGGGGAAAAAAACGAGAGAGAGAAATGAATTACAGTAGATGGGGTAGAGAGAGAAGATGGGAGGGGAGGGGAGGGGAGGGGGGATAGTAGAGGATAGGAAAGGCAGCAGAATACAACATACACTAATATGGCAGTATGTAAAAAAGTGGATGTGTAACCTATGTGATTCTGCAATCTGTATACGGGGTAAAAATGGGAGTTCATAATCCCCTTAAATCAAATGTATGAAATATGATATGTCAAGAGCTTTGTAATGTTTTGAACAACTAATAATTAAAAAAAATTTAAAAAAAGAGAAAAGAGAAAAAATAAGGCTATGCAGAAAAACTTGCAATGATCATGGGATGTCTGCCTTACCCACAACAGCTCCTTCTGTGAATTTCTCTGTTCCATTTAAAGACAACCCCACTGGAGTATGCTACCCTGCTCCTACCTCTCAGCACACTTTACCTGAGCAAGGTCATTCAGAATGTCTTTCTCATAGGAACTGGGGATGACTGATTTTAGGCAGTCCATTGGTAGCTAAAGCAATAACATGCAACTCAATTCTTCATCATTTCTCTATCCCAGGGTCCCTAAATCTGAAAAAATGCACTAGACCAGTGCCATATAAAATGCCTTCGCAGTCACAGACAGGAAAATGGAAGTCTGGCCACCTTTGTTCCTAAGAATTTCCAGTTCCTGAGTCAAGTTCTCTCAAGACCAGGCTGCTTACCCTGCCCTTGACGACTGTGAGACACTTCAGTATAAGAAGTCCCTGATTGCTCTCTAGCTCCCTCAAGTAGGTTTTATTAAAAGAATCATGACTAGGACAAGCTTAGTCCAACTTTATCTGCTGAGTGCAGTTCTGAGCAAAATGAATGAGAGATTAAGAATGGTCACAGGCCAAGGTAGATAAGGGAGGACTCTAATCTAAAAACACAAATTACATCCATGAATCTCAGATTCAAAGTTAAAGAGAGACAAACACAAAATTCATGGGTTTTTAAATGCAGTAGCAGCACGTTACCAATAAATAAAGACAAAAACTGAAAGAGCAAATGAGTTCAAACATGAAGAGCTGAAGAAACATTTTGAAGAAGACCTTTCCCTAAGGTCTCACAGCTAATAATTAGCATAAACAGAATTTTTACTAATGTATTCTAGCTTCATATTTAATATTAACCCCACATGCTATGTCTGCCTCATAGTAAGAGCCCACTGTGAAGTTATGAGTGCAATTTCAGAGGTCACAGAACTAGCTGCAACAGTCTCTAGGGTACAGTTGTTATTATTATTTTTTTTTATTTAGGCCTACAAATGAATACTTCAAATTGAACACCATAATAATCACCTAGATTATACAGATTTTGATGCAAAGGTGAAAGGTGAAAGGTCAACTTTAAGTCTCTACAAGAAAACTATTTGAGAAAGAAACTGTACCATTTCAAAGAATACAATCTTATGTTACAAAAGAGGATGTGCACAAACGACAGACCTTTGGGTCATCTAGTTTCAGAGGTATTCTCATGGTGGGAATCATGACTATTAGCACCAAACAACCAAGACTTACCAGTAAGTGATGGTGGTGAAGGTGTGGTCCCTCTTTCCTGCCCCAGGATGGGTCAAACAGGTGAGCACCACCAGCCATGTGGCTAGAGCAGACCTTTCAGAGAAGAGCATTCTGCAGATCTGTGTAGTTTCTGATAGTCATCCCACTGATAGAGGGTATAGTCAGCATTAACTGAGCAAAAACTAATGATGCTAAATGAAGCTGAGGTTTTAAATGTCCTACAGGACATCCACACTAATGGAAAACCACTTCGGATTTTTTGAGTCTAATGCTAACTCCCGTTTACATAACTACAAGTATTTTTGCTTGGTTTTTACACGGTTTTTCAGAAATGTAATCACTGCATAGATCAAGGGAAGATTGTTTTACAAGGAAATTTACCAATGGCTATTTGCCAACTTAGAAAAGCATAGGGCCAGGCAAGGTATTCAAACAAGCATTAGAATACCCTTATATGACTCTGCATTAGTGACTAATATACTCTGATTTTATATAAATATGTACAAATGCTTCTTAAATTTTATCTTCTAAGGTGAATATAAGTACTTACTGATATACATGGCACTTTATTAAAGTCATTTTTACTTCCTAATAAGATAGGTCATTATATTGATTCATTTAAATTATAAATAGTTATATTATCAATGAGTTCTATTTTAGAAGAGAAAGGTGGTATTATAAATTATTTCTTATTTCAAATCAATCACTGGTCCCAATGAAATTGGGACTCTGATTTTAAATATGATATGTCTGAAAAATAGTGAAGTTTGCAAACTGGCTCTACAATGTTAAGTTTTGGGTTACTCTTCTAGGTGATGTAGGATGTAATCATTCATACAGTTGAAAGTTGTTTCCTTCTACTCTCATGGTACAACAAATTCCTCATCATTTCTTTATCCCAGGGTCCCTAAATCTGAAAAAACACACTAGACCAGTGCCATATAAAAATGCCTTCTCAGCCACAGAAAGGAGAAACCTAGATAATCAAGTCATAGCTTATGTAGTTCTAGTGGCAGCTTCCTAGAAGATAAAGAGGTAAGAAGACAAAGAATCGAGAGATCAGCTTAACCACTGCCCCATCCCCATTAATGCATGTGCTAGTCAACGTTTTGTCACTGTGACAAATACTTGAGTAAACCAGCTTAGAGAACAAGAGATTTAAGTCCAGGATCAGTTGGCTCCACCAAAGAAACATATTGGTGGAACAAAGCTGCTTACCTCATGGCAGCCAGGAAGCAGAGAGAGAAAGGGGAAGGAAGGGGCCAGGGACAAGATAAGTCCTTCTAGGGCAAGCTTCTAGGGACCTACTTTCTCCATAAGGCATGACTTTCTATGGTTTCTATTGCCCCCCAAATAATGCCATCAAATTGTTAATGCATTGATAGGTTATTCCACTGATGAGGTCAGAGACCTTATGATTCAATTACTTTTCAAGAGCCCCTCCTCTGAACACTGCTGCATTGGACACCAAGCCTGCAAGACATGAGACTTTGGATGATGTTCCATAACAATGCATTAGCATAAAATTACAAAAAAAAAAAACACAAAAAACTATTTCACCAAAAGTTTGGTTGCTTAAACATTCTTCCTAGAGAAGGCTCTATGAATCAAAAGATGACCAGAAGAGAAGACTTACAGGCTATTTCATCCCTGGATTTCGGACACATCCTTGAACTATAAAAACATATTAAGAGCTTTTAAATTCTTCAGTTGTAGATCTGCCATATGTAGACCTGAAATCACATCACAACTTCTATGAGGATAATAAAAATTTACACTCCCTAGAAAGGGAAACAAATAAGGACAGAATACTGGTACTTTAACAGACAGGATAATATTTTTAAATGTACAGCAAAAAAAAAAAAAATGCATGTGACTTCTCTACTGAGCAGTCTGGTCCCTTAGGAAGTTATGATGGCATCATGACAAATTAGAGCATTTGACAAAGAAAATTGAGCAGCTTGACAATACAGACTAGGGAAAGACTGACATGAAATTCCACACTGATCAGAACACAGGAGCATGAAAAAGAGAACATGAGTTAATGAAGAGGTGGTAAGGAGGCCATGCACCTAAGAGCAGATGTGAAGTGGCAGGTGAGTCTACAAGATGAAAACGCAGGAAGGGGGTCGTCAGGAGGCAAAAGTTCAAAGGGAAAACCATATCTAGGTGGAGGCCAGTAAGCCTGGAAGGCCTGACAAAAAGGGTACCAAAGAATTCAAGATGAGTACGCCGAGTCTGAAAGGAAAATGGGATATGCCCAGCAGAGAAGGGATCAGGGATGAGTAAGGCAGGAAACCAGTTTCCTGGCAACTAGGCACAAAGACAAACGCAGGCCCCATGATAACAAGCCCATCTCAAACCTGCCAGCTCCTTCTACAGCCCCACTGGGACAGCACTAGCCCTGCTTGGAGTTGAGGCTTGGGTCCAGGCTGGGGTTCAGTGTCACAAAGGCAAGAACAAGTGAACTAGCAGAGCAGGATCAAAACCCAGGTGCAGCTGGGCTATATTTCACATTCAAGTGAAAATTCATCTCTTAAAATTTGTGGTAAACATTTCCTTTCATAGCATTAAAATAAATACCCTGCATGCTATTTACTCCCAACAGGATACTCAATGATAACATGCTAAAAATCAGGATTCTTTATAACAAACTCCTTCTTTCCAATAGATGAATTATTGAAACAGCATCCAATTTCAATCACTTTATTTCTAAGAGTTTCTTTCTCAAACAACATCTACAATAATGCAGATATGGCCAAAGTCATGTTCAACATTGTAGGAGGGATTAAAAACAACACTGGATATTCTACATTATCACATTGATGCACTGGATATATTTTAGGAAAAGTGGAACTCAAATAGAGTGTAGAAAGTAAATATTAACAAGATACTACAGATATGAAAGAGATTTTTTTTTTCAATTTAAAATATCCTAAGTAAAACAGTTTGAGGTCAAGGATGCAAGTACCATGCATGCAATCAAGAGTTTAACTAAAGTCACATTAGCTAAAGGAACAGATATCCAGGAAGCCTGATGTGATTACAAAGGTCAGAAAGATATTTAAGTTTAAAAGACAAAATGAGGAGAGGGATTCACCTAGGGCTTAAGAGACTGAGCAAATCTCAGAGGTAAAGACAGATGTGAGGTAGAACGCAACAACATCAAAATGAAAATTGTTTAAAAACAATCATTTTATTCTAAGGCTTTTATGTTACATTTTTTTCTCTGGTTTTTCTTACCAGCCCATAACTCATGGTAGGGGCAAGATCAAAGTGCTTCTGAGAGTGTAAAAATGTCAAATGAGGCTTCCCAGTTACTGTTTTCCACTGATAAAATCTGAACTAGATAAATATCCTATATTCTCTACCACAAATCCCAGGAATGAAGAAGAGGGATTATCACTAGAGGTTAAAATCAGGATAACAACAACAACAAAAAAGGCTTGAAGTAATAAATATTTTTCTCACACGTCCTTGGATCAGTCCTTGCAACATCACAATGGACCCCATATCACCTTCAAAGACCAGTGCACTGGAGCTCAGCCCCCTAGATAGTGTGCTGCCCCAGGACTCAAGTGTTGCTTTCATAAAGGCCACACCACTTGGGGTCATTCACAATATGACCTTTCCAATTTCAATTTATACCCCCAACAATGCACATGTTACTTCAAATCTCACAAGATTACATAAAGCCCTCCCGACCTACCTACCACTCTCCTACACCCACGTCATGGCTCTTGATGTCATTTCACTTGTCTCCATTGAACCCAGCTCTTTTGATAATATCTTTCTTACTCAAGGTTGTGTTAAAATGCCACCATCTCCTTTGTGCCTGCCTTCTTTCTTTCTTTCTTTCTTTCTTTCTTTCTTTCTTTCTTTCTCTTTCTTTCTTCCTTTTTCTTTCTTTCATACTTTCTTTCTTAACAGTACTGGGGATTGAATCTAGGGTCTTGTGTATGGTAGGCAAGTACTCTTCCACTAAGCCATATACCCAACCCTGTTGATGCTTTTTATTAACCACCCCAATGAAAACCCTCTTGCAGAGATGTCACATCTTTCTCCTTCAATTTTTATACAATATTTGAATTATAAATTGTTTATAAATGACATAAATATATAGACTCCACCATGATATTATAAATTCAGCTAATTCAAATCAACCAAAGGTGGTTGCCTACCATGTCCTCAAGGTTCAGAAAATGCCAACCAAAGTCAGATTTACTGATAGCTATTACACAGTAGGTACTCACTTGCTTTTTGCAGTTTTAATTTTGCTAGTTTTAATACAATGTAACACAAGAGGACACAAAAACAGTGCTTTTATGATACTAACTTTAGTCAAGGCATTAAAAGACCAACAGCAAACAACCTAAGCCACCAAACAGTGCTACAAAGATTGTGTCTTGCACCCTGTATTCAAGAGAAGGAGCAGAAGCAGGTGAACTCTAGCACAGGTGTGGCTACCCAAGGGCATGGTCTATCTGGGGGTTCTGGCCCAGGAAAAAGGGAGCCAGGTCAAACCTCTGGTAGTTATTCTTTGATCCAGAATGGAGGGAAGAGAGGGACTGAAAACTACAGGTGAAGTACTTCAGGATTTAAAGGAAGTTACAAGCATTTTTGTAAAAAAAAAAAAAAAAAAAAAAAAACCAAAAAACAAAACAAAAAAAATTTGAGGGCCTTAGTCAAATCCCCAGCTTGAAGGTATAAAATGGGCTGAGCTGAAGAAGCCAAGAAATCCTCTGAGAATTCCATCTGAGAGAGTTGAAATGCAATGGCTGTTCCCCCTCTTCCCACCCTCAATTCTCCAGGAAAGTTAGGAGAGACTTAAGAGGAAAGTCTTTAAAGGAAAGCCTGACAGTTCCCCCTGGGTCACAGGGAACATCATCAAGCACAGCAGTTAGGTCCACTCTAAGAAACTGCAAGGTGAAGAAGTGACTCAGTAGGTACCTGCCTTGTGGTGCAGCACAGAGACATGCAGATTGCTTCCCCAGGCCACTGCTGGGCCAAAGTGCACCTGTGCTAAGTACAGCTATGGCCCCTGAAGTGGAGAATGGTCCTGGGACCCATTTTGTCTTGTGTGACTTCACGCAAGGCATCCTCATGTCTGGGACAAGATGATTTCAAAAATAAAATATATGATGTCATACACCCAAGAGGAAATCTTCAAAAAACAATGGTAATGAAAATCGGGAGCACGTCCACTAGGAAGTTAACTGTAAACTCTTGCAGAGTATGCCAATGCCACACAGTAGCAGTCTTTCCTATCACTGTACCTCCCCACTCTTGCCACATCCCCCACTGGGAGGGACACCATGCCAACAAGCTGGACCAAACAGCAAACCTCTGCACCAGCTCTCCCACCACCGGCTTCAGCCTAGAGCAGGCTCACCTGGGGAGCGAGAATCCTCAACCTTAAACGCAATTTGAGGTTCTGAGTATGATACAGGACTGCAATTAATTACTGAGTGAAGGCTTTACAGAATTATAGCAACAGGAGAACTTGATATATTATCCATGTTATCATCCAGGAAAGTTATGATACCTACCTGTATTGCATCCAAGAACAAAGGCTGAAATACTATTAAAAAGTATTTAAAAGGTAAAGAACAACACACAAAATTACATTATTATTGCATCAAGATTATACATTCCCTCCTTCAATGCAGTGGCTACACAGCATCCAAGTAAAAAACTGGAATAATTCCAAAAGTTCAGGAGTAAGGAAATAAGATGGGTTCCAGCTGTTTATAAATTTCAGTTAAATTTTTCACAGTTAAATTTTTGAAACATTTATTGTAATGCAAGGTGCTAAACAGAAAGTGTTGCATCTTGCAAATTCCATTTAGCCATATTAAAATTAAAGTAGTACTGAGGCTGTTCAAATATTAAGTGATAAAGGTACTATCAAATCTAGCAAGCAAAGTTATTCATCTTTACTCCAAGGAATAGAAAGACATAAAACTGATTTAACAACCCTGTGCTAGAAAAATTGCTTCATATGCTGGAAAGATTGTATACTAAATTGTAGCCTAAAGCAAAAGGTATAAATCTCTAAAATACCAAGAAACTGTAACTGTTTTACAAATGTTGAGAATCTCAATGGGTGTGCTTTGTAAACCTCAAAAGTAAACTTTAGGTTGAGTTTGATTAGATGCAAGAGTGGTCAAAGGCCAGAAATCTGAAACCAAGAATGACGTGTTTAAAATGCCACCTTGGAATATATAAATGAACAATATATATCCACACTCAGCATAAAAACATAAAAATAAAGGAATTGTGATATAAGCTATGAAATTGAAGACTACATTGGCACCTCTCCAAATATAGGGGCCAATTATTTTAAGAAAGAGGTAGACCAGTTATTAACATCTTGATAAGAACAAGTCAGAGGGAACAGGCTTGTGCACCATCAAAGATGCAGTGCTAATAAAATGCAGATGCTCATGTGACCTCTGCTGACCCAGTCTGCCTGGTAGCTGGCGAAGCAGTGTGTACTATAAAGGACTCCTCAGGTGACTGTAACACATGCTAGAGTTGGATGGCCACTTCTCTTATAACCTCAATGAAGTCGCTCTTCTCAACACTCCTAGTTCCATCCTCAAATCCTATCAGAAGACTTGTAAGATAAACTCCTCTCAACTTCAGTGGAGCTTTTACATTCTTCAATAATTATGTGTCTAGTTCTGCATGCTTTCCATTTCATTAGCATTATTGTTCTTCTATCACTCATTGTTGAATTAAAATGGCCAAAATAAACTAAGCCTCTATTATACCTACTTCCAATAATTTTTTTTCATTTGATCATAAGCAACAACCCTATGGAAAAGATATGATTTTTATACACACTTAACATGTGGGAAAACCCAGTTTTCAAAAGGAAGTTTGCTTTAGCTCACACTACTAGAAAAAGATAAAGTTACAATGCAAATCCAGATACCTTCATTACTTTTACTTATTTAAACTTTGATCTCTCTGAAGCAAATTTTATTTTGCAATATGGAAAGAAAAAAAATGTGCTTGGCACCAAACAGGTGTAGGGTTAGAGCAGAGAAAGGTAGTAAAGGTCTCAGTAATGACTTAAGGCACTTGAGCAAAGCCGATAAAGAAAACATCATGGCCAGGTGCAGGCAGCTGCAGTGGGTGACACAGAAGTAAACTGTTATTCTGGAGCAACTACAGGGTCATTTTTCTGAACAGAAGCTTCCATGCAATCTCATTAGAATACTTTGCCTATAGCTAAGTTGCATTAGAATACTTCACACTTTGTTCATAGCCAACGTCTTGTAGTTTATAAATGTCCCAGACAGTAGCACTGCCCTTCCTCAAGTCCAGTAACCATTGTGATCAAGAGAAAAGGACCCATGAGGCAGTATTCTGGGAAGACCAGCCTTTCCTCAGAGACACAGAGAGCCCCTGAAGGCCACTGCCCAGAGCCACAGCCTGAGACACCCACACTTTGCTCCCCACTACGCTACTTCATTTTCTTATTTAGAGGCCACCAGAGGTTAAAATAAATACTTCCAAGTTCGTAGACTATATTAATATTTTACAGCTGTATGTAAAATGCAATGCTCTGACTTTTCCCTCCCAGAGTTTCACACACCAAAGCAGCTAGGAGCTTCAAGCAACTTCCAGGAGATAACCTTAGTAAAAAAAGGAAACCTGGAGATTTACACACAAAAGTTATCTTTTTGAAGACTTCACAAAGGGAGAAAAATGCTTCTGAAATGTCTTGCAACAGCTTTTCATGTTGTACTAAGAATTTTGATGTGTGAGCATGGAACATATTTTCTAAAGTCCCAGGCAGGTTAACAAATAATTATTAAATATTTTAATCTTCTGCATCAACAGTTTTCATTTGAAGGCTAAGACAGACATTCAGGCTAAACTTAGTCTCCTGACTAAGCTATCTAGAGATGATTCAAAATTTGCATTTCTATCAGTGATTAACTTAATAAGCATGATAGTCACCCACTATTTTTCATAAGCACAAATCTAATTGATTCATGTTTATCAAATTTTTAAAGCTTTCTTTACAAATAGTATTAGAGTATTCTATAAAATATCTGAGGAAACACATTTTTTTCACTATATTTAATCTACTTCATCAAAAATTATCAATAAGATATTTTTGCTTACATTGTACCAAGGCTTGTAAAATATACTCATATCATACAAGAATTCTGAAGGCTTAAACTCAGGACATCAGAAATACCATTGCAATAGATTTCTGGGGATGCTTCCCTAACAAAGTTGCAAAGTGCATGAATTCTGACTTTGTCGGTCCTTGCCCTTCCCAGTGGCCAGCAATGTCTTTATTATTCATTTGCACTTCCCAAGTGAAGTGAAAATACAGTCCATCATTTAGAAAATTTTAATTTCACAGATTTTTAAGTTTTATAAACCATAGTAGGTTGTCTGTGGATAACAGAGAAACAACACTTGATCGAGTCTGCCTTCCATTTCATAAAGCCAACAATCTCTCTCAGGAGATATGGAGCCAACAATGGCCAGTGAAGATACTCACAATCTTAATAAATGTTCTCTATGAGCTCTTCATGGGCCAGCCAAACACTTGTGCTCTCACCTGGACCAGTTAAATTATACACGTACGCTGAGACAGTTGTCTCTTTCTCAACTCATTCATGCCCATTTCACCCACAATTGATGATAATTGCAATCATTCATTGCAATTATCTCACATTCTATGCATTAGATTGGATCACCAGGAAGCAAAACTAAGATCAGACTGCAAAAAACATACTGGAGTAGGAAGCAGGAGAAAGAGGGATAGCTCCCTCAGAATCATATGAAGGTATGATGCCTCTGAAAGGAAAGAGGGAAGGAGGGGGAACTGGACAACAGCACAGTCCCAAGAGAGGTACAGACAGGCCAACAGGGAGTCTAGGAGCTAAAGCCGCCCAACAGAAGAGTGCCATATCACATAGAGATGGGCCTGCCTTAGTGTCCCTTCTGTGCCCACTCATCAGCTATGAGGTCCCCACAGACAGCATCACCCCACAGGCATCACCTCAGAATGAAGGTGGACAGAGGAATAGAAGCTGAACTATCAGCAAATGATGCTTATGACAGTAAGAGACCCAAGGGTGCATTACACTGGTTGTTGTAGCATAAACCAACACTAATCATAGCCAAGACACAGTAAACACTATCTGTTCAGACTATTCAAGGTATTAAGGTGTCAAAATGAAAACACCATCCATGCTTTGTGCTTTCCATAGAACACCACCTATTGGCACAGCAAGCAGCGCAAACCCAGCTATGCTAGAACAGTGTGCCATGCACATGCAAGGACAAGAGAGACAACCATGAGCATCCTCAAGGCTAATGCTTATTACTGCTGCAGATAAATAGTGTGCATAAACAGTGACAGATGTCCAGCCTCAAGTATGTGCACAGAGCAAAAGGTTCTATAGAAAAACACTTAAGGTTATATTGTGCTGCCTAAGTGTTTGGTGCACACGAACGGTGAAGTGACCCTGGGGAACATGGATACTCTCTTGCTCTCCGACAGGAAAATACTGCTTCAACACTGCAGCTGTCAGACACCACTTAGTCTAATTCAAAAAGGACTCATGTCCTTGAAACTCCCAGAACAAAGGGACACCATTATATCTGTGTAGGGCTCAAAAGAATTAGATAATATTTACTGACTTGATATATATGAAAATATAACCCATACAAATATAACCTATAAAAGGCTTCAAATTACTTAAAAGCCTTTCTGCTTGGGGAGGAAGCAGTTTGTAGTAAAGTTTGAAAGCTTTTTAGGTGTGACTTTGATCCCCATCTGCTGTGGGCAGGGCAGGAGGGGGACACTGATGGAAAAGAAAGCAAGACCCTAGAGAAAGAGGCTGCCAATTTCCAGGAGGGATCATTTCCTCAGTGGTGGTGGTAGTACTCCTTGGCAATAATTTGCCTGAAAGTCAGTGCTTTCCTATGTCAATATCATGAAGAAGAAGGGAGGGGAGCAGCCATTGAAAGTGAGAGATAATAACCACACATTAATTTATTCAGTCCTGGCCAATCCATTCCTTCATAGGTAAAAATATATGTTAGAGAAAAGGATTGAAAATTTGGGCTATTTACCTCCAATGAATGGCAGATTGGAATCCAATTTCAAAACGCAGATCAAGGACCCTCCCTTCATACTGTAATCACATACAAAAGAATGCATCCAAGAATTTATTTTTTTTTAAAGTGCCAAATTGGACCTGAATGATGGCATGCCATGGGAAGTCTGCCCTTGTGGCCGGAGGTGGAGGCTGTGGTCCTGATACAAGAAAGTGGCATGAGAGCCAATGAGTGAAATTTAGAGAACAAGAGAAATCATGGAAATAAGAGGAAAACCCTACGATCTTGAAATTCTTTAAATATAAGACTGAATATGAAGTAAATCTGGACTTCCTCCCTCCCTCCCTCCCTCCCTCTCTCTCTCTCTCTCTCTCTCTCTCTCAAGCCCTGACAACTTCTGAATTGAAGGCATGATTTTTCATTGCATAACAGTCTCCTTCACAAACATGGCCAAAATTAAATTATCTTTGTCCTTGTGGGCACACTTGGTGGCTTAACTGCCATTTCAAAGCCTTTCTCTCTTTCCCTCCAGGACAGAGCCAGGTAGGAAAAATACTAACAGCCCAACCTTCCCTAATAGCTGTGGTTCAACTGTAAGATACAGACACAACTGGATGTGGAGAGGTGCTCCTTTCCAGAATAAAGCATCCCCAGGACAGTCCTTGGCCTCTTCCCCTGTCCTTCAGCCTGGTACAGACACCTCACCTGCAGGGAGTTGCAACCAGGAAGGTGAACACCTCCTGCCAGGGATGAAGACCAGGAAAACACAGGGGCTGCTGCATGATGGTACAATGGGCCACCAACCCAGTCTTGGAAACAAAGTCCAGAGGCTTAAACTACTACCAACCCTGCTTTTGTTCAGAGCCCACATAACCCTCGCTGGGATATCCACCCCCAACCTTTTCTTCCCCTCTATTTACCATCTTGGCGATGGTCTCCCCTTCCTATGGTGGCACTAGCAAGATCCTAAGAATAATCTCTACATTCTCCTTATTCCGTCCCTATGCATTTGCTTCTCCATCTGTTTCTTAAACCTCCTTAATGGGCCTTCTTTCTTCTCTCTCTTAGCCCCTTTATTCTCTCATTCCCTTCACTACTGAATTATCACCGAACTCAGCCAGCCATCTGCCAGTCTTCCTGGACCCACTAATCTCTACTTCCAGGCTTCTCACACACCCCAACCATGAAATCTAGACTCCCACAGGCCACATAAGAGCCCTCACGATAATGGGTCTCACTTATAAGCTTAAAAATGTGAAAAGCAGGCATTTGTCCTGCATTTTAACATAAAAAAGTAAAAGTAAAGTAAAATAAGATATCACTTGTGTTAGTCAAATATAGAAAGATGTCAAACAATTTCTTTATAGGGCACAGGAGGCACTACATAAGATTTGTTAAAATAAATAAATGAAACTGACTTTATAAAAGAAATATTTTTAAGACTACCAAAGATTTACAAGGCTACAGTGAGATGAGTATTCTTACAACTATTTACAGGATATATATATATATATATATATATATATGTGTGTGTGTGTGTGTGTGTGTGTGTGTGTGTGTGTGTTATTGTTCATCTAATGATGATTCAATATGTGCTAGAACTCTCAGAGTGTGTGCACTCTTTAACTGGCTAATACCAATCTAAAAATGTGAAATCTGACCCTCATCTCCCCATAAGACACATGAAGATGGTCATCACAGTACAAATGTTAAGTACATTATGATTGATTGATATAGAAGAATATAGAACCATTTAAAAAAGAAAGCATTGCAAGAGTTTTCTGAGTGGTAAAATATTTGGTGTATTACACTAAATGGTAGAAAAGAAAGCAAGGCAGGAAACTGTGTTCATGGCATGATCAATGAAGAAAAACCTTGGAAACAACAGTGATAAAGACCCGACTGCTTGGCACTCACCGTTACCACTGGTCAGATTACAACTGTCTCCCCCTCTATCTTTCTCTGTTTCTGAGCTTTCCTAGTACTTTACTGCAGGCATATGTTATTTCTTTGTTCACAAACATAAAAGACACCTCTGGAGATATACAATGAATAAAGAAACAAAAGAGAGTAAAAACTGAAAAAGTAAAATACTTTCAGGCTGAGTTATTTGTTAAATAGAGATAACTCTCCCAAAACAGAGTCCAGGACAGGAGCTTACAACAAGATCAATAATCTCCTTAGCTTTGAGACCGGCTGTAGTATAGTTTATGAGAATTCATAAGTCCAATCACATTTTAAGATTTCCTATTCAAACAGCTTTTCAAACAATCGTAAATAGCCCCCTTCATAAAACCATTGTTGAAGATGACACTCAAGATAGAAAATATCCAAGTCGCCTACATCAGATTTAGACTGTAAGCAGTACTGCTGTGGGGGTTACAAGATTTGTCCCATGATATGCCCACACACTACCAAATTAGTGTACTCTAATAAAAAAATTTAAGCAAGAGCTCTTTCCCCCCAAGACAAACTAGTTCTTAATTAGCAAAAAAGAAAACCCTTGAGGCAAAGACCATGGTGACAGGAGCCAGAGTTCAAATTCAGACACCATCATGAGCAAACTGTTTGACCTTGTTCAGGCTGTGAAGAGTCTCTGAGAAAATGCAGAAATGGAAATAAGATGGGACTGAACTCCTACAACCTAAAAGCGCCACTGTATCCTACTCATTTCTTTCAAAAGCCACATGTGCTTTATCACTTACTTTTCAACCTTCCTTCTCTGAAGAACGACATCTTAGAAACTGATAAGCATTAATATTTCAGGCACATTATGTATGCTTGACATTTTCAACTATATATTTTCCTGATGATACTGAGACTATTCCTCTATGAAATCTCTGGATAGCAATATGTAATTCTGAAATGAACGAAAATAGTCAGGGCCCAGTAAGGTCCCTGGTAAGGAAAAAAAAAAAGTAAAAAGCATAGTATTTTTTAAAAAATATGCTAAAGAGAACTGTTTTAATGAGAATAAAAGAAGCCGCTTCATAAAAAGTTAAAATGTTCTCATTGTCATGCATTTGGCTCTTGTGGGAAAAAACACAGATGGTACTACCTACTAAGGCCATTACAAATTGATATGGTCAGGGAGCAGGGCCTGAGGGCCTTGCACATAAAAAGAACTGGGCAACTTCTGCCCACAAGTTTCTCATGGAATTCAGGCTTCTCTCTGACCTTAGCACACACCTCAAAAGTTGTTTTTCACAATATACTCCCAATTCCCTTACTCCTCCATTATTGTTTTGTTCTTAAAACTGCTTAAGATTTTCAGTTTGACTGGGCTTAACTAAATGTTTTACTACTTTAAAGAATAATACACCAAAGAATTCTTACAAAGATTTTTAAATGATTGATTAAACATGGGATTCATATATTTATAAAAAAAAAACTGGATAATTATACAAAAATCTTTTCACTTTTCTTCTTATCCTAATGTATGCAATATCTGATTAATGCCTCTAGACAAAAGCATATTGCTAGAATGAGCAACAAGTTTTGTTTTGTTGTTGTTGTTTTTTTTTGTTTGTTTTAATTCCTTTCTCCAGCCAGCTGTTTACATTCTGATCACATCAAGGTCATTTTAGAATCTATGGGTCTTATTCCAGTCAATGGTTTCATTATTACACAGGGGAATAAAAAATAAAACTACTAAGTCAAAAAGAAAGCCAAAACATTAAATAAAGAATATTTTAATTACCTAGATAATATGAATATACTGTTGCAATGATCGTTGATTCTCCAATGCCAACTATATTAGTCCACGTGCCTAAAGTCAAATCAAGAAAAAGTGAAAATACTTGTTTGTTAACAACAATCTTAACAGTGTTATTGAAAAATTCATCCAAGCAGATCACTGCAGGATTTATAATGTGTTCCAATAAAAATAGTATGATGATTTCAAGGAGGTTTCTCACCCTAAAGAACAATAAAGAAATCCTTTCCCTTCAAACTGCCCCTCATCCCAAGCTCCCAAAGAATAAAAGGACATCCCAGAGTTGAAGGACATGGTCCCATCTTCAGATATAACCAACAAAACCTTCTACATATTAAAAAAAAAAAGCTAAATAATTATTTTACATTTTAGAATACCCAAGGAGAAAGACAAAAATATTAAAAGTGCTTGAGAAAAGAAGAAATGGGTCATTTAAAAATGAATGAACCCAGACTTCAAACTTTTCATCAGCAACACTGGATGCTGGAAGACGGGGCTGTACCATGCCTTCAAGCTTCAGAGGAGGATAAGTCCAACTCAGAATTCTATGCCTTGCCAATTTCCCTAGCAAGACAAAGAAAAGTTCAGACCTGCATGGAATCAGAAAATTTATCACATACTCTTTCTTACAAAGGTACATGGGAAAAGGTTCAAACAGAATGAGAGAATCAGAAAGCAGTGACTCCAATTCAAAAGAATTGTGGAGAGAGAATGATGACTCTTAGCATCTGTCCAAACACGGGTTCAGATTAGAGCAAGACAAAAGGCAGCCACAGGAAGGTCATATCTGGGGAAAAAAGACAAAAGCAGAGAGATTAATGCTGTCCTCTGGAACAGTGATCCTCAAACCCACTAAAACATGACATCCCATGTCCTGAGGATTCTCTCTGCCCTTCAGATCCCCTCTGCCCTGCTCTGTGGCTTGGGAGACCAGTGAATAACAGTCTTTGCTTGTCAGGTTCTTTTTGACTTTCCCTTTTGGTGAGGTACCAGCACAAAATCAGAGGCAGAGAAAAGAAAGATGGAAGATCTATTCCTTTGGCTCCTTCCCTGACACACAGGGTTTGACAATAACTAGATTCCTCATGTACCAGAGCTCTGTCACTCAGCGGCTTCCACAGTGGAAACTCCCACCCAGTTCTGGCTGCAGGTCCTTCCTTGTTCCCATTTAGGCTGCAGGTAAGGGTTTACCTCCATGTTTAATCTCTGTCTGCTTCCCCATCCTTCACAGGTTCCCCAAGTCCTGTCCAATTCTGTAATGTATTGTCACTTGGAATGGGACAGTTATTTCCTGCTGAATTCTAACAGTTAACTACCCCTTTAAAAATAGATAAATAATAACCCTTTTAGCCAACCAGAAATGAACTGTATAGCAAGGCTTTATTATCTGCACAGATATTCTCAAGAACAAAAGAAATATTCATAACTGGAATAGAAAGCAATAAAATGAAATAATTGAAAAAGCATGTTGCAGTATGTAAATGCTTAGACATAACCAGTCTAGAAGACAAACTAGGTGTGCATACCCACAATATAATGAATACATCTGAGTTTAGGGAAGTCAGGCAATATTTTACTGAATACTGTCAACACCATTCTTTATTTCTGACATTTTGAAACAAGGGCTAAATAGTTTTTGTATATATCCATAAAATCAAGGAGTATGTGACAACTGAAAATGAAGTCTTGACACAGCATCCTGTACTGGGAAAACAAATATCACAAGCATTCTTGCTGTTGGTGACATTATTTTCCAAAATGGTGAGCAATTCAAGAGAGTTCCTAACAAAATAAAGTTGAGTATTCCCTCAATTTGCCCAGTTGTCAAAAAAAAATCTGTTTATTAAACAACACAAAAGATGCTCTGTATTTCAGAAAGCATTATACATTAGGCTCAAATAATCATAAGGTATTTATCTATATAAAAGATTAGCAGGATATTGAGTATCATATAGGATGAAACACCATTCTTCTTTGAGTATCATATAGGATGAAGCACCATTCTTCTAGAAATCTCCTCTAGAATCCTGACTCTACCCACTAAATACCAATAGCAAGCTCCAATCACTGGGAAAGACCAAAAACACCCTCAAAATTTTTTCTTCAATGTCTACAAGGGAGTATTACCATCCCCACTGAGAACTGCTGATTTATAATCTGGCAATGAAGGAACATAGGTAGGTAAGGGGGAAAAAAGAATACATGAAAAGAAACTCAATCAAAGCATGCCATGTGATTGTGCAGAGAAAAGTGGTCAGTCTGGATCATGGAAACTCCATTAAGTAGTTTTCAATTTGTAGAATCAACTGCTTAAAGTGAAGACATCATAATAATGGTTACAGACAATGAATCATCAACCTTGGAAGATTATTTTCCTCCCAGAAAAAATGTCTGCATGCAGGTTCTGTTGGCAATAGTTTGACTCGTGTGTCTGAGCTATTGTCTCAGAAATTCCCTGAGTATTTTCCTCATAGTCACAAGATGGTTGCTTCAGCTCCAACAAGACTGTGCTGGCTCTGAACATCAAAGGATGATGGAAAAAGCAAAGCTAACAATGTCTGTCTCCTGTCCGTACACCAAACGTATACCACAAGGTCACCAGCAGCTGCAAGGGAAGCTAGGAACATCAAGTACCTTACCTAGGACTGGAAATGGAGCAAGAAGAAAGGAGGGGAAAAGACAACAGGCAATAACACTCCGGCAATTATCACTCAGCAGAAAAAGTATGGACCCCATGTCTACAGAGGGAGGAAAACTAACTTAAATAAATTAGCTTAAACATGATATATATGATAGACATGAAAAACATGATAGACATTCACTTTCTCTCACACAGAAGTCTGAAATGGGTGGCAGTACTCCTCTGCAAAGCTGTCAGGATCCCAGGCTCCTTCCAACTTGTTGCTCTGCCATCCTCAACAAATAGCAACACTTGCCCTATCTAAATGGCTATTCTAACTCCTGCCACACTGATACTCCAGCCAGTGGAAAGAGAAAAAGAGAGCAGGGAGGATATGTTCCCTCACCTCCTTCAGGGATGGCTCGTAGGTTTGCACACATCACTTTCATTCATACCCACTGGGCTGAATTTAGTCTCCTGGATATATCTAGCTGCAAGAAAAGCTGGGACAAATCAGGATCCTTCTGACCTCAAGTCAGCTACTGACGAGTCTTTGGGACAATCATGTAAGCCACATACTTGATTCTATTCTGGAAAGACTCACTTTCACTCTAAGACACATCTCAGCAGTCTCTGGCCCATCTTCTGAATTCTGTAAGAACAAAGACAATGCCTCTACAAATTTCTTAAGACTGATGATCTCAAGGGACCTGGTATGGAGAAATAACAAAGCTGGACTGAACCACATTACTCCATGGACAATTATGTTGGTGAAGAGGAGAGACGGGGAAGGTGAGAAATGTCAATTATCATGTACCAACTGAAAATTCTGCTGCTTGTAAAAAGGGGAAAGCGAAAATAACCATACTCCAAGTAGAAGAAAGGAGATCCAGATACTTGTGGGAGTGAGCCAACCTCCTCCTTCAGACACACCTTGTAGGAATGATGGTTAAAATCTAAAAAATGAAGAAAGGTAGCATAGGCCTCTTATTTCAATTTCTGAGTTATTAGCTAGAACAATGAAAAACAATAATATTTAAAATGGAGTGAAACTAACAGTTAAGAGTTTAAATGGGTAGGAATGGGGCTGGGAACTGTTGCTTTTTGATGTAAATTCTATATGGCCCAGACTTTTCACCACACAGATACATTTATTATTTTTTAAAAAAACACTTAAATATATGCAGCTATTCTATCATCTCAAAATAGCACATTTTTTTGTCCTAAGGTTCACTACAAGGTACTTATGAACTTACTAAATAATACTGAGTGAATACTCTGCCTATATTCTATACCCCCTGCAGCTATCACCCTATTCAAACCTGTACTAGTGAAGCCCAACAGGTCCTCCTGCTTCCACTCTTGTCCACTAGAGGGGGTGACTTAAATTCCAAGTAAACAGCATCCCCCAAAGTAACTCTACGTAGTGGCACTATATACTCTCAGATCAGACTTAAAAGGTCTTTTAAAATCTTAATCAGATCATTTCCCTCACCTGTTCAAAATTTCCAACAGCTTATCACCACACTTAAATTCTGAGCATTTTACTGTACCCTGAAGAACTTCCATAAGCTAGCCATTGTCATCCTGCCAGACATTTTTGTCCACCTCCCCCTGTGCACTCTATTCTAGTCATCCTGGACCTCTTTGCTATTCTTTATAAGAAAACCATATTTATTCCACCTCAAAGCATTTTATACCTTCTGTTAAAGTCAGCTTGAATACTTTCCTCACCCACTCCCATCTCTAAGTAGCTCAACCCTTCTCTTAAGCCCTGCTCAACAGCTATTTGCTCCTCTGTGTACCCAGGCACCCTATCTGAAATAGCTACTGATAGCAGGTCCTCCCTCCATCTTCCTTAATAAGAATGTATACACATGTATCTGTTGATCACTCATCTCCTCTATTGGAGGATCAGCTTCAAAGGGGCTTCCAGTCCACACCTATACTTCAATATCTAAAATAATGCTGTTCAAACAGCTGTTCAAATGTTGCTCAGTATTTGTTGACTAAATCAAAAATGCTTTATAGAGTGATTTTTTTTTCCTGTGAATTATTAGAAGATTTAAACAGGAAATTCTGTGAGCTTCTATATCATCCAGGCACTGTACCAGGTGCTTTTCAGGAATTTGTTACATAATAGATTATGTAAAAATGTACAGCATTTGCTAAAGAAAGTACTGCTTTCACAAGTATTGCATTCCATAGATGAGGAGCAGCAATTCAGAAAGGACAAGAAATGGCACAGCCCTACTGTCTAATAGATAGGGTTCCCGCAACAACATACAAGATTGAAAATGGGAAAGTCAGAAAGGAAACGATGCAGGAGGGGAGAGATACATAACTACTGAGCTAAAATATATATTACAACCTGGTTTCATTTCTCTTTTAAGTTGTGTATGCCATCATTTGCATAAGTACTTTAAGTTTGCTTTTTTTTCCATTCGCAATTAAAATGAAAATAACCAAACTTAGTAAGTACCCCATTGATGTTGAAGACTCACTGTGGGCAGCATACTTCATGGTCTTTGTCTCTACACCACATTTGAAAGGTATGCTTATCATTTTCAATTCACTTTTATAAAAAACAAAAGCATAACAAATACACATGGAGGTTTTATATATACACACACACATACGTGTATATGTGTGTGTGTATGTATGTATATATAACATAGTTATGTGAATACATATAGTCCCCCCCCCCAAAAAAAAAAAGTCTATACAAAGAGCAACACTGCTGAAGCTTAATTGCTGGGTGGGAAAGCTATGAAGTAAAAACTCAAGCTGTTCACCAGCTAAACTAAGAAAGGCTGAATTCAGCACACAAAATACATAGTTTAAGAATGTCAATATGTGGAAAAGTGGGTTGTGTGAAATCAAACCTAAAATGGGTTCCTAGCGTCTCTACGTTGGGGTCAACTCCATCCTGTTAAATCCACCTTAGCTAGCCTCTCTGGGGCACCTGGCATCATTTCCTACTCCCTCTGCTAAGAGGCTCTTTCCACAGTTTCTGTGACCCAGACCATCCCAGTTCTCTTATGTCTGTCTAGTTGTTCCTTCTCCATTCCTTTGTCATTTCAACCTTCTCCCCTGTCTTACATCCTGAAGTTCTTCATGGGCAGTTGTTCAAATCTTCTTGGGACATTTCTCTTCTCTTAGGTCACCTCATCCAAGGTCATGGCTGATAATTACTATCCATAACATAAGACAATCCTCAATTTTAATTCTGGTGCCCATTCATCCCCTCAGCACCAAACAATTGGCTTTTTCACCTCTACTTATTTGAAGGATCATAAATTCAACCCACCTATTACCTTTCAGGCTCTTATAGTAAGATCTATGGGGGATTAAACTGTATTTCCCCCAAATCACTTATCTCTTAAATAGTTGTAAGGAGATAAAAATGAAGGGGGAAAAGTCAAGTTCAAAGTATAGGATTCAAGATCTGGTAATAAAACTCCATGGACATTTCTTATGGTATGATATACCTAAGTCACATGACTAATTTTTCAAAATTACTGTGACATTTTAGACTTCTCCTCTGTCACAGGTATATTTTTCTGAAACAATGAACTTCATTATAAATAAATAGGAAGTTTTATCTCTTTGGAGAGAGCCTTAAATAGAAGTTCATTATATAAAATTCGTAAAAATAGACTGGGCCTAGTTGAAGCATGGATATAAGGATAAGAATGGTCTTCTTCTCAATCTCCTGCTTACTACTGATTAGAAATACAGACAACCCTTCTAATTTAAAAAAAAAAAAATGAAAGCTTCATGCTTGGAGGCTTGAGTTGTCTTGTTACATTTCAGAATTCTTTGATGATATTCAGCACTTCTTAAACACTTAGCTAAAACAGTATTTTGAGTTTTAGATATTTTTTTTTTGGTAGAGAACCAAATTAAGACTCATCTCCTTAAATAGAATTTGGAATATATTTCCCTTAATTTGAAGTAGTAAGAATGCAAGTTTCATGGTAGCAGAATTTCTTTTTTCCCACTTTCCAATAAAGAAAATTCATGTAGATCCAGAAATTTATATATTTTTCAAAAGGGCAACAACACTGTAGACTAAAGATAAAACTATAACCCAGTTTCCAAAGTAATGTCTACTAACTTTGTAAACCAGGAATAAAATTGGAAATGTAGCCTCTTAAAACACATGTGCTTTGCCCTTTAAGTCATAACAGTAAGCATACCCCAGGTCCAGCAGGCGAAGGCTAGTACAGTGTCATTCCTCAGGTCCCTAGGTCCAGGAAGAGACAGCCAAGTGCCCTGACACACAGGCAGCCAGAGCCCCTGAGAGTGATCTTAGGAGAAGGTAATACACACACACACACACACACACACACACTGTTCCTGGCACACCCTATATATTAAAAAGGTAACAAAGAGTGTCCATGTGGCAAATGAAAGAAAACAAAATCCAAAAGAAACAGAAAATAGTAAACAAAAGGGAAAGCAATAAAATTAGACATTAGTGATGACTAAGAAAATGTTTCAAATCCCTTTACTACGCAAAGATCAGGCAAAAAAATGTATAAAATAATCTTATACAACATAGAATATCCAAAAATGCATCTATATATACACACATGTAGATGCATATGTAGCTACGTATATACACATGCTTAAATGTGCATATGTAGGTGAATATGGGTGTGTATGTAATATGGATATTTATGTCTCTGATAAACATGCCCAAACAAAAGAAGTTTCAGTCTTAAATCTCAACCAAATAGAGTCCTTGTCTAATATAGACATAAAATGAATCAAAGGGAGTTACTTTTTAGTAAGTTTGTACTTATGAATCTAGGCACTGCTCAGGCTGGCATCAAAATTCATGAGTTAGATATGACCAGAAATGCAAAATAAATTAATACACTATATAGAACAGTTTATGACAGAAAAAGACAAAAATATAGGAATGATTACTGTAATAATGCTATTTATTGAACATATGGCAAACTTTAATCCCTATGACAGAATACACACCGAATGTGCTAGAAAACTTAAAACTAATTATATACTACAACACTAAGAATAGTCAGTAAACCACATTCTCTGCCAACACAAAATTTAAAATCTATTAATAAAAAAGAAAACAAAAATCCTCAAATACTTGAAATTTTTAAAGTACTCTTTTGATTAACTATCTTGTTCAAGGAAAAAGAAAAAAAAACTGAAAGAGGATTGAATATTTCATTAAAAATAAGTTTCATAATAAAACATATGAGCTGATGCCAAACTGTATTGAGATAAATTTATAGCTTTGTCTATTTTCATTATCTTACAACAAAGCAGAATATAATAATCCTAACCAAGAAGTCAGATGAAAGAAATATACTCTTATGATTTCCCTTCCCTAAGCCTCCTTAAAAAGGAAAAAGAATTCAGTCTGAGACTACTGATTATTGAAACAACAGATTTCATAAACAGGTATATTTCTACAGACAAGATGATCTGACAAATCTAATGAAGATTTTCAAAAGGGAAAATATACTCTAAAGATTTTTAATCAATGTAAAAGATAGAGAAAATAAATTCAATTCTTTGTTAATAAACTTGAAAATATGACTGATCTTCTGAAAGCATTCAATTATCACTTTTTTTTTACCTGAAATAAGAAGGAATTCTAATAGACAAAGAAAAAATAAAAGAAAAAAATCTAAACTAAGTTCTAGATGTAGATAATTTAATAAATAAATTCTTCCCAAAATACAAGTAGTTATACACTCTTCAAGAGCAAAGATAAAAGTAAACTGTTTCTCACTTCACACCATTGTTCCATAAAACCAAACCTGTTATTTATTACTTTCAAAACAGAAAATAATAAATCTTTCTCTTAGGACTATCAGTGTAAAAAAGAAGAAATAAAACCATGGGGAACTAAAATATCAAAGGTGTGTTAAAAAACTCATAATCAGAAATTATCTTGAAAATGCAAATATGGCTTAATAACAGGAAACCCAATAATCCAATATGGAAACACTAACAAAACTAAGCAATCAATCACCTCAATTGATGAAGAAGGGAAATTTGATAATATTCAACATCAACTCCTGATTTTTATCCTATTAATGCAATAAAAATAAAAATATAACTATTTAATAATGAAAATACCCATCCTAAATCCTAACCAACAATATGTAATCTGGAAATGTACCAAATGTACCAAAATACATACATAATATGGTAAAGTACCAAAAAAATTCCCCAATAAAGATTAGACAAGGGTGTTGGTAACAAGTACAAATATTGTTCTGGACATTCTAACAAGTAGTGACATAAAACACAAGGAAGGTAAGGATACTGGAGAGGACCAGATAAAGTCACCCCTATCAGCACATGATTCGACTCCCTATCAGAAAACTTGGAAGGATCAATGCTAAACAAAACAGTTAACTGTGTACAATCAAAATGAAAAGTTATAACAACAACAACAAAAAAAAAAAAAACAGAATTTTAACATCATGCTAAGTGAAATAAGTCAGATTCAGAAAATCAAGGACCAAATGTTTTCTCTCATATGTGGAAGCTGGGAGTGGGGGAGACAAGAAAGAAAAAAAACACCCATAAAAAAGAGGGGGGAGGAGGACCTCATGAAAATAAAAGACCAATAAAGAATAAAGGGATGTAGGTAAGGAAGGGAGGGTATAGGGAAGTACTAGGGAATGAAATCTACAAAATTCTGCTACATATAGTATGAATATACACAATGAATCCTGCAAATTACATAAAATATATAATGTACCAATTAAAATAACCAATATGTATATTTTTATACATAATGAGCCAATTAAAATAATAATAATAGGAAAGAGATCAGTAGAGTAGAACAAGTAGATTGAGGCGGAATGGAAGGTAAAGGAATGTACTAGGGAATGGGACTGATCAAATTATGTCCATGTACAAAAATGGCATAATAAAGCCCACTATGATGTATAATTATAATGCAACAAAAAAGTTTCCCACTTATCCAAAATTGAATAAACAAAACAGGAAATCATAGGTCACAATAGGAACAAAATATACTTTTAAATAACCTACAGTATAAATGCAAGGGGTCAACATAATGAAAACTACAAAACATTACCCCAAAATAAGAGGCTTGACTAAATAAAGAGATATGCTATGCTACTAGCTAGAAGATTGGCTATAGTAAAAATGCCATTGTTTTCCAAACAGGCATTTAAATTGGCAACTAAAAGTGAGAGCATTTAAAGTGAAGTATATGCATGCAGTGGGCACAACACCAAGAAAATTATACACATCATCTCCTGCAATCATAATAGGAATTCTGTGGTGTGACTATCCCCACTTAACAAATGAAGTACCAGGGCCCAGAGAGATGAAATGTGTTCATACAATGAAAGAGTGCAAGAGAAGAAAGAGGCTGAGCAAATATTTTGTCCTGGTGTGCTATTTTTTAAAGAGGGATAAGAAAGAGAATCATAATGAAAGGAAGGGATTTTTTTATAAAGAAGAGTAAATTAATCCCATCAGAAAATAGTATAATATAGTTGTCATAAGTCAAAATTATAGAGCAAAATACATGATATGGTCCAAAGGAAAAAAAAATAAATTAATGTATTCAATTAGTTAACTCAGAAAGGCATGTAAGGAAAAACATTCACATACAAACTACATATAAATTACTGAACGTGAGCCCATGAAAGAATTTGTTTTTACTCCCTATGCTATATCCTCAGATATGTGGTTAGTGTAAAACTCACATATTATTGGCTCAATAAATAGTTGACAAGGGAATTTATGAAGGAAACAACATAATTAATTTGGTCTTAAAGCTTAATAAAAATTAGACTGCAACAACTGCATAGCTATTTGTGAGAAAAAGTAAATTCAACACCTCACCTCAAACTTTCATTCCAGATGGGTAACTGATTATTGTCTAAGAGCATAAATGAGAAATAAGAAGTTATTAAGGAAAGACGAATTAAAGTGTATCTAAAAACCAAATGAAAGGCAGATTACCGAAATACCCTCCACAAAGGAACACTATCCTTTCTATATTAGTGATTAATAAGCAGAACCAAAATGTCAATAGAAATATGAGAAAAGGACATTTGAACACACACAGACACACACATTCATCCTCACAAGCAATCACAAAGGATCAAATTACATATCATCTCAGCTATTAGACAGTTTAAATCACCCAGACCCTTTGCCCAGTAACATTTCTATTGTAAAAATCATCACCAACTTCAAGGTTATAAAAATGAAGATATTCAAGCCATAACACTTACAAACTGAAGTCATAAAGTTTCTAGGAGAAAAGCAGAGAACAATGATGCTTTCCAAAGTAGAAAGCTCCCAATCGCAAATCAGTGATTAATCCAATAACACAATTTGAGGAAATCAAAGACTGTCCTGTACTTCTCCTGTACTGTCCACTTGATGAGTGCTAGGATTTTGAAGATGGCAGAAAAATGTAAAAATGTTCATAAATAAATCTTTCTTTAAATAATTCTAAGAACTTTACTGAATAAGACAATTACTTGGGAATGCCTTCCAATGTTCGTTTTTTGTTTTCAGGCACTGGGGATTGAATCTAGGGGTGCTTTATCACCAAGCTACAAAAGAGCCCTTGTTTATTTTTATGTTTATCGTGAGACAGATTCTTGCTACGATGTTCCTGAGGCTGCCTCAAACTTGCGATCCTCCTGACATTAGCCTCCCAAGCCATGTGCACCATCGTGTCCAGTTTAAAGTTTACTTTTTGAAAAACCTGTATGCATTACTAATGCATACACAGAGGAAACACTCTGCCCACTAAAGCTCTTGTAAGACCTCTGTGAAAGTGACTCTTCAGTTGGGTATTAGTGTCATTGCCAACTTTAAGATTTCACTGGGTCCTCCCTCCCAGTTCAGTTTGGAATGGAAAGCACCATTCATGCTCAGCATCTAATATTTACTTTCTGTCGTTGCTAATGTAGTAATCTATCCATGGTCTTATAATGAATAAATTACAAGTGCTAATGTAATTTAACAGCCTCCAGCTTATCACCTAATTAAGGGACCTTTTAAAAGTCCAAACACATATGCACGGGCTTCCCTCTGTCCTAACTCAAGGAACTCTAGATTATTACTTAAATGTCCTTTTTTGTTCCTTGCTTAGAATATCACTATTGCCTTTTCCTTAGTATGGAACAACCATTTAATTGCTCAGTAGCCACACTCATTATTGCAAACACTTCCCCCTTTCCTAGATGAAAATAAGCCATTTTTCCTGTAGCTTCTCTTTAAGACAGTGGTTTTCAACCTTAGCTGTACATTGAAATCACCTGGGAAACTAAGATTATACCCCCAGAGGCTGATTTAATTAGTTGGTGGTATAACCTGGATAATGGGATTTTTTAAAAGCTCTCCAGGTGGTTCTAACATGCAGCCAAAGATAAGAATCATAATTTTTCTTAAGAAAGGAAATCATATAAAAACCTTTAGGCAGTCTGAATACAGTGATCATAAAATGTAAGAGATTTGGGACAATAATTCCACAATGTAATGCTTACCTACTCTTCAAATTCTAGGGAATATGTCCTTTGTCCCAAGGATATGTCTACTTTTTACCATCATTAGTTCTTTTCCTGCCTAAAAACTGAAATAGCATCATGAGTATGCAATCCACCTCTTACTTCCTAATCAAATAAGGTCTAATTAATTTGAAATGCATTTAAGTAGCACCACAATTCAAAAGTAGCCTGCTTCATAGGTTACAATATCTGGTAGGATTTTTCCACTCCAAATTTCCATACTTTATCACCTGGCCATCAGTTTAATCACTTTTGTTTTGAATGTCTTTAATGACCTACAAACTATGTTGTTTATCTCAGGAGACTACAAATGAAGCTGTTTCCATTTGAAACAAAACAAAAAGAAAGAGAACATACAATTTTAATATTTTATTTCACTTTAAAAGTAGTCATCATATATCAAAACAACAGCTAACTTCATTTTTGAACTAAAGAAGCAGACAGCAATATCAATTAATCCATTTGAGTTCTCATTAGCACAACTCATTTCACCAAACTAGGTGCTGTGGTCTTAGTTGCTTGTTGCTTCACCTGATTCGTCTAACCCTCCACAAGTGTCCTCTCTCTGAGATATTATTTATTTATTTTGCATTACAATTCTGAAAACACCATTATACAATAATTCATCATATCTCTGATTATATATAAGGTATGTTGACACCAAATTCACATCTTCATACATGAATTTAAGTCCTGCCTGAGGACTTTCTTTAATGCCTCGCTTCAGACTCATTCCCCAAAGGACAAGGTATTCCCTTATCAGAGAATAAATGATCCTATCTCCCTCAGAGTGTGGCTTTTTAGACTACTACCAAGTTGGTTGGAAACCTGCAGGCAAAAAAGGCATACTGTGGGGTTTCAATGCTATTTTCTTGCCTCTGAGGTCTGGTACTGACAGTAGGAAGATGTATTTGAAGTCATCAGTTCCATACCAATAGGTATGTCCTTTTTTATGGTTTTCTTTAGAAGGATAGTGTGAGCCCTGGAGTTCTCAGAATATGTTTTAGGAACACTGGTTTCCAAAGAGTGAGAGACATTTTTATTTTGCCTTTATATTATCTTTCCTCTACACTAATTCTTTGAGACATTAACTAAATATAGGCTTGTGTGTATCCTAACATGTAGTAAGTTCTTATATGACATGCACTATGCTAAGAACATTCAGCACCAGGCCACAGATGTGTTTTAAGCTTCAAAGGTAAGGCAACATACCACTCAGTACAATGGCTGTAAGAAAAGTGATCCCAGCCTTTGCAAATCTATAGTTCATTTATTATAAAGTTGGCTCTTTCCCTGAGCTCCTGAGTGTGGGAATAACCTAAGCAGTCAGAAGACTTGGGAGTGGGGGGAGGGGGGACTACTATTTCCAAAGTGAGAGAAAGGGGTGACTTTACTGAACAGGTTGAATAACTCTTATCTGAAATGCTTGATGGGACCAGACATGTTTCAAGGTTTGGTTTTGTTTTGTTTTGGTAGTGTGTGTGTGTGTGTGTGTGTGTGTATATCAAGATATACTCAAGAGTCAGGTATAGTGGCATATGCCAATAATCCCAGCAGTTCGGGCAGCTGATACAGGAGGATCGCAACAAAGCCAACCTCAGCAACTTAGCCAGGCCCTAAGAAAGTTGGCAAAACACTGTCTCAAACTAAAAATAAGATAAAAATGGCTGGGGAATATGGCTTAGGGTTTAAGGGCCCCTGGGTTCAACCCTGGTACCAAAAGAAAAGTATCTTGGAGATGGGACCCAAGTCTAGATATAAAATTCATTTGTTTTTTATATACTTTATACACGTAGACAAAAGGTAATTTTATACAATATTTTTAGTGTGCCTGTGTTTTGACTGTGACTGGTCAGATGACATCAGGCCTGAAATTTTCCATTTGTCAACATTCAGATAGTTTCAGACTTTGAAAGATTTTGGATTTTCAGATTATTGATGCTCAACCTTTATAATATTCGGATGAGAGAATTGGAGGCAAAAAGAAAATCACTGCATATTATTTTACTCAATACTATTTTTCCTAATGCTCTCCTGCAGATCAATTTTACCTAGGAAAATTTTCTGCAGCTTCACAGTATTATTTGTATATACTTCTCAAACTCAGAATTATCAAGGAAAATTATGCAAAGCGGTAGGAGTCATTATATAAAATGGTTTACTTAATAAGGCACATTTCCTGTGCCTTAATAAGGCGGCGCAGGAAATAATAATAAGACACAATTGCAATACACATAGAAATGTAAAGAACATGAGCATGTGAACCGTATGGAAAGTTATTAGGAGACATGTTAATCTTTTTAATGCCCTCTTCATTTTTTCTAGTTAAAAAATTAATAGTTGGCTCTTTTCCAACTTTACTTTTACTAATATAAACAAAAATAATGAAAAGAGAAATCATTGACTACAAACTTATAGACCTGGTTAACCCAAATTATGATCACTTTAAGTAACATGCACCATAAACGTGGTTTTTAATTCAGACTGGCAACTGGCAAATATACCTCCGTAAGAGAATATTCTTAACCCCTTCTATGTTGACCATTTTGCTTATCATAGTGTCCCTACCTTTTAACCTCCAAGGACCCTTTTATAATTTTTCCCCAGGTTCTTAATGATTTCAATAATTGCCTTTATTAAGTATACATGGTACGCTTCACTATGATATTGTTGTTCTTGATTCAACACTAATCCCACCTTTTCCAATGATCTAAAGTCTTGCAAACTTCATAACTGTTAGCACTCTGATGGCATAAAGTTAATCAAGGAAAATAAGTAAGCACTGGGGCTTATAAGCACTATTTACCATTGAAAACAGTTTGTGATGGCTGTGACTTCATACTCCTATCATGCATGCAGCCCTGGATATGTTCACTTGGACAGTGTCACCACAGTATGGTGCTCTCACATTATCTAGCCCATATTCACCCCGGGATGGAGAGAATCAGAGGGCATGACCAGCATAAGCTGACATTTCTTACTCTTCCAAGTTGAAATAGCCTGGCCAAAAGCAAAGAAATACATATTTTTAGTTAATTTTGTGTTTAATGATATTAATCTCTCAAACAGTTTCTGGACACAATTCTTATTAGTTTTGTGGGCCATTTTAGACAAGCGAAAAAATAAAATAAAACTGTGGCTCAGCTCTTGTTCATAAAGCCATCCAGCCCTACAATAAAAGGGCTTTGATGAGAATCCTGAGTCCTGGTCTCCAGGGTAAAACTCTTCTTCTCTGTGATTAATTTCCTTCACTTACAAAATGAGGACCCTTTCAGATCTCAGTTTCTGAGTCTCCAAATTCTCAAAGTTGGGAGAAGTGAGTAAGCAGCAATACACATTTCAATGACAACAATTTAAGCTATTAAATCTTTTTACTGGATGTCTGATGACTTCTAGATACAGAATAAAAATATACAATGGATTAGTGATTTTGCAATTATCCTGTTATGTCTTTTATGTAACCCAACTGTATAATTCAAGATTTAAAGTAAGTTTTTGGCATTAATTATTGGCTTGTGCGTCAAATTCACATGAACATAGTTAAATTCCCATTTCATTTTGTCCTAGGAGGAAACCTGACTGCCAAGAATTGCTACAGCTCCCTTTAGCAAGCAGCATGCTTTGTAAAAAGAAAAAAGAAAGTGGAGGGGCCTTTTGAATAAGTCTTGAATACAATCCTTGCATTGCTATATGGCCTTCCCCTTAATAAAAATTTAAAAATTCATTAAAATTCATCTGATTATGCTTGATAGTCTCAACATTTAGAAAACAAACATTTTTAAGCATTAAAATATTTTTGCACAGAATATATGTGGAGCCTTGTTTCTTTTTTGAAGTTTGGAGTTATTTTTGGTAATCTCTAGATAAGGTTATATCAATAGTCTCCTCAGTAGTACTGTGAATGCACCTGGTTACCAATTCAAATAATTTCTGGAGAAACAAACATTCTATTTGAACAGAAGTCAGAGAGATCTACACTATTTGAACAACTAAGGGAGACTCTCCAATAACAAAAAAGCAACAAGTACTCACAGTACAAGTCAACTACTAGTAAGCAACTTTTTGCAAAAGCATATTCAAGCATAATGTTCCAAATAGAAACAGATTTGATTCTACTGAACATTGGTTTTGGACTTAAACACACTAAAAACAATCTTAAGTATAATACAAAGGGTAAAAGTGAAGGCTGGTTGACTCTCCAATACTATGCATGGGCTGATACTACAAAATAAATGTGAAAACTATACTTAAGAATAACTACTAAAGTAGGTAGCTGTTTGACCTAGAGTTGAGAAGATGCAATGGGTGAGTACCTGGGAACAGACTAAGCTCAAGCAACAAATAAGGACATACGGTCTCATCTAGGAGTGGAGTAGCAGGCTTACAAAAAAAAAAAAAAAAAAGAAAGAAAAAGAAAAAGAAAAAAAAAATAGGCATTCAACACTGACCTGAGGAATGGTGGCTCCTGTTGTGCCAAATGGTTTGGTCTGGGAAATGCTACTCTGAATTATTTCTCTGCTCCAACATGAGATGTAGGCCTAGAGGATTTCAAGATCTCTAAAGCTCTGTCTGTGAACTCCCTAAAGGGTTGGGTTACCTGAAGGATCTATGTGATTAGCCTTCTTCTGTTGAGAAGCACCCATAAAACACTTCAAGAGAATAAAGAAATCCAAAAGAGCTGTTCACTTTGTGCCTTCCCCACTTAGTACTGGGGAATGAACCCAGGGTACTTGACCACTATACTATGTCCCCAGCCCTTTTTTATATTTCTTTATTTTGACATAGTCTCACTAAATTTCTCAGGTTGGCCTTGAACTTGCAATCTTCCTGCCTTAGACTCCTGAGTTGCTGAGATTGCAGGTGTGTACCCCACAGTCTGTGCCTGTTTGTAAAGGTTTCAAAGAACAGTTAATATAAAATCTATCATCTTAGAAAATTCTATGTAGTACAGTGTTGTTAATTACACCAAACTCAATGAGTTGTATTCACTAAACATATACAGCATTTTCCATTTATCATACCTCAATAAAAAACATGCTGGGTAAATGGAGTTCAGAAGGTTTTGGGAGGAGGTGGGGGACTGTTAGAAAGGGGTGGGGAGACTACATTTACTCCCACCTACAGTTATATTTCCAAAGTCAATTCAAAGGATATCCAAAACCTCAGAGAAATGCTTCACATTCTGAATTTACTACTACAGAAAATTTTTAATAAAGGACTGTGCATCTAGGTATGCCTTGAGCAAACTACAATCTCTCTGGTTCTCCTGCTCTTGCCACAAACTAAAGGAACTGTTACCGAATTTTACAAAACCTTCCAGGTTCAGCATTCTATTAAAAAGATTTCCTAGACAGTTTCTATTGTAAACATTTATCCAATTATGGCAATTGGAGTCATTACCTTTGTCTACATAGAGCATCAGACCCCTGGGGTCTTGTTTCAAAACTCAAGTTGGCAAACATTTCTCCTGATACAAACTCCTTCTCTTTGTGTGGAAAGAGCCCAAAACAAAGCAATTGCACCAATCCATTATTTTTCATCAATAGTGGGTTTCAGCAGGCCTGTCCAGGCCAGGAATTACTTACCTACAGCCACTCTACAAAGCTGTACCTTCTACAGTGTTTGCATTTGATGTCCTGGCTATATGACAACACAGATAACTTATAAATTTAACTTTGTTTTTTTTTTTTTTTTTATTTACCAAGGAAAATTCTACCCTTTCCTAGTGAAGATCTCTCTACCTAACAGAAGAGTGCTCAGACTCCACCTGTTTCACTTAGCTAAGCACTCATTCTGACCCACAGCAAAGCCCAGTTCCAGCAACACCACACCAGGCTAGGTGAACAGGATGCACCACTGCAGGTAGAAATTGAAGTTGATGGGAGTTGCATTCTAATCCGACCATAGCCCAGCCAGCTCAGATGCAACTACTGCAGGGTGGCCACTGTAGGTCCGTCTGTCTGGGTTACAAGGGTGGTGAAGCTGTCAGCGCGGGTCACAGGGATATGTATCCGTTGCAGCCTCATACCCGGCACACGAAAGCACTGTCTTGCCCCAAAGATTCCCTTGTCCCCAAAGACTAACAAAAATATAGTATATCCTGCCGTTTGCAGAGGACGGAGGCAGGTGCCCTGGAGCTCTCCCAAGAGAAACCCCGGGAAGAAGTGGCAGTAGGAGGCACCCGGTCCCGCAACTCACCTTCTGCTGCCTCCGGGCCATGTCAGTGGGCTGCTTGGCGTTGAAGGGGTAAGCGATGCACCTCACCACGAAGACATAGAGCTGCAGGCGGATCCTGCGCTCCTGCTCTTCGTCCAACTGTCTTTCGGGCTCGTCTCGCCCCTCGCTGAGCACAGAGGGGCTCGGGCTTACGGGTCTGGCTGCGCCGCCGCTGCCCGAGCGCCCCGGCGCGTCCCGCCGCCCTTCCCGAGCCGGGGCCGGTGGCGCTCGCTGGGAGCCGCCGGCCGCCACCAGCACATCGCGGCTCTCCTCTTCCAGCCCCTCGTCCGACTCCTCTTCGCTGGAAGACGGGTCCAGCATGGTTCTAGGGGAGCCCCGCCGCTTGGATCGTCGCCCCCAGGCGTCTCACCCGCGGCAGCTGCACCCGCGGGTTCGAGGGAGCCGCGGTGCTGGCAGCAGCGGCCTCAGAGCGAAAGGGAAACTGGCCAGGGCTTTCCGGACACGTCGAGTTAGATACAGGAGTGTTTCCTACCACCAGGGCGAAAGGGGCGGGCAGGAGCCGGAGGAGGACCGGGAGGGGGGAGAAGGGGAGCAGCCGGGATTGAATAGGCGGAGTTAGCGTTGGGGGTGAGCCTTAGCTCCTCGGGAATTGCTTGGCCATCCCGGAACGCGCCGGCCCTGTGGTCCCTCAGAGCCCGAAGGCAGAGTGGCCGCGCGCCCCGGCGCAGGTGGGGAACCTGTGGCGCCTACAACAAGCAACACGTGGAATGGAATGTTGAGGAGCGGGCACGGGGCCGTGGAGTGCGCGTGCGCGTGCCGCCACCGCGGCCGGGGCCCAGGTGCCTGGGCGCCAGGGAGCACAGTTTGCAAAGGCAGGGAGTGGCTGCGTGGCGGGGCTAGGTGAGCGCCCACCTGCGGCTGCTAGGACTGCGGTGACCCCACCACCCTTCACCTCTCTATACGCACTGCTACACGCTTTCTGAGGAGATTGGAGTGGGGTTGGGGGCGGGGAGGGCAACTCTCCGACCTGAACATAATGCCCAGAGTTGAACCTGAGCGCAAAAAAAGTGAGACCAGGACCGTTCACTTCAAAAATATAGTTTCGACGAGATTGAAAAGTCTCTCTCCGTTCTCTGTTGCTGTTCGATGCTCAGTTGAAGTGCCAATTATAAAAGTCAGGGGCACGTACATAAAAAGAAGAGAGGAGAAAGAGGCTTTTTGAAGTGTTTAATTTCTGCAGACAAGACAGATTTTATAGTTGCGAAATGACACCGATTCAGCTCAAACACAGCTCGATTATTTTCTGGGTTGGGATACGATTGACTCAATACAGTTTGTATAGTGTGGACATTCAACAAATATTTGAGCGCCTGCCGGCTGTTCAGCGCTGTTAGCCTTTGGCCAAGCTGGAGGTGGATTGGGGCACACAATATACAGTCGCTGTCATTTCTGGCCTCAAGTGGGCGTCTTGTAGCTGCACCTGAAGCCTGCCTTTTCTGCGCAGATTTCTCAGTGCCAGAACCACCTAGCAGTTTCTTTTTGAGATTCTGTTACTTGTGTCCTTAGTCCTGACAAGAGGGGGAAATAAGCAAAGCGCATTCACCACGCAGCAGAGCGAGTGTGCAGAGGGCCAGACTAGAAGAGAGGTGATGAAGCTCAGTGAAAGTAACACAGGACAGCTCTGAGCTGCTCTGACACATGGCCAAATAGCAGTTTTAGCTTTTTCAGACCACTTCAGTAGTTAGGTACACAAAGAAAGGCTTTTCTTCCACTTTTGCTAACATTCTCCCTAGATGGGGAAAGATGAGAAATTTACTCTTGGAGAGCCTTACTTACATGTCAGTGCTTAACTGGTCCCTTAGTGACAAAAGGTCTTCACTAAGGCCTGGCACCAAGCTGATGGCCACCTGCCAAGGAAGGGAAATCTTAAAAACCCATGTATTTAATGACGAGTGTTTTATTTATGGCAAGGTAAACAATAAATAGCAATCTTACTCATTTAGGTCCAAATATCTAATACTTATTAGTTCACAAAGCTCTATAAAATTATTTATCTAATAATGTCACCAAAGTAATCGTCCAAATCAGGTGATACTATTATTATGAGTGCCCTTTGTGCCAGATTTTGCACTAAGCTCTTTACACACATTATCTGTTATTTATTTTTAGTTCCATTGTACAGATAAGGAACCTGAGGTTATGAACCCTGAACTAGTGGAACAGGGATTCAGCACAGTTCCTTAGTTCAAATAGTAGCCTTTTCTACTGCCTTGGTAACAGTCAGTGTATTAAATATGTTTATTAGAGTGATAATTAAAATAAGAATTCAATTTCTAGGGACATAAGACTACAACTTAAATATATTTTATTTACTTCATTGTCCTTCCTTTTCTTTCCATTTGAAAGTATATTTTCAGTATCTTATTAAATAATCACTACTACTTGATTGTTAGCTTATTTTTTTCTTCCTATCAAAAATGGTTACAGGGATGGGGGTTGTAGAGCACTTTCTTCACATGTGGGAGGCCCTGGGTTTGATCCTCAGCACCACATAAAAAAACAAATAAATAAAAATAAAGATATTGTGTCCATCTATAACTCAAACAAATTTTAAAATAAAAAAGATAAGAGCATGTTTTTTAAAAAAAAGATTACAAATCAAAAATCTTCAAAGCCTTGAGAACACCATGGGAAATCATATAATAATTTTTAAAATAACATATAGAGCTTGGCACAGTGATGCACACCTATAATCCCAGTGGCTCGGGAGACGGAAACAGGAGGATCATGAGTTCAAAGTCAGCCTCAGCAATGGCAAGGTGCTAAGCAACTCAGTGAGACCCTGTCTCTAAACAAAATACAAAACAGGGCCAGGGATGTGGTTCAGTGGCCAAGTTCCCCTGGGTTCAATCCCTGGTAACTCTTCCCCCTGCAAAAATTAATTAATTCATTAATTAATTAAATATAGAGAGTTTTCTCCAGGAAGATGAAAATAGTTTAAGTAGTATAATTTGAGGGGTTGGGGTTGTGGTTCAGTGGAAGATAGAACCCAATGTGCGCAGCACTAGGTTCTATCCTCAGCACCATATAATAAATAAATAAATAAATAAATAAATAAATAAATAAAAAGTATTATGTCCATTTATAACTAAAAACAAAATTAAAAAGAGGTATAATTTAAATACTCAAAAGATAATAAAGAGAATATTTAAGGGTTTTCATTAATTAAACATATTGCTTAAGAAACTAACATACATTGAAGCCATACTAATATAGCTTGCAGAACAAGATACAGTTCTTAAGAACTTTACAGGTTAAGGAATGACAAATGATGGCTGGTGTTGTGGCTCAGCGGTAGAGTGCTTGCCTAATGCTTGTGAAGCACTGGGTTTGATCCTTAGCACAACATAAAAAATAATTAAAAATAGTATGTCCATATACAACTAAAAATATTTTAAAGAGGAATGACAAATGAGAAAAATATTTATTTTAAATAATCAGTAGATTGCAATGCAATGCTTGTTTTAATAACTGGGGAGATAATGGTAATACTTTGAAGAAATAGCTCCTTCAGGAGACAGTAAGGGAAAACTTCCAGGATTCTTGACATGTCTTAAGGAGCAATTCCAAACTGTTGAGGTGAAGGCACTATAGACAGGAGACAGCATTTGCAAGGGAGGAAATTATTTGCCACATTTTGAGAACTACAAGTACACTGGCCTGAAGTGATGGATCCACATAAAAATGTGGGAGATGAGACCAGTGAACAGGCAAGAATGGACTTTGTAAGTCAACCCTTGGAATTTAAACCATATCCTGAAGAAAATGGGAGTCTATATAAGGGATCTAAGTAAAGTAAGACTACCATCCTGTGTAAATGTTAAAGACTCAGTCTGAAGCAATTTGAGGGCAGTGAAGCCAGGGGCAATTTACCAAGAGAAGATTAGTAAAGAAATCTGGGGGGAAAGTAATGAGGGCTTTTATTCAGAACAGGGAACAAGAGAAGGAGGAATGCTTAAGAGATGGAAAGAGAAATTAACAGTTTATTTATGAGGAGCTGGGAAATACTGAAGATTACATAGAATATACTCCCTAGGATATAGTAACTTGATTAATATTAGATAAAATATGGACTTTTAGAAGATAAGTAGGTTTGGAGAAGCATCAAATCTTTGAGGAGCTAATGCACCATGTCAGAGAAATTCTACACATAGTTGGAAATGCAAACCTGTCATGCAAATCTGTATTAAAAAAAAAAAAATCATCACCAGGCCTGGGGTTGTGGCTCTGTAGTGAAGTGCTCACCCTAGCAAGTGCGAGGCCCTGGGTTCGATCCTCAGCACCACATAAAAATAAATAAAGATATTGTGTCTAGCTACAACTAAAAAATAAATATTAAAAAAAAATCAACTACTGCTGGTGGATAAAGTTACAGGTGTGAATGATAAGTACAGAAATTATGTGTTCAGAATGAGAATGGGGGCCAAAGATGGAACTCTGGGGAATTATTCTTTCCTTTCTTCCAATTAAGGAATGGTTTGAAGCAAAGGAACCTGAAATGAAGACCTATTAATAGAAATCAGTTCTGTCCTAATAATTTTAAATAAAGTTTTCAATTTTGTGCTATGTTCTTGCAAAAGGTATACCTTATATAGTTACTTTTCACATCATTATTTCCAACAATATTAATTGATTGGTGCTCTGGAGTAATTGATTAAATAATGCCTAACATAAGATTTTGATTTGTACCATTTCAAAAACACACACAATATACTTGAACTTATTCAGTGATTCATTTTTACTTTTGTAAAGGTGAGTATAAAAACAAATTGAGGTTATACTGATTTTAATGAAACACCTTGAATGCTAAGGAAAGATGAAGGCACAGTACTAAAATAAAATATAAAATGTGTTTTAGCAATGGTTTTTAAGGAAACAGGTGTGGGACCTGAATACCTTATGTGGGCTATCTTCTGGTTGAGAATTGATTTGCACATTTGACCTTAAAGGGAAGTACTAATTCTTTCACTAAGACATTTTGGTGCATCTGCTATAAGCTATGCACTACTCTAAAGATTAAAAACAATAAAATATAGCTCCTAAGAAAATAAACACAAACTAATAATTGTGCTGTAGTAGAACAATATATGGTCTGTGGTGTTAGAGAAAAAAAAATTCTCAAAATACCCCTTAAGTGTTTTGGAAATGGCCAGTCTCTTTTATAGTATAATTATAACTAAAACTATTTTACAACAGAGAGAAATGTTTTCACATCAAGTGAGAGGATCAGGGATCAGTTTTGCAATACATATGTGGTGCTAAAAACTAAAAACAGGAATATGTGTTTACAGATATAAGATAAAGATTTTGAAATGCAAAGGTGAGTATTTATATATTATGAGGAAATATTTTCATTTTATAATCATCTTGAAAGCCTCTTTTAAACCCCCTTTTTTCCCTTTACTTTTTCCTTTTCTCCACCAGTTAGAACATTTTACAACATTTTACAAGTAATGGGTGAAAATTTATGCAGAAAATTTGTACAAATTGACCAGTAAATGAGCAGTATACACACACACACACACACACAAATACATCAAAGAAATGTTGAGAAGATAATGCAAACACTTAAAAGACTGATTATAGATAGCTAATGCCAAGAATTTTACTTTTATTATAATTGTGTTATCATTGAACTCACTTTTAGTCATAGAACTATGGAAACATAGTGTAGATAAAGTTGCAAATGATTCTATTCCTTTGTTTGTTGGGTTTTACACAGTTCAGATTTTGTAGTTCTATATTATTAGCATTAAACCATCAGACTAAACTAACGCCTTGTTATGGTTTCCATAAGAAGTGTGCCCCTGAGTCTCCTGTGTTGAAGGCTTATTCCCCCACTGCAGTATTGTTCAGAGTTAGGGCTTTAAGGAAAAAGTTGGTTAAATCCTAAGGGCTCTGATCATGAGTGGATTAGTCCACTGATGGTTAATGATTTGATGGCATCGTGGGGAGGTAGTGGAACCTTTATGAGTTTGGGTCTAATTGGAGGAAGTAGGTCACAGGGAGAGCATCCTTGAAGGATATTTCTTTTTCCTGGTCCATTCCTTTGTCTTTCTCTGCTTCCTGTCTGCCATAAGCTGAGCAGCTTTCCTCTTCCACACCCTTCTGCCATGTTGTTTTGCCTCCCCTCAGTCTCAAAGTAATGAACCTAGTTGACCATAGACTGAAACTTCTGGAACGATAAACCAAAATAATAAAAAAAAAATCCTCCTCTGTTTGTTTGTTTGTGTTAGGTGTTTGTCACAGCAATGAACAAATATGTGCTGTAATATTTTATTAAGATTTCAGAAATTTCCTAATTTTTATAAGAATGTTTGACTTCAGATAAGAAGCTGCCATACTTCTGTTCCTATTAAATCGTTGTTCATTTGTTAGTTATTGATTACAGTTCTGCTGTTTTTAATTTTCCATATCATTAGAATTTGAAGGAAGTAAATGTGAATTGGATTGCACAGCAAAAGGTAGAATAAAGGTAGAAGCATATTGTAACCCATGTGTTCCAAGTGTCAGGAGGGAAGTCTTGCTATGATTCAAGATATGTGTATGTATGTGACTATTATAGTCTATACAGAAATGGATATTTAGCATAGGATAGGATGTTTGTGTTTCAAATGTTAGTAGAGGCACAAACTCTATGGGATTTTTGTGACACTGGATAAAATAAGAATTATGCACATAAATGAATAAAGCAAAAAATAACTAGAGTCTTTTTCTCTCCCGCTTTTATAGTTTTCTGTACTTATATTGAATTTGTTGTTAAACACATTTATTTTTGCCAGTCAATAATATATATTGAGTGCCTATTTTATATTAAGAACTGCACTACGGCATTGTACATAGAAAATTGCATTGATTGACTAGGAATTCAAACAAAGTCTCACTCAAGAGATGAGAATTCTACTACAGTTTAAAATAAAACTTATACTACTTCAAGGATAATACTAAAGAAAATAAAACTAAAGTGAAGCATAATTTTAAGGAGAAAAATTATTTTTGTTTTTATTATTTACTATTATTCTGGTCTACATCAGTTGTTATCAAACTTTTTGTTCTCAAGACCCATTTAGACCCTTGAAAATTAGTTCTGACCCCAAAGAACTTTCTTTTGGTGTGAATTATATTTATATTTTTAAATATTTCTCATATTAGAAACATAAAACTTCTAAGAAAATTTAGAAATAGCTATTTATTCATCTTAAAAAAAGCAAACCTGTTACATGCCATATATTATATATTTTTATATTAAACATACTGTATTTCCAAAATAAAATGTTGAGTGATAAGAGTGGTACTATTTTACACTCTCTAAATCTATTTAATGTCTGACTTAATATATTTATCTGAAATGTCATATCAGCTTCCACATTTAAATTAGTTCAAGTAGATGAAAAAAACTAGACTTCACATAGATATGTAGCTGGAAAAGGAATATTTTAATAGCCTTTTTATATAATTACACATATTCTTTTTTATATATTACACAAAAATTCAACAGTGGTAGCTTCTGAAAGGTTAGGTACAATGTAAAATGGAAACCATATCAGTAAACTTTTCTTGTTAGGTAGTATTTTAAAACCCATTATTGTATGTTGTGCTTTGAATCAATCTTTTCCTGTGCATGGTTTTGTAATATCAGTTATTGGTCATTTGGAAAACATTGGTTCTCTAAATTATGTATTTTCAAAATGTGGACACATTGTATTACACAGTATTAAAAAAAACCACTTTTATCAATAGTCACCAATCTCATGAGAAAAGTCTTTTAGTACTGGGAAACTATCGAGCTCACAGTTGCAAATGCAAGTTTTACAAAACTATAATTTTCACTTGAAAACTTGAATTTTATCACCGGCAACAGTGCTGTCAGTTGTTTTCATTCAAATGACAAGCTTGCTTTATTCGGTTTTGAGAAAATGTCTGCAGAATATCCAGGCCTGAATAATTACAATTTGTCTGTCAGATCTTCCCTCAAGTAAAAATGGGGTCCCATGAAACCACAGCTAGTTCAACCTGCAACTCAAACAGTTGCTTCTCCTTGAGAGACCCATTATGCTTCATTATGCAGAAGCACTTTATGTAATACTTTCCATTTTGCCCACAGAATATTTTTTAAAATAACCCAAGGGTCAAGATTTAGCAAAATTAACAAATTTTACTGCTTAACCAGGATAATTTATCTTTCCCTTTCCCCTCCTTCCTCCTGCTGGCTGTCTCTCTCTCTCTCTCTCTCTCTCTCTCTCTCTCTAGTGAGTGTGCACGAGTAAAGAACTCATGATTACTAGCACCTTTGGGTCTACTGCCTTCCCTCTTGATAAGGCCACAGCAATTTTACCATCACAGCTTCTGTGATATCAGGGCCAGACCATGACAGTGAAAATGACTAGCAAAATCTTAGCATTCTTAGGAAAATAAGCTTTCCAGAAAGGGTCTCAGCGTTCCCAAGGGTTTGAAGGACCATTTTTGAGAACCCCATATCTTCAAGGTTGTGGCTTCAATTTTACTATTGCACAACAACAAACACACTGAAATTACTAACCAACTATTCACCTCAAATACTATTCTCTCAGCCTGATTTAAAGTAAAGGTAGATATTCAACTATGTTGAACAAATTAATCCAGTGAATCCTGATACACTTATATATATATATAGATCCCAAAAATGTTTTCTTTCCTACTTCAGATGATCAGATATCTAATTTTTCATGAACTTTTATGCAATCTTCCCTTCAAAATGCATTGCACTGGGCTGGGGATGTGGCTCAAGCAGTAGCAAGCACGCCTGGCATGTGTGCGGCCCGGGTTCGATCCTCAGCACCATATACAAACAAAGATGTTGTGTCCACCGAAAACTAAAAAAAAAAAATATTAAAAAATTCTCTTTCTCCCTCTCTCTCTCTCTCTCTCTCTCTCTCTCTCTCTCTCTCTCTCTCTCAAAAAATGCATTGTACTAAATTAACTTGATTGTTCTATAATATTAATAAACAACATTTATTTTGACAAAGATAATTTTACATTTGGAAATCTGAAAACCTTCATTAAACTTATGTCTTGGATCTGAATTTAAACATTATAAATCACTATTATAAAAATCTGAAATTTCCCTGAATTTCTTATTAAGCTAAAAAATACTGTCCCCATATGATAACTGACTATAAAAATATTTTTATGGTATAGTTAGAATTTTTAACTTGATGTTGTTTTTCTGTTAATGTGGACATCTAGGAATAACTTAATTTTACTAAAGTAAATTTATGTTTAAAACAAAATTTAGAAATTTATAATTGAGAGTTTGCATTATATAAAGCATAATTTCTAATTAGGCATTATTAGAATATGTACTGTTCTGTAGGGATAAAGACAAAATGTCTGTATTGTTTGTAGCCAACATCATATTTTTACATCTTACTCTAAAGTAAATAACATAATAATAATCTACATAAAACAATAAACCTGTAAGAATAATTTTATTCATACTGTTCTTTTTATATAATTTCTTTGAGGGGGAAATGACTCAAACCCAAATAGAAGCAGATGTGTGTGTGTGTATGTTGTGTATGGGTGTGTGTGTGTTCCTGAGGGAGTGTGTGTGTGTGATATGTGTGTGAGAGAAGGAGAAAAAAGGGTTGAGAAAGAGAGAGACCATATGTGGAAAATTAGATTCTCTCCATTACAAGAAGACTGTTCATATCTTTATAATTATCTCTTATTTCACTTATCAAAACTATGAACAAAAAGAAATGCATGTTAAAATAAAGAGAATACTATTTAAAAATAATAGAGAACAAATGAGTTCTAGGGAAACTAGAAACTCTTAAAATTATACACAGAATGAATTGTACCCTTGGAATTTTTTTAACGAGAGGACCCTAAATTTTTATCATAGGTAATAAACTTCCCCCAAACTAAGAACCAGTAGGTCTGTGTTTTGGTTGGGGTGCATAAATCACATAATGCCTCAAGTTTGTATCTAGTAACTAAGGTGAAGAAAAGATTGAGTATGTGAGCCATATGTAAGTAACTGAGCTTAATAACTCATTAGGGAGTCATATCAATAAATTTTTCTCCAATGTTCTTATACTGGCTATATACTGTACATTAAAACAATAAGTAAAATTGTTAGACAAATTTTATATATATATATATATATATATATATATATATATATATATATATATATATATATATAGTTCTGGTTGGACACAATGCATTTATTTATTTATTTATTTATTTATTTGTGGTCCTGAAGATCGAACCCAGCGCTTCGAACGTGCTAGACAAGTGCAATACCTCTGAGCCACAACACCAGCACCCAGGAAGATTTTACTTAAAAATTTGTGTCTGAATCTGAACAATGATAATGGGCATAAGTCACCTCTGAAAATAATTAAAAGCTAAATAAACATAAGGAGACTTTTTTTTGCTATCTGTACGGCTTTAGCAAACAAATGCGTTTCTGAACATCTCTAAATTTCTCTGCACTCTTCAGGAAGTAGGGCTAACAGCTGGTGAGAACAATTCTATTTCTCTATAGTTCTGTAGTTGCATGGCATCATTGCAAGATAATACTCAGTGATGTTCTAGTATCCTTTAGAGATTGAACAGTATTTGGGGCCAAATGTTTTTACCACCTATAAATCTGTATTGTAATAACAATTGCTTATTTTGCTTCTTAGTAGAATTCTTAATTTCAAAAGGGAAAAAAAATCTCTGTTGTGCCTTTTTATTCAACACCATCACAATCACACATGTCCACACACGTCCCCTTGCATGTAGTACACACAGGAATTCCTCACTATTGCATCGCTTTTTTCAGCCACATAACAACATTTTCTTCTCATAATCACATAATGCCTCAAGTTTGTATCTAGCTTTTCCATTCCAAAACTCAAGAAGAGTTTTTTGCATTTCCTAATTTTACAAATATAGAGATATCCATAAGATGGTGCTGTATCTTTAATTTAATTTGATCAGATTCTTGAATGCTAAAATGCATCTATTATAAATATAGATAGGAGACTGAGTTGGAGTTTCATAGTTAATAAGTCTTATGCTGTGTGGCTGAGAGGCAATTGTAAGCAGAATTTTTAAAATAACTTTATTTTCCCAAATCATACAATTAATTGCTAAAGTGTCTTTGTTAGAGATCTAGTTGCCAGCTATAGATTTAAAAAAATGAAATTCTCATTTCAGCCAACGTTTTCTGAAGAATAGCCACTTTGCACATAACATATTAGACAAATGAAGTACTTAAATTATATGCAGTATCAGTGTCTACCAAGGTCAGCAGTAGTCTTCAAAATTGCTTTGAAATACCTAATTTGATGGGAATTAGAAATGACTTAGCAAGAAAGCACTTCCTTTCACATTTTGAAGAACTATGGAGGAATTATCTAAGAAATTTTCAATACCTAGTAAGATTATTTACTCAGTGAGGGCAAGGTAATTTAAAATATGCTAACTGTGTAATCTATTTCTGACTTAGGAAAATGTAGCCCTCAAAAAGTAATATTTCATTCCCCATTTAATTATTACTTGTAAACAGAATTAATAAGTAGAAGGCTTAGAAACTGGTTATATAGAGCTTTATTTTTAAGATGAATTATCTCATGTCAAAGTGACAGAAAGCATTTGTGGTGAAGGTGACTAGGTGACAAGGGACAAAGGAAAGCATGTTTATGAAAGAAAATATTAGGAGACATGAGGGCAATAATATCTATTTAAGTACATCCAAGGCAGACAACAAATCACCCTCACATAACCACATGGAATTCTCAGATGAAATATTTATCACTATGATTTGGGAATATATTCAATTTCATAAATTTGCTTCTCTTTCAGTTGCTCTGAAAATCTTCTCTCTTTGAACAGTTCCACTGAATGAAGCATTAATATACCTCTTAATTCAAAATTATGTTATAATTTTGCACAAAAATTTTGAATAGATTCATAGGCATGATAAAGTGATGGTAAACAGATTCCTATATAGCATTATATTGCAAAATTTAAAAACCTAATGAATATGTATTATTAAAAAGTTTTATATATAACAAGCTAACTTTTCTGTTGGCCAGGTACAGTGGTACATGCCTGAATCCAGACAGCTTGGGAGGCTGAGGCAGGAGCATCATGAGTTCAAAGCCAGCCTTATCAAAAGTGAGGCACTAAGCAACTAAGGGAGACCCTGTCTCTAAATAAAATACAAAATAGGTGCAGGGGTATGGCTCAGTGGTCGAGTGACCCTGAGTTCAATATACTGATCTTCTAAAAAATTATAAAATCATTCTAAGAAACACTAGATACCACATTTGTGAGAGCATTGTTACTTTTTCAAAAATTTCCCGGAACTTTAAAATTTTTTCTTCATATATATTTTTCCTGTTCAAACTTTTCAAATAATATTGGGGTTTATATAAATAAAATGACAACAGCAAAATTGAGATTACTTTGATTTAGAATAAAAGTTAAAATTAAGAATCTAAAATCAACTAATATTCTCAACAACCATTTTCATATTAAGATAGCCCACCAACATTTTGACTAGTAATCTTTCCACTCCCTTTATCAGAATGTCTGTTATACCACAATAAAAAAAATAGACATTTACATCAATGGAACCTTCCCATAGACCATTTTTCACCACACAGTTGTTCTGTTCATTAGGGGAAATAGTTTTATGATGTATAAAATCATGTCCTATGAGCATTAAAAGGATTAACAAGATATACATTACTCACAATTTTTGTTTGTGCATTCATTTAAAAAATAAACCAACAGGATATGCTAAAAAATATATAATACCTCTTGAGATACTTCAGAAGAGATCAAAAAGAAGATAAATATCTCCATATAAAAGACTAAAGGAGTCCAGGGAAAAGGCTATCTACAGGAAACCTTCTGATGTCAATCAGAAGACCATGAGAAATGCCAGGCAAGAAGCCACAGACAGGGGGTTTTATTATGGAAATCCCTAGAACTTAATTAATCCAATGGATATTTATTAATAATTCACTTTGAGCCAGGCACTCTGGTGAATGGAGGAAATAGAATGATCAGCAATATCAATATAATTTCTCCTTATGAAACCGTTTATGGGCAAAGATACATATTATTTCAAAAATTGCACAAAAATGTAATGCATGCTGAAATAACTGTTAAAATGTCAAACTTGCCAGGGGCAAGGAGTTTGTATAACGTTACCTAGTATGGCAGAAGAATGAGGGAAGCAAAGCAGCCCCTGAGCTGACATCTTCAAGGTAAGTGTGAACTAGAGAATGCTTCATGGTATTTCTGGGATTTGCTTCAAAATTATGGGATGGGGTTGGGTGGGTTCTTTGGATGAAATAAGATTAGACACATTGTTAATATGAATGTTTGATAATTTCAATAATAAAAACTGTGTGTGTGTGTGTGTGTGTGTGTGTGTGTGTTTAGGCAGAAGGTAGGACATGCATGAAGGCCCTGAGGCAAGAAGGACTAGGTTTGTTCTCAGGTCTCCAAAGAAAAACAGAGTAGGTGGAGCGTAAAGAACTAGAGGCAGACAGCCCAGGCCCTTGAGGACTATAGGAAAAGTTTTGGTCTTTATTCTAAGAGCAATGATTGCTGTTAGGCATGAGAGTAATATTCATGTTGTTTATGATAAAGAAAGCGCCCCAGTTGTACAGTAGAGGTTAAAAGAAGGCAAGAATGGATGAAGGTAATGAAAATAAAGGAAATAAAATGATTGGAAAGGAATAAAAGATATATAATTGAAACACCTTGATGAGGAAGTTAATATTAGTAAAAAATTAGAGAACAATGTTAAGATAGTCTCCCCATAATTTTTAAAATTTAATTCTCTTCTACTTTACACATACATGTGATAATTGTGACTAAAATATAACATATTTCACCACCCAAATTTTAAGTCAATCATTCCTTTCAGTGGCATTTTATATAAATAAAATTATTATAACTGACACAGAAAGATATAAAATGCATAAATATGAAGAACCACATCTACCAAATTTTTGTTTATGCAAGTTTGAGCTTAAAAAATTGTTTTAGTTATTGTTGTTTCTTTTCTTCAACAACATTTCAACAATAACACTTTAGTCTTAGTTTCTTTTTCATACTATGGATATTTGAGCATTTTTTTTTACCACTTATTCTCTTTCAAAAGACGTAAGTCCCTACTATAGTGCTAACTTCTTCCCATTTAGCTTTGGTTTCCTCTGGTGTCTGAGGACCATAAAATTAGGTAATTTTTGATAAGTATGGTAAGATGCTGTATCCTGCTAAGGAATACGGGTAAAAATTATACTTGTATTCTTGCTATTTAATTCCTTCTGCAGTTCTATAATTTTGCATATCAAGAACTATAAGCATATGGTCTTTGGACAGATACAATAGATATTCAAGAATTAAAATGAATAAATCATGATGAAACTCCACATACAGCAAAAGTAATTAGAAGATTGATCTTTTCCTTCCTTTCTTTCAATACTATGTTTGGTCTATAACTTGTAACACATTAAGGACCCTGATGTATTAAATCACATTGCTAGCACATATTAATTAGGTGTGAGAAATGGTTCAGGATTAGGAACAGCTATTAAAAGATCTTAACTGAGACAGAAGGAGTTTCACTCAAAACTCTCATGAGACTATCTGTCACAAGATGAGGCACTCACTACAATGAAGGATATTTAAGTAAAATTTATTGCTTCCAGATTGTTAGTAGGTTTCACATTGCTGATGTAAAATTGTTCAAAAAATCCAGTTTAATATTTTAACAGGAAAGGGTTGGATCTGAAGTAACCCTTTAATTATACTATCTAAAACTTTCTCAGTAAATCATCAGAGAAGTTTTGAGAGAAAAAGGCAGACTAGGTTATAATAGAAAGTAGAACAAGTTAAATAGCATCTCTAGTTTGAATTTCTCTATGATTTGATGTGAGGAACCAACTGTCTACATGCAAACTCTTACCATAGCCTTGACCTGAATCCTAAATCAACTAAATGCAAATGTCTTAAAAATGAGGAATATCATCAGGCTATCTTGATTTATGGCAAATAGTGAAAAGAAAAGAATGAATGGACGTTTTCTTCCTAACGCAGTGAACTAATTTTTAAAATAGAATTCATTTTGTTGTTTTCTGAACTATTCATATTTTATAAATAAATCTCGTATTAAAACTGCAGAATAAATACTAATTAAAATAGCTGCCTACTAATAAAACACTCTTAGGAAGAAAGAGCAACCTTATGTAAGACTGCAATAACACTTTCACATTAATATCAGGATTTATAGAACATTAGTTTGGGTACCATTTGTGGGATCTGGGGGTAGGAAATAAAATGAACACCTTCTGTATATTGAATACAAATCAACTGTTATAAGAATAGTGACCTCTTTGGCTTTTTTCCCCTATTCTTGTCAAGAATAGAAATTAATTGCATCCTAATTAAAAACTTATTTTGTGTATTTTTTTTAAATAATTTATTCAATTCAATTTAACAAGTATTTACTGAGCATGTACTACACACTGGGCACTGTTCTAGACACTGAGGATCGAACAAGAAGCAAAACAGATTTTTTAAAAACCTGTGTTTCTATCACACTTTAAACATTTTCAAAGAACTTTGGTGACTATTATTTTATTAATTACACAAGACCTATAAGGAAATCACAGATTACAAGATATAACAAGTTTTAGATCTCTGAATTCCAGACCCATACTCTCTCCTGAGTTATAGATCTTTAGTTAATCTGTCAACTGTTTGGGTTTACCTGCATATTTGAAAATAGCTATTTATTTCTTCAAAGAAGGGCAGTGTGGTATGGACCCTGTGCCTATCCTTTTAAGGGTTCAAATGTTTTTTCCATTTGGGTGGCTGAATAACAAATCTCTTAAAACTTGGTGGAATAACTGTGTACCAATCTCTCTTGCCTGTAGGTTACCTGATCCATGCCAGCCAGTGCTCTAAGTAAAAGGTTGGTTCCAGATCTGCTCTACTGACGTTTCATCTTCTTTGTAGCTATTTAAGGAATACTCATCTCATGGTGATGCAGAGGCAAAAGAAGAGAACCCACCTCTGCATGCATATTTTTAATCCTCTGTTTGCGTCATATTGGCTAACATTCCATTGGGATTTGCTTCAAAGGTAAATAGCAATCTTTAAAAATCCTTTGAAATATCCAATTTGCTGGAAATTAGAAATGACATTGCATGCAAGCACTTCTTTCAAAATGTGAAAATGTTTACCTGGGTTAGAAACAGAGGAAGAGACGGATTGCAAGAGGCCACAAGAAGTATTCTGAAAAGAACTTTATTTTTAGAACCACACACCACACCACACAGCTCCTCAGGAAAAACCTTCAGAGCCCAACTGCCACCACCGGCTTCCCACAAGCCTCTCGACTAATTTTTACTCTCAGGTTCTATGAAATTCTTACTCCTGTCTCACCTCTCCCTTCTGCCTTCCTTGGGTGGACAGATAATCATTGCTTTCTCTTTATTCTTTTACCTCTGTCCTTATTCCCACAACAGCCCACAGTGGAAAAAGATCCATTACACAAAAGGGTTGATGTTTTCTTTTTAATTTGAGAAAGAAATTTCATGTATGAAATAAAAATACTAGAGGTAGTATATGTGCTTCCATTAAAGCAATTGGAAATACTTACAAAGGAAAAAAATTAAACATTTTACACATAATCTCCAGAATTCAGAGAAAGTACTCCCAAGGTTATGATATTAGTGCTTCCCACAGCTCATGAAATTCAGGCCTAACTTAGTGCATCTCTGAGAAGACCCTTGTTGGTTTGTAGCTGCTTTCTCTCACAATTGGCATACTTGAATCTGCACGTTGATCTTACATTTGTTTTTATTTCTTTCTAACTTAGAAAGTTTACAGAGAATAAAGTGGCGTTTATAGGTCCCATTTCCAAAATAAGCTCATTTTTTTCTTTAGTCCAGTCAAAGTCACTGTAAAGCCTTTAACAGAACAGCCTCTATTAGTTTCAGCTAATTTAATGTTTTCAACTTCAATAGTTCAAAGGACTACTATTAAAGAATTACTGTAAATACAGTTGTTTTAGTCAGGTTTTTTCACTGTGTAACTAAAAGACCCGACCAGCACAAAAGTAGAGGAGGAAAAGTTTATTTGGGGGCTCATGGTTTCAGAGGTCTCAGTCCATAGACCAGCTCCATTCCTTGGGGCTTGAGGTGAGGCATAACTTTATGGCAGAAGACTGTGTCAGAGGGGAAGCAGCTTACATGATGATCAGAAAGCAGAGACAGTCCACTTGCCAGAAACAAAATATATACCCCAAAGGCATACCCCCAATACCCACCCCCTCCAGCATAACTATCCAAGTTCAGTCACCACTCAGTTAATCCTCATCAGAGGATCAAGTCACTGATTAGGTTAAGACTCTCACAACCCAATCATTTCTCCTTGGAACCTTCTTGCATTGTCTCACACGTGAGCTTTTGGGGGACAACTCACATCCAAACTGTGACAACAGTTACATGAGATTCTTTAGAACTATAATCGAATCTGCATATTTGGAGACTTTTAGAAGCATTGGCATATTATGTAAATAAAATTTTCTTTGGTACACATATACCTACATGTATGCCTACCAAACCCACCATAGCTGAAATTGGGAAGAAAAAAAAAAAAAGAATGATTTTGGTGAATAGAATTAAAAAATCAGCATTTTAGTAGATGATTTTAATGGTCCATTATTCAAATCTTTCAAAATCCATTTGTATCCACAGTGATTTATCATGCAGGGAATGTGGGGAAGTTTGCAGCATTTTGAATATACAGCAAAACATTATTAATATTCTTTCCTATCACTCTCAATAGTTTATTCGAATTCCACAGTTTGCGTAATAAGATAAGCTAACACCCTGAAGACAGACACCAATGAATTCAAATAATGAGTAGATGACTACCTGAAAATTTAAAACTTGCTTTCCTATAAGACAGTAACCAATGAACAATAAAAGCACAATCCTGGCATGACTGCCTCTTGTTGATGCTATTAATTTTCATCAGTAAAATTACCTGTAATTTTCCCAAAGCTACCCTAAGTTTGCAGCCTTCATTCCCATAGTATGATTTCATTATTATTTGAAATTTAACATCTAATCACACTGAGAGTAAATATTTCAGTAGCTAATAGGAATAAAAGTAAGAGTAACAGCTGCTGTTCAATCCAAAAACCATTGCTTCAACAACAGGATGAAAACCTCTAAACATGCCAGGCACTCTTCTAGAGATTTACATAATTTTTTTTTTTCACTTGAGTCTCACAAACCTCCCATAAAATAGGTTTTTATCAATGAACCCATTTTACAGCTGAAGAAACTGAAACTTGAGGAGATGATAAGTAATTTCTTCAAACTTGTTCATCCAATAAGCAGTAGATACGAAATTTGCAGATCGTCTATAATTCTAGAGTGCAGTCTCTTAACCTCTACAAATTAAATATTTGCAATATAAAGAGGAGATGGAAGGTTACTTTTTCTAAGTTTTAGTTAAAATAATGGTAGAAACTAAGCACATCCTTCGACCTTGACTTAATTAGGGTTATAAGAAACTTGCGTTAATGGCCCCTTTGTTCGGTTTTGTGCTAGGCACTAATGCCTCCACTCTATAACACTGGGACCTACTATTGAGATTATCATAGACTCTGAAGAAGACAGTTACATAAAGATATAAAAGAAAATGAGGTAAATGCTGCCTGTAGAGATCCAAAGAGACTACTAGGGAAGCAGAGGGGGAGAGAATTGAGAGGATTTACAGAATCCATACAGCCTACTCAGAAAAGGCATTATCTGAATTCATCAATTAATTATTTTCTTAGAAAGTGACTTTTAAAATATGAGGAGGCATCTGTGAAGCAAGAAATAAAATACAAAAGATTACTAGCAGCAAGACCTGTGATACTATCAAGCCCAGGGACCAGTGTTAAAATAACTGAATAATTTTTTAGTATCCTGAAAGTTGTCAATAATTTCCCCTGAAGCTTATTTCAGGAGAGTAACTGATCTTAGTATTGGTGAAACAATTATAAGAGAAAAAAACCACTGAAATATCATTTACATGGATTGGAAATCAAAAGTATTTTGAAATGATAGTGATTTAAGATCAAAGTAAAAAAAATCAACTCTTGAAAAGAGAGATACAAATTCTCAATTATTTTACCTCTATTGTAGATTTCTTTAATTCAAAATATTCTGAATTATTAATGTGGCAATAATTCCAAAATACTTAATACAACATACAAAGCATACTTTTCTATTTACTAGAAGACACACTAAAAAATTCATAATCTAATAATGATATCAAATTAATTAAATTTAAATAATATTTAAAATGATTAACATTTATTGTTCCATTTGTTTTACTTAATTTAGACAAAGTTGTAGGTTATTATCGTTTTTCTTTTTCTCTCCCAGAAGCTTGCTTTCTATGAACTATTGTTCTGAACTAGAAAGTATATGCATGTTCTGAATCTAGAGACCCTATGTATAAGTCATATATAAATCTACAAGACAAAGAACTGGAGGAAAGTAAAGCCAAATCTTTTGTGTACTGCATTCAAGCTGTGCTTACATTAGCAAAAGAAAACATGAGAAATAAATACATAATTTTGTTAATTTGGAACAAAAGGACACATAAGCAGAGACTAGTGAAAGATTTTTCTGAAAGAATGGCTTCTAAACATGTTTTTAATCCTTTGGCCTATTCTTTAATCTACCATTATTATAAAGTGACTGAACTGAGAGTTCCCTGAATATTTGATGACCAATAAGGCCTCTGGAGAAAGTGCACTCTTATGAGGTCAACCAAAATGGATCAATGGCCTTCCCATCAGAGAAGGAACCAAAGCTGTTGTTGTTGTTGTAAATATGTAAATCCAAATAACATAGGAGTACCTCTACAATTCAAATGGACTTAATCAGTAAAAACATTTATTGTCTTTTGTGGCTGAAGTCCAGAAGCCAGACTTTAGGTGCATTGAATTCAGTCATTTTGGATATTTCTTCAGTATGCTAGCTTGTGTCTTCTGTGTGTGTTGGATTCCTCCTTCATGGCAGTCGAAATGCTATAGCACATCACCAATGTCCACACCAGTGTCTATCATCCTGTTTCTTCTTTATCTTCAAATCTTCAGGGTCTGGTTTTCACAATTTTTTTTTTTCTCTTTCACTGGAGTTTGCCATAATGACATGCACTAGGTCCATCCATTCTGATCCCTAATGAAAAGCTGATCCTCAAGAATTAATGTACTTTTATTAAACACTTTCATATTTTCAAGAACTATTTTGTCAGACAAGAGAGATATTGTCAAAAGGCAAATGTGTAACAAATAAGTATTCCAGACCAGACAGATTGATTTAATGCTGTAGACTAGTTGATAGTACATAGAATTGATCTGGAGAAATTTAACTAGGAGATGATCAATCAGTGTTTTTTTTTTTATTGGTTGTTCAAAACATTACAAAGCTCTTGACATATCATATTTCATACATTTGATTCAGGTGGGTTTTGAACTCCCAATATTACCCCAAATACAGATTGCAGAATCACGTCGGTTACACATCTACATTTTTACATAATGCCCTATTAGTAACTGTTGTATTCTGCTACCTTTCCTATCCTCTACTATCCCCCCTCCCCTCCCCTCCCATCTTCTCTCTCTACCCCATCTACTGTAATTCATTTCTCTCCTTATTTATTTTCCCATTCCCTTCACAACCTCTTATATGAAATTTTGCATAACAATGAGGATCTCCCTCCATTACCATGCAATTTCCCTTTTCTCTCCCTTTCCCTCCCACCTCACGTATCTGTTTAATGTTAATCTTTTCTTCCTGCTCTTCCTCCCTGCTTTGTTCTTAGTTGCTCTCATTATATCAAAGAAGACATTTGGTATTTGTTTTTTAGGGATTGGCTAGCTTCACTAAGCATAAACTGCTCTAGTGCCATCCATTTCCCTGCAAATTCCATGATTTTGTCATTTTTTTAGTGCTGTATAATACTCCATTGTGTATAAATGCCACATTTTTTTTTTATCCATTCATCTATTGAAGGGCATCTGGGTTGGTTCCACAGTCTAGCGATTGTGAATTGTGCTGCTATGAACATCGATGTAGCAGTATCCCCGTAGTACGCTCTTTTAAGGTCTTTAGGGAATAGTCCAAGAAGGGCAATAGCTGGGTCAAATGGTGGTTCCATTCCCAGCTTTCCCAGGAATCTCCATACGGCTTTCCAAATTGGCCGCACCAGTTTGCAGTCCCACCAGCAATGTACAAGAGTACCCTTTTCCCCACATCCTCGCCAGCACTTGTTGTTGTTTGACTTCATAATGGCTGCCAATCTTACTGGAGTGAGATGGTATCTTAGGGTGGTTTTGATTTGCAGTTCTCTGACTGCTAGAGATGGTGAGCATTTTTTCATGTACTTGTTGATTGATTGTATGTCCTCCTCTGAGAAGTGTCTGTTCAGGTCCTTGGCCCATTTGTTGATTGGGTTATTTGTTTTCTTATTGTTTAATTTTTTGAGTTCTTTGTATACTCTGGATATTAGGGCTCTATCTGAAGTGTGAGGAGTAAAAATTTGTTCCCATGATGTAGGCTCCCTATTTACCTCTCTTATTGTTTCTCTTGCTGAGAAAAAACTTTTCAGTTTAAGTTGGTCCCATTTGTTGATTCTTGTTATTAACTTTTGGGCTATGGGTGTCCTATTAAGGAATTTGGAGCCCGACCCCACAATATGTAGATTGGAGCCAACTTTTTCTTCTATCAGATGTAGAGTCTCTGATTTGATATCTAGCTCCTTGATCCACTTTGAGTTAACTTTTGTGCATGGCAAGAGGAGGGGATTCAGTTTCATTTTGTTGCATATGGATTTCCAGTTTTCCCAACACCATTTGTTGAAGATGCTATCCTTCCTCCATTGCATGCTTTTAGCTCCTTTATCAAATATAAGATAGCTGTAGCTTTGTGGATTAGTCTCTGTGTCCTCTATTCTGTACGATTGGTCCACCTGCCTGTTTTGGTACCAGTACCATGCTGTTTTTGTTACTATTGCTCTGTAATATAGTTTTAAATCTGGTATCGCTATACCACCTGATTCACACTTCCTGCTTAGAATTGCTTTTGCTATTCTTGGTCTTTTATTTTTCCATATGAATTTCATGATTGCTTTATCTATTTCTACAAGAAATGCCATTGGGATTTTGATTGGCATTGCATTAAACCTATAGAGAACTTTTGGTAATATCGCCATTTTGATGATGTTAGTTCTGCCTATCCATGAACAAGGTATATTTTTCCATCTTCTAATATTTTCTTCTACTTCTCTTTTTAGGGTTTTGTAGTTTTCATTGTATAAGTCCTTCACCTCTTTTGTTAGGTTGATTCCCAAGTATTTTATTTTTTTTGAGGATATTGTGAATGGAGTGTTTTTCCTCATTTCCGTTTCAGAAGTTTTGTCGCTGATATACAGAAATGCCTTTGATTTATGCGTGTTGATTGTATATCCTGCCACTTTGCTGAATTCATTTATTAGTTCTAGTAGTTTTTTTGTAGACCCTTTTGGGTCTTCTAGGTATAGAATCATGTCACCTGCAAATAGTGATAATTTAAGTTCTTCCTTTCCTATTTTTATGCCTTTAATTTCTTTCGTCTGTCTAATTGCTCTGGCCAGTGTTTCGAGAACTATATTGAATAGAAGTGGTGATAGAGGGCATCCCTGTCTTCTTCCAGATTTTAGGGGGAATGCCTTCAATTTTTCTCCATTGAGAATGATGCTAGCCTGAGGCTAGCATAGATAACTTTTACTATGTCGAGGTAAGTTCCTGTTATTCCTAGTTTTTCTAATGTTTTGAACATAAAGGGATGCTGTACTTTGTCGAATGCTTTTTCTGCATCTGTTGAGATGATCATATGGTTCTTATCTTTAAGTCTATTGATGTGGTGAATAACATTTATTGATTTCCATATATTGAACCATCCTTGCATCCCAGGGATGAATCCTACTTGATCATGGTGCACAATTTTTTTGATGTGCCTTTGTATCCGATTCGCCAGAATTTTATTGAGGATATTTGCATCTAGGTTCATCAGAGATATTGGTCTGTAGTTTTCTTTGTTTGAGGTGTCTTTGTCTGGTTTCGGAATCAGGGTGATGTTGGCCTCATAGAATGAATTTGGCAGAGATCCCTCTTTTTCTATTTCCTGAAATAGCTTGAAAAGTATTGGTATTAATTCTTCCTTAAAGGTTTTGTAAAACTCTGCTGTATACCCATCCGGTCCTGGGCTTTTCTTGGTTGGAAGTCTTTTCATTGCTTCTTCTATTTCATCTATTGATATTGGTCTGTTTAAGTTGTGAGTATCCTCCTGACTCAGTCTGGGCAAATCATATGACTTAAGGAATTTATCGATGTCTTCACTATCTTCTATTTTATTGGAATATAGGTTTTCAAAATAATTTCTAATTGTCTTCTGTATTTCTGTAGCGTCTGTTGTGATATTGCCTTTTTCATCCTGTATGTTAGTAATTTGAGTTCTCTCTCTTCTTCTCTTCGTTAGCATGGCTAAGGGTCTGTCGATCTTATTTATTTTTTCAAAGAACCAACTTTTAGTTTTGTTAATTTTTTCAATAGTTTCTTTTGTTTCAATTTCATTGATTTCCGCTCTGATTTTAATTATTTCTTGCCTTCTGCTACATTTGCTGTTGTTTTGCTCTTCCTTTTCTAGGGCTTTGAGATGAAGCGTGAGCTCATTTATTTGTTGGTTTTTCCTTTTTTTGAGGAATGACCTCCAGGTGATGAATTTCCCTCTTAAAACTGCTTTCATTGTGTCCCATAGATTCCGATATGTTGTGTCTGTATTTTCATTTATCTCTAAGAATTTTTTGATTTCCTCCTTTATGTCTTCTGTAACCCATTGATCATTCAGTAACATATTGTTCATTTTTCATGTGATGTAGGATTTTTCCTTCCTTCTTTTATCATTGATTTCCAGTTTCATTCCATTATGATCAGATAAAATGCATGGGATTATCTCCACCCCTGTATATTTACTGAGGGTTGCCCTATGGCATAATATATGGTCTATTTTTGAGAAGGATCCATGTGCTTCTGAGAAAAAAGTATATCCACTTGATGATGGTTGATATATTCTATATATGTCAGTTACGTCTAGGTTGTTGATTGTGATATTGAGTTCTATAGTTTCTTTATTCAACTTCTGTTTGGAGGATCTGTCAAATGGTGAGAGAGGTGTGTTGAAGTCACCCATAATTATTGTGTTGTGGTCTATTTGATTCTTGAACTTGAGGAGAATTTGTTTTATGAACGTCGCAGCACCATTATTTGGTGCATAAATATTGATAATTGTTATGTCTTATTGGTGAATGGTTCCTTTTAACAGTATATAATGTCCTTCCTTATCCCTTTTGATTAACTTAGTCTTGAAGTCGATTTTATTCGATATGAGGATGGCCACCCCTGCTTGCTTATGAGGACCATGTGCATGGTATATTTTTTCCCAACCTTTCACCTTCAGCCTGTGTATGTCTTTTGCAATCAGATGTGTCTCCTGGAGGCAGCATATTGTTGGATTTGTTTTTTTAATCCATGTTACCAGCCTATGTCGCTTTATTGGAGAGTTTAAGCCATTAACGTTTAGAGTTACTATTGATATATGGTTTGTACTTCCAGCCATGTTTGATTATTTACCTTCTTTTTTTTTTTTAATTTAATTTAGTTTGTTTCTCCATGGTTAGCTTTCCCCCCGCCCTCTGTTTTTATAGAGGCGCTTCCCACTGATGGTTTTGGTTATTGTTTTTCATTTCTTCCTCGTGTAGTGTTTTGCTCAAGATGCTTTGCAATGCTGGTTTTCTGCCTGCAAATTCTTTTAGCTTTTGTTTATCATGAAAGATTTTTATTTCGTTGTCGTACCTGAAGCTTAATTTTGCTGGATACAGAATTCTTGGTTGGCATCCATTGTCTTTCAGTGTTTGAAATATGTTGTTCCAGGATCTTCTCGCTTTCAGCGTCTGTGATGAAAAATCCGTTGTTAACCTTATTGGTTTACCCCTGAATGTAATCTGCCTCCTTTCTCTTGTAGCTTTTAATATTTTCTCTTTGTTCTGTATATTGGATATCTTCATAACAATGTGTCTTGGCGTTGGTCTACTGTGATTTTGTTTGCTCTGTGTCCTGTATGCATCTAAAATTTGTATATCCATTCCCTTTTTTATTTCTGGAAAGTTTTCTGTAATTATTTCATTCAGCAGGCTACTCATTCCCTTGGTTTTAATCTCTGTATCTTCTTCTATCCCGATGACTCGTAGGTTTGTTTTTTTTATGTTATCCCATATCTCTCGGATGTTTCTCTCGTGATTTTTAACCAGCCTTTCTGAGTTGGCTAGGCTCTTTTCAAGATGATATATTTTGTCTTCATTATCTGATGTTCTGGCTTCTACTTGCTCCACTCTGTTAGTGATACTCTCAATTGAGTTTTTAATTTGGTTTATTGTTTCCTTCATTTCTAGAATTATTGTTTGATTTTTTTTATAATCTCTATCTCCTGATAAAGATGCTTAACTTCTTGTTTTATCTGTTTATGTAATTGATTTTCAAAGTCTTCTTTCACTGTTTGGATTTGCTGTCTCGTATCCTCTTTAAGGTTCCATTCCATCTGCCTAAGGTGTTCCTTGAGTTCTTTATATGACCATTTTTCTGCTGACTCTAGGTCCTCCTGAGTATTTAGGCTGTCCTTCATTGTTTTTACCCCTTTTCTTCCTTGCTTTTTTATGCTGCTCATGTTACTTCTTGTTCTGCTTGACTGCTGAGTTACTGTTTACTCTTATAAATTTATTTGATGCTTGGGAGGAAAGATATTAGAAGGGAAGGGAAGAAGTCACTAAAGAGAATGAGAGTAGGCAGGTAGAATTCAAGGAAGGGGGAATAAGAAAATTGAAAAGATATGAAAAGACAAAAGAAACAAAAACAAAACACACACAAAAAAGTTAGAAAATAAAGAAAGAAAAGAAAATTTTTTTTACAAAAATAATAATGATAATAAAAATAATGAAAATTAAAATTAAAAAAATTATAATAATAATAAAAAAATTTAAAAAAAATTAGAAACATTAAAAAAAGTTAAATCACAACAATAAAAAATTGAAAATGAAAGAAAAAAAAGAAAAAGAAAAAAATGATAATAATAATAATAATAAATGCAGTCATAGAGTTCGATTAATTTCTCTTCCAGTAGGTGGAGCTGTGCCCACTGGGTCAAGCTTCTCCTCTCACTAAGTGGGAACCAATCACTGTGTAGCAGCTCTTCCTCACAGACTGGGCGGGTCTCCAATCCTGAGTGCCTAGGGCCTTCTCTTGTGTTTCCTCAAGCCAGGCCACGCTCACCTGTGACGCTCACCACAATGCTGGCTACACGCCATGTCTGCTGCTCCTGGGAGCCCTGTTGCGCTGGTTTCAATGCAGTTATCTCCTCCGCCCGTGACGTCAGTTCTCTGCCAAGGTGGTATCACATGTAAATGGTGACCGTTCGTTCCCTTTGCCGGGTGACCAGTGCAACGGGTGGGTCCTGACTGTCTCTCCCAATCCCCGTTTCAATCCTGTGGCCACTGCCTATGAAGGCTCGGTTGGTTTTTACCTCTGAAATTTCCTAAGGGCCAACTAGTTATTTCAGCGGGATTGTTAGTGCTGAGTCACGAGAAGCAGGCGAACCGGAGCTTGGATGCAGCTGATCCGGGCTCGGTGTGTGTGTTCTGAGGGGCCCAGACTGTACACCCCAGATCCACGACAGCTCAGCATTGCCTAGTGATCCTGGGCAAACAGCATTTATACAGTTTACAGCTCCCTATGCCCGCGCAGTTGAAGAGGTCAGAGACTTGATCTCTCCCCGCCCGCTGCCATGTTAGATCTCCTCAATGATATTCATGTTGCCCTTACAGCTTCCTGGCATAAGCAAGTTCTTGGGATTATACAAACTGCTGCTTCTGTTTCCAGTCCAGATTTCTAGAAATTAAACCCTGCCACCGTCGCCTCTTCCCTGGGGCCACGCTCAGGGGCGCCGCGCTCGTCCGCGACCGTAGCTGCGCCAAAGAACTGGTGCCCAGCCCCCAGGGCCCAAGCGGCTGCCGCCGCAGCTCTCCAGCTTCCTCCTCTGAAGCACAGGTCCCCTCGCAGGGGCATGCAGAACGACCCCAGAGCAGGCTCTGCCCGAGGGTGCAGTGGTGAACAGGCAACCCAGGCGCTCAAGGCTGCAGTCCAGCCTTTGGAGGACAGGGCTCGGTACGCAGCCCAGCTCCAACCTCTAGGTGCGGTTGCCGGACAGTGTAGCCATAGCCATCAAGACAGCCGGCAGAAAGCAAATCTCAATCAGTGTTTTTTCTTGTTCATACTAAAACCTACATTAGAAATGAACTACAAAGCAGAAATTTCCCTGACACATGTGGATATCAAACAAAAATTAGATTTTAAAGGATATTTTAATTTAGACGTGTTAAACTAATGTAATTTTTATCTCTAATTCTTTATTATAAATAAATAAGGTATATTGATTAACCAATATTGTATATGTTCTCCCTGATAGTAATAAGGAAACATTGGTGTATGGGATTCTACCCTTTCATGCATGTCTTTCACTCATCACATCACTCTGATGTTCACTGTTCTACTTCCTCCTTCCATGTTTCAAGATTGTTTTGATTGCACTGAGCCTACCCAGACAATCTTGTTTAATCTCCCCATTTTAAGGTTGTCTGATTAGCAATCTTAATTTCCTTCTGCTACCTTAACTTAATGCCTCTTTGCCATGTAACATAACATTTCAAGGATTGGGATGCAGATATCATTAGGAGGCCCTCATTCTGGCTCCCAAACAGTTAATTATGTACGTATCAGAGCTAGGATGCAAACTCATGCCATCAGGCTTTGAAAGCTGTGCTTTTATTCTAATCTATACCTTACTGACTCATGAACTATTTTTCTCCTCATTTTAGGAGCTATTGTTTTTTGCTTTCTGCCCACTTTCTTTTTTCTTCTTAGTTCCATCTTCATTATTCTTCATCATTGTAATGAGTTCCCCCAAAATATCTTGACAACAGAACAATTTTCTACTGGTTTTCTGTTATTTAAGTTTTTTTCCATACCTATATTATTCTGCCTATTTTAAGCATGTATAACTGTCCTTTCACCTAGAACTATCCTTCTCCTGTTTTGGGGAGTTTACAAAAAGCAAACTACCTTTCCTAGATCTTTTGAGTCAGAGAATAAGTTTTTTTTTTTTTTTCGTTGTTGTTGTTGGGTTTATGTTTGTTTTGTTTTGGTACTGGGCATTCAACCAAGGGGCACTTAACCACTGAGCCACTCCCCCAATTCTTTTTAGCATTTTATTTAGAGACAGGGTCTCACTGAGTTGCTTAGGGCCTCACTAAGTTGCTGAGGCTGGCTTTGAACTCACAATCCTCCTGCCTCTGCCTCTTGAGCCACTGAGATTACAGGTGTGTACCACCATGCCTGGCTTTTATTGTTAGTTTTGTTTTCACTTTCTTACATTATTGTATTTTCTCTAACCATATCCCATTTAATATCATGATGTTTAAAAGTTCCTGGTCATAATTTGAATGAAGAAACAAGAATTGCAGACCCTACAAGGAAAAAAACAAATCAGTTCATTTGATTTATATTTAAATTTTTACTGTGAAAGCTACACATAATTTTTATTATTTAATTTCAAAATATAGTATCCTCATTGAAGTCACCAGTTTTCTGGAGGAAATATTACATTTGAATTTCCACATATTTTATAAGGGATATAAGTTTAGGTGAAGCTGTAATTTAATAAAATGGAGATTCTGGCTTTTTGTATTACTAGATTTCAGCATGTATCTAGAGTAAGAACCCAGCCCTGTTGTATTCTGATGGTGCTTTTGTGAGGAGAGAGCCTTCTTTTCTTCAATAAAGGTATAGCTGTGTACCTATGTGTACACAGGTACCTTTGTACCTATGACAAAGATATAATACATATACAAGTCCAGGGTGACTGGATATGAATTACATCCCCTGGAGCTGACTGTAACTTACATATATCCAGGCTCTGAGAAAGACCCCTTCACTTTATTTCCATGAACTTTTTCTAACTTTACTCAGCCAGCACAGAAATAAACTGCAGTAATCAGACCTGAATATTTGAATTCTTGCAATTGAGTCCCAGGTTTACTAAGACAAAATAATAATTTGGTCTTTTAAGTTTTTATGCCAACTTCATTACCACTCAATGCCACTGCATTTTAGTATATAGTGAAATTTAATCTATTCCCAAGTTTTCCCTACTGTCTTAATGATTGAATGTAACATTCCAACACTTCCTAGAACAATATGAGATGAAATGACATATTAATAGAAAAATAGAATTTCTTCAAATAACAATATTTTTTTAGTTTTTTTTTGGAGAAATCACATTATATGATATAATAATGTGAAGATCCTATTTTAATTACAAGAGCCACATTCTTGATTAGTACTGAAAAGGGCAAGACAAAATAGATGATCAAGTATATTCTTGAAAGTTATTACAATTGAACTGTAACTAGAAATTAGGTGGGTTTGTTTGGACATGGAGATAGGCATACACATTTTTTTAATGCTAAATGAAATCTATGACCTCTTCTCGTGAAGCAAAAGGCCACCTCAGTAACCAATTCTGTACAACATATGATGAAATGGACCATTTTTTTTTTTTACCAAGTTAACAAAAAAAGATTGGTATTCAGAAAAAAACTGTGGGAAGGAAATTTCAAATATGTATCTCAATCATAAGAAATGTACAAAATACTATATGGAATTCAGGGAAGAGAAAATAAAACTTATTTATGTGTATGGGGTGTGTGTGTGTGTGTGTGTGTGTGTGTATAGTGGATATATATGTGATATAGTACTGATTAAGTTGGATCTTGAAATGTATGTTGATTTTTTAAATATTTACATTCTCTCCTCAAACTGCCTAATTTCTATTTTAAAAACATATGAAAGATTTGAAGAAAGTCTATAGAATATTCTTCCTATTGTCAAATGTTCATTTTTAAAAAAAAAATTGATGAGTATGATGAACAATGATTATATATTTTTTGTATTTGGGGACTGAGGTTAGGGTGAGCCTTTGAGATTATTAGTCTATTCACCTATTACGTTTTTTTTCTTACAAAGTATAAAAACTAGGAGTGAGACTAAAATGAAACTTAGAAATCACTATATTCATAAATATTCATAAACAAAAAAGATTGCTACATATTCATAAATATGTTCAGTTTCTGGTTTATTCTTAAATGAATACTAATTTTGAAAAGTAAAATTTAGTCCAGGACATATTACAAAGATGTTTGATAACCAAATTTCAACCTAATATCAAAACCAGGAAGTCACAAACTAAAATATTGTTAGTAAAGAAACAATAATTTAAAAGTAGGAGAAAAAGATACTCTTGAATCTAAATCAAGTACCCTAAAGTTCAAATGAATATAAATCTCAGTGGCTTTGTATCTTAAGTAATATATAGGTGAGGTAGCTGGTAAGGTTATATCCATGGCATGATTTTACATGGAGACAAACTAATGTACTGAAGATGAACCGCTCTGGAAAAAGCCATGCTGGAATATTAAAAGGATGGATGAGAAATGTACACAGATTAATCTGAAGTGAGATTTTTCTTTTTCTTAGAGCTTCAAGTGAAGAAACAGTGATCAAAGAATGTTACAGAGACAAAAGTTCAGCTCCAGATAATCAATGATATCTTGAAATTTCACAGAATATTGAGTCCCTTTCTCTTTCAAAGCTACCTAAGAATCTGGATCCCCAATAATAATTTTCAGGAATTAAAATTTCCAGAGATATGTACAATATAACTTTATAAATGATAAAGTACTGCATTCTGCCAATGGTGTGATTATTGATTTAAAGAAAAAGAACAAAAACACTATACTGTTGTACCTGGGGAACAGGGAAGACTAATGTGAAGGTCAAAATAAAGTGATATCACCCACCTGCTGTCTAACCAGCCTTTGTTTTAGAGATGTTAGCAAGGGGATACCACAATAAATGGTTTTCATTGTTTCTTAGTAGAATATAGCTTCTTTCTACCTTGATAAATTAGTTGGATATTCCAGATCAAATTTGAAGACTCCCTAATACCATTCTTCAGTCAAAAACCAAGAATATCATCTGAGCAGACAACACTTGTTTTAACAATGAACAATTCTTGATAGGAAAACAGTTTTTCAGTCTAATATCTTCTTCTTGTTGAAGAAATCCTGCATGAAAATGTGCATACTTATAGGAATTTACTAGAGAAGGTATGTCACCTATTTATTAAGACTTCTCACAGAATAGCATTAATTTTGGAAGTTCTTCAGAGACTAAGAATTAGTTCTCAGATTTACAAATTTAGAAATTTGATATTAAGAATATCAAGTTCAGGGGCTGGGGTTGTGGCTGGTTGGGGGGTTGTGGCTTGCCTAGCACATGTGAGGCACTGGGTTCCATCCTCAGCACCACATAAATATAAAATAAAGATATTGTGTCCACCTATAATTAGAAAAAAACTAAAAAGAAGAATATCAAGTTCATATTGATATTAATAATATCAATGTCATATTGAGAATGAACTCTTCTTTTGGAATGTTCTAACAATAACCAGATAACCAAACTCATAGAAAATACAATCAAATGTTTATTATTTCCCAAAAGGAATAATCATGCAAATCACAATTTTTTATGTAATTAATGCATTGGACACAGCCTTTTTAGAAAAAATCATTTTTTATCAGGAATTGGAATGGGCATAAAATGAGGGCAAAGGAAGTTCATTGGGAAACAGAACCAAAATCTCCTTTCAACCCAGAAAACTTCACTATTAAGGTAGAAAGGACAGAAAGCAATTTTGTTATTGAAAAAGCATTGGATGATGAACAGTGCATCAAAGGCAATCCACTGAAGAGACTACAAAAAGATTTTACCCTTTTAAAAGACAAGTAGATACAATCTACTTCATACCTGTTCTCAAGGTGAAAACCTACTGTTCAAGTAAGAGAACTTAACACCATTTTTCACCTATTTCATCTTCACTTGCTAATTGGGGTATGTGTTAGCTAATTAGCTTTACAGTTGTATGACAGGAGGTTGTTCTCTTACTTGCAAGGAGCTTCCAATGAAGTCAGGCTCTATCCTCCCATGAAAACTAGGAGACAATGGCACCATCTTCCGTGTTAGTTTCTTTCCAAAGAAATGGTTGCTAGATCCTTGAGAAAGTCATTCTTGAGCCATTAAACTCTCAAGAGCCTTATTTAACTTTTAAAAGATTTACATTTCAAAAAGAAGATTAAGAATTTACAGCTTTCTAAAGTGAGTGCTCTAAGGGAAGGGTATAAGTCTCTTATTTTCAACCAGGAGAATTAAGTCTCTTTTTTAAATTTGTATTTGCTCTTAGGGTTGAGATATTCCAGTGTTTAATTTGCATGAGGCTTGCCTTGGCTGGATTCCTCTCTAGATGCTTGTTCACTTCCTACCTTAGTTTTTCAGTAGCTCCAAAACACCCCCATACTCATTTCTCCATTCATTAACACATTCAATCAGGTTCAATTAGCTAGGGGAGCCATTCAATCTCTTTGAGGCAAATTTGCTTACTGCTGCTTTATGCATTGATTTCAAAGTTTGTCACTTAAGGCAAACTCATTTCCCCATTTTCTGAGTTCTTGAGAAGCACTTCTTATAGTTCAACATAAAAGAATCTAACAACAGAGTTTACCTGAAGCAGCACATCCCTCAACCAGGCACTCAGCAACTACTGCTGATTGATTGAGAAACCTCATTAACTTTAAGAAAGCTGGGCATAGCCTTCATTCCAGTTCAACTGGTTTCTGTGTAAAGCTGCATATTGGCAATTAGAGGAATGGTTTCCATTTCCCTTTGCTGTTAAAGAAACTAGCAGAATTAAACAATCAATGACATTACCAAAATAATGACTACATCTAAAATGGAAACATTCCAATTGGCTTGTGAGTCATTATTCAACCCCTTGAGATTTCCTTGAGCTTATATAATCACTTTACTGTGAAAATTTAGAATAGAAAGAAATTTGGTGGTTGAACACAGGCTAGTGACCTATTCAGCTTATCTTCCCCGTTTCTACATCCAACTACTTTATTGGCATGCTCATTGCTGTGGGTTCTGTTACTGTGTTTGGCACTGTGAGACAGTCAAATTAATATGCCCATAGGAAACCTTTGCCTTGATTCCCTGAGGGCTTAATTCATCCAAAATTACCTTTAGAGGCAGCTCTGCTGATCTATGTCCACTGACTTAAAGAACAATCAACAATCACATTCTCAGGAGTAACAAACTTTCAGTTCTTAAATTTTTTTTGTGTATCTGCCTCCAGATAAGTTTGTTGGAACTAACATGAAAAAAAAACAAACAAGATAAATTAATATTTTAAAAGAGTTCCAAAATTAGTAAACAAATATGTTTATGCAAGACATTCTAGGAACACAGTTTTTACAAGACCTCTCCCACCTGCATTGATAAATCTAGAGTTGGAACTAGTTTGTTCTTTTTTGATGTCAAGAATTTTTACTCTCCACCAGATAGTACATAACAGCTTATAAAAGTCACGACCCCTTAATATTATTCCTGCATGTCTACAGACTTGTCCTCATTTGCTATAAATGTGCCTAAGACTCAAACATGGCAAAGGTGTTTCAAAGGGAACAATTTTCCAGACACTAGGCAAGAATGCAAAGTGCTCCCTCTGTGGAGATTGTAAGAAGGCAGAGTCTTAAAGTTGGAAAGACAAGGGACTCAGAATGATCCTAGCGAGACACCTGAGAACAAGTTCTTCCTTACCAAAATTTGTTATTTTCCCTACCAGATCTATAAGTGATGGTAAATTATTGATTTCCTTGAGCTCTAATTTCCTCATTTTTCTTTATAGTTACTATATATAACACTGTTATATAGCTTATAAGAGTGTATAAGAACTCATGAAACAGCTGACGCATAGCAGAGTTCAATAAAAGGTGACTATCATAATTTTCCTATCAAAGATTCCATAGCATTCTGTTTAGAGACCACTGAAAAATTACAATTATAATTTGCTTGGCATTGTTCTCCTGGACTCTGATGACATAATTCTGTACCTGCTATTAGTGCAACATGTTTTCATAATGAGCTCTAATTTGTTCTTAACACATTATTGTTTCCTGCAAAAGCATCCAAATCATGAGTTAGTCAAATTTGAAAAACAATCTCATCAAAATATGTATCCATGATTCTATTAAAAATATTTCTTACATATCTGTCTTCTGATAGCAAAGCTTTCTTTTTACTCAAACATCTAATACCAGTCAAGATTATTTCCATGCACATATCTGAATAATAACCCTGAAGCATGATACAGTTAAAATAATTTCTTAAAGAGAAATAGCAAATGGATATTTTGCCTAATCAAGTATCTTAAAAGATCAAGAAGTATAAAATTTTAGTACTGATAGAAACCTGAAGCTTTCATTTTACTTGACCTCTCACTCCTTTCCTTCCATCTCACATTTTTAAAATGAGAAAATTGATGTTCAGAGATATTAAATAATTTTGACTTGATACAGCTAAGAAAGGAGCTCAGGTTTGCTCGCATTCTGTTATATTATGTTGTCATTTTCTTCATTATTTATTTGTACACCGAACTTCAAGGGAAAAATATAAGAACTGGCAAGTTTCAGAAGATCAAATCCTCACTCTCATCTTCCCAGACTTGTATAGATTTTGGAAAAATTAAATGGAGTGACTCTTTGTTGTGATGGCAAAAGGTGCGACCTATGCAGTTGAAGGGGAGACATAAAGAATGTCCATGCACTTCTGTCTTTGTCAATGCTTTATTCACTCAAATCACTCAATACAATTTCACTCTATAGGTTCTTAATCAAGAAAATGACAATCCTTAATGCTAGGCACTGCAATAGACATAATCAATTCACAGCAAACAATTCTACATCAATTCTAAACACTGCAAACACACTTAATCATGACAGGCTCATGACAGACATTCCCTTTGCATGCTAAGTTCAGGTGTCAGATCAAAAGTCTCAAGCCTTAGGCTTAAGTCCAGTAGATGCACACTCACTCAGGCCACAGTGATCAGGTCAGGAACCGAGGCAGGCTTCTCGTGGAATGGAGCTGATGGCCAGTTGTAGGGAGAAGTTGTGACTCTCTCCAGGGTCAAAAAGTGGCTGTAGAGTTTGAGAGTGGTGAGGAAAATGCAGAGGATCAGGCAAACGATGAAAAATGTTGGGATGTCAGTCCAGGTCCTCAACAGGCTCTCATTGTGAGGGTATCATTGTCAACTGGCTGAATGTCTGTTCATTTGCTCCATTATTTATACCAAATTTGGGGGCTTTTGATCCACCTTTTAATCCTTATCAGCTGCTACTGGGTCTCTCAGTGATATCATTTACCCTGGGGTTAAACATCTGGTCTGGTGGTTCCCACCCTGATCTTTTTGCCTTTCCCTCTTAAGGAGTGAGGACAGCCTGCCAGAGACTTCACTCTGAGTTTATCAGGATGGGAGAAGTGACTTGTTTGTGCCTGAGGGCCATACTGGAGGGCTCCCTTAGGCTGCCTGGTGAGACTGCAGGTTTCAAACTGGAGTTTTTAAAATGGAGTTGCTTAGGCTCAGGCCTAAGGCCATCCTCACACTCAGGACCTGAGTTTTGCCTGTTTAGAATGGATTGCCCTTCTTGTGGTAACAGAACTGATGATTTCTTTGGGCATTTATTTCTCTTCAACTCTTTGTTCACATGATGGGATGGATGGATTATCTCCCCTTCTGGCTCCAGGGGTGGGTGACCCTGGCCTAGCCAATCAGAAGACCTTTGTAACAGTGATCAGTTCATCAATGGAAAGGTGACCCATTGACCAGTATGATTCAGTTTGGGACTTTGAAATTGTTGAAAACAAAAATATCCTTTGTGTTCTACTTCATCAGAAAAGATAAAGATTTGGAGCTTTTGGGAACATCACTAAGGAACCTTTGTGACTAGGGAGCTGACACAGGAAAATGAAGCAGTAGAGGGAGATCAAGTCCTAAAGACATCATTTGCTTAAAGTCCAACCCTATCCTTGGACTTTTCTATTGCAGGAGTCTATAAACCTCCCCCCACTTTTTGGCTTAAGGAAATTTGAATTGGGTTCATCACAAGTTTTGTGAAAGGACCCTTAATATAAAAAAAAAATGAGAGAGAAGAAATAAGACTTGAAGAAATATAAAGGATTCAGGGGGGTATGGTGAGGAATTAAATTAAATCACCTTCTTACCTCAGTCCTGGGTAAGTCACAAAAACTCAAGTATGCTGACTGGATCAACTTCTTTTTCTGTGTTGAAGCATTAGGTCTTATTTGGGTAAAACTCACCTAATCTTTCCCTTGGTTCTTGAATTTATTTAATCGTATCCATTAGTTTTGAATAGGTAGTTGAAATTTAAAGTCAAGGTCTGATTTGAGAGTTTTACCCTTCCAAAGTGTATTTGTTTCTGATTGACCAAGAAAGGCATTGGCATTCTAAAGCTTTTGGAAAATAAGAATTAGCAAAGGGAAAAGAATGAAAATTAATAACACCATATCCTAGTAAAGTAATTGTTTTAATATCTACATTTATTAAAATTTCTATATAATAATTTTGATATAAGTGTATTATATAGAATATGTATCACATGGTTTTAATATGTTGAACATATCACATGGTTTTGCAAGATATTTTTTTCACTGAATAATTTGTTGCAAATCTTTGTCCATATTAAAAAAATGTTCTAAAATAAAATTTTATCACTTAGGGCTTTTGTTAACAAGTAACAGAAACTGGCCCTAGTTATCCTAAACCAAAAAAGGAATTTATGTGAACAGTATAATAAAACTCATATAAAATTAAGAAAATACAAAGAATAGTCTGAAGAACTCAAGAAGTCAACATTTTGCTTCATGAATTGAGGGAGAAGAATATAATAAAATGATTTTTTCAAGTTTGGATAAATAAATTCCACTATACGAACTTTCACCTTTCAGATTACATGCTCTGAAGATCTCATATGCCCATATATTTATCATTTGGCCAATGAAAGCTGGATTATATCAAGATTATATCCAGTGTTGGCAGGGATATTACCCCAAAGAAGAATCAGAATGCAACTATTTAAAAAAAAAAAAGAAAAATAAATGCTGGGTATTGTATTTAATGATATGTGATAACACAGGAAAACATACAAAACAGACCCACTATTATTAGACACATAGGTTGCCTCTGATATTTTATTATTGTAAGCAATTATGTGATGAAACCCCCTATAATTGTAAATAATTTTCTGGAAAAATGCAGAGAATAGTAATTGGGGTAAGTAGAAATACAGGGAATGACATAATTTGGAGGAAAAAAACAATCCCCACATTTTAGAGTGATTGTTATGTCATAATGCTGATAAACTTAACACAGTTTCATCTAATTTTTTTTTCTACAAACAGGTTTTTAGTATCTTATCATGGGCCAGGTACTATTAGTGGAGCTGTATTGGAGACCAAAAGGAAAAACTTATTTCCTATTTTCAAAAAGTACATAAAATAGCCAGGCACAGTGAGGCACATCAGTAATCCCAATGACCCAGGAGGATGAGACAGGAGGATACCCTGTCTCAAAATAAAAACTGAAAAAGGGTCGGGGATATGGCTCAGTGGTAGATCATCCCTGAGTTCAATCCCCAGTGTGGCAAAACAAAACAAAACAAAATCCCATTGGATATATGCATAGATAGATCGGTAGAAAGATACATTAGTTTCAAAAAAGACTCAGAAAGTATCATTTAGAAATGTAGAAAATATGCTGAATATTGGGATAAACTGTTTCTTTAGTCATTCATTCCTGAAATTGTATCAGTTATACTTGTTTTTCAACTTCTTATAATTCCCTTCCTCATTCTGATAATTTCACCTCCTATCATTTGTGTTTTCCAAGTATAAAGCAAAAAATCCATCATCTTACACTCCTGTACAAAAGGTTTTGACTTAGAGCTGCAGATATAGCTCAGTTGGTAGAGTACTTGCCTCCTGTGCACACAGTCCTGGGTTTGATCTCCAGCACCATGGAACAACAAAAAGCACAAAAGGTTTTGACTTAGACTACATTCTTCAATTAGATGTATCCATGTGGCTGCATTTGCACAAACCTATGAATGTCTTCTTAAATTTTGTTCTCTAGGCACCTCTCTTGCCCCACCATAGTACCAGATCTGGTCTCTCAGCTGATTACTATATTTGATGTAGTTCAGACTTAACACATTTCATAGATGTGAAACAATCCAACTGAAGAGGAGGCAGTAACATTATGAAAATATACCATAAAATTTTCCCTGTGTTTTCCAAAGGAATCAATGACCACTTCTGAGTATAAACTATGCATTGGGAAAAATAAATATCTAAACTTTGTGGGGAGAGATCATTAGCCATATCTAATTCATGGGGATCCAGAATTTCCTTTTTGTCAACTATTGGCGCAAGTCTGTCTCACAGTGAGTCCAGAGGTTTTTCCAAAAAAATAATGTGATTATTTTCCTAAGTGCTTATATGGATAATTCAGACATACTTAACAAAGGTAGACTTCTGATGTGAAGTCATTGCTCTCATAAGAAAAAATAAATAGAAGCCTCTAGAACTCCCTCAACTTAGTAAAATTCGAATCCAAATTCCAGGAGTATAATTCCCCTAGACCTAGACAAATAGAAGCCCTGCTCTGGGCCCTAAACACAGGGGCCACATATTGGGATGCCCTACTTGAAATTTTCATGGTGTTCTTCTGGTGTCAGTATTTAGCTAGGGCTTATAAATGCTGTATGGATAGCTAGCCCCATGTCTGAACAAGGTCATTTTGTGGACTCCATTTTCTATTTCTCTGTTTTGGTGTGTGCTCCAACCCTCTGCCTGCTACTAGATGCTCTGAGGAGATCCAGATTCACAGTCTGGTCCTTGGACAGGCCCTGATCAGAGAAAGATGGCATTATGAACCTACTCGTTCCAACTTGCTGGTGTGATATTTCTTTCCTGGCATCCTCTTAGATTAGGTGGAGAGACTAGGGCTGACCTGCTGATTTTAGGTGAACTTGACTTTGTACAGAGGCCAAGTACAGGAGTGTGGACTACTGACAGTCTGATGGTTCTTGAGCTGTATATCTGTGTATCTGGCTTTCACCTCTTTGTGATGTGGTGGTAGTGCTGCCCTCAGGTGCAGTGAGAGCAGTGGTAGGAATCCCTTGTGCCACTGGCACTTGGGCAGTCACTCTGACCCCACCATGTGTTCTGTACCATGCATTGGGAAGTCAAGTCATCTGCCACAGGTGACTGCACCTGTTTCCTTTGAGCTTTTCCAAGAGGCCCTTTCAGTTGATGTCCTTTTTGACCCTAACCAATGTTAGGGTCTAACTAATCATGTTCTGTGAGGTTAGTCTTAATCCATGCAACATGAAAGATGAGCAGTCATAGTGAAGATAGGAATATTCTTCTCCCTCTGCCCAAGGACTCTTCACCTATTTTCCCCATTGTGGGTGGTTTAAGAAAAGTAGGAGTGAATCAACATTGAAAGACAAAGTATTCCAGGAATGCTGCTTATAGCCAGACTTCAAGAGAAGAAATTGTTGCTAAGATGTGTTGCTCTACGTGTAAGCTCTAAAATACTGCATAGTAAATTTAGCATGATCAGAAAGCAAATTGTTGTTTGCCTTTTGTCACGCACTCTGTTTAATTTTTGCCTTTGTGGTCATTATCAATGAAACACAATAATAGCAATCTTTGAGAAAATTATTGGGAGCCTGTCTTCAGGGATAGCAAAATAAATAATGCAATATCATATGTAGACATCACAATAAGAGATATTAGGGCATTGCAGAAACATGAAGATCTGTATCATTTTAATGTAATGAATTCTCAAGAGCTGTGATCTTGTGAATAATAAAGCATTGTTACTGTTACCTCATGGCAGGAGATATGAAATCAGACAAGAATAGGACATTTGACAATGAACGTGAAAAGGGCCCTTTTGGAAAGGTTCCTAGGCTACAATAGGAACAAGACATCACCTGAACACTTCTGGTTGAATAATAAGAAATTAAGAACATCTTCTTTGTTGTGTTACTACACAGCACATGGATCCATAAATTTTTTAATAGATTTTTCAATCAAAATGTTTATATAGATGGGGCCCCTGCTAAAAAAAGTATTTTCCAAGGACCCCAGACATTCTCAATGCCAGAATATCACGTATCCTCTAGTTCCCATTTTGAATCGATTGGTATTTTTTGCATCAAGTCATTCATCTAGCATATCCAGCAATATGACTGGGCTAAAGCTAGTCATCAAAGCCCAAGGAAAGCTTGTGAAGACAAACATTCCCAGTGTGCCCATGCTTATGTCACCATTGTTCCTTCAATTCATATAGTTAGTTGCATTGTGTCATGCATAAAAGGCAAAGCCAGGCCAAGACAGAAAGATTTGGCTAGTATAGTAATAATGAGTCCTTTTTAGTTTTCCATAGATTGTTTCTTTCATAGACAGAAAAGGGAAGAGCAGCCAGAGGTACCAGCTACTTATAATCCTTATTCCATATAATCAAAAGGATGATTGATGACTTCAATATGAGGTGTGGTACTCTATTCCTGAGGAAATTATTATAGATTACAGCACAGGGGTTTTATATCTAGAAGCTAAACCCAGAGGGGCAGCATAGAAAATTATATTCTTCATTGGGAACTAGAAGTGATAAGAAACTGTCTCATGACAGTCTCCTTGGTAGATAGAAAAACAAGTGAGAAAAAGAATTAGCAGCTCCTCATTTAGCAGCTCCACACAAGCTTCCCAAACTCTCCTATTTCAGGAGGATTATAGGCATTCTGCCCAGATTCAGACTAGATGTGGTTCATGCCTGGCTCACATGACCTATGTGGATGAGTGCAAGGTTGTTAAATGCCAACCAAGAGCCATTCTCTTCTTGGGGTGCCACCTTGTGGCAAGATCCTTCCTTTGGTTCCTTTCCATCATTTTGGGAGAATTCCTTTGTCCTCAATGGATAGATGTCTATTATGAATTTAGATTTGCCTGCCTTGCCCACCATGCTGTCAGCAAAGTTATAGAGAAATTACATAATTAATTACATTGTAAGTATAATATCTATGATGGTAAAACAAAAACAAGAGAAGTATCCACTCATATTCTTTGAAAATTGCCTAAGATTGGCATTGTCTTCCCTAAATATTTGAAAAATTTCACTACTGATGATTTTGCAGTTTTGGTTTTCTTTTTTTTTAAATAATTAATTGAATTTCTTCAGATTTAAGATTTAGGAGTCTTATTTATTTATATTTTCTTTCTTGCATTAATTTTGGTATATTGTATTTCCCCAATAAGTTGCCAATTGCTTTTAGTAGTCAAATCCACTAATTTAAAATTGTTTCTAATGTTCTTTTACATTTTAAATGCTGGTAGAATGCTTTTATTTTTGAGGTTGAAAATTTTATAATTACATATACATCTTGAATATAAATAATTAAAATATAAAATATTCTGTTGTACCCATTTTCTGTTAATATATGTCCAGTGAGTTCTTCAGGACAGCTATTATGTTTTATTGTCATAAAATGTTATTTTACTTCTTTTTATAGATTTTAATTGTCTTTTGAAAAATTTCCAAGGCTTTGTCCATTATTCCAAAACTTCAATGTATATGAATGTTTTGAAACGTTGAATCTGACTCTATTTTCTTCAGTGTCCTTTTTATTATCATCATGCTGTTCCAAATCTTTGCATCTCTCATAATACTTTATTTTATGTTGGATATTGCATATAAAATAAGTATAGAGGCTGAATTCGATGTTGTGTTTTTCCTAGTCAGGTTTTGTTCTTTTGTTAGGGAGAAATAGTGAAGGGATGACAACCTCACTCTAATTAAAGATTAATTTGAGTTGCTCTTTATTTTAACTCAGTTAACTTCTGAATTGCCTGTTTTCTTGATCCTTTTCTGAGTTTTGTCTGAGAGCCTGGGAGTTCTCTGTGACCTCAGACACAGAACATGAAGATATAACTTGGCACCTCAGAAGTTCAATCTTAGATTTGTTTTTGTACTTGATGCAGATTCAAAGTATGAACGTTTTCTCAAGTCTGAGACTGGACATGTGTTTGATACAAACTCCTTTCCGTTGGCAAGACTTTGTTTCCTAAGCACTGCAAGATGATGAGAATTTCCTTACTGCTTCATAGAAGTTTCTGGCTTAGCCACACCCCATCCTCTTGTTTTTCACTAGCCCTCAGAAAATTCTCATAAAGAAAATTAAAAATGTATTTTGGGATCTTCTGAATTCTAATCCATCGTGCCAGCCCATGTAGACATTAAAAGCTACACTTGTGGGCTGGGGATATAGTTCAATGGTAAAGCACTTGACTGTTATGCACGAGGCCCTGAGTTCAATGCCAGCACCCCCGCCCCCCAACACACACAATGCTACAGTTGCTTTATCTTCTAGTAGAGTCCCACTCCCCAGGCCATGTACAATTATATCAGTTATCTCTTAATATGTAACAATCCATTCAAAATTTAGTGTCTCAAAAAGCAACCAACAACCATTTATTTGACCATAATTCTCTGTGCCAGTGGTTTGTTGACTTACTGGCTAGGATTCTCATGCCACTGTAGTCATCTCTTAGCTTGGGATTCTCATGCCTCTGTTAACATCTCTCAGCTCCACTGGGGCTGGATGATCTGAGAGGTCCTCATACACATGTTTGGTGCATGGTACTAGCTATGAAATTGAGCATCTCCATTATCCTCTACCTGTCCTATCATCATCTAGTAGGTTATGCTGAACATCTTTACATGGTGGTCTCAGATCACTGTTGTAAGAAAAGACTTCTTGGGTCATAGGCTCCAGAATTCACAACTTCAGTTCTGAGACAACTTGTTGGTCAGAGTTAAGTCACAAAGCCAGTATATATCCAGGTATGTGGAAATAGACTCTACCTCTTGATGAGAAGAGGTGTCACTGTCACGTTGCAAAAGGCATGCACACATGAACGGATGAATTATCACAGCCATTGTGCAAACAATCTTTGGCTCCTTCTCAGATTGGCAAATGCCTCCAGGGAAGAAAATGTCTGGTGTCAGTCTTCCAAGGAAGAGAACTTCTTTTTTCATAAATACTTTTTTTATTCAATCTTTTTAGATATGCAAGAAAGTCGAGTGTTTTTTGACATATTATACATAATGGAGTATGACTTATTCTAATTAGGATCCCGTTCTTGTGGTTGTACATGATATGGATTTCACTGGTTATGTATTCATATATAAACATAGGAAAGTTATGTCTGATTGATTATACAAAGTCTTTTATATTCATAGGAAAACGTTCCCTCATTCCCTTTTGTCTAATCCAATGAACTTCTATTCTCTAACCTCCCCAACATTATGGGTTAGCATTTGCATATCAGAGAAAACATTCAGCCTTTGGTTTTGGGGGACTAACTTAGCATAATAGTCTCCAGCTCCATGCATTTACTGGCAAATGTCATAATTTCATTCTTTTTTATGGCTGAGTAATATTCTACTAGGTATATATACTACCTTTTATTTATCCATTCATCTGCTGAAGGGACCTAGGTTGGTTCCATAGCTTAGCTATTGTGAATTGAGCTGCTATAAATACTGATGTGGTTGCATCCCTGTAGTATGTTGATTTTAAGTCCTTTGGGTATATACCAAGGAATGGGATAACTGGGTCAAATGGTGGTTCCATTTCAAGTTTTCTGAGGAATCTCCACACTGCTTTTCAGAGTGGTTGCACCAATTTGTAGTTCTACCAGCAATGTATGAGTGAACCGTTTTCCCCACATCCTCATTTATTGCTACTTGTATCCTTGATAATAGCCACTCTGACTGGAGTGAAATGGAATATGAGTGTAGTTTTAAGTTACATTTCTCTAATTGCTAGAGATGTTGAACCTTTTTTAATTTACTTTTTTGTGGTGCTGGGGATTGGACCCAAGGATTTGTGCATGCAAGGTAAATACTCCATCAACTGAGCTATATTCCCAGCCCCATGTTGGACATTTTTACATATATTTGTGGACCATTCACATTTGTTCTGTGACATGCCCATGGTATTCTTAAAAGGATGTTCTTAAAGGCATTTTCTTGGTCTTTTCTTTTAGTTTTAGTGGCTGTTTGGCCCACAGCCATCTACAGTAGCCAGAACTGTTATTATAGCAAGAGCTGCTTGCAGAACTGCAAATCTGAAATATTGCTTAATTGTTATTGTAAATTTATTTTTAAAATTTAATAAAAGAAATAAAATTTCTTAATTAATATAAGTCTCAGTGGACAGAAGATGTTAACATGCAAACACTGTCAAAATTCAATATGTTTGAATGAAAAGTACACTAACAATTTCTTCATTTTTGTTCAACTAAAACAAAAAATTACTTCTAAATTCACAAACTTAATTATATTTAGTACTAAACAAAACTCATTAAAAGACTTTTTAAAATCTTTGGCAACACAGGCTGCCAAAATAGCAAATTTCCTCCAAATTAGTTAAGTAATCTAATGAGTGGTTCCCATGGTTTTTCTACAGTGTTATTCATTCACTTTTGCAACTATTTTATACTGTATTTCACATAGAACATGGAATTAAGAAATAAAATAAAATTACTTTTATCATGTTTGGTCATTATTAAGCCATTTTTCTTTCAGTTTCAAACATACTCTTTTGTATTCTGCTTTGCCTTCAGAGGGGATGGGATTCTGAACACCACATTTCTGCTTTGCCAGCTGCCTCTCTGGTAAACTTTGACAATAGAGCATTCTAAAGGAAGACTGGAGTCCCAGGAGAGGTAAAATGTATGTGCTTTTTACTGTTTTTCTTCCTGTGAATGACAACATTACCTGAACAATAATTTTTTACCCTGGAAATGGCAGTGGGTAACAATAGCAAATGGTTCCAGCTTGTAGTTGTTTTCCCCCAATTCCTACAACTAGCCTCATTTTGACTTTTCAGGGGGACCAGCACCAGTTGAGTGACATCATATCTTCAGATATCTTGAGTCCTAACACACTGAGTCCTTTCCTCTAGGATCATGAATTCCAATCACAAGCCAGGAAATCCTTCCTTCAACTACTAGTTTCTAGTTTTCACATGTTCCTTCCCTCATTGCCTCAGCCCTAGGGTGATAGTTGCTTGCTGTAGTTACCACCTTTAGAAACTAGCATCCTTCTATGACTTTTTGATCCTTCCATACTTATTAAACCTACTAAACTAAATTCCTCCTATGATGTGATTTCTGCTTTCTGGACTAATGGAGCATTTTATAATTTATGTTTATTCTTTGCAAATATCTTAACAGAAATTTAAGGTAGATTAAGAAAATAGTAATAATAATGTGTCTTAAGACTGTTCTGTGCTGCTAGAACTGAATACCTAAGGCTGGATAATTTAGGATTAACAGAAATGTCTTTGGCTCACAGTTCATGAGAAGTCCATGATTGAGGGACTGCATCTAGAGAGGGTCCTGTTGCTGCATGATAACAGGAGGAGAAAACAGGAGGCTTAATTTAATTTTATGACAAATTGTTCCTGTAATAATTAATCAATCTATTTATGAAGGTGGATCCCCCCCATGTCCTAATCACTTCTTAAAAGTTCCATCTCTCTTAAACAGGAAATATCACAACAGACACTACAGAAATACAAGAAGATAATTAGAAAACTAGTACTCCAATAAAATAGAAAATATTGAAGGCATTGACAAATTTTTAGAGTCATATGATTTGCCCAAATTGAATCAGGATGATATACACAATTTAAACAGATCAATTTCAAGTGAAGAAATACAAGATGCCATCAGAAGCCTATCAACCAAGAAAAGTCCAGGACCAGATGGATACACAGCCAAATTCTACAAGAACTTTAAAGAAGAACTAATACCAATACCCTTGAATATATTTTTAGGAAATAGAAATAGAAATAGAGGGAGAACTTCCAAACTCATTCTATAAGGCCAATGTCACCCTGATTCCAAAACCAGGCAAAGACACATCAAAGAAAGAAAACTTCAGACCAATATCTCTAATGAATATAGATGCAAAAATTTTCAATAAAATTTTGGCAAATTGAATACAAAAATATATCAAAAAGACAGCGCACCGCAATCAAGTGGGGTTCATCCCAGGAATGCAAGGTTGGTTCAACATACAGAAATCAATAAATGTAATTCATCACATCAATAGACTTAAAGAACCATATGATCATCTTAATAGATGCAGAAAAAAACATTTGACAAATTACAGCACCCCTTCATGTTCAAAACACTAGAAAAACCATGGATAACTGAACATATCTCAACATTGTAAAAGCTATCTATGTTAAGGCCCAGGTCAACATCAATTCTAAATGGAGAAAAATTGAAAGCATTCCCTCTAAAAACTGGAACAAAACAGGGATGCCCTCTTTCACCACTGCTGTTTAGCATAGTTCTTGAAACACTGGCCAGAGGAATTAGATGAAAGAAATTAAAGTGATACAGATAGGAAAAGAAGAACTCAAATTAGCACTATTTGCTTATGATATGATTCGATACCTAGAAGACCCAAAAATTTCCACCAGAAAACTTCTAGAACTAATGATTTCAGCAAAGTAGCAAGATACAAAACCAACACCCATACATCAAAGGCATTTCTTTATATCAGTGACAAATCATCTGAAAGGGAAATGAGAAAAACTAACCCATTTAAAGTAGCCTCAAAAAAAAAAAAAATAGAGTACGTGGGAATCAACCTAACAAAAGAGATGAAAAACCCCTACAATGAAAATTATAGAACCCTAAAGAAAGAAGTCAAAAAAGACCTTAGAAGATAAAAAGATCTTCCTTTTTCTTGGATAGGTAGAATTAATATTGTCAAAATGACCATACTACCCAAAGCACTATACACATTTAACGAAAGTCCAATCAAAATCCCAATGACAGGGGCTGGGGCTATGATTCAGCAGTAGAGCACTTGCCTGGCATGTGTGAGGCACTGGGTTTGATTCTCAGCACCATATATAAATAAATAAAATAAAGGTCATCTCTCTATCTCTCACCATGCACAAATCTCAACTCAAAGTAGATCTAGGACCTAGAAATTAAACCAGAGATCCCGTATTTAATAGAAGAAAAAATAGGCCCCAGTCTCCATCATATCAGATTAGGCCCCTGCTTCCTTAATAAGACTCCTATAGCACAAGAATCAATAATAATAAAAAAATAATATTTTTTAAAAATCCCAATGACATTCCTCATAGAAATAGAAAAAGCAGTCATGAAATTCATCTGGAAAAATGAGAGATCCAGAGTAACTAAAGCAATCCTTTGCAAGAAGAGTAAGCAGGTGGCATCACTATAGCAGACCTTAAACTATACTACAGAGCAATAGTAACAAAATAGCATGGTATTGGCACCAAAATAAATGGGTAGATGAATGGTACAGAATAGAGGACACAGAGACTAACACACATAATTACAGTTACCTTATATTTGACAAAGGCACCAAAAACGTACATTGGAGAAAAGATAGCCTCTTCAACAATTGATGCTGGGAGAACTGGAAATTTACATACAACAAAATGAAATTAAACCTCTATCTCTCACCATGCACAAATATCAACTCAAAGTAGATCCAGGACCTAGAAATTAAACTAGAGACCCCATGTCTAATAGAAGAAAAAATAGGCCCCAGTCTCCATCATATCAGATTAGGCTCCTACTTCCTTAATAAGACTCCTATAGCACAAGAATTAAAATCAAGAATTAATAAATAGGATGGATTCAAGCCAAAAAGCTTCTTTTCAGCAAAAGAAACAATCAGTGAGGTGGACAGAGAGCCTACATCTTGGGGGCAAATTTTTACCACTTGTGCATCAGATAGAACACTAATCTCTAGGGTATATAAAGAACTCAAAAAGCTAAACACCAAAATACCAAATAACCCAATCAATTAATGGGCCAAGGAACTGAAAGACACTTCTCAGAAGATGATATACTATCAATCAACAAATATATGATAAAATTTTCAACATCTCTAGTTATTAGAGAAGTACAAATCAAAACTACTCTAAGACTTCATTTCATTCCACTCAGAATGGCAGCTATTAAGAACACAAACAACAATAAGTGTTGGAGAGGATGTGGGGGAAAAGGCACAGTCATACATGGCTGGTGGGACTGCAAATTGGTGCAGCCAATCTGGAAAGCAGTATGGAGATTCCTTGGAAAACTGGGAATGGAATCACCATTTGACCCAGCTATCCTACTCCTCAATCTATACCCAAAGGACTTAAAAACAGCATACTATAGGGACACAGCCACATCGATGTTATAAACAAATTATAGCAGCACAATTCACAATAGCTGAACTGTGGAAACAGCCTAGATGTCCTTCAGTAGATGAATGAATAAAGAAACTGTGGCATATATGCACAATGGAATATTACTCAGCAATAAAAGAGAATAAAATCATGGCATTATCAGGTTAATGGATGGGGTTGGAGAATATAATGCTAAGTGAAGTTAGTCAATCCCCCCAAAACAAATGTGAAATGTTTTCTCTGATATAAGGATGCTGATTCATAGTGGGATTGGGAGGGGGGAGCATGGGAGGATTAGATGAACTCTAGATAGGGCACAGGGGTGGGAGGGGAAAGGAGAGGGAATTGGGGTAAGAAAGATGGTGGAATGAGATGGACATCATTACCCTAAGTACATGTATGAAGACACAAATAGTGTAAATATACTTTACCAGAGATATGAAAAATTGTGCTCTATATGTGTAATATTAATTATAATGCATTCTGATGTCATATGTAACAAATCAGAATTTTAAAAAAAAGTTCCATCTTTCAATACAACAGTGTTGAGATTAAGTTGTGGATAAAGTTTCCAACACACGAACTTTGGTGACACATTCAAAACATAGCTTATGGATTTCTCCTGGAATCCTGAGGGACGATGCACAGAGATTGGATTTATTAGTGGTGAAAACACCCCATGACTAAGGTTACGCCTTTTTGACTCTCTGGTACTACAGGGTCTCACGTCTTTTCTGTCCTTTCCTCACCTCCTTTTTATTTCACTAGAACAATTTTCTCTGCCTTTCTATTGAAATACCCCATAGCTCCAAGGTTGTTTTTATTTCAAATGAAGTTCACAAGTCAAACAGAGTTCTAGTTCCAAATAGGAGGAAAGAGAGCGTGTTTTATTTGTACACGCCTGCTTCAGCCATTGCACATGCTATTGTGGGACTGTACTGCTCAGAAAAAGGACAATAGTCAGATGTGGAGGTTTGTGCTGAATATATGGATGGCAGGATTTCTAATACATTTTCCAATTTCCTCTCATTTAAAAGGGATCAAAACTTATGAAGATGATTTGGAGGCTCTATTTAGGCATAATTTATTTGGGCATAATAATCATTGATTATATAACAAACTTTGTTTAGTACATGTTCACTGCACAAAAATTAGAAAAAAAATAAGAAATGAGATAAATGTCACACAAACACCCACCACGTGGCATATATCTCAAAGTCATATGTATGTTTATACTTAAATAGTCAAAATTCTTTACAAACTCAGGTTTTTCCCCTTAACAATAATTTTGAATAACTTTACATCCCAACAGACTTTTCAATAATATCACTTTAAAAGACTACTCAATAGCTTATGAAACACATTTACATATTTAACCAAATCTGAATTATTGACCATTGTTGAATTATTCTGAATTATCAGCCATATTTAGCTTTTAATTTGAAACTAAATTTTTGCACATACCATTAGTTCCTTCCTCAAAAGATTTTTAGGACATGAATTTTTAAGTAAATAAATGTCTATTTCAAGTTATTAGGTACATATTTTTTAATTGCCAAAATATTGGATACATATTGCTCAATTGTCAGAAAGTCTATATCAATAAATATGCCCTCTAATAATATAAGGGGTTACAATTTTGTTTGTTGGTTGGTTTCTACACAGTGGTTGTTATCGAATTTTAACATATGACACTTTGGGAAGTAAATAACCCCAGCATCATAAAGTCATTTTAATGTATATTTTATTTTTAAATATTTAGTCAGGCATTTAAAATTTTTGTTGGACATATTTTTTTCTTTTTCAAATTGTCCCATTCCTATAGAGTTGTTCTTTACCTGAGGGATTTTTAACAGCTGAAGAGAACGTATTCAATTTGAATTTTTATTTATACTGTTTGATCCTTAAGCCCATTAACTTTTAAAGTTATCATTATATTTACTTTGTAAATACCATTGAGGTTTTAGCTAATTGCTTTCTCATTCTCAATCTCCTATTTTACTTTAAAATTCTTTTATCTCTGAAATAAGCGTCCATTAACTTATCAGGAATCCTATTTAACCTTCTGTGACTCTGTCTAAAGCTAAAACACAGTTCCTTTGATAAACAGCATTTAAAATAACAAATCTGTGAACAGAGGATTTGAATTAGTTATAAGGCTTATCTATGTGAGTCTCAATGAACTATATATTGATTAATTTGATTGCAAGATGTGTTAGTGACAAATAGACTTAAAATATTATTTATTTAAAGCATCACAGCTGAATTTTAACAGGAAATTACTAGAGACTAAATATTTAAAGAGTAGAAAGATTATGCAAGTATGAAATATTTGGGGGCACTTATACATCTTTACAGTTTAAATGTCACTGGCCTTCTCACTTAGAGCTGCAAATCCAGTAAATACCTTGTCCAACTTTTTAAACTAGAGGATTAAAAAAATGAGTAAAATCAAATCTAAAAAATATATAAAATAAACACTTAAAATTTTGAGAGTCAAGGAAACATTTTAAGTCTATCTGATTACTGGAAGATTAGTGCAAAGATATAATTCAAATGATTGTAGGGATTGGATTCTAAATTTTAGCATCACATTGCGTGATCTTAAATAATTTGAAACTCTTTTCCCATTTATCAAGGACATATGGCTGAGATGTTATAAGTGATACAAAGAACTGGAAAATACTATAGGCTTCTTTGGAAAATACCACTCTGAAACATTCTGATTCTTTTTTATTATATATTTTCAAATTCTGTCGTGTGAAAACAAAAGAATCACCCATGTTAATGTTTAATATATAAAACATATTCTGACACTCCTTGGAAGAGAGAATTCTGGGTTTGTATAGTCAAAGACTCTGATTTCTTTCTTACAGGAATGGGATAGTCTAAAGAAACAACCTCAGTACTTAATAAGAATGAAAACCAGTCCAAGAACTCCTGAGGATGTGTTGGTTTAACAGAGACAAGTAGACATAAAACTCAGTGAACAAAGTACATTTCTCACGGAGGAATCTATATTAGTTAGAAATGTGGCCAATTGGTTAACATGTTATCAATAACCAAAGGTCTTTCTATCTTTAGATTAGGTGTTGGTTTTCTTTCTTAGGTTTCCTACCTCATGTCACAAATCACTACTACAGCTCAAGGTATTTCATCTGGCTTCTTGGAAGGAAGTGGAGGGATGTACACCACGAGTTCTATCTGTCTTTTCTCAGAAAAGCATAAACTTCCTAGGGCACCCCTCTTCTTCTTCACTCAGATTTCTGCTTTCATCTATTGTTTAGGACCAAGTCACGTGAATACAATTTGGTTCAAGGACGTATGGGAAGTGGGTTTCTACTTGAAAACCTTGGCATCATCAATATAATTAGGTATTCATTGGCAAAGAAGAAGGAGCGGGGGATAAGCAGTTGGATAGCATTTCATACTCTGAGGCATTTTAAAAAATTAAGTCCTCAGCGGAGGTCTTCAGATGACTGCTTAACAGAGAATTTTTTCTCCATTTAGTTTTCACTAGTAAATATATAACTACTGAAACAAAAATTTTACAAAAATTGTAATATACTATGATCTTAAAGCAAAACTATTTTCCGAAGACAATAAGTTAACATTTTTAATATGTGATAGGCTCAAAATGAAAGTGAAAATTTGATGCAAGCCTCAAAATGCAAAACTATAATTACCAGGATTTTAAGGACATGTTTTAATGATAGATAGATTTATAGGAAGATGGGGTCTTTGAAACATACAGTAAACATAAGAATTATAAAAGATTTTTAAAGAAAACATTTATGTTTTCAAAGCTTTCTTAGTATTTTATTTAAGTATAAAATTTTGAACATAATGACTTTAGTTAAAATTTTTTATGTTTTAGTAATGAAACATAGTTTTATGATTTTTTTTTAAATTTGCAAACTAAAGAGTATTTTCAGGTATGGTACAAATGGAAGTTTTCAGCTGAGGAAATTTGCAAATTATTTAATATGTCACTTCTTTAATTGTTAAAGATCACTTACCAAAAACCATACCACAACTCCTGCACTTACAGTCATCCAAATCTAATATCTGAGCTTACCATACTTTATTTTTTTTAATGTATTAGAGAAATTTTGGAAAATATGAACAGGCAGAGAGAAAACAAAAATCACCCTAATCCATTACATTGTATTTCTTTTTTTTCTGTTGTTTTATTTATTTTTTTAAAAATGATAATTATATAGATGCATGATTAGTTGAATACTATGTCCTAGGTCCTGTGTTAAATGCTAAACATTATTATTTCATATATACTTATGTAAGTATTATTTTCATTTATAGATAAGGAACTAAAAAGCAGAGAAGTTAATACTATCTTAGCTTGAGTTTCTGAGATTGGATTAGACATATGATAAACTTTTTTTTTTTTTTGTGAAAGATAAAGAGGAGAGGAATGGAAGGAGGCAGGGAGAGCCTTCACACACTTGTGAACAGGGAGGGGTGGCAATTGCATTATTTTCAATAAACACACTCAGAAATTAAGAGGTTAGTTTCCAGATTTTTTTATTTGACCATTTGGATTCAGGGAGCACTAATGTTCCATGAATACCTATAATGGGTAAAATTTCTGTTGTTTTGGGTAAATCTAAAAATATGTATGTGCGGTGCCCCCAGCCTTCAAGTTACTTTTAAAAGTTAAAGCAAGATATACCAAATGTGTTATAAACATTAATGTTAAAAATATTTCAATTCCCTAATGTAGAAATAGAACCTACATCATCCTGATTTAATAGATTAGACCCTTCCCTAACCTTTGATTTTAGCCATAGTAAGGAGTATAGATAAATGAAACTGTTTCTTCACATCTTTTGGACGTCAGTGATTCTCCATGCTGCTGGCCTAAAGACGGATTAAAAGACTTTCTCTAAAGTGCTTTGATTTGGAGTTAGTTTGGAGTAACATTGATTGTTTCTTTCCTGACATTACTTTGTGAAATTAGATTGGGACACACTTCTCCCTGAAGAGCTCTACATCCACAAATGTTTCCGATTATATGAAATCATTCAGAGTGTGAAGGGTCATCATGCACAGAGGAGTATCCGACTATTCCCCATTGCCATGAATGACAGAATAACAACATATAAGTTTAAATTGAAGGAGAAGAAGGGATTTGGCTTACCTATGGGGAAGGTTTTATTATTTAAACCCATCTATCTTAGAGTAGCATGAGCCTCCTGTAGTTAATAAAAAGAGCTAAAAGCTGCTCAGAAGTTACTGTGTGTCAGGCACAGTCTTAAGCCCTTTACCTGTGCTAACTCACTGACTCTTTGCCATAGACCTATAAAACGGATTTTATTATCCTTACTTTATAGATAGAGGAGCTGAGGCACTGAGGATTTTTCTAAAATATAATAACACATAATAATGAAAGCTTAGATGGGATTAATTAACTGAACTTCATTTTTCACTGGTTAGTTAAAGATTATGCTTTTTCTTCCCAATAAGCATCCTCATTTCCTGTGTCATTTAGTCCTGCCTTGCTTTATTTTTCCAGCTACCATCTGCCACTGGGCTATGATCTCATTAGGTTCCCAAGCCCAGCTGAGTTGGGCCTTTTAATGGCTTCCATTCTATTAGCATCTGACGGTGTGGAAGTGATGAAGGTAGTGAATTACAGTTGCTTTGTGTAATGTCATCTCTGATAATATGTTTTCTTAATTTGATGTAATACATAACATCTAAAACTGCCTTTTTCTCCCTATTTAATTCTCTTCTCATTCTGTAGGTTTCTTGGTTCTAAAGTGACTCTGATACTAAAGCAAAATATGGCCAGGTAAGGTTGTAAATAGTTTCAAGTGACTCTGGACAACACAAACCACAATAAAAAGAACAATTTCTTAATTTTCTCCATACCAAATTTCTCAAGCATGATCCTCTACCACTTTCGTTAGAACACAAAATGTTGTTTTTAAAAATAGAGGTACTGGCCTTCTTTTTGATCTACACAAAGTTATGTATGCACTGTGGATTGAAACCTGCATTTTAAATAAGCATTGCAGCTTAATTTTACTCACATTTGAGAAATGATGTGTTCTTTAGATAGCACCTATTTTACCAGAAGGAATTGTGAACAAGCACATCCTTCGGAAACTTTCTTTGGAAATGAGCATATATTTTAGGATAACACAGCTTATTCTAGGTGCAGAAAATTTACCAATATGGTTACCTGTGGATCCGGCCGTGGATAGGTACCCTGCATGAAGTAAACATAAGATATGCCATCTGCTCCTGAGATAAGTTTGTGCAAAATTCAACCTAATTGAGATATTTCATATTAGATCATCTTATCAATGTGAGATTCCCAATAAGAGATGGATGCCTATGCCACAGTTTGAAATATTCTAGATGAAAACTGGCTGACTTTTTGGTTCTTTGTAGAGCTTTATGCCATCCCTGCCCTGGAGGTGATGTACCTCTGAATAAGAGTATGGCTTCTAAGATGGGTTCCCAAGCTTTTTTACTTTCCAGGGCATCCTTAGAATAGGCTAATGTCATGTCATTGGGCTTGTTGTTTCCTTGCAACTGCAAAGAGGTTAGCAAGAAATACATTTAATTATTGCTATTCAGTTCCAGCAAATGGTGAGAGGTCATCAGTAATAGAAACAAAGAAATTTTCATTTTGTAAAAAATATCCAATTCACCATTATGTTTATTTCTATCTATCTAATTATGTTTATTTCTATCTTTTATAATAGTAAAAGAGGAAATACTGTAAAACCAGAAAACTAATTTATGCAGAAAAACATCTTGAAATACTTGGCCATCTTACACTGAGCATTCTTATGGAATATTTGTTTGAAATTTTAAGTTTTTTTTTTTTTTTAGGATGATGCACATAGGTGTGGGGTTTGGGTACTGATTAGTGGAATGTGATTCAGTAAATGCAATATTCATGTAGAAGAAGCTTGAGGAGTATTCCTCCCCTCCTCCCCTCTCTTAGAATTCATAAACAAAATGAGGGAAATTAATAAGCAAATTCCAAGTACGTTAAGGTTATACTGAGTTGTTTAGATTGCAAATAAGAATAATGGAGTGGAAGGAAAATGTTCAAGAACTGTATGATTCACTTTAGTTGGAAGTCTCTAAAACTTTATTTAATTTCATAGTCCTCAATGAGAAAGAGAAAATAGCACTTATTAATTCTTTCTATATTTTTCCAAACCTAAGACTGATTTTTATATTTAAATGTGAGATTTATATGTATATGCCTTTGAAGATTCTGCTAATATGCATATTCCTTGCTATTGAGCTAGATTCTTGAAAATTATGTTTCATAATTGAGGTTACTGAGTACATAGAATAATTTAGTGCCAAAGTCATGAAAAAAATGTATTGTTCAATCTTCACTAATCCAAAATGCATGACTATGCTCAAGTGCAGTAGGGCGCGTTTGGAATACAACTAAACTGAAAGCTGATGAAATTCACAAGGCAAATCAAGGTGAAGCAATCTGTATTTTCCTGAAATCTTCAGTTTTGTTTTTATTCCGCCTTTCTTTAACACTAAGCACAGTTTTAAAGATCTATTATTCTCATCAATCATTTCTTTCCAGGCACTCTGTGCTGGCCTGATGGGGAAACATCCCTGATTATGGTTTCTCATCTTTCTTCACTGCCTCCTGTTTCCCAACACCATAATCATAAGCCATCTGTTCTCCACAGAGGAACCTGCTCTTCACCCATCCACCTGCCCTCAGCCTCGTCCCCATGTCTGTATTTTCCGCTCATTTTTCACTGCTCTTTTCTGTATTTCCTCCATTACTTCCAGGCCTGCTGTATTCAAACACATAGAGGTACATCCTCTGCCCTGTGAGCACCCATCCTTTATGTCTTTCTTCTTATGTTTCATCTCAGTCAAAATATTTATATCTGCCATCTTTCCTGCCTTCTTCAAGTATTATGGTTCTCTACTGTGGTTTCCATTATTTCCATTTTACTGAAATAATTCAAATTCAAAATTGACCAATGTAATCTAAATCAAAGGGTCTTTTCCTATCCCCCTTCCTCTGTTTGGTAGTGCTGTACACCTGCCCACCTTGTCACAACCACATGATTCCTGTTCCTCCATTTATCACTTTGTGTGCCCTGAAGGGACTTTATTTTTTTTTTAATTCTTTTAAGGCAATTGTGATAGTTTCTGGAGGACTGACTGTTTCCTTGGAATACTGATGATTTGTCATAGTTTCTCCTATCTTATGTTCAGATACTCCCTAATATATTACATCCATCTGATCTCTCTATTTCTGAAATTTCTATTTATGTTTGGAGCATACCACCTTGAAAGCACCCAACCTCCTGTGAAATTCTCCTTTATATCCTCCAGTAAAAATTCATTTTCCACCCTAAATTCAATTCAAAAACCTAAATCTCATCCTACTCTCCATGTAGTCCATGCTGCTCACTTTTTCTCCAGTTCTATATGAAAGAAAACAGGATCCTTGCCTTCTAGGTTTGGTTTGTTTCACTTACCATAAGTGAAGAAAGATGAGAAACCATAATCAGGGATGTTTCCCCATCAGGCCATGGATTGTTTTCAGTTCCTAACTCCCCTCCCCCACAATGTTTTCCTGCTAGTTTAATTTAATGTATTATTTTCTTTGTGCTCGATTTCCATATTATTTGTGTCAATTAAAAAAAAAACGACAGTTGACAAAATAAAAACAAACACAGTTGACAAGATAAAAACAAACACAGTTGACAAGATAAAATCACCACAACAAAAATCTTGCCAGCTACTTTTCAGTTTAGGGAGAGATTATAAGTTTGTTTGGCACAGCTTTTATTTGCCCTGGGAAGAATGGTGTCAGAAACTTGTATTGGTTGTACTGATGTAATATAAGTAGGTATTCATTGCTCTAGGGAAAAAGTAATAATAACAGTTGAAAGTAGTCACCATTTCTATTATCCCTAATTTCAGAGAATAGGCCATTTGACAAGAAGAGTAAAAATATGATTAGAAGCTCATGTACCACTTGGGGCAAAGAGATCAAGATATCAAGCCTATATTTTGTGTTCTCAACATTATTACAACATCTCTGATTGATTAATTTGATTAATGTGATGCTGATTTAGGTTTTCTCTCAGATAAGGACATAGAGAGTCTAGCCACTTGGGTTTCCCTAGGACTGAAGACTTTCCAGGATGTAGGATGTTTAATGCTAAAACAAACAAACAAAAATCTTAGGCAAACTAAAATCAGTTGGTAATAATGTCATGGGATACTTATCAGGGGGAAGAGCAAATCTGGCCTATATTTTCCCCACATTTTTTTTTCTGGGTGCATTATAGTTGTATACAACGGTGGGGTTTGTTGTTACATATTTGTACATGAACGTAATACAATAATAGAGTTTGGCCAATTTCACTCCATTGCAATTCCCCCTCCCTCTCCTATTCTTGCCCTCTGGATCCTTTCCTGTACTGATCTTTCTTTGATTTTCATGAGATCCCCTAAACCTTTCTTTTTGTTTTTCCTCTCCAGTTTCCACATATGAAAGAAAACAGGATCCTTGCCTTCTAGGTTTGTTTTTTTTTTTCACTTACCATAATGCTCTCAAGTTCCGTTTATTTTCCTGAAAATGAATAATTTCATTTTTCTTTATGGCTGAGTAGAAGTCCATGAGGAGTGGTATAATTGGGTCATATGGTGGTTCCATGCCTAGCTTTTTGAGATACCTCATTACTTATTTCCATAGTGGAAATAGTTGTACTAGGGGTCCTGTTGTTTTCTTTTAGTATTTACAATTAATTCATGAACATATATAGGTCTGGAAACCAAGGAATGAAAGAAGGATGACTGTATTACTACCACTCACAAAGAAGGATGAGGGACTTTTTGTCTTCTGTCCCTATAATTCTGAACTCTACAAAGTTAGAGATCCTGGTCTCTGAAGAATACCTTCTCTTTCTAGAATCAACAACCAATTTTCCATCAAACTGTGATCTTGCTGACTGCCCTCATATTTGGATTACTTATATCTATGGACAAGTAGGAGACAAGGATAGTCAGCATCTTCATGGGGATAATTTTTACCAATCAGAAGAAGGAACTAGAACTGCAGTTAAACAATAGGCAGGTAGGAATAATTGTGGAACTCAGGTGATGGACTTGGATGTCTCTTGACTAATTGTATCATGAATGGACAGCAGAACAATCTGTGCCTGAAAAGTATATGATGACTATTGGATCAGATCACTTAGGAATGAGGTTATAGATCACATTACCAGGTAAGTTAGGAAGAACTAACAAAATGATGGCTAATGATGAAAGGAATTTATAACACATAGTGGGGAAGAAGACAATGTGTACCAGTTGCAGAACTAAGACCAATTTCATAAATGGAGGCCAGAGCTCATCTCACTAGTAAGTATCCAGTCAGGGTGAGAGAGGTAAGAGAACCATGGGGGAGCTTCTCTTGAAGGTATTTGAAAAAGTAGATCAGCACAGTGTAAGGGTAGACTACTGTGGACATAAGGTGGACCACTGATCTCCAAGAGACAACCTTCCCAAAGGAGTGCAGTTAACTGACAACCTGCAGGATCCATCAGTCATATTGGAACCATGATCTTCCAGGGAATTCCCATTCAGCAACTGAGCATTCTGTGAATACTAGGGAATGACTATTTTGGCCTACTGTGAAACTTCTCTGTGGGCTATCTTTGGCTCAAGATTCTTATTGGGTTAACCTAGGCTTTTACAAGTTGCCCAGTAGTCACCAATCTTCCTTCCTTGTCTCTCTTTTCAGACGTGTTAGGTCTGCATTGTGGTCTGAAAGCTTTTCCTAACTAATCTTGCTTTCCTCTAATCTTAATTTTTCTCAAGCAATACCTTTATTCATTCTTTTGTACTTCTAACCCTGTATTGGCATCTGCTTTCTTGATGATCAAAATTGACCAGTATCCCCAAAATTTTCTAAATCTACACCTGTTCTATTATATAACAAAAGCTCAAATTCTCCTGAACAGGATTAATAATCCATGTTAATGTCATAATCTGATTATTATTATTATTATTATTATTATTATTATTACTGTTGCCTGCTGGTTCAGTTGTGTAACTGAAATATGTGACTGAAAATGCAAAGTGGCCTGCCACAGTTCAATGAGACAAGTGTGTACCCTTCTGACTCCATTTACTTCTTGGGAAATAAAACCACTAACCTACTGATTCCAAAGTTGTAGTGACAAAATGATGAGAACTTTTACTACAGAGTAATATTTTGGGTAAGAATGAGAGGAACTACTCTTATTTTTATCCAGTGACTTCTGGACCCAGGATATTAGACATCTCATTGTGTTGGCACTGTCATTGAATCTTCAGAAGGCTATTATACCATAGTGTCAGGTTAGCTCAATGAATTTTATTGGTATATGCCCATTGATAAAGTTTGTGCTGAAATGAGTTCCTTGGGCAGAAACAGTGCTGTGTAGAATAACCTAATGACAAATAGGATTTTTTAAAAAATAAAGCAAAAATGGTATTTTTCTTGGAAGTGTAGAAAGAAAATGCATATACAGAATAGTGTTTTTTTGCTAGAACAAAATGCTTCTCATTCCATAGAGGAATGTTGGTTTCTTATGTAGGCAGGCTGGAAACTCAGAAACGTGAAGCCTTCGTAAGTGGAAGTACACAAAAGTTGGTGAAAATAAAATCTCCATCCTTACTGCTCATTACCCATGAGCACCCTGCCAAGTATGGAGTGTCTGTGGACAGAGGGTGACTGGCATCCACAGAATGGTTATATGGTCTATTTGCCTATTTAGTTCTTTTTTTGTTGATGTTACTTACTAGTGAGTGTTTATTTATTTATAAATATTTTTTAGTTGTTGATGAATCTTTATTTATTTATTTATTTATATGTGGTGCTAAGATTCGAACCCAGTGCCTCACACATTAGGCAAGGGCTCTATCACTGAGCTACAACGCTAGCCCATTAGTGAGTATTTATATGTTATTATATTATATTATATTATATTATATTATATGCTTAAAATCTGTGTCCATTCACAGTGGCCACATATCTTATTCCCAAAATTTCTTGGCATAAATGTTCTAATTTTTGTTCCTTCCAAATTTTGACGTCTAGCCAAAGCATTACCATTGCCCTTGAATCAATTTAGGTTTAAACATTAGAAATTTTTTTCAGGCAAAATTAAAAATCAGAAGCCCTATTCCTCATCTGCCTATTTAAAAAAAAACAAACAAACAAAAAAAAAAAAACAGGGATTGAACCCAGGAGTGATTAACCACTGAGCCACATCCCTAGCCTTTTTATTATATTTTATGTAGAGACAGGGACTTGCTGAGTTGCTCAAGGCTAAATTGCTGAGGCTTGTTTTGAACTCAAAATGCCTCTGGAGGACTGGGATTACAGGCTTGTGCCACCATGCCTGGTTTATTTATGTCCTGCCTATTGAGTGCATTTCATTTGCCAGTGTCCTTCATGGTTACCCCTGATGTAGGGTTGTAGTATTACACATCTTTATTTTCAGGTGGGGCAGGAGGTTGTGCAGAAATATCTTCATAATTTTTTTCTTCATCATTCAACTGGTCATAGTGAATTTCTCACAAGATGATTTGTAGATTGAAAAAAGAGGAGAAGTAGCTCTAGTAGGAGTTATGAGTCTGAATCATTTGCTTTTTTTTTTTTTTCTGCCTGAGGACCTGCTCAATCTTGATGTCATTTATAGTACTTTTTCCTAATGAGGGATTATTGCTTTGCCCACACAACTTCACATCTTGGGAGTTAGACAACTCTCAGTTCATCATAAGCATCTCAGACAGTATAGGCTAATGGTCACACATTCAACCTATATGGGGGTTTCACTGACAATATGAAAAGGACACTTCTGCTGTGGTTTACCTGTAAGAGCTGGCCTAAGATTCCATACACCATCCTTATCTGACACAGGCACTTTGAACACTGCTGGATTTACTGAGTCATATTACCCAAGAGGTAGAGCAGCATGCACAGAAGCCTGGAACTGTTGCAGAGCTATCTTTTACTTTGGGTCCTCTCAGAAATGACAGCTTTACATGCTTCTCAGGAAATGGTCTTGAGATAAACTATGTGACGCTTCTAGATGACAAAGAAGCCACATGGCCTCTCTCACAACGGTAAAGAAGCTTTTCATTTTAAGGGCTATTTATACAACATACCCCAGAACACTAGATGCCTAGAAATGTCACTGAGGTTTCCAATCTCTGAATTTTAGTGGGAGTCCCTTCCCACCTTCTGACTCACATGTGCCATCATCAAGGTTTCTATTTCTGCTTACCAGCTCATCAGGAAGGTACGATCAGTGTAACATCATTGTAATAGCCGAGCCTCATATCTATGGGATGGAGAGGTCATCATAGTGACTGAAAACTAAAATATGACCATGTATGTTGTTTTAATCAGCTTTTTCGCCACTGTGACTTAAAGACCTAACTAGAACAACCGTAGAGGAGAAAAAGTTTATTTGAGGGCTCACGGTTTCAGAGGTCTTAGTCCATAGAAATGCCAGCTCCATTTCTTGGGGCTTGAGATGAGGCAGAATATCAAGCAGAGAGGGAGGCTGCGCTCTCCAGATACAAAATATATACCCCATAGCCATGCCCCCAATTAACCACTTCCTCCAGCCATACCCCACCTGCCTCCAATTACCAACAGTTAATTCCATCAGGGATTAATTCACTGATTAGGTCAAGGCTAAGACCCAATCACTTCTCCTCTGAACCTTCTTGCATTGTCTCACATGTAAGCTTTTGGGGGAACAACTTACATCCAAACCATAACATAAGTCATTTTTCTTTTAGTGTAAAACCTAAGGTAACCAATTTAACAAAGTAAAAGGTTCATTTTGGCTCACAGTTTTTGAGGTTCTGGTCCAGGATTGGATGGACTTATTGCTTTTAGGTCTTTGATGGGGGAAGCACATAATATAGCAAAATTCTTTACCTCATGACTGGGAAGTGAGTGGGTTCCATTATCCACTTTAAGGTCACACCCCCAGTGACCTGAAAACTTCTGAGTAGACCTCTTATAGGTTCTTCTACTTTCCAAGAGTGCTACACTGGGGACCAAGCCTTGACCACACTGACCTTCGAGAGATACTTTAGATCCAAATTATAGTAATGACAGAAGAATGCAGAGTTGAAAGTAAACCATTCCTGGTGATCTTTGCCAGAAAATAAGGGGAAAACTGTTTGCCCCCTCAGTAGCGCTTCTCTAGAATAGTCACTGAAATTGGATTCACAATCCATTTAGATTTATCATAATTCAGAGCCATTCCACTTCTAGAGGATTCTAATTGGCATTTCTTAATCTAATAGCCCTCACTTCATGGACTGAGGATTCTGCCAATTGTTATATATGTCTATTTCAAATCTACTTTCTGGACTGGAGAAATTACTATAGGATAGGTAGAAGACATAATAGAGCCACTATCAGACACACATGAACCAAAACTTTATCCCTTGACTTCTGTAAGCCTTCCATAGTGTGAATTTTTGCCCCTCAAACTAGATTTGGTTTAGAGCCAGAGTCCAACAATTCCTTCAAAGCCTGGATGTTTCTGTCCCCGCCGCCACCAGGGCATATTAACTTTGCTCAATATCCATAGCCCTTCTGAGGAAAGCTAGGAAGAAGTATTATGAGATGTATTTTGGTAATGTAGGAAGATTCCTCCCCGAGAAAATCCAGCCCTTCTTGCATTCAGGGGATTTGTGTCTGTAAACTGGCTCAAGTCTTGCAATTTGAGGAGCCAGGACTCTACTGAGGTGGCATAAGTTGAATTTCTGTTCATTGTTGTGAGAGCTGTTCTGATTACTCAAATAAAATACTACTTTTATAGGCTTTTCATATATTTCAGACCTAAGATCACCATAATCAATAAGATTATACTGTTCACGCTAATCTGTTTTCCATTATGATAACTTAACTTTGACTTTGGAAAGAAGACCTGAAAATTGGCTTTTAGTACAATGAGATTGTATCATCCCACATTGAATTCAGGTAACAAATTATAACAGTAGCATTTTCCATTGTTATTCCTGGCCTCTAAAGAATAGTTATTAGAGGTCTGCAGAGATGTTGGCATGTTCCTCATTAGTGTTCTTCTCAAAGCCTTGATAAAGGAGATGTACTCTGGACCTTCCTTGAGTGCATAATTAGAAGATGGGTAAAGAGGTCATACATACTGAAGTCACAACAGTCCCATTTTCCTAAACACTTGATAACTTTTGCCACAGAATTTCAAGGTAACTGTCTGAGTTTCTAGAGTCATAGACCATCTTTGGTTCCAAATTCAGTTCAAGCAGTCAAAACCACAGAATCACTTCAAGCTACTTCAGTTACCATATTAAATAAAGAACTTATGGTTAATTTTGCCATATCACCAGATTTGTCCTTGTATCTAACTGATTTGTCCTTCTCTTCTGATACTAAAACCTTAGAATCCATTACAATGAACATCCTTAGGTTTTAGTTGATTTGTAGTGGCATAACCTTGCAATTAGCATGTGTACTACTTGCTCCCAGGTCATATTTAGTGCCCAATTCTCTAGATTCTTAGATAGTTATAGGTCAGGAGTAAAATTTCCCTGCAGGGCAGTTATTGTGGAAAGGTCATTACGGTTTCTTTAGGCAAGAGAAGTCTGATCTCCTTAGTTCTATGGCAAAGGCAGCACAGTAGAATTAGGTGATTCAAGGCCTCTGGCTTCTCTGGAACATGCTCAGATGCTCTCATTATGATTAACATGAGTCTCGATTTTTCCCACAAATCAATTCTGTACCTTAACATAAGAGAATACGTGACTCTAAATTCTATGTAAATTATAATTTAGCTACCTGCAGGAGTAGCTAGGGTTGGTTTTAGGGCATCTTTAAAAAAGTCTGAACCCTTCAGCTATAGGACATAAGGATTTTTGTTTGTTTGTTTGTTTTTACCAAGAAATGCAGGGATTCATTCCCTAGGCTTAAGCTGGGAATTTCAAGCTATAAACTCAAATTATTTTCTTTTTTCAGGTTTAATAGTGTACAACTAATCCCTGTCTAAAGATAGTTTACTTTTGATTTGTCAACCTTAATATGGTGCGAAAGAATATCCATGTAATTATTCCATTTTTGCTTTTAGTAATATCAAATAAATTACACAAGATTTTCAACATGTTATATAATCAGCATTGTGTTAGATTACTTTGCCCAACTCTAGACCAGTGTATATGTTATAGCATAGTTGAGGTGGGCCAAGCTAAACATGAAGTAAGGTTAGGTATGTCACATACATTTTTGACTTAAACATATCTTCCAGTTATTGGAAAATGGATTTAATAGGGTGTCATCCCACTACATGTCCATGAACTTAGAAGCACGAACCAGCCCCCACATTGATTTTAAGTAAGATTTCCATTAAAAATCTGGCTCCCTATAGACACTTGACTCCAGATGATAAAAGTGAACCTTTTTCTCACCGCAATCAAAATTACATGACCAAGTATGAGTATGAAATGAACTCTGTCAGAAAACAAAGGTAGTGTTGATGGGAGAGGGTAGGAATAAAAAAAAAAAAATCCAGCCACCCTGTTGAATATACGATCCAAAGTTAAATATAAGATCCTTATTTATAAGATTCTTCCATGAGAAGAATACAACTAGTATGAGGTAGGCTAGACTCTAGGAGAGAGGGAAAAGATAGAAGGACAAGGGAGAAGAGAATATAAGGAAGCAATGTGCTTAAATGATTGAGAAAAGAGAGAACAACAAGAAGACAAAATTGCCAAGTAACTAGTCTGGAAGCAAAGACATATGCTCTGTCTAGTGTCTCCCCGCCCCCAACCCCGACAATGCCTCAGATTTAATTATCAGAAGCAAACTAAATGGAAAGCTTACACTAGAGAAGAATTACATTTCAGCACCTCCCTCTGTTTTGTTTAGAGCTGTACTTAATAACAATTAAGCTGACAACCTCATGTCCACTAATGTTTAGGTACAGATAGAAAGAATTATTCACATTTAAAAGATGTTCTAAGATTTGAAAGAGAAATGGTGTTTGGTCATATATGTTTGGATAAAAACTTATTCTATCCTGAGATAAAACTGAATTTTTATATTCTGGTACCATTTGAGCAATCAGTAATCATATTACTTTATTTTGTTAATCATTGTTTTCTCTCTATTTTCACTTTTATATTGGGATGGCATCTATGTTAATTTCTGGGAGGGATCCCACTAAACCGTCTGTCACATGTCACAAGATTTCTAAATACCAAAAGTCACGAAGTTGTTTTCTCATTGACAATCTGATGAATATCACTTAAGACTTATATCTAGGACAGATTTCAGGGATTTATCATAACTCGAATTATAAGACACTGGGGGCCTCCTACAAAATATCCCAGGATTGACAAATGCTAATCAAGCCTCCTGCCACTCCCAAAACTTTGAGCAGTTGCTATGGAATCTTAGACTAGAGCTTTCTCAAATATTGAGTAGACTTAAATTGGATGAGCTGAGTAACAGAAGCATCTGGCTTTAACTTTTGTTTTTCTGAAGTTTTACCAGAGGGATTTTTATAATGACTCCGTTTAACCTCATTTTCATTTGTCAGTGTCAGTCTCTTCTGTAGGAGTCTGAAGTTTACCTTCTGTGACCTGCTGGTTGTTAGGCAAAGCTAAAAATATAAGAATACCTTTCAGATTTTCAAGAAATAAACCCTAAACATGTGCTCTTAAAAATTCTGAAATTCCCATCTTGCTCAACACACTCACCCAGATCAATTCAGTGCCATTATAAAGTTTTTTAAGCTTTAATATGTTGCCACTTCAAACGTTCTTTGCCATACTTTTATATCGTGGACAACTGTAAAGGGACTTGAATATCACAAACCCAAAGGGTTTTTGTTTAATTTGGTAGGCAATGGAACAGTAATGTGTCATAATGTACTGTAATGATAAAATTATATGAAAGATAATTTTATCTTTTCTGTGGATTGAGAAATTCCTTGGAGCTTTAAAAAGACTCTAATTTGTCCATCAACATCCATTCTTTTCTTGTATAGCACTGGAATTTTCAATGAACCACATGACGACCAGTTTCTATTATGCTTAAATGTGGCCATATAAATTAGTCCTTATGAAGATACATCATTTAAAAGAAAAGAGTTGTATTTCCTTTGGCCTCTTCCTTTATCCTGTTGCCTAGGATGCAGACAGGGTGCTGAGGTATCTTTGAACCTGTAACTGCTACAGAAATGCAAGAAGAGCAATGAGAAAAATTGGAACTTCTTGGACCACTTGTAACATGACCACTACTATCATACAGTTATAGTTTGGATCTGAATGATCCTCCAAAGGCCTGTGTGTTAAAGGCTTAGTCCACAGGTTGGTGCTATTGGAATGTGGTGAAATCTCTGAGGTTGAAGCCTTGTGGGTCATCTTCAGGTCACTGGGGACACTCTCTTTGAGAGGATGGTAGAACTCCAGAACCTCCTGTTTCTCTCTCTCTGTTTTTTTTTTTTTTGTTGTTGTTGTTTGTTTTTTGTTTGTTGTTGTTGTTTTTGCTTCTTGGCCATAGAGCAAGGGTTTTGTTCTGTCACACTCTCCTTACCATGATGGGATGCCTCACCATAGGCTGCTTCTCCACAGGCCCAAGGGCAATGGGGCCAATTGACCATGGACTTATATCCCCCAAACTGTGAGCTCACATAAACATTTTCTCTTTGTAATTTGGTATATCTCAGGGTTTTTTATTATTGGTATTATTTATTTTTTATTCTTTATCTTATGTACTTGCTATAATAGAAAACTAACACTGATATCTGAGCCATTTTTCAATTTTATTACAAGGAATAGCAGCTGAATTTATATCATAACTAATTAAATCTGGCTTTAAACATGTAAATAACTTTTCTTTAGCATATAAGTTCCCCTGAGAAGAATAATATAATATAGAAATATGATATCTTTAATAAAAAAAAGATCTCTGATGGTATTTCCTTTCCCTATTTTAACGTGGTGGACCTCAGTTTGATGAATATGACAATGTAGAGTGTTCACTCATTTTGTTCAGTTTTCCAAGTTTTCTGTGTGTTATTCCTGATAACAATAACCACAGATATGATAAACAGATCTGCCGTGTATAATTTCCTCATATACTGTTTCACAAAATTCCTCAGTCTCATTCTACCTTCATACTTGCTATAATCCATGTCTATTTTTAATATTATTTTTCCAATTTTTTTTTAAATTGACTTCATATGGCTCATTTAAATAGACACTGGTATGACTTGGAGTAGATAGTACTTTCCAAAATAAATGCATTGAAACACACACACACACACATACACACACATACACACACACACACACTCACACACAAAATTAAACCACAACAAAATGTTTATTGTCTGGAAAATACCCCAAGCCTAAGACCTTATCTTTACTTATTTAAAGAGATCAGTTAAATTAGAGGTTTGTTTAAAACAACACTAGCAAGAAATGAAGACTTTATTTTTGGCATAATCAGTTGAGAGGAAAAATATTTCTATGTGATTAAACATCATGTACTGCTGCATGAACCCTAAATTAATTTAGGAATGCCTAGAAAATGCTTCTCTTTGATTTTTTTCAATATATAAGAGAGTAAGGGTCAGAAAAACTGTTGGTGGTAGGGTAGAGTGTCAGCTATATTCCAGCTCCAGTAGGTAGTATAGTTTTTCTGCTCCTATATAGTCCATCTTCCTGAAAGTGGATGGGAAGAGAGCCAAATACCTCAATGAGCAGTTCTTGCTAGGTGTTACAATTTCTAAAGTTTTTGCTTTTGAATAGATATTAAATAATTTTAAAAATGTAACTTCAGCCAACTGATTTGTGATCCTGAGGGTTAAAAACACATCATCATAGCATAAGGCTGAAATGAATATCAGGAGCAAACTGGTTAAGCTTGAATGGACATTTAACCTTGGACATGCAAATAATAAGAATCATTAAAGAACAAGATGAAAAGAGAGTGGGTCATTTTACAAGCAAATCCCTATTTCTTTAATCTGAATTATTTCTGATTACAGAACACTTTGCAAACCTTTGAGTATTTCCTGTTTGGAAACTGTAAGAACAAAATGATGTGTTTCTGTTGAATGGTGTGTAAATGCACTGCCTACAAAAGTGAAGGCATAAGAGGGCTGTCCATATAAAAGAACATAGTGTGGGCAGATGTTATTGGAGCTTCCCAACAGGGCTTCTTTTATACACTAGGTCATGAAGAAAAGGCTGATAATTTATTGGTGTACATTTGTCATTAACAGACACCTCTGAGTGGTTTAAGATATATAGTACATCATGTAAATGTTTCCACTTATAATTGAAACTCCTGCATTCTCTCTCTCTCTCTCTCTCTCTCTCTCTCTCTCTCTCTCTCTCTCTCTCACACACACACACACACACACACACACACACCAAAAAACAAAAACAGAAACAAAAGAAAACCCACCACCACCACCACAAAAAACCCTGGTACTTTTTCCCATAGTGCTTTCCAAAGAAGTTTAATTTGTTCAGGTGGAAAACTTTTCTTCTCTTTCATTCTAAAATTCATATGGATTTGCAGAGCACCATGATGCATTCCCTCTTTAAAGATTAGACTCTGTGCCAGACAGCTGCATATTCATCATAATATATTTATTTTACTCTTAATTCACATGTATACCTCATTGGCCATCCATAAGGGTTGCCAAGTCATTGAACTCTTACCAATGAAATGTAGGAGAAGAGGGTTATCCACCTTTTTCAGTTGGTCCCTAAGAGTCAACTCAGTGATCCTCCCTGCTTTCCTTCTTTCCCTGCCAGTCAAGTGGGTTCAGAAAACTCAATCTGATGACTAGAAGATTACAGAACTACAGAATGTAGAGTCTCTGTCTAGAATAACTTTGTGGAACAAATCTTCCCTTTTCTTCCACTGACTAGATTTACATTATGCTAATCCACTGATATTTTGAGGCTATCCCTATGCAGTGTGATATGATGAGAGGTATCAGTGGCATGATAATTTTAAGCTGAAACAGAACTAGAGACTACCTAAGTCAGGCATGTACCTGACAGATCTTCATGCAATCCCTGCAATACATAACCACCTTCTTGCTGCACACAAAAAGAATATCAGAGAGCAGTACCCTCCATTGTCTGCTTCAGCACTTTAGGACCAACATATTCTCCCCAGAATAAATTCTCAAGAATTCAAGAAAAAAGGCAAAAGTCTTAATAAAAGAACCTAAAATCTATTAAACAAATGAAAAACAATCAAGACAGAGAGTTTAAATGATTTGCTTAAAAGCACTTATTTACTTAATCACTAAATCAGGACTCTAAATCCTCTAACACATGGTCCAGGTGATTTGTGTTCACAGTCATTAGAAGCAGCTCTCTTCTGAAGTATATTAAGATGATTATGAGTCACAGAATTGAAGGAACTATTTTTTGACTATAGGAAAGTGAATACTATGGTTGATTAAAACTGGTTTGAAATCCTAAAATACTTCTCCATTGAGAAGGAAAGAGCCTCTTCTTGAAATGGGTTATCCCTTTATTAGTTGCTTGACCAATAGACTGTAGCCAAGGAGACTTCTAAGATTAGGTCTTAAAAATCCTCCAAGCTGCCCCTACCTTCTTTTGGAATGCTCTGTCTGGGAACTCTGGTTCTCTATAAGCAGTTTGTCTGCCCTGGGACTGTCAACTGACATGGTCTTGTATAGACTCTCTAGTCAATCATACCTTCATTACAAGCTTTCCAGACATTTGACTGAAGCCGTTTTGGACTCCCCAGTTCAGCTGAAAGCTACAAGTTTACCTCAGTTGGAGTTACATAGGGTAGAATTCTCCAGTGGATCCTCGCTTGAACCTTTGACCCAGGAAATCATGTGATAGGATAAAACTGGTGGTTATATGAAGCAACGAAGTTTTGTGTAATTGTTTCACAGTATGACAGATAAATATTCTCTACTGTATGGTGTAGTAGTTAAAGCATGCAAAGGAGTCAGGCTGCATAGTTCCAAATCCTAGTTCCACCATTTATTAGTTGTATGATCTTAAACGAATTTCTTAACTATTGTGTGTCTCAGTTGCCAGCTTGTAAAATTTGGATAAAAATAATATCTACCCAATAGGATAACTATGGTTGACAAGAATTAATTGATATGGAATGTTTCCAACACAAAGAAAAAAATGATTTATGTCTGAGGTGTAATACAATGAATATACATTGTAGGCATATATTGAAATGTCACACCATGACCCATAAATATGTGCAATTACTATGTCAATTATATTTTTTGAGATTCCAATTTTATAGTGGGGATTAAGGGAACTGACATACTCTTAGAACGCTGTCTGACATAGTAAATAATATATAATTATTAAATAATTAACTTAATTCTTTATTCATTAGTTGCTCACCATAATCCTTCCTTCCTCTGGTTGCTTCAGTAGGCTGCAAATGTATTAGTTTACCAACTATAACAACTTGGCTAAGTTAGAACTTCTTTTCCCAGAATCTCTTTTTGTATGGTTTTAGGTTGAAGCTGGACAGAAGTAGAACTTCTGCAGTGTTTGAAAGGCAAGAGGGAAGCAGCAGGCATTTCTTTATGTATCAGTTTCCTCAGGAAAAAGATTTCCACAAACTTAATGACTCAAAATGTATTTTTTTCATATTCTGGAGGTCAGAAATTCAAAATCAGTTTGAGCAAAATTGGTGTATCAACAGGACCATGTACCCTCTGGAGGCTCTTCGCCTTACCTCTTCTAGCTGCAGAATACAGCAGTCCTTCATCTCTGAAGTCCTCATGCTGCTGTGGTGTCAGAGAGCTTGTGGTTGGCAGGTAGACATCTCTCACTCTCTAGTGTTAGCTTAAATTACAGTAACAATTTGGCCAGGCAACCTCAGAATCTTGGGTCCTCCACATTATGAGAAGTATAGGGCCAAGAGTGATGTAGGGGATAATTATGATCATGTTCTGTAGATCAGATATTGGGTGCTATCAATGTTTGTTTGAAGAGGTATGTTGATTTAAAACTACTTCAGTAATGCAGAGAACAAAGGAAAAAGCATAAAGATTACCTTGCCCCCACAACTCAGAAAAAAATCATTTTAACCTCAGGTGCATGTCACTCAAAATAATGAATAGGTAACTAGAAAAAAGATGAATAAACAAAAGGATAAATTCATAAATGTGCAAAAGTAATTTTATTTACCTGAAGGGCAAGTAGGCTTGGAATAAAACTTGTGTTTATATATTTTTAAGTTCAGAACTTTTTAGAATTTCACTGACTTCTGGCTATGAATATTTTCTCCCATTTTTAATGACTTTTTCCCTGTGGAATAACAGAAGAACTTTCTCTTGATCTTTGAAATAACAAAGTTTAGCTAGAATACGTTTACACAGATAATTCTACATTTATTTTTCTTGTTTTGCAGGGTGCCCATTTGACTTACATATTTGGGTATTTTCTTTAGGAAATTCTTTTTTAGACCTCACGGTATACCTAGATTGGTTTGCCATTGCTCTTCATATACATTGTGTTTTAGTTAATTATTTTAATCCCCTTTTCGACTTGTGCATTTGTTGACATTATTATTATCTCTTTCTCTACATATTAATAGACTTTTAACCATATCAATTCTGTTCACTGCTGATTCTAAAATTTGGCTAGTTCCAAAATTTCATGCTATTTCTTTAACCATTTATATAGTTGTCTTGTCATCTTCCCCTTGAGTTCATGGCTTAGTTGGATTCTTATTCATAGTCTACTCTTCCATGACTGAATGCACTTTGGGAAAATTTTCTTTATCTTCAATAATATCTTCTTCTACATAGAGTTCTTTATTTGCCATTTCATGCTTTGTTCTTTTCTTCTCTTCTTCCTTCTCTCTAATATGTTTAATCTATTCTTTCTTAGTTGATTTTTGTGTCCCCTTTCATCCACAGCTTGCTCATGTTTAAATGGGCAGCTTTATCAGACAGTCTCAATACTTAGGTAGTTGAATTCTTTTTGGCAGTCTTAGCATTTGATATATGACTGGTTTAACTTCAAAGACCAGAAACTGTGTTTTATCCCCCTTTCTGAACTTTGAAGTATGTGTGAGAACTGGAGCTTTAGTAGCCTTCTTCATAGAATGGAACGTCAAATTCTTGTTAATATTGTGTTAATGTTTCTCTCCATCCTTCATGAGATCTGTATTATCTTGTCCAAGGCATGTTGCATTTTTAAGAGGCAATGAGTTCAGGCTTTAGATTGTTCCCCTACTTAGTAATAAAACCCTGAATAAAGGTAATGTATAATAATATTTTCTGCCTCTGCTGAGCTTCTAATAGCCTTAAGAAAATCGGATGGGCTTCTACTCTCAATGATTTTCCCTCTCCTCCTCCCTTGCTGCTGCCTACTTACCTTATAATATGTTTCTCTCAACATTGATGGTATCAGTGAGGATTCTTAACATTTAGTCAATTTACTTTTTTCCTTCAATAACACTCCTTGGGAGTTTGAAGTGAGATAGAAAACCACCAGAATTTTCAGCTTTTCTCTTTGGTTGCAACAGATGTATCATTTTTAAATTTTTTATTAAATTTACATCTGGAAACAGGAGACCCTATGATCCAGTTTTGTGTTGACATCTTTAAAAAGGCTTTAAAAAAACACTTTTGAATAGTGTGAGAAATCTGGAACCGATTTAGAAGAAAACAATCAAGATGATAAAGTGATTGAAAATCTTGACAGTTAAGAAACACTTAAAATTGTAATTAAGGATTAGAGATCCATACTTACAGAAGGCTCAGAGTTATAATCAGCAATTATTAAAACTTCCCTTTCAAAGCAATGAATAGTTTTAGTATGTGTGATCCCAGAGAGAGAAGAAATATTCATGGATTGTGGGTTCAAATCACAGGGGAACAGATTTCATATGGATACAGTGAAGAAACTTCAGAATTAAGAGCAGATCTGCTTACAGATTTTTGTTCATATTTTTCGTCTCCTCAAGACCTTCTTTCCCTGTGAGATCTGTGCAAGACACTGCATTCATTCCCCAAGGGAATTCCCCAGATCTTTCTATTATCATTTTGATATGCCCCACATCTATTCTCCCTTTACACTGTTGAACTATCACAGCATACACAAAGGCAAGAGTTTGTAATCAATTGCATTTTTCTCACCTATTATATTTGATTCATTTTAAGGACTTGATACAGAGTCTTGAACAAAGAGTAGATATTCAACAATTTTGACTGAGGGAATATATTTTTTAAATAAATCTACTCTTTACAAAACATTGAGTCAGTTTACCTTACCACAGTTGGTTCTATTAATAGAAATTAAGATTACTGATAGCTTCATTCTATACCTTATGTGTTTTAGTTCATAAACAGAAGACTTGAATATATTCTCTCTTACCTAAAATTTTATGCTTGAGAAATTTCTCAGACAGTGGAGTACATAACAATCAAAATCTGTGGGATATGATCCTTAAATTTAAAAAATAAGCTGTAGAGTATAATATTGAATTCCAATAAATGTTTGGTAGTATCATAACCCTTAGTTTTTGGTATTCCAAAATATTGCAAATCTCATATTTCCTTAAATTTAGAAGCTTTTAACATCCACTATAAAGAACATATTTAAAAAAAAACAACATAAATGCCTTTCTGGCTCACTTCCAATAATGAAAACTCGTATAATTAATGAAGTTTTCATTATTTAAATAAATCATTATGCTGAAACCATTTATCTGAACTAGTAGCTACATATTAAAATTGAATTATTTAAAGTTGTAAGTGGGCAATATTTGAGAATTTATATATGTTATAAGTTTAATTGTTACAACCATATTTCTAAAACAATGCACTCAGCTCTGATTTTACTTCCTAACTGGTATACCATTTGATAATATTGGGGGAAACATCTTTATAATGGATTCTCATACTTCTGATATCAATACTAAAATCACTGAATATATATTTTAATGATCCAGTTTATACATTTTTTGTTGGTTTTCTATTCACTGGAAATACTATTACCTACCTTGAAATGGTATGATTAATCTCATATTTCTCTATTGATCCCCAACCTTGGTGCTTCAAGCTCAGGTCTGATTGCCCACAAGGATCATTGGATATTATTTGTAGAAATTCCTCTCCTCCTCCTCCTCTGCCTTTCCCTTCTTCTCCTCCTCCTTTTCTCCTTTTTTCCCCTTTTCTTATCCAACTCTTTTCTCCTCCTCTTCTTCCTTCTCCTCTCCATTTGGTCCTGTTTTTGCAAAGGAGGGGAGGAACAGAATTGAAAAAAATACCCTAAGTGTTCTGTTTATTTCTATGAAGTTTTTCATCTTATTTAAAAACTATTCTTCCACTGTGTTCTATGGTCCTGTAGATCTCTTGCTATTAGGGAAATACAATAAGAGCTAAAGAAAGTAAAAGAATTGAATGGAATTAATAAGAGTAGAAGGATAAATATGACAAGTTTGAAGACGGAGAAAGAAAATTTGGATTGGGATTACAAGGACAATAGTTTTGTTCTAAATGAGATCTATGTGCTCTGATAAAATATAGGTGGAAGAATCAGAATGATTCTTCTCCATCTCATCCCTGGTTTTTGCAGGTTTTGTTTAGTATGTTCATTTCTTATTATGTTCAGACTTCTCTCTTTTCCTCTATCTTCCCTCCCCTCTTCTTTCTTCTTTTTTCCTTTCTTCCTCCTTCCCTCCCTCCTTTCCTCTCTTTCTCTCTCTCCTCCCCTCCCTATGCTGCCCCTCCTCAGTGTTGGGAATTAAACCCAGGGTGTTACACATGTTAGCTAAGCATTCTATCACTGAGCTACCCCAGCCCCTTATTTCTTTTTTCTTTATTTTATAAAATTGAAAAATTATAATGCACTATCATGAAATAAATATGAAGGAAAATAAATCATAAAAAAAAGTAAAACACCCACATCCAAATACCAAAACCAGATCATCTTCCTCCAAATGTTCTGAAAAATCCAAGTTTGCTGTAAGCAAATCTTCCATGCTGACACCACGCCATAGCCCCCTCCTACATCATGCCCATTAGTTATGTCTACAGACCAGGGTAATGTAATATAAACCTATTTTTTTGTTATTGTTCTTTTTATTTGCTTTCATACCTTAATTATAAATCTTGACTACAGATTTTTATTATTCACTGCTTTACAAGATAGAATTTAATATTCTTTTTTTAATGTAACCAGATATCTAATATTTGCATTTCCCTCCTCTGAATAGTGAGTAAAGTGTTAGTAAGTTAAAAGTGTTTTTCTTAATTTAAGTTAGTGTTTTTCAAAATTTCTTTGTGTTCCAAAATTGGCTAATCCAGTTTAAATTAGTAGCTGCCTGTCCCCCATCCCTTCCACCTTCCTCCTCCCCACTCCTTCCCCTTCACTTTCCCTTCCTATCCTGGGTTAATTTTTCCTTGGCCCTATAGAGACTTTCCCAATCTCTCAGTATAAAGAAAGCAGGCAGGCGTTATTTCCTGAGGGAGAGATTGCATTACTTCTAGTGTTTACACACGAAGACCTTATCCTGCATAAAAACAGAAGCTGTGCTCTGTTTCAGTACAAGAAAATTCTCATGTGCTTAGGGTAGTTTAACCAAACAATTGACTGAAACATATTTTTTTTTAGCTGGGAATGAACACTTTACTCATGACTCTGACCTAAGCTTATACTTATTTCTTCCCTCCTACCTATCCTACCACCATGTAGATGAGGAAAGGGGACTATGGAATCTTTTATTCTGCTAAGCATTCAAATATGAAAAATAATTTATAAAGCATAGGCCTGAAATGTTAATAATGACTTATATATGTAACTGAAGCAAAATTTAAAGTGGTGAACTGTGACAGTTGAGTGAGGCATGGAGCAAGATTAGAAAATGCTGTTGTATTAATAGTATTCCTGCTACAATTTGAGAAAGCAAATTCTAGCTGGAGAATAAAATCCAAACACCAGAGCAGAAGCCAATCTCAGCTTTCACATATAAAATATTTATGTTTAAGTGAAAAGTAAATCTTTACCTGCCCCTTCCTCCTTGCTTTCCCTGTCTCTTCAAGGTTTTAGCATGAAATGACCCTTTCTTCTAAGAATGAAAGGACTAACAGTCTACAAAAATCTTGTACTTCTCATATGTTTTTTTTTTTTTTTTTTTTTAATGACTGGCCGTGCAGGACCCTTAGATTCCTAGGATTATGTTTCAAGTAAATCAACCTGTCACCTGGGCAACACTGTAGAGGGCCTGAGCTGTGATCTTGCAGGGTGAACAATGGCATTCAATGTCACACCTGGCCTTAACCAAAGACAATGAAGCTTCTGTCCCTCCCCTGGAGGACACTAGCTCAGAATGTGACAAAAACAACCTGGGAAAGTGCATTTCACTGATATATTGAGTCACTATTTAAAATAATGAGCAATGAGGATCTGAACTTTGTATCTCTTGGTTGGGGAGTGGGAGGATACAACAGGTAGACAGAACTGGGCAGATTTAGGAGTTAGCATAAGAAAGGGGCAAAAACTTAATCAGATATACAGAGGATTTTTAGAAATCAAGGAAAGCTGAAATATGCAGGCCAGTTTATTTTTCAGAGAATACTTGTGTTCAGGAATAATCAAGAATTCAGAATGAATTGAACTATTGTAGAGGAGCTAATTGTTTTGACTCATTATAAGAGCAGAAGAAAAATGAAAATATTCAGAGGACTGGAGATGAGCAGAAGGGAATGCAGAGCTCAGGAGAGCCTGGGAATAAAACCTGGTCAAGGAAGCTTTCTTTCTTTTGTTATTTTTGTCTTTTTAAAAAATTTCTTTTGATTATGTAAGCAATGTGTATTCATTGTTGACCATTGGAAAATAGAGATATGTATAGCAACAAAAATGAAAATTGCTTGCAGCCTACCATTAGGATGACATAATACTGTGAACTTTGGGTGCAAATTTTTCTTAACCATTTTTCTTCAGCTTTTATATCTGGAAATGTGTTTTTAGTTTTTATTCAAGCCATATATTTACACACACACACACACACACACACGTGTGTGTGTGTGTGTGTGTGTGTAAAATAAGAGAAAAAGTTCTGCAAAGTTTGTTAGGAAATAATGATACTTTTGAGGCTTATTGGATTATTTTGACATTTATATCCATAATTCTAAGTAACATGCTTATTTTGTATTTTCAGAAAGTTTCAGTTTGGGGCTGGGATTGTAGCTCAGTGATGGAGTGCTTGCCTTGCATGCATGAGGCACTGGGTTTGGTCCTTAGCACCACATAAAAATAAATGAATGAATGAATAAATAAAATAAAGATATTGTGTCCATCTACAACTAAAAACTACTTTTAAAAGTTTTAGTTTTAGGCATAGTTTTTGACTTAGAAAGATGAAGATTTAGCTGTTACTGTAGGTTTAAAAGAGTTAATATCATGACTTTTGTGAAATTTTACAATGAACATGTCAAACTTGTTGGTTTAAAACAAAATTCAGTTTATTATTTTTAATGATTCCATGGTTGACTGGAAAACTTCTGGGTTCTTACAGAACAAGAATTAAGGAAAACTTGAGAGACTGTGGGAGGCCAAGCTTATGGGTGACTGAGTTACACTCCCCAGCTGGGTACTGGGGCGCTCAGTCACAGAAATGGGTGTGTCTTGCTACAGCCCCATGGGTGAAGCTATGCTCACCTGTTCCTTTGTAATATGACCTCTTGCCCTGTTTAGGATAGAATCTTCCATGGAAGTGCCTTGTGTGTGTCCCCTCCTCTTACTGTGCCCTTGGGTGTGGCCTACCCAGGTGTCAGTCAACCTGCTGACAGTGGACATCATGAAGATAGACTCAGCCCCCTGAAACCTGACCCCTTGCCTCATTTGAATAGCTTCTCCTCAATAAAAGGGGTCAGTGCGTGTGCTCTCGCTCTCTCTCTTTCTGCGGACCCTTAAGGTCAGAGGAGCCATCACAGCAACCTCAAAGAAAAAGGTATTTGTGTCTCTTGTGTGGTTATTTCGTGCAGCCCAGTTAGCCCAGTTTAACCAGAGTGACCCCTGAGCCTTTTAGTCGTGAGAACAAAAACCCGGCAAGAGACTAGTAATATACTCTTGCAAAGGGTTGCATAGGGTGTGAGCTCAAAAAACTGTGTCAACTCTGAAATTCTTTAAAGTCTTTTTTTCTATAAAGTTACTATTTCCTGTGTTCTTATTTCTTTGTTCTTCCTGTTAGGAACTTTGCTCAAATATCTGGAGTTCCTTCAAATATCTAGAGATGTTTGAAAGTATTAAAGGATAAAACACTAGAAGGTTGATCAGAAGCTCTGTGCACAGTTTGGGGCTTCTCAAATATGGGATTCACTGCAGGGAGATCTGGCTGGGCCATTTGTTTCGGAAATGCATAATGATCAAATTCTCCGGGAAACGTTTTTTACTCTCCTGTCTAGAAGATATAAACTTATCTGCTGGGGTTCTTTATGCTGGGTCCTGATAGAAGGCAGTTTTTAGTACTCCATCTAGCATAGCGGAGATGATACTCCTTCTGAGCTGTGTTAGCATCTCCCGTTTCATAAACCCTTCAGATTTAGCAAAGGCAGGAAGACTGTGGATTCCATTGCTTAAGCATACTTTAGCAAAATCTCTTTTGGTGTAATTGGTTAGTTTCTTGGTTTTTCACATTGCCAGTTTAAATTCAGCTTTCTCAGTAAAGCTGTGTCAGTTACTAAACATCTTTCCAGCTTTCAAAACCTTGGTTTTTACTATCTCCTCTCCCTTTGTCTTTATTTTTATGGGTTTATGCTCCTTACCCTTATCCCTACTCTTTTATCATTATTTTATTGTGGTTTCAGGAGGAAGTGATGACTACTAAGGTCATTCCATTTCAACCAGAATTCTTTCCTTTATGAATACTACACTTATATACTAGATATTTATTCACTATGCTTGTTCTCCCCTGGTGGTTTCTGCATAGACTTGGCCATGTGAAGTGCTAGCCATTACAATGACCCTTCTGTGAATCATCATGCCATCATATTGGTAACATCAACTAAGGAAACTGTAGGCAACATGATGCCATATTTTGTGCCACTGTCCTGGCTCCATTTGATTGAAATTGTCATGAACATCTGACTTAAAGGAATCAAGTGTATGGGCTAAGTCATGGCCTTTGAAATGGCCACATATGAGAGTTCTGTCTTGTATGGCTGTTTCAAATTGAATAGTAACTGCTGTTTTCTGAAGTGAGTTGATAGTAGACAAGCACATATAGAAAGACCAAAGAATCTGTTATTCATGGACACAGGAGCATTAAATTTAGAGATTAGCCCAGTTAACATCATTCTCAGAGCACAGGGGCAGGGACCAAGGCATGACTGCTGATGAATGGGAGCAAAAAAAGTGGGGTCACTGGAATTTTCTCTGTATATTCCAGTGCTCTGTGAGGTACTATGGGATAGTTAATACTGTTCACTGTTTTCTTTCTTTCTAAACACTTCTTCCAAATACTGGTTCTACATATGCAGTTCATGGTCAAGAAATAAAAATAAGTTTCACATTATATATCAGTCAACCTGAACAATCATAGTGCATATTTGGAATACAAATGAAATCCAATTAGAAAGACTATTTTTGACATTGGAAAATATTTTTCTAGGAAAGTTAGTGAATGAGTGTGTTAGTTAGCTTTTTCTTTTTCTTTTTTTCTTTCTTTCTTTTTTCTTTTTTTTTTTTTGTGTGTGTGTGTGTGCTGACCCAAATACCTGTCAGAAACTAAACTTAGAGTTAGGAAGAGGTTTATTTTAGTTTAGAGGTCTTTGTTTATCGTTGGCCAGCTTCAAGGCAGAAACATCATGGTGAAAGGGGAGCAGGAGGCAGAGGAGCCAGGGACAAGACAACCCTTCAAGGGCATCCCCTCAGTGACCTACGTCCTCTAACTAGGTTCTACCCTCTACCTCCCATTAATTCATTCAGTTGTCAGTGGAGTAATCCAGCAAATAAATTAATACACTAATCAGGTCAGAGCCTTCATGGGCCAATCATTGTCTAAAAGCCCCACCTCTGAACCTTGATACTTTGGAGATTATGGTTTGAACACACAAGCTTTTGAGTGATATTCCAAATCCATGCCATAAAAATGAGTTAAGATATCTTGTCCACATATTCTTTTTCCTCCAAGACTATGTTTGATTTTTCCATTAGTTATATGCATACATAAAATGATAACTTTCAAACAAAGGTATATACCCCCTTCCAAAAATCCTTTAAGATATCAGACATATCAAATTAAAAATAATTGGTTGGGAATCAGTGAGAAACTGTGACGTTCTTAAAGGAATAATAAAAAAATTACATCTTTGACTAAAAATTAAATTAACTGGGAATATAAATACCAGAGATGATAGAAAAATGTTTAAAATTCTTACTATACAAAGAATTCTTCAAAATCAATAAAGAACACTAATAGCCAAATAAAAAAATAGACTAATAAAAAGGCTATTTGAACTGTATGTATAATTAGCAAGCGAACACTTTTTTAAAACAGTATTCATTTCATTTTAGCAAGAAAAAATGCTTATTAAACATTAATAGGATATCATATTTCATCTATCAGAATAGTGAACACATTAAAAAAAGATAGTTCTCAATTGGGGAAGAATTGGTGAAACAGGCCATGTGTACACTGTTTATGAAACTGTGAATACGTATAATCATTCTGGAAGGCAAATTGGTAGTAGGTATAAAGAACTTTAATGAAATTGTTGCCTTTTGACTTTATAACTATAATTTCTATTAATTTACCTTCTTGACTAATCAGAAATACATACAAAGGTTTATGTAAAAAATCTGTTTCTTTTTAACATTTTTAATTAAATAAAAAATAAAAGGTAACCCAAATACCAACAATTAGGCAATATGATCTTTATACCATATTTATGCCAAATTTATGATAGATTACTATGCATTTGTAGTATAATGAGTAAGACTGCTGAAAATGGTCTTAGAAAGTTATTTTGGTTTGTCCAAACTAACCAGCGTGTAGCTGGGATTTCCATTCTCCTAGAAGGAGGGGCTGCAGCCAACAGCATGTTTCCCCAGCAGTGGTGGCTTTTTCCACTGGCAGCCAGAACTGCAATTTCCCATGCTCTTCAGGTGACAAGGTACCCGGCCCTATCCTCCTCAGACAAGGCTGTGAACGGCTGGTAAGCATCATGTTCATACTCACACTAACAAATCTGCTTTCTCAGGCTTATGCTATGAAAAGGACTTCAGAGAGGAACAGATTTCATTGAAATGCAAACCTACTCTAGGTATTGGCCTCTGCAGGACTCTTTGAGGACTCATGGAGGATCAAGTGCCCTGTTCCTTTTCTCTGCTTGCTGACATATAGCCCATGCAACTTTCTACTTTACCAGTAGCCTATTTCTTTGCCCATATTCTGTGATTTTGTGAAACTTGTCCAGAAACTTGGTTCACAGTGAGGACAAAGGAGGGTACAAGAAGTCCACATAGTGTAATAGTAATCATAAAATATAATCACTGTTAGCATTTTAATGACATGAAAAGTGTTTACAATGCTATGAAAGATAAAAACACATACAAAACTCTAAAACTTTGTATTTGATATGAAATAAATTTTTTAAAACCTAAAAGTACATTCATCCTTTTCCCACTTAACAACAATAAAGGAATAAGTGAAGCATTAGGCCCAAAAGGGTAAGGTGGAAGTTTTAATGGGGAATACTATAATTTAGCTGCAGAACAACAAGAGTCATAGCCATTTTCTAAATAAACCGAAAGTAAAATAAGCACTTAATTATAATTAGAGTTTCTAAGTGAATTTTCTTATTAAAAATGTAATTAGAGTAATTAAGTTTTTAAAAGGCATGTAAAACAAAAAAATGTTCTGGATAAAAGTACTGTTTTGTTTATCCCTCTAGCTAAATGCATTCTAAAAGTATATATTTTTTTCTAGCTGTAAAAGGAAGCAAAAAAGAAAATACTGAAAGTATTTCTCACTAGCTCTCTCCAATGTATGCAGAGTCCAAAGCTACCAGGAGACAAAACAGTTAAGACAGGGAAACTTGTGCTCAGCATTCTCTGAGAGATTGAGTGACCCCTTTGAGGTAGATGGAGTGGGAAATTAGTTATCATGACAATAAGAGGGAGAAGGCAAAGGAGATGAAGTGCAAAGGAGATGAATCCTAGAGGATCCTGAGCCACATTTGTGCCCTGCACTTCCATTCTTATCCTAAGGCGTTTTACTGGATGTGTAGACCTGTAAATGTCCAGGAGCCCAGAGTGATTGAACTGAGTTGTGGTTTGCTGACTGGAGTTGGTGAAGAGCAAGCATTTAGAATGGCACATTGACTGCTTCTTTTTGCACTGAGGATAAGGGCTAGTTCTATGCCTTCCTCTGAGAACAGACATTTACCTAGTGGTCAATATAGGTCCAGTCGGGGTTTCATCTCACTGTGATGTCATAAATTATTTTCAATTGTGGGTATAAATAATTATAAGGTAATTTTTTTTAAAAGAGAGAGTGAGAGAGAGGGAGAGAGAGAGAGAATTGTAATATTTATTTATTTTTTTTTTAGTTTTCAGCAGACACAACATCTTTGTTTGTATGTGGTGCTGAGGATCGAACCCATGCCACAAGCATGCCAGGCGAGGGCGCTACCGCTTGAGCCACATCCCCAGCCCAGGTAATTTTTTAATATTTATTTTTTTAGTTATAACGGGACATAATATCTTTATTTTATCTATTTGTTTTTATGTGGTGCTGAGGATCGAATCGAGGGCCTCACACATGCTAGAGGAGCTCTCTACTGCTGAGCTACAATTCCAGCCCCATAAGGTAATATTTAAGAAACTCAGGGCTGAGGTTGTGGCTCAGCAGTAGAGCGCTCGCCTCGCACATGCAAGGCCCTGGGTTCGATCCTCAGCACCACATAAAAATAAATAAATAAATAAATAAAATAAAGTTATTAAAAAAAAAGAAAGAAACTAAAACTTTATATGAATATTTACCAAGTAAGAGATTGCTGTGTGTAAATGTAACAGGAATCCTTTTTGTGGAACAGGGGTCCACTTTATGATCTGAATATAAAACTTGCTTGAGCGCTGGTGGCTTATTTTAAAACTGACATTTTTCTTTTTTTCCTTTTCTTTCTTCTTTGTGAGAAATAGAAAGTCTGGTGGCCCATTTTCAGGTACAATATTTAGCCTTAGATGTAAAACTACTTGTAATGTAAGAAAAACAGAGGGAACACAGAGTGGAAAGTTACAAGCAGTTAACTCACACCATAGAACAATAGCCTGTGGATGTGGCAGATTCAAAGTCCATGTGCCCAAACTGGCCCTTGAAAAACAGGAAGTGAGGAAATGGTCTGTCTGACCAACAGAGATAGAAATATCTCTATTAAGAAAACAGTAACTTAGGTAAAGAAGTAAGAACTATGTATGTGCCAGAAGGCACTGAATTCAAAAAGACTTTCCCACCACAAAAGAACAAAGGGAAGTGGGAACAACTAAAAGTATGTTTCTTTAAACAACCCAATAGGAGACAGTAAAACCCAGGAGATATTTGGGAAATATTGTGCCCCCATAGTACTCAGCCAAGGAGGAACATGGGGAAGGAGGACCTTGTGTGCTAGCAGATAAAATGCTGATTGTAACTGCTCTGGGTGTGCATGCTCACCCAGATACTCAACTTGTGAGACCATCATTAAAACCTTGCTTTCTGTATACCATTGTCTCTCAGTCCATTCTTTAGATTTGGAGTTATGTTTCTCACACTCTTTTCCTTCTTTCCTTTCCTAACTGTGAAAAACAAAATGAATATCCTTTTTTTTTTGTCCTAAGCCAAAGTATCTGTCCTTCCATTTACTGCCCACATGAACAAAGAAACTCCAGACCTGGAAATGAGAAAACATTTCTCTTAAGATTAAAGTCGAACATTAATTACATCTGCTGACAATACCTGAAAAACAGCCCTTGTGTTCTGTTATGGTTTGGATGTGGTGTCCCCCAAAAGCTCCATGTAAGAAGGTTCAGAGAAGAAATGATTGGGTTAGGAGAGCCTTAACCCAAAGAGTGAATTCATCACAAGATGGGTAAATGAATTGGTAGGGTGTGGCTGGAGGAGGTGGGAATTGAGGTGTGGCTTTGGTGTACATATTTGCATCTGAGGAGTAGAGTCTCTCTCTCTCTCCTCTCTCTCTCTCTCTCCTCTCTCTCTCTCTCTCTCTCTCTGCTTTCTGATCACGGTGATGTGAGCTGTTTCCCTCTGTCACACTCTCCTGCCATGATCTTCCTCACCTTGAGTCCCTAGGAATGGAGCTGGCCTTCTCTGGACTAAGACCTCTGAAACCATGAGCCCTCAAATAAACCTTTCCTCCTTTAGAGTTGTTCTGGTCAGATCTTTTAGTCACAGAAGCAAAAAAGCTGACTAAAACAAGGGCTCCATATGGTTCAATCCCCATCGGAAGTCAGATTTTCTGTTTTGTTTTTGTGCGGTAATAGGGATTGAACCCAGGGGTGCTTAACCACTGAGCCACATCCCCAGCCCTTTCTTATATTTCATTTAGAGACAGGGTCTGGCTGAGTTACTTAGAGCCTTGCTAAGTTGCTGAGGCTGGCTTTGAACTCATGAACCTCCTGCCTCAGCCTCCTGAGCCGTAAGGATTACAGGCATGGGCCACCATATCCAGCAGAAAGTCAGTTTCAAAGAATAGTGGCTTAAGAAGACTAAACCTATTAAAAATGAATCCCTAATCTTTGCCATATTTCTTGAAGGTTGTAAAATGGGTCTAACCGGTAACCAACAACAGTCATAAATTCCTTCATTTCCTTCTGATTTCTTGTATATTTGAACTAGGATTGAATGAAGAAATAGGTAGAAAGGAGATATAAAGGAAGGACAGCAAGTACGATTTTAATTTTAATAAAAATTTTGCATATATTTTCAGGCTTGTCATTCTCCAAGCCAGTCTTTCTTCTAGGCGTGGTATTCCAAAATTCCTAAGGAATCTCTAAATCTACCTGTGTATTCCTTCATATCTTTCTATACTCACCCTTCATCAAGGTTTCTTTAAATGATAACAATAATGATTATTATTATGTTGGAGATCAAACCCAGGGCCTCATGCATGATTGGCAAGTATTCTACCACTGACATACATCCCTAGACCACCAAATTTCCTTTAAATATGGAGCTGGGAATCCCAAAATACGTCTCTCACTCTCACCATGGTCCACATTCTCCCGTGAGTCTGTATTTCTTGCTTTTCCCCCCAAAGTCATCTCTCTCTGAAATTGTTCTCTGTCTCAATTGAAATGTATCTATTTCCTTAAATAAACCTCTGCCTAGGCTTATAACTGGTGCACACTGAAATTCTTTTCTGTCACATATGCAAAGAACCCTACTGGCCCTCAGTGGAATTTCCCCTTCTGTCTGGGAACTCCTGGGCCCTTTCTTCGGAGACACCTCTTCTCCTGTGGCACTCTGAAGTCTCACATGTGCCACACCTTCCCATTTCTCCTCAAGCCCCAACAAGAGCCACTTTTCCTCCTCCCTCTCCTTCTCCCTATTTCCTAGCTGTTCACCATATGGAGATGAATGTTCTCAATGCTTTTCTCCTTTTGCCTTTGTGGCACACTCATGTATAATAACTATCATTTCTATTAAATACACATAGTCAAAATAGTAAAGAGAAACAAATGAAAATCTTCACAGTGGTTAACTTTTGGCTTTAATTTTTAAGCTATCTTAAATTTTCATAATTTTTCTAAAATAACCATGTATAATTTTACTTTTTTATAACTTAAGTGTCAAAATAATCAATTTGTGGTCATAGCACAAACTTAAAAAGAAACAAGAAATATAGTGAGGAGTAAATTTTCTCACTCTTGCTTCAATCCTTTACCTTTCATTTCTTTTAGAGAACAACCTCTGCTCTCTTCCAGAGATAGTTTCTTCATAATCCATGATAAACTTATAAAGCCTTAATTAAACACATAAGAAAATATTCTAAACACTCATTCAACTAGATTTTTTTTCATTTAGATGATCTTGGAGATCATTCCTATCATATATTCATGCATCAAAACCACATACTTTTTCTTACTATAGACTTATAATAGTTGCATTTTCCCCCTTCACTGCAGGGGATTGACCCTAGGGCCTTACCCATGCCAGTCAAGCGCTTGTTGACTGAGCTGTTCCCTGAGCTCTGTCATAAGTTTCCTTATCTGGAGGGCTACTTTTATTAATCTTCCCAATCTCAGAATTTTTTAAACTTATATTTACATATTAATTTTAGAAAATGATTTTTCTAGTTTAAAAATGTTGAGCCAGATATGGTGGTGCACACCTGTAATCCCAGCAGTTTGGGAGTCTGAGGCAGGAGGATCACAGGTTCAAAGCCAACTTGAGCTACTTAGTGAGGCCCTAAGCAACTTAGTGAGACCCTGTCTTAAAATAAAAAAATGAAAAAGGGATATGCTTCATTAGTTAATCACCTTTGGGTTCAATCCATGGTATCAAAAACAAAACAAAACATTAAAGAGCAGTTTTAAGGACAGATTATTACTGTTAGGTAAGAGTCAGTCATGAGCAGGTGGGTAGAGGAAGAATAATAAAGGGCACTAACTTTCAGACAATATAAATTTAAGAGTCCAAGTCACAGGACTGGGAATAGCAGAAGACTTTATCAAAGCAGATAAGCACTGGAAAAATGGGAACTGATACATCAAATCTCTGCCAGACATGGTTAATAATACCCCTTTCAGAGAACTATTGTTTCAAGACCATGTCTAAGCTATCTCCTGTGACCAGGTCATCACAAACCCCCTTATGAAAAGGTGATCATGGAAACCATATCACAGCTGCCCCTTGTGATCAGGCCATTGTGACCCTCACAAAAAAAAAAAAAAAAGCCAAATAGGGGTGTATGAGAAACTAAGGTAAAAATAAAGGAACCTAAAGCCCTTAAAAAACAAGGAGTCTGTGAGAACTTTGCCGAGTTCCTGGGCTGGGTGCTTTTCTCAGTCATCTCACTTTCTCTAATAAATCTCCTGCTTGTTACTCTGTGCAACTTGCTTGAAATCCTTCCTACAGGACGGCAAGAACTGTACACTGCAGAGCCTCATGGTTGCTTTGGATCCAGGAGGCTCCTCTACAACAATTACATTTATTGATTCAAGGAGAATTGTATGACTCACTTTGTCCAAGACTAAAAAGTACCATTGTTTTTTTTTTTTTCCAAGTCTTATTTTGTGTGCTTCAGTAGCATTTTAAAGATTACTCATACTTATATTGCCCATTTCCTGTCAAATTATTCCTAGAACTATTAAATGTTATTGTTATTACTATATGTATGTTATTTTCTTTCATTAAATTCCAATTTTTCTAACTGTTGCTAGTTTGTATAAAGGTTATTTATTAGTATGCTTTTTTTTAACCCGTTGACTGGACTTTATTCAATCATCATGATATATTTTTAGTTGACATCCAGATTTATAATATCATCTGCAAATAATAATGACTTTGACCTTTTTCCTAATGTCTATATTTCTGGTTTATATACTTACAGATTTTGGTAGAATTTCCTCGTGTAAATGTTTTGTTATAAGAAATAGCAAAGCAAATATTTTTTCTAGATCTTCTATGGAGTTGGATCCATGTGGGTTTTCTCTCTCTCTCCTCATGTTTGGAACATAAGTCAGTGCCTAAAAGGCTTATTGTTTCTGACGGTAAACCAAGAAGGACTCCCGTTAGGTGGGGGTAGGAGGAGGGAAACTTTCCTTATGTCCCGTCTTTCAGTGGAGATCAAAGCAGAAATACCCTGGTTATGAAGAAAAGTTATGTAATTATAAAACATCTGAAGAAACCCACATGAGCAGTTGCCATGCAATCAATCTTGTATATATTTTCCCCTGCCTGTAGGCACAGAGAAGCCCTCCATTTTCCCTGGCCTGTTGCCACTGAGGGAACCCATCAGTAGTAATATGTCCAAACCCTCTCCATCAAGTTCTACAAGTTCTTTCATTGGGATTGAAAAACAGTATGCTGGGGCCTTGCAGTCCTAGGTTGAACACCTTATATTAGCATTACCAATACCAATGTAAATTTTCACAAAAACACACATACAAAATTATCTTTCATTAAATTTCAAATGCTTCTACAAAGACTAGTGGCTGGTTATATTTTAATATTTTTTTCTGAATCTATAATGATTTTTCAATTTTTATTGAAAATTTATGTGTGCCTTTTACCATTTCTATTGATTTACTTACTTCACTATGCTTGTATTTTATTTAATTATTTTTTATGCAAGCTTTTTAAACATTTTAATTTTTTAAAAAATTTCAGGCTATTAACGCATGGGTTTTGCTTTTATTTTATTGATCTTCCCACTGTAATTTCCTCAAGAGTTTATTCTCTTTTTAATCTCATGAGCTAGATAATTTATATGCTGATAATATTTATTGTTTATTAATGTGGCTATTTACATTTTGAGTCCTTCTTGTGCACTTCAGTTATATCCCTGGTGTTATGGTTCTGACCTGAGATGTCTCCCAAAAGCTCATGTATGAGACAATGCAAGAATGTTCAGAGGTGAACTGATCAGATTATAAGGGTCATGGTCCAATCAGCAGTGGAATTCACTGATATTTATTAACTGGATGCTAACCACAGTCAGGCAGGGTGTAGCTTGAGGAGGTAGGTCACTGGGGGTGTGCCTTTTGGGTTTATATTTTGTCCCTGGTGAGTGGAGCTCTCTCAGTTTCCTTGTTTTTTTTCATGTCCTGAGCTGCTTTCTTCCACAGTGCCCTTCTGCCATGATGTTCTGCCTTACCTCATGCTAGAGTAATGAAGTCATTTGACCATAGACTGAACCTCTGAAACCATGAGCCAACATAAACTTTTTCTCTAAATTGTTCTTGTCAGATATTTTGATTGCAATAATGAAGAGCTAACTGAAACACCTGGCTTCTGTTGTTTATCACTTTATTATTATTTTCTCCATTGTTGTGGGATTTTAGTTTTCTTTTTTTACTTAAAAATTGTTGAAGACATTAATAAAATTTGCCATTTTCTTTTCTGGTTTTGATATTAGTTTCTTGTGTTAACTAGATAAGAGAATGCTGTATATGCTATTTTTTTCTTAAAATTTGCAAAAGATTTATTTTCATTTCCTAATGGTCACTTTTTTACAAATGATTCATGGAAACTTGAAAAGAAGGTTTGTTTTATTTTCTGGGTACAGATTTAGACACAAAGTGATCAGATCTATTTTATATTATCTAGTCGTCTTATACCTGTACTATTTTTTAATCTATTGAATTAATCATTAAATTACGTAAATTACAGACTTCTGCAAAAATGCTTCTCCTTTTAACTTTAATGAGTTAAATTTACATGTTTAACTTTTATGAGTTAAATTTACATGTTTTTTTTTATTTTAGCATATAAATATGTATTATTTTATTGTCCAATCTGAGAAACATTTTTCTTTTAGTAGGTATTTATTTAAATTTATCAATGTAACTAACATGTGACTTGATTTCTGATATGTCTTGCTCAAACAATACATTTTAGTATTTCTTTTGTTTTTCATTACTCTATTTGCTTATAAATGTATTTATAGTTTGGTCATTGGGAAAGTGTTTTAGTCAGCTTTTTTGCTTCTGTGACAAAAAGACCTGACAAGAACAATTAGAGGAGAGGAAGCTTATTTGGGGCTCACAATGTCCAAGGTCTCAATTTGTAGACAGCTGACTCCACAGCTCTGTATCCTATTGAGGCAGAACACACAGCAGAAGTGGGTGACGAAGGAAAGCAGCTCAGAACATGGCAATCAGTAGGGACAAAATATAAACCCAAATGGTATACCCCAATAACCCACCTCCTCCAGTCACATCCTATCTGCCTACAGTTACTACCAGTTAATCAGTGAATTAATCCAATGATTAGGTTAAGGCTGTCATAACCCAATCATTTTACCTCTGAAAATTCTTGCATCATCTAATGTATAAATCTTCCGGGACACCTCATATCTAAACCATAACAGAAAGCTTGTAATCTATACATAGTTATGCTAGTGATTACATTTGTGCTGTGAGCCATAGCTAAGAAGGAATGACGCATGGCATTTTGGGTTGAAAGGTGACCCTGCTCAGGGATTAGGGTGGCTCCGGGTTTAGGGCGGATCCTGCTGGGATTAGGGCATATCCTGCTGCCTCAGGCGCCTGCTCCTTTGGAGTTCCCCTTGAGTTATTAAGGGGGTTCTGAGAGAATTGGTACGCAGAGCCCAGTGGAGGGAGTGTATTCCCAAGTAGTGTGTGCAGAGTGTCAGTGAGAGTTCGGGAATAAAGAGTTGCTGTTGAATCTATAAGGCTGTGTGGTGGCTCAGTTATTTTGTGCCCAGACAGACTGCGGCACATTTGTAACTAACTGTATAATTCAATTTTCTTGCTACACCATTCCCTCTGGAAAAAATGTTAATTATGCTCTTGTTTCTATATTATCATAGTTTAAAACATGTATTCATTGTTTAGTTATTAGTGTCTGGTTGTTTTAGTTTCAGACTTACATTTTAGGGGATTCAATTGTTCTAATTTCCAATTACTTTCTTTTTTGCATGAAATTTGCTGAAATGTGACTCAGTGTTGAGAGTTTTCTGTTTATTTTCACATATATCTGAGTATTTTTTTATTCTGTGGTTTCAGATTTCTCTGATTTCAGAATTGGTTTCTTAATTATGTCTTTGAGTATTATAATAATATCAACATATAAACTACCGTCTACTTCAAGAAATGGAATGTTGCCAATATGCCAAAGGTCTCCTACTTCTCCAAAAGTACCCACTAACCTTGTTTAAATTATTCTTTTTCATTTCACTTTGCTCTTATCTCAATTCTGTTTGCCATATTTTTTTGTTTGTATTAAGCATTTTCTTTCATTGACTTATTGTTTTATAGAGAGGATATTTTCATAGTTTTCTTTGAAATTTGGAAGTATCATTGGTCATAAGTTTAATATACATTGAGACATTTGCTAAAATATAATCTTTATTGGCATTCATTCTTTTCTGTCTTTATGTGCTTTTCATATGCTACGTTTTGATTTTAAATCAATCATTATTCATTATTGAATATGGTGGGTTCCACCTGGATGAACTATTTATACAGTGAATTGGTTATGAGAAAAGCCAGTGTAGCTCTCATCTAGCAAAAGTTCTACCTAGCTTGTACCATAGGATAGAGGAAGAAGACCTGGGGAGGGAGAAGTAAAGGGTAAGGGAGGTATTGGGGAAGGAAACTGAGCAAATTATATTTATCTATTTTTATGCACATATGGAAATGTAACAGTGAATCCCACTATTATGTATAATTACAATTCACCAAAAAGAAGAAAAGAGAAAAAAGCATAAATTACATGTTATTGATTTTGTGACTCTGTGTATGAGCTTATTTAGTCTTTTCTTTTAGTTAAATTGAAAGAGATCAGATATTTAGTGATATTCATTGGGGAGGCTTCTACCAGTAGCTCATGAACTCAAATTTCATTGTCTTAAGGATTATTTTTGAAGCACACTATAATTTGAACTCTGTGGTATATAGGTGTTATTTCTTGATATTCAGTGTCAGCTTAGTTGAATTCTCATTGCACTTTATAAACTTTATTTAACTGTATATTTTCAAGTTATAGCTGTATTCTGCTTTCATCAATAATGGGGAGGCTCAATGTCAACTTGTCATTCTCTTGATGTTCTGGGATAGTTTAATAGCAGGGAAGTAGTAGTTTTAGTCAGTCTTCTGAACAAATGGATATTTTAAAAAAATTTTCCTCCCCTGAATAAAATAAGCAGGAAAAACTTTAATTGCTTGTTACTCTTTTGACCTTTACTTACATTACAGACTTCTTTGTTGAGGGGGAAATTGTAGTTTATATCAAGTCTCGTTGTCTCCTTTTGTTATTTGCTGCTTGGAAGACAAGGAATATATTGATACAAATGCTGATAATGATTGTTTTTTGACTAGAAAGAGAATTAAATTATAGCTGGTTGTATCCATGATCAAGATCTCTTCCACAAAATAACCATACCAGAGATGGAATTTATTCTGAGTATTAAGAAAGGAAGAGGAGGAGACTGCCACTCCCCCAACGCTTCAGCAACTGGTCTGTATCTGTCCTTGTTTCCTTTTTATTAGACTTGGTGTGAGAAAGAGCCAAACAAGATTCATGCTTTCTGGTAAGGGTTAAAAATCTGTGATTACTAAGCCAAATCTCGTTGCTCACTTTATTTTGTGAAGTTTTAGTAGAACACAGCCATTTTTATGAGTTTTTGTGTTGCCAGTGACTGCTTTTGTGTCACAGCAGTAGATTCCACTAGTTGTGATAGACTGTGTGATTCAGAAAGAGTACGATAATTTGTATTTGGCTTTTTCCAGAAGAAGTTCACTAATTCCTGCTTTAGGATGCTATTTTCTAGCTTCAATGTTCATATGAACATGAAATACTCTTAAAAATACAGCTTCCAGGGTGGGGCACCCTTGAAATATTAATTTTAGTAAGTCAACAGAGGCTGAGAAATTATCGTTTTGAATACTTCAAGAATTCTGACGCGGTAATCTTGAGTTACACATTGAGAAATACTACATAAAAGCCATCAATAAAAGCTCAAAAGGTAGTTTGTAAGCAAATTTAAAAAAAGCTCTATGCAGTATTTCATCTCTTTCTCCCAAATTAAAACCAAAAGTGCCTTTTGTCTTTCCCATAAAATACAAAGTTCTCACTAAAAACTCTTCATTTTATCTAAGACAAATATATTTCCACTGAAGTATAGCCCTGAAAATTTCACAAAGAGGTTCTCAAATTAGATTCAGTTTGAACCACATCTCAAGAGGTTCGGAGCAATGATTTCACTATGCCTCAGTCATGTGCTCAAGAATAAATTTTTGATTGTCCCTGCTCATATAATTTTACAGGCACTAAACTAATTTCTGAAAGATATCGCTTGTCCTCAAATAATTTTCTAAAGGAAACTATTCTACCCAAATTAAATACTTGCTTAGTTTGCTAAAATTTAGCAATTTTATTTTAATTGCTAAATTAAAATTGAATCTTTGCCTTCACTTCAGTTCTTTGGCTGTTTGCTTCTTGACACATTTGACTTAGGAGCCCTGAGTCCCTATAGGGGCCAAATTTACTAAAATTTGCTTACTATAAGATGAATTCAGTATTGAGTGTCTTCTGTTTATACCACAGAAAGGCAATTACAGTTTAACACAAACAAAAGTAGCTCTCGATATTTAATATTTTAGTGTTAATCCTCAGGATTATCATGACTTGATCATCACAAATGATTAGCTAGTAAAATGAAAATGCTTCATAGGACAAGAAATTGTGAAAAGACAGTTCTAAGACTTTCCCACAGGCTGAGAAACCCATAGACCTTGCTTAAAAATGCATTCTGGGCTGTGAGTATTGCTCAGTTATGGAGTACTTCTCTAGAAAAGAGGAGGCCCTAGGTTCAATACCCAGCACTGCAAAACAGAACAAAACAATACAACTGTGCATTCTAAGAAAATTCTCCTGGATATTCTGACTTGCTGGGCTGGAACAGATCCCAGGAATCTGCATTTTTAATAAAAAGTCAGATGATTCTTGTGTTAAAGGAAGTCTAGAGAACACTGTTACAAGGTTGGATCTTACTAGCAATGATAGTAATGGTAGGCTTTTAATCTGGCATTTAAAAATTACAGAAAAGCAAGGTGTGCTGTGCTCTTCCGGCATAATTTTGTAGATGCTCCTTATTTCTTGTTCACAAAGATTTTTGCCTCTGGTAAGGAAATAGAAATGTTTGGCTTGAATCTTTGCCATCACTTCAGTTCTTTGGCTGTTGGCTGCTTGACACATTTGACTTAGGTGCCCTGAGTCCCTATAGGGGCCAGTTCTTCTTTATAATACCCATCTTTTAACCTTCTTGCAAAAAAACATTTGGGTCTAACCTCCTCCACTCTTCGCATTTATTCATTTCCTTCTTTGTGACTACTATGCAGTATCTAAGAATCTGTAAATTCTATAAAGAATTTTATGTATAATAAACTTCTAGCAGCACATATACAAAGCAAAAAAAAAGTTTCATGGATGTTTGGGGTAGAATGAATACCTTAAAACTAAGGAGGAAGAAGATTCCATATGGTGGTTTTTGTTTTGTTGAACCCAGAGGCACTTAACTGCTGAGCCACGTCCTCATACCTTTTTATTTTTTATTTTGAGATAGAATCTCACTGAGTTGCTTAGGGCCTCTCTAAGTTGCTGAGGCTGGCTTTGAACTTGTAATCCTCCTGCTTCAGCCTCCCAGTTGCTGGGATTACTGGTATGCACCACCATGCCCAGCTCCATATGTTTTCAGCCAGGATTAGGAAATAGATGTGTTATTTGAAAGCATTCTGAATATCAGAGTATAATTTTTATTTGTTCAATGAAAAAAATATTTCTAAGTCTTCCACGATTTCAGCAAAAAATAAGAGTAAAAAAAAGGTAAAAGTATAAAAGACATTTCTTGATTGGTGGGGATATGCAGAGACATACTGATTTTTAACTAGAAACGATCTCCTCCTGGAGGGAATATTAAATTTTAACCAGAGAGGACTGGGCTTGAAGATTTTAAGACTAAGATAGATGTCTTCTAATATTCCCTTCAACATTAAGATTCTGTGAGTTTTCAAACATTCAGAATTTCTTGTTCAAATGTATTATTCTAATCACTTTTCTCCCACATTTTTCCTTCTCCCACATGTACTTCAGATGGTTGTATATACAGTGTTAAGAGGGTGGGGATCCCTTAGGGTGCTGTTTGCTCCTAGAAAACTGGAAAAAAAAATGCTCCCTCTCCACAAAAAAGAGCTGGATAATAAATGACAAAAATCATACCTTTTCTTGAACTCATCAGAGGGCTAAGAACATACAGCAACCAAGAAGTCTGAAACAAGAAATGATCAAACTCCTACAAGGAGTGAAGAATTGCATGAAATTGAAAACCTATGTTAGAGAAAGGGAAGAAGAGGAGCCAGCTGCCACTTACACCCTGACAGAGGAATGGTATGTGCCAGCAGGTAGCAGCTGGCTGTCTTTAGGCAGAAATGTTGTTGACCTCAGCCTCTGCTCTTCTACTTAAAATGTCAGGCATTCAACCAGTTTCTTACTTCAGACACAAATAAAGAAAACTTACAAGAGACAAAAAAATAATTAACCATATATTGGAAGTATTAGGGCATGTTTAAAATAAGCTCTCATTTTAGAATAGTTTTGGATTTATGGAAGAGTTGCAAAGATAACACCAAAAGTACTAATGTTTATTTTCTCCTACTTTAATTAGGCTACTACAGTATATATGTTAGATTTGTTCCAACTAAGGATGCAACATTGCTATGATACTATTAACCTCTGATATTTATTCAGATGTCACTAATTTTTCCCTAGGATCCCTTTGCTGTTCTTGGATCCTCTCCAACGTGTCACATTACATTTGGTCAGCATACTTTTTATGCTCCCCTGGACTGTGATGCCTTCTCATATTTTCTCTTACATAGGACAGTTTTGAGAAGTAGTATTCAGATGTTTTGTAGTGTATCCCTCAAATTTTAGTTTGTTGTACATTTCTTTTTTCATGGCTAGACTGTTTTGGGAAGGAAGATGGCAGAAGTAGAGTGTCATCTTATTATGTTTGGATTAGAATAAATACTTTCAAATTAAGGAGGGAAAAGTTGCACAAGAAGTTGCATCCCAACTGCCCCAGGAGTGTCAAATGCCTCTCTTTCAAAATTAAATATCTCTTACACAGTCAGCATCCCACATTTTCACCTCCTCCATCTGTGACTCAGGGGTACCTCTGTTTGGTTGACCCTGGATCACCACCTACAGACGTAGCTGCTCAGGCTGCTCTATGCCTGGAAAATGTCATGATTCACTTTGCAGTCTCCACTGGAGGCTCACAGGAATACAGCAAAATAGGGAGCAGAGCATGGCATCCCAGATGAGGTTAATCTTGATGTTGTGGTTTAGATATGAGGTGTCCCCCAAAAGCTCATGTGTGAGACAATGCAAGAAAGTTTAGAGGTGAAGTGATTGGGTTCTGAGAGCCTAAGCCTAATCAGTGCATTAATGAATTTAAATGAATTAACTGGGTGGTAGCTGTGGTCAGGTAGGTTGTGGCTGGGAGGAGGTAGGTCATTGGGAGAGTGCTTTGGGGGTTTATACTTCGTCCTTGAGCCCAGCTGTCTTTCTCTGCTTCCTGGTATCATATCCTGAGAGGTTTTCTTCTGCCAGAATGCTCTGCTTCACTTCGGGCACAGATGGAGTCAGCCATCTATGTCCTGAGACCTCTGAAACCTTTAGCATCAAGTACATTTTTCCACCTATAAAATTGTTCTTGTCAGGTCTTTTGGTCACAACAACAAAAAAGGTGACTAAAACACTTGATCACTTGCCCACGGAATATTTGCCAGGATTCTCCACTGAAAAGCTAGTTTTTTCCCCTCCCTTTTCACATTCAGCTTTCTGGAATAAAGTCACAGGGTACTTCCATAATGAAAAGGTGGAGAGCTAAGTTCCATTTTTAAAACAGGGGAATTCCTATGTAATTTTTTTCTTCACTGTTTTATACTATGACACTGTTGAAATTAGCTAGTTTCTTAGTCCATAGTCTCTTGAAACAAACTTGAGGAGATTTTTGCTCAAGTATATATTGTGGAGATATTCTCTGGAGGAAATGAGGGAGGAATGCTGGATGGGGCAAGGGGACAAAAAGCTAGACAAGAAAGTGTCTTAACAGGAGAACAGTCTCAGACTGAACTCAGGGAGTATTCTGAGGATAAATTGCACTATAGAGTTAGTCTGTCCCAAAGGGGTTGGACTTTTATATGCACCCATATCATCTAGACATGAGCTGCAGACTGCAGTACTGTGGGCTTGAAATAATCTCCCAGTTGTGGCTATTCTTGCTGGCAAAACTCTAAAGAAAGGGGCACCTTTCCTTAGAGCTGTTAGCAGGCAACACTGACTATAGCCAGGAAATAAATGCATTTATTTGGTAAAGTAGATCAAGGAAGGAAATGAGGTCCATCAACTGTAGTTAGTAGTCTCTTCTTCACCATTAAATTTAATTTTTTTCCCTCCATCGAAATACAATGCAAACAGCATGACAGGGTTGTAGTACAGCCTGTACTGTCAAGCTTACTAGGGTCTTACAGCCGAAATTAGTATAGTTCAGGATCCTTGAATTTTAAAAATGCCAAGGTAGCCATGGTAAATACTCTTGTTTCTTTTAGATTTTGGAGGGATTATTAATTATTTGTGCATTTTCATGATCTATTTTCATATCTATTTTTGGTTAAAAAATAACTTTTTTGTGATACCCATTTTTTAAATTATTGACCAATGGTGATAGACACACGAGGTACAGTAGAATCTGTCGGGTGTAGATTCTCTGTATTTATGTAAGAAAGCTGGGAGAGATTGCTCTTTTTCCCATTATACTTCTCTTTTGCTTCATTCCTCTAAGCCTCTAGTGGAAGCTGGAAAGTGAATCATGACATTCTCCAGACACATAGTGAAGCTCTGAGCAGCTAAGTCTGCTGGTGTGATCCTGTGTTGGCCAACCAGAGGTACCTCTGGAGTCACAGAAGAGGACTTGATCAATGTGGGATGCTGGCTGTGTAAGAGATATTTGATTTCGAGACAGAGGCATTTGATGCTCCTGAGGCAGCTGTGAAGCCAATTCTGTTTGACTGTTCCCTAAGGTCAAGGAATTCAAGTGGCAGGTGGTGTTGAGGGAGCAACCCTGTAGTGTGGTTAGGCAATCCTTCTGGTTGGCTTTCTTCTGCCTAGTTTCCTAGTATTCCCTGAAATGTTATATGCTTTCTAAAAACTTGTAAACCTTCTGTCCTCCAACCAACTAAACTGTATTTCATTGCCTACAACTAAGAATGGTGACCTAAACGGTGACAGTAATAATTCTAATTATTGGTAGAATTATTTTCAAAATAATATCTCGATGAAGTGACCACATTCTAGGTTCTGCTCCTGAGTTTCATGGGCCTGAAAACCCCTTCCCATCAAGTTCTCCAAGGTGATCATCTTGAAAAATAGCACTTATACCCCTGAAACTGAAGCTGAGAAGAAATGAGCCTGAGGATGGTATGGATTCATTACATGATTCCGATGTTAGGGTAGTTTCTACTGAATTGTGAGTTACAGGATCGCAAATCTGGGTCAAGAAAACTGGGTCTGAGGATGCAAATGGTAGAAATGAACTTCCTAGGTACCGATATGTCAATGTATATCAAGGATCAAAACATGATAAGGATAGAGATACAGAGTGAATGTAGCTTTGTGGTGTTGCTTTTCTGTTTTTCACAGGATGTTTTGGGGTGGTAGCAAAGGTGATAGGCCAGACTGTGTGGGTCTTTTAGTGATCAGTCCCAATATCCTGAACCTGGACCCTGAAAGTTTTGCTGTGCCATCCTCATGTATGTGTTTTGACAGGCACCCTGCACTTTCCTGTACCCATATTTTAGGACAGAGAAATTTTTCCAGAGGCATGAATAGTCAACTCATGATCAGATGAGCGAGTAAACATAAACACTGAAAGAATTCATGCAACCTGGTGACATATCTGTTTGATAACAGCTTGGAGGACATGTCAATAGGACTAGAAAGCTTCAAAGTCAATTAACCAAACAGCCTTCCTTATAACTTGGATGAATATAATGAAGTTCAAATTTATTATCTCTTTGTTTGTTGTGAAATTTTTTCCTTTTTGAGTCCTGTCTTACCTCTTTTTCTATGTGATATATTACAATTTGGATTCTCCTTGGCTCAGATCCTGAAATTCAGTTCGATTACCTTCTAGTCACCCACTTTCTGGTTAATTCTTAGATTGTTTCATTTAGGGCAGAAGTAGGGAGGGAATTTGATTTTTTGATTTACGCTTCAGAAGACAATCTTATTTCCAAGTTCGTGGAGTGAGCCTCATTCAAACACTCAAGTACTGACATCCCCCATCTGCCAATATCCTCAAGAAATAGCTACCTACACAGTCTATCTTTAGGGCTGAAGAAGGAAACTTGTGAAAATTATCTTTGCTCTAATTTTAAACTTAAATTTGAAGAACTACTTTCCCCTGCAAATCTGAATGATTATTCTCAGCCATTTTTGAGTGCACTTTGTCTGTGTGTCAGTGATTTATATCCAGCATATTTAAAAAATAAAAGTTCATTTATTTATTTAAAAATCAAGCATTTGGATTAAACTTAAAGAAAAAAATTTAGAATAAATAATGTAGCCTATCATTTTATATGAATTTTGTCCTAAAAATTTTGAAGAAACTTGGCATTGAAATTATGTTTAATGTAAGTATTGCTTTGTCATCAAAACTAGCACGAAGTCAATTCACACTTAAGATACATTTTATTAAAACAGAAGAAATCATCTCAAAGGGATGTTGTTTTAGGAGTATGAGAACATGGCAAATGGATAGTTATTTGTATTGCCCCAATTCTCTCCTTTAATATGCATTTCTGGAACAAAAGTACGTCTTAATGATTTTTAAAGATTGGTTTACAATTGCAGTACATTGCAAATGTTTTATTGCTACAATGCTATGCATACTGTTGTCCTTTGTAGACTTTTTTTCCTCTCTCTTTTTCTCTTTTTAAATCAATAGGACCAATTTTGAAAACAACTTTCCATAATTTGTAATATAAATACAAGAGCAATAAGAAAAAACATCATTAATAAAGTCTAAAAACAAATATCAGAATGGAAGGAGAATGGAACCCTAAGTGAAGGGCTTTCCTCTAACATGGAGAGGTTTTTTTAAAAAATATTTATTTTTTAGTTTTAGGTGTACACAATATCTTTACTTTACATTTATGTGGTGCTGAGGATTGAACCCAGTGCCTCCTGCATGCTAGGCAAGCGCTCTACCACTGAGCCACAACCCCAGCCCCATAGCATGGAGAGTTTTCATGTTCACACCCAATATTTCATGTTGCACAATCAAAATTCAGGTGGAGGAGTTATGATGGCCACTATGGAAAAACTAAAGGTCATCTGAGGTAAGCCTTTCCCTTGGCTTTTGGTTTAGCTCAGTTTTAGTCAGCTTTTTCATGACTGTGACCAAAATTCCTGACAATAAGAATTTAGAGGAGGGGAAGTGTATTTGTGGTTCAGGGTTTCAGAGGTCTCAGTCCATAGATGGCTGACTCCGTTGCTTTGGATCCAAGATGAGCCAGCACATCATGGGGAAAGGGCTAAGCAAAGGAGAGCTGCTTAACTCACGGTGGAATCAGGAAGCAGAGAGAGAAGGGGAATGGGTCGCAGGAAAAAGATAGCTTTCCATGGCATGCCCCCTTGACCCACCTCCTCCAACCATGAGCCATCCGCCTACAGTTGCCACCCAGTCTATTCAAACTAGAATGAACTGATTAGGTTATAGCTTTCATAATTTAATCATTTCACCTCTGGAGATTCCTGCATTAACAGAAGCTCTAGGGAACATACATTGTATGCAAACCATAACAAACTCCTTATGAAAAAAGGAAATTATCTTGGGATCCTGTTATAACTACTTATATAATATACGATACCTGACAAGCAATCTCAGAGAAAACAAAAAGGCCTTTCACGTCTTACTGACTTTTGTGTCTCTTGTAATAAATTTATTGAACAGACTGGGTTCAGAAGAAACATTTTTTTTCCTCCAGCCTTTGCCTTTAAACATAATATTATTCCTAAGACTGTCCTTTCTCAACCCTTCATGGTATTATAGATCCCATGGGTTTCTAAGAAAGTCTTCCTTTTCAGATCTAAAGACTTTAATCAAAACGTTAATCTCAAATCCAATTAAAAACTTCTTTTTTTCCTATCTTTGACCTGTTATAGAGGTTGAGAACAAGGAGAGAAGGAAATTATTTCACTTCCCCACCATATCCTCCTCTTCTCATTCTTTAAGTGATCACAAGTTGAAGAGGGCAGGAGATATTAAAAGTAAAAAGTCTAACATCTTATTTGGCGTGATTGTACTATGGCATCTGTGCCCTCTGTCAGGGAAGGGATCCAAACACAGATTGTTTCCTGTACTTTAGAACCCTGGAAAGATTTGTTCACATCATTACTCCTTGGTAAATGAGAGACATTCATCTATAAATGCCTCTCATCTCTGGCCCGCTATGGAACCCCCATTGCCTCTTTGTACCCAGGTCTTCTCAAAATCAGAAGAACTGATCTTAGTGGACTGACCATGGATAATATAACTGTCATTGGAAGCCCTTATTTCTCAGAAGGAGCACATATTGTTCAAGCTGCCATGATGTTCTAAGTAGTACACATTAGGGCAAGAGTAAACCTTTACGGGATAAATAAAACCTTTGGTAATCTCAAACTCCAGATTTCAGAATTGTTATTCATCATTCCATTGTCATCACTGAACAGTAATTGAACTTTTTGTGTGAGGAAAACTGTATTATAAAGGCAGAGGTGGGGCTGGGGATGTGGCTCAAGTGGTAGCGTGCTCACCTAGCGCATGAGACACTGGGTTGGATTCTCAGCACCACTTTATTTTATATGTAAAATAAAGATATTGGGTCCACCTTAAAAAAAACTAAAAAATAAACATATTTTTAAAAGAGGTAAAAGAAGAAGTTTAATAATGAGGGAGAGTTTATATTTGGTGCCAAGTAAGCAAAAGGAGGCAGCAGATGTATCAGAAAGGGGAGCAACTTCGGGGAGCAAAAGTCCATGGCAAGTTTAGCATCTGTGCATGCAGCTGGAGAGGCGCTAGGTCTTAGAAGGAGGATACTAAGGCAAAGTCCTTAACAAGGGAATACAGAAAAAAGAAAGGCAAATGACACTAGCATATATGAGGGGCATTTTTCCCAGGCCCGAATACCTCCTATGCAAATGCTTGTATCTTATGCATGGGCATTCAGGAAGCAGTGAGGAAATTTCATACAAATACTTGGAGAGTCATTCAGAGGCAGGCCTTAAAAAATCTTGAATACTAGGCTCAGAAAGATGCAAAAAGGTACAGTTGACGTTTTTGACCTTGTGTGTGTTGCATAGTAGGAACAGGGGTGGGGAAGAGAGAATATCAAGCATTGAATAAAATCTGTATTGTGTCTAATTGGGAAAAAACTGTATTCCAGGCACTATTAGGAATTCACAGGTGGTGCCAGTCTCCTTGGTGTCACAGGCATTCATTAGGATCTTGGGCATTGTGTGAAAGGTAGAATATTTACTTTCCATTTGCTAATGATCTGGTGTGAATTGGTATACACATTCAGGTACCAGGCTTGCTGCACTCAATGTGTTACTCTTAAATTAACTGCTACTACCCCTGGGCTTCTATTTATTTGTTCCCCAAATCCAGAAACATAACTTTTTAAATCTCTCCATTTGTTGTGAGTTATCATTCAGCACACTGTATGTGAATAATGAACACTATATAGGGAAGAATATTTATAAGTTGGACAATGCAGGTGCATCAGCCTCTTAGTGCCTTAATCATGTATCTAACTTAAGATCTCTCTTAAGATCCAAAAATTTCCTTGTTTTAAGTCACAACTTCTCAATTATTCTTTCTAATGTATCTTCTTTTTATATTCCAACTTTTGCTTTTCCAAATTAAAACTCTGCTCCTTTAAAGTTTATCTCTTGGTCTCTTTTCTTTTCTGCTGGCTTTTGGTTTGGTGCTCATTAGCAGTATGAATTTAGGTAAATAATTTGATCTTCTTAGGTGTGTTTTTCAGTTAGGTTGGATTGAGTAATCTTGACCTGTCTTTAGTTTAAAATGAAATAATGTATGTAAAGTCTTTTCATGAACCAGTGGGTACCACAGATATGTAGGGTAGCTTTCATTTGTTTCTATTTTATTTTTTTCCGATTTCTGGATCCCTTTGATTGCTTCTAATACCCCCATCTCATGCATGTCAAGGATAACTTTTCCATTACACTTTATTCAAAAGAAGATAGCAAGAGTATGAAAAGTATGTAACAGCTTCTGAAATAGTATCTGGGTGTGTGACGGGAGTGGGGTCGGGTGGGGGAAGGTATTCTTTTCTTGCCTGTTCTCTATTTATATACATATGGAAATAACAGTTTCCATTTTTTCCTGCTGAGATTTGAGAGGATTCAAGAATTCTCTGGACATGGTTCAAATGACACATTTCAATGGTTATTGCCCTACCCATTCCAACAGGATTCTGAGTCCTTGGAACCCACCTCTATCAGCCTCTAAAGCATTTCTGGGAGTCCCTGGTCAGCTATTATAATGTCAATAACTACCTCCCCTGCCATTTTCCACTCAGTCTCACTTCAGGTAGTTATGAGTTTACTCCCCAAACATTACAGCATCCACCAGTCTCCATCTCACCTTTGGCTGCAGTTGAACCACTGAAGCCCAGGTGATGCCAGGGGTGTGTAGACTGCTGCTACAAGTGGGGCAGTATGCTTACTTGCCATGCTGTGCAGGAATGCTGTGGAGAGATGCTAAATGGCACAAAAGTCTTGGGTGAACGTGGTCTTTCAGTTTTTTTTTTATCATACTCACATTTTCATATGAACTTAGTATAGAGAGAAATCTGAGTGATAGACCCAAAGTTTAATCAGAATATCCACTACTTTTCAGGGACCTTTCTTTCACAGTCAAACTTGAGATACTTGCTTTCTTTTTATTGCAGGATGATTTGCTTTGTAGAGGTGTTTCTTTAGTCTTCTAACAGTAAAGCAAGAAGTTCAGTTCATTACTCATATCCAACCTGCATTAAACGTGGAAAATTTATATTCTCCATCCCTGGCACCAGAATGTTATAAGAAATATAATTGTCTTTAGGAAAAATACCTTGATGAGTGCCTGGAGTAGATAGAAGTTGAGATTCAAAGGCAGGGGGTTGAGCGTGACCAAGATACTTCATTGCTTGTGGGTGAGGGAGAAAAGCAGAGAAATAAGGTAGAAAATGAGATGGGGAGGTTAGATTAGACCCTGCAGAGGAAAGGAGTATCAGAGAAACCTGTTGGGTCATGGAGGTAGAAGTGACTTTTAAACAACAGTAATTTATTATAAGTATTGCATAATGGATTACTGTGTAATTCTTTTTTTTTTTCATTTGGGGAGGACATTGGACTGTTATGTAGCACAGAATAAAAGAGTATAGAAAGTCTAAGCCTGAAGTAAGAGAAGCAAGAGTGGTTCCCAGCCATTTGGGTTATGTATGTTAAATAATAAAGTTATGTTTCAATATGGGGATCTTCCCAAAAAGTTTATTCCTACTTATAGTATGATGGAGAGACAAGAATCAAGCCAATGTAAAACCACGTTATTGACAAAATTAAATCATCAACATTTATTGATGTATTAAGGATGAGCTAGATTGGCTAAGTAGCCTGCAGTTCTGGGGAACAGTGAAATGAATGTCTTGACAAATGAAATGAATTAAATTTTGACTGAAAGTTTTAAAGGATTGAAGGCACAGCATTTGGAAGAGAAGCAGATAAGGAAGGTGATTTGTATTAGTGGATAAAGGTTCAGAAACAGAGGAGGCGAGAGGGAGAGGGAAAGGAGAGGGAGGGGAGAGAGAGAAGAGAGAAGAGAGAAGATACAGAGCAGGTGCACAAGGGCAATGGCTAGACTTTTCCTTGACTGAAATTAGAAAATGAATTAAAGGCTTATTTGGGAAGCATTCAGGGTATGGGAAATATATTCTTGGGATGAAAATATTCCTGTTAGTTTGTGAAGAAATCGGCAATTATGACAAGGATAAAATGATGGGTGCACAACATGGTTGGGACTGGCATGCATAGAATTTACTGTGTTTAAGATTCCAGATATGACATAGACTAAGAAGAGATGGGGCAGTCATGAGAATGTTGGGATCAACCTGGGGATTGTGGACGCAAAAAGAAAGGAGTGGAACAGAACAGAGAATGAATTGTTTATTTAGAGACAAATGGCTGGGGATGACAGAGAATGAGAGAAAGGCTTACATTCATGGTGGACTGCAATCACACAGGAGATTATCAAGAGCAATGTGGGCTACCAATATTGACTGGATCAAGGCAAACTCCCATTTTCCCTGAGGTCAGTACCTGGCTTCTCAGGTAGCCTCTGGGCCCAAGCACTTCATCTTTAGGACCCTTTTCAATGTAGGGCTGCTCAGCATCAGTGAAGTAGAATGAATAGAAATTAGAGCATAGATGATGGCTTCCCAGAGCCAGTACAAAGATTCATTACCAGATACTTTACTTACAAATTGGATTACTAAGATCAGAAAATAAGAGGTGAATACTATGAAGAATGTAGCAAGAGACTTCAGGGCAGTACGGTGAGCTTGCGTGCTCGAGTTGCAGTGGCCAGAGTTATGTTGTTGCATCTGCTCCCTGTGCCGGATCAGTGAGGCCATAACTAAGACCATTGAGGCCAGGAACAGGAGGAAGGGAACAAGCAGCACACCAATTGTTTCAGCTTTGAAAAAATACTGCTCAAACAGGTGAAATCTCTCAGTCCAAGTGCTGTTTCCGGGTAAATGCTTCATGGTGATTAATTGAATCTGTTTTCGATTCCTAATAACTGAAGGGATGAATGCTACACAGGAAAGTATCAGAGTACCCAGCAACAACCAGGGAACCAATCTCAAAATTCTCCACCTCAGCCAGAGGAAGATTGGATGGGTGAAGGAAGAGATCTTGACACAGTAGAAGGCAGCAAGCAAGCTGGTTAACCAGAATGTAAGAATATTAGTGAACTCCCAGATGATTGCTATGTTCCCAAATGTGTAATTATAGTTAAAATAGGAGCCAAAATTGTTCAACACTGATGTCCACTGCAGACAGAAATGGCAGATGCCCAGGCTGATGAGGATCATTTCCACTGATGACAATCTTTTGACCTGCATCCACTTTCTGCCCAGCACTGCAACCATGAAGCTGCTTTGTGCAATTGTGGTCAAGGACTCAAGCACATAGATGATGATGAAGAAGATAGTCAGTTGGATGAGTACCATGCTTCTTTTTTGAAGTATCTTTTGGGACAAAGACTCAAAAGCTTTGTGCGAATTTCTAGGTAGAAAACAGGTTTCACTCCAGTACTGCCTGGTATAAAAAAAACACATCCCTCTGGATGCAAATTCACCCCAGATCATTTTTAAGTTTGTCATTTTCCTACCTACAGGATTTGTTTATGCTTTGCTTGCTGGTTTGTTCCTACATCTGGAGGCAGGGAAATGTTTTTTGAATGTGGATTCCTGCTCCTAAGATGATTTGATTATTTCCATGAAGGCATATCTATTTCATAACCATGCTGTTTATTTCCTCTTTATCTGTCTGAGGTGCCCTTAGATGATTTCCCCAGATTCTTTAAATGGTATCTTCATGAGTTTAGCCTACAATTTAAGCCACAGGAAAGAGAAATACTTCACTGTTCATTCATGGCCTGGATGATGCTTCCATTCTACTGAATGCTGTACCAGTGCTAACTTCAGAAGCCCTATCTACCAACTTACTCAACTGTAAGAGTAAATAAAAATTATAATGAAGTCTTTCCTCTGAGATTCCACCCACAAAATTGCTGGAATCCAGTGCAGACCAATCTTGCAATTGTCTGCTGAATTTCATAACTTGGAGAAATCAAACCACAGAGACATCACTGCACATTTTCTTGAACTCCCTCCAATCAATATGCAGTATCCTTAGCTATTGTTCTTCTGCCAATTCCAGTGCCTTGAGCATAAGCTTGCTATATTTTTGGAAATGGTTCTTCTCCCACTAACATCACTCTTTCTTCCCCCTCCTTTCATGGTTGGGTTCTTTTTGTCACTCCTCCTAGATGAAAGAGAGCACTTTTGCCACGAGTAAAGCACATTACTCCTAAATATGTGAGAATTATTTAATAGCTATAGAAGTAGGCTAGAGAAGGGATATCTTTTCCCTGGTTATGGATAACTATGTCAGGTAGGCACCAAATATGTAATTAGTATCTTCAGAAATGAGAGGTTACTTCCAACAATTATTGGTTGGTGAGTGAAGTCATAGACCCTATGTATGATACTCCAAGTCTGTGTGGATATTTCATCATTCAAGAAAGAGAAGACAGAAGTAATCCAACATGAAGCTTAGAATTTTTTAACATAAAGCCAAAAAGACCCCTGAACTCATGATACAAAAGACAATAGTTAAGGTTGGGGATGTAGCTCAGTTGGTAGAGTGTTTGCCTTGCATGTAAAAGGCCCTGGGTTCAATCCCCAGCACCACAAAAATTAAAATAAAAAAGACAATAGCTTAAAGAATTATTCCAGAGAATAAATTGAAATTAGAAAGCATCTGCTTTACATTCTCAGTAAAATAATAAATAAATAAATAAATAAATAAAGACAAAGCAGTCTGTGATTAAAAGATGAATTGGTTGAGTTGCATCCAGAAATAAGGAAGGAGAGATGAGTTGTTCAGTGTTGATTAGTACAAATGCAGTGGCAGCATTAGCATCTGCCTTGTGTCCTCTGCACACCAAGCACATTGCTTCTTAGTTACACCGTCTCATTCTGAGTAACCTTAGCATGATTGTGATGCTCCAAGCCTCTGTCTGAATCATAGTCACCAGACATGCTACAGCCCTCAGGGCTGGGTATCGGCCATAACAGTTTGACTAAGAGTAAGTCTCTGCTGAAAGCAGCCCTCATAGTGTGGCCTATAGGTGGAGAGATGGCCTGGCACTACTCTCCTTTGCAGGGGCACTTGATAGTGGCCAACTATTTAACCCAGATACTCTTTTGGTAGAGTTTGAATGTGAGACACAGAAAGTGAGTTCACAGACTGGTGTTTCATAGGGGAGGAGTTCAAATACTGGATTTTGTATTGTGTATGCATCTTGATACTCCAGAATAATCTTTGGGATCTCTGCCCTGCAATGTCCCCAACTCTGGCTTGCCCTCTTCCACTCTCCTTTAGCTCCTATCCTTGGTCCTTTCCCTTATCAGGTTGGGCATGGTTGCTCATGGTTGCTCATGAACCAGTGTTTGGTCAGGCACTGTTCTGGTGACTGGTGGCCAAATACAATCTGCAGTCAGACTGAAGCTGTGGGAACTCAAGGCATTTTTGCCAAAAAGATGGGAAGGCAGGCTGTGTGCTGTCTCCATTCTGTCATTTCTCCAGTTCTTTTTCTTTCTTTCTTCCTAAAAAAAAAAAAAAAAAAAAAAAAAAAAAAAAAAAAAAAACTGGTTTTATTTTTTTTTATTATTTCTTACATACATCACAATAGAGGAGTGTATTACATTCATAATTTGTTGATGCACCTTTATTTTATTTATTTATATGTGGTGCTGAGAATTGAACCCAGTGCCTTACACATGCTCGGCAAGTGCCCTACCACTGAGTCACAACCCCAGCCCCTCCAGTTCTCTTTTTCAGACTTAAGCAAAAGCCCAGCGCTTTGTTTGATAATTTGATGTTCAACTGGAAAAATAATGTCAGTATCTCCTGAGAGGCATTATAATTGTCACTGTTAAAAGTTTTGCCTTTCCTCCTTCTCAGATTCCCTGGGCATATTGCTAACCTGCTTTAATATTTTATTCCCCTTGAGGGAAGCTTAGTGATTTTTTTATTTGCAAATTTTGATAAGAATAACTTACCTAAATCTGGATTTCACAACTAGTAAGCAAATATTACACATATAAACATGCATACCCAAACACATACACATGTAGTTCTTGGAACTAATCATTATATGAGTCTCTCTCTCTCTCTCTCTCTCTCTCTCTCTCCACACACACACACACATTTCATCAAAAGCAAGGAAAATTAGCCAAAGGGTAAGAAATAATAGCAATAATTTTACAAAGAGATGGTTACCCTTACTAGCAATCAGAAAAACACAAACAGTCCATCACAATGAAAAAGCAAAATAAGACGTGGAGAATGTCAATTCTAAAAGAAGACATCAGGAAAACAGAAGGCTTTATGCACTGCCAGAGGGAATATAAATTAATAAAGTTCCATTGATAAACAGCATAGTCATTTTAACAAAAAATTTATAGATCATATTCCACAGTCATTACTTTTAGGTATACACTGTATATTATAGGGAGACTTTTACACATATCAACAAAGGAGAAGTTTATGATTCTATTCGTTTCAGAATTGTTCATAAGACCAAAGGCCTGTAAACTACATAAAGGGACAACAGTTGAGCAATGAGCTGTGGTGTAGTCATATGGTAGCATACAACAGACATTTGTTTGCTTTTGCAAAAGTTAATTTACTACATGTTCTCCACTGGCAGAACATGCCTCTTGCCGAAGAGGTTTAAATGCCAGATTCTTAGTTTAATGCTTCCCTTGAATATTTGTTTTGGGCATGAAGATCAATTCTGGGCACTGGGAATAGAGGAGAAGCCTGTGAAAAATATTCCTCTCTGATAATCATAGAAGAGAAATTTCACAAGGATAAATCCTTTTCTCTTTTCATCCTGCATGTTATCCAGTAGTGTGTATGATGTTGTGACCCTGTGAGGAAGTGAGGAGACATGCAAGGAACACAGAGTCTCAAATTGTTGTGTGTTTAATAATACTAGACCAAACTACTTCTAAAATACTTTTTTTGTGTGTGAGCAAAACATACTCTAACAGTTTAAGCCACCTAGAGACCTTGGGATTGAGCATGGGGGATAATGCCAAGGACAGGAGGAGAAAGTGTCTTAGGCTGTAGTATTTTTTATCTTGCTGAGAGTATTCCCCACCAGAATTCATGAGAAGTCAAACTAGTCTGGGGGGAATCCACATCACCATGGTTTGGTTGCTCCCAGCAAGTTAAAACCGCAGAACAAGAAATAGGACATTAAACAGCTGCCCTTGGAGAAAGGAGATCTTAGAGGAGCCCTGGCTTTTAGGCAGAGAGGTCAGAGTAAGTTTTGCCAGCAAGAGATAGAACAATCACTTTTTCATGTGATTTTTTTTTTTTTGGTTCAACTTATGGAATTTTCAGGAAAAGATGCCAACTCTGGCAAATGCAAGGACATCTGAATTTCTCATCCAACTGTAAAATAAAGCACCTCTGGGTCTGGTTCTTGTAAGAGGAGCAATTGAGAAACAGTCTCAGGAGCCGACTTGAAAAGAAGAGAAAATCAGGTGTGGCCCTTGTGGGGAAGCTCAAACCATCCTAAGTCTAGAATATATAATAGAACATATATTTGAAACTCTTGAACACAGGGCAAAAAGTTCTCTTTTACATGTGTTAACCTGTTTTAGAGCTTGAAAAAAAATTCCACAAATTGTTATGGTATAGATTTTTCAAAGGTTAATACTAGTTCAAGTAAGTCATAAGGAGAATAATTTCTAGCAAAACTGTACTTGAAAATATTACCTTCACTAGAGACATGAGCTTTATCCCCCGCCACACACACATACTACCAAAATCTAGTTTTAATGGGGGGATAGAACTAGAGAAAATAGAAGATAGAAATGCAAGCAAGAGGAACAGAATTAAGAGGAAGCATCAGTTCAGATGTAGAGGGACTAAAGGCAACACATTATCTCAGCCTCCATAACTGAAACCTTAAGTGAAATCTAGGGTACAGGATATGTAGTCTTTGCCTTTAGGCAGAAGGGTCTTTCAGGAGCTCCTGGGAGGAGGGACTGAATGAATTGCCTGTTTTCCTAAAAAAGCTATGTCCTTGTGGGTAGGCATAGGATTCCTGGGGGAAAAAACACTGATTCAGAAATGGAGAATGTCTTAGAAGAAAACTGAAGCTGGAAATTTCACACATCTTCTCAATTATCTTTATATTCCTAATGCTACATAATCCTTTGTCTTCAGATTTTGTATTGACCTGGCTGGCACCCAGAAACGTACCTGACTACACTAGGAAAAATGAGGCCCAATATGGAAAACTGTAACTGTAAGGGAAAGTGAGAGGCTTTCCCCCATATTTAAGTCCATGTTTTCATTTTACATATATGAAAGTGAAAAAAAATCCCCTGAAGAGATTTTTGACCCTTGATTAGTTCTTAGCCCAGAAAAATTCACCCTTATCACTCATATAGCAATTAAAATATTTGCTTAAGCTTAGTGGATGATGACAGTAATGGCTTTCTTTCACTGGTGACATTGACAATTAGGCCTATTTTGTGGTTTGAAAGTTCTTTAAATGCTACATAAATGGTGGATTTGTAGGTCCCTTGATTCAGCAAGAACAGCAATATAGCAGGTAGAAGGTACCTGCAAAATGCCTGTTGAATGAATGAGTATAGGAGAAAAGACTAGAGAACTATGTGTATTACCATTTTATGAGTGCAAAGGCCTGGAAAGTCATGACATCAATATCCTAACATAACAGAGAAATATTCATTGCTATTTTACGTGATTATATTCCTTTATCATCCCAGCAACTGAAATTGGCAACAGTGCCAAAATATAAGTGTGCCCAAATCAGCACTCACTTTTTTAGGGAAAAACTTGCTTCCTGGGCCATTTCATTTGAACAGATGCATTGAAGGTCAGTGAGAGAAATAGTGTCTCATTCTTATGAATCACATATGATATTGAGGGAGGAGTGTCACCCTGACATGCACTGCTGTCAGTATGCATTGCCAAATAGCGCTTAGAACTATGGGACTGACAAAGTTGATACAATCTGAATTCAGTCATGCTCAGTCACGCCCCCATCTCATGCTTACTTACACTCTTGTAGTGAAATAATGGTCCCTCAAAATTTCCACATCCTACTCCCCCGGGAGGATGTTGTTTTATGTGACAAAGGGACTTTGCAGATGTGAACTCTTAAGAGTTCATACATTTGTGTGAAACACATGTTTCATACATGTGTGTTGTTTTAAGCTATTAAGTTGAGGTTAATGGTTTATTAATGCAGCAATAGGAAAACAATACAAATACCCAAATTACAAGAGCCAACTATCCAAACTTGTAGTATTACTTGATTTGTAGTTTATGTGTATCTATACTTGGTTACTATGGAAATAAAGAGTGTATATGTAGGAAAATGTCAACAGGCAGAAGAGAGAAAGGCTACATAAAGATAGGCAGGCTATTTAGGAACTACTTGTTACACACATGAATGTCACATAAGAGAACTGCAATCACTGGAGCTGAACTCAGGAGTCAACTGGGAGTTTAAAAACATCGGAGGTCTCGGTTTCATCTCTAACATTTTGGTTTGTCTGCGGTGCAGCTGGGAGTTTGGATTTAAAAAATTGGCTCACCTGATTCTAAAGGGCAGCTCTGTTTGTGACTCCATTGCTTCAGGTCACTTCTATGGAGAAAATAACTTCCACAGGCAGTGAGAATAACAAAACTACAAAATATGTTATTTTTACTTTGCAAATGAGCTATAGAATAAAATGAGTTCTTAATTTTATAAATCTTTAGCAGCTGCAAGATTTAAAGGAATGTCTAATTCTCCAGAGAAAATTATACATGTATGTAAAATTTATAAAACTTATATATATTTTATAAATTTTGTGTGCATATATATATGTATATATTTTATTCACACTATGAAGATGCTCCTCTTTAAATCAGTTTTGTCCCTATGGTTTTGTGTGATTTTCCATGCACACAATGAAAAAAAATGAAAATTTTACTGGAGCTTTCTTAATCTCCAATTTTTTGCATATACATCAGGTTCTTTTGCTATCCCCCAGAATTCTGTTGCATTGATTATGATGGCAAAGCTACAGCATTGCTGTGATTACAAATGAATTGTTTAGTGTTTTGTGCTTCTATCATTTCAAATTTTTCACCACTCCACGTGTGTTTTTGTTATCTATAAGCATTAGAGCCCACACATTATACAAATATAGAGCCATGACTTTTAACTGAAGACTTCTCTGATGGTCTTATGAAAATTTGCACTCCCTATATCTCTTTTAGCTCCCCTGTGTTATATAAATCCAGAGATAATTCATCTTTGGAGGTAACTTAAATCTACTCCTGTTCCTACATATAGTAGGCCAAGCTGCTTTTCAGTCTGACTCAGTCTCATTTTTCCTGGTATATATTTTTGTTCTGTGGGAGAAGATCATATCTATCCTGTAAGACTATAGGAAAAACTATTTCATCTTCGCCCCAGACTGAACAGCACATGCTGTTTACCTGCCTTTCCCTTCATAAATCCCCTTCTCCCACAGGCCTCCCGTGAACTTTTGTGCTTTTGACCCTTTTAAAAGCAAACCCAGATTGATAAGGAAGGAAGGAAGGAAGGAAGGAAGGAAGGAAGGAAGGAAGGAAGGGCAAAACAAGAAACAAAACAGTGGATTCAGACATTTCCCAATCAGCCAAACATATTGTCTTCCCTGAGTTACTAGCATTCAATAACCGACAGAACTGATCTTTTTCATGTGGAAACAAATCCCAAAGGGTCTTCCTCTTAAAAGAACATCTACTAGTAGCTAGAAGTAAAGGCGGTTCAAGCATTCTCTCTCCTACTTCTGATTCTGCCACCAACCTGTTTGGCCTGAAGGAAGCATTTTTCTCCTGGCTCTTTATCTCATTCATCATAGCACTAATTTGTTTTGTCACCACTTTATTGAATGCACACATTACTGAAACCCTGGAAGCTTGTACCCAATCAACTAGCAAATTGCCAATTATAAAAATTCAAGAACCAGAATTTAATACTAAAATGAAGTTACCCAAAGGCCTCAGTATATGACCAAAAGTAGTTAAAGAGTACCACGACCATCAACAACCAAACAGCAGTATTCAGGTGACATATATAACTTCTTAGAAGCTACCTGTATTTTCGCCATTCTTACCAGGCACTATTGCTGATGCCTGAAAACCTCTGGACACACAAGGTGCAGGACTTTTGGTGATCTGTGATATGGTGGCATAGAAAGACTCTTCATTTCCTGTTGTAGTCAGTGGCAAAATATCAAAGTTAAACATGCACTCTATTGCATTAGAGATCCTTTGTTTAACTGCTTCCCTCTCCCTAGGACACATTTAAAGTCCATGAGGGGGCTGGGGTTGTGGCTCAGCAATAGAGGGCTTGCCTAGCACTTGTGAGGCCCTGAATTCAATCCTTGGCACTGCATATGAATAAAATAAAATAAAGGTATTTAAAAAAAAAAGTCCATAAGGCTGGAAGGAGTTCAGGCACAATCCCTACCCTTAGACATACTCCTCTTGTGTCATGTCTAAAGTAGGGGTATTATGGATTGACAGTTTAATATCACCTGGAAAACGGTTAAAAATGTACTTTGGGCCCTATCCCAGAATTTCTGATTCAGAAAGTCTGGGGATAGGATCCAATAATCTGAATTTTAACAAGCCTTCTTGATCATTTTGATGCTTGATAAAGTTTGAAAACCATCATTTCTGGTTCCTTGAACTTTTGGGGATGCACCACCACTCCTTCCACATTGAAGCTACTCATAGCCACTGCTCAAGACGCTCCTGCTATAAATAGATTGGTGGACTCCAATGAAAGGCACAAATTTGACTCAGGCTGAGACTCCCTCAAACATGCAAAAAAAAAAAAAAAGTGAGTGCTTAAAAAATATATGGTGATGACCCATTATGAAAAAATTTCTTCTTATTATTTTGACAGTTTTGAAGATTGACTACATAGTTTTGAGAGAGGTTTTAGAATAAAACCTTACTTAATAATAGGTGGTAAATGAGAATTAGAGGTATCTGTGTTATAGAAGAGTTGTGAGGAACCTCTACTTGGTTATCTTCTGTATCTTCTCAGCTATCAGATAAATGACTATTCAGCTCTGGGTGTGAAGTGTAATGGATGCCTTGCCACCTGAAGGATTTGTATGGAAAACAGAAAAAGGAGGAATAAAAATGACAAGAAGCATACACAATAAGATGAAGAAAAGGGAAGAAATAAAAAAAATAAAGAGAAATAGAGAGTTTCCAAGCCTCCTACGACCCCCCCCCCACCTCCCCGCCACCACCATCCCAATATGCAGAACTGTTCAGAAGCTGCCTCTGTGCTTTTTTTGCAGAGGCAAACAATGTTGCTACACTTTGGATATGAAATTCCCCCCAAAGCACCTGTGTTAATTCAGGATCATTCAGAGATAGAATGATTACCTTATAAGATCTGCAAATGTAATCAGTCCATCCTAGTTTGAATGGAGCAACTGGGTGGGAACTCTAGAAAGGTGGGGTGTGACTGGAGGATATAAGTCTCTTGGTGCATGCCCTGGAAGGATTCATCTTTCCTATGGCCCCTTACTTTCTGTTTGCTTCCTAGCCATCATAAGTGGAACAGCACTCTTCCTCCAGGAACTTCTGCCATGATGTTCTGCCTTATCTTGGACCCAGAGCAATAGAGTGAATGGATCCAACCCGAGAACTGAACCTCTGAAACTGTAAGCACAAATAAACTTTCCCTCCTCTAACTTGTTCTTATCATGTATTTTGGTCACAGCAATGGAAAGCTGGCTAATATAAATGTCATTCTGGAATTAATCCCCAGAAATAATGGAGTTCGGAAATAGTTTTCAAGGATAAAGATACAAAGCACATGCCACTCCCAACGCTCTGAACTTAATGCCTAAATACAAAAAAAGAGGAATGTGTTAATAACTTCTCAGAAAGGAAAAAAATGAATATCAGTAGGATAACAGTCGAAGGTGCAAATTGCCTTTAACCAAGTCATAGCTGATAAATGGTTGCCACTTCTTTTTTCAAAAATTCTAAGGCTGGTAATTTTGAGGTGAGTGTCCAATTTGATACAATATCTTTATATGAAGGTATTCCACCTCATTATATGAATTAAAGACAGTAAAAAACAATACTCCATTGCTCTGACCAGGGAATGTGCATTAGATGAAAGCTTGTCAGTAGGTTTAGAACTTCCTTATATTCGTCTTTCCACAAAAATAATTATGAGAAAATTATAAAATGCAAATTCAAGAGACACAATTTTTTTTTAAAAAATCTGTTCTTATGGAAAGACTAAATTTTAGGTTTAAACAGAGGACTCATACAAACAGCCTTACTGGAAGCAAAGAGGATCCTGTACCTATTATTCCAACTGCACAAACAAGTAAAGGAAACAAATACAATTTAGAAGGTCACAGTTTAATTCCTAAGAGAAAGAGTTTTCTCCAGAAAGATAAAAACCATGATAGTAGTAAATGTGTTCATTCAATTATTCAGCAAATATTTATTAAGTATCAATGATTAGATTATGAGAGCTGTAACCTAATTCGTCCATCCTAGTTTGAATGGACTAACTGGGTGGTAACTGTAGGAAGGTGGGTGGCTGGAGGTGGGTCATTATGAGTCAAGCTCTCTTCTGGCCTTAGGAAAAAGGAAGGAGGAATTTATATGTATTAAGTTAGAGATTCCTGTATTAGGCATATCATTTTGAAGAAAATGTGTAGGCAGTTGAGCATATTATCTAGAGATGAAGGACAAGGGCTGAAATGAAGGTACATTTTAGGACTCCTTAGCATCTGTAGATGTTAACATTATGGGATTAGATGATATTAACTAGTGAATGAGTATAGATAAGAGCTTTGAGGACTGAGCCCCGGGTACTCCAGGCTTTATCTATCACATTGATGAGGAACCAGCAAAGGAGACCAATAAGGCAGAATTCAAGCAGGTAAAGAAGAAAGTGTCTCAAAGACGTCTGAGGTATCAACTCTATGAACTATGATTGATTGATAAAGTCAGGTGACCATTTAGAATTGACCACCAGATTTTAGTAACATTGGAGTTATTGGTAATCATGTGTTATGAACCAAATTGTGTCCCCCAAAATTTGCGTTGAAGTCCTAACTTCCCAGTATCTTAGAATGTTACTGTATTTGTAGATAAGGTCTTGGAAGAGGTAATTAAATTTAAAATGTGCCCATTAATGTAGACCCTAATCCATTATAACCAGTGTCCTTATAAGTAGAACAGTTTGGAATACAGGTGTGTGCTCATACAGAAAAAAAGAAGTCATCAGGAGATAGCCATATACAAAACATGAGAAAATAATCTATGGAATCTTGTTAAGGTAGTCAGACTAAAATAATGCACCATGTTAAAAGGTATTTTGGAAGAATTCTGGTGAATTCTGATAGGAATAATAGTTTTATTGACCCAGGAGAGAATTTAAGAAGAGGAGCTAGACAGCAAGTACAGAAAACAAGATATATTGAGGATTTTCAAAAAGGGAATGGGAAGCATATGTTTTTAAAAGATAAATAACAGCATATTTGTGTGTCTTGGGATTGATCTAGATATAGTGAGCATGGGTGAAGGATTGATGATATAATGGGAGATGGGGAGAAAGATTGACTTTAACATTGAGTAGACAAGAGAAGGTGGAATTCTGTCAGGTGGAGGAGTTGATATTGTATGAATGTTTTTTTCCTAGTAGTGCGGGGAAGACGTGTACATACACATGACTGCCTGTGGAAGTTTCTTTCCTATTGCTTCTATTTAATCAGTAAAGTAGGAAGCAAGATCCCATTAACTGAGAACAAGGAAGGGATAGAACTGTTGGTGTTTTGAAGAGAGAGACGAATTTGTGCAGGGGGTGTTTAGGAGTCAGGGACATCTGGGGTTGAGCTTGTGGTACTCTAGAGGGCAGCATTTACATAGACTAGTCAGCAAGGGAGCTGTGGTGGTTTTGCCTATGCAAACATGCTGCTTAGATTTCCTGCTATGGAAAAGGTACCTGAGTGAGCCTCCACCTTCTGCTTTTCTGGATCCACAACCACATTTGTGCCAAGAGCCACATTTCCTATGGGTTGCTGTCACTCAATGACTAGGCACAGGTGGTATAAGGAGGAGGAGTGATGCTTGCTCATTCCAGAGATGGGGGACTCTTCAAATGTGACTTTGGCTCCAGGAGATTATTGTTAGCCTGACCAACCATTCTTGGAACTGTACTTGGTTTAAGAATCTTTCTACATAATCCTCTTTCTTCCCTCTTCACTGTATAGAGGGTAGGTCTGCATCTTAGTCTGGATTGTATCTCTGTCTTCTCTAGCTTTTTCTGCTTTCTGCTTTGCATACATTTTCAAAGTCTGAACAACATAAGTGGTACCAGGATTAGTTTGAGAAACAGATGATAAGATGGAGTTTGTGACTATTTTCTCATATCCCAGGAGTCAATAAGGACATCAATCTGAGTGTTATTTGATGCATAAGTCATACCTGACACAATATGGTGGCCTCTTTGCTAAGATTTCACTGGGAACAAACTGTCCTTGCAGTTGCAGTGATTCAGTCATTTGAAAAATACGGAGGAAGAAATACTAAGACATTGGAGTTGGCTGGTTACTACTAAGTCACATTGACATCTGAGAGAAATAAGAAGAAATTGAGGACCACTGGCAGTTAAGGTCAAGTGTAAGAGACAGAAGAACATTTGTTAGCTTATAATGAGGCCCTTATCTCATGTAGTAGAAAAGCAAAGAGAAGATACAACCAAACAGTAAAATGAGGATATGAATGAGTATGGCACAGACCCTGAGTTATCTAAATGTCTAACCAATGTGGGGCTGTTAGGGTGAAGTCAGGGTCCTGAGTGGAAAACTTGGAACATGGAATGGGGAGATCTGAATGTTTGTTCCTAAGGTTTTGGGTTATGTAGACACCACTGAACTTTCAGAACTTTCAGAGGTATCCCACCATTCTCAGTAAGAGGTAGATGTCTCCCATCCTGGAAGACACAAAAGAGTACTGTCCCTGAAAAGCAAGAGATACAACCCTCAGGACCTGCCTTATCTCCTCCCATGGAGGACAGGCTGATAACAAAGATTAAGTCCTAGCAGGAGCTAAATGGAGACATAGTGATCTTGATCAAAGAGGAAAAAGGTCAAACATAAAAAGAAGTGCAAGAATTGATTAGATGGATTTATAGCAGATGAGATCTGTGAATGAAATATTAATTAACTTGAGTAAATAACAATAAAACTATTTGAAACATAACTAAGTAAATAAAATCTAGGGGAGAAAAGAGCATAGAGATGCAGAACAACTTTAAGTAGGTTAATATATGTGTATTTGGAGTCCCTGAATGAGAAAAAATGAGGGAAGAGGAAGAGAGAAAAGATTTGAAGATACTGAAAAAAGAAAGGTAGATTAGTAGGCACACGGATAAATAAACTACACTACATCCATACAATGGAATATTATTTAGCACTAAAAAAAGAGTTAATATATCGAGGCATGAAAAGACATGGAAGAACCCTAAATGCATATTTCTAAGTAAAAGAAGCCAATCTGAAAAACTGTGTATGGTATGATTCCAACTGTGTGACATTCTGAGAAGAGGGAAAAAGAAAAAAGGACTATGGGAACAGTAAAAATGTTGGTGGTTATCAGTGGCTGGGGAAGCACAGAGGATTTGGGGGGCAGTGAAACTATTCTATATGATACTATATTGGTGGATAGATGTCATTAAACATTTGTCAAAACCCATAATATGTGCAACACTCAGAGTAAACCAAAGGTAACCTATGGCTTTTGGGTGATAAGACAGTTTGAATGTCAATTAATCACCCATAACAAATTCCAGTGTAGGATGCTGATGGGGGTGGGGGTGGGGTATGCATGTGTAAAGATAGGGTTTATCAGAACTCAAAATAATCACTGTTCCATTTTTCCATGAACCTAAAACAACTCTAAATTTTTTTTAAATATTGGTAGGAAAAATTTCCAAATTTCATGCAAATTATAAATTCATGAATCTGAAGAGCCCAATGAACACAAGAAGCATAATAAAACTGAATAGAATTATATCAAAGCCTATTATAATCAAATTGCTTGAAGGCAGTGATAAAGAGAAAATCTGAAAAATAACCAAAGAGAAAAAATGTGCTCTATATGTGTAATAAGAATTGTAATGCATTCTTCTGTCAATAAAAGAAAAAGAAAAAAAAATAGCCAGAGAAAAAAGATGCATTAATACTGAGGAAGAAAAATATAAGAATGGCAGTGGACTTCTTGTAGAAAATAATGTACTGCCTGACCCATATATATAAAATCCTACCCAGCACAGCATTTTTCCAGGTGACTCATTTCACAGAAAAGGATGCACAAAAATGGACTATGACCATGGTATATACTGATCATCTATCACAACATTCAGAAGGAATAGGCTTCTAAAAACACTGCTGGTGTTTCAGCTCAGAGGCAAGAATTTGAAAGGATGGAATGCTATTCCTCAAGATGTAGCATATACACTCAGCTAGATATTTCTCTATGGCACTGTTACACAAATAGGGAAAATCACATGGGTCTGGAAGCCAGTAATTGAAGAAGTAGTCTTATCAGTGTTGTTCTCAGAAACCTTCAGGGGATGTGTTTCATATACCTGTAGCTCTGGGTTCTTTAGGGTGTGAGTCCTGGTCCCAGTGGAAGCAAGTTCTTGCAAGTGAAATTAATATGAGTCCCATTGAACTGTAAGATGTGGCTACCACCAAGGCTCTTTGGACTCTGTGTCCCAAGAACCAACAGCTGTTGGATCATCTCATGGCCACAGTAATTGGCCATGATTATCAGGATGAGTTAAGGCTAAGTTTATACAGTGTGACTGGAAGAAATATGTAGAGAAGCCCAGTTGCAGATTAGAACTCCTTACAGAAGTTCAAAGACTATAATGAGCATAGATAGTAAAATTAAGACTATGAATAACCTTCAAATACTTATTGTGATTGCACACATTTTTTGTGGGGGGAGGGGAGGGAATAAGATATTACTTATTTCTTAGGGAAGACATTGAATCAAAGAGAAATTGTTTGATTACCTAGAGTCTTAAGGCATCTATCAACCAAAGGAACAATAAAGGAAAAACTTTGTGTTAATTAATACTAAGCTTAACTTGTTTAGAGAATGTTTATTTGTTGATACACCACTAAAAACTGGTGCATGAAGCAAGATTTATTTGTAACAATTGAGCTTTCTTTTTGGTTTGGTACTTGTTAGGCATATAATTTTTTTCCTCTTGTTTTAGCCTGGAGTTGAATAAGCTTAAGAGATGGATGGCTTTCACGTTTTTCCTTGGATCCTCTACATATTTAAAAACAATTTATTATGAGAAAAGTCATACTTGGTCAGGGGATGCAACTGAGTGGTAGAACACTTGCTTAGCATAAAGGAGGCCTTAAGTTCAATCTCCAGCAACACACACACACACAATACACACACACACACACACTCATATTAAGAGATCTCATATGTTTTAATATTTTTCCACCTAGAGGAAAAAAAAGTATTTTCTTCATTTTCTGTTCTAGGACAAGCTTATGATGGGTTTAAGTGTTTCCTATACTGTATGAAAATCTAGCAATACTCCGTGTTCTTTATGATGGCCCCTTCCAGACTGTTTGTACAGAAGTGGTTGCCTACTTATCAATACAACCCAAAGATTTAGAAAAAGAATACGTATTTAATATTTTATACAGTTGATTCAGAATCATTCTTCAGCACACTCAACCACAATTAGTCTTGGTCTGACTTGTCTGGAAGAAACAGAAGAAATCTGTATTACTCTGTGTGAATAAAAGAAAATATCAACAATAATCAAATCTAACAGATAAAATGCTTGCTATGTGCCAGGCACATGGCATTTTTCAATATTGTCAGTATCTCCATATCATAGGTGAAGAAGCTGAGAGGTGGAGCTGGGGTTCTGGCTTTAGAGCCTCTGCCTTTCCTGTTACACCCCGTGACCTGCATACATTCAGAACAGAACAGAATGGTATTGATTCATTGGAATACACATTCTGCCAAAAACACCTTCTTAAAAACAAGGAAGTGATGTAACAAAAGAGAACATTAAAAATAATCAAATCTTAGCAATGTAAATTCTTTCTGTTGTTGTTTTGGACTCTAAACAAAAATAAATGCTTCTTTTCTGTGCAAAGTTTTATTAGGAAATGTACATGGTAAAAACAACAAGAAATGTGCTATTTTATCAAATTAATAGAAGCAAAGACTTTATAAAACTTTTAATACAGTTTTGACCACAAAAATTTTATAACTGCAACTTGCAACCTTTGGTTTACTAGTAAATACAATATTTAACAAGTATGCTAACAAAGACAAAACAAGTAGAACACATAGTCTTTGGTAATAGCATATTTTGACTATCAGTCTGGTTGCATAAATCTTTGCTTATTTTGTATTCTTTCTTGTTTTCATATATATGTATATTTGCAACATAATCTCATACCTTCGTTTAATCTCTTTTTGGAGAAACAAGTCAGTGATATAACAAAAGGGAACATTAAAAATAGTTCTCTATTCTCCTCTCACTCCAGACCCAGGCAACCACTATTTTATTTTCTATCTCTATGATTTTGACTCCATTAACTATCTCCATATAAGTGGAATCATAAATTGTGTTTTTGTGATGCTTATTTCATTCGGCATAAAGTTCTCAAAATTTATTCATTAATCTATTTCTGGAGAAAGAGATTTGGTTTAAAAAGACTCAGAATTACTTAGATTTTATCATATATGTGGAAACTTTATGTTAATACATACTGTCTGCTAGTTTCAATATCCTTCCATTTTTCATGATGAAATCTGTTATTTTGGGAATGATTCGTCAGCTTATTTATCTCCTTTGGCATGTAGGTAAACAGGGAAATGTTTAACAGCCTAAATAAAGAAGAATAAGGAAACATGACTTAGATGAATTATCAGACTTTTAGTTTTTAATGAAATCTTTATTTCTATGTTAGCATATGCAAGGTTTCTGAAGATTCACTATCCAGGGTCTTCCGGGTCTGGTTTGGCCTGTAGCATCTTCTTTTATAATACTGCACAACTCAAGTAAAGGAGAAGGAGAAGGGAAACAGAAAGAGTGAGCACAAAGGCCTCAATTAATGGATTTTCAATGGAATATTATAAAATTTTACTTGTCTTGAAAAGGGGGAAATCAGGAACAGGAGACAGCTGAAGTTATTTAGGTTAGTAATATGGTATATAGGATAAAAAAGAGTATACAGATTTTATGCAGCAGCTAATGTTTTGTTTTATAATCACTTAACTTTCCTTCCTGAGAGTCTCTTGTATCAGTAAGAAAAGGATTTCCATTTGTATTCAACTTTGTAAAAAAATTTTTTGTTTGTTTGTTTTTTTTTGTGGCATGATATATATACCTTAAAACTTAATGTACTACTCATTTTTGAGGTATAATTTAGTGGTATCAAGTACATTCAGAATGTGCAACCATCTTCACCATCAGTTTCCATAACTCTTTCCACTTGTAAAACTGGAACTCTAAACCTATTAAACAATAGCTCTTCATTCTCCTCTCACTCTAGACCCAGGCAACCACTATTTTATTTTCTGTCTGTATGATTTTGACTCCTTTTACTATCTCCATATAAGTGGAATCATAAATTGTGTTTTTATGATGCTTATTTCATTTGGCATAAAGTTCTCAAAATATATTCATGTTGTAACATGTTAGAATTTACTTCCTTTTTAAGGATAAATAGCATTCCATTGTGCATGTGTTTACACATGCATACACAGACATGTCTCACATTGTGCTTGTCAGTTGATCATTTAATTGACACACATAACTTCCAAGTTTTAGCTATGATAAATAATGCTGCTATAGACATGGGTGTACAAATATCTCTTTGTGACCTTTGCTTTCAATTGTTTGGCTATACACCCATAATTGGCAGCACTATATATTAGGGTAACCCAATTTTTAATTTCCTGATGGACTAACATACCATTTTTTCCATAATGGCTGTAATATTTTACATTCCTATCAACAGACCACAAAGGTTCCAATTCACATTCTTGTCAACATTTATTATTTAATATTTTTATAGTAGCCATACTAATGGATACAATGTGCTACCTTATTGTAGTTTGGTGTGCATTTCCCTAAAGCTTAGTGGAACATATTTTCATGTGTTTATTAGCCATTTATATATTCTTGCAGAAATATCTAAATCCTTTGCCTGTTTTTTTTCTTTAGGTTTTAATTTTTTATTGAGTTAGGAGTTCTCTGTGTATTTTGGATGTTAATCCTCTATCAGATATATAATTTGCAAATATTTCCCCCCATTCTATGGGTTGTCTTTTTACTGTTAATATTGTCTTTGACATGTTTAAAATTTTTATGAACTCCAATTTATTTAATTTTTCTTTTCTTAATGTGTTTTTTGTGTCATACTCAAAAGTAATTTCCAAATGAATGTCATGAAGCCTTTGTCCTAGGTTTCCTTTCAAGAGTTTTATAGCTTTAGGTCTTACATTTAATTTTTTGATCCACTTTGGATTGAAGTATGGTGTTTGACAAGGGTCCAACTTCATTCTTTTGCATATTCATGTCTAGTTTTTGCAGCACCACTTGTTGAAAAGGCTGCCCTCTTCCCATTGCATATTCTTGGCACTCTTGTCAAAATCACTTGACCACACAGGAGAGGGTTATTTCTAGTCTCTCTATTCTATTCCTTTGGTTTATATTTCTTATTATCTTTAGGCCAGTTCCATATTGTTTTGATTACTGTAGGTTTGTATCAATTTTTTAAATCAGGAAGTGTGAGTCCTCCAATTTTGTTCTTCAAGGTTGTTTTAGAGATTTGGGGCATCCCTTGAAGATTTCATATGAATTTTAGGGTGGGTTATCTATGTCTGCAAAAAAAAATTTTGGGATTTGATAAGATTTGCATTGACTCTATAGGTCATTATGGGTCGTATTGACAAGTTAACAATATTAAGTCTTCTGATCTATGAACAAGAGTTGCTTTCATTTACTTGGGTATTTTTTAAGTTTCTTTCAGCGATATTGCCATTTCCATTGTACAAATATTTTACCTCCTTGGTTAAATATTTTACTTTTTAAAAAACACAATACCTTTATTTCATTTTTACATGGTGCTGAGGATTGAACCTAGTGCCTCACACATGCCAGGCAAGCTCTTTACCTCTGAGCCACCACCCCAGCCCCTTTACTTTTTGGTGTCATTGTAAATGGAATTATTTTCATTTTCTTTTCAAATTGTTTATTATTAATATAGTATAGAAATACAAATGATTTTTGTATGTTAACTTTGTTTATTGCTGTTTTGCTAAAGTCGCCAGTGTTAGTGATACTTGGGTAGAATCTTTAGAGATTTTTAACATATATGATCATAATGTTTGTCAACAGAGGTAAGTATAACTTGTCCTTTCCAATTGGACACCTTTTATGTCTTTTTCTATTCTAATTACTCTGGTTAGAGCTTCCCAGCCCTCTGTTGATTTAAAGTGGTTAACGTGAGCATCTTCACCTTACTCCTGAACTTACAGGAAAACTAAGTTTGATTTGTGAGTATTTTTGTTGAGAATTTTTGCATTAGTGTTCACAAAGGATATTGACCTGAAGTTTTCTTTTCTTACAGTGTCTTTTTTCTCGCTTTGGTCTCATGGAATCAGGCAGCGTTTCCTTATCTTCAGGTTTTTAGGAAAATTTGAAAATAACTGGTCTTATGAATTATCAACTTGATTGGATTAAGAGATGCTAATGATTAAGAGGCTTCTTGGTGTGCCAATGAGGGTGTGTCTAGGAATGAAGTGGAGACCCTCCCTAAGTGTGGGCAGCCCTATCCAACAGGATGATGGCTTGGATGGAATAAAATTTGGAATAACAAGGAAGCAGCAGCAGATACAACCTTGTTTCTTCTTGAACAGGTTCTTGATTGCTGCTGTGATTGAGGATTTCAGACTCTCACTTCTTTATTCTTCAAAAGAGGATTCTGCCAGTGATTCTTATGGAGTTTCCAGGATACTTCAATCTTGCACTAGGGTAGCACCACTGAACCCTCTTATTCTGGGACTTCAGCCTCTTAGACTGTGCAGCTACTGATTTTTCTAGCTCTGCAGCCAATGGACTACCATTGTGGGCTATTCAGCTTCTGGTCACATAAGCCAACATAATAAACTCCCTTTTTATAATTTTACTTCCTGTTGATTCTGTTCCTCTAGAGAATCCTGACTAATATAGTACTTTAAATATAGACATCAGCCATGAAGTTTTTCTTTACCCGGTTATTTAAAAACAAAACAAAACAAAACCTTACAATTTATAGCCATATTTAGATTTTTGTTTTCTTTGTAATTTAATCTTGGTCTGTTTTATGTTTCTAGGACTTGATCCATTTTATCTAGATTGTCAAATGTGTTGGCATACAGTTGTTCACAGAATTCTGTTTTAATCCTCATATCTGTAAATATAATAATGCCCCCATTTTCATTTCTAATTTTAGCAATTTGAGTCTTCTCTCTCTCTCTCTCTCTCTCTCTCTCTCTCTCTCTCTCTCTCTCTCTCTTTCTTTAAGTTCATATAGGAAAAGGTCTGTCAATTTTGTTCATTCTTTCAAAGAACCAATTTTGGCTGATTTTCTTTATTATCTTTCTTTTCACTCTTTTATCTTTGCTCTGATCTTCATTATTTTCTTTCTCCTAACTTTGATTTAGTTTATTCTTCATTTTCTAGTTCCCTAAGTTGTAAAGTTAATTATTGATTTGAGATCTTCTTGCTTTTAATATGCATTTAGTACATTTTGTGTGTTGTATTTTCATTTTCTTTTATCTCTTAAGTATTTTCCAGTTTCTCTTGTGATGTTGTCTTTGACAAAAAAGGCAAAAGTCTGTTGTTGAATATCCCAATTTTTTGAATTTTCCCGCTTTACTTCTGTTACTGATTTCTGACTTCATACAGTTGTGGTCAGAACAGCTGCTTTGTGTGGTATCTTTTAAAGCTCATTAGGACTTATATCATGTCCTAACATTCTCTGTTCTGGAAAATACCACATGCATTTGAAAAGAATGTCTGTGGTGTGGTTATTGGTGGGTGGAACACTCTGCATATGTCTATTAGACCTAGTTAGTTAATTGTATTTAAATTCTCTGTTTCTTTAGTTACTTCTGGTATTCCATGCATTATTGGTACTGGAACATAGAATTCTCTGGCTATTATTATAGAACTTTCTGTCCTTTCAGTTCTGTCACTTTCTGATTCATATATTTTGATGATGAGTCACTAAGTAGGTTAAAGCTTATAATTGCATGTTCTTTCTATATTGAAACTTGTATTAATATTTATATATTTTTATAAACTCTTGACTTATTGTCTATATTGTCTAGTATTAGTCTGTCTCTCGCTTTCTCTCCCTCTTTTACTATTTGCTTGGAATAGTTTTTCCCTATCTTCTCACATTCAATCTATTTGTGTCTTTGAATCTGAAGCAATCTCTTGTAGATGGCATATAGTTGAAGAATGTGTTTTTATCCATTCTGTCAGTATTATGGTTTAGATCTGAGATGTCTCCCAAAAGTTGATGTGTTGAAGGCTTGGTTCCAATGCAGCAATGTTCAGAGATGAATTTTCTGGACTATGAGTTCTCTGACCTCTTCGGGGGATTATCCCACTGATGGATTCATGACTTAATGGAGTATTGGGAGGTGGTGGAAGCTTTTAAGGAGGTGGAATGTAGTTAAAGGGAGTAGGTCACTAGGGGCATTCCCTTAAAGGGTATATTTTGTCCCTAGGTCCTTCCTCTCTCCCTCTTTGTTCTTCTTGGATGCCAAGAAATAAGCAAGTGTGTTCCACCACATGTCCCCAGTATAATGTCCTGCCCTACCGCATACCCAAAGTCAGTGACCATGGACTGAAAACTCTGAAACCATGAGCAAAAATAAATCTTTTCTCCTTTGAGTTGAATTTTTCGGGTATTTTGTCATAGTAATAGAATACTAACACATTCTCTTGATTAGAGAGTTTAATCCAAGATTTCATATTTTAAGTAACTACTGGTAAGGGTGGGTTTTTGTCATTTTACTGTTTCTTTTCTACATGCCTCATTGCATTTTTGTCTCTCATTTCCTTCATTATTATCATTTTTGTATGTGTTTAGCTGATTTTTTTGTAGTAAAATATTAAAATTCCTTTAAGATTTCCTTAGGTTTAGATTTCCACCTCCCAATACTCTATTCTGTGCATTGTTACGAGAATTGCATTTATCACCTATAGTTACATCACTTTGATTTGAATTTATACCAGCTTAACTTAAACAACACTAAAAAGCTCTGTTTCTTTGCAGCTCTGTCTCCACCCATATTGGTTGTTGATGTCACAAAATTACAACTTTTGGATTATGTGCTCAAAAATATAAATTCATAATATTTAAATAGTTGTAAGATTATGTAGAATACAAAATATGGAATTACTAGCTAACATTAGAATAATATTAGGTTTTAGAGAAGTAATTTAAAAATTTCATTAGTCTCTTTAATAATGTTGAAAAAATAAAAAAGTAAAGCTACAAAGCACTATTACAATAATACTAGATTTTGTAATTACTCACTTATTTACCTTTATTGAGATTTTAATTTCTTCATAGAGTTTTGAGTTACTATCTAGGTTCCTTTCATTTCACCCTGTAGGACTCCCATAAGCATTTTAGGGAAATGGTGAAAAACAACAACACAACAACAAGAAAACAACAACAAAAAAAACCAAACCCTTAGTCTTTATCTTGAAATGTCTTAATTTCTCCCTATTTTGAGAGGGAGTTCTACAGATGTAAGATTCTTAGTTGACAAGTTCTGTTTTGGTCTGTTTTCTTCTTCAGGTACTTGGAACATATTGTCACTGCTTTCTGGCCTCTATAATTTCTGATTAGAAGTCTGCTGATAATGCCTTTGAGGATCCCTAGATGTGATGAGTTGCTCAGCTTTGAGATTACCAGACGTAGGATTGTTGAGCTTCTTGGATGGTTTATACTCACAGCTTTCATCAAATTCAGGGAGTTTGGGGCAATTATTTCCTCAATATTATCTCTGCTCTTCTCTTATTCTTCTACTTCTGGAAGTTCCACAAAATGAATTGATCCCCAATGGTGACCCCAAGATCCATAAGGCTCTTTATAATTTTCTTCATTTTTTTCTTATATTCCTTCACCTAACAGTTTTCATATCTTCTTTCAAAGTTCACTAGTTCTTTCTCTCACCTGCTTAAATCTGCCTTTGAATATTTCTAGTGATTTTAAAATTTCAATTATAATTCCTTTCAGCTCTAGAATCCTTTTGGGTTCATTTTGGGTTTTCTATCTCTTTCCTGTTTCTATTATGTTTATACTTTGTTTTCTTGAATTTCTTCACATCTTCCTCTAGTTCTTCGAGTATTTTCAATTTAGTTGTTTTAAAGTCTTTGTCTAATATATCTGAATACATCAGATCTTTTTTAGGGGCTGTTTAGTTTTCTCCCCTTTAATGTGGATGTATTTTGAGATTTTGTTGTACACTTTTCTTTTTTTTTTGAAAACTGAACAGTTTAATCTACTATTGTGATAGCTCTGGTAATCAGATTTAAGAGTTTTCTAGGGTTTCCCAGGTTTCATTATTATTTTTGTTTATTTATTTATTGTTTGTTTTAATTGTTGTAGGCTATTTCAGTGCTAAAGATCAACCTGAGGTGTAAACTTAAGATCTTATTAGGTCTTTTCTTTGTTTTTTCTTGAACATTCACAGTTATTTTATTTCTTTTCTTTTCTTTTCTTTTCTTTTTTGTGTGTGTGTGTTTGGTACCTGGGACTGAACCTTGGGGTACTTCACCACTGAGCCACATCCCCAGCCCTTTTTTTAAATTTTTTATTTTAAGACAGGGAATCACTAAGTTGTCTAGGGCCTTGCTAAGTTTCTGAGGTTGGCTTTGAACTTGAAATCCTCCTGCCTCAGACTCCTGAGCTGTTGGGATTATAAGGCATGTGCCACCTTGCCAGGCTGCAGAGTTGATTTTTAATATTCGCTTCTTTATCTGGCTGCCAAAAGGGACAAAAATGAAGGAATAAGGTGGAAAAAGTGCATTGATCTTTTAAGGTCTTCCCCCACCCCCAGTCATTCAGCAGGAATGGGAAGGGCTTGGAGGGAGGTGCAACAGCACTGGCTATCTGTGCCTCTTTGGCTGCACCTCTGCATTCAGAAGCAGAAATCAGTAATTAGAGCACATCTCATGAATATTTGGATGACAGGTTCCTCCCCGCCCCACCCAACCTGGCTCCTACAAGATATTTGCAAGCAGTTCCAGGAACAGGTGCACAGTGCCTGCCATGTGGCTGAGTGGTGGGGGGTGAGTAGCTGCTACTGTGCTGAGAGCTAAAATAGTCAGAAACTAGCCACAGTTTATCATGCAAGACTTCTCTTGGAAGTTGCAAGCCTTTGATAGACTCTATCATTTCAAAATATTTACACCAGGCAGATTCTGCCAATGCAATTGTTGTCTATGTTGAAGGACAGATTCCTGGTATTTCCTATGCTCCCATCTGCCCAGAATCCTCTGTCAGAATTGGATTTTCCTCAGGAACTGATAAGCAAATTACAAGTGAGCCCCTCATATTGATGGACAACATTGGATGTGGGTTAATGGTAGACGGGAATAACAGGGTAGAGATACTAATGATGCTAATGCAGGAGGGGAAAAAAGATTATTAAAATCTCTGAGTCTTACCTGAAGACACGTATAACACATCCTTGGTTCAATAAAAATTTGAGATCCAAATTCAATGAGTTTTTCTTTGCTCACCATCCACTCTTGTTATAAAAATCTTACTGGACCCCTTCTATAATTAAACCCCAGTGCAAGAGGAACATTTAGTGTTATAACCACTACTCCACCCCCATTCTAAGGGAGGATACCCTGGCTAAGGAGAGGAACCTTTCATAAAACCAGAAGTGACAGACAGGAGGAAATGGAAGCTGGGGCTTCTCCCTCCCACTTTGTTCTTTGGAACAAAATGAATCCATTTTTCTCTCAAAAATCTGAGTTTAATGCATATTCAATTTTGTGGTGAATATTCAACTGGACTGAGTGAAATAAACTGTTTCAACTGCATGTTCCTCCAACTATCTCATCTGAAAGCACTACATAGTGGTTTTTTTTATAATATTCCACTTTCTTATATTTGAGCCTCCCAGATGTATTAGCACCTTATTCTACAATAGAAAGGCACCAATCTTGCTCCTCCTGCAGTCATCCTGGAGCAAGTGTCCACCATCCTCATTTCAAGAGAAGTGCAGTAGCCTTTCTACTATCTCTCTGTTTTTGTTTTTGTTTTTAACTTCCCATCTTCTAAAGGCCTACAAGGTCTGATAAAATCTTTCTCCCAGGAGGCTGAGGATATAGCTCAGTTGGTAGAGTGCCTGCCTAGCATTCACAAGGCCCTGGGTTCAGTCCCCAGCACTGTCAAAAAACAACAACAACAAAAAACAACTTTATTCCCTAAACCCATTATACTCCACCCTTAGGGTCTCCTGTAGTCTTTAAATTTACTCTTCCCAGTCTCTCTTAACCCCCGTCCATCCAATATTTATTTATTGCATCAATTCCCACTGTTTGCTCAAATATCACTTTCACAGGAGGCTTTATATTTTCACCTTATTTAGGACTGCATTTTGTACCTATTCATGTCCACCTCAACTGATTTACTTTTTCCTCTTTCCTTTTTGTTCATGGCTGTTTTTGCCACTTGCTAATACACATTACACTAAATTATTCATTTAGTGCCTCCTATGGGCACCAGAATATATGTGTCACATGGGCAGGAATTTTGTTGTGTGCACTACTGTATTTACTGTGCCCACAGAGTATCTGGATAATAAGAAGAGCTTGGCAAATATTTTATTGAATAATTTATTGAATTTTGCTACTGGTATTCTAAGTTTTTTTTTTTTTAAGGCCAAAGTTCTTGAAAATATTTGCTCATTAAAACCAAAGAGACCAGACCAGAAAGTGTGGATAGATGATTAAAAATCTATCTGTTTTGAGGAAATGATTCAATGTGAATGTTATAATAAAAAGAAAACAGAGGGATCGTTTTGTGGAAAAATCCAGCGTCTGTGTGAACACAGCTAACAGTTGCCACTGGTGGCTGTTTGACCTTGTGTCTGGAGAATACACTCCTTCATCACTTCTTGGAGTGATAGTTTAAGGTTTAATTTAACCCAAAAGATAAGTCTGTAAAAAGTGTCTGGAGGGTAACATGTAGTGATGGTGAGGAAAATAGAATACTTGAGAAAAATGTCAGTTGAGAATAATGACTCTGTGATTATGAAATATGATAATAAACAATATGCTGTTACTTTGAATATCCTCAAAGATTAAACTTGTACAGGATGTTCTTCTTTTCTTTTTCTGTTGTCATGTGCTAAAGTAGCATATTTTTCTGTGTTACCTTGGAAAGCAATGTCCTGACTGCAGAATGAGTTTCAGGGAGGGCTACTCACTTCTCTGTATCCTCACTCATCTCATCTCCCCTAGGAGATGGGTTCCCTAACCCTGCCTTCAGTAATCCTCCAGCTTCACCCATTTTCCTTGTTCCTTTCCATGTAAGGAACCTCTCTTTCCTCTGGGGACTTCTTTATTTCGTCTTTCAGTGGAAATCTTGACCTGCCCCATTCACCACTATATTCTTGGAGCTTTCTTTCTGTGCCTTACCTCCCATGTCTAGTTCAGGATCACTCACCTCTTTTGGGCTGGATACCAATTTTTCCCCCCTTTTATTGCATTTCACTTATATTTCTTTTTCTACTCTCAATTCCTCAGCCAACAGGAGTGCTTTACCTGAACCTCTGTGAAGGGGGATAGTCATGGTTCCTAGGACTCCCTTTCAGCTCAGGCGGGTTGAACGGACTCTCCTTGTTGAGGCTGCGCCCTTCATTTGCCCCCTCGTCTCGTCTGACTCGACTTACTTTGGGATTACTTTTACATTTTGTCTTCTTCCCTGTAAACATTATTTCTCTTCATCTCCTTAGGCTTTTAATATCCTCATATGTTCTTACATTCCAAGATAATAAAATCAAAGCAAACAAATGGAATCGGAACCAAAATCGCATCACACACTGTTAATTTTTGCGTCTTTTATTTAGCCTCTAACTTTTAATGCAAGACTCCTGGGTATAAACTCATCCAACATTTATGGTTTCTATTTATGTTTGCACTTTGTAAGTTATGTGTTCCTTCACCTTTTGCTTAAAGCTACTCACTGGAACCACTCACCAGCAACCTTCTTCTAGTCTCCTTTTCTTCTTCTCATTATTTAGTGAGCACTTATTTTATATAAGAGACTATATAAGGCAGTGTAGAGGAAGGATGAATACTGAACAGGCAAACCCTACATTGCTTCTAAGTGGGAATGATAGTTACTAGCATTGATTGGAAACAGGTAGGAAAAAAAACATACTTGGAAGTAAAAATATATGGTAAGTAGATTAAGTATTATATATAAAAGAGCCTGAAAGACAAATGAGGAGAATATTAAGTGAAGAATGATGTTTTACAGTGAGAACAGAAACTCTCTGTTGGGATGAATTGGGTTAGAATCCTGGCTTTACCTATCTCCAAAATTTGGGTCAAGATGTGTAAAGTTCATTTTCTGATACTATAATGAAGTGCCCAAGGCTAAGTAACATAAAGAAAAGAAGTTTGTTTAGCTCATAGTTTTGGAGGCCAGAAGTCCAAACAGAATGGCATGCACTGGTCCTGGTGAGAATCACTTGCTGCATCATATGGCAGATGTGCATGCAAGAGGCAGTAGTCACATGGAACAAGGGTGTGAGGAGGGTTCTTTCCCAACAAGAGCTCTTACAAAAGCTAACTCAGGATCCCACAGACCTACCTGAATACTTCTGAAGGCAGTGTCCCCAGTGACCCAACCAACTGTCACTAGGCCCCACTTCTTAAAGGACCCACCACCTCTCACACTGCAACAATGGAAAATGAGGTTTCAATAAGCCACACACAAAACATGCCCAGTGCTTACCTTGCCCAGTTTTCTACGTTTGGGGATATAACCACCACAAAAATTTAGCTTGAGGATTAAAAAACTGTCCATTTAAAAAATATCATTGCCTGATACTTAATAAATTCTTAATAAATATCAACAGTGATCAAATTTCCCACAGAAAATGCAAGTGATACTATGAGAGATGAGAAGGGGGAAGGATTAACTGATACAATTTTGCAAATATCCCTTGAAAGAAAAGAATATCAGAAAAAGGATTTTTTTGATGTTGTAGTACTTTTTTGTTCTACAGAGCCTACTCTATTACTTTTCTTATTCTTTTAGAAATTTGTGATAGATTCTGCTAGTTGCTCATAATATTTTTCCTCCATTTTTTTTCAATAACAAAACTTTGATTTTTAGTTGATCATCTTATAGCCAATATATGACTACAATTTCCAGACTCCTTTGCAACTCTATGTGATCTTATAACCAAATTCTGGTCAATGAGATGAAAGCAGACATAATGAATGGAACTACACTTTTGTTGCCTGGAATGTGGATATGAGAGCTGGAGCCTTAGCAACCATATTGGATCATGAGTCAGAGTGTCAAGAATTCAGTCACAGAAAGGCACAAAGAGCATGAAGACAATGGGTCTGCCATCACTACCATGGACTGCCTACTTTTAGATTCTTTTTATGAGGAAAAGGATCTATTTTACTTAAGGCTATTATTTTTATTGTTGTTGCCATTGTTTGATGCAGCTGTTCTAATGCTATCTGACACAGAATAATTTTCAATTACCTTTCTTTGATATTTAACTTCAGTTTTCTCTACTTATATACTTGTCTTACAATTTCCCAAATAGCACTCATAAACAGAAACCAGCACTCCAAAATAGTTGAATTACATTTTTCATTTTCAAAATATTTTCTATTGATTAATGATGTAATATTTTATTCACTTGGCAGCATAGCTTGTTACTTTATTATATTTGTTTGTTCACTATCCTGGTAGTAATAAAAAGCAAAGAAAGAATAGTTTTGCTAGATGGGAAGGCAGAAAAGTAGATAACTCATCACACACTGGAGAGGAAGAAAAAGAAAAAGGCTTGATAAGAGTTTAAACTGTTTCTTTCCTCCAGGAGTAACTTGGAAAGTAACTTAGTTGTGCTAAGGTGGCCTTGATATCATGAGAGGTAAAGAGTTATTGGGAAAGTGGGGTTTGTGTTCAGAGGCTTCAATTACAATGTGGGAAGAATGTGATTTTAGTGGGTAAGTAAGAGGCCAGTGTAGATGAGGCACAGCAATCAAGATTTAATAAGCCTGGGTCACAAAAGCAGAGGAGTCATTGAGGCTGAATTAAGAGGATGAACAACACAGACCTGTCACCATGGAAACACAATAAACCAAAGATAATTCTAAACTTCTGATCAGTTTGTGTTTAGCATTAAATTCCATTTGGAAAAGAAAGAAAACAAAGAGCCCAAAGTAGCCAGTGTATATTTCACAAAACTTCTTTAAGCCAAATAAGCAGAGAGAGAGGTGGAATGTCTTCCATAACTAAAGGCAGCTTCATATGCCACAACTTGTCTATTAGACACAGGAATGGTTCCTCATAGAAGAAGCAATAAGAGGAGCAAAAGTTTCCATTCTTCTAAGATATGATAGAAAATTAAAATTACTAAAGGCACATGACCATATGTGTGAAACGATTATAGAAATAAACTAATATGGGCATTGATAGAGCATTTAGTCCATCTTACACTGAAAGGGGAGGAGTCATGATGTTACCTCAGCTCTCAGCTTATTTCTGTTTCACCAATTAACAACCATTGGTTGGCATCTCCTAGTGCATGAGACTGTAGTTAGCAACTGCAACCCAGCTGAGATTCAGCTCTTTGGAGGGCAAATGTTACAGGCAGAAAGCAGGTGAAGACACCCTTGGGAGCAGAATGCATGTCCTTGGAAGTTTGATCCTGGAGCTCATCCATCTGCATAAGGAAAATTTTTCACACTCTCACTCACAAAACATTTATGCTTATGTTATATATGACATAGTTAAATAGTTAAATTTGAATTTCTGGTTACTAAGCACCTACCAGATTAGAAGCAAAAATCTAACAAGAGAGGAATGAAGCCACTATAAAAGGACATTGGCTGATGTGGATGTTAAGTGTGACTATCAAGCACATGAGTGACAAGTAATAAGAGACAGAAGGACATATGTTAAAAAATGATCATGAAATCTTTGTGGAAAGTAGTTTATGGATATTTACATTAGGAATAGATGGCCCCGTTTAACTCTTCAGCCATGAAAGTATCATATTATATAATTGAGAATAATTGATGATAACTAATACTTATTGAGTGCTTACTATCATCTAGACACAGGGCACACATTTTAAACTCAAATATCTCATTTAACTCTTGAAATGACTATGTGTTATACATATTATTGCTGTCATTTCACACACGAGAAAAATATCAGACAATTTAATCAATTTGCTGTATGTCAGTAAGCTTCAGGGAACTGAAGTATGGAAACTGATCTCTAGAATTGCTTTTTCAAATATCTTTATATCATCTGTCATTACTCTATACTGCATCTCAAAGAAAAATAATTGTCTTTCAACAGATTTTTGAACTAGAAGGGAAGTGAGCTAATCCAGTTATATTTACAATCTCACAATATACCGAGAAGTAAGTACATGCAGACCTTAGATAGATTTATGTGCATAATTTCATTTTCTAGCCCAGTTTTAGTAGTGGAATCCCATTAGTTACTCCATTCAACTTCCAAAGAAAACAAGTCTTAACTCAAAATATCATTATTTGCTGACGACATGATTCTATATTTAAGAGGATCCAAAAAATTTCACCAGGGGGCTGGGGTTGGGGGCTGGGGTTGTGGCTCAGGGGTGGAGTGGTCACCTGGTACGTGGGAGGCCCTTGATTTGATCCTCAGAACCATATATAAATAAATAAAATAAAGGTATTGTGTCCACCTACAACTAAAAAAAAATTAAAAATTCCACCAGAAAACTTGTAGAATTAATAAATGAATTCAGCAAAGTAGAAGGATATAAAATCAATACCCATAAATCAAATGCATTTCTATATGTCAGTGATGAATCCTCTGAAAGAGATATTAGGAAAACTACCCCATTCACAGTAGCTTCAAAAAGAAAAAGAAAAAGAAAACTTGGGAATCAATTTAACAAAAGAGGTGAAAGCTCTCTAAAATGAAAACTACAGAACACTAAAGAAAGAAATCGAAGAAGACCTTAGAAGATGGAAAGATCTCCCATGCTCTTGGATAGGCAGAATCAATATTGTAAAAATGGCCATACTAACCAAAGCACTAAACAGATTCAATATGATTCTGATCAAAATCCCAATGTCATTCCTTATAGAAATAGAAAAGGCAATTATGAAATTCATCTGGAAAAATAAGAGACCCCAAATAGCCAAAGCAATCCTTAGCAAGAAGAGTGAAGCAGGTGGCATCACTTAACCAGACCTTAAACCATACTACAAAGCATGATATTGGCACCAAAATAGACATGTAGACCAATGGTACAGAATAGAAGACACAGAGGCAAACCCACATAAATACAATTATCTCATATTAGACAAAGGCATCAAAAACATACATTGAAGAAAAGATAGCCGTTTCAATAAATGGTGCTCAGAAAACTGGAGATCAATATGCAGCAAAATGAAACTAAACCCCTATCTCTCTCATGCACAAAACTCAACTCAAAGTGGATCAAGGACTTAGGAATTAGACCAGAGACCCTATGCCTAATAGAAGAAAAAATAGGCCCAAATCTTCATCATGTCAGATTAGGCCCCGACCTCCTTAACAAGACTCCTAAAGCGCAGGAAATAAAATTAAGAATGAATAAATGGGATGGATTAAAACTAAAATGTTTCTTATCAGCAAAAGAAACAATCAGTGAGGTGAAGAGATAGCTTACATTTTGAGAGTGAATTTTTGCCACATTCACGTGAGAACACTAATCTCCAGGATATATAAAGAACTCAAAAAACTTAACACTAAAAAAACAAAACAACCCAATCAATAAATGGGCTAAGGAGATGATCTGACACTTCTCAGAAGAAGATATACAGTCAGTCAACAAATATATGAAAAAATATTCAGCATCTGTAGTAATTAGATTTCACCTCACTCCAGTCAGAATGGCAGTCAAGAATACAAGAAACAATAAGTGTTGGTGAGAATATGGGGGAAAAGGCACACTCATACATTGCTGGTGGGACTGCAAATTGGTGAAACCAATCTAGAAAGCAGTGTGGCGATTACTTAGAAAACTTGGAATGGAACCACCATTTGACCCAGCTATCGCAGTCCTCAGTCTATACCCTAAAGAATTAAAAACAGCATACTTAGAGTGATACAGCCACTTCAATGTTTATAGCAGCACAATTCACAATTGCTAAACTGTGGATGCAACCTAGATGTCCAATAGATGAATGGATAAAGAAACTGTGGTACAGATACACAATGGAATATTACTCAGGATTAAGAGAGAAAATTATGGCATTTGCAGGTAAATGGATGGAGTTGGAGAATGTCGTGCTAAGTGAAATAAGCCAATCTCAAAAAACAGGGGCCGAATGTTCTCTCTGATAAGTGGATGCTAGTCTGTATGGGGGGGTGCTGTTATGGGATGAGTGGAGGTAATTTGAGTGGGGCAAACAGGTCGGGGGAGGGGGCAAAGGGGTAGGAAAGATGATGGAATGAGATGGACATCATCACCCTAGGTACGTGTATGATTGCAAAAGTGGTGTGAGTCTAACTCATGCACAACCAGAGAAGTGAACAATTTTTCCCCATTTATGTACAATGAATTGAAGAGCTTTCTATGTCATGTACAACTGATTAGAACTAATAAAAAAATAGAAATCTCTATTCCATGGAGTCTTTTTGTAAAGGGCAAGAGGGAAATAAAGAAGTGGATAAGACATTAAAAAAAAAAAGAAATCAAATCTTATGTAAGTTTCACTTTTCACAGTCCCAGAACTTTAAATTGTGGAGTGGAGTTGGAATTTCAAGCTATTTATAGCGCATGGTGTCTCAGGCAGGATAGAGGCATGGTCTATGAGATTGTTTGTGTTCTTGAAGATCTTTGGAAGAATTCCCCTTATCAGATTTTGAAAAAGTTCTGATTAATAGATTTCCCTCCTCCCAGAAATATGAAATTAACAAAAATATGTTAATTAAATCAGTTATGTCAAAATTTATGCATGCTTCTGAGAGTGATAAATTGCAACATATTGCAATAAGAGTCAAGATAATTTTTTCTAAATTCCTTTGAGAATCCTCACTTTTTATAGAAATTATCATCACTTACTTCCTAATGTCACAATTCAAGAAGACAATGGGACAAAGTAAATGGCTTGTAGAAACTGCCCCTCTGTGTATCAAAAAAGGAAATGGAATTCTGATTAGCTGTTGTGACTGCCTATCACTTCTCTCTCAGTGGAAATTACATTTCCCATTTGAATAGTCACATGATTGTATCTACAGATGTTGACTGTATTGGCCTCTGTAGAGCACACAAGAATAGCTTTACAGATATCTACCACAGGAAGTGTCATTGGCCCAGTGTCCCAGATGCTACTGCACATTAAAATCTATCATTGTACTTGCACCGAAGCCAGTGTCCCATGGAAAGGTCCATGCCACTGATAGTGAGGTTCGGTTACTAAGGCATACCTTTTTTTTCTTTTTTAATTTTTTTTTAGTTGTAGATGGACACACTCTATTTATTTATTTATTTTTATGTGGTGCTGAGTTTTGAACCCAGGGCCTCACACATGCAAGGCAAGTGATCTACCATTGAGCTACAACCCCAGTCCCTAAGGCATACCTTTTTAAGGGTACATGTGACTCCTTTACTGGTCAAGTTTGACCTGACAGATTTGCAAACGTGCCCAAACTGCAGCTTCCTCTCCCTCTGTTTTATTCTTACGGTGAGGTTTGCATCATGTTCCAGTGCTCTGCCATTCCTCTGCTCTTTCCCTGGTTCCTGTCACATGACATGTTCCTTAAATATCCCTTGCTTGTCTAATCTCCCTTTTGTGTCTCTTAGGGAAGCCTGACTAGAAAAGAATAGAAGTGCAGCAGATTAGACAATGGAGAATGTAAGGGAATCGAGGTGGGATAAGCAAAAGAAAGGCAGTGGAATGAATCTGACATAATTTTCCCATGAACATATATGAAAACAACACAGTGAATCCCACCACCAAGTACATCCATAAGAATGGGACTCTAACTAGAATAAGTAATATCCCATGCTTGTATAATTATATCAAAATGGATTCTGCTTTCATATATAACTAAAAAAAAACCCCAAAAAATAAAAAAAGAAAAAAGAAAAGAAAGTAGAATCACGAACGGACTGAAAAAACAAACAAACAAACAAACAAAAACAAAAGCTAGAAACTGGAGGTTTGGAATTGCACCCACCATCCAGCAGATGAAAAGATGTCTTGATTGGTAGATAGGACATACATAGTCCTTGTATGGTGGTTCAGTTCCTAAATTTTCACTGGTGATAACCCATATAAAGGTATTGGTGGACTGCTTTGGCACATATGACGATGCAAACATTGAAACATGGGGACAATAATGCCTATATAGACAGCAGAATTGGGTGATTACTGCCAAGCTGTATTAACACCTGGGGCTGAGAGCTGTTAACAAGCAACTAAGTAGCCAAGTGGCAGTTTTTAAAGAGTCACTCATTCTTTGTGGTGGAAGATCAGACAAAATCAAATGGCAGGTAAAGACCTAATTGTGAGTGGCAGAGCCTTGTCAAGATGTTTGTTTGAACTGTCAACCAAGGCACTTTTGTTATGTGAAACTCTGATAGAAAAATCCTGAGACTGCAAACTAGGAGAAAGACCAGTTGGATGCTGCTGACAACACTGACTGTATAAACCTCTCCATATCCTCTACATTTGCAGAGGTAGCTCACCATTCCAGAGGAAGGGTTAGGACTTCTGCTCTTCTTGAAAATACTGTAGAATCCTTCTGTTTGCTCTGGACACGAGGCAATAGTTGCCCCCTAGAAGCTTTACTCCATCTTATTTCTAGTTGCCAGGTTGATGATTAGGGTTAAGTCCCAGCATAACATGGCTGGAGCACATTAGACTGAAAAAGGAAGGAAGCAGGTTAAACACTTAAAGCAGAGTTTCTCATGCATGGCACTATTGAGACTTTAGAGTGGATGTGTGTGTGTGTGTGTATGTGTGTGTGTGCACATGTGCATGCAAGCTGTTCTGTGTATTTCAGGAGGTTTAGTGTCATCCTTGGCCTCTCCTCACCAGATAACAGTAATATTCCCCTTGCTTGTGACAACAAAAATATTTTTATATGTTGCCAACTGTTCTTTAGGGGGAATGCCTACAGTTGATAATTACTAACTATAGAACAAGAACTAGTGGGTATCTTTCCTATTAGTGTTCTAAAGTTTTCATAGCAGCAAGAGTTAAGAAACATACTCTTAAGATTAGATTTGGGTGGTGCCTGATCAGGGAGCTAGTTTGTAAAGCTTGGGACATGAACTTACATGCTACCTGGAAGATGAGAGAAGAAGCGATTAAAAGATAGAGCCGAAGGGCATGGGCATGATAGAATGAATATATTCTGTGTAGCCAGAATACCCCCAAAGAGTATTATCACCCCCAAAAGAGTCCAGAGAAGACACCATTTACTAAAGGTACCAGGAATATGTGAGTGAAACGGGCACCAGCATCACTGGAAAGTGGTATGGGGCCAGGGATGACAGTGGGAGAGGCCACCACAGACTCAGGGTTATGGCCATCTGTGCGAATGATGGGGGCCCCAGCAACAAAGGACATGTTGTGTTGCTTAACAATCAGAAGGCAGGAGGCTGCAGTAATCACTATGACCCCCCCCCCCCAAATACCATCAAGTGTAGATGATCAATAAGATCTAGTACTCCTAAAGGCAAATAAATGGAAAACCAACAAAAGTGCTATAGAAACCCTATATTCTATACTTAGGAATATTGCCCTGGCCCATTTACTTGGTGACATGGAAGATTGCTATCTGAGTGTAGTGGACAGCAGGAAGAGATTTTAGTAAATGTATATAGTAACAATTCTTAAAACATGGCCAATGCCTGAACATCTGGAAGGGGAAAATGACAGGAAAATAGGAGATAAGAAGTCCAGGGTACAGACGTGTGTAGCAACATGTGAGTTTACAAAATGTAAAGATTTTCATATACATGTTAATGCCCCCCAGAAATCATCCATCATGGGAGAAGTACTGAATGACCAAGTATAAAAAAATAACTTGACCAATTGAGGTTAGCTAGTCTTCATTGTTAGACAATGTTACGGTTTGGATCTGAGGGTTATCCCAAAGCTCCAGTGTTAATGCAGGGATGTTCTGATATGAAATGATCAGGTTTTGAGATCCATAAACTAATGGGTTCATCTTTCTTTGAATAAATTAACTGAGTGGTGACTCTAGGAGGGTGGGGTGTGGCTGTAGGAGGTAGGTCACTGGGGGCATGCAGTGGAAGGATTTATCATCCCTGTGGCCTCTTCCCCTTTCTCTCTCTGCTTGCTGATCCTGCCCTAAGCCGAGCAGCTTTCCTTTGGGCCCAAAGGAATGGAACTGGCTGAGCCTGAACTGAACCTCTGAAATCAAGAGCCAAAATAAACTTTCCCTCCTCTAAGTTGTTCTTGTCAGTATATTGGTAACAGCAACAGAAAGTTGATTAACACAGCCAGCCTAGGACATTTATGATGGGAAGATGAATAGAATAGTCAAGGAGGCAGAGGAAGAGGCAAGAACGCAGCCCAAGTCAATGCTGATTTAGTTATTGCTGTTTTTGACTGTCCAGTTAATAAGCAATAAAACAAACACTGAGACATTAATAAAGCAATATTCTTTGAGAAGACTAACTACAAAATTCGTGGTAGGTGGACCTAATTGGCCCTTTTCCATCCTGGAAGGACAGCTGGTCATCCTCACAGAGATGATAGCTATTCCTTGATAAAGGTTTGTCTTTCCTGCCTGAAGCACTTCAGCCAGCATGATTATCTAGAAGCCTGTGGAGTGCCAGGTCCAGCACATTCTCCCAAAGAGGGACATCCTAGAGACTTTTCTGCATTTCGTATTTTCAGGTTTAAGAAGAAAAACTCATTAGAATAAGGAAAATAATAGAATAATACTTGCTACAAGGAATCTATGGGTCCCCTGCTATGACTTGAGTTCCTTAGACAAGTCATTTACCCCTCTGGCCTTTACTTTAGTTTTTCTATCCTTTGATGAAGGGCAGGAGAGAAATAGTGAGACTTCAAATGTCTAAGTGAATCTTCATGTGTTTTAGAGAAAAGAGAGCTTGTATTTCAGTCTGACACTCTTTTGGCAATTAGGGAATAAGTGATGCCAATGCTAGACATGGCCAGGCACAGTCTCTTCTGAAGATCTGGGGAAATTTATCTAAGAGAAGATAGAAATCAAAGGAAAATGGACTTTAAAATACATGCAGAGCCATCACTGAGTTGGGATCTGGAGAACATGACCAAACATCAGGGATGATGCCACCCATAGAGAGGGCAAATGCTTTGAAGTAAAGGGAAGAAATTATTGGTTCCATAGTTGTAAGGACAACCTAAACTAATAGTGGAATAGGCTATCATATGTAGGGTAGGATGCTACCTGACATCAAAGTTCCAGAGAAATCCAGGCACCCTTTGGCTGATGTGTTGTAGGAAAGAATTTTGGAAGGAATGAGAGACTGTGCTACAAGACTTTTCTAATTTCAATTTCAAGAGTCTATCAATAGTCAGAACAATAATATTTCATAAATGAAGATAAACAGTTAAAGTTTATTTTATTATCAATTTATAGAATGACAGTTTGGAGAGTATAGTCAGTTGATACCTCCTTAGTGTGTTACTTTGATTAACTCACCTAGAGTCTAAAAGTTTCTTTGACTATAGCTATTAGTTATCTCATTCTTGAGTTTCTTTTGGTGTCAAATTAGAAAATAAACATGCAAAGTCTGCATATTAAACCCATTAGCATCATTTAAAGGCTTGGACAATCATGAATTTGCTGTTATTATGCTTATCATAGCCTTTTTTACTGATCATGTCATAGAGACTTTCTCCATTCTCATTTCTATTCTAAAAGGATCATTCATCCCTGTTTTAAAATTTTAAAATGAGACTAGCTGCAGATTAGATTATTCGACATAACTAAACATGGAATAAGACACAGAATTTCTTCTCAGCCTAGAAATGAAGATGATCTTTTCAGGTAGAGGAGACATTGCTGTGAGCTTCTTTGCTTCAACTTACTGTGCTTGAAATTGGTGTTCAAGGTTACTGATATCTGATGTGTAATTTGGTAGCAAATGGGTGAAAGCTGAGAAATGACAGGAAGAAGTAATGAGGCTGAAACTAAGGTGTAATTCATAGGGACAAGGCAGGGAGTATTTGTAAATTGCACAAAATGGGCTGGCTCCTGAGTAATCCTGACTGAGTGCACTAACTTACTTGATGAGCAATTATACAGTGGGGGAATCACCTAATTTGACATAGATTTTATCAGACTAAGCTGTCTCTTAATATGTATCTCGGAAAGGTCATATTTTCAATTTCCCCAGTGGGTGAAGGAAAAATTGCCTTTCATTAACTTTAGACATTTTTCTCTTTACTTTGTGTGAAAGACTGAAAGTTTGAGAATAAAAGTAAAAGACACAGTGTGTATTTCCCAGCTGTCAGAAGTAGGAGAAGAAAATAGAAGATAGAAAGAACAGATGAATCCAAGAATGCTGATCCAGATCCTGCCAAAATGACATATAATATATATATATAAACATATATATGTATATATTCAGATATCTATCTATCTATCTATCTATCTATCTATCTATCTATCTATCAAGTCTGAGTTACCTGAGCTGCCAAGAATATTTGCTACTTGGAAGAATGCAATAATCATTATCAAAGAGCTACAAAAACCATAGAATGTGACTTACCCAATCAATCACTGAGATGTGGTCAGGTCGGAGATGTCTGGGATATGTTATCTCTGAGTTGAGGGAACACAAACGAATACATGGAACAGCTCTGTTTCCTAAGCTGTTCTGATTCTTGATAGATAAAATTGCCTTTCTTAAGAAACAAAAATAACTCTCACTAGGGAGGTTAATGGAAAATAAAATTCTTGAAGGTTTTGTGTGGGATTATTTTCATAACATTGTCATAGCACTTACAATTTCCACTAAGTATTAATTTAAAAGGTAAATAGAATGGTAATTGCAAAGGAAACGCATGAATCACAGAAGGAGAAATGTTGAAAGGAGTCAGGTGATTGGTGGGAATGATGTTTTTAAAGCAGGACTGTCAAAAGTTGATCCGTTTACATAATAATCATGATCATAATAAATTGCTTTTACGTAATGGGTGTTTTCTTAGGCAAAGAATATAAAAAGTTTTTCTGGAATAGAATGCAATACTTAGCAAATTTTGTCATTGCACTAACATTTGGTGTGAGAATGTCAAATTATAAACGAAGACAATTTACTTACAAAGCATGTTTATTGGCAAATGAACACACATACACACAAATGCAAGAGAGAGAGAGAGAGAGAGAGAGAGAGAGAGAGAGAGAGAGAGAGGAAATAAAGAGGATCACTTAGGAAAGATATTGCATCTATAAAGGGTGTTTTTCCCCTAAAATCAAAAGGCTGCAAGCAACAATTCTCTAATTCTATTTCTCTTAACTCTCTCTTGTTTACTTCCATGTGTACAGACAAGCTTCTGAAAAAAAAAATGGGGAAAATATTGTAGCTCTAGTCTAAACCAGACGTGGAGAATGCCCTAGTTTTGTTTCTCATTTTCTTTCTTCTTTTTTAAAAAGATCTTTATAGTTATACATTGTAGTTGGGTTCATCCTGACAAACTCATACATGTATGAAATTCCATTTCAGCTCATGATCCCCCTCCTTTTCTTTGCAGTCCTCCCTCCTCTCTTCCATCCTGCCTCCTCTACTGTACTAGTCTTCTTTTTGCTTGTCTATTATTTTATATTTGATTGCTTCTTTCTACCTACCCATGAAGGTGAAGTTTCCTGTTGTATCTTTATATGTGCATATAACATGATTTTTAAAGAATTCATTCTGCATTCCCTCCCCTTTCCCATATCTCCATTCTGTGTCTCTTAATCTCCTTCTTCTACCCTACTGATTTTCCCTTTATGTTGTCTTTCCTTCCCACCCACTTTCCTTTATTTTACTGTAGCTTCTGTGTTTGAGAAAAAAACATTCAATCTTTTAGTTCCTGAATTTGGCTTATTTTGCCTAGCATGATAGTCTCCTTTTCTATTCACTTATAAGAAAATATTATAATTTCATTCTTCTTTATGGCTGAGTACAACTCCATTGTTTATATATACCACAATTTCTTATTCTGTTCATTTATTGATGTCCATCTGGGTTGAGTCCATAATTTAACTATTGTGAATTGTGCTGCTATAAATATTGAAATGGCTGTATCAATGTAGTATGGTGATTTTAGATCTTTTAGGAAAATACCAAGGAGTGGGATAGCTGCGTCATATGATGGCTCCATCCCTAGTGTTTTGAGGAATCACCATGCTGCTTTCCAGAGTGGTTGTACTAGTCTGTAGTCACACTAACAGTGTATAAATGTACCTATCCCCCCAGGTCCTAGCCAGTATTTATTTAAGTTTGTATTCTTGATCATTACCATTCTGCCTGGAGAGAAATGAAATCATAGTGTAGTTTTGATTTCCATTTCCCCAATTGCTAGATATGTTGAACATTTTTTTTCATATATTTCATGGACTTTTGTGTTTCTTCTTTTGAGAAGTTTCTGTTTAGTTCTTTTGCCCCTTTGTTGATTGATCTGTTTGTGTGTGTGTGTGTGTGTGTGTGTGTGCCTGAGTGTGTTAAGTTTTTTGACTTCTTGGATATTAATTCCCTATTATAGGAGTAACTGGCCAAGATTTTCTCCCATTCTGCAGGTTCTCTCTTCATGCTCATAATTGTTCCCTTTGCTCTTCAGAAGCTTTTTAGTTTGATGGCATTCCACTTATTGATTCTTGGTTTTATTTATTGTATTTTGAGAGTCTTGTTAAGGAAGTTGGTGCCAGCTCCTAAATGATGGAATGTTGACCCTGTGTTTTCTTTTAGCAGTTGTAAAGTTTCTAGTCTAAATCTTTGAATCATTTCAATTTGAGTTCTGTTTCTCATTTTCTTAATCCTTATATTATTATGACTTCAAGATTTGATTTGTTTAAAGACCATTTCTGGCTAGACCAAGATATTTAAGTCATTAGCTAGAAAGGAGCTCTAATCTCAGAGGTAGCCCATCAATGTGGTTGTTACCATACACCTAAAGGTTAATACTACTGATATGTGACAAATCAAAAAGAAACCAGGTCCTGGGGCTGTGAAGAGGATGAAACAATATAACATTTTCATTTCTCCTTCACAAGAAATTTATACTTGTAAAACACTATGTCTCTCTGAATCAATCTCTTTATCATCTATCATCTATACACATATACACATTTTGTTACATTGATACTTATACTTCCCTAAAATGTATAGAAGTATAAAAAGGAGACATTAATAAATAAGGATAATCTATCGCCCAAAATTTACGACTTGGATCATTGGAAATTTTAAAAAATATTATTTTATTTTGATCAATGGATTTATTCTTGACCACATCTAGAAATGAATTTAGGTTTATTATGAGAAATGAAAAAAATTCAAAAATAATGAATTTAGAAGCAAATGGAGCCACATGGGTGGTTGGAATTTCAGTTTGTACATCAACTTGCCCTTCAGCTAAGTACAGAGGCAGCCTCCTATGGGACACCTCATTTCTCTACTCTCCTGCCTTTCGCTTCCTATAGATTCTCTTTGGTCTTCTCTAGCCTTCTGCCACCACCACAGGGTCCAATTCAGTACTGGAGACAAGTTTCAAGGTTCCTGAGATTGACAGTTCCCATGGCCAGGTGAGTCCTCACCATCCCACTCTCCTTGCTGTGCCTTTCTTTGAATCAGTGCAAAATGGGCCATCTAACACACGTGCTTAGATGCATCTCAGGAGAAGGTGTTATGAAACCTATAAAATCTCTCTTACCAAAGGCCCCTCCTTATCACGAGATAAAGAACATACAGAAATAAAGAAGGGAGAAAGAATGGAGAAGCTATCTAATCACCCTTTCTCCTGTCATCCTCTCATCCCCAACCTATTTGATTAGCTTCTGTTTGTAGGGATTTTGTGCTGTTGTCCTAATATTGGCTTTTGCATGATTGTCTTTGGAGTTTAGACTTTTTTTATATCAACATGGACATTAACTGTTGTAATTTCCTGTACTTCCTAAAGGGTGAAGGAACTGGGCCTATGTATTATTAAACATATCCTGTCAATTCATTCAAAATCAGTCAGTCTTGTTCCTTATTATCATGACAAAAGCCTTGATCTTGTAAGATCTGGCTTCTGGTTTTATTTTCACTGCATACTTTTCTTGGTATTTCTGTTGCATCTTCCACTGATCTCACAAGGATGTTGTGAAGATCAAATGAGATAATGTAGGAAAAAATGCTTTGAAAAGTGCATAAAAATTATGTAATTGTAGAGTAGCATGTCCTCAAAATAAGCCTTCAAATGATGTTTCCTCTTTTTAATCTATGTAGGTTGAGCACCAGGGACTACTGGTAATGTAACCGGTATTTAGTGCCTCCTTTTCTATTTTGAACAAAACTTTGATAGCAATATGCTTAACAAAAAAAAAAATCACATTTTAGGCTCCTTTGAAGGTAAAGGAGGCCATCAATTACATTTTTGACTAATGAGAAACAGTTAAAAAATATTGGGTAAGATCTCTGGAAATTCTTGAAGGAAGGACTAAACTCAATTAACAAATGACTGTTGTCTTGCTCTTCCTCCTTCTTCTTCACAGAATGTGGATGTCTTGGCTAAAGGCCACAAGGTGACCTTGTGGTGACCTTAAGTTTAGAAACTGTCAGAAAGAATAGTCTAGTAGAAAGGTTTGAGATGCCTGAGTTATTGATCACATCTGGAGTTTATGGATTAAGCCCTGGAATATCTAACTCCAAATCTGTTATATCACATAGGAGGGAAAAATCCCTATTTTATTTAATCTACTTTTTCACATCTTTGATATTTACAGTCAGGGAAGTTGCTAACTAAACCAAGATAACTATAATATCTACTGCTTGATTTTAAGAGTGTGTGTGTGTGTGTGTGTGTGTTCGTGTGTGAATAAACCACAGTGAATTTCACCTTTATGCATACCTATAAAACACTAGTTAAAGAAAGAAGGAAGACCAATGAAGTAGGGGAAAGGGACCAATAAAGGGAGGAGTATGGTTAGGGAAAGAGGAAGTACTGGGGAGTACTGTATTCCATATTTATATGAATATGGCAGAATAAATCCCAATATTATGTATAGCTATAGTGCCCTACTAAAAACAAATAAAGTACTCATCTATCCAATAGAAATATTTGTTATTTATACTGGCATTTCATATGTACATATAAGTCTTACTGACATGTCTGTGCAGGGACTCTAACAAATGGATATGGAAAGACTACTAACAATGGCATATAGTAAATAATACAGGCACAAAAAAGTATATATACTATGTTGCCAATTGAATCTGCATTTATGGTAAAAGCACAATATTTATCTAAAAAAATATGAGAAACTGGTAAATGTATTGGCTTCAAGAAAGGGTCTGCTAACCTGGGAAGAGAAAGAGGATTTAAATTTACCTTTCACTGTTTATACATTTATACTTTTGAATAATCTATCAAGTGCATAAGTATCTTGTTTACTAAACAAATTATCAGGAGAAATAAATTTTAATGAAATCCTGATCTTATATCAAAAGAAATGAAGTTGATATGTCAATAACAAGGATTCAGCAAGTCAGTTTTGCTAAGCTACCCAAAATTTTTATGGAAAAGAATAAGTCTTACAAAATTGAAATCTGAACAGCTACTAGTTGGGGACAATGGTCTTATATAAGCAGGATGTACATATGATCAGTCAGTATGTTTTTTGTTTTGTTTTAGTGCATTTTAGTGTATTTTACCCACTGTAGTTTCTTAGATACGGCAGGAAGTCAAAATATATTTATTGTTTGTGTAGGAAAAACATTAGTAAAGGAGTTTAGCACTTTTATTAATTCCTACATCTAGCTTTGCAGAATCAAAGTGTAGAATTTATTTCAGCACCTGCAAATAAAAACTTAGCATGTGCCATCTTCTTTAGCAATGGAGGGATTGTAGAGAGTTATTAGCTATTAACTGGATTTATTGAGTGTACTCCTCAAATAGGCCTCAAGATATATTCATAAAACTGTGAAATAAAGATGGAATTGTTGATGTTAAGGTTTATAATGAAAGTGATCTAGAGGCAATTCATATAGCATGTCTTCAATATAATCACACCTGTACACCTTACTGCTACTCATCTAGTTTAGGAAGAGAAATGGTCTTTTTACCTTACCATGCTTATCTTCCTTAATATCCTGTAATTACTCTTCATCCTGTATAGCTATTTATAGTGATACAGTGGAAAAATTGAAAGGTCTTAACATAAATACTGAAGGAATGAATGTGTAGGGGCTGCCCTTCTAGGTACTAAGGCTCAAATAAACCCTTTGGAGTACACTGGAGGGCATATATTTGCATGAGTGGTTTTCTTAGTGGCTTTTCTTTTCTAACTATAGGGAAAGAAGAAATAAATGCCAAAAGAGCTGAAGTAGGAAGGAGAACAAAAGGAGGTAGTAGAGGGAGTGGTGTGATGTATCTCCTATCAAACCTTCTATAGGAAAAATGAATATGCGCAACAGAGGGGGTAATCCATTTTCGGGAAGGTCTTGTGAAGTGATGCAGCTACAGCCCTGTGAAAACATTAGAGTCCCAGAGTCCCAGGAAGACCGCGAAGGGAAGAGAATATTGCAGTGGTGATTTCGTGCAGAATTGGAATTGTGGGAGAATGTAAGGGAGATTTGTGTGACTCCTTCTTCCTCCCAAAACCAATGATAGAACTCTATACAGACTGAAGTTTTGGTTGATGGATGGGGCAAGAAATGATATGAGCTTATTAGCATTACCCTGTCCCCACTAAAATCATAGGTGGAGTGTTCATAAATAAGTGAGGATAAGACATACTCAAACTTACATGAATGAATTCAGTAAGGAAATAAAATCATGTATATATATTTGTGTCATATTAACTTTTTCTGAATTAAATATTAGCTTGATATTTGGCATGAAATCAGGATGGGCCTTGTATTATTTGATCAAATGTTAAAGTTCACAGTGAATAAATATCATCTCTGCAACTAAACTTCCTGGTATTTTCCTACTAAGAGTGTTCTTATGCTTACAAGAACAGATGTAGAGATAAGAAAATCTTGGATTTTTTTCTACACCCTCCTATTAAAGAACTCTAAACCTAGAATGTACTTATGCACTTCTATCTCTGTGTGTATGTGTGTGTCTATGCCTTCATCTTCAAAGTGGGAATATATATTATTTATGATAAGTGCTGAGGTCTTGGGTAAAATCCTCTTCACAATGTGAAAGGACTTACTTTCAAAGCAACCCTGTATTGTTTTTATTTTTCTTATTTAACCATCAGGAATTCAATGTTTGCTTGAATCATCAAAAAAATTTATTTCAGAATGCAACTGACATTTTCTCATATTAAAAAAAATAAATCCTTGAGTTGACAGACATCCAACTGTAGGAGGTAAGGCTTGAGCTGACAGTTGCTTCCTTGCACAGGCTTTTAATTACAGAGTCAGCATGCAAGCTTCAGAAGCCCCCAGGAGTCAGTAGCTAACATTGATTGGTGTGCAATCCATTACTAGAACTCTAACAGGAAGAAGTGTGGCAATTAAGTGTGGGTTTCAGTGGGAACACAGACTGTATATCTGCTTGAGGATCATGAGTCTTCATTTTATATAAGAAAAAAAAAAGACTATAATTTCTTCTATTTAACTTTATTAGAAAATGCAGTTTCCCATAATTTAAATTTCATAATAATTGAGAGTTAGAATATATTAACTAAAATATTTAAGTGATTTAGTTATCTAGACTGCAACTCTTAAACGAATATTAGATCTTTTCCTGTATCTTAAGCACAGTATTCTGAATGAAATACAAACATCTCTCATTTAGCCTGGTACTAGTGGTCAGTTTCAATTCTTACAGGTTGACTATGAACAGACAAGTCCATTTTTCCCTATCTTTGCATCTTTTGTCAGCTGCTGTTTCTCAAGAGCAGCTTGTCCACCATGGTCCTTTGGGTCACTGAAAGGCTGTTTTATGTAGTCCAGGTTACATAAATGGCCAATTTTATTAAATCAAAAAAATACTTCCTCATCATTTTAAGTCAGTGAATTTTAATCTGAGACTCAAAAGAAGGTTTCTTCCTCTATGGACTCAAGCATTTTATTATTGCCATTTTTCTAGTCTCCAAAATATGTGCAGAACATCTATTATATGCTAGATGACAGGCAGTTTGACAGAAATGTGTCCTTTACATGAGCAAAGTGCTACTGAACTCAAATACTTTGGGAAGGAGGGAGCATGGGTTCCTATGTTTTCCCTCAGACTTTCCCTGTCCCCAGAAACAGTCAAGAACTCTTGCTTTTTAAGGCATCCTACATTAGCAGAGAACTGTACATAATCTCTCCAGACTTACACTTCTAGAATCAGAAGCATAGAGTTTTCTGTGTATGTCACCATTTTCAAGCCTTAGACCCTCCTGGGCAAATTCCTGAGCTAGCTAAAGAATTTATTCATATCTACATCTAAACAAGTTCTCTGGGAGCTTCCCCTCTAAAGTAAATTTCTGTTTGCATATCTCATATGCTGGCTCAAAAGCAAAGGTCCCATGAATTTGTGTACACCCAATTTAAAAAAAATAGGAATTACAAACATATTATAGGTGATAAAGGACTTTCACACCATCGGTTAGACCTAAATCATGCCTACAAATAAATTCCTTTGTCTTGTAGTTTCCCCAACTCTTCAGTTTTCCCTTTTGGGAAGAATAATTTGGTTCTAATCTTGATTCTTTTTAGAAGCCTTACTACAGCTCAGTTAAATTAAAATTCTAGACTCCTCCTCTTTTAATATTAAAACAGCAAACAAGCCTTCCCCGGTGACAGTAATGTACAGCTAGGGTGAACATCTCTGAATTAGACTGATTTAAAGGCACAATAAATTGGCACTGCTTTTTTGAAGGTCCATTCAAACCACCATCTGATATCTTATTTTATCTAATTTCTGAGATTATTTCACTGAAATAGAAAGTTGGAATCTATCTGATTGCAAATCATCTTTGGGAAATTGGTAAACCAAAGGAAACATATCAGAGATGCATTTTTTCTTCAAATCATGCAAACATAGACTGCAGAATGTGAAAAGGGTTCATAGTATGACTTTTCAATAACGTCTATTAATCTTAGCCTTATATTTTACTATCAAAATTTGTCATTTAAATTCCATTTGTCAACAATAATATTTTTGGGAGTCTATCCATATTTAATATAAAGATGAAAAATGTTTATAAGTCTATTTTGAATTATACTTCAAAAGGAGAAAAATTTTCCTAAAAATAATCTGAACAGAAAAGACAATACAAGATACTAAAAATGTATGCTCTGTAGAGGAAAGTGGGTGAGCTACTTTCTACTTATTTTGACTTTTTTCTTCACAAAGTCTTCATATAATAAAAGGGGCAATTTATAAAAAAATTCTGGAAATAAGAAAGTTACATTAGTTCCTTTTGACAAATATAAAAACTTTGAATGAAAGTCTTATACCTTTCTCGTCCAGGATGCCTAGAATTCCTCAAAGAATAAAATTTCAAAATAGTTGGAATTGAGGGAAAATTACTTTCCAGATTTTTAACAGAAGTCTATACTATGTTTACCTTTAAATAAATAAATAAAATACATTATGAAACAGGATTATTTTGAGTATAGTTCATTTACATTTTGGTCAATTTTTTGGAATTATTCTAGATAAAACTAAAATGGCTCACACAATTAAAAAAAAATGACTAGAGACTGAAGATGTCCCAGATTTTTTTTTCAGGTGAACAATAGTGTCTTGAAATTTTTATGACTACATGGCAGAGATGCTCAGGTGAACTGGGTGATGTTTTTACTGCAGATAGATGTGGAAGGGCGAAGTTTCAGGATAGCATCACAGACAGGTGAGCAGCTATCCTTTTGCCAGGACCTCTAGCCAATCATTATCTGTTTTACAGAAATGTGGCACAAGGTGGTTGATAACCTGCCAGGGAGTGGAAAGCCAGGAATCTCATATCCTGCCCTTGTGACCCCTGAACTACCCCGCTTCTCTGAGAACCAGGATCAGATAACCAGGAGCCCACAGGAAGCCTAGAAAACCCAAGTTGGGAAAAGAACTTTATCAAACTATGAAACTTTGGAACTTAACTGGTGTTTGGATTTACTGAATAACCTACTAAATTCCTGAAATTATGAACTGCAAAAAAAAAAAAAAACAAAAAAAGACAAAGAAGAAAAGATATTTGTTTATAAATATGCTGTTATACAACACAGTTGGAAGAGGAGAAAATCCTCTTAGGACCCTTCAGAGTGGCCTGGAGCTGGAGGAAGCCATTGGGTTTCTCCACATTGCCTGAAAGGGAAGCAAGAAACCCGACAGCTGAATGGGCCTGGCTAAAAATTCTTCATACATTCAAGCTGGACAATCCCAAGGCAGCTGTTTTCATTTTGTTTGTTATTTATTTTTGAGAAAACAAGTCTAATTTTTGACCAGGTGTGTCCAATAGTGGAAAGCTAAGAGGAAAGAGAAATATCGCGTATTGATTTTTCTGATGTCCCAAGTGACCCCGGCCACTTAATAAGATCTGTGATTGTGGTTGCAGTCCTGAAATTCTGATTGTCTCCTTGTCCCTTTAATGTCTCATTTTCTAGAATGCTTGATTTAAGATTTTAAAAGAATGGATAATAATAATAAACAGATTATAAATAGATTATAAATCCATCTGAAATAAGAATCACAGCTGCTGTGAGAACATATCACCTGGAACTTGAAGTATTAGACTGAGAGTGGGAGAGGAAATCAGCACTCCTATGGTCCATAGAACATTGTCACACTTTCTAAAAGTTGAAAGCTCTATTTAAAAACAACCTCAATAGGGGCTGGGATTGTGGCTCAGTGGTAGAGCACTCGCTTAGCATGGGTGGGACCCGGGTTTGATTCTCAGCACCACATTAAAAAAAAAAATAAAGGCATTGTGTTGTGTCCATCTCCAAAAAAAGATTCTCTCTCTCTCTCTCTCTCTCTCTCTCTCTCTCTCTCTCTCTTTCTAAAAAAAAAAAAAAAATTCCTCAATAGTTTAATGCCTTGAGTAATCTTCAAAACCTCTTCACAGACCTTTCATGTCAATCTCTTCTTTGTTTTTATTATCTTAGCTCCCCCTGTTTTCAAATGCATGCTGGAGTCTCTTTTGAAATGCCTTAGGACATTGGTTCTCTTTTGGTTAAAGACTTACCTTTCACGGTGGGTTCTATTCCTGAAGGGTAGCTGGGGCAGCCTAGCATTGAACCATACTTTCATATGTCCAGAAATGAGACTTGACATTTCCTGGTCTCTGGCTGACAGCCTCCTCATTTCTTCCAAAACACATATAAAAGCCATATTTAAAAATTTCCAGTCTAGACTTTTGTTAATCTTTAACCACACGGCAGAATTAGATTTAGGCAGTATTATGAGATATCCAGAAGGAGAGAGTGTAAGAAATTGTACTTCAAACTCACAGGCTAGAAATGAGTTTTTATCTTGCCTTCTCAGATGCCCAGTGCATTTAAAAATCAGAGCCTTCTTGGAAAGGGAGTCAAGGTGTCTGACACTCATAATTAGATTGGTGCCTTATCAGTAGCTGAGACAGGTCCCTTGGAGACTGGTCTGCCAAGATCAAGTACGTTTTAGTAGCACTGCTGGAAGTGGTTTGCCTCCAGGAATTTCACAAGTATCATTGATTTAGGGATGAGGGAGGAAGACATTATTTTATAGTTAGAAACTATATGGAGTTGCAGCAAGGTCTGCAGACCTTGGGAGCCACACAGAGACTTAGGTTCCTGGGATATTTAGCAGGGTCTGGCAGTAGAAAATACTTCCACCTCAATTTTTGTAGAATACTAATTAATCACAGAAATAGAATAAAACAAGCTGTAGAGCTTCTGGGTTCACATGTTTAAATCCTACCTGCATGTAAAGATGAAGGCCCATATGTGGCCCACCCACTTATGTATTTAGGCTTATGGGATATGGACTGGGGCCAAATCAGTGAAGTGTTGTCTTGACTGTATTAAGTGAATGCAGTACTCAAAGATAACCTAGAATTAAACATATGAACTTCAAGTAATAATAATTACTGGGAAGAAATTAAAACTGCAATGTAATTGAGAATGCAGGAAGTGAACTTGGGCCACTTAGGCAAGACCTTACAGACAATATTTCAGCTTACATTTGGATGATAAGAGTCCAAACAAACAAGTGTTTGGGTGACATACATGTGAAAAAAGTCTTAGGTAGCATTGACTTTTTTCAAAACTGAAAGAAGGTACTGAGGAAAAAGTAGTGAATGACAGAGTTGAGGAGTAGAGCCTGAAGAGGTAGGAGAAGCCAAAGCATATAAAACACAATACAGCTTGAGTTTTCACTTATCAGAAACTTGTGGGACCAAAAATGTTTCAGATTTTGTAGTTTTACAATTTTGGGAATATTTTCATAGGCTTTATTGGTTGAATATCCCTAATTAAAAAATCTAGCCAATCCCTAAAAAACAAATGCCGAGTGTCTTTTTTGATATAAGGGGGGGCGACTCAAAACAGAGCAGGGAGGAAGAGCAAGAGAAGAAGATTACCATTAAACAGGGATGGGAGGTGGGAGGGAATGAGAGAGAGAAGGGGAATTGCACGGAAGATGGAAAGAGACCCGCATTGTTATACAAAATTACATGTAAGATGGTGTGAGGGGGAAGGAAAAAAAAAGAGAGAAATGTGTTACAGTAGATGGGGTAGAGAGAGGTGATGGGAGGGGAGGGGGGAATAGGAAGGGTAGCAGAATACAACAGACACTAGTATGGCAGTATGTATAAACGTGGCTGTATAACCAATGTGATCCTGCAATCTGTACATGTGGAAAAATAAGAATTCATACCCCATTTGAATCAAATGTATGATATGTCAAGATCATTGTAATGTTTTGAGCAACTAATAAGAAAATTAAAAAAAAATCTGAGCCCCCAAAATACTCCCAAACCTTTTGGTGCACTTTGGACTATTTTGGGTTTGGGATGTTTGGATCAGTGATGCTTGACCTGTACATTGATTCTATTCGCTCAGTTACTAGGAGATACTTGAGAATTTTAAACAAATGTGTCATATTTCTTTATTTGTAATTTATAAAGTTTTAATTATCATCCAGAAATGTTAGATAGGTTAGAAATAGTGAAATCAAGGAGATGGTCTTTGGAGTTTGAGACCCACCAAATTAGAGTAACTTAGGAAAGACTTTAGGTGTTTTATATATATGCTTACTCCACCCCCTCCAATGTCAAAGTGAGCTCACTCAAATTCAAGGCAATCAGACTAGAATGGAACTGTCTACTAGAAAAAAACGGCAGTACAATCCACAGGGAGGAAACAAAATCCACAGTCTTAAGGGCACAACCTCACTGACCTACTTCTTCCACCTGCCCATAGTTACAACCCAGTAATCCAAAATATTAATCCATCAAATAGATTAGTCCACTGATGATATTATAGCTTTAATAATCTAATCATTTTATCTTGGAACATTCTTGCATTGTCTATCAAATGAGCATATTGGGGATATCTCATATCCAAACCATAACAATATCCTGGAGTTAGTAATTTGCCAAACTATGAGATATTCAAGAAATCACCATTTCAGGGCTTGCTGACCCTGGCAAGATGACATATTTATACTTTTACATGGTTAAATTATGCATGAATAACTTTTTTCTGGAAATATTTTTTTTTCAGATTTGTTTTCATCTCCACACTATGACTTGATCTGAACAGAGTCTATATCTAGCAATACATGTATTTAAAAAGGACATTGCATGTCTGCCACTGTAGTAGTTAGAACTCTGTAACAAAGTTAGGAAAAAAATATATCTATATCATATATATAATTTACTTCCAAAGAACAATGAAAGATGCTTTTGTTGTGGTCTTTTAAATTCTACTACAAAAATTAAGAAAAGAGAAAGAAAAATAAAAGACTTACGTAAATAATAAATAAAAAAATTACAAGACTTCCATGTAAATTTGAATGGGAGAAGTGAGTAAGTTAACTTTCTCTTATGTTCCTACCTATCCACTGAAAAGACTAAGGGAATAACAAATAATATTTAAATGTATAATTTAAATTTACAAACCAGGAAGAGTTATCAACCATGTGGCAGAAGCATCAAAGAAATTCTGATGGATTTATATGCTACAGAAAGTCACTCATACTTTTTGAGTAACCTAATATACCCCAATTTTTAACCTAATTAGCCAAATCTCAACATTAAATAATCAGTGCTCAATTCTTATATTCAACCAAGGTCCAAGATTAATTATATCAAACAGGAAATTTGGACATTATTAATGTCAATTAGAATGAAATAAGATGTGGAAAAGTACCTGAAGAAAAACTCTGTTGAAAATCCTCTTAGAAAATAAGGGCAAGGGCAACATTACACTTGTTTTTAAATGTTTTTTTTAGATATTAATGAACTTTTATTTTTTTCATTTATATATATGTGGTGCTGAGAATGAAACTCAGTGCCTCACACATGCTAAGCAAGTGCTCTACCACTGAGCCACAACCCCAGCCCAAAATTACACTTATTATGCAGAGAAAAATTTTGTTTTCTCAGATGATAAAAAAGATGGCCTATCAAGAAGAAACAGAAGGAATACTTATAAAATATTTGTTTTATGGTCTCAAAACAAAGCAAACCTTCATAAACTTTCCAAAATAATAGATAAAAGAATTGAGGATAATACAATAAACTGAAAGGAAAATGTTATTTAATGACAGCCAAACAGAAACAAAACCAAACCTGCAATCTGCATGTAGAAACAAACATCCCAAAATATACCCAGTAGGGAGATTCCTGAAGAAGCTAAAAATAGAACTACCATATACCAGCTACACTATTCTGTTTTTTTTTACCAAAAATAATTTTAAGTCAGGATACTTTAATGATACATACAGCACAATTCACAATAGCCAAGCTATGGAACCAGTCTAGATGCTCATCAGCATAGATATCCATCAGATGAAGGGATAAAGAAAATATATATACACAATGGAGTTTTATTTAGCCATGAAGAAAAATGAAATCATGTCATTCGTGGAAAAATGGATAGAACTGGAGAGCATCAAGCAAAGCAAAATAAGCCAGACTCAGAAAGACAAGTACCACACATTGTCTTTCATATGTGGAAGCTAGAGAAGGGAAATAAAAAGGGATTCCATGATGTGAAAGAGAGACTATTAGTATAGAAGAAGGGGAGCAGGGGTAAAAAGAGGGGAGGTTAAGGGGTATAACGAGGAATGAATTTGATTAAACAATGTTGTAAGCATGTATGAATATACTCCAATGTAACTCACCATTCTGTATAACTAATATACACAATTTTTTAAAAAAGGAAAACACATGAGTATACTAAGAAATCACATATCTTATAAACAAATCTGTTCTGTGAGTGATTGACATTGAGCAATCCATAGAAAACTAGCTATTGGGGGAATGTTTTAGCTTAGAGGTGAGGTAATTTTTGATGACCTCCAGCAGGAGCTGGAGGGAACAAAAAATGTTAAGGGGAACAATTTGTGTAGGTATGGGTGAGGAATCCCAACAAGGCCTGGTGGGTGAGTATTCGCAAGTAAAGATCACACTATTGTACAGCGAGCTTCCTTCTAATTTATTCTTTGCTTGTAGGATGCTAAGTCGGATACAAAATATTCAGAGGAATTTACACCTGAAAAATTGTTCTTCAAATAGAAACCCTTATTTGTTAGAACAGGTGTTACAATTGCAGGGATAAAAGTTGATTTTCATTCAGAAGCAATTCATTTCAGTTTTCCCTAACCAACTTGAAATCTGATTCAAAATGTAATAAATTTTTATTTATGTGATGACTTCTGGCTTCTCGTGCCTAAAGAAACAAAACTCAAAAATACGTGTTAAGAAAAAGATGTTAAATAAGCTTCTCAGTTTCCCAGAAAATAATTAAATAAGTACCAGAGATTGAGGTGGAGTAGGGTTCATCTGGGAATGAAAACTAGTCTTTGATTTTTGATAAGAAAATGTATTCTGAGATGTGAGCATGCAGGGAACAAACTATTAACTCTACAAGTACATTTCATTAAAAAGGAGAAAAGTTTCTAAGGATTACTCCTCTACATTTGAGGATAAAGCAAAGCCCAGAAAACTATGTGGTACTTGATTTCATTTGCAAATGAGATTTGTGCTTTAATCACAATAGTCATTAAGGCTCCTAGGAGCATCCTGATATCATGGGGTTCTCAGTGTATTAGCCTGAGTGTAGTCTGCCTTCCGGGGAAACTCCCCCTAGTGAGGTCTTCTGTTGCTAAACCTTCTTGAATAGAGTTAGAATAAATCTACTTTTCCCCAAATTTTGTTTCACAGGAAATAATACTCTGGGGAGACTCTTGTTCAGCAGTAATTAAAATAGACCTATGACCTACCACTCTTGACAGTCCCCTCAAGCTTGCTGAATAGGTTTCTTCCTGACTCAGGGTCTTCACCTCCTTGTTCTTACAGCATTTATATTAGAGAATGAGCTCCTTCTTTTTCAGCTCTATTCAGTTGAAATTCTTTTTAAAAGCCTCTTGCCAACTTTATAAACCACGAATAGACCCGGGACCCATCTTTCTGATATGCAATCATCAAGGAGGGTAAACTTCCTCTCTTCCAAGCTCTTTGTTTGGGAAGGATAGGAGCCTAACTTCCATGGGTGCCTGTTAGCAAACACTGATGGCCCAATCATCCAGAAAAACATTTGCTGTCTCAGGTATAACTCAGTAGGCTCCACATATTGCACTCATCACCTCCCTCCTCAGTGTCCTCAGTGTCCTCCAGGAATTCACCTCAGTGCATAAAAGCTCCTCTCCCATCTGTTTCCATGGAACCAAAGTCCAACACATTTCTGGTGTTTCTCATTTGTTGCAATAGCATTGATACTTGCTATTTATTTCCCACACCTGTTTGACTTTGGCTGGTGTCATTTTTAATCTTTGAAGCTCATGGACTGTATATTTGTGCCCTGCCTCCCCATGCTTATGCTGAAACCCTGACTCTCAATGGATGTTATTAGGAGGTGACCAATTTGGGAGGATATTAGATTTGGAAGAGATCAGGTGGGTGGTGCCTCCATGATGAGAGTAGTGTTTTTATAAGAGGAGAAAGAGACTAGAATATTCCCCCTTTCATCTCTGCTCCTGCGTCTCTCTGATGTGCCAAGGAAGGCCCTGTGATAATGGAGAAGAGGGCTTTTACGTGGAATCTGAGTGAGACAGACACTCTGATGAAAATGTCTGTGGTGGATGTAAAAGAATCTTATGGGATGTTGTAAGTCCTATAGTCCTATAGGAACTCACAGTACAAGTGTGACTGGAAGGCTTTTTAGTGGACGGTAGGGGCAGGTGGGGGTGAGAAGAAAATTTATTTGGAGGTAGTGGTGGATCTCTGTTGTTTTCTTCATACATTTGTTCTCAATGAAATTAACAGAATGAAACTATGAGTGACATATCATAATTTGTGCAGCTCTTTTATCACAGATAGTTTTACAGTTTCTGGTGTTAATGGTGCCTTCTGTTTTGTTTTCTATCAGGACCATTATTGACTGAAGAGAAAGAACACATCCAACTGATTACAGAGAGAGAGAGAGAGAGAGAGAGAGAGAGAGAGAGAGAGAGAGAGAGAGAAACCAAGGGGGGAAATTCCTGCACTTACCTTAATTATTTCTAACTTAATGTAGTGACCCAAAGGTGTGTTATTTTGAGGGACATCACTGAACTTAAAAAAGACTGTACCCATTTGGAGTCTATCCATTATGAACTGAGCTCTTTAATGTTTTGCTAAAACTAAATTAAAAGAGTCTGAAAATATTAAATACATCATTAAACTTCTTTCCTTAAGACTTTTACAAAATTGCTGTTTGTCTTATAAACAATCATCCAGTAGAAAACAATTACACCAAAGATAAGAATTTGGTTGGCTTGGTAGTGGTGGCAGTCAGTGGGTTGGAATTTGGCACAATAAAAAGAAAACCAAAGTAAGATTTTAATCATCTGTCATTGGTTGGGCTGTCCTCCATCTCTTAGAAATGATAATACTTGTTGGTGGGAATGTAAATTGATATAACTACTATGGAAATCGGTATAGAGATTCCCGAAAAACTAAAAATAAAACTACCACATGACTCAACTAAACCACTCCTTAGTATTTTCTGAAAGAGTTAAAATCAGCATACTATAGTGATACAGGTACAGTCAGCACAGTTTACAACAGCCAAGTTATGGAATCAGTCCAAGTGCCCTTCAATGGACAAATGATAAAGACAATGTGGCACATGTACACAATGGAGTTTTATTCATCCAAAAAGAAGAATCATTTTTGGGAAAGTGGATGGAACTGGAGACCAAAATAAGCCAGGTTCAAAAAGACAAGTACTGTATGTTTTCTGTCCTGTATGGAAGCTAAAGGAAGAAAGGACATTGTGTAAGTGGAAAGATAGAGGAAGGGAATCAAGGGGAGGGCACAGGAGGGGGGAAGGGAAGGTATTGAGGAGTGAAATTGATCAAATATCATTATATACATGTAAGAATATATCACAAGGAAACCTAGTATTCTGTATAAATAATATGCACCAATTAAAGGTATGATAATAGCATAATTTAATACCAGAATATCAATATCACCAATAACAGCAAGTTATCTGCAGTTCTAAGTAATGTTGAATTCAGTCTTGGTGATGAAGTACTTTCTGAATTGTGGGAAGATTGTAGGTGGTTATGGGGTAGGGGTTGTTTCTGTGAGAGATGGAGGTCTTGTTTATGACAAAAACAAATTCTGGTAACTAAGACAAAGCATTTTCTTTAAGTCAACAGCAAAGCAAAAACCAGATGCAAGCTGAACTTTGGAAGAACTTAAAGGTGTCAGAGCCTGTAACTGTTTTGAAATATTTTATCTTGAACTCACTAAGAGTTTTTTTTTTTTTTGGCCACCTGGCTTGAAGTATTTGTTTTAGCTTTTGGAAGTTCCAAGGATATCAAAGCTCTAAATCATATTGCACATTGAACCCAATTCCTACTCCACTCAGGGTCAAAAGTCTTTCACAAACATGTATTGTCTTGGAGAAAGACCTGACCCAGGAGTTCCACAGGAGGAGATTCAATGACCTCTTCGAAGTCACAAAGCTGGTAGTTTCCTGATGTAAGGTTTACTCCTAGAAAGGAAGACAAATCCTTCTTGGTCACTTTTAGGTGTGGAAGAGGGTGTTTACCCTGGCAGCACAGATAACTGAGACCTGGTTCCTCTCACTAAGTAAAAATTTGAGATTTAAAGTTTTTTACCCTTCTTCCTGAGAAGTACATCTCCTGTGTAGGTGGGAAGGCTCTCTCAGAAACTAGAGAAATATTGTTTTATCTCTGGGTTGCATCATTTCTAGAAGGAGAGGAAGTAGAAGAAAGAACTAGGTTAGGTACATAATGTCAATTTACATCACCTAGTGATATATTTATGGATCCAAAATTATATAACCACCACTCCTTGATTTGTGTGTTCCCTGAAGAATCAGATAAAACTTGTGCTGCTATTCAAGTACATTCTCTGAAAACCTTGCTATGTCACAAAACTAGTCATTTCTCTAATTTTTATAACTTTGTTTTGGCAAGGAAACTGTGGAACAGGTTATTTTGTTTTTTTAATTATTTGGATAATGTCTATATACATGAACTGACATAAATATATATATATATTTTTTTGCTACTGCGGATTGAACCCAAAGGCACTTAACCACTGAGCCACATCCCTAGCCCTTTTTTGTATTTTATTTAGAGACAGGGTCTCACTGAGTTCCTTAGGGCCTTGCTAAATTGCTGAGGCTGGCTTTGAAATTCTGATCCTCCTGCTTCAGCCTCACAAGCCACTGGGATTACAAGCTAAAATAAATTTTGATTTTGTCAAAGAATTAGATAATAGTGTTAGCAATACTATTAGAACTTACCCTATAATTCTGTATTCTGATTATTCTTCCTGTAGAGCAGATAGGTACGTTCTGCATTGGCAGCAAGCCGCACTGCCACCAGACAGGTTTGTCAGTTAAAGTAGGTGACACTGTGGTAAATGAGTCACCATGAATTCCAGTGGTTTATTACAGTGAAGTAACATGTTTCATGTTCTATATCAGAGTCACTCAAGGGTCCTGGTTAGGGGGAGAACTGACACTTCAACACAGACTTCAGGGTGCTGTGGCAGAGGAAAGGAAAGAGTAGGGAATTGCATGGTGGGTTTTCACTGCCTGAACCTGGAGGCATCTCATGCCTTTTCTCTTCGTATTTCTTCGACCTGGACTAATCACATGGGCCTACCTCACTAAGAAACCTCCCAGAAACTGTAGTTCCCACATGTCCAAGAGGGGAAGGAGAACTGGGTATGTAGCAATGATTTCAGCACAGTTGTGACACTTTATAGCACATATATGGGATCTGAAAGTAAGAAAGATGAACAAAATGCATGAACTTATAAACTAGATAAAAGAGAATGCAACTGGCTACTCAGTACTGACTATAATTCCATCAAGACTAAGATATGTGGTCATCAGTCTGTCTTTCCATATTCATTAATTATATTGATCATTGATAATATTTATATTCATTGATTATGTATTAACATAATCAATGAACTGTTTATTTACATGCTCAAATGTAGTTCTATCAGATTTGAGAGTAAAGAAGATGAATTAATTATTGTGACTAGTGCCCTCAAAAAATATATACTTTTATACTATATCTGGATTTATGATGTCATAATAATATTTTCAGAATTACTGCAAAATAGTTTGTTTTTGTTATTTTTCTCTTTTGCAGTCCTAGGGATCGAACCTAGAGCCTTGCACATGGTAGTCAAGCGTTTGGCCACTGAACTATATCCCCAGCTCTATAGTTTGCTTTTAAATATTAAGTCTAAGGTTTAATGGAGTTGTTTAGTTATTAATTAATAAAATCCTACACAAAATTAATTTTTTAGGGATTCTAAATCATTAAACCATTACAATCTTTTTTGAAAGTTTTCCTTAGGTTTTACTTAAAGCAGGAAAACATCTTTACTTATCCAAGTAAAGTTTTCAAATGTGTATTAAAGTTAGATTCCTTTCTTTGCTAAGGATTAGATGCCTACAATTTAATAGCATGTTAAAAAGTGGGAAGTGTTTTCTTGCCTGAGAGAAAGTCATCTGACTTTTATAAGTGGAAGAAAGGAAGAGACTATCAACTGTCACATGATGGTTCAGCAGAAGATTCCATCAATAGTTTTTCTTTTGTAAAGATCATAGTTAAGAGCACTTAATCTACCTGTTTTTCTGAAATAATAAGACAAGGGCAGTTATGTTGTCACCTGTTTCTAGAGCATTGTCCCAGGATTAACAAGGTAGCATTAGTAAATTGCTTTAAGACTCCCAGATGAAGAGACTTGAGTAGGAAAGTAATTATCTAGATGCTGATAACAATATACCCTCCATATACTCATGTGTACACATGGGTCATAATGTGTCATAACAAATTCTGCATGTGCCTGTGTTATCTGGAACAGAGTTTCTTAGCTTGACCTCTACTAGCATTTTAGGTCAGGCAACTCTGTTGCACGAGCTGTCCTGTATATTGAAATTTTTAGCAGCATCTCTGGTTATACACTAGATGCCTATGGCAACTCTTCCTCCAGCTGTGACAATAAGAAATTGCCAAATGTCTCTTAGAGGGTAAAAATCATCCCTGGTGTGGAACAACTGATTTAGAGGTTAACATCAGTGTGTGAGAGTTAAAAATAAGAAAGAAAATTCATAGATTAGGCTAAAGTAAAACTTTTAAATTAAAAAAGAATAAAGATATGTTATTTTTAAGCAGTTATTTAAAAGGACACACTTTGGTGAGCAGGTGGGGGGGGGCAGTGTCCTCATAGACTGATCCTTAAATTTATAAAGAAGAAAAACAAAAAGAACAAAAAGTAAATAAGACAATAGTGAACAAAATTGGTAGGGGAATTATTCTTTCAATACATTTTGTTATATTAATTTTTAAAAATAGTTTTAATATTTTTAAGCCAATGTAATGTTGGTATATGAACAGAAAAACAGACTAATTAAGCCTGATAGTGAACCTAGAAACATACACAAACATGAGATTGTCTTAGTATTTGTGGGATTTGGAGCAAGCATACAAATGGGAGCCCACATATGGTGGTGCACAGAAAGCAAGCCTGTAACCTCCACTAGCAGGACTTAGTTCAAACCTGGTCTCTTATAAACACGTGTGGCAGCCTATTAATATATTAGGCTAGGGCCTATATATCCAAGTTCTTTCCACATGCACCTCAAAGCAGCTTTCATTGGACCAGTCCTTGCACTTAGTAGTAAACCTATCAGTGGTATGGTCTGCTCTCAGGGGAAGTAGGTTGTATGGGTCTTGTAAATAGGCAAAAGACCATGAAACACTAATTATGAATCTATCAGATTAACCAAGATTATAAGAAAATAAAAAAAATGTCAACTGTTGCAAAAATTGAAAGTAAATGGAGATTTTTCAGTAATTTTGATGGGAGAAGATATCCATGTAACTACTTTGATGAGTTTATTGGCAATAGGTAAGAAAGATAACACTGTGCATGTAGCACTGGATATCTACTACACAGAAAACTCTCACATGGCTGCACCGGAAGTCATGGATCACTTTTCATTGCAGTATCATTTGCAAAAATAAGGAAACATTGGGAATGATCTCAATGTATATCAGTGGGTGCTATGGTTTTTAATGTGTATCCTAAAAAAGCATGTGTTGAAAATGTAATCCCCAATGCACAGTGTTGGGAGGTGAAACCTAATGACAGGTGAATAGTCTCTGAGGGCTCTTCCTCCATGAATAGCTTAATACTGTTATCACATAAGTGGGTTTATCTTTGTGGGTGGGTTCCTCATAAAGGGACAAGTTCAACCTCCTATTTTCTTTTCTCTTTTTATCTCAAGGAATCACAGAGCAAAAGGGCCCTCACCAGATACTTGTACCTTGATACTGGGCTTTTCAACTTCTAGAACTGTGAGCTAATAAACTTATATTCATTATAAATAAATTAGTCTCAGGTATTTTATTACAGCAGCACAAAACAGAGTAAAACAGTTGGGAAGTATAAATTCTTTATAGCATATACTAACAGTGAAAATTTCTATATCCACTACAAATGAATGAAAGATATACATTTGCATGATGTATATCGAAAATATAAAGAGAAACCATAAACTGAAGATACACATATATGAAAGATCAATTTTAACTCATTTGGTCCATGGTACAGCACTTGCCAAGAGGCCTTGGGTTCCATCCCAAACATCAAATATTTTTTAAAAATAAAATCATTTTAAGCTAGTTATAAAAACAGAGCCCTAAATTTTTAATCAGAAAATTTGTGTTAATTGTAATAATAATAATAGAAAAGGCAAAAAGTGGTTTATTAAGTTATTTTTGGTAATTTATAACACTTTCACTGACTAAATTTTCATTTTTTGGACATATGCAAAAGTATGCAGCTTTTTGTGGAAAAAATGATGTAATTTCAAAGTCTATATTTCTTAAATTTATGAATATTATATTTTCAGAAAAACTATTTGTCATGCAGCATTTTACCTGAATGCAATCAGACTTCATTTTTTCATTTCTACATCTCCTTTTCTATACACATTTTCTAGAAAAGAATAAGCATTTCAAAATAGCTAAACAAAAAAAATACGTACTACATCTCAGTCACTATAATATAAAATGCCTAAAAGCCGGCTGCTATGCCCTGGTAGCTATAATGTAATATTCTCTTGGTGATATTAATACTATTCTCATGTTTTAGACTATTTAACTATTTTTGGTAAAACTGATCAATTTTTTAAATATTATGTTTTCATTTAAACATAACATTTCAAAACATTTTGTTATATAGCCACCTTTGCTTTCTGCAATTATTTATTTTCTGTATGAGAGATTGACATTATTTATAATTAACTAAATATATTGTATATTTAATATATTTGATCTGTAGCTTTCAGCTGGGGGATACTTTTGCCCTCAAGGAGACATTTGGCAATGTTCAGAGATTTCTTTTTTCCATCATTATAATCGTCGGGAGTTGCTCTGGCATTTGCAGGGTAGAGGCCAGGGATACTGCTAAGCATTCTACAATTCATAGACCAGACACCTCACAAACAAGACTTATTGATACTGAAATGTCAATAGTGCTCCTTTTGGAAAACCTGGATCTACAATGAAGCAGGAGGGAAAAGGAAACAATCAAAGATTAACTAGTAAGCTAGTTTTTCCAAATGAACAAATGCATGACAGAAATCAGAATCTCCAGGAATAGCATATTTCAATGCATATTAAAAGGCTTGTACATTTTATTTGCTTGTTTTACTTTTCAGTAAGGAAATGTAAGCAGGGCAGATCCTGGCTAAGGGCAAACCCTCATATACACTGTTCAGGAAGGAGGTTTCAACAAGAATAGAGAAGAGAAAGAGTAAGCTTAAATAAGTTGGATCAAAAGAGTGTTAAAACTTGAAACTCTTGGTTCTGTGATGTTTAGAGACCCGGTGGAGCCAAAAAAAAAAAAAAAAAGTTGAATACAGAGTGCATTTGTAAACAATTGTCTCTTGGAAATCTTAGTTGGCAGGAAGATATAATAAAGCCAGATACTGCCTCTACAGCATATATGAGGACTGTGCATGAGCTTTACCCTCGTCTATTTAAATACTAATATAACCATTAAATAAACATGTGGAGGCAGTGACTAGAGCTTTTGTAAACAGCATCAAATGAATGGAGAAAAAATAGTAAAAGGAATTGCAAGAATCATCTAATCTTATACAGTTCATGGCAAGAATTTAGTGCATTAGAGGCCAAATAATAAATTACATTTGGCTGGTTTTGCATATTTTTCCATAGCCTATGCAAATAATAACTGAAATTATGCTAATCTAATGTGTTGTGGCAATCTTAACTTAATCTTACCCATAGGGCAAGAGGAAAATGCAGAAAACTTGTTTATTGCTAAACTAGCTAATACTGACTCTGAACTAAAACTAATTTTCCATCTGAAACAAATTGGTGAGAATAACATCAAATACATCTCACTCTTGAAAAAAAAAATTAAAATGTGGTTTATAACTACTTTGAAATAAAATATCCACATCCAAACTCTGTGAGTCCATGTATATAAATCCCCTAAAACTGTGCCTGACACACAGCAGACACTCAGGATGTGTGAGCTGCTGTTTTTTTTTCAGTCTAGGTTCCTATATAGCTTTGAATCCAACAAATATCTTTCAACTAACCAAATAAAGAAAGCCTAAGTACAGTGTTCTCAGTCCACAAGTTTCCAGATTACCGATTCTGAATACCAGTGGGAAATCCATCTAATTGTAAGAGAAATTTACAAACACAGGATTGCCATTTTCTGTGTCCAGCATTGTTTTTCAGGGTCAGAAAAAGAAAAAGCAATCTGGATAGGAGCAGAAATCTGAGTAATAAAAGTCGGTGACACATGCCATTTCACAGCAAGAACAGATGGGATAACAGTTTTGAAACATGTTGAAACAAGTGAGGGAGACCTGTAGGGAGGATGGCAAATCCGTTGAACTCTATACAGAATCCCACAGAAAGAGTAGTTGGGCTTAAAATTATTTATCCTAAGATGATACGTAAAACCAGCATGGGACCTATAAAAATAAAACTGTAACATCTTACTAAAGGACATAAAATGAGATTTGAACTATGCAGTATAAAAGAACCACAAATTAGTTAATTGTTGTGAGCACAGTTGATGTTACTGGCAAATAATATATACAACCTGTGTAGCATACAAAACATCATCATATAAATCACATTGAATTAAATGTATTAGAAATGTTTAAAACTCTCTAAATGTATAGAGGTGTTTTGAAATATCTTTTTGTCAATAACTTCTAACTTTATTGAACTGTGGTCAGAAGACACTGTCTAGCAACGATTTGTTGTTAATTCATTAAACTTGTTTCTTGAACAGGCTAGTGGTCAATTTGTAAAAAAGCAGAGAGGCAATGTCAAAAATATAACAGCTAGTTAATATAGCATGGATCATATTAAAAATTTTATTCCAAAAATGTGAACATTAAGGTAAAACCCATTCATAAAATAATTAAAAATGAATTGATTTATAACACTAAAGCAGAATAAAAATTGAAATCTACTTACTAACAAAAAATTCTAGCTTGAAAGAGAAATGGGGGAACAGATGGATAAGTGACAGAGCAAGTAGAATGAAATGTTAAGGGTAAATTATAGGTATGGGTACACCTAGGTTGTACCTAGGTACACTTAGGATTGTTAATGAAAATTATTTCAATTTTGCTTATGTTTGAGAACTTTCATTGTAAAATATTAAGAAAAAAATCTGTATATCTACATAATTAATTTCTATTAAGCCTTAGAAGAAAAACAATCCATATTTCATATAAATGAAAAGATATTCAAGTCACATAATGCTTTTAACTAAATTGAATAAGGACAAAAAATTGTAGTCTAATCTCATATATGAACAATTACAAAACATAAAAGATTACTTGTTGACTTTGGAGGCATGGAACTGATTCTTAAATAAGTTGCATTGGGCAAAGACACAAATGTTAAAGGGAAAGACTAAACATTTTATTATGTTAAGATAAAAAATTTAGTTCAAAGAAAATCTATTATGAAAGTATGAAAAAAAATTAAAAAGCAGGCTGTTTCACCAGAAAAAGGATATTTATTTAAAGAATGACTATAAAAGAATAAAAAGAAATAATAGAAAAATAAGGAGATTTATTTAGAGACAATTCAAAGAATATGGATCTCTAGTGGCTAATAAAGATATGGAAAGTGTCAGCCTCATGACTTGTCATGGAAATGTTGACGTGCTAGCAAGATAAATTTCTATGAGCATGCCAAGGATTATAATATCTAACAAGAAGATTGGCCAACAGAAACTTTAATGTATTACTGTCAGGAGTATAAATGGATGCAAATTCTACTGAAAGCAATTGGGCAATGACTTTTAAAATTTGGAATGCCCAAATTTTAGATAGTACTGAACAACTGAACAACTTAGGTTGCATTACTCTTCCTAGCATACATGTGCACAAGGAATTATGCACTGGATGTTACTAGGAAAAAAAATAGAAAAAATTCAGTTATTCATTATTAGGGAAATGGATAAAAGTGGTCTTTAAAATTAAAATTTAAGGCGAGGTGCAGTGGTGCATGCCTGTAATCCCAGCAGCTTAGAAGGCTGAAACAGGAGGATTACCAGTTCAAAGCCAGCCTCAGCAAAAGTGAGGCACTGAGCAACTCAGCAAGACCCTGTCTCTAAGTAAAATACAAAATAGGGCTGGGGATGTGGCTCAGTGGTTGAGTGCCTGAATTCAATCCCTGGTACCCCACCCAAAAAATTTAACTTAATACTATATAACAATTAAAATTAATAAATTAAATCTAAATATATTGGCATGGTTATAAGAAAAATCAACTGTGAAAATATACCCACAGAAGTATGAGTTATATAAAACTTTTAAAACAATTTAAAATATTAACATATGGTATTATGTTAAAACACTCTAAAATAATGCCCCATATTGTTAATACATATATATAAATGTAGAAAATAAAGAAAATGTGGGTGCATGGGAATAATACATATTATTCACATATTCACACTACTGATTCCTTCTAGGAAAAGAGGTGGTAGTAATTATTTGAGGTAGTAATTAGAAAATAAAGAAAATGTGGGTGCATGGGAATAATACATAGCAAATTCACATTACTGATTCCTTCTAGGAAAAGAGGTGGTAGTAATTATTTGAGGGGTTTTAATTGTTATGTGGGATATTTATTTTGGGAAAAAAATAATGAAACAGATACTATAAATTTTATTGTTGTAAGAAATGTGCACAGTGGGCCCATATTATGGTGGAAACCTAGGTGTTATTATTTTCTGTATTTTTATATATTTTAAGTATTTCATAAGTAAAATTTTAAGAATCAGAAGAATTTATTTTCATGGAATATGTTCAGAACACTCTGAAATGCATTCTCCAGATAAAATGTTTAAAGTCAAGCCAGTCAATGGGATAGATTCTCAGAAGATGGCAGAGAGATGGGTGACTTTCCTGGTTGTTCCATGGCGTGAACCAAGAAAAGCAGATAGGCAGCTTTTTAGCAAGGTGGGTGAATGATCAAGAATTAGGAGGGACTTCACTGTAATTTAATACTGGACACTCAAAACAGATAAGGGATTCAGGAGATCTTAAAATTCCACAGCCATAGCAGCAGCTGGAGTCACAAACCAGAACAATGCCTCCATGAACACAGCAAAGCAATAAAGAAATTAAAGGAACCCCATTCTCAGGAAGACTGAGATATGTTGGGGTACAGAGTATAGAGATCAGAATCACTGCCTCATAAAACCAGTAAGCAGTGCTGCACAGGATCCATGTGCAATAAAGAAGCCCCATCTTTCCCTGTAATATGTGTGGACTACAGTGGAAGGAACCATTTTGTAGCTGTCACATGGGGGCTGACATCTAGGGAAGCTGGTTATTGGAAGACCTAAATGTGACTTGAAAAACAAGCCAGGAAAAGCCAGGCTGTGTGATGGAGAGTGTGCCCAAGTGACCAGGACAAAATCAAGCATGGAGGGGGTTTACACAGGGGAATACTGGTCACAGAAATCCACCTGGACTCCCCTCTTCCAATTTCACTGTTCATGGGACTGGCTGGGAGAGAAGCACCTGACCAGGAATTCAAAAGGGCAGATATGGGAGACATTGGGTTTGGAACTGAATCAGAAACCAGAAATCATGGGGTCTACAGGCAAAATAGTGCACTAACAACTGGCTCCTACACCATTCAAATGTAATACAAAGGAGATTCCTGAGGCACACTCTTTCAGTGTGTACTGGAAATTGCTGGGTCCTGGGGGTATGTTGACTTAAAATCTCCAGAACAATTGGCACCCAGCAAAGAAACCAGAGCATACCTGGGCTTACACCTCACCTCCAAGAGTTCCACCTCCAGGACTGACCCTCTCAGGCTAGCAACCCCACTCATCCTGAGCGTGGAGCTTGCATCATATACCAAACAACCCCACCTACCTCTTGAGAAGGGAAGCTGAGAGACTTTTGAACTTCAATGGAAATAAGTGTTCAATTTTTCAAGGTTTTTTTTTTCTTTTTTCTTTCTCTCACATTTCTACCATTTTTGAAACCACATATTTTTCATTTATTTATATATTGAGAACTAGAATTTCTGAGTAGAAGTTACAGGTTTTTTTGTGTATTCTTTTATTTTAATTTTTCTCTATTTTTAATTAAAAAATTACATTATATGTATGTATTTTTCCTCTCACCTACTTCCCTAGATTCTCTTTCTTTCTTCTGCTAACAGCCGACCTCTGTTAATCTCTTTCACCCTTCTTATAGTTTTTTAGTCCTGTCTTCTCTCCTCCTTTCTCATAAGCATCAAATCCTACACCACTTCTGTTCTCTCTTTGCCCACAATTTGAAATTGAAAACTCTTTTGAAAATCCACTGTTTATATTGTAGACAATAATTAGACACATATTTCCTGTGTATTGCAACAACACTATAGATGTCTTAATAGGTGCAATTTGATTTAAGGCTGTATATTGTTTGCATTTGATGCTGCTATTATTTGTCTTTCCTTATAATAGAGGTACTGGAAACCTTCAGGAACACTATAAGTCTACAAGTTATAAAGTGAACTGCCTCAGATCCATACTGCTATATGGGTAGACACACAAACAACATGAAAAAAAAAAAAACAAGGAAAAAATTGCCCCAAACAAACCTTGATGCTCCAATAATAGAACTCATTGACAACACAGTAGAAGAAATGACAGAGAACGAGGTTAGAATGCACATAGTTAGACTGATTTTGACATTAAAAATGATTTAAGGAGTGAAATCAGAGATAAAATTCAAGAGGTGAAAGGTTACTTCAATAGACAGAGGTTTTAAAAAAAATCAATCAGAAATCCTTGAAATGAATAAATCAATAAACCAAATTAAAAATTCAATAGAAATCACCACTAACAGACTAGACTACTTGGAAGACAAAATCTCAAGCAATGAAGACAAAATATATAATCTTGAAAATAAAGTTGACCATGAAGAAATGATGTTAAAAACCATGATCAGCCATGATCTTGTTATTTTTTAGTGTTGAGTAATATTAACCATTGCGTATAAATGCCACATTACACTGGGTACAGAGAAGCGATTGGAGGGGAGGGGAGGTGAAGGGGGGTTAGGAAGGACAGCAGAATAAAATAGACATTATTATTGCTGTATGTATATGTGTGACTGTATGACCAGTGTGATTCTGCAACCTCTACACTCAGAAAAATGAGAAATTATACCCTATCTGATTCAAATGTATGATATGTCAAGATCATTGTACTGTCATGTGTAACTAATAAAAACAAATTAAAAAAAAATTAAAAAAAAGAAACCATTGAACAGAACTTCCAAAAACTATAAGATAACATGAAAAGACCAAATTTAAGGTTTATCATGATAGATGAAGGCACAGAGGTACAAACTAAAGGAATGTACAATCTTTTCAATGAAATAATACCAGAAAATTTCCCAAACCTAAAGAATGAAATAGAAAACCAAATACTACAGGCTTACAGGGTCCCAAATGTACAAAATTACAAGAGACTCACACCAAGGCATATCCTAATGAAAAATGCCTAGTGTACAGAATAAGGATAGAATTTTAAAGGCTGTGAGAGAAAAATATCAGATTACATTTAGGGGGAGACCAATTTGGATCTCAGCTGATTTCTCTACTCAGACCCTCAAAGCTAGGAGGTCCTGGAATAATATATACCAAGCTCTGAAAGAAAATAGATGCCAACCAAGAACTATATATCTAGCAAAACTAGGCTTTAGATTTGAAGATGAAATAAATACCTTCCAAGATAAACAAAAGTTAAAAGAATTCACAACTAGAAAATCTATAGTACAGAAAATTCTTAACAAAATATTACATGAAGATGAAATAAAGAAAATGTGAAAACTAGCAAAGGGAGGAACTACATGAAAGGAATGGTCAAAGGAGAAACTAATTCAAATTAAAAACCAGAAATAAACCAAATTGACTGGGAATACAAATCATATCTCAATAATAATCTTGAATGTAAATGTCCTAAACTGATCAATCAAAAGATACAGAATGGCAGATTGGATTAAAAAACAATATCCAACAATGTTCTCTCTCCAAGGGACTCACCTCCTAGTCAAAGACATCCACAGACTGAAGGTGAAGGATGGGAAAAGACATATCACTCATAAGGATTGCATAAACAAGCAGGGGTTTCTATCATCATATCATATAAAGTTAACTTCAAGCAAAAGTTAATTAGAAGGGACAAAGAAGGACGTTTCATTCTGCTTAAGGGAATTATACATCAGCAAGACATAAAAATCATAAATATTTATGCCTCAAATAATGGAGCATCTATGTACATCAAACAAATCCTTCTCCATTTCAAGAATCAAATAGAACACAGGACAATAATACTGGGTGACATAAAACACCTCCCTCACCACTGGATAGATCCTCCAAACAAAAACTAAACAAAGAAACTATAGATATAAATAATACAATCAATAATTTAGACTTAACAGACACATATAGAATATTGCATCCATCAATGAGCAAATACACTTTCTTTTCAGCAGCACAGGGAACTCTCTAAAAAAATTAGACCATATCTTATGCCACAAAGCAACTTTTAGCAAATACAAAAAAAAAAAAAAAAAAAAAAAACCAAAACCCAGGGATAATACCTGCATTCTATCAGATCATAATGGAATAAAATTAGAAACCAATGATAAAATTAAAAACAGAAGCTACTCTAACAACTGAAGACTAATAATACAATACTGAATGACCAATGGGTAGCAGAAGAAATCAGGGAAGAAATAAAGGAATACTTAGAAATAGGGCTGAGGTTGTGGCTCAGTGCTACAGCACTTGCCTAGCATGCATGAAGACCTTGGTTCAATCCTCAGCACCACATAAAGATAAATAAATAAAGATATTGTGTCCATCTACAACTAAAATATATATTTTTAAAAAGAATACTTAGAAATAATGGAAATAGTGACACACCATATCAAAGTCTTTGAGACACCATGAAGGCAGTGCTAAGAGGAAAGTTCATTGCTTTGAGCTTATTCTTTAAAAGAACAGAAAGTCAACAAATAAATAACCTAACATTACATCTCAAAGCCCTAGAAAAAGAAGAACAAATCAACACTAAAAGCAGTAGAAGACAAGAAATAATTGAAATAATTAAAACCAGTGGAAGACAGGAGCTAAAATCAATGAAATTTAAACAAAAAAATTTCAAAAAATTTACAAAACAAAAAGTTGGCTCTTTGAAAAAATAAATGAAATTTGTAAATTCTTAGCCACACTAATGAAGAAAAAGAGAAAAAACTCAAATTTCTAAAATTTATGATAGAAAAGAAAATATGATGACAGACACTACTGAAACAGAGGATAATTAAAAACTTTTGAAAATTTACACTCCAATAAAATAGAAAATCTTGAAGACATCGATAAATTTCTAGAGACATATGACCTACCCAAACTGAATCAGGAGGACATACACAATTTGAATGGATCAATCTGAAGCAATGAAATAGAAGATGCCATCAAAACCCTTCCAACTAAGAAAAGCCCAGAACCAGACAGATTCTCAGCTGAGTTCTACATTACTTTCAAAGACGAATTAGTACCAATACTTCTCATATTATACCATGAAATAGAAAAGGAAGGAACCCTTCAAAATTCATTCTCTGAAGCTAGTATTACTCTGATAGCAATACCAAACAAAGACACATCAAGGAAAGAAAATTCAGACCATAAATACAAAAATTCTGGCAAATCACATACAAAAACATATTAAAAAATACTGCACCAGGATCAAGTGGGGTTCATCTTAAGGATACAAGTTTGGTTCATCATATGGAAATCAATAAATGTAATTCATCACAACAATAGACTTAAAGACAAGAATCATGATCATCTCAATAGATGCAGAAAAATAATTTGACAAAATACAGCACAGCTTCATGTTCAAAACACTAGAAAAACTAGGGATAGTAGGAACAAACCTCAACATTATAAAATCAATCTATGCTATAACCAAAGCCAACATCATTCTAAATGGAGAAACACTGAAGCATTCTCTCTAGGAACTGGAATAAGACAAGGATGCCCTCTTTCACCACTTTTATTCAACATTGCCCTTGAAATTCTTTCCAGAACAATTAGACAGAAGAAAGAAATTAAAGGGATACTAATAGTAAAAGAATTTAAAATATCAGTATTTGCCAACAACATGATTCTATATTTAGAAGATCCAAAAATTCCATCAGAAAACTTCTAGAACTAATAAATGAATTCAACAAATTAGCAGGATATAAAATTAACCCCCATAAATCAAATGCATTCCTATATATCAGTGATGAATCAACTAAAAGAGAACTATTCCATTCATGATGGCCTTAAAAAATGGGTAATCAATCTAACAAAAGAGGTAAAAAACTTCTACAATGAAAACTACAGAACACTAAAGAAAGAAAAACAACAATTTGTTCACATCTTCTTTAAAATCAACTGACCTGTAAGCTTTTTATAATTAAATACCTTTATTCATTTATATTCATTCATAAAGTAAAAATATGGACTAAATGGCTTTCTCAGTAGACCAATGGCAATTTTTATTACTTTTTCCTTCTAGTGATAGAAGTATTTCATTATAGTGGTGCATTTTCATAAAGAACTAGAGCCCATCAGAGCCTTGTTTTAAATAATGCTTTGCACAGTGGATGGAATCAGCCTGTGACTAATCCAAACCTCAGTATGAGAAAGAATAGCTGATCATCCAACTCTCTTGAGAATTCTTAAACACATTCTTGAAGGAATTCAGAGCAATAATTGAAAGGCTGAGAGCACTATTAAATCATCATTTTTTTCCTAAGAGAATTAAAAGAGGGATTAGAAAATGTCAACAAATAATTTTTGGAAAAATCTCCTAATTCACAAACTGACATTACTTTATGGAGAAGACTTAGAAAAATAATGCTGGTAATATCTACTTAGTAATTCAGATACTGTCACTTTGCCTCTTAGGAGGCACTTAATCAGACTCTGATGAAAATGAACACTATGAAAATTCTTTGCGAACATATGATTATGGTATGATACATTTTTCAATCCACACACTGACATTCTAAGTGTTTTTAAAAGGTACTACATCAGCCATTTAGATAATAGGAATGAAAAATAGATGAACTGTGAAGAATAAATTAGGGACATAAAAATGAGAATCAATATCACTCCTGCACAAAACTTATTGCTCCTCCCCACAAAACTTTTCCTACATCAATAATGTAAAACAACACTGACCCTAAAGAGATGTTCAGGACACGCCTGGTCAACATGTGATCAGAAACACTTTAAGAATTTGATTAGATCTGAGTTCTTAAAAGAGCCCTTCTCAGTGAAAAGTAAACACAGAGGATAATAATTTGTGATTATTAATTAAGTGAGTAAAGTTAAATAAGACTGATCACCCAGGAAATTTTCTGCAAACCTTCAAGCTGTGTAAAATTCCTTTATTTTTTTTCCCCTTTGATATAGACAAAATTAAAGGTTACATTAAATGTTTGCAGTCTTAGAATCTTTAAGGAGATTAGACACTGTTGCTTCAGGAAGAACTGGAAGTAACATTTTAAATACAATCAGTTATAATTTCTCTTTTTGTGTCTTGTCTGGCCACTCAAAAACATTTTTAAGTTAAATATATTATTTCAATATAATTATAGATTCACATGCAGTTGTAGGAAATAATACAGGGGGATCTGTATCATGTGCCCAATTCCTGTAAGGGTAAAGTCTTGTAAAACCATAACAAACTATCCCAACCAGGATATCAACATTGAGACACAGATGAAGCAGAAGGGTCCCACCACCACAAAGAGCCCTATTTCCTTTCTATAGCCATACCCACTGTATTCTGTCCACACCCTCCTGACAACCACTAGTTTGCTTTTCCATTTTTTTATAACTGGAATCATATAGTGTGTAACCTTGAAAGATAGATTTTTTTTTATTCATCATAATTATCTAGAGATGCATCCAAGTTTTTACGTGTACTGATAGCATGCTCTTTTTTAAAAACTTAAATTTTTTTTTTAGTTGTAAATGCACACAATACCTTTATTTTATTAATTTATGTAGTGCTGAGGATCAAACATACTGCCCCACGCATGCAAAGCAAGTGCTCTACCATTGAGCCACAACCCCAACCCGGAGTCTTATTCCATGGTGTGGATGTACCAAGTTCTTCTTAACTATTGACACATTAAGGGAATTCAGATTGTTTACAATTTTTAATTTTTTTAATAAGCTGTGATAAATATTCATTTGTAATTTTTGTATCAACAAAAAATTTCATTTCTCAGGAGTACAATTCCTGGGTCAAATGGTGGTTTCACTTCTAGAAACTACCAATAGGCTTCCCAGAATGGGTGTAACTTTCCTACTCTCACTCACACTGAGTAATTTTCTCTTCATCCTTGACAGCCCTTAGTGTTCTCATAGTTTCTTATTTTAGCCATTCTGATAAGTGAGTAGGAACATCCCACTGTGGTTTTAATTTGTATTTCCATAATGGTTGATATCAAACACCTTTTCGTGTTTATTTGACATCTGTATTTCCTTCTTGGTGAAATATCTCTTCATGTCTTTGCTCATTTTCTAATTGGATTATTTGCTGAAATCTTATAGTTCTTTATATATCATAGATATTGATCTACGTCAAACATGTGGTTTGAAATTATTTTCTCCCATCCAGTAACTTGTCTTTTTATTTTCTTGACAAGGTCTTTTGATAAGGAAGTTTTTAATTTTGACGATGTCCAGCTTAATTTTTTCTTCCATGGACTGTGCTTTGATTGTCAAATCTAAAACTCTTAGCCAAGTCCTATATCCTAATGATTTTTTTCCAATTTTTTTCCCTAAAAGTGTAATTTTATATTTTACATCCAAGCCCATGTATTTTTTTGTTTGTGTCATGTGAGTTGAAGTTCTTTTTTTCTTTTTATACTTTTAACTGTACATGCCCACTTACTTCAGCACTGTTTGTTGAAAAGGTCATCTTTCTGACATTAAAGTGCTTTTCTACCTTCCTCAAGAATCAATTAAGCATAATTATGCAGGACTATTTCTGGGTTATTCTGTCATTGATGTATGTGTCTGTGCCTTCCCCAATACCATGCAGGCTTGATTACTATAGCTTTATAGTCTTTAAGGTAGGCAGACTCTTCATTGCTGGCTCTGTCTGAATTTAGTCTATTCTCAACTTACTTGAGAGTTTTTATTGTGTTTCTAGAACCACCTTCATGACTGTTTCAGTATTGGCAACATTTGGAGAATAGATTCAGAGAGGGTTTACTAAGATACAACAGTAAATTACAGCAACTTGCTGTGTAGTTATTATCTCTGCTTTCCATGTAAGTTTTTCCAGGAGATACACAGTATTTGAGATTGTTATTTAAAAATTCTCTTTCTTAAAATTTGCGTTATGAAACTGTGGTATATATACCCTATGGAATATTACTCAGCATTAAAAGAGAATAAAATTATGGCATTTGCAGGTAAATGGATGGAGTTGGAGAATATCATGCTAAGTAAGCCAATCCCCCCCAAAACAAAACAGAATATTCTCTCTGATAAGTGGATGCTGAACCATAATGGGTGGGGTGGGGAGGGGTGCATGGGAAAAATGGAGGAACTTTGATTGGGCAAAGGGGAGGGAAGAGAGGGGTGGGAGGATGGGGGCAGGAAAGATGGTGGAATGAGATGGACATCATTACCCTAGGTACATGTATGACTGCACATGTGGTGCGGCTCTATAGATGATGGAATTAGTAGACAAGAATATCAAAACAAACATTAAAATAGTATTGTATGTATTCAAGAATGCAGACTACAAAAAGAACTTGCTAATTAGGGTCATGAAAAATACATAAAAACTAAAATCCAATTTCCTTTTTCTTTAGTACTGGGGATTGACCTCAGAGATACTCACCACTGAACCACATCCCCATCCCTATTTTGTATTTTATTTAGAAACAGGGTCTCACCAAGTTGCTTAGTGTCTTGCTGTTGCTGAGGCTGGCTTTGAACTTGTGATCCTCCTGTCTCAGCCTATGGAGCTGCTGGGATTACAGGTGTGAGTTACCATGCCTGGCTCAATTTCTAAAGTTGAACATTTCTTTACAAGTAAGAGCAAAGTAGACACTATGAAATTATTGAACTCAAAGAAAAGTAATAAAAGCTATCTAAATTGAACATTTTGATAATTTTGATAGAAAATGACTGAGGAAAAAAAATGCCCCACAAACAGGTACAATGTTCTTTGGGACAACTTCAGATAGCAAATATGTGTATAATTGTAGTAGTCCCTGAAGGAAAGTGGGTGGAGAGAGAATGTTTTAAGGAATAATGGATGAAGTGTTCTTCCAAATATGATTTTTAAAAATCTGTAAGTACATTACATTGAAGTTTAATGAATCTCAAACACATAGAAACAAAGAAAATTACATCAAGCTACCTCCCAAATAAATTGCTCAAAATTAGTAATGAAAGATGAATTGAAAAAGTGTCAGAGAAAAAAAAGAGATTATATAATATATATATTATAATATAATAATAATATATATAATATAATAATATATATATAATATAATAATATTATAATATAATAATATATATTAATATATATTATTATAATATATAATATATATATTATTATAATATATATAATAATAATATATATATTATAATATAATAATAATATAATATAATATATATATATATTTATAGATTATATATAATCTATAAATGTGTGTGTGTGTGTGTGTATGAACAAAACAAGGCATAAAAACACTTTTCTTAAATCTAGGAGACTAAGGACAAACATCTTTAAATTCCATGAGATAAAAACATTGCCTGTGTGGAGTTTTATTTTCAATGAAAATATCTTTTAAAAATAAAGGCAAAATTGAGATTGTTTTCAAACCTAAAAATGTAAAAGAATGAGAATTTTACAAAGTGGACATATAAATTATAAGACAGTAGAAAGGAATGAAGAAAGAGTGAATTAAGCAAGACTTTTAAATATTTTTTGTGTTTTAAAGTCATTGTAAAAGATAATTGAGTAAGGCACAAAATAATAGCACAGTATTTTGGGTTTATGATATATGTAGGGATAAAATCTGTGAGAATAGCACAAAGTTGTGAGGGGAGATATGCAGAATAATATTATAAAAATCTTATGCATGAAGTAGTCTAATATCACTTAAAGAAAACTGTGATAATTTAAAGTTGCATACTACAACCCATAAATAACCACAAGAAGCAAATAAGTCAACAAGTGAAATAAGATGAATAATAAAACAGTCAATTCAAAAGAAGGTAATATTAAAGGGAAATGATATAACAAATAGTGACATGCTCCTTAGCCACTGAGCCACATAGCCAGCCCACTAAACCCTGGTGAGAAATATTGTGGAGGGGTGCAACTGGTGGCCTGGGAAGGCTGGAGCATGGGTAGTGAGGAGAGGCCACAGCTGTGCCAGAGTCAACCATGACACATAGGTCTGAAGCATAGCAAGTCAGGGCTCAGGCAAGCCAGGGCATGCCTTTCTGTCATTCTCTGGTGTTGGCCTAGCCCATGAGCTATGGGAAAATGGAAGTGGGGGCATACAAGAAAATGCAGACTCAAGGGCTAATCAATAGTGTTTGTACTTTCCAACACATGATTAGCATAAACTTGGACCAATAGTGTAGATGAAACCAGATTTACAGAGGTAGTTAGTGTCGTTAGGTAAATCTGGTCTAATATTGAGAATGAAGGCCATATTGAGAATGGAGTCCAGGAAAAGGGGAATTGAAAATGTCCCCAAGGCCCAGAGCCCATCCCAAGGAAATGTTAATAAAGCAGCTCCCAGAAAACATGGAGATGCTAATCTAAAAGTCCTTCCTGCCCAGATTACTTCTTCAGCCCACCTGTTCCCCATCCTTTGAGCCTTCCCACCTACATTCCATCACTGCAAAATAACAGAACTAAGGACAGGAATGTGACAGGAATGCAGGAAAGGTGAATGAAGACTTTAACTATAAAAAAGGGAAGACATCGCCCTTCCATGGATTCCACCTCTTGGGTCTCCTTCTTCCTCCAGGGAGAAGTCTTTCCTGCTGTCCTTTAATAAAGCTTCAACTTTCCACTCTAAACTTGCCTCCATGTGCTTCTCTGGTGTTATACTTTAGCATTGGGGAAGCAAGGACTCCTCATCGGTAAACAGCATAACATTGATACTTTCCAAGACCTAATTAGCATAAATTTGGACCAATAATGTTGACCCAAGCTATATAAACCCCTAGACTAACACTTAAGCATCCTGGCTGCAATGTAAAATTTCTTAAAATTCTAGCAAACGTAACAGCATTGTATGAGAAATATTCATAGTTCAAAGTATCATGCCCAGAGTTATTTTAGTTCAATATAATTCAGAATATTAATAAACAAGATAAAGAACTCTAACATTATCTCACAAGGTAAAAAAGAAACATTTGACAAACTCTCACATCCATTTCTGATGAGAACCCTCAGCAAGCTAACAATTGAATACATTCTTCAATCTGATAAACAGCCTATATGAAAGTTCTGCTGCTAACATTCATAATTAATAGTAAAAATGCTTTGCCACTGAAAGAAAAAAAAAACATAGCTATTGTAATGTTAGAATAAAAAATAAAAGTATCCAGATTGGAAAGAAATAATCACTAACTTATTCATAGCAACCTCATTACTTATATAGAGGATCATATGAAACTTAGATAAAAATCAACTAGATCTAATAAGTAATCTAGATCTAATAAGTAAATTTATTGAGGGTGTAGGACTCAAAGTGAATTAATATAAATGTATTTCTAAATTCTAGAAATAATCAAGCATACATTGAAGCTCAAATAGCATTTATAATAGATTGAACAATAAAATGTAATAGCATCAAAAATGAAATACATAGGGATAAATATGTTTAGATGCAGAAAACTATATAACCGTTCTCAGAGAAATGGAATATCTAAACATATAGCAAGATGTGGTATGGTTTGTGGATCAGGAGACTCAGTTTTTTATATGATGTCAATAATCCCCAACTTGATTTTTATTGATTATGACTAGAGTTCATTAGGTTTCTATTCTGGTCTCAAATATTTTTACATCTGCAATATAGTTTACTTTAGATTTTCTATAATAGTAAAAATCTATAAATTCTCTCAAGAAGTGTGAAGTAAGAAGGAACCCGGGAAATCTGTCTCAAGACCCAACATCTAATATATAAAATTTGTTAGCAGAACTGAAGTCTTTCTTCAGAGTAAAAGCAGATTTCAAGGCAGTCATGTTAAAGTTGATCAAAAAGCCTTTCTTAGGGGCAGCTTTACCTTCTCTCCAAGCTGCTTCCAACAAAATTCTCTCCACCCTCTTTCAGGATGACTTGAAAGAACATTGCATGGACAATAATTTGAAAAGCATTGCATGGATAATAAGACTTGAACTTCATATTCAAACTTTATTTTAAAATGTATTCCTAGGAGAGGTAGAAAAACAGCTATTTGTAATTTCTTTATGTAGGAGGGTTATAAGAAGCCATTATCCTTAGACACAGATTCTGAAACAGACATCTAATTCTTCTGAAGAGTACAACACAAAAGACAATGTGTCAAGAAAGAAGATGAGCTAAATAAAAAAATAGTAGAATAAGGCAATTAGAGTAAATAAGAAAAATAATGGAGCGTAGAGCAAAATGGCAGCCCAGTAAGATCTTCTGGCAACAGTCTCCCCATAGACACTACAAGTCAAACAGTTATTCATGCATCCAGCTGTCAGTTCCAGAGCTAAGGAAATCAGGTGAGAGATGGGAGTATCTGTTTTTAGTAGAGCAAAACCATAAGACACATTACATTATCCCTCTCTGAACTCTAAGTAGCTGGAATGAAAAGAAATGCCTTCTACTCACGGGAAGAGAAAGAATGAAATCCTGGCCTTAGACTTGAAACTCAATATCAGACTTGCTTTGGTTGAAACCTAGTGCTGGGCAAAGCCCAAGACTCCCTATAGCCAGGCTAATACTTGTGGATTGAGCTATTAGAATTGTGTTAGGTAGGCCAGGTGACAAATAGACTGTTTTTATCACCCCTGATCCCACTGGGCAGTAGAACTAGAAGGAGGACTCCACCCACTGAGGAGCAGGGCACAAAAACTAGCAGAGAGCTTTTCTTAGAGCCCTGTGCCGAGTGTGCCATGGCAAAACCAAGTACCTCTAGAAATTAACGGTCCTGTACACAAGTCAGAGCTCAGAGGAAGAGCCTCTAGACCAGATCCAGCATCAGTCAGAGACTTGAATTTTAGATTTATCAGTCCTAGTTTGAAGTGGGCCTGGGAAATATCCACCATTCTCCTGAGGTCCCCAAGGCTGGGACTCAGATACAACCCAGTTTAGTACTGTTATGGTTTGGATGTGAGGTGTCCTGCAAAAGCTCACATGTGAGACAATGCAAGAAGATTCAGAGGAGAAATGATTGTGTTGTGAGAGTCTTAATCCTGTCAGTGAATTAATCCCATGATAGGGGTTACCTGAGTGGTAACTGAAGTGGTAGGGTGTGGCTGGAGGAGGTGGGAATTAGGGGCGTGGCTTTGGAGTGTAGATTTGTATTTGGCAGGTAGAGTCTCTCTCCTTCTCCATTTGATTACCATGCGAGCTGCTTCTCTCTGCCTACTCTTCCACCATGATATTCAGCCTCACCTTGAGCCGTGAGGAATGTACTTGACTGTCTATGGACTAAGACCTCTGAAACCATGAGCCCTCAAATAAACCTTTCCTCCTTCATGGTTGTTCTGGTCAGGTCCTTTAGTCACAGCAGCAGAAAAGCTGACTAAAACAAGTACCAACTTTGTCACCCAAGGGAGTATCTGCACCACCCTAACCCCAACTTTAGGCAGCACAGCTATGAAGGCCAATGCTCACAGCTGGAGCTATAGAACTACCCTGGCAGAGAACTACACCACAGGGGAATAAACTCGTGTGTTTAGCCTACTTCACTGCTAGCTGTGGCATGGACCTTTCTGCATCCCTGAGTCCATACAGGTCCTTGCAGCTATGAGAATCTGACACAGCCCAGCTTAGCATCAGTCCGGGTGGACAACAGGGTGTCTTCACCAATACTACCTTAATTTGGGGAAGCATAGTATGGTGCAAGGCCCCACTCACTGAATGCAAAAAGCAGAAATTTTACCCTTGGTTTTATATTGGGCTAGTAAAACCCAATATTGGGTAGATCCTAACAACTCCAGGTCAGCAAGTGGATGGAAATTCTGGAACAGTTCCAGTGCCAGGGGAAGACATCTAGCTCCAGTCTATCAGATTTCTATTCTAGTTAGCATCACATATGGCTAGATGCAGCTGTTTTAAGTTGTGAGTCCACTTTAGCAATTGTCTGTCCACAGATGTGTGAGCCTTGGTCCCAACACAACCTTATGCTATTTTAGTGTGCTATGAGTTCAGGGTGTAAAAACAGGTTGGTGGCTTGGTAGTCACACATATATCATAGGCATCTGGTGCTAGCCCATCCATGGTGACTGTCCAGAGCTGGGAAAAATCCTGCAGTGTCTGTTCTTAGCCAATAACTGTGGATAGGCATCTGGTCTTGTGTGGCATTCAGGCAGAGGTCTGTAGGGACAGGCTATTTTCCCTAAGTACTCCCTGTTTCTTTCTGCATAGAGCACCAACAAAGTATTTGGGATAAACTTGGTCTTGGATTACTCTCTAGTACTGAAACAGAAGCAATATATTAACAGCAGACTCCTAGAAAATCTGAACCTAGGAAACATCTAGTATTGAAACAGTAGAAATGACTATAGGCTCAGAGAAAATGAGCATCCTGCTTAGAATTTCTGGGAAGACAGGCACAGACAAAAGCAGATTAGGAAGACTAGAATAAATACATTCAATGCTCAGATTACAATGCACAACAAAATCAAGAGCTTTAGGAAATTACGTAATCACCTAGTACTCAAAATAAGGTGCCAGAAACTAAGCAGGCAGTAATCAATATGGGACAATTCTCAGGCAGAGAATTTAAGGTAGTTGTTTTAAGGAAACTCAATGAAGAGAGAGATATTTCAATATTCTAATAGAAAATCTTATCAATGACATATAAACAATTAAAAAAAAACAAGCAGAAATTCTTGAGCTGAAAAACACATTTAGAGAAATTAAACATGAACTTGGAGGTATTACTAACAGGCTAGATGGAACAAGAAATAATGAACTCAAAGACAGCTTATTTGAAAATGCATAGTTGGAGGGGAAAATAGTGAAGAATGAAGAAAGCTTATAGAAACTTTGGGACAGGATTAAAAGAGCAAATATTTGGTTTATTCATTTGAAGAGAAACTGGAAAATGCCAGAGGGGCAAAATACCTTATTTTGTCAGTTTTTCCATCACTGTAATCAAAATACCAGAAAAGAACATGTTAGAGGATAATTTATTTGGTGCTCATGGTTCCAGAGGTCTCTGTCTGTAGATTGCTGGTTCCATTGCCCAAGGTGAGTTGGCTCATCATCTGGGAAGTGTCCAGCAGAGGAAAGCTGCCTAGTTTGTGGAGAGGTCAGAAGAGAGAGAGAGAGAGAGCTTGCAAAAGAGCAAGGGAGCTCCTGGGTAGGGAGAGGAGGACTGCTGGGTGTGCCTCCAGTGACCCACCTCCCCAGCCTGCTCTGCCTGCCTTACAACCCACGCAGTCCATTTAAACTAGGATTAACTGATTACAGCTCTCACAATCCAATTATTTCACTAGTGAATATCTCTGTATTAACAGGAGATTTGGGGGGACACCTCATATCCAAACCATAGCACAAAGATATGATAGAAAACTTCCTAAACCTAGAGAAAAATGAATAAATCCAGCTGCAGGAAAGGCAAAGTTACCAGTCACATGAAAAACAGAAAGAAGACTCTCAAGGGTCTGAGAGAAAAGAATCAACACATAGGGGTGTCCCAATTTGACTGACAGCTGACTTCTCAATGAAAACCTTACAGGTCAGTATAGAGTGGCATGAGATTTTCATAGCACTGAGGAAAACAAAATAATAAAAAAACTATTGTCAACCAAGGATTCTGTACTTGTAAAGTTATCCTTTAGAAATGAAAGAGGGATAAATTTTCCTAAACAAAGGCTGAGATAATACATCTCCATCAAACCTGTTCTACAATAAATGCTAAAAAAAAAAAAAAAACTTCCTCAAACTGAAAAAAAGAGATGTTAGTGAATAAGAAGAAGACATATGAAGGTATAAAACTTACTCAGAGTATTTATATAACAAATTTAGAATGTTCTAAATGCATGGATGATTCAACATATGCAAATTAATAAATACAATACACCATCTCAACAGAATGAAGGATAAAAACCATATGATCATCCCAATTGATGCAGAATAGTCTTTCAGTAAAATTTAACATCTTTTTAAGATAAAAATACTGAACAACTTAGGCTTACAAGAAATGTACCTCATCTTAATAAAAGGATTTATAATAAGCCGACAGCTAACATTATATTGAATAAGAAAAAGCAGAAAACTTTCTTTCTAAGATCTGGAATATAACAGAGATGTTCACTTTCATCACTTTTATTCAGTACAATGCTGGGAGTCCTAATCAGAACAATTTGGAAAGATAGAGAAATAAAGGGTATCCAAGTTAGAAAGGAAGAAGTCAAATTGTCACTATTTGTAGCTGACACGATATTATACAAAGGAAACTCCCAAAACTTCACCAAAAGTTATTAGAACTAATAAACAGATTCAGCAAAGGCACAAAAATGCAAAATTAGGATGTTGTTATATGTTGATAGTGAATTATACAAGTACAAAATGAAAGCAATTCCATTTACAATAGCTGCAAAAAAATCTAGGACTTTAACCAAAGATGTGGAAAAATCTGTACAATGAAAATTATAAAATGTTGGTAAAAGATATTGAAAAGGCCACAACAAATGATAAGACATTCCCCATTTGTGGGTAGGAAGAATCAATATTCTTAAAATGTTCATTCTACCCAGGGTGATTTACAGATTCAATGCAATTTCTATCAAAATGTCAATGGTATTCTTCACAGAACTAGAAAAAAACAATCCTAAAATTTATAACGAAGTACTAATTGCCCTGAATAGGCAAAATCATTTTGAGCAAAAAAGAACAAAGCAAGAGGCATTATGCGATCTGGCTTCAAAACATGCTATAAACTATAGTAAGAAGAGTAGAACAGTATTGGCATAAACACAGACCTAAAGACCAAAGGAATAGAACAGGGAGCCTAGAAGTTAACCCATGCATCTATAGCCAACTCAGTTTCCACAGAGGTGCTGAAAACATTATTAGAGAAAGGAGTCTGTTTGATAAATGAGGTTGAGAAAATTGGATGTCTACATGCAAAAGAATGAAGCTAGTTACAAAAATCAGCTTGAAATGGATTAAAGATTTAAATGAAAAACCTGACACTATGAAACTACTAGAAGAAAACATAGGGGAAATGCTTCAGGACATTGGAATAGTAGAAAAATGTTTTGGAAAAGATCCCCAAGGTCCAGCAAATTAAAGCAAATAGACAAATGGTATTACATAAAACTAAAAAGTTTCTGCATAGAAAAGGAAATACTCAACAGAGTGCAGAGACAAACTACAGAACAGTAGAATATATTTGCAATGTATACATCTGACAAGGAGTTGCAATCAGAATACATAAGACACTCCAAAAACTCAATAGCAAAAACCAAGTACCCTGGTTAAAAAAATGGGTACTAGATCTAAATAGACATTTCTCAAAAGAAGACATACAAATGGCCAACAGCTACATTAAAAAATGTTCAACATCACTAATCATCAGGGAAATGCAAATCAAGAACACAATGATATATTATTTCATCCCAGAGGGAAAGGGAGACAAAAGGGAAATTGCATGGAAATGGAAGGAGGCCCTCATTGTTATACAAAATTACATATAAGAGGTTGTGAGGGGAATGGGAAAAAAACAAGGAGAGAAATGAATTACAGTAGATGGGGTAGAGAGAGAAGATGGGAGGGGAGGGGAGGGGGGATAGTAGAGGATAGGAAAGGTAGCAGAATACAACAGTTACTAGTATGGCATTATGTAAAAATGTGGATGTGTAACCAATGTGATTCTGCAATCTGTATTTGGGGTAAAAATGGGAGTTCATAACCCACTTGAATCTAATGTATGAAATATGATATGTCAAGAGCTTTGTAATGTTTTGAACAACCAATAAAAACAAAGAAATACAGGCTGTAGTGTTTTAAGGGTAGAGCCATATTACATGTAACCTACCTCAAATGGTTCAGAGGAAAATTGTGTACATGTGTGTAAAAGTGGGGGGGTGGGGTGGGAAAGAGAATAAATTATAAATGAAATGAAAAAAAAATGGCTAACATCAGAAAGACTAAAGAGAAAAGAATAATGTTTACAAGGATGTGGCAGAAACCCTTGCACACTATTGTGGGGAGTGTAAATTAGTAGAGCTATTGTGGAAAGCAGGTTCCTGAAAAAATTAAAAATTGAACTGCCACATGTTCCAGCAATATTATTATTGGGTATATATCCAAAGGAAATGAGATGGGTATGTTGAAGAGAAATCAGAAATCCCATGTTCATTGTAACAATATCCACAATACCCAAGAAGTGGAGACAATTTAAATGTCTATTATCTAATCAATAAATCAAGAAAATGTGGTATACACAATGAAATACTATTCTGTGATAAAAATGAAATGAAATTCTAAATTTGTGACAACACAGTTAGAACAGAGATCATTATTTTAAATGAAGGAAGTCAGGCAAAGAAAGACACATACCACATAATCTCATATATGGAATATGAAAAAGTTGATCTCATAAAAGTTGAGAAAAGAATGGTTTTACCAGATGCTGGGCATAGCATGTGGGGGCATAGGGACATATTGATAAATGGGTACTAAATTTCAGTTAGGTAGTAGCAAGCAGCTCTGAGGTAGTGTTGCACAATATGGTAATTACATATTATGGTTTGAATCTGGAATGTCCCCCAAGAGTTCATGTAGTAGGAAATGCACCTGTGTTCAGGAATACAATGATTGGATTGTGAGGAATCCAACCTCATCAATGGATTAATCCACTTGGTAAAGTAATAATTTGAATGGACTACTAGGTGGTAACCATAGGCAAACAGGTGGTATATGGCTGGAAGAAGTAGGTCACTGGAGACATGGCCTTGGGTTCTCTATCTGTCCTTACCCACTTGCTCACCTGCTTTCTTTCTGTTTCCTGACTGCCATGAGCTGAGGTGCTTTTCTCTACCATGCCTATGGTGTTTCTGCAGTGGAGTTGGCCAACCATAGATTAAATCCTCTGAAACTGTAGTCCAGAATAAATCCTTGGTCCTTAAGTTGTTTTTGTCAGGTATTTTGGTCACAGTGACAAAAGCACTACAGATAACGATTTTATACTGCACTCTTCAAAAAGCTAGAAGAAAGGATTTTGAGTTTTTAAATGGTAAACATTGGAGAAGTTATGTTTAATATGCTTAACCTGATTTAAGTCTTATTCAATGTATACATGTATCAAACATTCCATGGTATTCCATCAGTATTTATAATGTTTATTTTTGTGTTTTAGTTAAACATAAAAAAATGAAAAAATAGAAATATTGGCTAGCACATCAATTTTCTTTGAATAAAGGAAAGGATGTGAAACATTTCTGATATTTTGATAATCTTCGAGACATATTTGTTATACAACAATAACTACAAAGGCACAGAATTGACTCAGTGGCCCTGTCAGGCTTGCTGCTGAGGAGAGGTGAGGTCCAAGGGCTAGTTCAGCACAGTGGGTGTAAGGAACTACAGCTGCCTAGATTCATCTATGACCCTACAGGTAACACTCCAGGGACCTCTAACAACATGGGGGATTTTGAACTATCTAAAAATCCCTGAAGTGAAAACTAATGATGAAGATCATTTAATGGAGAGGCTCATTCTAAATCAACATGTTGCGTTGTTTCAATAAGACAGTGAGCTTTTTCTTCAGCATTATACCCAGAGTCTAAATTTTCCTCCATTTTTTGTATGTTGAATCCTGTAAATGGAAATTTACTTTGTAAATACACACTGTTTGCTCTTTTACTTCCAATGTTCTCTCAACCAAGGATTGGTTGTGTAAAAATTGAATAATCCTCTGAAAATTTCTGCTTGGGGGTTATAAACTATGAATAACCTTTCTGACTTAACAAGATTTTCTTTTTGTGCTTTCAGTTAGATTCTGGCTAACAGTCTTCTGAAGAAGGAGTTTAACCAAGCCCTATTGATTATGTGTGAACATTTACTTCTGCGTGTTGTGCTGAGGAATAATACTAGTTTCTAGTATTTAGTTTTACTATGATTAGTCACTGCTCAAAGTGCTGTATGTTTATAAATTCATTTAATCCTCATGATAGTAGGGAAATAGTCTTATACTATTAGTAGCTCATTTAAGAAAATTTCAGTGGAAATGTGTGTCTCAGAGGAGGCTACATTGAGTGAGTGCTAATCGCAAAGACTAGACCCAGTGAGAGCTATGTTGGACCCACAGAACCTAGATTAAAACTGCAAGAAAAAGGAAATTAAAGAGAAGCAAAAAACTAAGTTGACTAAGTTAAACTCTGAAATCATGATTAAAACACTGAAATGACTAAATTGACTTTGATTTGGTTAGATTAATTGTTCTACAATAAGAAAACTTAAAGCTTGAGAATTAAATTATACCAAGCACATGCAAGCAGAAGGCTGTAAAATTATACCATATGCACTTAAATTTTAATACACAGTAACGATGACTGTGTATGGTATTTACTTTTTGTGGTGGGCAAGATAGGGTGGAATACTGGGTAGGGAAGATATTATTATAGTCTTCAATATAACCAATGTGATAAATGAGGCTGGGAAAAGTTATTAACTCAATGTTTTACTGCTAATAAATGATGGAGTTTGAACTTGAGTCCATGTCTTCCAGATCCAATTCTGCATACTTTCATTTGGACCACATTTATTTCTATTATGTGATGGTGAGCCCTACCGAAAAAAATTAAAGGAGGGCAGCTTCTACTCTAAGTAAGAAAGAGGAACTATTAATTTGTTAACATTTTAACATTCATTTCATGGTTATTACTTTGGATTTTATCTCCTTTGTATATTTTCTTAAAAAGTATTTCTCAGTGATGATGCATAGATTCTCAAAAGCTTCTTCTTCTTTTTTTTTTTTTTGTCACTAGGGATTGAACCCCAGGGCACTTAAGCACTGAGCCACATCCCCAGACCTTTTTATGTTTTATTTTGAGACAGGGTCTTGCTAAGTTGTTTAGGGCCTCACTAAATTGCTGAGGCTGGCTTTGAACTCATGATTCTTCTGTCTCAGCGTCCTGAGTTGCTGGGATTATAGGTGCATACCACCATATCTGTCTAAAAGCTTTTTAAAAAAAATTTGGAGACATAAAAGACAAATTGGGAAACAACTATATATATATATGTATGTATGTATATATATATATATATATATATATATATAAAATTCTATTTTTATTTCCACCTTCTAGCAAAATGTGGAGGAAGGACTTGAGCTAAAAGTCTAGAGACAGAAGCAGAGAATATGTTATCTGAAAGGATATTAGATTACTTATTGTCTACTGGAAGGGTTATCATGACAAAAATTTTACCAGAACTTCTGGTGTTATGCCTTCAGATCAGGGAAAAGGGGGAAAATATTTGAAGTTGTTCTTTAGTACTGTTTGGGCTATTCTGGGTCCTTTCTTTTTAAAAATATTTCAAACAACTTGTCACATTCAAATCTACCTTCCAAATCAGGAGGGGTTTTGATTGCAATTACTTTGAATTGACAGATAATTGGAGGGAATTAATACTTGTACAATTAGAGTCTCCTTATCTCTAAATATATCAATTTTTGCTGACATTGTTAGATTTAATCCTAGGCATGACAGTACCTTTTCCTTTTAAATTCTTAATTTTCTACTAATTTGTTACTATGGTATGGGAATATAATTAATTTTTGTATAGTGATTTTGTATACAGATACTTCATCAAAACAGTAATTTTGGCTTTCTCTGTAGAAAACCATATCACATGTAAGAAATAATTGTTTCCTAATTTACACTCTAATTATTTTGCCTCTTCTTTTGCTTTACTTCATTTCTGAGAGTTTCTGGTTCAGTGGAAGAGGTGTTAGCAGGCACTTTTTAAAATTCTTCATGATAAAGGAAAAGCTTTAATCCTAACCCCAATTTTAAATGTTAATCTGACTTTATTCTGGATTTGAAAATTAACTTTGAACTGGTGGATACACTATTAAGTTTGATGTTTATTACAGGTTATGTGTTATACTCTTTCTGTTATTGTTGTTAGTCTTTGGTAGTTTCCTTTCAAATGATTTTTAAATTGTAAATTGATTTTTAGATCCACTGAACATTTTTTTCTTCCTGTATTGAAATAATTGTCAGATTTTCTTAACACTATGTTAATGTGAAGAATCCCATTAAATTACTTTTCAATATAAAACTTGCAATTGACTGATAATATGCATAACATTTATGGAATTTCAACATTAAACTCAAATTGAATTAGCACACACATAAGATATTATGTTTTCACATTCAGTTTCCTAATTCCTATTTTTAAAGATTCTTCAAAAATATATTTTGGGGCTGGGATATAACTCAGTGGTAGAACACTTGCATAGCATGCACAAGGTTGCATCCCTAGCACCGCTATCATCACCATCACCACCACCAACAACAAAATCAAACAGGAGAAAAAATTAGTCCATAATTTCCCCATCTTTTACCATTATTGTCTGGCTTTGATAGCAAGGTTATACTAGTCTCATCAAATTAATTGGGGAGTTTTTTATCTTTTCTGGTCTCTGAAACAGTTTACACAGAATTAAAATTCTGTTCTAAAAGATTCACAAAATTGGCTGATAAATTTGTCTAGTTTGATTATTTTATGAGTCTTACTTAAAATATCACATGAAACTTAAACTTAGCAATTTTTGAGTGCCCAGTTGATAGCATATTCCTTTTGCTAGATATTTGAGAATAGTTTTAGAATAAAGTTTCAGGTTATGTTTTTCTCACTTATGGGTATTTACACTTATGACTTTAGACCTATGAATCTCCAAGAGAGATTTTGCCCACATTGGCCAAAACATAGAAATCCCCTCCAGAAGGTGAGTTTTTTTTCCCGCCCCTATCTCATACTTTGACTGAGAATACAGTCCTTGGGATCTTAACTCTCCCCTCTACTCCTATGTTTGTGAATCTTTGGATTCTTGCTTATGCTTTCTTTGATGATGTCCATTGTTTTCTTACAGACACAGAGATATATATTATACAATGATTTCTATTATTTGGCCTCAAGATTTCCCAGACAGACAAAGACTCTCGTCTTTGGAAAAAAAACCTTTGAATTTCTGTCTTGGTTACAAGCTATTTTTATTGTTTACTCCAGATTACTCAGGTTTGTCTCTGCAGTGGGGGCCTATGTTTGATATTTGCATTTCCAGAACTTACTAGGAAATTTTTACTGAATTAAAGTACTTCACTTGGGAATGACATGGCTAATGCTGCCCTAGAGTAACAATTTTAACTATTTCCCTTTTTAGATTATGTTTGAATAATAAAACTGAAACCATGTGTTCACTTTTACTCTTTCATTCCTTGGAACAACACACTCCCTACTAAAAATAAGAGAAAAAAAATCTAATTTGGTAAAATCTACATACTCGAGTAAAAGCAACTCATTAAAGAAACCAATATAATTTTGGAACAAAGCTGTTACACAAAGCTTCTTATGGAATATTTGCCTGTGGCTGACATATAAAAATGTATTTAATAATAATCTTTTCCACATAATAAGACACGGTGCCCATATCAGGACTGAAAAGGTGCCATGATATGGTTTTGTCAATTGTTGCCAATAGTGCTATTTGGTAGTATTGGTTAAAAGTGTGCTTCACTACCTCCCAGACTAAAAAGGAGAGAACAAAGACAGGGATACTAAGGAAGGTGAAAGTACTGCACACATTTGAGTGAGAGGAGCTGTGAACCTAGAGAAGTCAACAGGAATGGCAGCTGCTGGGGTAAGTGAAAGGTACACATGCCAGAGGAGGCTTCCAGGAGTCTGCACAAATAGACAGAGAATAGGCAGTTAGTGAAATTGCTACTATTATCTAGACAAGATCCAATCCTAAGTAAGACACTGGAATTTAAAGTGACAAAGATTTCTAGTTAACCTTTAAGTGATGTTCAAGATAATAACAAAAACACTATCTACTGTGGAGTGGGAGGACAGAGATGTGTTTGATCATCTGTTTTGGACTGCCTTTTAGAAACTTTCAGAGACAGTATGTAACCCTCAAACTAAAAGAGCTTGAGAACTTTGATGTAAATGAGACAAATGTGGAATGCAGAAGTCATTTTCGAAATATCAGCCAAACACGAAGATGTGACAGGAGAATGTAGTCCTCAATTAGACAATTTTGACTTAAGTATTACCTTTCTTGTATTTAGCTGACAGCTGTTGGAAATAATTCATTAAAATTATTCAAGCTGAAATGTTTGTATTATTTTCTTGAGACCCAAACTTACTATAATTTGAAAAGTCATTTTATTTTTTGCACAGTGAAAATGTATCCATCAAAGAATATAATTCAGCTATAATAAATTGAATGACTAGAAAAGACCAGAAAAATGATCAGTACTATGGAATATAAATATATGTGTAGCATATAATAGGAAAGAAACAAGCAAACAGAAAGAACAAATAATTTTCACAAAATACCAATATTATATTTTAAGATTTAGAAGCACAAATTTTTTTTGAAAAAAAAATTTATTTTGTATTGACTAATAAAGAGAAATAATTAAACATGGAAAATGTATCATATGTTATTTAAAAAGAAATATTTTAAAAACTATGTTGAATTTCAAAAATAATTTTATTTCAAACAGTCCACACTAGTTCTTTAACATCTATAAAGATGCCTATGAATATGAAAAATAGAAAAGGTGTGCTTTTGACCTTGTCTTCTATTTTATTTTTAGCATGAGAATTGTGTGATCTAACATCTCCATATTTTCCTAATTGTGCACATTGTTTTGTTTTGATTGCTATATCATTTGCTGTAGTCCAATTTTTTAATGCCAATAGACCTTACGTTTTTTATGTCTTCTTTATTTTTTTGTCTGAGTATTCAGGGTTTTTCCCTTTATTTTCCTTTTGGTGTATTCATAAATATTTTATTTTTCTCTTTTAAATATTTCATTTTAATTTTCCATTTTCCCTCTGATATCTCCTTTCAATTTTGATATAATGAATTACATGACATTTTTCTCATTTCATATACACAGTGATAATTCATTTAGATTTCTATATTTCCTATTTTAACACAACATTTCTAAAATAAGATAAAAACTTATGCATGTTGTATACATGCATAAATGTATTAATAGTTTTATAATGTTTAGGTTTCCTTTCTTACTATGCTGTGCTAGTTAGTGAAAATCTTAAAAGTTTTATACATAGCTATCCAAAATGCTTTCTAAGTGCAAAGATCATAATAAAGTATGAAATATTAATTTATAAAGAGGGTCAAATAGAAATTAATCTTTATGAGTTTTCTGTTATTTAGTGGATTCAGCTTATAATTTTGGAATTATGTACTACTTCAAATTTCTATTTTCATATGATATATATATATATATATATATATATATATATATATTAAAATTTATCCAATTGGATTTTTTTAAGTGAGGAATTTCATTTTGATTAAACTTTTCTCTACACACCAGATGGCCCTGGCTTTTTGTTTTTCAGCAAATTTCCTTGAAAAATGGTACAGAAATGATTTATCTAAGTACCTAATTAACTGTTATGCTTTATTTGCTGTTTTTAGTTTGATGGGAAATTTCTGAAATAATACATTGATGTTTGAAATGTTATACTGAACTTTAACTGTAAGATGAAGCAAATGACCTACGCTCTTAAAGGTCAAGCTATAAATTATTCTTATGATGAAGCAAGATCAGATAGCCTACGAGCAAAATCTCAACCCCAGGGTTCTTGATGAAGCACGCAGACACTCTGGTTGCATCTCAAAAGCAACATGAACTTCAAGTTATGACAGCAGGCTTTGAGTATTCATTGAAATAGTAGTGGCTACACTATGAATGATTTAAATGAGTCCTTAGTTATACAACCACATCTTATAGTGGATTCTTAATGGTTCTTCAAAGTTGCCAAGAAATGGTAAGAAATTTTGTGCTTGTCATGGCATGGTGTCATTAACAATTGCAGGAGCCCAAGAAGGGTAAGTGTTGAGGTCAAACATGGGTTCAATCCAGGTGAACATGCCGAGCATCACCACTGCAACACCCAAAATATTAACGCCAAGTCCAGCTTTAACCTTGAACAGAAAAGAGCACAAGTCATTCGGAATAGAGAAACAAAACAAAACAAAAAAACCCTTGAAAAAATCTGACCGGGCATATTAAATCAGAATTCAAGTTTTGTGGTTTTATATTTCAGTGGATGAGTTTCAGGACACCACATGATAACTATCTTTCATGTTCACTTAATTATTTTTATTAATTTACTCAGAAACATTCCGTAATTGGAATTTTAGAATGTATCTGTATCTGTACTCATTTTTCTTAGTGTTCCCATTTTTCTCTCTTACATCATAATTATTGTGTCCATTAAACAATTTCACTTATCTTCATTAAAATAGAGATTGCCCAACTCCTGCTCTTGATCTGTCTTTGTTAGTACAGTGTTACCAGACCATAACTATGCACATTTGCTTGCATATTGTCTCTGGCTGCTTTCATGATCTAATGGCAGAATTGAATATTTGTAAGAACAGACAGTATGGCCCACAAAGCCTCACATATTACAGAGAATGTTTGTTCACTCCTGAATTTTCTGCATAAAACATGGATCCCCAAAGTAAAAGAGGGACACTTATCAATGACTATTATTGAGGTCTCCTTCTCTCTCCATCTAAGCCACTAATTTATTTCAGAATCTTATTTTTATTAATCTTGGCACACAAACACACACACACAGCATCACATATATTGTATGAAGCACCTTTTTTTACTAGAAAGATATTATGTGACTTCTGCATAGAAATATTTCCAGAAGTTTTACATTGCAGGGATTTAGAGACAGCAATCTGGGTCGAAGGAAGGGATCAGGGACTTACCTTGGAAATGGATTTGAATAACAAGCTCACCAACGGACATTGGTTATACTCTTGTTTATATAGATTTGGAAGTTGGTGATGAAAATTGGATATTCTAGAATATTCTCAAATAAGTTCTTAACTGACACTAGTTTTGCATTTGGCAGAAATGTGCATATTTTATCACTTAAATTTACGATTTTACTTGCTCATGAATAGAACAAGAAAGATGCCTTTTTATCTGTCAGTCACTAAACCCAATGTCTTATTTAGGAAAAATGTTGTTGCATCAATATTCGTGATAGAAACCCAGTTAGTGGATGGTGTTAACCCTATTTTTTCCTTTTGCCTTGGTCGAGGTGGATTCTGATTTTGACACGTGAAGTTTAAGTTGTGTTAAGCAATTCTGTTTTTCTCCTTTCCCCCCAACCACTCCTGATGTGTTCCTTATATCTTTATTTGCAAGTACCAATTCTAATGCCATGTTCACTATTGATGATCACTATTAAAAACAAGTTCCTAATCAGTCTTGTGTACACCTTCGGAAGCAGAACTTAGACCACGCTTTTCCTGATGGTTGATTAGTGTTTAAAAGTAGAGCTTATTCAAGATATTACATGCACATAATAATGTGTATTGGATATGGTAGCATTTTTTTTAGCTAACTCACCATGTCTATGACTTTCAGATGGCCATATGAGAAAACAATGGCATTGGGTGGATTTGCTACTGGTAGAAGGAATGCAAATGAAGTACACAGAGTAGAAGGCAGCAAAATATGAAGAGGGTTCACATGAATGGCTTCAGACTATTTTGAAAGATAAAAAGGTAAAAAGAGTTAAAGGAAAATTTTGAGAGTGGGAACCATGCATCAAAACAAGCACATTTATTATAATCAGCTTTCCCAGAAGGAAGTTGAAACCTGAAGGCATAAAATTATACACATAAATGATTATTTAAATATTATAGTCCAGTTAATTTAGAAAATAAGATATCATTTATTCCAGACACTAAATAAAAATATCAACCTTATATTATTATATAGTGCTAGCTACTGTGTTAATTGTTTTCATATACAATATACTTATACATAATATATAATATAATAAATGAATGCACTTGCATATATATTTAAAATTTTTATGAGATGGCAACTATATCCCCAAATAACACATGAATACACTGAAGTCCAGAGAGGCTACAGCAACTTCTCTAAACATGCATCTAGTGAGCAGAAGAGGTTTGGTAAGGTCTCAGGTTCCTCTGACTCCAAAGCTTCTAATTATACCACAAACTTTATTGCTTCTGTGAACAATATTCTGGAAGGAGAACTGTCAACATGAGATGTTTAAATCCTAAAGTTGCCAGGAAACACTGAGTCCCCCTTATAGCTGGAAAGGATTGAGAATGGCTCTCTCATTTATGTGTAAATGAAAACAAATCCTGGTCAGAAAGAAGATAAATGGTTCACTTAAAATTATGCTATTTGAACATGGAAAATAGTTCTCTTGAGTCAAGGTCACCGAAGGAAGCATTAATACAAAGTCCCTATAAATTACTTCTAGGAGGCCTACTTAGGTCAACAAAGATTCCACACCACAATATTCAAATAAGCAGTCCAATGAACACTACTTTTTGAAAGAAGAGAACATAAATGGGATAAATAAGATACTCACCAGTGGAGCTAATATTGGGAAGAGGATGGTGATGGTAGCTGGGTTACTGGCTACCTCGGTTAAAGATGTGACCATCAAAGAAGATATAAGAATTATTAGCCATACTGGTAATGAACCTAGAGGAGATAATTTATTTCCTATCCACTTAGATAGTCCTGATACCTATAAGACAAATTTGCAATATTTATTCATTAATAATTCATTTTAATTGGACAGAATTTACACACATGTAAAGCATTATTGGCTGAGAACTTAGTTTCCAAAATATAATTTTTAATTCTGTAACATTTTTTATGGTATGGCACCTCTGGATGGCTTTGATGTGGAGGACTGATAAGTCTTATTTCAACATTATCAACATGCTTGAGAAAGTTTAAATTATCTTCCCACTTTGTTTTAATTACATTTTAATTTTATATACTAATATATGTGGGTATTTTCATAACTCACTTAGTACTATGTGATTTTAAGAAAAGAACAGTCCCTCTAGCTCATCTCTCCCTATTCCTAAATTGTGTTAGAGGCAGCAACATTCAATTCTTATTGGCTATTTATAGCTACACTTAGAGACTAGTATAGTTATCCTTCAAAGTAATATTCTAATTATGCATTTTTTCCTAATTTTCAAAAGTAGACATTATTTACTGACTTTCTAATATATTACATGAGGATTTAATTTTCTTACACCATCCACCGTACATATATTGTCTCTTCATTCCTCCACAATCATACATCAATAATTCTTGTTAAATCATGATTTAATGCTTACCAGTATGATTGTACAAATACTTTTCCTAGCTGAGCCACTTGGCATTCTAGGATAATATTTACTTTTCTTTGATTGTTTTCCCAGGAAATAATGCTTCATTCTTTTGTTTGCTTAGTTTTCCAAGTATCTGTCACCAATGCATTATATTCTCCAATAAAACTGGAAAATTCTCCCCCAAATAGTTACTTTTATGAGATAAATTTTTGTTGTTGTTGTTTTTTCTCTTCCCATGTCCTCTCATGGAGATATCATTCTGTAATATTCCCTCCTCCTACTCCATCTGGACTAGATGGTCTTTAAATCTACACAAATAATATTCTAGGACTCCCATTTGTTCCTATGAGTTCCCTTCTCTCCCCAGCTATGGGAATCTTTCCTTATTTATGTGTTATGCTGGGGGGCAAACAGCCTTCTATTACTTCTTGAGAACTGGTGCATAGAAGGTAAATTTTGGGGAGTCTTTATACACCTGAAAACCTTTTTAATTTTATTTTTATATCATTTTGATAGTTCAGCATTTGTAAAATTTGAGATTTGAAATAACTGACATGCTGTGTATTTAAATTATTGGACCTTTTCTTGCAGATTTCAGTTGGGCTCTTCAGCCTAATCACATATGTCCAAAAGACTGGCTGCACCCAGATTAGCAGATATATTATCCTGTTTGTCTTTTCTAAATGGCATGGAAAACGCACTTTGTGAGACAATTTCAATGGGCTACTACATAATATGCTTATGACAAACTAGGATTGGCATCAGAAATGCATGAAATATGAGCAGCATACTCTCAGTTCAAAAACTGGCACAATATCACAGATGTGGGTACCAGATATCCCTTGTTATTTGTGGTTTTTATTTATATTTTTGTTTGTTTTTGTCTATGACTTTTAGATGAAAAAATACTACTCTTCATGTGACAAAAATTCATCCTAGAGCACACAGACTTTAAAAATGGGTTTTATCTATGTGCAATTAGACATGGAAAAGATGACACCATCTTTATCTCCAGGGTTTCTGAAATTCTAAATGAAGCACTTTGATATTGGGCTCTTAATAGCTCTCTCAGTATAGAATCTCTATATCTTTATCTCTGAGAAATTTCTTATATTATTTTTTTTTGGGGGGGGATGTTCTTCCTCTTAATTTTTCTCTCTTTCTGACATTTCTATTGATTTACTACATTTTTTATTGGTTTACATTGGTTTATATATTTTTTAATTGATGCTCTGCTATTCGTTTTTTGTTTGTTTTTTGTGGTGCTGGGGATTGAACCCAGGGTCTTGTGCGTGTGAAGCAAGCACTCTGCCAATGGAGCTATATCCCCAGCCTGAATGATGTTCCAATATTCTTATCTCTCATTTTGAACATTTCCTTTCTTTTACTTTTTTTATTGTATTTCTGGTGTATGTTCAAATTTCATTTTTTAACACTGCTACCATTTTTTACCATTTTTTTTTTAATTTTTGCTGTTATATTTCTCATCTTTAAGGAGCTCTTTTTCGTTTTATGCCAATTCCTTAAAAAAAATAACGTTCTTTTTCAGTTTCACATCTTTAATGTTTCCAGCATCTCTTAGAGGCATCAGGAGCAAATGTGTGTGTGTGTGTGTGTGTATAGCTTCACACATTTATTTTTCTTGATTTTTTCTGTTTCTTTTTTTCTTTGTTTTTGCATTTTATCTTTTGTTTCTGGTTAATGTGTCAGTGCACATTAGTGTAGTGATTCTTGACTACCATTCATTTTAAGAGAGAGAATAAATTGGTGATTGGAAGCTCTTTGTGCCAGGCAAGAACAGCTGAAAGAAAAACTTTATCATAGGCAACTGAGCCTGAGTCATTATCTCATTGGTAGAAGAATAATTTTCAGTAAGCAGGGAGACAGAACAGCAGCCTGGCTATTCAGGACTAGGGAAAGATCCGAGAGGCTCAGAGCCCCTTTTAGACTTTAAAGTCATCCTCAGTATAATAAATAAACAAATGAACAAATAACAAATAAATCAGTAATTATTAATTAATTAATAAATAATAAAAATTTGAAAATAAAATAAAACCATCCTCAGTATTGAGCTCTGGCTTTTACCTCAGTTTTCACCTCCGCTTTCAGTGTTATCTGCAGCCAGCTCTTTCTGGCTCTTCCAGGATCTCATGGATAAAGCCCCTTGTTTCCCTTTACTCTTGTCTTTGTCGGCCTGCAAATTTCATCTTTCATTTCCTTCTACTTGGACAGTGTCAAATGTCCTCAAATGTCCTCTTTCCATCTTCTAAACTTTTCATCATCTCTTGTCTGTTACTGACCCAGTCATATAGATGGTTTTTGTCTTTTTGATTAATGCCTTTTTGTTCTGTTCTTTCCAGTTTGGAGGAGATGTGAGAAAACAGTGTTTTAATCTTCCATGTTTATTTTGGGGAAAACTTTTGAGGAACATGTGAAAAGGGAAGAGTATGAGTTATTCCTGCATAAGAATTTGAAAGTGTCTACTAGTTTGTAAGAAGTCATGTTAAAACAAATCAAGGGAGCCAGGCTTGGTGGTGCCCACCTGTAATCCCAGAGACTAGAGAATGAGGCAGGAGGATTGGAAGTTTGAGGTCAGCCTGGGCTATGTAGTGAGAACTTGTCTCAAAATAAAAACAATAAAAAATAAGACTGGGTATGTAGCTCAGACAATCCCCAGTACTAAAGAAAAAAAAATCAAGGGGCATTTAAGAGAGATATATAGCAGCAAAACCAATGTTGTAGTCATTCTGTCTCCCTGTTTTCAACTAGAAGGGTTTTTTGGCTCTGGATGATTGCCAAACTACTTAGAATTTTGAAGAAAAATTTTTAAAAATTAACTGTTCCCAAATTGTTTGTAAAACCAGTGTCTACAGGCATATGCCTATGGCCATATTTTTGGCTTAAATCTGGCCACTTAAGGATAGGGTTATTCTGGGTATTCTTGTAGGAATTTGATTCTGGATATTAGGATTTTTATAGCAAATTAGACCTCCCTCCATGCTTCCCTAAGTCTCCTGTTGAGAGAGCCTAGTGCATCAGACTAAATCCACACCTTTCTACTTCAGATTTTTTTGCTTAAGGGTCTAGTTTATACTTTCAAGGCTATTTTAATATAGGATCCAGTCTGGACATATTCTGGGGAGGAGAGGTGAGCAAAAGATGTATCAATGTCAGATTTTCCCATTCTGATTTCCTCCCAGTTCAAATGGGCAGACATAGGAATGGAAATTATTTATTCTGAGAATTCAGAGCTCATTATTGTTGAAATAGTAGAAAAGTACAATCGTCTCATATTTCTACCATTTCTTTTTGAGTCATCTATGAGAGAAGCCATGTCTAGACCTAAAACAATTTTGTGAAATGCACTCAGAATTGAGACAATTTCCAAGAATTTTATCTTTGACTAAATCCTTTCTAAAAATTCAGTATCTAAATACTATGCAGAAAATTGACAAAAAACCAAACCAAAACAAACAAACAAACAACAACAAAAAAAAACTTAGAAGCAATGAACAGACTCCCAATAGGTTACCAAGGAGAGAAGAGAGAACTATTTGTTTTGAGAAATATAAAAAGTTAACCTCTTAGAAATCCAAAGGCTTGACCTTCCTGTCACCCCATTTCCTTCAATTTGATGATTGAGAAAGGAAATGGAGCCACCATAAGCTTTGAGTATTGCACAAAAGTCTATGAAATCCAGACATAAGTAGTTTTTAAGTCGTAAAACATTTCTAAGAAATTTTTAGAGAAGAGATTTTTCTTCCAGCCACCTTACAATGACCAGGGCAATTAAAAGGGACCAGCACTGCTTTATAATGTCTGGATAGGTGAAAGCAACAGCTGAGTGTCTTCCCCATGGTGTTTTGATTTCTTTCTAAGGCTTGACATAATAGAATATTAGATACCTGCATGAAATTCTCTCTGGGCTTCAGTCAATAAACACTTATTACATAATTTGATACTAATTTTATTTCTAATTCTACTTTTTTGACAATAGGACCATGACATATTGAAATCCAAGAACTACTCAAATTTATCATGAAATAAGGTAAAAGTATAAACAAACAAAAGTATGTTTCACAAGGTATCATTTTAAATATCATTTTATGTATTTTTTCTTACCAAGCTAGTCTTCTAATATTATTGTATGGATTAAGAATTTTAGTCTCCTTTGAATGATCTTTTCTGACATAGTAGAACACCATAAAAACTGTTTTATGCTTGTAGCCTATAAAAAATATTGAACTCTGAACTCACTTCATCAGTGTGGTACACTCACTGCATGGTTACTGAAATCTGCATCATTAAAATGATATAGTAATGCTGAATATGTCAAAAGTTTGAATGTTTCTGTGTTCTTCTTTTGAACAGTCTAGTTAATTGTTAAATATCTTACAGAGTATTACCTCACAGCCATCTGCCAGGGCAAACCCTCCACCAACAAGAATGGCTATATCCCAAGGCATGAATGACTGGAATTCTTTCCAAGTAATCAGTGGAGAGTAACCAAAAGCAACTGAAAAAAAAAAAAGCTACAGTTAAATAGTGCTTAGAATGTACCACTATTCCCTGTTTTTTTCAGTATTCTACATAGTCATCTAACAGGAAGTTTGTAAAATTTCTATATTGTTTTGAAAAAGAAGATAGAACTTGTACTCGATTTTTGTTATTACTAAAATTTCTATAACTTGGAAAAAATCCTTTGGCAATATTTTGAAATACATTTAAGTAGATTATAACACTGTCACTTATAATGCTATTCATTCATTCATTCATTCATTCATTCATTCAACCATTCCACTACTCCTACTAATAACACAGTGAATTAGACTAGACATTTCTTTGTTATGTAGAATATTAACTTTTCATTGGCTCTAGTAGAATCACTGTACAATTTTAATTATTCTTCACTAAAATTTATTTGGGTACTTTATTATTTTTTAAGTCAGGAGAATCATGACGAATTCGTCAGGATTCCATTTTATAGGTAATCCAAAGCTCAGATTAAAAAATTAAAATTGTATTTGTGAAAATGAAAGCAATTATCACAAAGATATCTCCTGATATTTGGGTTCTGAGCTTTCCATTTATTTGTTGATAAGTAAGTTCATTTAGGAGCAAATTATCATTTAACATCTGTGTGTAAGAGGCAGCCTTCCGTATGATGAGATTATAAGATTGCTTTTCAACCTCCTTTTTATCTCCTTCCCCTAAATTGGAACCAAACCAACCTTCACTGATGACTGAAATTTTGCTACAGAATTTCTTAATTGGATTAAGGCCATATACTCTTTCAAAATGAAACATCTCTGAAATGACCTCTTACTTAAATTTAACAGAATATATCTTATCTGCCATTTTAAAACAAAGTGTAAAAAAATTTATCAGTGAGAAAAATGTGTTAAATGATGAGGGTGCCATGAAGGGTGGATAGGGACAGCTTTTTGAGAGAAGGATTCAGATCTAGGAACCAGGGAAGCTAGAGCTTACCACATTGGTCCCTCAGTGCTTGTCCTTGTTGGTATTTAGGGCTTTGATTGCCGTGCTTAGAGTCTTCAGGATCTCACAAGAATCAATGCTAAATATTCCACTATTCCTTAATACACATCAAGAATAATCCTAATCTCAAGTGAATAGCAAAATGCATTATTTATTTCTACATAATGCTTTTCACACATATCATGTCCTGAATATCTGATACATTAATTGTTTATGGAAAGTGATGGAAAGAGTCAGATGGGTCAATCCCATGGCACAAAACACAGTTTCTTTCCAGTAAAAACAAACAAACAATAAAAACTGTACATATCTATGACTCTATTTCCAAACTTACAAATTATGTGTTATGTGTCAACTCATTGACAATATAGGACCCTGACTACTTAAAACATGCTGTATTACTATAAAGTACAGACACGAATGAATCCTAGGTCTAAGGAGTGCACCTGTGAGAGAGTGTGTGCCCATGTAAATGCACATGCCTGTTTTTCCATGGGTTGTAAATACAGTAAATGCTCCCACTGAATACCATTCCTTTTGAATGAATACCATCCCTAGGTTATGGCTATGTGGGATTGAGTTTCTTTTCTTCCATAAGTACTGTGAGGATATAAATGCTCTTTCTCTTGAAATTCACATCACATTTTCATATCCTCAGCATTTACTATCAAGTTCTCATTAGAAAGCAATGACTTCCAAGTTTTTGTCTCTGTTTGCTGATATTAAGATTAATTCTGATTATGACAGAGAAGTTGGTTTATTATAGGTCATGTAGTATTGTTCATACATAGAAAAACCCTAACTATGGTTCATAAGAAAGCCTATTGTTAACTTCTGCATGTTAGGTGATCTCTCTTGTTGGTGTAGGACAAGTGCTGGCTAGATAGACGATACAGTGTGTAAATAGGGCATGCTAAGCCAGGAGTTGAGTCAGCACGGACATTCCTTCTGTTCTAAGTGCTAACTGAAACTGATGGAATTTGTAATTTTTTGCTCTTTTGTCAAATTCAATTAAAGTTAGTTATAAATGGTACTTAACCAGTTTCTCCTGTAGGTGTAGTTTTCGTCAGTGTTTTAGCTGGAATTACAAAAAAAAGGAGTCCTACAATTAAGGCAACAGTTGAATCTGTAACAAAACCAGGATTCCTGAAAAAAAAAATTGTTCATTAAAAAATGGCATTAAGAACTAGTGAGTTAAAACATCAATTGATTATGCCAATAGTACTTATTTAACAGGTGGCATAGCTTATTTACTCCATATAATCTGCTCTAAAGTCTATGGATTTCCAACCAGATGACACAACTCCGTAGAACCCATCATCAGAACACATTCCCATTGCTTTCATACAGTTCTTCTTATTTTCAATATCACATTTACAGATGCTGACATAATAGGTCAACTGGCCAAATTTCCCTTCTAGGTAAGCTTGCAGATTTGGGAATCAATTTCTTGTTTGATTTGTTTCTTTTAATTATATTTGCAGAAAATTGAGGTTGAAACAATTGATGTAATGGGCAAAAGCCCATAACATCCTTCTCTTGAACTGTGACAAAACATAATAATGATAGAGTCTTCTCAAATTCTTCTATAAACCATGAAAAGGAACTGATCTGTTTTCTTAGATATAACACCTGCTTCTGCAGTTTTATGTCCTAGTCATGTCAGACAAATAAAACCAACACATTTAATTCTTTGCACTCCATGAAACTCAGTCAAGAATATTAATTCCTGGGATGGTTTATGAGATGCTCATAAATTATCACTGTACAAATTAAGAGTGACTCAGGAACAGATGGGGGTCTTAGAATCACCAGGCCATTCCAGCAAATAACACAGGTTCCCCAAAGCCTCAACAGTTAAAAAGCACCTGGAAACCAGAAATAAATGAAACAGGGCATAGATAATTAGAATATAGTTTCAAAAGTCAGTAATATTAACTGAGTGCATTTTCATAGCCTGAGAAGAAATGCATATACCATAAGGATTAATTTTCTATACTGTAACTCAGTAATTTTTATATTTTAAAAGCTTTTCAACTCTCGTAATTTGCTTGAAAGATCTGAATAATTAAAGAAATGCAGCATCTTTCCCAATCTAACAACAAAAAAATTTAACAGGGTCTGTTTTCCTTAGACTTATTTTCTTTCATTTTGAATCAAAGCATATCACAGCATAATTTGTTCTATAAACTTGATCAACACTAATAATTTACTTTCTTATTTTTTATTTTAGTTATAATTTTTAGTTGAATTTTTGCCAACTTGGGCAAGGCATCATGTAACTGCAGTTTGCTTTATATGAAAAGACACATTGAATTCTGTCCAGGTTCAAACAGATGGAATGAAAACATTAGGTGGTAGCTATAAATCTTAATATATCATGCTAGGTTAGAAATTCTAAATGTCTAAAACCTCTAAGTAACAAATGTATTCAACAGAAAATATATTTCAAATAAAATCAAATCATAAATATTGAATAATTTATTTTTGAAAGATTTTTAGAACTATTATTATTTGATTATGACTTTTATTTTTAGCTCATTATGAATTAGGTTGTCTCAATATTATAAAATATTAAGCTTATACACATTTCATTTGCTTTGTGTCTGACAATTAGATTTATATTTTTCATCCTCTCTCAAACCTTTGTTCTCTTTCCTATTGTTTTTTTTTTCCTCCAAATTCTAGGTGACAGGAGCACCTGCCCATAACAAATGCACTGTTTTCCTGCTACAAACAAAGCATCTCCTGAATTACATTATCATTCCCTAAGGAGTAACACTTAGAAACTGATTAAACTGAATTTCCTATTGGGATTTTTGCCTGGTTTTTATTAGCTATTGTCTGGTTTCATTTAGTTCTTACATACTAGTATTAAGAGAAAGATTTCCCCTACCTTGGATGATAGGAGTTAGATTTTTGAAAGTTTATGTTGGTCTATATTCTATTACAAAACCACAAAGTGCTAATCAACTATTTAATAATAACTTTCTTTGAATAATTAGATGTTACTTTTTGTTGAAACCTCTCAAACTGAAAAGCATTACTCCTAAGGGAAGCCCATCTTTTATAAAATGCTATCATGTCATATTGCTTGACTTGTGGGGTCAGTAGAAATTTGGATTCAGACTTTGCACCTTTTAGATAATGGTGGCAATAGCTCTAAACCAGAAGGCTCTGAGTCAGAGATAGAAGAGTTTCTTTATTCCATGTGGCCAGCATACATCTGACTCAAAACAATTTTGGTTTCTGTCTCCAAACTATATGGATTATTGCTGGGGATTGTAAAACAAGAAGTCCAAGTCAGAAATCTCCTGAATTTAGGAATGAGAGTACTCCATTGAAAGGTACATTGGAAACACAAATCTCAAAACCAAATTATTCATATTGACATGTAGGATGGAAAAATCTTGTTATAATTTCCCCCTTCACTTCACATGACTCAGCAATGACTCTGGTATACAAGACTCCGAGAGATAAAATTAACTCTGCCAGGCTTTTAGTATTAGCTTTTAAAATCAGTCTTATTACTAATTCAGGAAATTCTTATCTTTGAAATGGAGGTTGAGCTGAATTTGTAGTGAACTAGTCCCACAATATATGTACATGGAAAGAATGACAAGCTCAATCAATAGACTTCCATAGAGGGAAGGAATATCATAATAATAGTAAGTTGGATAAATTTATGTCAGATTATTCACAGGCATTGAGTGGCATTTCTTTCATGTAATAAGCATTTGTATAGCATTTTCTACAGGAAAAGGAGCAGCACTCTTCTGAGTGATATTACTGTCTGCATTTTAAAGATGAAGATGAAGAGGCAGTTCAGTGACTTGCCTAGAGTAAGTGGAAGAGCCCAGGAGTGGAACCCAGGCAGTGTGTCTCTGACGTCCCTACTCCTGACCTCTACAGACTGCAGCTTTTCTGCAGATGATATTTCCAATTTTGTAAGGAGGATATAGCCTTGCTTAATGTTCCCTGGTGTTCTATTATAGGATAGTACGGTTATCCTTTCTTAACCTTAGGTTTTATTTCTTAAAATTATTTTTTCCTGAAAAGATTAGAAATAAAAAAAAATATCTTTTCAAAAGAAAGAAAGAAAAGAATCTCATACTATCTTTTCAAGATACAGGAATTACGTAGGAGAGAAGTTCAGTATAAGACAGGGAAGTTCTGACAAGCCTAGCATGTAATACTTACTCTGAAAAAAGTTCAGACCAACCAGAGATAAAGCCAGGATCTCGGCTAAACCATAAAAGGGCCATTATAATGAAGAGAATCAAGGTCACGATTTCTTGATACCTGTGGAAAGACTCCAGTCATTTCTTTGTTTCTCTGTCAGGATATTTGTGAAAACTCTCTGAGCTATTGTCAAGAATAATTTTAGCAGAGCACTAAACTCTGTAAGAACTGGATATGTCGATGATTTGAGAGCATCATACAGTTGGATAAAGCTCTCCCCCCTTGGTGGGCTCTCTCAGCTTCTTGTCCTTCTATACTGGAAAATTCTAGTTCAACAGTGGCATGTATTTTATCATGTTTATCATAAAATTTAGCAAATTTCATGTGTGAATCGAATATTACACCTTGTGGACAATGATGTGCTTATTTTATTTGCTTTTAAACAACTATTTGCAATCCGTGTGTGTGTGTGTGTGTGTGTGTAGCTTACCTCATTGGGCCAAGTTTTTTGTATTCTTGCTTGATCACCTCAGCGCAAGCTTTTTCTTTCACAGTTTTGGTTTTGCCACATTTGAACAACTCCTTAAAACTGAAAAAGAAGTAAAGACTCTTAAGCAAAGGGTTCTTTCACCACTGCCCTCCTTTACAGACGACATTTTTGTGATAACCTTTTATGATATGAAACTCACTGCTAAGAACAGAAATCTCTGCTTTCCAAATATTCCTCCCCTCTCTTTTTGATTGTCTTCTCTGTTTTTACTTGGTTGACTCACTTCTCAATGCTTAATTATTGTTGCATATTTTCCATGATGTCTTCCACCAATCTCATAATTTTCCAAGTCCTTTGGTGTCACTGGAATTTTTCCATGTGCCACTCATCCCTGTCTAAAACTTTTTTCTATGCTCCATCATTATATTACGTTTAAAAACATATTTATTATAAATCTTGTTTGATATACACATGTAAGTTTTATCCCAGTAGTTAGATAAATAAATAATTTGAGGACAGGGACAGTGACAGTGTCATACATGTTTTCTTTGGCCCCATATCTCTTACCACTGACATACACAGTAAATACCTGACTCATCAACTCAACAGTACCTTTGGCAAATTTATGAGACAGTGGGTGTCAGGTCCATCAATTTTCACAAAATGCTCAATTTGAGTTTTTACACTAGAACAGGAAAGGCACATAGATAGATCCTGGTCAGAATTTAAACTAGATCTATTCTCAAAAGTAAAACCAACAATATTGATTTTTCTCTAAGTTTCTGCACACTTCTGTCCTAACAGCACCTAGTAGATCTTCCAATTTATTTCCAGGAGTAACTGCTACTCTTTATTGCTTTTAGTTACTTATTTTCTTGACCATGGTTCCCTGTGACATAATTTTTCTGTCCTAAATTCCAGGGTTTTCAAAACTTTAAAGAGTTTTTGTGGAACACTGCTCTATATGGATTTCTTTTTTCTTTTGGTTAGTTTGTTTTTATAAATCCCCCCAGAGGCAGAAGAAAAATGGGGAGATGGCTAAATTCTTAGAGATTATCTCTTAGAATATTCTTGGGTAGCTTAGTTTAAGTTATGTGTAGATAGAGAAAGTGGACACATTTTCTTCTGTAGACTTTTGGGTTACACATATGTACTTATGAGAGACCAAGTAGAAAGACTAGGATTATGAGATGGTAGTTTTCTCACCAATGTACATGATGATTTAATCTATTTCCCCCCCACACACATTTGCACTATTCAGCCTTGTTTGGGGTGTGATTCCCTTTGAAGGAGCAGAATTTCCTCAATTCTTAAGCTATCCGTTCTGTACATTTATAATTATCCTCATGGGTAAACCCTAACCCATGAAAATAATTAGATGGATATTGTTGTTGTCCTATCAATGAGGGAATAATCATATTTTACAGTTTCAATTATGTTATTGAACAGTGCTAATCTCCGGACAATATTCCTTTTTCACAACGTAAGTAGCACTATTATGAGAAACGAATCCATGAGCCACCTTGAGAATACTCACTGGAAAAGTATAGCTAATGAAAAAGATAACCTCTCTTAGAAGCTGCTCTCCACCCAGTGCACTACATATATACTCGGTCCCCTTGGTTGCAGATAGTAAATAGTTAAGTCAAAGCCAATTGGCTTTGCTACAAATGAAGGTTAGTTCCTTCATGAAGGAAATGATGAAGCATGTGCCAATGCATCAACCCCAACCTCTCCATTTAAATCAGTTCCAAGGCCCTGATAGATGAGCTACACTTCCCAAGTATAATGGAACATTTATAATGGGTGAATTAACTATGTTAACAGTCAACACACTAATCAGAATGTATGGTAGCCTGCCAGGGGAGGGGCTCATAATTTCTGTTGATTTAAAACCTCTGGAGGTAAACATCCTGGCAGACCGAAAAGGACACTGAAAAATTAGCCAGAACATGAAGCTGTGCTGTGTGTAACCAGTAGTGGACAGAAAGGGGACTGTTCAAACCTGCCACTCATCATGATTTATGGGTTTTGCCTAATGTATGCACTACACAGGATTTTTTTTCTTCCTTTATCTTACTTATTTCTCTTTTCTGAGTTGTATTAAAATAATGACAGTGGTTGCACATATATTTTGTAAAGTCTTTATATGTAGCAACAGAGCAAAACAGCTGGGGGCCTGTGACCAGATCTTTTATCCGTTGGCGCTGGACTCCTGTCCCCTTGTCTGACATTGCTACCTATACAATTGGGGAGCCCCAAAGGCTTGGGTTTCCTGGGAGGGGCACAGAGTATCAGCTGGCCTCTCCCCACTGATGCCCACCTGCTGAAGTCAGTGACATCCCACACATTTGCTTCAGCGGGAGGACTGCCACATGCTGCTCCCACAATCTGGACAGAATTATTTTTGTTAAATCATTAGTAACATCTTTCCACTACTAAAACCACTGGGCAGTTCTGGAGAAAAATCAGGAAGAATTGAGAGAGGAGCATGTCAGTCCTTATGTTACTAGGCTTGGAAAACGTGGGCACAGGCAGGAAACCACACCCACCATACTATTTTGCTTTTCAAAAGAAGTACAAATAGCTGACTTCAGCCTCATTGTCTATGTGAATAATATGCTGTTTTATTTATAGGTCCTGGAAATTATTTAAATAAAACTCCACAAAAATGAATTTGAATTATTTTCTTTTTCTCTTTCTTTTCTCTTTTTGGAGTATTACTAAATGAATTGAAAACATAGGCTGCATTTTAGGTTTTCCTGAGAAGCCCTTCTTAATTTTTAGTGTCAGCTGTCATCTAAATCGTATAACTCATTGCTGCTTATGAGATTTAATCCTAGCCAAAATAATATATATATATATACATTTTATTGGCATCAGCAATTCTTTATTGATCAGTGTATCTTATCTCGGGTACTATGTATTCGACTTGTACCCTTGTGTGTTAGAATCACAGTGTTGGAATCCATCTTTGTGAAGTCTAACTTTTTACAGTTGAAGAACTGAGACTTGGGACTGGGTCAGGACTTGCAAAGATCACTCATCTGGCCTCTGAGAGGCCACAGTGTTATCCCTGTTTGCCCAATCCCTGAGATAATAGAGAATATTCTTAGATATTCAATTTACTTTATATGTTAGAGCCTGTTTCAATTTTGGTTCTAGCAAAAAGCAGGAAGCCCTGTGTGCTTTGTTTGAAAGTAACTTATAACCCAAAGCCTCTCCCAACTGATGCCTACCTGCTGAAGTCAATGACATTGAGTCAAGTAGAAGGCCAAAACTTCTAAAAACTCCACTTTGACATGTTGGATTGAGTCCTCTTCATAATGGGTTCCTTATACCCTTCTGGCTTATGCATATTGTAGTGAATTAGGACTCAAAGAACACCTGGATGGATTTGCCTTATAGACTCTTTTCCACAGCCAACATTGCTTAAATGAGATTCTAGCTTACCTTTAAAATTTATTCATGCATATCAGTTTTGTGGGTAATAAAAAGATGGAAAAGCACCAGACAACTCGGAACCTGGACACCTTTATTTATTTTATTAACATAAAAAATTGACTTATGGGGCTGGGGTTGTAGCTTAGTGGTTGAGTGTTTGTCTCGCATGTGTGAGTCACTGAGTTCAATCTTCAGCACAACATAAAATAAATAAATAAAGCAAAGATATTGTGTCCACCTACAAGTAAAAAAAAAGTTAAAAAAAAAAGTTGACTTACTTGAATCCCAGGAAAAGCCACTGAAGCCAGATCCAGGACAAGAGTAGAAGAATAATAGCAATTGGGAAGGAAAACAAAAACCATGATCCAAAGTTGAGGCAATCACAATCAGGATAGCGTCTGTATGGAAATACAGAGAAGCATTCAGAAGAGGCATGAGTGAAATCCCTTCCGATAGTCACTGGGAAGCAGTGGTCCACATTTCTTGTGCTGCTGGACAAGAAGGCAGTTCCGCCATGTATTTACCATTAAGCACAGTAGTTAGTTGTACTCCTTGTCTCCTTTCTTAATTTCGCAAATTTGTATTTATTGCTGCATCCCAGAAAAGCAAGAGTGGGTATGTTTTGATCTCTTTTCCCTTCGTTCAATCTGTAGCACTGTACTGACATTCATTAAATGCATAAGAAATGTGTGTGCACCGGGAGGGTGTGTTTTTGTTGTTGTTGTTGTTGTTGTTACTACTCAAATCAGAATAGAAGTAAAGAAAGACACATTATCAGACTTGGGAACTGGTGAAAATTAACAGAAGTATCTGTTACCATTTCACTTTGGAAGAGGGTTTCCTTTATTCTTAGGCGGGGGCTCTGATCTATCCTGTACTGCCTCTCATGGCTGTTTGCTTTTCCCTGATTCTTCTGCCCCCAACCACAGTCATCCTAGAGCCTCAGTAGCCCTTTCTTCCTAGATCCAGATGATGCTTTGGGGCTCAGTCAAATGAAATAAATCTGGGCCAGATGAGAACAGTAAAAATGTTCTTGGGAAAGCATCAACATCTTCTTTATTTCTTCTAGTTGCTATCAACTTTTTAACTCACGTAATAGCAAAACAACAGTTTCTTTGCTGACCTCACACTCATTATTTAAAAATGTGGTCTAAATACCAATAAATTCTCATCTAGTTATCTATTTTACAAATACAGAAAAACAACAGGAAATTTAAGAAATTGTCTCTTTAACATTTTTTTAAAGCAACAACACAGAGTTGGAAATCTGAACAATATGGAAAATATACATAAGTAATAAAAATATCACTAACATGCTTTAATATTTTTTAAATCACTAAGTACAGAAAACTTTATATAAATATATATTTTCAGTTTAGTTCTATTTAAGTTACACCTTTCATTTTATTACTTACAAAGACCATATAAATAAATGTAGTGTTTCATATTACATTTATGTATCAAATCTATGTACTTTAGAAAGTTCCTTATACTTTATGAGGGTTTCTAAGTGATGAACAACTTAAAAACTCATAGTAGGTATTCAAAATTAAAGATTTCTAAAGTTTTCTGCAATTTTTGTTGAGCTTATAAAAAATTACTAATCTTTCTGAGGCCCTTGAGTTATCTTTATCAACTTGAGGATAATTTTTTATCTATGTTGTAGTGATCGGATCCAAGGATTAGTTTATTTTTTGAAACTATAAAATGATAAATGATAAAAAGAAATGTTAGAAAATACATAGAATTAGATGAATGCTTTATTATGTTCAGAAGGCTCTTGAAAATTGCTCATTTTTGAAAAAACTTTTTCTTTAGTTGGAAAACAAAATATGGGGAAAAGGCTTAAACTGATTTTCCATCAATTTTATTAGACTTGGATTACAAGATGACCTTTGTGATTCTGTTCAGCCTAGAGATACTTGGAAATACTACATCGTTTCAGTTCAGAACAAGGCCTCATTTTTCACTTTCTATACATCATACCTGTATTGCTCTCCCACCTGCTGGACAGAACCGTGCAAATATGTTTAGCAAATATGGGTTCTTCAGAATTTTTGCCTGAATGAATAGTTTAAGAATAAGAAAGCTTGAAAGAGATAAACTTTTTTTTTCCTTGAGAAGTAAGGAAATATATAAACAGCCACACAGAATTGTGACCTTTTGATCATAGTCTTAACACATACTTGGAATGAATATTCTGAATTGCATTCTCTTTGCTCTGATGGCCTTTTCTCATGTTTTCTTATATTCTACAAGCGAATTGACTGCAAATACGTGCCTAAAGCAACATTGATCTTTTCTATCATAAGTTATGTTAAGAAAGTCAATTCTGATAAAGTTCTTTTCATTTACCCAACACTGTGTTGGGTGTCTACTCATGTTTGATCCAGGAGTATTTATGATAGGTACTCTTCTAACTATTGAGGATCCAATAGTAAATGAGATGGATGTGGTCCAGATTCTCAAGAACCTTATACTAAAATAATGTGTGCAGAAAATAAACAGAGAAGAAAATTCTGAAAAAGAAAATTAAACCGAATAATGTAATAAAAAGCTATTAGAAGAAAGAAGAGAATTTACATAGTACGATCAGAGAAGGTGAAACTCAAGATGAGATATAAATTGTAAGAAGGAGAAAGGAAAAACAAGGATTGGTAAGAATGTGGATAAAATGAAACCATTGCACATTGTTACCTTGTAAATTATATGTACAGCATTATGGAAAGCACTGGATGCTCCTAAAAATTAAGAAAAAAAAATACTTCCATATGATCCAGAAAACCCACTCCTCTGTGTGTGTGTGTGTGTGTGTGTATTTCCAAATGAAATGAAATGAAATGATTATGTTGAGGAGATATCTGCTCTCCTATTCTTATTCCAACAGTATTCACAATAGCCAAGAAACAGATACAACCTAATGGTCCACCAACTGATGAATGGGTCAAGAAATGTAGTGCACATACACAAAATGGAATGTTATTCAATTGTATAAAAGATGAAGTCATGTAATTTTTGTTAACATGAATGGAACTGGAAGATGTGCATTGTGTAAATTAAGCTAGGGATAGACAAATGCCACATGATGTCATTCAGGTGGAATCTAAGTAAAGTTCATGTCATTGATGTTGAGAGCAAAATGATCATAATCAGAGGCTGGGGACAACTGTCTGGGAGGCAGGATGGAAAAGGTTAATCACTGAGTACCAAGCTACAGTTGGGTAGGAGAAATAAAATCTCGTGTTCCATTGTACAGTAGGATCACTATAGATGATAATGCACTAAATGTTTCAAAAAAGCTAAAAGATAGGATTTTGAATGTTCACTATGAAGAAATGATGGTTGTTTGAAGAGATATAGATGCTTCAAGCCCTTATTTGAATATTATCCAGTGTATTTTGAAATAGCACCTGTTACCACATAAAGATGTACAAGTTTTATGTGTTAGCTTAAGAAGTTTGGTGGTGAAGATGAAGAGAAGGCAATAGTTTTTAGATACATTTGGAATAAAATTTGAGAAATGGAGGAAAAAGGTCACATATTGAAATGGTGAAATCTGGGTAAAGACAGGTGGGCAGGGGACTAGGAAAAGGAGTGACGGCTGCTCAAATTTCCTCTGGGAATGTTAACTTGAGATGGCTTTAGTTTACTAAGTGATCATTTTGGATATTCAGCTAGATAAGTGACTCTAGAATTCAGAGGAAAAAGTAGGGATAGAGATATGAAATTGGCAATCATCAGTGTATAGGTGGTATTATAAAGATATGGAAATGGGTGTGATACAGTGAGCTTTGGTGTATGTCGAGTTGTCAAGGAAAGGCAGAGGTTTAGGAATGAGCAGATGAGCTAAGCACATTTAATTCTGATGAAAATCCTGTGATCAGGGCATTATGTTTCCATTTTACACAGGAAGAAATCAAATCCCAAGGGGTTAAGTGAAGCGCTCAAGGTCACAGATCGTGCAGTTAACGTGGATTTTTCAACCTGTGAGGGAGTTTTATTTTAAAACACAACCGCCTCTTTTCATTAAAGCACTGAAAAGATTGAAATTTCCATATATATTATGGAGTACCCATAGCCAGAATGCAACTTTAAGTTTCTAAGGAAATTTAAAAACAAACTGTAGAAATGACTGCACCATAACCCAGAGGCATGCTTTGACCTAAAGCATATGTGTGCTTAAATTTTGATACCTAGGAAGATAACATTGTCATTGCAGTTCTTATGATCAATGAAATACCCAGAAATACCAATGAAACACAAAGAAATGGCTATGAAAGTATGGATGTAGTCATGGAAATTTACAACCTTGTAACAGATTTTGGCCATTAAGCCCCATAATAAGCTAGTGTCTACACTGATTATAGTTCCATTGATTAATGACTGTTTTGATTATTTCTGAGACAAAGCCACTTTTTTGTTTTGGATTTGTCTGCTTCCAGAGGGTTTTTTTTAATATTAATTGCTCATTATTCAGAAGCCAGGCTTAGATTTTTAACAGCGATAACAGAAGTAAGAGCAGCAGCAATAACAGTAGCTACCATTGCTGACAAGTTGTCCTGTGTGCCAGGCTCTCTATTACAGTTGCATGTGCACTATGTCTTTAAATCCTTACAATAAGAAGTTTTAGTTTGCCCTCATTTTACACAGGAGGAAACTGACCTTCACAAGGTACAGCTAATATACAGCAGGCTTGAAATCTGAGCCAAAGTTTAAATACAAACTCTATAATGTCCAAATGTCTTCTACAGTATTTTCCAGAGAAATTATTTCTGAAAAATTTAAGTTTATGAAGGGAAAATCCTGGTAACCTTTGAATATGGCTATTGTTAAGTAATTGGATTACCTCCTCCCTTTATTTAGCAAAGAGTAGAGAGTGGGCAGATGGGCTTTGAATTAGGGCAAGCATAATGGGTTTCCTTTAGCACTCCTACATTATGAACCTATGGTATAATCCTCAACATACCTGTGGCTCTGCTTTCCACAATTTCAATTATCCATGGTCAATAATGAACCAAAAATATTAATATTTTTTTTACTCTTTCAGGACAGAAATTACATTCATCCAATTTTTATTATAGTAGTGATAGTACTGTTACAATGGCCCTATTTTGTTATTTGTTCATGTTGTCAATCTCCTATTGTGCTAAATTTATAATTTAAATTTATCATAAGCATTTTTGAATAGAAAAAAAAAAAACATTATCTGTATGGTTTGGTACTATCTGGAGTTTGGGGCATCCACTGAGAGTTTTGGAACATACCCCTTGTGGATAAAGGGGGATTATTATTATTTAACACATAGTAATCATGACTGTGCTAATAGTTGGTAACACAACTTTCTTCTAAGCTGCATTCTATACCCATGATTTCACAAATGGCAACTATAAACTGAATAACATACTTTGATAACCTGTAAGCTATGAAATATTACTTGCTATAGTCTTCCATTCTTTATCCAATAGATCTCTTCTTGTGTGTATTAAATTATAGAAGTTGTACTTGTTGGATAATACTGGTGCATTGGAACTTCTGTACCATGAAAGTAGTTATTGTCCATAATAATATATTGTTCTTCCTAAGTTTATTCTGATAGAAAAGTGTTATTCAATTGCTTAGATAATTTCCAAGTACAATCAGTACTTTGTGTATTCCCTGTATGTCTTGATAGAGTTCATTTCAACCAGTATTTATTGATCACCTGCTGTACCCTTTGTGTGCTAACAGGAGAAGACAATGATGCATTCAGCCTTTATAAGGTTGTCATTATCAAGGAAGATGGTGGTGTTCATGAGACAAGTTTATAGAGACGTAAATATAGATTATGATAAGAGGAGAGAGGACTAGTGGCTAAAGAGTAATTGCACAAAGTTTCAAATGGTATGATAACCATACAATGAAAGAGATATGTTAACACAATTGACTGGTCTTTCAAGCATCAGAGCAGGAAGAAATGGGCTAATTACAGCATAGCACTTATTAATAACAGTGTTAGGAAAGGAGCAGATTAGGGTAGATAATTGACCAAGTAGGATTTTCCTAATGAAAGAGCCAGTAAAGGGGCTGGGGATGTGGTTCAAGTGGTAGCGTGCTCGCCTGGCATTCGTGCGGCCTGGGTTCGATCGATCCTCAGCACCACATACAAATAAGGATGTTCTGTCCTCCGAAAACTAAAAAATAAATACTAAAATTCTCTCTCTCTTAAAAAAAAAAAAGAAAGAGCCAATAAAAACCTATAATATTACAACAGGAGTGAGTAGGATAAAGAATATTTCTAAGGATTTGTCAAGGTGAATAGTGAACTAATTACAGGGGAGCTTAGGACTTTCAGAATTTAGGTGCCACAGATATTAGATTATAAGATTAAGAATGACTTTAAATAATGAAAATGTTCTGTATACTTCAAAAAAGCCAGGAAAATGAATTTTAAGGTTTTCCCCACAAATAAATGATAGACATTTGAGGACATATAGTTGCTTATCCTAATTTGAATGTTACATAAGTGTATATGGGTATCAAACATTACATGGTACTCCATAAATATGCAAATTTTGTGTCAACTTTTAAAAAAGGAATAAAAGAGGCATTTCATGTGTCTCTACCTCCCAGGCCCTTGGATGACTTGTAACCATCACTTAAAATATAAGCCTCAGCATCCTCATGTGTAGAGTGAGGGTGTCTATATAGGATTTAAAATTTCTGCTTTCTCTTGTTCTCCTCATTCTTCCTGTTATCACCAAGGAGAAAATATCCTTCTTTCCCAAGACTAATATTTCCATCTTTGTTTTTAAGTCTACTCAGTTCCCACCTGTTCCCATCTGATTCTGTATTCTGACAAATATGCTTTGTTCTGTTTTTTTGCTTTTTCCTTCAAAACTTTATGTATCTATTTTTAGTTTTCTTCCCCTAATGTAAGCCCAAACTGACCTCCCACCCTTGTTCTAAAAGAACACTTTGCCTTTGGTCATACTCTTCATGTTCTGTTCTTTGTCACACTTGAAAGAGTCACTTAACTTGTTGGCTTCTCCTCTCCACTACATACTCACTCCTTCTTCAGCTCATCTGAATTGTACACCCACTGCCTACTATTCCACTGAACCTGCTCACACTGTGGAGGACAACCGAGAGAACTGAAAGTTTTTTCAGTTCTCCTCTATCACCATAATGGCCCCAATTCTTTCTCCATTTTGAAAATGATCTCCCCTTTCTGCTTTCAAATCACTGCATGCTCCTAAGTCTCCTCCTACATGATTAACTTTTCTCACCTTCTTTCTTATCAATGTTTTTTCCTAAGAGTCTGACTGGAGTCTTTTAACTCACCCACCCCCATGTGACCATTCTAAGAATTTCATGTTTGTTTTTATAGATAAGATTTCAAGGGAAGGCCTGGGAAGCCAAGCAAAATGTAGCAGGGTTGAAATCCCCACAGGTGATTCATGAAGCTGTAAGAAGGAAGCCAAAGCTGCAGTGGAGACACCCTGGATTAAGAAATGCTAGTAACATGGTATGTCTGCTGAGGAAAGCAGTTGGCTGCAGACAGAACCAGTCTAAGAGAGAGGCTATGTTGGCTATAAGCGACAAGGCCATAAGGTCAAGGCTGTCCAATTCCTTTGGAAATTGTATCTCAAGGCCACGTGCCACACACACATACTAGACATGGAGCTATAAGACTTGTTTGACCATCTGGGTTCTAGTTTTGATTTCTATGCCCCTATTTCTCCCTTTTGGAATGGGTATGTTTATTCTGTGCCATTTTGGTTTTGGATGTATGTAACTTGTTTTATTTTTATGTAACTTTTTATTTTGACAGAGGCTTACAATGAAGAGTTTACCCAGAGTCTCAGATGAAATTTTGGAGACGGAATAAGTGCATGTTTCATCATGAGATGGACATGAGTTTTTGGGATCAGGGGTGGAATGTTATGTTTTGAATATGATATGCCCCCCCTCCCAAATTTGTGTGTGAGACAAGCAGTGAGGGTGTCTATATAGGATTTAAAATTTCTGCTTTCTCTTGTTCAGAGGTGAGATGATTAGATTATGAAAGCTGTTACCTAACTGATGGATTAATCCATTTGCTGGATTAATAATTGAGAGGAACACTGTACTCTGTGTCAACTATAAACAGTTAAGTTGTGGCTAAAGGAAGTAGGTCACTGGGGGCATGCCTTTGAGGTTTCTGTTTTGTCCCTGGTGCCTAACTTGCTCTCTCTGCTTGCTAGCTGCCTTGAGCTGAGAAGCTTTCCTTCACCACATCCTTCTGCCATGATGTTCTGCCTCATCTCAGGCCCAGAATAGGTTGGCTGACCATGAACTGAACTTTTGAAACCATGACCATAAAATAAACTTTTCTTCCTCTAAGTTGTTCTCGTCAGATACTTAAATCACAGTGGTGAAAAACTGACTACCATACCCCCAATTTATAACTAACTCAAGTAATGTGTTTACAAATGTCTGCTAAAAATCTCCTTGTGGATATGCCATGTCAGTGTGTCCAGATTAAATTTATCAATTTCTCCAGCGAGACTGACTCTCCCCATTTTTCTCTAGAAGTTTATGTGATTTCTCTAGAAGTTCTCTATCTGGCAGTCATATAAACAAACATCTAGCCCTCCCTCCCTCTAAAGGACTCACTCTTAATGACTAATGACCTTGTGATTATGCAGTGTCTTGAATCTAAATCTTCCTGTCACTTCACAACTAGCCTTTCATCATTTGTCAGTACTTTGGTAATAGACTCCTAATTGGTTTCCTATCTCCAGACTCCTGGAATACCAATCAATCTGAATACTGCTACACCAAACTGTGTAAAACATACACAGACTATTCACCCTTTACAAAAAAAACAAACAAACAAACAAAAAAAAACCAACTGTTTCAGGTGTTTGGTACTTTGATTTTATGAATTATTTGCTCTCATTTTCTTTATGAACATTCACCACTTAAAATTGTTACAAACCGTCTTAAGATTGTTACAAACTGTGTGGACAGATTTTTTTTCTAGTAATCAAAGATATTGTACATAACTGAAGTCTTCTTTTATGACACATTTTAGGTATCTTAGGGGAAAAATAACATTTTAAGGAGGCAGTTTTGGAAGTCTGACTGACCTTGGTTTGGTCCTCAAACGCTAAACTGAATTTCAATGTTCTCAACACTAGTAATAATAATAACCAGCATTTGTTGAGCACATGTACACACTCTGTGCCAGCACTGCTTGAAGTGCTATTGATTTTGAATAAAACTCAAAGCAGGGGGAGTGGTGGTGGGGCGGGGGGTGGGGGGAGATCAAACTGTTTTCCTGCTATTTCTGAAAAGATAGTGAATTCAGAAAGCTTACATAATTTGTCCAAAGTTACCTAGCTGGTGAGTGGAAGAGCTGGGATTTGAACCCAGTCATTTTAAACCCAGAGCCTAAGATTTTAATCACCCTTATACACCTCTTTCATTAAAAAAATGTGTATTTTGCACATGTGTACAAAATGATAATTGGTTTTGCTCCAAAAGATGGCAAGCAGTGTCAAAAGGAAAAGGTGACATTATCAGAGTGCATTTGTAAATAAAGGCAATTTTTCTCCAGCTCCAAACACCTGAACAAATAATATAATTTGGGGGATAGTTTTAAGCTTCTATAGCATTTCCAACAAAATTGAGTACACACTGTTCCATTGTTACTTTGGGATTCTGTTGTATTGTGTAAGGTCAGCATTTAAGAAAATGTTCATTAAATACCAAGTTTGTTTAATCATATCAATTGCATTTTTCAATATGGTTATTCTCACTTCCCATCTATACTGGTATTTTCTACCAAAAGGAGATACTTTGATTTTTCTCCTAATTCTTTGAGCTTTCTCCTAGTTATTACTGTCACATAATTCCTAAGGTAAAGATAACATTTTGAAGAAAAAACACCAAATTTCACAATATATTTTAAATATTTTCTAAATTTAAAGGATTTTTTGTCAATTTTCTATGATTAGGCGAATTGCAACAGTTAGGAAAAATAGTTAGCAAAACATTTTGTTCAAAATACTGCAATGCTCTTAATCTTTTACTGCAAATGGATTAATGCATTCAAAGAGTTAAGAGGAAAAATAAGATGAGAGAAAAAGTTGGTTGATTCATTGTGCAGAAATAGTCTAAATCCTCAGTTCTCTAACTCCAACAAGGATAAAACAATTAGAATTTGGTCTAAATGTTAGAAAATAGACTTTGCCGAGAGGGTCAAGATGTGAAATCTCTTTACTTGGGGAATTCATGATCAAGGATATCAGTTTAGATCTCAGGAAGGGATCAGGTCCACCTCCTGTCTAGGGTATATATTGAATATATCTTCTCTGATACTGTGAATTTCATGTTTTCCACTTATAAACCAAATGCTTTTGAAAGACTCCTTCCTAATGTGGTTGAATGGTCATAAAACAATTAGTATACATGGAGATATGGACAATACTGAATCTAAACTTCTTTACCTCTGTTCTTTGTACATAATCTTTCATAGAATGCAGATTGGCATTCTTTGAGTCTTGCCATTTTGGAGAAAATATGTATGCACAACATATTGCAAATAATTTCAGAGAGTTTGTAGAGTCTGTTGGCTCTGTTTCCTAGAGTACAGCTTTCTTGGTTCTGAATCTTATTTTTTCCATGAAAAGACTAAATCCTGTTTCTGGACTTCCTCAGTGCTGTTAACTTTCTTAGAACTTCGACAATTGTATGCCCTCTTGTGGTGAGCCGCTTCTGCCGTTTCTGCAGACTATGGTCGCCATTACAAGATGGTGCTGGCTCCGCTGTGGTCTGTGACAAACAACTCCTTATTTGGGAGAGTTGGCACATGGTTTTTCACCACCCTATGAGAAAGCTCCACGTGGAAGCTTCGCATTGGGGCTTGAGATGCTTTATTAAGGCTGGGAGGGGCATCCGAGAGGAGAAGAAGAAATATCAAGGGCCTGAATAAACTGCTGAAAGAAGATTCCTGAGTTGCATCTTCCTTGCGGGCAAGGGGTCGCGACACCCTCTTAGTACTTAAAATAAACCTTGGCTGTAGAATCAATCTGGGCTCCTTTATAAAAGCATGGGCTTCCAAACTATTGTTTCATTGGTTCTTACTGCCCAATCTTCTAAATATTTTATTTCAAAAGCCAGCCCTTTTGTAATCATTACCTCTGTTCACCATTCATCACTTAAGTTCAGTCCCCAGAGCCTACATATATTGTCCCATGCAAATGATTTTTTTAAACTTTTGCTAATTACCATTTGCAGAATTATTTGCCATGAAAAAATGTACCCACCAGAGCGGTCAGCCAAGAGTTATTTCTTCTCAGCTGACCTGAGGAATCTGCAGGCATAATTTAATTCCCCAGATCCTGCATATTTAACTGCCAATCCAGAGGGAGATCTCTAGACCTATGACTGTCCTGATAGGAAAAAAAGGCAAGTTAATTCAGCTTAGCATCTCTGTCCATGGATTCTCTGAACCAGGTGAGAATAGGTTTTATAGTTTGTGTGTTGTCTATTTGTTAAATTACCAATTTAACAATTTTACTCACGTGTTGAAATGCTCAGTGAAGATCAAGTTTGTGGAGGTACCAGTAGTTGTTGTCAATCCACCAATGGTAGAAGAGTAAGCAATAGACAAACACATAAGTTTACACATCATGTGATCCTTCTTTGACCGATATTTTGCTCCTGTGATTGAGTTCTGTTCAAATAGAAAATGTACTATGAGAACAGCTCCCTTTGAGGTCATAACAAGAAGTAATAACATTTTTTTAATGAAATGACTGTGTCTTGATCCTGTTTAATTAATATCTTTGATATCATTTGGACATGGGACCTGTTGAGAATAATTATAGTTAGATGAGATCAAGAGGATCGGCCCTGGCCTGGTCCTTTTAAGAGGCAGCAGAGATTTCTCTCTCTCTCTCTCTCTTTCTCCCCCCCCCCCATGTAAAGATAAAGTGAGAAGTTGTCTATCTGCAACTCCAGGAGAGAGAGCTCACCAGACACTAACCCTGCCAGATCTTTATTTTGTATTCCCAATTTCTACCAATTTCTAGTACTGTGAGAAATAATTTTTTGCTCATTAAGCCATCCAGTCTTTGATATTTTGTTATGTCAGCTTGAGCTAATAATGTATATATCTTTACATACATAGAAATGTAAAAATAAAAAGTATTTAAAGTGACACCTGAAAATATTTGACAGACATAACTGTATTCCCTAATCCTTCATTTTTATGTCTCATTCAAATGATCCTTCATCTCTTTCCTTTTAACCATGAATTTTCACCACTTTTATGCTATTGTGGGTCAGTAAATTTCTCATGGTTATCAAAATTCTCAAACTCTTTTTTGGGAGTTTCCCCACCTTGGTGCTTTAATGGCTGATCTCCAAAAGATATCACTATCACTCCAGAAACTGAATACTTTTGATGTCATGTCTTCTTTGCTTCCCATTATTTCTTTCTTTCCTATATCACACAAAAATAAAATTCCTTTTCTTTAAGGATCGTGTAATTTGGATACCTCTTTCCTCATTTATTTGACTACAATATTCTGATCTTTTAGGCACTGGGAGCTATCTTACATTACATTTTCACCTAACACATAATTATCTTCCCTACTTTATATCCCATCAGCATCTGGATGACTATCACATTCATGAATAACCCTTAAAATATCCTAGCTTCACATATTTTTCATCTCATTTTTCAAAGACCTGCAATTCTGCTTTGTCTCAGTTACCCTTTCCTATAGTTACACCTTGGATAGTGCATGTCTTCAACTGGTTCCACCAGGAGATCCCTATTCCACATTTAAGTGTGTTGTTTAGGACTCCCTCGGGTGCAAGCCATACCAACTTCATTCATGTTCTCACCCATGGCCCACTGTGTTGCTTTGATTCTTGTGGCCCTATGTTGAAATGTAGGGCAAAATCAATAACTTTTCTGGTTATTTCATGCAACAATTTTTCAGTCAATTTAGTCAAAAAAGTAGCATCATTTCAGTAGTTTAGATGAACAAAGCCCCATTTAAAAACAAAGTCCCCCCAAACTAATCTAAGATTTCATCTCATGCCAGTCAGAATGGCAGTTATCAAAAATACAAACAACAATAAGTGTTGGCAAGGATGTGGGGGGAAAGGCACACTCATACATTGCTGGTGGGACTGCAAATTGGTGCAACCAATCTGGAAAGCAGTATGGATACTCCTTAGAAAAATTGGAATGTAACCACCTTTGACCCAGCTATCCCGCTTCAGGGTCTATACCAAAGGACTTAAAATCAGCATATAATAAGTAACACAGCCACATCAATGCTTACAGCAGCTTAATTCCATTGACCCCTTTTGAGTCTAGGGGGCAGACATCAACCTGGAAGCAACCTAGATGCTTTTTAATAGATGAATGGATAGAGAAACTGTGGTACATATACACAATGAAATACTACTCAGCATTAAAAGAGAATAAAATTATGTCATTTGCACATAAGTGGATGGAGTTGGAGAATACCTTGCTAAGCAAAGTAACCCAATCCCAGAAAACCACAGGCCGAATGTTCACTCTGATAAGTGGATGCCAATCCATAATGGGGATGTCATGGGAAAAATGGAGAAACTGTGATTAGGCAAAGGGAGAGGAGGAGAGGGAGCATGGGGGCCAGAAAGATGGTGAAGTGTGATGGACATTATTACCCTATGTACCTGTATGACTGCCCATAGTGTACACATAGTGTATGATGCTACATCATATACAACCAGAGAAATGAAACATTGTGCTGCAATGTGTACAGTGAATCAAAAAGTATTATGCTGTCATGTATGCCCAATTAGAATAAACAAATTTTTAAAACATTAAAAATAAATAAATAAAAAACAAAAGCCCCAATTTAGGTAAACCTTCTCTCCTCCCCTGGGTCAACCCTAAATGAAAGCTCACAGATAAAAGAAAACTGGGGAGCTGGGTTTTTGGTGTCTTTCTTCTGACTTCCACCACTTGCTGGATTCAGTTCTAAATCTTCTGCATTTAGAGTGGCAGTGATAGGCAGGATGAGGAGAGGGCGGTACTTTAAGGTCTTATTTGAGTGGTATATGAGTTAAGATATAGCTTTAGTCTTTAGTGCTCTCCAGGCTTGGGGGATGTTCAAAATGACTCCATCTCATGAGCACTGTTACAAGTTTTTAAGAGGCTCTTATCACCAGATATAACTGGTGCCGGGGATGTGACTTGTGGGAGAGTGCTTGCCTTGCCTGCATGAAGTCCTGGGTTTTAACCCCAACACTGCCACCCCTCAACACACACCAGGAAAAAAAAAGAAAAAGAAAGAATATCAAATTGTTCCTTTTTCTTTGTGGCTAATGGATCTCTTTTTATCCTGTAACCAAACCCTTTTGGAAGACTTTGCCTTTTCAAATGACACCAAATACCATTTTTCCTCCAAGTTCCTTATAATTGGTCCAGGAGAAACTGACATATCTGTTCTGTCATCAGTGAAAATACAGCTAAAACTCTACTAGGTAAGGAGAGTCAACCATGACCTTTATTTTCAAATTTTCCAAGAGTGTATTAAACACAAATCCATTGACCCCTTCTGAGTGTAGGGGCAGACATCAAGTTCTCAAGGAGGTGTTTTCTCTGAATCTATATCACCAGGCTAAGTGTGAGATTCTTCCCTTTCCTGTTTCTTGATGATATGGAGGTCAGAGATAGGGAAGTACTCCAAAATTCTCCATCAATAGCCTTCTTCATTTTTAACTCTCAGGTTAAGAGTATAAAACTCTTTTTTTATTTTTCTTTTTGTTTTCTTGTTCTCAAGTCTTATGTATTTGGACTGTGGGAACATAATGTGCATGCTTGATATTGTAATGACTCATTTAACTACTCCATTCACTAAGAAATCAGCTGATTTACCACAGTTTCTTCTTTTTTCTTCATGTTGAATTATTACCATGCTTACAGTTCTCCAATACCACTGGCAAATTTAGTCACAGAAGCTTCTAGTTATTCCCACCCAATGGATTGGTTCGCTCCTTTTTAAACTTCCCTCCATATTCAGCTTAGATTCCATGGTAAGCCAGTTAAGTAACCTTCTTTTAAAAATTCTAAACTTTGCTTTAACTTCCTTTGAACAGAAGTTATTTATTAAAACTCCAACTTTTGTTCTCTCTACATCTTGTCTGCCACTGAAGAGCTAACCATTGTTGGTGAACATTGTTCATACAGTATAGCAGACTGCATTTCATATATTCATGATCATACATGTCTACTGCTATATCACACTGACCCTCATCTACTGTGTTTCTCTAAGTTACTTGTCTCCACCGGGAAATTTAAAAACTCCTCTGTTCTCTTATCAATTCTCTTAATGCTCTTTCTTAATCTTCCCAAGTAGCTTTGCCACCTACTTTCACGGAGTAAACAGAAACCAGCAGACAATGGTATTGCCTAGAAATGTAGAGAACTACCTGCTTCTGCCTCACCTCTCTTCCTTCTCTACAAACATACTGGTGTCAATGTCTCTCCTCCAAACCATCTCTTGGGTCATCTTAGAAACCTTCCTCTATATACTATTGGAATTTTTATCAACATTTAATAATTTTCAAGACATCTTTACAAAAGAGCATAAAAGAAGTCCTTCTTAACTTATTCTCAATTAAATACTGCCCTACCTCATCTCCATTTTCACAGCCAAATCACTAAGGTCCACATTCATTGACTTCATTTCTTTAACCTTTTCAATCTGTCTCTCTATTCCACCCAAAATATGCTTCCTATGATCATCAGTAAGCTCAACATTGCTAAACTCTGTAGATACTTTTCAGGATCATCTTTGCATATCTCTCAATAGCTTCTTCCTACTGAAATCTTTGGGTTTCTGTGAAATCTCACTCAACTGGTTTTTGTTCTGTATCTCTGATTATTACTTTGTCTCCTTTGACAATTCCTTTTTCTTTATCCTTCCTTAAAACTGTTTTCAGAAACCTGTTATAGTAATTTGTCTCTTCTCACTTTAGTATTTTTACTTTAAAAATCATATTTTCATTGATTTAGTGATATACTAGACCATCAAATCTGTCTTTAGCCCAGACTCCTTCTAGACCCGTATATCCAGTTGACTGTTCAACATAATTTGAATGTCTTTATTGAAACTCCAATTCAAAAGTGTTCAAAACCATACTCATGAATTGCTTCCTCAAACCCAGTTCTTCGAATTTAGCCAATGGTATCACCACCACCATAGTAACAAGCATTTACACTGTTCTTAGCATGCTATAAACACTGGTCTATATTAAAATCAGATAAACATTTCAATTCTTACAACACACTGAAGTGGGTAATATCAGTACACCTCGTTACAAATGACAAGAGGCACAGAGAAGTTGAATTAATTGCCCAGGGTCGCAGTGCCTAAAATGGCAGGCTTGGACCCGGAAACCATGTAGTCTTGCTTTGGAGTCCACACTTTCAGCCACTGTGACGCATTTCTTGTTCTCCTTAAAAACATTCACTTCCTCATCACACTGGTTTCTGTCAATTTTATCTGCATAAATATGCAGGGACTCTGTCTAGTTTTCTCTATTTCTACTGCTGCCAGACCTAGGTTACTCAAGTAAGGTCTTTATGAGACTTCTTGCATGAATCTTTACCTATTTCAGACCTGCTCCACATACTGCAACCTTACAAAAATCCGTAATGTCTTTAAGAAATTTATGAACACTTGTTGTTTTGTGCATGTGTGTATGTGGGTGTTAATATGTAATTTAATATGCACTTTAAATACATGTTAAGGCTGTAATGTGAAGAAAAGGTCTGAAGTGGGCAAGAATTGGGACAAGGAAACCCATAAGGAGGAGGTTATCACACTAACCCAGACCACATTCTCTCTCTTCAGCCATTTATCAGTTAAGAAGTTGTTTCTGTATCTTGGCTATGGAGAATAATACTGTAAAGAATGTGAAGTGCAGATATTTCTTTGCAATACTGCTTTAATTTCTCTTGGATATCCAGAAGTGGTATTGCTGGACCATATGGTAATACTATTTTTAATATTTTGAGGAAGATTTATAGCATTTTTCATAATGACTACACCAATTTACATGCCTGCCAAAGGAGTGAAGGGTTCTCTTTTCTGGAGGATGAACAGAATCACTGCTCTGCTCCATACAGATAAGCATGTGTCTGCAACATTTCCACAGTAAAATCTTTTGGCAAAATCATGATAAGGAAAAAATTACTACTCCCTAAAAGTCATCATGGGTGTGGGAATGGCATTTAGCATTACAGGGTATGGTACTTTGGATTGTAATTTACTTTTTAATTAACTTAAAGGTCAACCCCCAAAGGTATCTACTCTTCATCCAAAAGGAATAAATTTACTAATGTCTACATTTGCCTTATATTTTCTACATGGGAATGATTTATATTTGCCATGTGATACAAATTTCCATTAAAAACTTGCAAAGCTGATATGTAAATAGAATGGCAAAATAAGTTTAAAAATTTTTTATGAGTGATACAATACGACAAATGAAATTTAGCACTTACACATTAAATATTTAGCTATAGGAAAGACATCAATCACAAATCAGAAAGTGATACATAATTTGAACATTATTGAATTGATAAGAAAGGACATTTAAAAGGTAATGTGTATATAATTTCTCATTGACATATTATAACTTACAAAAATACAGTAAAGAAAAATTGAATTTAATATAAAAGCATAGCTGCAAATATTTGCATGCATACACACAAAAAAACATGATTAAAATGACAGATACAAAACAAATCAAAACATAAAATAATTAATTCCTTTTGAATTTACCATACTTTTTTCTATACAAACATCTTTAATACATGATTAATGCACATTAATGCTACTGCACATGAATTGATGTTTATGCAAATATGTATGATTAAGGCAGGCATTAAAATGTAGAGTAAATTCAAATTCCATAGTAAATGGAAACATTAAAAGATAATAATGCAAATTTAGGGTTAAGAGGAGGTTTTTTGAGGTGGAATCGGAGATGAACAGTTTAATATGTTGGCAATAAACACAAGCCTCTTACATTTGAATTTATTACTATATTTGCCAAGGACATGTGATTGCTGAGCTGAACTAGTTGAAGAGATGACAATGAAGCAAGGGGTAAAGATTGAGAAGAGCAGTAAAGAGCAACGAGCCAAAAAATACAGCTTTCAGGAAAGCCTGAGATGAGCCACTATTTGAGTAACTAGTGATGCAGAAATTATGAAAAAAAAAAAAAGAGAGATAAGATTTTACAGCAAATTAGTCTTTAGTCTTCTGCTAGGACAGGGGTTTTGACCTAAGACAAAGGGTTTTGCCCTATCCCAAGAACAGGTTGGAATAAATTATTTGGAGTAGAAACTTAGACCCTGACCCCTAGGACACATGTAGGCAGATACCAGGAAATAAAATAGTCACTACATCTCTTGGGAAGTAGAGAAGGAATCTGTTGTGCACCTGTGTATGTGTGTGTGTGTGTTGGTGTGTGTGTGTGTATGTATGCATTTTATCCTAGAAGGACATTGTCATAGGTATATTATGAAAGGAAAAGTGTTCATGCAATCTGTAAGGAGACTTTTGAGAAATTAAATATACAGAATATAATTTTTTAAAGATAAAAAATATATCCACATACTAGAAATAAGGCTAAAACGAAACATATATGTCAAAATATTTCCAATAGTTATTTCTTTTCTTTTCTTCTTCTTCTTCTTCTTTTTTTTTTTTTTTGGTACTGGGGATTGAACCCAGGGATTCTTACCCACTGAGCAACATCCTCAGCCCTTTTTAAATATTTTATTTAGAGACAGGGTCTCACTGAGTTGCTAAATACCTCATTAAATTGCTGAGACTGGCTTTGAACTTGCAATCTACTTGTCTCAGCTTCCTGAGCCCCTGGGATTATAGACCTACCAATAGTAGGCTCCAATAGTTATGTCTTAATAACTATTAAGTTATTAAGGCTCCAATAGTTATTTCTTAATCATGCAGTGGGTATTTGATCTTGATCTATTTTTTATCTTGTACAACCATAAAAAAGCATTTATCAACATGTAAAAGAATCATAGACTTTACAGTAGATAGGTATTTAGAGAAGACCTGGTACAAAAAACTAAGTTTTCAGGAGAATAATATGAGACTAGTTATAGCACATTTGAAGCCAAAGTTCCTGTTTATGAGTTCCCTCTCAGTGATTTTTCTCTGCTACTATTTGCCTTCTAGAAGACTCTTTACTTATGTAAGTTTTAAACTCTACTTGTAAGACTTTGCATGTAACCACATTTTATACTTATTTACCACAATTGTAACCTACTATGTTTTAATTCAATTCCAATACCGCCACTCTTTAATTTTTCCGTGTAAATATGCGACATCCAAGACTTTTCAAGTATGCTTTCCACATTTTCCAAGTAACTGAAAATATTTCGACTAGGACATGACCAAATGCAGATCCTATGACATCATCACACAGATATGTCAGAACAGAAATCCCGCAGGCCCAATTATAACTCACTTTTGCCACCTGGTGGCCATAATTACAGATTTTAGTGGCAAGTTACACATTTCCAACCTTGGTGCTAAAAATGCACATGTGAATCAGCATGGGCAAAATAAGTGGTCTCCATGGGGCTATAAAATATAATTCTCTGGGGGTGAGTGTAATATGAAAACATTAAGGCTTCTAGTTATAGTTTAAATAATTATGAAGGAATAATTGGAAAAGACATAAGTTCCTGCTAACTATTTTCTCCTTGCCAAAATTAGCTTCTTGATATTTTTGGATATTTATTTGCATTTACTTTAAAAGTATTCACATGTGACATATCTTCATTTCTCAGTTGCAGCATAACAATTAATTTTCCACTATCTTAGATGGTGAGAATTTACATTCTTTCAGAGCTTCTTTCACTGAATGAATTTTTGTAAGTCCATCTTCTGAACATTATAGCAGTATCATGATTTTTGCTTACAGCAGAGTACAGTGCTTCAGTGTGTTGTCTAGAGTGCTATTAAAATCCACAAGTAATATTGTTTGTGCTTGTTTGTGTAAATTTTCCTGTTCTCTCCCTCACTTCCTTAGTTTTTTAAGTGCATACCACTAGATCAGTCCCAGACATTCCCTTGCTGTTTAGATTTCTCTGAAAGCAATCAGGTGATAGGATACTTTAACCACCTCAAATAGTCTATTATAAATTTCATTGACTGGGCAACATTCCTTCCACAGTTTCCATGCATTGCCTAAAGTTTGTCATTTCTCCCTCTTGCCACCCCCAAGAATAACAAAAACCTACATAGATGGTAGCTACTTTAGCTGCATATTGATTATAGGCTGGAAATAAATGTAACTCAGGATTTTAAAGGCTTTTTTTTTCCTATTGTCTCTGATTTTCCAGTGTTGGGCAGACAAGTATTCAGCCATTTGTATTTTTAATCTTTTTAAAGGAATCAGTTTTTTTCCCCTCTTTAAAGTTTTTAGGATCCTCTCTCTACCCATAGTATTCTGAAAGTTCAAAGTTCAATTACACCTTCCCCTGTGTGAGTCCATTTCAGGCATGCTGCAGACACCCAGTAGGCCTTTAATGATAAAATTTGTATTCTTTATAGTGGAAAATTTCATGCATTTTCAATCTATCTTCTATTTTCTCTGTTCTTTACCTAAAACTCCTATTATTCTCTTAATCTTATTTCTCCCTATTTTGTCTACTGAATTTTCCATTTATGATTTTTACATCTTGACTTTTTTATATTTCTATATTTTGTTATTTATTTTATATTTTTGTCTTCTTGTTTCTTTTGTAGAATGCTATTTGTATTTTATGATAGCAATTTCTTTGTTTACTTCTCTGCATAGAATAATGATATTTTCTTTTCTCAAGTGTTCATCTTCTTGCATAGATTTCCTGCAAGTAGTTGTTTCCTTTTTGTTTGTTTGGGACTCTATCTTTCATGCCTGAGGCTTTTTTCAGGTATCCAAGAATTTTCACCCATATTTAAGGCAGTGAAAAGTTGCTTTGAGACACTGCACATGTGTTTTGGGATTTGTTGGCTATAAACTTCACTGTGGTATTGTCTGACTGGACTGTTTTTTGAAAAATTCTAATGTCAGTATATTGTTTTTATTATTTCTCTGGTGCTGAGTGCATTCCTCAGGGAAGACTCTTTTGGTCTGCTGCCTGCCGACACCTTGAGGGCATTGACCTGCTACCAGGAGTAGTGGAGTAGAAGATAGGGTTCATGACATTCAGCAAATGAGCCCTCACTCAGAGCCCCATGTGTTATTGTGACATCCTTCCTGGACCTAGAACGCTGTCTGGTTCTCCTTACCCTTTTTTGTCATGTCTAAAGATTAGACTTCTGTTTGGTGGAGGAGAAGTGGTATCCATGTGGAATTTAGGAAGACATGTAGGAATTTAACTACTTCATAAGCAAATTTTGAAAACTTTGAAAGAAGCTTCTATGTAAACTGGATTATTTATTGGGTTTCTTTACTACTGATCTAGTATTTATGTTCCTGGATAACTGAATATTTTTTCCACCCATATTTTTACTTTTTAATTTCCAAAATGATTTCGTTGCCATTCTCTTCTCTTGATATTTATATAATTGTGACTGTGACTTAAAACAGTCTATTGGTTCTTATATTAATGGAGACTCAGAATAAAGTGGAGGTAAATGGGCCTGTTTAATTAACCATCTTAATGGAAAATGCAACATGTATATTTTTATTTTAAAAACAAGAAGTTGACTAAATCTTTACTAATAATTAATGCACAGATTGACCTTGGTGTCTTTATGGTAGGTTCATATGTTGGTGGATGATGTAAAGAATAAAGGGAGGAATACATAGAGCTCCATAGTGCACAGATATTGAGACATTGGGGTCCTGTCTCCCTTGTTTGCAATATTGAATTTCCATGTGCTCAGTTAAGTGGATATCAGATTATGTTAATTACTTCTAATTAAATCAGTCTTCCCATAAAATGCATAAGGCTTGCAAATAATTTCTATAAGGATATACTTTCTCTGACAAAACCACAGAATGAAATTACTACATAACTGAAGTGTGAGAAAACCTAAGAGATGATTCTTCCCTTACTCTTGTGTGAGCTCTTTGTGAAGATCCAGTGGAGATATGTTCAGTAATAACCTGAACAACACAGAGGAGCTGTAATAAAATTTAAATGATCAAGGACACTCTTTGGGATAGGATTTACATCTATTTTATCTTGACTTTTGTATATTTGTATATCATGTTATTTATTTTATATTTTATATTTTTAGTTATTTTAGTTATTAAAGAACTATGTGTCATATGGTGAATTGGGATATCAGCTTATATAGTAAGAGTAGGATAAACTAAGATATTTAAAATTTAGCATTCAAGGCATAAAAACTCTTCATAAAAAGTGTTATTTCTTTCAGCAGTGATGAAAAATCATTAAATCAAGGATTGATTTACAAAATGGTATTACCCTAAATGTTAACTATTTAGAAGCTTCCTTTGCAGTTTCTTGACTAACCTCGAGTGTGTGCGCACACACACACACACACACAAACACATTCCAAAAAAACCTTTTTATTTCTATAGTGGTAAAACTGACTGAAACGGTTTAATATAGACAATATAGCAGATTTGTTGATTCGTCATATGACAAATCAAATTCCTTGTTAAACAAAATGCTATTTAAAACATTAAAATAATTTCCTAAAATGCATCACCAAACTAATACAAAAGTAAGGAATCTGTATTGACTACAAATAAAGTACAACTAGGCAATTTAAAATAAAGGAATGATAAGTCAGGTTTACATGTGAGGGCTTAAGTTTATATTGTTGCAAAAAAAAAAATTCAATGGAAGATAATGCCCAAGGTCAACTGAGTGGGGAGGAATCATATGGGAAAACATTCACAAAGCTGCCATCCCTTGTAGAAATAGAGAGCAAGAAAATGCCAGACTGAGTTAAGGGAAAATATGAAGTCCTCTGAAAATTCCTAAATATGGGCATGGCTTTTATCATAAAGTGGCATCACTTGTGTCTTCAAAGCAAAAAATAATAATATAATTCAAACTTTTATAAGCAGTTGCAATCCCAAACTTCAATAATTTCCATAGAAATTAAAAAAAAACCCTAGCATTTCAACTAGCACAAAACATTCAAGAAAATAAGACAACAAAATGAAAACGATAAGAAAATAAAAATGGCCAAAGAGAGAAACCAATGAGGACACTGGTTGCTAAAGTTACTAGATGCAGAATATAAGTAAATAAATCTATTACTAATTAATTTGGAGAAGGGATTGAAAATATTAGCATAGAGAAAGAGATTGTGAAATAATCAAGCACATCTTAAAAAGAGGCAAATGGAATTTAAACAGTTAGTGAATACTCAAAATAGAAATAGCTTCAGAGAGAATTACTGAACTGGAAGATAAATCTAAGTTATTAACCATAATTCAGTCCAGCAAGACAAGGAGAAGGAAAATAAAAAGAGATGTCAGTAATCTTAGAAGATAAAGTGAGAAAGCTTAATATGGATTTAATTGGAAACTAGAGGGAAGGAATAAGGAAAACAAGGAAATTGAATATTGAAAAATGACACTTGAGACTTCTTAAGAATTATTGGAAGAGATCAATAAACAGAGTCAGAAGGAATGTATTTTTAGGTATGTCAAAATGAAATTCTAGAGCACACACATAACTCTTTAATCAATGAGAAAAGATTGCTTACAAAGGAGTAATTCTTTAACTGATAGCTTGCTGATTTTTCACAGGAGAAAAAAAGCCAATGGAAATATATCTCAATGTAGAAAGAAAATATTAGGCAACCTAGCACTTTATAACCACACAAAAATTTTTTTGAAAATCATAAAGACCTTTCTATTAGACAAAAACTTAAGAGTTTAACACCAAAAGACACTCTCTGAAGTACATTCTGACTCTTGGACAAGACTTGTAAGATTAATAAAATAAAAATATTTTTGGAAAGATTACTTGAGTAAAATGTTTAGAAGCACAAGTAAAAATAATATACAAGTACTAAATATATAAATAAATAAGTATATATAAGAAATAACCAGGTATTTTGCATGAATTCCTAGAAAATTGCAACTAATTCAAACAGAAGTAGAAAATCTGAATATTCCTAAAACCAGATGAATAATAAAATAAATGATAACTATATATGCTCTGTACTTTCATCTTTGCTGGTTCCGTTAGCTGTAATACTAAATAGTTGGAGAGAGAGAGCACACACATCTTGGACCAAATGGTTCAATAATAAGGATTGTAGAGTACAAACAGAAAGAGCCATGGTATTCCAGATTATGGAGCCACCATAACAGCCTATTTCTAGCTATTTGACACTCTTGATCTTTTGGGTATTTGTTGTCATGGTAAAATCTACACCCTTAATAACAAACCAAAAAAAAAATCAAGCAAGAGAATAATTAATGCAAAATTTTGGACGGTGGCTATCTTTGCAAGGATGTGGAGGTGATTGTGTGTGGAAGGAAATGGAATCAGATAAAGGCTCATGGAGATTTCTAGAAATTGTTATGTTCTATTTCTTAAACTGAATTGTGGTACATAACCATTTAATTCACTATGCTTTTTAAAAATACTGTTATATTTTACAATGTGCATAGTTATGAAATATTTCATAATAAAAATACATAAAAATTTGGGAACTAAATAAATATATTCCTTTAAAAAAACACCTCTGGAAGATGCATAGGAACACACTGGTGAGGTTTTCAAGAAATGACATAAAGTATTCAAACTATGTAAGGTGGGATGTTTATAGTATAGATAAATTAAAGTATGAATGCTTCCAACATGCTCATGCTACTGGCTAGATAATATTTCAACAACATAGAATGTGAAGAACTACATTTTTGTAATTCATAAAACTAAAGATACATGAGAGAAAAAATATTATCAACAGTCAATAATTTCTTTAATAAAAATTGTTGTGGTAACACAATGAAGTATTGCCATCAATGGAATTAGGACTTTGGCTTCAGTCAAAATAGGAATTTGAAGAGAGGTCTCATCTGTGAACTGCTGCTGTGCTTCCTAAAAGTGTTGGGGAGTCTTCTTTCCTTTCTGGATTATCTCTTCTATAAATACTGTCTCTGAACAAGGAGGATTTAGATGAGTAAAAGAGGACATCTAAAGAGTGTCAAGTGAAGACTGAGTGGCACTAACACTGACTTTGTCACTGAATTTTACCCAATCTAGGAAAAAGGAAGAGTAATCAGGAACAAAAATTGCCTATAGTACCTCTGTAATCCAAGCTAAAATATTTTTTTCATATTTGTTCTAAGGGTCGGATGTTCTAGAATTGCTGTCTCCTTATTTGGTGAAACTAGTGTCTCTCATTCTTAATATTAAGAAACATGCTAACTGCTGTACTTACCAGACCCTTTGAATTCTTGCAATAAGCATTTTCACTCCCAAATAAACAACACTTAATTTAAAACAAGCTGAAATTTGTTGTAAGAATTTTTTTTCTTTGAACTTTTCCCTTTGAGGAACAGCAAATTATATTAAATGAATGAAAAATAATTATCTCAGATTTTTCATTAAAAGCATACTGATTTTCCAGGTTGTTTCATTTGAAGATGCCTGGAGGTTTAGACATTGAGCTAGAGTAAAATTCTGAGGTGTCTTTTTGAATAATACTAAGACTTATTTGTGAGGGAAAGTACTAGTAACTCGATTCCTTTTTTTGTAAATGCTAATTGATTTTTGATACCTAGAGCTCATTTCTCATGGAAACAATATGAATGATGGTTGATCTAGCTGCCTATTGGAACCTAACAAATAGATTCCCCCAGGTACAGTTAGTGTCCTTTTGAGGTCATCCTTTCCTTTCCCAGTTCCTTTTCCTCTCTAAGAACATTTCAGCTATGTTTAGAGAGTAATATAGGATTGATGGACAATGCATCTATATCTACCCACCACTTTTATTTTAGATACCAGTAGGGAGTCCTGTTAATGTTCATGCATGTCCTGCAGTGAGAGAAGTTGGTGGATCCTGGAAAATATCTCTTTTTATGTGCAGCATAGGAATGTAATTCTTAGATAAGAATGCTTCTAAATCACTTCCAGGAATCTGAGGGACTACTGAATATCTATAATCTTCAACAGTAACACATGATCATTACCACCTTTAGCAGTAAAAGTGGCAGCAAATTATCACCTCTATCATCTACATGAGAACTCTGTAGTTCTATTGACAAGAATTTTCAGGGAGACAAATTTTAGCTCCAAACCATTTTTTATCTTTCTACCTACAATGAAATTAATTGTGGCTCATGCCATAATTTTATCTTTAAACCTTTATCTATTTACTTCTTTTCTTATTATATATATATATATATGTATATGTATGTATGTATATACATATATATGTATATATACACATATATCTTGCATGGTTAATTGCAATTAGAGAAAATATCAAAAATTATTGACTTACTAAGCAATTATTTACTAAAAGTTTATTTATGTCATGTACTTTTCCAGATATTTGAGATACATAATAAATAAACAAATTCTCTATCACTATAAATCTTGAGTTTTGGTGAAGAAAACAGTAAATTAAAAAATAAATAAAAATTAAGCAAATTATACATTTTATAAGAAGGGGATAGATACATGCTTTAGAAAAAGAAGGGAGTCAGAGGATTAGGAGGAGGGGTGTCAAATATAGCAACTACAGTGAGACAGGGAAGCACTTGAGCAAATGTTAAATGTATATACTTTTCACCAATATTATTGTTATTATAGACTTAAAATTTATTTCGGAGCAATTCTTAATTTTTTTGAAATTATTAGGAACTTCCTATTTACTACATACCAAATTTCATATGGATCAGTGTGTATACTATTGTCCTTGGAAGGAAATATAGCTTTAAAAAATGAAGTAAGATTACTGGTCATCTTGGGTTTCTTTAATTGGATTTGTTCAAGGATTTGGATTAAAGAAATATTCTTAATTTTGTACTAAACAAATAGGGATTCAATGAATAATTATAGTTTTCATTAGAAATCAAATTCATCTTTTTTGGAAGGAACATGGCAAAATGGTGCAAATTATTTAAAAAAAAATAAACCTAAGCTTTACATATTGTCTAATTGTTGAAATATACTTTAAATCACTCACCCCCAACAGGAAGTAATATTTAGATCTTCTTTGGCCTATAGGTCAAGTTCAAAGTGAAACTACAGAGGTTTTATTTTGCTAACCTACCTACTCCAAGATGACAGAAGACCAAACATATAAATGTAAATGTCCCTTATATTTTATAGTTAGATAAATTGCAGTTTCTTCCATATAATCTCATAGTGTTCAATTACCTAGTAAACCTGGCAGAGAACAGGTGCAGTTCATTATCATCACAACATGACCATATATGTTTATTTCTAAAAGAGAGTTATAATTGCTAAGAAATCAAGACATATCTTAAAGTACTATATATAAAATAGTCCTTTTGTGCAAGTTCTTAAAACCAGTTTTCTAAGAGCTAAAAAAAAAGTCCTTTAATTTTCCTTTTATATAAAGCTTAATTTTTAAATACTGGGTACTAGAAAAACTGTAGGATCAGCATTTAGTTTTGGTTTCCACTCCTTAACTTGGATATCAAATCTTCATTACCTAAAATGCACCCAAATTATCTTACCATTCTCCATGGAAAAGTTAGTCTCCATTAGAACAATGGAGGCATCTCCAACACCTTTCTCTTTCTCATCCCCAGTGCCCGATTAATCAAAAAGCTCAGGAGCTCATATCCCCTTGCCATGAACAGTGTTAGCAGAGTGAGATTCCCAAAGGCAGATGTTGTATGCTGCCCACCATCTCTCAGGCTCTCTATTTCCCATCAAATGAACTGTAAAACTTCTTTGCATTGCATGAAGAGCGATCCTTAATCTAGCCAATCTAATTAACCACTGGACTCAACACAGCAGCTAATCACCTCTAGTACTCCTGTAGAAGAGGTGTCTGGAAAGCCAACTGTCTACAGAGTTGGGTCTTTGAATGAGGTATACCCTCTGATTAGAATGCCAATTCCTTTCCTCATGTTTTGCATTCACTTAATCATTCATTGGTAAATATCTATTGAGTACCTTCTCTGTGTCAGGCAATAGAATATGCTAGGGTTTACCACAGTGCAAAGGAGCCATGTGCCTGTTCTCATGAGGTTTTCATTCCTCCGCTTGCACACACTATCATCTTCTCAGACCCCGGGTCTTCACAGTGTGCTCAGATTGAACTGATTCTCCTGCTTCTGACAAGCTTGGCCTCTGTGCAAGCCTCTGTTTTGGTATTTATGTCAGACTTGTTTTGGAAGCCCATATTTGCCACTAGATCCTTAGCTGCTTACAATAGAGTGGGCCTTTTCATCAGCAAACCATCCTACAATTCTCTGGACAGAATTGAGTATGAAATCACATTTAAAGGACTTTGACTCAAAGTTTAAGTGTCCTGCCAGAAAACTAGCTTTCTAAAGGTGACCACAAGAAAGTTACAGAGTGCATAAATATTCTTTCTTGTCAGGCTTGCCAATTTTCAGGATAGTTTTTGAAGTGCACTTCCAATGCGTTATTTTGAGACATACCTGGATGACTATTGATTTTTTAATTATTTAAAAGAATTACTTCTATCCCTAATTATAACAATGTTTTAATAAGTATATTTGCAATTTGCCTCTTTAAAAATCCTTAATCTACATGTAACTAATGGCTTAAAACTAATCTGTGTGTGTATTTTCTCTTTATATAGAAATTGCTCTTTCCTTGAAGATTTCTGTAAACTAGGAGAGTGTTTGTTTGTTTTTGTTTTTGTTTTTTCCCTATTGAGCTGCATGATAATGCATGATAACCTGAGGATGAAACATATACCCCACTCTTCTATTGCTAATGCCATGGTTACCGTAGGACTATTTCTATGCAGGATTATTTTACAGTGTGGTCTCAAGATATATTGCTCCCAGTGCAACCTAGTATCCTACTTTCATATTGATTTATTCTGGGAAAGAAATTCTATGGGATAGTTTACAAAGATTGCCTTCCTTCCTTTAATATCTAGAATGAGTATAACTCTTTCACCTTTATTTGACAGAAAAAACTCATGAGTTCTGTGTTGAATTTTTTATTGGCAATGGAGACACTAAAACTATGTGATCATTTATAATTATATGAACAGAAGTGCTCAAAGTTCATAACCTGGAACAATGAGAATGCTCCTTATGAAAATCAGGTTATTGGGTCAACAATATTTTCATAAGAAAATGAAACAAATTCTGAGACTAGAATTTTATTTCTTAACTACATTGCTAACTGCCATCATTTTGATTCTAGTAGAAAGAGAAAATAATGATGCTAATTTTCAGAGCCTAAAGTGTATGATGATTTCAGTCTATCCTTGAAGCCTTACCAAACCATCAGATCACACTTAGATTTAGTCAGGCAAAGTATTTTTGGGGCAAAGAAGCAAGTACCATGTTTTAAAATACATATTTTATACAACAACAGCTCTAATGTAATTTCATATATAATTATTTAGAAAGAACCAAAATTCATATACCTTTTCCATATCCATCTTGCTTGAAACTTTCTCTGCATCATTACTGTATCTGAAAAATAAATTGGCCCTGTTTATAATCTTATTAAAATATAATTTGGAAAATCCTAATCAAAATGTCAATGTTCTTTACTTTGGTTTTGTTTTCTCTTTCTTCTTATTTGTTTCTTGTCCAATAACAGTTTCTGCAAAACATTAAGTAAAAGGAAAACAATTTAAATGAGGGTTTATCATTGGGTTTTCAAGTGCGTGTGTGCGCGCGTGTGTATGAGAAAATGGAATTATTACTAGAAATTACAAATGAAAAAATTCACTTTATATTGATATAGCATTCATCTTAAAAAAGTATTTTAGAAACACAAACATTCCCTACATTTTTCATTGCATAAAAGCAGTTCATCAGAGCCAGAAATAGCCACAGTAATATTTGCTGTTGTATACAAATAGAATGTAGGAATTAAAGACTGCCAATATTGAGCAGTAAAGTAATTTTAGGAAAGGAAAAAAATTAACCTGGAAGTCTCCTGAGAGAGACATAACAATGTTTCATTGGATTGACTGGAGAGTAGAAAAGGCATTCTTCCTCTTTTTGCCAGAAAATAGTAATTCAACAAATAGTTTAAGGTAAAATATTTGCATAATGTAATTTCTTTGTAGAGATATTAGGGACTATAGAAGGAGGAAGATTAAATTCACACTGTGCATATATGGATAGTTAATTCAAAATATAACCCATGATTCTTGAAAGTATGCCTGTTGCCCAAATGACTAGACCCCACTGAAGCCGTATCAACATGATACCATCAACTTCCAGGACACGGTTGGCAGATTCATTGTAATAAGTCATCTGAGTGGCCTCGGCCTCTGCTTCAGCCCTGATGATCTGCTGTGCCACAGCTTCCACAATGGGCATCACCATGGCAGTAGTAGAGGTGTTGCTAAGCCACATGGATAGGAGGGCAGTGCTGCTCATGAATCCCAGGGTCAGCCTGCAAGGAGAGAGTGTCACATGGATCTCAGCTCTGTCTCCAGAGGCTCTTAGTTAATTGTAAAAGAGAGTAGTTGCTTGTGAGTTAGGAGTTAAATTTTTCAAAACATGGAAAGTTAAGGTTCCTCCCAGAGGGTGAATGCTGAGTACAGTCATACATAGGTAGAAATCAAAGTAACACATGTAAGAGTGGAGTTTTCAAGGGATCTATCTCCTAGGGAACTATAAAAATTCTTTCTCTGAAAAACAGAAAAAAAATCACTAAACTTACACCAAATTGCAAGTTGGTATGTGCCTAACAGCTTGTAATTTTACACTAATACATGAATACTCTTTTCAGATGACATCTTCAGATACAAGTAAGATGGAATTGCAATCAACTTTTGAATTTAGGGCCCCTTACTTTTTATCTTTTGGGCATATATCTTTTTATTAGTATGTGTGCCAAGGGGATACAAGAACAAGGAGAGAGATATTTATACAACGTCTCTTTCCTTGTTACTCTTCTGGTTCAATAATATATGATAGAGAAAATAGTTAAGTCACTTGCTAAAATGAGGTTGCAGAATTTTCTGTAGATTCTGTTACTTAGCTTTCCTGAATTGGCATTCCTTCCTGTTGTCAGGAACAGACTTTATTATATTCTCTTTTAGAGTAGTTGATTTTTAAATATAACATACCTAAGACTTTAGGATTTTAAACCATCACACTTGGGAAAAAACATGATCTCCTTTGAGTAGGAAGCCTTAAAAATTCATTCAGAACCCGTTTATAATGTTCTCTGACTTTCTTTTAAAATAGATTTACAAGAACAATTAGGTGCTATGCCTCTGACTCAGGTATAATGAATGTTTTCTGTGTTTCTATTTATTTTACTTTATCAAAGAAAAAGTGAAAAAAACTTTTAGAAATATACTTAAATAAGAAATGATTAAAAAACAATAGAAGTACTTTTAATTCATGTATCTATTAGATGTGCAATCTTCCTATTTAAAAAAACAAAAAAGGTTGATGTGAGGAATAGCTTCTGGTGAAAACACCTTAAATTGAAAAGCCACTTAGTGACATAATGGACAGGACTTTTGTCCTATTGTGCAGTACATTTTACCCAGCTCTAGGGCAATGACCAGAAAAGATGCACTTCTATAGTACCTAAGAGGTATGGACCACCATTTCATATATATGTATATGTTATACAATTTTAAGTAACTTTTTCCAAATTGTTTGATATGAGTCATATATATATATATATATATATATACATATACATTACATATACATATACATATGTATATCCATTGTATTTAGCAAAACAATTTGTTTCATAAATAATAAACACACATGCAGCTATGCCCTTGAAGGAATTATATAACTGAAGTCAATAAAACTTTCTTATTTTCCAAAGAAAGATGAAAAGGAAAAATATCACCTAAGGCTTTCAAGCAAAATATCACTATGCAAATGATTCTGACACTGGAAATTTTCTTTAATTTATGTTCATGTGCTTAACAGGAGATGGAATAAAATCAAAATAGCTAATTCATTTAATAAAAAAAACAGTCATTTCAGTGAGGCTAAAATCAGTCAAAGGAGTGATTTTGCATTCTATAGATGGATGTTCTTAATTGATTGTTTCACTTTACAATAGTTGATTTAAAAGAAAAAATGTTCACCTTGGAATTTTTCAGCACACATTTGTATTTTGTCAGTAATGTCTTTGTCTTTGGTTTATAACATCCTCCCTGTTGATAAAAGATGCTCTTGAACAAGTTCTGAATGTGTAATCACAAATAAACAAGATAGGAATAAAATCTCCTCTGAAGTCTATCAATCTTGCCTGTTGAAGTTCAAGGCTTCTCTCATCTTTGAGTCCAATGGTGCATTAAGGTGAGAGAGTCGTGTGCATTTATCCCAAGCTCACTGTAATTAGACCTGCAGTGACAGGAGAGTTGTTGTTTTCTTCCCCTCCTACAACTCAAGCACACTTTATATCACTTTTATATTTGCAGAGGAAAAAAACCCATAAGCGAGACTGGATGTGCATTACTTATTTGGTCATCTGCATGAAATGGTCTGTTCAGAATGTTGAACTGGAAGGAGTAAACATGGTACTTACCGTGCTGGGTTCACACCCACCATCATCACCATCCTCAGAGCAATCCTCTTGTGCAAATTCCATTTTTCGATTGACGTTGCTAAACAGATGACTCCAATTAGCAGCAGGTGAAAGTCTTTGAAATAAGCAGATGCCACCTGAAATTACAATTAAATTCATGATTATTAATATTGGTGGGGGGAAAAATAACATTGCACAAGAAAGCCATTGTTGGGCTGCTCCTTTGACCTTCAAATAATAGTTTTCTATTTTGTTGAGACATGTCCATGTGTTTGAATACAAATGTAAATATCTTCTACATTCTTACCCATTAATAATTCTGTCAAGAAAAATATACAGAGACCCCCCACGATCGGCAGGAATCGGATCTCCCTCCGCTGCCTTCGCGGGTCAGTCCTGCACCCCCAGGAGAGAACCGCTCCAGGATAGGAGCTTACACCGAGCACGGAGCGGCCGAGTTCCAGCTCCCAGAACCGTCCCGGAACCGCCCTGGCTCAGGGCTGCTGAGCCTGCGGAGGCTGCTTCTTGGACCCTGCTACTATCAGAGCAAACACCAAGCACTAAGCAGCCGAATTCTGGCTCCCGGAACTGAGCCCGCGGGGGCTGCTTCTTGGAGCTTACACTTATAGGAGCTTACACCGAGCACGGAGTGGCCGAGTTCCGGCTCCCGGAACTTCCCTGGACCGGGGCTAGGAGCCCGCGGAAACTGCGTCTCGGTCCGGGTCCTGCTGAGGGCCGGTCAGGACTCACCCGTTGCCTGGGTTGCCCGGCAAGGGGAACAAAATGCTGCCATTCGCATAGGATACCAACATGGCAGAGATCTGATGTCAGCAGAAAGCGGTGGAGGACAGATCTTCATCAATACCAGCGGTGACATAAGCAGTTGGTCTCCTGGTAAGGGGGGTGAGGCTCAGTCACCCGAGTCTCCTCAATTTGTCCTCGAGCCAGAGGGGAGGAGCCGGGCCGCCGCCAGCCCCCGGAGCAGGCCCAACGGCTTGCCAGCGTGGTGACCGCGTGACCCCAATTGGAGAGGGGGCGGAGCGGAGCCGCCACCCACACCCGCCAGGTGGGCAGACCCACAACCCAGTAGTACATGGGCGTGGTAGGAGGGGGCAGGGCAGAGCCGCCCTTTGCGCTTGCAAGGTAAACAGACCTGTGACAGCCTGGCGGGTCACGCCCAGTGGCCTGCCAGTGTGGTACACACGTCACCCCAACTGGAGTAGGGGCAGAGCAGATCCTTCTCCCACGCCCGGATCAGGCCCTGCCGGTGTGGTGGTCACGTGACCCCAATTGGAGTGGGGGCGGAGCGGAACCGCCACCCGTGCCCGCAGGGTGAGCAGACCAGTGATCAACCTGCAGATCAGGCCCAGGGGTCCGCAGGCGTGGTAGGAGGGGCAGGGCAGATCCGCCGCCCGCGCCTTCAAGGTAGGCAGACCTACAACAGACCAGTGGATCAGGCCCAGGAGCCTGCCGGCGTGGTAAAAACACCACCCTAATTGGAGTAGTGACAGAGCAGAGTCGCCTCCCTTGCCAGGAACAGGCCCAGCGTCCTGCAGGCGGGGTAGTCACGACACCCCAATTGGAGTAGGGGCAGAGCAGAGCCTCCACCCGTGCCCGAAAGGTGGGCAGATCTGCGACCGACCAGCGGGACAGGCCCAGTGGCCTGCCGGTACGACAGACACGTCACCCCATTTGGAGTAGGGGCAGAGTAGAGCTGCCGCCCGCGCCTGCAGGGTAGGCAAACCTGCAACCGACCGGCGGATCAGGCCCGGTGGCCTGCCGGCGTGGTACACTCGTCACCCCAATTGGAGTAGGGGCAGAACAGAGCCGCTGCCAGCTCCCAGAACAGGCCCAGTGACCTGCTGGCGTGGTAGCCACGACACCCCAATTGGAATAAGGAGAGAGCAGAGCCGCCGCCCGCACCTGCAGGAAAGATACGCAAGCAGTATGAAAAGACAAGGAAAGAAAGGACCACAAGCAATGAAGGTCAACGCAACTTTAGAAGAGGTAACAGCTGCAGCAGATGGAATGTCAGATAAAGAATTCAGGATATACATGCTTCAGATGATCTGGAGTATCAAGGAAGACATTAAACAGCAAAATCAGACAATGAAAGATCACTTCGACAACGAATTACGCAAACAAATCCAGGAAGCAAAGGATCAACTATACAGGGAGATAGAGGTTATAAAAAACAAACAAACAGAAATCCTAGAAATGCAGGAAGCAATAAACCAACTTAAAAACTCAATGGAGAATACTACCAGCAGAGTAGAACACTTAGAAGATAGAACATCAGACAATGAAGACAAAGTATTTCAACTGGAAAAGAACATAGACAGCTCAGCAAGACTGTTAAGAAACCATGAGCAGAACATCCAAGAAATAAGGGATAACATTAAGAGACCAAACTTAAGAGTCATTGGGATACAGGAAGGTACAGAGCTCCAAACCAAAGGAATGAGCAGTCTATTCAATGAAATAATACAAGAAAACTTCCCAGACTTGAAGAATGAGACAGAATCCCAAATCCTAGAAGCCTACAGGACGCCGAATGTGCAAAATCATAAGAGATCCACACCTAGACACATTATAATGAAGATGCCCAACATACAGAATAAGGAGAGAATTTTAAAAGCTACAAGAGAAAGGAAGCAGATTACATTTAGGGGTAAGCCAATTAGGATAACAGCTGATCTTTCAACACAGACTCTGAAAGCTAGAAGATCCTGGAATAACATATTTCAAACACTGAAAGAAAATGGGTTCCAACCAAGAATTGTGTATCCAGTGAAATTAAGCTTCAGGATGGAGGATGAAATTAAAACCTTCCACGATAAACAAAAGTTTAAAGAATCCGCAGCTAGAAAACCATCTCTTCAAAACATCCTCGCCAAAGCATTACAGGAAGAGGAAATGGAAAATAACAATGAAAACCAACAGTGGGAAGTAGGACAGTAAAGGGGGGGGGATAATCAAAGAGGAAAACAAACCATGTTTAGTAACATAAATAAACAAATATGGCTGGAAGAACAACCCATATCTCAATAATAACCCTAAATGTTAATGGCTTAAACTCACCAATTAAGAGACACAGGCTAGTAGAATGGATCACAAAACAAGACCCAACAATATGCTGCCTACAGGAGACGCATTTGATAGGAAAAGACATACATAGGCTGAAGGTGAAAGGTTGAGAAAAATCATATCACTCATATGGACTTCGGAAACAAGCAGGCGTGTCCATACTCATATCAAATAAAATAGATTTCAAGCCAAAGTTAATCAAAAGAGATAAAGAGGGACACTACATACTGCTTAAGGGAACCATACACCAACAAGACATAAGAATCATAAATATTTATGCCCCAAACAATGGTGCAGCTATGTTCGTCAAACAAACTCTTCTCAAGTTCAAGAGTCTAATAGACCACCATACAATAATCATGGGAGACTTCAACACACCTCTCTCACCACTGGACAGATCTTCCAAACAAAAGTTGAATAAGGAAACTATAGAACTCAATAACACTATTAATAACCTAGACCTAATTGACATATATAGAGTATACCACCGAACATCAAGCAGTTACACTTTTTTCTCAGCAGCACATGGATCCTTCTCAAAAATAGATCATATATTATGTCACAGGGCAACTCTTAGACAATATAAAGGAGTAGAGATAATACCATGCATCTTATCTGATCATAATGGAATGAAACTGAAAATCAACGATAAAAGAAGGAAGGAAAAAGCATACATCACTTGGAGAATGAACAATAGGTTACTGAATGATCAATGGGTTATAGAAGACATCAAGGAGGAAATTAAAAAATTCTTAGAGATAAATGAAAACACAGACACAACATATCGGAATCTATGGGACACATTGAAAGCAGTTCTAAGAGGAAAATTCATTGCTTGGAGTTCATTCCTTAAAAAAAGAAAAAACAACAAATAAATGATCTCATACTTCATCTCAAAATCCTTGAAAAAGAAGAGCAAAACAACAGCAAAAGAAGTAGAAGGCAAGAAATAATTAAAATCAGAGCTGAAATTAATGAAATCGAAACAAAAGAAAGAATTGAAAAAATTGACAAAACTAAAAGTTGGTTCTTTGAAAAAATAAACAAAATCGACAGACCCTTAGCCATGCTAGCGAAGAGAAGAAGAGAGAGAACTCAAATTACTAGCATACGGGATGAAAAAGGCAATATCACAACAGACACTTCAGAAATACAGAAGATAATCAAAAACTATTTTGAATCCTTATACTCCGATAAATTAGAAGATAGTGAAGGCATAGATAAATTTCTTAAGTCATATGATCTGCCCAGATTGAGTCAGGAGGATATAGAAAACCTAAACAGACCAATATCAATTGAGGAAATAGAAGAAACCATAAAAAGACTACCAACTAAGAAAAGCCCAGGACCGGATGGGTATACAGCAGAGTTTTACAAAACCTTTAAAGAAGAACTAATACCAATACTTTTCAAGCTACTTCAGGAAATAGAAAAGGAGGGAGAACTTCCAAATTCATTCTATGAGGCCAACATCACCCTGATACCTAAACCAGACAAAGACACTTCAAAGAAAGAAAACTACAGACCAATATCTCTAATGAACCTAGATGCAAAAATCCTCAATAAAATTCTGGTGAATTGGATACAAAAACATATCAAAAAAATTGTACACCATGATCAAGTAGGATTCATCCCTGGGATGCAAGGCTGGTTCAATATACGGAAATCAATAAATGTTATTCACCACATCAATAGACTTAAAAATAAGAACCATATGATCATCTCGATAGATGCGGAAAAAGCATTCGACAAAGTACAGCATCCCTTTATGCTCAAAACTCTAGAAAAACTAGGGATAACAGGAACATACCTCAATATTGTAAAAGCAATCTATGCTAAGCCTCAGGCTAGCATCATTCTGAATGGAGAAAAACTGAAGGCATTCCCTCTAAAATCTGGAACAAGACAGGGATGCCCTCTCTCTCCACTTCTCTTCAACATAGTTCTCGAAACACTGGCCAGAGCAATTAGACAGACGAAAGAAATTAAAGGCATCAAAATAGGAAAAGAAGAACTTAAATTATCACTATTTGCAGATGGTATGATTCTATACCTAGCAGACCCAAAAGGCTCTACAAAGAAACTATTAGAGCTAATAAATGAATTCAGCAAAGTGGGCAGGATTTAAAATCAACACGCATAAATCAAAGGCATTCCTGTATATCAGCGACAAATCCTCTGAAATGGAAATGAGGACAACCACTCCATTCAATATATCTTCAAAAAAAATAAAATACTTGGGAATCAACCTAACAAAAGAGGTGAAAGACTTATACAATGAAAACTACAGAACCCTAAAGAGAGAAATAGAAGAAGATCTTAGAAGATGGAAAAATATACCCGGTTCATGGATAGGCAGAAGTAACATCATCAAAATGGCGATATTACCAAAAGTTCTCTATAGGTTTAATGCAATGCCAATCAAAATCCCAACGGCATTTCTTGTAGAAATAGAGAAAGCAATCATGAAATTCATATGGAAAAATAAAAGACCCAGAATAGCAAAAACAATGCTAAGCAAGAAGTGTGAATCAGGCGATATAGCGATACCAGACTTCAAGGTATACTACAGAGCAAAAGTAACAAAAACAGCATGGTACTGGTACCAAAACAGGTGGGTGGACCAATGGTAAAGAATAGAGGACACAGAAACCAATCCACAAAACTACAACTATCTTATATTTGATAAAGGGGCTAAAAGCATGCAATGGAGGAAGGATAGCATCTTCAACAAATGGTGCTGGGAAAACTGGAAATCCATATGCAACAAAATGAAACTGAATCCCTTTCTCTCGCCATGCACAAAAGTGAATTCAAAATGGATCAAGGAGCTTGATATCAAATCAGAGACACGCCGTCTGATAGAAGAAAGAGTTGGCTACGATCTACATACTGTGGGGTCGGGCTCCAAATTCCTAAATAGGACACCCATAGCACAAAAGTTAATAACTAGAATCAACAAATGGGACTTACTCAAACTAAAAAGTTTTTTCTCAGCAAAAGAAACAATAAGAGAGGTAAATAGGGAGCCTACACCCTGGGAACAAATCTTTACTCCTCACACTTCAGATAGAGCCCTAATATCCAGAGTATACAAAGAACTCAAAAAATTAGACAATAAGAGAACAAACAACCCAATCAACAAATGGGCCAAGGACCTGAACAGACACTTCTCAGAAGAGGACATACAGTCAATCAACAAGTACATGAAAAAATGCTCAACATCTCTAGCTGTCAGAGAAATGCAAATCAAAACCACCCTAAGATACCATCTCACTCCAGTAAGATTGGCAGCCATTAGGAAGTCAAACAACAACAAGTGCTGGCGAGGATGTGGGGAAAAGGGTACACTTGTACATTGCTGGTGGGACTGCAGATTGGTGCAGCCAATTTGGAAAGCAGTATGGAGATTTCTTGGAAAGCTGGGAATGGAGCCACCATTTGACCCAGCTATTCCCCTTCTTGGTCTATTCCCTAAAGACCTAAAAAGAGCATGCTACAGGGACACTGCTACATCGATGTTCATAGCAGCACAGTTCACAATAGCAAGACTGTGGAACCAACCTAGATGCCCTTCAATAGATGAATGGATAAAAAAAATGTGGCATTTATACACAATGGAGTATTACTCTGCATTAAAAAATGACAAAATCATAGAATTTACAGGGAAATGGATGGCATTAGAGCAGATTATGCTAAGTGAAGCTAGCCAATCCCTAAAAAACAAATGCCAAATGTCTTCTTTGACATAAGGAAAGTAACTAAGAACAGAGTAGGGAGGAAGAGCAGGAGAAGAAGATTAACATTAAATAGGGATGAGAGGTGGGAGGGAAAGGGAGAGAGAAGGGAAATTGCACAGTAATGGAAGGAGACCCTCAGGGTTATACAGTGGAGGGGGTAGAGAGAGAGGAGGGGAGGGGAGGGGAGAGGTGGGGAGGGGGGAGGGTGGAGGATGGGAAAGGCAGAGGAGCACAACAGACACTAGTATGGCAATTTGTAAATCAATGGAGGTGTAACTGATGTGATTCTGCAATCTGTGTATGGGGTGAAGGTGGGAGTTCATAACCCACTTGAATCAAAGTGTGGAATATGATATGTCAAGAAATTTGTAATGTTTTGAACAACCCACAATAAAAAATTTAAAAAAAAAAAAAAAAAGAAAAGAAAAATATACAGAAAAAAAAGCATATGCAAGTGCTTCTGTTTATTTCTCCATCTACAATCTGGAGTTACTTTTTTTATGTTTATAGTATAGTGACAATGACTAAGACTTGGGAAAGTCCTGAATCAAGCTCCCACCTACATATCCGTGAATCAGCACCAAACTGCAAATATCTTCTTATGTTTGCTTGGTACTGGGGATGCTTTACCACATCCCTAGTCAGGTTTTATTTATTTATTTATTTTTGGGAGATAGTTCCTAAGTTGCTGAGACTGGCCTCTAATTTGGGATCCTCTTGCCTCAGCCTCCCTAGGTGCTGGGATTACAGTCATGTATCCCCATGCCCAGTTCCAAATGTCCTCACCATCACCCACTAAGTCATAACTACAGAGTCCTTCCTTCATATTATGAACGATTTGAACTTCAAAATTATTCATTACAAAACAAACACCCTGAAATGAAGGCCAATATTTTAAGATACTCTCAGGTAACATCATTCAGAGTTTAGCAATATCTGCAGACTCTTTGAGAAACCATTTGTGGCAATGCCCCCAAACACGTTAGGTATATGATTTTTTTTTCAAGAATTGTGTTTTAAAAAAATATAGAATTTTAACAAACCACAGTTTTCTTTTCTGTAGACCTTTCAATGAATGGGCTATTGTATGACACATAGTTTTTTGAACTTATTTAATTATAATAAATTTATTTTAAAACTTTTAGTTGAAGAAACTCAAGGGGCTGGTGTTCAAAAGAACTGATTTCAAGAGATGCTTGGCAGCACTGAAGCACAAAGCTATGCTGAAAGAAGAGGATTGCTAGAGAAAAGAACCCTTAAAAATTTAATGATGTCTAGTAGAGGAAATGAGAGAGTTCTAATGATAGAAACCACAAAGGAAAATCAATTCTGATGTTAATTTTGCTATTTTTAATTGTATCTGTATAGCTGACTTGGTTTCAACCAAGAGCAAAAATTGCTGATTACTCTTTAGAATTTAAAATAGACAAGTGGACATATTCTTTACATTTTATGGAATGTCAATTTTGATGTTTTTCAAACTATATATATATATATATACTTTGAAAATATATGTATATATATACACACATATACATACATATACATTTACATTTTATAGTAACTGGGTAATAGAAAACACATAATTATATTTAACTTTCATATTATTTATTTATTACTTTAACATTAAAAATGTATTTGCCAGGCAACAAAAAATGTAAAAGCATAGGATACAGAAATAAATGCTAGAAAACAGGGATGGAACTGGAGGAAATTAAGTGAAATAAGTCAGGCACAGCTCAGTGCCTGTAATCCCAGTGAGTAGGGAGGCTGAGGCAGGTGGATCTTGAATTCAAAGCCAGGCTCAGCAACTTGGTGAGGCCCTGTCTCAGAATAAAGATAAAAAAATGTTGGAGATGAAGCTCAGTGTTTAAGCACTTCTGGGCTCAATCCCTGGTACAAATAAAATAAAATAAAATAAAAAATAAAATAAAAATTGTCAGGCACAGAAAGACAAAATTCACAAGTGCTCACTCAAGTGGAAATTAAGAATATTGATTTCATAGATGTAGAGAAGAACAGTGGTCACTAGAGTTAGGAAGGCAGTGGAGAGGCAAGTTAATTAACAGGTACTAAGTACAATTAGAGATGGAGAAATATGTTCTATAAGTTTTAATGCTCTATAGCACCACAGGCTACCTATAGTTCACAAGGATTTATTCCATATTTTATGAATAACTAGAAGAAAGGAATTAGAAATTTCCAAACACAAAGAAATGATAACTATTTAAGCAGATAAAAATGTGAATTATCCTGATTTGGTCATTACACATACATGTGTTGAAATATCAGGCAATTCTATAAATACATACAATATTATGTCTATTAAAAACAAGGAAATTTTCCTAAAGGGCTTTTCTCAACTTGCACTTCTTCAAGCTCAAATATGCCTTTTTAAATATAATCCATTTTCTTTCCAAGCCCTGTTTCTTTTCTCCTTAACATATTGCATTATGGAAATCTTATTTGCTGACTTGCCCACTACCTGTCTTCCCTATTTTACTATATGTTCCTTGGGAAACAAAACTCTGTTTTGCTAACCATCACATATTGGTCACCTAGCACAGTTCTAGCACAGAATAGGAATTCAGTAAATAATGCTAACAAATTAGGGAGAGAGGGCAGGAGAGAGACGAGGACTAATCTATGGTCTCAGAGAGCCTAGATCCTGATTGTCCATGTCTGTCCCAGGCTTCTATCCTCCCAGCCCTCTCTAACCTTTTCTTTCCATAAGTATTTCCATTTATTAATTTACTCTGGTTTCTAGACTTGCTGACCCTATTCTATTCCTTGCTAACCTGGTTCATTCTGTCCCTTTGAGCTTTTCTTCTTGGTCTACTTTGAATTAGCTTTCATCTGCCCTTCTCATAAATGCTGCTATTCTACAAGATTCTTTATAGTCTTCTAGTTTTATGCATTTTATTACCAAGCCTTAGATTCAATTCTGTCTCTGACTAAAATAATATCTTGCACATGTACAGTAGGCATTCAATTAATATCTTTTAAATGGATTTGAGGATACCACAATCTTTATATCCTGGCAGGTAAGTCTTCTGAGTTCCAAAATGATAAGTCCATCTAGATACTTCCAGTTGAATTTCCCCAAAATATCTAAATACTGAACATATTCAAAGTGATACTTTTTATTCCCCCCCCCATTGTTCAGACATGTTCTTTCTCTCCTGCCCCTTTTGTAGTGATAACACTTCCATTTGCTCAGTTGCCTAAATCAGAAACTTCAGGGTCACTCGTGATTCCCTTTTTACGTCCAATATGTATGTATTCATCACCAGGTTCAATTATTTCTAGGTCCTTCATATCTTTAAAAATTTGTTCAACTTTCTCTAAAAACATATTACTTCATTATTAATATCCTCATCATTTCTCACCTTGCTGTTACATGATCTGTCCTTTTCTAATCCACCCCAGACCACTGTCACCATCACTTTTCTAAAGGAAAAATCTAAACACATGATTGACCTTCCTATACTTTTTAGTAAATTCCTTGGCTTCTAAAACCAAATCCAGTATTTTTAACATGTCCTACAAAAACCACCCAAATGTGGTCCCACTTGCTCCTTCCAGCGTGTTCTCTATTTCACCTGATTTAGTTTATATAGTTCCCCAAACAGCAATGGCTTAATATTAGCTTGTAATTTAACCTGAATGAGCCTTCCCCCTGTCTTGGCTACGCCTAATCTTCCTTTATGGATGAAATCAGATGTCAGTTCTTCCAAGACTCAGCTTCTTTGAGACTCTACATTTGTCTGGATAGTATTCCCTTGGTCATAACACATTTTAATCTATATGGTGATGATTTATTAATTTAACCATTCTTTCATTGGACTACATTAGTCTGAAGGAAGAATGTATGTTTTCTTGATTATTGTATTTATGGACATAGCACATGTCTGGCACATGCTGTCATTAAATAGATGCTTAATTAATACACTTCACAACTTAAGACATATGTTATTAGACAGGAAAAGCAAGTTAATAAACAGAGCAAGGAAATATCATAGGTGCATGAGAGATATCTCTCCAGGGCATGGTTGAGCGTCAGAATAAGTGGAGTAAATAAACACTTTTTCCTAGGGAACTGAAAAGTCTTTTACCAAGGCCTGATACTCAAGATTACTTTTGAAAGACGAAGAGATATTCCTCTGCCTTTATCTCTTTTGAAATTTGTTCATGTAAATAAGCCCCACTGACTGGTTTGGTCTGAATATTGGTTAGTATCCCCCACTACCAATTCACATATTGTAACCCAATGTGAACCTAACCTTGGCTCCACTCTTATAAAAGAGGGTTGTGGGTGCTCCTTGCACCATTCACCACAAGATGATGCAGCAATAAGGCAATGCCTTTGAAGCAGAAAGTGAATTCTTACCGCACACCAAATCTACTGGGACCTTGATCTTGGACTTCCCAGCTTCAACAAATTTTTGTTGTTTAAAATACCTAGTTTAATGTAGTTCGTTTTACCAGTCTGAATGGACCAATGACACTGACTTTATTTTAGCAATAGTCAGAATTTAATGAAAGAATAAATGAAGAATCACTTTTTTATTTTTAATTTTTTTAGTTGTAGGTGGACACAATACCTTTATTTTATTTATTTTTATGAGGTGCTGAAGATCGAACTCAGCACCTCACATGTGCTAGGCAAGTGCTCCACTTGTTGAGCCTCAACCTTGTTGAAACACAAGCCAGCCCCTGAAGAATCACTTTTAAAAATACAAAGGAACACTGAGAAGCAAACCACTACCGTAGTCCCTCCTTCTCTATAGTTTCACTTACTGTAATTTCAGAAAGTATTGTCAACTGTAATATTAAATGAAAAATTTCAGATATAAATAATTCATAATTTTAAAATTGCACACTATTCTGAGTTGTTTGATGAAATCTCATACTGTCTAACTCTATTTTGCCCAGAATTTAAACCATTAATTTATCCAGTGTATCCATGCCTTATACATTACCTGAATGTTAGTCACTAGGTAGCTTTCTCAGTTACTAGATCAACTGTTATGATGTTACTGTGATTCTGTTCCAGTAATCCTTCTGTTACTTAATTATTGCCCCAAAGCATGAGTGTACTGCATGCTCCAGGGCATAAAACATGGAAGAACAGTTTAACTTTGGAACTATGTGGCAACAATATAGAGCACATAAGGAAAAAACATATATATATGTTTTATATATATATATATATATAGCATATATATATATGCTATATATATAAGGACATAAGGAAAAAATATATATATGTTATATATATATATATATATATATTTATATTTATATATATAATATAAAATTACATATTGGTTTCACTACTATCTGCAATTTCAGGCATTTATTGCAAATCTTGGATATATTCCCAGCAGATAAGGGGTAACTACTGCATCAGTAAGTGATTAAACATAGGACTAACTACTTAAGGGCCATGTGATATTCCTCTGGTGTTTTGGTCATATTGTTTTGCTGCTGTAACTAAAAGACCTGATAAGCACAATTGTAGAAAAGGAAAAGTTCATTTGAGGGCTCACAGTTTCAGAGATTTTAGTCCATAGAAGACCTGATCCACTCCTTAGGGCTAGTTGTGAGGCAGAACATCATGGCGGAAGAGTGTGGCAGAGGGAAGCCCCTCATATAATGATCAGAAAGCAGAGAGAGCAGTCTCCACTTGCCAGATACAAATATATATTCTAAAGCCCAATTCCCACTTCCTCCAGCCACACCCTACCACTTCCATTACCACTCAGTTAATCCCTATCAGGGGATTAATTCACTGATTGTGTTAAGACTCGTACAACCCAATCATTTCTCCTCTAATCTTGCATTGCCTCACAACTTGAGCTTTTGGGAGACACTTCCCATCTAAACCATAACATCTGGTAATCTATTTAGCCTATATGAGAATGATCAGACATTATAAAATGTCCAGAATTTAATGAAAGAATAAATGCAGAATCACTTTTTTATTTTTATTTTTAGTTTTAGTTGGACACAATACCTTTGTTTTATTTATTTATTTTTATGAGGTGCTGAGGATTGAACCCAGTGCATCATGTGTGCTAGGTGAGTGCTCCACCATTGAGCCACAAGCCAGACCCCAAAGATAGTAAATATTTTAGATTTTATGGTTTCTATTGCAATTAATCCATTTTGTCATATAATAGAAAAGAGCCAAAGACAATAAATAAGTGGTCTTGAATGTGTTTAATAAACTATTTTTTCTTAAATTAAAATTAGGCATCAGGCTTGATTTGGTCCTCAGGCCTATATTTTTCCAATCCCTTGATAGACCATGCAAACAAATATAACCTATAAACCAAATGAAATCAGTAGTTAAGCCTAAGGAAGAATATTCTCTTTTCCATTGTATTAACCATTCTTTTTAGTTTTCAACAGAGTCAGAATATTTGAGGAAGAACATAAACTACAGACAGATGTGTGTGTTTGTATTTTCCAAGAGTTAATAAGAAGATGCTGTTGATTCATAAATGACACTGATAAATAAAACTATTTTGGGGGCAAAATTGACATGTCAAGTAAAATACATGATATTTGAAATCTATTTGCAAGATTGACATAGTTATATTTCTATCCCCAAATGGTATTTTATAAAACAAACATGGACTTTTGCAATCATAGCACCTGGGTTCTCTTAGTCACATAATTTATCAGTTGAGCAACCTTTGTACAAATCAATAAGTTGTAAACATTAAATAGCATCTTATATCAAGTTAGTGAATTAAAAGAAATGATATTTTCTTAAAAGTGTTTTGTTATAATGCATGTGATTATAAAGTCTATTTTAAGTATTTACTTATGTTGTTTTTCTAAATCCAGTGATCAGATTTCTATTTTTCATATAAACTGACTTATCAGCACATTTTTTTTGTTTTTGTTTTTGTTTTTTCATTTAGTTGCTTTATTTCTTTTTTTTTTATTTTTTATTGTTGGTTGTTCAAAACATTACATATTTCTGATCAGCACATTTAACAAGCAGGATAATTACTTCCTCCTTAAGAATGTACTTCACTTGGATTCCAGGGCCTCACACTTCCTGGTTTTTTTCTCCTACCTCAATAACCTCTCTTCTCATTTCCTTGGCTAGTACTTTCTCTTCTTACTACTTATTAAAGTTGTATTCACCCAGAACTGTTTTTTCTCCTCTTCAGTTTTCTACCTCCACTCTATAAAAGGCCTTAAGTCTTAGGGCTTTAAATGCCATCTATATACTGATGATTGTCAGATCTAATATGTACAGATTAGTTCTCCCTCATGAACTCTGTACTATAGATGAGATATATCCACAAGTTTACTCAATAGCTTCACTTAGACATCCAACAAATATTTCAAATTTATGTGTATAGCACTTTTCCAGGAGTCAGTTCTTCTATAATAAGTCTGCTGCACTCTTTCCCATTTCAATTAAAGGTAACTTTATTTTTCCAGGTGGCAGGTCAAAAACACTAGGAGGCATTCTTGAATCTCTTCTTTCAATCTTATGCCATGTCCAATCAATCAGGAAAGTCTATTGGTTTTGCCTTCAAAATTTATCAGTAATAGAGACAATATTTCTATTACTACCCTTAGTCTGAATTACCATGGTCTCTTACATAGATCACAATAACCTACTATTGGTCTCCTTCCTTCTACCTTGTTTCTTAATACAGAAGCTTAAGGTATTTTTTTTAAATCAAAGTCAGGAGAGATTTAACCCAGTGAATTAGAGGAAGGCTGCATTTCCAGTTGTTCCAGGGCTCGGGATTCAAGAAGCAGGAGCACTGCTTCTTAGTGAAGTACTGGCAATCTACTGGGACACTATAAGTTCACAGGGCAGAGATTCTGCTGCTGAATCAAACTCAGTCAAGTGATAGTGCCCTTTGTTCCACACGAAAACTAACCATGCTCAAACTTCAATGATACTTGAATGCAAAGAATAAAACAGACAAAATTCCCCACATAATGACCAAGCCCCAGGTAGAAACAGCTATTTAGGGGTAGGTCGTCAGGACCCACTTATGGGATCTACTCCTACAGGAAAAAACAAAGAGAATTAACACCAAAAATGTTGACACCCCAAGTTGTGGTTTGGATATGACGTATCCCCCTTAAAAGCTCATGTGTGAGACAATGCAAGAAGATTTAGAGGTGAAATGATTGGGTTATGAGAGCCTTAACCTAATCAGTGCATTAATCCACTGATAGAAATTACTGGGTCTTAACTGTAGGCAGGAAGAATGTGATTGAAGGAGGTAGATCATTGGGGGAATGCCTTTAAGGAATATATTTTGTTGTGGTGAGGAGAGCGTTCTCTCTCTCCCTCTCTCTCTCTACCCACCCCATTTCCGGTGCCATGTCCTCAACTGCTTTCCTCTACCACATTCTTCCACCATGCTGTTCTGCTTCATCTTGGGCCCCAAAGAATGGAGTCAGATGTCCAAGAACTAAGACTTCTGAAATCATGAGCCCCCAAATAAATTTTTCCTTTTCTAATTATTCTTGTCAAGTCTTTTGGTCACAGAAACAAAAAAAAAAAAAAAGCAAAAGAGAAACAAGACCAAACTGACCATTAGAAATAAATTAATTCCAAATGGCAGAAATGAATACACCTCTGTCTATAATAAACAAACATTAATGGTTTCACCTCTCCAACTGAAAGACAGAGGCTGGCAGAATGGATTAAAAAACAAGATCAAACTATGCTCTTTGTAAGAGACTCACCTTATAGGCAAAGACCGCCACAGGCTGAGAGTGAAAAGATAGAAATTTATATATCATGTAAATGGAGGTTAAACACAAGGAGTAGCTATTGTTATATCCAACAAAGCAGAACTCAGGCCAAAATTAATCAGAAGAGATAAAAAAGGTCATGTCATAGTCTAAGGAAAAAATAATCCAACAAGAAGTTGTAACAATCATAATATGCCCCAAACATTGGCATACCTAACCACAAAAAAGGCGCCACTTGAACTAAAGCTTCAGATAGACTAGTACAATAATACTGGATGATTTCCTTTTTAAAATATTTATTTATTTATTTTTAGGTGTAGATGGACACAACACAATGCCTTTATTTTTATGTGGTGCTGAGGATCGAACCCAGGTCCCACCCATGCTAGGGGAGTGCTCTACCACTGAGCCACAATCCCAGCCCAATACTGGATGATTTCAACACAAATTTTTCACCATCAGATAGGTAATTCAGACATAAAATCAGTAAAGACTTTTCAGATATGAAAATATTATAAATAAAATGTATTTAACAGGCATCTATAGAATATTTTATTCACCAGCTGAATATACTTTCTTCTTTGCTAAGAAGAGTTTTACAAAAAATGGAACTTTTACCAAAATAGATTATATTTTAGTCTACAAAACAACTTTTATAAAATACAAAATAATAATATAATTCCTTGTATCTTATCAGATCATAATGAAAAGAAATTAGAGATCAGCATCAAAAAACTCCACAGAAACTATATAACTATATGGAGATTGAACAATATACTTTTAAATGATGACTGGGTAATAGAAGAAATCAGGGGAGAAATTTAAAATTTTTAGAATCAAATGGGAATAGAGATACACCAGTAACTCTTAGGTACTATGAAGGCCATTCTAAGAGGAAATTTTATATATTTGTGAGTGTCTACATAAAAAATCAGAAAGATTCCAAATACACAACCTAATGATGCAACTCAAGATAATTGAAAAAGAAACACAAAACAATTACAAAACCAGTTTGAAGGAAGAAAATAACTAAAATCAGAGTCAAAATCAATGCAATTGAGAACTTAATAACAATAATACAAAGGATCAGTGAAATGAAGGGTTGGCTCTTTGAAAAGATAAACAAGATTGATAAGCCCTTATTCAAAATAACAGGGGTGGCGGGGGTGGCAGAGAGAGAGAGATAAGCCTGAAGTTAGTATAATTAGAGATGAAGAAGAAGAAATCACCACAGACATCACAGAAATGCAGAGGATCATTAGGCACTACTTTGAAAATTTGTACTCCAATAAATTGCAAAACTTAAAAGAAATGGGTACATCGATTTCCATAGATATGACCTGTCCTGCCTAAATTGACACAAGAGGATGTAGAAAATCTAAACAGACCAATAACTAGCATTGAGATGGAAGCAATAATAAAAAGGCTTCCAACAAAGAAAAACCTAGACCAGATTGATTGTCAACTGATTTTTACAATTTCTGATGTCTACAAGAGCTTTAAAGAAGAGCTAATTTCAATGTTCCTCAAATTATTTCATGAAATAGAAAGGGGTAAAACACTTTCAAATTCATTCTATGAAGCCAGCGTCACCTAGATACAAAAACCAGTTAAGGACACATCAAGTAAAGAAAACCACAGACCAATATCCCTGATGAAATTAGATGTCAAAATTCTTAATAAAATATTAGCAAATTATATTCAACAAAATATTAAGATTGTACATCATGATAGAGTTCATATTTTTGTAGGGTTGCCAGGATGGTTTAGCATACACAAATCGATAAATCTAATTCACCACATGAAGACAATTAAAGACAATATGTGATTCTGCAATCTGTATTTGGCGTAAAAATGGGAGTTCATAACCCACTTGAATCTAATGTATGAAATATGATATGTCAAGAGTTTTGTAATGTTTTGAACAACCAATAAAAAAGTAATAATAATAAATAAAAAAATCACATAGTTATCTCAATAGATGCAGAGAATACATCAACAAAATTCAGCATTTATTAATTATAAAAACACTGAAGAAATGAGTAATAAAAGGAGCTTACATCAATGTTCTAAAGGCTATCTATTATAAAACCAAAGCTGACATCATAGTGAATGAGGGAAATCTAAAGACAAGGATGTCCACTCTCACAACTCCTATTCAATATAGTACTATAAATTATAGCCAGAGCAATTAGACACAAAAAGGAAATAAAATGATAAAAATAGGAAAGGAAGAAGTCAACTTATCACTGTTTACAGACGATATGATCCTATACTAAGACAATCCAAAAAGCTCCACCAGAAGACTGCTATAACTAATAAAAAACAGATTTATCAAAATAGAATATTACACAATAAATATCAAAAATTCAAATATCTTTTCTAAACACCAATAAATCTGCTGAGAAAAAAATTAGGAAAACAATCCTATTCATGAAAGCCTCAAAAATATAACTAAGAATAAATCTTACCAAGGAGGTGAAAAGTTTGAAGAATGAAATAGAAAAAGACACAAGAAGATGGAAAAACCTCCAACGTTCATAGATAGGCAGGATTAATATTGTTTAAATGGCTATACTGCCAAAAGCAACATGCAGATTCAATGCAGTCCCTACCAATGTACCAAACATTCCACACGGAACTAGAAAAAAAAAGTCCTAAAATTCATTGGAAAGTATAAAAGTTCCAGAATAACCAAAGCAATTCTAAGCAAAAAAAAAAAAAAAAAAAAAATCAATGCTAGAAATATTACAATACCTGACTTCAAATTTCACTATAGACCTAAAGTAACAAAAACTTCATGGTAGTGTTATAAAACAAACACACTGACCGATAGAACAGAATACAAGACACAAAAAGAAACTCTCCAGATACAGTCATCTGAACCTAGACAATAGGGCCAAAATCATACTCTACAAAAAAAGGCAGCACTTTTAACAAATGGTGCTTGGAAAACTGTTATCCATACGTAGAATGACACTAAATCCTCATCTCTCACCCTGCACAAAAATCGACTCAATATTGATCAAACACCTAGAAATTAGAACAGAAACTGTACAACTCCTGGAAGAAAATGTAAGGTCAACACTCCAATATATAGGTACAGGTAATAACTTTTTCAAGAGGACTCCTAAAGCTCAGGAAATAATATCAAGAATTGAGAAATGGGATGACATCAAATTAAAAAGCTTCTGCATAGCAAAGAAAACAATTGAAAATGTAAAGAAATGTGGGAGAAAATCTTTGCTAGTTACTCTTCTTTTGATATAGGGATTGAACCCAGGGTCACTTAATCAGTAACTCACATCCCCAGCCCTTTTTGTTTGTTTATTTTTATCTTGAGACTGGGTTTTGCTATGATGTTGCTCAGGGCATTATTAACTTGCTTAAATCTGGCTTTAAACTTGTGATCAGGATGATATAACCCTATCATATCTTCAGGACTCAGCCCCCTGAGCCTCCAAGATTACAGGTGTACCTGGCTGCTAGCTACTTTTCTAATAGAGGATTAATGTCTAGAATACATAAAGAACTCAACAACTGTAACACTAAAAACCAAAGAGCCCAATTAATCAGTGGGCAAATGAACTAACAAAAGAAAAAAATACACGTGGCCAACAAATATATGAAAAAAAAAAAGTTCAACATGGTTAGCAATTAAGGAAATGCAAATCAAAGCTACAATGAAATTAGCTCCAGTCAGAATGGCAGTCATCAAGAATACAAACAATAATAAATGCTAAAGAAGATGTAGGAAAAAAAAGGAACACTTACACATTTTGGAGGGAATATATATTAGTACAACCACTATGGAACTCAGTATTCAATTTCCTCAGAAGACTGGGAATAGGGCTATGGCTGTAGCTCAGTGGTAGAGCACCTGCCTCACATGTATGAGGCACTGGGTCGATACTCAGAACCACATAAAAATAAATAAAGATATTTTAAAAAAAGACTGGGAATAGAAACACCAATACGACCCAGATATATCACTCCTCATTATTAACTCTAAAGAATTAAGGTCGTTATACCCTAGCCATACATGCATACCCAAGTTTATAGAGGCACAACTCACACAATTGCCAAACTATGAAACCAGCCTAGGTGTCTGTCAATGGATGAATTAATTAAGAAAATGTGATGCATATACACAATGGAGTTTTATTCAACCATAAAGAAGAATGAAATTTTGCCATTTGCAGGAAACCGAATGGAACTTAAGAACATTATGTTAAGTGAAACAAACTAAACTCAGAAAGTCAAGGGTCGTATGTTTTCACTCAGAGGTGAAAGCTACTGAAGAAAAAGGAAAAAGGAAGATGGGGGATCTCATGAACACTGAAGGGAGATAAGTAGAAGAGAGAAAAGGGACCAGAGGGAAGGGTGAGAGGAGGGAAAGGGAAATACTGAGAAATGACAATGGCCAAATTATTGTGTGCATGTATGAATATTTAACAATAAATCCCACACTATGTGTAATTATTATGCAACAATAATAAATATGAGGAAAAAAATCAAAGTCTGAGTAATCATGTCATTTTTCTCTCAAACTCCCCTGAAGGTTTCACTTCATTAAGAGGTAAAACCTAACAGTGACTTCCTTTGGCCCTATTTGGTCCAGTCCCTCCTCACATTACCTCCTTGACATCTTCTCTCATTCCTACCTTTACTCATTCTGCTTCAGTCATACTGCAGACTTGGACCTGCCTGAAGGCCTTTAAAAGCCCTGGATGTTCCCCCTTCTGCAGTGGTCATTCTCCAGATACTCAAATGGCTAACCTCCTCATCTCCAGCAAATCTTTGTCCTGTATCACCATCTCCATGAGATCCACCCCAGCCAATATAAAATGGCTATTCTCTCTGTTCTTCAGTAACATTTTGCATTTTTACTTAGCATTAATTACCTTTGTAACTCAATATTTAATTCATCTATTAATCAGATATTTTGTTTTCTCTTTTTGTTCCCCTAAAAAGTTAGGGATCTTTTGTCTGTTTCTACATGTTGATGTTTTTTCCAAGTGCCTGGAAATTTCTACCACATAAATATTTACTAAGTAAACATGTAACATAACATTTATATGTATATCATTATTTATATTTACATATACAAATGTGTACATATTTCACATTTATATATACAATTTATCTATAAACATATTTTCAATAATAATAATAATAATAATATTGATACTTCTTATGGAATATCAAATTGGGCACACCACAAACGCTTTGAATTTCAGGTTTAATTCAACAGATATGAGAAGAGTTCAGTATTGGTCAATATTCTTCAACTAAAGTGATGTGCTCAATGAGATATAAGTGTTTAACATTGGCTTGCTAAATCGGTAAACTAGGGTTAGAAATATGGTGGCCAAAGAGAGAGGTATTTAGGGCTCTGAACTTAGAGGAGGACAGTAATGACACATTGTCCTACTCAATGACAGGTTTGATATTCAAAGATGCTGAAATAGGATGCAATGATAGTTCAATACTCTCAAAACTGAATATTAAAACTGTTAATAATGCTTGTGATATTGTTTGTATCATTGTTTCCCATCAATTTAAAACAACAGTTGAGAATGATACAACCATGGGGTATCATTGTTTCACCTCTGTTACAAAAATGGTGAAGTTGTGTTGTTTTATCATGTCCCACTTTTAGAATATTAAAATGGCATGTTAAGGATTGTACAAGTAATTAGAACAAATATTGAGTTTTAAGCTAAGGCCTTTAAACTGAATCTCTAGCTCTTCCCAGAATATCCTGAAGCTTTGGTCAACTATTAATGAATTAACGTCATTTACCCTGTCTTGAAAAAGGATCACAAGACTGAAGAACTGCCTTCTCCACTAAAATTCCTAACTGTTTTGACCACTGTTAAGCTTTCTAGGTACAGAAAGTCACATAAAGTTTGAAACAAACTTAGGCTGAAATATCAGAGTGGAGATGATAATTTTCTTTTGCAGCAATCTGAATGTTTCTGGAGTGATCTATTCATTTTTTTTCTCCAGTATCTAAATATTTGCTAATATATATTGAACACTTATTTTGTAAAAAAAAAAAAAAAAAAAAAACCTTCACATTTATTAACTAATTTAAGTCTGAAGTATGGTTGACAAACTAGAGTTAGTTCTGGGAAGTAAAAAAGATGGTGGTGATTTAGTTGGGGGTGTTCGATTTGAGGATGGAAGTTGTGGTCTAGAAATCTTAAAGACTAGAGGTGGAATGTATAGAGGAAATCATATTAATTTTAAAAATCTAAGCAATACTGTCATGCAAACAAAAGATAAGGTTTATTTGTAAAATCTTAGATGGCACATAATTTAACAAATGAAAATGACTAAATTTCAGACTTGAGATCAATAAAGCTACATTGCTTCAAAGTTAAAATTATTTTAAAATGATATGATTATTAAAAGTGATATGGGTTAGTTGAGGCCCATGACTCAGAAAACTTTTAAAAACTGAAGGATCTATAAGAGATATTGTGGAAGAGATCCCCGCCACAGGTTCTAGTGGATCCAGAATTCTCTCCCAAATTTAAAATTCTGGGACTGTTAAGTTAGTATGAGGCTGGCTGGCATCTTGGGCAGGTTTCCTCAGCTATAGAGATATAATTAATATTGGTACCTGTAAGTTTGAAGTCTGTGTCCTCTGCATACCACAAAGAGGCAGCACATTGGAACATTTAAGACACTTGATTTTTTTTTTTTATCTGATTCTATGGTAGCAGAATGTCAATGCGGGGATAAGAGAAACTGAAGTACAGTCCTAGCCATGCTGTCCTCCTAACCACTGTTAATTAGAAAGAAAAGAGCCATGGTTAGAAGGAGGGATAAACACAGTAAGAAAAGAAGAGCAGGAAGGATAAGAAATGCAAAATGATTTGGAGTCAAAAATGGAGAAAAATGACAAGACAATCAAGAAGGGAACAGATTGTCTCTCCAGAAAAACTGTAATCAGGGTTAGTTAAAAAGAAAATCTTCACCCACATTAAACACAAGCGAGCCTCAAGAGAGCAGTGTTGAACCCAGGAAGAAGACAGAAGTCCAAAGGTGATAAATTGCACTGACTGGCAACTTGAACTTGACCTTTTTCCTGAGAACGTTTCAGCTGTGGTTTATTTTTATTTTTTGTGGTTCTGAGATTGAACCCAGGGCCTTGTGCATGCGAGGCAAGCTCTCAACCAACTGAGCTGTATCCTCAGCCCTCATCTGTGGTTTACACAGTTGTTTGCTTGGTGTCAGAAGACTGCATGGAGATAGATATTCTGGTTTCAGTGCATTTCATGCTTTTAATGCAAAACTGAATCCATTTTCTTCAGATGGGTACCCTTAGATTGTATAAAGGTAAGAAACAGCTCTCAGCATGAGTAAACTCTTCTCAGCAAGAACAAAATACAAATAAATACACATGAAAGTTGATTTGCCTTTATCTTTTGAAATGGCAGTTTTCAGAGAAAGAAAATTAAGAAGCTTTTTCTTCATTAAAAACAAAAATTATTCTCCAACACGCTGAGACCAAATTCTGGTGAATAGAACAACTAACTTCTGCAGGATGTGAATGAATTGCCCCTTTTGTTGGGAGGGAGGCACCAACGATAGATGTCCTAAAGAGAAGATGAGACTTACAATTTTCCTACAGATACATGTGATTCCAGAATTTGAAACTTATGTTTGTTCCCTAGGGAGGGACACATAGGCAGAATTCCAGAGGAAAGGAACAACTGGAAGTTTGAAGGGACTTACAGGGAAACTTTATCAACAGAATTACTGCTCCCTTTAAAAGCAGCTTTTCTAAAAAATAAGCACAAAATAAGGAATCTAATCATGACAACATTTGCAGAAGAACTTACGTGTGTAGAACGCATGATCCCAAACATGGGGAACATTAAACCAGGCAGCAAAGCTGTGACTGACAGAGGTAGAGCTTCTGTGATCCAAAATATGGCTACAACGAAGAGTACGTAGGCACATTCTGCTTCCTGGAAAGAACAGAGGCAAAACCCAAGGTGAAATCACCAGCCTAGAGAAATCATCATTCAAATCAAAACCACATTTTCTGGATGGAGCCAAATCACAGAAAAAGTAAGACTCTCGGAAGATCTCTGCATCTTAGAGTTGTCAGAAAATAATTTTTAGGGGTTCCAAGGGACAACATTTAATATACATGAAAAACCAAAGACAGAAAAAATAACCCTCATTTCTTTCATTTTTCCATAAGAACAGAACACCATCTAGTTAATTTTCTGGGTTCATGTTTGTGCATTTGGATGTTTGTACTCACCTTCCTTTGGCCTCTAAAATGCATTCCCAATGCTGCTGAGCAATAGCCAGGTAATAGCCTTTCCCTTGGGACAGGACACTTGCCTCTTAATTGCTTGCCTGGTTCCTGCTCAGATAGGACTGATGTACCCCTACCCCTCGCCCTTTCTAACTAAAATAGGGAAAACATCCTAGGGGAATTTTTTGCTGTACTTGATCTCAAAGGAAGAACGATGATAATGAATGGTGATATGGATAAGCCTGAAACCATCTTCTAAGTGACATGAACCTGGAGGTAAAGAACTTTCTATTCTGCTTTTTGAGAAAGACACCCAAGATCCTAGAGAGACTCAACAGGAATGTGACTTAATAGAATCGGTTGCTTTGGTTGGTATATAACTGTAAGTTTCTGTTTTAGGGCACTGATAAGAAGTGGTTAAAATTCATCGTCATGTTTGACTTAAATAATTTTGATAAACAATCACTTGGAATGTACTAAGGGATCCATAAAAGCTGATATCTACTATATGGCTTTGTTTTGCTCTCACACTGCTTGCTCTCTGAAAATTCTGAGTTGCATTTGAAAAATTTACAAAAAAATGTTACATGGGTTTAATGAGGTCTTTTATTTAAAGCTTATACAATTTCTAGCTCTGATGCCCTCTGTTTCACCTACCTCAGTCTGAGTCCTTTGGGCTTGGTGTTAATTCCCCTAGCATTCCTACACTTCCAGTGGGTTTCTAAGAGATTCTTAATAAGCCAGGATTGTGTCATATCTTTATTGTGTTATCTTTTTAAAGGAAGAATAAAAGTGTTTTGATGTTGACAGTTTCTTACAGAGTCAGCGTCTATTGTCTTGACAAACAATAAAACAGCAAAGCAACACTGAGCCTTGACTGTGTCTTCCTAAGATGCTCTCAAAAGAATTTGTGAATGCTAGTTTGATTTTAAATGCCTGTGTAGAAGAAAGGCTGTGCATTTTCTTGTAATGAGAACTCATAGATAACCCAAAATTTGTTCTTACAACTTTGTTTTCTATCATACTTGCAAAGAACTTGGATTTCAAAGATAAAATGGACCCTTTTATTGTCTTGCTCCCTCATTACAATGAACCAGCCTCCTGGTACTACTTATTCCCCTGTTATTTTATTTATTAAATCTGTACCTCCACCTCCATCCAATTCCTGCACCCTGAGCAAGGCTGTTCTGAAATGGGATCATTCTGCAAGGATCCATTTTGACTTTGTCATTCCCTTACATACAGCCAGATTAAGGACTAACCACACCACTCACTCTCTGGAACACCAATCTCTACAGGGTTGCCATAATATCAGAGAAATAAACAGAATACATAAGACTAGCTAATTCTGATCCCACGTATAACCGCTACAATAGGGGTTGAAACTTCGTGTCAACCTGAGTTTCCTTCAGCAAGGCAGTCCTCAAATGCTCCCATGGGACAGCTTAATGACAGAATAAAAGCAAAATTAAAATCATTAAATTATTAGCTATCCTGGACTACTTTAGATTTTAGCTAGCACAGAGCTGACATAAAAACATAGTCTGTGACTTTCAGTTGTTTTTGAAAACAATTCAAAATCCTCATCTTGCATTCAGTCTCCTCTACTCTAACAAGACTTATATCAATACTTACCAACACCAACCCTCTATTTCTAAGGAGTCTTCTTTGTTTTCCCTATGCTTATATTTTTTTTTATTAATTTTCTTACTTATATATGATAGCAGAATGCATTATAATTCTTACTACAAATACAGAGCACAAATTTTTCATATCTCTGGTTGTATACAAAGTATATTCACACCAATTCATGTCTTCATACATGTACTTTGAATAATAATGTCCATCACATTCCACCATCATTTCTAACCCCCTGCCGTTTCTCTTCTCCTCCCACCCCTCTGCCCTATCTAGAGTTCCTCTATGCCTCCCATGGTCCCCGCTCCTACCCCACTATGAATCAGCCTCCTTATATCACAGAAGACATTCAGCATTTGGGTTCTTGGGTTTGGCTAACTTCACTTAGCATTGTCTTCTCTAACTCCATCAATTTACTGGCAAATGCCATGATTTTATTCTCTTTTATTGCTGAGTAATATTCAATTGTGTATATATGCCATATTTTTGATCCATTCATCTATTGAAGGGTATCTAAGTTAGTTCCAGAGTTTAGCTATTGTGAATTGTGCTGCTATAAACATGGATGTGGCTGTGTCCCTGTAGTATGCTGTTTTTAAGTCCTTTGGGAATATACTGAGGAGAGGGATAGTTGGGTCAAATGGTGGTTCCATTCCCAATTTTCCAAGGAATCTCCATACTGCTTTCCATATTGGCTGCACCAATTTGCAGTCCCACCAGCAGTGTGTTAATGTACCTTTCCCCCTCATCCTCGTCAACACTTATTGTTTTTTTTAAAATATAGCTTTATTTTGTTTATTTATTTTTATGTGGTGCTGAGGATGGAAACCAGGATCTCACATGTGCAATGCGAGTGCTCTACCTCTGGGCCACAACTCCAGCCCCCACTTATTGTTGTTTGTATTCCTAATAGCTGCCATTCTGACTGGAGTGAGATGAAATATTAGAGTAGTTTTGATTTGCTTTGCATTTCTCTAATTGCTAGTGATGATGAACATTTTTTTTCATATATTTGTTGATTGATTGTATATCATCTTCTGAGAAGTGTCTGTTCAGGTCCTTGGCCCATTTATTGATTGGGTTAATTTTTATTTATTTATTTTTGTGTGTGTGTGTGTTTAGCTTTTTGAGTTCTTTACACACCTTTTTTATACTTGGGTTCTGATCCCTGTTGTTTGTCATGCGCACTTTGAACTCTAATTTAAATGTTCAACTATATAGTAAGCCTCCAGATTCCCTTTTGTGCTAGTTTCTGCCAGTTTCTGCCCATATTCTAAACCCTTTCACCTTGTCTTACTATTTGGATAAAGTAGTTGTAAATATAGCAAGAAAATTATATTTGTTTGGCTCAGAATGTTTTATTTGTATATGTGTGTATGTATTTACAAACCAGTACATTTTATATTAAGAATAAAGTGAATTTATGGCTTCTTTTTAGAAATGGAGAGATTCAGTTAACACCGAGATCATCTTCTTCCATGGTGACAATTCTCCAGATCCAAGGAGAGCAGCAGTGTTCTCCAGTTTTACAGAGCAGCACCAAGCCACTTCATACATTCTCTTCCCTTCTAGGCTTTTGTCAGCACGGGAGTGAAATCTCTGCTCTTCCTGTCAAACCTTACCTCACCATCCCAGAATCAACACTTATTGCTCACTAGGTACCTTGTGTAACGCTTATGTGTTTCATGAATCAGCAACATCAGCCTGATCCAGGAGCTTGACAAATACAGGGTATCAGGCCCTTTCCTACAAGTATGGAACCAAGATCAGCATGTCAACTCCCCATGTGATTTTTATCTATGTTAAAGTTTGAGAAGCACAGGGCTACATGCTTATCTAGTCTTCCCTCTCATCTTTAATTCTGGGTCCAGAATCTTGCTTCCAGGTAGTACCCTTCTTCCCAGGCTGAATATCTAGATTTATATAACCCATTTGGAAAATGTGTCCATCTTTCAACATGCAGCTCAGATTTATGCCTGTCTGTAGAGCTTCCCCTAGGCATAGGTGCACATTTTATATCTTTACATATAAGTTCTAGGAGACTATAATGGCATCTGGCTAAAGCACTGTATTTACATCATCCTAGAATTGTGGGAATTACTCCATTTTTCCATATCTGAAGGAAACTGAATGTCTAAGAAAGGAGGAAAGCAGAGTTACCTGGGAGTACTCTATTTTTTAAAAAATTAACACATAAATTCTATGCATTCATTATGTCCATGATGTTTTGAAGTATATTTCTTTATGTAGATGTGTGTGTGTGTGTGTGTGTGTGTGTAGTGGAATGGCTAAATATAGCTAAATAACATATGCATTACCTCACATTATTATCATTTCTGTGGTGAGATCACTTTACTTATGCTGTCATAACATTTTTCAAAAATACAGCATATTATTAACAGTAGCCAATATATTGCACAATAGATCTACTGACCTTATTCCTCCTATCTTTTGAGCAACATTGTCTCAACCCCCTACAACAACCACCCCAGTCTCCGGTAGCCATTATATTCTCTACTTCTATGAGAGATCAACTTTTTTTAGATTCCATATATGAGTGAGATCATGCAGTGTTGGTCTTTTTTCATTGTTAAATCAAATACATTTAACATAATTTCCTCCAGATCCATCCAGATTTTCATAAATAAGAGGATTTAATTCCCTTTTGTAAATGGATGTATTCTATTGCATATATAAACCATATTTTCTTTTTTAAGTATATTTTTAGTTATAGTTGGGCACAATACCTTTATTTTATTCATTTATTTTTATGCGGTGCTGAGGATCTAACCCAGCTCCTCGAATGTGCTAGGCAAGCGCTCTACCACTGAGCCACAATCCCAGCCCAAGAATCATATTTTCTTTATCTTTTTATTCATTGAATATTAGGTTGATTACTAATCTTGCATATTGTGCTGTAATAAATAAGAGAATGCAAATAGCTTTTCTATAAACTAGTTCCATTTCCTTTGGATATATACCCAATGCTAAGATTACTGCATCATTTTGTAGTCCTGTTTTTAATTTGTTGAGTAACCTTCATAGTGTTTTCTCTGGTGGCTGCACTAAGTCATATTTCCACCAATAGTGTGCAAGAGTTCCCTAATCTCTACATCCTCACCAGAGCTTGTTATCTTTTGTCTTTTTGATAATAGTCTAAAAGAAGTGAAATGATGTCTCACTGTGGTTTTAACTTGCATTTCCCTAATGATTACTAGTACTGAGCATTTTTAGTATATCTTTTGGCCATATGTATGTCTTCTTTTGAGAATTGTCCATTCAGGCTCTTTGCCCTGATTTCTTTATTTTCTTACTATTGGATCTTTTGAACTCTTTAAATACTTTGGATATCAACTCCTTACAAATAATAATAAGCCCTAATTAATAATGAGCTTAGGATAATAAACCCTGGTTATTGGTTCATTTTTTTTCTTACTAATAAGTTGTTTGAGCTCATATGTATTTTGAATATTAAAGCTTTATAAGATGCGTAGTTTGCAAATATTTTTTCCCATTAATTAGGCTGTCTTTTCACTCTATGGATTGTTTCCTTTGTTGTGCAGAATCTTTTTAATTTGATACAATCCCATTTGCCTATTTTTGCTATTGTTTCCTATGCTTTTTGTCCAAAAAAAATCATTGACAATTCCAATGTCTTGAAGCATTTGTCTTATGTTTTCTTCTAGTATTTAAATAGTTTCAAGTATTTTTAAGTCTTTAATCCATTTTTAATTGACTTTTGTGCATGATGTGAGATAAAGGTCTAATTTTACTCTTCTGCATGTGGATATCCAGTTTTTCCAATACTATTTATTGAAGAGACTATCATTTCCCATGTGGGTTCGGCACCTTGGTTGAAAATAAATTTTGTTGTAAATGCAGGGATTAATTTCTGGGTCTCTTTTTCATTCCATTGCTCTATGTGTATGTTTTTATGCCAGTATCATGCTGTTTGGGTTGCTAAAGCTTTATAGTATATTTTGAAGTCAGATAGTATGATGTCTCTAGCTTTGTTCTTTTTGCTGAAGATTACATTGGCTATTCAGGGTCTTTTAGGGATACATATAAGTTTTAGAATTGTTTGAGTGCTCTTTAATAAGCAGGATGATCATCTGCCCCAGTTTTCTCAGGACAGTGCTAGTTTATACCTGTTGTACAGGTGACTCTTATTAGCATCCCCTTTCATTCTCAAAAGTTTCCCTCTTTAGCTGATAAATTATGCACACATTCTATTGATGGGTCTATCCCGGGAATTCCTCCTTTTTCCAGTTCCCTTTCTTTCTTCTTTAAAAAAAAAAATTCTTGTTATTGTTGTCATGGACCTTTATTTTATTATTTATTTATATGGGGGTGCTGAGAATCAAACCCAGTGCCTCACACATGCTAGGAAAGCACTCTACCACTGAGCTACAACCCCAGTACCCAGTTCCCTTTCTTTATTCTGTGATTTTCCTTGGAGTTGGGGGCAAGAAAGCATCTTTTCTCTTCAATAGTCCTTAAGCATTCAATAACATAAGACTAATCCAAGAATAATCCCAAACATTTTCTTAAGATAATATAAAAATAAAATTTATGGGGTTATTGGTATGCTTTGAAATAAAAAAAAGATCTCTGAATGTTTTTTCCAGGAATAAGAAAAGTACAAAATACAGAGGAGAGCAAACATTTTATCTTTTTCTGTTATGAGGGTAAACAGATTCTTCTGATGAAGAAGAAAACTCAGAAGTTATCTATGTTACAACTCAGAAAGGGTCCTGGCAATTCAATTCATAGAATCATCTTTGAGGTAGAAAATACAATGGCTCCATTTTGTCATTAGAAATTCATAGGTTTATCCATTATCTCAAGCTACATCATCCTTTTTTTCCTGTTGATCTCTTCTAGAGTTTGGAGGGTTTTTGTTTCTTTGTTTTTACTTCTCTCTCTTTCTTTACCTTTTTAAGAGGCCCCTTACTCCCAGATCAGAAACACCACACACTAATGCCAATGCCCATTACCAGCACCCCTACTACCACAAAAGAGCAATGAGAAATTACTGAAATGTGTACACTTAGAAATGGTTAAAATGCTAAATTTTATGTCACATGTATTTTCCCACAATAAAAATTAAGGGGGGGAAAAGAACAATGAGAAAATACTGAAGCAGCAATACAAGAACCAATTGTCAAATAAAAGAGAAAGTGAATCTTTTATCCCCCTGCTCAACTCAAGTCTAGTGGAAGTCACTGATACAGCTGATGTCATTATTATAATTAACTCTGCAACCTGAACGAGTACACATTTTAATCAAATTCTGTCCCAGAGATACCAAAGTACTTTAGTATTATGAATTCTTGAACTGAGTGGCAGAAACAAAAGTAATGTCTGCTTTCATCTTGTGAAGAAATACACATAAATGAAAATGATTTGGAATTCTTACCAAAAAAAAAAAACTTTTAAAATCATAATTCCTTTTCAAAATCCTATATATGAAACAAACAAGAGCAGGAATAGAAGGAAGAGGAGGAGAAAGAGGACAAAGGAAAATCTTTAGGAAACTTGTTCAAAAATAAAAATGACCATTGTCTGCTCAAAACCCTCTATAAACCTTAGCCGTTCCAAAATTTTACATCAAGAAGTTCAGCAGACAAACCACGTTCAGCCAGGCACAGGCAGCTGTGTGGAATACAGATGTCACAGATTCCATTAACTCACAGACAGGGCAATGCCACTTAACCCCTGTTGCCTGCTCTGGGTATGCTCTGGCCCTCCCTGGCCTTTTCACAGCCGTCTCCATCCTTCCTACTGCAAGGAGCTTCTGCCACAGTAAGAGTGATAATCAGTCACAGAAAGGTCCTGTTACTTTACATTAAAATATCAAAGAAGTAAAAGGTTTCTAGCTGTAAGTTTCAACAGAGTTTTAAAACTTACAAAACATTAAAAACAGATAGAAAGTGATATGTATTTGTATACCTTATCATAGTTAACAAACATTGACATTTCTCCACATTAGCTTGAATTTTTCAAAATAAACAAAACATTTCAGTGAAAGAAGACTGATGAGTGCCACCTCCTCATGACCTTCTCCTCTGGGCATGCCAATGTCAATCACTGTGTGGAAGGTAGATTTTGTATCCTTTCTGTCCATGCTTGTGTTATTTTGGTACATGTAGAGATTAATATCTTAATAAGCAACATATGGCTTTAGAATTAATGATAATATGATATACTTATTTTGATATAATCTTAAGATACATTTTATATATTTATTTTGATTTAATATTTAGATAGCATTTTGTAACTTTGTTTCTTTTTATTCATTTATTTGGCTCAAATGCATTCATGTTGATAAATGTGTAACTATTGTCAATTCATTTTAAGTGGATATAGCATACCTTTTTATGACTATATTAGGCATTTATTTGCTTGTGTTTCTGCTGGTGACTGTTTGCCACCCCTCCCCAATTTTTCAAAAAAGTTGTTCTGAGCATCTTAGTGCTTAGCTCCACATGGATATAGGAAAGAGATATTCTATGCTGGCATAGAAAGCAAATAGCAAAATTTAGTGGTGGAAGCATCCATTTGAACTTTCCTAGTCATTGCCCATTTTCTGTCCAAGAGAGTTGTACTAATTTATATCAGCACTAATGATATGAAAAGGTCCTCCCTCCTCTCCTGTTTCTACTCTTTAAAAATCATTTATTGTAATATTATCACATTTAAATTTCTGTAGCTCTTCAATAAGATTTGTAATCTGTATGACAAGTTGCTTATCTTACATTTCTATGAAACTTGCCCTGTTAGTTTTAAGCTTTTATTCTTTTTTTTTTTTTTTTAACAATTAAGATCAAACTTTTATGCTGGAAATGCCTTCTTGACCTTCAGTCCTTGGCCTACTTTTACAGTCATGCCCCAGTATATTAGTCTGTTTTACATTGCTATAACAAAATATTGAAGATGGGTAATATGCAAAGAGGTATATGTTGCCCAGAGTTTTGGAGGCTGAAAGTCCAAGATGAATTGGGCCCTTTTCTTTGGCTCCTAATGTCGGCCTCATGGTGAATGGCATCCGAATAGGGAGTACATGCGAGAGGGGTCACATGGTGAAACAGGAAGCCAGAGACCAGGAAGGGATCACTCTTGCTCTTTTTATAATAATCCACTCTCATGGGAACTAATTGGATTCTCAGAAGAATACTTTAGTCCCCTTTCGAAAGCAGCACCTGCAATGACCTAATTACATCCTACTAAGCCCCATGTCTTAAAGGTTCCATAACCTTTAAATATCATTACACTGGGGACCAAGCTTCCACCACATGAACCCTTCAGGTTATACCCAAACCATATCCAAATCATAGCACACGCTAGCCTAACTTCCTTCATCATTGGCAAGTCTGTTGCGAATCCACAGCTGAGCCTCCCTCTCATTATCTCCCCTAATTACTCAACAGGACACTTGACCCACTGTATCTTTTTCTGTGAACTACAGAGTTAAATTCCCATCATATTGTTCTGAGGACGGTATCAATTCCCATCTTACTCTCAACAGACTATTCTCTTCTACTGGTTAACTTAATGCTGATTGAAGCCTCTAGACTGGCTTGATGGGCACCTCTCACCCAACCATCCCAGAGGGATCATGGTGGTCCTTTTCCAGTAATTCCCCTTTACCCCTGTCTATGGTCTACTTATCTCCCCCCTGGATTCCCTTATATTCACCTTAGTATGGCTGGAGATCCCACTAGTATTCCAGGTTCACACCTCCTCCACCTCCCTCAACAAGTGTGGGGAAGGACAATTGAGGCAGCTATTTTGGTGCAGTAGATGTTTCTTATGTGGGAAAAAGTCAACATCAGCTACAGGAGGCCCAATTAGTCATGGCCAAGGAACTATATTACCAGCTACAATTGAGAACCAATGGTCTTGAGACTCTTGCTGCCTCCCTTGACTGTTGGGGGCCATGGTCTTAGACAATACCATTGCTCTCAACTATCTTTTGGCTTCCCAGGAAAGAGTTTGTTCCCTGGTCAATAAATTCTGTAGATGATGGGTAGATGATGTTCATTAGATAGCTCAGGTGCTCTGTGACTTTAAACATACCCAGACCAATATTACTCAGAGCATTACCCACATCCAAGAAATTCCTCTGTCCTTTGATTATTCTTCTGGTTGACTTCCACGCCTTCAGGACACTTAACTCTCCTTATTTAACTCTCCATTGTTCTTCTTTGCATTCCTTTGGATTTGACTCCTCCTCATCCTCCTTCAGAAGATCTACTTGTTAACATCTGACTGACCATGGGGTTCACTTTCAAGCCTGGCACTTTTTAAATTATTGACCACTACAGTGTCAGGGTACTGAGTGTAGTATAACACAAGAGACTCTAAAATTAATGGTAGACATAAGGCCAATTTAGGCATCTTTCAAGCTGATATTTTGTGCGACTTGCCAGTGTAGTGGAACCTAGACCAGAGCTTTTCAATCCTGACTCTGTAGTTTTCAAGAGACAAGGCCACCTCAGCACAGGTTAGAACAAACTTTTCTCTTACAAGAATAACTTAAACTTCCTTTATGAAACTGGAAACTGATCCAGGCTGAACTGATGTATGAAGAAGGGTAAAAATTGCCCAGATTAAAAATGATCCTCTTGGTCAGTGGTCATCTGTGTCTGGCCCATGCTATGGCCTGCTGCTGCCGTTCAACCCATTCATACATGAATGCTATCAGAAGAAACTGCTGGACATTCATTGATATCTCAGATTCATCTTTGTTGAGTATTGAACCAAAATAGAGAAGTTGCCCCAGGGTAAACTGGTTAACTAGAACCACATGGAACCCCAAACACAGCACATCTGTTTTTTTTTTTTTTTAATTAACTCTCACAGCTACTATTTTAATTTCTAACTCTTTTTATAGTCATCTATTCTTGCTTTATTCTTCCATTTTTAAAACATTATTTTTGTGGGTTTTTTTTTCCTTTCCTCATTTACTGATTTCCCTATTATTTACTTGGAATTTCTTAATTGTCCTATTATATCTTAAAATTTTATTTTTGGATTTATCCTGGGTGGAAGTTGTTTTATTTGGGGGCTTTCACTTTCTGTACTCATCCTTCTTTATCCAGAAGTTTTACAGTTGCCTCCAATCAGTCCTTAGTTCTCAGTCCAGACTGGGTTTCCTTTCCAGCTGGGGTTCCCTTCCTGCCAAGCAACCTAGACACAGGTCTCTGTCTGGGACAGGCTGGGGTGAGGCCCCTTCTGGCTGGGTGGCCAGTTTGTCTGCTTCTCATGAACTGCAGTAGGCTGTGCTTATCCAACTCTTTTTTTTTCTTTTACAGCTTCAAGAAAACCATTCTCTAGTTTGGCACTGAATTGATTCTGACCCCAGAATGATTTGGAGCAACTTTATACCACAGGTTCTCACTTTCTCATCTGTGTTCTACTATTTTGTTTCATCACATGTCTTGATCCCAATAGAAAACACTGTATCATCCTAGGTGCAAGATTCTGTAATATACGAACCTCTTTCTCTTTGCTTTGTTCCTCTTCTTTTTCTGTCCCCTCCTCGCCTGGCACCAGATACCTTGACCCTCACTCTAGTGGGCAGGTTGGCTTTCCATTTTTCCCAGAGCTGACATCTTTCTTTCCAATAAACAGAACTGCAGCTAAAACATTTACTCACAGATATGAATTCCCATAGCTGTCATGCTCCCACTTCCCAGGGCCCCATTTAACTAGGTCTTAGTTATGTCTTGTCTTAACTACCTCAACTAACTGGAGCCAGGGGACTTCCTGAAGACATAGGAAAGGCAAATAAAGTCCTGACTAGGAAATTGGGGTAATAACTTTATTTTTTTTTCCTCTCACAAATTTCAGACTGTAAAATTATCTTGGGAAATGAGGCTGATTGTATTTAAATATCACTTTGATTTTCTTTTAAATTATAGCCTCAGATGGAATTAAAATATAAATTCTGCTTTAAAAAATATTTTTTTTCTTCCTTTTCCCTATTTCTTAATGATGCACTTACTAATATCTGGGAGAAATTTGGCTGATGAATTAGTACTTATGTGGGTACAATCTCCTCTCAGCACAGCTTGAGAAAAGCAGGACCAATCACAAGTCTCAATCACTGCAATTGATTTTCTAAAGGGAACACAAAGCAATTAAGAAACCAGGAAAACCATGCATTCTAAGTCTCTGTGTTACAAGAAAAACACTATTATTATCTAACAGAGCCTGTGAAAGGCTTTACACAGTTCATGATATACTTACCCCTACGGTGGTAGTGATTTCTCAAGATTCAATCCATACTAATTATAAAGCTTAAAATGTTGAAATGTCCTCATCTTGGGACATGGAGAGTGTGAAGGAGCTCAACTACAAAGTCGAAGAAAAATAGCTAGTATTTTTTTGTTGTTGTTGTTTATTTTTATACAAATGGGGTAGCAGAAAAGAAGGTGGCCCCACTATGCCAATCACCTGTTTTGCACTCAACTTCTGCACCTACCCAACACCAGCTGTGGTTTTTAAACCCACACACAGTGGAGCTAGAAATAACCATAGAGATCATCTAGTTCTCCAAACTGATCGTGTGTTTGGTGGAACCAAAATGAAGTCTATTAATTAATTTTCAAATCATCTAGGAACTTTTCTAAACATGCAGTTTCCTGTGCTTCCAATCCAGAGTTTGAAATTTTATACAAATACCTCAGGTAAGTCTGGGACAGTTGATATACAGATATTTGAGATTTAAATGACAGCCTTGTTCATTAAAAGGATGAGGAAATGGGCACCAGGGGTATGTCAGAATTACCTGGAAAACTCAAGAATATGCTAATATTCTGAATATTCATAATAAGGTAAGTCAAGACAAGTGGGGCTATGGTGTGGTGAGACTCCCTCAGTCTCTTGGCCATCATGGTCAAATTTACTCTGTACTCCAGTCTGAGAGAGGCTTCATCTCAATGTGTGTTTTGTGATTGCAAATGCAGGAACAAGGTAGTAGGGCAAACTGAGCATGACTCTTAAAAATCTGAAATGAACAGATCAGATCACTGCGAAAGAGCAATGTCATTGATGGGCTTGGGAGTCAGACAGACTTGTGTTCAGATGAGACCAGGTGTTTTCAGGGTAGTATGGCCACAGACCAGACTTATGTTCAAATGTTCTTGCTGCCTTTATGGACTGTGGGGCTTTGGGTAAATTTCTCAACATAATTGTTGAACTGTAAAATAGATATAATAGTGACTATTTCTAATAGTTTTTATGAGGATAATTGTGACCATTCACATTTATTATTGTTGCCAAACAAGGTAAAAAAAAAATAAGCCCATAATGGGAGAAAAATTAAGCTTTGTGAAAGGGACACCTCCTCATTACATCTACATTCTTGTTCTGCCTCTGGGTCACTCTTCAATCTGTTAGAAGCTTTTTCCTTTCATCACCTTCTTTCTCCTACATCCTATCCTTCCCACAAGTTCGGGAGATAGTTTGGTGCTTGAAGAGACAGAAATTGTAAAATATGCTCCATGCCCTTTAGTTATTTGCCATTTGGAGGGGGAGGCAAACGTAACAGCCAAATGGAATGCATACCATATCGAAAGGTGATGTAGCCACCATGCGGTGAGACCTGGAGGAATCATTCTCAGTTCACATCACAGCCTGAAACTTCCCAAGAAGGACAGGGCAAATGGAGAGAGCATTCTAGCAGGAAGACACACATGAGCAAAAGCAGAAGGTAGAAATAGTTGTGGGCATGCTAGGAACTGCAAATGCTAACATGGAAACTTGAGCATGGGGGTTTGAGGGAAGTTGTTAGAATGAATAACAAAACCTCAAATATCCATTAGTGTATACATGCTTCTTGTAGATATTTTTTCCTCTGATGGTGAAAGAAAGTCATCAAATAAGTTTAACCAGAGATACAATAGGACCAGGTTGGCATTTTGAAAGTAATACTCTGGCAGGAGACTTTGAAGGGGAGAGTGTGCAATGTGATGCATGAAAAAAAGAGATGCAGAAATCCTCCAGGAGGGCAGGGCCAATAGGAAGGAAGAGTAGGGAGCAGATGGGGCAGAGAGGAGATTTAGGAGGATTCAGAAGCAGGAGATAAAGCATGATCTGAGTGATGGGACTAATGGATGATGGGAGTGACACATAGGTTTCAGGCCTGAGAACAGGGTGAAGGGAAGCAGCTCTCTCTGGAACACAGAAAGGAGGAGCAACTGCAGGTTAAGGGCCAGTGGGATTGTGAATGGTTGGGGGAATGGAGGAGCTGGTGAGAGATGAGTCTATTCACCTGTCAATTACACATTCACAGCACAAATTATTTTTTTAATCATTTGGCAAGTGTTTATATATCGCCTTATTTTCTCATTAATGTTTGTGATTGTATATGTCGACTTTTCAGCAATTCTACAAGGTACTTAAAGGCAGAAATATTAATTTAAATTTTTGCTTATATCACACCGCTAACTGACCCAACAGTTGGAGATCAAAGTTTATGTAAAATATTCATGATATTAAAAAATATCAAATTTGGATATCCTGGTTTTGTTCATCTGTCACATCATTATTAGCATGATGTTTTTCCTGGGTTTTTCCCCACATCATTTCCATGTTCTTTAGTGTCTAAAATGTCCACTTCCTTTAAGTTTATAGCATAATGTCCTTTGTCTTAAATCCATACATTTTAAATGAACATTTAAAACAATCTTAGTTGTTCTAGTAACATATGTAATTGTTCAATTTGGCACTTTAAAAGCTCTTTATGATTTCCTGTAATTTCCCCCCTTCCTCCCCTTTCACTTAGTCTTTTTTATAGTTCTCTCCCACTCATTTTCATTTTCTTTAACAGCCCTCCTAACCTCCCTCCTTCCCCTGCTAGTAGATCCTTTGTCCCTTTAAGGTTTATATTTCCTTATAATCATTATATTTCGCTCATCTATCAATTTTTTTTTTAATTTAGCACTAAGACTCATTATATGCCAATCGAAAGTCACAATGCCTCAAGTGACCACATCATGAAGGAGATTCAGGCAGCACAGATTCGGGGCAGAAATGGAGCTGGCCCTCTCAGCCAAGTCCACACTCCTGGCTCCTGCTGTCTCAGGCACTGATGCCCTTCCATGTCCCCTCTCTCATTCTTGAATTCTTCTCTCTTTAAGTCTTTCTAGGTTATAAAATATTTTCTACAGAAAGCCAGAAGAAGTACCTGAGAAAAAAACAGAAATCTTTCCTGAATTTCACAACCCATCAACTAGAGAATACTGCTTGTCTTTTCCTTGTAGCAAGGAGTCCTAATTAGTAGATAAACTGAATGGAGTGAGGCATAACTAGAAGACAGGCACTCTACAAATACAATATGTCATTCAATTTTCTCCTTACTTCTCATCTTTTTGTTTCAGGAATAGAAATATAGAGAAAAACCAAGCTCTGGAAAAATAAGTAATAAAATAGTACTAAAATTTACAAAATGATAGAAATAGTCATAGAAGATCACAGTTGTGTAGGGAACCTCATTATAACTATGGCATGTAACTGAGACTGGTTTTTACAACTTATTGTGAAATACTTAAGGACTTTCCTTTCCAAAATGAGAAAGTTCAGTGGAAATATTTCATTTAAATAAGCAAATAGGAGTTATATTATAAGCTTGTTTACTGATCATTAACTACTAATAGGGGAAGAACTGGGTACTTTTATCTTTAGGTGACAATTATAAAATATTTGTGGTGCATCAGTATAAATAAATAAGGGAACAAAAGTTCTTTAGGAAAGGTAAATCCATGCCGGTGCAATAGGAATGCCCTTGTTACTACCATGGAAGCTGAAAAGACACACATATTCAGTTGTAATTAAGATTGCTGGCTCTGGTCAGACAGATGTTGATTGAAAACTTCTGCATAGCCAACTTACATGATTTTGTCTCTTTTTCTAATTAGCACATTTTGGATCATAATAATAATACAGAATTCATAAAGATTAAATTTGTGCTTCTATTTGACTTATGTCCACAAGCTCCTGGGGTGAAACATGTTCTCCTTTGCCAGAAAATATCATTCCCATGAAAACACTGAAAAACACAGTCCCAAGCTCCCTGCCAGCTAGAGAAATTAGTATACTAGCCCAATAGCACAGGTATGAAGTTAAGTGGTATCATATCTTGATGCACCGACATGCCCGGCTTGTATAGCTGGGACTCTGGGACAATGAGCAGTTGTCACATTTCTGAGTAGTCCTTTGCTTTAGTTTTCAAAGATCTCTCTCCAGTGATTAGAGTCACTACAATGCTCTAGCTTAAAGACTTTGATTGGCATCATGTCAATTGAGGAAGTGGCTAAGATAGATCTCCTGCTGTTCTGCCTGTCAGGAACTCTATGATAAAGAGAACTACCTGAGTTGCTGATAAATGATTAAAAAACCACTGAGAGTAAATCTTCAAAAACAAAATATATAGAAAAGTCTAAAACAAAATCACTGTTAATCCATGACTTCTGAGTTCTGACAAAACCCAAGTTTAAAACCATTTTCTATAGCATCTTGATGGCCTTTACTGAGGCCTTCCAATGTGAAATAAGAATGATAGCACATAGGTAATCACTTGTTGGTTTTCAGTGAAGGGTAAATAAGACAATTTGGGCAACTTGGTTGTCAGAATGTCTGAACAGAAGTGTGCTCTTTTGCAAAGCCAGTCCTTTCTCCTTCCTTTTCAACATTACCTTGAAAATCTTCCCAGGGTCTCTACTAATGACACACTTTTGACAGGAGGTGGAATTAAGGTAGGAGAACCATCTATAAAAATTACTCAATGGCCAGTAAGTAGGAAAATAAAAATATCAGTCAATAATTCATTGTTCATTGGTTCTGTATTATGTAGATTTGTCATGGGTTTGAAAGACAATCTTGGCTTTTGCTTTGTTCAAATTCTTCATGTTACAATGTCTCTACAAACAGATTTCTCTAGTTAGTAACCTAAAAGTTAATAGTAAATTGATTTGCATCCAAGTCAAAGTAAACCTCTACTTAAATTTCATACGTTTAAAAGGTCCAAATACCCTGGAAAAGATGTACTGCTTTCATTGTAGGAAAGAGTTAAAATGATATTCTTTAAGTTTAAATAGCAGCTGATGGAATGATTAAATATGTATTTAAAGTGGCCAAAAAATGAAATCATATTATCATACTGGGAAAAACTCCTATTAACATCCACTGAGTTTTAACAAATGAGTTGATTAGAAGGAAAGAAAAGAGGAGCATGTTCACAAATGCATCTTAATGCTCCTGGGTTTGCACAGACCTAATGTATTTTTGCCATAGCATCTTGGAACAAAGAAATCACTGGCTGCATTTCTTAGCAATGGTGTACTTTCCAGCTAACAAATCATACACTCAAACCATTGCTTTTTATTTATTTACTTGTTCTCTGTTTCAATGAATTTACATTTATTTTTTTTTTAAAATTATGGGTGATAGAGTGTCATGTGTTCATATGTCAAAGGAGAAGCACAGTTAATGTGCCATCATGATCTAAATTTGCCTTGATTATTTAATTTCCTGTGTTCTCTGCCGAGCAAAGACCTTATGCCTGGACTAATGCAGAAATATTCAACCATAGCAGGGGGCCAGGTATGAACCAAGATGTAATCATGATAGGATTCATGATTCATTCATTTCCCCAGGTCTGGGGAAAACCATGGGACCCTGGTGGGGTGGAATAGAAAGGGAAGGCATCATGCCTATTAGATGGAATATCAAGTTCTCTGTGGAGTGAAGGGGGAATTCAGACTATAGCCCTGGGTTGGTGCCTCTGTTTTGCCATATGCTGTGGCTGCCAGTATACACTGGGACCTATTCTCAGGAAAAGGGATCTCCCCTTGGGGTGCTGCAGCTGGTAGGTTGTCTCCTTTCAGGCAACCTCCCACTGTGAAGCAGGGGCTAGTCCCTTTGCTAGCATTGCAGGTGGAATAGACCTTAGCAGAGTCTAAAAGATCTTTCTATAACTTCACAAGGATTTCCCTTAGAGATTCCCAGATAGGTGCCAAAGACTTCTGACAGAGGTAGGAGGGCCCATGGTGTTACAATTAATATGATTGTATTTTGTTAACCTTGAATAAGGCTTGCTAGAGAAGAACATCAGCAATGTTCTCTTCCACTGAGAGAAGTGGATGTGCATCGTGGCATGGTGGGAATTGCCCCAGCTGTGGAGTCAACCACTTGGAGGCCCAGGATGCTGCACTTACTGGGAGCCAGAAGCTGCTTCAAGTAAGTGCTTGATGGACATTTACCATATGATCCTCACAGTAAGCCTGCCATCATCCAACTTACATATGATAAAACAAAACAGAAGAACAGAGAAACCATGGAACTTATTCCTGTCACACAGCATGCAAGTGCTAAATCTGGGACCTGAAGCAAAGATGCTGGCTCCAAAGCCTGTTTTATTGCCACCAGGTGACACTTGTGGCTGGCATAGAGAAAGTGCTCACTCACTAAGTTTTTTTTTTTTATTCAAATCACTTCACCATGAGATTAAAATGCATTGAGTTTATTATTCTGGACTTAGTACACTGATTATTTTCTAAAGCAAACAGAAAAATGCTTCCAAGAGCAGTAATAATGAAATAAAATCCAAAATTACCATACACGATACAATGATTTATTAAAGTTTCTGATTAGACAAGGAAAATTACTTCATGCTTTCACTATCTCCTTATGCCACAAGGAAACTGAATTTCCAGGATGTTCTATGACCTGCACCAAGCTACAGAACTGAACTCTGAGATTCCCCATTATTCCTCTCGCTCTCTACTCCAGTGTCACATTGCTGGGATATTTCCTGGGGGTGGGTAACTTGAACCAGGAGATCTCAAGGGTTGAACTTCATCTGTTTTTCTTGTCATCTAGTTGACAGAGAAAAATTCCAATTGACTGGGATATTCAATGACTCTGGTTAATCATACTGAGAATCAACTAACATTAACCATTAAAAAGGAGGAAAATGACCAAACACAATGAAAAACCATCCTGACTTCAAGCATAAAGTATCACCACTCATTCCGCTCTGTGCCAAGCAAATAAGCAACAGGAATAAAGGACAATTAATATAAATCAGGAAACCCACCAGTAGTCTCCAGGTTTACCTACCTTAGCGTGGAGGACGAGAGGAAGCGGGAGTAAAACCAGCACACTGAACACCACAAGGAGAAATTGTCGATAAGCCAAAATATAACTGAGGAGTTTCATTGTCTGGAGCAGGTGGGTTGGAAAGCATCTTCCTCAAATTAAGGCAGGTGTTAAATAACCAACCTGGATTAATATTTTTCCAGCACACCACCTTCATTCACTGCCCTAGTCAGACTAACATTAGTTAAAATTAAATCTCCTTTTTTATTGTTTTACTATCACAATTAAAATAGAGAGATAAGCCCAATAGCGTTTGCAAGAAATCAAAAGGAATACTGTGTTTTCCTTTCTTTCTTCGTACAAGTTAACTCTAGAATGAGAAGCCCAGGGAAGGCAGAATGGTGAAGTTGGCTGCCTTTGCCCACACTGCATCCCGTTCCCTCTGCCCTTTTGATGTCTCAATGTCTCCTAACAGGAGTTATCACCGCACTGTGGTGGTGTATGAGCCCGTCTCCACAGGAGTCTCCAGTGTCCTTTCTAAGAAAGTCTATTATCTATTTCTGAATTGAAATGGCAACTCCAGTAGTAAGTATCTCAGTGTATGGCAGTGGAAAAAGGAGAGTTTTGGGTGTTGAGGAATTTTCCAGGTGCTTTGCAGATTGTGTACTGAGGCAGCCTTCTGCAAAAATAATGGCAGAATCATACACTACTGTGTATCTACGTGAAGATGAAGGGGACAGCCTCGGGAGGAGAGAGAAAGGAGGGTGGGTAGGATTGGGGTGCAAATGATGAAAGCCTGTTATATGCATTTACAAATATGACACAATGAAGCCTCCTCATCTATATAATTAATACAAACTAATAAACAAATTGATGGCAAATTTCCTCTCTAGGTTGAACACAAAGTTCTGTGTATCTCTTAGAGCCTATTGTCATTCTGATAGGAAACCAAAAGTAACCATAAAATCTTATACAAGCTTTCTGCTTTTAGACCTTCATAGGCTTGAATTGTTACACACTGCTGATGTTGACCTTGTAATTATCAGGAAATCTGCACAGAGAAGAGGCGCTAGGATTATCCAAGGTGTATATTGTGTGTGTGTGCAAATATACACACACTAACATTAGTTAAAATGTGAGCATGTGTGAAGATGGGAGCTGTTCCAAACTATATTTTGAAACTCCTTAGAGATAGGGACTCTAGTTAGTTTCTCACTGTGATGTGAATTAATTATGCATTAAACCTCTACTAAGTAACTACTATGCACTCAGCCTTGGGTATAAAGAAAACACACTCCAAGCCCTCCTCTAATTTATCATTAGTTTTTCTTGACACAAATAACCTTAGTCCTATGTAATCTATGACTAGCATTTAGACCTTATTTCTAATTCTACACTAATGTAACTCTGATTTCTTTTCCTGTCAAGGAAATCATTTCCTTTACCAGCACTCACCATATTAATATAAACGAAACAGCATTTTTCTTTCTTAAAAAAATATAAATTTCTAGACAAATTACATGCAATGGTTCAGGAAAATCAGACTAGTAAACAGAAAAATAACTTTCCAAATCAGAAAGGTGTATTATATCACAGATTTCTCAGATGAAAGAAAAGACATTTACTAGTAATAAATAGTGAGCAATAATAAATAAATAGTAACAATATAATGTTTAAAAAACACATTAGAAGAACTGAATTGCTAAAATGAGTCGTGATACTTATTTTTTTTTCCATTATCACCCTGTCTTGTTCATTGCATGCGTTTTTTTTGGTCTATATTTTGAAGAAACCACTTCTGTTCTCAGATTTCTTTAGGCCACCTGGTGAAACCATTTGAACCTCACTTTCTTATCTTAGATGATTTTACCTAGTGAGATGACACCAAAAAATAAAAAGGCATCTGTGTGACATTTAAGGGAAATGAAGGCCCATACATACATGCAGGGAACTGTGGCACTTAAACCAGGCAGAGGCTACAGGAAAAGCACTTGACATTTATTAGCGCCTCTGTTCTGTGCCTCTCTTCTGGTGCCCATTTCTTCAGAAGACTGAAGCTAAATTACCAGCTTGATCTTCCATGGCTATCCATGATTACAGAATGGTTCTACCTTCTGTTTAATGTCCAGCCATTCTCTTTTTCCTCAGTGATTTTCTTCTCTCTGCTGTCACAGAGAGAAAAGCACTAACACAATAATTCCATTAAATATGAGTGATCAATATGAGTTGGATGTCTGCAACACTAACCAGGGAATAAAACTCCAGGAGATCTTGGGGCTTCTTGGGCACATGTCTTCAGGCTTCCTTTAAATTGCGTCATGTGATTGGTCAGTTCCAGGCCAAATCCAGATCAATACAATTGTCGATCTTTACCTGTTCTTTCTACAGAAAACATGAATCTCTTAATATATCAAATTGTGCTATGTTTAATCCAAATTAAACCACACCATTGCACGATCACGGATTACACCATTTAAAACATGTTCTTTACAAATATATATATAAAAAAATACAAACAGGGTGTTGGCACATGTCTGTAATCCCATCTACTCAGGAGGCTGAGGCAGGAGGATTGCAAGTTCAAGGCCAGCCTCAGCAACTTAACAAGACCCTGCCTACAAAATAAAATTATATATATATATATATATATATATATATATATATACACACACACACACATATATATATATATATATATATATATATATATATATATATATATATATATGTTGCTGGGAATGTAGCTCAGTGGTGAAGCACTTGCCTAGCTTGCACAACACCTTAGGCTCAATCACCAATACTGCAAAAAGAAAATAAAGAATTATAAATACTGTTGATGTATTTATTATTATTTGCTCTGTGCCAGAAAGTTTACATTTGCCACCTCATTTAATATTCAAAACCCAATATAAGTTCTATATATCTGTATTATTACTATATATTTTGTCCATTTGGAAAAAAAATTCAAAGAGGTTGAGTAAAATATTTCAACTACTAATTAGCATATTGATTTGAATACACTTCTTTCTGGTTCCTAAAGTAATAGTTTTTGTACTATGTTATGTGTCTACAATAATGCCTACTCATTTGACATTAAACTCTAATCATCAAATCTGGAATTTGTATGTAGGCACCTCGCTGATAAATTTAGGGATGCAGATCTGAGGTTTTCCACTGAGCATTATGAATGGACATAAATTGTATGAAACTCTGGTTAAGGCACAAAGGAAAGAAGAGTTCCTTATCTTTATTAAAGAAGCTGGATCATCTTCTGTGCTTGCACAGACAACCAGCATATGGGGAATGGAATTCCCCATTCCACATTCTTTTCTCAGAACCATTTCTGGTTGTTTCTTTCTTATGTCATATTTATTCTCAAATTTGTGATTTTCTTCAAGCGTCTCCCTCTTCCAAGAATACAATTCCCTTCTCTCTCTCATCCTTGAAGTTTGATTTTCCAGGCTCATCTCAAATCTGCTGCTCTCTATAAACCATCCTGACAATTCCATTCTTTGCCCAAGTTCCTAGTCCCTGACTTTGCATGTACCCACCCAGGGTGTCCTTGGTCCAGCTGCATCTGAATATCCTAGAATGCTGGACAAAAATGTAGATACTTGCCGAATAGGATCAAAATGAGGCTTGGGAATCTTCATGTTTAGTTGGCTCCTACCTAATATCTATGTACACTTAAACTTGAGAATCATTGATTTTGTGTCTATAAGATACATTTTTGCCTGGAAGTAGAATGACTTACATTATTTACTATTTTAATAATTCATGTAAACCTTAAATCCTTAATAAGACTGGTAATTCTTTGAGTGCAGAGGCTATTCATTTACTTCTTTTGCATCCTAGTATCCTTAGAAAAGTTCTGGGTGACAGTAAATACTTAGTGGATAGTTTCTCTAAACTTACCCATGAGTATAAATACATGGAAACCAATTAGCTTCATTGCTTAAATGGTATGGTTTACAAGAAAAAAATCTATCAATAGAATGCTTAGTTTTGCAAAAAGATATAGCTTCACAGCAGGGAACATTTGCAGCATTGCAAATATCCCCATACATCCTGAGATTTAAAAAAAATTGTGTATACTCAGTATACACTTTTTTTTTGGAGTGGGGTATCAGGGATTGAACTCAGGGGCATTCAACCACTGAGCCACATTCCAGCCCTATTTTGTACTTTATTTACAAACAGGGTTTCACTGAGTTGCTTAGTGCCTCGCTTTTGCTAAGGCTATCTGTGAACTCATAATCCTCCTGTCTCAGCCTCCCCAGCCCCTGGAATTACAGGTATGAGCCACCATGCCAGGCTTACACTTTTATTAGGAGGAAAAAAAAAACAACAAAAGTCAACATGATTATCTTGTTGGTAGAAACAACTGGGTGTATTCAAGTATAAAAGGACAATGCATTTGCTTCTATCATGTATTCCCATGTTCTTTCTTAGAGCATTTGGAGTTTGAAGTACATGCCAGTTATAGTTAATTGTCATTGTTGAGACTATTGGTCAAGGAATGCAAACTAAGATTTCTCCTGACATTCACTGGTTGTTAAGTCTTAACTAACTCCTAATTCTGAAACTCACTATTGGTGAATTTCTATTTATATACTCTAGATTAATAAATTTCAAAGACTTTAGGCAATATATAGCAGAGTACCATTTCTGAGCTGAGCCCTCAGTGTTTTTCAGATACCATTCAAATCAATAAGATTTATTTTCGCCTGACTAGCATCTAGTAACCATTTGCTTGGGCTCTTTTTAATGTTCTCAATTTCTTCATGTTCATTCATCTCTCTATTCTTGAAAGAGCTGATTAACCCTCTCAAAGAAAAGAAAACATAGAGATAAATTGTATGTTGTGAAATTTTCCAGGCCCAGATCAATTAGCTATTAGTTTTTCTTTTCATTTCCTAAAATAAAACCTAGTTACCTAAGGTAGCATAATCTACCCTGGAGTCTCTAAATTCAGACACAAGTCCTCAAATACTTAAATGGGCATCATTTATTAACCATGGCTTCAATAATCATTCTTCCAGTGTCATAAAGTCAATGACTGACTGAATAGATAAAGATTGAACTGTGTCCTCAGAGGCCAGGGCTTGTTCTTCTGTGAACCGAGAAGCCAGAAGCAAAGCAAATTCCAAAAGAGGAGGAGAAGGGCCCAGCTCTTGAAAAGACAGTACTGCCAGAGTCTCTGCACTTGAACCAAAGCACGGCAGGTCACCAGGGCAGGGAGGAATGGTTTCTCTGGCCCACGTCTGGGTTCATTTTTAACTTGGGTCCTCTAGGAGATGAAAGGCAGATATTCAGGGATGGAAAAGAGTGAGGTGAAGATGTGTAGAGAAAAGGAAGAAGAGAAGGAACATTCCAGAACATTAGCACACTGTTAGAAGAGGGAATAAACAATATGCTAGTTTATAAACCCATTGCATTAGAGAGTAAGTAAAAATAAGTGTATACATAATTTATAGAGGGTCATATTTTCTCCCTGGGGTCTCCGGTTTTATGACTTGCAGATGAACACAATTAATTATTACTTACCTAAGTCTGTAGTGTTGCTATTTAATAATGCCAATGGGTCATACCTAAATCTTTGAAGAATTAAGATCATCTATAGAGCTAACTTGACATGAAACAGGAGATGTCAACCTTGCTAACGGTTTAGTATTACAAAAGGCTATTTTCTCCCGAAGAGTATGCATGGTAAAGCAAAATGACCTCTGACCTCTATTATAATAAATATCAAATTCTTTAATAAATTAGATGAGAGAGAATGGTTACTGTCTGTGGTCTGATGATGTGCTTATTTCTACTTATTATGGTCAGATTTATTTCCTGGTATAGGAAAAAAAATTGCCTATTTTGTGTTCAACCAACTTTTATTTTTTTTTTTTTTTGGTACCAAAGATTGAATCCAGGAGCACTTAACACCAAGTCACATTCCCAGTCATTTTTCAATATATATATTTTATTTTATTTTGAGACAGAGTCTTGCTAAGTTGCTTAGGGCCTGGTTAAGTTGTTGAGGCTGGTTTTGAACTTGCAGTCCTTCTGCCTCAGCCTTCTGAGCCACTGGGATTGAAGGTGTGCACCACCAGTGTGCCCGCCTTCAATTGACTTTTTAATATTGAACTTTTACAATTACCCAGTTTGCTTTTCTTTTTGTGAGGAATAACATACTGTAAACATTTTGGGGTAGGTACTTTTTCATATAGTAGGAGTTTAATAACATCTTACATATAAGTAAATGAATGAAGAGGTAAATAAATGATAAAAGAAATAAGTCTAAAGTACTGAAAGAAAAGAAATTAGAGAGAAAGAGGAAGTTAAGTAAACCCAAGCACTGGCTACTCTCTCCTTTCCTGCTAGCCACCTCTCCTGATAGTTGTGTTCCCCCATTCCTAATACATGCATGGGTATTGTAATCCTCGTGAGAGCTTTTAGGTCATTCCTAGATGTAGCCAGGATTCCTGAGTGCAGCATATATTAAATTAGCACCTGGGTGGGAATTCAGACAGAGGTCAAGGCGCTCTGAGAACATAGCTGTGATTCCAGGACTCTCAGAAATGCAGAGTCACTACCATATAATCCCACCTGATCTGATTAAACATATAGAGAAGCCTTTTGACTTTGCATTTACTCCTCCTGCAAAGTCAAAAGTCTTCTCTATAGAGTTTGGTCCCATCCCCTTTATTGATTCTTGATTTTAATTCTTGCGACAAAGGAGTCTGGGGCCTAATCCCACATGATGGAGATTAGGGCCTACTTTTTCTTCTATTAGATGCAGGGTCTCTGGTTTTATTCTAGGTCCTTGATCCATTTTGAGTTGAGTTTTGTGCATGGTGAGAGATAGGGGTTTAATTTCATTTTGTTGCATATAGATTTCCAGTTTTTCCAGCACCATTTGTTGAAGAGGTTCTTTTCTATATAGTTAAATTCAGTCAGTCAGACACGGCCTTTGAGTATATGTTATGGTTAGATACGAGGTGCCCCCCCCCAAAACTCTTGTGTTAATGCAGGAGGTAAAATGAATAGACTATGAGAGTCCAAACCTCACCAGTGGGTTAATTCACTTACTGGGTTAATCCAGATAGTGACTGTAGGAAAGTGGGTCATGTGGCTGGAGAAAGTAAGTCCCTGGGAGTGTGCCTTATAGTCTTTATATTTTGTTCCTGGCTCCTCACCCTCTCTGCTTCCTAGCCACTATAAGCTGAATATCTTTTCTCTTCCATATCCTTCTGCCATATGTTCTGCCTCTCCTGGGGAGCAGGGCAATGGAGTCGGCTGTCAGTGGACTAGACTCTGAAACTGTGAGCTAATATAAACTTTTATTCCTCTACTTGTTTTAGTTGGGTATTTTGATCACAGCAATGAATGGCAAACTAGCACAGTAGAGCTGGAGAGACTTATCTAAAGAAGTGGGTTAGGTCAACCTTTCCCTTAGTGGTCTCAGTTCTGCTATAAAGATATTGTTGCTCCAAGCTGAATGTGTCCATTTTTCTCTCTTGGGGAAAAAAATATAAAACCCTGGTATTTTTTCCACCACTATATTTTCACCAAAAATATTGTCCCTTTGAGATATCTCCTGCTCTAATGACAATAAAAAGATAAAATATTAACATAGTTCCTAACGGTGATTTTAAGTGTAGTAAATGGCAATGACCTGATCCAGTTTACTGTCAAGTTGACCTGTCTTCTTTTAGCAAATTTTACCTAAGTGTAGAATATTTCACAGTATGTTATTAACATGAATGTGGGAAGTTAGCCAGGCTGCCCTCTTTTCAATAATTTTCTGTTGGCATAGCTACAGCATTCTCTGCTCTCCACCACTTGGCTTCTTTTATTATTTGGAGTTGTTGACAAATTTCGTTTTAATGGATTCACAGAGGTACATTTTCAGAATAATACTTTCTTCTCAACTTCTATCATAGTGCAGTTAAACCACATTAATGGACAGACCATAAGTTATGCAGCTCAACATATACTTTTGGCCTGGATGAACAAATGATTGTGGTAAGGTGTAGTTTGAATTCTGGTAGGTTTTAAAAGAAATTAGGCTGCTATATGTTGGATTCAGTTTGTCCCTCTAAAGTTAAAGTGCTGAAAGCTAATTCCCCAATGTAGCAGTATTGAGGAGCAGTGGTGCTCAAAGGGAGGAGATTAAGTCATTGCGGCTCCACCTTTGTGAATGATTAATGTCTCATGAGGCTAGGTTAGTGCTCTCAAGACTGGATTAGTTCTCCTGGGATTTAGGTACTTCAGGACTGGATTAGTTACTGTGAGAATGGCTTTCTATTAAGTAGGTCAGCCTCCTATGTCTCTCTCTTGCCATGTGACCTCTCTTCTGCATGAATTCAGTATCCATCCACCAAAAGTCCCTCATCAGAATCCAAGCAGAACTTCAAAACTATGCATCAAAATAAACTTGTTCTCTTCATATAGTACCAGACCTCAGGTATTTTGTCATAACAACAGATAGCGGAGGATATAAAATGAACACAACTAAGTCTTCCTAGTAAGTGAATTGATGTGCATAAGATCTTGTGCCTACAAGAGGGAAGACAGCCTTACTTGGCAAAGCTCTCTGAGTAGTTTGGTGGAGCATAAAACGAGTATGTTGAAGAGGAATTAGTTCTACCTGGTCTGTTATTTTGCATCATAATCTCCATCTTCATAGTCTCTAAAACAATTAATTACAAATTCTCGTGACAAAAGCCTTCATCTTATACAGTTTTATGGATTTTTTTATTTTTGAGAGTCTAATACCTTTAGTTTGGAAAATTGTTCTAGGCCCCTGTAAAACATCCATGCAAAAAAAAAAAAAAAAAAAAAAAAAAGATTCTTTCCCAGGGCACCCTTGAATTCTCTAATGATGGTTGACTCATTTCTTCTTCCAGATGTAACATCACCTCTCCTCTCTATTAGACTTATTTTTCCCTGACATTGAGTCAGAATTTGTCTTCCTGTCCCTTTAGCTACTGTTTTAATTCTACTTGAGATCACTGGGGAAAGACTTGAGCTCATCTTCCATGAGACATCTTTTATATATATATGAAGTGTTACCTTCTATATTTGCTTCAACTAATCCTTATGTCTCAAATTTTAAGTCTCTTCACTATCCTGGTACTTATCTTTGAGGAAGAACATGCAAAATTTCCCCCCCACAACCCCATGTTTATAGTCGGGTTCCTGAACGGAATGTCTTATTTCAGATTGTTTGGTAGTGAGGACCAGGACTAGAATCTCACCTTCCTGGTTCATAGTTTTTATAGCCATGCAAGCTAAATTGAATCAATTTTTTGACATTGCCCCCTTACATTGAGGAAATATTTTAATATTACTATCCAATGCACATTCAAAATATTTTTCTATGTGCGATAGCTAGGTGATCTCTATTTTGTCATAGAAATAAATATAGCATTTTTTTCCTCTGTCTTGTTATATTTGTACACATGCTTTAACTTTCCATGATTTTTGTCATCCATCAGAATACTAAAGGGACATAGTCTTTGTTTTTCCCTCCTTAAGGCATAAGTTATACTCAACTTCACCAACTAATTCTTTCTTAGTACTTTTAAATATTTGGGTAAGAAGAGTTAGTGATTATTCTGATTTTATCACTGATATCTCAAAAGAAAGAAGGATTATGATCTAATAAATATTTTTAAAATATATATATTTAAAAATATTCTCTAGAAAGGAAATATTATCAGTACTAAATATACCTGAATATGTAGCTGCCATGGAAATACTGGAAATGCTAATGTATTCCTCCTGGCCAATCTTCTGTCTCTTTTCTCTTGTGGAAATGTGATATCCTGGGTGGAATCAGCAATAGCCACTCAGGGGACTCAGTAGAGGCCACTGGAGGCAGAGAGAGCAAGAACTGGGAAAGGCAAAGTCAGAGAGAGAGAGAGTAAACTGAGCTCTGATTGCTCCTCTGAGGAGAAGGAGGTATCATCTAAAATTATAGACACCCAAGGAGAGAAAATTCAAATTACTGCTATCAAGATTTTTGCATCTGTCATATCAGTGATCTCCAACAATCTCATGATTATAGATGAGGCTTGGGGTAGTTAAGCACCTTGCTTGAGTTCTTTTAAGTTCTGATTCAGATCTGCTGGACTCTAAAGCTACTAATTGTGACCTCATGTGAACTCTATCAATAGTTAGGTGCCAACAGTGAGCAGGATACAGACAGACTCCCATGCTAAGGATATTTAAAGTCAGAAGGGGCTAGAGTTACTTCTAAATCCTGTCTTATTTGGTGTTTCTAGCCAGGATGTGGAGGATAAGATGCAGCCCCTTTCGGGTGATGCATGTTACATGGCACCCTGAACATAGCACTTGTTCCTAATAAGGTGGGTAGTCTGTTCTCGGATCAGTAACAGGCTGGTATAGTAATTAAGAAAATCTAGCAGAGATGAGGCAGGTGGCAGTTAGTGACCATGGAAGTATTTGGTGGTCACCTCATGGACCAGGATATCAATGTCATGGCCAGGGTGACAGAATGAACTAGTATAATAAGCATGGAGAGATTTCTGGGACATAGAACTTTGAATTTAAAATTAGGATATTATCAGGCAAACCAGAATGTATGGTCAGCCTGGCAGAGCGTTGAAGAGGTTTCCAGCCTCTGTTAACCAAAGAGGTGGAGATAATGTTGACTCTTTCCTTTCATTCATACAGCTCACTCTATCATCCTGAAGGACTCTAGATTTTACCTTCTACAGTGCTCTCAAGTTTTCTTGCCTCCTCAACTCCTTGACCACTGTTCTCGTTCAGACTCTCACCATTGCTCATGCTTATCGGAACTATGAACTAGTCTCTGTATCCATTCCTGACACCTTGCACAAAGCCACATGTTCCCCAGTGCCACCATAAGCATCTTCCCAAATAAAACTAAACATGTTGTTTCCCTGTGCATACCTAGCAATGAATTTCCACTCGGGAAAGAATAGAGTCCAATCTCCACACATAGTTTCAAAAGTTCTATGGAATTCCAAGCCAGCTCATGTCTTCAGCCTCTTCTTCCCAAATTAGCCTGCCTCACAGGCTAATATAGATTCTTTTCTATAAAACAGCTTCCATCCCTCCAAAACACCAGATCAAGCCAAACCAATCCAAAACTTGTGCTCTTTACCTACAAGCTTCTCCATCTGATTTTCATTCTGCTTTGGACATTCTTCTAAGCCTTGCCCCTGTATAAATTTTGTTTTCATCTTTCAAAACCTTTTGTAATGAGATGATGAAATACCTACAGGAATTATCTCTACATAGTCCCTATTGTGATTGGAAAGAAATTATTGATGGGGATCAGTAGTGACTTCCAGAAGGCCACAGTGCTTTATCAATTAAATGAAATATTATGTCAGTACAATCTTATACCTGAAAAACATTAGCTACATCTGCAAGCTGCCTGCTGTGCCTCAGGACTGCCTTTCTTTTTAGCATTTGCCCTAATAATGTAAGCTAGAACTGCAGCAAATTCAAAGAACAAAAGGAAGCTCAATGTTTGTCAATCAATATTTAATCCCTTTAAGGAGGATGATTAATGATGATTTTGTAGGATCACTTGTTTTCTAGGTATGGCCCTAGGACCAGTGGAATCAGTGTCACCTGGGAACTTGTCCAAAAGGTAAATCAGAAGACCCATGAATCATATTAAATCAGAGATGGAGGAGAGAGCAGGAGAATAGGAAATTCTGATTTAACAAGGGTTTAAAAGGATTCTAATACATTTAAACCATTGCTCTAGTAAGTGGATTTTAATAGCTATCTGAATTAAAATCATGTGTGGTCCCCAATATGGCAATGTGGGAAGTGGTAGAACCTTTTAGAAGCAGGGCCTCATGGGATGTCCTTAGGCCATAGTGGATGTGCCCCCGGAAGGAATGAAGGTAACTCTACTAGGCCTCCTGAACTCTCAAAAGAGCAAGTTGTTGCCCAACCCCTGAATTGTTGTCTGGTTCCCTATTTTGCTATATGATTTCTTTCTCACACACCTTCCCACCATGATGAGCTCATCAGAGACAAAACCAATGGGGGCCTTTCCATTCTCAGATCTTTGAACCTCTGAACCTATGCATTGAATAGAACTCTCTTATTTATTAAAAATAGCCTGCCTCAGGTATTTTAATATAGTAACAAAGGGACAAATACATAAATAGAAGTGGGATTGCTGGATCACACAGTAGTTTGATATTTAATTTGCTGAGGAAACTTTGACTGTTTTCCATTTGGCTGCATCAGTTTACAGTCTTCCTCATAATTTTTAAAGTAGTATTTTGTTTTATTATATCATTTAGTTTTTAATCTCATCTATAAATCTATCATTTATCCAGCCATTTGTTCATCCCCAGAGCAGCAAAAGCCTCAGCATATTGTTTACTGATCCTACAGAAAAACTTGGAGGACTCAACAGAGGGTGTTTGGACATTTTATTACTCACATGTCCCTTGGCAGAGATAGGCGAGGCTGCAATGAGAGCCACATGGTGCCTACAAACAGGATAGAAATTCTGTATAGATGAATTTCTTGCTTTCTTTTTTTTTTCCTTTTCTTTTCTTTTTTGAAAACCAGGGATTGAACTCAGAAGCGCTTAACCACTGAGCCACATCCCCAACCCCTTTTTATATTTTATTAGAGACAGGGTATTTCTGAGTTGCTCAAGGCCTCACCAAATAGCTGAGGCTGAGTTTAAACTTGCAATCCTCCTGCATCAGCCTCCCGAGTCACCGGGATTACAGACAGGAACCATGTGCCTGGCCAGATGGATTTCTTATGAGCACATTCCTTTATTTTAAAGCCAAAATCACTCTGCTTTGATCTCCACCTAAAGATTAGAGACAGGGAAGTGGCCTGTTTCCCTTCTCCTTATCCTGTGTTTCACATTCCTTAGAGTACCTCTTATCTCACACCAGGAACAAGAAGTCTTCCTAGGCTCCAACTTGTGTTTATCCCAATAACATCCACCTCATTCCCTTTAAAAACCTGAATTTTAAATCTCATTTCCTTTGAAAATATTCCCTTTTTGGGCTGGGGATGTGGCTCAAGCGGTAGCGCGCTCGCCTGGCATGCGTGCGGCCCAGGTTTGATCCTCAGCACCACATACAAAGATGTTGTGTCCGCTGAAAACTAAAAAATAAATATTAAAAATTCTCTCCCTCTCTCTCTCTTTAAAAAAAAATATTCCCTTTTAGTAAAAGAATAGTTAGGGGAAGGGACAAGAGGAGAGGAAGGGATGGAAGACCAGGAAAAAAGCCCAAGTTACTGCTTTCACCAGAAATACATGTGATAGTTACATTCAAATAATTTATAATATTTTAAATTTAATTTATTATGTGTTGGTCTAGTGCTGAAAATATAAGAAGGATTTTAAGACATGGTCACCACCTTCAAAAAGTTTGTGGTATAGTAAAGAAAAACAATATGTGAACAAGAAAAAAGAAACTGAGAGATTGATCTAAAATCTAAACCTCTTTAGGGGAGTTTGGACACAAAAAAGGGGTGGTTAAATATACTGGTATGTGAGAAATAGAAAGGCTGTAGGGCCATTTTCAGAATATAGTATTCAGCTTTAATTGAATCTAATTGTAGCCATTTTAATGACAGCCCTTACCTTTGCTAACCCCAATTTTAAAATTAGCCAATCGCATAGATTGTACCCATGAAACCTCCAATCAGGGCAAAAGGCAGTGCTGCATTAGAGATACAAACAGGCTTATAGCCAGTCCAGGCACTCTGGCTAACCATGTTCTGTATCACTGCCCTTCTGTCAGAAGTAAAAGTTTGCTTTGCTCACCCACTTGTGAACATGTGTCTGATTTCTTGCGGCACCTTGGTATTTACAACAGGTGTAAGACCATGGAGGGCAAATGCTCAAAGCAAAGGAGATAACTGAAACAAGCTCATTATCCAAGTAGATATTTCCAGGTGAACACTGGAAGGAAGGCGTTTACAGTCAAGGGTAGACCCAGGTCAGGGGAATCATAGGGTGATTAAAGAAGCACTTGCTGAAGTAGGTGGGGGTTAGAGTGATAAACTGAAAGAAGTGAGGCTGGATGAAGTTTTAAAAAGGTAAAGGCATTTGTTCATGAGCTATACAGTTTATACCTAGCACCAGGGACTATACTAGGGACTACTAAGATGAAGAATACATAGTGCTTACCTTTGAGAAACTCATAGCTGGGTGGGGCCAGTATAAACAAATCTTATTCCCACAATGTGATAGGTATCAAAATAGTGACTTGCAGGACACATTGCGAGAATCTAGAGGAAAAATTGCATAATTCTGCCACAGGGCACGTAGAGAATAAAGGTCAGGCTTAATCTGAGACATGAAGAAGTGGGCATCTACTGGGTGGATGGGAGTAGAGTTACAGGTAATCCAAGCAAAAGATTTAAAAAAAAAAAAACCAAATACAGGGTTTCATGTGTTGTTCATCGTGCTTGGATTATAGTCTCTCTAATGATGAATGCTCTAGGGAGAGGTTGGTGAAGTCCATGGAACCTAAAGGAGGATGGCTTATAAATACCAGATTACGAAACCTTCTACAACACTCGCCAACAAGGTAGGTCCACAAGGAGTCTGCTTCCTCTATCACCTTACTTCTGAATCTAAATGCTGCATGAGTAGCATCATCGATTGAGTCCAGGTCTCATGATTGGGCCCTTACTAGGAGGGCAAATGGGCCCAAGCCAGAGCCCATAGATATCTGGTTTCTACCCTAGAAAGACAGAGTGGTTCATGTGTCAAAATCTTTCCAAGAGATAGTATGTATAGCCCAAAAGTGCTGCACTATTATGGAAGACGGCAACTCACCTGGCAAATGAGCTAATGACAGGCTAACCTGAGAAGAGTTCAAAACATTCTGCAATAATTCAGGTGAAGTGTGAACTCAGAAGCCAACAGTGGGACTGGAAAAGAGACGTCACACGGAAACATCTGAACGTTCAGGAGGTGGAGTCTATAGAACAGAAGACATATTTGATAAGAGTTCTTGAGAGAAAATGGGATTATGGGCCTATCTTGAGGGACAGGGAGAATGTTAATCTTACTGGAAGTGGGAAGAAATGAAAGTGATTATGTTAAAGGATGGAGACTTTTAAAAAAAAAATGGGAATGGAGGCTTTTAAAAGATTTGCTTTTCATGATGAAGAAATTTGCTTTTTGACTCTTTTGTCTTCCAACAACACTGACCGAGTGAAATGATCTTGAATTTATAAAGCACTTGGTTGTATTCAAGGAATTGAAATGTTCATGCAAAAAATATTAGAGTTGAGCTTTTCAGTAAGTCATGAGATGTTACTTTTCCTGACAGGTAGTTCTGTCTAGTTAATGGCTGACTCAACAGTTCAGTGGCTTACTTTTTTAAATACATAGTTTGTGTCCCCATGTAGTATCTATAGAGAACACTTCTCCCTATATTGTTGAATGGTGATAGACAGCTATTACAATCAAACCAGTGGAACTATGATCTAAAATACAGAAAGGATGAATTGCTTTTCATCCCATCCTACCATGAATCTTTTCCCCTCAATTAGGGCCTATTTAAATTTGTTGGGGATGTCAAAGGGAGGCAGTAATGGGCCTGATATATCCCCACCATAAATTTGGCAGCTGGTAAACTTGGTCCTGGGCCATGTGGAGGCATGTAGCTTTAATTGGTAGGCATAGCCTCCCCCCCGGTCAAATACACAGAAGCAGGCCCTGGAGCAGAGCGAGTCCTTTCTATATAATACCTACTTTCTCATAGCTCTCATAGGTTCCTTAAGACCTTTGTTTGACAGGACCTAACTCTTTTTCATCAGTGGATTTGGGGCAGTGACAAATCTTTCTTTATATTTAGGTCTAGGAAATGTAAGTGCTCATATTCTCTCCAAAGCAGTTATCAAATAAATAAGGTTCCTCCAGATCTGTCTTAATAGATTCTTTTTAGCTAAGCATCTCTGCCTAGTTACTGTTATATAGCCTAAAAAATCTGCTCTTCATCTTTTGATTCTGTCATTCTTATAAAAACAAACAACAAATCACAAAGTGCTTCAGACACCTTTGTACTGTCATAAAACATAGACAAGTGATTCTGGATTTTTCAGAGCAATCTTTATTTAGGTGCATATGACATAAATAATCTAATAAACAGACATATTAGCTCTGATGCAATGGAAAGAGGCTCCGGCGTGGTGTTGTCAATTATTATGGTTTGGATGTGAGGTGTCCCCCAAAAGATCATGTGTGGGAAAATGCAAGAAGCTTTGGAGGAGAAATGATTGGGTTATGACAGTCTTAACAAAATCAGTGGATTAATCTGCCGACAGGATTAACTGAGCCTCTAACTGAAGGCAGGTAGGATGTGGCTGGAGGTGAATCATTGGGGGGATGCCTTTGGGGTATATATTTTGTACCTAATGAAGTCTCTCTCTGCTTCCTGATCATCATGTGAGCCACTTCCCTCCACTGCACTCTTTTGCCATAATGTTCTGCTGCACCTGGAGCTCTGAGCAATGAAAACTGCTATCTGTGAACCAAGACCTCTGAAACCATGAGACTCACATAAACTTTTCTTCCCCTAAAATTGTTCTAGTCAGGTCTTTTAGTCACAGCAGTGAAAAAACTGACTAAAACATCAGTCTTGAGCTCTAATCTTCACTCTGCTGATTGATTTTAGACTCTAAATTAGGAGAGCCAATTAGCAATTGTGCATTATCTGAAACACAGGACTGTATTGAGGACATTGAGATGTTTGTGGAAATACTATTAACTTCTAGAGATGCACCAACAGATGCATCATAGATGCAGCATAGGAATGGAAAGAAAGTGATATACTCAGGCCCGGCTTGCCTATCAGGTCTTGGGTTTCTCTACCCTGAGGAAACACTGTTCCTTCTCCCTCCTTCACCCTCCCCTAAGTTACTGTGATTTGGCTTCCACTGGACATGCACTCCACATCAAGACTTTGCAAATCGGTTCTCTCTGGCAGCAACTCTCTATATTCTACTCCCATTCCTGCTGACCATCTCTTGTCCCTCCTTCAAATCTCAGCATGAATATTCACTCTTTGGATAAGCCTTCTAATCCATGAGTGATATAGATCCAAGTAGACCCTCATAGTTTTGGTATTTTTGCTGTATATTTTGCTGTATAGTATTTCTCAGAATTGTAATTAAGCAATCATTTCTATAATTAGTGTTATAATATCAGTATTTACCAATATAATTTCTATAAGATCAGGTGTGATTTTTGTCTGATGACTACAGTCTAGCTCACAGGTCTTTGTACAGAGCCTGGATTATGGAAGACATTCAATAAGTATTTGTGGAGTAAAGTAATTTTGTTTGCTGTATACTTTCATACTTTTGCATATGCCAATAGATTTCGTTGGAAGAGGCTTCTCGCTGCTTCAACTAGGTATTTCTTCTTTCCTGAATGAATTAATTCAGATCTCCTTTCCACCAGATATTCATTCAGGTCCTAGGTAACTCTTAAATGCCCTTATAGTGCCTTGAATTTTCCTCCATTACAGAGGCTACACAGATTTCACCTGTGTTTTGTTAATAAGTATCAGAACAACACCAGAGCAGGCAAACTAGAAATTCTTGGTTGGAGTTCTGCGTATAATCTTTTAAAAGAATCTTTCTGGTGGTGCTGCTAAAAATCCAGGGTTAAGAACCACTGAGTACATTGTACTATATCTTCAACAAATTTACATTCTATCTCTGCCAGGAGACCAACTCTTTGATTGCAAAGACTTGTTCATTGGCCTATCCTCTGGATATGGCACAGAACTTAGCATTTTGGTGAGTATTCATGAAATGTTTTGAATGAGTGGGTAGATGGGTGTTTGTTATAGGGAGAGAACATGTCAATATCAGGTGACTTTTCCCTCAGATATTGGTGATAAAGGAATGCCTTAATGAAGGCCATGATCCAACTATGACATGAAGGCATTCTCTATTGAGTGAGAAAAATATATAGTGATTGATTATTGACAAAATTCAAGATTACTTGTTGCCTCTTGGATAATAACATAGTAATTCAATCATATACAGAGTTCTCCAACAGTATTTGGTTGGAAGAGAGTAATTGGATTCAGGCCTATTATGAATGGAAACTGACATGTACAAGAGTTTCACAAAAAAGACAAACATATGTTAGTAGAATAATCATTGTGTCTTCTTTTAAATCCCCAATATAGATCTACAAAATAAGACAGGAGATAGAGGGAAAAAAGTGCAGTTCACCCAAAAATCATTTGCCAGGAACCACCCTGGTTTAATCAGTATGGACTTTGGGACAAAGTACAAATTAATTGTTTAATGCATGGGGTGTTCTGCTGGCTTGCAAAAGATTGGAACCTTCCATGTTTTAGAGTATGGTTATATAAACCTGTTGAACTCATATTTATGTGAATATATACCTTTTCCTACGGAGGACAACGTATAAATTTCATCAATCTTTCACGAATCCATTTTCCAAAAAAGAGTCACTACTACAGGGAGTTTGTGGCCCCTATTAAGCTTTGTGGTAACCTCAGCCTGGTGTGAACCAGGTACATGCTTGGTCTTCTGATCCAGACTAAGTAGACCTAGCACTCTCAGCACAGTCTCACTTCAGTCACACAGTGATCCTGAGTCATCCTGCCTCCCTCTGTCTTAATGTTACAACTTTATCCCTCATGGCCATTCAGTTTAAACCTACCTCATTTGATTTAGAATTCTCCAAATTTGTACCATCTCAACTCTCTTCTTTGACATTTATTTCCTGATCACATATTTAGAATCTTCAAACTCAGTTCTTTTGGATTATGTTTCTAATATATACAGAATGTTTCAGGTCATGATTTGTAAGAGAACCCCAGGGAACAGTAGATTTTACCAGGCAGATGGAATAAGAGCTTGTGAGTGAGAATGATATGAGTCCATCAGAGAAATGAGAGAAGATTCATCTAGAAATAACAGGCTCAAGGAAGGGGTGAATTACAAAAGTACTAGTCCTTGGATGGAGGTCATGAGTGACCTCATGTGAGAGAACTTTCCTGGGGAAGTACAGGTAGAAATTGGACTTCAGTGAGTTAAAAGGTGAATGGGAAAGAGCAATGAAGTCAGTAAAATGCCCAACTCTAAAGGGAAAAAGAGAGGGAGATGCTAGGTATTAGGCTGCTCAATTAATTTAGAGAAAAGCCTATATATGCTTTTAAAAGGATGGAATAAGGAAGAATATTTTAAAGGCAAAAGTATATAAATGGCACAGTATCCCAGTGTGAGAAAAATAAATATATTTTAAAAATCTTTATTCATTATTATTTTTTTTTTTTTTTTTTAAAGAGAGAGTGAGAGAGGAGAGAGAGAGAGAGAATTTTAATATTTTTTTTTTTTTTTTTTTTTTTTAGTTATCGGCGGATACAACATCTTTGTTTTGTATGTGGTGCTGAGGATCGAACCCGGGCCGCACGCATGCCAGGCGAGCGCGCTACCACTTGAGCCACATCCCCAGCCCTATTCATTATTATTTTAATGATACATATTTGTGGGGTACAGAATAATAATTCAATGCATGTATACAGAGTCTATAATGATCAAATCAGGGTAGTTAAATCAACTCTCCATTCAGTAAACTTTCACATTGACATTATATTGCTCTCAAACTTCTCAGAACAGTATTTTTACTCTCTTCTTTCTCAGCTTCTACTTCTTCCTTATCCCCTGACAATCTTGTCTTTTCACTATTGCTTTTTCATATCCCCCCACCTGAAAAACGCGGAAGAGAATCCCCATCTTTTGCCACTTCTGTCTCACTCTCTCTTAACTTTCGAGATGTTGAAGCCACACTTGATTTCCTGCTTGATTTACCCCATCAGTTCCTTCTTTGTTTTCCATTGTCACTCTTTTCAAGTTGTTTGGCTTCTGTACCTAGTAGGCATTCACAACTGTGTGACTCCTGGTGCACAGGTCAGAGGTACCACAAGTGTATGGTATATTGCAGCGGTGAGTGAAGGTCAGATCCTTACTTTGAATTTCTTGGGTTCACTTTCTAGTCCATCCACTTATGCTCATGTGACCTCAGACAAGTCATTCACCTTTACAGTCAAAAATAAATATAATTTGTAGTTAATTTGTAGTTCATTGCAAGAACTCGGTGACTTAATGTGCTTAGAATACTACCTGACCTATATTGTTTAATGTTATGTGACCATAAAGAACTGTATTATTTTTCATTGTGCTAATTTAAATAAATAACTGCTTTCTATATCACCTGCATGTTCATAGATGCCTTTGTTTGAAGGTTCTCTATCTGCTTTATCCTTTAATCCAGATTCAGAAACTATAAGTATCTAGTGTAGAATATAATGAAATGAAAGGACAATCACCTCATAGTGTTGAACACTCCTTTATCCACAGCCCAATTGTGCTACAGCAGTGGGATGGGTTGCTAAGAGACCAAAAGAAGACACCCCGAAATGGGCTGAGACATAGATTTATTGAAAAAAATGCTTGTGAGGAATGTCCAATGGCAGTGGACTCAACAAGCAGCACTTCCATTTCTCCTGGTGCCTTTGGTGCTTTGCCAGAATGATGAGTGGTGACCAGCTGGACGAGCAGCACCTCCATACCTCGGGATGCTTCGTCCAGTGGCAGGTGGCTGGACGGGTGCTTATCTTCCTCACAGTGCTCTGCTACACACCCGTCACTGTGCTTTAACATTTGGGACAAGGGAGAGCCAGTCAAGAGGGAGAGAGGGCAGAGATGGATCAGATTTGCAATAATGTAAAGAAAGGATGGGAAGCTAGCAAAAGTGAATCCAGAAAGCCCAAAGAGCAGGGAAAGCATAGTGCTGGTTTAAGATAGAATGGTGCTGACAGTGTTACTAGTTTAGAGATCTAAACAGATCAACAAATATTCACTAGTAAATAAAACCAGAAAGACTTGGTAGCACATTGGATATAGGAGTTAGGAAGAGGAAGATGTCAAGGAAAAAACACCTACATTTTACCTGACTGGTCTTCAGTTTTTTATAGGTACCAGCCTTTACCCCAAACACAACTTTCAGGAATTCCTTCTATTTTGCTTGCTGGGATAATTATATTCCTTTTCTTTTGCATCTGGTTAATTCCTATTTCTTCCACAATCTCAATTCATTTCCATATTAGTGTCTTTAGCCCACAACTAAGTTTTCTGAGGAATCTCCATTTTTCCTCAGCTCCTAGCAAAAACTGTGTGCAAAAGTTATTGAATCAATTCATGAAGAAATTATGACCTAAGGCTTTTAGTGCACTTGGAGCCTTAAGTCCACGTAGAAGTTCTTTCTTCAAAGAACTTCCCACTCTCCACCTTCTCCTGCTTCTCATACATTCTCACCCCAGCTCAAGTCACCTCTGACCAGGCTGCACACTGCTTGAGAGAAGGAATGCTGGGTTTTTTCTATAGTCCTCACAACTCCTAGTGTGATGTTTTGAATGTAGTAGATGCTCAAACACCATTCCGAATGAATGAAAGAGGATATGAATAAATGCATGACCTGCTGTGCTTAAACTCATTCCATTGCTCTGACTCCTGTGATCCTCATGCTCTGGGCCACCTGATTGGATGTAAGGTTTTATATATGTTATGTTCACAGTTATTTGGAGCCAGACAAACCTATGTTAAAATATGAATTCTGGTTTTGCTGACTTTGTAACTGTTGTTGAATTATATAACCACTTTAAGACTCAGTATCCTCATTTATAAAATGGGGATAATAGGAGTATGTTGTTTTCTCTTTATAAGTAGGAATAATAGGAGTGTTATTATGAGGATTAAATCAGAGGAGGCACACAAAGCGCTTTGCACAGTACCTTGGCATATGGAGAGCACTTAATACTCAATAAATGCTGGCCATTGTTGTTATAATGATAGTAATTGATAATAACAATTTATAAATGTTGGCTATTTAGCCCACACTGATTTTTCCTTTCTCTGAATTTCTATTGTCCTAGAGTCAGTTCTGCCCAGTTTGGCCCTCATTATTCTCTTACCTTTGCATATGTACAGGTTTTGCCTCCTCAATTCAAGAGCAGGCTCCTAGAGGGCTTCTAACACAAAGCCAACCTCATAGTAGGGATGCCTTATGAACTTGCTGATTGGTTGATGGGTTTTGTCTCCAAGCTGCTGAAATGAAACTTAATAATATCACCAAGGGAAACAATTCAGATCAGGAGTGGACCCTTTTCTGAATCCTTGGAAAGCTAATTAAGGGAGTGAGGTTTGTGCTGTAGCACTAGATACAATGCAAGAATAGAACAATTAATGTTCTTGTTGGAATAAGAATGGAAGCCATCCCTTGTATCAAATGTGCTGAACCTAGACTCCAGAGCTTAGACAAGCTATTCTGTCTATAAATGCAATATCTACTCTGTTTTTGCAAACATTTGTTTGCTTTCAGACTAGGACTTCCTTCTCCGAAGCTGCAGATTTGTTTGCTGCCAACACCTGTGATATGAAACTCCTTCTTCATTCTGATGATAATTAAGGATGTGGCAAAGAGAACAGAGAATGAGCATAAGCATTCAGAAAGCGATGAAGAATATGTATGAATGAAAATCACCTCCTTCTTAGACTGAATTATAAATTCTCCCACAATTTGCTTTTTAGTATATATAATTCAACACATAGAAAACTTGGCTTTAAATGAACGAATGTGAGAATAAATTGCAAGAATAGCAGAAAAGAAGGAAGGAAACTACGTAAAAGATCCCATGAGAGCTTGGGAGGGGTTTGCTCTCTTTTTCAAGCAACTACTTGTTTTAATTCTTCCTTCCTAATTGCTACTATCACACCATTTCCTCTTTCCTTCCAGCTCTGCTACTCTGTGCTGCTAGACCTACTTTTGTCTTCTATGATACTTCAAAAACATGGCCGGGAACGGTGGTTGGTGCATGTCTGTAATCCTAGCAGCTCCAGAGGCAGAGGCAGGAAAAGTTCAAAGCCATTCCCAACAAAAGCAAGGCACTAAGCAACTCAGTGAGACCCTGTCTCTAAACAAAATACAAAATAGGGCTGGGGATGTGGCTCAGTGGTTGAGTGCCCCTGAGTTCAATCCCCAGTACAAAAAAAAAACCCCTCATGTATGTTTTTCCTCTTTACCTTCCCAATTCACTATCACACCTCTAAGTTCCATGCATATTTTTTCTTTTTTTGTTGTTGTTTGTTTTGTTGTGGTTTGGAGATTGACCTCCATAGCACTAGATACAATGTAGCACTAGATACAATGCAAGAATAGAAAAATTAATGTTCTTGTTGGAATAAGAATGGAACTCTTTGGATTCTGGACAAAGTTTTAACTCTACCACTTGTGGTAAGCCATTCTTATAGACCGTGGCCGCCATTAGAAGATGGCGCCGGCTTCCACTGTGGCCTGTGATAAACAACTCCTTTTTTGGAGAGTTGGCGCGCAATCCCTTACCACCCTATGAGAGAGATCCACGTGGCAGCTTGGGATTGGTATGCAGGAGGCTTTATTAGGCTGTGCTTGGGTGCTCGGCAGGGGGGTCGCTAGAAGATGATACATGAAACAAGGCCTGAATAAACTGCTGAAAGAAGAATCCTGTGTCGTGTTTTCCCTTGCCGGCGAGGGGTCGCGACAACCACTGACCTACACTTCCAGAACCATCCCTACTTTTTTTTTAATTTTTAATTTTTGACAGGGTCTCATTAAGTTGCCCAAGTTGACCTTGAACTTGCCATCCCCCTACCCTTATACTCCCAAGTCACTGGAATTACATGCCTAGCTTCATGCTGCCTTAGTCAAGGTTATTCAGAGAAACAGAACCAGAAGATATATCTATAGATAGAGAGATAGATATTTAGATAGAGATGTTTAAGAAGCAATCTATTATGGAAATTGGCTTACTTGATTACAGAAGCCAAGAATCTCCCAGAATGTCACCTGCAAGCTGAAGAACTGTAAATGAGAAAAAGTCCAATTTTGCTGCCACTTAATAAAGCCAGAGACAAAGTAATAGGAGGGGGGAAAATGCTCTATTCAGTGGCTAAAGAATGGGAAAATGGGAGCTCTGCTCACAAATATCTTCCCAACTCTCAGGCAGCTGAGAAGTTATAGATAGAGTATAGGAATATTGAGGGAGAAAGAGACTAACAACAGGAGGTAATGTTCATGTCTTCTCTGGAGACAGCTGGAGATCTTCCAGGAACTCACGTGTGACTTCTTTTTGTTTCTATCAGGGTCTGGTATTTCTGGTCATGATTCTGATAGACTTGAAGGTGGGGAAAGTGATGAGGCAAGTCTAGGTTAAGTTAATCCCTTGTTACGATTCTGGACAAAGTTTAAATGATCAACATGTTTACATCCAAAGCTCAGTAAAGCCCGACCCAAAGGCTAAAGGCACCAAGGGAACAGACAAAATATCAAGGAGAGATGCCAAACCTTTCCATTCCATTCCAACCACCCATTAGCCATCTGCAGACCTGAGAGAAGAGTGAGTGTGTTCAACCTTCAAGTCACTTAAATGTAACCTAGCAACTGTTATCCCTAAACCCAGAGGGCAGAATGTTACCTACAGCAAAGCTAGTGGGAGACTAATAATGTATATCACTCAGCTGTGTGATCCCCCAAATTAGTGATTTTTAACTCAACAAAAAGTAAGTGAAGCTACATGGCTTATTTAGGTTTTCCCGAAGTAAGGGAACCAGAAAACCCATTGGTGCAATTTAGCCTGAGTCCGAAGGTCTGTGAGCCAGGGGTGCCAATGATGTCACTCCTTTCTGATGCCAAAGACCTGAGAACCACTGGGCTGGGAAGGAGATGCTGGTGTAAGTTTTGTAGTCCAAAGTCTCAAGAACCAGGATCTCAGACGTCCGGGGAGTAGAGAAGCTGGATGTCCCAGCTCCACAAGGAGAAGGGAGAATTTGCTCTTCCTCAGTCTTTTTGTCTCATTTGGGCCTTTAACAGAAGGAGTGATGCCTGTCCATGTTGGCCAGGGTGGATCTTCTTTACTCAGTTCACTGATTCAAAAGATAAAGTCTTCCAGAAACACCCACACAGACAGACCCAGAAATAGTTTTACCAGCTCTCCAAGAAACAACTAGCCTAGTCAATTTTACATGTAAGATTAATCATCTAATCTAACACCCTAATATTAACGAGTATAACAATCTGCAGGAACATTTGTTGAACAATCACATATTAAGCATTTACTAAGTTTCTAAGACTGTATTAAATACTTACACGTTATTAAACATTTACTATGTGTCTGATCCCATGCTAACTACTTCCAGGTATTTGATTCCCCAGTACCACTATGAAGCAATACCACTTACTGCTTCTGGATAGCATGGAATTGCTACATCCGCCATTTGCCACTCCAGCTAAGTGTTAGATCCTACCAGTTTCATTCCTGAATTTGACAGTTTCCCCACTTGGGCTGCCATTAAATCCTTATCTAGTTTTTTTTTTTTTCTTAACATATTTGTGAGTCTGCATTTTCAATCTCCTCATCTTTCATTCACTCATATTTTAACTTTACCTACTCCCTATGGATGCATTCCTCCACTGTTGGCTTCTCCGATGCTGTTCTCAGCATCATCCCACACTCACCACGCTTGGTAATTCTGGTATTCCATCGTTTAATCATGCACTGCCAGCCCTGTCTGCTTCTATCTTCTAGCCCAGAGTGCTATTGAGAAATCATCCATCAGCTGGGAAGACCTAAAGCCCTATGCAGATTATATATACATTTGCTCATCTCTTGCCAACCTCAACTGGGATCTTGCTGCTGCTTTGCAATTCATTTTCCTAGCTTTTATTGATTTCCTGGTATTTTCCTTGCCTGTGGCCACAAAATGAAACTTGAAAGTCACGGGGTTTCAAGAAAAATATCTTTGGATTGGGAAAAGAAACTGCTTTCAATTCTCTACTCCTTTGATTTAAGGTATAATTTGTTAATTACAAAACTATAGCAGAAGAAGGGATAAATATCATATCATTCAACATATAGACAATGTTTTATATTTTACATAACTATTTTTTATATTTTTTAGTTGTAGGTGGACACAATACCTTTATTATATATATTTTTTTATGTTGTGCTGAGGATGGAACCCAGTGCCTCATGTTCTACCACTGAGCCACACCCCAGACCCTTTACATAAGTTTTTGAACTCTTTATTATAACTATGTACAACAGATGGGGGGGAACACCAAGAATAAGTAATGTAATTTATTTTTTTCTTAATAATTATACTATGTTATCAACTAATGTGCTTATGTTCTACTTCATCATCTATAATGTAGGATTTTTGATCATAGAACAAAATAAGCTGGCATAAAAATGTTTCTGTTTGAACACTGATTTCAGCACATACTGTGTGTCCTTTGTCAAGTTACTTAACAACTCTGTATTCCCATTTTTTTCCTTCTTTTTAAATAAGGTTACATAATGGCAATAATGAAGGTATTTACCCTGTAAGGATGTGAAAATTAAATAAACTAATTCACGTAAAATGCTCAATATACTACATAATAGATTTGATTACTAGAACCCTAGTAATCACAAAATAAAAATTACTGGTTAAAATGACTCATTGTTATTATTATTAACAAGTTGATAGTGGTTATACAGTAAACACAACTCAGTTGGAATGCAAATAATCCACTTTTTGCAAATCAATACTGCTTCAGTATGGATGGATTTTTAATCCAAATTAGGACATTTTTGAGAGTTAAAGAAGATGCTGTAATATTTGTGCTAGGACCACCATAGTTCTGTGTTATCTCACTTAAAACCAGAGAGTAATTTCACTCTAGCATGTCATTTCCCAAAAGTCCAATTTAATAGTTCTGTTCCCTTCCTTTCCCAAATTGATTTTAAATATATAAATGCTAAACATCTGGTGAGAACATAATATTTCTTATAATTTTATTATCCAGCATCAATTATAATGCCAAATTATTAATTAATTCTACAATCAGCAATTGCTAATTGCTATTTACTCACTGGTATTCCTGTAATGGGTAGCTGTCTGTGCATGCCTATATATATATATATAAGTAAATTCTTTGCCCAAATTATTTTGGGAATGGTATGGTGAGTTCCCCAGACAGTACAGGAAGGTCCAGATATCTGTCATCATTCACATGTGCTATTGTCTAGAAGCATCCATACATGTATATCATATGTTTGTATTCCTCCTGTATTTGTTGTTGTTGTTGTTGTTTTTATTGTGAGATTAGCCCTCTCTTTGATGGTCAATGCCGGATTCTAGAAAAAAAGGTGCTGCCATGTACTCTCCAGTTAGGTAGAAACACAGATTAATCTCAGATAACAAACAGGTCTTACTAGTTCTACCCCCCCCCTACCCCCGCCATCCTTTCTTTAAGCACAAAACACAATGAGGGCTAAATAAATATTTGCTAATAAATACCACCAGGCTGGCATTGAAAAAAAATTGATATAAACATTTAAAAATAAAGTCAATTCATTCTACTTTATTTTCTGTAGATTCATTTTCATTCCTGTCACGTTGAATAAATAGAGCAATGAATTTTGTGAGACTCCATATACAATTTTCCTAAAGGGGTATTCATTTACAATGCCAAAAGCAAAAGGAAAACAAATGATTTTTTTCCTCTCTTACATTGACCTACTTCACAGTGTCAAAAGGCCACTTTATTTTAATTAGTAATTTATTAATTTTGGAATAAAAAATGCCTTCCTTCTTCCCACACCTTCATTCTTCCTTAACACCAACCCCACCACCATCAAAACAACAAAAACAAGAGAAAATGAAGAGCAGCCTTTGTCTCAGCCCCAATTCTATTTCTTGTCATCACCGCAAAACCAAGGGGAGAAATTTTCCTCCCCACAATCTGTGCTGCCCTAAGGGCTAGTAAAAGCTTTCTATGAAGCAAAAGGGTTTGCAGATCCATCATAAGGAAATAAGAGATGGCAATCTTATGTTTTCCCACTAGCTTTTTGCAGAAATATGTCCAGCTTTCTTTATTTGTCATTAAAAGCAAAATAGACCTTTTGAGGTATTTTTATTTGTAATGAAATATTTATTCTGTGTCCGTATAAATAAATCTACCGATCTGACTGATGCAAAGTCACTGCTGTGATTTAAATGTGTCCCCCAAACTCATGAAACTCAGCACTTGAACACTTTGAGTTCATAATGGTTTGTAAAGAACAGAGCATCCAGGCAGATGATATGGATACCAACTCACAAATCCAGGAGAATCAACAACCCAGAGAGCCACCCCAACTTTCTCTATTAAACAAAATACAAGAGCATCCACTGTTACACTGTTGCCCATTGAGATTTAGAAGTCCATTCTAAACCAGTTGTAATTCTCCAGCATGGAACTAACTCTTTCAGACCCCAGACTTCATCTTGTCAAGGCCCTTTTGAATTTCTCACCCATCTGATATATTTATTGTTTCTACCCCAAAGAAAATCACCAGTGAGATTCATCAGTACTCTGGCCTCCTGTCTGAACTTCTCTCCCAAGACTAAGCCAGATCCCCTGTGAACCAAGCAGTCAAAGAAGATGGCTCACCTAAGGTCTTGTTTGGTTTGATACCATTGTTCCTTTTGCATCAGTTACTGTGAGATTTTTCCTTCATGTTTCTTTTTTTCAAATCCTACAAGAAAAAATACATTTCAAATTAAAAAAAAAAAGACATCATACCTATTCTAGTGTGTGTTTTTATAGGATATATTTTGGTTTGAAGTTTCTCAAGGAAAAAAAGACTTCTGAGTTTCCCAGACAAGTTCTACTTATTATGAAGTGGCAAAGTTCACTAGATTAAACTTGGTTTGTTACACTTTCCCTCCTCCTTATCTCTACAGCCCTCCCTCATGTCCCTTCACCTCCTCAAATCCTGATTGTAATTCATGGTTCCTTTCTACAATGTCCCATAAAGGTTCACAGTTCCCCACTCACCAGCCTGTTCTTTATATCTCTGTCCTACTCACTCATTTGTCCATTCTGCAAATATTTGTTGAGCACCTACTATGTGCCTATCATTCTGCTAGATGCTTGGGGTACAACAATAAAAACATGAGCGTGTTTCTACCCTACAGTTGCATTTGGTGATGTGGAAGACAAGACAGCAAGCAAGCAAACAAATCAATTCCAAAGTATGGGAATGCGCTGAAGAAATCAATGAGGAGGTAAGAGGGAAAATAATGGAGAGAAGGCCACTTAAGGTAGTCAGGTAAACCTTTCTGAAATTCAAAGGCTAGGAAAGAGCCAGTCATGAAAACCAAAGGTAGGCAGTTCTCAACTATTAATTTTATGAGTGATTTTATTCCATAAATATTTAAGAGCTTTGACTCTGTAGTCTTAAAAAGGTTTTAGTTTGGGGGTTCACATCTTGACTCTACAACCATATATTCTTGCAAAATGAATGATAATATCTAGTTCCGAGGTGGTATAAGAATTAAAGAGATAAAACCAGGTGTGGTGGTGCATGCCTGTAATCCCAGCAGCTCAGGAGGCAGAGGCAAAATTGCAAGTTCAAAGCCAGCCTCAGTGATTTAGTAAGGCCCTAAGTGACTTTAGCAAGACCTGGTCTCAAAAAAAAAAAAAAAAAAATCAGTCTGGGGAAGTAGCTCAGTGCCCCTGGGTTCAATCCCTGGTACAAAAATAAAGCATTCATGAGATCATGAGATCATGAATAAATAACATACTTAACCAGTGAGTATCCATTGCATTACTTAGCTATTACTACATAACAAACCATCCAAAACTCCTTGGCTTAAAACCACATGTACCCACGTGTATATGGTCAGTTGGAGGTTGCTCTAGATTAGACTTTGTTCCACTTGAGGTCTAATCTTCTCCAACTTTGTCATTCTGGGACCCAGCAGGAAGGGACAACAGCTTTCTCAAGGAAGTATGGTGTGTTTCATCAGCTCTTTTTGGTTACTATTGCATATACCTGAGGTAGTCGGCTTATAAAGAGAAAAGGTTTATTTCAGCTAACATTTCCAGAGGTGCCAGTTCATGATAAGTTGGCTTTATTTATTTTAGGCCTGTAGCAAGGCAGCTGATATCCTGGTGGGAGCATGCAGCAGAGCAAAATTCCCTTCTTGGCCAGGAAGCCAAAGAAACAAAGGGACCAGGGTCTCAAAATCCCTTTCTTGGGTGTACCCTCAATGCTCTAAAGACCTCCTCCTGGGCTCACTTCCTGAAGTTTCCATCATCTCCCATTAGCATCACCATTTTAGATACCAACCTATCAACACACAGACCTTTGGGTGACTTTTTAGATCTAAACTACAGTATATGGCAATGACAGAAATATGAGATCAGAGTAAAACATGCAATTATATTTTCTTTTCTTTCCCTTCCTTCCTTCCTTCCTTCCTTCCTTCCTTCCTTCCTTCCTTTTTTATTTTCTTCTTTTGATGCCAGGGATTGAACCCAAGGGTGCTTTATCATTGAGTCAATCTCCAGTCCTTTTGATCTTTTATTTTGAAACAGGTCTCACTAAGTTGCTGAGGGTCTTGCTAAGTTTCTGAGGCTGGCCTTGAATTTGTGATCCTCTTGCCTCAGCCTCCTGATGAAATTATATTTCCAGTCTCCTAACGTTCCTCTGACCAAAGCAAGGCATATAGCTAAGCCCAAAGTCAAAAGGCAGGGAATTATATTCAGTCCACCATTTATCCCAAACAACTCACATCCTAAGCCCAGCTATAAAGATTTTTTTAAATAACAATTGAATCTACCACAATTACTGTAGTTGATAATAACCAAACATGTTAGCTTACTCAGAAGTGTTTACATTTTCTTGAAACTGTTATTCACACATAGACATGAATAAATGGGATCTACAGCAAATAATTGCTATATAGTAAGAAACAGTTTCTTCTTATTCAGTAACTGGCAGAACACACTCTCCCAATCTATTTTTTATATATTTAGAACTTAGTTTTTTTTTTATTGGGTTTCTACCAGAAGGTCACACTTTGTATTTTTCTTTTAAAATTATTATTATAGAACCACTTTGGTTGAAAATCATTACACTGATTGATCCTAATGTAAGACTAGCCGTTCTTCAGAAGAGAATTACATATGCATTGACCCACAAAAGCAGAGTATGGGAGTAACATAATTGATTTAATGTCTTTATGGAACAAACAGAGAGCTGAATGATTAGGTAGGTCATGCAAAAGCCTCATTCTAGGTAACTTCAAGCTACCAGTCAGACTCATTTTACAGAAGAGGAAGAAAAATAATGGAGAGTCAGGAACATAGGTAATAACCATTAGGAGCTGGGAGACTCCTATCTCCATGGTGGGTGAGGACACTAATTCCTGATGAAATCAATCCAGCCAAATTACCTTGTATTGGCACCATGATGGTTCAGGGAGAAAGGCATCCTGCATGCCAAATCCAAGCATGAGAGCTGCCGTCTGTGGCTCACTTCACAGGCTCGCCAGAGCTTCAGAATCACAGAGGAGTTGAAAGGTTGTCTGGAGACTGAATAATTACTCCTCACACGCTGTGTTGCTTTTATAAAAGAGCCAATAGGACCTAAGGTGAAAAAAATTGTCCAAGATCGTATTTGAGTTTTCATTTACTGGCCTTTGCAGACCTGTTTATCCCAGGGATGGAAATTAACTTGATTTTATAAGGTACTAAGCTGGAATCTTTTTATGTTTGATCTCAGTAAAGGTGCTGTTAATTTTCATTATTTCTCAACCATAAGAGTGAGGAGCAAAATCAGTATCATGCTGTTTAAATTCTAATTATGCTCCAGGAAATAACTTGCCTACTTAAAAATCTGAGTCTCCCTATCTCCCTTACATCCTCTTCCCCTCTAGCCCTGTTCCAGAGGTGTCTTAAGAATACAAAGCAACAGTTCTTTTTATGCTGAGGGAAAAAGACAAAACCCAAAAGGACATCTCTGGAATATGTGAGGCTTGTACAACTCTTTTCTGAGAGTACTAATTTATAGTTTTTTTTTTTTTTATTCATTGCCATATTTTGGTTTCTTTATCCTTACAGATCAGAAATACATGTTTGAGTTGTTATGTTAATCTGGAAACGACATCCAGTGAGGATAAGGACATTTAATGAGGACAGTCAATGTGTGTTTGTGTGTGTGTGTGTGTGTTTGGAAAAGTTATGTGGGTGTGTGGAGTTGGAGATCCCAGACATAAAGCTGCGGAAATTACCTCTCATCAAATGAAGAAGAGACTGGTGAGCCATCTCAAGGAGTTTGTCTTCTCTTCTCAGGACACTACAAAGCTCCTGTGTAAGAAGTCCGAGAAATTCCTCAGAGCCTAATGAAATGCTATGTTAAAGGAAGGGCACCGTGAATTAAACTGTTTGTTTTGACTTTAAATTGATGTTATATATGAAAGGTATTTGGAAGGACACCTTGAAGACAGGCCGGTACAGAGGGGCTGAACATAATAACACCCACATTCGAGGACTCATCCTTGCCCTGTTAAGACTTAGGCTTTGTACCCAAATAATGTCTCAAGACCACTTTTCATGCTTGTTGGTCACATTGAATGAAACAACATACTAACACAAACAAGGTTTTGCAATCAGTCACAAATCGGCCATCAGTAAATCCTGTCAGTTCTACCTCCCCAAACCACGTCTGGAATCTGACCACTACTCACTACCTCCACATCCTCAGGTGGGTCCAAGCCACCTGTGACTCTGACTGGATTCCGGCAGTTACCTAAGATCTCCCTGGTTCCCTCTTTGTCTCCACCTCCAAATCCCTTTAGTCTATTTCCTTCAGAGCAACTGGAAGAATTTTTAAACATGTCAGTCAAGTCATGTGACTGCATCAGACACTGTCACTACTTTCCCCTTTTCACTCAGACTAAAAGCTAAAATCTTTAAATTAGTCTGAGGATCCCCTGTGTTCTACCCACCCTTCAACCCCCGCCCCCCAGTTCTCTGACCTCATCTCCTTGCTGTTTACCAAGAGTCCACCTAAGTTCCTGCTTTGGGGGGACTTTGCAATTGCCATTCTCCTCCCCCAGATACCACACTGCTCTCTATCCCCCTGTTCCCTCTTCACTGGACACCTTAACAGTGAGGCTCCAAGAGCTTACTCTCTATGAGATCCAGGAATTCTTATACATAATCAACCAAGGGTCTTTTGTGATGCTAAATTAAAGCTGCCTTTCCATCCTTCTGTCTTTTCATAACTTCATAATGAGGAAGTAATTTTGTTAGGAAGTCCTGGACGACACCATTCGATTGACATTTCTAGTTTGTTTGTTTTTTTTGTTTTTTTTTTTACTTCAGTCCTTTGATACTATCTTGGTTCTCCTCCACATTACATTAGTGTAGGTCTATATCCTCAGGAAGTGCTCATGGTTTCTGTTGTCTGGCCACCTGAGGGACTCAGCCTCATCCTGGCCCCATCCCAGTGGATTACAATAAAATATCTAGTTATCTGCAAGCTAATCTGTTCTTCTTGTGGAGCTAATGATGACCAGTCAGGCAGGAGAACAGCAGTCTTCATAAAATAATAATAAATTCCACACCACTGTGCCCGCCATCCTGATTTATTTTTCTCTATAGCTCTTTCCTCCATCTGATACACTGTATACTTACTGGTTTATTTATTGCTCATCTCCTTCCTCTAAGATGTAAATCAGGAAAGGAACTTGGCTTTATTCACTGTTGTACCCCAATAGTAGTCATTCAACAAATATTTGTTCAAAAATTTAAGTAGATGAATAGATATAATACACAAATGGAAATTTTAAGGAAGTCTGGAATAATAATTATATTTCATAACTATGTATATATATATATATACATAATTCTTAGCAAGTACCTGTCTCTGCTTTTGTTTTATCTTTTCTTTGGAATTCCCTGAAGATAAACCTTGAAGGGAAAATGAAAACACACACACACACACACACACACACACACAGAGACAAAGATCATTCATTCAGATCTACCAGTCATAAGACTCTAAAAATGTGCTAAGCATGTTATATGGATGGTCTCATAGCATACTAAAAGAGTGAATAGTGGTATTAGTCAGTTTTACATTACTATAATGAAATACCTAGGGTAGGCTACTTAATAAAGAGATTTATTTTGGATCGAAATTCTGGAGGTACAAGATTGAGAATTGTCATCTGGGGACGGCCTTTCTGGCAGAGTAGTCTGGAAGCAGAGCAGAACATCACATGGTAAAAGACAGAGAGCACATGGGTTGGGTCTACATGTGTTTTTTCTGTTCTTCTGTCTGTAAAGCCACCAGTATTCAAGACCTTGTCTCTAAAGACCACATGAATTATGTTTCAATCCCCTAATTCCACTAACCTGTGTCTGAATATTGAATTCCTACAGAGTTTCAGGGGAAAGACTGTACTCAATGCACAGCTTCAGCTTTCCCAAGAGCTCCACAGAGAACAGACTGGAATGAGGAAGTCTGACCACACCCATGCTTACTGCTGTCCCACCTACCTTCATCATCCTCATTCTTGCAGCCTCACCTTGGATGCATAGCAACACCCACTGCATTTCTTTCATGCTGGTGACTTACATGTCATAGTGCTGGCTCATATGGAATTAAAGAGTCATTAGTAGCTGGACCTTCCCCATTATGTGGCTCACCCTGCTGGGTTTGGGTGAAACCAGAAGATTTCACTGTACATACTACATTTAACCAGGTAATATAAAACGAGTAAAAAAAAAAAATTGGGAATTCAGCAGGTCTGTTCTTGAAATATAGTTTAAGTCATTTTTGTGCTTGGGTTTTATTTGTTAACCATCCTGTAATGGGGGGAAAGAGAGATGTTTTATATGGACTGAAGACAAGACCAAGAGAGCAATTGTTAGGAAAGGATGAGGGCTCTTCAACAGCACCTGCAAGAGATGGCCAGGACAGGAGAGTGGGAGAAGCACAGAACCCCAAGGCAGGAGAGGCAGATGTGGCACCGTGGCAGGGAGAAGAGCATGGAGAAGAAAGCATGAGAGAGGGTTTGAAGAGATGCAAACAATGAAGTCTCCTGAGTTAATGGATGGGTGAGAAGAAGGAACAGAAAGCGTGTCAGAGGCCCAAGGGGAGCCTCCCTCGATGGTGGGTGGATGGCACCTTTAGATTCTGTATAGTGAGCTTAATTGCAGTGATGTCAGACAGTTATCTAAGGGCTAATCATTCATCTGAACTATCCCTTTCAAGTTCTGGTTTTATTCACATGAACATTATTAAAGCATTTTTCCAATATTAGCTGAAATTTAGATACCCCTAGGCTACTCTTCCTTCTAAACAACCAGTCTTAGAAATAAAGTTACTTCAGGATAATAAGACCATATAATAAAATAATAATGACAATAATCCATATTATTAATAACCAGTATTGAGCACCTACCATGTCCCAGGCACATTGCTACTTCTACCCTCCCACTGATGCATGTTGGGCAGCACTAAAGTAAGGCTCTGAACATTTGAGGAGCTTGCCAAACTCAACCACATATATATGATCTAAAGTCATGTTACCTGAATCTAGATCCTAAGCCTCTAACAATTAACACATCTTGCCTTTTCATTTGCTATCTTTATAAGTCTCCTGTAATCATTTGTTAAATTATTAAAGCCCTTACAACACCTATAACTATTTTTCTCATAATTTCCACTAATGATACTTGCTTTAATATGTGTGCAGATGAGGCATCATTTTCAAACATGTTCTTTTAATTCACTCAAAGGAGTTAGAATGATATAGATTAGCGGCTTGGTACAATAAGAATATTTCTTTTTATCCTTTCTAAATTGTGTTTACTTTTTTCTTATTTCTTCTGATTAAAATTTTCACACTTAAATATTTGCCTTGATACACATAATTAAATTCAGAATAATTCAAGCTTCAATGGCTAAATCTTGGCAATACTAAATTTAATGCATTAACTATAGAGATAGACCAAGATGGCATATAATTTTTGAATATCACTACTGAAATCTATTCTCTCCTGTTTGAGCCCAGTATGCTAATTTGATGGATTTAAAAGAAAAAGCTCTCTGAGTTGGGATGACATAGCAGAAAATTGATGGGCATGAATCTGGCATTTTTGTCACTCAAGTGAATATGATAATGATGGTATCATTAGGCAAAATAATAATGTGACAATTTCATATAATGAAAGAACACTTCATTGCCAGAGCATTTAAATGTTGAGCACCTGGATTCCCAGATGCTTATCAGTTTCAGCCACATAAAACCCTCTCCTAACCTGTAATCTCTAGATAACTTTGAAAGGTATTGGCTAGTTATGCAGCAAAGGAATAAAGACATAATCACTGCTGATAATGTGGGATTAATATTTCCTTGTCCATTCATTAAAATCAATAGGTATTTAATCAATTCGTATGTTGTAACTTGAATTACCTCAGGAGGGCAAAGAGTGGAATTCAATTGTGACCTTTATCCTCAAACACTTTTTAAGTATTCCTTTGGAAAGGAGAACTTCATCTCTTAGCCATATCATTTAGTTCAGATGAAAATAATTGAGAGAGAGAGAGAGAGAGAGAGAGAGAGAGAGAGAGAGAGAGAGAGAGAGAGAGAGAGATATGTGTGCATGTATGTGTGTTAGGGTGGGCGTGTATTTCTGTTGGAATAGATAGGTTTTTTTCCTCCATTTAGAAACAATCTCAGCTTCCTCCTATCAACCCATGATTACTGGTTTATTGAAGCCCTAGGTTTTGTATGGAAGCCAAGTTCCTGAGTGGCTAGTGTTTATTTACTCACATACTGGGATTCATAGATAACTTGGCAGTAACAGGTAAGTAATTACTATGCTTCCTCCTTCATTATATTTCTAAGGACAATGTCCTACCTTTTTTTTAAGTTAAGAAGTACAAGATAATAACTGAGAAAGCTTGTCTTATTGAGAAAATATCTTTGTTCAGTTGGTAGTGAGTAGTTTTGGTTCTGTTCTTCAAAGCAATCACATGGTAACACACCTGCTTACTGACAGGAAATAGCCAAAAGTGCCAATTTCCACATGCCCTTTAAGAATGACCTTCTTACACAGAGAGTTCCAAATTCTGGTTCTCTAAGTTGAGTGTAAGGAAAAATTCCAAGGACATCCTTGCTCATGCAGCAGTGGTTCAATTTTGTTTGCACTTTGGGATCACTTGAAGAGCCTCAAAAACAATGATTCTTGGTTCCCTCCTCCAAAGATTCTGAATTGATCTTCCATAGAGCCCAGGACTGAGCATGTTTCAGAGCTCCCTGGGTGATTCTGATGTAGAGCCAAGGTTGAACTCTTCTGGTCAAAAGGCTTATAATCCACTCAGTCAACAAGTATTCAGTGTTTGGATCATCTTCTGGCCATTGGGTTGTTATTTTCAATATGTGTACTGACTTCACTGACATAAATACTCATTTTTAATTCCAAGTGCACAGCAAAGAACTATCTGTGAATTTTGATTTGTTGGAGAGTACTGCTGTAGGACAAAATATTTGATTTTTGTTTACATTTAAAAAATCAATCTAAACTTATCTGAAAGAGATTTAGAAAGAATACCCAAGCTTTCTTTCTTGTGACTAAAGCTCTGGGCAGGGATTACCAGCCTTGAGCCATCTTCCTGGAACTTTCTGGATACCTGGATTTATGCTGAAAAATGCCTAGTATGTATGATGGAGTAAAAGGTTATTTTTAGAGGTAATAGAAAAAATATATATGTGTGTGTGTGTGTGTATATGTGTATATATATATATATATATATATATATATATATATATATTTGTCTTCAGGTAAAATACTTTTAATGTATTAAAACTGATGAATTGTGCAAAGTGGTTTATTGGTGTTTGTTTTTCTTATATAGTTATATAAGAAGTGAAAATAAGTAAGTTTTCTGCTTCAGACTCCTTATCATTCTAGAGGTGGTATTTGACTGTAATATTAAAAGGAATATAAAGACATACAGGACATGTGACTTCTAATAAGACTCAGGGAATTTCTTCCTAAATGCAAAGAGTTTCTGACATTTTTTTAAAAAGCAGGCTTCATCTGTAGGTATTGCTATAAAAAATAAAAGTTATATCTGAATAATAATTGTTAACATTTGCTAGAACATTCAGAAACCTTGGCATCTGATGTTCATAGTTGTGTAGGTCAAAGAAAATCATATCATTATCTCAATACCTAGCTCCTTTTCTGATTCAAACAAAAACTCATAGATAGAAACTGGAATCCCTATTGGCTTTCTGAGATTTTCTGGAAAAGTTTAGCAAGGAGGCACTTCAACGTGACCTGCCTCAGTGGTCAGAGTCAGAGGCCACCAATGAGAATGGCAGAAGGAAGGACATTCTGGGACACTGGGAAGCAAGGGGATTGGGCTTCTCCTTACTTTGCTGGAGCCCAGTTTTAAGCATCTAACACTAAAGTCAGGCAATCAATCAGTCTTGATTCAAATGTTGCTGAGATTAGAAAGGTCCATGTCTTTATCCGATAAAGACATGATAAATTCAACTCTGCTATAATATTTAGGACACTTAGCTCCATGTTATTGTGACTTATAGCAGTTTATAGCTCTCCTGCTACCAACATAATATCATACCATTTCCATTAATAATTGAGTGAAATGTTCTTCCTCCAGGATCTATCCTGCCCCTGTCCCCTACTCTTCAATTCCAATGCTGAAGCCTTAGTAGAAGCGTCCACCTTGCTTCCCAGTCTGCTGACAGAGCTGCCCTACTGATGTCCTGTTCCTGCTGGTTGCCTGCCCCGCCCCAGCCTATTTTCTGCACAATAGTCAAGTGCCTTTGCTCTCTGATTATACAGCTTGTATCCTTAATTGCCCTCAATCTCTTTTCTTAGAATAATACCCCAACTCTTCATTACAGTCCTACCTTCCTCACCAGTCTGACTTTTACTCTCCTTTCTCCCTTCTCATCATATAAGTCTTCTTTCAGTGACTCATTCCTGACAACCTTGCCACCATCTACAAGTCTTGGAGCTTGCCTTCCCTTACGCTTGGCATTGATTGATTGATTGATTGATTGTTCATGTATTCTTCTACCATGGTTTTAGTTATATATCACTGTGCAACTAGTCATCCCCAAACCTAGTAGCTTAAAAACAAATTTTAATAGTTCACATTTGAGCAGGGATGTGGGGTCAGAAATTTGAGAATGACCCTATTGAGTGGTTCTGGCTTGAAGCCTCCCATGAAGTTGCAGGCAAGATGTCAGCCAGGCAGCTGAAGGCTTGACTGAAACTGAAAGACCTGCTTCCAAGATAGAGCTCTCACACAGCTGCTAGCTGGAGGCTTCAGTTTCTTGCTGATTTTTGGCAGGAGGCCTATTTCTTCACTACAAGAATGTCTCAGAACTGCTTGAATGTCCACACAACATAGCAGCTAAGTTTCCCACCACCACCACCCCCGAGTGAAATCAAGGAACTGCTTTCTGCCAGAAACCTGAATGGGCTTGAAAGCTGGTTCATTTCCAGAGCTTCAGAGATGACTGTAGTTCCTGCCCACACCTTGATTTGGGTCTTGCAGGACTCAGAGCCACAGAATCAATGGAGCCATGCTGTAGCCAGACATATGACCTATGAAAACTGTGAGGTAATACATTTGTGTTGTTTTAAGATGCTGTCTATAGTTATTTGTTACAGTAGTAAAAAACGAAAATAAAAAAAAAAACAAAACAAAACAAAAAAAAACTCATACAGGACTTTGCATGAATTCACTCATTCAATATCTCAAACACAATGAGTTGTGTGTTATTTTTAGTTCTGTTTCATAGATTAGAACACTGAAGCATGAATAAATTAATTTAACCAGGCTTATCAAATTAACTAACCTAGTAAAACTACTTACAAATGATGGAACTTTGAACCTATCAGTTGGGTTCCAATATCTTGCTCTTATTATTTACCTCTTAACATATGTATGGCATGCCTCTTATGAAAGAGGTCACCTGGTCAAACGAGAAGTCTTGTCTTCTTCTCTCCTTTCCTCCTCTATCTCTTCCTCATTCCATTCTGTACTTCTAACATTAGAGCTTAAAATAAATCCAGAGAATGAAATAGTGTTCTATGCTTAGGCCTCCTCAGTTAGGGAAGGCAGACTACTCAATGTATCCTCTGTTTTTTTTTTTTTTCTTCTTGCATATGTTTTTAGATAATTCTGAAGCAGAAAGGTGTTTCTATAAACCACAACATTATCAGGTTTATCAAGATAAAAAACTAGAAGTTAGTCCAATATCCGTATTTTTGAAAGTTGGAGACTGTAAAAACTTTTGATTTTTTTTCATGCCTTAAGAAATTAACCACTAAATAGATAGAGTCATTGAAGGGGCAGTGGAGTACTGTTTCATCTAAGCCAATTCTGCATTTAATTTAGATATGACTTTTAATCCAGAGTTCTTGGAATGCAGTTTGACAATTATTTGTCTGAGCAAGGGGCCTTACTGAAAGTCTAGGTTTTATTCTCATTGCAACCTCCAAGTTATGTCGGGTAATGTTTTCAGGTTACGTTCTTCAATTTTAAAAAGACAGACCCCCCATATATGTATAAGAAGCAAAGATTAGTTGTTAGAATATTACATTCATGGTAGACAAAGTTTAAAACAGATGCAAAGGAGGATGATTCCATGACTTTTTGGGAGGACCTGTGTTTGGCAAGCCATCAACATCTGAAGTCCTCTGCCCATGCTTCCTTGACTAACTTCCCAACTCCCCAGCAACCAGCCCTCAAAGATCTGCATCTGCCACATGACAAGTCAAGGGTCAAGATGTACTTGTCTTGCCTTCAAAAGAAAGGAGCATGGCATCCTTAAACATGAATGCCAAGTGCAAGTGAGCTATGCAGATTCCTGGGATGCACAACTTCGTAAGGAAAAATTGAATTAGAATACAAAACATTTATTCTGACATGGTTTTAGTAATTTCTACCTTATAAACCTATGGAAAAAATTCTTAACATTAAACAGTTATTGAGAAGGTAGAATAATTCTAGGCACTGAAGGCCTAAAGGAGGTTACCACCTGCCAACTTGCACCTTGAAATTATTGGGCACATGCCTGTAATTCCAGAGACTCTGGAGGCTGAAGAAGGAGGATCGGATCGGATCGTCATAAGTTCAAGGCCAGTCTCAGCAACTTAGTGAGACCCTGTCTCACCCCCCCCACAAAAAAAAAGGATTTGGGATTTAACTTGGTGCTAAATTACCCCTGGTTCATTCATTCTTTCTTTCTAATTTTTTTTAAAGGTAAGTTTTAAAAAAAACTTTATTTAATTTATTTTTACATGGTGCTGAGGATCAAACCCAGAGCCTCACATATGCTAGGTGCAGGTAGGCTCTACCACTGAACCACTACCCAGCCCCTATATATTTACCTAAATATAGAACAAATAAAATAAAATATAGTATTTTCTCCATTAGGTTGGATCCAGATGAACCTACAAATATTTACCAGATATTAAATATGTGCTTAAAAATGTTGCATTTCACAATAGATTCTGTCCTCTGAAAAGTCAAGAATAATTTTTTTAAATATAGGAGATACTCAGAATGTATTTTCTGAATTCAATAAATGGAGTTTTATATCTACTTTTTTAGTATTTAATTATAAATAGTTTATAAGTAGCATAGGGAGCTGTCCTGGGGCAGACCGCTCAGAAAATGTAACAAGTCCATTTTGTCGGAATTGGAGAGTCTTTATTTAGCCAGCTGGAAACTGCTCCTTACAGGACCCATAACTATTTCTGCAAGGAACATCCCCAAGCCTGAGCATTTCCCTGTCTTTAAAGGCAAAAACCACATCCAGGTTGACTTAGCTGCAAGCAAGCAGCGGTACAGAAGCTGAACTGAGCAGTTAGCCAAACAATACAATGGGTATGTTGGTATTTCCCAAGGGACTTTCCAGGTTGGCATAGCAGCAAGCAAGCAGAAAGAAAGTGGGTCAAAATGACCCTTGTTCAGTATGAGTTAGACAATGGTTAACGTCTAGACAATCAATCTCTAACAGGGTACACTGTCTAAGAAAAAGGGAACCAAAGAGAGAACAATTTTGTGTTGTATAAGAATTGCCGCCAAGATCATTGTAATGTCATGTGTAGCTAAAAAAAAAAAAAAAGAATTGTCATTTTGTGTTGCCAAACATGCTATGCTAAGCAACTATTGATGGTACAGAGGTGAGATGTTCCCGTGGGAGAAGCATGGAGTCTCAGGGTATAATATCATCTGTTTGGTCATTGCCCATATAGCCTGGCCCATAACAGGAGTGACTAGTAGAAACTTATAAACAGCTAGCAACAAGAAGTAAAAAGGAGGAAAAGACTCAAGAACTTGAAAAACAAAATAGACAGAGCTCACTTGCTGTGTAGCCAACAGACCTTCCTACAATCAAGAGCTCATGAGTATTAGAGAAGTGCCAAACCTTGTATCCATAGCTGTGTTTTAGAATTGTCAGGAGAGTCACATTGTGATCAACATATCCTGTTTAGTGTGATAGAGAAATGCAAAACACTTTTAAAAGAGTTTCCCATCTAGGCTGGGAATGGTGGCTTATGCCTTTAATCCCACTGATTTAGGAAGCTGAGGCAGGAGAATCACAAGTTTGAGGACAGCCTCAGCAAATTAGTAACACCCTGTCTCAAAACAGAAAATAAAAAGAGCTGGGAATGTATCTCAGTGGCAGAGCACCCAAGTTTCAACTCTCAGGAAGGAGGGTTAGTTTTCATATGAAATATTAAAACTGCCAATCAAAATATCACAGTTTAATTAGGTAGCCATTTATTTGTGAAAAAAAATCTAACTCCTACTTTTCTATGGCATAGTGACTTAATTCAAGTTAATGTAGAAGTCCAACATGTGACTCAATGATCCAATATTGAGGTGGCTGCAGAACCCAGTTCCTTTCTGAAAATTAGTTGTCTATATGAGGGGCTTTGCTGCATCCTTGACATATAGGTTTTATTATCATTGCAACCTCTGAGTTAGCAGTGATTTAGAGTAATATTTTCCAAACCTGTTTCTTTGCCTTTTCTAGCTTCTGTAAGCCATCCATATTCTTTGGATTTGGTCCCATTTCTTCATCTGGAAGCTCACAGCAATCTAGTCTTTCTTATACAGCATCTCTGGGACCTTTTCTGTCTCATACTTCCACTATTAAGACCCCTTGCATTTACAGAAGACAACCTTCCTAGATAATCCAGAATAAACTGTCTAAAGGAGTAATATCTGATTAGCAATCTTAATTCCACCTACAACATTAATTTCCCTTTGCCTTGCAACTTTTATATGTTTACAGTTTACAGGGATTTAGAACAGTGACATCTTTGGGGCAGGGAAGGTAGTGCATTACTATGCTAATCACGGGTGCTATATTTTAAATTTGTGTTTTTAACCAAAGTAATCCACAAATATACAGTTGAGATATAATCAAAAAATAACAAAATAATTATCAAAGTAATAATATCTGCCTCAGGATTGTTGTGAAAACTGAATGAGAAAACATTCATAAAAAATTCTTTCAAGTAAAGTGCTTATAATACATTTAAATTTAAGGGCATGTAATAAGTGCACAAAATGGAAACAAAGCTCTGGAGTCCACATTGGAGTCTTGGCCAAGATTTTAGACTTGTGAGGATTCTTGCTCTTGTGGTTGGGCTCCAGGGTAAAACCCTGCTTCAAATATAACAATTGCTTCATTACCAATTCAAGCTGTTTTCATGCTATTATCACTCCTTTGGAAGAAGATGACAGATGCAGTTACCAGGGTAGGATCACCAGAGAAGATCTTCAGTTACCTGAATCTACACCCAGTGACTCAGCAACAAGGTGTCCTATACATTATATAAGAGCCACACCTTAAAGGTCAAGTATCACCAGTCCAAGGTTAAACTTCTAGTGGAGGGCGGAGGTTCCCATCCAGTACGTAGCAAGCAGCACACATGCAAGAAGAATGCTAAAAATATCGTTCAACCTTCAACCCTAGTATGCTCTCCATACAGGATTGATTTCTATATGGAGTAATACCTATGACAAAAAAACTAGATATATTGCAAGATAGCCATATTAGTGTTCCACCCTGAACCCCATTTCAGCAACCATAGTGATTATCCAGGGGGCCCCCTGGGACATTCCAGTTCTTTCAACTGGAAGCTCTGCTCTTACCCTGTGCCACCTCTTTTCTTTTCTAAGCTGCTATTCTCTTACAGCAGGTGTTCTAGGAAACAAAAATTGTTTTATCCCAAGACTCTCACTTTAATGCTTCATTGGATTCCATCATTCCCGAAGAAGCATTGCAACCCTTGTCTTTGGGACCCTGGAGCATAAATGATGCTGGTTATTTCATTTCTAAATGCAAACTAGGGAGGAGCTGTGCTGACATATCTGTGCTGGTCTCCTGTCATCATTTCAGGTCTACAGTGCATTTTCCGGTCCATTTTTATACCTTCAATTACATAAAGAATAGAACATAAGGGGAGGATGTTATAAATTACTTATTCAGTAGTCAGTGAGGAAAATTTTTATTACTGTTTTTGAGGTCTAGTCGTTTTGAAAATCTTGCCTTTAAGTCCATATTCTACAATCTCCATATAAAAGAATAACTCCAAATGAATCAAGCATATAGTGAGGATAGGAGATTTCTATGAGTGCTTCTGCCTCCAACACTCTGCTTCATGATTTTGTATTAAGGAAGCAGGTGTGCCTTCACCTTGCACCTTGTCTTAAGATGTAAAATGGCTAGCATCTTTACTCTAAAAGCTTCTTTCTGTATAAAGGCAACAAATTACAAACCTACCATATGATTACCTAGGGCAGATATATGTATGAACTTATGTTCATACATATGTATTATACATCTAGTGAATGTTAGGGAAATAAGAAAACACTTTTAACAGACACTTCCTACTCAGCTCCACCTCCTTTAAGGTGGCTAAATGAATGCATTGTAGTTTATATCATGAGTCCCAGGTGCACCTTAATATCCTCAGACACATTTTGGGGGCACATCCAAAAAGGTAAGGTCACATTCAGACTCATACCCTGTTTACCTCTAGCAGCAGGTAACCTACCAAACTTAAAATTGACTTTCTCCCCTAGACCCTAACTTCTTTCTACATTTTGGTTCCCGATGTAACTGTTACATAGAATTGGTTGTGAGACTCATTTTTTTTTCTTCAGCATCCTCCTGTAAAATATTGTGCTATAGCTTCTGAAGAAGCGGCCCAAATCCCTCATCACTGCTCAAATGCCAGAAATGAAATTCTATACCTAAGGGAAATTACTGTGGAGGAGCCAGCACACTTCTGTTCTACAGCTACTCTGGAGAAGTCTTGAGGTTTCAGGAGGAGAGATAGAGAAAGGAAGGAAGGCAACTTTCACATCTCAGAGATCACGGGGAATAAGTAAGGCATGGGAAGAGGTGAAAAGCCAAAGGACCCTTTATGTGTCGGTTACTCTAAGCCCCAAGGGTGGAACATAAGGGAATTATAGTGAATATTCTCCTTACAAGATTGGGGCACTCAGAGAGCTTAATTTGGTCTTTAGAGAGTAGGAAAAAGAAACTTCTATAATTATTATAAAAGGAGCAAATAGACATGCTTTCAAATTTCTGTTATAAATGACAGGACTTAAAAAATAAACATTTTTAAAAAATGATAAGGATTCACTTTGAAGATATAACTAGTTAATTTCTGTCATACAGATTTTCCACTCTTTAAGCCCATGTATTTATAAGACTAAGAACACCAAAAGTTGCAAAGGGGGAGAGGTCAGTTTCTTTCAAAGTCCTCCTTCCTTTCCCAACAGACTATTAAATCATGCAACTTAAATATTTTGGGAATTGTTTTTAAGGACCTAATATCTGTGTATGTCTCTTTTCTCTGACCTGCAAAATGCTTTAGTGCACAGAACATCAGTAAACAATTTGGAATGTAATCTTCTTCTATTTCCTTTACACTCCAGTGAATAGAATCATACCTGTCATACACTAGGCTGGATAGTGCTTTCCAGGCCACTTTTTTTCAGAGACTAAAACGAAAACCAACCAAACAAACAACCTAGAATTTTACATAAGTTAAGCCCACTTGATTTTAAGAGATCTGCTATGGGAGCCCTGGGCAAGCTGGTACCAATTCCTCATCCAGTCCTCCTTACACTCTATGGGATTCTGGGCTTCATCTTACTCTTTAGCAAAATGAAGGGCTGAGATTTAATGATCTCTAAATTCTCTTTTGGCCTAAGCACTTGAAGACTCCATGGTATTCAAGACTTGTTTACCTATAAGCCCACTCCTTCGCACAAGGGACTTAAGGAATCTTGCTTCTGTATGGTGGGTGTCACTGATCAGGGTGTTTTGTGATTCTATACAAATAAACAGTACCTGCAGCACCACACAGTCTGAAATAATCAGATTAGGTATTTTACCAGCAGATAAGAGAGTAATTTGGAAAAATCTTCTGAAAAGAGATACATTCACTTATCAACCCACTATTCATAAGCAGTGGGCAGCAGAGGAAAAAAGAAAACCTCCATATTTATGAGCAGAAAAAGGAGTGCCAAGGAAATACAGGATTTGGAATGAAATCTAGATAGTAAAAGAGAAGGGACAAGCTGAGGAATTTTGGAGACAAAGAGCAAGATTTAGATGCACAGGAAAAAGCAAGTCAAAACTGCTCATGATCTTATGCAATAAAAAGAGTTGGATTCATGTTTACATTTCTCAGTGAGATGATATTCCTCAAGAAGAAAGGCATAACTATATCACACTGATTTTGATGATAGAAGATAAGATCTCTAAAGATCTTTTAATTATGAGGCAAGGAAATCCAGAAAGAAAGTAATATCTAAAAAGTCTTGAAAGGATTAATTTAAGTTTGCTATGAAGTCTGGGGAGGGAAATTTATCATCATAAACAATAATTTCACAACTCAATCATATTTCTATATATTCCAAGCTATTCACCTTTTCAATTAAAATATTTGTTTGCAATATATAGGACAAGATATTTTGAAATAGTGAAACATAATTTTATTAGATAAATGTCATATTAGATAAATGTCATAATTTTATTACATAAATGTCATAATTTTATTACATAAATGTCATAATTTTATTAAAATGTCAAATTAATTTACTAGATAAATGTATAAAAAAGAAATCATTCACAAATCTAATAGATATTTGCAACCACAAAAGGTGTTGTAAGTGTGCTTCCTATTGAGAAATCAGAAACCACCTCTAATGAAAACAAAGTCACTTATTTCAGAGATGTGATCAGATTTTCTGCAAGGCAACTTTGTTTTTCTGTTTCCTTTTTCTGTAGTGATATTTCAAAATCTTATCATCTTCCTAAGGTTGAAATTCCCTTCTCAACCCAGACTTCTTGGAAAAGTGTAATTTATCCTTCAAGACTATTCAGACACTACTTCCCCTGTGACATTTCTTCTCTGAGCACTCCTCAAGAACCTGAGAAAGAGATTAATCCTTCCCGACTTCTCACCTGAGCTAAACCCACCCAGGCACCTTGTCATAGAACTACCAGAATTGTGAGCTAAACAAACCTCTTTTCTTTAGAAAGTTAGTCAACTGCTGATATTTTCATAAGAGAAAATGGACTATTACAGCCTATTTGCCTTTTAAGGAATTCTAAGACTTGGGACAGCAAAAGAAATAAGGAAAGAATTTATCTTTCCAGGAAAACCGGTTAGGACAGGACAAACATCATCCATGACGCATTTTCAACTACACCCACCCACACTATTCACCTTATGGACTTTGATAAAATATTTTACAGAAACATCTATGCATTTGTGTGAGTAAAGTTCATAGATTCAATTTAATCACTTATTTTCAAATCAAACAGTCTAGGAAGTAAACTCTGGGCCTCCCACTATTATGAACTTACTTAAAATTTCTGAAACCTAGATGAAAAAAATAAAAAAAATGATTGGGCAATTCCATAAGTCCATATTTTGTTCAAAATCATTTTGCCTCAGTTTCTTTATCTGCAAAATGAAAATGACATCTAAAGAGTTGGTTACTAGTAGAATTAAATGAGAGAATCAAATATGTACCATATTGCCTGTCATACAGAAGGTGCTTTTTAAATGACACCTGTAGATTCTGTTGCAAAGCACAGTAGAAGAATTTGGTCTGAGCCAAAATATACTGCATCTCCCTTCTTTATGCATACTCCAGAAAAATATTTCTCATTTGTGTTCCCCGTGGATGCTTAAGTATTAAAGTTTCATCATAGGTGGTAGAAATACTACAGTATTGCATATCATACTACAGTATTGCTTATCATAATTCTTAAATGGTGATCTTCTAGATATGATGTCAAATACATTGGCATTGGCTAAAGAAACAAATAATATACTTTACAGTACCCGTGTGTAATTTAGTGAATTACTTAACTTCTCTGTGCCTTAGTCTCCTCACAAGTAAATTGGGAATAATAATAGTACCTACTTCATGAAATTCTGTGATGATAAAATGAATGAAAAACATATACATAAAATGTTTATCATTATTAATTGCTATTGTTATTATTATTATTTTTTAACTTTAAATCGATGATCCCTGAAGATATTAAAATAGAAAAAGAATTTAACATGATATGGTTAGCAGTTCAGTTCTCTAGCCTTGGGAGCCAAAATAAGTATTGATATCCATTCCTGTCTTAAAACCACAGTTGGTCTCTAATAATGCTATCTAGTAAACAGACCACAATCCCCCTTAAGTGTGACAGGAATTACAAGCTTACAAGGTTTTATTTTCCTAAAAATGCTTCATTATGCAACACTCAATTTTTTAATTAAAAAATAGTAAAAAAAATAACTTTCAAAGAGAAATGTTACATTAAGAATACAGTGGAAGAGACTATATGAATATGGAGGCATTTTTCTTATTTTCCTAGGAACTTTCTGAATTCCCGTTACCACAACTCTGAGCTATTTGTTTTTTCTGCATCAAGTTCCTCAGCTTGTTACATCAGTTTGTTGCTATGGAAATGACAGAGATGCTGCAGATTCACCAATGTGAACCATTATCCAAACAACTGAACATCTTTTCCTCCTATAAAAGACACATGTCTGTCCAAGTTGTTCTTAGTATTAGTATTCTCCATTTACTAATCAAGTCAGGTAATAAGTTGTGGTGGATTTCTTAATAAAATATTAGTTATGTTTGGAAAAGATGAATTCATCAATAAATATTTTATACATTCAGCATAAATATTAGTCACTATATTTAGTGGCATTTTTACAATTTGAAAAATTATTATCATATGTGCCATATCACTAGATCCACATAATGTCCTGTGACATAGAAAAAGCTGGATTTATATTCCTTCTGACACATGAACATGTGTAGAAACCCAGAGAAACCAATTTTCTCAAGGGAAAATGGCAAATAGTGGCACTTGTACCCAGGCCTCTTGATCATTCCACTTCAACTTACTTTATCTTCTCTTATCTCTGGATGCACTGTCATTTTCAAGTCTAGTAATTGATTACAGCTTTCTTATACTACCAGCTTCCTCTTCATACTCATGGGTAACATTTTTCAGTAGTTTCTACATTCAGACACTGTCCCAAGTGCTGATGATCTATCTATGAAGGAAACTGAGGAAGGAATAGCTGCTACTAAAGGTAGTGCATTAAATTCAAACATATTTGTGTCATATTTTCTTTATCTATTTGCCAGAAATGTTTTAAGAAAAAATGGAAATGCTTAAAATAAACAAAAATCATGATAACAAGTATAAAGAAACTATACTACATTTTTTTTTGCCAATTTATCCCTAACACCCAAGAGTGTGCTTGGGGATGTTAGGTCTGTCAGAATTAATAAGTGCTTCTCTCACCCAGAGATGTGCACACACATGTACACACAACCTATTTGCATAACTTTCCCAGTACATGTTGTATGTGCATTTATAAGGTCTAGATCTTAGAGAAAGCAATAATTCTGCATACTTGAAAGTGAAGTTCCAAGCATGAACATAGGACCTGGTATGCCTCTTCAGCAGACTTTGACTAAGGTGCCTGTTTGGAAAATCAGTAGAGAAACGTCGATTTTTGGAAGAATTTTGGAGAGAGGAATATTTGGTTGTCATCATCTTTCATTTTTCTTTCTATGTCTCCTTCTTTTTTTGTGTCCCTTTCCTCCCTAGTCTGGGATTTTCTCCTTCATGTGAGCTGTCTTTCTTCACTTTGTTGTCTCTCTCCTGAATGGCCCTTGCTCCCTCTTTCCAGCTGTTTCCCAAGGCAGCATAGCCACTTAATCTCCCATGTACTTAGCTAATTTACTCACTCTCATTCTGTCCAACTGCTGAACTAATATGAGCTGAGATTTTAAATGCTGAAAATGATTGTAAGGATTACTCTTAAAACATACAAAACACACACACACGCACACACACTACTATTTGAGCATCATGGTTTTCTTTATTAGTTCACTAGTTTGTTTTCCATATACTTCACTGATACAGTAAAATCCATGTGGGCGAGAAACATGACTGCCTTGTTCATTACTTTATTCTCAGCCCCCAAGAGTCCCTGGTTCATAGACAGTTCTCAATAAATATATGTTGAATTAATTCTCTAAATAAAACTATTAGTAGTGGAACACTCTATGAGCAAGATAACAAATATTGGGCAACCTTGCAATACCATGATTTAGATATTCAGAGGCAAGAGTTGTTGCTTTTAACTTTGTGTGAACAGAAGAAAACTTTATTCAATATATGGATTTGATCTGAATTTCAAAGGACACATGTCTCACCTGTAGAGAAAGGGGAACCTCATCAACAAGACTCCCTAAACATTAGTATAAACAACGGCCTGGTGGTGGGAAATGATAAAACTTAGTCTTGATGTGGGCCTAACTGGTGCCTGCTTCAGAAACTACAAAGATTCCACTGAGAGGGTGAAATGGTGGAAATAGGCACAGGCCTCTACGTTGGATGATCCAGGCTCTTCTCACAGCTCTGGAGTTGACCAGCTGTGAGCTTAACCACACTGAACTTCAAAATAATGGAGGAGTTGCATGGATGGTCTTTAAAATGATCAAATTGAGCAGTGTGAGACCGCTCTGTATTGTCGGAGCTGAGTAGAAACAAGGATAAAAAGTAAAACTAAGGAGAGTAAAGAAGAGCAGGACAAATAAGGCTTAATTATAAGGGGGTGCAGAACTGCTGTTCCCCTAATCCTTGACTTATTGAGAAGCTCCTGGAAAAAAAAGCTGCTGTGGTTAAAATCAGACAAGGAGAAACAGAGGTCAGATATTAACTTGGTTTTGAGGAGAGAATCTAAAACCAGTTAAGGTTGTCCGGGCCCAGTTAGATGATAGACAGGAAGAGATTTAAGTCTACAACAAAAAGTCACAGAAGGAGCATTTAAGAAGAGCAGAAAATATGAGCAATGAAGGGGAAAGAATTTAGAGAGCACCACTGTGAAACCAGCAAAGGCCTCCTGATGCATTTTTTTAAATGACTGTTGAATGTGGACAATATACATTTTTAAAAGTCTACACTAAAATCAATTCAGTGTCCAATCTGGTGTTCAACCTTTTATTTTCCCTTTGTTTTTGCCCATGTGCTCCTTATGTTTTCTTTTCTGACCGGGAGGGTGATTGTGTTGGTAGGTATTGCAAGGTGACTCCAAGCTGCATAAGAAGCAGAGGAAGAGTCTAGAGAGAGGAGACCACCTGGAAGGCACCCTCTTCTCCAAAGCTTTCAGAGCCAAGTCCCATGCTCACAAGTCCCGTGATCACACTCTATCTGTCCACTGGCTGGCAGATTTTGAGCTTTTTCAAAATCATTTCTTATTAGATCCTTTTGGAAACCTGTGAAGTGAATACAGCTGGAATCATTATCTTCCTTTTACAGATGAATAAACAAAAGACCTCAAAAATGGCATAATATACTCTAATTGCCATTGACTATCAGAGTCAAATAAAATGAAAGCATCATTTCCTGCATTGTCCTGAAGAAAGAGAGGTAAGCAGAATAACCAGACCAATTAAAAACAAGATGAGAGAAAAGCCTTAGAAGATGAACAGGGCTATTTGGAACACATCGAGATAAGAAATATAAAGGAATTAATGTGTTGCCATAGGTTATGCCACCTTTCCTTCCTTCATTCAACATGGTCATTTATTACTTGAACTATACAGAACAATGTTATATATATATATATATATATAACATATATAGATATATATAGATATATATATATCTCAGGATGCAGTAATGTGTAGCAAATGATCCTAACTTCAAGGAGGTCATGTTTGTTTCAGACAGAAGTAGATTGGAATGTAGGTGGGTCAGGCTGTATGTTTTTGGAGGCTCTTGATAATTGTTTGAGAGGTTCAAGGGTACAAATTACTGGCAAAGAATCAGAGTGACTGAGATAGGGGAACCTATAAGAGTTCAAAGAGATATCCTGCTTCCTTCAATAGACTTCTTTCAATTCTCGAGTCCCTTCTCTTTCATTTGACCCTGAAGACTATCTATTGGTAACTCATGTTATCTTTACCTCCAGAGGCTAAAGACCCCCAGATAAAAGGAATGAGTTATATTATAAGGCCTTGAGATTCAAGACCTTAAAAATAATTTATTTATCTACTAGAGAATGATTTTGACAAAAATCTTTAGAATTTGATGAAAAGCCAATAGAGTTGTTGAAAAGTGCATTTAAAAAGGTAAAGCATGATTTTTATGGTCGTTGTCTTGTTTCTCTTTGTTTTTCAGCTACTAGAAATATTCACTTACAGCCACTTAAGATATTCTGCTGGACTTAAAGGAGATTGATCAAATCTTTGCAAATCTATATCTACTGCAAGGAAAAAAGGGGAAAACAGCTTAGCATACATATCTAATGATGTACAAGTTATACAAATTTTGAATATGATGGGTACTACATTTCATTGACATTTAGAATTTTCCACAGTCATTTCTGCAAAATGCAAAATTATATTTAAAACTAAAGGTTCCCAGCACTCTTAACATTAAATTGTTGAAAGTGGGTAGACATCTGAAAAAGGAAAAACCAATCAACCACACAAGCAAATAGAGCACAATCCTAGAAAAAGAATTGGTTACTATTGTGAAAATCTTTTGAAAGCCATTTATCACATGGTACTATGGTTTGAATGTATCCCTCAAAAATCAGTGTATTAGGATATTAATCCCCAGTGCAACTCTGTTAAGAGGTGGGAACTGTGGGAGGTGATTAGATGTATGGGTTAGATTCACACCATCTGTGAAAGGGCTTGAGGCTATAATTTTGATCTCTTGCTTCCAATGTTACAATGCAGCAATAAGTCCATTGATTTTGGACTTCCCAGTCTCCAGAACTGTGAGGAGCAAATTTCTTGTTTTTATAAATTGGCTGGTCTGTGGTTTTCTATTTTAGTAGCATAAAATGGACTTACATTGGAACAACCAGGAAGATGTAAATGCCATCCCTATATAATTACTATGACTTCAATTTTCTTTGATAGACATTTGATGTCAATTTTTATTTCCCTTAACCTCTATTGCAATTTTCATATAGACATAAATATGGCTGGGAAAAAGACTTTTATAAAACCAATATGGTAACCATTTTCACACTCAATTTAATTTAAACAGTAAAAAAACCATGAGCAGTTTTTTGTAGGTAATTCTGTTCCTTGTACTGTATTTTCTGTAAGTGACACAAATACTTTAATAGATGTTATATCATAATCTTTAACATAATTTCCAAAGTTCTGATTCATAGGTAGAAGTATACTAACTAGCAGGTATAGATTCTAATGTCACTCAATATTAAAAGTTATCAAATAAGTATGTTACACATATTTTAAGTTCTCCCAATAACGAACTTTCTTTTTTTTATTTTTTTGGGGGTACTGGGCATTGAAGTAAGGGGCACTCAACCACTGAGCCACATCTCTAGCCCTATTTTGTATTTTATTTAGAGACAGGGTCTCACTGAGTTGCTTAGTGCCTCATCCTTGTGGAGGCTGACTTTGAACTCAAATCTCCTGCCTCAGCCTCCCCACCCCTAGGATTACAGGTGTGCACCAACGCACCCGGTGAACTTTGATTTTTTTATGCTGGAATTTATCCTTGTTCTTGAGGAAAATCCCCATTTTAACATTTTCATTATTATACAGATTTAAATGTTGAATTTTTTGCTTTCTCTGGCTATTAGGAACCTCATCTGGTTCTGACGGAACATACAATACAAATAAGCTTTTTTCATATTTAAATGTGGTGACAGTTACATTTTTAACCATATGCTTTTCATAAATCAAGCCAGATTCATAAAATATCAGTAATGGAAAATATGTTAGGAAGTATTTAGTCTAATTCTATTTCGTGGGGAAGAACTGCAGAAACACGAAGAATATTTAGAGAAAGAAACCGAAACCAAGAAGAACATAAGAACAAAGATAACACAAGGTATAAAAAGAAAGAAGCTAGAATTTCCATTTTTTGTATATATTGATTGTATTTGTATCAAAGCATAGAGGGATATAATGGATATATAAGCACTTAGAAATATAAGGCTTGGAACAAAAACATGGAAGTCCCTGGACATGCTTCTCTTACCATTGAGTCTCATTCTCCAAAGGAAAACCTTTTAACTCTTTATGGTTTTTAATACTATTTCTCTTTGCATTTCTAAATAATATATTTCCATGACTATTTTTTAGTTTTTAAATTGTTGAGATTATCAATTTGCCTGGGTCATGCACTGCTAGTTTCTGCACAATCTCCAGTCTATTTTTCTATAATAGCAGAACTCTCATTTAATCTGGACATATTGTCAGCAAGGTGAAAGATTATATTTCCCAGACTCCCTTGTGTAGAGTGGTAGCCATGTGACAAATTGTGCATCCAACTAAAGAATATTTTTGTGAACTTTTTGGACAGCTTTGTTTAAAATGAGGCATAGGAGAATTCCATTCTCAGGCTAGGTAATTCACAAAAATCCTTCACTAAATGTAATTATGAAAGATGAGCAACCTATATTCTAAAAATAAAAAAAAGTTGAGATGTTAGATATTTACTGAGGCAGTTAAAAAATAATAAAGCCAAGATCTAGGAGAAGGGTCCCTGCGAAACGAACACCATACTGGTGGTTACATTTTCCCCATGGTACATTTCTATCAGTGTGTGACAGGAAGCAGATGGCACATTCAAAGGTGTAAGGAAGAGTGCTTGATGAGAGTATTTACAAAATTGTGGGGTTGGCTAAGGAAAAATAATAAGAAAGGAATAACCAAATCTCTGGGGTTAGAAGGAATAGGAAGCCACCAGTGCTACTAGGTATGAAGGAACAAGAAGGGGAACAATTATTTAAATGTGGGAAATACCTCTCTCTATAGAAACACAGATTGGTAGGGTTAAAAGAAAAAAAGCAAAAAATAAAAAAGGCTTCTCTATTGAATTTCATAACATGATTAGAGCAAATGTCACCCTCGTTGTGTGCCTGGACTGTAAAAGACATCATGCAGCCTCTCAAACTATAAAAACAATGTTAATTCAAGTTAATTTGCATAGTACATGTGGTAAACATCAGCTCACTGACCACTGGAATGAAGAAACCCAGACTTGGGAGCTGGAACCAGTGGGTTTAAGAAATAGCTCTCTCTCAAAGTTACTGCTTGGATATTAATTATGACTCCTGGGAGGCATACTAGGAGGTCTTAGCCTTTGTATTCCGTATTTAAAAGCCCAATAATCCCCTTAGCAGTTAGAATTGCAGCCTCTGAGACATGAATCTGCTGACTTCTCATTTACTAGCATATCAATGAAACTTTTGTTTTCCTGTGTCTCAAAACTTTGACCTCCTTACTGGATCTGCACCAGGGACAAGGACTTAGCTTGTGGTATCAAAAGAACCTTCAAAATTGCAACAATAACTTATCGGTAAATTCTCAGTAGGGACAATGGAATCTAGAAGAACATAAGATAACCTTTTGGGAGTTATTTTGCTATGGTTAGCCTCTAGAATGTCCCAGGGTCATGTGCTAGGCAGTGAAGCAATGTTCAGAGACGAAACAATGGGACTGTGAGATCTGTAACCTCATCAGTGGATACATTTGATGAATCAATTCATTGATAGGTGAATGGACTAATGAGAGGTGGCACCTAGTTGGAGGAAGTAGATCATGGGGGCGTGCTCTGGAAGGGTCGGTCTGTCTTCTCAACAGCCTTTTCTCACTCTTTCTGCTTCCTAACAGCCTTTCTCTTCTTGGATATTAATTAGGACTCCTGGGAGGCATACTTATCCGTGCCCTTCCACCATGATATTTCTGCATTGGGGTCAGCTTAACCGAACTTCTAAAACCACAAGACACGATGAAACATCCTTCCTCTAAGTTTTTGTTGTTAGGTATTTTGGTGACAGCAACAAAGAGATGACTAACATAACTTGAATGGGGTGTAATTACTTAAAAGAACTTGGATTAGTCTGTAAGAATAATATGGCATGAAAGAACCCAAACACAAAAGAGCACATACTATATGTTTTCATTTATAGAAAATTCACAAATAGGAAAAGTTGGTCTCTAATGGTAGAAGTGGAAATAGTGGTTGTCTCTGTGAAGGAAGAAGAGAGTCTGGATGTTGTAGGAGGAAAAAGAAGCGTTTCTATGATGCTGGTATAGCTTATTCCTTGACTTTGAGAGTAGTTCCCTTTGTGATAATTATTTGATCTATTACTCCCGATTTGGCACTTTTTCGTATGGGTATTATATTCATTTATGAAATTCAAATGGAAAAGTGGTCTCTCTCTCCTTCTGCCCATCTGCTTCTGGGAATATAGATATTATAGATAGATCCTCACCAAACACTTTGTACTTGAGGAGGAAAGCAACATTCTAGAATGAAAGAACAATGATTTGGAAGGTGTCTGGGACTCTGACCACACAGTGGTACCTCCACATTGGCTCTGGGACTTTTCAAAAATTCATTCACTTGAAAAGATTAAGCCTAAGGTTTATTTAAGCCCCTCTTCTTTTGTATTTTTATTTTCTACACAGTCAAAACCAATCATAATAAATAAAATTGCCATAGTCCTCTTGTACCATAATTCCTACTTGCCTTTCCCCATCCTCACAATTTAATTACTCTAATTTTTATATTAACTCAATATGGAACTATAGAAATATTTGGGGGGACTTCTTTCTCCACAGCACACTACGGCTGGGGACTTGCCTCACTTTCTCTCTGCCCACGATAATACTTCTATACCAAGTTGTGTTTGACCATCCCTAATTATGGTGTTCTGTTAAAGGATCACAATTCCCGTGCCTAAAATTTGTGGGGCAGATTGTAGACTCACCACTGGGAATGGCCGAGTGATCTTGGAAATCAACTTCCGAAATTTAAACTTCATGAAAGATCATGCAACAACCACCTTTCCTTTGTATACTTATATGCTTACACATTGAAAGATAATTTATCATAAAGTATGTTTGAAGGTAATTCACAAGTATTTATAAAGATACTAACTTTAAAATCAATCTTTCATTTCCATAAGTAGAAGATTTATATTAAATTAAACAATGATAAATCAAAATATCAGAATAATAGCAAATATTGACAAAGATATTTCAAAAGAATATTTGACTTGAAAAAACTTTCCCATGATTTTAAGTAAAAAATTGTGAAACAGAATTTCATTAAAAATAAAAATGGGATTATTTTATTAAAAAGTCTTATTAAAATGTTTTATTCAAATATATATTCCTAAAACATTAATGATGATAATCCCTGGACTATAGATAATAGTTAATTTTTATTCCATCATTTGGTTTTTTTGTTGTTGTTGTTGTTGCTGTTTTCCTTTTTATTTTTATTTTTAGAGTGAAATTGTTTTACTTTTGAAATCAGGAGAATGTGTTATCGAAGAAAATAAGGAGAAAATTATGAAGAGAGACCTCAAGGCTAACACAGTCACTTTGGGCTCCCTGGCAAAATAAGATAGAAGGCTGAAGCATTGCTCCTGTACATCTGCTTGTGTTATTTTGTATAATAATTGGAAAATGCCAAGGGAAAGCATTTAAATATCTAAAAACAAAAGCAATCAGAATCTTAAACATTGGGATAGAAATGTCCAATTAGCTTAAAATAAAAAAAGCTTCCCTGTTGAATTTCATATTATGATTAGAACAAACGTGACACTCATTGTGTGCCTGGACTGTAAAAGATATCATGCAGCCTCTCAAACCATAAAAACAATGTTAATTCAAATTAATTTGCATAGTACATGGGGTAAGCTTCTGCTAAGAGACTTCGAGAAGAAAACACACTGGCTATGTGTTAGGTTGAATGGCAGTGTTTCTAGTTTTAAGGAGGAATTTTGCACAGTCTACCACAAATACATACGATAATATGACTCCACATGTTTACTAACTCCATGCTGTGTACAAGGCATTGCTAGTACCTGTGGGGGACAGAAAGCTCCAAATTCTGTGTATTCTCTGCCCTAAGGACACTTTCAAATGTGAACATGGCTAATCATATGCAAGGCTGTCTGGGAGGAGGTAAGAGCAAGTGCCGCGTCCGGCCAAGGGAGCCGAGTCCGGCGAGGGACGGCGAGGTTAAAAGACACACAGGACACCAAGGTTCTTCATCCAGGAGTCAATAATCTTTATTGCTAACACACCTTTTTTTATACCCCAAGCAGCAGAAGTGGAAAACTACCCAAAAGCAGGAGGGAGGGGGGAGAAATTTAGTTTCAACATCTATTATTGTCAGGTACCGAAACCTCCCTTAACAATAAGTCCATCAGACCAGAAAAGGTCAAGGCATTCCCGTGGGATACATATGTCTCAGACGGATAAGCAGGAACAGAAAAACCGCAAGTTCGCCATGGCCTTGTGAGCTGGCCACACTGGCATGCAGAACAAACTAGTGGAGGTAGGGCTCCAGGGGCCAAGGTGGACCTGTTGCCAACAAGCAAGGTGTAAACACTGTTTCTCAGGGTTAAGAGGAGAAGACTGTGAAGGTATTACTAGTCTGAAAGAGGAAATGAACTTCACAGATGCTGTCAGCTAATGATTTCAAATTGAATGTTGTTAGGCCTAGTGTGGAAAGAAAGATGACATATATTTCCCCAAATTGTTTGTAATAGTAAGAGAAATGAACAAAATGAGATTTAATTTGTAAGAAAACTAAAATGGGAGAAGGCCTGTAGTCACCTGAAAAGCAATCACTCAAAAGGAAAAGTAACCAGGGGCAAAAGCTTGGAAAGCAGCACTTTTCAACCTCATGACTATAGCCCAAAGGTCTAGGTTCAGTAAAGGAGACGAGTGCCTCCAGGGACAAGGGGTGAAAGTGAGATTTATTCTGGTGAAACTCAACTCTATAGAAAAGAACATTCTGTTACCTCAGGGAAAGACAACATCCACCTGGAAGACATAAGAAAAGCATTATAGGTCTCTACAGAATTGAAAACAAGGAAAAGGGAGAAAAAACAAAACCCTATTTAGATAAAGATATCACTTAAGTAAAAACAAAGTGTGAATTTAATAAAAAGAAAAGTTGAAAGACCCAGAATTGCATGAAGAACATACCACTAATCAGTGACATTACCCCTTGCAGCTAAGAAAACGGCAAAATGTGCCCTGAATTGGTTGATTCAGAAACTAGTTTTAAATAATTATTTGCTAAATTGGATTGCTCTTCAGTCAATCAAAGACAGGACAAACCAAATCCACTGTTTTCTGGCTGATTGAACTTTTTTTTAAAAAGACATGCATTTAATAGAATCAAGTTAAGAAAAACTTTGGTTCAAAATCAAGAAGCTAAATAAAACAAAGCATGGTATTCTAAAGTACCTGAAAAAATTCTTGGCCAATAGTACTGCAACTATTTTTAGGAAACATCTCAACATGCATTTATCTATGAGGCATGTAAAGTCACTGTTGCCTGAACACAGACCTCAAACCATGGTGACCCCTCATGCATGTTGGTTGAGAGGGACCTGATCTTCTTGGCCATGTAAGTGAGGGGGACTCAAGCAATCCATCCTGTTTTCAGGGATGGTGCAGGGAGAGTTTAACATGCTTATTCTGATAATGACAGATCAGGACTAGATGTGAAGCAATGCTTTTCTTCTTTCCTTCCCCTGCCATCTACTCCTCTATACTACACTTCTTTATTGCAAATTAATATTAGCTGAATTTTTACTTAGGGGGAAGAAGTTAAACTTATACTTGAAATTTAAACATTTTTATAGTCATACATAATTTCCACAAAAGTATTTTTGTTTTACTCACTCAAATAATATATTCTAAACCTAAACCGTTAACATAGCTTTTACAACTTCTATGGGTAAGTTAATTATAAAAATGCTCAATAAAATATTTTTTTCTACATGGAAAACTCAACTCACTCTATCTGCAAAGGAGATTGACAAAGCCAACTACAGAGAGTGTCCAGGACTGAAGGAAATAAATGCACCTGAAATCCCTCCACATGTCAGAGTGACCCTCTGAGCACAGGATTGGGATCGAACCCCCAAATGAAAATTGCATTTCTTATAATGAAAGCAGAATTTTGCAGCAGTTTGAAGCCTGAGGTCCCAAATATTATCCAAAGTTACCACAAGCTAGTATATTAAAGCTTCATGTTAGAAGAGTCCTGAAACACCATCGTTCCTTGTTCTTTGTTGGTTTCTACTGTATAATTGTTTCTGTATACTTGCTTAGCTCTGGAGCGACCATTTGGCCTCTCCTCTGGGGCACGTAAGCATCAGAGCTTACAACTATGGCTTCCAAAGAGAGTCTTCCCTAGTCACCAGATGGCCCACTGAGACTAGCAACACTGTCAATTTATAGCAGAGTCCTTAATACAGGTTTCAACTACTTAGCAGATGACTAACAGTCAACATAGATGAAAATAAGGTCACTTTTACCATTTTAGCTAACAATTTAATTTCTACTAAAAGTCAGAAGGTACTGCTTAGTTTTTTGTTATTCTTTTTTAAATTAGTGCATTATAATTATGCATGATAATGAAATTGGTAATTACATATTTTACATGCACACAAAATAACGATATAATTTGGTCAATTTCTTTCCCCAGTACTTACCCTTTCCCTCCCTTCATTCTTCCCTGTCTCCCCAGCTTCTTCTATTGGCCTCTCTTCTGTCATTAAGAGATCTCCCCCAACTTTTTCTTTCCTTTTATCTTATGATTTAATTTTTTTTAAAAAACAACGTAAAGTTCTGTCACATGTTTCTTAAGCAGAAATACAACTGGAATTAATTTTGATGCTTCCAGCTTTTAACTTAAAAACTTCCAGCTTTTAATCTTTATATATACCCATAATTATCACCTTGAGGCTTTTTCTTAGATTTGTCAGTTTAAACATGTTTCAGCATATCATTTATTAATAAATAACTGATTTTTATGAATTGGGACCCTTCACTGCACATTACCTCTGTTACTAGAAATACACCTGCAGGATGACTCCATTGGTCATTTTAACAAATGACTAGATTAAAATAAGCCATTGACTTCATTGGAAGGGTTCATCTCATACTGCAAGTGATTAACTCTTAGGTTATAACTGGCCAGAGTGTTATTGCTATGACCATGAGGTTTTTGTTTAGGATCTATCAGGGCCTAGACCATCTTGTTGCTATCTCACTTTTGGTATATTAAGCTCATAGGCAATTAGAAAATATGCATTTGCTCTTGGAATAAACCAAAGCAATATACTTTCACTTAAAACACAGTACTAAGAAACTGCTCAAGGATTAGTCAGAGGAGACAATTCTTTGAAGTGCTGACCAAAGTGGGTCTCCTGGGTCATCCATTATATTGTTCAGTGTAGATGGAAGATTGTATGGATTATATGTAATGGTCTCCAAAGTGAATACATTAAGATTCTCCAGCTATCCAAATGTCAAGAGAAAAGAACAAGAGTCATTGCATATGAATGCAAGGTGTTTTTTGACACCAAAGACTAGAATCTACAAACAGAAGAGGTTGTGGAGGCACATGAGATTTCCTGAGAGATTTGCTCTACTAATATTAGTTTTAAGATAAACACCACAGAAATTCTTTTTCACTTCAATCAATTCCTTTTCCTCTGAGGAGTCACAAATCTTTACTAATATGATCTTTATTTACCATATGCTCTATCCATTTTGCAAAAGCTATCCTGTTTAAGTACAACAGCAGGAAGAAAATATTGAAAAAACTTCTGCAATCATTTAATAGTTAGTGTTTTCTTATAACCAAATGAAATTTACCATCTGTAGAACGTTAGAGGAAGATGCAAAAATAATATTATCAGTATATCAACAGAAACGACTGGAAAGCTTGGTGATTGTGAGATTAGAGCTGACAAGACTAAGTAATAGCAGAATAGCAAGCTACTCTAAAAACAGGAGTATGAGTTTGTCTTCTTGGCTCTAAGGTTTTTTAGCACTAAGTGTTTGCCAGTTTTGCCTTCTTTTCTATTTATAGAAGCAAGTGGTACCGGTGCCTATAACAACTTGCCAGTGAGATTTTTAGTGTATGTAATCTCCCAACTATAATTTAAGGGGAAAATTTAAATATGAGTGAAGAGTTCACCTTTTATTGTTGAGGTCCTACTTTTTTAGTTCCTACTTAGATAATAAAGTAAGAACCCCATGTACTTCACTACTAGGGTGAACTAGGGAATTGTCAACATTCAATCATTTTTCAAGTATAAAAATGAAAACTTACCAGGTGCAGTGGGCCACACCTGTGATCCTGGTGACACGTGAGGCTAAGGCAGGAGAATCGTGAGTTCAAAGCCAGCCTCAGCAATGGCAAAGCCCTAAGCAACTCAGTGAGACGCTGTCTCTAATAAAATATAAAAAAGGGTTGGGGATGTGGCTCAGTGGTTTAGCTGCCCTGAGTTCAATCCCCGGTACCAAAAAAAAAAAAAAAGAGAAAACTTCCTGTAGTAAGTTCCTATAAGATCTAAGGAAAGCTTTCCAAAACAAACAAACAAAACCCTCTGGTTTGAAAGGATGCTGTTTGGATTCTGATATGAAAAATTTTCTCACTCTGGGAATCCCTGAATGGTTTTCCAAATCTTTCTGCCTTTCCCCAGATCTTCTTACTATTTTCCTATATGTTGGTGGAAACATCCATGGGAGTACAGTTTGTGAAGGCACATCTTTCTTTCCTGGTATGTTATGAGATCCCTTGGTATAAGTAGCCCACAACTCCCCAAACAAAGCCTAAAGGACTTATGTCAGGTGTGCATTGAACTTAGTGTAACAATAATCAGAGACTCCCATGTCAAACCTGATTTGCCAACTCTATATGAATACAGAGGAAAGAAGGAATGAATTAAAGGAAAAAAGAGTGAAATATGTGCATAATTCATATATATTTCATACCATAATTTTTATATATTGAATATGTACATAATTTTGTAACCAAGGAGTAGTCCTGAACTCTCTGAGGTCTCATTGAACGATTATAGATGACGCAGTACTCTTATGAAGCAGAATCAGAGGCAGTGAACCCAACCTCTGAATACATAATATGTGTTTAATGGTAGCAGCATAAACAAGGTCCATCATGGGTAAGAAAGGTGCATGTGTTTTAATATATAGGTTTTAATTATTATTCAAGAATTGCAAGACCAATATACCAACAGAAGACTGACATTGAAAAAATAGTTTGTTATGCTCATAAATGCCAAAAGAAGGGGGCACTCCATGCCACAGGCAGGGGGGGTGGTGAGGGCAGGGGGATGAGGAGATGGGATGTCACACTCGGACTTAACCAGCATCAGTCAGGAGGCAGAGGAGAGGGGGAAATTTGGGGAACAGCCTTTATTTTGGTTTTCACAGGAAGGAATGGGCAAGATAGCATCAGCATGTGCAGAAGGGCCAGTTTGAACAATTTCAGTAAACACAGAGGCTGTCCCTAGTTATCTGTAGTAGCCACAATTAGTGCAGGAAGCTGTGGCCCAGGAGTGTGATAGACTGATAAAGGAGGTTATTAGTCAACAGCTCTGCATTGCTTGATTTGCATTTGAAAAGCTTGCTAATGGGCAAGTCATTTGCCTTCTCTAAGAACTGGACAATGTCTCCCTCTGAGGTCAGCACGGACTCTAAAGTCAAAACCTAAGAATACAAAAAATAAAAGCATACCTAATACACTGTGTTGTCTAGTGGACTGGTATAGAGAGCTATGGGTATCCATCACAGCTGCCTTAACTATCTACAGAATTTTAGAAGGTCACTTCTCCCGCTTTTAATTCATCCACTGGCAAAATAAACACTTTGAGTTGGTAAATCTTCAGTATATTTTAGGCACATATTTACCATCCTTTGTGTTAGAGTCACATGACAAAAGGAGATGCCTTATTATATGTGACAAGATAACCGAACAAGATTTGGGTCATAAATCTCTAGCAAATGTAGTGTAAGATAAGACAATTAGGTTGCAGTACACCAGTCTTTTAGCCAATCTCCAAAACAGCCAAGCTGCTGCTGTGACATGAAGTCTAACAAATTTAAAACTTTGAGCTGCTAATGCCTGTAGTTTCCTCCAGCCACATGGAACTTGTACACATCGCCAAGGCCAAACTTCCTTGAGCAGTACTATCTCATTTTTACTGATGCCCAACATTAACAACAATAACAAAAAGCATCTTCACTCATCTTCTCATTCAGCTTTTATATAGTCATGAGGACAAGGAGAATTCAGCATAAAATTGGCAACCAAAAAATTCATGCATAACTAACAGTAGCCAAGCAGGCAATAAAGTATTTTTATGCAAAATATGAATGTGGATTGGAAATTATAAGACAAATTCAGGAATGTTGTTTCTAACCATTTATGAAAAATACTTCTAATCTGGCTTTGAACTTGGGATCTTACTGCCTCAGCCTCCCAAGCTGTTGGGATTACAGGTGTGCACTACCATGCCTGGCTCTAATACTTTTGTAATAATCCTTCTGTATCATATTTGTTTCTAAACAGAAAAACTTCTTACTAGACATTATTCAACATCCTGACATTTGCTTTGTGTATTTTTTTTTAAACTGGAAAGTTTTATTTGTGTATGTGTCATTGTGGGGAGAAATCAAGTCACAAAACAATATGTATTTAGTATGATCATATTTCTGTAAAAATAAATACATATATTTAAAATTCTGGAAAGACATGTTACGTAACAACTGTGACCAGAAATTATCTTTCTGTGATGAGATCATAGTGATTTTAATTTTCTTCTTTATATATATTTGTATCTTTTAAGTTGTTTGCAATGAGTGCACCTTTATTTTGTAATGGAGAAAAATCAAATATTTTCTATTTTGCAAAACAAATATTCCCACATTTATTATAATACATATAAGTGTAAAAATGTTCAATTTCTTGTATATATCTCAATCACCAGACAGGTTGTTTTCTTCCCTTTGCTTAGGACCTTCAGAGACTAATGATTATTAAAATCTCTGGCATGTGTCAATAACGTTTAGGGCAATGAAACCAGCTACTCTGATGAAGACCATAAGAAAACATTACTCTTGGTCATAGTTCAGTCAACCAGCCCTTATTCTAAGGTTATAAGAAGTATTACTGAAAGGAGAATTTTTTAATATTAATAAGAATTATAAAGCTTATTAGCTACTCTGAAGGTCTAGTTCAAACAATTTCATGAGCCTCAGCTCCTCAGGGTCCATTCCAAATGAGTTTGATGGTTGCAGTTAAAAGATTTCTTTGTTTAATTGAGTACCTTGATGATGAGGTCATGATGCCCAGCACTCTCCCACTCAGATGGTGCACACAGAACAAATGCTTTGCAGACCTGGACTAATCCAGTATCTCCAACCAAGCTTTCTGCAAACCTGAAATTCTCCAAGAAAGGAGCCTGGAAACAAGCATGTGACTAGCGTAGCAGGAATCTGTAAACACTGCTTCCAAAGTGCCTTAAAATTTATTCCTGTGCTAGCAGGTCAATAATAGCTTCAGACTCAAATAATAGGATTTGTAAGATGGGACCTGAGTATAGACAAGTCCTTCTAAAAAATTTCTCTCTTACATGGACCCTCTAAAACTCTCTTCCCAAAGCAGTGAGGAAGCTCCTATGGCCTAGTAGCTTATATAATCTGTATCAAAGAGGAAAAGCAAAATAACTGTGAATTTGCAGCTTTAAATATCTATTCCCACTTCAAAGTTAAGTGACTTTTTGAGGTGGTATGAAAAATTTGAAAAAGGGAACAAAAGCTCAGAATGAGGTATGGTGTAAGGAATTGAAGTAGCAGCCCATCATTCTCATGTCTTTGTGTGCATTCCTCTTTGTTATTTATAGAAGACATGCGTAAGCCTAATGTCAATGTTCTCACTTACATCCACAAGTTGTTAGAAGAGAAAAGATGGAAGAGGACTGGAGATGGAACCCAGTAGCATAGCACTTGCCTAGCATGCATAAGGCCCTGGGTTCAATCCTTGGTATTGCAAAAAATAAATATTTTTTTTAAAAGATGGGAAAACAAATTTAAATTGTAAACATTTGCAAGAAGCTGAATCAAAGAACTGGTATTGTTTTTAATAAAAGTACTTATAAAATTTTTCTTTTGTTGCTTACAACATAGAAAATTCTCAAACTCTTATCATTTCTCGTATTTTCCTTTAAATGAGTATCAATAGCCCTGTTCCAAAAATAAATCATCTGCATGGTCATGAAAGAATGGGGTTTGATAAGTGAAGCCAAGCCCACAGTGCAAGAATAATGAATCATTGCCTGTGTACTTACCCAGCCAGGATTTTTATGAGTTCTAAGGTTAAAAGGCACCAATCTTCCCTTAGATATGCCAACTATAGCATAATTTTACCAGATAGAATGAGAGGCAATTGACACAGTATGTTTATAATTAAACTCAAAAGCTCATCAGTGAACTTTCTGCTGACATCCTCAAAAATGATAACTATTTTAAAAGTAAAAAGGTAAATGTTTAATGATGATTGCTTTGATGATAAACTGACTTTCTAGATTAAATAAGATACCTCAAAAAGTTACACTAAATGTAAAAACAAAATCATAAGAATAGGGATTCCATTAATTATTAAACAGGCAAAACGGTGACATGTTATCTTTAACAACTTTTTTGTTTGATTCTCAGTATTGCAGTCAATCAATAATAATAAATAAATACAAATTTTAACTTTTTACTATGGAAAATTTCAGATAAAAGAACAGGATGATTCCCATACTTTGATTTAATAACCAGTTCTATTTCATATCTCTCCTTTTGATTTAATAACCAGTTCTATTTAATATCTCTCCTTTTGCACTGGAAGCAAATCGCAGGCATCATGTAATTTCATCTGTTAATATTTCATATGTTTGCCTAAAAGTTTTTAGTCAAATAAATGCAACAGCGTTACATTAAAATGTTTAGATTATAACATTTTGGTGTTAAAATAGCACTAAAAGAATGAAGAAACAATCATTTAATATTAAATATCAAATACTTGGCAGTTTTCACATTGTCAACTGCTAATACAGATGAAATATGTATTTTCCCATATTTCTTTGAATATGATTTCTTTGACTCAAATTTCAATGGGATACACCTTGAAATTCATTGCTTTATTTGTAAATACCCTTTAATTTATCAGTCTCCTCTCCACCTCTTTTGTCCCTTTTTAACTTAGTTGCCAAAGAAACTGATTTGTTTGTATTATAGTCTGGACTTTGTCATTGTATTCACTATTATCATTTAACATGTCCCAATTGTGGATTAAAAATAATCCATACTTATTAAATTGGTAGTTGATCTGAAAACTTCAGCCAAATCAGAATTTTCTTTTTCCCCAGAGCATCTGATAGGTTTTGCTGTTATCAAAGAGCTCATACTGTCTAATATTACATCTTTTTGTGTTGTTATAGTATCAAGTGATTATTGCCTAGCTCTAAGAATTCATTAAGAGTTGCATAATGATAATTCTTTCCCCATTTCTTTTTTCTTTATTAGCTGGAATTCTTGTATAAAAAGAAACATCTGCTCTACTAATTCTTGGTTATTCAGTGGTACAAATCTAATAGGAAAGGGAAGATAAATGATTCATTCCTTTATTTACAAGTAACAAATTAGGAGTTTTAAAACTAATTTATGCTGGGGAATATTTGTATTAAAAGTCAGAATGTTTTAAAAACCTATGTATTGTATGAAGCTGTTATGTTGTATGTTGCCAGTTTGTTCCAAATTAATAAGAGATAAGCAAAGAAAAAATATTGACATGGGCCAGATGGTACAGATAGTGTTATTCACAATAAAGGTTTGATTAGATATGAAGGGCTGAACCTGTAATAAAATTAAAGGCATACTTCTGGGGGTTTAAAAAAAAGCAGGGAACTGCATTTTTACCTAAAACATAATGTGTAGCAATTTAAAAAAAGTATTCATCTTGAAGATGAAATTGAAGAGAAGCCATGACCAAAATAAGGAGTGTCCATAGCTGATTCAATGGGGAATCTTCCTGCTAAGATTCTTAATGTGCCCGTGGTTTTCCCAGAAGAGCATGCTGCTCAGCCCACCCCTGCTTGGCATTCAGTCAGGATTGTGATTGAACGTGGTTCTAGTGGGGCACAGAGGAGATCATTTCCCCTCCTATGATTGACAGGAGACAAGACTGAGGTCAAACCTGATCTTGCTGCTGCTTACTGACTTATTCATGCTGTTGCTAATGAAATAAATCCCAATCTGTACCTTTCCTTCCAGGCTACTTGAAGCTAGCTGCTCTATCATAATTAGTAGCCACTCTATTTCTTTTATCACCTCCTCTCTAGGGTGACAACAGTCTGGAAGAAAAATAACCCATCTCCTTAGTTCTTTCTGATCATTTTTGAGCTCCTCTTTCCAGATCTTATGCTGTTTCACTAAGTTCTCAAACTCCTTCTCAACAAATGCTGCCCCTGATTCCTTCACCTTTGTGCCACAATTAGTAACCTCTCATCTGGTAAGAAGAATGATGGTCCTCAAAGCTGTCCATGTTCTAATACATGCAACCAGTGACTCTGTTACCACACATGGCAAAGGGGAGTTCAGATGGCAGATGAAATTAACATTGCCAACCCACTGACCTTAAAATGGAAAGATGATTTTGGATTATTAAGGTGGGATTGATACTAGCCCATGAGTTCTTTAAAATGGAAGAGGGAAGCAGAAGAGTAGGATTGATGGCATGTAAAAAAGACTGAACCCACCAGAGCTGGATTTGAAGAGGAAGGTGGAAAGCAAAGAGTTAAGGAATACAGAGAGTCTATAGTAGATGGAAAAGGAAAGCAGATTCTCTCCTACAGATTCCAGAAGAAACACAAACGTGCTTACTGCTTGGTTTTAACCCAGTGAATCTGTGTTGGGCTTCTGTATAACTGTAGGAAAATGCATTCGTGCTGGTTTAAGCCACTGAGATTATAGTAATTTGTTACAGGAGCCATAGAAAACACTTGTGCCACTATTGTGTTTGTGTATTTGAAGGCAGTAAATGAGAGGTGTATCAGAGTAAGTCTACACCTGGATTCAAATTTCTGCTTTGTTGCTTCGAAGTTTCTTGATCTTAGGCAGATAAAGGAATTTCTCAGAACCTTACGTCTGGGCAGGTCATCTGTTTGCAACCTTCCATTGCACAGAGATCCTCTCCTTCGGGGTATTTATCACAATTATAATTATATAACCAACTGAGTGCTTAATTAAATGTCTGTCTTTTGTTTGAGATAATGGTCTCCCTGAGGAAAGGAGCTATATTTGTCTTGTCAACTATTTGTATCCCTAGGTCAAAACCACTTAAAAACATTTGCTGATAAAATGGATTTGAGTAAATTTACCTCTTCAGTGTGATATAGACAGTAAAATATTAAAATATTCAGAATATAAAAAAAGCATTTACTTAACCAGTGTAATATGGGGACTTAGAGAACCATCACTCAAGACACTTTATAACCAAACTCTTGTCTCTTTGTTACTTTGTTTGTGGTGCTTTCCCCTTTGCTTTCTTGACGAGTAGGCATTTTCCTATCGGCATATTGAGATCTGCATGTGTGGATCCCAGAGTACCTCTGCCTAGGTAGGCTCCCAATGAGTCCAGAGTCTCTTAATCATGGTAACAGGTAAAAAACATAAATAAAACGTGATAAGCTCTAGGGTCTGACCCAATTCCCCCAAATACAAGCAGTTTTTAAAATACTGTAACGATGTCAATTTCAATTCCACACCTTGCTTCTAAATCTCAAAGACCTTTTTTATTTTTAATCAATAAATGGATGCCTTCAGAGCTCTTGATATAAGTCCTAAGATCAGGAATACTTGAAAGGGAGTTGATATAGGACATTCCAGGTTTGTTGGTTGCTTTAGGTTTTTTAAAATATTTTAGTTGTAGAAGGACACAATACCTTTATTTTGTTTATTTTATTATTATTATTTTTTTTATGTGGTGCTGAGGATCGAACCCAGTGCTTCACATGTGCTAGGCAAGTACTCTAATACTGAGCCACAACCCCAGCCCTGCTTTAAGTTTTTTAAGTTTTAGCTTTAAACTGAGCCCATCCTCCAAGAAGCCATATATTTGTCCCAGGGAACTCTAAATCCCATAGAAACATTTTCCTTTCACAATTTTGAGCCCTCGGCTGCTGTAGGTTGACTATAAGGAATAGCTGTGTGAAGAGAGGAGTGTTTATATACTCTTTAAAAGAAAATGGGAGGTCCTGTTGCTTGTAGTAGCCATTATTTCTGCCCAAACTCATAGGCCTGGATTATTAATCTGATTTATGTGAAATAAGACTTTTTCTCAGCCCCAAGCTTTGTTAATAATTATCAAAGAATTCAAAGCAATAATGCTAGCAGCATCAATATTAAGAAGTCTCCAAACATCAGATATTTTGTTCTGTATCTATTCTTTCAAAATACTTTGTTCTGTACCTGGGTTCATTTGGATTCAGAGTTACATCATGTAATCAGTTGCCAGTCAAGTTAGCACAGAGAAATCACTGAGTTTGGAGTCTCTTAAAATTACATACCTCATTAATCACAGTTTTATTCTGGCCATATTTCTAAATCCCACTCTTTATCATAGTGGCAGCATAAAAATCCATAAATTTCATATTCTTATATTAGTCAAACTATATAAACCATATAAAACTTTCTGTAAGAATTACTGTAAGGCCCTCATTTATCTTCTTTGCTTGCATACTCTGTTAGTCAGTGTTTGCAAGTGTTTGGGTCAATCTAAGGTATCCCTGAGAAGGGAGAAAACTAGTAACATACTGCTAAATGTTCCCTTCCCATTTTCTATGTAAACATCCTTAAAGTAAATAAATGACAAAAAAAAAATTAACAATAAGGAAAAGTCTCCTGTAAAAGCCAATGTTCTTACTTTCAAATGACAATGAGAATTATGTGAGGCAATGTGTTTCTCTCTTTTTGTGTGTGTGTGAGTCTCTATAAAATCATGCCTATTATGAGAACATAATCTTTAAATGATATATGTCTGCATTAGTCAGTTTTCCAATACAATAATGAAATACCTGAGGCTGGGTAACTTTATAAAGAAGTTTATTTCACTCCCAGCTTGGCTTTCATCAGGACCTCATGGTAGATGACATCACAATGGTGGGAATAGGTAGAGGAGAGATTGCACTGAAAACCAGGAAGCCAAAGAGCAACTGGAGACCAAAAGGTCTCAGGAGAGCTATGTTAATCTCCTCTGAGGGCATAACCGCCAATGATCTAAACTCCAACAGTGTTCCACCTCTTAAAATTTTCTACCATCTTCCAAAGATCAAACCTTTAAGACAAGGGTCTTTGATGGACATTCAAGATACAAATTATAGGACAAAACATACTTTCACTTACTCAAATGTACTAGAATTTTTAAATATTGATATTAAGGAACTTTATAAATAATGTTATTCAAAATCTTAATTAAAAACCACTTAAACTCAAATTAGGAAGAGAAAGAATAGTGGCAAAGCAAATATTTTCCTTTCCTAATTTTATTTTTCTTTTAAATTTAGTTATGTTTGTTTCTTTTCCTTCAAAATCTTTGGGAGTCAAATTTATCAGGGTTTTTATTTAAAATCTTTGAGTTTTAGTTGTAAATGGGAAAGTTGTTTTGGGTTTCCAGTTTATAGAGTTGTTCATGTACATGTATAATTTCTTCTTTGTTTTCATTTTTTAAAAACATTCAGATTTCTGATCAATGTGAGGAGTTATTCTTGTGTATAATCTGAAATATCCAGGTGTAAATTTTTCAATATACATCCAGTTAATTCATTTAAAAGTGCATCTTTTCCCCAGTGATTTAAGATACATAAATTATTTTATATACTCAGCTTCAATTTTGGACTTTCTATTGTGCTTTCTTGGTCCATCAGTCTATTTGTGTACCAATCCACATTGTTTGAACTTAGAAATTATACTTGTATTTACTGGAGTCTTACATTAATTTGTGTATAATTAATGTCTTTATGATGTTTATTGATCCTTTGTAAAAATATACTTTTAGTTTGTTCAAATACATGTTATATTTCACTAGTGTTGTAGTTTTCCTTTATCTTTTGCATATTCGTTAACTTTATGTTTTCCTCTCTCATCTTTGTGTTATTTGTATTTATTCATTGTTTAACATTTGTGTTGTTCTAATCTTCCATCTTTATTCTCACCTTTGTTTTAGTCTGTCAATTTAGATGTGCAATTGAATATATATAAAACATATCTTAGATAAGAGGATATACATAAAACATATAAATATGTGCAACAATACTTAATAGCAAGCAGTACTTTTATTAAAACCACCTCTTGATTAGATCAAGACTGTCCTCTAGCAGACTCTTAGAATCATTTGTGAGTGCAATGTCCCCTGAGGCCTTAAATAGCTAAAGTAGGTTTTCTATAATGGCAGAAATTGAGAGACAACATATAAAACATGATCTTTCTTGAATTTCTCAGAAATGTTACCCAACTTTTACCTATCCCTGTCTGCTGGTGGTGACAATTTCTGGTCTGAATTTTTCAATTTCTTACCCGTGGTTGTCTTTTATATCTGCAATAACTTGTTTAATTATATTCAATTCATGCTTCAATATAATGTTACAATTTTCCTTTGCTTTATGTCTTTTTCTCAGGGTAAACCAATTATCATTATCCTACAGAACTCTTTCGTTTGCTTTTCCTTTCATTAACAACTGAACAAGAAAATAGTGCTCACAATCTCATCTAGTGCAGGACAAGAGATGCTTCAATATCAAAGTAAAAAGTGGCAGTTTCCCATCACTACCGCCTGGAAGCACTTTGCCTCCCTTAAAACTTGATTTTCTCTCCCTGGGACTCAGATGTCTCTTTGCTATCAAATAAACCCTCTGGCTGATTGTCCATTACTTATTTTCAATTATTCTTTCTAATGCTGTCTTCAGTATCAGAAATGATGAGAAATCGAGCATTTTCCCTTGGAGAACATAAGTTTGTCCCGTCTTGCTAACTGAGCCCTACATATCCAAAATCAATAACCTCAGTTTCTTCCCACACTCCCTAAGATTTAAAGAAAAATTAGAATGCTGTAAATAAATGTGGTACCAGATGTACTCCAGCAAATGATAGCTCTTGGAATAGCATCTGAAATGACAATGTGTACTCACTTGGAATTCAGAAATGAAAATGTCCCAGTGCCTTGCTTCATTACTGAAGGGAATCAGCCTTCCACTTGCAGCAATTGCTTGTTCCCACCAGCTGACAATGAAATGAATACTCTGTGGGAGCTGAGATGATTGTGGCATTAAACTTAGCAGTCTCTCCATGATCCTGCAAGACAGCTACTGAATCTAAACTAAATCAGTTCTGAGAGGAGTCTGTGTAGAACTTGTACATCATTTAAAATCTGGAGAGGGAAAATGAGTGAAATCAAATGAGTTAGGAAAGACATTATCAACGAAGAGGCAGCTCAGGGATCCGTTTTAGATCAGACTGAGAAAACAGGGCAGCAACAGCAAACGGCTGGAGGAGAGGCGACATCATCTGTGAACACCTGAGATTGTTTCATTATCATCATCAGTCACGATAATAACAGTTAGCCAGAGACCAGTCAACAGACCATGCACCAGCAAGGGCAGCAGGCATGGAGAGAAAAGAGCCACACAGATTCCCTGGCTGGTGAGCTTGGCATCTAGGATAACCCAGCTTGTGGCCAGGGCAAGGACACTGAAGGCAATAAGAGTTGGTGCCCTAGATAGAGGAGGCACCTTCACCCATCATGTCTTTACATGCAGACTGTGATTCTCAGCCCTCTTATCTAATCTCTTGCTTAGAGGGATAATGAGGACATTAGCCCTAGGGGTATTAGGGATAGAGGAATTCAGGTACAGAGAATATTGATAACTGTGGGTAAAGCATTCTGGATAAGATTCTCCAGGCAACCAGTGAGATACTCTGATTTTTATTCTATTGTGAAGTAATTGAGGTCTGGGAAGTAAAGGAGATGGTCCAAATGCCAGGGAACAGTCAGAAGAGGAGATAGGTAGAGGCCCACTGAGGCAGGGCCACAAGGTTTCAGCCTTGCACCAAAGCCAGCTGAGGAGATGAAAGGAAGATGTGCAGGATGTGATTTCCTCTTGACAGACCCCTCATGTACATGCCCCCGTAGCATCCCTGCTTTTATTTTAAGGACCCTGTGTGGTGCAGGAGGATTAGGAATCACACGTGAACACGTAATATAAAGAGCCTGGTTACAAGGTCTACTCCCATGTGCCCAGAAAGATGTGAGAGATTTATTGACTGAACAAACATAAAAAAATTTGACTTGTTAAGAGCAAATTTGGCTCTAGTAACTGACCTTCGTAGCGCAAATACAAAAACGATTTAGGAAGTATGAAAAAAAAAAGCATTGTGCTCATAGTGTACTCTTATGCCTATGATATTTAGCCTCTTTAATGTTAATCGAATTGTAAATGGCGCCAAACTCCACATAATTAATAGGGAATTGTGTCTGAAATGCTCCCGTGTTCTCATTTTACCTTTGTGCTTCTATCCAGCAGGTGTTCGTGGAGTCCCTTACAATGAGGTATGTTTGGGGAAAGCACACAGTCACAATGACACATCAGCACAGAAGCATTGATCTACATTTTTAATAAATGTAAAAAATAATGAAAACAGAAAGAAACTAAATATTTTGATTGTGTTATCAGCAGTGATTTTTGCATGACTGATTCATCAATTGCTGCAAAGTATAATTATGTCCCATTATGTGTGAATTTCTCTTTCTTTTGCAGATCTATTAATTATTGCTTGATATATTTTGAAGTGTTCTCACTTGATGCATCTAAATTTAAAATATGATAAATTAATACTTCTAAAAATAATATTTTTGCTTGTCTTTAAGAATATTTTTTAGCTCAAAGTTTCCCTTGTATGTTTCTAATGTAAATTTACCAATTTTCATTTGGTTAAGAGCATCTTCTTCCATCATTTGACTGTTAATACTAATTTATCAGATACTAATATAACCGATTTTGCTTGGTGAAGAATATCTAAGATATTCTCCAAAGGCCCACATGTTAAAGGCTGGGTCCCCAGATTGTACTTTGGGGAGGTGGTAGAAACTTTAGAGGTGGAACCTAGTGGGAGGTCTTTAAGTCATTGGAGTTATCCCTTCAAAGGGGCTATTGGGACCCCAGCCTCTTCTCACTCCTTCCTTTTGTTTCCTGTCTCTCCATGAAGTGAATGTTTTTGTTCTGCCATGCACTCCTTGTATGACATGATACTACAGGTCCAAAGTGACAGGGCCAACATATCATGGACTGAAACTTCTAAAACTCTGAGCCAAAACAAATCTTTTCTCTCTCTTTTTTTAATATTCATTTTTAGTTTTAGATGGACACAATATCTTTATTTTTTTTTATTTTTACGTGGTGCTGAGAATCGAACCCAGTGTCTCACGCATGCTAGGCAAGCACAGTACCACTTGAGCCACATCCCCAGCCCACCTTTTCTCTTTATAAGTTGATTATCTCAGGTAATTGTTATAGTAACTGAACATTCATTAACATTGGATCTTTTCATTTTAAAAATGTCTCATTAACAAGATATGGATGAATTTTTTTTGTTTGTGTTAATTTTACTTTTATAAAGAGGTTACTTTCACTAGCACAGAATTCTAGGTTTTTCTTAATTTTTATTTTTTTAATTTGTTCTAATTAGTTATACATGGCAGTAGAATGCATCTGACACATAGACCACAATTTCTCATTCTTCTGGCTGTATATGGTGCTGAGTCACACTGGTTCTGTAATGAGGATATGAATGAATTTTTAAATTCTTTTTTTTTTTATTATTGGTTGTTCAAAACATTACATAGTTCTTGATATATCAACTTTCACACTTTGCTTCAAGTGGGTTATGAACTCCCATTTTTAGCCCATATACAGATTGCAGAATCACATCAATTACACATCCATTGATTTACATATTGCCATACTAGTGACTGTCATGTTCTGCTACCTTTCCTATCCTCTACTATCCCCCCTCCCCTCCCCTCCCCAACCCTCTTCTCTCTCTACCCCCTCTACTGACCTTCATTTCTCCCCCTTGTATTATTTTTCCCTTTCCCCTCATTTCCTCTTGTATGTTCTTTTGTATAACCCTGAGGGTCTCCTTCCATTTCCATGCAATTTCCCTTTTCTCTCCCTTTCCCTCCCACCTCTCATCTCTGTTTAATGTTAATCTTCTTCTCATGCTCTTCGTCCCTACTCTGTTCTTAGTTACTCTCCTTATATCAAAGAAGACATTTGGCATTTGTTTTTTAGGGATTGGCTAGCTTCACTTAGCATAATCTGCTCTAGTGCCATCCATTTCCCTGCAAATTCTATGATTTTGTCATTTTTTAACGCAGAGTAATACTCCATTGTGTATAAATGCCACATTTTTTTAATCCATTCGTCTATTGAAGGGCATCTGGGTTGGTTCCACAGTCTTGCTATTGTGAATTGAGCTGCTATGAACATCGATGTAGCAGTGTCCCTGTAGCATGCTCTTTTTAGGTCTTTAGGGAATAGACCAAGAAGGGGAATAGCTGGGTCAAATGGTGGCTCCATTCCCAGCTTTCCAAGAAATCTCCATACTGCTTTCCAAATTGGCTGCACCAATCTGCAGTCCCACCAGCAATGTACAAGTGTACCCTTTTCCCCACATCCTCGCCAGCACTTGTTGTTGATTGACTTCCTAATGGCTGCCAATCTTACTGGAGTGAGATGGTATCTTAGGGTGGTTTTGATTTGCATTTCTCTGACTGCTAGAGATGGTGAGCATTTTTTCATGTACTTGTTGATTGATTGTATGTCCTCCTCTGAGAAGTGTCTGTTCAGGTCCTTGGCCCATTTGTTGATTGGGTTGTTTGTTCTCTTATTGTCTAATTTTTGGAGTTCTTTGTATACTCTGGATATTAGGGCTCTATCTGAAGTGTGAGGAGTAAAGATTTGTTCCCAGGATGTAGGCTCTCTATTTACCTCTCTTATTGTTTCTTTAGCTGAGAAAAAACTTTTTAGTGTGAGTAGTCCCATTTGTTGATTCTAGTTATTAACTTTTGTGCTATGGGTGTCCTATTGAGGAATTTGGAGCCCGACCCCACAGTATGTAGATTGTAGCCAACTTTTTCTTCTATCAGACGGCGTGTCTCTGATTTGATATCAAGCTCCTTGATCCATTTTGAATTAACTTTTGTGCATGGCCAGAGAAAGGGATTCAGTTTCATTTTGTTGCATATGGATTTCCAATTTTCCCAGCACCATTTGTTGAAGATGCTATCCTTCCTCCATTGCATGCTTTTAGCCCCTTTATCAAATATAAGATAGTTGTAGTTTTGTGGATTGGTTTCTGTGTCCTCTATTCTGTACCATTGGTCCACCCGCCTGTTTTGGTACCAGTACCATGCTGTTTTTGTTACTATTGCTCTGTAGTATAGTTTGAAGTCTGGTATCGCTATACTGCCTGATTCACACTTCCTGCTTAGCATTGTTTTTGCTATTCTAGGTCTTTTATTTTTCCATATGAATTTCATGATTGCTTTCTCTATTTCTACAAGAAATGCCATTGGGATTTTGATTGGCATTGCATTAAACCTATAGAGAACTTTTGGTAATATCGCCATTTTGATGATGTTAGTTCTGCCTATCCATGAACAGGGTATATTTTTCCATCTTCTAAGATCTTCTTCTATTTCTCTCTTTAGGGTTCTGTAGTTTTCATTGTATAAGTCTTTCACCTCTTTTGTTAGGTTGATTCCCAAGTATTTTATTTTTTTTTGAGGATATTGTGAATGGAGTGGTTGTCCTCATTTCCATTTCAGAGGATTTGTCACTGATATACAGGAATGCCTTTGATTTATGCGTGTTGATTTTATATCCTGCCACTTTGCTGAATTCATTTATTAGCTCTAATAGTTTCTTTGTAGACCCTTTTGGGTCTGCTAGGTATAGAATCATATCATCTGCAAATAGTGATAATTTAAGTTCTTCTTTTCCTATTTTGATGCCTTTAATTTCTTTCGTCTGTCTAATTGCTCTGGCCAGTGTTTCGAGAACTATGTTGAACAGAAGTGGTGAGAGAGGGCATCCCTGTCTTGTTCCAGATTTTAGAGGGAATGCCTTCAATTTTTCTCCATTCAGAATGATGCTAGCGTGAGGCTTAGCATAGATTGCTTTTACAATATTGAGGTATGTTCCTGTTATCCCTAGTTTTTCTAGAGTTTTGAACATAAAGGGATGCTGTACTTTGTCGAATGCTTTTTCCGCATCTATCGAGATGATCATATGGTTCTTATTTTTAAGTCTATTGATGTGGTGAATAACATTTATTGATTTCCGTATATTGAACCAGCCTTGCATCCCAGGGATGAATCCTAATTGATCATGGTGCACAATTTTTTTGATATGTTTTTGTATCCGATTCGCCAGAATTTTATTGAGGATTTTTGCATCTAGGTTCATTAGAGATATTGGTCTGAAGTTTTCTTTCTTTGAAGTGTCTTTGTCTGGTTTAGGTATCAGGGTGATGTTGGCCTCGTAGAATGAATTTGGAAGTTCTCCCTCTTTTTCTATTTCCTGAAGTAGCTTGAAAAGTATTGGTATTAGTTCCGCTTTAAAGGTTTTGTAAAACTCTGCTGTATACCCATCCGGTCCTGGGCTTTTCTTAGTTGGTAGTCTTTTGATGGTTTCTTCCATTTCCTCAATTGATATTGGTCTGTTTAGGTTGTCTATATCCTCCTGACTCAATCTGGGCAGATCATATGACTTCAGAAATTTATCGATGCCTTCACTATCTTCTAATTTATTGGAGTATAAGGATTCAAAATAATTTTTGATTATCTTCTGTATTTCTGAAGTGTCTGTTGTGATATTGCCTTTTTCATCCCGTATGCTAGTAATTTGAGTTCTCTCTCTTCTTCTCTTCGCTGGCATGGCTAAGGGTCTGTCGATTTTGTTTATTTTTTCAAAGAACCAACTTTTAGTTTTGTCAATTTTTTCAATTGTTTCTTTTGTTTCGATTTCATTAATTTCAGCTCTGATTTTAATTATTTCTTGCCTTCTACTTCTTTTGCTCTTGTTTTGCTCTTCTTTTTCTAGGATTTTGAGATGAAGTATGAGATCGTTTATTTGTTGGTTTTTTCTTTTTTTAAGGAATGAACTCCAAGCAATGAATTTTCCTCTTAGAACTGCTTTCAATGTGTCCCATAGATTCCGATATGTTGTGTCTGTGTTTTCATTAATCTCTAAGAATTTTTTAATTTCCTCCTTGATGTCTTCTATAACCCATTGATCATTCAGTAACCTATTGTTCATTCTCCAAGTGATGTATGCTTTTTCCTTCCTTCTTTTATCGTTGATTTTCAGTTTCATTCCATTATGATCAGATAGGATGCATGGTATTATCTCCACTCCTTTATATTGTCTAAGAGTTGCCCTGTGACATAATATATGATCTATTTTTGAGAAGGATCCATGTGCTGCTGAGAAAAAAGTGTAACTGCTTGATGTTGGGTGGTATATTCTATATATGTCAATTAAGTCTAGGTTATTAATTTTGTTATTGAGTTCTATAGTTTCCTTATTCATCTTTTGTTTGGAAGATCTGTCCAGTGGTGAGAGAGGTGTGTTGAAGTCTCCCATGATTATTGTATGGTGGTCTATTAGACTCTTGAACTTGAGAAGAGTTTGTTTGATGAACATAGCTGCACCATTGTTTGGGGCATATATATTTATGATTGTTATGTCTTGTTGGTGTATGGTTCCCTTAAGCAGTATGTAGTGTCCCTCTTTATCCCTTTTGATTAACTTTGGCTTGAAATCTATTTTATTTGATATGAGTATGGACACTCCTGCTTGTTTCCGAAGTCCATATAAGTGATATGATTTTTCCCAACCTTTCACCTTCAGCCTATGTATGACTTTTCCTATCAAATGCGTCTCCTGTAGGCAGCATATTGTTGGGTCTTGTTTTGAGATCCATTCTACTAGCCTGTGTTTCTTAATTGGTGAGTTTAAGCCATTAACATTTAGGGTTATTATTGAGATATGGGTTGTTCTTCCAGCCATATTTGTTTATTTATGTTACTAAACATGGTTTGTTTTCCTCTTTGATTATCCCCCCCCTTTACTGTCCTACCTCCCACTGTTGGTTTTCATTGTTATTTTCCATTTCCTCTGCCTGTAATGTTTTGCCGAGGATGTTTTGAAGAGATGGTTTTCTAGCTGCATATTCTTTTAACTTTTGTTTGTCGTGGAAGGTTTTAATTTCATCTTCCATCCTGAAGCTTAATTTTGCTGGATACACAATTCTTGGTTGGAACCCATTTTCTTTCAGTGTTTGAAATATGTTATTCCAGGATCTTCTAGCTTTCAGAGTCTGTGTTGAAAGATCAGCTGTTATCCTGATTGGCTTACCCCTAAATGTAATCTGCTTCCTTTCTCTTATAGCTTTTAAAATTCTCTCCTTATTCTGTATGTTGGGCATCTTCATTAAAATGTGTCTAGGTGTGGATCTCTTATAATTTTGCACATTCGGCATCCTGTAGGCTTCTAGAATTTGGGATTCTGTCTCATTCTTCAAGTCTGGGAAGTTTTCTCCTATTATTTCATTGAATAAATTGCTCATTCCTTTGGTATGGAGTTCTATACCTTCCTGTATCCCAATGACTCTTAAGTTTGGTCTCTTAATGTTATCCCATATTTCTTGGATGTTCTGCTCATGGTTTCTTAACAGTCTTGCTGAGCTGTCTATGTTCTTTTCCAGTTGAAATACTTTGTCTTCATTGTCTGATGTTCTATCTTCTAAGTGTTCTACTCTGCTGGTAGTACTCTCAATTGAGTTTTTAAGTTGGTTTATTGCTTCCTGCATTTCTAGGATTTCTGTTTGTTTGTTTTTTATAACCTCTATCTCCCTGTATAGTTGATCCTCTGCTTCCTGGATTTGTTTGTGTAATTCCTTGTCGAAGTGATCTTTCATTATCTGTTTTTGCTGTCTAATTTCTTCCTTGATACTCCAGATCATCTGAAGCATATATATCCTGAATTCTTTATCTGACATTCCATCTGCCGCAGCTGTTACCTCTTCTAAAGTTGAGTTGACCTGCATTGCTTGTAGTCCTTTCTTTCCTTGTCTTTTCATACTGCTTGTGTTTCTTTCTTCTTGGTGAAACTGTTGTGTTTTTGAAATTTCCCCCCCCCCTATATATTTATATTGCTCTTGTATAATTGAAAAGTCTCCCTTGCAGGTGCGGGCGGGGGCTCTGCTCTGCCCCTCCTCCAATTGGTATGAGGTGTCTACCACGCCCGCGGACCCCTGGGCCTTATCCGCCATTCTGTCGCAGGTCTGCCTACCTTGCGGGTGGGGGCGAAGGCTCTGCCCTGCCCCTCCTACCATGCCTGGGGACCGCTAGGCCTGATCTGCAGGTTGGTCGCAGGTCTGCCCACCTTGCGGGCACGGGTGTCAGTTCCGCTCCACCCCCACTCCAATTGGGGTCACTTGACCACCACACAGGCGGGCCGCTGGGCCTGATCTGGGCGCGGGCAAAGGCTCTGCTCTGCCCCTACTCCAGTTGGGGTGAAGTGTGTACCACGCTGGCAGGCCGCTGGGCCTGATCCGCCGGTCTGTCGCAGGTCTGCTTACCTTGCCTGCGCGGGCGGTGGCTCTGCCCTGCCCCTCCTACCACGCCTGTAGACCGCTGGGCCTGATCTGCAGGTTGGTCGCAGGTCTGCCTACCTTGCGGGCTTGGGCGGCGGCCCCGCTCCTCCCCTCTGGCTCGACGACAAAGCGAGAGAGACTCGGGTATCTGTGACTCACCCTCCCTACCAGGGGACCAACTGTTTCCGTCACCGCTGGCACCGATGAAGTTTTCTCCTTGGCCGCGCTCCGATGACATCAGATCTCTGCCAAGCTGGCATCCCCTTTCAATGGCTGAATCCCATTTTCTTCTCTTCCAATAGGTGGAGCTCCTGGGAGTCTCTCAATCCTGTTAGTCCAGAGCCCTTTCACTTATCCAGCCCCTCCCCCTGTTCCTCCTCCCAGCCAGCCAGCCAGGTCCTGTTCACCAGAGGCGGTTCCCCAAGGATCTGATTACACTTGCAGCCCCACCGCGTGTCCTATATCCCGAACGATGAACACCCTCTCTGTCATTCATCTAAGCCCCAGTGCTGTGGTGGGGTGATCTGGGAACCAACAGTTTAATTTTTCCGGACCCCTTTGGTGGGCACACCCCCAGAAACTAGCGGCTAAGATCTTGGGTGTCGCCGCTGGTGTTAAGGGGAGGTGGGGATCTGGAATCCCCTCTGCTTCCCTACAGACACGCCCCCGGTGGTTTCCTGGCTGCTTGTATCTGGAGGGGGTGGGAGTCACACACCTGCTAATGTGGATTCCGCTGGGAAGGAATTCTGTCGGCGGAACTCTGGTGATGTCACCACTCTGCTATGGCGGGCCCCAGGCTCCTTGCCGGAGTATCCGAAGGGAGGGGTGGGACTGGTCTGTCTCTGGTTGGTTTCAGCTCCCGGTTTGCTATTTCATGAAGGCTTGTCGAGAGACCTCTTCCTAGAGTCCCTGCACAGCTCCTGCTGCGCTACACCTCGGAGGCTATCCGCCCTGACGCGGGGGCCGGTGCAGGCAGCCGACAGTCGCCGAGTCGTGCGGGCAGCGGCTGGCGGGTCTGGACCTCTGCGCTGCGTGGCGGAGATTCACTCGTCTAGCGCAGACTGTCACCTCCAAAAATCCTACCGATTCCCGGCCGATCTCTCTTTAGTGGAATTTTGCTAGGAGTTTCTCAGCAGGTCGAATCTAAGCGTATCCATGCGTCTCTCTGACCCCGTTGTTGAGGAGGTACTGAAAGCGCTGCCTCCCCTCTCACCGCCATGTTGGATCCTGAATTTTTAAATTCAATGTAAGAAAAAAAATGAACTGGCAAAATTGGCTCAATTCATTGATGAGCATCATGAAAAAGTACCTTTCTTACTGCATATTGCTAGCCTAGGAAAAGATTTGTGATAGTCAGAAGTTAATTATTGTGGCAAAATCCCTGAGAAAATCAACTTAAAGGAGAAGATGAATTTTGGCTCATACTTCATAGGAAAATATATTTTTTTCTACAAAATTATACTTGAGACACAATTTTATTTTATTTTCATCATAATTTTTGTCCAAATTTTTCTTTTCAGGTGATTAAAACTATTTCTCAAAAATTATAAGATTTAAAGGTGAATGCTTGCTTATGTTCTATATTTTTAATCACAGTAACCATATTATAAAAACCTAAATTCACTTTGATTACTGCTTTGGCTTTTTTATGCCATAGAGTTTCAATTTAAACATGGGTTAAACTTTTATCATTCAAGAAAAATTTTACTACTGTTCTCTTCAATTGGTCTTATTTTAGTCTTTCTTGAGTTCTTAATCTAATTATCACTTTAAATAGTAATTTTTGTTAAAAATATCAGCTTTCTTTATTTAAATTCACTTTTTATACCTTTATTGAAGAGTGCACCAAAAATATATTCTTCAATTATTTTGCTTTTTCAATGTATATAGATTTTATTTAATTTCTGTTATACAGGCAATTTTGGTATGTAAACTGTACATTAAAAACTGGATAATTCTTTTTATAGTCTATGAATTTTAGTAAAAATCATTTATTCCCAATCATTAATTGTCAATCTTCTCTACATTTTTGTTTTGTGTTGATTGGATTTTGACAAATAACAATGAGCTAGAAACTGCACAATCCATAGAGAATAATTTGGATTCAAATATTGGGCTCAAATATCTCCATGAAGGCCTACTGTTTATATGTGAACTTAGTCAAATTACCTAGCCATTCTGTGTCTCAGACTCATCTGAAAAATGAGAACAGTAACAGCATTTGTCTCATACAATTTATGTGAGAATTAAATATATAAGAGATGCACTAGAACATGTACATAAACTCATCACTAAACAAATGTTAAGTATTATTACTTTATTTGCTTTAAACTCCATTTGAAGTTACATTTTTTTGGTTTTCCTTATTCAACCTTTTTTAGTTTTATTTTATGTGCTTTGATGTCATCATAGTAACAAACTTATATTTTATTCTTTATTTAAATACAATATACTTTTTGGCATGTGATTGAGACATCATCATTTATATAAATAATCCTTTATTTTGTCAGTGTGTATTTGCTTCATTTTAAAGTTATACTTTCAGGGAGTTGGTTATCTGTGATTGCATTTATTGCATAGGTTTTTGTTTTTGTTTTTGCTTGAATTGAGACTAACAAGAACACTCTACAAGTAATAGAGCAATTTCGTTTGTGAGCTGGTTGACATCTTCATATTTTGATTTCAAATTAAAGAAAGCAGGAGTTTGGGAGTGGGGAAGGGATATGAGAGAGGTGATATGAAAGAGGGAAAAGGATTACAGGGACTCCCCAAACTTTGAGGTTGGAAATCCTTATACAAGAGCTGGGAGGATAGCACTTAGGATTCATGGTTTCTGATACCAATTGAAAGTTTCTTTTTCTTTCTTAAAATTCCTTGGAAGTTTCTGTCTTAACCTCTAGCTTAGCAGGAGGCTGTGACCTAGAGGAAGATGGAGGCTACATTGGTGTGAAGCTGACCTGCAGCTCCATGGGGTGATATAGAGGTGGTCAGAGATGGCAAGAAATTTTTACACAGGATCTGGAGAAAAGGAAAAAAGAAATACGCTCTGGATGTGAGCTCCCCTGCCCTCACTAATACTATGGGTAATAAGAATGGATTTTCTACAATCCCTCATAACTGGGACTGGATAGTAAAAGAAATTGCAAACATAGAGAATACAAAATTTGGAAAACCATAGCTACATTCAAGATGGGTAGTTTTTTCCCTGGGTCACACTTAAGACCTCCACAGCTTCCAACTTGAAAACTTTCTTTTAGAAAGCAACCCTAAAAAATGTTGAACACATCCTCTAGTGCAATAGAGATCTTTTTGAGAAAAATAAGAAAAGACTGATTTTTTTTCCACCAGAAAAATAACAGAATATTCACATGCACAAGATTTTGTCTAAAATTTAGCACTTGTTAAAAATCCAGAAACTTAGATGATTCTTTCTCCTAGAAACTTAATTGTATGTGGTAATTTTTTTTCTACTTTTTCATGTCAAAATAAGTACCTTCAATTTCTGTTCCATTTTTAGTTTTAAATTTTACTCTTCCCGCATTACACCATGAGGATTGATTTTGTTTTATTTATTTTCCTAAGATTCTGTTGTTTCTATTATTTGTTTTCTTGTGTGTCATCTTTCCCACATTCTCATATTATACTTTGATTATATGAATCAAACCCATCTGAGCTTTACTAGAAACGCCATGAGCACAAAGAAGTACTATCCTTCTCTCATTACTTCATCCATAGCATCTTGCACAACAGCTGCACATAATTGGCCCTAAATATTTAGTGAGAATAATCAAGTTTTAGTATTCTGATTTATTGAATCATTCATATTTGCTGCCTCTAATAATTATTAACATTTCTTAATAGTGAAATATAATCTGTTTTGATGTGCTAAAGAATGGTTGATTGTGACACATATACACAATGGAATATTACTCAGCATTAAAAGAGAATAAAATTATGGCATTTGCAAGTAAATGGATGAAGTTGGAGAATATAATGCTAAAGGGAGTAAGCCAATTCCAAACAACCAAAGGCTGATTGTTCTCTCTGGTAACTGGATGCTGATCCACAATGCAGTGGGGAGGAGGTTATGGGAAGAATGGAGGAACTCTGGATTGGGCAAAGGGGAGCGGTTGGGGGGTGGGCATGCGGGTAGGAAAGATGGTGGAATGAGAAAGACATCATTACCCTAGGTACATGTATGACTGCACATGTGGTGCGAGTCTACATCGTGTACAACCAGAGAAATGAGAAGTTGTGCTCTATTTGTGTACAATGAAATGAAGTGCATTCTGCTGTCATATATAACTAATTAGAACTAATTTTTGAATTTTTTAAAAAAAATATTTATTTCTTAGTTTTCGGCAGACACAACATCTTTTGTTTGTATGTGGTATTGAGGATCGAACCTGGGCCGCACGCAGCATGCCAGGCGAGCGCGCTACCGCTTGAGCCACATCCCCAGCCCCATAATTTTTGAATTTTTAAAAAATATGTCTTTTATAAATATTCAAGGATTTCTTGAAATATACACTGAATTCCATTAATATATACAATTTACATGTGGTAATCAGAATAAAATATCAACAAATAATGACACAATCAAAAAAATATTAATTTGTTCTGTGTAAAGTGACCATAAATATGACATACATACAAACAAAGACACTTTGAAGAGTAGGGAATAGGTGTATTAATATTTCAGGCATAAAAAATACTGTCTTGGGAAAGTTAGGTCATATATTCATCTTGTCTATGAAGGAAAACTATTTCAGGCTAAAGATGATTTTATAGGCTGCCCATATTTATGTGTTGAAGTACTCTTCCTCAGTACCTCAGAATGTGATGTACCTTAAAAAAAAACAGTTTTTTTTTTTTTAAAGGAGATTAAGGTAACATGAGGTCTGATGGGCTGGGCCATAATCCAATATCACTGATATCCTTGTATAAGAAGAGGAGATTAGGGGACAGAATCATCTGAAGTTCATCTGAAGACAGAAGAATTCAGACATCTACAAAGAGAGAGGAAATAGAATGAAATGAACCCTGTCAACACCTTTACCTCGTACTTCTATCCTCCAGAATCATGATGAAATAAATTTCTGCAATTTTATTTTATTATTTAACTGATACATAAAAACAATAAAAGTTATACATATTAAGGGATTATCATGTGATGTTTAATATGTATGTTCATATATATATATATATATATGTATAGAGAGTATAATGTTTAAATCAAGTTAAACACATTTATCTTCTCTAACATGATTTATTATGGTGAAGACTATAATAAATATATATAAGACTATTTATATGGTTTATTTATGGTGATGACTTTCAAAATTCTTCTAGCTTTTTGAAGTGTGCAACACATTATTTTTACTTATATTCCCTATACTGTGCAATAGTACAAAATTTCTATTTTTAAAGCCACCCAGTCTGTAGTATTTTGTAAGGGAAGCCCTAGCAAACAAATACAGTTGATTTCTTTGGAATTAAATTTTTTTCAAAAATTTAAAAAATATTTTATTTCATTAAGGACATCACAAAATGGTGGATCACTAGTCAATTGGTTCTTTATGTATTTGACCTGCATGGTGCTTTCAAAACATAATTAAATTAGCTGTTAACTATTAACCTCAGAATAGATTTCTGGCTTCCCTTGAAGTCTCAGAAAACACAACAACATTTGGGCTTCTATTCACCATATGCTTGTTTTATTTATTGATGATAGTTGAGTGAACTCAGCATTTGAATTTTGCTCTGACAGCATTTATGGAAAAGTCTCATTGGTTAACATTACAACATTTTTACTGCCTTTTAGACCATGTTTCCTAGCAAATTAATCTTTGAAAAGCTTGTTAGAGAAAAAGTGGATTTGACGTCCACTCTCCAATACAGGAGTATGGATTTGGGGCTTGTGCAGAACCCCCCACCCACCATACATACCCAGTGCTATAATCTAATCCAGTTCCGAGCAAGTTCTGTAGCTTAGGCAGAGGATGGAAACTATGCCATTTAGGTCAAGGGATTTTCTTTCCTCTTGATTCAGTTTTAGCAGTACCATAGATGTCCCCCCGTCCAACCCAGAGGGTCTCTTTCACCATCTGTACCTGTGGCCAAAGGGTGGGGTTATCTCTGAAATGTGGGGAAGCTCCTTTTCTCTTTCCTGCACTCAAGGCTGCTGAAAGTCCACCTCTTTCTTACATCTTAGCTACGCTGAGGATTTTAGGTAGATAACCCTCATCCTGCTGAACGTTATTCTGTTGCTTAACCCTGCCCTTCAGTTGAAGAGCTCTAAAGGAAACACTTCACTGGCTGTAAAAATGGGGCTGTGGCCATGTCCCCACAATTTCTGTCACTTAGTTGATGTTGGGGGAATCCCTTCATATGGACCCAGCACCCTTCTCTGCTGGATGCTTAAGAAGAAACCACAAAGGTGTACGCTTGCCTTCAGAAAGCTTCTGGTCTAGATGTGTAATGTCTTTAGTATGTAATGAGTATTTTTAAAAGGCAGAATATTGAGATAACTATAAATAATGATCTCTTTCTCTCTTATCCAAGTAGATGTCCATTTCCATACTCTTCTCTTATTATTCTCATCCCATCCCAAATTGTACCAGAGCCAAAGTTATGTAGAAAACTCCCCACTCTTTCTTTTTCCCCTCACACACTTTATATACGTCCCAGCCAGAATTGCATAATGTTCAAGTAGACTCTGGTTTTAGAACACCTGGTATTTGCTCTAGATAAATCATTCTATCTCTGTATGTCTCTTTATTCCATTATCTGTGTAGTCATCTTTGTCTCTAAGCACATAAGGTAGTTTTTAGTATTAAATAGTTCATAATTCAATTTATTTTGGCCAGCACCTGTCACCAAGTACTTCACAAATAATAACCATAATTCATAGGTAAAGTTATAAAAAAATAGGAATGAAGATAGAAGGGAGAGTGCCTGCAACATATTCTCTAGGAGAGAAGCTATTATAGTACTTTAAAAATCTATCATCACACTCACAGCACCATATTCTTTTTTTTTATTGGTTGTTCAAAACATTACAAAGCTCTTGACATATCATATTTCATACATTTGATTCAGGTGGGTTTTGAACTCCCAATTTTACCCCAAATACAGATTGCAGAATCACGTCGGTTACACATCTACATTTTTACATAATGCCCTATTAGTAACTGTTGTATTCTGCTACCTTTCCTATCCTCTACTATCTCCCCTCCCCTCCCCTCCCATCTTCTCTCTCTACCCCATCTACTGCAATTCATTTCTCTCCTTATTTATTTTCCCATTCCCCTCACAACCTCTTATATGTAATTTTGTATAACAATGAGGGTCTCCCTCCATTACCATGCAATTTCCCTTTTCTCTCCTTTTCCCTCCCACCTCATGTATCTGTTTAATGTTAATCTTTTCTTCCTGCTCTTCCTCCCTGCTCTGTTCTTAGTTGCTCTCATTATATCAAAGAAGACATTTGGTATTTGTTTTTTAGGGATTGGCTAGCTTCACTAAGCATAATCTGCTCTAGTGCCATCCATTTCCCTGCAAATTCCATGATTTTGTCATTTTTTAGTGCTGTATAATACTCCATTGTGTATAAATGCCACATTTTTTTATCCATTCATCTATTGAAGGGCATCTGGGTTGGTTCCACAGTCTAGCGATTGTGAATTGTGCTGCTATGAACATCGATGTAGCAGTATCCCTGTAGTACGCTCTTTTAAGGTCTTCAGGGAATAGTCCGAGAAGGGCGATAGCTGGGTCAAATGGTGGTTCCATTCCCAGCTTTCCCAGGAATCTCCATACTGCTTTCCAAATTGGCCGCACCAGTTTGCAGTCCCACCAGCAATGTACAAGAGTACCCTTTTCCCCACATCCTCTCCAGCACTTGTCGTTGTTTGACTTCATAATGGCTGCCAATCTTACTGGAGTGAGATGATATCTTAGGGTGGTTTTGATTTGCATTTCTCTGACTGCTAGAGATGGTGAGCATTTTTCCATGTACTTGTTGATTGATTGTATGTCCTCCTCTGAGAAGTGTCTGTTCAGGTCCTTGGCCCATTTGTTGATTGGGTTATTTGTTTTCTTATTGTTTAATTTTTTGAGTTCTTTGTATACTCTGGATATTAGGGCTCTATCTGAAGTGTGAGGAGTAAAAATTTGTTCCCATGATGTAGGCTCCCTATTTACCTCTCTTATTGTTTCTCTTGCTGAGAAAAAACTTTTCAGTTTAAGTAGGTCCCATTTGTTGATTCTTGTTATTATCTTTTGTGCTATGGGTGTCCTATTGAGGAATTTGGAGCCCGACCCCACAATATGTAGATCGGAGCCAACTTTTTCTTCTATCAGATGTAGAGTCTCTGATTTGATATCTAGCTCCTTGATTCACTTTGAGTTAACTTTTGTGCATGGCGAGAGGAGGGGATTCAGTTTCATTTTGTTGCATATGGATTTCCAGTTTTCCCAACACCATTTGTTGAAGATGCTGTCCTTCCTCCATTGCATGCTTTTAGCCCCTTTATCAAATATAAGATAGTTTTAGCTTTGTGGATTAGTCTCTGTGTCCTCTATTCTGTACCATTGGTCCACCCGCCTGTTTTGGTACCAGTACCATGCTGTTTTTGTTACTATTGCTCTGTAATATAGTTTTAAATCCGGTATCGCTATACCACCTGATTCACACTTCCTGCTTAGAATTGCTTTTGCTATTCTTGGTCTTTTATTTTTAAATATGAATTTCATGATTGCTTTATCTATTCTTACAAGAAATGCCGTTGGGATTTTGATTGGCATTGCATTAAACCTATAGAGAACTTTTGGTAATATCGCCATTTTGATGATGTTAGTTCTGCCTATCCATGAACAGGGTATATTTTTCCATCTTCTAAGATCTTCTTCTACTTCTCTTTTTAGGGTTTTGTAGTTTTCATTGTATAAGTCCTTCACCTCTTTTGTTAGGTTGATTCCCAAGTATTTTATTTTTTTTGAGGATATTGTGAATGGAGTGTTTTTCCTCATTTCCGTTTCAGAAGTTTTGTCACTGATATACAGAAATGCCTTTGATTTATGCGTGTTGATTTTATATCCTGCCACTTTGCTGAATTCATTTATTAGCTCTAATAGTTTCTTTGTAGACCCTTTTGGGTCTTCTAGGTATAGAATCATGTCATCTGCAAATAGTGATAATTTAAGTTCTTCCTTTCCTATTTTTATGCCTTTAATTTCTTTCGTCTGTCTAATTGCTCTGGCCAGTGTTTCGAGAACTATATTGAATAGAAGTGGTGAGAGAGGGCATCCCTGTCTTGTTCCAGATTTTAGGGGGAATGCCTTCAATTTTTCTCCATTCAGAATGATGCTAGCCTGAGGCTTAGCATATATATAGCTTTTACTATGTCGAGGTAAGTTCCTGTTATTCCTAGTTTTTCTAATGTTTTGAACATAAAGGGATGCTGTACTTTGTCGAATGCTTTTTCTGCGTCTATTGAGATGATCATATGGTTCTTATTTTTAAGTCTATTGATGTGGTGAATAACATTTATTGATTTCCGTATATTGAACCATCCTTGCATCCCAGGGATGAATCCTACTTGATCATGGTGCACAATTTTTTTGATGTGCCTTTGTATCCGATTCGCCAGAATTTTATTGAGGATTTTTGCATCGAGGTTCATCAGAGATATTGGTCTGTAGTTTTCTTTCTTTGAGGTGTCTTTGTCTGGTTTTGGAATCAGGGTGATGTTGGCCTCATAGAATGAATTTGGCAGAGCTCCCTCTTTTTCTATTTCCTGAAATAGCTTGAAAAGTATTGGTATTAATTCTTCCTTAAAGGTTTTGTAAAACTCTGCTGTATCCCCATCCGGTCCTGGGCTTTTCTTGGTTGGAAGTCTTTTGATTGCTTCTTCTATTTCATCTATTGTTATTGGTCTGTTTAAGTTGTGAGTATCCTCCTGATTCAGTCTGGGCAAATCATATGACTTAAGGAATTTATTGATGTCTTCACTATCTTCTATTTTATTGGAATATAGGTTTTCAAAATAATTTCTAATTGTCTTCTGTATTTCTGTAGCGTCTGTTGTGATATTGCCTTTTTCATCCCGTATGTTAGTAATTTGAGTTCTCTGTCTTCTTCTCTTCGTTAGCATGGCTAAGGGTCTGTCGATCTTATTTATTTTTTCAAAGAACCAACTTTTAGTTTTGTTAATTTTTTCAATAGTTTCTTTTGTTTCAATTTCGTTGATTTCCGCTCTGATTTTAATTATTTCTTGCCTTCTGCTACATTTGCTGTTGTTTTGCTCTTCCTTTTCTAGGGCTTTGAGATGAAGTGTGAGCTCTTTTATTTGTTGGTTTTTCCTTTTTTTGAGGAATGACCTCCAGGTGATGAATTTCCCTCTTAAAACTGCTTTCATTGTGTCCCATAGATTCCGATATGTTGTGTCTGTATTTTCATTTATCTCTAAGAATTTTTTGATTTCCTCCTTTATGTCTTCTGTAACCCATTGATCATTCAGTAACATATTGTTCATTTTCCATGTGATGTAGGATTTTTCCTTCCTTCTTTTATCATTGACTTCCAGTTTCATTCCATTATGATCAGATAAAATGCATGGGATTATCTCCACCCCTGTATATTTACTGAGGGTTGCCCTATGGCTTAATATATGGTCTATTTTTGAGAAGGATCCATGTGCTGCTGAGAAAAAAGTATATCCACTTGATGATGGTTGATATATTCTATATATGTCAGTTAAGTCTAGGTTGTTGATTGTGATATTGAGTTCTATAGTTTCTTTACTCAACTTTTGTTTGGAGGATCTGTCAAATGGTGAGAGAGGTGTGTTGAAGTCACCCATAATTATTGTGTTTTGGTCTATTTGATTCTTGAACTTGAGGAGAATTTGTTTTATGAACGTCGCAGCACCATTATTTGGTGCATAAATATTGATAATTGTTATGTCTTGTTGGTGAATGGTTCCTTTTAACAGTATATAATGTCCTTCCTTATTCCTTTTGATTAACTTAGCCTTGAAGTCGATTTTATTCGATATGAGGATGGCCACCCCTGCTTGCTTACGAGGACGTGTGCGTGGTATATTTTTTCCCAACCTTTCACCTTCAGCCTGTGTATGTCTTTTGCATTCAGATGTGTCTCCTGGAGGCAGCATATTGTTGGATTTGTTTTTTTAATCCATGTTACCAGCCTATGTCGCTTTATTGGAGAGTTTAAGCCATTAACGTTTAGAGTTACTATTGATATATGGTTTGTACTTCCAGCCATGTTTGATTATTTACCTTCTTTTTTTTTTTAATTTAATTTAGTTTGTTTCTCCATGGTTAGGTTTCCCCCCGCCCTCTGTTTTTATAGAGGCACTTCCCACTGATGGTTTTGGTTATTGTTTTTCATTTCTTCCTTGTGTAGTGTTTTGCTCAATATGCTTTGCAATGCTGGTTTTCTGGCTGCAAATTCTTTCAGCTTTTTTTTGTCATGAAAGGTTTTTATTTCGTTGTCATACCTGAAGCTTAATTTTGCTGGATACAGAATTCTTGGTTGGCATCCATTGTCTTTCAGTGTTTGAAATACTTTGTTCCAGGATCTTCTGGCTTTCAGCGTCTGTGATGAAAAATCCGTTGTTAACCTTATTGGTTTACCCCTGAATGTAATCTGCCTCCTTTCTCTTGTAGCTTTTAATATTTTCTCTTTGTTCTGTATATTGGATATCTTCATAACAATGTGTCTTGGCGTTGGTCTACTGTGATTTTGTGTGCTTGGTGTCCTGTATGCATCTACAATTTGTATATCAGTTTCTTTTTTTATTTCTGGAAAGTTTTCTGTAATTATTTCATTCAGCAGGCTACTCATTCCCTTGGTTTGAATCTCTGTACCTTCTTCTATCCCGATGACTCGTAGGTTTGGTTTTTTTATGTTGTCCCATATCTCTTGGATGTTTCTCTCATGATTTTTAACCAGCCTTTCTGAGTTGGCTAGGCTCTTTTCAAGATGATATATTTTGTCTTCATTATCTGACGTTCTGGCTTCTACTTGCTCCACTCTGTTAGTGATACTCTCAGTTGAGTTTTTAATTTGGTTTATTGTTTCCTTCATTTCTAGAATTATTGTTTGATTTTTTTTTATAATCTCTATCTCCTGATAAAGATGCTTAACTTCTTCTTTTATCTGTTTATGTAATTGATTTTCAAAGTCTTCTTTCACTGTTTGGATTTGCTGTCTCGTATCCTCTTTAAGGTTCCATTCCATCTGTCTAAGGTGTTCCTTGAGTTCTTTATATGACCATTTTTCTGCTGACTCTAGGTCCTCCTGAATATTTAGGCTGTCCTTCATTGTTTGTACCCCTTTTCTTCCTTGCTTTTTTATGCTGCTCATGTTACTTCTTGTTCTGCTTGACTGCTGAGTTACTGTTTACTCTTATAAATTTATTTGATGCTTGGGAGGAAAGATTAGAAGGGAAGGGAAGAAGTCACTAAAGAGAATGAGAGTAGGCAGGTAGAATTCAAGGAAGGGGGAATAAGAAAATTGAAAAGACAAAAGAAACAGAAACAAAACACACACAAAAAAGTTAGAAAATAAAGAAAGAAAGAAAAGAAAAAAAATTTTTTTACAAAAATAATAATGATAATAAAAATAATGAAAATTAAAATTGAAAAAATTATAATAATAATAAAAAAATTAAAAAAAATTAGAAACATTAAAAAAAGTTAAAGAACAACAACAATAAAAAATTGAAAATGAAAGAAAAAAAGAAAAAGAAAAAAATGATAATAATAATAATAATAAATGCAGTCATAGAGTTCGATTAATTTCTCTTCCAGTAGGTGGAGCTGTGCCCACTGGGTCAAGCTTCTCCTCTCACTAAGTGGGAACCAATCACTGTGTAGCAGCTCTTCCTCATAGACTGGGCGGGTCTCCAATCCTGAGTGCCTAGGGCCTTCTCTTGTGTTTCCTCAAGCCAGGCCGCGCTCACCTGTGACGCTCACCACAATGCTGGCTACACACCAGGTCTGCTGCTCCTGGGAGCCCTGTTGCGCTGGTTTCAATGCAGTTATCTCCTCCACCCGTGACCTCAGTTCTCTGCCAAGGTGGTTTCACATGTAAATGGTGACCGTTCATTCCCTTTGCCAGGTGACCAGTGCAACGGGTGGGTCCTGACTGTCTCTCCCAATCCCCGTTTCAATCCTGTGGCCACTGCCTATGAAGGCTCGGTTGGTTTTTACCTCTGAAAGTTCCTAAGGGCCAACCAGTTATTTCATCGGGATCGTTAGTGCTGAGTCATGAGAAGCAGGCGAACCGGAGCTTGGATGCAGCCGATCCGGGCTCGGTGTGTGTGTTCTGAGGGGCCCAGACTGTACACCCCAGATCCACGTCAGCTCAGCATTGCCTAGTGATCCTGGACAAACAGCATTTATACAGTTTACAGCTCCCTATGCCCGCACAGATGAAGAGGTCAGAGACTTGATCTCTCCCCACCCGCTGCCATGTTAGATCTCCTCAATGATATTCATGTTGCCCTTACAGCTTCCTGGCATAAGCAAGTTCTTGGGATTATACAAACTGCTGCTTCTGTTTCCAGTCCAGATTTCTAAAACTAAACCCTGCCACCGTCGCCTCTTCCCCAGGGCCACGCTCAGGGGCGCTGCTCTCATCCGCGACCGTAGCTGCGCCAAAGAACCGGTGCCCAGCCCCCAGGGCCCAAGCAGCTGCCGCCGCGTCTCTCCGGCTCCTTCCTCTGAAGCACGGGTCCCCTCGCAGGGGCATGCAGAACGACCCCAGAGCAGACTCTGCCCGAGGGTGCAGTGGCGAACAGGCGACCCAGGCGCTCAAGGCTGCGGTCCAGCCTTTGGAGAACAGGGCTCGGCACGCAGCCCAGCTCTAACCTCTAGGTGGGGCTGCCGGACAGTGTAGCCATAGCCATCAAGACAGCCGGCAGAAAGCAAATGGCGGCTCCCGCGGAGTGGAATTTCAGCACAGAAACCTCAGCCCAGCCAACGATCCCAATCCACAAACTCTCCCTGTATAAAAAATATTCAAAAAAAAAAGGGCAGGGCGCACTGAGCTTTCTTTGCCTAGGGTACTTACAATCCACTGCTGATTACACATTCACCTTTTCTGCCCAGAGCGAAGCGAAAGAGGAAGCAGATGGGAGCAAAGCGCCAGCGGCTTTGGGCGGCAAAGCGTCCGGGAGCCAAGCGTCTCTTTTTCAATCTCTTTGTTCTTCCTGCTGCTTGGCAAAGTGGTCCGCTACAGATTAACGGTGGAAGGGGTTCTTACACGCTGTGCGAAATCTCGATTAAAGCCGCTGCTCTGAGCACCCTGCTCAGCACTTCAGCAACCCCCGTGCGCAGCGGCCATCTTCCCCCGTCAGCACCATATTCTTAATAGCCAAGATACAGAATCAAAGAGTTCACAAACGGATGAATGGATAGAGAATTTGTGGGATATATATACACTATGGATACTATTCATCCTTTAAAAAAAAAAAGAAGGAAATCCTGTCATTTTCAACAGCTGGAGTAGATTGGGAAGACATTATGCTGAATTAAGTAATCCAGACTCAGAAAGACAAGTGTTGTGTGATTTCACACATAGAATTTAAATATGACAATTTAATAGAAGGAGATAGCAGAACTGTAGTTACTAGAGGTTTGGGTAGAGGGTTGTGGAGATATTGATCAAAACATGGAAAGAATAAGTTCAAGTGATCTATTGTAAAAGATGGAAACTAAGTCAGTAACAATGTACTGTATTCTAGAATATTGCTGAGAGCACATTTTAAGCATTCTTGCCACTACACCAAAAAAAAAATAGGTGAGGTAATACATATGTTAATTAACTTGACTTAACCCTTCCATAATCTCTCTACATATAGCAAAATAATTGGGGCTGGGGTTGTAGCTCAGTGTTGGAGTACTCGCCCAGCTGGTGTGAGGCACTGTGTGGGTCCTATCCTCAGCACTACATAAAAATAAATAAATAAAATAAAGGTATTGTGCCCATCTATAACCAAAAATATTATTTTTTTAAAAAAACAAAATACTATATAGTGCACAAAAATATATTTACTCTTTTTCAATTAAAAATAATTAATTAAAATTGAATATTAGTCTCCAAATGAAACTTCCAAAATCACCCATTGTGAAATGAAAGATAATAAACCTCTTCTTCTCTATGATGCAGGGGATATGGTTGGTATTTACACTAAGGAAAATAAAAGTTAGCTTGCAAGCTAGTTTCACCTGTTTCTCTTCTGCTCAATTGGCCGTTGCCTGTTTCTAATAGAGACAAACTATACAACAATCTGAGTAACAGATTCTGAGCAAGTGGAAACACTACAAATTTGTATTAGTTAAAATGCATGTTGGATGCCAATGCAATACATATTATATATTTATGAAAAATTTTATATTTTTATATTTATATATACAATGCAATGTAGGGAAATTGCATCTCCAACCCTTCATTATAACTTCATGGATTTATGTTCTCTTGACACCTTTTTCAATGCCAAAAAACTTTTTAGTTATGAAAGGGGTGTCTGAGTGATGGAATTTTCTAGAGAGAAATTTTAACCCATTAGGTTCATTTCTGATAATCTTGTTTAATTTTTGATTAGCTTTTAATATGTTCTTTAAGGCAGTGGAGAGCAATATCCTGTCCCATAGGAATCTGAGGGACATGCTTCTTGTGTGATTCTGTGTCCCCCATAATCATTAAGTTCATTCCTACCACATTGCCTTCAATGCTCATTTTTCATATGAACTCAAAAGACCCCTTCCAAACACCTACTTGAATTCTAGGATATTATCAAACACTAAGGATACAGATATAAAATGCAAATATTGTATATTTCAAAGAGTTTCACAGCTTTATTCATCTATAAACCAAGGCAACCTTATTGAGCTCTCATTCAAGCTGGAAAATACTAGTATCTCCCTTCTAGAAATCTGTAATCTGATTAGGTAGACAGACATAGCAAGTAGTCTGATGATTCAAGGTTTTGACAGTTGAAATACCAAATGAGTTGCATGTGTACAAATGCCGAAGAAATTCAGGAGAAAGAGAAAGTACATGTTGAACATTTAGGACACCAGGAGAATCTTCTGAAATCATTCATCCATGAAGTTAAAGGATTAGATCATCCTGAAGTAAATTAGTTTTGTCATTTTTTTCCAGCAGTGTCCCAGTAACATGTTGGTCCCTATTATTAAAGTAATTTTATCTATCTGCATAAAATATTGAAGGTATAAATATACAATAACAAATTTTTTATCTGTTTATATGGGAAGAAATACCCAGAGGGATTTAGGTTTGAAGCAACCTAAATTCTTTGCTTGTGAATAACATACACTTTCTTAAAGTGAGAGTTATCATTCATTATTGCAAGGCAACATTTGGATTTATTGCAATCTTTCCCATAAGGTCAATCTATTTCTCTCTCTCTCTCTTTCTTCTTTTGTAGTACTAAGGATTGAACCCAGGAGTACTCTACCACTGGAGCTACATCCCCAGCCCATTTTTTATTTTGAGACAGGGCATCACTAAGTTGCCCAGTTGCCCAGGTTGGCCTCAAATTTCTGATCCTCCTGCTTCAGCCACCTGAGTCTCTGGGTTACACATGTGGCCACCGCCGCCAGCCAAGCTTTCCCATTAGGTGATCTGATCTCTGCTTTTGGTCAAATTAGGGCTATAAGCCCTAGTGTCTGTTTCATTTGACAGAAAATAGGAGATTTCTTTTATTCCCCCCAACAAATTCAAGAACACCCTATTTGGTGTTGATTCTCAGACACGCACGAGTTTCCCAGTCATCTGAAGACTTTGTTAAAATTGCAGATTCCTAAGCCCTAGTCCCAGAGATCCAGGAACCATCACTTCAAGTGTCCAGATGAATCAGATACAGGTGGTCTCCAAAAACATCCTGACTGATTTTTCAAAGGGGAAAACATAAAGAACAGGTGAAAAGTAAGGAATTATTCAGCTTGGGAAAGGACCACTGGGAGCAATGTGGTAAATTTAAGCCTTTAAAAGGCTTTTCCAGAGGAATTTTCCAAGTCGAGCAAATCAGAACCCAAACATGTCTCTCCTACCTCTCAGTTCTTGGTTTCTGCTGGGGCCTCTGTAGCAGGATAAAAAAAGGAAGTTCTGCCCACTTTGGAGTGAGTCTTGGCAGTTTGAATGCTCCTTGCTTTTGGTTTGATCAACAGTCTTCCCAAGATGTTTTACTCTCCATGCTCCTGAAACTAAACAGGTGATGATTTTTTCCTTTTACCTACTAATTCTCCAACTCTCTAGACACCAACTAGATGCCTACAACTCAATTCAATTCTGACTCTAAATTTCTGGGGTCATCTCAGACTGAAAAAGTTAAGGGCTTAGTCCCATAAGACTTCAGATAGTCATGAGTCCCAGATTGTCATCTGTGCTCCTCACCAACCAGCTATATATTTAAGGATTTTCACAATTCCCTACCCCCAGGTTCATTAATTTGCTAGAATCACTCACAGAACTCAGAAAAGTGTTTTACTTAGCACTAGTTTATTATAAAGGATACAGCTCAGGAACACCCAAGAAGAAGATGCATAGAGCAGGGTATGAGAGAAGGGGTGCAGAGCTCCCATGCCCTCTCTTGAGTATCAATCCCCTAGGACCTTATGTTTTCACCAACCTGGAATCTCTCTGAAGAGTTTGGGGTTTTTAAATTTAAGGGTTTTATTCTTTTACATTCCATTCATAATCACTGACCACTAGTGATTGAAGGAATTTCTTACCACTCCTCCTCTAAGGTCTGAGAGAACCCAACCAAATTATAAGGTTTGGTTCTCTGGCAACTCCATTCTGAAGGCATCATAAACTCAGATACAATTGAAAGCAAGTTGTTATGAATATCATATCCTATCACCCCTATCACACAGGAAATTCTAAGTATTTTAGAAATTCTGTGCCTGGAACAACACCAAGTATATATTTCTATGGTACCATATTACCCCACACAGATTCTTTCTCTTGAGGACCCCATGCCCGCTGCCCATTACTTGCCTGATCCCTTCACAGCAGGCTAGACCTAGAAGAGCCTAAAAGAAAATCATGGAGAAGTACCAAAGGAAGTAACATTGACTCATGAATAATAAAATTTATACTAACTTTTTTAGAATCTTGTGAGAAACAACCATCTTCTGGTCTATATCATCCCTGAAGAATGAAAAGAAAATGACAACTCTTATTGTCAATTACATTTTTTGAGATCTATAGATTCTTTATGACCTGAGAAGATGTTATCAATTTTACCAAACAGTAAACTACATGGGCAGATTTTTGTTTTCAAATATTTCTTTGTGGTAAAATATATATAACACAAAATTTACCACTAAACCATTTTATTTATCTATTTATTTTAATTAGGTATATACGACAACAAAAAATTAATTTTGATTTATTGTACACAATTGCAGCACAGATTTAATTTCTCTAGTTGTACACAATGCAACATCACACCCTATATGTGGTCTTACATGTACCTAGGGTAATGATGTCTCTTTCATTCCACTATCTTTCCTGTCCCCTGCACCCTCCCCAGCCCCTACTTTGTCCAATCAAAGTTCCTCCATTTTTTCCATGCCTTGCCCCTCCCCATTTTCATCACTATCCTCTTATCAGAGAGAACTTTCAGCCTTTGGTTTTATTGGGACTGGTTTACTTCACTTAGCATGATATTCTCCAACTCCACCCATTTACCTGCAAATGCCATGATTTTATTCTCTTTTAATGCTGAGTCATATTCCATTGTGTATACATACCACAGTTTCTTTATCCATTCATCTATTGAAGGGCATCTAGATAGCTTCCACAGTTTAGCTATTGTGAATTGAACTGCATTGATGTGACTGCATCACCATAGTATGCTGATTTAAAATTCTTTGGGTATAGACTGAGGAGTGGAATAGCTGGGTCAAATGATGGTTCCATTTCAAGTTTTCTAAGGAATCTTTATACTATGTTCCAGATTTGTTGCACCAATTTGTAGTCCCACCAGCAATATATGAGTGTACCTTACCCCCCCATTCTTGACAACAATTATCGTTGTTTGTATTCTTGATAACTGCCATTCTGACTGGCATGAGATGAAAATCTTAGAGTGGTTTTGAGTTGCATTTCTCTAATTATTAGAAATGTTGACATTTTTTCATATATTTGTTGGTTGCTTGTGTATTTTCTTCTGAGAAGTGTCTGTTCAGCTCCTAAGCCCATTTATTGATCAGGTTGTTTGTTTGGTTGGTTTTGGTGTTAAGTTTTTTGAGTTCTTTATACATCCTGGAGATTAGTGCTCTATCTGATGTGTATGTGGCAAAAATCTTCTCCCCAAATGTAAGCTCTCTGTTCACTTCATTGGTTGTTTCTTCTGCTAAGAAACTTTTTAGTTTGAGTCCATCCCATTTCATACAAACCATCTTAAAGAGTATAGCTCAATGATATTAAAGTACATTAATATTGTTATGAATCATCACCATCATCCATTTCCAGAATCTTCTTCATCTTGCTAAACTGAACTGCTATTCCCCTTAACAGTCACCCTGTAGTCTCCTTCCCCCAGTAGTAAGCTACCATCCTACCATCTGTTTGTATTCCTGTAAGTGAAATCATGTATCATTTTATCACTGGCTTATTTCACTTAACACAATATTTTCAAGGTTTATCCATGTTGTAGCATGTGTCAGAATTTTCTTCCTTTTTAAGGCTACATAACATTCCATTTTGTGTATATAGCCCTTATACCTGTTTATGCTTCATCAATGGACACAGGAGTTCACAAACAGGGATTTTTATCGGTTTGCTTCACTGCCATATCTCCAGCACTTAGGAAAGTTCCCACCACAAATGAGGTGCTCAGTAGTTTTTTTTACTAAGTACGTGATTGATTAACAGTTAACCGTGTGGTCTTGATTATCATACTCATGACAACATAGTGTCAATGGAAAAAGTTGTTGATCTAGATGTGGGTCTGCTTCTGATTTGCCTGTGTTTTCTCTTCTCTTCCCCTACTTTATCTTTCTAGTTCTTTCTTCTACTGTCCCTTCAATAATATCCCTTCAAAATGTCCCTTCAAAAATATCCATTCTATGGATTTTCCCCACTTGTTCTATTCTCTGTCTCTCAGACAAAAAAAATCAATGAAACACTGCCACATTTGTGTAGCAATGCCAGATAAAGAGAGGGTTGATTGATTGAGTAAACAGTGCTTGGCAACTCTGTTGTGCTGGCCTCTGGGCCAGCACTGGGACAATTTTACTTAGTTAATATCATCTATTGAATCTTACTTTAGGGCCTTAATTTCAGTCAGGCCTTTAAAATGCTGAGCATTATTCAAATGAAATTCAGAGCTTATAAAGTATTTACTAGAACTGCTTAATTCAAGCCATACACAGTAGTAAATCTATTCTAAAGATAATGCCCTCTGAAAACAGTGATGAAGCTTAATTTCTACATTTATCCAAGTTAAAGAACCTTTGAAGAGCATTTTACCACACTGATATAAACCAAAACGGTCTGAAAGAAATCAACTTCAATTTCAGGTCAAATGAGGTTGGGCACAGTCAGGGTGGTTTGATGGTAGAGCAATTCGCAAAGCCTAGAGTTAAAAGTGATTGAGGTACATTATTCAATTTTTTTTTTCAAAATTGCTTGCTGGCTAGATTGTAGTGTATTTTCTAGGTCTGACTGGATTTTATAAGCACCCAAAGATGGCGATTTGTAATGTCAACACTGACAGAACAATAGCTCTATTGGGCCCAACTATTCAAACTTCAAACTGAATTTCTTATATTCGCTCTTACTTTTTCTTTTACATCTTTTGACACTGTAACTTACAAAAAAAAGGTGGGGGGGAAGCTCTCTGTGTTCCTTTACTGAACCTAGAAATACTATTTTACTGAACCTGGATATATTATTTCATGTCATGTCTCCTTTCTCTACAAAACAAAACCAAGCTCCCTGTGATTTTCGTATTTTTCAGATCACCAGATTCCTTGAGCAGGGCTGTCTCCATCTAAGGACAGGCAGCAGAAAGAAATCTGCATTCCTTAGGGTCAGCAATTATACCCTGGTGGAGTTGAGATTGGCCAGGGCAGATCTAACAGATTTACAGCTGCTTTGTTAAAAGCACATCTGTTCCTCATCACTGTTTTAAAACAATAGAACAGTGCACAGAAGAAATTCTCAAAGTAGGGAACAGTAATAGCATGCAAATAAAATCCTACAGAACAAGAACGAATTGGGCATGCTAAAAATTTACCATCCATTTTGTCAGGCTGGGTAACTGCCTACATAAAACTATCAGAAGGTCCCCAAAGTGCCTTTCCTACCTCCAAAATATTGTCCTTACATATTGCCATTGTACCAAAATTCTCTCCTACCTAGTCAGAAGTTTTCATCATCTCTTTTGGATTCTACAAATAGTTATATGCTTAGAAGCACTGTTAAGCTTTATCAACAGACTGAAGGAGTTGGGGAAAAAAGTTCTCTTTACAAATGAGTAATAATTATTATGTAAATTGGCTTACATCACTCTCAACACATCAGTGAGCCTCAAGAGACTAAGGGATCTAGGGTACACACAAGTTAACACCAGATGGGGGTTTGATAATTACAGTCTCTGGAACTGCTCAAGACATTTTTAATATGTATATTTTCTTTTTTATTAGTCATTTCTCCTTGCTTCCTACAGTCTAGTAAATTTGTATTTTTTAAATTAATTTATTAACTTATTTTATCTGTGGTTTATAGATATACATGACAGTAGGATGTATTTTGACATATTATACATACATGGGGTGCAACCCATTACAATTTCGATCCCATTCTTGTGGTTGAACATGATGCGGAGTTAAACTAGTTGTGTATTCATATATCAGCAAAGGAAAGCTATGTCCGATTCATTCGACTATCTTTCCTATTTCAACCCACCCCCCTTCCCTTCATTCCCTTTTGTTTAATCCAGTTAACTTCTATTCTCATCCTCCCTACCCTCCCTTGTTAGGGGTTGGCAACCATATATCAGAAAGAATATTCAACCTTTGGCTTAATTCACTTAACATGATATACTCCAGTTCCATCCATTTACCAGCAAATTTTATTCTTCTTTATAGCTGAGTAATATTCCATTGTGTATATATATACCACATTTTTTTATCCATTCATCTTTGAAGGACACCTAAGTTGGTTCCATAGCTTAGCTATTGTTAATTGGGCTGCTATAAATATTGGTGTGGCTGTGGCTCTGTAATATGCTGATTTTAAGTCCTTTAGTTGCTGAGGAATGGGTCAAATGGTGATTCCATTGCATACTGCTTTCCAGAGTGGACACACCAATTTGCAGTCCCACAAGCAAATTTTTTTCCACTTTTTCCCACATATCCTCACCAACATTTATTGTTACTTGTATTCTTGATAATTGCCATTCTGACTGGAGTGAGATGAAATCTCAGTGTAGTTTTAAGTTGCATTTCTCTAATTGTTCGTGATGTTGAACATTTTTTCACCATCCAAATTTCTTCTTTTGTGAAGTATCTATTCAGTTCCTTTGCCCATTTATTGATTGCCCATTATTGTTTTTTTAGTGTGTTTAGTTTTTTGAGTGCTTTGTATATCCTGGAGATCAATGCTCTATCTGAGGTGCAGGCGGTAAGATTTTATCCCATTCTGTTGGCTCTCTGTTCTTGTTCTTGATTGTTTGCTTTTCTGTGAAGAAGCTTTTAGTTTGATGCTATCCCATTTATTGATTCTTGATTTTACTTCTTGTGCTGTAGGAGTCTTATTGAGGAAGACTATTCCCAAACTCATACAATAGAGATTTGGGCCCTTTTTCTTCTAGTATGCACAGGATCTTCTTGATCAACTTTGAGTTGAGTTTTGTGCAGGGTGAGATATAAGGGTTCAACTGCAATCTACTACATATGATTTCCAGTTTTCTCATCACCATTTCTTGAAGAGCCTGTCCAATGTATGTTTATGACACCTTTGTTTAGTATGAGATAACTGTATTTATGGAGCATGTCTCGGTGTCTTCTATTTGTCTTCTATTCTGTTTCATTGGTCTTCAATTATATTTCTACCATGCCATTTTTGTTACTATAGTTCTGTGTTGAGAGCCACAGCCGAAGGGGCGCCAGCAAACTTCAGACTGCCAGCTGATGATTGGCTCACAGCGGCCCCAGCAACTTCTAGCTGATTGGCTCCTCTGCGGTGATGCTCATTGGGCTCTTTCCCCACCCTTTCAGACTACGGAGCTGCTCATTGGGGGACTTTTTTGGGCCACGCCCACACGACCCAGCCAATCGGCCTCAAGAGCAGGAGGAGTGGGGGAGGTTGAGAGGCTTGTGAGAAGCCGGTGGTGGCAGTTGGGCTCTGAGGGTTTTTCCTGAGGAGCTGTGTGGTGCCGTGTGTGTGTGTGTGTGTGTGTGTGTGTGTGTGTGTTCTAAAAATAAAGTTTGTTTCTTTTGACAAGTGGCTCCTGAATTATGCCCAGCCAGACTGCGGCAGTTCTGTAGTATAATTTAAGGTCTAGTATTGTGATGCCTCCTGCATTACTTTTCTCACTAAGGATTGCTTTGACTATTCTCAGTCCATATAAATTTGTAATCAAATGCTGGATACAGGAAAAATTCTAGAGAAACAAAAAAGAAATTTGGTAGGCAGATAGGGTGAGGGAAATTCTCCTTAGTCCAATTTGTAATTGAAATTGAGCTGGTTTTAAGCTGAATTTCATCATTGTGTAGGTTGATCTATTTCTGGTTTACTATTAAGGAGTAAATCTTTAGAAGTCTCAACTGAAATACTTACTTGTTAACTAGGTCTCTCTTTCAGAGTGATTTCTGAATTTCATTTTTTGCCTCCCAAGCCCCATTAAACAGACAAAGTTTGGGTCAGATGTTTTAGCCTCTCAACCTTCAGTTAAAAATTAACAAATACCTTAAGAAAAAAAAGTAACACCAAATATTTCACTTGTTCTCCCCAGCAATCTAGCTCTCAAGTCCTTGATAACTTGGAATTTCTGTGATGGTTTCAAACACAGACACATACACACACACACACACAAACATATATATATATATATATATATATATATATATATATATATAGAGAGAGAGAGAGAGAGAGAGAGAGAGTTTTAATCTACGTTTAACTTTTTTTATTTTTTCTTGGAGAAAGAACTGGTCTGCTGCAAGCTATTCTGCTATAGCTGGAAGCAGAAATGGCAGGTATTTGGAACTGACACAGCATATCAAGAAAAGAATCCATGGAATATGCTTTCATCTTTTTGTGTTATATTTTTGTGTTTGTTTTATATTCTTTTACCTGTGGGAGTTACTTTTCTACTGGTTGACAAAACATTTTCTTAGGCTTCTCCTCAGGATGCGACAACACTCTCTTTCCCTCTGGGGGCCAATCCCACACAAACAATATGGCTGCTTTGATGCCCCCTTGGCCATGATGAATTATTGTCCTTGTTTCACATTGTCATTCTTCTCTGTTGGATGACCTCTGATAGTCTCATTGAATAAATCTATGAAGAAATAAATATTGTTCTAATGATTTTTAACAACTGAGTTTTATAAGTGATAGTTCTCTCACAAGCTTGGGAAAAAAACCCAATGCATGGAATTGGAAGAGATCTCAGAGAACACATAGCCCAGTCTCTCAAGAAGAAGTACCTTCCAAGGTCCCACACTATTTGGTGAAAGGAAGAACAAAGGCCTGCTTCCCATCCACATACTATTTTATGGGAAACTGTCTGCTGACTGATAAGACTTGCATTCTGCAACTATAATATCCTCTCTGAAGAAAAAGACTTGTGTGATATATTTTTGTCTATCAATGTCACACCATCCCATAACCTAAATTTCTCTTTGAGGCATTAGTCTACAGCATCAAAAGATGGTTGTGATGGGCTGGGAGTATAGCTGAGTTGGTAGAGTGCTTGCCTTGCATACACAAGGCCCTGGGTTCAATCCCCAGTATCCCCCCCACACACACACACACACGATAATTGTGATGTTTTATAATTACATTTTAATGTGTGTATAATTGTTATGCTTTAAGTTAGTTTACCAGGAAACAAGCATTAGCACTCAGGAAGTTTATTAGCAAAGTATGTAGGGGAGTGTAGGAAGTAGGATTGGGCAGAGGAAAGATTAAATTAGATGAGTCACAGCAAAGACCCTCCCAATCACACAGGTACTCAGGGCTGTCTCCCTTTAGGCAAAGGGATCACACTTTATGCCCCTACCTGGATAAATCGACCAGTCAGTGAATGCAGGTTTGGGGCAGGGTGGCTCTCTTTGGCTCAGGGCATTTCCCAGACAGGGACTCAATTTTCAGCTGTTGGATGATTATCTCTCATGTCTCATTTCTGGAAGAGGAGCCTGGACAAAAAGCCACAACACTTAATAAATTAGGCTAGAATCTACAACATGTAAAAATTAAATTAAATTTAAGATTAATTAAAAGGGGGTCAGGAAAAAAACCAACCGAATTAAAATTTTTCTATTGATTCTTTCTGTTAGGTTATTTTTTAAAATAAATGGTAAATAGCAAAAATCTGGAGGTAAAGTAATTCAATGGTTTTATTCATGAAGATTGATAACACTTATTATCAAAAATAAGAAATAAAGAAGGCAAGAAAATTTCATACTTATTCTGTCTCTTAGGAAAGATTGAAGGTTATCAGAGTTCAGGTAATTGCTTTTCGAAGAGGACCTTTATTGTTCTCCTGTTTATTGTGCAAGCTTTACTAAGACTTTTAGTAAAATAATGTTCTTGAAGTCAAAGGAACTGAAGAGAAGATATAACCCTCTGGTCATATACTTCACAATATTTGGAGCTGAATAAATAATCGTTCAATAACAACAGTCACTGTGTAGTCAAATGTTTGTGGTTGCTTTGAAAATAATTGCAAGTGTCCATCAATAAGTTTAACAAAAGGAATTAATGTTCATCACCAGAAAAGATATCATGGCAAATAGTTATTGAGTTAGTTTAAGGACCATGATCAAGCATATGATCTCTGAAATTGTCCAATTTCAAATTTTTGAAGGCATAATTTAAGTCATCAATAATACAAATTTCTAAAATATAGTTTATTTAACTTCTTCTTTTGGCCAAATTTAAAATGAAAGTGAGGTTTTTATTACCATCCTAATTCTAAAGTATTTCTCCTATTAGCCTTTAAATTGCATGCAGTTGATTGTGGGTGGTTGTATCATTATTCTTTTAAGTCAAGACGAATGACATAAGCATTTGTTATCTTAATGTTCTTAAACAGAATGGAAGAAAATATTTCTATGTGAGATCATCAAATAAGAATTTAATTATCAATTTGAATGAATAAAAAAAATCTATTCATCAAGAACTCCTTTAACCTGCCAAAGAATCCTTATGTTTTATACACAGTATAATCCAGAAACAAAAGTTGGTGATTGGAGAATTGTAAGGCTCTCTGATTTTTTTATTTTCCAAATTTTAATTCATGAAAGAAACCATAACAAATATCATATATATTTGTATAGTGTGGCTCAAGGAATATCTCAAAGCCATAACTGACCTTAGATATCTTTCCCCAAACAAGCTCCCCAGAATTTTTCCTCTTTACTCTATCCAAAATTCCCTCTACTGGAGAAATTACTGAGAACATTGTGATCATTACACATGATACTTGGATGGAAGCCCAGGCCTTGAGATAATTTCTATGCACTTAGTGTTCTGCATGTATTTGATACTTTGGCATTTATTGCTATTAAGTTAACACAGAGAAATTTAACAGATTATCTGTTGGAGAGCTCTGAGAAGTTGAAAGAGCCTAGGAATGAAGGACTATAAAAATATTAACATGGAGGAGCTCTGAACATTCATTGGAGAAAGCTTGGATATGCATGGCTGGGGGGTATGGGCATGCTTCATGCATTTCTCTCTCATGGCAACCATGTTAGCTCACTCCCCATTTCTAATATCCTCTTAAGTAATCACTTCTCTGGTTTACATTGTGAAATCCTATTTTCATACTTGAGAATGTTAATATGCTTCCCATTTATTCATCTATTCTTTTGGTTCAAACCATACTAAGAAAGTGAAAAGTGAAAATGTTGCTATTTATAAGCAAACTATTGGTTATTTGTGTTTCACTATCAGTAAAACAAGAAACAATATAAAGAGTAAAAAAGCAGGCCATTGTTTCTTATCCCAAGCTAAGTGTATATGTGTCCTTCATTCACTCTTAATATAGATCACTAGGAACAAACTAACAAGCTTTCTTATTATTGCCATTGTTATAGTATAATATTCTATTGAGAAATTTTCTGATAATTCCAATAATGGATCTTTTAACATTAAGATCCTTCTAAATATTTGATAAACACTGTATGAAAGCTATCACGACTTTTAGTGGAGAAAAAACCTTATGATTGCCCAATGTGAAAGCTTAGAGATAGATTTTAAAGTTTGAAATGGCTGTCAAAAGAGTATTTTTGCAATAAAATACACACACACATATTATTCTAGATATAGATGACTTTCTGCTGTAGTTGTGTCCTACTATTATGAAAAGGTTGCTGGTTTGTTAGCTGATTATAGAAAAAACTAATTTGAGCCCTGATTCTGGCATATTTTATTTAAGATATTTTATATGCATCATCTATAGCAATGGAAATGAAATTCTGGAGAAAATGTTACAAACACACAAAATATATATAGTTATAAAGGTATACGTGTGGGATATCCATTCATGTAAATATTATAAAATAAGAATTTAAATCTTCATCTGTAGATACAGATAACATGTAAAAATGAATTTCCAGTAGGAGTCTTCAAAGTGCACCAGTGTTTAAATCCTAGAAATAGAAACATCTGTGTTTATATAATGTTGCTTCTTTAGATGGACATTGGAGTAGAAAAGCCTACTAGCTAAAGTTTTAAGAGCTAACTTTCAGAGGCACACTAGAACTTGGAATATTCTTGAGATTTAATATGAGCAATTTCCTTGTTCTTTTATCTTCCTGGAAAATCACTTACTCCAGCAGGCAAAAATTTTCCTTTAAAAAAGTCTCTTTTGGAAAAAAAAATCTCAAAATAGAGTTAAAATAGGAGTACTATATACTTGCTCTGGATACAAACCTACTGAAATAGAAAAGTGATTGGCTTTTCTCTTAAAACCCAGTAAGGTTTTAAGAGAATGAGTTTATATATGCTATACTTCTATATATTCTTCTTTCTTGGTTTTGATTTTGCCTCTGGAAGTGAGTTTTTCTCTTCATGCTGTGTAAGAAATACAAAAGGTATTGTTGAAATGCTTGTAACTTAGACTCAAGACTCTTAGACCCCAATAGGACTGTCCTGTTTTAAGTGAATGAGTTTTAAGTGAGCATGAGGTACCTGAAAATGCTTTCTACTAAATTGAAGGAAAAGTTACAAATTATTGAATGGAGAGCATTTGAACTTTGGTAGTAATGGAACTATTCAAGTATGTTTTGAGCCCAGAAAATCTAGAGAGCAAAATATGTTTTTCTGGATATTAATATCTATACCTACCTACTGCCTGCCCTAAAGATCTAGCAAATGACAGTCCTATTGGGGTCTGAGAGTCCTGAGTCTAAGTTATAAGCATTTCAACACTATCTTTTGTATTTCTTATACAGCATGAAGAGGAAAACTCACTCCCAGAAGCAAAATCAAAACCAGGAAAGAGGTATATATAAAAGTATAATATATAAAGCCAAAACTATACCCTTGCTACATTTTCCCCCATGTCTCAAAAGAAGTATCTATTTCCTCTCTCACTTTATAATCCATAGACTTACCATAATTCTGAATATCTGTGTCATATGTTTACTTACAAATATAACTATATATCACGATATTCCAGAGTCCTCTACCTACTCTTATTTTTATATATGCAACTTTCCCATAAGAGCAGTCTTGGCATCTCTGACATGAAGGTACTAGAATAGGTCAAAATACTATAGCACCCATGCATAGACATATATGCACACTTTATACACATTTGTATAGACGGTTGATCTTAGAATAAATTAATAAAAGAACATGAGCCAAAAGCTTGTCAAAACCAGCACAAGACAACATAAATTCTGAGACAGATTGCAATATTGAAGACTGATTAGCCAGATGTGGATTGGTAGCTGATAAAAAATGCAAAAACCAGGTGAGAGAAACGAAGCTGACCTGGAGACTAGAGATTCTGTCCAAAGTGCTGTGACTGCTGTCAAACTTTACTGGGCTTCTGCTTCTAGGGCTTAAAGACAGATTGTATAATCCCTGGTAAAAAAAACATAGGTATTCAAAAATCTTTGGAAACCCTAACAGAATGAACTAAACAAATAATACATGACAATCAAGTAAGCTTTGTAACCCCAAAGATGGCTCATTATAAACCACATTACAAGTTTAATAAGGAAGATAGGATAATTGCAGTAGAAATGTATGCCCCAAAGGCATTTGGTACTATTCACTATGTGTTTTGATTCAATTGCTAAAATTGACTTCTCATTGAGTACATACTATAAATTAAGATATGACATTATATGCATAATGACAAATTTACAGATATTTCTGCTAAAGTAAAGAGCAATGTGTGTGCTTTTAATTAATGTATGGCGAGAAATGTCAAGAGAACACAGAATTTTCACCATGGGTAAGCTGTAGTCATGAGAAAATAGAGAGAGTACAGATAAATCAGTGCTATCAGACAGTGCAGCAAGAGGAAGGCAAATTACAGGGCAGTAGAGGAGCCTAGATGGGCATTCTCCAAAGGCTGGGGACAGGCACTTTCATGATGACTTTTCTTGTCTCCTCCCTGGGATCTGACTGCACCTGGGAAGATCATGGGATTTTTGTCAGTCATCCTTTCAGTAAATTCATCTTTTCTTGGAGGAAGTGGGAACTCCCCTTTTTCCTGATTATAAAATAATAGTTACCTTTAAAATTAGAACAAAAATCTTGAAGGGTATAAATGATTAACCATTATTTCTGCATTTTTGGTGCTTACTTTCCACTATGTGTGTATACATTATGTGCATGTGTGTACACTCCTACATGTATATGAAAAAAGTATTTGATGCTACACTTGTGTGAACTTATATGGCCACTTTGGAGAGAAGATTGGAAATGTGCTTTGGGAGCCTCAGTAATAATAATACTATTTTTTTTGCCCCACACACATCTTTTTATTTTTTTCCACAAATCTTTATTGAGGCAATCTTCTGAGCTTGTGGTTTATACTTTAGTGAATAAAATGGTCAAAAACCCCTAAGCATAAGGAACTTATAGGGGGAGAGAGAGAAAATAAACTACTATAATAAATAATACACATAGTATATGATTGAAAAAAGATGAATACTGTTGGAAAGGAAAATAGCAGAGTCAAGTAAGGACTGAGATTCCAAATGTGGCAGGATAGAGACATGTTAAAATATGAAACTGTGATTGAAATCTGCATACAGACTAAAAGATAGGGGAAGTTACCATGAAGCTATCTGGAATAAAATCATGCCAGACAAACTACAATTGGTGGCAGAAGTTTCAATTTTAAGAATATATTCTTAGGGACAGGGGTTAGTTAGTTCAGTGGTACAGCCCTTGCCTAGCATGACCTGGATTCCTGCCCCAGAACTTTTAACAAAACAAAACAAGAATATATTCCAAATAACTATATGTAAATATGTAGTTTTATATTGTTTTACAGTAATGGAACATACTTCATATGCTATTATGCAATTCACCCTTAACGATGTATTAGGCTGCATTGTGTTTTGGTTTGTTTTGGTTGCAGATGGTTACAATACCTTTGTTTTATTTATTGATTTTTATGTGGTGCTGAGGATTGTACACAGTGCCTCACACATGCCAGGTAAGCGCTCTACCACTGAGCCACAACACCAGCCTTAGGCTGCATTTTTATGACAATAAGCATAGAAGTACATCAAATCCTTTTATGGTTACATGGTATTCCAATGGAAGGATGCACTGGAAGTTATTTAACCGACCCTGCAATTTTTAGAGTATAATAAGTGATTATTTTTGCATCAATATTTTTGTATTTTGTTTGTTTTGCTTTAGAGCAGGAAAGTGGTGTCTCCGTGTTAAGGATATGCAGAGTCTTAAGTCTTAAAAATGTATTAACATGTGTTTTATAAGCTCACACACACACCCACCTTCTTTGTGAAAACAAATTTTGGATCTTGTAAGTGTCCATGGCCCTGGTCATGATGGCTGCTAAAGTGAGGTCCTTGAGTGGGACTCCCTGAAGTCCCAGCATGCCCTTCTGATGTCTACTCACCTGCTGTTGTTGGGGGAGGCAGGAAAAGAGCATATTTTAAGTCTCTTCACTTCCATTCTTACATCTAAGGGTCACTTGGTGATCATTGGCATCTGTGAGCTTTATGTTTTACTACTTTGCTTTCCCTAAAACCCAATCAATCCTATGAACCACACATGCTGGTTTTGTAAAGGAAGAAAAATAATCTAATCCCAATTCTCCAGGTTATTTTTTCTCCTATTTTTTTCCACATTATGTTTCTTCAACCATTCAACAGAACATCCACCTTCCCTGTGGTAACTCTCACCATGCTTTGATGTGAGTTTGCTGCTTACATTCCTGCTGGTTTATAAACAAACACAAAAACTATTTCTTTCCAATGTTAGCAAAGGTCTGAGGAAATAGATATTTCTATCTATACTGATTTCAGGATAAGTTATCACAGTCCTTTTGGAAAGTAGTTTGGCAAAATGGAACATGAGTTATAAATATTCATATGTACGACCTTAGTAATCATAAACATAAGAATACATTCTAAAGGGACAATCCAAAATATAAATATGGAAAGACATATTTATAAGCATGTTCATTGCAATATATTTATATAGTTTCACACCAAAATCTGCCTTTCCTACAGTTACCATAACAAAGATGACTTTTTGTTATGGACTACAAGACTGAGTGGCTTAAAATTGCACTAATTTATTCTCTCAGAGTGCTGGAGGCTGAAATCTAGGGTTTGTTCTTCTGATGGCCCAGTGAGAATCTGTTCCTTGCTGTTCTCCTAACTTCCAGCAACAGCCAGCAACCCATGGCATTCCTTGGCTGGTGGATGAAGCACTCTAATCTTTGTCTCCATCTTCACATGATATTTTCCATTTCTCTTGGCATTGCATGGTGATGAGAGAGACTGACCTTTAGGCTGGATCCTGTTTCTACAGATGACCTGGCTTATAGTAGCATCATTAGAAATCATGAATATGCCAACCGTTACCATCATGAAAACCACTTCCTAAGAGGGGTCTCCCCATCAGTATCTGTGTTGGAGTGGATCACTGTGCCTCTATTTAGGCTGTCAGTCAGCCTTGTTATGTTTGGTGTTCTTTATCCAAACATTCCAACCTTGTCAAGGAAGAAGAGCTGCCTAATCAGCAGTTTCAACTGGGACACTAACCCAATAAGGGCCACTCAAGGAAATGAAAAGATGTCCTTGTCAGGTTGTAGCTTTTAACCTTGGAAATGTGATAAACTTTTACTGACAATATAAAACAATTCTTAGGATTTACTTTCTTATGAAAATACCCCATTTTGTGCAATATCTTAATCTCTTATGAAGTAGGGAGTATTTCAGTAGGTAGCATAACATTTGGGACTACCCATGCCACTGATAAAAAGAAAAGAGAAGAATAGCTTCCAGCACTCCAGACTGAGTCCTTCAGGTTGAAAAGGAAACACAGAAAAAGAAAATACAATTCAAAAAGTCTTCATTTTAGTTATTAGAACAAAATTTATTCTGATTTTTGAGTTATCAATCACAGTGAAAGATGTAAATGGCAGTAGAAAACATTCTTTACACAGGGACATCAGTCATAAATGAGGTCACAACATTTATATGCTTGTCCAAAGTAGAAATTTGCAACTATTGCTATCAGCTCTGACTGTATCCAGAATGACAATCATTAAGTAAGTCATAAGTAGATGCTTGGAAATACAAGTTCGCTCTGCGCTTGCAGGAGTCAAAAAACAAAGCTAATAGCCCCTATAAACCATTACCTTGAAAACAGAATACAACCATTGTCTACCAGTTTGCTAAGCATCAATGGACATTAGCCATGACATGTAAATATGGATTATTTTAAGAAAATTAACTATCTCTGATATTTCATCCTTTTCGCTTTCCTTCCTCTGGAGCTGTGCCTAGTCTGAATATCTTAAAGCAGCAATTCAATATTAATTCACAAGAAAAGGAGAAACAGGCTACTAAAAATCATATTATAAGCTCACAGCAAGAAATATGTACTTAAAATGGGATTTATTCTTTCTTATTGCTATTGGAATGGACACTAAATTTTCTCCCTAAAATGAAATGAAACTTTTAGAAAATTTATGGCTGCTGAGAGTGCAGTTTCTCACATGCCAGGCTCTGTTAGCAAAGTTGGGAATAAATCAGGAAAGAAATCTGACTAGTACTACACCACAATTCATGCAAGATAATATTTAACTTTCTGCCCACACAAGGCAATTTTAGGACAGCTACAGTTTACGGGTTCACTGGACCCTCTGAAATAATATCCTCGAATTATAGACAATTAGCATTTCTCCTCTTATCTCTGTGCTCTCCTTGGTCTTTTGTACTTTCCCTTCTCATCCTCTTTCCATTGCTACTTCCCTAAAATGATCTCCTTTGTTCTGACATAGTAAGATCTGTGCAACTATCCTTGTGCCTGGTGTAATACTGCTTCCTTGGAAGCCCTGACAGCTGACAAAAGTCACAGACTTGTCCTCCATCTTTCCAGACTGTTAATACAGCATCATTAAGTGGCATTATTCATTTAGAATGAGAAAAATGATTGATCATATCTCTACAATTAGATTTCTAACCATTTTGTTTGAATGTATTTCGAGATTTTTGAACCAAATGAATTGAAAAATATTTGACTAACAATTGCAAAATCTAAGAGTTCTTAAGTGAAGAATTGCCTGTCATTTTGTGGCTTCTAATAAATATTTCACCATTGGTTGGGAAGAGATTGCTGGCCAGCATATACACACACTCATATATGCATGTGTGTGGGAGATATAAGAAAATATGCATCTGATGTATGAAAAAAGGTAATAATAAATACAATTTTAGAGTGCCTACTATGCATCAGAGAATTCATGTTCATTATTTAAGGACATGGCTCTATGACAGTTTTTGCTATCTGTTATAGCAATGAGTACTCAGTCTTTCTTGGAGAAACAATGTCCCTTGTTCAAGTTCTTCTGTCCTGTTCAGCCTTTCTGCCTCAAGCATAAAATCCCTTTTGTTCCCCATGGTTTCATAATATATTAGGCTAATTTGAAAGACACGATTTTATTTTGATAGAACATAACCTATAAATAGGGAAATATTTTATAACAGAGTTGTATTATTGTTTTTATTTTACTCCTATAAGTCTTGCTAGCAAATGATTCCGGGTTTGATACTCTTTCATCATAAGATTGAAATCCACATTTCTTTTTTCCTTTGTGATGCTTAAATCTGTCTTTTCAGAGTTCATGTTTTCCAGGGAGGGCTGAACTCATCTCAACAGCAGGTGCTGACAAATGCCCTTGGTTAATGCATGTTTAGTGTAATGAAAGGGACATGAAAATAGAGACTTTCCTCAACCATCAAGGTGTGGACATTGACTTCGAGGGGAATGCTGTTGAGGAAAACAGCTGAGAGCCTAACAGTTTGCCCCTTGGAAGGAAAATGACAACTGCTTTTACTCCAGGAATGTGACTTGTCACAGGACAGTCATGTGAAAACGAAATCAAGTTAATTATCTCTTTCTATGGAAATGTACTTCTGGACATACTAGTTAAACATTAGGACTTAGTAAAATCAATTTCCTAAACTGCCTACCTCACAGAATTATTGCGAAGGAGGGAAAGTGGATTGCAAGCACTCAAGAGTGAAGTTGTATAAGCACAAAAAGGGCCCATGTGCTCACAGGGCCTGGACAGATCACTTCAAAAAAGACCTGTTGTTTGGTTTGATTCTATTATACTCACTGTCCACTAAGTTCAGAAAGATTCCAAAGATTTAATTCAATCAAGGGAGGCATGAACATGTTTCCTTCCTCAAAACCCAGAGCCCCACAGACCTGGCCTTCCTGAACTTAGCATTGCCCACGTCCAGCTCAGAATCAAACCATAGAAAATGCTGTAACCATGACATTTTATAAATATATGGGTAATATATCATGTTGAATACATGATGATTGTTACAGGTTTACATATATTTAGTAATTTACATTTTGCAACTCTGCAATGGGCACTATAATCATCTGCCATTTTATTGAGGGAAAAGTTGAGGCATTTGTGAGTTTAAGTAATGGGCATATCTGAGATTTGAACCCAGGATTCTTTTGTCCCAGAGTCTGGGTTCCTAATCACTGTACTATCCGTGCCCCATGAAATTCCATGAGATAATTTTCTAAGGCACCATGCAGTGCTCCATCATGCATGAAGCTGTAATTTTCCTTATATTATCCTATGATCTCTTGAACTCCCAAGAAGGATCTGAAGGCTACTTACCTTTGAGTCTAACTCAGCAAATACTTGAACATTCTGGGTTGTTTTTAGTTGAATAAATACATCCAAAGTTCTTACCTCAGGGGCAAGGATATCATAGTGGGAATCTTCACAGGAGCTCAGAGAAATGGGTAATAATTACACCTGAGTTCTGGATTCTCAGAGACAAGACACTCATTCATTTCAACATTTCATGACTAAAGTCCTCCAAGGAGGAAAAAAACAAATGGGCAGTACCCAAGCAAGGGCCTAGACCAAGAGCAAGAATCCCCAATGTCTTTAGGGAAAAGCGGTTGGGTCAGAAGAAGGCACAGCATTATCAGGGTCAGCCTAATGTGGCCCCACACTCAACAGTACGTTTGCAGGACAGATCAAGAGCAGCCAACTCAGAAATTACTGCCAGTGGTAATACATGGGGGGACTTTTTTCTGTTTGAGTCTTCATTTTCTCACATTAGCAGATTGATTATTGGTTTATCAGATTAGTCAGTTGGAATCTGTGGAATAACATACAGGATGGAATGGTTTTCTGGGTGAGCAAAGGAGGTAACATAAATGAGATCAAGAATAATGGCTTTCAGATGTCATGAACCTGAGGGTGGAACGTGTCTCACAGTGGCAGCCAGTCTCTGGTTAAGGGACACTGGAAAGACACTTACCTATTATTTGTACTTGTAAATGTGTATTATGAATATATTTTTAGTAATACACATGATAGATAAAATATTTTTATTTTAAGTATAAAACCCAATCTTTATACAAATTCTTCAACACTGAACAAGTGAGTATGCTTATTTGGGTCTCAGTTTTATCATCTGTGAAACAGGAGGGGGCTAGACAAGATGATTCCTAAGGCTCCTTCCAGCTCTGACATGTTGGAGAATCAACAGCAAAATCGGCTTTAATCATTCAGCAGGCCAAAAAAGAAAAGAAAAGAAATGCTTAGAGCTCATAGTATCTAAGAGTCTGAAAAAGCAGATACCTAATCCAGCCCTCAATCTATCACTCACTGTGCCCTTCCTGTTCCCTCCAGTAATCAAGAAGCACCTGTCCTAGCATCTTCAAAAGCTACTGAAGGCCAAGGTATCCGAACTAATCAAACATAAATAAATAAATAAATTGAAAATCACTGAAAAATCTTTTCAAAGGAGGAACTAAAAGAATCATGAATGGTTAGCACTTGCTCTTTAGCATGTCCTCAACTATTAAAAACAAAATATTGCAAAGCCAAAAAAAAAAAAAAAGAAAAGAAAAGAAAAGAAAAAAGAAACCTCTCAAGTGTTCAATATTCTGTCACACTGAGGTTTGGCACCACATCAGACAGGCAAACACAGTCGAAAATTATCTTATAGATCCTGAAAGGGTCCAGAGTTTCAAAACTCAAGCCCACATTCTCTCCCAAAGAGTGATGAATCTGAGATGAAAACAAGTCACAGGCACAGAAGGAATCTAGACTCATAGTCTATTTATTTACAAATATGTACTGCTCCTACACCATATGGTTTGAACAAAGACCTCAAAAAGTGCAAACAACAGCAGGACTCAGGCGTAGCTGCCGCAGCGATAACTTGGTTTCCAGGTCTGAACTGTTCTCAGGGAAACATCCACTCACAGTCTGTTCAGCCACAGGAACTTCTGTTTCACCAGTGTATCTGCAGAGCTCCACTTTCCCTTTTCCCTTCTGGAGGAATTCAATTAGCGCTTTGCATATTAGTTTTTTAAAATGACCATTTCCCATGCAAGTGGTCTTTCGATTCAAGAATAATATTTTGTCTGGCTCTTGGAATGACCTGTGATCAAGGCCAATGAGGTCTGAAGGGACACAAGAGCTGTTTGTCTCCAGCCACATGGTGCCCTCTATTTCTGATGCCTCTATACTTCCCCAGCTGTTTTCTTACCTGGCTTCTGGCTGTTCCGGGATCTCTTAGTATGTCTCCTCTTGTTCCATCCATTCTGCACTGCTGGATTGGTTGCTCTCTAGGCCTGGGGTATGGCTGTTCATCTGGGACTTCCCTTTGCCTACTTTCCCTTACCTGGACACACTAATTTACTGGAATACCCTGACTTTGTTCACTAACACCCTAAAGCATGGCATATAAGAATAAAATTTTAATCCTTCACATGTCTGAAGATGTTTTTGTTGCTAGTCTTTCTCCTGACAAACCACTGGGGGTGGGTATAGAATTTAAAGTTAAAAATAATTTTCCCTCTGAATTTTGAAGGTGCTTTTTCCTGCTATTTTCTGTTTTCTTCATTGTTGTTGAGAAGTATAATGCCACTTAGTCCTTAATTCTTTGAATGTCACTCATTTCATCTCTGAAACTTCTCTCAGTCTGTTCAGGCTACTATAGCAAAAATATAGTAAACAAGGTGACCTATAGCAACAGAAATTCATTTTTTAAAAAATTCTAACTAGTTATACATGAGAGCAGAATACATTTCAATTCTTTGTACACAAATGGAGCACAACTTTCCGTTTCTCTGATTGTACACGATGTAGAGTCACACCACATGCGCAGTCATACGTGTACCTAGGGTAATGATTATCATCTGAAAATTCATTTATTATAGTAATAAGGCTGTTAGCCCAGAACCAGCAAATTTGGAGTCTGGTGAGGGCCTATTTCCTGGTTCATGGATGGCTGTCTTCTGACTACCACCTCACATTATGGAAGGGACAAAGGTCTCTCTTGGGTCTCTTTTACAAGCACATTAATCTCACTCATTTGGACTCCACACTGGTGACCTAATTACTTCCTCAAGGCCCACTCCTTAATACTATCACACTGGGAGTTAGGATTTCAACATATGAATTTTTGAGGGCATTCAAAACTTTTGGGATAGTCCTATTATGTCTGGTGGTTTGAAATTGTATTCTTTGCACTGGACTCAGTGACCCTTATCATTCTAAAATCACACTTCCACAAATGCAGATGTTATTGGAATAATAAAATTATTGGACTAATGAAGAGGAAAAATTTCACCCCACTTCATTTCACTGTTCTCTCTTTTCGGAACTCTTGTGAATCAGATGCTGGGTCTCGCGAATTCATCATTTTTTCCCCCTACTTTAAATTTCTTTGCTTTTCTGTTCTATTTTCTAAATATTTCCTTGATTTTATAATCCTATTTATATTTCTATATTTTACTTCATTATTTCTTTTAAAATATTCTGCTTTTTATGAATAAAGTATCTTCTTTCATTTCTCTAAGGATATACATTTAAATAGTGTTTAAAATCCCTATTTTCCCCCGTTTGTTCTCTGCAGGTCTCTTTTCTTGATTACTTGCTTGTCTTGTCTTTCAATTGTCTTTTAAGTTGGAAAATTTCTGAACTATTCCTCAATCCTTGGCTGTCCATCCACACTTAAGAACACAGCATGGAAGAGCTATTTGGAAGTACGGTCTAGTAGACTTTTAAGCTGGAGCACAGTGGTTTTGTGTGATCTCAAAATTTTAGTGTCTTTGTGAGATGCTCTGTGTACTTACTGCCCCCATCATCTCATTTTGCAATTCTCTGCTCTCCTCTGCCCCACCAAGCTGACCATGAGAATTGCACGCTTGGGATCTACACATTTGGACTGAGAGGAGAGGAGAGTAGGCACTTTAAGGATATTGGTGATTGGAAAGAAAGAGATCAGATGGCAGGGCCTTTTATTTATTTATTTTTTCTGATTTCCTCTCTGTTTCGGTACAGAATCTTTAGCAGCATTTGTCACTCTCCACACTTGCATTTTTGCATCGAGGGTCCTGTTCTACTGTTCCACTTCACATTGGCTTCCATTTTCTCCCATCATCTCTTCCTTCAACCCTGGGCTGGCAATGGCTTCCTGCTGTTGCTAATTACTAGATAACTCACCATCTCTCATTTGTTCATAGTTCTCTCATTAGCATTTTTCATCTGGATCATCTGGGGTGAATGTGTTTTCCTGCCAGAACAGTAGCCACAAGTCTTTCCTTTGGAATGCCTCAGCTTCCATAAAGAATTCGCTAATGTTTTTCTCGGGAATAGAGAAAGCATATGCCTGACTATAAATGTTCACAAGAAAAGGATCTCTGGGGTGTGGGTTCAAGTGACAAAGTAGCCTTTATCATGAGTTATCAACATTTTGTTATAGAAGCTCTACCCTGTCTGTTTGCTGTTCTTGTTTTTTGAGATTTCCCCTCCACAAAACAAATTTCCAATTGCTTGGTTGTTGGGCCATCAGGGATGGAGAAAAGGTCCAAGGGCAATTAGACCATCCAGGCTTTTAACCAGTTCTTTCTGCTTCAGTTACATGTTTTACCCAACCTCCTGAAATATGGGTACCTCTAGATGCTGAATCTTTCCCAAGCAACATGGCTGGACTCAGCCTGCTGTTTACTGACATGCTTCTGTTATGATTCTTGTTTTCTCAGGTATGCTCATTCCCCAATTCATTTTCCATTTTCTAAACACTTTTGGCTTCTCTAATCTGCTGTTGTTGATCTGCCAATTCTCTTTGTCCTTTGGCCAAAACCATTTTCTTCTAACTTTACAATTATTTTAGTAGGATTCAGAGTGGAATAGAAAATAAACATGTTTCTATTTCACCACAAAACTGAAAATTGCCCCCATTATCTTTTAACTAGTGTAGATCCTGGCACTGAAGGCATCTGTTGTTGCTAAAAGGAAAGGTCAGTGGAGTGAAATCCTGGAGGGATCCTGGAAGAGCAAAATCATTCTGCATAGGACAAAAGGAAGGTCAAAATAGGAAATTTAATAAAGTTTACAAGTGTTTTGTATGATGCAAAATGTATTTCATGTTTTCCCCCAAATCAACCCAAATAACAACAGTAAAACTTTTGTCTCACTTGCTTTTGCTTTTGGTATGGATAGGCTTCAAGGGAAAAGTGCTGAATTCCACTTAAGTTAATGCCACACATGAAGACAAGCAGCATTTGGATTCTGTTACTTTTTTGCTTCTTTCTTTCTTTCTTTCTTTCTTTCTTTCTTTCTTTCTTTCTTTCTTTCTTTCTCTCTTTCTCTCTTTCTCTCTTTCTTTCTTTCTTTCTTTCTTTCTTTCTCTTTCCTTCCATTCTTCCATTCAAAAATATTAAATACTGTCTACCTGGGTATTATTCCAGATACTAAGAATTATGATCTCTTATTTCAATGAGTTTACTGTACAGCTGGGGACACCAAGAGGTACATCCCCCATGTTGGAAAGTGAGGACAGTGTGGGAAGAACTGAAGCTGAGAACTGATCAGAACACTTGGTGTAGAAATGAGCAAGTCCATAAAGACCCTACATGCCAGGTTACAATGTAAGAATCACTTTGAGTTAATGATAATGCATAGTTTACTTGAAAATTGCTAAGGGATTAGATCTTAAATGTTCTTAAGACACACACACACACACACACACACAGGTTATGGGTATGTTAATTAGCTTGATTATAGAAATCATTTCACAATTATAGCTGAATCAATCATGACATTGTATTTTATTTGGGAAGGGGAGGGCTACCGGGGATTGAATTCAGGTGAACTCAACCACTGAGCCACATCCCTAGCCCTATTTTTGTATTTTTATTAGAGACAGGGTCTCAATGAGTTGCTTAGTATCTCACTACATTGCTGAGGCTGGCTTTGAACTTGCAATCTTCCTGCTTTCACCTTCTGAGCTGCTGGGATTACAGGCGTGTGCCACCAGCCACATTGTATTTTAAACATATTGAATTTTTGTTTGTCAATTAAACCTCAGTAAGGCTGGAGGAAGAGTCTCACCTAAGAGAATGACTATTTTATACATAAATATGTTTTCAACATTTTTAACAGACTGACATGTATTAATATAATATATCCAATAAATATGCATGTATCACCTAAAAGAGAATTAATACAAAATAAGATAAAAAAAAAAGAATATTATGGACAGTGCCATGGGATGGGGACGTGAATTCAGGAAGAGCTGTCCAAGTGGGGAACTGTTCAAGGTAAGCCTAGGGCAATTAATGGAGAAATGAATGTGTTGTGAATTTCATTGTGAAAACTGGAAAAAATTTCCAGCATTTTAAGATGAGGGGTGAGATATTAGAAGTTTACACGATTAGAAGACCCTTTGGAGCATTGTAGAGGACAATGTAATGTAGTAGGGCAAGACAGGAGGCAGAGAGACCAGAAAAGATGGTGATTGCTGTCTAGTAGTGGTAAGTGCCATGTCAGTGACAGGTGAGCCACCTACAAAGGAGAGAGTGGGAGGAGACACCAAGAGGTGGTTAATATCCACACAATCTGTTACTTGATTGTTAGCGTGGGAAAGGGGCAGAATTTAAAACATATAGAAAGAATATCCAAGATGTTTTTTGAATGTCTGGCTTATTCAACTGATTTCAAGGGACTTAAACTTATTCAGAGACCTTAAATTGGACACAATGACATTTGTTGAGGGGGTTTCCAAGAACAAGGAGAAACAACAGGCTGAAATAATGAGGCTGATGAATAATATTTGCTTATAGAGAGATATTAGAGGCTAGACATTTTTAATTAAAACTCAAATCTAATGTCCACAACTCCAGGGGACCGGAGGATCCTTACAAACTCCAGGGGAATGGCAATCCTTGTGACAGAAATGAGATGGCCTCTACTGCTGCTGGGCACATTTGAAGGGGGAGCAAGGAAATTACATTGGGTGGCTCTCCGAACACCTAGGAAACACAACATCCTGCACCGTTCTGTGCCCCATACAGGAACACACCTATAGTAATTAAAAATATCATTAAATGTGTGACCTCACAGTTGCATATAAAACATAGATGAACAGGCAAATCCATAGACACAACGCAGAATTAAGGTTGCTAAGGACTAGGGGATGGGAGAGGGATGAGGACTGATGGTCAATGAGTATTAGAGAGGTTTCTTTTGAAAATGTTCTGAAATTCAATATTGATGATGATTTTACAACTTTGTGAACATATTGAAAAGCACTGAGCTATATACTTCACAAGGGTGAATGTGTTGGGTGCAGTGTGGCACGCACATGTAATCTCAGCTACTCAGGAGGCTGAGGCAGGAGGATCTCAAATTTGAAGTCAATCTAGACAACTTAGATCTCCCATGTTACAATAAAAACATTTTAAAAGGGCACAGGATGTAGTTCAGTGGTAGAGAACTTACCCAGCATTTGTGAGGTCTTGGATTCAATGCCCAGGACTACAAAATAAAAATTTAAAAGGTGAATGTCATGGTATGTGAGTTATTTTTCTCAATTAAAAGAAAATAAAAAATATAGCAAAATCCCAGGGCCCAGATACTGCCAACCACATCATGTGGGGCATCAACTCCTCCTAGGAACTTCCAGACAACAGCACTATCCTCTGAGCTGTGCTCTGCTCTTCTCATCAGGGACTTTCAATCTTGGCCAACAGAAGCTTTGTTTAAGATAGTGGCATTTATCAAACACCTGGTCATCTACAGCTTCTCTTATTTTGAGAGAGACCCCATTACCCAAGGAACAAACCAGAAGAACTAGAAAGAGAAGATGATTATTTCAGCCAGCCCAAATGAAAATTTCCTTCAGCTTCTAGCTGACACTTAGCTTGAGACTTGGTTCATCAAAGAAATAAACACACACACACACACACACACACACACACACATTGTCTTATCCATTTTCTTTTATCTCAATATGTTTGAAATCTAATCAACTTTTTAAACTGAATTAGAGAGAAATAATTATATACCTGGTTACTTTAATAAGACTGAAATAGGTTTTCCTTACCAAAAATCAGATATAACATGCTGTTGGCTAGAAAAAAAATGAGATTAAAAGTCAGTATGACACAGGTGTCACCCCTAGTAGCTTATGATTTTGGAAAAGCTGTTTGAAAGATGAACTTTTGTTTCTTCAGTTCTAAGTTGAGGATAATATGGATTAAATGGCATAAAACATACAGGGTCTAGCAGCATTTGACAAGATGTTTTTCAATAGCTATGTTTACTCCATTCTTTGTTATGACAGAGAAAGGTGTATGTTTATGGTATTTTTTTCTATTTTCTTACTTTCCCTCTCTCTTTAATATTTCTTTAAAAGAAAAAGTCTGAATTCTACTAAAAAGAAAGTACCAAAGTCTAAGATGCTTTATTATTTTTCAGTATATTAAAAAAAAGAATCAGCCATTGTTTAATTTTTACTTGTACTTATGAATCATTTGAGCATAAAATAGAGGAAGTTCTGGAAGCTCAGTGATTTTCCATTGCTTGGGCATAATCATGTAGCTGATAGGTCTGCCTGGGCCTTTCCTCACCACTTTCCTCCCCCCATGTACAGTTAACATATCATTTGCATGTTGGCAAGACACTGACTTTAATATGCTGTAATAAAAAACGGGAAAACAGACAGAACCCAAACAGGAAATGGAACACCTTTTTTAATAACTGATGCATTAAATGAGGAACAGTTTTCTTTCATGAGAATATATTACTTGACCTTCTGCAGAGACAAGTTCATTGGGTTTAATTTTGAGGAACTGATTACAATTTTTTAGCCCAGAGATGGTTTGATTTGACTGAAGTCTGGTTAGGATGCAAAGAGGCTATTAAAATGATTTTTTAGCATTTTTTTTTCTAATGAGCGGTCCATTAATTGCTTGTGAATATTCGTCCCTCAAACCTCCTACTCTATTAGGTTCAAACCAGAGTTGTAAGATTACGATGTTTTTATTGATATAATTAATAACAAATGTTACTCGTTAACTTGGTTATCGTCAAATTGGACATTTGACAAATGTACTCAGGGCCTTGCTCCAGTGAATTTAATATAGATATGAGGCAAAGTATCGACCTTAAAAGATGAAATCAAGAACATTACTGTAGAAATAAATTTAAAAAGTGGAGAAAGCACTGTACTGAGTTTTGGGGAAGCACAAAAATAATGATTTTTAAAATTAATTCTTTTTAGGTTTCTCTGAACAACATGTTCAAATAATTTAATATATATGTTCAATATATAACACCAATCGAAATGTTAAAAGATACTTTAAAATATCAGAAGCAAGAAGAATACCACAAAAAAAGCAATACTATGCAGCACAGAGAGATTAGATCATGAATTTAAAAAAATAACTCTACTTTTTCTCCATTTTTTATCCTGTGGCCATGAAAAATCTAGCTCTATTATAATCAGAAGACCTAAGGAGTAGCAGCATCAAAAACCTTCCACCCTATTGTAACTCTAAATATTGTAACCTTAAAAATCATACTAGGGTATGAGCCAACTGATCTCAGTCATGTAAAGTCATAGGGAACTATGTGCACAAAGGTAGTCTTAGGATCCAGAATTGAATTTTAAAGCAGATTACATTAATTTGGAATTTATTTATGGATTAAATTGATGTTTACCTTTATGGTGTTTGAAAGAAAAATCAAAATGTAACAGGATTTTTTTTTCTTTTAAAGAAATAGACTATTTTTCAACCTAAGCAGTGACCTTTGCTGTGCTAGTCTCTGACCCACATGAAAGGGGCGGTGGGGAGGATAGGAATGTGAGGAGCCTGTGAAACAAGTGCACACTAGTGTCAACTTGACCAGACATAATTAATAGGTAGATGGAAAGGAAATTGGGTTCTAGGAGGCCAAGGTAGGTTACTGTTTTATCCAGTTTACAGGTCAGGAACTGAAGCTGAGAGGTTGTTACCTGTGCAAAATCCCACAGCTGCTTAATTATAGTGCTGTGAATCAATTCTAAATCTTTTGTCTATAAAACCCCCACTTTTCCTACCAGACCTTCTCCAGAAAGACAATGAAAGATTCTCATATGATACCTGATCAACAAAACACCTTCATGGTTAACCCTCCATGAATAAGAAAATTTAGAGCAGGTCGGGGTGGGTCAGGGTCCCCCGACCCTTGCTCTTTTTGGTTCTCCTACAAGTAGGCTTTGCATTTGTCACCTCAGGGTCCCTCTGTGAGCTGAGGCCTCTGTAGCTAGACATAAAGTCGCCATCTTCCCTCATATTTAAATTTACCTGGTATGTATACACTTCATTGTGCTGACATGGTATGGAAATTCAAAAAGAAACAGAATATAGTTAACAGGATGTCGGTAAAATGATGAGAAGACAAGGGCAGGATTGTCTTTGCTTTTATCCTCCCAAAATAAATGAGAATTTCAGGCAACTAAAGAAGAAAGTTGGAAGAGATATTTTTGGTCAAGAAGAAATTTAGAAGTCCTGCATAGGAAATCCCATAAGTGAAGGCAACTTCACAAATGTATAAAGATATATATATATATATATATATATATATATATATATATATGTAGGTAGGTGTGCACTCATGCATACATTCCTTGTTCTGTATCCTCTTCCTCCTTTTTGGTACTTTCACACTCCATGTCCCTTTACCCACCTAAGGTCTCCAGCTGCCTAAGCGCCCCCTGGGCTGGGCAGCATAATTTATACACAACATCTTTTGTTTTCTTTTCTTTTCCTTCAAAATTTATTAGTTCTATGGCTGGGCACAGCAATGCACACCTGTAATCCCAGCTGCTTACAAGCTGATGCAGAAGTATCTCAAATTCATAGCCATTCTCAGCAACTTAGCAAGGACCTAAATAACTTAGCAAGACCCTGTCTCAAATCAAAAGGGCTGGGGATGTGGTTCAGTGGTAAAGTACCCCTGGGTTCAATCCCTGATACTAAAACCAAACGACAACAACAGCAAAAAATTTACTAGTCCTAGTCCTTATACTTAGTACTCTGATTTCTCCTAGGAAAACTCAAACTAAAGTGTCCGCTCTTCCATTTAAAAGTAATGTTTTGGCTAGGGTTGTAGCTTACTGTTAGAGCACTTGCCTTGCATGTGTGAGGCACTGGGTTTGATCCTCAGCACCACATAAAAATAAATAAATAAATAAAAATAAAAGTGATGTTTTAATGGTTGCACGGAAATGTTGTAATAACAGTATTAGAAATCCAGGGACATTATGTAGATACTTTTTTCAAAAATCACAGAATCAATTCCCAAAAAGAACTTATTGTTTATTTTTACTCAGAACATATCACAGGGCATTGGTTCCTAAACCTATCTCAGGAAGTTTTTTATTAATGTTATTTTATGTTAAGATTTTGATTAAAACAGTTTTAACCAGTCAACTAATTTGACTTTTGCTCAATTTTTTTTATGTTTTTTTTTTTTTTTTAAAAAAAGATCCCACCAACCTTGCTTAATTCTAATATACAATTCACTTTTGGCACTTGAAGTATTTCAGAATATTGCCTGTGACTCAATCTGCCTTTGGATTTCTTTTGGATTTACTTTGGATTTCTTTTCAAATGTTTACAGCATTTTATAATTACTGCCCTTCAGTAAATATAGAAAACTGAGAGTTCAATGTCTTAAAAGTCCAAGTTTACCTGCACACATATAAAACACACATGATATCATGTAGGTAAATTCCAATTTGGTGAAAAAAAACTATAAGAAAAAATTTCATATATGAAGTTTTGCCATTTAATTTGCATATATGAAGTTTTTAAGAAATACTTGAGACCCAATATATAGTTTTTATTTGCTTGTGTAACCAATCTCAGTTCACTTCTACAATCTGGCATAAGGGTTTCAGATCCAAAATAAGGCATACATATTCACATTGGAAAGAAACAATAGTCAGCTATGACCAGCATAAACATTTTGGATTTAACACTCCCTCAAAAATTAACCTTCAAATGATTTGCTCAGACAACTATTTCCTAGATATAAACAAGCAACTTCTGATGCTTTGTAAAATAAATGGTCTCTTGAGATACAATTAATTGAGAGAACCAGAATTTTAGAAAATACAACATTTTTATGAGGAAGTATGAAATCACAGGAAAGTTTATGGTGATTGATAAATCATTCTGAATATGAAGACTCAATAAAAAGAATTCAGCAGTGAGTCTCCATCACTGTCTAAGGGACTGGTTAATGCTCATTTAGAAACAAAGTCCTATGGCAGAGATGGGTGATAATGTTTTATTATTTTAACTCTTAATTGTCCAGAGGTTTGTGCAACTCCACCATTTCATTACCATCATGACTACCAAGTGACTTTCTAACATTGATTTGATTTTGTAAAGAAACTTTCCTATGGGAAACTCTATTATTAACTGGCTGTCTCAAGTGTTATTCTGGTTGACTTCTTAGTTATTTTTTGTTATGAATTAATGAACTGACATTCTTGATTACAAAAAAAAAAATCCTCAGGATGACTCAGTCTCTGAGAACTTACTTCTGACTAAAATAAGAAAACTGCTGTCCAAACCTGCAAATGAGAGGGTATGTGATCATCCAGGGTCAGGTAGGCACTCTTTTAAGACTTATACTGAAGAAACAGCTCTCTTTTTCTCTCTCTCTCACTTTTCACTTTTCACATCACTTCAGCAAGTGTTAATTTTCAAGATTATGCATCATGACCTCCATCTTTTTTGCATGCATATTTAGAATTAATCTCTATCATCTTGGTCTCCCTTTAGAAAAGATAAATAACTCACATATTGACACTGATATGTTAAGAAAGCAGATTGTAACTCATTGTTATAGTTTGGATCTAGAGTGTTCCCACAGTCTCATGTGGACAGAGGAGGGACTTTTGAAAAAGTGATTTATTTGATCATGAGGTCTCTGACCTCATTAGTGGATTAATCCATCGATGAATAAATGGAATACCAGGAGCTTGGACCTAATTGGAGGAAGAAGGTCACTGGGAGTGTGTCCTGGAAGAATTTCTCTTCTCTCTAGCTCCTTGCTCTACCTTTCTATCCCCTCCCTCTCTCTGCTTCCCAGTTACCATGAGCTAAAAGCTTACATCTACCACTGCCTTCTGCCACAATATCCCACTGCATCCCAAACCCAGGACAACCAAATTAGTTGACCATGGATTAAGTGATCTGAAATCATGAACCAAAATAAATCTTTCCTTCTCCAAGTTGTTTGTATCAGGTATAAGATCACAGTAACAAAAATATGACTAATGCATCCACTTAACTTCTATCATATATGTATCAAACAACATTTTAGGAGAGTAGTCAGAAATTAATCAGTAAATGGAAGAATAACTTCAAGAACATCATGAGGACCCCTGATCAGAAGAATAAGGGCTCTACAAGAAAAAGAAATATCAGCTTTCACAATGCAATCATTTAGGATATTTGAGGCAACAAAGCCAGATTCTACCTGTGGAGGTAGAGTGTACTCAGCTTGTAAGCTGCTTCCATATACAACTACAAAAACTTATGGTCAGTTGCCTTTTAAAAAACTTTAGGATTTTAAAACCACAGAACACTTTAATGGTAGCTAAGCCAGATGCTTATAATATTCCAGATAAGAAACAGGAGTGCCAGAAGTTTTGGGATTTGCCTTGTCAAAAGACAAAATTCCATCAGATTTAAAAATCTTACTTAGCTTTTATGCATGATTCTAGATTCAGGCAGCCCTCCAAACCAGAACAGGATCAAAAGACTCCACCCAGGACGTGGTCAGGCGATAGAAAATGAACCATCTACTGTTTTAGTCAGGCTTTTTCCTGCCGTGACTGAAGGACCTGACCAGCACAATTGTAGAGGATAAAAGGTTTATTTGAGGGCTCACAGTTTCAGAGGTCTTAGTCCATAGAAGCCAGCTCCATTTCTAGGTGAGGTTGAACATCATGGCGGGAGAATGTGAAGGAAGGAAGCAGCTCATATCATCAGGAAAAACTCCACTCTCCAGATAGAAATCTACAGGCCAAAGCCACACCCCAATTCCCACCTCCTCCAGCCCCACGCTACCACTTCAATTACCAATGAGTTAATCCCTATCAGAGGATTAAATCACTGATTGGGTTAAGACTCTTACAACCTCATCATTTTTCCTTGGAACCTTCTTGAATTGTCTCACACATAAGCTTTTGGGGGACACCTCACATCCAAACCAATAACAACTACTGTCATGTATATCTAAAAAGAATAAATTAAAAAATAAAATAAAATAAATAAAAGTAAATACACATTTAAAAAAAAGAAAGAAAGAAAAAGGTAAAGGAAAATGAGGTATAGAGACAGAAATGAAGTATAACACTTAATTGGTTACGGATCCGTGTTTGTGACTAACTTAAGCTCAGCTGCTGTAAGCAGCTGTTTGCTGCAAAGATATCCTCTTAAATAAGGTTTGCAGTTAGTTTATATACTAATCCAGGATTCAGTCAGTTAGGCAAGGACTCAGTGCAGAAGAATCCTCAGGACAAATTTAGGTCAGCACATTCCATCACACTGACTCAGAGGAATAATGTGGGGCCTTTTGGCTGTCTGTCTAGGGCTTTCTATGGTCCTGCTCTTTCCCGTTTTAACTTTCATTGAGGGATGAGACTCATGATCATTGTGACTTCATCTTTTAAAAGCAACATGCTGACCAGAGGTAAATGATTGTTTTAAGTTGTTCTAGTTAACCTCAAATTAATTAGTATTGGCCTTGAACTGTCTATATTCCCCCAAATCCATCTAATATGACTCTGTTCATTTTGATAGGTGTTTGGGGATACAAGCAGCTAGCTGCTTGGGATATGAGATAAGGAGTCATCCCTCTGTTGAGCAGAAAATTCCAACTACTAGAAAAGAGAAAGTAAAAATGAGCTAAGTCATCCTCACTAAAAAACTGGCCCACAGGAAAGATAATTGTAAACCAGGTTGACATGTACTGTGTCTTCACTTTTAGGTTAAAAAAATAAGTTTCTGAAGAATTGTTATCTTGAGGCAAATTTGAACATGTGATTTTTTTTAAAGATCCTAAGTTATATCTAAAGAAACTTCCCCCCCACACACAATAAACATTTAATGAAGAATGATTCATCTAGCCTGTCTCTCACTATATGTGAAAATAAGATGAATAAAAGTCTTTGAGCTTTCCCTTTTAGTATCTTGGAAATAAGTTAAATGCAGGTTATCTTTTCAATTGAGTCAGATTTTTAGTTTTATTTGGGAAATAAGTTCATTTACTACAAACTCTGCTTTCCCAAACCCAATTTAATTAACCCATTCCATTCATCAAAACTACAGATGGAAAGTGTGAGAACCATCATATGATTCAGGCATTTTAATTTCAGGGACAGCTCCGTGAGCTGATCCTGTGAAGGCTGTAAAATCTTCTAAGGTGAAGAACCACACATTTGTCCCAGGGTTAACTCATGTTCAAGGTTAAATGATGCCAGGAATTCCTGAAGTCACCACTGATTTCAGGACCTGGCCAGGAATTGATGGGTACCTTTTCTTGATAGCTCATTCAATCATTCATAAGACACTTATCTATCAACTATATGCCAGATACTAGGTGCCAAGAACACAGCGTTGAATGGGACAGGAGCTCTTTCCTAGAGAACTTGGCTGGTTGGAATGTCTCTTATTAAGTCCCCACACAGCAGTGTTCTTGAAAGATGCTTCCATTCTGATGGGAATAATACCTATGTTCTATTGGTTTTTAGTACTTTTTATCTCCTCAGTAGTTGCAACTGTAAATTTTAGGAACATGAAAACATTTGTAAAATAGACTGAGTTTTGGTAGAGAGAAAATACAAGGTGGAAGAGCTCAGCAGGGAATAGTGAACCTCAGATGATGGTTTTGAGAAGGCTTACCAGAGAGGGTGACATTGAAATCTTCCTCAAGAATGAGGTTTGGGGATCAAGGTAGGGATAGAAGAAGGGACTTGCAGGGGTAGGAAAACTCTGAATACTACTGGATACTACCAGAGTGTACTCTTTCTTATTGACTAGTATTTGGAAGTAGCTCAAGATATTATTAAATATAGCTTAACAATTTCATTCAGACATTAAGAAGTTAAGATTACCTTTCATATTTTCCACAAATATTCAAAACTATCTGGAAGCATTGTTTAAAAATATTTTTAAAGGTGGGAAAGCAGAAAATAACCAGATAATAGAAAATAAGTTGCCCCCCAAAATGTGTAAAAGAGCATTTTAGATAAGGCCCACACTGCCTCCCCTTTCGTGAGTGAATGCTGACCTTCACTAGGCATTTGAATCCTGGACTGCCAGTGTTCTGGAGGAACTGTAGGGAGAACATCTTTTGGCTGCCTGCCATCCTCTGAACTGGCGCTGATAAACCACTAACGCACAATAATAATGGTAAATTATTCTGCCTTGTTCCAAATGATTTCAATATTATTTGGAGAGCTTTTGAATGCTTTCGAATTAAGAGAATGATTTCAACTCTAAATTTTAGGAACGTGAGAAAACTTAAAATGATTCTATTATTTTGAAATCGAGGTGTCCTCATTCTTAAGATATATTATTTCACATGTCTTTCCATATTTCAAAATGTAAATAGATTTTCGAACTGTTCCTTCTGCCCTACCTTCTTTGTTTTAAAAGAAATTAATATAGATTCTTACTTAAACATATAAACTAAATATAAATTCAAATGTCCAACAGTAAAGAATGTTTGTTGCATATTAGTTTGTTGGTTAAATTACATCTAAGAATTAAAAAAAACCTTAAAGCTTATAAATATTACCAGAGGCAGGACTAAACGAATCCATGCTAGTGGTGTTTAAGTGGTCAGCAGGTGGGTGTGGGAGCTTCACCATGCGCCATGCCTCAACTCTGACCTCTAGAGGTTCTTCTAAGAACGACAAGAAGTTTTCTAATATTTTCAATAGTTCACTGAATTTTATTCAAGCTATCAGTTTTGTCCATGCGCTTTAGTTAGTTAACCTGTCCCTGATCACAGCACACAGATGAGTAAATTATCCCATTCTAATCCAGAGAGAATGATTCCAAATCTCCCTCATGTCTAATACCATCTTTACTCCTTTCAAACTTGCTGGAATTTCTAATCTATTCAAGTGCTACTGTTAACACTATATTTATCCTCTCTAATTGTTATGAGGCATGATAATTCACCAAAATTCTCTTTATTTTATTCTTGAGGATGATGGACACAATGGTTCTCAATTTTCCTGAATGATTCTTAATTTTTTAAAAATTTTTATTGTTGGTTGTTCAAAACATTACTTAGTTCTTGATATATCATATTTCACACTTTGATTCAAGTGGGTTATGAACTCCCATTTTTACCCCGTATACAGATTGCAGAATCACATCAGTTACACATCCATAGATTTACATATTGCCATACTAGTGTCTGTTGTATTCTGCTGCCTTTCCTATCCTGTACTATCCCCCCTCCTCTCCCCTCCCATCCCCTCTTCTCTCTCTACCCCCTCTACTGTCATTCATTTCTCCCCTTTGTATTATTTTTCCCTTTCCCCTCACTTCCTCTTGTATGTACTTTTGTATAACCCTGAGGGTCTCCTTCCATTTCCATGCAATTTCCCTTCTCTCTCCCTTTCCCTCCCACCTCTCATCCCTGTTTAATGTTAATCTTCTTCTCCTGCTCTTCGTCCCTACTCTGTTATTAGTTACTCTCCTTATATCAAAGAAGACAATTGGCATTTGTTTTTTAGGGATTGGCTAGCTTCACTTAGCATAATCTGCTCTAATGCCATCCATTTCCCTGCAAATTCTATGATTTTGTCATTTTTTTAATGCACAGTAATACTCCAATGTGTATAAATGCCACATTTTTTTTATCCATTCGTCTATTGAAGGGCATCTAGGTTGGTTCCACAGTCTTGCTATTGTGAATTGTGCTGCTATGAACATCGATGTAGCAGTGTCCCTGTAGCATACTCTTTTTAGGTCTTTAGGGAACAGACCGAGAAGGGGAATAGCTGGGTCAAATGGTGGTTCCATTCCCAGCTTTCCAAGAAATCTCCATACTGCTTTCCAAATTGGCTGCACCAATTTGCAGTCCAACCAGCAATGTACAAGTGTGCCCTTTTCCCCACATTCTCGCCAGCACTTGTTGTTGTTTGACTTCATAATGGCTGCCAATCTTACTGGAGTGAGATGATATCTTAGGGTGGTTTTGATTTGCATTTCTCTGACTGCTAGAGATGGTGAGCATTTTTTCATGTACTTGTTGATTGACTGTATGTCCTCCTCTGAGAAGTGTCTGTTCAGGTCCTTGGCCCATTTGTTGATTGGGTTGTTTGTTATCTTATTGTCTAATTTTTTGAGTTCTTTGTATACTCTGGATATTAGGTCTCTATCTGAAGTATGAGGAGTAAAGATTTGTTCCCAGGGTGTAGGCTCCCTATTTACCTCTCTTATTGTTTCTTTTGCTGAGAAAAAACTTTTTAGTTTGAGTAAGTCCCATTTGTTGATTCTAGTTATTAACTCTTGTGCTATGGGTGTCCTATTGAGGAACTTGGAGCCCGACCCCACCGACTGTAGATTGTAGCCAACTTTTTCTTGTATCAGACGGCGCATCTCTGATTTGATATCAAGCTCCTTGATCCATTTTGAGTTCACTTTTGTGCATGGCGAGAGAAAGGGATTCAGTTTCATTTTGTTGCATATGGATTTCCAGTTTTCCCAGCACCATTTGTTGAAGATGCTGTCCTTCCTCCATTGCATGCTTTTAGCCCCTTTATCAAATATAAGATAGTTGTAATATTGTGGATTGGTTTCTGTGTCCTCTATTCTGTACCATTGGTCCACCCACCTGTTTTGGTACCAGTACCATGCTGTTTTTGTTACTATTGCTCTGTAGTATAGTTTGAAGTCTGGTATCGCTATACCGCCTGATTCACACTTCCTGCTTAGCATTGTTTTTGCTATTCTGGGTCTTTTATTTTTCCATATGAATTTCATGATTGCTTTCTCTATTTCTACAAGAAATGATGTTGGGATTTTGATTGGCATTGCATTAAACCTATAGAGAACTTTTGGTAATATCGCCATTTTGATGATGTTAGTTCTGCCTATCCATGAACAGGGTATATTTTTCCATCTTCTAAGATCTTCTTCTATTTCTCTCTTTAGGGTTCTGTAGTTTTCATTGTATAAGTCTTTCACCTCTTTTGTTAGGTTGATTCTCAAGTATTTTATTTTTTTTTGAGGATATTGTGAATGGAGTGGTTGTCCTCATTTCCATTTCAGAGGATTTGTCGCTGATATACAGGAATGCCTTTGATTTATGCGTGTTGATTTTATATCCTGCCACTTTGCTGAATTCATTTATTAACTCTAGCAGTTTCATTGTAGACTCTTTTGGATCTGTTAGATATATTATCATATCATCCACAAATAGTGATAATTTAAGTTCTTCTTTTCCTATTTTGATGCCTTTAATTTCTTTCCTCTGTCTAATTGCTCTGGCCAGTGTTTCGAGAACTATGTTGAACAGAAGTGGTGAGAGAGGGCATCCCTGTCTTGTTCCAGATTTTAGAGGGAATGCGTTCAATTTTTTTCCATTCAGAATGATGCTAGCCTGAGGCTTAGCATAGATTGCTTTTACAATATTGAGGTATGGTCCTGTTATCCCTAGTTTTTCTAGAGTTTTTAACATAAAGGGATGCTGTACTTTGTCAAATGCTTTTTCCGCATCTATCGAGATGATCATATGGTTCTTATTTTTAAGTCTATTGATGTGGTGAATAACATTTATTGATTTCCGTATATTGAACCAGCCTTGCATCCCAGGGATGAATCCTACTTGGTCATGGTGCACAATTTTTTGATATGTTTTTGTATCCGATTCGCCAGAATTTTATGGAGGATTTTTGCATCTAGGTTCATTAGAGATATTGGTCTGTAGTTTTCTTTCTTTGAAGTGTCTTTGTCTGGTTTAGGAATCAGGGTGATGTTGGACTCGTAGAATGAATTTGGAAGTTCTCCCTCTTTTTCTATTTCCTGAAATAGCTTGAAAAGTGTTGGTATTAGTTCCTCTTTAAAGGTTTTGTAAAACTCTGCTGTATACCCATCCGGTCCTGGCTTTTCTTAGTTGGTAGTCTTTTGATGGTTTCTTCTATTTCCTCAATTGATATTGGTCTGTTTAGGTTGTCTATGTCCTCCTGACTCAATCTGGGCAGATCATATGACTTAAGAAATTTATTGATGCCTTCACTATCTTCTATTTTATTGGAATATAAGGATTCAAAATAGTTTTTGATTATCTTCTGTATTTCTGAAGTGTCTGTTGTGATATTGACTTTTTCATCCCGTATGCTAGTAATTTGAGTTCTCTCTCTTCTTCTTTTCGTTAGCATGGCTAAGGGTTTGTCGATTTTATTTATTTTTTCAAAGAACCAACTTTTAGTTTTGTCAATTTTTTCAATTGTTTCTTTTGTTTCGATTTCATTAATTTCAGCTCTGATTTTAATTATTTCTTGCCTTCTACTTCTTTTGCTGTTGTTTTGCTCTTCTTTTTCTAGGATTTTGAGATGAAGTATGAGATCATTTATTTGTTGGTTTTTTCTTTTTTTAAGGAATGAACTCCAAGCAATGAATTTTCCTCTTAGAACTGCTTTCAATGTGTCCCATAGATTCTGATATGCTGTGTCTGTGTTTTCATTTATCTCCAAGAATTTTTTAATTTCCTCCTTGATATCTTCTATAACCCGTTGATTATTCAGTAACCTATTTATTGTTCATTCTCCAAGTGATGTATGATTTTTCCTTCCTTCTTTTATCGTTGATTTTCACTTTCATTCCATTATGATCAGATAAGATGCATAGTATCATCTCTACTCCTTTATATTGTCTAAGAGTTGCCCTGTGACATAATATATGATCTATTTTTGAGAAGGATCCATGTGCTGCTGAGAAAAAAGTGTAACTGCTTGATGTTGGGTGGTATATTCTATATATGTCAATTAAGTCTAGGTTATTAATTGTGTTATTGAGTTCTATAGTTTCCTTATTCAACTTTTGTTTGGAAGATCTGTCCAGTGGTGAGAGAGGTGTGTTGAAGTCTCCCATGATTATTGTATGGTGGTCTATTAGACTCTTGAACTTGAGGAGAGTTTGTTTGATGAACATAGCTGCACCACTGTTTGGGGCATATATATTTATGATTGTTATGTCTTGTTGGTGTATGGTTCCCTTGAGCAGTATGTAGTGTCCCTCTTTATCCCTTTTGATTAACTTTGGCTTGAAATCTATTTTATTTGATATGAGTATGGACACTCCTGCTTGTTTCTGAAGCCCATATGAGTGATATGATTTTTCCCAACCTTTCGGCTTCAGTCTATGCATGTCTTTTCCCATCAAATGCGTCTACTGTAGGCAGCATATTGTTGGGTCTTGTTTTGTGATCCATTCTACTAGCCTGTGTCTCTTAATTGGTGAGTTTAAGCCATTAACATTTAGGGTTATTATTGAGATATGGGTTGTTCTTCCAGCCATATTTGTTTATTTCTGTTACTAAATATGGTTTGTTTTCCTCTTTGATTATTTTCCCCCCCTTTACTGTCCTACCTCCCACTGTTGGTTTTCATTGTTATTTTTCATTTCCTCTTCCTGTAATGTTTTGCCGAGGATGTTTTGAAGAGATGGTTTTCTAGCTGCAAATTCTTTTAACTTTTGTTTATCGTGGAAGGTTTTAATTTCATCCTCCATCCTGAAGATTAATTTCACTGGATACACAATTCTTGGTTGGAACCCATTTTCTTTCAGTGTTTGAAATATGTTATTCCAGGATCTTCTAGCTTTCAGAGTCTGTGTTGAAAGATCAGCTGTTATCCTGATTGGTTTACCCCTAAATGTAATCTGCTTCCTTTCTCTTGTAGCTTTTAAAATTCTCTCCTTATTCTGTATGTTGGGCATCTTCATTATAATGTGTCTAGGTGTGGATCTCTTATGATTTTGCACATTCTTTGTCCTGTAGGCTTTTAGGATTTGGGATTCTGTCTCATTCTTCAAGTCTGGGAAGTTTTCTCATATTATTTCATTGAATAGATTGCTAATTCCTTTGGTTTGGACCTTTATACCTTCCTGTATCCCAATGACTCTTAAGTTTGGTCTCTTTATGTTATCCCATATTTCTTGGATGTTCTGCTCATGGTTTCTTAACAGTCTTGCTGAGCTGTCTATGTTCTTTTCAAGTTGAAATACTTTGTCTTCATTGTCTGATGTTCTATCTTCTAAGTGTTATACTCTGCTGGTAGTATTCTCAATTGAGTTTTTAAGTTGGTTTATTGCTTCCTGCATTTCTAGGATTTCTGTTTGTTTGTTTTTTATAACCTCTATCTCCCTGTATAGTTGATCTTTTGCTTCCTGGATTTGTTTATGTAATTCATTGTCGAAGTGATCTTTCATTGTCTGATTTTGCTGTCTAATGTCTTCCTTGAGACTCCAGATCATCTGAAGCATGTATATCCTGAATTCTTTATCTGACATTCCATCTGCTGTAGCTATTACCTCTTCTAAAGTTGAGTTGACCTGCATTGATTGTAGTCCTTTCTTTCCTTTTCTTTTCATACTGCTCGCGTTTCTTTCTGCTTGGTGAAACTGTTGTGTTTTTGAAATTTTCCCCCTATATATTTATATTGCTCTTGTATAGTTGAAAAGTCTCCCTTGCAGGGGCGGGCAGCGGCTGTGCTCCTCCTCCAATTGGGGTGATCTGTCTTCCACACTGACAGGCCGCTGGGCCTGTTCTGCTGGTCGGTCGCAGGTCTGCCTACCTTGCAGGCGTGGGCGGCGGCTCTGCTCTGCCCCTACTCCAATTGTGGTGATGTGACTACCATGCCAGCGGGTCGCTGGGCCTGTTCCGGGTACAGGCGGCAGCTCTGCTCTGCCCCTACTCCAATTGGGGTGACGTGTGTACCATGCTGGCAGGCCGCTGGGCCTGTTCTGCCGGTCGGTCGCAGGTCTGCCTACCTTGCAGGCGTGGGTGGCGGCTCTGCTCTGCCCCTACTCCAATTGGGGGGTCGTGACTACCACGCCAGCAGGTCGCTGGGCCTGTTCCGGGTGCGGGTGGCGGCTCTGCTCTGCCCCTACTCCAATTGGGGTGACATGACCACTGCACCGGTGGGTCGCTGGGCCTGTCCCGGGCGCCGGCGGCGGCTCTGCTCTGCCCCTCTGGCTTGATGACAAAGTGAGAGAGACTCGGGTGTTTGTGACTCACTTTCTTTACCAGGAGACCAACTGTTTCTGTCGCCGCTGGTATCAATGAAGTTCTCTCCTCCGCCGCTTTCTGATGACATCAGATCTCTGCCATGTTGGTATCCCATGCGAATGGCAGCATTTCGTTCCCTTTGCCAGGTGACCAAAGCAACGTGAGTCCTGACCGGCCCTCACAAGCCCCTTCTCAATCCTGTTGCCATTGCCTATGAAGGCTCGGTTGGTATTTACCTCCACAGTATTCAGCAGGACCCGGACCGAGAAGCAGTTTCCATGGGTTCTTTAGCCCTGGGCCAGAGCAGTTCCGCGAGCCAGAATTCGGCCGCTCTGGGCTCGGTGTATGTTCTGATAGGAGCAGGCTCCAAGAAGCAGTTTCCGCAGGTTCTTTAGTACTGAGCCTGAGTAATTTGTCTGCGAGACGCAGGCAAATGGCAGCCTGAAATTACCTGTTCTATGGCTGAATGAGGTGTGATCAGTCGAAAACAGGGATGGTGACGTCAGCTCTCCAAGATGGTGGCCACTGGCTTCCTCTGAGGTCTGACTGGTGTGGAGAACCGAATTGGACCGCTTCCTTCCCCTGTCTCAAACCCAGAATTCAGCCCTGAGCACGGTGATTGCACAGCTGGCATAAGCCCGCAGAATCTGCAGCCCTGTATCTTTGTGTTGCTATCTCGTCATCGTTTCCCAGTGCGCGCCGCAGACTCTAGCCACGGGGCCTGATTCTTAATTTTTTTCTCACAGATCTAATTTTCTGATCTTTAATTATTTTAATGTGTCCACTGTAAGACCTTTGTTAGATAACCAGCTGACATGAAAGATCATGAGGCCATGGTGAAGGAAATGAATTTTTATGGTACTTACAAAAACTTCCTGGAAAATTAGACCTGTAAGAGACCAAAAACTTCTTGGAAAATTGCAGATAAATTAAATCAATTAGCTCACAAACAAACCACTTAATGAGACTTAATTAACTTTAAGTGTTACTTAAAGCTCATTGATATCCTTTACACACCCAAAGTGTTACTTTGACATATACATATGAATAGGATGGTACCAGATGCTAATTGGGGTCTTGTTTTCCAGGAATTGACTACTAAGGCTCATGCTGGGCACACAAGAACCACGAACCATGGTTAAGATCTGAAAACTTATAATTCCCAGCACTAACATTTCTCTGAAGGACTTGTTGCAGGACACTGTTCTGGCAGAACCCCACATGACCTCCACATACCTCCACCACTACCCACAAAAATGTTCACTCTCCCATTCCCAAAATTTATTGAATATATGTCTCAGAAGTGACCAGATTTGGGAACTGAAACATTGATCAGTTTCAACACACCATTAACTGAAGCAAAGAGGTAGGACTGCAGGAGACTGTGGGAGAGTGTTGCAAGACTCTCCCTACACAGAGAGCTGATGGAATGCCCGCTCCCAGTGGAGATGGAGGTGAGTGATCACAGGAGTCCACAGGGAGCCTGTGTCTAAACTTCGGAGCAGAACTCAAGCCTGTGAAGGAGAAGGCAGGGCCACTGGAGACAACCAAAACATCCTTTTCTTATTCTATCATTAAAAAAAAAACGAGGAAGACACAGGAATGGTGCTTGTAGTGGCTGGATCACTATGGTATGTGCATCTCTTTACTGACAGCTACTGTATGTGTAGCGATTCTACATAAGGGCCCTTCCACAAGTTGACTGTCCCTATCTGAAGTGCTTGGGACCAGAAGTGTTTCAGATTTTTTTTTCATGTTTTGGAATATCTGCACATTCACAATGAGATATTTTTGGGGTTAAGATATAGGTCTAAACATGAATGTCATATATATACTTTTTATACACACAGCCTGAAGGCAAGTTTATACAGTATTATTTAGTGCACCTGTATTTTGACTATAACCCGTCATATGACGTCAGGTGTGGAATTCTCCACTTATAGTATCATGTCAGCACAAAAAAGTTTCAATTTTAGAACATCTTACATTTTAGATTTTCAGATGAGAGATGCTCCACCTGTATTATTTCTGTGTCATATCTTCTAATACATCCCTGACTATGTTTTGAAATAGACATTATTTTTCCCTCTCCCTATTACACTTTTTAGTGTTTTTATTAGTGCACTATAGTTATACATAATATTATGGTTCATTTTGACATAATCATACATGCATGCAATATAATTTACTCTACTTTAGTCCTCAGCTTTTCCTCTTTTCCTCCTCTACTCCCCCCGAATCTATACAAATTTTTTATGTATCAGTTTCCTTCTCTTTTTCATTTATATTTTAGATAAGGCATTTAACTGATCCATTTTCAAAATTATGGCTTTATTTTACTTTCTAAAACTTGCTATTAAAATTACTTAAGAATGGTAAAAGAGATGTTGAAAATATATATATATTTTTTTATATATAAGAGGTATTAGTCCTGGCATTGTTGAGAATCACGGATTCGGTTTTATCTTACAATTCCAATTTATACAGCTTGATTACATCAATTTAAGGAAATAAAATCAAATAAAATAAGAGAGTGAAGCCAAGGACGACAAAGAATATTTTCTACCGAGGAAAAAAAAATTTAAGGAATTATTTCTCAATTGTCTAAAAAGCTATTTTCCCTTAAAGCATTGCTAAACCCACGGAGTTTCTCTAGTGTTCAGAATTAAGGACACATAAATCAAGGGAAGGCTCATAATTCACCAGGAAGTTCATTCTGAAGTTGATGTACAAATGAACAAAATTTTGAAAAATATGCTTAAAAAGTCAAAACGTACACTCAAATTATTTCATGTGTCCTTGGAATGGCTCTTAGAAGAGAATGTTAATGTCTTACAACTTGGAGAATAAATCTCTTAATTAAAAAGTATTCCCTTGGAAAATGTTTTCTTTCTCTTCATTAAAATGAAATAACTAATTTATTTAATTTATGATTATTTCAAAAGCCATTTTCAGATAATGATGATATTAAGTTTTAATCAGGTAATCTATACAAACTTGGCACACAGTGAAATAAAATTGATTTTGAAAAATGTTCTCAAAAATTGAAATAATCCTCTAACTTGGAGAGCAAATGGTAACAAGAAGAGATGGGAAACTAATCCAGTGGCTTGATAAGGTCAATCCCCTCCTCACTACGCTGCTTTTTGTGGAAGGGTGCTTCCAATGTTGCCAAAGGAAAGGCCGTGAATGGAACTTTTCTATCTCCCTGGCTCTTGTTTGTGAGAAAGAGCATGGGAGGAGGTTAAAATTTTTACTACTTTAGTATTACATGGAGGCATATCTTTAGCAATGTAAAAACACTTTAAAATTGGTGTGTTAATCTTTGTCATTTTGTCTCAGGTATGGCATTTTCTCCCCAAGAAATAAGCCGGGCACAGCAATGCATGCCTGTAATCCCAGAGGCTCAGGAGGCTGAGGCAGGAGGATCATGAGTTCAAAGCCAGCCTCAGCAAAATCAAGGCACTAAGCAACTCAGGGAGACCCTGTCTCTAAGTAAAATACAAAATGGGGATGGGGATGTGGCTTGGTGGTTGAGTGCCCCTGAGTTCAATCCCCAGTAACCCCCAATCAAAAATTAGTTATTTCATTTTAATGAAGAGAAAGAAAACATTTTCCAAGGGAATACTTTTTAATTAATAGATTTGTTCTCCAAGTTGTATGACATTAGCATTTGCTTCTTGCCTCTACTCTGTAGCTATGCATCACTTTTATCATTAAGGAAAGAAAATTATGACTGGCACTCAACAATAAGAGTGTTGCCTAGAAAAATAAGTGTTTATCTCATTAAGGCTTTCAAAATGACTTCTGAGATGATGATATCTTATTTCACATTCCAGGAAAAGAAGAGACAACTGTAACTATAGTTACCAAGTATACCAGGACCTCTACTTTCTAGAATAGCATTCAGACTAAGTATTTATTCAAGGAAGTAGTCATGTGAACACAGTTAGGGGCAGGAGGTTAGGGGAAAAATTTAAATGCACCTGTCACAAACATTTTAATATGCAATATTTATCATCAACATTTTTCCATAAAACAAATTTTACTTCCAAAAAGATATATTCAGAGATGTCCTCCTGTGAGTTGTCCAAAATACAGTAGATAGTCTTTGTCATGATACAAAAAAAAGCATTTATTTTCTAGACCTCAAATGCCCAGGATGATATTCTCATAGATGGCCTTGACATGCTAAATATTTTTAACAGGAAGACAGGAACTCTTATGGCTTAATAGAAAGTAGAATGGCTTGTTCACCATACCTCTGGAAACCTCTCCTTTCACTTATTTCCTGGGGACACACAATTACAGTGTAGTAGGTCACTTCTGGAAATAGCCATGTATATCCCTGGCACTGTGCTGCAGATTCTGTTATTTATTCTACATATTGATTCTCAATATATTTGACTTATTCACAGTGTACAAGAACATAGTATCTGAAAATCATATGCCTGTATTTCAGTACTGGATCCTTTATTTAGTAGATTTGTGATCACAACCAAGATACATATCTCTACCAAACTCTATTTCCCTATCTTTACAATGGAGAAAAGAGCAGCATCTTCTCATAGTTCTGTTTGGAAAATTAAATGAGGCAATTCAAGTGGAGCACAAAGTATAGAAATAGCAAGCATTCAACAGATGCCATCTGTTATTATTTTTATTGGTGTTGTTGCACATGTATATGATAGCATTCAGAACTGAAAATTACATTAAGGAAGAAAATATTCATGCACTTTTTAAAAAGGTAGATGTTAGCCTTCCCTGCCTTGGGAGCTGCGTTTCACTAGTGTATTTGGCAAATGTGAAGTTGGCTGCCCTGTTCTCCTAAGCCATTTCCTGCACCCTTGGTTCCTTTGGACTTCCTTTGCTTCACAGAGGCTGCTGTCCTGCATTTCAGCACAAGACAACTGCAGCCAGATGGCACAGTCCTTAACTCCTGCTACTTAATGACCACAGTGCAAACTTATAAGGCACACAAATATACCAGGGAGAAGGAAACAAAATTAAAGAAATTTAATTAATTAAAAGAACATTGGAGAAAAAAATTTAAAATCATATGTAAACACACACACACAAAAAAAATGCCTACAGTTTATGGAAGAAGTCTTTCTTCTCCTGACAGATCACCCCATTATAGTGACAATCCAGTTAATCTTCTGGTTTCTCTAACTTGATGGCTGCCTTTCCTCTCCCCAAAGAGGGTCTCTTTCACTCTCACAGGGCCAGTGTTCACTACTCTTTGGAGAAACTAGACCCCTCCCTGCACCCAGGGCTGATCTCTCATCTCCATTCTCTTTCTGCTGTGATCTATAGGATATAAGAAACTCTGGCACTTTTCTGAGAGTCTGTTATTTGATTTAGAATTATACCTGGAGGGGTAACTCTAATTCATAGCTGGTAATTATGCCCACAGAGAGCAGAGCAATCTTTATCACTCCAAGGCTTGGCATCAGATTTCTTTACCAGTGTTTGGAGAAGATAATCTTTCTTATTCTTCCAAGATAGGTAGGAATAAACAATTCTTTAAACACATGTGGAAGCACATACAGATCTCCAGAGAGCAAAATAAAAACAAAAATCAGAGGCAGTGTAATAATAAAGAAAGAAGTTTCTTAAAAAATAAAAAATACAAAGTCCATAACCACAAAGATGATAATAGCCAGCTACATGAATACGCACAGCAACATCAGTTCCTTTGTTCTTTTAGGGACACTTGGATTACAATCCTAACATCATGCTACTCTTCCTCCCTTTGGAGAACTTCAGGTGGCACCCCTGCTTCAGACAAAGAGGTTTGGGGGAGCTGAGGATCTGTTCCTAGAGCTGCTATGGATCCTCCACCAGAAGCCCGTAGAAGTGTCAGTATACATAAAGGCTCCTGCTTTTGTGGCCAAATTATTAAATTACCTTGTTAGATGAAGTGAATTTCAGTTAATTCATTTTGACTTTCTAGGTATAAATGATAACACTGTAAGTTACAATAATACAGGTGTTCTGTAATTATTGATATTGCTGGAGAAATACAGGTTTAAACATCTGCAAAATGTATTTACTTTTTTAAAATGATCCTCACTCTGATAGAAACAGAATTCATATTATTTAAAATCACCAGAAAAGAATAATTAAACAAATTAAATCAAAAGTCAGGACAGGAGAAGAATATGATGAAGAAAGTGTAACAAAAGTAAATGGAATGTCTGCTTCTGGACTTGACAGAGCAACAGGCACAGGTATAATTGCTGCTCTTACTGCAAACAGCTATAAAATAGGAGAAAGTAAAAAGTTAACTGTTTTTAGGCATTAAACAACAGGCAGTGAAAGGCTATGGTTCCTCAGAGAAGAATAATAAGAATTACCCTAGCCCTAAGTCTTGCCCTGGGTTTCAACCTGGAGGCACTTCTCCATTGTGGCTCAGGGAGTTGGACTTCAAGAGGAGTGACGAGTTAAGGAAGCCAACAATGGAGTTTCATGCTCCTGACGGTTTAGAATTTACACAGAAACTCCAAGAGATGTTGGTAGAGGACAGGCAGAAATCAGCTCTGGCACTGAGCCTGGGTTATTTGGCTTGGCTACATCTACATAAGATGAGACTTTGGAAAGCTTGGCAGAGATTGTCTATTATAGGGCCAAGAGCTGGATAATGAGGCCAGAGGTGAAATAGGGTTAGAACATGTTAGGATTCCAACCAGCCAGGTTGGAAATAACTCACTGAGAATCTCAGGCATTCAAATGAGAACCCTAAAATGTCCATCTGATGTTCCAGGGCCACATTTTAGAATAATGATCATGTCTCATGGCTACCTAATAGTGAATAAAACTTTTGCCATACTTGCAAATAAACATTGAGATATAACCTGAACCCAAACCTTTTTTACCCAAAATCTGTTGCTCTCAAACAATATATTCCCCTTGTACAGTGAGTCCAGGCTTTAAATGGGTCTGAGGACACCAGAACTATGGACTGGTTAGATCCCACAGAGGATACTCACTGTTAACACTATAAAATAATTTACAAATCAGCATTGTCCAATCTGGGAGATGATTACGGACATAAATCAAAGTTAGGATGAAAGAGGAGGAGGAAGAGGAGGAGGAGGAGGAAGAGGAGGAGGAGGAGTGAAGAGGAAGAAGGGGAAGAAGAAAGTAAATGAGCAGTTTCAAATACTAGTCACCACTAAGGAAGGAAATCCTATATGGCATAGAGACCACTGAATCTGTAAAGTAAAAGACAGTTCATATAGTGATCACCACATCTCAGTAGCGGAATTGTAATCTCAGTAGAAAATTGTAACATGAATTTCTTTTTCCTATGTGTGTGTGTGTGGATTGGATAGAATATAATTTGCAGGGCTCTAGTGTGGGTTCAGCTAGGTATAGTTCTACTATGAACTATGTTTCCAGGTCTCTTCACATGTTTCTTTTTTTTTTCTTTAAGTTTTTTTATTTGTTCTTTTTAGTTATGCATGACAGTAGAATGTATTTGGACATATTATATATACATGGAATATAACTTCCCATTCTTGTGGTTGTACATGATGTGGAGTTTCACTGGTAGTGTATTCATATATGAACATAGGAAAGAAATGGCCAATCCATTCTACTTTTTCATTCCTCCTCCCCCACTTCCCTTCATTCTCCTTTGTCTAATCCAAAGTACTTCTATTCTTCCCACTACCCTGCCCCCACATGTAAGTTAGCATTTGCATATCAGAGAGAACATTCTACTTTTGTTTTTTGAGAATTGGCTTATTTCACTTAGTATGGTAGTCTCTAGTTCCATCCAGTTACCAGAAAATGCCATGATTTCATTCTTCTTTATGACTGAGTGATATTCCTATGTGTATATATACCACATTTTAAAAATCCATTTATCTGTTAAAGGACACCTAGGTTGGTTCCATAACTTAGTTATTGTGATTGAGCTGTTATAAATATTGATGTGGCCACATAAGTACAGTATACTAATTTTAAATCCTTCACTATATACTGAGGAGTGAGAAAACTGGGTCAAATGGTAGTTCCATTTTAAGTTCTCCAAGGAATCTCCATATTGCTTTCCAGAGTGATTGCACCAACTTGCAGTCCCACCAGCAATGTATGAGTGTACCTTTTTCCCCAAATTCTCACCAACATTTATTGTTACCTGTGTTCTTGATAATTGCCATTCTGATAGGAGTGAGATGAAATCTGTGTGTAGTTTTAATTTGCATTGTTCTAATTGCTTGAGATGTTGAACATTTTTTCATATATTCGTTCATCAATCATATTTCTTCTTCTGTGAAGTGTCTGTTCAGTTCCTTTGCCCATTTATTAGTCAGGTCATTTGATTTGGGGGGTCAAGTTTTTTACATATCCTAGAGATTAATGCTCTATCTGAGGTGCAGTGGCAAAGATTTTCTCCCACTCTGCAGGCTCTCTATTCTTATTCTTGATCATTTCCTTTACTGTTAAGAAGCTTTTTAGTTTGATACCATCCCATTTATTGATTCTTGATTTTACTTATTATGCTTTAGGAGTCTTGTAGAAGAATTCAGTTCCTAAACCCACATGATGGAGATTTGGATTTAACACCTAGGACCTTGATCCACTTTGAGTTCAGGTTCTCTGGTCTAACTCCTAGGACCTTGATCCACTTTGAGTTCAGTTTCATGCAGGGTGAGAGAATGAGGTTTAATTTCATTTTGCTACTTATGGATTTTCAGTTTCCCAGCACCATTTGCTGAAAAGCTATCTTTTCTCCAATGTATGTTTATGGAACATTTGCCTAGTATGAAATAACTGTATTTATGTGGGTTTGTCTCTGTCTTATATTCTGTGCTATTGGTCTTCATCTCTGTTTTGTGCCAATACCATGCTGTTTTGTTACTATGGCTGTGTAGTATAATTTAATTTCCTCCTGCTTCACTTTTCTCACTAAAGATTGCATTGGCTATTCTGGGCCTCTTATTTTTCCAAATGAATTTCACGACTGCTTTTTTATTTCTATGAAGAACTTTATTGGAATTTTAACAGGAATTTTATGAAATATGCATCTCACTTTTGGTAGCATGGCCATTTTGACAATATTAATTCTTCCTATTCAAGAACATGGGAGATCTTTCCCTCTTCTAAGATCTTTTAAAATTTCTTTCTTTAGTGCACTGTAGTGTTCATTCTATAGATCTATCACCTCTTTTATTAGATTGATTCCAAAATATTTTATCTTTTTCAAGGCTACTATGAATGGGATAGTTTTCCTAATTTCCCTTTCAGTTGATTCATCACTTATGTAGAAGAATGCAATTGATTTATGGGTCTTAATTTTATATCCTGCTACTTTGCTGAAGTCATTTATGAGTTCTAGAAGTTTTCTGTTGGAGTTTATTTTTTTTGGGGGGGGGAGGTTCTAAATATAGAATCATGTCCTTGGCAAATAGGGATAGTTTGAATTCCTTTTGTCCTGTTCATATACCTTTAATTTCTTTCTCTGTCTAATTGTTCTGGCTAGAGTTTCAAGGACTATGTTGAAAAGAAATGTTGAAAGAGAGCATCCTTTTCTTATTCCAGTGTTTAGAGGGAATACTTTCAATTTTTTCTCCATTTAGAATGATATTGACCTTGGGTTTAATTTATATAGCTTTTACAATGTTGAGGAAGTTCCTAATATCTCTAGTTTTTCTAGTGTTTTGAATACGAATGCTGAATGTTGTCAAATGCTTTTTCTGCTTCTGTTGAGATAATCATGTGATTCTTGTCTTTAAGTCTACTGATATGATGAGTTACCTTTATTGATTTTCATATATTGATCCAAACTTGCATCCCTGGGATGAACTCTACTTGATGATGGTGCACTATCTATTTATTATGCTTTTGTGTGTGACTTTCCAGTATTTTATGAAGAATTTTGCTTCTATGTTCATGAAGAATATTGGTCTGAAACTTCTTTCCTTAATGTATCGTTGTCTGGTTTTAGTATCAGGATAATACTAGCTTCATAGAATGAGTTTGGATGTGTTCCTACTATATTTAATGGAATATTTTGAGGAGAATTGGTGTTAATTCTACTTTGAAGGTCTTCTAGAATTCAGTGGAGAATACATCTGGTCCCGGGTTTTCTTTCTAGGTAGACTTTTGATGGCATCTACAATTTCTTTACTTGAAATAGGTCTGTTTAAATTTTCTATGTCCTTCTGATTCACTTTGGGTAGGTCATATATCTCTAAAAATTTATTGGTTCTTCAAGATTTTCTATTTTATTAGATTATAAATTTTTAAAGTAGTTTCTAATTATATCTGTATTTCATAGTGTACAAGGTGATATTTCCTTTTTTATCACAATTTTAGTAATTTGAGTACTCTCTCTCTTTCTTTGTTAACTTGGCTAAGTGTTTACCAATTTTATTTTTCTATTCAAAGAACCCAATTTTTGTTTTGTCAATTTTTTAGATTTTTGTTGTTTGTGCATTTCAATTTCATTGATACCAGCTCACATTTTAATTATTTTCTGTCTTCTGCTGTTTTGGTGTTGGTTTTTACTTCTTTTTCTAGGGCTTTGAGATGTAATGTTAGTTTATTTATTTGTTAACTTTCTATCCTTTTAGTAAATGAGCACCATACAATGAACTTTCCTTCATAGTGCAATGAACTGCCTTCATGGTGTTCCAGAGATTTTTATATTTTGTATCATTATTCTCATTTATCTCTAAGTATTATTTTATTTCACCCCTGATTTCTTCTGCTATATGTTGGTCATTCAGTAGTGTTTTATTTAGTCTCTAGTTCTTAAAGTGGCTTCTATTTTTATTTTATCATTGATTTCTAATTTCATTCCATTATGGTCTGATAGAATGCAAAGTATTATCTCTGTTTTTTGTATTTGCTTAGAGTTGTTTTGTGGCCTAATATATGGACTATTTTAGAGAAGGATCTGTGTGTTTCTGAGATGAAAGTGTATTCAGTCATTGATGGATTAAATATTCTATGTATGTCTATTAATTCTAAATTATTAATTGAATTTTTTAGTTCTATAGCCTCTTTATTTAGTTTTTGTTTGGAGGATCCACTCAGTAGTCACAGAGTCATCCAGTATTATTATGTTGTGGTTTATGTGATTCTTAAAATGAAGAAGAGTTTGTTTGACATATGTAGATGCTCCATTTTTTGGACCATAAATTATGATTTTTATGTCTTGTTGCTGCATGATTCCCTTAAGCAGTATAAAATGTTCTTCATTGTTCCTTCTGATTAACTTTGGCTTGAAGTCCACTTTATCTGAGGGTTGACACCCTTGCTTGTTGAAGATCCATGTTAATGATATATTTTTCCCCATCTTTTTATCTTCAGTCTGTGGATGGCTTTGCCTATTAGGTGAGTCTCTAAGAAATAGCATATTGTTGGGCATTATTTTTTAATCCACTCTGCCAGTCTATGTCTCTTGATTGATTAGTTTAGAGGTTGGTATATATTATTTTGTTTTAGAGGTTGGTATATATTATTCTAAGACCTAGCTTTGAGGGTCTGGGTTGGAATATCAGCTGAGATCTGGATTGGTATGTGACCTGTCATTTTTCTCTGGTAGCCTTTAAAATTATATATATACTCTGTCTTAGGCATTTTCATCATAATGTTCTTTGGTGTGGGTATGTTGTAATTTTGTATATTTGAGGTCCTGTAAGCTGTTTATGTCTGATTTTCCATTTTATTCTTTAGGCTTGGGAAATATTCTGATATTATTTCTTTGTAAAGTTTATGCATTCCTTTGGTTTATGTCTCCAACCTTCTTCTATCCCAATAAATCTTAAATTCAGTCTTTTCAGGTTATTCCATATTTCTTGGAAATTCTATTCATGGTCTCTTAACATGTTTTAATCTGTGGCCAACTTTATTTTCAAGATTATATATTTTGTCTTCATTGCCTGAAACTCTTGTCTTCCAAATGGTCTAGTCTGCTAGTGATATTTTCCATTGAATTTTTAACTTGGTTTATCAATTCCTTCATTTCGAGGATTTCTGCTTGATTTTTTTTTTTTCAGAATCTCTACCTCTTTGTTTAAGTTACCTTTCACTTCCTGTATTTTCTTTCAGATTTCACTCACTATAACCTTCTTTACTTTGCAGATCAGTCTAACTATATACATCCTTCTCTGGTGTTTCTTCCATGGTGGTGTTGATGGATTCTTTAATTAAAGTATCTTGGTTTGTTTGGGGTAATTTTATCCCTTGCTTTTTCATGTTGTTTGTGTGTTTACCCATCTAACAGTATGGACCTAAGCCATCTACCATATAGATTTTTTAAAATTTTAATACTTTTGTTTATTTATTTATTTTTATATGGTGCTGAGGATTGAGCACAGTGCCTCACACATGCTAGGCAAGCACTTTACCACTGAACTACAACCACAGCCCCTACCTGAATGTTACATAGTGTTCCTGAAGGTTTTAAGTACCTCACTATTTAGAGGGAGACAAATAATAACAACAACCAATGCAAACAATATTATCATTAAACCAATGATTTGCATTTCTCTAATTACTAGAGATGTTGAACATTTTTTCACATATTAGTTTATCCATTGTATATCTTCTGAGAAGTATCTGTGCAGCTCCTTAGCCCATTTATTGATTGGGTTGTTTATTTTTATGGTGTTAAGTTTTTTTTTTTTTTAGTTCTTTATATATCCTGGAGATTTGTGTTCTATCTGATGTGCATGGGGCAAAAATTTGCTCCCAAAATGTAGGCTCTCTGTTCACCTCATTGATTGTTTCTTTTTCTGAGAAGAAGCTTTTTAATCCATCCCATTTATTGATTCTTGATTTTATTTCTTGTGCTTTAGGAGTCTTGTTAAGGAAGTAACGTATATAATATATGATTGAAAAATTGTCCACACTGGAAATTTATTCTAAAGAAATAATTTAATTCACACAGAGAGTAAAACAATGGTTACTAGAGGGCACAGAGTGAGGAACTGTTGGTAAAAGTACACAAAATTTTAGATAAGAGGAATAATTTCAAGAGACTCCTTGTATCTTATGGAGAGTTAATAATACATGTGCTGAGTTAATAAAACATGTGCTTTTAAAAATTGATAAGAGTAAATTGAAATGGTTCTCACAAAAAAATATACATACATATCAGTATGTGGTATAATTTGAATGTGGTTTGTCCCCTAGTGGTACATCTATTAGAGGCTTACTTGTCAGTGTGAATGAGTTGAGGTCATAAAACCTTAAGAGGTGGGTCCTAGTGGGAGATAAGTCATTAGGGGCATTGCCCTTGGAAGAATCTGGTAGTTCTCCTGAGACACCAGTTAGTTCCTGCCAGAGTGAGTTGTTACGAAAGATTGAGCCCAGTCCCACTCCATTCTCTGGCTTCCTGTCTCACCATGAGCTCTCTTCGTTTCACATAAGTCCCTTTCCTTTCACATATGTCCTTGCCAGCATGCTATCTACCATGTGATGCCAATAAAGGGGACTTCACCAGAGCTGAGCTGATGTTGGCACCATGATTCTGAACCTCCAAAACTGCAAGCTAAATAAACCTCTCCTTTTACATTACCCAGTCTCTGGCATTTTGTGGTAGCAACAGAATATATATTATGATAGTATGTGAGGTAATACATATGTTAAATAGCTTAATTTATCCATACCACAATGAATAAATACATCAAAACACCAGATACACAATTTTCTCTTATCAATTAAAAATAATGTAAATAAAGAATTCAAATGTATAACAGTATTTCACCAAAATATTGTTCATCAGAATTTGATTAGAGCATGCTTTAATTTGGGGGTTTTATTTATCTGCACATTTAATATTTTATTGTTATTCTACAGTGCTTTTGTCAAGAAGAATATTATTTTTAATTTTTAAATGTAGCTTCTTGTATTGTCTGTAGAAAATTAGGTCATGAATAAATAAATATAAAACTTTCTTCTAAAATACTTTATTGAACCCAGAAGTCTACAGGTATGGCTATAATGTAAGCAAATTGTGCAATTAGTTGAGGCCTCATTTGACTGAAAAATTAGAACATTTTTTAAAGCAATGAACTGGAAAAAAAACCTTTTTGTGAAATACTCCTTGGGTAATCAAGCTTTAACTTAATCCTTTCTGATGAATTTACAATGTATTTTACGTGAGAGGACAATAATCTATAGAAAGCAAGATTTCTTTTGCTTAAATTGAAATGCCATTCCATCAGTGACTACTGTCCTGGGTTTAAGAATTGGATGAACATTCAAATCCTTCACTCTCCTGACAAGAACTGCTAAAGAGGAAGAAGGAAAAACCTGAAGTCAGATAAAAACAAAGATATAGATTCACATAACCTATCTGACTGTGGAAATGTGAAGGTATTCAAAGTCAATAGTTAAAAGTACTGAATGCCAGTAGATGTAGATCCCTCTTCCAAATCAAAAGAGAAAGAAAAAACAAAAGACACAAAAGTCTTCACCCTTGAAATCTGTCAATGAATCAGATTGGTATGAAGTCAGATGATTCCCTCATCTCCTCTTTGTGAGCGATGGGAGTCAGTATGCATTAGGTTTGAGTTTATTGAAACATAAAGTTTATTGAAACATAAATAAACATATGTTTATTGAAATATAAACACAGAGTACACTGTGTTTCCATGTGACTTGAAATGTGGACATTCACATCAAGAAATATCCTAGATTATTAAACGTTTTGCAAGTTATATTAAATTGAAGGAAATTTTCCTTTCAGCTTAGGGCTTGCTTCACTGGTTGCTAATATCTGAGTTTTTAAAAAAGGTAACTTTAGGCAACTCTACTTCTTTTGCAAAGGTAAATTAATCTCTAATTATGATTACAGTCACTGACTTCATCAACACAAACAATTGCTAATGTAGCTGAAAAAATGAATATCAAGAAATGTCTTTTAGAATTATGGTTCTGTAATCTAGCATATATTAGAGTGTGTTTCTCCATGTATTTTGCACTCAGAAATATTTCCTGAACACCTACAATGTGGACGCTGTGGTAGGCACTTGGAATTTGTAAGGAAATAATATTATATTGGAAGACATGATCTCTGTGCGTTGGTAGATAGATTAAAAATAAACAAATTATGTGCACATTTTGGTAAGTGTTTTGAAGGAAGTAGGAGTTGAGGAGAATCACAAAGAAGAGACTCTAGTTTAGATGAAAAAGTCAGAGATGAAATTCAAGATTTGAAGTCTAAGGAGAAGCCCATGCAAAGGAGAATTAGTAAAGGAGGCCCAGGAAAGTAGAAATTCCATGTACAACAAAAGTTCAGAGTCAAATAAATTTCATTGTTTTCACTTAAAGAAGATTAGAAAGAGTCAAAGTCAGAAAAATAGAAAGTAGGGATCAGGTTATTGCATTTCTATAAATTATATGCTCTTAACCTTTCTATCATGGAGTCCTTTGAATTTCAGTTGAAAGTCATGAAGCACATATAAGAATTTTATGTGAAGTTTATGTATAATTTTAGTGGTTTTAAAGAATAACATTCATACCTGACTTGTCCTCGTTATTACAGATCCAACCCACTTCACTTGAGTGAAATTCTTTGCTTGGCTCAACTCTTTCCCCCAGACACCTGAGGAAAAACCTCTCCAATGAAGAATCCAGCAAGCTATCCCAATTCTCTGTTACACAGGCACATAACCTGACCCCTAGCAGAAGAAAGTTTTGGTGGTGTAGAAAAATCTATAGGTGTATTCCTATTGTCAAGTTATGGTTTCTCAGTAGCTTCATAAATGTCTATGTCTCCCATGACATATAGAGTCCGGTTGGGGAATTGTTCCTCATTTTTCAGTGAGTTGTTTGCAAACCATCTGCTAATTTGCTGTTTTATTGGCATGGCCCTTACGCCAATGAAATCTTACCAACCTATTTCACTTTCTCTCTTCCCCAGAGATAGACCGTAAGATGCAGGTACCTATTCACATATGAACCTCTGCACAGCTCTGGCACCCCTGGGCTGAGGATGTATAGAAGTCCTCATCCAAGCATTTCAAAACATCACTAGCTGGATAACACTCCAGGGTAGGTCTGACCCTGCCCAAGTAAGAAGTTACCCAGTACTCTCCGCACACAGCCCCCGCCTCTGTAAACTATTTCCTCTACTTACCTCCAGTTCTAGCCTCAATTTCCTCCAGAAAACTTGGGGAATAGGAATTTCTGAGTTCAGAATCCTTCTTTTGGCCACATGTACATTCTCATTTTCTTAATCCTACAAACTACTTAGACCACAAAAAACACCAGCTTTTAATCTTATTATAACAAGTGCCAATAATATGAAGTCACCATATGAGGCATGAATTTTCATGTGCCAATCTACTGCTGAACCATTTCAAGTCAATATTCCAGAGAAATAAAATATTTTAAGTCCTCTAAGATTTTCAATAATGAAACTAATGCATAAATGGCAGTTTATTGACAGTCCATTCAACCACAGACTCAATCCTAGCACAGGATGTCACTTCTAATGTGCCATATTAGGTGCTAGAGTAGACTGATTTGTATCACCCAAAAACACACGTTGATGTCCTAACCCCAGTACCTATGAATATGTCCTTATTTGGAAATGGAGTCTTTTCAGATGTAATTATCTTAAAGTGGAGTCATTTTGGATTGGGGTGAGCCCAAATCCAATCATTAGTGTCCTTATAAGAGGGAAGTTTGAACCAAGGTACTTCAGGTAGAGAAATGCATCTAAATATGGAGGCAGAGGTTGAAATGATGCTTGTATAAGCCAAGAAACACCAAGAATTATAGAAACCAGCAGAGGCAAGGAGATAAGTATAGAATAAACATTCAATCAGATTTCAAAGAAAATCAACACAGCAAGCACCCTGGCCTCCTGAACTGTGGGGGAATAAATTTCTGTGTTTTGAATCCATCCTGTTTGTGTTCTTTTATTTTGATAGCCCAAGGAAACTCAAATAGGTGCCAATGCAACACATCTACAAGGAACTATCACACAAGCTATTTCTTGTTTTATAAATGCAGAATGTTGTTTTCTTAGAAAGAGCCAACAACAGGCTGGGATTGTGGCTCAGAGGTAGAGCACTCTCCTGGCATGCATGAGGCACTTAGTTCGATTCTCAGCACCACATAAAAATTAAATGTTCACCTACAACTAAAAAATAAATGTTTTAAAATTTTTTAAAGCCAACAAAAATATAATAAAAAAGGTTTGCTTTATTTTACAGAAAGACCAAAACCAGCTAATAGTCCCTTCAATTATTGAAATTCTATAATTCTTTGACTCTTAAACCATGAAATTATGCAGTCAGGCAACCATACACACAACTGGGTCCTTGTGACTACTAGTGCAGGAGCCATTAGAATATAGAATGCCAGCCTTGGAGTGTGACCCAGGAAGTTTTCATCTGTGCTCCTGCATTAAATATCATTTGCTATTTCTTGTACCAAAGGAGAGCTTTGACCTGAATTATCCATCGTGCCTCTGAAAATAAGATTCAAGGAAATTGCATGAATTGCACAAACATAAACATAGTCCCAGTGTTCATAAAAATCCTACTTTTTCTCAGGAACTAAATACTTAAAATCTTTTAAAATAGGGAAACTTTTATATCTCTTCTGGGATGCATATTATTTCAAACATTTTTTAAACAAAAAGAATTGCAGACATCATTTCAAGACTATATTTTAACCTTGAACCAAATAAAAATGATTTAGTGTTTTCTTAGGAAGACATGCTTCCTATAAAATGGAAAGAAAAGAAATACAAGTATTTTAAAACAAAGGGCTTGATTTGCTTAAGACAAACAAAAACAAAGCAAAACAGAAAAGGTTCCAAACACCACAGAAAATGTCAACATAGCAGAAAATGTCAAAGGAGAAAAATTTTAACCTTTTTAAAAAATCCTATTAATTTCCCACTGACTTTAAGAATATTTCCTCTTTAAATAATGTTTTCTTCCATTCTTTTCTTTGTAGGAAAGAACATGAATCAATCTGGCATTACCCCATAAAAACCAGACTTGTGATAAATTGTCTCTACTAAACTGCAGCAGCAGAGGTATGAAATCATTTCCCTTCCCCAGTGCTGCTTTTCCTTCAAGGGCCTTCGAGCATGAAAAAGAGATGACTTGCAGTCCAAGGTCTTTCACTATAGACCAAAATGAGCCATAAGATCAAGTGTATCCTTCCCTTTACCCCGAGCAATGGAGAAGAATGGAAGGGCTACCATTTGCACAGCCCCATGGGCATCCTCCCTATCACTGAATCTAAGTTTGCAGCATCTCTACAGAATCCCTCAGGGCCAACGGATGAGGAGCCAATTTGGCTTCAATACTTACTAGCCCTTCACCTTGGTTCCTAAGCCTTAGCTTCTTATCTATTGAATGGGATAATAATGCTACCTCCTTAATGTATGTGAATGAGTCATAAAAGAATGGAAGTAACTGACATATAATAAAAGAAGCTCAGCAAACCACATGTGTGTGTGTGTATATATATATATATATATACAGACACACACACATACACATTGTTAGTAATACAAGTTTAGGATATAGAAAGTTAAAGAACATTTAAACTTTCCCTTCCGGATCTCTCTCTTCTCTAAGGATATTCATGTGTTTATTTCCTACCCCATTTCTTGAAATCCTCATCTATTTTATTCTCTTAGCACTTACATTAAACACTCAAGCTCCAATTATGAAGTGATTTGCCCTTCACAGATGAGAACTGATGTCTCAACTGAGACTGACAGAGATTTTGCCTCTTATTTCTAACAAGTGGTGAGAGGCATTCAGATCTCTGCATTAAGCCATGGCAGTGTCCTGGAGGAATCAATAACATGAATGAGGAGGGGAGCACTGGGTCAGAGACATGACCTCATGTCTGCTCACCAGTTGACAGGCACCTGGGCAATTAGTGGACCAATGGACAGACACCTTGGCAGGAGTGTCCTCCCTGCCAAGACACTGGTGCTTGTTGGTCCAAGAGCCAAGAGTCTTGAGGAGTCTGCTAGTCCTCCAGTGAACCTAAGGAAGGCACCAAATACTCTAGTTTAACCACAAACTAACCAAAGGAAGAAAGGTGACTTCTGAGGGCCTCCTTTAACTACCAATTAGTGTGTCAGTGAGCTTGCATCAAAGCGTTCGGGTCTATATCAGTTTTCTTAATTCCTCTGAGTATGTGATCCATTAGCTCCATGTGAAGGCCTCAACTGTGTAATATTTTCTTATATTAAGTCACAGTCTGTTTTTCAACTTTAAGAGTTAATGTTTTTGCCTTCAATTATGTTCATTTACCCAAAAACAAGATTGGCCTTCTTTTGGTGAGCCTTAAGATTATACCCAAGCTTTTGCAATGTAAAACACACAAAAATTGAAGTGAATTCATGCATATTTGAAATAATGTATTCTTTAGGAAGATTCAGTATATTATTTTTATAGTTAGTATTGTGTTCTAATAAATATCCCAGAATATGAATTTGGATTGAAAATTGTGAAGAAAAAGTATCTCAGAATGAAATTCTAAAACTTGTCATTCCCCCTCAACCACAAGCTAGTTAAGTAATATTTCATTGGTTAAATAGAATTTTCAGAATTCAGTTATAAAATTATTTTTTAAAAGCCACTAAATATTAGTGCTCTGAAGAGAAATAATTGATTAAAATGTTGCAAGCTGCCTTATGACATTTTATGACTTTACTGTGTGAGCTGAAATATCATTTAAGGAAGAAAACACATCATAGTTTCAGAAGGATATTTCTGGTCATTAAGGAGTATGGTCTTTGTAACCTACAAAACAGGGAAAAAAAACAACTATCATGTGAATGAAGTAAGACTGTGTTGGAATTCTGCATTAAAGCTGGTTATAGAGACATGATCCAATTGTGCTTGGTCTTACGTCCTTTGTGAAATGAAGACTAATGCTTCCATAATAAGCTGCAAATAAACTAAGAATTTTCTCATTTAGTTTCTTCTAGAGTTGAGGATTTAGTGTGATGGTTAATGCTATGCCATGATTTTCATAAAAGAAGTCATCTATATAAACATTATAATTAGCCAAAACCACTTTTATAAAAATGTCCAGTTTAAAAAAAAAAAAGCACTACATCGAAGTGTTTATTGCCTCAGGATACATTACAATTTATTCCATATGCCTCCTTTTTATGCAATATCCTTTGAACATTGAGAGAAAACTTTTAGAAAAACCATTGATTTAAATGTTTTTCAAAGAATAATTTTTAAATATCATTAAACAAAATGAAAAGAAGACTTCTCACACTACGTTGGTCACCCTTTTCAAAATGATGGTGACTAGATGTAAAACTTAGCTTATGGAAATTCTATTTTAAAAAGTGGAATGAATCAAAGGCGTATTCTAAAAACTGTAAATGTTTCTCTGTAATAAGAATAATGCATCATGACCGACACTGAATGCTTTCAAGGTACCAGGTACAATGTCAAGTGTTTTACACATCATTTTGACATATCCATTTTGAAGTTGGAAAAAAAATAAGATGCAAAATACTTCAGTAACTTTTCTTGGAAACTGGTTAGATAAGTAGAAAAACTGGGGTTTGAGATCCAAGGTCTGACTTAAGTCTAGGCCGTTATAGGCTCTTTAACTGCAAGCTCTTCAGTGTAGATGTGGAAACAATTTAGGTCAAAAATAATCTTTTCAAATATCCAGCATCATGTGGAAAATTAATTTTCTCCTTAATGGTAATGGAAATTCAGAGCTGTCATTAGAAAAAACAGGACCATTCGACCTTATTGCTCTACGCGTGAAAGGATCAAGATAGGAGTTAGATTTCAAATTTCTTCTTTAGTTTGAATTCTGTCCTGCCTTCCAGCTACTATTATATTTCTTAGGATCTGCATTTACCTGCCTCTTTTCTTAGCTGTAGCCTGTGTTTCCTTCTCTTTGTCTATTGTTGATGATTCTAAAACCTATAACTCAAGCTGCACCCACCCATCTCCTGGGCTCCACTTGCTGACTCCTAGCTTCTTTCTGTACATCTCCCTCGCATGCGTCACAGGCAGCACATGTTAAACAAGTCCACACCCAGTCTACCATAAAATAAATCCCACTTCCTTCCTCCAGCATGCTCTTCTTCTTGATCAATGCTATTTTTACCTACCAGGTCTCCCAAATCTAAAGCATCAGGTTTCTTTTTTCTCTACCCAAAATGTTTAGATAAACAGTTGATCATCAGATCTCATGCATTCTGCTTCCTGGGAGTTTATTACATTCATCATTCTTTCATAGCTATGCCAGTTGAAGTGCTTAACATCTCTTTCTAGGCTTACTGGAATAATTGATTTCTAAACTCTTACTTTCTAATTCTCCAGGTAATAGGAATAATAACTTTTCAAAAGAGCAGAACTATTCATGTCACTCTGTTCCATAAAACCATCCATAATTTCCCATTAACTGTGGCATGAGATCTAAACTCCTATGCAAGGATTCCAAGACTCTTCACAACTTGGTTCCAACTTATCGTTTCCCTACAACCTCATGTCTCTTCGCCACTATTTTAATCACATATCCAACTGTTGTCCCCAAAACTAGATGCTGCCACTCCTAAAAGTTTTCATTCGTATTTTCTTGGTTTGTAATATATTTTATTGCTCTCCTCTATCTCTATCTGAAATTTTTTATTATCTTAAATGATGCAGCTTTCCTGTATCTTCTCATACACTACAAGGAATAAACTGTGAACTTTCAATACATGACAGTAGAATTTATTTATGCACTTTGATATATCATGCATAGATGGGATATAATTTCTCATTTTTCTGAGTGTATATGGTGCTGAATCATATTGGTCATGCAGTCACATATATACATATAGTAATAATGTCTGTTTCATTCTACTGTCTCTCCTATCCCCACAAACCTTCCCCTTTCCTCCCATTAATTCCCTCTAGCTAATCTAAGGTAATGCTGTTCTTCTCCTAGCTCCTGCCTTATGGTGAATTAGCATTCACATATTAGAGAAAACATTCAGCCTTTGGTTTTGTGGTATTGGCTTATTCTGTTTAGAATGATATTCTCCAACTCCAACCATTTATTGGCAAATGCCATAATTTTACTCTTCTTTAAAGCTGAGTAATATTCCTTTGAATATATATACTATGTTTTCTTTATCCATTCATCTATTGAGGAACACATAGGTGGGTTCCATAGTCTAGATATTGTGAATTGAGCTTCTATAAACATCGATGTAGCTGCATACTATAGTATTCTGACTTTAAGTCCTTTGGGTATAAACCAAGGAAATGGGATAGCTGGTTCAAATGGTGGTTCCATTCCCAATTTGCTGAGGAATATCCATACTGCTTTCCATAGTAGTTGCACCAATTTGCAATCCCACCAGCAATATATGAGTGTACCTTTTTCCTTATATCCTCACCAACATTTATTGTTGCCTGTATTCTTGATGATTGCCATTCTGACTGAAGTGAAATGAAATCTTAGAGTAGTTTTGATTTGTATTTCTGTAATTGCTAGAGATGCTGAACACTTTTTCATATATTTGTTGATAAATTGTATTTCTTCTTTTGTGAAGTGTCTATTCAGCTTCTTAGTCCATTTATTGATTGGGTAATTTATTTTTTGGGTGTTCAGTTTTTTTTAGTTCTTTATATATCCTAGAGATTAATGCTTTATTGGAGGTTCATGTGGTAAAGATTTTCTCCAAATCTGTAGGCTCTCTCCTCACTTTACTAATTGTTACATTTGCTGAGAAGAAGCTTTTTAATTTCAATCTATCCTATTTATCAATTCTTGATCTTACTTCTTCACTTTAGGAGTCTCCTTAAGGAAGTCATCCTAGGCCAACATGGTAAAGATTTGGGCCTATTTTTTTCTTCTATTAGGTGCAGGGTCTGGTTCTAGTGATCCACTTTAAGTTGATTTTTGTATAGGGTGAGAGATAGAGGTTTAATTTCATTTTGCTACATATGGATTTCAAGTTTTGCCAGCACCATGTGTTGAATAGGCTATCTTTTATCCAGTGAATATTTTTGGCACCTTTGTCTAGTATGAGATAAACATATCTATGTGGGTTTGTCTCTGTATCATTTATTCTGTACCATTGGTCTACAAGTCTATATTGGTGCCAATACCATGCCGTTTTTATTACAATAGTTCTATAGTATCGTTTAAGGTCTGGTATTGTGATAACTCCTGCTTTTCTTGCTAATAATTGCTTTAGCTATTCTGGGTTTCTTATTTTTCCAATATCTTTTTGAAACGGCTTTCCTATAGCTTCAATTATACTGTGTCACAATTGTTATCTTCCAGGGCCTGCTTCATTTTCTCTGTTAATTTCTAAAAGTAGGCAGCTATGTCTGAATTACACTTAACAATAAATATTTGTCAAATGAATAGCATTCATTAAGGGCCTAAGTAGCAAACTTTCATGATGTCAGATGTTTTAACAAAGTAAAACTTTTTCAAGCTAATTACATTTTTTAAAGGTTTTCTTCTTCAATTTCATCTTATTTCTACAAAGTAAATAAATAATTGCATTTGACATTTATCTTTACCTTAAATGTGTTTTTAAAAAGTTGGTAGTTATAAATAAACAAGTGTTTAAGATGTTTCTGCTAACCAAACACTACTAAAATCAAAATAAGTTTGGGTAAAAATACTCCTCTTCATATTTAACTTATTGGTAAATTTAGTTTGTATTGAGTGTTGTTGGAAATTATCAATGTGTCATTAGATTTATTAAGACTATATATATTTATAATCTTAATTCATTTTTTTTTCAAAATGATGTTAGGATAGAAACAAGATGATAAGATTTAGCATTGAGACCAAATTATCCACATCTAGTTAAAATCTCCATAAAAATCTTGAACTAAGATGTCAAATTTTCTGGTAACAAAAACATTGCCCTTAGCAGAAAGAGTAGTTTTTTAAAAAAAGGCATAATTAGTATAAATGGCAACTGAACCAGAATTTTAAGAAATTAGTGAAGACTTTTATTATAGTCCATTGCCATGGTTATCTAAATTTTAGATAAACAGGTAAATTTCAAGTGGCAATCCCATAGTGGTCTGATGGAAAATATCTTTGAATTAAGAAATTACAATATCTGTCAATAATTTCCCCACAAAACCATGAAGGATACAAAATTGCTTCATGTTGTTTTGATTATACCTCTGTGCCTGAAAGTCAAAGTTGAGTGAATACTTACCTTTATACTTCTTAGGCAGTTTGGGAAATGCCATGATTATAATCTTTGACTTGGCTAAACCTCCTCAGAATCATCATTCTAGAATGTCCACTTTCATTCATAACTTAGGCTTATAATGGGGTAGTTTTTAAGTGGTGCTGGGAAAACTGGATATCCACATGCAGAAGATTGAAGTCTGACCCTATCTCTCACCCTGTATAAAAATCAACTCAAACTGGATCAAAGGTCTTAATGTAAGACCTGAAACTATAGAGGAAAATATAGAAGAAGCTTTTCAAGATTGCTACAAACAATGAAATTTCTGTATAGGACTCCAAATGCAAAGAAACAAAAGCAAATTCAAGAATGATTACCTCCATCTAAAAAGTTTCTTCATAGCAAAGTAAACAATTGACAGAGGGAAGGGACAACCTACACAATGGGGGAAATATTTTGACAGATATACTCTGTACAGAGGGTTAATATCCAGAATATACAAAGAACTCAAAAATCTTAATAAAACATTCCATATAAAATATGGGCAAATGATCCGAATTAACACTTCTTAGAAGAAGGACAAATGGACAATAAATACATGAAAAAATATTCAAAATTATTAGCCATCATAGAAATGCAAATCAAAATTACAAAGAGACACAATCTTACCCCAGTTTGAAAGGCTCTTATCAAATAATAATAATAACAACAAATAAGGCTGAGAATGTAGAGAAAATGAAACTATTAGAAACTATTGGCGAGATGTAAACAAGTACAGCCACTATGGAAAACAACTTGGGGCGGTTCCTCAAAAATCTAAAAAATGAAAGAACATATGGTCTATCAATCCTACTTCTTGGTATCTATCCAAAGGATATGAAATCAGCATACAAAAGTGATATCTGCATACCAATGTTTATTGAGGCAGAATTCACAATGGCTAAGATATGACACCAATTTGTCCATCAACAGATGAATGGATAAATAAAAAATTGCATATATGCTCAATGGAGTATTATTCAACCTTAAAGAAAACTGAAATTCTGTCATTTGTAGGAAAATGAGTGGATTTAGAGAACATAATGTTAAGCAAAATAATCCAAACACAGAAAAACAAGTATTGCGTGTTTTCTCTCATATGTGGAAAAAAAATGTTTACCTTAGTGTAGAAAAGGGATTACCAAGAACTGGGAAGGATGTCAAGTGAGGGTGGGAGTGGGCAAAGGTAGAAGAAGGGTGATTAGATATGATTAATAAAGAACATGTGTTGAATGCATGTATGGAAATACCACAATGAATCCCTTTTATTTGCAATGATATGTGCTAATAAAAATGAATATTTTTAAACAAGTAGTAAGCACTTATGCTGGATCTTTATTTTAAAAGCCCTGAACAATTGAAAATGTTATTTTTTTTTTCTTTTTCACTTCAGGGCAGATGATAAGGAGTAAAACTTCCAATAAAAAATATGGAGATTAGGGTGCACTTTTGGATTCCACTCTATTCAGCCCAAACAGATGCATTTCTTTCAGTAAAAGAATCCATGTTTTCATTTATCAATTGATTTATTTATTCCAAAGACATGCACAGTCTAATCCCCAAGCCTTTTACTAGGTTTTGATATGGAATGTCCCCAAAATCTCATGTACAGAGGAATAGGACTTTAGGTGATGATTAAATGGTAAGTGTTCTGACTTCATTATTGGGATTAACCCACTTGGTGGATTAATACATTTAGAGCTGAATGGACTATTGGGAGATGGGACCTACTTGGAGGAAGTAGGTCATGATGGTGTGCCCTGAAAGGGTTTATCTTCTCTCCAGCATTCATTCATATTCATATGCATTCTCCCCCCCCCCTCTCTCTCTCTCTCTCTCTCCCCAATTGCTATGAGTTGAGAAGCTTTCTACCACAACACTCTTCTGCTATGAAGTTTTGCCTCATCTCAGACCCAGAGCAAAGCAGCCAGTCAACAATGGACTGAAAGCTCTGGAATTGAGCTAAAATAAACTTTCCTTTTATGAATTGTTTGTGTTAGGTATTTTGTTCACAACAATGAAAAGCTGACACACTAGGCATATCAAATACTGAAAACAAATTTAGAAATAAGTAAAATGCAGCCCCTGCACTTAAAAATGTTGTAAAAACAGTTTAGATCATTACTTTATGTGTGAGAACAAGTCTAATGGAGGTAAAATGGAAGCCTTGGGAGCCCTGTGAAATGGTGCACAACCCAAGAAGTATATGAGAGGAGGGGCAGGTCCAGGAAACATTTGCATACCAGATAATTTCTAAACTAAGTCCAAAAACATGAATAGACATGATAAGTTCAAAAGAACCATTCAAGGCAAAAAGATACACCTGGCAAGTGAGGCCATTCTTGGAAGTGAATTTGGATCTGAGTGCCTGGACAATAAGGAGAAAGGCCAAGAAAGTAAGAATAACTAGAAAGAGACCAATGGAAAGCTGGAGCTAAAGCAAAACCATTTCCTAAATTATTTGTCTTACTCTACTTTATATTGCTATAACAAAATACCTGAACCTGGAGAATTTGTAATGAACAGAAATTTATTGGCTAACTTATTGGCTAAATTTATTGGCTAGAAACTGGGAAGTTCAATATCAAGGTGCCAGCATTGGGCAAGAGCCTTCTTCCTATAACATGATAGAAGGCACTACAGAAAGGCAGCAGCAGGAAGCGGGGAAGAACAAGAGGGGTGGGTCTTACTTATCAAGACAAAAACCACTTGTAACCCAGCTGCTCAGGAGGCTGAGGCAGGAGGATCTCAAGTTCAAAGCCAGCCTCAGTAACTTAGCAAGACCCTAAGCAGCTTAGTGATACCCTGTCTCAAAATAAAAATAAAAATAAAAAGGGATATGACTCAGTGGTTAAGTGTCCCTGGGTTCAATCCCTGTTACCAAAAAAAAAAAAAAAAAACAACACACACAAAAAAACAAAAAAACCCACTCCCCTGATAATAGTATGAGTCCCTTCTTAAAGAAAGAGACTTCATGACCTAAAAACCCCTTGAAGTTCTCAGTACCAGTATCATCACAATAGCAATTAAGGAAAGGACAACATTAAAACCTGAACATTTCACCTCTGGGCCCACCAAAATTCAGGTCCTTCTCACATAGAAAATGTTTATTTATTTCATCCCAATAGCACTAAATATATTAATTTCTTTCAGCATCAACTCAAAATTTCAATGTACAAAGTTTCATCTAAGTCAGATGTAGGAAAGGCTCAAAGCGTGATTATTCTGAGGCAATGTCTCCTCCACCTGTGAGCCTTTGAAATTGGAATCACCTAATACTTCCCAAATATAATCATGGGATAAGCGCAGGATAGACATTAAAAATCCAAAAGGAAGACCAGGCAAGACAATTTTGAATTTATAAATTCAAAATCAAACAAAGTGAGCAACATTCAATCTGCAGTCTCAAGAATGACTCCATGTTCTTCCTCCTGTACATGGTATGGGCTTGGTTCATACAGTAGCTCTCATACATTGGAATCTCATGCCTGTAGCTCTCCCAGGCTGGAGTTGCACAGTGGTAGCTCTACAGCTCTCGAGTCTTTATGGTCACTCAGTCCTTATGACTTGGCCCAGGCATGGCCCTAGTGGGGACTTTACAATGGTTCCACTCTGCGACAATTCTGGACCTGGACCCTGAGGTTCTCTGAAGTATCAATCAAAATGTGGGTAGAGGCTGTCCTGACATGTTTAGTTTGCAAAATCTGGACAGCACCTAGGTTTACTCCTTGTCTCCTCCAGAATGGTGGTCGGAGAAACACTTGGGCCCATAACTGGGATATCCAAGTGCTGAGAGCCATAGCTAAGTAAGAATGACACATGGCAATTTCTTTGTCAGCCTACCCCATGTTGCTTAGAAGGAGGACTCTCCATTGTGGAAATGGGTTTGCCTTGGACCCAGGTCATTTGCAGTGACTTTGCATGAAAGGTGACCTTGCTCAAGGACCAGGGCAGATGGGGACGGGGTTTAGGGCAATCTGGGTTTAGGGCGGTTCCAGGTTTAAGGTGATTCCTGCTGGGAATAGGGCTTATCCTGCTGCCTCAGGCGCCCGCCCGCTCCTTGAGTTCCCATTGAGTTCTCGCGGGATTGAGAGAGTATTTGGGATGTAGAGTGCCGGTGGATTTTCCCCAGAACGTGCTTGTAGAGTGCCGGTGTGAGTTCGGGAATAAAGAATTGCTGTTTGATTCTACAAGGCTGTGAGTGGCTCGTGATTTTGTGCCCAGCCAGACTGCGGCATCCAAGGAGTGCTTCCCTGGAATGTAGGGAAAAGAGTTCTGAGGTAGCTATTGATAGGGCCCCAGGCCCATCCACTGAAACCACTCTGGCTTCCTAGAACTTTGGGTCTGCGATGTGCGTGCCTAGAAGATCTCCAAAATATCTGAATCATTCTCTATTGTCTTGATGATACCATCTGCTTCTTTCTCTCTACACTAAGCCCTTTGTCAAGAGGTCACTTGCCTGCACCCCTGAGCACTTGTTTGTTCTTTACATACTCAGGCTTCAAATTTTTCCAAATCTTTATTTCTCTGCTTTCATCTTTAAATCTTCTTTCTCTTCTCTTCTTTCACTATGTGCAACCCGAGGAAGCCACACAACACCCTGAATGCTTTCTTGTTAGATATTTCTTCCACCAAATATCCTAGTTTATTGCTATTAAATTCTGCCTTCCTTAAAATACTTGGGCACGGACATAATTTAGTCTCTTTGCCACTTTATAGAAAGCATGACCTTTATTCCAGTTTCTAATACTTTGTTCCTCATATTAAATAATGTCTAAGAAATCTTGAACTTCCCGTAAATCGCTCCTCTTCTGAGCCCTCATTAGAATTATCCTTAATGCTCTGTTCATGGAAATAGAGGCTTTTACCAGCATTCACTTGAAAAACTGTTCCAGCCTCTACCCACTATCCAATGCTAAAGGCACTTTCCCATTCAGGACTTTGTTATGGTAACACTCCCCTCTGGTACCAATTTGCAATCCTAGTCCATATTGTGTTGCCATAACACAGCCCATATAAACAGAAACCTTCTGTCCCTTGGTTCTGGAGGCTGGGAAGTCAAATAAATCTAATACCAAGGTGACAAGATCTAGTGAGTGCTATCCTGCTGCATTATTTCATGGTTGAAATGAACTCCATAGTGAATGAGTAGAAAGGCAGAGAGAGAGAGAGAACACAAACTCATTCCCCCAATAACAAACCCACTACCATGATTATAGTATTAGTCGATTCATGAGGGCAGAACTAAATACCTCTTAAAGGTCTTACCTCCCAAAAGCATTACAATGGCAAATAAATTTCGATATATGTTTTGGAGGGATCATTCAAACCATAGCACCACTCTAAAGTGTTCTTGCATTATTCTGAAATAGACGGACCCAATGATATGTAGGTGGTAGAAATGATATAGATTCATCCACCAGGTGGCTTTTGCTCAAATTTTGTGAGGTATTGATCATATGTATCCTTATAAGTATTTGCATACACATATTACTTATCTGTTTTACTTACTTTCCTGCCAAGATAACATGGAAACACTTTTGTGGCATTTTCTTCTTATAGAGGATTAGCACCATAAAGTGAGAAAGACGCAAAGGTTTTGAGAGTATATCTGAAGAAATAATGCTATGATTTGCCTTTGGAATTTAAAAAGGCGTAGAGAAGAAAGCAATAAGGAATAGTGAAAAAGTCATAGGATCTTGGATTCTTGATCATGCTGGGATCCAAGGATTGTTGATAAATCAGGACACTCAAGGAGTGAGTGGTCAAATAGGAGGTGATAATCTCAAAAAGAGATATCTGAAACTGAAATTTTAAATAGTTACATTGCTGTTCTCATATATGCACTGTAATCAGAAGCACCTCCCTCTCTCATGATGTATAAAGGAAGCTCAACTGCTGGCCCCTCTCTGGGCCTTAACTCACTCTACCCCTATGCAAGTTAAGTGACATATAGGAACTATCTCAATTCCTCCCTCTCTTCTTTTTTCTGGGTGCACAGAGCCCTCTTCTGTCTTCTATGCTGTAAGGTATGTAGTCCCCTAGACCTGTGGTGGGAGGGAGGGGGAAAAGACAAGTTTGCTCCTTCAGCGCTGCTAGGGAAAGGATCAGCCTAATATTTGAGTTCAAAATTGGGTGGTTGCATGATTTACAAATCTAATATTCCCTGTGAGATTTGGGTGAAGGATCACTGCCAAGAATTTGAAACTCAAAGTCGACTCTGTTCTGCAATATCTGCTTCTGAGAGGTGGTAGAATCACCAGCTAAAATTTTTCAATTAAGGTGAGCAAGCATTAGAGCCAAGTATGTAAACCCAGGAGTCATACAGGAAAAAACCTTTTCCCACATACCAAACTAAAGGGATGCATAGGGCTATTCTGAAGTTGAAAAGTGAATGTAGGATGCGCTATCAAAACTATAATAAACCCATCATTAGAATCAGTACCCAGCACAGAAAAGAACATGGTTTCAGATAAAAACAGAGATTCCGGTTCTACCTTTTCCCTTCACTTATAAACTTTCTTAAACTCTTTTTCTTTTTTTCATCTGCAAGATGGGTACTAACACAAAACTTACCAGGATATTAAGAAGAATTTATTTCTAATTAATGTGCATATAAATGTATTGCAGCACCTTATGTTTACAAAATAACTACTAACAAGTAGATAACCAAGGAAGCTGGAAGAAGATGTTTTCTTATAAAATGAGATTACTAATAGGAAGGAATTAGAAATGATTATGCTGCTATTTAACCCTATAGCAGCAAAAGAGAAATACAGCAAAATGGCCTTGATTGTGTACAGCTTGCTTCCTCCAATTGTTCATGACATGGGGAAGCTTAGTTGGGTCCTATAGTTAAAAGTGGACTGATCACATGGGGAAAGTGGAGCCTCCTAAGAGAGGAGAAAACTAGAGTTTGTGGAAATGGATGGGTTGACCTCAAGGAGTTGACGCAAATGTGTTCAGGTGTTAGTAGATTTTAAACTATGATTTAGAATTTTGACTAATTAATAATTTAGAATTAGATTTTAGACTATGAACTAGACTTTAATTTAAAACCTAAATATGACAAAATATTAACTCTGTCTAAAAATTTAGTTTTTATTTTCTCAATCCTTATTGACTCCTTTGTCTTTACTGAAAAAAATTATGATCTTAAAGATCTTTTCAAATGGGCTCAGCTCAAATGTACCCAAAATATTTTGAAGCAAGTCTATTCCATGTTTGATAATTCCCATGTCCTAATACTTATCTATTTAAAATAATTTAAACTAGAAATTCAAATAATATAGTAAGACAAAATGTTTATCAATATGATAACTTTGTATAAAATTAATATTGTCATAAAAGCAAGAGCATTGTTACTTTTCCATTTATAACTGACTGACTTCTCCACTGTTTCGGGCACAGGAGATACTGCATCCAGTCCTCTTTTGGATTCTCCTTGCTGCTGAAGAGAAAGACTCATTTCCAAACCAACTTGCTCAGGACTCAAAGACTGACAGGAGAACTCTAGCACATTACATAGTCCCATCAAGGAGACAGGACAGCCTGCTGTAGCAGATTCTCTTCCTGAGTCTGGGACCCCATGGAAGTTTCATGCTTCTGGTGTTCTGGTAAGTTACCTGCTAACTCTTTGTACCCATGTCTTGATCTCAAAGGTGAACAGATTGAGCACTAGAGCTAGAAAATACATATGAAGAATAATTTTAAGCTAGACTGATAAAGGAACCAACTATGAAAACAAGAACTATTGAACGCGTTTGCCTCCCATGTTCAAGATTTATATAACAAAGAGAATTGATTTAACTCATCTGTTGCCCTATTTGTCTTTTGACAACTGAGGAGGCTTCTTGCCAGTTTTGATGCTTTTCTTACCAAAGCATGTTTTCACTTGTTTATGTTCCACTCTAAGGCTATTATTTGGTAGCAGATGTTTCTTTTCTACCAACCTAGAAAAATTCACTAGGTACATTTGGTTTCTCCCTAGATTTCTCTAAAGCTCACCTAAGTAAACTTTATCTCTGTGTTTATTGTAATTAATCTCTCTTCAAGCATTTCCATTGGAACATGACCACATTATTATCACAGTATCTCAGGTACAAAGCACACCCTTTCAAGTTTGCTGACATCGTACATATTATCTACCATTTTATCCCAGGGACCTTTGCTGACAGACAGCCACTGTGAAAACACAACATGTGGAGATTCAGATTTATCTAAAAGATTTGAAAATTGTTTTTCTGTACAAAGGTAAAAAGTATTTGCTATAGGATTTGTCCTGCCAATTCTGCTGCATATCATCAAACACACATTATTTAAAATAGTAAAACTATGTATCTCCCTCTGCAAAGTCCTAGAGATAATGGCTAACTGTTCCCAAAGAATTTTAAATCAGGATGGGATAGAGCAATATAACAACCAACTGAAACTTCAAAACCTTAAATCAATTTTGGGGTACAAGAAATTTCTTATAAACCTGGAGAGAAGAGAATAATATATTCTAATTAAAATATTAGTAACCATTCAGGAATTGTCATTTCAACTGATTACTAACATACCAGCAGAAACATCTGATGAATGATACAAGAGGCTGTTTTGGAGGCCTGCTCTGAGCCTCTGCCATCCCTGTTACTGGTTTGGTTGATATGACCACACCTAGTAGCTTTGGGGCACTTCAGCCATCAGTCCTCCCAACCATCATTCTCTGGAGGAACATCCATGTGTGATTGATGCTGTCTTCCTTCACTTGCCTCACTGATTATGGTCAGTCATTGATGGGATGGGGGTATAAGAGTCTGCCTCCTTTATCTCAAGTGGGGCCATGTCTGTGGTGCCATTGGCATTCCCCATTGGGTCATGCTCACTCTAGATTGTTCCAAGACCACATTCTGCCAGAGGTCCTCCTTTCTCTTCTCTTTCTCACTCAGATTTTACTCTAAAAGAGATGCAGGACCCATGTATGCCAACTGGAACCAAGTTCCTAGTTCTAGTACCTGAACACTGGGGCAGGAGGACAAATGTAGAGCTGGATAAAGCAGTTTATCAACACAAGAGCACTCTACTGTGAGAGAATTGCATGTTCTGGCAAGAATCTTGATCCCTTATTCCAAACCATTGTAGAATCATGAAAAAGTATTAGTTCTATTACAAAAATAGCAATAAAGAACTGTACTGGCAAGGTAGAAAGGAGTTAAAGGCTCACCAGTCTTACTAGAACTGGATCTGCTATATAAATCCCCCAGACTCACAATTGATTGTGTTTATCAGAAGACCCAGATGACTCTCTTTTTTTCAGTGGGTCTGGTTCCTGATTTGCTGGCAGGACAGAAGGTGGAAACAGATCCTGAAGGCAGCAAGCTTTGCTTGGAAAGTAGATCTCTCTAAGGTACATTTCAAAGAGAGATAATGGTGAATGAGGCCAGATGAATGGAGCCCAAAACCCAGTGTAGATCAGATTTCATGAAAAATAAAATGTGTGGAGTTGGGCATGGTGGTGCATGCCTGTAATACCAGCAGCTCAGGAGGTTGAGGTAGGAGGATCACAAGTTGGAAGCAGGCCTCAACAACTTAGTGAAGCCCTGAACAACTTAGTAAGACCCTATCTTACAATAAAAATTAAAAAGGGTTGGGGATGTGGCTCAGTGGTAAAGGACCAATGGATTCAATCCCCAGCACCAATAACTAAATAATATATGGAAAATGAGCAGGAAAAATTAAGAAACAATTAAAATACATCCAAGAAGATCAATGAGAGCAGAAAAAAAAATAATTCAGAACTAATCATCAACACCTTTTCCTCCTTAGAGAAAAGTAGCAAAAATGGACATTGATTCAATCCAGAGTTATTTGTCAGGACATGCCAGTATGCCATCTCACAGTCTTGTTCCTTGTTCAGCCCAGTCATGCTGGAGTGGGAAATTAGGGACTTGGCAGGTAAACATTAGACTCTGGTAGCAGCACAGAGCAGAACCTCTACATGACCGTAAAAAAGCTCTTCCCCGCCAGGAAGGAAAACACTGTAGATGGAACTGAGTGTACCATAACAAGAGCAATTACAGCCAGAGCGATTGCAGCCTCAAGGATCAGTGCTTCTGTTATTCTGTCACAGAAGGAGAATTTTGGAGTCATTGACACATGGTGTGTTGGGAAGGAACATAATGTTGGCCCCAGAGAAAGGTGCTCTGCAGCCATGAAAAATATCATCCTCCTCCTAGCAACATCTGTCACCTTTGCTTATGCCCAAAGTGTGGATACTGTTGCTTTTCTCAGAATATATTTTAGACTTTCATTTTCAGCAAGATATCTCACACACATCGCCCATCAACCCTCTAAAAGCATTTGCTGAGACATATGGGAAGAGGAGTGAGGAGCAGCATATCATTGGAAAAAGGGAAAAAGAGCAGAGCCAAGATCAGTTCTCATCCATGAACCCAGAGCTCGCCCAGGATGGAGCAAGAATGTTGGCAAAATACGTGAAATGTTAGTTGTTTCTTATAACATAAAATGCTTGACGTAGGCTCTGTCCAACTGTTGTCATATCTGTGTTTTAAAATAATATAAATCAGCACAACACATACCAAATAAAGCTCTCATCATTCTGCACACACTAGCAGCTCTCCTCCAAGTGTTACGTGTTATTTGTATAACCGTTCATGTTAATAATTTCTGTTCCAAATCCACTGGGCTTACTGTCTTTTAAAAGGGGGTGGGGGTGGGGGTGCTGACAAAAGAGAACTGGTGAGATTTGTCTTCTTCCTGGTTTTTCCTGTTAGAGTAAGTACCAAGGTAGTACCACCCTTTCTGATCATGTGCTGACCATCATTCCTCCCTGAGATGGATTTGTTGTCTTAAAGAATGATTTCTTTCTATTCATCAGCTGTCTTCCAATCTGGTATTTATCTTACTTCACTCACCAATGTTAGGGTAATGATGACACAAATGGTAGTGTAGGAACTCCTGCAGGGGCACTGCAGCTCTGTGTTGTGAGTGATTCTTCTTTTCAAATTCTCTCTAAGAAAATTCTGGGTGTTTTTTTTTTTCTCTCAGAACTTCATTTGCATAACTATCCTCTTGGATCAAGTCCAAAGCTGTTGTCCTTGAATGTCCTTTGGCATGGCTTCTCAGCCAGATTCTCTAATAAAGGAGATGGTATTAGTATCAATATAATTTCAAATATCTACCAGCATCTCTTGGAATATATTTCCTTTAATGGTCCCTTTTCAAAGCTAATGACACAGTCCAAATTAGGTGAAAATTAAGACATTTAGTTCCATTCCCCATGATGAAAAGAAAACTGGATAGCCAAGGGGAAAAAGAACAAAATGTCCTCATTCAAATCAACTAAAAATGTTAGGAAATATAACAAATATTCTTTTAATGCAAAACCTAGACAATAAGAAAATTTAAAGTTCCCAAACCTTCACGCACAAAAAACACAAATCTTGAAAGTTAAGCCTATCTTGAACCTAGCGTGAACATTCAAAAAAAAAAAAAGAATGGTGAGGTGAGGAGAAGGACAAAAACCTGTCTTTGTTCTTCCTTGAGGATCACCACATGTATAGGATGCTTTTCCAAAAACTGGTCAGAAATCAATACAAACATGATGTAGTAAACTAACAGTTCACCTAAGAGAACGAACTCAACATATTAGGTACTATGACTTACAAACAAACATACTCCTAGAATTCTTTAGTCTCAGTAATGATGGTAATAAACTCAGACTGCAAATCATTGCTGAATACTAATTTTTTATATTCCCAAGGGAACACTCTTAAATATTTAAACACTGAGAAAATACAACTACATTTCTTAAAATATATTCTACAATTAGAATTCAATTATTATTTTTTTTTAGAATGAACTTCCCCTTTTATTTTCCTTCTTCCCATATTGATATCTTACAGATTCTACTACTGGTCAAATGAATCATAAGTTTTAATCACAATTTTCTTATGGCTCCAAAGTCACTTTCATGACATAAACATATTAAAATAGAATCCTGACACGATCTCAACCAAATAAGACCACTGAAACAACTGCAACTAAAAAGGTGAAAGAAGTAAGCCACATTTTTCTAAGGATTATGCAACAATTGGATCTAGATAAACTGAAGATCTGCATCCTTATTAGTACACAGAAAGTTACAGCAAGCAACTACTAGTTTTATTGTTTGGACTTTGAATAGTTTTCTGTACCATCCTCAAAAAGATTTGTGTTTCAATGTTTCAAAGATCATCTCATCATTATTAGTACTACCTCATCTTGAAACTGAATTTTCGATTAGCTTGGGGAAGATGGCGGTGAGGGGAGTGCATTGCCCCCGTGTGCTGCGTCACTGTGTGGGAGTATGACAAGTCAGGACGGCTAAAGGCTATCTTGTTAGGAATTTCCAGCAATAGTGGGGTGCTCCGGAACCTGGAGGAAGGATTTCCATAGCACGAGGATCAGCTAGGGGGACTCAGACGCGAGAGATTTGTCGCACGGAGGGTAACACTGCTTATTCAGCAAATCGCCCCGCGGCTAGAGTCTGCAGCGCGCGCTGGGAAACGAAGAAATAGCGACGCAGGGATACAGCGCTGCAGTTTCTGCCAGCCGTGCAAGCATTGTACTCAGGGCTGAATTCTGGGTTCGAGATGGGGGAAGGAAGCGGTCCATCTCGGTTCTCCACACCAGTCAGACCACAGAGGAGGCCAGCGGCCACCATGTTGGAGAGCTGATGTCACCATCCCTGTTTTCGACTGACCGCAGCTCATTCAGCCATAGAACAGGTAATTTCAGGCTGCCATTCGCCTGTGGCTTGCGGACAGATTGCTCGGGCTCAGTGCCTGGGTGCTTCTTAGAGCCTGCTCTTATCGAAGCGAGCACCCAGCGCGGGGTGGCCGAGTTCCGGCTCCCGGAACTGCCCTGGCCCAGGGCTGGGGAGCCTACGGAGGCTGCTTCTTGGAGCCTGCTCTTATCAGAGCATACACCGAGCATGGAGCGGCCGAGTTCCAGCCCTCGGAACTGCCCTGGCCCTGGGCTAAGGAGCCAGCGGAAACTGCTTCTTGGAGCCTGCTCTTATCAGAGCATACACCGAGCACGGAGCGGCCGAGTTCCGGCTCCCAAAACTGCCCTGGCCCAGGGCTAGGAGCCCGTGGAAACTGCTTCTCGGTCCGGGTCCAGCTGAGGGCCGGTCAGGACTCACCCGTTGCTTTGGTTGCCAGCAAGGGGAACGAAATGCTGCCATTCGCGTGGGATACCAACATGGCAGAGATCTGATGTCATCAGAAAGCGGCAGAGTAGAGAACTTCATCAATACCAGCGGCGACAGAAACAGTTGGTCTCCTGGTAGGGAGGGTGAGGCACAGACACCCGAGTCTCTCTCGATTTGTCGTTGAGCCAGAGGGGAGGAGCCGGGCCGCCGCCAGCGCCCGGAGCAGGCCCAGCAGCTCGCCAGTGTAGTGATCGCGTGACCCCAATTGGAGGGGGGGCGGAGCGGAGCCGCCACCCGCGCCCGCAAGGTGGGCAGACCCACGACCCAGTGGTACACGGGCGTGGTAGGAGGGACAGGGCAGAGCCGCCGCCCGCGCCGGCAAGGTAAGCAGACCTGTGACAGACTGGCGGGTCAGGCCCAGCGACCTGCCAGCGTGGTACACACGTCACCCCAACTGGAGTAGGGGCAGAGCAGATCCTTCGCCCACGCCCGGATCAGGCCCTGCCGGTGTGGTGGTCACCTGACCCCAATTGGAGTGGGGGCGGAGCGGAACCGCCATCCGTGCCCGCAGGGTGAGCAGACCTGTGACCAACCTGCAGATCAGGCCCAGCGGTCCGCAAGCGTGGTAGGAGGGGCAGGGCAGAGCCGCCGCCCGCGCCTGCAAGGTAGGCAGACCTGCGACAGACCGGCGGATCAGGCCCAGGAGCCTGCCGGCATGGTACACACATCACCCTAATTGGAGCGGGGGCAGAGCAGAGTCGCCACGCGTGACAGGAACAGGCCCAGTGACCTGCCAGCGGGGTAGTCACGACACCCCAATTGGAGTAGGGGCAGAGCAGAGCCACCACCCGTGCCCGAAAGGTGGGCAGACCTGCGACCGACCAGAGGGACAGGCCCAGTGGCCTGCCGGTACGACAGACACGTCACCCCATTTGGAGTAGGGGCAGAGCAGAGTGGCCGCCTGCAGGGTAGGCAAACCTACAACCGACCGTCGGATCAGGCCCGGTGACCTGCCGGCGTGGTACACTCGTCACCCCAATTGGAGTAGGGGCAGAACAGAGCTGCCGCCAGCGCCCAGAACAGGCCCAGTTACCTGCCGGCGTGGTAGTCACAACACCCCAATTTGAATCAGGAGAGAGCAGAGCCGCCGCCCGCGCCTGCAGGAAAGAAACGCAAGCAGTATGAAAAGACAAGGAAAGAAAGGACCACAAGCAATGCAGGTCAACGCAACGTTAGAAGAGGTAACAGCTGCAGCAGATGGAATGTCGGATAAAGAATTCAGGATATACATGTTTCAGATGATCTGGAGTATCAAGGAAGACATTAGACAGCAAAAACAGACAATGAAAGATCACTTCGACAATGAATTACACAAACAAATCCAGGAAGCAAAGGATCAACTATACAGGGAGATAGAGGTTATAAAAAACAAACAAACAGAAATCCTAGAAATGCAGGAAGCAATAAACCAACTTAAAAACTCAATGGAGAATACTACCAGCAGAGTAGAACACTTAGAAGATAGAACATCAGACAATGAAGACAAAGTATTTCAACTTGAAAAGAACATAGACAGCTCAGCAAGACTGTTAAGAAACCATGAGCAGAACATCCAAGAAATATGGGATAACATTAAGAGACCAAACTTAAGAGTCATTGGGATACAGGAAGGTACAGAGCTCCAAACCAAAGGAATGAGCAGTCTATTCAATGAAATAATACAAGAAAACTTCCCAGACTTGAAGAATGAGACAGAATCCCAAATCCTAGAAGCCTACAGGACGCCGAATGTGCAAAATCATAAGAGATCCACACCTAGACACATTATAATGAAGATGCCCAACATACAGAATAAGGAGAGAATTTTAAAAGCTACAAGAGAAAGGAAGCAGATTACATTTAGGGGTAAGCCAATCAGGATAACAGCTGATCTTTCAACACAGACTCTGAAAGCTAGAAGATCCTGGAATAACATATTTCAAACACTGAAAGAAAATGGGTTCCAACCAAGAATTGTGTATCCAGCAAAATTAAGCTTCAGGATGGAAGATGAAATTAAAACCTTCCATGATAAACAAAAGTTAAAAGAATTTGCAGCTAGAAAACCATCTCTTCAAAACATCCTCGGCAAAACATTACAGGAAGAGGAAATGGAAAATAACAATGAAAACCAACAGTGGGAGGTAGGACAGTAAAGGGGGGGAAAATAATCAGAGAGGAAAACAAACCATGTTTAGTAACAGAAATAAACAAATATGGCTGGAAGAACAACCCATATCTCAATAATAACCCTAAATGTTAATGGCTTAAACTCACCAATTAAGAGACACAGGCTAGTAGAATGGATCACAAAACAAGACCCAACAATATGCTGCCTACAGGAGACGCATTTGATAGGAAAAGACATACATAGGCTGAAGGTGAAAGGTTGGGAAAAATCATATCACTCATATGGACTTCGGAAACAAGCAGGAGTGTCCATACTCATATCAAATAAAATAGATTTCAAGCCAAAGTTAATCAAAAGGGATAAAGAGGGACACTACATACTGCTTAAAGGAACCATACACCAACAAGACATAACAATCATAAATATTTATGCCCCAAACAATGGTGCAGCTATGTTTGTCAAACAAACTCTTCTCAAGTTCAAGAGTCTAATAGACCACCATACAATAATCATGGGAGACTTCAACACACCTCTCTCACCACTGGACAGATCTTCCAAACAAAAGTTGAATAAGGAAACTATAGAACTCAATAACACAATTAATAACCTAGACTTAATTGACATATATAGAATATACCACCCAACATCAAGCAGTTACACTTTTTTCTCAGCAGCACATGGATCCTTCTTAAAAATAGATCATATATTATGTCACAGGGCAACTCTTAGACAATATAAAGAGTAGAGATAATCCCATGCATCTTATCTGATCATAATGGAATGAAACTGAAAATCAAGGATAAAAGAAGGAAGGAAAAAGCATACATCACTTGGAGAATGAACAGGGTTACTGAATGATCAATGGGTTGTAGAAGACATCAAGGAGGAAATTAAAAAATTCTTAGAGATAATTGAAAACACAGACACAACATATCGGAATCTATGGGACACATTGAAAGCAGTTCTAAGAGGAAAATTCATTGCTTGGAGTTCATTCCTTAAAAAAAGAAAAAAACAACAAATAAATGATCTCATACTTCATCTCAAAATCCTAGAAAAAGAAGAGCAAAACAACAGCAAAAGAAGTAGAAGGCAAGAAATATTTAAAATCAGAGCTGAAATTAATGAAATCGAAACAAAAGAAACAATTGAAAAAATTGACAAAACTAAAAGTTGGTTCTTTGAAAAAATAAATAAAATCGACAGGCCCTTAGCCATGCTAGCGAAGAGAAGAAGAGAGAGAACTCAAATTACTAGCATACGGGATGAAAAAGGCAATATCACAACAGACACTTCAGAAATACAGAAGATAATCAAAAACTATTTTGAATCCTTATACTCCAATAAATTAGAAGATAGTGAAGGCATAGATAAATTTCTTAAGTCATATGATCTGCCCAGAATGAGTCAGGAGGATATAGACAACCTAAACAGACCAATATCAATTGAGGAAATAGAAGAAACCATCAAAAGACTACCAACTAAGAAAAGCCCAGGACCGGATGGGTATACAGCAGAGTTTTACAAAACCTTTAAAGAAGAACTAATACCAATACTTTTCAAGCTACTTCAGGAAATAGAAAAAGAGGGAGAACTTCCAAATTCATTCTACGAGGCCAACATCACCCTGATACCTAAACCAGACAAAGACACTTCAAAGAAAGAAAACTACAGACCAATATCTCTAATGAACCTAGATGCAAAAATCCTCCATAAAATTCTGGTGAATCGGATACAAAAACATATCAAAAAAATTGTGCACCATGACCAAGTACGATTCATCCCTGGAATGCAAGGCTGGTTCAATATACGGAAATCAATAAATGTTATTCACCACATCAATAGACTTAAAAATAAGAACCATATGATCATCTTGATAGATGCGGAAAAAGCATTCGACAAATTACAGCATCCCTTTATGTTCAAAACTCTAGAAAAACTAGAGATAACAGGAACATACCTCAATATTGTAAAAGCAATCTATGCTAAGCCTCAGGCTAGCATCCTTCTGAATGGAGAAAAACTGAAGGCATTCCCTCTAAAATCTGGAACAAGACAGGGATGCCCTCTCTGTCCACTTCTGTTCAACATAGTTCTCGAAACACTGGCCATAGCAATTAGACAGACGAAAGAAATTAAAGGCATAAAAATAGGAAAAGAAGAACTTAAATTATCACTATTTGCAGGTGACATGATTCTATACCTAGCAGACCCAAAAGGGTCTACAAAGAAACTATTAGAGCTAATAAATGAATTCAGCAAAGTGGCAGGATACAAAATCAACACGCATAAATCAAAGGCATTCCTGTATATCAGCGACAAATCCTCTGAAAGGAAATGAGGACAACCACTCCATTCACAATATCTTCAAAAAAAATAAAATACTTGGGAATCAACCTAACAAAAGAGGTGAAAGACTTATACAATGAAAACTACAGAACCCTAAAGAGAGAAATAGAAGAAGATCTTAGAAGATGGAAAAATATACCCTGTTCATGGATAGGCAGAACTAACATCATCAAAATGGCGATATTACCAAAAGTTCTCTATAGGTTTAATGCAATGCCAATCAAAATCCCAACAGCATTTCTTGTAGAAATAGAGAAAGCAATCATGAAATTCATATGGAAAAATAAAAGACCCAGAATAGCAAAAACAATGCTAAGCAGGAAGTGTGAATCAGGCGGTATAGCGATACCAGACTTCAAACTATACCACAGAGCAATAGTAACAAAAACAGCATGGTACTGGTACCAAAACAGGCGGGTGGACCAATGGTACAGAATAGAGGACACAGAAACCAATCCACAAAACTACAACTATCTTATATTTGATAAAGGGGCTAAAAGCATGCAATGGAGGAAGGATAGCATCTTCAACAAATGGTGCTGGGAAAACTGGAAATCCATATGCAACAAAATGAAACTGAATCCCTTTCTCTCACCATGCACAAAAGTTAATTCAAAATGGATCAAGGAGCTTGATATCAAATCAGAGACACGCCGTCTGATAGAAGAAAAAGTTGGCTACAATCTACATACTGTGGGGTCGGGCTCCAAATTCCTCAATAGGACACCCATAGCACAAAAGTTAATAACTAGAATCAACAAATGGGACTTACTCAAACTAAAAAGTTTTTTCTCAGCAAAAGAAACAATAAGAGAGGTAAATAGGGAGCCTACACCCTGGGAACAAATCTTTACTCCTCACACTTCAGATAGAGCCCTAATATCCAGAGTATACAAAGAACTCAAAAAATTAGACAATAAGAGAACAAACAACCCAATCAACAAATGGGCCAAGGACCTGAACAGACACTTCTCAGAGGAGGACATACATGTAGTCAATCAACAAGTACATGAAAAAATGCTCACCATCTCCAGCTGTCAGAGAAATGCAAATCAAAACCACCCTAAGATACCATCTCACTCCAGTAAGATTGGCAGCCATTATGAAGTCAAACAACAACAAGTGCTGGCGAGGATGTGGGGAAAAGGGTACACTTGTACATTGCTGGTGGGACTGCAGATTGGTGCAGCCAATTTGGAAAGCAGTATGGAGATTTCTTGGAAAGCTGGGAATGGAGCCACCATTTGACCCAGCTATTCCCCTTCTTGGTCTATTCCCTAAAGACCTAAAAAGAGCATGCTACAGGGACACTGCTACATCGATGTTCATAGCAGCACAATTCACAATAGCTAGACTGTGGAACCAACCTAGATGCCCTTCAATAGATAATGGATAAAAAAATGTGGCATTTATACACAATGGAGTATTACTCTGCATTAAAAAATGAGAAAATCATAGAATTTGCAGGGAAATGGATGGCATTAGAGCAGATTATGCTAAGTGAAGCTAGCCAATCCCTAAAAAACAAATGCCAAATGTCTTCTTTGATATAAGGAGAGTAACTAAGAACGGAGTAGGGACGAAGAGCAGGAGAAGAAGATTAACATTAAACAGGGATGAGAGGTGGGAGGGAAAGGGAGAGAGAAGGGAAATTGCATGGAAATGGAAGGAGAGCCTCAGGGTTATACAGTGGAGTGGGTAGAGAGAGAGGAGGGGACGGGAGGGGAGAGGAGGGGAGAGGGGATGGTGGAGGATGGGAAAGGCAGCGGAGCACAACAGACACTAGTATGGCAATATGTAAATCAATGGATGTGTAACTGATGTGATTCTGCAATCTGTGTATGGGGTGAAGGTGGGAGTTTATAACCCACTTGAATCAAAGTGTGGAATATGATATGTCAAGAAATTTGTAATGTTTTGAACAACCAACAATAAAAAATTTAAAAAAAAAAGAAACTGAATTTTCCATTCTAATACAAGCCTGCTGTCATGTCCCTACTTAGAACTGCAATTTGTTAACATTAGAATTGCTAAACCTGGAAATTAGCAGTTACAGACAATTCCCAAACTAGAAGAAAATCCCTTGGCATTTCTGCAGTCTTTTCTATTCTTTTGAAGCATATCCCCCTTATTATGCTTTTCTGAATTTCACAAAATCTATTATCCTTGCTTTGAGCTTTTATAGGTGAAAAGCCTACTTGAGACTCTGTACGTTAGGCTCCTGAGAGTGAATGACCAAGGATAAGCTTGAATAAAGCACTGGAAATCATGACTAACCAATCCAATGATCCTTCCATGATTAGAGAATTGTAAAAATTCATTAGAAACTTATGAAATAGCAAGGCGTTTAAGGCACTTGTCCTAACCCTCTTTCCTAAACCCTTACAACTCTATTATAAGTTGCACCTCCTTCAACAAACCCAGGCTCCTAGATTTGAATCTTTAGGCTCATCTTTGACTCCTCTTCATCAGTCTTTCTGTAACCTAGATCAACTTGTCTTTCTCTTTTCTCATACTCCTAAAACTAAAGTTTCTCTGCTTCTGCCATGTGGGGTCTGCACAAGTTGTAGACCTCTGCAGCCAAATGACTATCCGGCAAATGAAGAATGAAATTCACAGATGAGGATGAGTGAGTGTAAGGATAGGATTTACTGAAGAACAGAAACAGGAACAGAAATCACACTAAGAGAGGGGACCTGATACAGGTTGCCATCTGAGCACGCTAATCTAGGCGTTTACATAGCGCTTGGGTCAACACCGTTAGTCCAAACTTATACTAATCAGCATTTTTAAAAAGTTCCAGTGCTATTGGTCCAAAATTATGCTAATTAGAGTTTGGAAAAGGCTATTGGTTAACTTGAGTTGGACTGCCATTCAGATCTGCCCCTCTTCTATTTTCTCTCCACTGATCTGCAATCACAGCTTCCCAACAGGTTGCAGTCAGCAGATTCCAGAGCTGCAGGTCTGCCTAGGGTCAGCTTCTTCAGAAGGCATCTATGCCAGGCCCAGGTCTGGCCCCGGTGGGGGTGACGGCTCTGCTGGCCTGCTTGGCTCCACACATGGCTGCCTGAGAGCCAACCCAACCAGACCCTCTACTGCTCAACTGTTCTGCTGGGCAGGGACCAGTGTAGGTGGGCTTCCTGGCTTGGTGGCCTGGGAGAAGTGTTGCTACCTTTTGTATCCATCCTTTCATTGCTGTTTAATCCCATCCTAGGACTCCAGGCCCATCCACTTCTCCTGACATCCTATAAATTTCTACTAGGTAAGGTTTAAAGAAAAGTTATGCTGATCACTTCTCCCATCAAATCTAACAGTGACTCTCACTTGCAAGAAACATTGTACATGCCCTCCAAAGAACTATGCAAAGGATTGAGCATGTCACTTTTTATTTTGATCTGAAAATCTTGTTTAAATTTGGCAAATCTTGTCCCCAACAATTTCTTTACAGTGCCCAATTTGGATGGAGCACATGAAGTCAATTTTTTCGTATTTATACCAAATTCCTCAAACTATTTACTGCAAGTTACTGCCATGTATTTTACTGCTGGGCACTTGCTATATATTTGAATTATTTACATAAAAAGAGAAAGAGAAAATAGAGGAAAATAAAAATAACAGAAAAAAAAAGTCCAGGTGGGCAGAACCCAAGATGGATGAGCTACATTTAAATCCCCTCTCAGCCATATATCCAATACTTTCTAGTAATATCAAGCCCTCACTCCCTGACATTTTATTTAAGCTTTTTCCTCCCTCTATTTTAGTGCTGTATCCCTCTACATATATAATATGCTTCAGCTGGAAGTATGCCTGCTTCACTAACTCCTGCTTTCTTATTTCCACAGTAATAAGAACTAGCTTTTGCACATTATCAAAGTAGTTGAGTATTTCCCGCCAAAATCCAAGTAGTTCTTGAGCTCTTCACCCACCCACTCCCCACCCCCCAAAAATGGCTTCATCAGAATTGAATTCATTGAAGGCGGGGGTGGGTCACTTCAGACTCTATGAATGTGCAGCTGGACAAGTGATCATTCATCTCCTGAACTTGAACATTTAAATAAATGAGGCAAGAAAAGCTGCACATCGTTTTGCTTCCTTCTATACACAGCACATGAGTCAGAAGCATGGATAGTTAAAGTTACCTCCACTCTTGATTAGGACTCTAATTTTCTGGTCATAAGGATACATGTCCAATCTCTCAACTATTTCATTAACATTGTGGTTTGTAGTTTCTTTTGTATTTAAAACACACTTTCAATTCAATGTGTACATTTTTTAGGCCTATGATTCTAAAACCAAAAATCAAAGCAACCTCTGGAACCATAAGGAATATTGTTTAAGTTGAACATGCATCATTTTGGATGACATTGGACTGTAGTAGAAACAAAAGGTAGAAGAATGTGACTTCAAGACTAGGTTTGGGTGAATATTTGTGAATACAGAAATGTAGCCCTTTTCTTATCAGAAAGACATTATCCAATAATGAAAATGTAAACTACCCTAGGTATTCCTAATTAAGGAATTTAATCCAGGCAACTGGTAAGAAATGTATTTCAAAGGCTGGTTGAGCAAATGAGAGGTGATACCCTCTAATCAGAAAGCTGCTACTACCGCTAGAGAAAGCCAAGAGTGTAGAATTTTCACTGACCCTGCTAGAGATTCACCCACTGTGGCTGGGAAGAGCTGCCCCCACTACTGACTGGAGAGCCCTGGTTAACTCTACTTAGCAACTTTTGGGAATTTGCTGTATCCAAGACCACCTGAGGAAATGGAAGTTGCCTGCTACTACCTGAGCCAGAGAGTCTCCTTCCTCCTGCTTGTAACTGCCATTGGAGGCACCAGTCTGGAACCCCAACCTCAAGAAGTTCTAGGAAAGCAGTTGCAGTCTTTCTGGAAATAGCATAGGAGAGAGATCATGTCTGAGTACTAGCAGACAGTACCTGGCCCACATACAGATTTTAAGAAGAAAATTATTTTATAGGGATAATCCTCTTAAAACAGATTTGTATCTTAATAAGTAAGTTAATACAAGTTTTTTTAAAAAAGCCCATTAAAAGAATTGTACATAGTTTGAAGAAAAAAAGATTTTCATAGAAAACAATGCATAATAAAATAAGCAGTTGACTCCAGCTAGCTTTTAAATTCTGTTTACTCTAAAAATAAAGAAAAAACAGTTCATAACTGTGTGCAGAGGCATACTCCTGTAATTTCAGTGACTTGGGAGGCTGAGGCTGGAGGATGGCAAGCTCCAGGCCAGACTCAGCAATTTAGTGAGTCCCTGAGCAACTTAGCCAGACTGTCTCAAAATAAAAAATAAAAAGGGCAGGGTTCAATCCCCAGAGCTATTAATAAATAAATAAACAAGCATGCAAACAAATGAAAAAACAGTTCATGTGGTTTACCAGTGAGCCAATCTTTAGAGTTGAGGGATTTTCTGATATGGAGCTTCATTCCTTAGTAAAACAAGAAGGTGAAACCACCAACACATTATCGTCCAACTCCCCTGCACACAGGGTCAAGGAATTTACTTCAATGACTGCTGTGTCTTAGCACCTAGAGCAGACCTGGTACATGGTAGACACTCAGTAATTACTTGCAAAATGAACTAACAAATAGCTAAATGAACAAATACATGGTTGGGTATGAGACCGTTGAAGACCCAGAGAGGGTTCCCTGGTGAGAAAACACAATGCATCATTAGAACTCCAGGCTCTAGTATTTGAGGTCAAAGAAACATTGTTATAATGAGGGAATACAAAGAGAAGGTGAAAGAGATCACCCATCCCTGCCCAGGTTCTGAATGTTATCTGCAAGTGGCCCCTTAGCAAATCACGGTTGGCTTTTACATCCAATGGGAAATGTTTGGGTATACTTATGAGACTTGAAAGGGGGAAACTCCACATAGGCTCAATCAAATGTGAGCCTTAAAAAAAAAATGGAGACAGATATTTGCTTCCAAACACTGTACCCAGAATAAAGCATGCTAAAGATAAAAATATCATAGAATTCTGGCTGAATGACTAACTTGTGAAATCCCTGCCCATCCTCCCTCCCTATCACCATTGCCCACAATAACTTCAGGGAAATCTCCTGGCGACACATGGAGTGAACAGGCGATCAGTTCCAAAAGATAAAAAGAGGTGGGGGGGATAAAAATAAGAATGATGACACGGTAAGAAAAGTAACATCAGATAGAGAAAAGAGCCGGGAATCCAAGTCAACCCTCCAGCACAAGCAACAGCAGCAGCTGTTCCCTGGCACAGGCTGAGGAGATTGGATGAGGCTCTGCCTTTTTCCTTCCCAAAGAACTTCCAGAGGACCCACCTGGCCTTTTTATTCCCCTGCCTCCCCCTCAGCACAGGGTCATACTTCCCCTCTAAGAGGATTATCCCTATCAAATAATTTTCTTCTTAAAATCTGTATGTGGGCTCAGGCATGTTCTCACTGGTTCCTCGCCAAGAGCAAGATGCAAATTCCACATAATGTGAAATAGATCCCTGAAGCTTCTCCTTGACAATGAACCTTCCTAAAAAGTTGTCTTTCCTGGCTGCACAGTTAACAGGACTGGCATACTGATGTCCTGCATTTATTCACAAATACAAGACACTTAGCAGAGGTCATTAGAAAATTTAGATTAGGAAGCAGATACCTTCTGCTGCTGCTCTAGCTGGGCTTTGTAAGTTGGTTGGAGCATAATACAAACAGCTTGTCTTGCCACATCATGATAATGACATAAATTATTAATAGAGATAAGCACAGACAAAAGCAAAATTAAAACACTGTTGATGAATGTCACCAGGTTCTGGTTGGTTTTATTCTGCTGTATTCCAAGGCTTTTGAGAATGAAAACCATGGGGAGAAGGTGAGAAAAGCTTATTAAAATGTATGCATAAAATAAATTATTTTTCTGGATCTAATGAAAGTTCTCTTTTATTCTCTACCTCTTGACGAATGAATCAGGGCACATCAAGCCCTATGGTAGCATTGCCAGTTTTGAAAAATAAAAATACAACAAATAAATATGCAAATACACCTGGATATTGGAGGGGGGTTGTTTGTTTGTTTAGTTGTTGTTGTCATTGTTTTGGCAACTCTGCCCTTTAGGTTCTTGCTTTATTTGAGGTCAGGGATAAGAACATGACACAAGAGAAAGACAACGCCATGACAGTGTTAGTCACTTTTCCTTCATTGTAACAAAGTGTCTGAGAAGAATAATTTTAAAAGAGGGAAGATTTATTTGGCTCAGTTTCAGAGCTTTCAATTCATGATCCCTTGGCTTCATTGCTTTAGGACCTGAGGTGAGGCAGAAGATCACAGATGGGGTGTGGTGGAGGAAAGCTACTCACCTCACAGCAGAAGAAAGCAAAGAAAGAAAGGAACAGGGAATACTCTTCTAGGGCATGATTTCCTCCTGTGGAGACTCACCTCCTGAAAAGTGTCCAACAGCTCCCAATAGCACCAACTACTGGGAAGCAAGCCTTCAACACATGAGGCTTGGGGGGACATTGCTGATCCAAACTATAAAAATAATGTTAGTAAGTAACTTCAGTAAGCCTCTGTTTCTATGCCTGTAGTACCAGTGAATAACAATGCATAGAAAGGATTTGGTAATTAAATGATTTGATTTACTTAATATGACAGAATAATGTTTCACACATAGATAATAATTCATTTATTAATATTATTATTATTATTAGATGATGTTTAATCAATGTCTGAAATTATTGGGAAATTATCTACCAGTAGAGTTCAACCAGATGCTCTTGGTTTTGTTTTGCTTGCTCTTATTTTTTAAGAACAAGATGCTTATAAAATAATTATATTAACACTACACTTCTGTTCTACATTATCTATCTAGGGAGAAATGGAAAAGGGAAAGGAATAGAGAAGGACACATAAGATGGAAGGAAGGAAGAAAAAGATGAGCATAGGTGATTTGTGTGACCTGAATAGTGTTTTAATATGTTTTATTTTCCAATACTTAACAACTGAGAGAATTTACATAAATACTCAGAATTCTGGTTTCCTTGACAAATCAGTGCTTCAGGCCCCTCAAGCTCTTGAATGGCAGTTTCCCTTTTCAGTGAGTGTGTAAATTCCAAGTGAGCCCCTCCCTTGCCACTCTCTCCAGGTCACTGAGGCCTACTGTTGACAGCCATTGGCCAATGCCCTTACACTGATGTTATTTTTTTACCTGGTGAGCTACAGTCCTTCATTTCTTCTGCCTGATACAACGGTGGAGGCTGGGTGTAGTTTTGGATGGCATTGACCCTTCAAACAGCAACCCAAGTCACCCACACACAAAAAAATATATATAGGCAAAGAAATAGTGAGCTTGGAGAACTAAACCTACTTATGACAAGTCACCTAAACTGATTGACTTCAAGCATTTATGCTCAAATACTTCCTAAAGGAATTTTGAAAACTTCATGCTAGCACGTTCTTAAGTTGAAATCTCAATTTCTTACCATATGTTTAAACAGTTGAAATGATAGAAGCCTTAGCATAATGTCAGTCTGCCTCTCATCTTGAGTTCCCTCCACATGTTGATTTTCTTTTATTGACATAGAATAAGACTCTGTCTTTGTGGTGTACAGTTTTCTGGATTCTCTCATGGTCGCATATCCAATACCACGATTCTATCATCTCTAAGGCAGAACAGCTTCATCATCCCCAAAATTTACTTGTGCTGCCCCTTTGTACCAGTGTTATTGTGCTATTCCTTCACAGAGATACTTGGAAAGCAGTGTGGCATAGAAAGTGGACTACAAACAACAACAAAACCAAACAGAACCTTAGGGCAAGCATTGTCGATGGTCTTCCCATAACCATTTGTCCTTTTCCCATTGTCTAGAACTTACAATTGTGGGGAAAATAAAGTTGATACTTTTCCAGCTCCCTTGTATCTAGGTTTAGCCACATAGCTACGCTCCAAAAGTACAGCAAAAGTGCAAGTGTTGAGTGACAGTGAATGTAAGTACTGCTGCATACACATTTACCCTTCTCTTCTTTGTTCTTACCCCTATTTTCCAGCTGAAAGTGGACCATGAGGCTGGTTCTCCAGATGACATATTGACACACTGGGACAAGAGCCACACTGTACAGAGACAGTGTCCCACATGTTCCATTATTGAAGCTGCACTCCCATTCCAATCCCAGACTGCCTATCTCTGAACTTTTAAACCAAGAAAAATTAAGGGCCTATCTTATTTAAGTCACTATATTTCATATTGTTATTTCTTTGTGTGTTAACCATAGCTGAAACTAATTGTAATTATTATAGCAGTTACATTTTATTTTTTTAAATGAATTACAGTAGATGGGGGTAGAGAGAGAAGATGGGAGGGGAGGGGGGATAGTAGAGGATAGGAAAGATAGCAGAATACAACAGTCACTAGTATGGCAATATATAAAAACATGGATGTGTAACCGATGTGATTCTGCAATCTGTATATGGGGTAAAAATGGGAGTTCATAACCCACTTGAATCAAATGTATGAAATATGATATGTCAAGAACTATGTAATGTTTTGAACAACCAATAAAAAAAGCAGTTACATTTTAAATGAGATTAATTTGAATAATAAGACATCGTGATTTGGTAGATCCAAAAAGGTAAGTTATTGGAAATACGCTGGGGTTTAACCTAATATGTGCTCAAGGGGGAGGGGTATGGATGAGAAAGTATCATGAATGTATAAAGAAAGAAAGAAAAATAACCTCAGTCACGTCACTCAGAGATAAAAAACCTTAACATGCTCTACATTTATTAACATTTTTCCTATGTTTGTAGGTGCCAAAAGTAACTTTGCAGTATTATTATCATTCTATCTAGGAGATAGTATATTGCCGCGTCCGGCCAAGGGAGCCGAGTCCGGCGAGGGACGGCGAGGTTAAAAGACACACAGGACACCAAGGTTCTTCATCCAGGAGTCAATAATCTTTATTGCTAACACACCTTTTTTTATACCCCAAGCAGCAGAAGTGGAAAACTACCCAAAAGCAGGAGGGAGGGGGGAGAAATTTAGTTTCAACATCTATTATTGTCAGGTACCGAAACCTCCCTTAACAATAAGTCCATCAGACCAGAAAAGGTCAAGGCATTCCCGTGGGATACATATGTCTCAGACGGACAAGCAGGAACAGAAAAACCGCAAGTTCGCCATGGCCTTGTGAGCTGGCCACACTGGCATGCAGAACAAACTAGTGGAGGTAGAGCTCCAGGGGCCAGGGTGGACCTGCTGCCAACAAGTCCCCCTCTTTTGTTTTTTGCATGCCAGTTGGAATCAAGTAGCCCCTGTCTTAGGTCATTCACAGCCCTTGCCATGCTTACCCGTCTCTGGGAAGGCCCCGATTCCCTGGCTTAGGTCGCACAGCAAGCGTGAAAGTTGCCCGTCACTGGGTACTACAAGATCAGCTCAAGGTGTTATGACCTATCAAGACATTATTGCGGTGAACGCTTAACCGTCTCCACCTACGGGACCCATGACCGTCACCGCCGAATGGCAGATGTGATTGGACCGAGAGATTAGACAGCAAAGATCCTAATACAGGAAGGCAAGAGGGAGAGGTATGCATAGGGAAAAGATATGGCAGGAGTTCTTCTTTTAAGGAGGACACTCATCTTCGGATCGGTCTGAAGTATATCTCAGAGAGGCGATCATCCATCTTCAAGCGTTGATAGTGAACCTGTATCGGCTTAGAGGCTAAGATATTAATTTGATCCTTAATGAATTGTACTATCTTATTTACAATGCAGGGTCCTATTGCCACTACTAGAAGGAGGCCTAACAATGGCCCCAATAAGGGAAGAAGATAAGGCAAAAATCCATTAAGTCCAGTCCAGAGAGGGTTCTCAAATAATTCCCTCCTCCTTTTTTCTAGGTCTTCTTGGAGTTGTTTAATTTTTGTTCGAACTATGCCAGACTTGTTAGCATAAAAAAAGCACCTCTCCCCAAGGGCTAAACAAATTCCCCCTTGATTGGCAGTAAGCAAGTCTAAACCCCGCCTGTTCTGAAGAACTACTTCTGCTAGAGAGTCTATCTGGTCTTGTAAGTCTTTAATGGTTCCCGACAGGGTTTGCACATCATCTATAAGCTGTTGAGATAGGCGGCGGTAAGAATGTATAGCCGTACCCAATCCCGCCGTGCCTGTACCCACAGCAGCAGTTATTCCAAGGCCAACAAGGAGTGGTAAGGCCTGAACAGCTCTCGTGTCTTCTAACTAAGATGTCTAGGCTAGCAATGGGTAGGGGTTCATCTCCTGAGATAATCGTGATATCAGGAAGCAGTAATGCCAGAACGCAACCACCAGTCCAATTTGCTGGGAGCCTGGGAAAAGCTAAATTTCCACCACACATAAAAACTGTACCATTAGGGGGACAAATGGGCAGAGTAGGTGAGGAGTAATTTTTTACTAATGAGCAGTTTCCAAAGGAAGAGATTCCAACATCAACATCATAGGTATTATTTTGCATCATGCCCAGAAGGCAGGACATAAAACCACCTAGAGGCTGCACCTTAAAGGGTAGCCCAGATTGACATGTGTTGTCATCATCAATGGTATAATTGATGGGAACCGCCAATGGCATGACTGCACCTGCCGTCATGCAGAGCCAGCAATCACCAGCAAGGGTAGGGTTGGAACTGTTAAGTAAAGAAAAGGTAGTTTCTAGGATATCTAATATATTGGCATCTAAATCAGGAAGCTGGGATTTGGGCAATATCAAGGGGTGGTATGTAGGCTTAGGGATCTCCGGCTTTAAAAGCTTAATCACCTGAAGGTGTTTGATAGCATCAGTGGGTCCCCCTCCATCAGAGACTCCGATAGGGGCCTGCATGGGCCAGCAGGAAGGTTTACCCACGACGCCCTCACATCCCGCCTCCGTTAACCGAGTCGTGATGCCTTCCCCTCCCCAGTCACCAAGAAAAGGAATATAATTATAAATGGTCTCCCATTATCCACGGGTGTTAGTTAGGATGGCCTCAAAATATTGTTTTCCTTGATTATTAACACAAATTGAGGCCGATGTATAACAGGAGATGTGCATTGCCGGGGTGTAACGACAAGTGGCGGAACAGCTTCCAAGAGTCTCAGTCGGATTAGGGACAACAAGTCCGGGCTTATTAACACATACCCATTTTGGTTGCTTAAATCTTTCGATGTTTTCATTGAGTTCAGCCGCCATATAGGCTACTTTAGTCCCACAATCAATGCTCTGGATATAACCAGAGGGGGCCGAGTGCCGGGGCCCTCCCTTACACTCACAAGGGGCTCCAAAAAGATATTCATGAATATTCCCAGGTGGGGGGTCAAGCCCTCCTTCAGCAAACCTGTCCAGAATGAATGCCACAAGTGGGGTCCAGCTCATGAGGTGTGTCTCGGCACTCACTTGAAGGGGTGAGAACAACAGCGGCAGGATCAGCCATCTTGGGAACTTCATTTTGTCTTGAATTTTCATTCACCGGTCTGGTGCAGCACTCCGGGATCCAAATGGGCTTCTCAGTTCCCGGGGGAAAAACACATACAGCTCCCCTCACTCTAGCTAAGAGTGGAGCTGGGGGTTGCCACTTTCCGGTGGATAAATCTTTCCACCTTATTTGAGCATCTTGTACAGTGGGAGGGGAAAAGTGGCGTTGTGCAGCCGTGCGCCCTCCAGTGTCAGTGAGTAAAAAATTTAAAGTAAATAAGGTTATGCTTAGAAGTGCTTGTGGTCCCTGACAATTCCAGTATATCTCCCCCTCTTTTGTTTTTTGTAAATAAGTTTTTAAATGTTGATGGGCTCGTTCCACGATAGCTTGTCCCTGTGGATTATAAGGGATTCCAGTCTTATGATTAATTTCCCATTGGGTGCAAAACCGTTGAACCGCCTGGCTTACATATGTGGGACCATTATCGGTTTTGAGGCATCGTGGGGTGCCCATGGAGGAAAAGGCTTTTAGAAGATGACTGATTACGTCCTTAGCCTTCTCTCCAGTATGTAAGGTGGCAAAAATGAAGCCAGAATATGTGTCAGTGGAAACATGTATAAAGGAGAGCTTACCAAAGCTAGGGAAGTGTGTAACATCAGTTTGCCAGACATCATTAGGTTGTAGTCCTCTTGGATTAACTCCAAGGGAAGGAGAATGAATAAATGGTGCACAGGTTGGACATAATGAGACAATTTGTAAAGCCTGGTCTCGTGAACATCCTGTGTGGAAGCGTAAAGACTGTGCATTTAAATGAAATTTGTTATGGAATTGTAAGGCCTTATCATATTCGGTCGTCACACAGGAAAGGCCGACAGCATGAGTAGCAGCGTCTGCTTTTGCGTTGCCCTCTGACAAAGGTCCAGGGAGCCCTGAATGGCTTCGGATGTGGCCAATGTATAAAGGATCTCGTGTAGCCCAAATGAGAAGCTGAACTACCTGTACTTGTTCTGTGATGGTGGATTGCTTTCCAATATATGATGTTGTTTCTATGACTAGAGCCAGATTGGCTACATATAAGCTGTCAGTATATACATTAAGAGGAATAGAACTATAGACTTTGAGAGCTATAATTAAAGCTTCAACTTCTGCCTTTTGGGCCGACTGACCTGACACAGGTTGTCGGAGAATTTGAGATCCATCAAAAACGACGGCAAATCCATTTTTGGCCCCATCTGTATATACAGTTTGGGCCTTTGGAATAGGTTCCCTTTTCATAATCTTTGGGAAGATAATGGGACACCTTTTAAAGCCCTCCAAAAGTCTATGTTTAGGGAAGTGATTATCAATCTGACCCTTGAAGTTGCACAGGAAAAGACACCAAAGGTCATGTTCTTGTTGTAACTTGTGTATCATATCTTGAGTGTAAGGTTGAATAAGTATGTCAAAGGTTTTTCCAAACAATGCATCACCCAAATATTTAGCCTTCCAAATTAAGTTAATAACTAGCTCATAAAAGGGAGTCAGTACCCGGGGGTTAGAAGCCGGCAAGTGGACCCAATAAATGGGGACCCGTTTGCCAGAACACTCCTGTGGGAGTAATTTTAGAAGGTAGAACTATAAATGACAAGGGCAGAGAATAATCTATCTGCGTAATCTGCATGTCCTGCGCTTCCTGGTCTTCCCCTGGGGAGTTCCCAGATAGAAAGGGATTGGTCAGTGGGAGGCGGCGGAGACGCCCACTCCCTGGGGCACTATTTTGTCCCTGCACTGCCCCGTACACTTTGGCTTCCGGGGCCCGGGGCGGGCCCCTGCTCCCGTTTCCCGACGGTATTGGGTTACCCTGGATGTCAAATTTTGACCTGCACTCACTGCTCCAATGATTTCCTTTATGACATCTAGGACAAATTTTAGGCATCCCTCTGCCAGCACCCTCGCTCCTTTCCGGGCAGTTTCTCCTTATATGTCCCTCTTTCCCACACTTAAAACACCCCTTAGAGCGGGTTCCCCTGTTATCAGCTTTTTGCATTCCAGTCTTAAGGGCAGCAGCCAAAACCTGACCAGTAATATGAGGCCCATCTATATCTTTGCATGCTCGAATCATGTCATCTATACTTTTGGCCCGGGAGGACTTAATAGCATTTTGGCAGTAAGTGTTAGCGTTTTCATATGCCAGTTGTCTAATAAGTGGCATAGCCTGTTCTAGATTAGGGAATATTTTTCCAGCAGCCTGCATTAGGCGGGCTATAAAGTCCAAATAAGGTTCAGAGGGTCCTTGAGAGATCTTGGAAATTTTTGCTTCAGTCTTAGAAACGGGCAGGGTTTTCCAGGCATGGACTGCAGCTGAGGCTATTTGAGCATAAACACCTGGGTTGTAATTAATTTGTTGGCCTATGGTGGCATACTGCCCAGTTCCTGTCAACATTTCAGCATTTCGCCGTTGATGGCCCGCATTCAGGTTAATCTGAGCCAGCTCGCGGCACCTTTCATGATATTCACTTTTCCACAATAAGAAATCCCCTCCAGATAACACAGCCCTGCAAAGTTGCTGCCAATCATTGGGTATCAGTTGACTGGCTGAGAAAGACTTGAAGAGGGTCAATGTGAAAGGGGCATGAAGTCCATAATTAATGACCGCCTCCTTAAGCTGTTTTATGTCCTTGAAGGCTAGGGGGACATGGGCTCTGGCCGGCTGTCCATCAGCATCGGCGTTTTCAATCATTGGAAAAACCTGAGCTGCTCTAGAACCCCAGAGGACCCCCGCCCGTCTAGTAGGGGCGTCCTCATTCCAATCAGGATTATAGGGAGGAGGTGCGGCAATTGAGGGGGCCCTAGGCACCCTCACATTTGCCCTTTTAAGGCGATGTTCTAGTTCCTCTATCTCCCTTTCTAATCCCTCCTCTTCCTCAGAGAGAGAACTGAGGTCCTCAGGATCCTTTTCGGGCTTAGAAATCTGGAGGCGTTTCCTACCCCCTGAGCCCGAGTCCTCAAGAGGACCCTCATCCTTTAAGGATTCTGCCATTTGCTCTTCCTGCACCTGATTAAGGGCCTGTTCACATTCAGCAAGCTGATCCTTGATCTTTACTTTATCTGTTAATAAAGCATCCTTTACCAACCTCCATAAGGAAAAGGTGGCAACTGGGACACTGTCCGAGCCCCGGTCCCTCAATAATTTCTGAAGGTCATGCCTCACCAGGTACCAGTCACTATTATTAAGAAATCCTCCTGTCAGAAACCAAGGACAAGCCTGGGCAATAATTTCAACGAATTCGGTTGCAGTCTTAGTTTTTATTCCTGTTCCTTGTGTATTTAACAGCTCTTTCAGTTCGTTGGCCAGACGAACCTTCGCTGTTGAGTTACCCATGGTACGTACCCTGTCTCTTTAAATTATCTTTAAACCAATCCTCCCCCTTCTTTCTTAGAAGGTGAGCCCCGTCCGCTTACCCCTGCTTTCCGGATCTCGGTGGGAACCTCCAATTGCCGCGTCCGGCCAAGGGAGCCGAGTCCGGCGAGGGACGGCGAGGTTAAAAGACACACAGGACACCAAGGTTCTTCATCCAGGAGTCAATAATCTTTATTGCTAACACACCTTTTTTTATACCCCAAGCAGCAGAAGTGGAAAACTACCCAAAAGCAGGAGGGAGGGGGGAGAAATTTAGTTTCAACATCTATTATTGTCAGGTACCGAAACCTCCCTTAACAATAAGTCCATCAGACCAGAAAAGGTCAAGGCATTCCCGTGGGATACATATGTCTCAGACGGACAAGCAGGAACAGAAAAACCGCAAGTTCGCCATGGCCTTGTGAGCTGGCCACACTGGCATGCAGAACAAACTAGTGGAGGTAGAGCTCCAGGGGCCAGGGTGGACCTGCTGCCAACAAGTCCCCCTCTTTTGTTTTTTGCATGCCAGTTGGAATCAAGTAGCCCCTGTCTTAGGTCATTCACAGCCCTTGCCATGCTTACCCGTCTCTGGGAAGGCCCCGATTCCCTGGCTTAGGTCGCACAGCAAGCGTGAAAGTTGCCCGTCACTGGGTACTACAAGATCAGCTCAAGGTGTTATGACCTATCAAGACATTATTGCGGTGAACGCTTAACCGTCTCCACCTACGGGACCCATGACCGTCACCGCCGAATGGCAGATGTGATTGGACCGAGAGATTAGACAGCAAAGATCCTAATACAGGAAGGCAAGAGGGAGAGGTATGCATAGGGAAAAGATATGGCAGGAGTTCTTCTTTTAAGGAGGACACTCATCTTCGGATCGGTCTGAAGTATATCTCAGAGAGGCGATCATCCATCTTCAAGCGTTGATAGTGAACCTGTATCGGCTTAGAGGCTAAGATATTAATTTGATCCTTAATGAATTGTACTATCTTATTTACAATGCAGGGTCCTATTGCCACTACTAGAAGGAGGCCTAACAATGGCCCCAATAAGGGAAGAAGATAAGGCAAAAATCCATTAAGTCCAGTCCAGAGAGGGTTCTCAAATAATTCCCTCCTCCTTTTTTCTAGGTCTTCTTGGAGTTGTTTAATTTTTGTTCGAACTATGCCAGACTTGTTAGCATAAAAAAAGCACCTCTCCCCAAGGGCTAAACAAATTCCCCCTTGATTGGCAGTAAGCAAGTCTAAACCCCGCCTGTTCTGAAGAACTACTTCTGCTAGAGAGTCTATCTGGTCTTGTAAGTCTTTAATGGTTCCCGACAGGGTTTGCACATCATCTATAAGCTGTTGAGATAGGCGGCGGTAAGAATGTATAGCCGTACCCAATCCCGCCGTGCCTGTACCCACAGCAGCAGTTATTCCAAGGCCAACAAGGAGTGGTAAGGCCTGAACAGCTCTCGTGTCTTCTAACTAAGATGTCTAGGCTAGCAATGGGTAGGGGTTCATCTCCTGAGATAATCGTGATATCAGGAAGCAGTAATGCCAGAACGCAACCACCAGTCCAATTTGCTGGGAGCCTGGGAAAAGCTAAATTTCCACCACACATAAAAACTGTACCATTAGGGGGACAAATGGGCAGAGTAGGTGAGGAGTAATTTTTTACTAATGAGCAGTTTCCAAAGGAAGAGATTCCAACATCAACATCATAGGTATTATTTTGCATCATGCCCAGAAGGCAGGACATAAAACCACCTAGAGGCTGCACCTTAAAGGGTAGCCCAGATTGACATGTGTTGTCATCATCAATGGTATAATTGATGGGAACCGCCAATGGCATGACTGCACCTGCCGTCATGCAGAGCCAGCAATCACCAGCAAGGGTAGGGTTGGAACTGTTAAGTAAAGAAAAGGTAGTTTCTAGGATATCTAATATATTGGCATCTAAATCAGGAAGCTGGGATTTGGGCAATATCAAGGGGTGGTATGTAGGCTTAGGGATCTCCGGCTTTAAAAGCTTAATCACCTGAAGGTGTTTGATAGCATCAGTGGGTCCCCCTCCATCAGAGACTCCGATAGGGGCCTGCATGGGCCAGCAGGAAGGTTTACCCACGACGCCCTCACATCCCGCCTCCGTTAACCGAGTCGTGATGCCTTCCCCTCCCCAGTCACCAAGAAAAGGAATATAATTATAAATGGTCTCCCATTATCCACGGGTGTTAGTTAGGATGGCCTCAAAATATTGTTTTCCTTGATTATTAACACAAATTGAGGCCGATGTATAACAGGAGATGTGCATTGCCGGGGTGTAACGACAAGTGGCGGAACAGCTTCCAAGAGTCTCAGTCGGATTAGGGACAACAAGTCCGGGCTTATTAACACATACCCATTTTGGTTGCTTAAATCTTTCGATGTTTTCATTGAGTTCAGCCGCCATATAGGCTACTTTAGTCCCACAATCAATGCTCTGGATATAACCAGAGGGGGCCGAGTGCCGGGGCCCTCCCTTACACTCACAAGGGGCTCCAAAAAGATATTCATGAATATTCCCAGGTGGGGGGTCAAGCCCTCCTTCAGCAAACCTGTCCAGAATGAATGCCACAAGTGGGGTCCAGCTCATGAGGTGTGTCTCGGCACTCACTTGAAGGGGTGAGAACAACAGCGGCAGGATCAGCCATCTTGGGAACTTCATTTTGTCTTGAATTTTCATTCACCGGTCTGGTGCAGCACTCCGGGATCCAAATGGGCTTCTCAGTTCCCGGGGGAAAAACACATACAGCTCCCCTCACTCTAGCTAAGAGTGGAGCTGGGGGTTGCCACTTTCCGGTGGATAAATCTTTCCACCTTATTTGAGCATCTTGTACAGTGGGAGGGGAAAAGTGGCGTTGTGCAGCCGTGCGCCCTCCAGTGTCAGTGAGTAAAAAATTTAAAGTAAATAAGGTTATGCTTAGAAGTGCTTGTGGTCCCTGACAATTCCAGTATATCTCCCCCTCTTTTGTTTTTTGTAAATAAGTTTTTAAATGTTGATGGGCTCGTTCCACGATAGCTTGTCCCTGTGGATTATAAGGGATTCCAGTCTTATGATTAATTTCCCATTGGGTGCAAAACCGTTGAACCGCCTGGCTTACATATGTGGGACCATTATCGGTTTTGAGGCATCGTGGGGTGCCCATGGAGGAAAAGGCTTTTAGAAGATGACTGATTACGTCCTTAGCCTTCTCTCCAGTATGTAAGGTGGCAAAAATGAAGCCAGAATATGTGTCAGTGGAAACATGTATAAAGGAGAGCTTACCAAAGCTAGGGAAGTGTGTAACATCAGTTTGCCAGACATCATTAGGTTGTAGTCCTCTTGGATTAACTCCAAGGGAAGGAGAATGAATAAATGGTGCACAGGTTGGACATAATGAGACAATTTGTAAAGCCTGGTCTCGTGAACATCCTGTGTGGAAGCGTAAAGACTGTGCATTTAAATGAAATTTGTTATGGAATTGTAAGGCCTTATCATATTCGGTCGTCACACAGGAAAGGCCGACAGCATGAGTAGCAGCGTCTGCTTTTGCGTTGCCCTCTGACAAAGGTCCAGGGAGCCCTGAATGGCTTCGGATGTGGCCAATGTATAAAGGATCTCGTGTAGCCCAAATGAGAAGCTGAACTACCTGTACTTGTTCTGTGATGGTGGATTGCTTTCCAATATATGATGTTGTTTCTATGACTAGAGCCAGATTGGCTACATATAAGCTGTCAGTATATACATTAAGAGGAATAGAACTATAGACTTTGAGAGCTATAATTAAAGCTTCAACTTCTGCCTTTTGGGCCGACTGACCTGACACAGGTTGTCGGAGAATTTGAGATCCATCAAAAACGACGGCAAATCCATTTTTGGCCCCATCTGTATATACAGTTTGGGCCTTTGGAATAGGTTCCCTTTTCATAATCTTTGGGAAGATAATGGGACACCTTTTAAAGCCCTCCAAAAGTCTATGTTTAGGGAAGTGATTATCAATCTGACCCTTGAAGTTGCACAGGAAAAGACACCAAAGGTCATGTTCTTGTTGTAACTTGTGTATCATATCTTGAGTGTAAGGTTGAATAAGTATGTCAAAGGTTTTTCCAAACAATGCATCACCCAAATATTTAGCCTTCCAAATTAAGTTAATAACTAGCTCATAAAAGGGAGTCAGTACCCGGGGGTTAGAAGCCGGCAAGTGGACCCAATAAATGGGGACCCGTTTGCCAGAACACTCCTGTGGGAGTAATTTTAGAAGGTAGAACTATAAATGACAAGGGCAGAGAATAATCTATCTGCGTAATCTGCATGTCCTGCGCTTCCTGGTCTTCCCCTGGGGAGTTCCCAGATAGAAAGGGATTGGTCAGTGGGAGGCGGCGGAGACGCCCACTCCCTGGGGCACTATTTTGTCCCTGCACTGCCCCGTACACTTTGGCTTCCGGGGCCCGGGGCGGGCCCCTGCTCCCGTTTCCCGACGGTATTGGGTTACCCTGGATGTCAAATTTTGACCTGCACTCACTGCTCCAATGATTTCCTTTATGACATCTAGGACAAATTTTAGGCATCCCTCTGCCAGCACCCTCGCTCCTTTCCGGGCAGTTTCTCCTTATATGTCCCTCTTTCCCACACTTAAAACACCCCTTAGAGCGGGTTCCCCTGTTATCAGCTTTTTGCATTCCAGTCTTAAGGGCAGCAGCCAAAACCTGACCAGTAATATGAGGCCCATCTATATCTTTGCATGCTCGAATCATGTCATCTATACTTTTGGCCCGGGAGGACTTAATAGCATTTTGGCAGTAAGTGTTAGCGTTTTCATATGCCAGTTGTCTAATAAGTGGCATAGCCTGTTCTAGATTAGGGAATATTTTTCCAGCAGCCTGCATTAGGCGGGCTATAAAGTCCAAATAAGGTTCAGAGGGTCCTTGAGAGATCTTGGAAATTTTTGCTTCAGTCTTAGAAACGGGCAGGGTTTTCCAGGCATGGACTGCAGCTGAGGCTATTTGAGCATAAACACCTGGGTTGTAATTAATTTGTTGGCCTATGGTGGCATACTGCCCAGTTCCTGTCAACATTTCAGCATTTCGCCGTTGATGGCCCGCATTCAGGTTAATCTGAGCCAGCTCGCGGCACCTTTCATGATATTCACTTTTCCACAATAAGAAATCCCCTCCAGATAACACAGCCCTGCAAAGTTGCTGCCAATCATTGGGTATCAGTTGACTGGCTGAGAAAGACTTGAAGAGGGTCAATGTGAAAGGGGCATGAAGTCCATAATTAATGACCGCCTCCTTAAGCTGTTTTATGTCCTTGAAGGCTAGGGGGACATGGGCTCTGGCCGGCTGTCCATCAGCATCGGCGTTTTCAATCATTGGAAAAACCTGAGCTGCTCTAGAACCCCAGAGGACCCCCGCCCGTCTAGTAGGGGCGTCCTCATTCCAATCAGGATTATAGGGAGGAGGTGCGGCAATTGAGGGGGCCCTAGGCACCCTCACATTTGCCCTTTTAAGGCGATGTTCTAGTTCCTCTATCTCCCTTTCTAATCCCTCCTCTTCCTCAGAGAGAGAACTGAGGTCCTCAGGATCCTTTTCGGGCTTAGAAATCTGGAGGCGTTTCCTACCCCCTGAGCCCGAGTCCTCAAGAGGACCCTCATCCTTTAAGGATTCTGCCATTTGCTCTTCCTGCACCTGATTAAGGGCCTGTTCACATTCAGCAAGCTGATCCTTGATCTTTACTTTATCTGTTAATAAAGCATCCTTTACCAACCTCCATAAGGAAAAGGTGGCAACTGGGACACTGTCCGAGCCCCGGTCCCTCAATAATTTCTGAAGGTCATGCCTCACCAGGTACCAGTCACTATTATTAAGAAATCCTCCTGTCAGAAACCAAGGACAAGCCTGGGCAATAATTTCAACGAATTCGGTTGCAGTCTTAGTTTTTATTCCTGTTCCTTGTGTATTTAACAGCTCTTTCAGTTCGTTGGCCAGACGAACCTTCGCTGTTGAGTTACCCATGGTACGTACCCTGTCTCTTTAAATTATCTTTAAACCAATCCTCCCCCTTCTTTCTTAGAAGGTGAGCCCCGTCCGCTTACCCCTGCTTTCCGGATCTCGGTGGGAACCTCCAATTGCCGCGTCCGGCCAAGGGAGCCGAGTCCGGCGAGGGACGGCGAGGTTAAAAGACACACAGGACACCAAGGTTCTTCATCCAGGAGTCAATAATCTTTATTGCTAACACACCTTTTTTTATACCCCAAGCAGCAGAAGTGGAAAACTACCCAAAAGCAGGAGGGAGGGGGGAGAAATTTAGTTTCAACATCTATTATTGTCAGGTACCGAAACCTCCCTTAACAATAAGTCCATCAGACCAGAAAAGGTCAAGGCATTCCCGTGGGATACATATGTCTCAGACGGACAAGCAGGAACAGAAAAACCGCAAGTTCGCCATGGCCTTGTGAGCTGGCCACACTGGCATGCAGAACAAACTAGTGGAGGTAGAGCTCCAGGGGCCAGGGTGGACCTGCTGCCAACAAGTCCCCCTCTTTTGTTTTTTGCATGCCAGTTGGAATCAAGTAGCCCCTGTCTTAGGTCATTCACAGCCCTTGCCATGCTTACCCGTCTCTGGGAAGGCCCCGATTCCCTGGCTTAGGTCGCACAGCAAGCGTGAAAGTTGCCCGTCACTGGGTACTACAAGATCAGCTCAAGGTGTTATGACCTATCAAGACATTATTGCGGTGAACGCTTAACCGTCTCCACCTACGGGACCCATGACCGTCACCGCCGAATGGCAGATGTGATTGGACCGAGAGATTAGACAGCAAAGATCCTAATACAGGAAGGCAAGAGGGAGAGGTATGCATAGGGAAAAGATATGGCAGGAGTTCTTCTTTTAAGGAGGACACTCATCTTCGGATCGGTCTGAAGTATATCTCAGAGAGGCGATCATCCATCTTCAAGCGTTGATAGTGAACCTGTATCGGCTTAGAGGCTAAGATATTAATTTGATCCTTAATGAATTGTACTATCTTATTTACAATGCAGGGTCCTATTGCCACTACTAGAAGGAGGCCTAACAATGGCCCCAATAAGGGAAGAAGATAAGGCAAAAATCCATTAAGTCCAGTCCAGAGAGGGTTCTCAAATAATTCCCTCCTCCTTTTTTCTAGGTCTTCTTGGAGTTGTTTAATTTTTGTTCGAACTATGCCAGACTTGTTAGCATAAAAAAAGCACCTCTCCCCAAGGGCTAAACAAATTCCCCCTTGATTGGCAGTAAGCAAGTCTAAACCCCGCCTGTTCTGAAGAACTACTTCTGCTAGAGAGTCTATCTGGTCTTGTAAGTCTTTAATGGTTCCCGACAGGGTTTGCACATCATCTATAAGCTGTTGAGATAGGCGGCGGTAAGAATGTATAGCCGTACCCAATCCCGCCGTGCCTGTACCCACAGCAGCAGTTATTCCAAGGCCAACAAGGAGTGGTAAGGCCTGAACAGCTCTCGTGTCTTCTAACTAAGATGTCTAGGCTAGCAATGGGTAGGGGTTCATCTCCTGAGATAATCGTGATATCAGGAAGCAGTAATGCCAGAACGCAACCACCAGTCCAATTTGCTGGGAGCCTGGGAAAAGCTAAATTTCCACCACACATAAAAACTGTACCATTAGGGGGACAAATGGGCAGAGTAGGTGAGGAGTAATTTTTTACTAATGAGCAGTTTCCAAAGGAAGAGATTCCAACATCAACATCATAGGTATTATTTTGCATCATGCCCAGAAGGCAGGACATAAAACCACCTAGAGGCTGCACCTTAAAGGGTAGCCCAGATTGACATGTGTTGTCATCATCAATGGTATAATTGATGGGAACCGCCAATGGCATGACTGCACCTGCCGTCATGCAGAGCCAGCAATCACCAGCAAGGGTAGGGTTGGAACTGTTAAGTAAAGAAAAGGTAGTTTCTAGGATATCTAATATATTGGCATCTAAATCAGGAAGCTGGGATTTGGGCAATATCAAGGGGTGGTATGTAGGCTTAGGGATCTCCGGCTTTAAAAGCTTAATCACCTGAAGGTGTTTGATAGCATCAGTGGGTCCCCCTCCATCAGAGACTCCGATAGGGGCCTGCATGGGCCAGCAGGAAGGTTTACCCACGACGCCCTCACATCCCGCCTCCGTTAACCGAGTCGTGATGCCTTCCCCTCCCCAGTCACCAAGAAAAGGAATATAATTATAAATGGTCTCCCATTATCCACGGGTGTTAGTTAGGATGGCCTCAAAATATTGTTTTCCTTGATTATTAACACAAATTGAGGCCGATGTATAACAGGAGATGTGCATTGCCGGGGTGTAACGACAAGTGGCGGAACAGCTTCCAAGAGTCTCAGTCGGATTAGGGACAACAAGTCCGGGCTTATTAACACATACCCATTTTGGTTGCTTAAATCTTTCGATGTTTTCATTGAGTTCAGCCGCCATATAGGCTACTTTAGTCCCACAATCAATGCTCTGGATATAACCAGAGGGGGCCGAGTGCCGGGGCCCTCCCTTACACTCACAAGGGGCTCCAAAAAGATATTCATGAATATTCCCAGGTGGGGGGTCAAGCCCTCCTTCAGCAAACCTGTCCAGAATGAATGCCACAAGTGGGGTCCAGCTCATGAGGTGTGTCTCGGCACTCACTTGAAGGGGTGAGAACAACAGCGGCAGGATCAGCCATCTTGGGAACTTCATTTTGTCTTGAATTTTCATTCACCGGTCTGGTGCAGCACTCCGGGATCCAAATGGGCTTCTCAGTTCCCGGGGGAAAAACACATACAGCTCCCCTCACTCTAGCTAAGAGTGGAGCTGGGGGTTGCCACTTTCCGGTGGATAAATCTTTCCACCTTATTTGAGCATCTTGTACAGTGGGAGGGGAAAAGTGGCGTTGTGCAGCCGTGCGCCCTCCAGTGTCAGTGAGTAAAAAATTTAAAGTAAATAAGGTTATGCTTAGAAGTGCTTGTGGTCCCTGACAATTCCAGTATATCTCCCCCTCTTTTGTTTTTTGTAAATAAGTTTTTAAATGTTGATGGGCTCGTTCCACGATAGCTTGTCCCTGTGGATTATAAGGGATTCCAGTCTTATGATTAATTTCCCATTGGGTGCAAAACCGTTGAACCGCCTGGCTTACATATGTGGGACCATTATCGGTTTTGAGGCATCGTGGGGTGCCCATGGAGGAAAAGGCTTTTAGAAGATGACTGATTACGTCCTTAGCCTTCTCTCCAGTATGTAAGGTGGCAAAAATGAAGCCAGAATATGTGTCAGTGGAAACATGTATAAAGGAGAGCTTACCAAAGCTAGGGAAGTGTGTAACATCAGTTTGCCAGACATCATTAGGTTGTAGTCCTCTTGGATTAACTCCAAGGGAAGGAGAATGAATAAATGGTGCACAGGTTGGACATAATGAGACAATTTGTAAAGCCTGGTCTCGTGAACATCCTGTGTGGAAGCGTAAAGACTGTGCATTTAAATGAAATTTGTTATGGAATTGTAAGGCCTTATCATATTCGGTCGTCACACAGGAAAGGCCGACAGCATGAGTAGCAGCGTCTGCTTTTGCGTTGCCCTCTGACAAAGGTCCAGGGAGCCCTGAATGGCTTCGGATGTGGCCAATGTATAAAGGATCTCGTGTAGCCCAAATGAGAAGCTGAACTACCTGTACTTGTTCTGTGATGGTGGATTGCTTTCCAATATATGATGTTGTTTCTATGACTAGAGCCAGATTGGCTACATATAAGCTGTCAGTATATACATTAAGAGGAATAGAACTATAGACTTTGAGAGCTATAATTAAAGCTTCAACTTCTGCCTTTTGGGCCGACTGACCTGACACAGGTTGTCGGAGAATTTGAGATCCATCAAAAACGACGGCAAATCCATTTTTGGCCCCATCTGTATATACAGTTTGGGCCTTTGGAATAGGTTCCCTTTTCATAATCTTTGGGAAGATAATGGGACACCTTTTAAAGCCCTCCAAAAGTCTATGTTTAGGGAAGTGATTATCAATCTGACCCTTGAAGTTGCACAGGAAAAGACACCAAAGGTCATGTTCTTGTTGTAACTTGTGTATCATATCTTGAGTGTAAGGTTGAATAAGTATGTCAAAGGTTTTTCCAAACAATGCATCACCCAAATATTTAGCCTTCCAAATTAAGTTAATAACTAGCTCATAAAAGGGAGTCAGTACCCGGGGGTTAGAAGCCGGCAAGTGGACCCAATAAATGGGGACCCGTTTGCCAGAACACTCCTGTGGGAGTAATTTTAGAAGGTAGAACTATAAATGACAAGGGCAGAGAATAATCTATCTGCGTAATCTGCATGTCCTGCGCTTCCTGGTCTTCCCCTGGGGAGTTCCCAGATAGAAAGGGATTGGTCAGTGGGAGGCGGCGGAGACGCCCACTCCCTGGGGCACTATTTTGTCCCTGCACTGCCCCGTACACTTTGGCTTCCGGGGCCCGGGGCGGGCCCCTGCTCCCGTTTCCCGACGGTATTGGGTTACCCTGGATGTCAAATTTTGACCTGCACTCACTGCTCCAATGATTTCCTTTATGACATCTAGGACAAATTTTAGGCATCCCTCTGCCAGCACCCTCGCTCCTTTCCGGGCAGTTTCTCCTTATATGTCCCTCTTTCCCACACTTAAAACACCCCTTAGAGCGGGTTCCCCTGTTATCAGCTTTTTGCATTCCAGTCTTAAGGGCAGCAGCCAAAACCTGACCAGTAATATGAGGCCCATCTATATCTTTGCATGCTCGAATCATGTCATCTATACTTTTGGCCCGGGAGGACTTAATAGCATTTTGGCAGTAAGTGTTAGCGTTTTCATATGCCAGTTGTCTAATAAGTGGCATAGCCTGTTCTAGATTAGGGAATATTTTTCCAGCAGCCTGCATTAGGCGGGCTATAAAGTCCAAATAAGGTTCAGAGGGTCCTTGAGAGATCTTGGAAATTTTTGCTTCAGTCTTAGAAACGGGCAGGGTTTTCCAGGCATGGACTGCAGCTGAGGCTATTTGAGCATAAACACCTGGGTTGTAATTAATTTGTTGGCCTATGGTGGCATACTGCCCAGTTCCTGTCAACATTTCAGCATTTCGCCGTTGATGGCCCGCATTCAGGTTAATCTGAGCCAGCTCGCGGCACCTTTCATGATATTCACTTTTCCACAATAAGAAATCCCCTCCAGATAACACAGCCCTGCAAAGTTGCTGCCAATCATTGGGTATCAGTTGACTGGCTGAGAAAGACTTGAAGAGGGTCAATGTGAAAGGGGCATGAAGTCCATAATTAATGACCGCCTCCTTAAGCTGTTTTATGTCCTTGAAGGCTAGGGGGACATGGGCTCTGGCCGGCTGTCCATCAGCATCGGCGTTTTCAATCATTGGAAAAACCTGAGCTGCTCTAGAACCCCAGAGGACCCCCGCCCGTCTAGTAGGGGCGTCCTCATTCCAATCAGGATTATAGGGAGGAGGTGCGGCAATTGAGGGGGCCCTAGGCACCCTCACATTTGCCCTTTTAAGGCGATGTTCTAGTTCCTCTATCTCCCTTTCTAATCCCTCCTCTTCCTCAGAGAGAGAACTGAGGTCCTCAGGATCCTTTTCGGGCTTAGAAATCTGGAGGCGTTTCCTACCCCCTGAGCCCGAGTCCTCAAGAGGACCCTCATCCTTTAAGGATTCTGCCATTTGCTCTTCCTGCACCTGATTAAGGGCCTGTTCACATTCAGCAAGCTGATCCTTGATCTTTACTTTATCTGTTAATAAAGCATCCTTTACCAACCTCCATAAGGAAAAGGTGGCAACTGGGACACTGTCCGAGCCCCGGTCCCTCAATAATTTCTGAAGGTCATGCCTCACCAGGTACCAGTCACTATTATTAAGAAATCCTCCTGTCAGAAACCAAGGACAAGCCTGGGCAATAATTTCAACGAATTCGGTTGCAGTCTTAGTTTTTATTCCTGTTCCTTGTGTATTTAACAGCTCTTTCAGTTCGTTGGCCAGACGAACCTTCGCTGTTGAGTTACCCATGGTACGTACCCTGTCTCTTTAAATTATCTTTAAACCAATCCTCCCCCTTCTTTCTTAGAAGGTGAGCCCCGTCCGCTTACCCCTGCTTTCCGGATCTCGGTGGGAACCTCCAATTGCCGCGTCCGGCCAAGGGAGCCGAGTCCGGCGAGGGACGGCGAGGTTAAAAGACACACAGGACACCAAGGTTCTTCATCCAGGAGTCAATAATCTTTATTGCTAACACACCTTTTTTTATACCCCAAGCAGCAGAAGTGGAAAACTACCCAAAAGCAGGAGGGAGGGGGGAGAAATTTAGTTTCAACATCTATTATTGTCAGGTACCGAAACCTCCCTTAACAATAAGTCCATCAGACCAGAAAAGGTCAAGGCATTCCCGTGGGATACATATGTCTCAGACGGACAAGCAGGAACAGAAAAACCGCAAGTTCGCCATGGCCTTGTGAGCTGGCCACACTGGCATGCAGAACAAACTAGTGGAGGTAGAGCTCCAGGGGCCAGGGTGGACCTGCTGCCAACAAGTCCCCCTCTTTTGTTTTTTGCATGCCAGTTGGAATCAAGTAGCCCCTGTCTTAGGTCATTCACAGCCCTTGCCATGCTTACCCGTCTCTGGGAAGGCCCCGATTCCCTGGCTTAGGTCGCACAGCAAGCGTGAAAGTTGCCCGTCACTGGGTACTACAAGATCAGCTCAAGGTGTTATGACCTATCAAGACATTATTGCGGTGAACGCTTAACCGTCTCCACCTACGGGACCCATGACCGTCACCGCCGAATGGCAGATGTGATTGGACCGAGAGATTAGACAGCAAAGATCCTAATACAGGAAGGCAAGAGGGAGAGGTATGCATAGGGAAAAGATATGGCAGGAGTTCTTCTTTTAAGGAGGACACTCATCTTCGGATCGGTCTGAAGTATATCTCAGAGAGGCGATCATCCATCTTCAAGCGTTGATAGTGAACCTGTATCGGCTTAGAGGCTAAGATATTAATTTGATCCTTAATGAATTGTACTATCTTATTTACAATGCAGGGTCCTATTGCCACTACTAGAAGGAGGCCTAACAATGGCCCCAATAAGGGAAGAAGATAAGGCAAAAATCCATTAAGTCCAGTCCAGAGAGGGTTCTCAAATAATTCCCTCCTCCTTTTTTCTAGGTCTTCTTGGAGTTGTTTAATTTTTGTTCGAACTATGCCAGACTTGTTAGCATAAAAAAAGCACCTCTCCCCAAGGGCTAAACAAATTCCCCCTTGATTGGCAGTAAGCAAGTCTAAACCCCGCCTGTTCTGAAGAACTACTTCTGCTAGAGAGTCTATCTGGTCTTGTAAGTCTTTAATGGTTCCCGACAGGGTTTGCACATCATCTATAAGCTGTTGAGATAGGCGGCGGTAAGAATGTATAGCCGTACCCAATCCCGCCGTGCCTGTACCCACAGCAGCAGTTATTCCAAGGCCAACAAGGAGTGGTAAGGCCTGAACAGCTCTCGTGTCTTCTAACTAAGATGTCTAGGCTAGCAATGGGTAGGGGTTCATCTCCTGAGATAATCGTGATATCAGGAAGCAGTAATGCCAGAACGCAACCACCAGTCCAATTTGCTGGGAGCCTGGGAAAAGCTAAATTTCCACCACACATAAAAACTGTACCATTAGGGGGACAAATGGGCAGAGTAGGTGAGGAGTAATTTTTTACTAATGAGCAGTTTCCAAAGGAAGAGATTCCAACATCAACATCATAGGTATTATTTTGCATCATGCCCAGAAGGCAGGACATAAAACCACCTAGAGGCTGCACCTTAAAGGGTAGCCCAGATTGACATGTGTTGTCATCATCAATGGTATAATTGATGGGAACCGCCAATGGCATGACTGCACCTGCCGTCATGCAGAGCCAGCAATCACCAGCAAGGGTAGGGTTGGAACTGTTAAGTAAAGAAAAGGTAGTTTCTAGGATATCTAATATATTGGCATCTAAATCAGGAAGCTGGGATTTGGGCAATATCAAGGGGTGGTATGTAGGCTTAGGGATCTCCGGCTTTAAAAGCTTAATCACCTGAAGGTGTTTGATAGCATCAGTGGGTCCCCCTCCATCAGAGACTCCGATAGGGGCCTGCATGGGCCAGCAGGAAGGTTTACCCACGACGCCCTCACATCCCGCCTCCGTTAACCGAGTCGTGATGCCTTCCCCTCCCCAGTCACCAAGAAAAGGAATATAATTATAAATGGTCTCCCATTATCCACGGGTGTTAGTTAGGATGGCCTCAAAATATTGTTTTCCTTGATTATTAACACAAATTGAGGCCGATGTATAACAGGAGATGTGCATTGCCGGGGTGTAACGACAAGTGGCGGAACAGCTTCCAAGAGTCTCAGTCGGATTAGGGACAACAAGTCCGGGCTTATTAACACATACCCATTTTGGTTGCTTAAATCTTTCGATGTTTTCATTGAGTTCAGCCGCCATATAGGCTACTTTAGTCCCACAATCAATGCTCTGGATATAACCAGAGGGGGCCGAGTGCCGGGGCCCTCCCTTACACTCACAAGGGGCTCCAAAAAGATATTCATGAATATTCCCAGGTGGGGGGTCAAGCCCTCCTTCAGCAAACCTGTCCAGAATGAATGCCACAAGTGGGGTCCAGCTCATGAGGTGTGTCTCGGCACTCACTTGAAGGGGTGAGAACAACAGCGGCAGGATCAGCCATCTTGGGAACTTCATTTTGTCTTGAATTTTCATTCACCGGTCTGGTGCAGCACTCCGGGATCCAAATGGGCTTCTCAGTTCCCGGGGGAAAAACACATACAGCTCCCCTCACTCTAGCTAAGAGTGGAGCTGGGGGTTGCCACTTTCCGGTGGATAAATCTTTCCACCTTATTTGAGCATCTTGTACAGTGGGAGGGGAAAAGTGGCGTTGTGCAGCCGTGCGCCCTCCAGTGTCAGTGAGTAAAAAATTTAAAGTAAATAAGGTTATGCTTAGAAGTGCTTGTGGTCCCTGACAATTCCAGTATATCTCCCCCTCTTTTGTTTTTTGTAAATAAGTTTTTAAATGTTGATGGGCTCGTTCCACGATAGCTTGTCCCTGTGGATTATAAGGGATTCCAGTCTTATGATTAATTTCCCATTGGGTGCAAAACCGTTGAACCGCCTGGCTTACATATGTGGGACCATTATCGGTTTTGAGGCATCGTGGGGTGCCCATGGAGGAAAAGGCTTTTAGAAGATGACTGATTACGTCCTTAGCCTTCTCTCCAGTATGTAAGGTGGCAAAAATGAAGCCAGAATATGTGTCAGTGGAAACATGTATAAAGGAGAGCTTACCAAAGCTAGGGAAGTGTGTAACATCAGTTTGCCAGACATCATTAGGTTGTAGTCCTCTTGGATTAACTCCAAGGGAAGGAGAATGAATAAATGGTGCACAGGTTGGACATAATGAGACAATTTGTAAAGCCTGGTCTCGTGAACATCCTGTGTGGAAGCGTAAAGACTGTGCATTTAAATGAAATTTGTTATGGAATTGTAAGGCCTTATCATATTCGGTCGTCACACAGGAAAGGCCGACAGCATGAGTAGCAGCGTCTGCTTTTGCGTTGCCCTCTGACAAAGGTCCAGGGAGCCCTGAATGGCTTCGGATGTGGCCAATGTATAAAGGATCTCGTGTAGCCCAAATGAGAAGCTGAACTACCTGTACTTGTTCTGTGATGGTGGATTGCTTTCCAATATATGATGTTGTTTCTATGACTAGAGCCAGATTGGCTACATATAAGCTGTCAGTATATACATTAAGAGGAATAGAACTATAGACTTTGAGAGCTATAATTAAAGCTTCAACTTCTGCCTTTTGGGCCGACTGACCTGACACAGGTTGTCGGAGAATTTGAGATCCATCAAAAACGACGGCAAATCCATTTTTGGCCCCATCTGTATATACAGTTTGGGCCTTTGGAATAGGTTCCCTTTTCATAATCTTTGGGAAGATAATGGGACACCTTTTAAAGCCCTCCAAAAGTCTATGTTTAGGGAAGTGATTATCAATCTGACCCTTGAAGTTGCACAGGAAAAGACACCAAAGGTCATGTTCTTGTTGTAACTTGTGTATCATATCTTGAGTGTAAGGTTGAATAAGTATGTCAAAGGTTTTTCCAAACAATGCATCACCCAAATATTTAGCCTTCCAAATTAAGTTAATAACTAGCTCATAAAAGGGAGTCAGTACCCGGGGGTTAGAAGCCGGCAAGTGGACCCAATAAATGGGGACCCGTTTGCCAGAACACTCCTGTGGGAGTAATTTTAGAAGGTAGAACTATAAATGACAAGGGCAGAGAATAATCTATCTGCGTAATCTGCATGTCCTGCGCTTCCTGGTCTTCCCCTGGGGAGTTCCCAGATAGAAAGGGATTGGTCAGTGGGAGGCGGCGGAGACGCCCACTCCCTGGGGCACTATTTTGTCCCTGCACTGCCCCGTACACTTTGGCTTCCGGGGCCCGGGGCGGGCCCCTGCTCCCGTTTCCCGACGGTATTGGGTTACCCTGGATGTCAAATTTTGACCTGCACTCACTGCTCCAATGATTTCCTTTATGACATCTAGGACAAATTTTAGGCATCCCTCTGCCAGCACCCTCGCTCCTTTCCGGGCAGTTTCTCCTTATATGTCCCTCTTTCCCACACTTAAAACACCCCTTAGAGCGGGTTCCCCTGTTATCAGCTTTTTGCATTCCAGTCTTAAGGGCAGCAGCCAAAACCTGACCAGTAATATGAGGCCCATCTATATCTTTGCATGCTCGAATCATGTCATCTATACTTTTGGCCCGGGAGGACTTAATAGCATTTTGGCAGTAAGTGTTAGCGTTTTCATATGCCAGTTGTCTAATAAGTGGCATAGCCTGTTCTAGATTAGGGAATATTTTTCCAGCAGCCTGCATTAGGCGGGCTATAAAGTCCAAATAAGGTTCAGAGGGTCCTTGAGAGATCTTGGAAATTTTTGCTTCAGTCTTAGAAACGGGCAGGGTTTTCCAGGCATGGACTGCAGCTGAGGCTATTTGAGCATAAACACCTGGGTTGTAATTAATTTGTTGGCCTATGGTGGCATACTGCCCAGTTCCTGTCAACATTTCAGCATTTCGCCGTTGATGGCCCGCATTCAGGTTAATCTGAGCCAGCTCGCGGCACCTTTCATGATATTCACTTTTCCACAATAAGAAATCCCCTCCAGATAACACAGCCCTGCAAAGTTGCTGCCAATCATTGGGTATCAGTTGACTGGCTGAGAAAGACTTGAAGAGGGTCAATGTGAAAGGGGCATGAAGTCCATAATTAATGACCGCCTCCTTAAGCTGTTTTATGTCCTTGAAGGCTAGGGGGACATGGGCTCTGGCCGGCTGTCCATCAGCATCGGCGTTTTCAATCATTGGAAAAACCTGAGCTGCTCTAGAACCCCAGAGGACCCCCGCCCGTCTAGTAGGGGCGTCCTCATTCCAATCAGGATTATAGGGAGGAGGTGCGGCAATTGAGGGGGCCCTAGGCACCCTCACATTTGCCCTTTTAAGGCGATGTTCTAGTTCCTCTATCTCCCTTTCTAATCCCTCCTCTTCCTCAGAGAGAGAACTGAGGTCCTCAGGATCCTTTTCGGGCTTAGAAATCTGGAGGCGTTTCCTACCCCCTGAGCCCGAGTCCTCAAGAGGACCCTCATCCTTTAAGGATTCTGCCATTTGCTCTTCCTGCACCTGATTAAGGGCCTGTTCACATTCAGCAAGCTGATCCTTGATCTTTACTTTATCTGTTAATAAAGCATCCTTTACCAACCTCCATAAGGAAAAGGTGGCAACTGGGACACTGTCCGAGCCCCGGTCCCTCAATAATTTCTGAAGGTCATGCCTCACCAGGTACCAGTCACTATTATTAAGAAATCCTCCTGTCAGAAACCAAGGACAAGCCTGGGCAATAATTTCAACGAATTCGGTTGCAGTCTTAGTTTTTATTCCTGTTCCTTGTGTATTTAACAGCTCTTTCAGTTCGTTGGCCAGACGAACCTTCGCTGTTGAGTTACCCATGGTACGTACCCTGTCTCTTTAAATTATCTTTAAACCAATCCTCCCCCTTCTTTCTTAGAAGGTGAGCCCCGTCCGCTTACCCCTGCTTTCCGGATCTCGGTGGGAACCTCCAATTGCCGCGTCCGGCCAAGGGAGCCGAGTCCGGCGAGGGACGGCGAGGTTAAAAGACACACAGGACACCAAGGTTCTTCATCCAGGAGTCAATAATCTTTATTGCTAACACACCTTTTTTTATACCCCAAGCAGCAGAAGTGGAAAACTACCCAAAAGCAGGAGGGAGGGGGGAGAAATTTAGTTTCAACATCTATTATTGTCAGGTACCGAAACCTCCCTTAACAATAAGTCCATCAGACCAGAAAAGGTCAAGGCATTCCCGTGGGATACATATGTCTCAGACGGACAAGCAGGAACAGAAAAACCGCAAGTTCGCCATGGCCTTGTGAGCTGGCCACACTGGCATGCAGAACAAACTAGTGGAGGTAGAGCTCCAGGGGCCAGGGTGGACCTGCTGCCAACAAGTCCCCCTCTTTTGTTTTTTGCATGCCAGTTGGAATCAAGTAGCCCCTGTCTTAGGTCATTCACAGCCCTTGCCATGCTTACCCGTCTCTGGGAAGGCCCCGATTCCCTGGCTTAGGTCGCACAGCAAGCGTGAAAGTTGCCCGTCACTGGGTACTACAAGATCAGCTCAAGGTGTTATGACCTATCAAGACATTATTGCGGTGAACGCTTAACCGTCTCCACCTACGGGACCCATGACCGTCACCGCCGAATGGCAGATGTGATTGGACCGAGAGATTAGACAGCAAAGATCCTAATACAGGAAGGCAAGAGGGAGAGGTATGCATAGGGAAAAGATATGGCAGGAGTTCTTCTTTTAAGGAGGACACTCATCTTCGGATCGGTCTGAAGTATATCTCAGAGAGGCGATCATCCATCTTCAAGCGTTGATAGTGAACCTGTATCGGCTTAGAGGCTAAGATATTAATTTGATCCTTAATGAATTGTACTATCTTATTTACAATGCAGGGTCCTATTGCCACTACTAGAAGGAGGCCTAACAATGGCCCCAATAAGGGAAGAAGATAAGGCAAAAATCCATTAAGTCCAGTCCAGAGAGGGTTCTCAAATAATTCCCTCCTCCTTTTTTCTAGGTCTTCTTGGAGTTGTTTAATTTTTGTTCGAACTATGCCAGACTTGTTAGCATAAAAAAAGCACCTCTCCCCAAGGGCTAAACAAATTCCCCCTTGATTGGCAGTAAGCAAGTCTAAACCCCGCCTGTTCTGAAGAACTACTTCTGCTAGAGAGTCTATCTGGTCTTGTAAGTCTTTAATGGTTCCCGACAGGGTTTGCACATCATCTATAAGCTGTTGAGATAGGCGGCGGTAAGAATGTATAGCCGTACCCAATCCCGCCGTGCCTGTACCCACAGCAGCAGTTATTCCAAGGCCAACAAGGAGTGGTAAGGCCTGAACAGCTCTCGTGTCTTCTAACTAAGATGTCTAGGCTAGCAATGGGTAGGGGTTCATCTCCTGAGATAATCGTGATATCAGGAAGCAGTAATGCCAGAACGCAACCACCAGTCCAATTTGCTGGGAGCCTGGGAAAAGCTAAATTTCCACCACACATAAAAACTGTACCATTAGGGGGACAAATGGGCAGAGTAGGTGAGGAGTAATTTTTTACTAATGAGCAGTTTCCAAAGGAAGAGATTCCAACATCAACATCATAGGTATTATTTTGCATCATGCCCAGAAGGCAGGACATAAAACCACCTAGAGGCTGCACCTTAAAGGGTAGCCCAGATTGACATGTGTTGTCATCATCAATGGTATAATTGATGGGAACCGCCAATGGCATGACTGCACCTGCCGTCATGCAGAGCCAGCAATCACCAGCAAGGGTAGGGTTGGAACTGTTAAGTAAAGAAAAGGTAGTTTCTAGGATATCTAATATATTGGCATCTAAATCAGGAAGCTGGGATTTGGGCAATATCAAGGGGTGGTATGTAGGCTTAGGGATCTCCGGCTTTAAAAGCTTAATCACCTGAAGGTGTTTGATAGCATCAGTGGGTCCCCCTCCATCAGAGACTCCGATAGGGGCCTGCATGGGCCAGCAGGAAGGTTTACCCACGACGCCCTCACATCCCGCCTCCGTTAACCGAGTCGTGATGCCTTCCCCTCCCCAGTCACCAAGAAAAGGAATATAATTATAAATGGTCTCCCATTATCCACGGGTGTTAGTTAGGATGGCCTCAAAATATTGTTTTCCTTGATTATTAACACAAATTGAGGCCGATGTATAACAGGAGATGTGCATTGCCGGGGTGTAACGACAAGTGGCGGAACAGCTTCCAAGAGTCTCAGTCGGATTAGGGACAACAAGTCCGGGCTTATTAACACATACCCATTTTGGTTGCTTAAATCTTTCGATGTTTTCATTGAGTTCAGCCGCCATATAGGCTACTTTAGTCCCACAATCAATGCTCTGGATATAACCAGAGGGGGCCGAGTGCCGGGGCCCTCCCTTACACTCACAAGGGGCTCCAAAAAGATATTCATGAATATTCCCAGGTGGGGGGTCAAGCCCTCCTTCAGCAAACCTGTCCAGAATGAATGCCACAAGTGGGGTCCAGCTCATGAGGTGTGTCTCGGCACTCACTTGAAGGGGTGAGAACAACAGCGGCAGGATCAGCCATCTTGGGAACTTCATTTTGTCTTGAATTTTCATTCACCGGTCTGGTGCAGCACTCCGGGATCCAAATGGGCTTCTCAGTTCCCGGGGGAAAAACACATACAGCTCCCCTCACTCTAGCTAAGAGTGGAGCTGGGGGTTGCCACTTTCCGGTGGATAAATCTTTCCACCTTATTTGAGCATCTTGTACAGTGGGAGGGGAAAAGTGGCGTTGTGCAGCCGTGCGCCCTCCAGTGTCAGTGAGTAAAAAATTTAAAGTAAATAAGGTTATGCTTAGAAGTGCTTGTGGTCCCTGACAATTCCAGTATATCTCCCCCTCTTTTGTTTTTTGTAAATAAGTTTTTAAATGTTGATGGGCTCGTTCCACGATAGCTTGTCCCTGTGGATTATAAGGGATTCCAGTCTTATGATTAATTTCCCATTGGGTGCAAAACCGTTGAACCGCCTGGCTTACATATGTGGGACCATTATCGGTTTTGAGGCATCGTGGGGTGCCCATGGAGGAAAAGGCTTTTAGAAGATGACTGATTACGTCCTTAGCCTTCTCTCCAGTATGTAAGGTGGCAAAAATGAAGCCAGAATATGTGTCAGTGGAAACATGTATAAAGGAGAGCTTACCAAAGCTAGGGAAGTGTGTAACATCAGTTTGCCAGACATCATTAGGTTGTAGTCCTCTTGGATTAACTCCAAGGGAAGGAGAATGAATAAATGGTGCACAGGTTGGACATAATGAGACAATTTGTAAAGCCTGGTCTCGTGAACATCCTGTGTGGAAGCGTAAAGACTGTGCATTTAAATGAAATTTGTTATGGAATTGTAAGGCCTTATCATATTCGGTCGTCACACAGGAAAGGCCGACAGCATGAGTAGCAGCGTCTGCTTTTGCGTTGCCCTCTGACAAAGGTCCAGGGAGCCCTGAATGGCTTCGGATGTGGCCAATGTATAAAGGATCTCGTGTAGCCCAAATGAGAAGCTGAACTACCTGTACTTGTTCTGTGATGGTGGATTGCTTTCCAATATATGATGTTGTTTCTATGACTAGAGCCAGATTGGCTACATATAAGCTGTCAGTATATACATTAAGAGGAATAGAACTATAGACTTTGAGAGCTATAATTAAAGCTTCAACTTCTGCCTTTTGGGCCGACTGACCTGACACAGGTTGTCGGAGAATTTGAGATCCATCAAAAACGACGGCAAATCCATTTTTGGCCCCATCTGTATATACAGTTTGGGCCTTTGGAATAGGTTCCCTTTTCATAATCTTTGGGAAGATAATGGGACACCTTTTAAAGCCCTCCAAAAGTCTATGTTTAGGGAAGTGATTATCAATCTGACCCTTGAAGTTGCACAGGAAAAGACACCAAAGGTCATGTTCTTGTTGTAACTTGTGTATCATATCTTGAGTGTAAGGTTGAATAAGTATGTCAAAGGTTTTTCCAAACAATGCATCACCCAAATATTTAGCCTTCCAAATTAAGTTAATAACTAGCTCATAAAAGGGAGTCAGTACCCGGGGGTTAGAAGCCGGCAAGTGGACCCAATAAATGGGGACCCGTTTGCCAGAACACTCCTGTGGGAGTAATTTTAGAAGGTAGAACTATAAATGACAAGGGCAGAGAATAATCTATCTGCGTAATCTGCATGTCCTGCGCTTCCTGGTCTTCCCCTGGGGAGTTCCCAGATAGAAAGGGATTGGTCAGTGGGAGGCGGCGGAGACGCCCACTCCCTGGGGCACTATTTTGTCCCTGCACTGCCCCGTACACTTTGGCTTCCGGGGCCCGGGGCGGGCCCCTGCTCCCGTTTCCCGACGGTATTGGGTTACCCTGGATGTCAAATTTTGACCTGCACTCACTGCTCCAATGATTTCCTTTATGACATCTAGGACAAATTTTAGGCATCCCTCTGCCAGCACCCTCGCTCCTTTCCGGGCAGTTTCTCCTTATATGTCCCTCTTTCCCACACTTAAAACACCCCTTAGAGCGGGTTCCCCTGTTATCAGCTTTTTGCATTCCAGTCTTAAGGGCAGCAGCCAAAACCTGACCAGTAATATGAGGCCCATCTATATCTTTGCATGCTCGAATCATGTCATCTATACTTTTGGCCCGGGAGGACTTAATAGCATTTTGGCAGTAAGTGTTAGCGTTTTCATATGCCAGTTGTCTAATAAGTGGCATAGCCTGTTCTAGATTAGGGAATATTTTTCCAGCAGCCTGCATTAGGCGGGCTATAAAGTCCAAATAAGGTTCAGAGGGTCCTTGAGAGATCTTGGAAATTTTTGCTTCAGTCTTAGAAACGGGCAGGGTTTTCCAGGCATGGACTGCAGCTGAGGCTATTTGAGCATAAACACCTGGGTTGTAATTAATTTGTTGGCCTATGGTGGCATACTGCCCAGTTCCTGTCAACATTTCAGCATTTCGCCGTTGATGGCCCGCATTCAGGTTAATCTGAGCCAGCTCGCGGCACCTTTCATGATATTCACTTTTCCACAATAAGAAATCCCCTCCAGATAACACAGCCCTGCAAAGTTGCTGCCAATCATTGGGTATCAGTTGACTGGCTGAGAAAGACTTGAAGAGGGTCAATGTGAAAGGGGCATGAAGTCCATAATTAATGACCGCCTCCTTAAGCTGTTTTATGTCCTTGAAGGCTAGGGGGACATGGGCTCTGGCCGGCTGTCCATCAGCATCGGCGTTTTCAATCATTGGAAAAACCTGAGCTGCTCTAGAACCCCAGAGGACCCCCGCCCGTCTAGTAGGGGCGTCCTCATTCCAATCAGGATTATAGGGAGGAGGTGCGGCAATTGAGGGGGCCCTAGGCACCCTCACATTTGCCCTTTTAAGGCGATGTTCTAGTTCCTCTATCTCCCTTTCTAATCCCTCCTCTTCCTCAGAGAGAGAACTGAGGTCCTCAGGATCCTTTTCGGGCTTAGAAATCTGGAGGCGTTTCCTACCCCCTGAGCCCGAGTCCTCAAGAGGACCCTCATCCTTTAAGGATTCTGCCATTTGCTCTTCCTGCACCTGATTAAGGGCCTGTTCACATTCAGCAAGCTGATCCTTGATCTTTACTTTATCTGTTAATAAAGCATCCTTTACCAACCTCCATAAGGAAAAGGTGGCAACTGGGACACTGTCCGAGCCCCGGTCCCTCAATAATTTCTGAAGGTCATGCCTCACCAGGTACCAGTCACTATTATTAAGAAATCCTCCTGTCAGAAACCAAGGACAAGCCTGGGCAATAATTTCAACGAATTCGGTTGCAGTCTTAGTTTTTATTCCTGTTCCTTGTGTATTTAACAGCTCTTTCAGTTCGTTGGCCAGACGAACCTTCGCTGTTGAGTTACCCATGGTACGTACCCTGTCTCTTTAAATTATCTTTAAACCAATCCTCCCCCTTCTTTCTTAGAAGGTGAGCCCCGTCCGCTTACCCCTGCTTTCCGGATCTCGGTGGGAACCTCCAATTGCCGCGTCCGGCCAAGGGAGCCGAGTCCGGCGAGGGACGGCGAGGTTAAAAGACACACAGGACACCAAGGTTCTTCATCCAGGAGTCAATAATCTTTATTGCTAACACACCTTTTTTTATACCCCAAGCAGCAGAAGTGGAAAACTACCCAAAAGCAGGAGGGAGGGGGGAGAAATTTAGTTTCAACATCTATTATTGTCAGGTACCGAAACCTCCCTTAACAATAAGTCCATCAGACCAGAAAAGGTCAAGGCATTCCCGTGGGATACATATGTCTCAGACGGACAAGCAGGAACAGAAAAACCGCAAGTTCGCCATGGCCTTGTGAGCTGGCCACACTGGCATGCAGAACAAACTAGTGGAGGTAGAGCTCCAGGGGCCAGGGTGGACCTGCTGCCAACAGTATATAACCATTATAAAACATATAGTTTTATAGACCAAAACCTCTGTTTAGAATTTATGTTTTGAATATTGTTTTCTCAGAGGATCAAATGAGATTGTCCTATAACTTCAAGTTTGGTAATATATAACTGGCTTCAAGCCATTGAATTATCAAACATGTCCTTCTCCCAGGAAAGTATAGTTTTGGTTCTTTGGGGTATTAAAATTTATAAATTCATCTTTAAAAATAAACTGAAATAAAAATAAGCAATATTTCATTATCCAAGCTTATTATAGGATCTCTGTGATCCATATGTTGGTTCTAAAGATACTTTTCAAAAGCCATATCCATACATAAATTTACACTGGCAACATTTCTTTCTTCCTGCTGTAGTGCTTTAAAATTCAAATGCAAAGAGACCATCCTTAAATTATCTTGCCTTGTGAGTGACATTCTCCATTAAGGCCTAAAATTTACCTCCAACCCACATAGACCCAGTATCCACAAAGTTTGCTGCTATGAATTTTAATAGCTGGAATGAAAAATAGTGGAATAGAGATTGGGGAAATTACTTGTGCTGAAAAAACTTCCCTTCCCATCAGTTTAGAGATCTTTTCTGGACAGTTAGCTTCAGAGACAGAGATTTACAGAGAAGCTGATTGTGACTTGGGGCTCAAGGAGGAATTGCAGGCATAAGTCAGGACACCTACTGCTAGCTGTCTGTGTTTTGTCACCTGAGATCAGGTTTGGCCTTGGGAAAAACTGCTTTGAGCACCTCATATTCCATCAGGCTAGGGCTAAGCCCTAGTGTGGAACAAGATTTCTGGGTTGTATCCCTCTATAAATAAATTTCAGAATGTACCATTATAACATGTATGGAAATGAGGGAAAAAAGGTCACATGAAAATGTTAAAGATGAAATCTCTGCATATTAAATGAGACATTATTGTATGCAAATGAACAACAACAACAAAAAAGCTCTGCATCTTCACATCTTCATTGAGAATGGCACCAGGAGACCTGGGCCTGGTCTGTTACATATCAGGAACTTCCTCGTATAGAGGACGGTGGAAAGATTAACCAGTGAAAATATCCTGGAATCCATGTTTTCCCATAGACTAATTCCTTCATTGTTTTGTAATGCAAGAAATAAAAAAACACAGTTGGTTACTAGCCTAGTGCCTATTTACAATGCTCTTCCTAGTAACCACTTTATTCCCCAACAGGTAAAAAGAGTTCACCTCCATCAAGCGTGAGAAAAATAAGACTCACCATGAAAACAGAAAGCTAAGCAGATACGATGGTTGACTATTATTGAGCAGAAACTTGAAATGGGGTTGGTAGGGATCTGTGAGATGGTAAGCAGGGGACAGAAGAGAAAAGCACTAGAAATGGCAGCTTGGGTGGGGCCTTTGGAAGGCTAGTCCAGGTACCCCACTCCTCCAGGACAAATCTTGGTAGGAGACGAGAAGCAGCATCTGCAGGCCACCTGAACCCAGTGATGTTTGGGAGGAAGACAAGTGTGCAGGCAGTACAACTTCCTTCCTAGTGTCCTCTCTCTGTCTGCTATGTTTTCAGACCCCTTCTGCACTACTGCTTCATGGCCAGCACCCCAGCAACTTCCTGTTTAAGCTTCTCTTACCTCTATCCCTCAAAACCCACAGATTGGAGAACTACCATAATAGGCTGCATCTTGAAATGAAACATTCATTTTTTAACTCTTAGCAATCTCTGACTTTTCCTTTCTCTGTCATCCTACCACAGGGTCCCCACATTGTGTCTCCAGTGTCCTAACCTTGAAGTTACTTGTGTGGATGTGGCATTACACAGCAACATGTAGGTTGTTCAAGTAACTGCAACTACTCAAGGATTCTACCTACGGAGATCTAAATCACTAGGTCCAGGAGAAGGTTGAACTCCACATGTTTTAAAGATGCTTTGGTGATTCTAATGGAGCCCTTATTTGGAAACAAATAAATCAAAGGATATTTCAAAAGGAAGTTATAATTCAATCTAATACTCATATCCACATAAAAAGCAGTTATCACCAACAGTTTTTAAAAGTTCTAAGTATGCTCACTCAGTGATTAATTTCCTATTTTGTTCATTGTGTTTTTCTTTCTCTCAATACTTGACTGTTTTTTGTATCTTTCTTTTTCTTTTTTCCTCCCTCTTCATCTCTTTCCCTTTGTCTTTCTTGACTCCTCTGATTGTACAATGGATTTACAATCTCAAATGTCTTTAGAGGTTAGAATTTTTATACAAGATGAACCAAGGGCAGCAACAATATGGAAAAGAAGGACAAAGTAAGCAGTCTTCAGTCAGAGGAATGCATAGTCCAGGGCCAAGGAGGGCACAGAAGGACTTTCAGGACATGCAAGGACACCAATAGTGGCACAGCAAAAGTTCATGTGTGAGACAAAGCAAGAATTGTTCAGAGGTGAAATGGTTGGACTATGAATTGTAACCTGATTAATGGATTAATCCATTGGTATGGATTAACTGGGTGGTGACAGAAGGCAGGTAAGGAGTAAGCAGAGGAAGTGAGTCACTGGCGGTATAACTTTGTGGTTTGTATTTTGTCCCTGGTGAATGCAGTGTTCTCTCTCTCTCTCTCTCTCTCTCTCTCTCTCTCTTTCTCTCTCTCCTTCTTGTAGCCATGTCCTAAGCTGCTTTCCTTTGCTATGCCCTTCCATGATGTTCTGCCTCACTTTGGGCCTAGAGCTGTGGAGTCAACTGTCTGTACATTAAGATCCCTGAAGCCATGAGCCAAAATGAACTTTTCTTGGTCTACATTATTCTTGTCAGGTTTTTTGGTTACGACAATGAAAAATCTAACTGAAATATTTTAAAAGTAATGAATTTCCCATATTTGGGATGTATTTTTACATTACTTTCCAGCACCAACTGGATTCTATTTCCCATTTCTTTTTTCACAGTATCCTTTGTCTTAACATAAGTCATACCCTTATCCATTAGAAATCTGTGAAATATCTTTCCAGGGGATAACAATGTCCACAATAAAAAAAATAAGGAAAATTACAAATACTTTTAAAGGGAACCTCCTTTGAAGAGTAAAAAAAAAAAAAAAAAAAAGGCAGTTTAATCCCATCTTTATTAAAACAATGTGGTCCCTCTGTCTTGTATCCATTTGAGGCAAGAATGGAGAAATTGGGTATTTTGGAGCTTGTATTAGAGTTCTCTAGAGGAACAGAATCAACAGGAAGTATAATTATAAATAGGGGATTTATTGGGTTGGTCTACACCACCAGAAGCTGGATAGTCCACAGTGGCCATCTGCAGGCTGGAGAGCTGGAAGAACCAGTAGCTAAGCAGTCCAAGAAGCAGAAGCCCCAGAACAAGAGGGATCAATAGTCCTACCCTATTCCCACACGGAAGGCTTCTGGAGAATCAATGGCAGAATACGCTTTGGAAGAGTAAAGAAGTGAGAGTTTGATATCCTCAGACAATCGCAGCAGCAATCAAGAACCCATTCAAGAAGAATCTTGAGATTGCATCTGCTGCTGCTTCCTTGTTATTCCAACTTTTATTCTATCCAAGCCATCATCCTATTGGACAGTTCTGCCCACGCTTAGGGAGAGTCTTCATTTCACTTGGCTATCCTATATGCCAATCATCCTAGACACATCCTCAGTGACACACTCATAAGCCTCTTAATCTTCTGTATTTCTTAACCCAATCAAGTTGAGGATTCAAATTAACCATTATAGAGCTTGTTAGGACGATTCAAAATCATATGTATTACAGATCAGAGTTAATAAGAGTGGTGATTTTCCTTTCATAATTTTTATCTCCATGTCCTTAAACTATCAGCAAATAATTAATTATTTAGGAAAGTGTAAGCTAAGAAAATAGATAATAAGAAAATACATAAAGGATGAAATTAATTTCTAAGAATCTGAGCATTTCTTTTCCATTTTTTCTCAATATTCATCTCCAGAGTGTTTAGTTAGAATGGAAAGAACCTCCAAATACCAAAGAAGACTACATCTTTCTAATCACAACAACAAAACCTTCAAGTGTAAATTTAATGTGAAATCATTGAAGATTGTTATTAAATCACAGAAGGTAATACAATTAAGAACCTATTATATAAAAGTATATATGGAAATATACATAATCACATACATTTAATGTGTGTTGTAAATAAACTGAAGTTTTAATGCCAAGAATGTTTTTCTTATTTCATCCTATGTTTATTATTATTCTATCAACAATACATAAAAATACTAGTAGCTACTGAATCAATTTTTTAGAGTGTATACTTCTTTCATTAATTAATAAATAGGAAAATTTTAAGCATCACATCTAGTGAAATTAATGGAGCTATTTATGACTTTTCATGCATAATTCTTTTTTAATTATTCCCAAAAGCTGAACATCACAGTTTAATATATGCACATACACTGATTTACCCAAGAAATACTTTGCCTTTTAGCATGCTCTTTGCCTCATGAATAAATTATATTTTAGTTACCCATGAATACATTATTAAAAAATAAGTAACGAGTAATAACATATACATTTATTATTGTTTTTATAATCTCCCCAAATATAAATTTATTAGTTAACATCAGTATTAATTATATTAGTTCTAGTATTATCATAAACTTACATTTACTATTTTCAGGAATATTTTACGAGATACTGTCCATAATTTATCTTGGACATTTTTAGTAAATTCTGGAAAGTCATATTACCATGTTCATGTAAATTGAAAAGGGAAGCTAGACTGCTCTGACAGAAACAAAGTCTAATTTGGCTGATTGTGTTGACTGTAAGCTTGGCTTTTCAAAATCACATCATCTGGCAGACATTAGGAGTCAATTTGTGCTAGTCTGAGTCTTCCAAGGAGCACATGGCAAGACAGGATCAGATGTACAAAAGATTTATTAAGAGGTGAAACACCAACGGAGGAGAAAGAGGAAGGATCGGGAGATTGGGCCACACTGCAGGTCGGATACATGTGGAAGGAGAAGAATGGAAGAGGAAGAGTCTCTGGCAGCAATTCAATCCTGAGAAAGTTTTGGCTAGAACAATGGGGAGCCCTGAGACAGCGTTGTCTATCAGAGGAATCTCATGCCCACAGAATTGGACCAGCATTACCAAAATTTCCATTGGCTGGGTGTAACCTGAGGAAGTGTCCCTCAATATAAAGCCTGTGGTGGATGCATAAAGCAGCGACTAGACTATCAGCTGGCTATGCTCCCCACAGCAGGAGACCTACTGGTATGTTCCATAGCTGTGGCAAACTGAGTAAGTTAAATTTATAATCTGTACTTTTAAGTTTTGAGAGGAATATATTGAAGATATGTAATAAGATTAAAAAGAAATATTGTTAACCAAAACATTGAAACAACAAAAAGTCTTTTAAAATGAACAATATATTAATTTGTACAGACTTCTCTGGGTATATTGTACCAAAGGTCATTTGATAGATCCTACTATTTCTCAGGATTGGGGAAATAAATTACTATAATGACTGAGTAATAAATCCTTCTGTGGGACAGATGGTTTTCTGTTCTTTGCCTTAAACAAAATTTTAACATAATCTAATTGAGTTATCACTAGGTAATGTAAATTAAAATAAGTTTTGAAGGTAGACACTATGATTTTTAACATAGAATCCAAGAGTTTAGGGAATGGAATGACATAGTCAAAAACTTGACATTCTAGTTTATATGTATGTTTTGTTGCAGAGAAAGATAACATCTGATCAATAAAAGAATTCCAAATAGAAATATATAACAGTATAAAATTTTGTAAGGGAAATAGAATTGAGAAAATGCATCACGTACACATCACATTATTGAAAAGGAATTCATTTAAATGGATAAAGAATATCAAATCATGGCTGTTATCAGTTTTCTCTTGGAGATTTTGAGAACTGGAAAGAGCATCAAATTCACTGTTGCAAAAAAGAAAAATCTAAATGTCAAATTAATAGGTTTTCTTTAACCAATCAGACAACTGAAGGCAGAGAGGATAAATGACTGATCTGAAGTCTTTGGATAGACAGGCACCTGAAAGAAGCATTTTCTTAACAAGAGAAGCTGCCATCAGACACAATGGAACCAGTAAAAAGGGTCACCTAAATTTTTTTAGAGAATTACAAGATGAGTGTCAGCTGTTAAAACAATGTGAAGTTGCTGATGCATGAGGTTTCCCAGTCTTTTGTCTCCTGATGCCTGTAACTCCATGAGCCTGGCATGACACTCTTAGAAGTGATTGCTAAGAATTGTTTGGGAGACAGGATCAGCAGCCACTACTGAAACTCCACACGGTTGTCTTCCTGGGTGTTGTCCCATCACCTGCAGGGGAAGGAAAAGCAACACACAAACCCATATTCCTCTGGGCATTTATGCAGCGGGAGGAGTAGAAGATGGGGAGGAAAGTTCTCTCTTTGTGGAAGGGACAGGAACACCACTAGACTGAGCACCACAGCTGGAGGAGAGCAGAAAACACCTTCCAAACCCATATCTCTGAGACCTCAGGTCACATAGTCTCCCAGAGTCAGGTGCTTAGTCAGAACAGGCCTTTCTCACCTCCACCACCAGGCTAACAAGTGTCAAATTAAAATAACAGCTGAATACCACAAGGATGGCTGGCGGGGGAGACAAGGAGGAAGAGGAGGAGGAGGAGGAGGAGGAGGAGGAGGAGAAAGGATTCTCTCCAGGGTTCAATGACAGGGAATTCCCAAAGTCTAGGAGAAGAAGACATGGAGCAAATAACCTCTAGGTAAGTAGCCCACACCCTAATCTCCACAGGAGTTTGAAGCCTGTGGTACACTAAGGGTGACCACACAACAAGCCTCAGATACTATCCATAATACTTCAGTATCTGTCTACCTACATAAGATGCCCAGCATTCAACAAAAAGGCCTGTGAGGCAGATGAAAAGGTAAACAAAGCACACACTCAAGAGAAGAGGCAACTGGGAGAAGATATAAATGTTGCAACTATCAGGCAGGAAATTTAAAATAAGTATAGTTTATATGTTAAAAACTGTAATTGACAAGGTGGATAATACATAATGTCAGATTGGTAACTTTAGAAAATAAGTGGGAACTTTAAGAAAGAATCAAATGGAAACACGAGAAATACAGAATACAGTAACAGGGATTTAAAAAAATGATTTCAATTGGCTTAACAGTAGACTTAACATAGCTGGGGGAATAATTAGTGATTTTGAAGATGGGTCAATAGAAATCACCTAAACAAAAGTTCAGCAAGAAAAAATAACTGAGGGTAAAAGCAGAATCAAGTATTCAAGAACTGTGGGGCCATATTAAGTGTTCTAACATAGACATAGTTATAATATCAGAGAGTTGTATAAAAGAAATATTTAAAGAAATAATGTCAATGATTTTCCAAAACGAAGGACAGACATCAACCAATCTAAGAACTTCAGAAAACACATGATTTAAAATCAAAACAAATAAAGCTAAGATGAAATATCACCTATCTCACACATAAGGTTATGGCACTGTAAAAGAATTCCATAGACTGAATGGCTTTAACAGGAGAAATTTGTTTTCTCACAATTCCGGAGAGGCTAGGAAGTCCAAGATCAACCTGCCGGAGCTCCAGTGTCTCCTCTTCTTTTTAAGGAACTCATCGGCACTATTGGATTAAGGCTCCATCCTTATGGCCTCATTTAATTGCCTCCTTCTGGGCCCCTTCTCCAAATACAGTCACATTGGGATTAGGAATTCTACATAATTACAGGGGGGTATAATTCAGTCCATAGCATTCTACCCTAGACACCCCCAATTCATACCCTTATCATATGTTATCATGATAGTCCTCAAAGTCTTAACTTATTCCAGCATCAACTCTTAAGTCTAAAGTCTCATCTGAATATCATCTAAATCAGATATGGGTAAGAGTCCAAGTATGATTCATCCTGAGGCAAAATTCCCCTCTGACTGTGAATCTGTGAATCCGTGAATCCAGACAACTTATGTGCTTTCCAAAACCCAATGATGGGCCAGGTGTAGAAAAAACACTCTCATTCCAAAAGAGAGAAATAGAAAAAGAGGAAGAGGCAATGGTCACAAGTAAGTATAAAACTAGCAAGGCAAACTCCATTCAGTCCTAAAGCTAAAGAGGAAGAATCCTGGTGTGATGTCTCTCCTCCCTGGCTCAGCCGTTAACATTCATATTTCTACCAGTGTTCTAACATCCATATTTCTATTTCTTCATGGCTAACTTCACTTTATCTAACATGTACCTCAAAGCTCTTCCAGCCGCCTCTATCTATCAGCTAGTTCCAAAGCCACTTCCACATTTTTAGGTATTTATTACAATAGGATCCTATTCTGGGTACCAAGACCTGTATTAATCAGATTACATAAAAAGATATAGATATATAGATATTAGAGAGATAAACATAGATAAGAGGGGGCAGAGAGAGAGAGAGAGAGAGAGAGAAGAAAGAGAAAAAAATTGTAAGGAATTGGCTCACACAATTTTGGAAGCTGACAAGTCCCTGGATCCATGGTTGACAATCTGGAGAACCAGAGGAGCTGATGCTGTAGTTCTAGTCCTGAAAATGCCAAAAGCATAAGATCCAGAAAGAGGCAATATTTCCCTTTGAGTCTGAAGGCTGGAAAAAATTGATGTCCCTGCTTAAGATGGTCAGGCTGGTGCAATCCTTAGCAAGAAGAATGAAGCAGGAGGCATCACAATACCCAGACCTTAAACTGTACTACAGAGCCATAGTAATAAAAAATGGCATGGTATTGGTACCAAAACAGACATGAAGACCAATGGAACAGAATAGAAGACACAGAGACAAACCCACATAAATACAGTTATCTCATCTAGACAAAGGCACCAAAAACATACATTGGAGAAAAGATAACCTCTTCAACAAATGATGCTGGAAAAACTTGAAGTTTATATATGCAACAAAATGAAATTAAATCACTATCTGGCACTATGCACAAAACACAACTCGAAGTGGATCAAGAACCCAGGAATTAGACCAGAGACACTGTACCTAATAGAAGAAAAAGTAGGTCCAAATCTTCATCATATTGGATTAGGTCCTGACTTCCTTAACCAGACTCCTAAAGTGCAAGAAATAAAATCAAGAATCAATAAATGGGATGTATTCAAACTAAAAAGCTTCTTCTCACCAAAGGAAACAATCAATAACGTGGAGAGAGAGCACACAGAGTGGGAGAACATCTTTACTACATACACATCAGATAAAGCACTAATTTCCAGGATATATAAAGAATTCAGAAAACTTAACATACATAAAAAATAATAATAATAACCCAATCAATAAATGGACTAAGGAATCAACCTTTTTGTTCCATGTAGGACCACTACTGACTGGATGAGGCCCACCCACACTGGGGAGGGCAATCTGCTTTAACAGATTTACTTCAAATGTTAATCTCATGCAGAAATAACCTCTGGTGGTGGATATATGACTCTGGGCATTTGTCAAAACTGTACATTGCAGAGTAAGTATTACTGTGTGTCAAGTTTAAAAATCAACCAGGGTGTTAGAGGAACCCAAGAAGGAACACAGACTATATGACAAAGGGATGTAACCTATTGCAAATTAATAACATAACTGTGCTCCAGATGTTGAGGAAACAAAGAGCTGAAGTATATAAATTTTAAAATAGTGTGTTAAGGAGATATTTTAAGGCTAAAGACAAATCAAACTGCATACACTGTAATTAATACCTACTTCTCATGGGGTATAGGTTAGCAATTCTGCATCTATTTCTAAGGTATAGTAAATTTGAACAAATAAATATATTTTATAGATAATGGGAGCCAGGTGTCTATCAGCAAAAGAAGTTACAAATAGCAGATGAGAAATGGAATGCTGTGATGCTGGACTGCAATCTAAGGTACCAATAAAAACTCAGACATATGTTAATATATAGAATCATCAGCCTATAGAAGTGTGTATATGAATGAGTAAACATGCATCCATCGTCTGGCTCTGTCCTCTGTGAGGGTCCAGGAGCAGTAACATTCCAGCAACAAGCAGAACTAGCTCTCAGATCTTGGATTAATAATACCATTATTGAATTAAAATAACCAAGGCTTCTTGGGAAGTTGGTTGACTCCAGGACGGGGAAACAGAAAACATTACGAGTCTGAAGCATTTTGTGACAACAGAAAATAAAGATGTGGAAGGAGAACAAGAAAGGAAGAGTGATGTTGAGGACATGCAGAAAGGACATCACAGGGGGCAACATATAGTAGCTCCTGATAACCAAAACTGGAACAATTTGAGTAAAAATAATAATAAATAAATATCCATTAGTTCATACTCATATGGTGGATAATAAATGTTAAAATCAGAATTGCTCCGTGGCATTGCTTCTCTGAACCTGTGAACTGTGGCTGTTCTCCCCTTCCTGGGAAGTGCTGGGAAGTGAGAATGCAGACCATTGTATGGGCTGTAATTTTGTTTCCTGCCTGGGACCATCTTCCCAGGGAAATGACTAATCTTTTCCAATATGTATAGACTTTTCTGAGGCACATTTAGCCTCTCCCACAACTCAGCATCAGAATAATTCAGAGAACTTGAGAGGGGAAAATAGGAGGGGGAAAAAAGGACAGTAATCTTTGAAGGTTTTGATATTAAATTTTAAAACATTCCTTGTCTGGATTTTATAGATGAACAGACTTCTAAAATGAATTCACCCTAAGTAAACTGTCTTCTTTCAGTAGTTTTTAAAACCTAATAAAGCCAGTCAATGTGATACCCTCATAAATTATCTTACAGGAAGTCATTTTATGCCCCAAATTAAATTATGTATTACACATATAATTGCATATGAATAAAAACCTGCTTCATATTTTCCTTCTCAAAATGCACCTTTAGTTTATATGTGAATCTGAGGAATGTAGTGCAGAGTCAGATAAATAAAAGATATGTAACTGGCATTATAGAAAACTAGATTCTTTATTAAAGTAAAATAAATAAGTTATTTTGCATTTTCTATAAAACAAAATTATATTGAATATAAAACATAGTTATTGAATATAATAGCTAAATCACTGCTTAGAGGAAAACATTTTTTTCTTCTTTTGCAATCCTGGGAATGAACTCAGAGCCTTGTGCATGCTAGGCAAGCACTCCACCACTGAGCTATATCCCAGCCCTTTAGATTTTATTTTGAAACAATATCTAGCTAAGTTACCTAGGCTGATCCTGAGCTTATGATCCTCCTGCTTCAGTTTCCCAAGTAGCCCATGTTATAGGCATGTGCCCAACCATGCTCAGCTTTAGAGGAAAATTTGGATTGTGAAATGCTTATGTAAAAAAGAGGGGAAAAGGTTTCAAATTGATCAAGTTTCTATTTTAAGGAACTAGGAAAATATAGCCAAATTAATCTGAAATAAGTAGAGAGAAGCAAGGAATTATAAAAAGAAGAGGAGAAATCAATGAGAAAAATAATAAACAATAGAAAAAAATAATTAAACCAGAAGTTTATTCTTTGAGAATTTTTTAAAAAAGGAATTTATCTGGGAAGATAAATTCCTTGATCAACAACAAAAAAAGAGAAAACAATTATTGATATTAGAAAAAAAAGAGTTATATCACTACAAATCCTATCTATAGAGAGAGGATTAAAATGAAGTATTATGAACAACTTTGTGCCAATAAATTTAACTGAAGTGAAATGGAAATTTCATAAAACACAATCACTAAAACTGACACAAGAAGAATAGAAAATCTGAATAGCTCAATGTTTATAAAATAACCCTAATTTGTTTCTTTCCTAATTTGTAGAAAACTACCAAAAACAGCTGAGGGAATTTTCTCTGTGTGTGTGTGTGTGTGTGTGTGTGTGCTGCGCGCACATGTGCATGCTGGGATTTGACGCAGGGCCTCAAGCTTAGCATCCACTCTACCACTAAGCTACATGCCCAGCCCCTGTCTGATGAAATTTTAAAAGACCTAATTAAGTACACCAAATTCTGGGAGCGGAAGACCTAGTCAGTACTCTAAATTAACCTACAGAGTCAAGGAACTCCAGTCCCAAATCTCAGCAGGGTATTTTTTACAGTAATTGATGAGTCAATTCTAAAAGTGACTTGGAAGTGCAAAGGACCAAGAATAGCCAGTATAATCTTGGAAAAGAATATGAAGTCAGAGCTCATACTATCTGATTTTAAAACTTAATACAAAGCTCTACTAACCAAGGTAACTAGATTAATGGAACAGAAGAGAGTATATGAAACTAATCACCATATATATGGTTAGTTGAATTTTAATAAAGTCACCAAGATAACAAATTGTCAAAAATTCTTTTCGACAAATTATGCTAGAACAACTGAATATCCACAAATCAGAAAAGAAACTTTAATCTCTACAAAGCAAGGAGAAGGAAACATTTTTTTCAACCTTGGAGAAGGCAACATTTTCTCAGAGGTCACAAAAAACATTGACTATGAAAGAAATAATTGATCATTCGGAACTGAGTAAGTAAAAACTGCTACTTATGAAAATAGCCATTAATAATGTTAAGCAGAATGCCATAGACTGGGAAAATGTGTCAATAATAATGTATCTGAATAAGGATCTATATTAAGAATATCTGAAGATCAATTACACCTCAAGAAAATAGGATCTATATTAAGAATATCTGTAGATCAATTACACCTCAAGAATAAAGACTTAAAAATAAAAATTCCAACAAAAGGCATAAGATGGTTAACATGAACATAAAGAGTTGCTCTACATCATTAATCATGAAACTAAAAGTACAAGGAGATGCTACTTCACATTCACTAAAATGGCTAAAATTAAAAGCACCTACACCCCACCTGCTGGTGAGGATGAAGAACAAATAAAATTACCATAGATTGTTGGTGTAAAATAATCCAACTGTTTGGAAAACTTCAATACTTTCTTGTAAAGTTAAAGATACACTTATCTTATGATCAGCAAATCCACTTCTGGGTATTAATAGAAAATAAAGTACAGTACATGATTGGAAAAGTAAATTCATAGAAGCTTATTTATAATCCGAATTGGGGGGGATCATTCAATAGTAACTATCTACTAATACATGTAACAACATCAGAGAATTTTGAAAATATTATATTAAACAAAAGAATCCAGGCATCAAAGAGTCCTCTGCAAAAATCAAAAACTGGCAATGATAATCTTTGATGATGGAAATCAGAATGGTGATTGTCTCTGGTGTGTGGGAATTTGTGGTAAGCAGTCTTAAAAGAACTTTCTAAAACAATATCAAGGTTTTGTTTCTTGATCACCATATTGGTTATACTCATAATAAATACATATGTATGTATAATCCATTGAATAATACATGTAGGATCTAAGTAGTTCCTGGTAAACAAATTTTATCTGAACAATAAAATGATATAATAAGACGTACAATTCCTTTATGTATACCTCAACCACTGCAAATAAAAATCACAACAGTAGGCATTAGTTAGAGAATTTAGGATCCTTTATATGAGTGTCTTGTCATTTTCAAATTTGTGTCTTGGAAAATATTACTCTTATTAAAAGAATAATACTTTACTATTTTCCTATTTCTTATTCAAATTATCTTTACCAGTATATTAATGTTTTAAAATCCAAATATTATTATGATTTGTCAAATACTTGAGGCTGTTTTCCTTCTCCACACTTCATGGAAAGAGCCTAACCAATATATGATATTTTAGCTACATAATAAAGTTTTCCACAAAGAGCTATTCAAAAAGAGTGTGTAAAAATGGTTGAAAAGGCATGTCCATAGGAATTAGGTAAAATAATAATGTAATTTAAGAGCTGGAAAAAATAGCAGATATTAAATTTGTTTTAAAAATAGTTAATATCTCTGGAATTTTCTCCAAAGAAAACTAATTACAAAAATATATTGTTAATATCAAGCAATCAGGGTTTTGTTTAGCAAGTAAGAATTCCTTATCTTTATTCTAAGCAACTTAAAAAGTGTTTTTTTTTTTCCCCAACTCATGAACTCTTTCCTCACTACTTACTCTGTTCAATAGAGATCAAATAGTTTCTTACAAAGAGAAAATTCCAGTTGGTTTGATTCATGTCAAATTTAGGACAGGTACAGAAAATAGAGCTATCATAATATATAATGTTTATTGATTCTAATAATTGATATGTTTAAACTTCCACATTGTTATAGAATATTTCTAAAATAATAAAGCCTTAAAAGCTTAAGACCACATTACAGTTCTTTGTTTTGTGGCCAAATAAGTCTCCTGAAGTTTGAGAGAATTACTGGCTTTGCAAATTAGAAAAGAGAGAATTAGCAAGTTGTTGTCTTCCTAAAAGTGCCCAGCTGCCTCTAATTTGGGAAAGATAAATACAGGTTACAAAGACCACTGGAAGCTACCAACAGAGGCATTAGCAGGAAGCCAAGCAGAATGGGAGGAGACAGACTGAATAATCCATTTGCAGATAAAGCTCTTGTGAAGCAGAGAGTTTTTTTCTGAGGAAGTGTCATAGAAAGGTCTCAATATCCTCTTGGATACTTGTAAATTGCATAACTGTGAAGTATTGGCAGAAGCTGTTCACATTTGATATACCTGGAAACTTCATCTCTATAAAGCAGAGGTTTTTCTTTTTCAATAATTTTCATACACAATAAAGGATACAGTAAGGTAAGAGGTGATACTTGAGTGAAATTAGGATAGGAGGGCTACAAATCCCCACAAGGCTATGTCATTATTCTGAAGTTAATAACCACATATGCCACTAAGAAAATGACCAGTCATTGATGGGTAAATCCACATGAGTCTCCCACCAATATACTGCATATAAAATAATAAAAGAAATAAAATTACACTTTCTTAAAAAGCAATTTAAATAAGCAAACATTACTTATGCAAGAGACATCAGGCACTTCCAATGTCCCATGTAGTTTTCATGTATACTCTAATTCCTCACAATCCTGCTGCTGAAATATGACCAATGTGACATTATAGAAGAACAGGAATAGAAAGATTGCAATTATTTGTCATCCAGTCTACCTAGATTTCTGGAGGATATGGGTAGTAATTTGCTTGTAATTGCAGCTCCAAGGCATCATGCTGAGTTCATATTACACTCATGAAATATATTTTGAGTAAATGAGTAAATGAATGCATGAGGCATAATTGAGCTAACTTTGAAAAATGCACAGGATTAGAATAGGTAGAAGCAAGAGAGTGAAGTTAGAAAAGAATACTAGGGAGAAAGTCCAGTATATGAAAATTCATATAACAAAGAGAAATGGGTTTATAAGTACAGATGATAGCAATCATTTGAAGTTTATTAGGAAAGAATAATCCAATCTCCTTCTTTCATTACTTGTGCTTATACCTAATTCAATTCACAAATCCAATACTGACATGAAATATCAAACTCCAGTAAGTTACTTTGTTGGAGAGCCAGAAAAATAGAGAACTTGTAACTTGTGCAAAACTTTTATACTCTATTCAAGACTGATTTGCTTCTGCATCCCGCATCTTTATATTCACATATGTCACTTGAGTCATCAATAATCAAACCTTTCTAAATTCAGTTTTGATATGTTATGCATTTGTTTTGACATGATATAAAATGCAAATTCTCTAGAATATGAGAACAATCACTCTGAGCGTGTATATGTTGGGGTTGTATTTTAATTTGGCTTTGTGTGTGGGAGTGAAGAAATTCAAATTCATTTTTTGTTTCACAAACATCTTGGAACAGCTGTCCACAAGATGCTATGAAAAGATGACATGGATTCTGTCATTATGACAAACTGTTCATATTCGAAAGTTTCATGGTGTAGTATGTATATCCTTTTCTGATAAATGTACAACATTTATGTAATTGTTTCCTTCTGAACAATCAAGATTGAAAAATTGAGTGTCTACTTTTTAAATCAATATTCACTGATAACATTTTAATATTTTATTTGTATTATATAGATGTAGTACTACAATGTTTTAAATCTGTAGTGAATTATATTTAAGTTGTTAAAAGGAGTATCAGTATTGTTTTCAAGCCAAGATCATCCAATATATTATTTTCCTGACTAATCTCTCTCTTTTTCATGTCTTCTTCTCAAAGTCACATTTAAATATATATGATGTATGATAGTGTAGGTCCCAACTCATACTTTGTTTATTATGGAATGATGTACTGTCCTATCTATAGGCATCTCTGGGATCCAGTAAAGCATTAAGGTATATTGCATATAATAGGACATCATAGCACACTACCTGAGTGGGATACCATTTGGATTTGCTAGGAATTCTGACTTATGAAATATGATTACTACAAAATAATCTGAAAACAAAAAATGTGAAAATGTTCTATTTTGATCAGATATCGGTAGATGTCAACCTTTGGAACATAGAAATTATAACCTGTTTTAGGAAATCACAGTAATTTAACAATTTAAGTCTCTAAAGAATACTTGATAAGTCTCAAGGCGCAATTCAGTGGAAACATTACTGTGCTCCTTGGAGGACTTTCTCCTTTGGACATTAAGACTTCCAAGTCGATTGAGCCCATGGTTGAAGGGATGGGAAGTGGTAACTCTGTATATAGGATTTGTGTGCAATAGTGAAAGAGGCCACTCTCAGCTTTACCCTTTTGTTCCCAGCCCTGTTCTGTGAAGACAGGATAGACAATGATGTCCATCAGCCAGCTTTACCCATTATTCTGTGTGTGAGTGACACAGCACCACATATCAGCCAAGGATTTCACGCATGTAGTGCATCTGGTAGGACAGCACTCCAACTCTTGAGTGTTGTTATTCCGGTGGTGCCACAACAGATCCTTGAGTAGGCCATTTCATTTCATTTTATCAAGTCAGATATTGATGAGTGAGAGGGGACATTGTAAGATCAGTATGTTTTGTGAAGATGAACTCACTCCCCCACTTCCTTTTCTATGAAGGAAAGTACCACATACTATATCTCATACTATAAGTACCACATACTATATTCTCTGGGAAGGTAATATAGTGTGTGATGCCATAGTGATGAGATAGGTTTTCTGAAGGTTCATGAGTGACTATGTGGACAGAAACACTAAAAGCAGATAAGACAAATCCATATGCTGTTAAGTATCCATCTTCATGAGAACAAATTTCTGTTCACTCTATAATGAAAAGGATTAAACATAATGAAACAGCCACTGGATGAACTGCTGGTTTCTCTGTGGAATGTTATCATCTTGTGGTCTATTATTTCCTTATGCTATTGGTAGATCAGGCATGCAATGGTGATGATAGGCAAGTGAGCCTTGGTGAGGAAAAATCTGAGTTGTTAAGTCTATAGATATGCTCCATCCATATCAGGACTGTCCCTTAGTAAATGGGTCCACTGAGCATGCACCAGCAAAGTCAGCAAAAGAAGCTGACATCCATCACAGGAAGAATCATTTTGTTCACTTAATTAGTGATCATCTCCTCAGTAGTGAGTACTCCTGGAACACACTGGACAGGGTGTGTCTACCCACATGTCTCCCCAGTACTGCTTGTCCCCAATTTTCTAATAGTCTTTCTATATCTCTTGTCAGTTGATCAACTTTTCAGCCACTATCATGGAACTATGTAGATCTATACTACCAACCATCTCCTATTCCCCCCAAAAAAGGTAACCAGCCAGGCATGGTGGTGCATGCCTATAATCCCAGCAGCTCAGGAGGCTGAAGGAGAATGATCATAAGTCCGAAGCCAGCCTCAGCCTCAGTAACTTAGCAAGGCCCTAAGCAACTTGGCAAGACCCTAACTCAAAATAGATTTAAAAAAAAAAGGGCTGGGGCTGGGGCTCAGTGGTTGAGCACCCCTGAATTTAAAAATAAAAAAAGGAAGAAGAAGGTAACCAGATACCAGATATATCACCTGAGATTTATTTACTGAAGGGCATCTAGGTTGCTTCCACAGTTTAGCTATTGTGAATTGTGCTGCTATAAACACTGATGTGGCTGTGATAAATGATGTTCTTACCTTTTCTCCCAAATTTCAAGATTCGTGGTTCCAACAGCTATTGAATCTATCATTAGTTATGTTATTTACTTCTCAAATTCAGTCACAGCCTGCCTGAATTCTATTATCTAAAGAATGAATTTTAAATTTAATCTGCATGAACTTATATATTAAGTAGTAATGAGAAGAGAAACATAAAATGATTAGTATATACATATAACAAGCAAAGAAAAAACAAACAAAGCTACCAAAGTCCTCATTTCTATAATTGGTTCCAAAGTTTTAGTTGCATTAGTCAACCAAAGCTGGTCAGAATTCTTTACCTCCTGTCAGAACCCAAATCTTCACTTCTGAAAGGTCAAGTCCTCATTCACCTTGCCTTATTTGATTGCTGTAGCTCTCGATTAACCTTTACTTTGGGACAAAGAAGTTTTCAAAGGCCCCCAAAGAATATTGAGTTCCATATATAATTCTCTATATCCATACTGCGTAGTATCCACTTGATTTCTTCCTAGAAATTGAAATTCATCACTCTAGCCAGTGTGGCGGGTTTCTCAATTCTCTCAAAGGACATGTCTCCCACCCTCTTGCATACACTAAGACTTGAAGACTGCTTGCTACTTCAAGCTTGCTAGGCTCAGTATATAAATAGCACCCAACTGTGCACCAGCATGACAGCAAGACAACCAGGGTTCCTCTGGATTACGACGGAGAACAGGAGAGTCGAGAAACCTGAGGTAAGGCAATGAAGCCTCGCTGCTGACTCTGATTTGTGAAGCTAAATGAATGTGATTTTGTTAATGGAAACAGTATATTGGTAGGTATATGTAAAGAGCTGGGAAGGTATAGCCTTGCTCCAATAAAGATGCCACACCTGTGACCACAACTGCAATTGGTATCATCATCTGATTAACTTTACGCTATGCCATAGCCTTCCTTTAAAACCTGATTAGGATTGACACCAGCCTAAGGCACAGCTAAATGGGAATATGGTGGGAATCATTACCTCTCCAGTATTTGGTGGCATCTGTTCCCTCATGCATGCTGTATTATTTTGGTTTATTCTTTCTGTGAGAGGAAGAGATTGAAGTAGTTTCAAGGTCTTTTTTTCCCCCTACTATTATAATAGGAACCCTCACACATGAGTCACAAAATGTATGGCAATATTGTCAGTAAAAAAAAAAAAAAGTATACATTTCCCACTTTATTTTCTTGGATTGGGGAAATAAACATAGAATAAGTCGATGATCATCATGCACCCATTACTGAATGTATTTAGACCAATAACTGATCTATCGACTAGATATCACATACCCCTTTTCTGTCCAGCAGGCCATAGGATGTTTTGAATCTCTGGAGATCAGAGTCATTTCAAAGCCAGTATCTAAGAACACTTATAAGGTCTGGGTATTTACCTTTCCCCAGGGCATTGTCCCCTGGTAAAAAATACTGAAAATGGCCTGTAGGAACATTCACCGTAAACATCTATAAGTGTGCAGAAGCCAACCTTTCCGTCCATTCAGAAGCTCTGGGTCTGTGAAGTGGTTTAAGTCTGAGAATTCTGCAAAGATTATGATTCCCCACTTCAACACCCAGAGGCAGAGACTGGGACAATGAAGCCAAAAAAGCAGGCAACAGTGAGAGCCATCAGAAGCTGTTAGACACAAGGGAAGGTTCTATCCAGGAGGGGGAACGTAACTCTGCCAACACCTTGATTTCAGACTGCTGGCCCCTAAAAACTGTGAGAAAATAAATTTCTGTTATTTTAAGCTAAGTTCATCACAACTTGTTATAATGACCCTAGGAAACGAATACATTTCCTTCCTATAAATTTGATCATCAATATTATAAATTATCATTGTGATAAATTCCTAGAGGATCAAGCCACTCTGTCTCTTGGGCCTTTTTTTTTTGGTTTTAGGGTGGTAAGAGCACTTAAAATCTACCTTCTTAACATTTTTTTAGTACACAATAAATATAGCATTGTTGTCTACAGACATGTATCTGCACAGCATATCTCTGGAACTTACTCATATTTCATAAATGAAATTTTATACCCATTGATTAGTACCTTCAGTTTCCCCCTTCCCCACCAGCTGGCAGCACCCACACTTCTGTTTTTTGCCTCTTTAATTATTTCAGATACCTCATATAAATGGACCCTTCAGTCTTTGTCCTGTCTGGTTGACTTATTTCACTTAGCATAATGTCCTCAAGGTTCATCCATACTATCAATTATTGCAAGATTTCTTTTTCTAAGGCTGAATAGTATTTCACTGTATATATGTACAACTTTTTAAAATGTGTTCATTCAATGATAAACATTCACATTGTTTCCTTATTGTGGCATGTGAATAATGTTACAGTGAACGTGAGAGTGAGTGCCAAAATTTCTTTAAAATCTGAATTTCAATTTTTTTGTTTTATAAATACCCAGAAATTGGACTGTTGGATCATATGGTAGTTCTACTTTCAATTTTTGAAGAAACTTCCCAATGTTTTCCATTGCAACTGTATCATTTTGCATTCCCACAAGGGGGGTGCAAGGGTTCCAATTTCTGTAAAACCGTCACTGATATTTGTTGTATTTTAAATTTTTTGTCCCTAGGACACTTCTTATAACTCAACTTACTTCTTCTCTTACATTTAAGCTTCACCCCCAAACCCCCAACTTCCCTATCACATTATTCCCACTAAATCAGATTATCAAATTCAAATTTCAGCATACCTATTGTCATCTTAAGACTACAGGGACCGGCCATCACAGAGATTTTCAATGACGCTGGTAATCCACTCACCAAGGCATTTCTTGAACTTCATGCCTCAATAAGATATTTCTAGAAAGTGTCTGGGAAGGTTTCACATGAAAGATCCACACTCCCACCATGCATCATCTTCCTGAACTTTTATGTTCTCCAGGGAATTTCTGGCATCTCAAGCTCATTAGATTAGGCCACTTTTGACACTCTAGGCTACTTACTGTAGCCTCAGCTCAGACTGCTCACATATCTGAGGAATATATGGACAACATCCTTGTTGGGGTGTGGTATAATAAAATATGTAGCATGTGGTAGTGCCATGGTTACCTAAATTACCACGAGCAGTAGCACAGTATGGGGTGCAGATGGAGAATAAAGCACAAGGAGATCACATACTTCAAGCACATAGTCACTTTGATGACAAAGATTATGGCAAGGAGTGAGTCTTTCTTACCTTAAAGGAGACTCAAAAAGAAAAGGATAAGTTGAAAGTTTTGAATGGTCATTTTAAGGCCCTGATTTAAAAAAAAAATCAGAATGTCTTTGCAACAACTACAAAGAAATTCCTTATTTTCTGTATATGTAGGGCAGATGTGACTGACGATTAAGTCGAGAGACTGACTGTAAGGTTTACAGAGCTGTTCTGTCAATTAAATCTGCACTCCTAACAGATCTCATTCTACATTAAGGATACTGATTCAAAGTGTGGCCTCATATGAATTAGCTGTACACTGAAGAGCTCTAACATCTTGGCATTTCTTATCAAGAGTCCCAAGAGTAAGTGTAAGAGTATATCCCTAAGGATATTAGACTAAAAATAATAAAGTAAGAGATTATGTCAAGCCAAATATATGTTCTTACCTAGAATTCAGAACTTAACATATAGGCTTGAGGTCCAGAAAATTGCTGGATATGTAGACTAGCCCTCAAACACTGGATCTCCTTCCTTGTGCTCTGTTCTCCATCTGCACCCCATGCTGTGCCACCACCGATGATAATTTGAGTAACCATGTTGCTGACACATGCTGCGTTATTATCATTATCCCCCACCAGCAAGGAGGATGCCCATATGTTCCTCAAATGTGTGAGCAATCCAAGCCGAGGATTCCATTTTAAGGTTGGTCTCCTGGGATCAATTTCTGCTTTAGTCAGGATCTACCAGGAACCAATTGGTATACTCAGGCTATTTAGTTTGAGAAGCATGTTAATAACAAGACTGTTTACAAAGGAGAAGACATTATTTAAGGAAACCAGCAAGAAAAAGTAAACTAGCTACAAAAAGAAAGACATTCACTTGTGAACTAAAGGAGAAAAGGGAAAGAACGATTTCCAGAATCCAAAGTTGAAGTGAGGGAGGGATGATCACCCAACTGGAGCCATGGGCTTGGGCAGAGAAAAGCAGCCACCAATGACAGATCAAGAAACAGGTGGGAAATAAATACCCACCCTCTGACTTTCTCTCAGGCCTCAAATCACCTTTCCAGCCCTGTCAATTTTACTCCAGACTTCTGTTCCTACATTGCTGTCAGCAGCTTCACCCATGAGTCAATAGGGGAATCCCTAAATTCTTAATTTACCCCTATCTATCTCCCCCTTGCTTCCCAGCCCTCACTTCTCAGAGCTGTCAAATTCTCACTGTCTTGTGGGAAAATCTGGTTACTTGTGTTCCAGTGTAAACTTGCATATGTCTGTGTTAAATTGTTGTCATTTTATCAGTGACCAAAATGTCCCCAATCTATTATGGCATTTGCTGGTAAAGGGACGGAGCAGGAGAATATCATGCTAAGCAAAATAAGCCAATCCCAAAGAACCAAAAGCTGAATGTTTTCTCTGATATGCAGCTGCTAATTCACAGTGGGGGCGGGGGTAGGGAAAATAGAGGTATTTGGATTAGACAGAGGGAAATGGAGGGAGGAGAGAGGGATTAGAGTAGGAAGGATAACAGAATGAATCGTACATTATTACCCTATGTGTGCATATGATTATAGGACCAGTGTGATTCTACCTCATATACAACTAGAAGATGAGAAGTTATACTCCATTTATGTATGATGTGTCAAAAATGCATTCATGTATAATTAATTAGAACAATTTTTTTTAAATGTCCCTAATCTAGTCCCCTCTGTAATATGTTGTTTAGAAAGTTCCCAAAATGTCTGGATTGTGTACAAAAATGACAAGTGTTATATCACTTTCCTCTCTGATGTTCAGTTCCTTAACAATTGGCAATGCAAGGTGCTTTTGCTAAGAAAAAGTGTAGACATCCTAGAAAATGTGTTGCGAAAATGTTATCAAATATGCATACAGAATGAAATTCTTGATCACTTAACTTAAAAGAACAGCTTCATTAATTGCTGATTAGAATTGGGAGGAAATTTTACATTTTTCTATAATTGTGAGTGAAATGCTGCTGTTTGAATTATAGACCCTCATGTTTAGTTCCCTCTTTGTGTTGATAGTTTCTCTCCATCCTCCAGATCTACTCCAACCCTTTATCCTCCTTGCTCTTTGTCCTGAAGCATATGACTTCTGACCACTCCTCTTCCAGCTTTCCCCTTGGGTTCTGCTTATGGGAAACCCAAGCACACTGGAGGAAGGGAAATTTGAAATGGGGTGGTTCTTTTTCTTTCTCCATGAGATCACCCAAAGCTGGCAGTGCCATGGATAGTCTGTCACTGATCCTCTCCAAAGCCTTCTGTGCACTCTTTCTTTTCTGAGTTCCCAGGTTTCCCCCGCTGGGGTTCCTTTGAGAGAAGAGGTAGATTCTGCACACCTCAAACTGGACCTGGGTTCTGACACTATTTCCCTATACTCCACCCACATTTTATAATAGGTCCTCTTCTGAAGTGATGGTATTTTAAATGTGCCATCTCTTTCTTGTTAAGACTGATATACAATTGTGCATATACCACTGAGCCCTGACAAACATGTGGTCCAGGTCATTCTTCTGGGCTGTTGTGTCTGACTTGATCATATCTATTCTCGCCAAAGAGTTTCACCATTGCCCCATGGGGAGTTATTTTTCTCATAGAATAGTAGCTCCACTATTTGCCTTGTTTACAAAATTAAATGCAGGTTATTATGTCTGTGTTTACAAATAGTTTTAGTTATTTTACTGGGATTTTAAGAAAGAAGATAAAAGTAGATATTAAAAGACAAAGATAGAATTCCTATATTGAAATACAGTCTTTCATCCTACTTATAGAGTTTCAAGAAAGAGAATTCTCTGACTACTCTCCTACAATTATATTTTATCTTAAATAAATTATTTGCATTAAATGTTAGGCCTTGTTTTTGTTTGGATGTTGTATTTTAACTCTAAAGCATTTACTTTTTTTTTAATTTAGCGTGAAAAAATTTAAAACTAAAGGTTCTCTTTAAATTATTCATTTCAGTAACAAAATCACAGTTCAGTTTAAAACTAATGCCTAACAAAGAAACATTTATAGAGATGTTTTCTCTTCACACAATTTATCATACTATGAAAAACAAAATATAATTAAAATTAATAAAAAGATAAAATTCCATTTCCATATCATGCAACTACTGTATTACTCTCTTAGCAGTGGATGAAAAGGTTTGTCATCAAACAAGTATTTCTGGATCCTCTAAGAATGAGGCCCATTGACTTTTATAATTTTAGGTGATGTATCAGTATAATATTTTTTTCTGATCTCATTAAATTCTCCATGATCAAGTATATAGGAAGCCAATGCTGGAATCTGAGAAAAGTAGTTCTTAGCCAGGATATGTTTGTGTTTGATCTTGTGGATAAATACTTGTCCATATTCCTGAAAAGAAAAGAAAATTAAATTATATTAAAAATCACCACAGATATATGTCATCAGGTAAAAACGTTGCTGTGTCTCAGTGTCTTTGTTTAAAAGTTCATTATCCACAGAATACAGGTTTGTTGCCTGTTTTCTCTTACTTTGTGTTATCTTTCAGGGCTCAGTCTATGATGTTTCAAACTGGAAGCCTTCCCCGAGTCTTCTTCTGGCCTCTCAAGTCCAAACCACTGCAAGTTACCTATCTAATATTCATTCTCTTTTCCATTTATAGGTACAGGCTTAGTTTTATATAGGGTTAGATGTTCCCAACTTTCTGGTCTTTATTCAAGCTAGGAATTGCCATGTAACAAGTAACAAATTTATATTTACACACACACACACACACACACACACACAGTTTAGCTACAGAAAAGTTTTTTGAAGAGATTTTTAAGAATGGGAAGACTCACGTATGAAGCATATTTAGTCCTTGACCATACTTGGGGTGAGATATAATGTAATTTATGCCAATTTATGACTTAAGAATCCACAAGCATGAGAATGAAAAACAAAGGTTGAAGCTGGCTGAGGGAAATCAGAAGGCCTGAGTTTCCAAGAGCCTGAGTTTCCTACCACACTGGCCTGGGACTGCCAACCTCTGACCTTGCTACATAAAGGAAACTAGACTCACATTTGACAAGTCATGATAAATGGCTCATTCTCATGTTGGGGTTAAGCCTGAAAGCATCCAAAACAATGATGAATCACATTCATTATATTTCTGCATTTTTCTCTAAGCACCTTGCATAATATTTAATACATTCAAAAGTAAATCCTGGTGGGCTGGCATTGTAGCTCAGTGGTGGAGCTCTTGCCTAGCATGTGTAAGGCATTGGGTTCGATCCTCAGCGCCACATATAAATATAATAAAGATACTGTGTCCATCTACAACTAAAAATGTTTTTTAAAGGTAAATTCTGATTAAATTAATAAACTTTATCTATTCTCTTTATTACTCTTATTCTCTTTTCAACCAATCACCTGTACATTACTTTCTGAGAGTAAGAAATTCTCCCACTAAAAATCTCTTTATACGGTCAAATCTAAGGTAAAGTCAGCCCTGGGGAAAAAGGGCCAGTGGATTTGGTATTCATTTTTCTTAATTGGTTCTTTTTAGTTATACATGACAATAGAATATACAATGGCTAGTATTTTTACAGAAAGTTTTATACAGAAATATCCTAGATTTTTTTAAAGTTTCCTCTTTACAGAAAAATTTAGTAGATAAATACTTGTCCCTGGCACTAATCTAATTTTGTTCCAACGTTTGTCCGTATTTCATCCAAGGAAAACTAAAACATTTCTGTGTTGCTAGGTTAATGTATACATGTATAAAATCTTGTAGATTCCAAAGTATCCTTACAAATCTAAAAATTAAAAAAGATGAGCCAAGTATATTAGGGTATATGCATTCAAGGAAATATTAAGTTACTCTTTAAAAATAATATAATATGGAAAGTAACCCACTATCTATTGTTAAGCCAACCCAAAAAATCAAGTTACACAGCAATTTTTACATGAAATAAATGAAACTATATGTACATACTTTAAGTTAAAAGTATGTGTAAATATATGTGTATATATACATATATGTAGGCATGTATATGTGCACACAAATATACTTGCACATAGACACTTTTAGAAAGATTTCATTAAATTGTATATAAGAAATAAAAGTTTTCTATGGAATGTGCATATAGGGATGGGTGGATATCAGGAGACTTTTATTCTTTATATTATTTTAACCTGTTCATATACTTAAACCAATAATGCATTGCTCTTCTTACAATTAAAAATAAAATGCACCAAAAAATTTTTAAAATACTGTCATTTTATATACATAGTTACTACCCAAGTTGATTCATGCACAACACTAAGCTGAGAGCTTTAAACAGTAGGCTATTCAGTTCTTTCCTGTGATGAGATAACATTATCTCCTTTTTATAGATGAGAAAACTGGGTCATCAAGACATTAGCAACCTTCCCCAAACCTAACTCATAAAGGAGAATGCCAGAATTCAAAGACAGGGCTGCTTTCGTTCTTTTTACAGATTCCACATTTTTAGATAATCTAAAAATTCATGAAGCAAAGAGGGCAGGTTGTTAGTGAAAAAGCTAGGGAAGAACTGGGTCAGGACTGCTGATTTTTAGTCCACAATTGTTCCTACTCTGGCCAATGTGCACACTTTGAGAGATCCATCTGCCTTCCTTAGATTCACAGAACAGAAGTCTTTCTCCATGCCTTTCCTATAACTTGTGAGATTGCAGGGAGTCAAGATTATTTTAAATTTTAAGTTTTTGACTTCCTGAGAAAGCATTTATCTCTGTGCACCAAGGAAATTCTGGAAATTCTTTAACTTGTTATAAAACATACAATATTCTTTAACTAGACCAAATATTACTACTTAAAAGATTATATCAGCCCAAACCATAAAAAAAGGCAAACATTTTTAAGTTTGGCTGAAAACCTCCGCTTTGCTTCCAGAAATTCAGAAAGATTGGCACCCTGAAATTAAAAATGCTTGTGAACCCACAAAAAAAAAAAAAAGAATTGTAATCATAAAAAAAAAATGCTTGTGAATAGGACATTTAATTTGATACTGCAATAATTTCATTAAATACACAAAGGGAGTTGTGTGGATTAATTGAAGAAGCACTGGAATATCAGCGCTGGGAATGAACTTCAATCTTATTTTGGGTCCTAGATGAAATGATATTGCTAGTATTGGCTATGCTTCCAGTGATTAAATATTTATAAGGCAGCTTAGTTTACTAAATATAACATTTAACACAGCCTCAATTTCTTGCTGCCCTTTCTTTCAATCCCTAGAGTAAAATTTTTCTTATCCTGAATACTTAAGACTCTGAAAATTATTGAAAAAAAAAAAAAAGCTAAAACATTTAAGTAGTCTCTCCTTTTATACTAGACAAGTAAACCTACCCCACTCTAAAAACAAACAGGCAGGGAATAGCACTATTCTAAATGATTATTTGACATCATTTCTTTATTTTCCTTTAGCTGACATCATGCCTGGAATTGAAGGTGCAGCAGTGTAACCAACTGAAGGCAAAGAATCAGTATCAGCCTTGGGATGCTGGGCATGGGTAGTGTAAATGGAGCTCTCTAGGAACTCTTCAGGGGGCCCTCAATTTTGTTCATCAAAATGTTTTACAGATTGCATCTTGTAAGTTATTGAAACTAAATGGTTTTTAATTTTGGCAGTGCTTTCTCCAATCCAAGTTAGAAGCAAAAAAAAAAAAAAGCCCCATCAGTACTAAAGTACAAAATTATGAACAAAATACATTTGTCAATTGAGTGTACTTTTAGGCAACCTTGTGATAATTATTAATCAACCAAAGGACAGATGCTGAGTTTCATAATACCTTTCTGGTAGTAATATTTACTTAGTTTTTCAATAAGTACTTATTAAAACTCCTAGCCAGTGACAGGCACAATTATGGGTATTAGAGTATAGATGCAAATAAATGAAACAAAATCTTTACCCTCATGGAAATAATTGTGGAATTAATGGGCTTGAACTTGCTGTTAGAAGGTAGTGGCATGATGTTTAGGTATTTTTTCATTCAAATCACTTATCTTTACCTGTTATATGTTATAGCTTCCCTTTGTAATCTAAAAAAATATATTTTTACTGGTACATAATAATTACACAAAATAGTGGAATTCTTTTCTACATATTTGTACATGCACACAATTAAATATAATCTAGTTATTTTAACCTCTGCCTTCCATATCATCCACATGTTTTGTTACTGTTAATCTATAAATTCTGTTTCTTTTTTTTTAATATTTATTTTTTAGTTTTCGGAAGACACAACATCTTTGTTTGTATGTGGTGCTGAGGATCGACCCCGGGCCGCATGCACGCCAGGCAAGCGCGCTACCGCTTGAGCCACATCCCCAGCCCCTAGATTCTGTTTCTTAATCCAATGGGGAAGTATTTAAATCAATCATGGAATGCATATAAAGGCAATGAAGTTACCCATGATAATTCCAATGAGTAAATTAACTTCCCAAATGAAGCACAAATTCTTACCTCTTCAATACTTGTTAGCTTAAGATGAGCAACTGCTTCATCTTTGGTGAGAAGAATGCAGTTCCAGGGAGACCACTCTAGGTTTTTATCCCATCTGACTAGGACCAGATCATTGATATCGTCCCAGGCGCTGAGAACCGACTGTGAGGCCCAGATGTTTTCCATCAAGTACTGAATATCCTGTAGCTGCAGGTCAAAATAAGTTTGAAAGGCAATTTTGTTTTCTTCTAAATAAAGAATTTTGAAGATCTAATTAAATTATGTTCAGTTTATTTTTTAATGCAAATATCATTCATAAGGTGTCAGAGGAATACAGCTCCTTATATTTTGCCTAAACTATATTACTAGTCTTAATTCATGACCCTAACCTAGAGTAAGCTGTATATTTCTTCCAGTATGCTAATTTTGCCTTAATATAATCACTGCAATGCCTTAATATTGCCTTAGTAAGCATATGATGTTCAATTCTTTCAAAAACTTGTTAGAAACTATCATCCTCAGGGCCATGGTAGGACTCTCGTAAGAATTTTTACTGCCATTTTACAAATAAGAAAGCTGATATTTAATAAAGATGAAATAATTTCTTAGTGTTAGTTTAAAATATTTTGTTGTTTTACTGAAAAAAAAGGGAAAGGTGGTGAAACAAAATAGTGTTTAAAAGTTTTTTTTAAAATTTTAAATCATATTAGCTAAAATTCTTGGAATAACTTTTTATCATGAGGCTGCATCTAATTGTCAGGGAGATACAAGCTTTACAAAGTACAAGCACTGCAAAAAGAACCATTATTTTTAAATTTATGTGGAAAAGCAGGAATCTTTTCTGTAAGATCAGCGATAAAACCTAAACAAATTTATCAAAGTTAAAAAAAAAAAGATTTTTTTCACCATAAACATCTACAGTATTTCTTAAATGGATCATTCAATATATTAAACTCAACTAATACAATCTCACTTTTACTTAATTTTAAAAAAGACAATATTATCACAGCTGCTATGAAAAAGAAATCTATGGTGTTTTAAAATTAACACTTTGTACAGTTTTACTTATATTCAAAATTTGTGCCTTGCTCATATTTTTGTTTTTATTTTCCTCAATTGTATTAATAATTTCAAAATTGAACCCAAAAGAATGAAGTATTTACTTGTATGTAAATGTGAACTGTGCACATGATCAATGTGATTGGCAACTTCTAAGAACTGCCTTATATGCAACACTACGGCTGGGGCTATAACTCAGTGCTAGCGCACTTGCCTGGCAAATATGAGGCACTGGGTTCGATTCTCAGCACCACATATAAATAAATAATAAATAAATAAATAAAGGTCTATCAACAACTTAAATATTTAAAATAAAAAAAAAAAGCAACACTATTGTTTACTATATTAGATGGTCTCTGCATGGATTACAGATGAACTACGTGACCACTAACACACTCAGTTTCTTCTCTAAATAGAACCTGGACTTTCTACATATCTTAGCTTTCATCTTTTTACATTACTTGGCATTGTGTCCAAATTCAGTCTATGCTGATCTTTACCAATGCCCCTGACTTTCCTATTTACTTGATCAGAAAGTTCAAGCAGTCATATGCCTGCTAATAATATTACTGAACTAAATACTAATCAAAATTATTTCCCTTGCAAGAGGGAAAAGAGCAATTGGGCACCCATATTTGTGTAGTAATCCTGGACATTAGAAAAGTAAGGTAAGAGGACCCAAACCCTACAGATGTACAGTATTCAAATTAAATTACAACTCATGGACACTATTCTGAACAGAAAGGCAATAATCTCTTAGGATGTTTTCTGAGATGTCCACTTTTGTGATATTAATTTTACATCAACTTGATGGGACCTCAAGATTTCTAGATATTTGGTTGATCAGCATTCTGAGTGCTTCTATAAGGGATTTGATTAACATTTAAATCAGTAGACTGAGTAAAGCAGATTGCCCTCTGTAATATGGATAGGTCTCATCAAGTCAGCTGAAGTCCTGAAGAAAATGAAAGGTTGACCCTCCCCCCAAGTAAGAACTCTCCCACCTGACAGCCTGTGAACTAGACTCTAGCTCTTCCTAGTTATGCAGCCTGCTGTTCTTCAGATTTGATCTAGGACACTGGCTTGCATATTGTGGCGTGGCCAGCCTCCATAGTCATGTGAACCAATTCCTTATAATAAATCTATCTAATATATAATATGAAATGTTGAGATGGCACTTACAGGTGAGTTATGGTAAAGCCCTAATCTAAGATTTCCAAAATAGTAACATCAACAATTCTTTAAGAAAAGCACATAAAAATTTAAGCCCTGAAGTAAACATCATCTTTATTTTTTAAAAATGTTAACTCTGTTGGAATACACACACACACACACACACACACATTGGAATATGGATATCATATATATAGCATTTATGTATATATAGAGTGTATATGTGTATATATACATGTGTGTATACACACACACACACACACACTCATTTTTCAATTTGTTTTTCAAACTCTGGATTGCTACCTCTGGGTGACACGAAATTCTCTAAACAGAAATCAGAATAAGCAGATTTGAATTAAATAGAAAATATCAGAGGACATCCACAGTGGTAAAGTAAACACTATTTCAGAAAACTGTTATTTCTGAGGCAGTACAGTACACATTTAAATGGAGGGACTCTGGGAACCAGTCTGCCTAGGTTTCTGTTCTCGTGCTGGTACTTACTAGTATAAAATTGGGGCAAGTCAGCTAAACTCTCAGTGCTTCAGTTTCTTCATCTGCAGAATGGAAATAATTCCTATTTTGATAGTATTATTTGTGTTGAGTGAATGAATATATAAAGTGTACAGAGTATGTAAGCACTATTTGAATGATGGTTATTATTACTGTCATTATTATCATGGGTGTCTGTACTAGGTTGTGACAGATTGTGAGCAAGTGCTTGAAAGTTAATGATTTAGCAGTTTTGAACAAAGCACACTACATTTGGAAGATATTTTTTAACTCTAACTTTGCATAGAATATATTGCCTCATTTCCTATTTGGCATTAAATATAATTTAGTTAATTTTAATTAAAGATTTTATAGAAAATTTTACTTGACAGTTTATAAAACAAATATCCTATTGAGATCACCAGTGCTTTTTATGACTCACTTTTATTAATATATTGCTAATGTTGGGTGCTATAGTTTAGATCTGAAATGTCTCCAAAAGGCCCATGTGTTAAAAGATTTGGACCCAACTTAGCACTCTTGGGAGGTGCTAGAAACTTTAGAAGGTGGACCCCATTGGGAGGTGTTAGGTCACTGGGATTATGTCCGCAAAGGGAATTGTGAGTCCTCAGTCTCTTCTTCAAATCTCTCCCCTCTCTCTGCTTCTTAGACACTATTGAAGCCAGATTTAAAGTTAGGTAGTCAGTGTAGTTAGGTAAATCGGGTCTAATATCGAGTGAAATCTAAAATGGAGACCATGCGGAGAATGACTCAGGGAAAACACAGGACAACTCATGGAATGTTAATGAAGTCCCTAAAAGGCCCTAGGCCAAAGTCCACCTCAAAGAAATGTTAATGAACAGCCCCCAGCAAAAAGGTGCTGACTCAGAAGTCCTTCCTGACCAGATTACTTCTTTGGCCCACCTGTGTCCCACCCCTGGGGCCTTCCCACCTACATTCCATCACTGAAAGAACTATAAAAAGGGGAGACTACATCCCTCCCACGGATTCCACCTCTTGGGTCCCCTTCTTCCTCCGGGAGAAGTCTTTTCTGCTGTCCTTTAATAAACTTCTAATTTCTACTCTGACCTTGCCTCAGCGTGCTTCTTTGGTGTTATTCTTCAACATCGGGGAAGCAAGGACTCGTCACCGGTCAACAGCGGTAACACTATGAAGTGAGTAATTTCCTCTCATGTGCTCTTGCTATGATGTGCTGCTTTGCCATAGGCCCAAAACTAACTATGGATTGAAACCTCTAAAGCATTCAATCCAAATAAACCTTTCCTTTTTATAAGCTGACTGTCTCAAGTATCTTGTTACAGTAATGAAAAACTGACTAATACATTGGGCAAAGTCATTTCATCAATAAATCCTTCTCTTTTTTCATTTTACATATCAAATTCAAATAGTGTCAGGAATTTGATTTTGTAGAACTGAAGACTCCTGTGACCTAGACAACACAATGAAAATCATGGGAAAGCCAAAGAGACCGCAGTAGTGGTTAAGTTAGGAATTCAGGTCAAAGTCTCTGATTTCACAGGCCTACTCTATTGCAAAGCTGAGAGTTATTCTTATGAGACAAACTACCAATGGGGTCAATGATCCAATGCAATGGTTTATCCAAAAGAAACTTTTTATTTAGGAAGATAAGTATCCACTCAAAGCTCTTCCCTAAGGTTTGTTTTTGTTGTTTGTTTGTTTGTTCATTTGCTTGTTTGTTCATTTGTTTTATTGCCTATAAGGCTTAGCTTTCACTTTCATATTATTACCATCATAATCACTTTCAGTATATACTAATAATTGCCATCATCTGCCAATACCAGTATGTTTATAAGCAACATCAATTTCTGGAAAAGTGAATCATTCATTCATTCAACAATTATTAAGTGATATACAGTCTTGGCAATGTATCAGGTTACACAGATATATCATAAGAAGGAGAAAAAAAAAGGAACAACCCTGCCCTCTCAGGATTGATTTACAGTTTAGTCATTAAATGATCTCTCTCTCCCTCTCTCACACACATACATGACTGTAACAATGACATACATACAAAGAAAAGTATACATCTTTAATCATAACTATACATTTCAAATTTTCAAAGAATTATTTGATGTGAGGGCTAGCTCTGTCTCTTCATAGTTATTTCTGTCATTTTATCAGCTCACACAATCTTTAAAAAAGTCCTCCTCCCCCAGTAACTCTCTTTCATTAGATCATTCAAAAAAATTAACTATAGCTGAAAAAAAATTGTTTTATCTATTCTATTTTTTTAAATTTGTTATTTCTAGATATACATGACAGTAGAGTGTGATTTGACATATTAGACATACATAGAATAAGTATAACTTGTTCCAATTAGGATGCCATTATTGTGGTTGTATGTGATGTGGCATTACATTGGTCACATATTCATATATAAAGATAGGAAAGATATGTCGGATTCATTCTACTGTCTTTTTCTATTCCTAGCCCCTCTTCCCTCTCTTCATTCACCTTTGTCTAGTCCAATGAACTTCTAATCTTTCCTTCCCTTGCTGTGGGTTAGCATCCACATACCAGAGAGAACATTCTGCCTTTGGTTTGGGGGGATTGGCTTATTTCATTTAGCATGATATTCTCTATCTCCATCCATTTACCAGCAAATGCCACAATTCCATTTTTCTTTATGGCTGAAAATATTCAATTGTGTACATATACCACATTTTCTTTATCCATTCATCTGTTGAAGGGCATCTGGGTTGGTTCCATAGCTTGGCTATTGTGCATTGAGTGGCTAAAAACATTCAACTGGTTGTGTCACTGTAGTTTGCTGATTTTAAGTCCTGTGGGTGTAAACTGAGGAGTGGGATAACTGGGTCAAAGGTATTCCATTCCAAGTTTTCTAAGGAATCTCCATATTGCTTTCCAGAGTGTGGCACCAGTTTGCATTCCCATCAGCAATGTATTAAGTGAAACTTTGTCCCCACATCCTACTAACATTTATTGTTATTTGTATTCTTGGCAATTGCCATTCTAACTGGGGTGAGATGGAATCTCTTTACTTATTTATTAACTGTTTTCTCATCTTTTCCTTTCCACCTCTGTAGAACATCAGCTCTGGACATATCATTATGTCTTAAAAAGCTACCTGTGTACACAGCAGGAATTAATAATTCTGTTAAGTGAATAAATTAACAAAAATCTATCCTTATAGAAAACAAAGTATAGTACAAAGTCAAAAATAAAAATTGTAAATGTTTATGAAAAGATTTTAATTACATATAATTATTACAGAAGTCATTTTACACTCATACATTCCTTTGTGTCCTTGGAAGTTAGTTACTTTGCTGTTTAAAATTTAATAAAAATTTTTAAAAATCTAGCAAGAAACTTTTGGATTTTCACAAAAAAATTCTTTTCATGAATCATCTCTCCTCCCTTTCTAGTTAAGGATCACTGTCATATCAACAGAATTAACCTATTTTGACCTGGCATGATATTCCCATATGAATCGAAAATGAAAATAGGAAAGTAAGATTTTTGGAAAGTCCATGTCTACAATGAAAACAGCATTTTTTTTCTTTTTACAATTTTAATTTTCAAGATGTATTTGTTTTAAAACCTCTCTAACACTGACAGTTTTATGAACTAGTCAAGATCTTTGGCTTCAGAAATACCCTGCTTATTTATTTTCCATCAACAATATCCTTTTCTCAATTGATTCACATAATGACCACACCTTTTAACATGAGTAACAGCCCCAAAAGTGTGTTTCTGCCCCTGTGTAAGCAGCCCCCACCCCAGGACTTCCACAGAAGTGCTTTCCAGGTCTCCACTGCCCTACCCATCACACACCACAGTGGTGTGCCTAGCTCCCAGTAGTCTTGCAACCTACTACCAGAATGGGGGGCTCTTTCAATTCTGCCCCAGTCCCCAGCAATGCCTGAAAAGAAGCTACACAAGCCCACTTTTCCGGAACAGCCTCTATTATAGTGTCTGTCAAGGGCTTCTGCATATTGCATAAATGATAATTTTTCCCCCTTTGGAACAAAATAGAATAAACTGGGAGACCACAAACACCCATCCCAAGTGCTAATGTATACAATAGCACAATAGAAGAGTGCCTAAAGAGTCTCATAAGGAATATTTATGTGCCTTTTGCTATCTTAATGTTTCTATTAATGAATATTTTAAAAATTAAACTTGCTTTAAATATAGGAATATTTGTAATTGGATATTATAATTGCCCATAGTTTCTGCTCCAGGGAAGGCAGAGAAAAGCATAAGAGCTGGCCTCACAGCTCCCTTCTCCTCTTCATTGCCCATTCCTTACTCTTGGAAAAGTCCAAAGTTATTATATGTTTTAAAACTGAAGAGATATCTTCTCATTTTGGGGTAGACTAAACAGTGAAAATAATACCCAATTATTACTTAGTATCATCTAGAATGCATTTCAAAAGGAACTGTGAAGAGAATCTTGACAAATCCATTGAAATGCATTGCTTAAAGCGTTGTTTTTTAGAGCCAAGAAAGGCCTAGCAAAAGGACACCACCTCTGAGCGAAGCAAGGGCTTCACACCATTTTTGGAAAATGAGGCTTCTTAACCTATGCCTGTCTCAAGTAGGAACAAGTAGGAACAGGACAAGTAGGAACAGGACTCTGATTGGAACAGCTGCCTCACACAGGACTCACCTTGACAGCACTATAAACCACCTGTGTTTGCCACACCTCTATTTCCTGGGACTTCTGAGAGAGCCAGAGGGATCTTCTATTGTTTCCTAATTATTTCACTCTACTACACCAGGTTCCCACTTACCTAGTCACACCCCACCTTCCTTCCTCTTGTGCTCTTTCACTGTCCCTTCTAGAGATATCTTTCATTGGCCAGAATCAGAATACGTTACAGATATTTCCTCCCTTAAATTCAAGAGAGGAGATGATCCTCGTCCTAACAGAGGGAAATCTACAAGCCGTGTTGGACATCATAATCATTTTTTTTTCCACTCATTCATCTTATTTAAACAATTCACTGCCTTATCCTCTACTAATTCTTTTAATCATTGCAATAGCTCTAGGAGTAGGTACTACGAATATCCCCATTTTGCAGGCAAGTAGGTTGAGGAGCATACAAGTTAAGTAGCATGTCAAGACACAGCTGTTGAAGCAGAGTTCAAATTTGTTTTGCTGCCTCCAACATCCGGCCCTGTGTCTTTCATATCTCTCTCTCTCTCCATATCTCTCTCTCTCCATATCTCTCTCTCTCCATATCTCTCTCTCCCTCTCTCTCTCTCTCTCTCTCTCTCTCTCTCTCTCTCTCCTGCATTTCCCCCAACAGCACTAAGTGTATTATATTTCCCTCATCTAAAAATCAGATGCCCATAATATGCCTGCCATCTCTGCTGCCACAGCACAGTGCCACCTCTGGCCCTGGGTCTTCCTGAACAATGCTCTTGAGCCTGTGACACTTTGTTTGTCATGGTCACCAGACTCATTCCCACTCATTCTTCTGTCTCATCCTGTAGGTCATATCTTCAAGGAAGCCTTTTCTGGCCCACAAATCAGCTTAAGTTCCCTTTCTAAATCCTGCATGGTCTCCACACTTCTCCTCATCACACTGTCATCTGCTGTTACAAGGACTTGTCCTACTTTTTAATGTCTATCTTTTCCAGGATGGAGGGTCTGGTCACTAGTGCATCTCCAGGGCAAAGCACAGTACTTACATACCAAGAACATGTCTACGCCTACAACTCAGGGCTGGAATCACTGTCCACATTAGGAAAACAGGGGGGTGGTATTTCACACCCAAGCACACGTTCAACTGCAACCACTTCCTGTCAAGACATCATCCTTGACGGACTCATTTCAGCCAGGTATGGCACCCCATATGGACCATACCTGCATCAAGAAAGCAATTTGAGAGTCATCTTCATAATCCGCCTCTGAAGAGTACAGCCGCTGAAGTAAACACTTGTACTTCAAAAATGCTTCTCGTTGTTTAGCCTCATTCTGGAGGTTAGTGCAGTGGCGACATCTGTATATGTGCTTCGAAGTGGATGAGATGGCAAATTCCGTAGAAGGCAAATAGAGCTGGCAATTGCGGCAAAAGTAAATCTTCTTGTAAAATTTCAGTGGGTCTTGAGGGACCTAAAGAGCAGGAAAAGAAAAAGAAAAGGGAAGGTGCGAAAATCAGGCCAAACACTCATCAGAAGCACTGTGCACTAATGTTTAGAGTGAGTTACAAATTGGCTAATTTAAAAAGTCATTTCTCCTGAACTTGCTATCTATACAAAATTTAAATTCCATAATCTATACAAAATTTATTTACCCTGCCAAAATATGAATGATACCCTGTATCATTCATTAACCCCTAGAAACATGTGGCAAATCACTAGAAAATTAATTGACAGGAAAAAAAATAGTGGGCAGAGTCTTTCAGCACTTATTTGAAAAGAGTTTATATTTTTATTCTATTTTACTTAATTATTTCTATAGGCAAAATAGCCAGTCTCGCATATAAATGAAAGCTCACTATGCCAATTATTCTTCTCATTTCATGAATTTAAAAAATGAATTCGAATTAGTTAATGATTAATTTTCAATATTTGAAACTCCATATCTAAAGCTGTGGGCAGGAAGTAATTCCATCTTAGAAGATTCAACCCAATTGTTCTTTATGGGCCAAAGTACCATGAAGGAAGGAAGGAAGAGGGAGGAAGAAAGGGAATTAGAACACTTTCAACCCAGACTGAACAAAGACTTACTTATGTAAGCCAGTCTTTCCTAATCTATGGTACATCCATATTTTTGGCCTCCGTGAGAAGAAAGATTAAGCAGCAACATAGTTGGCATTTAATATATGAAACTTTGAAAAATATATTTTTGTTGTTTTGTGTTGTCAGTGCTGGGGATAGAACCCAGTGCCTCACACATGCTAGGCAAGTACTCTACCACTGAGTTACATCACCAGCCCTTAAAATATGTTAATAAAGAAGGAAACAGGCATCAATGTTCACTTGTGTCTTTTTTCTCTTACTCAAGGTAAATTTATAGTATTGACCACATAATCCATTCTTATGATTTACTTTGTTCTGATCATCTGTTTCTGTACCTTCCCTTCTAGTCTGCTTTACTTTTCCCAAATGGTCCATCTTCCTGAAGAGTAATATTCTTTGAGAATGTCATTGTCCGCTGCCTAATAATTTTTTGGAGATAACAATATGTACATTAAAAAGATAGTTAATTGCTCTGGAGGAAAGAAAAGTGATCTCGACATATAATCAAATAACTCAAAGACAATATTTCTGGGTTCTTATTCTGAGATCTATTCACTTAATATTATTTTCCTTCCTCTTAGGAATTAAACTAGACATTATATTAGTCAGCTCATGAAAGCCAGTTAGGAATGATAGACCATTGTGAAACCATGAGAAAATTTTCTCTACCACCCTGAAACTGTATAAGACGACAACTTAACCCTATTAGGCTTATGATGGCAGAAAACTTTTAATTAAACTAAGCTACATAATTTGGGGATGGGGGCAGAGGATTAGTGGTATTTCTACAAATTCTTGTTCCACTAAGCAAACTAAAAATGTACAAGGAGCCACTCTTCTTTAAAGTCAGTAACATTTTTTTAATCCTAGCATGTAGTTTGAGATATAAAAGGATGTATCCCCAAAAAATAGAAGCAGCAAAGATTATCTGAAGATTTTCCCTAGATAGTAGGAAAAAATCTTAAATCCTTTGTTTTAATGAATATTTTCACAAAGGCATGAGCCAAACAGTAATTTTAAATTGGATTAAAAATTAAATGGGTTATAGGTTGAATTTACTTGATAGAAGTTATTTAGAATGATCATTTTGACTTTTTAAAATTTTTTTAATTTATTCTAATTTGTTATACATGATGGCAGAATCCAATTTATTTCATATTACACATATAGAGCAAAATTTTTCAAGACACTGATTGTACACAAAGTATTTCTTTTGAAGGTATGAGAACTTCATTTTTGGCATAATTTCTAAGTTTACCTCACTTGGGGAAGAAGTTTGTCTTAATTTTGTTTGATAGAATTCTTTCTAAAATGTTTTAATTTCCTTTGTTTAAAATTAAAGCATACAGAACATAATGTAGTCAGTCAGGTATGTCATTTTTAGGATAAATTAGAATATTTTTATGAGCATATTCTATAGTATTGTGGTAACAGACCATAGAATTATTTGATTATTGCATAGTGTATCTGCTTCCCTTTTCACTCTAAAACAGTTGTCCTTTCCCGCTATTTTAACTGTTCCTACCTATGAGGCACACATATCTTTCCAAATTTTATTTTTACGCTGTTTGAGGATAAAAAACAAATCCCCAATTTTGCTATACTTTCTACTCCAGTGGATTTAAATGTTATCCAAATGACCAATCAGTACTTGCAACTCTAACTCCTTCTCAGAACTTTCCACAGGAACAGAAAACAACAAAAGAAATACTGATTTCCCAAAAACTCAGCTTCTCTTTTCCAAGACATGATCTTTGGAGAATCTCTCCTCAGATTCTATAGTATGTGGTTATAACTTTGCTTCCTGCTCTACAATTGTACCCTCAGATCCCGGTGAACCATCATTATATCTTCTGTGCTTTACATATTACCAGGCATACAGAAAATGTAAAAAAAAAAAAAAAAAACTTTGTACTTGAATAAGGTTAAATATAAATAGATAAAACTAGCATGAGTTACTCTTGTGGAATTAAATATATTGGTTTAAATTCAAGATTGAAGCAGCTATTTCAGGTGCTCAAAGATGATCTAAGGTGCTCCTATGTTACTGAATTCAATCACAGCTTCAACTGCTGTTTGCATGAGCATTGAGTAAGGCAGGAAAGATTGCACTCCAGGTTATTAATGCTGATTGTCTCAAGGGATTCAAGAGTAGGAAATCAAACTGAGGAAGGGTCGATGAGGAACAAAATAGTATAATATGAGGAAGAAATTTCCATTAATGCAAGAAAAATATATTTGGTAAATTCAGTATTGATCCCTTACTCAAACAACCAGAGATCAAAAGCAAGACCATTATCAAGAAATCAGGAATTGAAGAGGCACTCTTTAACTAGATAAAAGGCATCTCCAGGGTTCATTATCTGTGCCGTTCTGTCACTTATAGCCCTGTGTCCTACAAATTTCAGTGGTGTTAATCTCAGGGACTAATAAGAGTCTTGATCTCTCTCTTCAACCCAGGGAATCCTCTCTCTTTGTATTGTAGCATGGACAGTTTTTCAGGGCAGTAAAATAAGACAACTGTAAGGCTGCTTCATTTGTTTCCTGTCTCCTAAGAACCACACTCTTCCATTGCCTGGTGTCTTAAAAAACATGGATTCTCCTTTTTCCATTTTAGTCATATAACTCCAACTTACTTCATCTTGGCCAGAAGTGAAAGAAAGTGATCAATTATATTTGACAAAGGTGCCAAGACAATTCATTATAGAACTGTCTTTAAAGGGGGGGGGGGCAATTCACAAAACAAAAGAAGAAAATAGCCTTAAGTAATCCTTCATACCTTATAAATAATATTTGAGAATGGATGAGAGCCCTAATTGTAAAAACTTAAAATGACAAAATTATAAAATAAAAAAGAGAAGAAAATTCCTGTGGACTTTGACATTAGGCAAAGATTTCTTAAATACTAAACCAAAAGCAAGATCCATTTTTTAAATGAATAAATTGAGCCTTATTGTAAAAACTTCTCTATTAAAGACACTACTAGAAGAATGAAGACACACAGAAAGAGATATTTTCAATTCATATTTCTGACAAAGAACTTATATACAGAATATATTTTGTAAATTCTCAAAATTTAATAATGAGAAAATAACCATAAAAAAGAAGAAAGATGGCAAAAGATATGTGCAGACATATCACCAAAAAGGTCTATGTATGGCAAAATGGATATGAAAAGATGTTCAATATTATTATCATTACTTTTATACTTATCATTAGCTATTAAGGGAATAAAAATTAAAATATATAAGACACCACTACAAAATCTGTTAGAATTCTCAAAATTAAAAACTGATATACATGTATTGATAAGGATGTGAAGTAACTGGAACTCCCACACATACAGCATTTGAGAATTCAACCTTGAACTACTAGTTTGGAAAAAAAGTTTAGCAGTCTATTATAAATGTAAATGTGCATTTACCAGGTGGCTCAACAATGCTACTCCCAGTAGCATTTAAAAATGAGAAAATGTAATCCCAACCCACTTACCTCAAAACTTTTTTTATGTATATGACAGTGGAATGCATTACAATTCTTATTACACATAGAGCATAATTTTTCATATCTCCGGCTGTACACAAAGTATATTCACACCAATTCATGTCTTCATGCATGTACTTTGGATAATAATGATCATCACATTCCACTATCATTAATAACCCCATGCCCTTTCCCTTCCCCTCCAACCCTTCTGCCCTATCTACAGTTCATCTATTCCTCCCATGCTCCCCCTTACTATCCCACTATGAATTGGCCTCCTTATATCAAAGAAAACATTCAGCATTTGGTTTGGGGGATTGGCTAACTTCACTTAGCATTATCTTCTCTAACTCCATCCATTTACCTGCAAATGCTATGATTTTATTCTCTTTGGGGTATTACCCTCAAACTTATAATCACATGTTTATAGGTTTTTATTCATAAAAGCCCCAACTCTAAACTCAAAATTTCCTGTAGAGATAAAAGGATAAAAGTGAAGCTTATGTGTATCCAGACAATAAGATAATTGCTCAGTCATAGCAAGGGACTACTATACACTCAATAGCATGGGTGAATCTCAAAAGCAATATGCTAATCCAAAGAGTTAGTCTCAAAAGACTGCATACAATTCCATGATAGCATGATTTCACTTAGATGACATTATGGAATAGATCAAATTATGGAAATAAAGTGCAGGTCAGTCAGTGTTTGCCAAGGGTTGGGGGGTCAGGAAAGTGCTGACTACAAAGAGCAGCATAAAAGAAATTCTCTCTGGTGACAGAAATATTACCTAGACTGTACTGTTAGTTACATGACTTAACACATTTGTCAGAATTCACCAAAAAGAGTAAACTTTGCCAAAGGTAAATTTAAAACATGAATAAAATAATATGGGAAGTGCAGAATACAAAATTCCCACTAAGGTTTTTATGAATATGTATGAACTGCATTAGTCTATAGAGAAAGACTAGAAGTTAACTTGAACAAATGAACCACTGATGGAAATAATACAATGAGCAACTTTTCTCTTGGACTTCCATTATAATTTAATATGCTTTTAACAATATAATTAAGGTTCTAGAATAAATTATATTCTTCTAAAGGTTTTGTCTAAATATTGGGATTCTGTTTTGTCAAAAAGCTAAAATATTTAGTCTGCTCCTTAAATTATAACTTTAAAAATAATAATTGAAATAAAACACAATGTATAATTCTTTGGCAATCCCCTCCCCTTAATCCCAATTTACTGAAAGTGTTTTAAATGATTTTGCACAGTATGAAAGCAATAAGGCACTTATCTTGGCGTAGGACCACAAAATCCCCCAGAAACCAAAGAATGCCAGAGTTGGAGAACACAATTTAATTCAAACACAATTTACATTTGGATTTTCCTCAGAATATCTATAGGGGTCTGTTCACTAATCAGTATAGCTATGTGTTAAGTATTTTAGGGAAGTTAAATAAGGTGCAACATGCAATCTAAGAAATGAAAAGTTTAACTCTTCCATGAAGGAGAGGACACGAATGAGAGTTGAGTCTCTAAACATAAGTAGGATTTGGTTGATGAAATAAAATAGCAGAGCATTCTGGGTGGAAACAGCAGTGTGTGTAAAGCATCGAGGTGTGAGATATTAGATGAATTCAACATAATGCAATACTCAACTGGAACATTAGTTTAGTCATTTTGAGAAAAATTCAAGGCTATAATCACAGGCATAGAAGTTAAATGAGTAAGTATAGTTTATCAACATACTAATCATTCAAAGGAAATTTCACCAATAAAAAGATCTTCCACTAGATTCCAAATAAAGAGTTAAAGCAGGATTCCACCTCTTGGGTCCCCTTCTTCCTCCGGGAGAAGTCTTTTCTGCTGTCCTTTAATAAACTTCTAATTTCTACTCTGACCTTGCCTCAGCGTGCTTCTTTGGTGTTATTCTTCAACATTGGGGAAGCAAGGACTCGTCACCGGTCAACAGCGGTAACATATTGGAGGTCCCAGACAGAGATTCTACACCGAGGTAAGTGCACGCACCCCATGTCTCTTTGAGGTGCATCTTTCTCTCTCTTTCTTTCTGGAGGGTAAGGTGGGCACCCAACGGCTACTTAAATGCAATTAGTGCAGCTGCCACTCTTCAAGACTCGGGTGAGAGGTTTCCCGGCCTAGGCAGCTCTCAATCACCTGTTCAATACAGAGCAGGCATGTTGGGTTCTGCCAAAGCCGCTTCCAACTTTTCTGTCTGGGCCTGGAGAGCAATTGGCGTGAGTACACAGTGTCCCGAATCCCGATCTGCCTCGGGTGCGTGGAGGTGGAGGAAGGAGTTTGGAACAACTGCGGAATTCCGGTCTGGGCTACACTCAGACGTATTCTTAAGGTTCCTTTCTCTTGAGCCCCCTTCCGACAGCCCTCAGGGGTATCTAGGGTGATCGGTAGATGAATGGCACTGAGGGAAAGCCCCAATCACATTTGCCTCCGTATGGGCTATGCAACACTCCCAACCTCGCATCCATTCCTCCTGGATGCTCCCCTTCCTTCGCAGGTCAGAAATGTTAGCAATTCAGGTTGTAGGACTGAGAGAAAGGCATGGGATAATTAGCAAAATCTGCCCAGGTTCCCTAAGATGCATAGGTAACTTTAGTCTGTTTTACCGCCCCAATGTTTAAAATGTGTTGTGTTCCCTAAGCTGCTAGAGAGGCATTTTTAGAATCAACTCCTCTGGTAATCTGCTACCTTACAACCTTAACACTTAGGCAGCTCCTTTTGTCTACAGAGCAAAGGCAACAAAGAGCGCATGTTTCTCTTTTGCAATGGGTTTTTAGTGGCCGGGAGGATAAGCAGTAATGCCCTTAAGTCTGAATCCTCCCAGGGTCTCTGGCACAGGGCAAACTGAGACCCTAGCACTTTGCTAAAGGGGACCAGAAACCCCTTGGCAAAGCAAGGTGAGAGACGGGTTTTCTGGACCATTTAGGAAGCTCAAACTTAAGGAGACGTCCCTAATGAGAACAGTTTTCTCTGAGTCCTGTTTTCTTCTCACTCAGACAGGAGCTTCTCTCTCTCCAATACGCTAGGTGCACCACTAGCCTACGTATTGAAAAATTGGGATAAATTTGAACCTCAGACGCTCAAGAAAAAGCGCCTCATTTTCTTGGCCTGGCCTCAATACAAACTCTCTGATGGAGAAACCTGGCCACCAGAGGAAAATATCAATTTTAATACAATTTTACAGTTTGATAAAATTTACAAAAAAGGAAATGGTGTGAGGTGCTGTATGTTCAGATTTTCTTTGCTCTAAGGGAAAATCCTAAATTATGCCAACAGTGTAAAGTAGACTTAGCTATGATATCTGCCATGAAGAGAAAAAATCTTGGACTCACTGAGGGAAAAGAATCAAGAGAAAAATTTGGGCCGATCAAAGTACATACCCCCTTCCCCCTTCAAGACCTAAGGCAGATAAAAACTGACTCTACTGGAAAGTTAGGAGATATGCCAGATTGCCTTGGATTGGATCTATCCAAAGGAGCTAATCCTGTAAGTAAAAGGGAAACTGAGGATTCCCAGCAGCTGCCAGAGCCATTTTCGCTTTGGGGAATTTCCTCATCCTTCCCTGCACTGTAAGGATTGCTCCATCTCTGTCCACTTAAAAAGAAGGGACACTGAATGCAGTAAAGTCAGTCACACTGAGACCCTTGATTTTACACCTATAGTTGCCCCTCTGTGAAAACATCTGGTCCACTCATGGGGAAATCTATGGTGCCACTGATAGGAGTCATAATTAAATGGAAGTTAAAAACCTGGAGAGATTTTTCTCTTATCTGGTCTCTCTATTTTAAAGGTTATTATAGATTGTTTCTTGGGGATGATCTTGGCTGAATGTGTATCTAAAAGATGATTTTTTATTGTAACAATCTGGTACCTAAATGAGTTTGAAGCATTGCATAATCTTGCAGTTAAAAGTTGGGGTTAGGTAATTGTTTAGTTTGTGATTTCAGATAATTCATGCCAGAGAACTTAAATACTTAGGATAAAAAAAATTAAAAGAATTCTACTTCCAAGTTGGCAAGTAACTCCCAATCATTTAGTTTTATTTTGAACTGGGTAGCCTGAGAAGATTTCACTAGGTGTACCAGTGCATTAACTTGGGCAAGGATAGTAAATTATGATATGGTATCTGTTCCCCTCAGTGTGTAAGATTTAGGAAAAAAATGTTGAATTGGAACGTTGGTCTGGCTTATTGAAATAACATTGAATAGCAACAGTCTTAAATTTTTAAAGCTTAATTTTGGATATACATGGTAGTGTGTGGTTCTCTTTTAAAATTTTTTTCAAATGACTTAATGTAACTAATACTACTTTAGGAACTTCAGAACAAAGGAAGTAGCTTAATGATCCTAAAGAAATTTCTTCTGATGGTAGAGATCCTATTTTCAGTTTTGTGTGAGCAAGTTTTTCTAGTGTAGGAAAATGTATCTTAAACTTTTATCATAATTTCCAACATCCAAACCTGAAAATTGTGACTTATGGTTAAAATGCCTTAGGCATGAGGTTTCTGCTCAGAATTCCAGTTTTCCCAGTTCCTTCCAGACCTCAGCCAGGACTTAAGTTGATATGCAAATAGAAGTCTGGAGCACTCAGTAGGAGACAGATCTGAGGCCCAAGAAAAAAAAAAAGAGTAAAAGTGTCTTTTTATGGGAACTCAAACTAGATTAAACCAAAGAGTAAATTATATGGCATTTACTAATTACTGGCTGGTCAATTTTTTCTAGGACTTTTGCCTTTTCTTAGATTCTGTATTTTTTTTTTTTTTTGAGCTCATGATTTTGATCCTACAGACAAGTTAATGTTTTTCTGATAAGTTCTATTTTTGATCAACTGGAGTTTTTTTTTAACATTGCAATGAGATTTCACATGAGAAAGCTACAAGGCCTTTACTATTGTGTTATGTGTTACATTTGTGTTACGTGTTGTATGTCGGTATGTCTGAATGTGTGAATGTCCATATATCATGCAATGATATGACAATTGATAGATATATGAGGAGCGCTCATGAAAAATTTTAAAAAATGGATCCAAATATCTTTGATTCATGTGATTCAAATGGCTCAATTTAAATTTGATAAATAGATAAAAAAAAGATGTCTTTAAAATTAAGCTTATAAGTTTTTCTAGGTGTTCAAAATTAAAACCTAATAAAATGTTGATGTCTATGAAATAATCTGCTTAAATTCAAAAATTCACAAGTATTGTTTCAAAATGTGAACAGAAGGAGGTTAACAGATGAAAAAGAAAAACTAGAAGGTTCTAGGTATGGTTTTAATAGAGGGAAAATGTGTTTCTGGATAAGAGTCTATATGATTAAGTAATTAAGAGGGATTAAGTAAATGATATAAAGAAGGTCTATGTAAGTTGCTTATAAGTGTAAGTTTTTGAGCAAGTAATCTTAAAGAAATTAAACACCTGGTTAAACAAGTGCTGTTGTTTTAGAGAATTGTGCTATGTTATTTCTTTAAAAGCTAAACTTGGTTAATATAAAAACATCAATATAATTGGTGCTATTAAAAAGCATACATCACTTGGAGAATGAACAATAGGTTACTGAATGATCAATGGGTTATAGAAGACATCAAGGAGGAAATTAAAAAATTCTTAGAGATTAATGAAAACACAGACACAACATATCGAAATCTATGGGACACATTGAAAGCAGTTCTAAGAGGAAAATTCATTGCTTGGAGTTCATTCCTTAAAAAAAGAAAAAACCAACAAATAAATGATCTCATACTTCATCTCAAAATCCTAGAAAAAGAAGAGCAAAACAACAGCAAAAGAAGTAGAAGGCAAAAAATAATTAAAATCAGAGCTGAAATTAATGAAATCGAAACAAAAGAAACAATTGAAAAAATTGACAAAACTAAAAGTTGGTTCTTTGAAAAAATAAACAAAATCGACAGACCCTTAGCCATGCTAGCGAAGAGAAGAAGAGAGAGAACTCAAATTACTAGCATATGGGATGAAAAAGGCAATATCACAACAGACACTTCAGATATACAGAAGATAATCAAAAATTATTTTGAATCCTTATACTCCAATAAATTAGAAGATAGTGAAGGCATCGATAAATTTCTTAAGTCACATGATCTGCCCAGATTGAGTCAGGAGATATAGACAACCTAAACAGACCAATATCAATTGAGGAAATAGAAGAAACCATTAAAAGACTACCAACTAAGAAAAGCCCAGGACCGGATGGGTATACAGCAGAGTTTTACAAAACCTTTAAAGAGGAACTAATACCAATACTTTTCAAGCTACTTCAGGAAATAGAAAAAGAGGGAGAACTTCCAAATTCATTCTACGAGGCCAACATCACCCTGGTACCTAAACCAGACAAAGACACTTCAAACACAGAAAACTACAGACCAATATCTCTAATGAACCTAGATGCAAAAATCCTCAATAAAATTCTAGCGAATCGGATACAAAAACATATCAAAAAAATTGTGCACCATGACCAAGTACGATTCATCCCTGGGATGCAAGGCTGGTTCAATATATGGAAATCAATAAATGTTATTCACCATATCAATAGACTTAAAAATAAGAACCATATGATCATCTCGATAGATGCGGAAAAAGCATTCGACAAAGGACAGCATCCCTTTATGTTCAAAACTCTAGAAAAACTAGGGATAACAGGAACATACCTCAATATTGTAAAAGCAATCTATGCTAAGCCTCAGGCTAGCATCATTCTGAATGGAGAAAAATTGAAGGCATTCCCTCTAAAATCTGGAACAAGACAGGGATGCCCTCTCTCACCACTTCTGTTCAACATAGTTCTCGAAACACTGGCCAGAGCAATTAGACAGACGAAAGAAATTAAAGGCATCAAAATAGGAAAAGAAGAACTTAAATTATCACTATTTGCAGATGACATGATTCTATACCTAGCAGACCCAAAAGGGTCTACAAAGAAACTATTAGAGCTAATAAATGAATTCAGCAAAGTGGCAGGATATAAAATCAACACGCCTAAATCAAAGGCATTCCTGTATATCAGCGACAAATCCTCTGAAATGGAAATGAGGACAACCACTCCATTCACAATATCTTCAAAAAAAATAAAATACTTGGGAATCAACCTAACAAAAGAGGTGAAAGACTTATACAATGAAAACTACAGAACCCTAAAGAGAGAAATAGAAGAAGATCTTAGAAGATGGAAAAATATACCCTGTTCATGGATAGGCAGAACTAACATCATCAAAATGGTGATATTACCAAAAGTTCTCTATAGGTTTAATGCAATGCCAATCAAAATCCCAACGGCATTTCTTGTAGAAATAGAGAAAGCAATCATGAAATTCATATGGAAAAATAAAAGACCCAGAATAGCAAAAACAATGCTAAGCAGGAAGTGTGAATCAGGCGGTATAGCGATACCAGACTTCAAACTATACTACAGAGCAATAGTAACAAAAACAGCATGGTACTGGTACCAAAACTGGAGGGTGGACCAATGGTACAGAATAGAGGACACAGAAACCAATCCACAAAACTACAACTACCTTATATTTGATAAAGGGGCTAAAAGCATGCAATGGAGGAAGGATAGCATCTTCAACAAATGGTGCTGGGAAAACTGGAAATCCATATGCAACAAAATGAAACTGAATCCCTTTCTCTCGCCATGCACAAAAGTGAATTCAAAATGGATCAAGGAGCTTGATATCAAATCAGAGACATGGCGTCTGATAGAAGAAAAAGTTGGCTACGATCTATATACTGTGGGGTCGGGCTCCAAATTCCTCAATAGGACACCCATAGCACAAAAGTTAATAACTAGAATCAACAAATGGGACTTACTCAAACTAAAAAGTTTTTTCTCAGCTAAAGAAACAATAAGAGAGGTAAATAGAGAGCCTACATCCTGGGAACAAATCTTTACTCCTCACACTTCAGATAGAGCCCTAATATCCAGAGTATACAAAGAACTCAAAAAATTAGACAATAAGAGAACAAACAACCCAATCAACAAATGGGCCAAGGACCTGAACAGACACTTCTCAGAGGAGGACATACATGTAGTCAATCAACAAGTACATGAAAAAATGCTCACCATCTCTAGGTGTCAGAGAAATGCAAATCAAAACCACCCTAAGATACCATCTCACTCCAGTAAGATTGGCAGCCATTAGGAAGTCAAACAACAACAAGTGCTGGCGAGGATGTGGGGAAAAGGGTACACTTGTACATTGCTGGTGGGACTGCAAATTGGTGCAGCCAATTTGGAAAGCAGTATGGAGATTTCTTGGAAAGCTGGGAATGGAGCCACCATTTGACCCAGCTATTCCCCTTCTTGGTCTATTCCCTAAAGACCTAAAAAGAGCATGCTACAGGGACACTGCTACATCGATGTTCATAGCAGCACAATTCACAATAGCAAGACTGTGGAACCAACCTAGATGCCCTTCAATAGACGAAAGGATAAAAAAAATGTGGCATTTATACACAATGGAGTATTACTCTGCATTAAAAAATGACAAAATCATAGAATTTGCAGGGAAATGGATGGCATTAGAGCAGATTATGCTAAGTGAAGCTAGCCAATCCCTAAAAAACAAATGCCAAATGTCTTCTTTGATATAAGGAGAGTAACTAAGAACAGAGTAGGGACGAAGAGCATGAGAAGAAGATTAACATTAAACAGGGATGAGAGGTGGGAGGGAAAGGGAGAGAGAAGGGAAAATTGCATGGAAACGGAAGGAGACCCTCAGGTTTATACAAAAGTACATACAAGAGGAAGTAAGGGGAAAGGGAAAAATAATACAAGGGGGAGAAATGAATGACAGTAGAGGGGGTAAGAGAGAAGAGGGGAGGGGAGGGGAGGGAGGGGAGGGGGATAGTAGAGGATAGGAAAGGCAGCAGAATACAACAGACACTAGTATGGCAATATGTAAATCAATGGATGTGTAACTGATGTAATTCTGCAATCTGTATATGGGGCAAAAATGGGAGTTCATAACCCACTTGAATCAAAGTGTGAAGTATGATATATCAAGAAATTTGTAATGTTTTGAACAACCAACAATAAAAAATTAAAAAAAAATAAAATAAAATATGTTAAAAAAAAGAGTTAAAGCAAAATTTGAGCATCTTCCAATTTAACATATTGCATGTAGGATTCTGAAAAAGGAATACAGGGGAAAAAATATAGTACCTTCAAGTATCTTGCCACTTCAGGATTAAACAGAGGTGTTTTAATATATTGAAAAAAGAGTGTTGCAATTCTTTTTCTGAGTCCTTCAAGGTTATAAGGTTTGACTCCTCTCATCATAAGGTCAACTTCTCTATCAATCAGTTCTAGGATTTCCTGGGTCAGTTTACATTCATGTTCCTATACAAAACACAAAATATTCAATATAAAATTATAAAAATCACTGTTTGTTTTCAAATTTATTACCCAACCAAACCAGAGGCTACATTTTAAGAGAAATGATACAATACTGCTAGAAGTAGAAATTATTATAACCAATTGGGGAAAAAATTAGCATTGTCTAGTAGTAGAGTTGATATGCATAGTCATTGGCCCAGTCATTATGCTCTTGGGCTATTGTTCACAGGAGTCAAAAAACTAGAAATAAGCAACATCCGTAAACAAAATGATTGCCTAAACAAATTACAGTTTATTTATATAATGGAATATTATCTAACTTATGGAAATGAATGAACTCTAGCTTTATAAAATAATATGCTTAAATCTTACAAAGTGATTTTTAAGCAAAATAAGCAAGATGAAACAATACAGTATAATTTAAGAAAATTCAAAAATAAGCAACACTAAACCATATTATTTATACAGAGGTGGTAAAACTAAAGAAAAAACAAGGAAATGTCTACCATGCAAGTCAGCATGATAGTAAGTGCTAGCAGACAAGAGGACTGCAATCAGGTGGGAAAGGGGTTTGTGATTACAAATTATAAAGTAATAATAATGAATGTAGATAAATAAGAAAGCCCAGGTAAGAGTTCCAGGATGAAAGCAGTACTTATAAGTAGTAAAACAGAAATACTTTCCTCCAACTGCCCAGAGGAGAACAAGATAATACAGTTAGAAGGCAATGAGCAGGAGTAAAATAACGTTCTTTCATGCTTCTTAACGCTTACTTGGTAAAGCTAATTTGAAAGTCTGCATCAGCGGTACTTTACCCTAGAAGGAACTGGGGGAGGTTTTGATATTGTCTTCACATTTGAGGGTCTAATTTAACTGCCCTAAGATGAGACCTAGACATCACTCTTATTTATTCTCATACTCCTTCATGATCTCTTTCTCTCTCAAGCTCCCTAGAAGGTTATAAGGTATACTCAGGTTTAAGATTCTGTGTTAGTAATTGTCATCAAAATAAAACCTGTTGTTCACAGAGGGCTCCCCATTAGGAGAGACAATATGTATATATCTATATATATGTGGATAGATATGTACACATATACATATTCTTGAAGTGACTAATTTTACTAATGATGAAACTAATTTTCAGAAATATTAAGGAACTTATTCAAGGTTGTGTAATCATAAGTGAATAGAGTCAGAATTTAAGGTATGCTCACCTACCTTAATCCTCCATCAAAATACTGTTAAATATATATATATATATATATATATATATATTTACATATTATCAAATACTGTTCCATACTCCATCAAAATACTGTTAAATATATATATATATATTTACATGTTAAATATATATATATATATATACATATATATGTGTATATCTGAATATTTTAAGTTGAAACATTAATATGCATGAGTTATCTTTTGAATTCATCATTGGAATTTTTAATTAACTGAGTACTGCTCCTTATTTGGTCAGGTAGGGATTCCTACTGAATTCCCTAACTTTCTTTTGCCCTCTACAAATGTCACGTTTATTTCTTGCCTTTACACCTATTGATTCCCCTCTCTACCTAACTAGCATTACCTATCAAGGCTGATCACTACACTACGTACGATCTTTGAAAAGGCAGTCCAGAACAAAAGCAGTGAAAGCCTGTTCTCTCAACATAGGCAGAAATGCAAGATACTATGGGAACCTGTCTCCCAATAAGAACCATTTACTCAGCTATTTGATGTATTTTAAGAGTGCCATGTGTCTTGGTGCAGTTTCTTCTCAAAAGAATTAGAGTGCTTAGCAGTAAGAATCCATCTGAGGATACCTCAGAGAAACAATGATTGGATTGTGAGAATCTTAACACAATCAGTGAATTGATCCCTGATGGTATTGACTGAGTGGTAACTGGAGGTAGGTGGGGTGTGGCTGGAGGAAGTGGTTCTTGGGGGCATGGCTATATGGTATATATTTTCTGTCTAGAGAGTGGACTCTCTCTCTCTCTCTCTCTCTCTCTCTCTCTCTCTCTCTCTCTCTCTCCCTACCTCTCCCTCTACCTCTCCCTCTCCCTCTCCCTCTCCATCTCCCTCTCTCTCCCCCCCTCTCCTTCCTAATGTGAGCTGCTTCCCTCTGCCACACTCTCCCACCATGATGCTCTGCCTCACCTTGACATCTTGAGCCCTGAGGAATGGAGCCAGCCTTCTATGGACTAAGACATCTGAAATTGTGAGCCTTCAAATAAACTTTTCCTCCTCTATTGTTTTGGTCAATCGGTTAGTCACAGCAGCAAAAAAGTTAACTAAAACAGTCATGCTTTCTTCTTGGTGATATCCTGACTCAAATGACCAATTACTAAGGATTCAGGACATAAAGGCCCAGGACCCCCTGAGAATCAGGGGTAAGTGGAAACAAAAAAGAAAAGGGAACTTGGCCCAGGTCCAGCTCTCAATGGATACTAATTGGTCATAGAGACTTTAAGCATTCATTCCCCAGTCCTTGAATTCATATCTGGAATGGAATACTTGGTAGTTGGCACAACCACTCTACTCTTGATCTTTTGACCTGTAGATTAAGAAATATACTGATGGAAAAGATCATATGGAAGCCTCTGAAACTGCTCTATCCTAGAAACAAAGAGAATGGAAATAGAATTGGCCCCACTTACTCCCTAATGGGGACAGTGAAGAATATGTTTGACACTCGGACAGTAGGCATGTCTTGGTATACCCTTGCCTGATTTTGACAACAAATGGAAGTCTAGACTCCTTAGCCTGAGAAAAGCATAGTGACCTATAGTCTAGAGCTCTGAAGGTGTGGTCACCCCAAGTTATTGGCCACCCAGATCAGTCAGGGTGCTAGTCTAGAGTGATGGAAATCTAAAATGGGTAGCAGAGGAAAGAGTATCTGTGTGGCCTTAAAGCCAATGGCTACAACAGGGGCTGCAGTTGTTCTCATTAACCACACTCCTGTAATTTTTTCCAGGAAGAAAGGGCTTATCCAGATCTGAGGAACTATTCCCCAAACTTACATGAAACAAGTGTATCAACAGCAATTTGTGCAGGGTATGCTATAGTCAGAACTGCAGCTCTCACACTCCCCCTCCTGGCCAGTCATGGACCAACAACTCTCAACTGAGTTCCTTTGTGAAAATTCTGTTTTTATTATTATAATTTTTAGTACATATTAATTGTACAGAATACCAGTTTCATTGAGACAATTTGATAAATGCATATAATGTACTTTGATCATATTTATTCTATTTCTTCACTCCCCATGTCCCCTTCCTCTTCGCTGACAGCCTCCTTCCACTTTCATATCTACGCTTTTTCCCCCCTAGATTCCACATATGAGAGAAAACATGGGCTACTTGTCTTTCTGAGTCTTACTGCACACTGAGAAAGAGGTGCCTCATACAAAATCACACTTCTTTTCCAGTGTCAGCTTACATCCAATAGAAGGTCCATGTGGGAGTGAAAAGTCCTGCCCCTTGCTTCAATTCAGCAGGACTCTGGAGGGCCGACCCAGCTTCAGAGTTCCCAGAGAAACTGGCTAAAGTCATTGTGGAGACTTCACTGCAGGTGAACTCCATTTGCCCTATCCTGCTTTCTATACTGCCTCACACCAGTGATCTTGAGTGCACTCTGGTGAACCTCTAAACACAAACCCCATACTAGAGCCGGTTTCTTGAGGAAACTTGACCTGTGCCATCCCTTAACTTTGTTTTCATTAAAAGCAGAATTTAAAACACAGAAGTCAATAATGGATGAGAAAAAGAGATTTGAAAAATACTATATGATACTACTTTAAAACTGTGAAAAACAGCTTTTCATTGAAAAATGTCCAAAAGTGTAGATAATAATTGCTGTTTTGTGGAAATGAGTTAATTATTAATCTCATGCAATTTATTTGCTTACATTTGCATGCACTGCATAGATACATTTACATTTCAAATATTCACTAAGTTCTGCTTACATTTTATTATGTAGTATAATATATATTTAAGAGCTTTTAGGTAAATATTAATTAACAAGCCATATCCTTCCCAAATGATATCAAAATAACATAATTGTTGATACAATAAAATACATATAAACATTTATTAAAAATATTTATAATTACTTAACAAAAAATACTTTACTTATATTGCTAATGGCTAATTTTATTATTTATATTGAACTCTACACCAAAACTAAGAGAAAGTAAACCTACCTTCACAGTATGTTTAAGTGTTAAGAGTATATCCACTCTCTCATCTTGAGAGAGATTCCTCAGTGTAATGCACTTATAGATGTTCTGCAGTTCTCTGGCTCTGATGGTGAACTGGGTATCCATCTCAACCGTTTTGCCATCAGATCTTCTCCATATCTTTGGAGCTGAACACTTTAAAATAATATTGTGTTTAGAATTCTTGTTAATTAGAGGTTAAAAATAACAATTTTGTTCCTTCCTCTAAAAGTTTACCCTAACGTCATTCATAACTAAAAGTAGCACTAAAACTTAGGAAAATTAATTGAAGAATTTATAGATCAGGCTAACATAAAACATTTTAGGAAAAAAATGAGCTGTTCTGTCAATAGAAAAGTCTTCTACAGATTTCAGAATCTGCAATCAACCTGCACTAATTGGTATGCTGAATGGCTTTATGGGCATGTAGAATTACTCATTAGCCCCAGGTAGGGACAGGGGGCATGCATTAAGAATGTTAAGAATATTTTATCTGCTTGGTTCAACTATGTTGACTGTATATAATAAATGTGTCTTGATTATGCCCTGCCAATTGCAGACAACTTTATGTAGCAGTTATGACAATCTTCAATGTTTTCAGACCTAAAGATACACCAGAAAGGGATTTTTATGGTTTGGGGCCCTACACAAAAATAAATCTATAACAAGTTCAAAATTCTTCACAAAACAGATGTCCATAGTGAAACAATTATATAGTAAGTCTTCTCTATCTGTGGGTTCCATATACTCAGATTCAACCAACCACAGATCAAAAAATAATTTTAAAAAATTTTGTCTGTACTGAATATATAGGCCTTTTCTTTTTCTTGTCATTATTCCCTAAACAACAAGTGTAATAACTATTTGCATAGTACTTACATTGTATTAGGTATTATAAATAATCCAGAGGCTTAAAGTACACAAGAAGGCATACATAGGTTATATACCAACAGTATGCTATTTTATATAAGGGTCTTGAGCAACTGTGGATGTTGGTATCCACTGGGGGTCCTGGAACCAATCTGCCATGGGTTTGAGGGGACATCTGCACTTCACTATCTTAGCAGTGCTATGATCCCTGCTACCTTGATGTTAGTTAAAATTCTCACTTTCTATTTCCAAATCTGGCTTAGTAATTCCCAACCTAGTCTCCCCCTGAGCCAAGAGCCAAAGATGGAGTTCACTTGCCTTGAAATTCATTTAAAGACTCCTAGGAGAGGAGGTCAAAGACCAGAGACAGGACACAGAATTAGTTCTTCCAGACTAGAGGACACCAGGATAATCTGTAATGATGGGGCCTCTCTGTTTGCCACTGCTTCTGTTCTCTCCTACCAAGTTTTTGTAGGTTAACTGATAATTGCTATGGGGTTCATAAGGACCTCAATTTATGCCCAATTATTCCATACCTGCAGCCCTTTAAATCCTAGATTTAATTTGAAACTTAAAGAGAAGATGTATGCATTGGAACAAATCATTAGGAATGTAGAATAACCAAATGGAAACATAATATAAGGCAGTTATTCAAAAGGTCGGTGTTATCAAGAAATTTTAGGTATAACACCAATATACCTTTAATTTTTTACATTTTATATTAGCTAAATTACATTGATCACTACAAAATTACCTCTTGCAAACAACTGCCCTTAATATAGTTTCAAAATAATGGCATCATATTCTGTTCAAAGTGAAAATAAATGTAGTTCACAGGTAGAGAACTTCATTAGAAACTTTAAATTCTCAATTCTAGTTGTAATACAAAAATTGAGAAGCTGTAGCCCTGTAATTAATTTATATTAGGTCATAAAAATAATATTAAATAATGTATTGTTAATTAGCAGACTAATAAAATTATATAAAATTGATTGAAGAATTATAAAAATGAAATAGAGCAATAAAATATTTTATTATTTAATTATTTTCACTTAGAAATAAAATAATTTAAAATGGATACAGCCTCATTTTTGAGTAAGCCTCAGCATGTTACTGAAGTACAACACTGGTTTCAAAATTCCTTTTAAAAATTTGAAGGAATAAGCAAGCTTAGGCTGAGTTTAATACTGCAATATTCTAAAGTCCAGCTAATATATTAATCATTGCATGAAATTTTTCTCAGGGTGTTTATATAAAATGTAATTTACTTTCTACCAGTGATGTGGACAATACTTTTTTCTCTGCAGGTTGGTTACTTTTTTCATTTGTAATAGTCCTTAAAATGTTTTTATGAAATGCCTACTTTATCTACTTCACTATATATTTTTTTTTTCAGTTGATGCTTTGATTTAATTCTACATTCTCTCCCTCCAAGTTTCTGGCCCTGTGGAATCTGGTACAACATAATAATATTTTGGGTCTTTCCAAATATGTTCTTTATACAAATACTTCTTACCCTTCAATTTTGAACTCAAACCCTACATTTTTTTATAAAGAGCCATCTAATACTATGGTTTGAGCCAACAATGTATCTAAAATTCTTTTACACCTGTAGAAACACTCACACAAACATGGAGGGCCTCTATCTCACTCAGGCCAATGAGAGCTGGATCCATATTGTTCTATAATTGGTTTATGATTATTACTTCTATTTCTCCCAAAAGATTATAAGAAATAAATTCTTCATAAAATTCTATATATTTCTCAGGCCTAAATTATTTATTTATTCATTCATTCAACAAATATTTACTGTGTTTACTAAATAGTACTATGTGAGTACTGTGAGTACAGTGAGTAAATAAAATACTGTCCTGATGTCAAGAACTCTCAAATCTTATGGGATGGAAAGTTAAGAAAATAAGTAATTAAAAGAAAGAGTGAGGGCCGGGGTTGTGGCTCAGAGGTAGAGCGCTCGCCTAGCATGCACGAGGCACTGGGTTTGATCCTCAGCACCACATAAAAATAAAATAGATGTTAAAAAAATAAAAGAAAGGGTGAATGGAGTAAATGACTACAGGTTAGTAGATAACTATGGGTTGCTATAAAGCACTAGGCTGGTGAAAAGAAAACAGTATCTAAGAGGAAAACTGAAGAATAACTAGGAGTTAATAAAATAAAGAGAACTGAGTGATAAAACCAGAGAGTCCCAGATCTGAAGTTCCAGTTCCCTAGAGCTAATGGAGATAATATTAAAAAATCCATTTGGCAAAGATGTTTTTATTCTTGGGCGTATTTCTGCCAACACTGATAGACTGTCTTTAAGAGTAAGTTTCTTTGATTTTAGGTCTTAAGGTGTTTTTCACTCTGTCGCAGAAAAATGTCAACTTTGCTTATTTCTCTTTCCTACTTCCTTTTTTCTTTGAATGCTTTGGCTATAATAAGAACTGTACAACAATCATGTTCTTAAATTGCTTCAGAAAATGAAGCGTAATAAATTCCATTTAGCTGCCAACAAATGAGACAGCACAGACTCTGGGACAGAGGAACAGAAGAACAGCAGGAAGACGCATTTCAGGGAAGGGAAGGTGGAAAGATAACAAAAACCTTGAGAGCAGCAGGCCTCCACAAAAGAGAAGAAATGGCCACACTGTGAGAGTGGGCTTTTTCTTCCTCCTAAATTAATTCTCAAGTCCTTAAGGGCACAAAGCAAGCACAAGCTTAACCCCTCAAAAGCCACTGGGTGGTGATCAACCTTTCTTTTATACAGCAAAGGGGTTTTATTCATCCACAGAGACACCCCTGTTTCTTGCCATGTTCACAAAGAGCTGGATGCATTTTCCTGTCCCATTAGCTGCTGGGGACCTGAGTATGGAGAAAAAGCATTTAAATGACACAGCTGACGTGAATTGCAGTTTCTTAAGCTTGTGGCTATAAGAAGTGGTGTATGAATCAAAGAGAATCAAAGAAATAAATGGCCCATACTCTAGGGGAAACCTCTTACAAAATTCAAATGATCTCTTGATGCAGAGTGGGTAAAGAGCATCCAAGATACATTAGAAACCAGCTGATGATTTTTCTTTCAAATTTCTTGACCTGAATTTCTTCACCTCTGTCAACCTATAGGCTTTTAATATCTGACAACCTGTGGAAGTCAATGTTTGATGTGTTAAAATTACAAATTATTTAATGCTTTGAAAAATATTTAGAGTAAGTCACTTAGCAAGAATAAAAACTTATGGGGCTGGTGTTGTGGCTCAGTGGTAGAGCACTTGCCTAGCATGTGTGAGGCACTGGGTTCCATTCTCCGCTCCACATATAAATAAATAAAATAAAGGTCCATTGACAACTAAAAAAAAAACCTAAAAAAAAATTGAAAACCCAGCATAGAAACTCATTATAACTTACTTGGTTGGATCAATTTAAAATCATATCATTCATTATTCAGAGAAATTCTATGTTCAGGATAAAAAGATAAAACATAAAATATTATTTCAATGGACCACAAAGTATTTGGACTCAGTGAACTTAAACTAAAACCAATACATAAAGTTTTATTTTCTGAAGTTATTTCCAAACTATAAGAAAGCAAATATTTCTGTTTCTGTTTAAGTATCTGTATGTTATGATGCTAAAAAATGTAGATCTGAATATTTGTAATATGTCTCTGGTTGTTTGTTAGTTTTGACATCTTGTCTAGCTTCAAGTACTAATTTTAAACTATTTTTTCTTAGCAATAAAAAAATCCCATAGAATAAGAAGTTACTTAAATGAACATTTTTTAAATCAACACCAACTCCACCTGAATATCAGAGACAACACCAGGCATAGCATGGGGGAGGTGGACAGGAATCTTGTATAAGTATTTACAACAAAGACTTTATAAAATTTATCTTGCTTTTTAGATGTTCAGTATGGCAGCATATACAAAAAGATAAAACTTATTTTGCATTATAGTAGCAACAGATTTTTAATTTACTGCAACAGGCTAAAAGTCACAGTTACTCTGTATTTCCAAAGATTATGAGATTACACTGGGGATTGTTCTCAAGTGTAAGTGTTCCATTATATGGTTTGTTTTTCTTAGCCAAAATAACATTTTGGTCAAAACTAGCTAAAATGTACACTGCCTCTGAACTTAACCTGGGAATTGAGATCAACTGGTTTCTCATCTTGGGTGTCTATAGGATTAGAACTCCAATTCTGAAATCTGTGACCCACAAGAAACCTTCCTTTGATTTCTTGTGGCTAACATTTAAATCTTTCCCTCAATTTTCTGGTCTTTCTTCTCTGAGGTACCCTGCATCAGCCTTACATCAGCCTTACAGCCTTACAAATCCAGCTCACTTATCTGGTTCTTTCTCCTCTTCCAAAACAACAACAAAATAAATCAAAAACTTCCTATTTTCCTAACACACAGCAATTCTTTATAACACACAGGATTCTTTAGGACCTAAAATTCTATGTCAAAAACTTATCAAGTATTAAAAAAAAAAAAAAGGTCTTCCTTCCTCACAGGAATCCTTGTAAACAAAATTTCTCCATTTTATCTGCTTTTTAAATGAAATTTACATAAAGAGCTCTTAACATGCTATACTTCGTGAGAAAGGGTCAGGGTAATCAACTGGCTCTGAAGTCACTTTTACATGTTGGGCTTTGACCCACTGATGAGTTCTATATAATTTCAAAAAATGTTTAGAGATGATGCTTTGGACATGGGGACTGGAACGTGAGACAGTCATCACATAAAGAGGAACAGGCATTGTACAAGTATTTAGAACAGCAGAATTTCCAGCAGTTCATAGGAAATTGAAAGCAGCAATGATAACACATATGGAACATCTTGGAGATGGACCAGCCTCAAGTAAGAAAGGATAGGTGCCACCCATCTTCCTGTCCCCTAGCACTTAGAAGCCTCCAGCTCATGGAAACACCCATGTTTCCTGGAGTCATGCTATTCTCTCTGGTGAGATTAATGATCAGACACATCAGAATAGTTTCCAGAGCTGAAACTTGAATGCAAGTAAAAGCAACCTGCTACAGGAAGAAGCTTTGTTTGAAATATGACAATAAATATGAGTATTACAGCTTTCCCTACAGTAGAGTCTTCTTTCTCAGAATAAAGATATTCAAGAATTTTAAATGACAGAATCTACATAATTTCTTGATGATGTTTGAAATGTAAAATTGCACACCATTATATCTGTTCCTTGGTTCTCCTCCCTGCCATTCTCCACAAACATTTCTTGATACTGTGATAAAGAATGTACTAAGACATAAGGATACAGAGATGAAAGACATCTCCTGCCTTAAGAAGTGCAGAATCTAGGAAGAATTCAGACATTCAATACAGACAGCAAAACATGGCCACTGCATACAAAGACAAAGGTGAGACAGAGTCCCAGGACAGCTAGTCCCAGTGCAGGCTAGTAGGAGAATCAGCAGGTCCTCTTTGGAAGAAGGGACATCTGAGCCTGTTTTACAGGGTGAGTAGCTGGCTACTACAGAAGAAGGGAAAGGATGTTTCATGTAGAGGCAGCCTCAGATGCAAAAGCATAATGAGGATATGAGGTCCTTCTGGGGACATGCAAGTAATTGAGCATGGCTGGGGCAGTGTTTGTGGTGACAGGGAAACAGTGGATGAGGGAGATATCACAGATCATGAGAAGAAGCACTGCTCTCTCAGGGCAATGGGGAAGGACAGGATCAGAGGTGTATTTAGTGAGGTCACTATGGCCCTGGTGTAGATGTTGGAGGAGGGAACTGAGAAGTTTAGACTAGAGGCAATAGTCCAACTTGGAAACATAAAATAATCCAGGTGAGAATAAAATCCAGAGTCCATCAAATAAGTGTCAATTTTATGGATAAGAAAAGGCAAGGCCTATCTTGTGACATTCTCTCAGGGAAAATGGGGAGGCAGGAAACTGGAGCTGCTACCCTTCTCCTTTCCTGTTCCAGGAGGATCCGAAGGCATTCTGACAAGTCTCACAATAGCTGTGCTCCAAGTCTTTGCCTGTGTGGCCTACTTGTTACAGGCAAGGTTATCAGGATGCCACAAAAGAGTCATTTCTCTGTACTCAATGATAGTGAGTCAGAAAGGAAAAAATGCAGAATTAAGGAGATATTAAAGTAATAGAAATAAAAGAGGTTTGTAGCCAGATGGGGAAGAAAGAACACCAACCAGGCAACTGTCTAGAGCAAATGAGTAGATGATGAAACATTCCTAAGAAAGGTTATACCAGTGCTATAGAATAGGATCTGTATGGAGGTGAGGAGGGTAAAAAATGGTGAAATGATATGACTTAGGGTTGCTACTTCATTTTGAGGTGCACTCTTGAGGTATCCAAGGGACAATGCTAGTAGGAAGCTGCATAGATGATTTGAAAGCTCTTATAGGTTTGGCCTGGACCTGGAACTGTAGCAAAAGCCAAAATAAACTGGGATGAAATAGTGTATAAGTAAAATAATAGGAGGTCATTTAAAGTATATATATACATACATACATATATACACACACACATGTGTATATATATGTATACATATATATACACACACACATATATATGTACATATATACTCATAAACTATATAGATAAACTATATATAGATAATTTATATATATATATATATATATATATATATATATATATATATGTATATATAGTTTTTAAGAGCAAATGTTCTCAAAAAATAAGAACCACAAAACTAGAATCACTACAGGCTAATCTATTGGAGAAATTCATCCTTTTCTTCTGGCTGGATTGGCTTTTAATTGTTTGGAAATATCAGGTTTATAAAAGGAACTGTGTTACTATGGAAACAAGCCATTCAACATCAAACAGGCAGTTTGACCACAAAAGGGTAATTACTTTAGTTTTCCCCTTAACTGAATTTTTTCATGGTTTTCAATAATCATAAACCCTTTGGGTCAGTTGATGGTATAGTGAGCCCCAAGTAAGACACCAGACTTGAGTTATTTTCCCCAGGCTGCTTACTATCAGAGTACCCCAGACCCTGATGTTCTGTGATTTTCATACCATGCATTTCACCAGAGTGTGCAACTTATCTACTTCACACAGCCAGCCTAAATTTAAATGAACAGAGACACAAGGAAGGTGTCGCCATCTTTTCCTTCATGATCAAATCCCTTTAGTTAAGAACACGTTCCTTTTGTGTTACTTATCATTCTTTATTCTTGGCTGTGACTAACATATACAACTACACAAGAATTAAATATATGGAACTTAAAGAAATAAGCCATCAAAATGCTAAACAAAATTCATGCAAATTCTTACAATTCTATCCTTTTAGATCATGATTACACATTTTTAAACTCCAGATACATTCATATTGAAATAACAGTTTCTTCACTAACCTTATTCAAAAAAACTTGTTTTTCTGATTCCTCTCTTTCCAAATAAGCAATGGATCTGTGTCTCCCAATGGAAGCAATTATCTGGGTCTCTTTTTCCAAAAGTTCACACAAAGCAGCCTTCCTTTCAGCTCCAGTGAGACACTGGTTAATCCGAGAAAGTTCTTCTTGGTGCCAGACTAGAGGAAGAACATGAAAGACTCTTGAGTTGTTAAAATCCCATATCTTTACAGAGCAGTTTTTAACCATCACATCCTAACAAAGGGTATTTATTTTTGAATCGATATAAACGAAATCATACATGAATAGAATCATTCACATCATACACCTGATGGGTGGAGGAGGAAAAATGTGTGGGACTAAATGGAATCGGAGAGACTTAAAACAATAAAAGTAGAAGCAAAAAAACAGAAGCCAAAGGAAATCAGCATAGATGATGTCCAATTATGCCTCCAAGTATGCATTCGCACTCGGTCAGCATCAAAAAATATGTGGCAGCCAGGAATGTGCACTGCTCTGCTTCCCTTCAGGAGGTGCCTGTCAGGAGGAGTGGGGGAGCTGGGAGTTCCAGCACTTAGGATGTGCCACAGTGCTGGAGCAGAGGCCACATTCTGTCCACAAAGATGTCCAGACTGTGAACTCTGAGGGAGCCAGGGTCTGGCTGTGTCTGGTCAACAATGGACTTTTTTGTTGTCACATCAGAGTTGACCATTGGACGGGCTTAGATTTGCTCAGGCCTGTATCACGGAACCCCATCCATTTTCCTTCACTCAACTTCTACAAAGTGTCAGATTTCACAGTAATCTAAATATTCCCTATGCCTTCCCCTCCTCCCCTTTATCTCTCACTTCTTACCCCATATCTTGGTATCTGCTTACCTGAGGATCTAAAATAACAAATTCATGTAGAATTGCTGACTTCAATTATTGCCCTCATTCATTTACGTACCACTTTCCCTTTCTTCACAACACCCTAAATTACAGCAGCAAATGTTATAAAGTAATTGCATTTACTCTACTCACATTATAAAAATATTTATAATATTTAAAGCATTGTTTACTGTTAATAAAGATTGTCTATATGACATATATTCTAAGACCAAACCATAAAATGCAAAAGAATGATATTTTAATAAACTTACTTTATCTAAAGAATAACACGGAATCCTCAATCTAAAACATAAAATGTAGACTGCTAGGTCCTACTTCAAAATTAAATCAGAATTTCTGATCTCAGATATATACAGTTTAACAAATGTTCCATTCAATTTTTTTCTGTTCTTTTTTTTTTTTTTTGGGGGGGGGGGCAGTGGTAACCAAGGATTGAACCCAGAACAGCCTAACCACCCAAGTCATATCCCCAGACCTTTTTCTTTTTTTATTTATTTTGAGATGGGAACTCATCCAGTTGCTTAGAGTCTTGCTAAATTGCTGAGGTGGCTTTGAACTTGCAATCCTCCTGCCTCAGCCTCCCAAGTCACTGGGATTACAGGTGTGTGCCAACAAACCCAGCTCCATTCAATTCTCATACATACTAGATTTGGGAAAGAAAACTTTTTCATCCCACGTTTCAAAAATATCAACCTTATTTGCATTAACAGAGAATAGGGTTGGAGATAACCTTAGAAATTAAAATGTTCTGTCCTACATTTAAGAAACTAAACCCTTGTTCCATAAGAACAGAATTTCTGCTTTTCTTTCCACTTATCACCACCCAAAATCCCCAAATTTTTACCATTATGTTTAACAACTTCCTTTGTGAAGACCTCTTCTTGACATAAGATTATGTTCCCTTGTCTTGTATTAGATAGGATTCAGTGAAATTTATGTTCCTTCCCACTGTAACTGCATTTACTCTACTCACATTATAAACATATTTATAATATTTTAAAACATTGTTTACTGTCAACAAATATTGTCATATGACATATATTCCAAAACCAAACCATAAAATACAAAATAATGATACTTACTCATCAAGCTTCAGGGATACTTCGGAATATAGAATGTTCATGTAAATTTATATAACTAGAAAACGTATTTGCCTTCTATTAAAATTTCAGATTTACTTTAACACCAGCATCTCTGTGAAGTAGAAGATAAATACCAGAAGCCATAGTGCTGTTCTGGGTCCTTCTTTATAACCACTGCCTTTCATGATACCTAGTTCACTAGTTTTATCAGTATTTCTTTCTCCTCTCAAATTTCAACTTGAAATTATCGTGATCAGGTCAAGGTGTTGTCAGTCATGTTCTTTATAAAAACCCACTCTGTCCTTTATCAAGAATACATTATTCAAACATTGAACAGCTTGATCTGTCCAGAAAGAAGATCTATAAATTTAAAAGCTAAATTATACTCAGCAAAAGAACTGTAAATTTAAGAGTCAAGTTATATTATGGAAGTCCAGGAAATATATGATTGATGAGTTTGATATTTTAAAGTAACTTTATAACCAAATGAACTTAAGAAATATGACAAAATCTGTATGGCAAAAGGCAGTATATAAATGAAAAGAAAAACTGCTTGCCGGTGGAAATAATAACCAAGAATATTTACCTTGTAGGATTACATAGATGTTCCCACAAAGCAAATGAAAATTAAATGTTAGTAAGCCTCTTTTATTTCCCAGTGTAACATTAGAAACTTTTAGAACCTATAAAAAATATAGGCCACTAGGTCATTATTTAAGCTATCCTGGAAACCTCAAATAGCAGCATACTACTCTCCTGCATATAGACTTACATCCTGGATAAATATGCAAATAGACAGACACACTATAACTGTTATTTTCAAATACACCTAAATTATTGCCATTATATTTAATAGTAAATAATCCAACCAAGTTAATAATGGACCTTAATTCCAATAAAATTCTTCATTAGACGAATATAATAAATCTATAGGAAGAGATAGAACATCCCAATAGAAAAATAGCATGCCTCAAGTACCTATAAGGAATAGAAAAACACAGGACAGAAGCAGCTGAACAAAACAGATTTTGTATCTGATCTAACAGTTTCCAAAATTATACAGAGAAGACATATGAACACAAGAAAGTCTTCGCCTTTCATAAAATATATGTTCCCTAGGGATAATAATAAAAAAATTAAGATGTTGTATTAGTTTGCTAGAGCTGCTATAACAAAGTACCACAAACTGCATGGTTTAAAGAATAGAAATTTATTTCCTTATAGTTCTGCAGGCTGTAAATCCAAGATTAAGTTGTTGGCAGAGTTGATTTCTTCAGAAGCCTCTCTTATAAGGGTCATTGTCTTCTAGTTTACCAGATTGATATCTAGTTTACTAGTTTTATCAGGGTATTTCTCTATATACATGTCTGTGCCTAATCTCCTCTTCTTATAAGAACACCAGTCATACTGGATTAAGGCCCACGCTAATGACCTCATATTTGTTTCTTAATTACCTCTTTAAAAGAACTATCTCCAAATATAGCCACACTCTGAGGTAAAAAGGGCTAGGACTTAAATTTATGAATTAGAGTGGGGGGATGCAGTCTCACATTATAGCACATGTCAATACCCATAAATATTTTGAAGCAAAAGATATTAAAGGATTTAGTTCATTTGAAAAACAAACTTATTTTGTCCTAAATATACATTCTTAGACAAATTACCTAATCTCCAGTCTGAAGTTCAACTATAAAATTAACTGCTAATATTAGCATCTAATATATCTATACTCATTCTAAATTTTCTAAAATTTAAATGTATAATTTCTAAGCAAGAAATAACAGAACATACAATATTTTATCCACCACTGGCATTCTATATGCATATGCATTTTAAAATTCTCCTCACTAATTATAAGCCTAAATTATCTGAAAAAAGTCAACATGTGCCTAACAAGATTTTTAAAACTAGAGAATATGGGCAGAAAGTTATGATTAGAGAAAATGGAGTAAAGGTGATATTTATGTGACACATTAGCTAAGAATTATCAAGAATTCACAATGATCACAGATTCTTAGGTTCATGATGTAAAGAAATTCCAAGCAGGATGCAAATAAATAAGTGTAGGCAAATTAAGTATATAATATAAACAGATGACTATCTAGAAAAAATAAACCTTTAAAAATAATGAGGGAGAAGCATAAAGCAAATAGCAAGATAACATATTTACACCTAATGATATCAATCATCACATTTAATGAAAACTGTCTAAATATCTCAATTAAAAGGCAGAGATCATCAGGTTGGGCTTAAAAAATAAGAACTAAGCATATGTTGCCTACAATAAACACATCTTAAATATAAAGAAGAGGCTAAAATAGCAAAATGTAAAAAGATATACCATGCTAACAGTAATCTAAAGAAAGCTCTAAAATGCATATCAATAATAGGCAAAGTATATTTCATAGCAAAAAAAATATGAAAAGCAATAAGGAAAGTTATTTCATAATGTTAAAAGTCTCAATTAATCAATAGGAGATAGCATTCTAAATGTTTATGCATCTAATAAGAGAGATTAAAAGTAAATGAAGCAAAATCTGATGGAACTACAAAAAAAATAGAAAAATCCAATATTGTACCTTGCTATTATAGCCTGAGATGTTAGTATTCTTCTCTCAATAACTTATAAACAAATAAAGGGGAAATTAGTGGATATGTAGAAGAAGATTGTAACACAGCTATCATCCAACCTGACCTGACATTTATCAATCACTTTACCCAACTATAGCCAAATGCAAACTCTTCTCAAACACATACAGAACATTTTCTAATATAATCTATATTCTGATTGTGTGATTCTCAATCACACAATGTATGGTTAGAACTCTAACCATACAAAATTATATTGTCTCTTCACACAATGAAGTTAGAAATCAATGACAGAAAGATATCTAAAATTAAAAAACTCAGTTCTAAATAATTCATGAATCAAAGAAGAATCAAAAGGGTAATCAGAAAGTATTTTGAAATGAGAGAAAATTAAAACTCAACATATTGAAATTTGTGAATGAAACTGGCACAATAGTAGGGGAAATTTCATAATGCCAAATACCTATATTGAAAAAGAAAGGTCTCAGACCCTCAGCTTTCACTAGATGACTAGAAAAATAGGATAAATTTAAACAAAAAAAATAGAATAAAAGAAATAATAACAAGGTAAATAATAAAAAATGATGAAAGGTAACATAAAAGAGAAAATGAGTATAATAGTAGTAAAAAATTATAAATCATTTGATTGATCAGAAAAACAGAGAAAAGACGAAATTACCAATAGTGGGATTTAGATGACATTACTACAGATCCCACAGGTTACAGGTATTAAAAGGATAATACTGAATAATGTTAACATTTTTATGGTAATAAATTCAACAACTTAGATAAAAATTTTAAAATTCCTTGAAAGACAAACTATCAAAGCTCACCAAAGGATATATAGAACACAAATAGCACTGTATCTTCCAAGAAATTAAATGTTCAATTTAAATTGTTTCCACAAAGGAAACTCCAAGCCAACATGACTTCACTGAATATGCACTGTGAGAAAATTGAAGGGTACAGCATTATCCTGATGGGAAAAAAAAAAAAAGCAGGCAATAACATAAAATGAAGGAGGGGGGGACTACAGACCAATATCCCTTGTAAATCTATAAGCAAAAATTCCAAACAAAACCCTAAGCAAATCAAACTTGACAATATATAAATATAATACTTCATAAGTAAGGGGAGTTTATCCTAGGAATGCAATGTTGTTTTAACATTTGAAAATCAATCACTATGATTCACCATAACCATAGCTGAAAGAGAAAAAGACTATATGAATGTCTCAATAGATAAAGAATAAACACTTGACAAAATCCATCACCCATTCCTCAAAAGCACTCTCAGAAGGGAACTTTCTCAACTTTATCAATCACTGATAAAGGACACCAGTGAATATCTGTTTTAAGTACACTTAGTGGTGAAGGACTGAATGTTTTCACCCTAAAATCAGCTTGGATGATTTAATATTGATAGGAAGCGAATATTTCCTAAATTGAACTCTGGATTCATCTCAATCCCATACAAACTCCCAGAAAGCTTTCTAGTAAAAATTTACAAACTGATTCTAAAATTTACTTGGAATGCAGTAGATGTAGAATAGTCAAAACTTCTTTGACAAGAAAAACTCAAGGGATTGAAATTCCTGAATTTTAAGTTTCATAAAGCTATAGTAATCCAGACAGTATGGTGTTGGTGTTTAGACTAATGGAGCAGGATTGAGAAGTTAGAAATAGACTCATAAATAGGTAGACAACCAACTTCCCACAAAGATGAAAAAAGCAATTCAGTGGGAAAATTATGTCTAAAATCAAATGTTATTAAAACAGTTTAATTTCCACATGCAAAAAACAGGTAAACTTGGAAATTCCAGGATTTAAAGTAAAGCAAAGATATGCTCTTGACCATTGCTATTCAACATCATATTGAAAGTCCTTGTTAGCTGAATAAGGGAAGCTAAAAAAGAAAGTATACATATTTGTCTTTATTCACAGATAACATAATTCCTAAGTGCCTATATGGAAAATATCAAAGATCCAAAAATTAAGTCCTGGAATTAAAAAGTGAATTTATCCAAGTCTGAGGATACAAGATCAACATACAGAGGTCAGTTGTGTTCCTTATACTAGAAATAGACAATTGGAATTTGAAATGTAAAAAAGACCACCATTTAAGACAACACCAAAAAATGAAGCCATTGTGTGTAAATTTAACAAAATATGTGCAAGATTTGTATGCTGAAAATATAAAGTCCTGGTGAAGAAGTCAATGAAGAATGAAGCAATGAAAAGATGTACCATGTTCACAGGGTGGAGACTCAATATTTTTAAGATGTCAGTTCTTCCTAGTTTTATCTATACAGTCAACACAATTCCATTCAAAGTCCCAGCAAGGTTTTTTGAAAATATCAAAAGGTGACTCCAAAATGGAAGTGGAAATGGAAAGTCAAAAAACTAGAATAGCCTAAAGAAAACCAAAACATGAAGACTCACATTGTTCAATTTCAAGATAAACTATAAGATACAGAGTTAAGGTACATGTATGTGTGTGAGTGTGCACATGTATACCATGTGCACACGCACACACACAGAGAGAACAAAATAGAGTCAAGAAATAGATCCATACAAATGCAGTCAACTGATTTTTGACTGCTATGGTTTGAATGTTTGTGTCCCTCTGGGGGGGTGGGGAGTCACATTTTGAACTCCTTACCCCCAAGACAATGATATGAGGAGGTGGTGTGGGAAGCCGTTCTTGCAGGTGATTTGAGCTACCTCCCTGGCTGGGTGTGAGGCCCTTAGACAAGCTGTGTCTGAGCCTTCCCCACCCTTCCCCAGGTGTGAGGGCTTGTCCGTGTGGGGGTGTGACTGACCACTGACCTGAAAACCAATCACTGACCCTGACCTTGGAATGCTGCCCCCCCTCAACCTTCATTGGATAGAATTTTCCCCTGAATTTTTTGTTCCCCAATAAAAGCTCATTCCCCGGCGTTTTTCTCTCTCTCTTGCTGGCCTCTTGTGTAAACCTCGCTACCACATCAGATGGCTAGAGGCAGGAGCTGGGAGGAGCCGTCTCTGAGCTGGGCAAGAAAAAGGTAAATTGAGAGTCATGTCTCTTTAATTTGAACTCACTAGTTAATTTCTAAGTTTTGAACCTCTATTATGAAGCTGGCGTGCTGGTCGCGTGGCTAAAGGTGGGTCTTTTGAGAGGTGATCAGATCCTAATGCTGACACCCTCATGATTAGGATAGTACCCTTATATATAGAACAGGCCCAAGCACTTTACCCTCTACCACAGTGAGAACACAGCAAGAAGGCACCATATATGAACCAAGAACAGGGCCCTCGCCAGACAGCAAACTCTAACAAATAGCTTTCTGTTGTTTATAAGCTACCCAACAGATAGTATTTTGTTACCACAGACTGAATGGACTAAGATTTTGATGAAGATACAAAGGTGACTCAAGGGAGAAAAGACACTGTTTTCAACAAATAATATGGGAACCATTGGATATTCAAAAACAAAACATTCAAAAAATTAAGCTCAATATCTCATGTCTCACATAAATTTAGTTTGAACTGGATTGTAAACTTAAAACATTAACCTATACAATTCCAGAATAAAACAAAGGAGAAAAGCTCTGCAGCCTTAGGTTTAGAAAGTTTTTAGACACAAATACTAAATGCATGATCCACACAAGAAGAAATTAACAAATGGAACTGCAAGAAAGACTTTTGCTCTGAGACAGATAACTATTAAAAGAATGAAAAGACAAGCCAAATGAAAGAAATGCAAACCTGCCCTGGAGGTTGTGGAAAGGATATCTCCTTCTGTATGACTCGGCTTGATGCCTGTCCTCATCCCTAGCTGCTATTTCTCCTCTGTACTTGGCTTGGGAGATGGGTAATTGGGAAGGTGCAGGTCTTACTTGGATGGGTAGATTCCCACTCTGAAGACCTGAAAGATGGCTCAAGTTCATTATTCTGAGGCTCTTCAGCTGAACCCCTCCTCCTGTGACTCCCCTGGACTCAGACATATGCATCCACCCTCCAGGTAGCCACTTATGGAGGATCCTGCTGTTCACTTCAAGCTTCTTCCTGACAAACTGCAAGAAATAGCTTTTCTCCAGTTGATTCTATTGAATGGTGGGCCCAAGAGGACCTCAGATCACCTTGTTACTTATTCACTGTCTCTACTGTGTAGTGCCTTCTGACAAACACGTGTCTCTGTTAAAAAAAATCTTGAGAGTGCTGTACATATCAATGCAGCAACACTCTCCAGTATCCAATGCAGAGGTGGGCTCTCTCATAGACCTCTAGTTTCCTAGTTTAGAGAAAGACTCCAATCTACCCTCCTAGGCATGGTGTAAGCAGCAGTCTTTTGTATTCCTCAAACAAAGGGAATATTCCAAAGCTCCCCTAGAGGACTCTCTTGAAGCTCTTCTCACTTGACATGCAGTGAGAATAGCACAACCCTCTGCCCTCACCCCAAAGCACAGCCCACAGCCTTGGCTCCCTCCAAAGAACCACTTTATTAACCTCTTCAAATCCTCCCCCCTTTCCTTTTCAGGTCTTTGATCCTGCTGAATAATCCCTAGGACAAAGAATAGTTCCCATCTCACTTATTTTGTAAATTATTCCTGAGGAAGAGGGTTTGTCTCACATGACAAACATCCTGATCTCACCTACTGGATCCTCTGTGAAAAATGAGGCAGAGTAGTAGTACTGCACACCCTCCAGGAAGACACAATGAGAAAGACAGAGTGGTGAATGCTAGAGAGGACAATGGACCAATTAAAATTTTCATAATCTCCTGTAAGGAGTATAAACTAGTACAATCTCTGTAAAATCATCTAGCAGGATCCACTAAAGCTGAATATATGCCTATCCCACGAATGAGAAATTCTACTCCTAGAAATCCACATCCAAGAGAAATGTACACATATCTTTACCTAAGACATTTGTGCACCACTACTTGTATTGGACAAAACTGGGGTGGAGACCCAAATCCACAGTACAATTAATATATCAGTTGTGGTGCATTCATGGAATGGCATACTCTATAGAAATGAGAATGAACAAATTCACAAATAACAAGGAAAAATCTCATGATAGAGTACTGAATTTTAAAAGCCAGATAGAAAATATTCCTTATAAATAATTCCACTTATATAAAAATTTAAAAATTTTTAATCAACTCAATTATTTCAGACTTTTGTTGAAATATAGGATACCTAGGTACTTTTGTAGCACCTGTTTTCTTCCTCTATTGTCCCTCATGACAATTCAGAGTAGTGAAGGAAGTCACCCTCAACATATTACTATAAGAAAAAAAGACATAAAAATCAAATGTTGGCTAGAAATGGTTTTGTTTCACTATATCTCAGTCACATTTATTTCCTTAACTTGACTTCATTTTGTTTTTATTATAGGAAGACAGCTTGTCTTGAGGAAAAGTGGTTTCCTATTATGAATTTAAACTGTATAACTGTCTCTATGAGCCACAAGAGGGCAGCAGTTTCAAGGACCAGAGTTAGGAATATGGAATGAAGAAAACTATATTTAATAGAAGAGCTTGTGAAACAAATTTTAACTTATTACTCCAAGTTTTTAATTTATATTTTTAGAATTGGAGGAAAGTAAGATATGTCTTTCATGTAAAAAAATCTTGTTTAATTTTTGTTTTTCTCAATACAAATCGTGTAGATTTATGTGACATATGTGTTCTATTTTGATATACAAGTTTTGAATAAAATTATTTACCATAAAATAACAATTCACATATACATATAGACCCTGGTACTTTTTAAGTACTTTCATACATATAATGTTTTATATTTTTTACTTTATTAAGCCTTCTGAAATAGGTGTGCCAGAAACTATGGAGTCCTTTTTATAGATAAAGGAACTAAGGCTTAGAAGTGAGTAACTTGTTCTAGTTAACACTAATAATAATTAGAAGAGGCAGAACTTCATTCAACATGTTTTTCAGTATTTTTCAGAGTTTTTTGTTAGACAAACAAAAATAATCAAGGCAACCTTTAGTTAATTCATGTATGAATTTAGAGTATTATCATTTTCATGGATCTCTGCTCTAACATAAGGTTAGTTTTATAATTATCCTCTAATACTGACACTTATATTAACCATTGTTATCATCTCACAGAGAAAATTAAATAGAAATGAAGTTTAAAATAAAATAAACAGTATTCCTAGAGATTAATGATTAGAAGAAAGAGGGTAGCAGATACACAAGTCTATGAAGGCTTGAAGTTACCTTAAACACTGTTACACCAAGTTGTAAACATTCCCACATCACTTGGTTTTTCTGTTACTGAAGAGATAAGTGTTTGTTAGGCCATGTGTTTATTTATTTCATCTCCAGTAAGTAGGGTATTATCTCATAGCTATTTAAATACACTCAAAATCCAACACTTAAACTTATATACAATTTGAGAGCATGACGTGAGTGATTGAACTCACAACATAAACCAAAACGTCATACAAGGGGGCCAGGTGCAGTGGCACATTCCTGTAATCCCAGTGGTCCCAGGAGACTGATGCAGGAGGATTTCTAGTTCAATGCCAGCCTCAGCAACTTAGTGAAGCCCTGAGCAACTAGTGAGATCCTGTCTAAAAATAAAAATAACTGGGGATGTGAGTCAGTGGCTAAGTGGCCCTGGGTTCAGTTCCTGGTTAAAAAAAAAGTTATGTAAGGAAGTAAAGACAGAAAAAAAATCACTTAAAATTAATATTATGAATGATCATAGAAAAGTAAAAGACTAATTTCCTTGAATAAAAAGACCTTGTTCAACTGTAAAACAAATGACAGGCTATTTTCCATTGTTGCTCTGGGTTTTTTTTTTTGTTGTTTTTTTTTTGTGTGCAGGTGTGTGTGTGTGTGTGTGTGTGTGTGTGTGTGTGTTACTGAGAATCAAGCCCAGAGTGCTTTACCCTTGAGGTAAATAAACCCTCAGCCCCTTTTATTTTTATTTTGAGACATGATCTTGCTCACTTGCCCAGGTTGGCCTGGAACCTGTGATCTCCTGCCTCAGTGTCCTGAGTAGCAGGCATTTGTCATTGCACCCAACCAAGCCTACTTTAAATGTTTAAAACTCTAAACAGAGGTATAGACACACACACACACACACACACACACACAATGGAATATTACTCAGCTGTAAAGAACAATGAAATTATGGCATTTGCCAATAAATGGATGAAACTGGAGAGTATCATGTGAAATAAGCCAATCCCAAAAACTAAGGTCAAATGTTCTCTCTAATATGCGGAAGCTAATCCAACATAAGGGCAATGGGAGAGAGAAAAGGGAACAAAGGAGAGGGAATTTCATCAAAACAGAGGAAAGATTAGTAGAGTAGACCAAGGGGACTGAAGGGATGAAGGAGGGATGGGTAAAGGAAGAAGAGTGCAATGAAATCTGACTGCACTTTCATATGTACATACATGAATACAGCACAGTGCATCCCAACATCAAGTTCAGACGTAAGACACTGACTTAAAAAAACAACACATAAATTGCAGAAATATCAGTAAAGGGAGGAGAATGAATAGAGGGAGGAGGGGGGAAGTGCTGGGGACTGAATAGAAGCAAATTATATTCCCTGCTTTTGTGATTATGTCAAAATATATCCTCTAGTGTTATAAATAACTAAAAAGAATCAGTCAATAAATAAATGTTAAAAGATGTATTGTTATGAATTGTTATGATATAAATGAAAAGGGTAGGGTGAGGATTACGAGATGACAAATAGTATATCCAAGTTATATTGTCAGTCACAAAACCCTTGAGTAGTTGACATTTGTCCTGAGATTGGAAGATAGGCCATTGGGAAAGGGTTTCAAGAAAGGCAGAGGTGTGTCTGTCACCCTTTTTCAAGTAACTGAAGCTTTTCATTTATCAGTGACTAACACACATACTGTAGAAGAAATAGGATATAAATCATTCACTATTATTATTATTGGGGGGGTTAAAAGGTATCGTTGACACCTTCTCTAAAGAGCACAGTCACAGGATGCTGGATTGAGGGATTTAAACAGCTCACCTCTGAGTTCACAAACTGCCCAAAGCATCAGAAAACCAGGTGAGACAGTGCTTTCTCTCTCTCTCACGTGAATAAGGATCAAATGACCCAATATACCTAAACTATATAGTTCACACAACAATATGCACATTTGTTAGCATGAAAGCATTTTTAATGTTGTTTCGGCCTTAATTTCTGTCCCAAATGTAAGATAGTATTCATCTAACTTCAGATCAGATTCCCAAGACTTCTGCCTAACATGCCTTTCTTTTGTCTTCAGTAAAACTGTTTACCTATTAATGAAAAATTTCTAAGTTAATATTTTATTCAAAACCTATGACAAACTTACAGTTTAGTGCATTATAAAGAAGTTCAAAGTCTTCATTTGTTTTAGGATTATGCCTCCGGTGATAGTCCAATTGCGTCCATTCTTCTTTTTCTTTTATTTTCCGTAGTTCTTCCTGGGCTTCCCACTCCAACCTCAACTTTTTCTGTTCTTTTAGTTCCCTTACAAAGACTTTAGCATGCCATTGCCTGTAGCGAGTCTGTATTACTATCGCCTGTATTTAAATTAAAAGAAAATAAAGTGCCTGCCATCAACTTTTTGATCAGACAATAAAGAAAGGCAACGATGATTATTTCAATACCAATTCAGCAATAAAACGGTGCTGAGTCTGATTTTAGTTCCGTGTTAGATATTCTTACATATACGAACATAGAAGCCACAGATAATACATGTCACTGCTATTTGTCTTGTAATCTAGCAAATACACCTTCATAGAGGCTGTAGTATAATGCTTAAGAGCACAGACTCTGGAGTTAGACTTAATTGGAAATCCCTCTCTGCTACTTAGTAAGTAGATTTATTTGGGGCAAGTTGCTTGCCATCTCTTTACTTTAGGACTCTCATTTATAAAACAGTGATAACAGTATGCTTAGAAAGTGCTTAGCCTCCCAGGCATGGTAGTGCATGCTTGTAATCCCAGATGCTTGGGAGGCTGAGGCAGGAGGATTGCAAATTCAAAGCCAGGCTCAGCAACTTAGGCCCTGTCTAAAAAAAAAAAAAAAAATTAAAAGGGCTTGGGATGTAGCTTGGTGGTTAAGAGTGCCCCTGAGTTCAATCCCTGGTGCAAAAAAGAAAGAAACAGCTGGTACATCACATTACAAATCCTCAATTTATACTATAATTTTTATGAATTTTTGTTATTTCTAGCTCATCTTAATTGCCATAAGCTAAGGCACATATTTAAAACAAAACTATATTTCCTAAACACATACAGGTATGTGTGAAAACCAGCAAGGATTAGATAAAAGAGAGACATAAAGAAGAATTAAATTACATGAAATGGAAACATATTTGGCAGTATTCCATATTATTAACCCCTCAAAACTTCATGATATAACAGAGTTTTATAACTTTATTTATAAATTCAAATAAAATGTGGGGAGTTTGCAACAAGATTGAGGACAAAACATATGCTGGCACATTTCTTTCCCGCTTCCTAATGTCTGATAATTACAGCAAAATGTGTAAAACAGAAATCAATAAAGTCTATGGATCATACTGAATGGGTCACCCAAGGGAATAGAAATTTTAAAGAATCCCCTCAAGCAAAGAGACAGATGGAACATACTAAAGAAGGAATCTATAGCCTAGTCGTGCACTGGAGAGGCAAGCTAGAAGACAGACAAGTGGCCCTGGAACTGCTTCATGCCCCAAACTGGCGGATTCTCTGAGCAGAAGGGCAGCCAACCCAGTACCTGCCTGAAAAATGCAAATGGGACATGCTCCTATTAAACAATTTAGGTAAACAGCAACAGAAATATGTATCCCTAGGCAAGAGTGGTTAGTGTGCCCAAAGGCTGGTGAGACTGAGGATGTATAGAAACGCCCTATCCAGAAAAATAGCTCCGTCCCAGAATCAAGCCTTATACTGTAAAACCACTGGGATTAGAAAGTGCTGTTAGCACATTGCATATTAGCAAATTAAGTTCCAAGTTTCCAATTCTGTGAATATTTAAGTGAAATTAACAAAGGTGAATTAAAATAGGTTGGAAATCATAACCTAGAACATTTATTTTATTATATTAATTAATATTATTACATATGAGTACTATAATTATATTATTATCTAGTTATGTATTATATACTATATTTAAGTTTTTATAGGTATTACACATCTGGGATGATAGAACAAAATGAGTTAAAAATTTCAAATCTTCTGAGAGTAGATACCCCAGACTAACCAAGCATTTGAGAAGAGGGAACAAAATAAAAAGCCCCTCATCCAAAAGAACAATTTATTCTTGCTTGAAACAGAATTAGTAGAAGAGTAATTCTCAAAGAGTAGTGGGAAGACCAGCAGTATAGGCATTATCTAGAAAAGTATCAGCAAGCAACCAGCTTCCAGCACCCTCCCCCAGCCCCTTGCCCAGCAGATCACAACAACTCTCCGACTTGGAAGCTGAAGTTTCAGAACCACTTTATTAAAGTAAAATGAAACAGAAAACAAGACTAAAGGTAGTTAATGTTTTCGGTGTAAAATTCCATCAGTATAAAACAAGATTAAAAACAAAAACCAAAAAAGGACTGTGGAAAAATCTTTACTTTTGAAAATTAAAAAAAAATAAACAATAAAATATGTGTCAGTTTGGGTGGTTATTAAACTTTTAAAATTTATTAAAGACACCAAAACAAGATTTGTTTAAATAACAGGAATTTTCCCCTCTCGTATGTCCATCTGGTCACTGGCGAGCAGTTTAGGGCCTCGCAGTTTAGGGCTGGTAGGAAAGCTCTGCCGCAGCAGTTAACAAATTGCTTCCTTCCTACTTGTATGTCTCACTTGGCTGATCCACTTATCATCATCTTCCAGCCAGTAAATAGTGGGAAAGGAACAAAGAACACTTTAAGAGCAACTCCTGGAAGTGCCTCATATCACTGCCCCACAGACCCTGTTGTCTAGACTTTAGTTACATGCCCCCGCCCCTGATTTACAAAGGAGCTAAGAAATGTCATCTTCTCTGGACAGCCATGTGCCCAGTTAAAGCTTCAGTACATGGGAGAAGGGAAGAAAGAATATTGGCAGAGATTTGTTATAATCTGATCTGCAGAATGCAGAGACTGAGAAGGAATTAATAAGCAGAAACTTAGGTGAGAAAATCTTTTAGAATGCAGAAGGAAAGGTCACAAAAGTTAGAAAGCAATGAAGAGAAAATCAGAAACATGAAAGATAAATCCAGTCATTCCAAAACATGTCGGATACAAGTTACAGACAGAATGAAGAAATTTGATTACAGAAATTACTCAAAATAAAATAGAAGAACATTTCCCAAAGCAAGACATGAGTTCTCAGAAAGGGTCCACTACCAAGTTTCAAAGGCAGCATGATAACATTACAAAATACTAAGGATAAAGTGAAAATCCTAAAAGCTCATAGAAAGAGGAAACAAAGAAATTAGAATCAGATCAATATCTGACTGTCAAATATAGCTTCAAAAGTTACAAAGGAAAATAATTCTGAAAATAAACTTAAATCTAACCTTTCATACCCACTCAAATTAAAACCCATATATGAGGTTCATTCAGTAAGGACTTACATGGTTCATTCCCTATGCATAGTCTCTGAAGGAATTACTCAAGAATGTGTTCCAGCAAGAATAATAAATTCAAGCAGGAAAATTAAAGCAGGGAAAAAAGGCTTCAAAAAGACTTATGAAACTAAATATATTTTATTCAGAAAAACAAATATATGTATCAAAGCAAATATTTAAAATAACAATGTAGAATTATAATTATATTGTAAATTATATTTACTTATAATTCTAAATCCTCACTGTATAGGAGGAATAGGGGAGGAAGGAAAAAGAAAGGAAGAAAATAAATGCATATTAAGATTCTTGTTCATAGAAAGGAAATACAGCAAGATTACCCATGCATTTGGCATAAAAATAAAACAGACATGTTTAACAATTTTTTATTAACTAGTAGAAAATGCATATTAACATATAAATTACCAACTCTAAATTATGAAAAAACAAAAACATGAAAAAGCTGATCAAGCCAACAAAAAGAATAAACAAACAAAAATGATTAGTAAATTAACAAGATGAGATGGCAGAAATGAATACAAATATATCAGCCACACATAATATAATCTTGCTTAAAACAAGAACTATTAAGCATTGAACTCTAAAACCTTTTAAAAAAATAAAATGAACATGACCCAAGTGGAAAGGAAATCAATGAGGATAAAAGGACTTATTAAATGGAAATTGACTCCTCATATAGCCTTTTAACAGTTCACGGCCCACTCCTCACTTTGACCTCCCACAAAATCTCCAACCCACCTTCCAAGACCCTCTGGGGCCAATGTATGTGGGTCTTGATGCCAACCCTCTTGGCAGGCATTTAGATTTTAACTGCTCTAGTAAGCCAAGTTACACACTCCATTTGCTTTACAACTTCAACAAAGTCAACTGATATTTACTCTTCTCTTTTATATTCTTTGCCATATATATATATGAATTTTTTCCCTTTAATATCATTTTATTGGCATTTGGAAAGTAGTACAGAGAGGGCTACTTCTCTACCTGATATCCTATGTCCTCTATTTCCTCCTACTAAGAAGATCTCAGCTTTCTGGAGGAACAATATACTAATTAACAAATGCATTTAGCATTTACTCCTTTGGGAGGGCCATCACAGGACATGGCTCAGGCCAATGAATTGAAAGCACATGTCACTGGGTAAAGTTTTCAGGAGGAGGGCACATGGGTCATGCTCCCTTGACTTCCCTCTTGTTCCTTCACAGAATGCAGATGTGATGAGAAGAGTCAACCATTTTGTCACCATACAATAATACTCTATGCATGGTGAGATTGTAAAAGAGTGGGAAGATAATTGGAGTGCAGGTTCCTGAGGATACAGTAAATTACCATCCAAAACCAGAACAATAAGAAAGTAAAAATTAGTTTGGACCGAGAAACGAAAAAACACATCACTGTAATAAGTGACACTAATCAAGACAGCCACAAAGCTAACAGGAAACAATATTTCTCCCAAGGATGCTCTGCAGCTATAAAATGTCATAGCAATCCCTCTTTCTTTGAGTAACTATTTTCTTACTCACTGACAGACTTTCTCCTCTCAAATCATAAACTCAAAGAAACTTTATTGCTTGAAATTAGATCAGTAAGAACAAAGCATCCCAGTGTTGTCGAAAAGGCTCTAAATCACTTTGACAGGGAAAGGCAGCCTTGATTTTCAACCACGGGTGCTGAACTTGGAGAACTTCATAGATAACTTCTATAGCTCTTTTAATTTCATTCCCAAGAGAACAGAATCCTGGTTCACCTTGCAATCCAGACCTTGATGTTGACCCACTTACATGCTTTAACAGTTTATCAGTTATATTTGATACATACACACCAATTTTAGACATTTGTGTGGATGTTGTATGTACAGCCTTCCTGTATACAGAAGATGAAGAGATTACTTTGCTTAAATTCTACCTGCATTTCAATTTCCCCTGAAATCTCACAACTCTATCTTTTCCCTTGTTGGGTAAATATTAATTTAGATTAAAAACAAAAACTCATCAGGCTGGAGTAACTGGGACTGATAAACCAGGTTCAAAGATTTCCCTGCAGTGAGTGGTCTCCCTCAGGATGATGACTCCACAGACTTGACTTTTTTGTATTCCAGGTCTGTCTCTCAAAATAATGCTAGGAGGTAGATCCAACTATATGCTCTCTATAAGAGATCAAATAGGTTGAAAGTTAAAAGGTGAAAAAAGATGAATTGTATAAGTGATATCAGTTAGAGTGGCTAACTTTCTTGTGCACTCTTGTTCTATTGAGTTTCAAATAGTCTGGCAAGCTCCCTACATGATTCTTCTGTGACAAGGAAGGGTTAAGGCCAAGGGACAGACGTGTTGAGGAAGCTAATAATGGCCAAAGGTACCTGAGAGTCCCTAAAGACAAGGGAAGGGTTAGGAGCACTTAGGGTCTGGGTTGCTTATACAGAGGGATATTGGAGATAGGTCTGCATTGACTATCCATGAAACATGACCCATACACATATGGGTTCTTACTCAGGCTGGTGTGGCTTAGGAAAACACACACAGAACAACTGGCTTTATATATTTAATTTTTAGTATTTATTCACAATGAAATTATCTTACCGCATTGAATCTTCGAGCATGGTATTTTGCTGCTGAAAAATAATCCCCTGGTTTTAACAGTTTATCAGTTATATTTGATACATACACACCAATTTTAGACATTTGTGTGGATGTTGTATTTGTAGTTTGTTGGAGCTTTTTTCTCTGAGAAACTGTCTAAAGTAAAAACAAAACATTTAGGTAAGTATACATACTTAAACATACTATAAATACTGACTGTGAAAATACACACATACAACAGAGAGAATATTTTTCTATTCAGTCCAGTAAATTTTGCTTTTACTATCTTAATTGCCACATAATAAATGAGGAGAATTTGAGAAAGTCATATAGTATACAACAATTGTTGATTCCATAGTTTCAGAAACCTAAATGGAAAATTAAAAATATTACCTGGGTGTCCCTGGAAAATGCTTGTTTTTTCCCTCGGATATATTTAGGTACAGTTTGGGTTCCAGCATTGTGATATTCTATTCCTGTTATTTTATGCTTAAATCCACCAAGAAATGGCTTATGAAAATCAGACTTTATAATCTCAACAGTTACCACCTGGTACTGATTAATGCCTAAGGAGATAAAAACCAAGACTGAATGGAAGTTCAGTTACAAAGGAAAACTAACATAGTTTATCTGAAAGACATCAAATAACTCACCAATTTGTACAGTGACAGTTAGGATTTGAGAGACATCATTTAATCCCTCTATCCTTTTGATTGGATATTGATCTGGATTTGTAGAAAAGAGTTCCAGTTGTATAATTTCCTGTGGCTTAACTCCATGTTGTATTAAAGTCTCATTATTTTTAAAAATTATTCCTGAAAATTTTTAAGAAGTTTTATGACAAAAAATGGCTATTTTTGTTGTTGTTTTAGTTATAAAATAAAATTATATATGAATAGATAGTGTATAACATGAATTTCTGATATATGTATACATTGTGAAATGACTAAATCAATCTAATATAAGTATTACCTCACATAATTTTTTTATGTGTATGGTGAGAACACTTAAAGTTTATTCCCTTAGAAATTTTCAAGTATACAGTGTACGGTTATTAACTATGTAGTCACCATGATGTACAACAGTCTCTAGAAATGGCTAATCATATGTACTCATTTTAAGGTGATGGAAAATATCCCAGGTGCTTGTAGGAACACATATCACTTAATCACTAAATATAGTATGAATGTTTTCCATCTCTTGCTGTAATAATAGTACAGAAAATACCATAACAGTGACTATAGTTCATAATAACCTACTATATATTTTATGAAAACTAAAAGAGAAGAGCTTAAAGCCTTTGAATACAAAGTAATGATAAAGAAATGGAAACATCCATTACCCTGATTTGATTAGTACACAATGTGTGCATTTTGAAGCATCACACTGTTATCTCATAAATATGTATAATTTTTACGTATTAATCAAAACAATTTTAATCTTTAAGGAAAAATAAATGTTGCCTGATTTGATCATTATACATTCATTGTATACACATATTAAATTATCACACTGTACCCCATAAATATGTATAATTAAAATAATAATTAATAAAAAATAAAAATCAAATTTTACAATAGGAAGGATTATAGCAGCATTCCTGTTCTGAAATTCAGCATTATAAATAAAACTACAATTCTCATGTCTTCAGATATATAAATATAATAATCATGAAACTCTATAGACATTTAAAAATAAAAGCATTCTATAGCATGAGCAGAACCACATACTATAAACACTGACTGTGAAAATTCACATATATTATATGTAAATATTACACAAATCCATTCCAGGGGAAGCATAATTATTTTAATACCCATTTCACCCTCTGGTGTTTATAAATATAGACTCTGAATTCTAAATAATCCCTTCCTGTCTCTCCTACCATAGTCAGAAACACACATAAATTAATGCCAAGGTGGAGACTAGACTCACTTTTGTACTGAAAAAAGTGAACTTTGCTTTATTTTTGTTGTCGTGGTTGTACTACTTTATCTTCTTCCCTCTCTCTACTCCACCCTGCCATTGGTATATTTAAAAAATTAACTGATCACATTTCTCTGTTTCACAGCACATGAAGATGCAATAATGTTATGTTACTGGCTGCTGTTTTGTCTCATGGAATCTTCATTGATGGAATCTATCAATCTTCAAATGTATGGTCTTCCTCAATTACAATTTTGAATTTGAACATAACAAAAGCTATACCCACAAATATATCAGACAGCACAAAACTACTTTGGCTATATTTGAGAAAACACACTCAAAGATTTGTGAATTTCAATTTCACATCCTACATTCTTAATTTTTAAAATTAACTTGAATGTCATATGGGCTTTGTTGAATAATAGCCCCAAATTTGTCCACATCATATTACCTTTATATCAAAAGTGACTTTGCAGATTTGATTAAGGATTTTAAGATGCAGCGACTATCCTGGACTATCTTATTGAGCCCTAAATGTACTTATGTGTGCCCTTGTATAAAAAGAAAAAAAAAAGATTTGGCTACAGAGGAAAAGACAAGACAGTATGACCAAAGCAAAGAGAGAGCTGCATCTGCTATTCTGTGGCTCCGAATATGCAAGGAAGCCAATGAACCAAGGAATCCAAGGGATGCAACTCTAGAAGCTGGAAAGGCAAGGAGGTGGATTTTCCCCTAGGGCTTCCAGAGGGAGAAAGGCCAACTGAAACGTCAATTTTATCCTAATGAAACTGATTTAAGATTTTTGGCCCCCAGAAATGTAAGAGAAATACATGTGCTGCTTTAAGCCACTAAGTTTGTGATTAATTGTTACAACAGACCTAGAAAACTGATACAGGTTCCTAGAGCTCTGGTTTTTCCTCCATTTATTTCTTTAGAGAGTGCAATCCCATGAAATTTGAGGTCCAGTTCCAGTCCGGGAGAAATCATCTATCTTAGAGGATGGCTGGCATCAAATCAAGCTGTTCTATAATTGCTGCTAACATAAACCTATTACTCAGTGATAATATCTGGTACTTACAAAGAAGAAAGGTGAAGAGGACAGGGATCCCTAAGTACCTCTGGCCATCTACTACAGTCACAAAGTGTTCTCTTCTCTAACTTTCAACTTTACCTTTGAGTTAATGCCCAGCAATTGCTACTTCCCTCTTTGGAGTTATACCTCCAATTTCAGTTCAGACTCTGCTACTTATCTGTCATGTGATTTTATAAAAAAAAAAGTTCCCTGAGTTTCAGTTTCCTTCTCTCAGAGAAAGAGTTAATAATACTACCTACATCAAAGGGTTGCTGTGTGGATTAAATGATAATGTAGGCAAAACACTTTGCAGACATACTAACACATAGTAAGGGTTCAAAAAAATAAATTAATCATGATGATCATTATTATTATTATTACTAATAATTATTTAAACTTTAGCCTTGTTTCCTTAGTCGGGCTTTAAATGTGCTATTTGCACAAATCTTACTTTTGGAGTATATACATTATAAATTGATTTTTTAAAAATTGATTTTGAAACTTCTTTTTTCTCTGCAAACATTGTGTAGCATCTTTATAAGTCAATACCAAGACTTTTAAAACTAAAATATTAGAATTTGTTCTGACACATTGTATAAAAATACACTTTTCGCTAGGTTAGTCTGGTTCTCTATCACAGTTACAAAGACTATGTCCAATCATGATCAATCATGATTCAAGACTAATATAACTTCAATGGGGCTTCTCAATATCATCCACAAAATATAAACAAACCAGACATCACAGGAATGACCTTAACATATACAATATTCAGATACCATTTTCAGTCTTCTTGTTCTATACATTATCCTTCATCTTATTTCTTCAATCTCAACTCCTCCCATCCCACATACAAAATCTACTTCCAGCCACTCAAAATGTCTTATCACTTCCTAAAAGCTCCAGTTTTTCTCATCTCTTTGGGACTTAGCACAAATATCATCACCTTTATGAATTGAAACATTCCATAATCTCCCAGATTTCTTCCTTCCTATTCTCATAGCTCTTTGTGCAGATTTCCAATAAAGCATTTGCACATTATATGGAAACTCTTGCATGCAATTCTCCCCCTTACTAGTCTGCAAGCAATTTGAGAACAGGAATCTTGTTTCATGTTTCTCTGTTATCCTTCACTATCTGCAAAATATCTAGAATCAAATGTCTTTAATAAAAAGGAATTAAATGAATAAATACATAACCACAAGTTAATGCTAAAATAGTAAATATGTAGATATTTAGTTTAAAAAAAATCAAAGGTCTTGACTGTTTACATACTAAAACAGGAGAAATCTTAATAAGTTCATGAACCTTCAAACTTACCTTTGTAACTTATCTGCAGTACAGAAGGTGGGATATGTAATAAGTGTGAAAAGTGATCCTTGAGGTGTTTAAAAATAGTGTCAACTTTAAAAGGCATTATAATTTCCTGGCCCACAGGAATAAGTACAACTCTTACTAAAGATAAAAAGAGAAAATAAATAGGCATCATCAAATATAGCAAGGGTCCGTAACCTACACTCCACAAACAGAATTATGGGCTGACTTTTAACTGTGTGAAACACAGGTTATTTCTTCTATATTTCCCCACCACACCACAATGATATCTAAAGAGAAATGACCAACACTGAGCTACAACCTTAGGCTTTGAAAATTAATCCATAATCTCAAAATTTTTCATCAATGTTCACCACCTATATTATGACTTAAGTACAAAAAGTAGCTCTAAAAATCAAGCATTTTTGTTTAGTGAGTATAAGAAAATGAGACCTTGAAATAGAAAGGTTGTCTCAGAACCTGGAAATGCATTTGAACTCCCCATTATAACTACTTTTCACAAAAGTTTACATTGTATGGCTCACAATCCACCCTACAAAATAGGAAATCAAGATGCTGTTGAGTAAGGCAAGGTGGCACATGCCTGTAATTCCAGTGATTTGGGAGGCTGAGGTAGGAGGATTGCAATTTCAATGTCAGCCTCAGCAATTTAGTAAGGCCTTAAGCAACTCAATGAGACCCTGTCTCTAAATAAATAAAATATTAAAAAGGGTTGGGTATGTTGCTCAGTGGTTAAGCAACCTTGGATTCAATCCCAAGTGCAAAAAAAAAGAGGGCTGAGGTTGTGGCTCAGTAACAGAGCACTTGCGTCTCTTATGTGAGGCATTGGGTTCGATCCTCAGCACCATATAAAAATAAACAAAATAAAGATATTGTGCCCATATATAACTAAAAAGTTTTTTAAAAGATGCTTATGTGTTAAAAATTAAAAACTTATCATAAATGATCATGTATTCACAAATTATGTGGAATAGGTATATTATAAATTATTTTACCTTTATAGACTTTAACTTTTTGTTTCAGTCAGCTATTTTGCCACTGTGACTAAAAAACTAAACTAGAATAATTGTGGAGGAAGAAAAGTTTATTTAGGGGCTCACAGTTTCAGAGGTCTTAGTCCTTAGAAGGCAAGCTCCATTCCTCAGGGCTTGAAGTGAGGTAACATCATGGAGGAAAAGTGTGGCAGAGGGAAGCAGCTTACATAATGATCAGGAAGCAGAGAGAGAGAGACTCCACTTTCCAAATACAAATATATACACTCCAAAGCCATGCCCCCAATTCCCATCTCCTCCAGCCACATCCTACCACTTCAGTTACCACTCAGTTAATCCCTATCAGGGGATCAATTCACTAATTGGGTTAAGATTCTCAAAACCCAATCATCTCTCTTCTGAACATTCTTGCATTGTCTCACACATGAGCTTTGGGGTGACATTTCACATCCAAACCATAACATTTTTAATAGAAAGGATGCAATAAGTAATCATATTATAGGTCAAAAAACTTATATATTTCCAAGACAGTTTTCAAAAAGCTGAGACATTTATCAAAACTCCCATGGGAAAAAAATCTAACTAGGAATTAGTCATATTAAGTTTCTTTAAACTTATTAAAAATTGTTCTCACAGTTCTCTATGAACAAAAGAAACACTTTCAGATACCAAACAGAACTTATCAGAAGGCTATTTTGTTTCTTGGTGCAAAAAGCTATGGAATTGCCTTACATAGCTATAAACCAGATTTTTCTAGTTTCCTAATGTGTTTAAAATTTTAATGATTTTGTGTTTAATGTGTTTAAAAATTTTAATTAATTTAAAATTTAAAAAATTTTAATTAATGATTAATGTTTTAATTAATGATTAAGTGGATTCTTAAGTTTTGGAATGGGTGGTATATTGAGGGAAGCTTGATAAGTACAGGGTCAAAACAACTTTTTAATTTTAAAAACTCACCATGTTTTTAAGTTACAATATCAGGGAATTATAGAAACACCAAAAATGGAATCCAAATTTACACTAAATAATGAAATTGAGAGATACTCAGTTCTATTGTGTATTGTATAACATAATTAGTTTTCTGAACATACCACACAGGGTTAAACAACCCACTATAGTCAAAACTTACATTTTACCAGCCAAACTGCTATTGCTATTATCATTATTAAATGACAACCCATGTTCTCCATCCTATGAGTGGAAACTCTCAAAACACATGAACAAGGAAAGAAAAGGCAGTCAGTTAATGGTTTTCTGTGTAACTACCTTATTACTTCTCCCCTTCTCTATTATTAATAATATTATAATGAGGCCAGGCATGGTGGTGCACGCCTGTAATCCCAGTGGCTCAGGAGGCTGAGTTAGGAGGATCACAAGTTCAAAGGCAGCCTCAGCAACAGCGAGGCACTTAGCAACTAAGTAAGACCCTGTCTCTAAATAAAATACAAAATAGGGCTGGTAATGTGGCTCCGTGGTTGAGTGTCCCTGAGTTCAATCCCCAGTATACACACACACACACACACACACACACACACAGCTCAAATAATGAACACTGCTTTAGGGCTTTAAAATTGACCTAAAATGAGAGACAATGATTTTTCCAAGGCTAAATATATGGTTAACTCTAAGCAGACTATAGAAATATGTAAAAGCAGCATAATACAAGGAATGATCAATGAATATGAAACTAGGGAATCGGGTTTCTAGCTATGTAAAGCAATTCCAAGTTGTCATGCAAAAGAACTGTAATTGTACTTAATAATTTTTCTACCATTTCTCAAGTTCCCTAAACATTTTAAACTTATTTATTTGAATAAATAAGTAAATGTGAATTTAAAATTTAGTGATGTTCATTTACTGAGGAAGAAGAGTAGATATTGCAGTACAGAAAAAAGTTTTCACATAGCAGGTACTGTGGTGCATTCCTGTAATCCCAACAACTCAGGAGGCTGAGGCAGGAGGAAATAAAAAATAAAATGGGGTGGGGATGTAGCTCAGCGAAAAGCATGCCGGAGTTCCATCCCTAGTACCAAGAAAAAAGAAAAGGGAAGCTTTCATCCTTTTTTAAGTGATATAACTATGGAAATTTGGTGGACATGGGAAAGGAAAACTAGCAACAAATATAAAATAGGTATTCAAACAAAAATAAACAAAAAATTAACAAGGAAAAGCAACTCTTCGTTGAAATGCAGAAATGAAATATGCTATCTTCTTTTGGAAATACCTGTTGCTGAAGATTCTCTCACTGATGTTTGCAAAGACTCCTTCATAGCCTTTATTTTATTCAGAAATGCCAGAGCCTCCTCATTTGAATCCTGTTGGGTGAACTCCACATTGGGCTGCGGTGAATACCCTGAAACAGGCAAGGATTTTCTGGGAGACACAGCCTCTTCCAGGCGTCTTCTTTCCTCGTTCAATTCAAGGCTTAAAATGCTGATGTCACTTTGCTCACTGAGTTCTAGTTCAGATTCATGCTCTTCACTTATGTCTAACTCTGAACGTTCTTCTGAGGGTGCTGGAATATTGACAGTGTCAATAACCTCCTCATGTTCTTCTGGCTCAACCGTATTTTCAATATTAAACTCTTCCTCTTGATCAGACATTTTCCTATATCAAGAAAAATTAACACATTTACTACATATGTAGGAGTTTCTCCACCAAATATCAAACTCATTGCTAACATAGAGTGATGTTCATACTAACATGGTGTTCACGGCTGGGTGCGGTTGGGCACGCTAGGCTGACACAGGAGGATCAGGAATTCAAAACAGCCTTAGCAAAAGTGAGGCCCTAAACAACCCAGGGAGGCCCTGTCTCTAAATAAAATACAAAAATGAAAAAAATAAAAATTAAAAATTAAAAAAAATAATAAAATACAAAATAGGGCTGGGGATGTAGCTCAGTGGTAGAGCGCTTACCTAGCCTGTGTGAGGCACTGGGTTTCATCCCTGGCACCACAAAAAAAAATTAAAAAATAAATAAAATAAAATATGACCCATGAAGCCATCTACAACTAAAAAAAAAATCTTAAAAATAAAATGGTGCTCATTTTTTAAAAAAAGTTGATCATTTTCTTAATGCCTGTCATTGGGCTAAAAACCTTGGTGAATTTTTACTTCAAAAACACCGCAGAAAAATTTTTTTTAAATTATCACAAAAATAATCTCAAAACAATTTTAAGTAATATTCTGTAACAAGTATGTCGAAAATATAGTCTAAAATATCTTGCCATCTCTTCTTTTTCCAATAAAGAGTTCCCAGAGGGGGGAAAAAAAGGACTTTTTGCACTACTTCTTTTTCTGAATATAAAACTGATATGAGATTTATGCTTCTGGCTTACAAATGATTAGGTGCTTTGCTGGGAGCCATTAGCCAAGTAGGTATGACAATTTCCTTGCCAGCGTACCCCATGTTGCTTAGTGGAAGGACTCGTGGAAATAGGACATTTTGCAGTGACATTGCAGTTAGGTGACCTTGCTCAAGGACCATGGCGGATCCGGGATTAGGGTGTTCCCAGTTTAGGATAATCGGGTTTAGGGCGTTCCAGGTTTAAGATTATTCCTGCTAGGAATAGGGCGTATCCTGCTGCCTGAGTTCCCCTTGAGTTCTCACGGGATTCAGACAGTATATTTTGGGAGATAGAAGCCCAGTGGAGGTGGATTTGGGCAGAGAAAGTGGATTTCCCCAGAATGTGTTTGTAGACGGCTGGTGTGAGTTCGGGAATAAAGAGTTGCTGTTTGAATCTACAAGCTGTGTGGTGGCTCGTGATTGTGTGCCCAGCCAGACTGCGGCAGTGCTTCAAGGAACCTGGCAGCTCCAGAGCCAGAGTATTCCAGAGAATACACCCTGCATTAGCTCTGCTCTCACAAATCACAGCAGAAACAAACATCTTGACCAATCTAGACTGAGTTTGGAGTTGATTCCATCCAGAGTTACAGTAACTAAGAGCCTGGTTGTAGGAAACAATGTGACAGTATCTAAAAGCTTAGGCCAAATGAGTTGAGAGAATTCCAGAACCTGACTGCCAAAAGGAGAAGTTGGACAAGGAGCCAATATAGCAGGAGCCTACCTATAGAGGCTGGCAGCAAGGAGTGGAGGAGATCACAAGGGCCCTGAGGCTGCATTTCTATGGCAACAGCTGGGGGAAAATTAAACCTAGGAACCTTAGGGAAGTAGGAAAGATCTCTCTGGGGCTTCCATTCGAGCACAGACGTTTATGGAGGAAAAAAAAATCACCCTTAGTCATAGGAGATATCTGGCTACTAGAGGACAAATTTTTTGAGCTGGAACATCTGAAAAATAAATAATCATTGAACTCAAAAAGTAAGCTATAAAGTATTAGAGAAAGTTGAAGAGAGAGTTAGCAAACTGGAAGATAAGATTTTATATCAAATACTGCAAAGAGATAAGGATATGAAAATAGGAGTGATTGTTATGGTTTGGATATGAGGTGTCCCTGAAAACCTCATGTGTGAGACAATGCAAGAAGGTTTGGAGGAGAAATGATTAGGTTATGGCCTTAACCTAATCAGTGAATTAATCCCTGATGGGATGAACTGAGTGGTAACTGGAGGCAAGTGAGGTATGGCTGAAGAAAGTGGTTTGTTGGGGTATGGCTATGGGGTATATATTTTGTATCTGGAGAGTGGAGACCTCTCTCTCTCTCTCTCTGCTTTCTAATCGCCATGTGAGCTGCTTCCCTCTGCCACATTCTTCCTCCATGGTGTCCTGCCTCACCTTAAGCCCTGAGGAATGGAGCCAGCCTTCTAAGGACTAAAACCTCTAAAACTGTGAGCCCTCACATAAACTCTTCCTCCTCTACAATTGTTCTGGCCAGATCATTTAGTCACAGCAGTGAAAAAGCTGACTGAAACTATGATTAAGAGCATGGAGAAGAGAAAAAGAAAGTCAAGCACATATGTTTTTGCTAAGCATACATTTTTCAGAGATCTGAGAGTAGTTTTGTATTGTTATAACAAAACAACCAAACAATAAAGAATATGCAACAGGACTAGGGTTATGGCTCAGAGGTACAGCGCTTGCCTAGCATACTTGAGGCACTGGGTTCGATCCTCAGCACTACATAAAGTAAAATAAAAATAAAAATAAAAAAGTATGCAACAGAGACTTAATATGCCCCATGAAGCCTAAAAATGCCCTGTTGAACCCTTTTCAGAAAAAGTTTGTCAGCCCCTGTTCTGGCACATGTCAAATTAGTTTTCTCATTAGAATGAGAAAACAGAATAATGGAAAAGAAATGTTTTAAAAGAAAATGACTGGGAATTTTTCACAAGTGATAGAAAGTATGAACCCACAGATCCATTTAGTACAACATAAATCTATACCTAATGTACCATGTACATTTTAAGAAATAAAAGAATACCAAAGATGAATATAAGGTCCTGAAAACAAACAGTTGTTTAAAAAAAAATGTATACACACACACACACACACACACACATCACTTGAAATCATTTTAATTTGCTGATATTAATACTAAGAAAAGTAAAATGACTGCAAACTTCTCATTGGAAAAACAAAAGCAAAGGCAAAAAGTGTAATAATTTTAAAAACATAATAATCAACATAGAATTATGCACGCGGAATAATTATTTTTCAAGAAAGAAAATGGAAACATTTACAAATAAGTTACCACTAGGAACTTACTGGCTCTAGAGAAATTTTTTCAAGCATATACATGGAAAGAGAAAAAAATTTCCAAGGGAAATTGTTTTCCAAGTGCAAGAAGGAAAGGTGAAGACATAAAACCATAAATATGTAGACAAATACAAATACTGTCAACATAAAATAATAGTAGGGAATTAGAACAGTAGATAATAATATGCAACTGTAAGGGGAAAATCAGACTGTTCTCAATCCCTCTACTGTTTAAAAACTTTCACTGTGTACTTGAGATTTAGCCATGTATACTGGTTAAGTTATATATGTATAGCTAAATCTAAAATATAATAAATAAAATAACAAAAATAAACTTCTGAAATTTCAAAACAACAAAGGGGTAGGAGGCAGTGGAATGAGAGGGGAAAAAAATGAAAGGAATATCAAGAAAAAATTCAAGAAATTTCCTTAGGTTTTCAGCCACTGAACAATCCTCATATTTGTATACCAAGGAAATATACAAGGATGATTAAGAGACTATCATGAACAATTATACATTAACAAATTGAATAACCTAGAACCAATGGGTAAACTGCTAGAAACATACAACCTAACAAGACTTAATTATGAAGAAATAATGATTAAGGAGAGTGAATCAGTAATCAAAACATCTCTCAACAAAGAAAAGGAGAATTCTTCCACCAAACATTTAAAGAACTAATATTAATCTTTCTCAAACTCTTTCAGCAAAACTCATTTATGGGCCAACATTATACTGACAGCAAAGCCAGACAAGGCCATTACAAGAAAAGATCACGGGAGCCGGGCACAGTGGCACACACCTGTAATCCCAGCGGCTCCGCAGTTTGAGGCAGTTTGTGGATCTCGAGTTCAAATCCAGCCTCAGCAATTTAGCGAGGTTCTAAGAAACTCAGTGAGGCCCTGCCTCTAAATAAAACACAAAAAAGGGCTCGGGGTGTGGCTCCGTGGTTGAGTGGCCCTGGGTTCAATCCTCAGTATGAAAAAAAAAATCCCTATGAACATAGATACAAAAATCCTCAACAAACTACATATTGAGCATACTTAAACCAATAATCCAAAATTGAAATCTGAAATATGACTAAACCTAAAACTCAAAACATTTTTTCTCTGATTTAGGAGAATTTCAGATTTGGAGATTAAGGTAAAGGCTACTTATTGATAAAGCCCATGCAAATACCCACCTATCTAGAAGAACTCTGTAATTTCAAACACTTTCAGTCTCAGGAATTTTGAGAAAGGAATACTCAGTCTGTACCAGCAAACTGAATTTTAACAGCATATTAAAAGGAACATTCACCAAGATCAAGAGGGATTTATTTCTGGAAGGCAAGGATGGTTCAACAAATCATTAAATATAACATGCATTTATTAACATATAACAGAATGAAGGACAGAAACCATAGGATCATCTCAACAAATGCCTAAGAGACATTTGACAGAATTTAACATCTTTTTATGATAAAAATTCTCAATAAATTAGGCATAGAATGAATGTATTTCAACAAAATAAAGGCCACATGTATAAAGCCCACAGCTAACATAACTCATGGTGAAGACCTGAAACCTTTCCCTCTGAGATCAGGAACACTATAAGGATACCCATTCCTGCTACCTCTGTCAACATGGTACTAGTTTTAGAGCAGTTAGCCAAGAAATCAAACAAAACAAAAGCATCCAAATAGGGAAAGAAGTAGTGAAGTATTTTGTGTTTGCTTAGCATATGGGTTCAATCTCCAGCACTGCTAAATAAATAAATAAATAAATAATAGATAGATAGACAGACAGATCTGCCAAACCTTTGTCCCAGGGGAGGATACTGTGGTTATTATACTAGAATACAGGAAAAAGAATGATCTGCACTTTCTCTCTTTCAAAGCTATTCATTATAGAAATAGCTTTGGAAAGCCAGTTCAGAGCAAAGATGTCAGTGCCTTCCAAGAAGAAATGCAAAAGAATGTAATGAACTAGCTCCTGCTCACCTCTTGACCTCATCTTGTAACCACTCTTCTGCCTTATTATGTGTAAGGTCAATTTCTACCCTGGGACTTTTGCATTATATATTTTCAACAAAAATGTGTTACTACAGATCTGTGCAACTGACTCCTTCTAATTTGTCATGTCTCAGCTCAAATGCAATTTCTCCAGGGAAGCTAGCTAAGCACACCACACTCACTCCCTGTTTTATTTTATTCATAAATCTAATCAATGTTGAAAATCATGGTTTATTCATTCACTTACTTGCTTACTGTCTGTCATCCCCAGTAGAATATTGCTTTCATGAGAGAAAGAATATTTTCTGCCTTAACAATGCTGTTCCTCACATCCAGAAACAGGCCTAACAACTAGTAGTTGCTCAAAAAAAATCTTGACTCTGATATATGAGTAAGTAAATATAGGATGCAAAGATGAGCATTACAAAATCTGAATTGTTCATTAGTTCACTATATTAATCAAACAAAAAGAAAAAAAACTATCTATACTTATGCCAAAAATCAACATATTCATGATTTTAAAATATGATAAGCAACCTCAAAAAATACAAAATACTTGGAGATCAAACTAAAAAAAGAGGTGAAAGACATCTACAATGAAAACTACAGAACACTAAAGAAGGAAATTGAAGAAGACCTTAAAAGATGGAAAGATCTCCCATTCTCTTGAATAGGCAGAGTTAATATTGCCCAAATGGCCATAATATCAAAACTGTGATACAAATTTAATGCAATTCCTATTAAAATTCCAATGACATTCTTCATAGAACTAGAAAAGCAATCAGGAAATTCCTTGGGAAAATAAGAGACCCAGAATAGCCAAAGCAATCCTTAGCAAAAAAAAAAAAGTGAAGCAGGAGGCATCACAATACCAGACTTTAAACTATACTACAGAGCAACAGTAACAAAAACAACATGATATTGGCACCAAAATAGACATGTAGACCAATGGTACAGAATAGAGGGCACAGAGACCAACCCACATAAATACATTTATCTCATACTAGACAAAGGGGCCAAAAACATACATTGAAGAAAGGACAGCCTCTTCAACAAATGGTTCTGGGAAAACTGTAAATCCATAAGTAGCAAAATGAAACTAAGCCCTTATCTCTCACCCTGCAAAAAACTCAACTCAAAGTGGATCAAGGACCTAGGAATTAGATCAGAGATGCTGCACCTAATTGAAGAAAATAGTTGGCCTAAATCTTCATCATGTCAGATTAGGCCCTGATTTCCTTAATAAGAATCCTAAAATGCAAGAAATAAAATCAAGAATCAATAAATGGGATGGAGTTAAACTAAAAGGCTTCTTCTCAGCAAAAGAAATAATCATTGACATAAAGAGAGAGTCTACAGTATGGGAGCAAATTTTTACCACATGCACATCAGAGAGAGCACTAATCTCCAGGATATATAAAGAACTCAAAAGATTTAATACCACAAAAACAAACAACCCAATGAATAAATGGGCTAAGGAACTGAACAGACACTTCTCAGAAAATAAACAAGAGATCAACAAATATATAAAAAAGTGTTCAACATCTTTAGTAATTAGAGAAACACAAATAAATCTAAGATTTCATCTCACCCCAGTAAGAATGGCATTAATCAAAAATATAAGCAATAATAATTGTTTGGAGAGGATGTGGGGGACTGAAAATTGTTGCAACCACTTTGCAAGGCAGTGTGGACATTCCTCAGAAAACTTGGTGAGATTGAAGATTATTGTGTTATATAATCTTTATTTTTCCTCCAACTTTTACTATTTTAACATTTTTTTAATTTTTCTTAATATATGTGTTTGTTTTATGTACTCTACTGTCTTCTCACTTGTCTACCCAAAATCACTTCCTCTCTATTCTCCTGCTACTAACCTTCTTCTTTACATTTCTCTTCTATACTTCCTAAGATATAATAACTCTATATCCTCACCTCCTATGTCCTCATCATATCATTCTACACCTCACCTCAGTTCTTTGTCCACCATTAGAAACTATAAACCCTTTTACAAACCTACTGATTATAGTAGATAATAATTGAATTCACCATTTCTGTACATTGTGACCAAATGCAGGCACCCATGTGGGCTTACTGCTTTGGTCTGGATACCATTTGAGTGTGTTCCAGAAGGGTTCATGTGTTGGGAGTTTGGTCCTCAGTATGGCAATGGTGAAAGGTGGTGACCTTAATGGTAGCGCCTATTGGGAGATCACTGGGGCCACCCTTGGAAGTGATTAAGGTAGTTCTGTAGGATCCTGAGCTAGTTCTCTAGAGAGCCCTATCAACACTGGCTTCTGGGCAGCAGTGCAACTGTTCCCTCCCACAAGTACTCCCACATAAAGATGCCATTCTTCAACACCTTACTAGACTGGCATCATGCTGTTGACTTTCAGTCTTTAAAACTGTGGGTAAGTAAGCATCTTTTCTTTATAAGTTACTCAATAGTGAGTATTTCATTATAGTAACAGAAAACAGACCAACATATTCACCTGTGTCACCCCTATAGGACTTGGAGGCCATGGGATATTGGTACAGACTTGAAGCACTGGCTACCTCTTTTGCAAAGAGTTCTTTTTCTCTGACCAGCACCCAAGAAACAGTGATAGGCAAACTTATTAGTTTGCAGGTGGGCCAAAATCCAAGCCTTTCACTGTTCTTAATACTATATGACTATGATAAAGAGGTTTCTTAACCTAAGTTTCATTTTCCTCACTTGCAAAATGGGGTATCAATAGATTCAATATAAAAAATGCTTTTAAGGATTAAATAAAATAATGTACATAAATAGTTAGCAAATAGTTCCTGGCATACAATAACAACTTTATAAATGTTAGCTAACCACTAATAAACTATTTCTAATACTTCCAAAAAGCTAATGATAATTATATATTAGTCATGCCTCAGAGGTATTAAAAATTATTCATTTCATTCAGTAGGAAAAAACACTTTCAAAATACAACATAATAACTAGCCAATAGTTATACTAATTACTTAATCCTCATAGATAGGTTGATGTTATGGTGCTTATGTTATAAGAAATCAGAACAAAATGGTTAAGCAATATATTCAAGATGACTGAGCAAGAAAGCAGTAGATTTGTGATTCAAATCCAGACAATATGAATCCATGCTTCTACACCACTACATTGTATGTCATTTCAATGCAGGAATCAGTGGAAACCAAAAAAGAAGAGGAAAGGGGTACTTGTAACCAAGAAAAAACCTTGGAACTGTTATCTCCCTCTAATCTGAGACTCAACAATGCCCCAAGGTATGTTAGTAGTGGTCAGATCCAGAAGAAAAATAAAGATGTTATAACCAGAAACTGCCTTTCATTTTTTTAATTGAAAACATAAAACATGATTATGATTTAAACTGAGTAGAATTCAACAGCATTTTTTTTTTACTTAACCTACTTAGGATAAGTAGCTAATTATAATGGATCTTAATACTCCCTATATGTGTATTAACATGCTCCATTTTTATATATAAATATATATATATACATATATATATATAAACTCACTGTAGCAAATATGAAATATAAATGACAAAGCACAGACATTGCAGTTCACAATGTAAAATGTTGTGAAATTTCGACCTAAAGAGGTAGCATCATATAGTTTGAAAACATTTTTAATTAATATCTTTCCACTACTGATGTTAATTTTGTTGCTGTGCTATTATTTTTAAGAGAGCAATATGTGCATACAAAAAATAGTAAACTTAATAGAATAGAAAGGAATAAAATAGAAAGTGTATCTTCTTATTTGCCAGATACCTTAATTTTATTTCTCAATGTTAGGCAATGTTTAGAGTTTATCTTTTCAGAAACTGTCTATGAAGGTACAATTATATATTTAAATTTGTTTATGATCATATAAACATATCTTTATATATGTAAATTATTATTATATATTTAAAACTGATTCTTTTACAACTTACTTTTATTTAATATTTACATAACCCATTCTTAACACTTATTTCTATGTAAAACATACTCTTCTACCTCATTCTTTTCAACAACTTCATCACAGGACCAAGTCCACTTTACATTTAGCTGTTGCCCAAACACCTTGTACCTTTATCTTGGTATACAAGTGTAAGTATATGTTCCTAGAACTAGAATAAGCAAATCAAAGAATATGCAGATTTAATTCTGTTAAATCCCATCAAATTGCTTTCCAAAAAGGCAGCACCATACTACAGACTCATGAACAGCCCCTTGACTGCTTCCTTGTGTTCTTATATTTTTTATTAGTTTTAATTAAATACTCTTTTGTTAAGTGTGTGGTTATATTTCCCTTACATGTGTTGTTTATGTTGTCTTTTGCTATATCCAAGTTTTAAATTGTTAGGTAGTGAAATGTATCCATATTTTTGCTTATAAGAGTTTCAAATTTCACCATATGCTTAGAAAACCTTCTCACAATGAAATGTAAGTACACACATAAAATGAGGTGAATCCATCAATGATGGAAACTGATTCCAAAATATATAGTATTGAATGTAAAAACAAAGTGCAGAACAGTATGTACAATGTACAGGTGTAACTACAGGTAAAAGGCAGAATGATCATGGCTCATTTTTTTCACTCTTTGAACTTTTAATCATTCATGTATTATCTAAACGTTTTGATTTTACTGAAATAAAAAGCAGTTTCTATTATGAATGCATACCAAATAAAGCTCCCTTGTCACTTGCAATGCACGATTTCATTTACCATTTAAAGCTTGTTGGTGTAAGTATTAGGACAGAGATCCAGTCCTGCTTTCTACCAGATTGGCCTGGTGAATTTTTGTTTGTTAAGAGGCGAAGTCCGAAGTAGAGGAACAGAGTGACTGGTGAGCAAAGTCTGAAAGCCCTCGGCTTACTAAGGAATGAGGGAAGGCGAAATGTTTTCTAACGCCAGACATGGGCTACACTTACGTTTTGCTTCTGTACTATTTCCGCGATAAGCACTTTGGGTGTGAGGGGATGTACACCTCCTAGCTTGACGCTGCTGCAAATCCCAAATCAGAGAGGCGAAGCTAGAAAGGACGCTTCTCAGGGCTTTTGAAGTGGAACATCCGGACTGGGCAGGTAGCCGCAGAGCACGGGGGATCCCAAGGAAAGGGCAGCCACACCTGTCCTACCTGGCTAATAAATACAGCTATCCGGGACCAAGCGGTTTTGGAGGCTCTTCCAAGCAGCACAAGTCTTGAAAAGACTCTGTTGCAGGCCATATCCTAGCAACGGCCTTAGCGTCCCTCCCTCCTGCTGGGCCCCGCCCTCCAGCACTGAGGAGTTCCTTGAGTGCACCAGGCCCAGAGTAGGGGTGTGCCCAGTGGTTACCTAGGTCAGGGAGTAACCATTCCCCAAGAACATTTACATTTTTGAAAGGAAATGAATGTTTCTCTGAAACAAATGCTGATCACAATTTAAGCTTACAGGTTTTTAAAAAATCAGAATCCAAGAAAATAGAAATATCAAGTGGAGAGGTTAAGCAATTGACAAAGGAGAACTTGGTGTGTACAACAGCAAGTGCCTACTATATCAACAAATTTCATGCTACTATCTCATAATAGCACGTAAAACGTATTATTACTAAGCACCTTACTTATATTTTTAACTTAATGCTTGCAAAGATTTTATTGAGGATCTAGTATGAGCTCCATTTTATTGAGAAAACTAAGGCACAAAGAGGTTTAAAGAGAAACCAGGATTAAACCCAAGCAGTCTGACTTGAGCCCAGATTTTAAACCACTATTCAACACCCTTCCATATTTAAAACGGATGTAAAATAAACTAAAATTTTTGTTTACATAGTACAGGTCCACTCCCTCATTCATAATGGTGTCATTTCTTTATGCCATTTTGCTAAAATTGCACTCATCTCTTCAATGACTTCCTAATGTCCAATACCATTTTTGAAATGGGATACATTCCAGCTATGCTGTTTCAAAATGCATATTTCTTATTAGAATATGAAGTACTGTATTCTTAAATAAATTGGTTTTGCTGTAGGAATGATTTTAAGTAAATGCAAGTCCATTTGAATCACTTCCATATATTCCAGCAAAGGATAAAGGTAGACTAGGTGTGGAGGTACACAGACAAGTTTTTCCAAAAACCCACTCCCAGCTCCAAAATTATAATGCATCTTAAAATTTTACTAGCAATAAGAATTACATTGGTTTTAACACTTTTTTGTCTTTTCTTTAAAATTTGTCACTCATGATCATGTTACAGGCAGTTTGAAAACACTAGCATTAGGGATATCACAGGAATTGGAGGGAAGAAAAAACAGACAGTAGAGAACTCTAAGTATTAGTCTCACAGTGTTAAATGTGACCTGTTACCCAGTATATGTTCATATTTGTTTACAGTGTGCATGGAATTGACTTTACACAACTCAATTTTACAATATCTTACCTAATCTGTAGAATTTCTAGGTAGTTTGTGCAGCCTGAAGAGATTGTTAGCATGTCAAAATCACACACACACACACACACACACACACACACACACAGTTGCTTCATTACATATGAATGTAAAATGAATGAAAATGATCATTAGGAAAAAAATTCAATTTCAAAAGTAGAAGAGTAATTTTCAGTATCATTTTCCATTTTGTTTTTAACCATAAATCTATGCATTTTCTCAGGATTTATTGTTCAAAAAGACTTTTATTTCTTATGAAACATCTACTTTCATTTATCTCAACATTTATATAAATAAGTCCTTCTTTTGATGTGCTTATATTTTTACAAAGATGCCATCTAGTGGCTTTATGAAATAAATTACTTCGAAGCATCTTCCACTGCTATGCCAAGTTGACATAAACAAATATTAGAATAATAATTGAGAAAATTAAGGATCTGAAAATTATGTTTTGGGAATTATCTATATAGATTATATTTGTATCTTGTTTGTGAAATTGTTAAGAGACAGGAAATACAGATGGAGAGTAACTTTTTTGAAAACTTTCTGGGTGAGTCAGATTTTTTATATTTATAGAATATTTCTGATTTCTGAAAGGTAATATGGGCATATATTTTATATTACATAACGCATTCAGTGAGTCTGGGAAACAGTCGAGAATCAAATACATTAATACTTATATGGCAAAAATATACTCATATTAAGATGGAATAAAGACCACAAATAGCCTTCCATCAGTTGTTTTGTTTTCAAATGAGTTATGAAAAACTGCACTTTAAGAGATTTGTAAAATTTAGATAAGTAATCATGAGCCTGTTTTGCCCTTGAGAAAAGGAATACACCCTACAGTTAGAGGAAAAGATTAAAATACAATGATTATAAAATAATACTTATCTTTAGGAAAGTTAAAGGATTCAGCTAATAATTTTTGTTTTGAAGATCATGAGAAATACACAAAAAGAATCTTTGTAATGTTTTCAGTCACTTATAGAAGCTAATCTATAGTAACTTACATATAAACACAGAACAAAAAAAAATAGCTACTATAAGATCACTTTGATAGTTTTAAGCAATGCATGGCAAACTCTATGGAACATTCCAAAAAAAACCCAAAAACGTTGATTGAATTTGTTTTTTGGTTTCTTTGTATGATTTGCTCCTGTGTTCCCATACCCTACCACTATGTTCATGGAAGTTTGTGTTGATGGCACCATGATCAGCCTGGCTCCTTTATATGAGCACTCTTTATCAACTCTTCTTAGAAAAGTAGTATGAAAAAGAAACATTAAAATTCTGGCATTTAGGAAAGCCTATGCAAAGTCACTTATTTTCTCACTACTTTTATTAACTACCTAGAGTTTTAGCTTATTACTTCTAAATAAATTTTCAAATAAATTTCTCCAGTCCCCATCAATAACTCAAATCCTTTATCACATTGAATCTAAAATCTAGAATCTCACTGAAAATCAGGTTTTAATGGAAAAAATAGCATTCAGTAAATACAAAAATATACTTATTATATGCTCAACAACTTGGTACTTAACCCTAAACCCCAGAATACACTTGTACAGGGGGATTAACTTCTGTTTACATAACCATGGAGGCTGGGGAGGTGGGGGGGGAATGATATTAGCTTATATGTGAGATTATTCCTACAGACATTATTTTTCTTCCTTTGTAAACAGTCATAGGTATTATCTTTTTTAAAAAAAATACCTAGCCTTATATTTCTCACTGAATATTAGGACGAGAAAAGGAAAAAGCTCATAAGATTAGCATTTTTTCTTTCATCCACCAATTTGAGGGAAAGGCAGGGTGAGAGAATATTGTAAAAGGACCCATGGAAACCTGACAGCATCACATTCGCTACAAATGACAGTTTGTTTAGCTGTCCAGCTCCTGCTGTTATAGGAAGAATGGCAACCCTGAGATCTGAGCCTTATTTCAGTAGGGGGCCCTACGTCCTGTTTGTACAGGATACCTATCATCCTTATGAAATTATTAATACCTTCTTTCACTTCAAAATCATTCCAAGTTGATTATCCCAAATAAAAGTCATTTCATCTGAAAAAATGTCCAGAAATTAAAATATTCTGAAGTATGGGTGTGAAAGGTATCAATTTTGATATCATTTTCTTGTTTGCAAAGCTCAAATTGATTGCTTTCTTCTGAAGCAGTCAGAGTAAGGTGATTAACCTGAATGAAATCTATCAGGAGCCTACTGCAAACCAAAATAAACCATTCTGAAAATTATTCAAATTAGTCTAGAAACCACTCAGCAACACTGAAGATCTGTGAATAGAAGAATCAATTGCAAAATGGTCAGAATACTTAATATGGAAGTTTATAGGAAGCAAATGGTAAAAGATTTGAAGGAATAAGAACAATCAGGTGTAAAGTTGTGCACGCAGTTGTAATGCCAGTAAATGCAAAAGAGTGATGGACCAAATCGCACTGCCTTTTTGATATCAGTCCTTTTAACATTTTGTGCAAATCCAAAGATCATTGAACAAAGAGAAATCCAGTTTACTACTTCTGTTCATATTATTCTTTACAATTACTTTGACAGAAAAATTCAAGGGAGCAAGATCTAGGTTTGTTGGATTCAGCTGATATGGTATAGGCAGAAATGACAGCATCCCAAGCATATTAGTAAAGAACAACATAATATAAAGTTAGGAGCATGAATTCTAGAACCAGACTGTCTAGGTTCAAAATTTAACTCCATGTCTATATGACCTTGAATATATTATTAAATCATTTCTTTGTCTCAGTTCCTCCAGCACCCCACATTACACAGAATAGGGCAGCACTATTCATGATGGATTCCATTTCCTTATGAGAACAGAGATAGTTCACAGTATCTTCCTCTTACCAAGTTGTGGTGTAGATTTAATGAATGAAAGTACTTAGCACAGTACCTGACATTCATATTTGTCTCAGAAATCATTAACTATTAGGTTTACATACTAGCTATTATTCTACAAGTACGTTATTCTAAAACTGGCAATTCTATTGCAAACACGAATAAAGTCTCCTTTAAATAACAAAGCTACAGAAGCACTGCTGGTGAAATATAAAAGATACTCAAAAATCATGGGAGAAATGGGACTGAAAGTAAAGACACAGCAAAACAATTTTTTTAATGTCCCCAAAGTATCCTAAAAAATTTGGTTAGAAAATTAGCTTGAAAGCATCCATGCACACATGCTTTAGGGTTACATATTTTGACCTTAGCAAATATACTACATAGTTAAGTAAATGTAGAACTGAAAAAGGAAGTTAAATAATCTGAGGGACTAACAACCTTCCTCACCTTAGCCACTGAACTCACAATGGTGCTAGAACCACAGGAATGAGAACCCTGGGCTTGACTCTCCCTTAATACTTCTGCTTGCCCTCCACAAGAAGCTCCCTTGTAATCTGATGGCTAAGAAGTAACCCAACTTACCTACTTAATATTAATTTAGTATTAGGTTATAGCTTTATAAGGGAGAAATATATTTTTTCTTTTTCCTAAAGAAAAAATACAATTTTTTTTCCTCATTTTGAATAATTCAGTTTAGCCGGAAGAGAGAGCACACACATAAATGCCCACACACACAGAGGGAAGTATTTATGATTTATCTATGAAGAAAAAAAATAAATTTAACTGGGTATTTGGAAATAATGGGGAGCTAGGAAGAAAAAGCGAAGACAGATGCAAAGTAATTTGATTTTTGTCAAACTTGAGCTTGCCAACTTCTTTCCTTGAACAGCATTTGTCTTCTGTTTGATACCTACCTGGCATGCATACTACAAACAGTGAAAACTACTTAGTGATTCCACTTTGAAATTATACCCGTATGACTAAGATATTTTGAATATACTCATGTGTGCCAGGTAAACTTCAGGAACTCCTACTACCATTTTTAAAAGAAATTCTACATCCATCCTGGTGTAGTTGGGTTGATCAATAAAACTAAAGGCTAAGGGCCAGATAACTTCCTTAAATGAAACAAAAGGAAAAGCTTATCCAACAACCTATGTAAAAATAAGAAATTTTTCAAGTACCAAAAATCAATTCTTCAATTGTACAATGAGTTCTAATCAGATGGTTTTCAAGGCTAATAAAGTAACAACAAAATGTGACAAAATGAAGATAAAATGGAAATAATGAAAATAGAGTAAATAATCCAAACGCAGCCTAAAATAAAATGACATTTATAATGGATTTGATAGTCATTACAGAATCATATATTTAAGTTTTCCTTTATACATAAGATCACAGCCAAGGAGGTCAACAATTTAAAATTTTATCACGAACTATTTTTGCCATTATTCTCAAAACTAAACATTTTCATGCTTACTACTTCATCTCAAATGGTGACCAGTAAATTTGTTTAGACAGTAATAATAAAGTGCTTTTTCTTTTTATCAGGATAATGAAATGAAATTAAGTAACATACTAAAGATACTGAAACTTTTGATTTTGACCTCTGAAATAAAGATCTATAGGAATTTTTCTAATTAACTTTCAAATCTTCCCTCAAACTTTCTGTTTAAAGAAATTCCATCTTTGAAATAATCTGCACAAATACTCTGCTTATCAAAAACTGATTCATACGACCCTATTACCATAAACACTAGTCTCTTCAATGTGTCCTATGTCAGTTTTCTTGATTATGTCAACACATGGAAACATTTTAAAAATAACAGAACACTTAATTAAATCAGTTTCCCATCAGCCCACAGAATACATGTAATGATTATATTGGCCATTTCCACTGGTTGGCAGGAGGTTCTTCTATTAATGGCTCCCATGGTTTCCACTGCAGCATTTTTCTTGCCAGACTTAGTTCATTTTCAGCCTGTCATAAAAATTTTTAAAAAACATAATTTGATTGACTGTTCAACAGGTACTTAAAATAGTTAGTAACTAAAATGTAACTATAAGAGCTACTACTTTCATATTAATATCTCATGATTTATTTCACCATAAAATGCAGGACACTTATTCTATTTAGTGGTTCTACTACGTAACTAATGGTCAGGTAGTACATACAGCATAGATACAATGAACAACAGGATGACTCATATCCCTGGCATTACAGAATGGGATAGTGTGAGATTTCATTAAGCTACTCTGAACATCATGCAATTTTAAACTTATGAATTATTTCTACACACTAGATTTTGAAAACTTAATATTAAAAAATATATAAAATATCTCTTTTACAATGGTTACACTTAAATAATATTTTCAACATATCAGGTTAAAGAAACATTAAATTAATTTATATTTTAATATTGCCATAAAATGTGAAGAAGTGCAAAGATGACTCAAAAATACTGAAAATTCCTTAAGACTACTGAAAATTCCTTAAGACTATAACTGTATGATCAAATAACGTATCAACTAAACTCAATCTGATGAAAGTGAAACAGAACATAGAAGCAGGAAGAGGACAATAGTCAAGAGGTTTGCAGAGTTCCCTTAGCACTTTATCTGCTATCACAATCAACCTGACAAGTGAATAAAAGGGCCAAGAAAACAGGCCTTGAAATAACTAAAAGATGTGCAGACAATATGGCAAAAGTTTAGGTTAATGTCTTTTATTATTAAAAAAAAAAAAAACTCAAATCTTAATATTTAAAAAAATTAAGATCAAATAGCATGGTAAAAATATTAATGAATATAATTTATAATAAATGAAAGATAAGAACGTATTCCAAAAATTTAACCTTACTAGTAAATGGGGGGAAATGGACTATTTAAAACAAAAAGTCAAATAAAAATGAGGCATCATTTTCTCTAATTAAATTAAACTTGCATTCTTATCAGCATAGATGTATTAAAGCCAGTATTTTGAAATACTGTTGTGGCACTAGAGATTATTCCTATCAGAAAATAATTTGGTATTATGGTCCAAAAATTTAACTAATTATTATGTAAGAGATTTTCACTAGTAATTTTACCTAAAGGTACTGATCCTAATAACAAAAAATAGAAAAAGCTGTTTGTACAACCATCATAGTCACAGTGTTATTCATAATAGGAAAAGATTTTCCTCTATTTTTAAAAAATTTCTGTAATGATACTAAAATACTTATATAAAAAACAAATTCTACCAAAAAAGTTGTTAAGCACAATTATCTTCTAGGCAGTCAGCCATATTTCACTGAAGAAAAGGTCATACTGCCATATATTCAGCTCTCTAAATTATTAAAAGATACAAGAAGAAATTGTTCTAATGAAAAGAAGTTACTTGTGACAACTAATTTTAGAATGTAGCTTGGGCCAATTTAAGTCCATTTTAACATAATCCATTTAAATTTAAGCCATAGTATTATCATGACTTCTTTAAGCCATTTTTAAGACGATACGTTAAATTCACTATGCTCTAATGCAAAAAATATTACATTTTTACCAACAAAAATATTATAGATGATTTTTAAAAATATCAAATGCTCAGAGCAGTATTTTTCTAGTGTTTTCTTCTCTTGCCCATTTCTGTTACCCATCTATGAATACGGGGAAAGAATGCAAATTCTAGTTAAACAAAATTAAACTGAGTATTTTTTTTCTTGTATAAGTAATGGCCACAATGAGGATAGGATAAAATATTTCCAAATAGAATAATTTAAAATTTAAATATTCTAGATGTAATGCTGTTAATGATAATTTTTCATAATCATGCTTGTATTTTATTATTCAGTATCATTATTTGTCAGGATTAGTATGCAGATAACAATGTATAATCAAACTTTCAATATACTGTGCAATTAAAAGCTACTTTTAACATGGTCAAATGCTCCAATAACCAAAAAACAAGTATATTTTAATTTTATGATTCCAGACATTTTTTTTTCTCCATGTTAAAAGTATACCAAGCTCTTTAAATATAAAACTGTATTCACACTGTTACTAACCTTTCAGTTAACTAAACTGAAAGAATATCAAACTCCAATCTTCCAAATGAAGCCTCAAAAATTCAAGTTAGAAATAATAATAAAAGACTTAAGTGACGTTCACATGTCAGAAGTAGCACATTTTCTAAATATAGTCTTATATTTGATAAATATATAAAGCAAAGAAATTTAGCTTTCTTTTATCAGTTTTGTGTGTCTATATAAAATGAACATTTGAAATCAAACATTTAAATGTTCAACTTTTTCTTTACCTGAAGAATCACCTCTTCTATTTGGCCATGCTGAAGTTGCTCTTCTAATTTTTTAACATCTGATTCCTGTCATTTCAGGGGAAAAAAAAATATTAGCTACTGAAACACAATATCTGAATGTTTTAAGACCCTATATTTTAAAACCCATATATAAAAAGCACTTACAACAAACATAATCTTCCTATCAACATGCCCTCACTAAACTTTTACCAAATAATTGGTAAAAATCATTTACTCTCTCCGCTGCTACATTGTTTTTTTGTCTTAATGTTAAAAAGTATTATTTGTTGATATGCTTATTAAAGGTAAGGCATATGATGCCTAATTCATTCTTTCTAAAATAGATTTTAAAATATCACTTTGCTTTTCTTAATGTTTTCTGTATTTCATCTGAGAATATTAACATTGAAAATAAGCCAGGCACAGTGGCCCATGCCTGTAATCAAGTGACTCAGGAGGCTGAAGCAAGAGGATCTCAATCAAGCTCAAAGCCAGCCCCAGCAAATTAGAGAGGCCCTAAGCAACTTAGTGAGACCCTATCTCAAAATTAAAATTGGCTGGAGATGTCAATGGTTAAGTGCCCCTGGCTTTAATCCCAGGTACCAAAAAATAAATAAACAAATATTTAAAAATGCTGGGGCTAGGGTTGTGGCTCAGTGGTAGAGCAATCGATCCTTAGCACCACATAAAAATAAATAAATTAAATAAAGGTATTAAAAAAAAATGCTATCGTATGACCCCAGAAATTCCTCTGCTGGGTATATATAAAACAAATAACACATTCCAGAACACAGCAGTACAATTTGTAGCTCCCAAACTAGAAATAAATCAAATCTATGATAAAAAAGATCAAAAAATTATGATATTTGAATATAATAGAATACTATTTGCTGATGAAAATGAAAAAACAAACTATACACAAAAATAGATGATTCTCTCACACATAATATTACATGGAAAGAAATCAGACACAAAAGAGTACATAATAATTATTCCATTTATACAAAGTTCAAAAAAAGGTAAATGAATCTATCATGTTAAAGATAAGAATAATAGTTACTGTTAGCAGGATAGTAACTTTAAAGAAACAAGGGGTTTAGAGTTCTAGAAATATCCTTTAGTCTGGTATTCACTTGAGTATGATCACTTCGTGAAAATTCACTATAATTTCTGTATATTTTTATATACATTATACTTTAATAAAATGATTTTTAAAAAGAACTGCTGGGCTGGGGATGTGGCTCAGTGGTAGAATGCTTGCCTGGCATGGGTGAAGCCCTGGGTCTGATCCTCAGTACTGGAAAGAAAATATTCTAATAAATATAGTATCTAGAACATTTAATGTCAATTATTTATTTTCTAGTATACTAAACTTTTTGAGAGTCAGTCAGGAACCATGCCATATACCACATATGTAAGAAAGCCTTCATCATTATCAGGTGGTTTTATGTTCTATAATAGTATTTTTTAAAAAGAGAAAAACAAGGATTCTATTTATTTATTTATTTATTTTAATTATAGGAATTCATATGTTCCTGCTTCAGAGAATCTGAATGGCCTAGAATTCTGCATGGATTATTCCTTCACCCTCTCCAAATCTTTGCTCAAATATCACCTTCTTAATAAGGACTACTGATAACTCACATTGTAGTAGGCTGAATAATGCCCCACAAAATGTTTAAGTATTTATTAATCCCTAGAGCTTGTGAATATTATCTTATGATCTTCTGTGGCAAAGGCTTTGTGGGTTTCATTAAAACCTTAAGATGGGGGGACTTTCCTGGACTGTCCTGATAAAAAAAAAAAAGTAAAGGGAAATTACACTGAGACAGAGAGAAAGAAAGAGATGGTAATCTACTATGTTGTCAGAAATCAGAGTGATGCAGCCACAGCCAAACAATCTAAACTCACCAGAAGCTGGCAGAGACAAGGAACAAAGTCTACCCCAGAGACACAAGAGAGAACATAGCCCTAACAATTTGATGTGGGCTCCTGATACCAATTTTAGATTATTAAGCCTGTAGAAATAAAACAGTAAATTTCTATTATCTTAGAGCCATAAAATCTGTGTTAATTTGTTACACAGCAGCCACAAGATACTAATACAGTTTACAGATAAGATCTCCCATCCCTAACATGGCACAAATCATTATTCCTTGCTTTATTTTCTTCACTATACTTTCTACCTTCTAATATACTCTATACTTCATTTATTTACATTTTTACTAATTTATTTTGGGGCTTCCCATCATTAATGTGTAATTTCTAAGGGCAAGGATTTTTATCTGTTGTTTTCACTGTCGTCTAGGAACTAGTGTCCATGCCTAGAACTATTCATGGCATAAACAGTCATTCAATAAATATTTCTTGGTTAAATAGATAATAACTTTAAAAATAGTTGAAAAGGGAGGAAAAAGAAATAACATGAGCATGTTTCAGAAAGACAATTTAATACCAAGTTAACTCAGTAATGAGGCCAAAACTCAAAAGCAAAACAAGAAAGCAGATCACAGTTATAAAAGAACCAGAAGGGGGTAAAAGGTAAAGAAGCCAAGGAATGTTCAACAAAATTTTCTACTCGGGAAAGACCTGTTATAAACTGTTTTGAAAAACAGTTTATAAATTTGTTTCACTGATGGTAAATCAATAATGTGATTTTTATTTACCAATGCATTAAGCTTAATAAGATATATATTGAGTACTCACTCTGTCCTTGAGACCAGATTAAGCTTTTTACATATATTACCTATTTCATCCTAACAACAAGTGTTTAAGGTAGGTTATTATACCCAAGTTATAGATGAAGAAGTTGAGACAGAAAAAATAAAAAGTAGACCATGTTACTCAGCAAATCAGAGCTGATGAAAATCTTGGACAAGATACAAACCAATGTTTTTCACCAATATGCTATTACTATCTTTCCCAAGTAATAATATAAAAAAAATTTTCATTTCCATCTTAGGCTTGGAAAACAGAGATTTGATCATCATAACAATATTCATGGATGACTATGTGAATGGTTAAAAAATGTGATAATTCTACCAAAAACTGGTAAAATTTTCTGTAAAATCAAAGATATAACTATTATGAAATGCTTGGGATTATCAAAATCTATTTGTATTTAGTCATTTGAATAAACAAATACTTCTAAGGGCTCATGTGTCAGGTACTATGCTAGATCTTAGGGTATAAAGATTAATTCAATATCATTCACAAGTAGCTTATGACTAGTAGATGAGACAGGCATAAATATAATGTGATAGGTACAATAAGAGATGTAAGGAAGTTGTCAAACTCAGGGAGGTAAGAAAAAGTGTCACAAAGGAAGTGAATACTTGAAAACTGAGTTTCAAGAACTATCTTAATCTATTTGTGCTGGTACAACAAAACACCTAAGACTATATAGATTATAAACTAAATTTTCTACAGTTCTGGAAAGCGGAAAGTCCAAGATTAAGACATTGGTAAGTTTAGGTGTCCAGTGAGGGCTACAGCCTCAGAAAGGGAAGAAACACTATGTTCTTAAGTGGTGGATGCAAAGGGCAAGAGAAAGCCTAAATTGTACAAAGTCTCTTTATTTATAAAAGCCTTAATCTCATTCATAAGGGAGAAGTACTCACGGACCAATCACTGCTTAATAGTACCATGCTGGCCATTAAGTTTCAACACCAAAATTTTAGAGAGGAATATTCAAACCATAGCAAACTGCCAGCTAGACAAGGTTAGGGGCCTTCCAGGAAGAGAGAAAATACAAATAATATAAAAATAAAATTGCATGGAATTCACAAAATTGCCAGCAGCTTGATGTTGCTGAAGTATAGGGTGTAAGAGGAAATGACAGAATAGGATTGAGAAGAAAACTAAGAGCCAGATCTCAGAGGACTGTATATACCATGCTAAAAACTTTATTCTGTTAAGATCCTGATTCCCAAACATGGGTCTGTGTAAAAATTATGCAGATAAAGGTTAGCTTCACATAACCACCTCAGCATAAATCCTTAAACTCAGTCTCTGAGAAACACTGAACAGTAAAATACTAATATTTTAAGCAGGAAGTTAACGTAAGATTTACATATTGAAAAACAACACTACTATTATCTTGAGGTTATTAAATATGATAATAAAATGGGAGAGTCTAAAAAAGGGAACATACAGAATAAACAAAGGAGAACAAGATTATTGAGAAGAAAGACAGAAAAAAGAAATCAAAGATGGAATTGAGTAGGTTCACCTCATGAAAAGAAAAAGGGAAATTTCTTATTCCATGATAGGGAAAAAAATTTCCTCACTCAAGGAAAACATGAAAACAAAATGAAAAAAAAAAAATGAACTTCCGTATTAGAGACTTCAATCTATAAAATTACTTCCACAATTGCCAAGGTAAGAACAAAAATTCCAAATTAAGTTGCATTATCCTGCTGTATATCAAAGGAAAAGACAGGAGTTCTTTTCAAATATAAAGATTGGTGATCTAATAAGAATAATAAATATAAATTAAGATCACTTTTGAATGTATATAAAATACTTCCGGAATTTATGACCACTACTTTTGATAATAACATAAAGCTCATGAAATAATTGATGAAATTATTTGTATGAAAATTTAACAAGGCAATACAGTTTGGTATGAAAAAAAAAAAACAGCAGTAGTTTACTGTGATCTTGTCTAGTGCCTTTGATTTTTTTTTTAATTTTTTTTTTCAGAAAGAGAGAGAGAGAGATTTAATATTTAGTTAGTTAGTTAGTTTTCAGCGTACACAACATCTTTGTTTGTAAGTGGTGCTGAGGATCGAACCCAGGCTGCACGCATGCCAGGCAAGCGTGCTACCGCTTAAGCCACATCCCCAGCCCCGTGCCTTTGATATTTAAGTTATAAAATGCTTGTATTAGTTTGCTTGGCTGCCATAACAAAATACATAGACTAGATGGCTTAAAGAACAGAAATTTATTCTCTTAGAGTTCTGGAGACCAGAAGCCCAATATCAAAGTGACAACAAAGTTCCTGCCCAGTATCTACCGATTAAATGCAAAATATCAATAAAGAATTAAACTATACAGAGAAGAAAAGTAAAAGTTACAGCTACAATGTTACCTCAGAGAAGGACTTGATCTGATTCTTGCATTCTAGTAATTAACAGTGTTTTGCATTTAGAAAGCACTTATTAAACAAGAGTTTGCTAAATGAAAAGGAGAAAAGATGGAAGAAAAGCACTGAAGGAAGGAGACTACAAATAAGAGAGCAATTGTACAGGAAGTGCAAAAGAAGCAAATGAATTTTTTGGTTAAATGTAACATAGGCTACATAAATCCAAAAGAACAAAAATGAGTTAGCTACTTACCGCTTTAACCATTCCCAGTTTCTCATTTGTAATCTGCTCTGTATATTTTCTATACGCTGCATTTTTAGGGATTTGCTCCAGAACATCAAGAATCTTTGTGTACAATATTCTGAGCCTCTGAAAAGACAAGCCATACAAATTTCTATAGGTTAAAATATCACCAAAGATTAGAAAGAACATTTAAACAAGAATTTCACAGAAAAATTTAAAAGGATTCACATCTTATGTTTTTAAAGAAAATTTAATTTTTCTTCACTGTAATTTTTTCTGTCTGTACCCTATCTCTACCCTTTACAACTCTGGAAAACTGAATATAAATGTGGAAACTCTTTCCATGTCTTGTATGCGCAATAAAAGTTGTACATGAGTCCAGGTATAATAATGAGCAGAAATAAAACTAACTTAAAGCTGATGACCTTTCTTGGAAATCAAATCATTTAGCAGATCAATATTTCTCTAACTGAGGTCCTAGGCACTATAAATTTTTTTCTGTTTTTCTTAGTTGAACTTGTATAGAAATTACACACACACACACACACACATGCATTAGATCTTTAGTATAATAAAATTTAACTGAATAATTATAATAGTCAGTGTTTCTTTGTGATTACAATTGTGTTAGCACCAAGTGAATTCAATTTTCATCAAAAGTTCAACAGAAAAAGAATAGAAGGGATTCACTACCCAGCATATACTGAAGCACACTGAGTACAGTCAGCCAATAATGCTAAGTTGTTGTCTTGGCAGATCCTAACCCACAGCAGTTCATGTAATAAATATAATTATAAATGTACTGTGTACTTAAGAAGTCTGTACTTTTCTTTGTATTTAATTGATATTAAACTCTTTTTGTTTTTTGTGTGTGCTACTACGGCCTGAAACCAGGTCTTCGTGGATGCTGGGCAAGCCCTTTACCACTGAGCCACTGAGCTATATCCCTGTCCTTGAAATTTATTTCAGTTTAATTGTATGAAACCCAGAGAAACTAATATCTAGTTTCATTCAAATATAAATTCAATAGATATATGTATATATACAAATAAACTCTGAAGGTCTCTAAGATTAGTTTTACTTATTAAAAAAGGTCTACATATTTAGCCATTATTTACATATTTCAAATGATGTTTCATAATAGAGAATATTTTACTACAGAGATTGACTATTCCTTATCTTTGGGACCAGATGTGGTTTGACTATCAGGACATTTTGCCTTCTGGAATATCTGAATATACATAATGAAGTATCTTACAGATGGAATCCAAGTTAAGACACAAAATTCATTTATATTTCATATATACCTTAAACACATAGCCTGAAAGTAATTTTATACAATATTTCAAGTGCGAATTTTTCATCTGTGGCATCACATCAGCACACAAAAAGTTTCATATTTGAGCATTCTAGACTTTAGATTTTCAGATTAAGGATGCTCTTGTCAGATAACATATAGTCACAATTGTGCAGGGTTTTTTTAGCCTCATTTCTTCTTAATTTTTAGCAAAGAAGAAGATAATAGAAAGTCCTGGCCAACAGACTTAGGTTCCAATTAATTATTCCCTGTCTATGTCTACAAACCATTAATTTAAGCTTTCAGTTTCAACTTACAAATATTTCTAATTCTTATCCTCTCCAATTTACATGTACGTAAGGCACATATTAGTTTTCAAGATAGCATTTTAATAAAATTATAATCTGATTTAAATATTTGGTTTTTAGAATATCTTAATTTTTCCTGCTAGAAATATATCTATTCCTAGAAAAATACACATTAGCACCATGAATGATTAATATAGAAAAAAAGAATACTATAGGACCCTTATGAGTGAAAGATACCACTAATCATTATTCCAAAACATAGGTGTAAAACAGAATAGTCCATTCAAACAAGAAACACAGTCACTTTAAATGTATCTCAATGACTGCAGGTATATAAATACTTCTCCTAAAGAATATTATTTTTTCAATAAGAATGTATTCCACTATACTGCCATGTATGATATTATACTGTGTGCTATTTGGATATAAAGATAGATTGGTCATGGATCCCATTTCCAGTATGTTTAGGATATTATAAGGTAGTCAACGCCATAAAATTTAAAAAGATGTTCATGGTAGGGATGGGAAGAATGTAGAACAGAAAGACCAGCAATAAGCAATGGTTAAGTGTGTGCTAACTAGAACCTGACTGCCTGGCTTCACTGCCTGCCAGTGCTTAGTTGCAAAGGACAAGTTATTTCCATTTGAGTGCCTTCATTCCTCATCTGTAAAAGGTGGACTATAATATCTGCCTCATTGGGTATTATATCACTTAAAATAATAGGAGGCACAAATAAATGTTAGCATTATTATTCCACAAGGAAAGAAGGAATCACTTCAGCAGAGACCAGAAAAGGTAACTTCTGAGATAAACCTAAAGGAATGGTAGGACTTGGAAAAATGAAGACTTTGGCAAAAGCAATTTTCACATCAAATACATAGGACTGAATGGCAGAAAACACAGGGAACAAAAAGGAAACAGGATAGTTTTATTTTTCTGAACTGTGCTATCCAATACCATAGCTGCACACCAACTATGGTTATTGAGCACCTGAAATGGGGCTAATCCAAACTACGATGTGTTCTCTAAATAAAAATACAACGTGTTTTATAATTCCGTATAAAAAAACTATAAAATATTTTCATATTGATTATATATTGAAATGGTTATGTCAGATCTGTCAGCTAGAAGTCTTTTTTTCTATATTAAGAAAGTGATTTTTAGAAAATTTAAAATTACATTAAAACAGCTTATATGTTTTGTGGCTCATATTTTCATTGCACAGCACTTGGACAGAATACAGGACATATGAGGAAATTCTGAGGAGATAAGACAGAAGGATAAGACAAATTGTAAGTAATTTTGCATTCTAAGTTAAAGCATTTGGGCTTCATTGTGTGGGTAATTAAAAGATTTAGAAAAATCATATGATTAGATCTAGGTTTCAGGAGGCAGCAAGTTAAAAAGAATGAAGGAGAAATGTGGGAAAAAGTCAATAATGAAGTTGTTGCAATTCTCTAAATGAGAACAAGGGCCTACATTGTGGTAGTAATAGTAGGTATAAGAAAGTCACGCTGAAAAGCTGTTAGAAAAAAAAAATCAACAGAATTCATCACTGAAATAAATAGGAAGGTATAGGGAAGAGAAGTAACACTACGATATCCAAATTCACAGCTTGGGAGTAGAAAGTTTCTGATACCATTAAGAGAAATACAGTCTGATGAAGAAGAAGCATACTTAGAAGGGGAAAACTATAAGCTCAGTTCTACACAATACTAAGTATAAAGTCATCATGAACTCATAATTTATAAGTGCAAGGCATTCATCCAATAAACATTATTTACTGACCATATAATATACAGTGAACAATAAAAAAAAAAAAATCCCTGCCTTCATGAAACCTATCTCTAGTAGAAAAATCAGTAAAATGCTGTCTGCTAGTGATCTAGAGTCATTACAAGGACCCTAACTTTTATTCAGTGTGAAATGAAAAGCTATTGAAGGGTTTTAAGTAAAGAAATGGCAGGACCTCACATTTCTTGGCTGAAAAAGAATAGTGGCAAACAGGGAGAGGCAAACAGGAAGTTAATGAAATTGTTCCCAGCAGCAATGATGGTCGCAGAAAAGATAATGGCAGAGGAGGTGGTGAGATGTGATCAAAATCTAGGTATATTTTGAAGGTAGAAGTGGCAAATGTAGGGTGTGAAATAAAGAAAGGAATCAAAGATCATTTCAAGGTTTTTGACTTGAGTTCAAAAAAATGGAACTGCCATTCACTGACAAGAGCAAGCCTGAGGAAAGAACAGGTTTTAGGAAGATCAGGAACTTCATTTTGGACATGTTAAGTTTGGGTTACCTGTCTGACATACAGTGGAGATGTTCATTAAGCAATAAAATACGCGACTCTCATAAAGGGAGAGGTCAAGAGTTGATATGGAAATTTAAGAATGTATGATAGTATTTAGAACCATTAAAACTGGGTCCACTCACCAAGAGAGATCAAATCTAAACAAAGATCCAAACACTAAAATCTTGAAGAACTACAAAAATTTTAAAAAATGGGATGATGAAGAACAATCAGAAAAGGAGAAGGCAAAAGACAAGGGGGGGAGGAGGAAGCAGATTTAGGAAGTGACACCCACTAAACAAAGTGTTTGATGCAGAGTATCAAATTTGTCAAAATGTTACTGTTGGATCAATTAAATTGAGAAACATGGGCTAATCACGGGGTTTGGGACCAAGGGCATCTTTCATGACTTTAAAAACAACAGTTCTGGCCAACCCTGACTGAAGTACATTCAAGGGGGAATAAGAAATTAGAGGCTGTAAATACTTTTTTTGAGTTATTCATAAAGGGAAGGACAGTGATTATTGAAGGTAGGGAGGGATTAAATGAAGCTTAGTTTGTTTTGTTTTGTTTTATGAAAGCATTTCAGAATATTAAGGGAAAAGGAGGTAACTGCTAGTGTGCTACCATAAGCAAAGTCAAGAGTGTAGAATCTATGGCACCTAAGCAGAACTGGTGTGGTGGGGAAAAGGATGAAAAATGGAGATACAGATCTGGGAGGAAGCTGACAGAAGTGTGTATACAACTGCAACGAGAATACCAAGGAAAAAGTCAACAAGAAAAGTGGCTTAATAAAGAGGGCATGGCCCAAAAAAGAAAGAAAAAAGAAAGTGACAGTGGATCAAGAGGTAGCTACTGCCCTTCTCAAGAGCTCTCGGCGTTGTGATTGAGGGCTTGAAATATCCACATCCTCTATCTTTGCCACCAACAAGGTCGCAGGGTTCCAGGCTTTCTCAGGGACCCAGGAATGAAGAAAGGAAAGAGGCACCTACCTCGTGTGGACTCTCACACACAGCCAATCCCACGAGGCCAGTGGTCTGTTCAAAAACAAAACACGATTCGAGTTTACTACGGTTTCCGCGCATGCTCTTCCTTTACTAAGCAAACCCGCACTCCCTTGGCTAATCTGGTCTAAAGTCAGGTAACAGTCTCTCAATTCCGCTCATTCGGAACTTATTTTCTGCTTCTACGAGCAGAGTCACTAACCTGGACACCCCCTGAAAGAAGGGCAGAACAAATCCCCAAAAAGCACCGCCTCGCGCGCACCAGTTATAGTCACTACCCCCGTGGGAAGAAAGGCTATCGGGCTGACTCTTTGTCCACGATCTAAATTCCAACAGTGACCTCCATTCGTCTCACCTTCTTCAGCACACCCGCCATGACAGCGCCGAAGAACCGACCCCGCGCAGCCCTCTGGGAACCTCGCGCAGACCTGCTCAATCGACCATCGAGGCTTTCGCTCCGTCACCATGGAAACAGCTTGATTCCTCTCCCTCAAGTTCTACGGAAGGAGCAAAGGCTCTATCCCGCCAGTCCAAGGCAGAGCGGGGAAGCTGACGCATGCGCAATGAATACAGACAGGTCTAAGGCTTGGAATAGTTGGGCACGATTCCAAGTTCGCGATTCCATTCTGGACCCCTGCTGCTAGTACCTTTGACTGCTTGCCCAAAGGCTGAGCAAGACACTACAGACTAAAAATACTTGTCCGTCTTAGTCGCTGTAGGAACTTGCACTATGTTTAACCTTAGGTGAATTCCCTAATCTCCCTTCCTCAGTTTATTAACATGATGGTAGTAGGGCTTGAGCATTATCTAAAGTGGTCTCCTCTGCAAAGGTTAATTCATAGTACAGGGATGTCAGTATTCTCGATCTTATGAACCAAAGCAGTACGCAGCGTGAGGCCTTCTTTTCTCTTCCATTTCATTGCCGAAGTACATCATCCCATTTCCCAGTGAAAGTAAGACCAGACCACACCGTTTTTCCCCACTTAACTCCACAAACATGTATTGAACACTCACTCCATGCTCTTGGGAACTAATTTGTAAAATAGGATCTCTTATTATGGAATTCACAGAACAATGATGAACGCATGTGTCAGTAGATAGTATTTAGTAAGTGTATCAACTTATTTCCAATAGCTAACAGTGTTTAGTAAGTGTTCGTCTGAAAGAGGTTTGTGCTAAGTGCAGTGGTAACAGGGAAGAGGAAATAACTATTCAACAATCGTGGGCGATTGGAATTAAGGAATTTTTTTTAACAAGTCAGGGAGCATAATAAATTGAAAGCACATGTATATACACACAAACATATATGTACACATTCATTGTTGTGTATTTATATATGAGTATATGTGTATGTAGAAGTGTTTATGTATATTTGTGAATATGTGTGTGTGTGTGTTTGTGTGTGTCTATACATTTATTTCTAGATGATTAGTAAGGTAAACTGATTAAAATGAAAAATGAGCTTCTATGCCATTCCACAGAATTTGAATTTTATGCTGTAAGAAATGGAAACAATCAGAAGATTTTAAGTATCTGAATGACGTCATCACATTTGTGATTTGGATACACAAATTTGTTAACAGTTGAAGATGAATTGGAAAAGGTGGGACAAGACTAGAGGCATGAAACTAACAAAGGGAGAGAAAACTAAAAAAAAAAGCAAGCAGAATAAGAGAAATAATAAAGATCAGAAAAAAATTAACAGAATTATCAATAGAGAAAAATTAGTGAAACTAGAAGTTGTTTTTACCTAAGGGGAAAACAGAGACAAAACTCAAATTATTAACATAAAAGAAGAAACATAACTAACAACCCTACAGAGATAACAGGAGTAAGTAGGAAAACAACAAACAACTGTATGCTAACAAATTAGATAACATAGATAAGAAGAAATTCCTAGAAAGACACAAACCACCTAAACTGACCTAGGAAAAAAATTAAAACTCTGAATATATCTACAATAAGTAAAGAAACTGAATAAGAACGAAAAAATACTATTCACAAAGTCAAACCTAGCATCAGATGGCTCCACTAGTAAATTCCACCAAACATTTAAAGAATACTCCTTCAGAAACTATTTCAAAATATACAAGAGGAGGGAACACTTTGCAATTCATTCCATAAGGCAAGGATTACTTTGAACTCAAGAAGGTAAATAAATTACAAGAAAAGAAAATTTCAGAGAAATATTCCTTATGAATAGATATGTAACATGTAACAAGCATTCCGTTGAATCATTGACTATATCTCTTGTGGCTATGAGACTTACTTTTTCCCCCCAACCTTCTTCTCCCTGATCTTCTTGTCACTGATCTTCATTTCCCTAACCTTCTCCTCCCTGATCTTCTTTTCCCTGATCTCTCCTCTCAAATCTCATTTTCTCTGAATCACCTCTATAAAAGCCACCTTGTTCTGCCGATGGGCAGAATCACAGCCTTTGGGACAGGAATCCCCTGTGTTTTGCCTTTGCTAGCAAAGCAATAAAACTTTTTCCCTTTTCTCAAAACCATGTCCTCTTTATTGGATTGGCATCAGGGACAAGGACTGAGCTTTCGGCAATAGACATAGAAATTCTCAAAAAACACTTGCAAATTCAGCAACATATAAAAAATATATATACCATAACAAAGTGGGATTTATTGCAAGAATATGAGGTTGATTTAGTATCCCAAAATTGATTAATGTAATGTCCCATTTAATAAAATAAAGGACAAAATATATATGATTTTGATAGAAAAAAATTTTTGATTGCTGAAATCTAGTGCCCATTCATGATTAAAAAAATAGGAATAGAAAAGAAATTCTTTAACCTGATAAAAGGCATTTCAGAAAACCACACAACTAAAAAAAGTAGAAACGCCATAGCTAACGTCATACTTAAAAAATAAAAACTGAATTATCATACTTTAAAAAGAAACACTATTTTTTTCCCTTATAAGATCAGTGATAAGACAAAGCCATCTGCTCTCACCAATTCTAGTTAATATTTTATTGGAATATTTAGCCTGGGTAATTAGGCAAGAAGAAAGAATAGGGGGGAAAAAGAGCCATCCAAAACAGAAGTCTCTTTACAGTTCTGTGACCTTATATACAGAAATATTAAGGAACACACACACAAGGAAACATTGCAAGATTTAAGAGCCATTAATAATGAGATGGTTATTATGGGACCTGCTCAATTGGGGATTCATCAATTGTCTGCTTTGCCAAAAACCTGGTATGTTTTAGTTATAGATATTAAAGATTGTTTTTTTCAATTCCAATTCATCCTGAGGATAGTCCACGTTTTGCATTTACTATCCCTGCACTAAATCATGAAGGTCCTGATCAGAGATATGAATGGAAAGTACTCCCTCAAGGGATGGCTAACAGCCCAACTATGTGTCAAATTTATGTTAACAAAGTAATCCAGCCACTTAGAAATCAAAATCCTGAACTACAAATATTTCACTATATGGATGATGTATTATTAGCACACAAAGATAAAAACACATTGCTAGAATGTTATGCCACACTGACAAACTTATTTAAAAATTATAATCTAGAGATAGCAATAGATAAAGTACAATTAAATTTTCCAATTAATTATTTAGGAGTTCTATTATCCTCAACCATGGTCCGTCCACCAAAAATTCAAATACGAATAGTTCAACTCAAATCAATTAACGACTTTCAAAAGTTATTAGGAGACATAAATTGGATAAGGCCTTATCTAGGTATACCAACAGGAGAGTTGGGACCTTTATTTGATATCCTAAAAGGTCCATCAGATCCAAATTCACCCCGAATGTTAACGCCTGAAGCAAGAAAGGCATTAAAAATTATTGAAACATATATGGAAAATATGCATTTGGATAGAATTGATATAAGTTTGCCTTTATTATTTATTATACTACCAACAAAAAATATTCCTACAGGAGTGTTTTGGCAAGAAGGTCCATTATTATGGATTTTACATTTATCTTATTCTCCTAACACTATTCTTACTAGGTATACTGAGGCTGTAGGACAATTAATACTCAAAGGAATAAAAGCAGCAAAGGGAGTGTTTGGAATTTCTCCCAATAAAATTATTAATCCATTTACTATGGATCAAATTGATGAGTTAGCTAATGAGTTAAATACTTGGGCAATAATCATGTGCAAATCTAATGTTTCATTTGATAACCACTTACCATCTATCTAATCCTTTGTTGTCTTTTTGGTCATCACATCCTGTAATTTTTCTAAAAATGACAAGAAAAACACCTATCATGAATGCTCCAAATATATTCACTGATGGGTCAAATAATGGTACAGCAGCAGTAGTTACCCCTGATCAAACTTTTACATTTTTAGTACCCAAACAATCAGCTCAAAAGGTAGAGCTTAATGCAGTATTACAAGCTTTTGTGATGTTCAAAGATTCTGTATTTAATTTATTTTCCGATAGTCAGTATATAGTTAATGCTATAGTATCCCTTGAAGATGCTGGCAGGATTTCCCCTTCCTCTACTGCTTTCTCTTTGTTTTCCACTATACAAAGTCTTATCTGGGACAGAAAAGATCCTTTCTTTATAGGATATATCAGGGCACATACAGGATTGCCTGGAGCCTTTAGTTTGGGCAATGATTTAGCAGATAAAACTACTCATGACATACATATTTTCTCTACACTAGAAGAAGCTACAAATTTTCATAAAAAGTTTCATGTCAATGCTAATACTTTACAAAAGCGTTTTAAAATAACTAAGGAACAAGCTAGACAAATAATAAAACAATGTCAAAATTGTGCGACCTTTTTACCACAAGTTAATCTTGGAGTCAATCATAGAGGACTGATACCTAACCATATTTGGCAGATGGACATCACACATTTGCCAGAATTTGGAAAATTAAAATATTTGCATGTTACAGTTGATACTTCTTCCGGATTTTTGATGGGTTCCCTTCATACCAGAGAAAAAATTAAAGATATTATAGCTCATTGCTTACAAAATTTTGCCACTGTAGGTGTTCCAAAACAGTTAAAAGCAGATAATGGTCCTGGCTATACCTCTACCTCTTTTAAACAATTTTGCTTATCATTTGGCATTACTCATATAACAGGAATCCCATACAATCCACAGGGACAAGGCATAGTTGAAAGAGCTCATCAAACTATTAAAATGTACTTACTAAAGCAAAAAGAGGGAATTGGGAAGGGGTATATATTCCCCAAAGATAAACTTAAAATAACCCTTTTTACTCTAAACTTTTTAAATTTGGATTCATCAGAGCTTGGTGTTGATAACGCTAAGGTCGCAGGTTCATTCCCCGTGAGGGCCACCAAATGCCACAGTCTGGCTGGGCACAATTCATGAGCCACTTGTCAAGCAGAAACGAACTTTATTTTTAGAACACACGCAGCACCACAGGAGCTCTTCAGGAATTCCCTCAGAGCCCAACTGTCACCACCTGCTTCTGGTGAGCCTCTCAACCCCCACTCCTCCAGCTCTTGAGGCCGATTGGCTGGTTTGCGTGGGCGGAGCCAAAAGAGTCCCCCAATGAGCAGCTCCATGGTCTGAAAGGGCCGGGAAACAGCCCAATGAGCATCACCGGAGAAGAGCCAATCAGCTGGAAGTTTGCTGGGGCCGTTTCAGCTGTGGCTCTCAACAATAGATCACTCTTTTTTAGGAGATCACATGAGGATTGGGAGGAAGCATCCTTATTTTTATAACTAGACAATACAGATACAGCCCCTGGGACTGAGATGAATGGAAGTTTATGAGGTTATAGCCTTTATTCCCCATCCCTCCAGATTCTAAGAATTTTTGTCATTGTGAAAGGTGTTCTAGAATACAGAACCATGTGATTATATAAGATGCATATGTTTTATTTGTTGTAACTTTGGGTTCAGGCTTTTGCTGCATCATATTTGCTAAAGACACCTGGTTAAACAGACCTGGCTGATCTTAGCTGAGGTACTACTTAGATGACCAGTTCTAGGTAATGGGACAATGTGTGGGTTTTATCAGTCAATCCCTTAGCAAAGGGACAGTCACTTGATAGTGGTATTCTATGGCTAGTGACAGTAGAAGTAAGTACAAAGAGGCATCATTCTTGGCATCTTTCATATTGAGTGGGGATTTGGAATGTCTTAATGTGCATAGCATGGGGATCAAATGCATGACTTTCTCAGATGAGAGAGGTAAATTGTATTTCCCTGATTGGTAGATGTTCCAAATGCCTCAGAAATGAGATGGATGTTGGGAAGTTCTTAAGTAAATAATGTTAATGGGCCAGGCGATTTAGAGTCAAAATATATTTTATATAATTTGCTCCTACGCAACAAGAGAATTCTTTCTGCAAAAGTAAGTGACTTGAAGAATGAGGATCTCCTACACCACTTCTCAGAGATGCAGAGCTTCTGTGAGGGAAGGCATCTTAACAAAATTAGGCAGTTAAAATATCTCCCTGAAAACTAGGGCTCTGCACATAGCCAATCACAGAGGGAGAAACCAGGACAAATGACTCAAAGGAAGAAAGCACCCCAGTTATGAAGGCCTGAGGGCTCCGTATTTCTGGATACCTACATACCGAGGACAAGTACTGCCTTTGCTTGTTTCCTCTTGAATTTCATAATCAGGAAGCAAAGAAGAAAATCCGAGTCAGAGAGCATACTTTCCTCTCCCATGCTGAAAAATAAAAAATATATATATATGTTTAAGTTAAATATTAACATAGACTAACATTCAAATTCCAAGAATTTGTATATTATCCATCTCTTGTCCCTTTATATCAGGTATGTTCAAAATTATTTGGACTTTTTCCTGTCTTATTATCTAACAATGCTATGGACACTCCTAAAAAGTAATAACTAGGGTAATAACTAGGTAATTGTGTTTTTCAGATAGGTTGGCTTGCAGAACTTCAATGGAAAATGAGCTGAAATGCAATTAAAGCCATTATCTTTTTTACTTTAGTGGCTATCTGCTTCCATATATTCCAACCAATGTTGTAAAAATGGGGATATCCAATACTCCAACCCAAACTTGGATTAGGTATAATATTGACTTTAAACATATTTTTTCTACTGAAAGAAAAAATACCTGTGGGAGCATTGAGTAATATTTATGACCACTTCACCACTGCCCCTGGGGCTCTGCCTAGTTCCACTTCTGCCTACCAAATGCTATTGCCCTCTCCTTAGAAGCAATAAAGAAAAGAAGTGATGAAAGGCAAGGAAATTGTTGAAGGAGAAGAAATCTATTTTTTTAAGTAAACAAACATTATTCGCTAAAATGATAATCAGAATATTCTAATAAATAAAATCATAATAAATCAATTTAAATATTTTTAAATGAATAACAGCTTTTAGAAGCAGATAAAAATTAGAGATAAGAAAAACAGCGAAATATGATAAAAGAGATCCTAAATATTGATGCTATATGTTAGACTAATCTCATCCAGTATAAAATGGCAAATTAAATGAAATAAGTAAGATAAAATGGAGGAAAATAGCTAAAATTAGACCAGGGACTTCAGAAGTATGAAAAGAATAATATGATTTTTTTAAACTAGATATATAGCAGAACAACTGAAAAGATCATTTACTGAGCAAATGCATATTGATAATTTATTCTGTGTCAGGAACTGCCATAGGTACAGGGGAACATGTCAGTAAACTAGATTGGCAGCTTCACAGAGCTTTGTTCTAGTGGCAAATAAGTCAATAAGTTAATTAATAAAATTGTCAAATGTGAATATTTTCAAAAGGGCATAATCAGTACACTATGACAGGAAGAGACCTCATTAGAAGGGCACCAAATCCTTTCTGAGAAGGTGACATTTATGCTGACACACGAAGGGAGAGAAGAACCTCATCATTCAACAACACTAGCTGAAGAATGTTCCAGGCAGAGGGCACAGTGAGGAAAAGTACTGAGGCCAGAAAGTGTCATTACCTTAGGCAACTTCAGGATAAAAAATATTTGACCAGAGGGAAACTTTTTCATAAATACAAAGGCAATGACTGCTATGTCGCTTCAGTTGACTTTCCCTCCCACCTTCAAATCCAGCAAAGCCTCCTTGCTCAGAAGACTCTCCCAAAGGAAAGAAACCCCAGAAAAGTCATGCTTTACTGGGAACATTGGGCAGGACTCTCAGAGAGTAATAGAAGAGGGCAATGAAAGAATATATTTAAAATGAGATGCCTGCATTTGGGACTGACAAAAGAGAGATGGAGAGAAACAATTGGAGAAATGAATGAAGAGAAAGGAAAATTGTCCAAGGATCCCCAAAAGTCCAGCTCAAAAATAGAGAAGCTGTTTTAAATATTTCATGTTTTAAAGATAACATGTTTTGTAGTGTATAAACTTCAAAACTTCTACTAAATATTTTGTCAGTATCCTTCATATAAATCCATGTGCTGTGAAAAGCTAAATCAATGCTTCAATGATGGATTTTTTTTTCTAAATTTCATAGTCACTATATCTTTCACAAGAGCTGCTTTATTTGTTGTATATAACATGTAACATAATTTGCAACATGTACGGTGGTCTTATAATACATTCAGGCAACTCGTCCTTTCTCTGTTAAAACCTGCAATGTAGAACTACTATGAAATATCCCAAAGTACCTTTTCCTTCCAACAAGTTCAGTCATGTGTGAGCTATGCAGTCATTTCACCAGGAGGTGGTGATAAAGAGACAGGTGTTAACTGCAGTCTTGGCAACCTTACACCAGTGAGAAGACCAAGATTTTTTTTTTTTTTCTTTTAGGTGTTCTGGCAAATTCATTTGGGAAAAAAAATATATAATTAGTAAAAGGAATTGGGCTAGAAGATCTCAGGTACAAGCTGATAGAAAGAAAAAAAAATCTGGTCCAAGAAAGGGCTAGCACCCCCAAAAAAGTCAACCTGCCATTTAAAAAAGTTTTACTAATAATAGTAAAGACCTAGATAAGGAAGTCTTCGTTACTTGGCGCTACTTGATATTAAAATGCAATTGCATTTTATGTACTTTAATAGTTGAATATGAAACTGACTTAAGGAGCCATAGAAGAAGGAAGGAAGCAGGGAGTTAGTAGGTTGTTGTCAGAACCTAGAGGAAGGGGAGTAGGCAAGGAAAAGGAACAGGCTGAAGAAGGGTGGATAACTCATGATTAAATCCTGCTGAGCAAGAAGTGGAACCCACACACCCACAGTGGCTCAAAGCCAGTGAGCGAGGTGGAGAAGGGAAGCTAAATGGAATTTTCATAGTATCTTAAAAGCAACGTGATGATTGCAGGAGACCTCTCGAAGAGACTCTTGAGGAAACTAAGTGGCAAGTGCATTGAGAATAACTGATTTCCTGGTAAGTTACAAGAAAAGGGACACAGAAGGGAACTAGCCTGTGATGGAAATGCCTTCATATGGGTAACCGACAATTAAAAAGTGCAAGCAAATAATGATGGTAATGATAGTGGTTTTGTCTAAGAAAATTGTTATGGTGGGATGTGATTTAATCCTTGTCAACCATATTTGAAGCTTACAACTATTACCAGCTCTTAAGTATGGAAAGTAGCATTTTCTTTCAGACTGTGTCACCCACCCTCATAGTTCCCAGGCTAGCCCTTCAACAGCAGCTACATGGGCTGCTTGCTAGTAGAGAACCCATGTGAGCTGTCATGTGCTGGTCTTTGTTTCTGGGATGATCAAAACATGCACAAGGAAAGCCGAATATAGTTGAAAGCTGGTTCCCAGTGTCCTCTCACCTCTACAAAGGTTTCATCAGGCTTGCCTTGACAAACTATGGGCCTGACCAGAATGGCCCTAAAGACTCCTTTGGTAAATCATTATTCCCCAAGGGAGATATCAGGAAATTTCTACTTCTCTATTCTTAATTTGAAAATCAAGCAGGATTATACATCTTTACTTTTGAAGCTCTACCCATTTCCCTTCCCCACTGAAATTTATGTGCTCCTCCTTCTAACAAGTTTTTCCACCCACATGGCCTTTTCTTAAAAATCATTAAATCTTAAAAGAACTCTGACAGGAATATAGCTCTACAAACCTAATAGCTTTATGGCTCAGGCAATTCCTTTAACACCTTTGGATGTTGGCCAATATTTCCATCTGTAAAGCACACAATGCTTGGACTAGGTCCTTATTTCCTGATGCCCTAGCTCTTCAAGTCTGTGCTCTAGATAATTCAGGTCAATAAAAGTTGTAATATTTATTTCCATTTATATTTTAAGTAATAAGTAAAACAATATTTTAAATTTCCCATTAAAACAAAAATATTTGAGAGCTTTCAATTGAACAGCAGCTTTGTATGTACTGTGGTTTGTGGAGGGCAAATGAGGTTGGGAGTACTTTCTCAAGTCTGTACATAGAGCACCTCAAAAATTTGGACTGTTATTCTACTTGTTTTTTTAATTTTGCCTCTCTCTGTGACTTTAATTGCATCAAGTCATTGTTTAAGATAGTCAAGGTGAGGGCACTAGTGTCAATCTCAAATTAAGGAAGAATGCAAAAAATGTGAATTATGTACAATTAACTTCAAAATATTTGGGTTTTCATTTACCTGATGAAAGTAATTAAATATCACAGTAATGTCATAACAATATTTTTAAGAGAAAATATAATAATTTTTTACTCCAATTTGTCTTTTCATTTATAGATAAATCATGGACCCAAATCCACCCCCATACACAAAATATTAAGGCAAAAAATATGAACAGTTAAGGCCCTTGATACTCCTTGCCAAACTGCTTTTCAAAGCTGTACTAATTTGCAGTACAAACATCAATGTGCAGGTGATGCTGCTTTACCATGCCTTTACCAGAATTCTGTTTCAATTTTGAAAAACCTAGAAGGTGCAAAGAAATATACGATCTAGTCCTACTTGTTTTTTTTGCCTTTGTTGCCTGAGCCTTTGGTGCCATGTTCAAGAAATCATTGCCAAAACCAATGTCAAGAAGGTTTCCTCCCATGTTTTCTTCTAGTAACGTTACAGTTTCCAGATTTTGCATTTAAGTCTTTAATCCAAAAATCAATATTTTTGTTTATGGTACAAAATAAAATTCCAATTTAATTCTTTTGTTTGAGAGTATTGAGTTTTCTCAGTATCATTTATTAAAGAGATGATCCTCTCTGCGTGTATTCTTGGCAATCTTGTTGAAGATTAATTGACTGTAAATAAATGAACTTATTTCTGTGCTCTCCATTATGTTCCATTTGTCCACATATCAGTTTTTAGATCATTACCATATGTTTTTAATTCTATAGCTCTGTAATACACCTTGAAATCAGGAAATATGATGTATTCAACGTTGTTCTTCTTAAGATTCCTTTGGTCATTTGTTTAGTTTGTGTTTTTTGTAATTCCATGTGAGTTTTATGATCCATGAATCCCACTTCTAGGTAAAATTTCAAAATGATTGAAATCAACATCTTGAAGAAATATCTGAATTTCCATGTTCATTTTCACTATTATGTTTATGTTTTAATCAATTTTTTTCTGCTGCAAACGAAAGACCTGAGAAGAATAATGTAAAGGAGAAAATATTTGATGCTCACAGTTTCCGATGTCTCAGTCTGTAGATGGTCAACTCCTTTGAGTTGGGCTTTTTCTTTGTGATCTTAATAGTCAAAAATTTTAGCTTGAAGTCTTCTCTTAAGTAGAATTTCCCACCCTCTCCTTTTTATCTGACCATGAATCCTTCTTTATCTGAATATTTTGACTGTAGTTCACAACCTAGAACTAAGTCACTTTTTGACTCCCAGACTTGGTAACTTTGTAATACATGGAGATACCATAGTTTTTACACTTGAGCAAAGACACAGCTTGGACCACATCCTGACCTCTGAGGGACAAGGTGAGATTGGGGACATTGTCTCTGACCTTTCTTCCTTCCATCATCCTTTCTAACATTCCAGACACTTAGGTTTGTAAAATCTTTGGCCCTAGTGTTGGCATAACCTCTCTTGTAAGACAGCGAATCTGCCCCAGCCTTAAATTTCATGTGGTAAGCCTGGCTTCTGAATCTTTCCACAAGTGGAGCACTTTTTGTTCCAATTACCCAGAGAGTCTCAAATTTCTAGAATGTTTTACATTTAAGACTAAAGACAAACAAGTCTGTAGATTCCATCATCACCTGAGTGTAAACATCAGTTTTGTTTTTGCTTTACAGAAATGCTCGTATTATTTTTAGCATTTTTTTTTTTAGAAAACTACCATTACTTTATGTTTAGGTCAAAAAAGGAGGCAAAAATTACAAACTTACAAGGCTATTTTGACTGCATTTTATTTAAACACTTTTATAAATATTTGATAATATTGAAACTGGAGTTTGAGATAAAACTGGATTCTCTGTTTCTACTGGCAGGTATAGTCTACGTAAGTTGCAGGTATTTTCAGCCAAGAAAGCCCATTGTAGTCTAAGCAGTTAATAACAGCAGGGGACACCTGCCTTGGTAAACAAAGTCATATTTTTCATTATTGCTGAGCAGTGTGTTGCAACTCTCAATGGTGGGCCATTCCCACCCGCATCCCCTTATTACGACAGACCTCAGCTTCTCACCATCAATTGCTTTCTGGGCTCTTTGTTCACTAATTCTTCTCACTTGAATAAATCTTACTCTCTTAAACTCACAGATGAGGAAATGTGAGTTTAAGAGAGTAAGATTTATTCAAGTGAGAAGAAAAGAGACAGAACTTCCACAGAGTGAGAGGGGTCCCAATGGGGGTTGCCACTTAAATGTACTAGGGGCTTATGTATCTTCTGGGTAGGGACATTAATCAAAATCTATGATAAAGAGGTATTGCAAAAGTGTTAAGGCTATTGGTCAAAATCTATGTTAAATAGGTACTGAAAAATCGATCGAGCTATTAATTAGCCCTTGAACCTGTAGTCTTCACTCAGGTCTTTCCCACCTCTCTATTCCCATCACCCTAGCATAGAGGAATTGGCAGGAATGTTTGGAGTGTTTCTACAGGTTAACTTCATGGAGTGGACTTTACATTAAAAAAAAAAAACTTAATTGGGAACCATTACTTATTCTAATTCTATATGACAACCCAAAGTATTCATGTCACTTATTGTTTTTGCATTGCTTCTGTTAAAAGTAAAACTAATCTCTTTTCACATGATTGTTAATCAGTTAAATATTCCTTTTTGGGCAACAATTATTCATATTTTCCAAAATATTTCTTGGAATCATTTTGGACATTTCTCTTTCTTTTTCTGTAAAACTGATCAGCAGATTCCATCTTCCATTTTTGATTCACTGTCTCAAAACTCTCACCCCTTTCCATTATAGTTTCTGAATACTTCACAGATATACTAGTGCAACAGTCTTCTAAACAAAGGCCTAGACCCGGACACATTTCAAAACAACGGTTCTCAAACTGTAGTTTCCATCAGAATCATCCAAGGACTTATCAAAACACAGAATGTTGGGCCCCAATCATGTCTTCTTCAACCTGTCCTCACCTCTGAGTTGAATTTTGTAGGGTCTAGAAGTATGGAGCAGGACCTGAATCTGAATTTCTAGCAAATTCCCAGGTGATGATGATGATGGTCTGAGGACCACACATTAGAACCACAGTTAAAAGCATTGTTCACATTAAAGGACTCTTCTCACTATATTCCAGCAGTTTCCAATTGCCAATAGCATCACATCCACACGACCAAGTTCCAGGTCCTCCCACACTGAACCCCATTCTATCAATAGCCTTGTCTCTGTAGCCACAGAGACAAGACATGCAGATATTTACTTAACCCACTATACCTTGTATAAAAGGTCTTCTATATTTTTCTTAATGAACGAGTTATTTCTTATCCAGTAACAAGCAGTTCCTGTTTTAGTAGTTCCTGTCTTATTATCCTCCACAGTACTCTTTATTTTGTCTATTTCAGTCTTGAAGACTATTGGATCTACATTCCGTTCTGTTAACTCCCATCTTCCTTGGGATCTATTTAAGACATGCAAGAGAGAAAATATGAAGACAGAGGTAAGAATCCACCAAGAATGTGTTAAATTGCCCCCCCTTAATCAATGAGTTAGACTCATTTATACTTAATGGAATGCCAAATATATCTGCTTGGTTTATTATAGTTTTTAAAAAATCTTTTCCTATGGAATCTGTTTTCACTTTTATTTGTAGTTGATCAGCTATTTAGGAATGCTCACATTTTGTAAATTTAAAACTTTAGATTTATAACATAGAACTCTTTGGTTTTCAATTTTTCTGTACAGTACCTATTCCTTACCTGGAAAAAAATGATAAAACTGTCATGTTTCTAACTCTTCCATCTTTACATCTCCTCTACTACTGATTTTAGTAAAACCTTGTCTTCCTTAGGGTTTGCATTCATATGTTAAATATGCTTATATTTCCATTATGTTGTGTCAGACTTGATGTGTTTTCTTTTACTCTTAGCTACTCTAGATGATACAATCAATTCCACTTGACTTCTTTTTCCTTTTCTGTTCCAAGTTATATTAGTATTGTTATTTTTATATTGTCAGGACATATAACATCAACATTCTGCTTGGTAATAATAAAATTAACACCTGTTCTACATTGAACTTGTGTTTGTTTCTTCATCTTATCCCCAGGTTTGCTGAGAGTTTCTGTCAAAGGAAACATAGAGATCCTGATCTTTGTTTGCTAGTCCAGTGTTCCTTTTGGGAACACTGGAAAAAAAAAGTGGAGTTTTTGCATATAGAAATTACTTGTAAAATGTTGAAGGAATAAGATAGTTGAATATTAATATAGGGCTCAAATGATAAACGTCATTCAAAACCCATTTTGGATTATCTATTTCTCTTGTAAGTGTTCACAAATTACCTGCTTATATTCTGTGTCATCTGGAAAAAATATGACACATGTCCACCCAAGCCTCCTGTGTATCTTTCATTCTCAATGTTGCTCAAAAATTACATCATTATTTCTGTTATCAGAACTGCATATTTCTGCATATTTTTAGGTTGTCGGGAGTCACTTGTTTTGGCCCAGGTACCTATTATTTTAAGGTTTGCCATTTGCCTGATCTGTAAACGTACTCCTCTCCTACTACTACTTCTTTTCCTGAACCATTAAAAGTTCTGTTTATACTTTCCGAACTCATTTATTACTTAACCCACTCATTTGTATAGATTCAGTTCATTTAAAGCTTTAGGTGTCCTAGCACTATCACAAATCTTTATAGTTATGCTTATTATAAACACCTTTAACAACTTTTTTATCGACTCTGTTAATATCTGACTTCATTGGAGAGAATGCAGCCCACCACAGTGATTTCATTCAATGCCTCTCCCTTTATTGTTTTCTATGGGACCTTGTATGTATGGTTAAAATTTTATATGCTATAGTCCATTCTCTTGTAGAGATTCATTGCTACCTTTAAACTTAACAAAGTCTTATAAAAGTCTTGTATTTCAGCAACCTGTCTGAAATAGCCAGTTTTGTTTTCCTTCGTCAATATAAATCAATTATAATGCAGTTTCTGTTCAAAAATATTTTATATGTTAAGATATGAATCAAGAAATGACATTCATAGTAAATGTTATAGTATGTAAAAATGTGGATCATATTTATCTTATCAATTACATTTGAATATATTGATTCCAAACTAACAATATCAAGGTTTAACTGTGAAAAATTTAGATAAAAATATCTTCTAAGTTATAAAGTTAAGAATAAGGATCTTAAGTTTATTTTTAAATAAATAAATTTCTATTTTGCTACATACTCACAATAGTTTGTTTTCTGAATTCTCTTTTATGGATAATTTGCTTCTATGCAAAATAAACTCTTTATAAATATTCTCAGAAGTGCCCTGAGTAGTTTTTCTATTTTTTCTTGTACTTAATTTCTTCCAGACTCCAGCCTGAGGGCTTAATAGATAATTGTAGTCAAAATGAAAGTGAAAAATAATTCAGAACAAGTTTTCAACCTGGCTGGTACCATGGGATTTACAACTCTGTAACTCCTTTGGCTTCTGGGAGCTGAGTTAATTATGGCAAATCACACTAATTAAATTATTCACTAGGTCTTTATTAAAAACAAATCTATTGTGCTATAGAATGCATTGTGGATTCAGCTTAAATTCCCAGCTTGTCTTTCCCTGTATTAATTTTTTTTTCCCTGAGAGTATGAAGCATATGTCAGAGCTGCAGCTCTCTCCTGCCAGTGTTTAGGTCCCAGGGCTTCAATTCCACTCACAGTTTTCAAATGTCCACATTATGCAAAGCCAAAAGGTTATTCCTCTTGTCCTCAAAGAGATTACAATAAAACCCAAAGTAATGAAAGGACACAAATAATTACTATTGGAGGCAAACTAAACATGATAGGGAAATAAAGGAGGAAAAGAAATGGGGTCTGGCATAATATCAAAACTTCACTGAGATAGGGAAGAGAGGTTGAAGTTGCGTCCTAAAGGCAGAAATAGGGGAGTGGTAAGAAAGGGCATTTGAGATGGATGACAAGGTGAACAAGAATTTGGAGGGAAGAATGTGCTTCTTTTATTCAGAGGGCAAAGCTTAACTTTTGTTGAGAAGTTAAGCTAAGGGAGCAGGTGACCCCCTAATGAGCCTGGCAAGCCTGGGTCCTCTAGCACAGTGTCTGATAAGTTCTTGGTTTGGTTACTTGTTCGGTTGCCCACAGTCAAATTTGCTAGGCAGAGGCAGCTCTGAGCTTGCTTCTGTTTTGAACCACTTGAGCAAGGACTACTCAGGTTGGGAAGACACTGCACAGCATCTCTGGCTCCCGATGGGAGTGGGGAGGACTGTGATTTTACCATGTAAGCACCTGTGCACATGAACAATCACATTTTGGACCTTCTACAATAATAGTTAATTCTGTTTGGGTTAAAGCTACGCCCCCTCCTTACCTACGTGACATTGGGTATTTTATTACCCTAAGCCTTAATTCCTCCTCAAAAAATGAGTCAATACTACTTTGCAAGAAGGTTGTGAGGATTCAATAAGATCAAGCATATAACACACCAGAATTGCTTCAGACAGTAAATTTGTGCAGGTTAGAAAGGCCCCACTCTCTCTCCAGGTGGATGCAGTCCTTCATCAGAGAACACAGAGGGGTGAAGATGAAAGTGCATCTCAGTCTCTTGGTCCCTTCACCCAAGCATCTTTTGCAAGGCACAACCTGTACAACTGCACACTGAAGCCCTGAGGAAAGGGTGTCGTATGCTTGGTTATAACAAAAACTCAATAAATATTAGCACAATTATGAAGGGGCAACCCCCCCCAAAAAAAAACAGACAAAATTGAAGCCAGTAGGGGACCTCCCAGTTAAGCCTGTTATAAAAACAGACCCATATTCACAATATACACTTAAAAAAGAATTCCAAGTACAAAGATGGAAAGCAAACCAAATAGGCATCATTCTTGGGTACGCTGCTCCCATTAGATGGTGCTGGCTTTCGTGTGTGCTCAGCTTTTGCTTGTTACAGTGGAACTGACTTCCTTTTAGAAATGGTGACATCTGTCTCCAACAGGCTCCCTTATGCTCTGTGGGCGAGGAGCAGTTACATCTCTCTGAAATTGTGTATTACATGATACACATAAACACACCTCAGAAGAGATGATTCTCACTAGATAGTACAAGGCAATAAGTCCGTAAGCCACTGTGGAGAGTTCCACTAACCTAACACTTTCCATTTGAAACCCGGCTAGCATCAATGATTAATTTGCTAAGTAACAGCTTCACTTGACTATTTGGTCTCATTGTTAGTGTTGGAGTGAAAGTCAGGACATGATCATCCAACCATATAGTTTAAAAAATAGTTGTTCTCCAAATACGTGGGCTCCATGCCCCAGGAAGATTGTCCAGCCCAACTTAAGTCTATTTTTGCAATTTCTACCTTCATCTTTCTTGATATGTGGGGTTCTAAAGAATTTGTGAGCTTTACAACATAATAGATGGGTTTCTGAAAGATCTTTTGGCTGAACTATATATATATATATATGTGTGTGTGTGTATATATATATATATATATATACACACACACACACACACACATATCAGAGAACTTGTTATTAAGAAATAATTCAACAAATTCCTTTGTAATATGAAAAATTTCTCCTATTGCTCTTTGTACTCAATTATGATACACCACATGTTTACATATTTTCTACCTTTTTGTCACTACTAAGCCTGACAAGTTTTGAGGAGAAACTACGAGACTTCAGGGTACTTTTTACAAGATTTCTTCAAACCATTTAAAACCATACATATGAATTTTTTAGGTAAAGCAAGTGGATTGATATGCAATCTTTAGAGATCCTGTTTACTGCTCCAGCCATGCCTTCTGGGCAGAAAAACTGTGTTTCTGCGGGTCTATGGGAACAGAGGGTGGTTCCTCCTATTAATTTGGAACACAAACTACATCTAAATTTTAATGTAAAATATCTGCAAAAGAGGAGACATTGTTTAATCTAACCGTGATATTTCCCCACCTAACTTGCTTGTCAAACTTCCTTGTGTCTCCCTCACTGGTTCTCAGATCCAGAACGCTTGAGACAGAGACTCGTTCAGTGTTTCAAGGTAATGTTCCTGTAGGAGGCAGGATGTATGAAGACAGTGAGTAGGAGAGGGTACAGGAGGATATCCAAAGGGAGTATGTGTTTCAAAATGTTCAGACTGCACACACGACCTCTAGAGATTCTGATAAAAATACACTCATTGTGGGTTACCCTAAAGATAAAAGATTTTTCTTGTCTCCTTTGTCCTAAGGGAGAAATAAAGCCATGAATTCTTTAGTTCAGAACATAATGCTCCACATATTGGAACACCTATCTAAACCTGCTCATTTTCTGCAGGCTCCTTAATACATTCTGTGACCAGCTGTATAACAAGTGTTTATAATTCGTCCAAAGTATGCCATTTTCTCTCAGATTCGTGTGTTGGTTCTATGTCTGGAATGTCTGTCCATTTTTAGATTACCCAGAAAACATTCTTTTCCATCCTTTAATTCTCAGCTCAAGACATCATCTTCTCTATGTCACTTTCTTTGTTTCCTCCTGGAAACTAAGCTTTCTTTACCCAGCTCTTTCTTTCTCCCTCCATCCCCTGCCTTGTTTAGTATTACCATTGTGTGTGGTACATAATAGCTAATAAATACATGCCCAGTGAATAAATGAATTTGGTATTACTCAAAGAGGAATACCTCATTTAGGTTGCTCAGAGATGATAAATTAGGATCAGTATAATTCTTACTCAAAAATTAATCTGTTAGCCTCTGATTTAAAAAGACAATCCATACAGAAGACAAAAAAAGGTGGTAAGCTTTGCAAACACATTTTAGCAGAATCTGAAACTGTCAAAGTAAGGAATATTCAGACCGTAGAATACAGAGTAACAATGTTGTAGATTCTAAAAATGAACAAGAAATCAGAGCTTATCTAATTCCAGGCCCAGTTGCAATATTTCAGCTGAGAAAGGGAGGATCTAGAGAGGCAGGAGATGGCCGAATCTCCGAGTGCCTTGGCAATTCTCTTGCGGAGGGCCTCACATTGTGTGAGGAGACATCATGGGGAAGTGAGACCTAAAGGAAAGTAGAACGGAAGAAAATTCTAAATGGACACAAAGGGCTGCTCTGACAATGGTTATTATGCCTTTCACCACAATCACTTATTCATTTGGCATTCCATCATTCTCTAAGAAGTTGTTATGAAAGAACTTTAAATTCTACTTAAGAGTGTTACAGGAGAGTCTTCTTTTAGTAGAAGAAATATTTGAACCAGTGATTTTTGCAAATCAATGGTTCTTAGTCGTAAAATAAGTCAAAGAAAATGAGCTGAGATTTTTCAGAAAGAGAAAAAGCAGAGGAAAAGGAAGCAACATTCCTAGATTTAGGAAATTATACCTGGGTCTCAGCACCCTCTAAACATAACCACGCTATCTCTCTTTTCCCCATACCATCTTTGTGACATACTGAGACGCTCAGGAGAGGGAGAGAAAGATAGAAATCACTGAAAGGAGATGATTCTAGAAAATAAGACGAAAGGTTGCTGAATCCAATGGTTAGTCCTTAGTGCTCATCTGACTTGGCCCAGCAGAAGAATTTGATTTAGTTGGTTACCCTCTTTAGCCACAGATCTTTCCTCCTTGGTTTGCATTCTCTCTCTGGGCCTTGACTAGCCCCCGTTCATCCCTTCAGCATCATTATTTCTGTACCTCCATGTACTTATTTAGGGGGCTAGAAGGCACACTGGTGTTTGTGTGCTAACTTCTTATTCTAAGTATTTCAAAATAGAAATGTCTTTTTTCCCTAACAAGCTCACCTAATATTTCTTTTTAAGTTTTCTTGCCTCTCAGTACAATGGCACTGTGTATAGAGTGCAAGAAAATCAATCTGAAATCATTAGAAAAAAAGTTCTGAAAAGGAGCTGAATCTAAATAAATATACAAAAAGCATTACTTTCCAACAACCAATTCAAATATAACCATAGTCCATTCAAATATTAGGCAAAAACAATTCTATTCACAAAGAAATAAAATTACAAAATACTGAGGAATAAATAAAAAATATTCAAAAAGGTTTCAGTAGGAAACTATGAAACTCTATTAGTTCAAAATAAATGTTTTGAACAAATTGAGACCAATAATTTTTCTGGGTAGAGAGAGACAATATTTTAAGCATGTCAAATCTTCCCACAGGGATTTACTTTTAGTCACAAGTTCATGTTGACTACTATAGAGATTCTAAAAATCATCCATAAGAAACAACACAAAATTTTAAAAAATTTAAAAGAAGAATTATAAAGGAAGGATTGCTCTGCCAATCTCATTTTATGAAGCAATAATCAAATACTGTGGAGCCAGTAAGGAAACAGACAGATAAATTAATGTGCTAGTATTTTCCTAAGTCTGTTATTCAATTGTAGAATATAATTATTTGAACAAAGAACTCAATAATCTTGTATTTGAATTGTATAACACCCCCTTTTAGAGAATTAGTGCATTCACTTTTACAAGTTAATGATTCTGAAAAATAAACTGTCTAACCTTGTTAAATGATTAAATTGTTAAACAAATTTATTCAAATCAGAAACAAAACTCCTTCCCCCTTTCCCCCAAACCCTAATTTAGGAATCATTAGAATTGAGTCCCCAAATTGACTTACTATAGGAGAGAATTCATATAAAATATAGCTCAATTAACATTTATAGTGTCTGACATGAATTTCAACCTTATTATTTTTATTCAAATTTCTTTCTAGCTTTGTTGATGTCTGATTGATAAGTAAAAAGTGTATATATTTAAGGTATATAGTGTGATAATGTGATTTACATTGTGAAATGATTACCACAACCAAACTAATTAATATAGCCACTGCTTTGCATAATTATCATTGTGTATGTGAATACACACACTAAACACAAGCTAAAGACAAGCTCATCATAATCACATACAAAACCTATATTTTTACTCCCCTTTAACATTTTAAGTTTTTGATGGCACAATTTGCTTCTCTTTTATTATGTGTCCATTAACAAATTAACATAGATATACTTATTTTTAGTATTTCTCTCTTAATATTTATACTAGAATTAAAATTGATCTGTAGACCAATATTGAAGTCTTAAACTATTCCAAATTTGACTACACTTTTACTTCCACTAGTGAGTTTTATACTTTCTTATGTTTTCATGTTACTAATCAGTATCCTTTGTTATGAACTTGCAGAACTCCTTTTAATATTTCTTTTTAAGGCAGATCTAGTAGTGATGAACTGTTTCTTTTGTTGTTTTATTGCATGTGTATGTATGAAAATCTTTCTCTCTCTCTCATTTCTGAAAACACAGCATCACTGGTGAAGTATTCATGGTTGAAGTCCTTTCCTTCTCCCTCCCTCCCTCCCTCCCTCCTTTCCTCCCTCCCTTCCTTTCTTCCGTCTTTCCTTTGTTTTAAATGTGTCATCCCACTCTCTTTTAGCCTGCAAAGTTTTTGCTGAGAAATCTACCATTAGTCTAATTAGAGGTTCCTTATGTGTAATGAGTCTCTTCTCCTGCTGCTTTCAAAATTCTCCTTTTGTTGTTGATGTTGGACAATATGCTGTGAATTCCTCTTTGGGTTTGGATATTTTCAGGCACTGTTTCTTTAAATACGCTTTCTCCCCCTTTCAACTTTCCTTTTTTCCTTCTTGGAATTCCACAATGCATGTGTTATTTCTCTTCATAATGTTCCATAAATTTTCCTAGTTTTCTTCATTCTTTTCACTCTGTTTTTTTTCTCCTCTGACTACATAATTTCAAATGAACTGTTTTCAGTTTCACAGATTCTTTCTTCTGCTGATGTCTGTGGTTGAAGCTATCTTCTTCATTTTTCATGTTATTTATTGTATTCTTTGGCTCCAGCATTTCTGGGTTTTTAGAATTATTTCTATCTCTTTATTAGGTTCTCATTTTATTGAATTGTCTGTGTTCTCTTGTAATTCACAGAGCCTCCTTAAAATAATTATTTTGAATTGTTTGTCAGGAGATGTGTAAATCTCCATTACTTTTGGTCTACATACTGGAATATTATTATTTTCCTTTGGTGATGTCATTTTTTTCAACTTTCATGTACTTTTAAATCTTGTGTGGCTGTCTTCACAATTGAGGAGTTGATTTCTTTGCGTCTTTACTTACTGGCTTCTGGAGAGAAATTCACCAGTCTGCTTGGCTAGGGATTCTGAGGCTTTCTCAGGCGTTTTCTATAGATGTGGCCCATTTCACCTTTCTAATTCTTTCTCAAGAGGAATTTTGAACATGGTATGCCTTCTTTTGATCCTGCCAAGCCAAGACATGTTCCTAGAGCCTCCCATTTACTTTTCCTAGGGCTGTGCCCTGAAATACACACGTTTGTGTTCCTTCTCCCAATCCTACAGAGTTGAACCTGTCTACTGAGTGGGCTCAGAAGCCATCTGCAAAGGTTCACATTTCCCATACTGGAGAAGGGGACACTAGTAGGGAGCTGGCCATGGGGGGGGGGGGCGGGGTAGGGAGTGAAGCAGGTGGGATACTGGAAGAATCTATGGGCCAGTCGTCTAGTCCCCACAGGCCAGATATCCTAAGTTCCTGCTCACAACCTGCGTGGGGAGGGAGTAGGTAATCCTTGAGGTGTGGTCCAGCTGAAATAAAGGCTAGGAAAGTAATATTAAGAAAAAAAAAAACACTACTGTGGCTAGGGCTCAGTGGTAGAGCACTTGCCTGACAGGTGTGAGGCACTGGGTTTGATTCTCAGCACCACATATAAATAAAGGTCTATCAACAACTATATATATATATATATATATATATATATATATATATATATATATGTGTGTGTGTGTGTGTGTGTGTGTGTGTGTGTATGTGTGTATGGAAATAAACCCAAAAAACGTCAACTATATATATTCAAAGTGTTCAAAGTGGGGGCATTGGCAGGTGGAAGAGACCTGGTGGGTCTGATCCTAACAAAGGGAAAAGCCCTTGAATGCTTTACTTATAGTGAAACATAACAAAGGGATTTAGTAAGGAGCTTCTTCAGGAAAACAGGATAAGAATGGGGGAAGGAAGTTGTTTGGGGCTTGGCAGGTTATGCCCATCTCCGAGCGGCTGCATTTGAACCTAGGGTTGTGAGCTAAGGCAGGGTGGCAGCATGATCTGGGCTTTCTTGAACTGAGGAATTTCACCCAGGAGTTCCCAGAAAAGTAGCCTCCCTGCCTTATGATGGCTCAAACAAACCCATAATTTATACATGCTTCCAACACTAAGTGGCTTGGGATGGGGTTCCTGTAAGAGTCCACAAACTGATTAGTGAGATATGCAGCCTTTTGTTGAGTTTCAGCCCCTGATGGCTTCAAGTCCCTACTGCACCCATCCTTTCCCTTTTACACAGCCATGCTCATCCCCTCATTATTTGGGGTTGGGAGAGAAGGAAATGGGCCTCTTGGGAAGCATCCTTTAGAGCTTGGGGAGCTGCCACTTATTCACTATGCTCTCACTTTCTTCCATGGGAGGCTTCATGGGCTGAAGGTGGTTCATTATCACTGAGCTATGCCACCCTGGGGAAGGGGTAATGTAGGTAAGGGGAAACTTTCTTCTTACCCTCTTTACATCATCTATTTTTGGATTTTCTTATCCGATGATGTACAAAAACTTCACTGAAGTCCTATTTTCCATGGGTGGTTGTAAAAATTGGCACACTGTGGGAACATGACAGAATAAAACTCTTATTCTTTCATCTTGCTGATGTTACTTGTCAATTCCAGCTCTCTTACACTTCATCTTGGTTTGACAAGATACATATTATGGACAGAACCACTAAGCAATCAAATATAATCCCTTGGCCCTAAGACTGGAAATCCAACTTGGAAAGCAATATATTATATATCAACAAAACATCTCAGAGGTTTGCTTTCCTGAGCTTAATTTTAAGCCAAAGTTGAAAAGGTCATTGGCCCCAAGTGGTACTTTCTATTTTTTTAGTAATAAACCAGATTATCCATCTCCTGCTTAAAGTCATTTAATTCACCCCCCATTTCATTTTAAATAAAATTTAAGCTTCTATCCATAGTCTACCTCCCATCCTTACCCTTCTTCACTAAACTTCAGATTGACTTGTTCTTTTGTCAATTCTTCCTCAGACATGGTACATTCTTTTTTGCCTCAAGGTAACAAGTAAAAACTAAACTTGCAGTTTCACCTGCCTGAGACTGTCCTTTATAACTTTCTGTTGCTGGTTATTCCGATCTGTGAAAAGTCTTAGCACAAATGTGTTACCTCTCAGACTGTCCTTTCTAAAAGACGTCTTCTCACATCAGTTATTAACTATTGCCATACCTATTTTCTTCACAGAGTTTGCCATGATTCATTTTCTTACTCATTTAGCATTCACTTCATAGATATAAATGAAAAATTCTCATGCATAGCAACTAGCTAGTTTTTTGGTACCAGTATTTAAGTACCTAGTATTATAGAAACTCAATATATATTTGTCAAATATTGCATTGATGAGAATCCCACATTCATCTTCTTCTTTGGGTCCTACCTTTCTTGATTTTGTCAGGGTCTCTACAGCCAATGAGCCAGTTTACTATTATTTCCTTCCTAAAACTTCCTTGAAAATATTCATCTAGAGTGAATGGACTAGATATTTAGAATTAGAAAATTACTTAGACATTCCAAACTCAACAAAACCTCAAATCTCAATTTGATTTTAAGACTTTTTCAATTACAGCATACATCAAGGAAATATGAAAAATATGCTTTATTTGTATAACAATTATATATTAAATCCTCACACGAAGCCACAAAAGCCAAATATTTAGTAGAAATACCTTCTGAAAATCCAAAGTATTTTGTCCCAGTACTAACATTATTCTACTAAAGAGAAACCTAATCTTAGCAGAAATAATCACATTTTTTCTAGTTTCCTGAATCATTAAGCTTATATTTTATACTAAAATTATCTTAACATACACAAAATTGAAATATAAACAATAAAATCTGAAAGCAAAGGGGAAAGAGTGGAATTTTTAATGGTGAAAAGGATGGATTTACATTGAAATTTTTAATTTTAGCATGGTGAGTTTTCTTCATCAAATTTATATAATTTCTTCCATAAGAGGTAATTTTAAATGATCATTTTCATAATCAAATACTAATTAATAAAATGTCATCATGCAATTACAACTACAGTTAAAAATTGAAACATAACCAGAGCACAGGAATACTACAGTTTTTTTTTCAGAATGAACAGAATATAATAATTTCAATAATTCAAAATTTCCTTTGGCTGCTAATACCTTTATTGTATAATGTTGATTATAATTATGTTTGGTTTGCGTTAAACATGATATTAAGAATAGCAAAAGTCTCCTTGCCTTAGCACTACCAATTGGGGATATGTAAGAGGTCAGAATTAGGGGCTGGGATTGTAGCTCTTGCCTTATATGTATGAGGCACTGGGTTTGATGCTCAGCACCAAATACAAATAAATAAATAAAGGTATTGCGTCCATCTACAACTGAAATTTTTTTTTTTTTAAAAAAGGTCAGAATTAAAAGATACGAGAAGAAAAAGAAAGTTCTTAAATTTCTTTGGTAATCCATTAATATAAAATTATTTTTTTAAGTTGAAATATGTGTGTGTGTTTGTATGTGTATGTGTGTCTTTGTTCTCAGATTCTCTCCTTCACAGTTAGGTCTGAACTCTCTTACCAAATTCTGGCTTTTGTTGTGGTTTTGTTCTCTACACAAAGGTAAACTTCTAGAACTAGAACCATGTATCCCACCCATCTTAGCATACCCTGAAATGTCTAGTTCCACATTCTATGCTTGCTAAAATGTATGCCTACATATATGGAAGAGAGATCCAAATGGCATACTTTCTTTAATGTCTATTTTATGTCTCAGAAGTATGATATTATAATAGTAAATCCTGTATCTGCATAGGGTTTTTTTATTCTCAACAATAGTGTGAAATAATAAGAGCAGTATTATTTAGGAGGAAACAGGCATGGACACTTAAATGTTTGCCTTAAGTCACAAAAATATTGGTAAAGCTTAAGCCTAAAATCATCCAAGCAGGTGGTACAACTCGGGTGGCCAAGGGAGAAGGATGGAGGCTAACCTCAACAACTTAGTGAGACCCTGTCCCAAAATAAAAATATAAAAGGGCTAGGGGTATAGCTCAGTGACAGAGTACCCCTGAGTTAAATCCCCAGTACCTCTCTCTCTCTCTCTCTCTCTCTCTCTCTCTCTCTCTCTCTCTCTCACACACACACACACACACACACATGACTAAAATATACATCCCTTGCCTTCATTAAACTCATTTGTTTCTTCTAAATACACTCAAAATGTCTTTCACAGAACTAAAAATTAAGAACTTTGTTATAAACAAAAAATAATAATATCAATCAGCTTTTGAAGAACTTATCATGACTCAGTTTGAATCAAATTAATCTTCAGTTAAATTATACAGGAAATAACAGTTAACCCATATGGACAAGTCCCCAGTGTTAAGCAAAATCGCTGAAGGCGTATTTGAAGGGTGCTTCCTACGTGTCAACCCCTTTGCCAGCCACCCTTAATAAAGGGTAAGTGAAAATGAAACCCTGTACAGAACACTCCCCACTCCCTTTGCTCATCATGGATTTAGTATGACTACCTATACAGTACCTTACTAAAGACTGCCCTCTTGTCACCTTGTCTTTGTGCTGCTGCATGGCAACGAAATGACCAGAGTGATGTCAACAGTGGGGCTCCTTCCAAGGACCTATGACATCAGCACTCCTAGAGGTGTTCATGCTAATACATTGGAGTCATAGATTCTGTTGTTGGGTTTTCCATCAGAAAAGAGTGCACAGCCCAGCCAAAGCAAACTACCAAGGCACTGGGGAATATACTGAAAAAAACAGATTTTTTCCCTTCACATTTACAGTCTTATTTATGCACAGTTGAAACCAAATCTGCATTTTTTAAATCACAGACCCCAAATGCAAAATAACGAAAAATCTAAAATCCACGGAAGTAAATATGGAGCCAAGAGAGATACAAATATAGGTATTGCTTACTAAACAACGAAATAATAAGATATAATAGAGCAGGACTCTCCAAGTTGTTTGAATAGTTCAGTTTTACTAAGAGCACGGAGGTAAAGCAGCATTTCTGATAAGGCTTTATAAAGAGTGGGTTGGGCTGGGTCAATAGGAACGTGATGACTGTGGGGCAAAGAAAGTGGATGTGACTTCATGACTAATCATAGCAATAGCTGTATTTTTAATCCACAAAAGCCAGCAAGCCTCACGCCTGTTCTCATGAACACAGAGTACCTGTGGACAAAGTGGGGAGTGGGGTAGCGGCAGGTGCCTTAAGCCCAAATGCCAAGATGTCACGACGATGTCCCCTGGAAGCATACAGTCCTTATTCCCAAAATAGAAATGAATAGGTCCAAGGACAGGCCCTCTAACACTATGCCCCAACCATTTTAACCTAAGACTCTTCAGTATCATTTGCTATAATTATCAGCTTGAAATAGGACATGCATGTCTTCCTAAATATAGAGAGAAGCCACGTGTATTTGGATGTCAGTGCCTTTAATGTACCTTCAGCATGATAGCAGTGTTCAGTAACCCTTCACAATTAAGTCACAGCTCTCCCTAAACACACCCTCACCAGACAAACCAGAGGAACATTGTGCAAAAATCTGGGATCATTTTATTTCCAATTTGAGAAAACCCACAGGAAGAGCCAGCTTCCAAAATAGGCAAATGTGGAAGAAAATATTAACATAAGGAACAGATCATTCTTTCAAATATTTGAGGTACTCAAAGTACGTTTTATTTGTGTGTATCAATAACTAACTACTTCAGGAACAGACCTCATGAAAATGGGGGGTGCCATGGTCATTGTGTTATTATTCTCATAATACAGATGAATAAATTTCATAACAAAAATTTAAATAATTAATTGAAGGTACAGAAACAGCAAGTAGTAAAGCAAGATTTATTTGCAGGACTGTCTTTAGTAACTTGTTCTCATTCCTTTTATCACGCAACCTCTCTGTCTCTCTCTCTCTCTCTCTCACTGTCTTTGTCCTTTCTGTCATTTTAAGCATCATTTAACATATAGTATGATATAGAAAAATCTGTACTAACAGCTATAATATAAATGGGTAAGACAGGTATAAATTGATTTAGAAACAGAAATTTTACTGAAATATGACAAACCACATTTCAAAGTGTCGAGTACACTTCTTCTCATAATTTGGCATCACACTTTAAATGAATTTATTTGAATTTTCAATATTATAAATATAAAAGCATTGTATAAAAGTTAAAACATTTTGTAATAGTAGTGCTTTCCAGGAAAAAATGTTATTGAATAATTCTGAATTATTAGATAATAATTAGCAAAAGTGTTTTTAATCTCCATGCTTGACACTTTCAATACAGAGTCAACGGTGGCATAAACATGAAATATTTCTTGGAGTTTGCTCTGAGGATGACTAAAGTGAACACACTCTATCCCAGGTAGAGGAAGCAGGACCTCTCATTTCACATTTATGCTTTTTTCAAACTTTTAAATCAAATTCATAAAGTCCCTACTATCTGTATATTTATTCATTAACATCAAACACTAAGACCAGAAAGTTGAGAAAAGAAAGAAAAGCAATTCATGCTCCCAGGAGCCCAGAGACTACTGAGGCAGGAGAAAGGGCAGGAACCTTGACAACAGATGTCACAGAGGACCTGTAAAATGAGAAGTGAGGAGCGCCTTCAGCTTTAAAGTTAGGAGGCCAGAGATCTTCAGGGAGAGTTGTTTTAGTGTGGTAGAAGGGACAGAAACCTTGTGAATGCTGAGAGTAGCCTGGGTTAGCCCAAGGATAGCCATGTCAAAAACTAACTTGAGTGCTCGCTTCAGCAGCACATATACTAAAATTGGAACGATACAGAGAAGATTAGCATGGCCCCTGCGCAAGGATGACACGCAAATTCGTGAAGTGTTCCATATTTTTAAACCAACTTAAAAACTCAATGGAAAATACTACCAGCAGAGTAGAACACTTAGAAGATAGAACATCAGACAATGAAGACAAAGTATTTCAACTTGAAAAGACCATAGACAGCTCAGCAAGACTGTTAAGAAACCATGAGCAGAACATCCAAGAAATATGGGATAACATTAAGAGACCAAACTTAAGAGTCATTGGGATACAGGAAGGTATAGAACTCCATACAAAAGGAATGAGCAATTTATTCAAGGAAATAATACGAGAAAAGTTCCCAGACTTGAAGAATGAAACAGAATCCCAAATCCTAGAAGCCTACAGGACGCCGAATGTGCAAAATCATAAGAGATCCACACCTAGACACATTATAATGAAGATGCCCAACATACAGAATAAGGAGAGAATTTTAAAAGCTACAAGAGAAAGGAAGCAGATTACATTTAGGGGTAAGCCAATCAGGATAACAGCTGATCTTTCAACACAGACTCTGAAAGCTAGAAGATCCTGGAATAACATATTTCAAACACTGAAAGAAAATGGGTTCCAACCAAGAATTGTGTATCCAGCGAAATTAAGCTTCAGGATGGAAGATGAAATTAAAACCTTCCACGATAAACAAAAGTTAAAAGAATTTGCAGCTAGAAAACCATCTCTTCAAAACATCCTCGGCAAAACATTACAGGAAGAGGAAATGGAAAATAACAATGAAAACCAACAGTGGAAGGTAGGACAGTATAGGGGGGAAAAATAATCAAAGAGGAAAACAAACCATGTTTAGTAACAGAAATAAACAAATATGGCTGGAAGAACAACCCATATCTCAATAATAACCCTAAATGTTAATGGCTTAAACTCACCAATTAAGAGACACAGGCTAGTAGAATGGATCACAAAACAAGACCCAACAATATGCTGCCTACAGGAGACGCATTTGATAGGAAAAGACATACATAGGCTGAAGGTGAAAGGTTGGGAAAAATCATATCACTCATATGGACTTCGGAAACAAGCAGGAGTGTCCATACTCATATCAAATAAAATAGATTTCAAGCCCAAGTTAATCAAAAGGGATAAAGAGGGACACTACATACTGCTTAAGGGAACCATACACCAACAAGACATAACAATCATAAATATTTATGCCCCAAACAATGGTGCAGCTATGTTCGTCAAACAAACTCTTCTCAAGTTCAAGAGTCTAATAGACCACCATACAATAATCATGGGAGACTTCAACACACCTCTCTCGCCACTGGACAGATCTTCCAAACAAAAGTTGAATAAGGAAACTATAGAACTCAATAACACAATTAATAACCTAGACTTAATTGACATATATAGAATATACCACCCAACATCAAGCAGTTACACTTTTTTCTCAGCAGCACATGGATCCTTCTCAAAAATAGATCATATATTATGTCACAGGGCAACTCTTAGACAATATAAAGGAGTAGAGATAATACCATGCATCCTATCTGATCATAATGGAATGAAACTGGAAATCAACGATAAAAGAAGGAAGGAAAAAGCATACATCACTTGGAGAATGAACAATAGGTTACTGAATGACCAATGGGTTATAGAAGACATCAAGGAGGAAATTAAAAAATTCTTAGAGATAAATGAAAACACAGACACAACATATCGGAATCTATGGGACACATTGGAAGCAGTTCTAAGAGGAAAATTCATTGCTTGGAGTTCATTCCTTAAAAAAAGAAAAAAACCAACAAATAAATGATCTCATACTTCATCTCAAAATCCTAGAAAAAGAAGAGAAAAACAACAGCAAAAGAAGTAGAAGGCAAGAAATATTTAAAATCAGAGCTGAAATTAATGAAATCAAAACAAAAGAAACAATTGAAAAAATTGACAAAACTAAAAGTTGGTTCTTTGAAAAAATAAGCAAAATCGACAGACCCTTAGCCATGCTAGCGAAGAGAAGAAGAGAGAAAACTCAAATTACTAGCATACGGGATGAAAAAGGCAATATCACAACAGACACTTCAGAAATACAGAAGATAATCAAAAATTATTTTGAATCCTTATACTCCAATAAATTAGAAGATAGTGAAGGCATAGATAAATTTCTTAAGTCATATGATCTGCCCAGATTGAGTCAGGAGGATATAGACAACCTAAACAGACCAATATCAATTGAGGAAATAGAAGAAACCATTAAAAGACTACCAACTAAGAAAAGCCCAGGACCGGATGGGTATACAGCAGAGTTTTAAAAAACCTTTAAAGAAGAACTAATACCAATACTTTTCAAGCTACTTCAGGAAATAGAAAAAGAGGGAGAACTTCCAAATTCATTCTACGAGGCCAACATCACCCTGATACCTAAACCAGACAAAGACACTTCAAAGAAAGAAAACTACAGACCAATATCTCTAATGAACCTAGATGCAAAAATCCTCAATAAAATTCTGGCGAATCGGATACAAAAACATATCAAAAAAATTGTGCACCATGATCAAGTAGGATTCATCCCAGGGATGCAAGGCTGGTTCAATATACGGAAATCAATAAATGTTATTCACCACATCAATAGACTTAAAAATAAGAACCATATGATCATCTCGATAGATGCGGAAAAAGCATTCGACAAAGTACAGCATCCCTTTATGTTCAAAACTCTAGAAAAACTAGGGATAACAGGAACATACCTCAATATTGTAAAAGCAATCTATGCTAAGCCTCAGCCTAGCATCATTCTGAATGGAGAAAAATTGAAGGCATTCCCTCTAAAATCTGGAACAAGACAGGGATGCCCTCTCTCTCCACTTCTGTTCAACATAGTTCTCAAAACACTGGCCAGAGCAATTAGACAGACGAAAGAAATTAAAGGCATAAAAATAGGAAAAGAAGAACTTAAATTATCACTATTTGCAGGTGACATGATTCTATACCTAGCAGACCCAAAAGGGTCTACAAAGAAACTATTAGAGCTAATAAATGAATTCAGCAAAGTGGCAGGATATAAAATCAACATGCATAAATCAAAGGCATTCCTGTATATCAGCGACAAACCCTCTGAAATGGAAATGAGGACAACCACTCCATTCACAATATATTCAAAAAAAAATAAAATACTTGGGAATCAACCTAACAAAACAGGTGAAAGACTTATACAATGAAAACTGCAGACTCCTAAAGAGAGAAATAGAAAGAGATCTTAGAAGATGGAAAAATATACCCTGTTCATGGATAGGCAGAACTAACATCATCAAAATGGCGATATTACCAAAAGTTCTCTATAGGTTTAATGCAATGCCAATCAAAATCCCAATGGCATTTCTTGTAGAAATAGAGAAAGCAATCATGAAATTCATATGGAAAAATAAACGACCCAGAATAGCAAAAACAATGCTAACAGGAAGTGTGAATCAGGCGGTATAGCGATACCAGACTTCAAACTATACTACAGAGCAATAGTAACAAAAACAGCATGGTACTGGTACCAAAATAGGCGGGTGGACCAATGGTACAGAATAGAGGACAACAGAAACCAATCCACAAAACTACAACTATCTTATATTTGATAAAGGGGCTAAAAGCATGCAATGGAGGAAGGATAGCATCTTCAACAAATGGTGCTGGGAAAACTGGAAATCCATATGCAACAAAATGAAACTGAATCCCTTTCTCTCGCTATGCACAAAAGTGAATTCAAAATGGATCAAGGAGCTTGATATCAAATCAGAGACACGGCGTCTGATAGAAGAAAAAGTTGGTTACGATCTACATACGGTGGGGTCGGGCTCCAAATTCCTCAATAGGACACCCATAGCACAAAAGTTAATAGCTAGAATCAACAAATGGGACTTACTCAAACTAAAAAGTTTTTTCTCAGCAAAAGAAACAATAAGAGAGGTAAACAGGGAGCCTACATCCTGGGAACAAATCTTTACTCCTCACACTTCAGATAGAGCCCTAATATCCAGAGTATAAAAAGAACTCAAAAAATTAGACAATAAGAGAACAAACAACCCAGTCAACAAATGGGCCAAGGACCTGAACAGACACTTCTTAGAGGAGGACATACAATCAATCAACAAGTACATGAAAAAATGCTCACCATCTCTAGCTGTCAGAGAAATGCAAATCAAAACCACCCTAAGATACCATCTCACTCCAGTGAGATTGGCAGCCATTAGGAAGTCAAACAACAATAAGTGCTGGCGAGGATGTGGGGAAAAGGGTACACTTGTACATTGCTGGTGGGACTGCAAATTGGTGCAGCCAATTTGGAAAGCAGTATGGAGATTTCTTGGAAAGCTGGGAATGGAGCCACCATTTGACCCAGCTATTCCCCTTCTCGGTCTATTCCCTAAAGACCTAAAAAGAGCATGCTACAGGGACACTGCTACATCGATGTTCATAGCAGCACAATTCACAATAGCAAGACTGTGGAACCAACCTAGATGCCCTTCAATAGACGAATGGATAAAAAAATGTGGCATTTATACACAATGGAGTATTACTCTGCATTAAAAAATGAGAAAATCATAGAATTTGCAGGGAAATGGATGGCATTAGAGCAGATTATGCTAAGTGAAGCTAGCCAATCCCTAAAAAACAAATGCCAAATGTCTTCTTTGATATAAGAAGAGTAACTAAGAACAGAGTAGGGACGAAGAGCATGAGAAGAAGATTAACATTAAATAGGGATGAGAGGTGGGAGGGAAAGGGAGAGAGAAGGGAAATTGCATGGAAATGGAAGGAGACCCTCAGGGTTATACAAAATTACATACAAGAGAAGTGAGGGGAAAGGGAAAAATAATACAAGGGGGAGAAATGAATGACAGTAGAGGGGGTAGAGAGAGAAGAGGGGAGGCGAGGGGAGGGGAGGGGGGATAGTAGAGGATAGGAAAGGCAGCAGAATTCAACAGACACTAGTATGGCAATATGTAAATCAATGGATGTGTAACTGATGTGATTCTGCAATGTGTATACAGGGTAAAAATGGGAGTTCATAACCCACTTGAATCAAAGTGTGAAATATGATATATCAAGAAATTTGTAATGTTTTGAACAACCAACAATAAAAAAATTTAAAAAATAACATTAAAAATGAACAGCAAAAAAAAAAAAAAACTAACTTGAACCCCAGAGTTTTCATTAGAAAATTACTAAGACAGAGACAGAAGACTTTATCACCACCACCATCATCATCATCACATCATCAAACAACTCTCCTAAATTAAAATCCTCAATTTTTTGCTTTCTTTACATCTGCTCCTTACTTTTCTCTAGACTATACATGCTAAAACTTGACCTTAAAAACGACTTACTTTTTTCTAGACTATATGGTCTGTAGTATAACTTGACCTAAAAACTCTGGGTCAGTAGAGATGTCATGAAGTGCCCTGTTCCCATCTGTGTGTTAGATAGGCAATCATTAAATGCAAATCAAAGAGGCAGTTAGTATAGGAAGGCTGTATTTAATTAGAATTGACCCGAGTCTAAACAATGAAGAATGAGAAATGCTGTGGGTAAAAATTTGCCCAAAGAAATTAGGGTCCCTAGATACCTAAATCACAGATTTATGTCTTAGATACATAATTTTAAAAGGTGCTTTAGTTCTAAGTGGTTTGGTTTTGTTCCTGCAGCAGGAACCCTCCCCAAAAGTGAACTGGCGGGTCATTTCTTTTCAGGGGAGCTGTTTGAACCAATCAGGACACAGATAATCTTATTAGCCCTGTGTGGGCTTGCGTTTCTTTTGATGAGAGTCTGGAGAAGTCATGGGTAATACTTGACCCTGTGCCAGGGACCGCTTGTGTTTCAGTTGTACAAGGTCAGATCTTAATTTTACCACCAACTGGATGCTTAATTTTAGATACACAGAGGAACACATTGGCTCCAGGGTACTTCCTCTGGTTTAGAAAGGCAAGTCTCTGGATAAGAATGACAAGATGATCATTCCAAAAGGTGAGATTATGAAATATTTAATCTGTACCTTGCCAACTATTTTATGGAGTAGTTCAGTATTGGAAATCTTTAGATGGAAATGTTGGTTGTGGCTAATGTTTCTTTCCTAATGATAACCTGTAGGCTTGCCTGTCTAGGGCCTTTTTAATTATAAGAGTAAAGCCAGGGTTGTCTTGTTTATTTAGAGACTATCAACTCAACTGTATAATTATTAAGCATCACAAAAAAATATATCATGAAATAAGCTCAAGAATGAATATGCTAATAGGAAGTGTCATTATACATTATAAGGAATCCCAGAAGGGTCTTACCTGATCCCTTAGTTACTGAAAAAAAATTGATTTTTTGTAAATAATTAAAACAAATCTCTATCGTGTTTTTTAAAATTAGTTGTTGCAAAAGATAGATGTTCAGATTGGGAAAAAATCTGTTAAACTAAGATGGTAAAACCCCAAACTTAATGTGATTGAAAAATGTTCTTCCTGCAAATTATACACAGTTTTGAAGCTGAAAGGGGCTTAAAATTTACCTGATACCATCGCTCATCTGATACTTTATTGAAGAACTTCTAAGGAACCTCCTACATCTAAAGTGATTTGATTTTTGTGAAAGAACAATGATGTGAACAAGGGAATCCTGCCACTGCTTTGTGCTGAGAGAATTTAAATTATGGTGATAAAATACTCATAATTTTATATCTAATTGTTTTATAAGAATACCTTATTTTCAAATGAAAAGGTCTCTAAAATTTTTATCTTTCCACCACAGTTAGATGAGTTTGTAGGTTGTTTGTTTAAATTCTTTTAGAAAACTTTTTTCCCTGAGGTTTTATAAATTTCTAGGTTACCAAATGAGACTCATTCTTCATTAATTCCATCTGAGTAAATGGGTCATCAGCCACAGTGTAGGGACTTAGCTTGTGTGACATTTATTGTCAGATGACTGGGTATGAAGATTACACCATTTCCCAAACATGTGGCTAGGTAAATTGCCTAACCACCCTGTGCTTCAGTTTCCTTATCTGCAACATGAGACAGAAGTCTGTCTTCTGTCCTTAAAATTGAATGCATAATCCAAATCCATTATGCACATAGTATCTGCCTCAATAAATGCCAGTTGCAATAATTATTAAATTTACTCTAGCAGATATACATTGTGCTTGACTCTGTGCTAAACCCTGAAAGAGAGGGAACAGTTTGGTATTGTTTCAAGGAGAAAAATCTAGAATACATTGTTAAAAGACAATAAACTCCCTGGAGGTATGGACCCTCTGTGGCTGTGTCTGGCACTGTTCCTGAAACCTAGCAGACAGTAGACACATATTTTTGAATGGAAAAACACAATGGTCTGAAAATCTTTAGGAAAATAGAGTCATGAAAACTGGTAGGTCGGTTCTGCTCCTTCGTCTCTTTGAGTAATTGAGCAGGGAGGAGAGCAGATACAGTGCATCCATGTTTTAGTAAGGTATCTGACAGTATCTGTCCATGATGGTTATCAAATCAGAAACATGAATGCTGAATGGAGGTGTCTGTAGGAGGATTTGTAGCTGGCTAAACAGCTTTTCTCCAAGGATGCTAAATAACGGATCAATGTCAACCTGGAGACCTCTGTCCTGCACCAATAGCTGTTCAACATTCATCATTGTCAATGAGCATAAGCACATATAAAACATACTTATTAAGTCCTAGCAGAAGAATAAAGGTTCAATCTTAAAAGGATGAAATGTAACAGGAATAAATAGAGTCTTGCATGAAACTGCACAGAAAAGAATTGTGGGTAATAATACAACTCGTAGAACTGGGGGCTTCCAAATCAAGTGTAACATGATACCTCCAAAATTCTAAACTGGGTTAAATTAGCAGATATAGAGTGTCTAAAGAGAGGGAGGTGATCATACCCACTTAATACTGTGTTGATCTGACCTTAAACCATGGCATAGGAAAATTTACTGTCCAGACTTGGAAGGAGAAGGCTCAGCAGAGACCAGACAACCTTGGGATAATTAAAGGGGATCTCCTGTCCCAGAGAAACAACACTGTCTTAATATGGTTCTGAGGGAAAGAAACAAGGACCATCAAAAAATGGTTTCAATATATGGATTCAGTTTCAGTATTTTCCCTAATTGTTGAAGCTGGCCAAAGGCAAAGGGCTGTAGAGGGTAGAGTTGGAAGTAGATAAGTTCCTTTGCACTTTGGATTCAAACTGAGGCTGGCCAATAACTTGTAAAGGGATTGACAGTAGGTGGAACGCTCTGATGGTTTTTAACTCTGAAGTTTGGTGATTCCAGGGAGAAGGAAGGAGAATAAAATTATGGGGCTATCAGAGGATATCAAGACCTAGAATAGAGCTAAAACTGCCCCTAAACAACCTAGGATCCTACTTCTCCATTCCAGAGGAGGAAAAACAGCAGGCAATGCTAATTGAATGTTTGTGACATGTCTGTGACATGTCAGACACGGCTCGCCAGGCAGCTAATGCAGGCAGACCAGAAGTGGAACAGTGTTCGATCTCTATGCCCTTTTGCCTCCAGCAGAAAGAAGTTTATGCTTGTACATGATTTCAAAATAAGAAATTCAGTGACTCATTGTTTGAGTGAGTTTCCAATGGAAAAAGATTTGATTTAAGCAAAGATTTGATGGAAACTTTTGTTATGTTCAATAAAATGCACCATGCCCAGGAACAAATTTTTTAGAGAGAAGATAAGTTTATGAATGTGTGTGTGCATATATATGCACACACACATATATAATTATATATATTTTTATAATACTTTTTAAGATCTAGAGATACTTAAATTTTTACTATTATTGTAACTAATTAATGCAGTCAAAGCAATCTTACTCACCCTAGGACTCAGTTGTAGGAACCAAAATTAGCATTTTTATTATCTGCAATTGGCCTCACTGTCCTTGGAAGCTTCCACTCACTAATCAGGGAAAAATAAACTTTTGGTCGTATGCAAGCAATATGATAGCTTAGGTTGATGAACTTGTGCTTGGCTGATTCAGGTTCAGCCATTAGTCTTTCAGATTTCTGCTTCTGCTCAAGCCAAGAAATTCTCCCCATCCCCACCCCAGGTTTCTGCTTTGCTATAGATGTGGCCAATTTACTCTCTCTTGAAAGTTGACAAGGTTTCTGGCCTTCTCATGCCAGTCCATTTTCATAGAAGGCTTGTAAATTTTCACTTCACAGAGTCACTCTCAATTTCCTTTTCTGTTGTTCCTGTTGGTGGTGAAAATATTTAAGACTTACCCTGCTAGCGTATTTCAAATATACAATTCAATATCTTTAACTAATAATAATAGTCACATTGAAGTACAACAGATCACCAGAATTTACTCATACTGCATAACTAAACTTATAACCCTGGACCAACATCTCCCTATAGTCCCTCTGTCCAGCCCTTGGCAACTAACTCTCTTCCAGGAGATCAACTGTTTCCACGAGTTGAACATTTTTAGATTTTACATATCTATGATATCTTGCAATATCTGTCTTGTTGTGTGGACTGATTTTACTTAGCATACTGTTCTCCATGTTCATCTTTGTTTTGCCTAATATCCCATTGTCAATTTATAGCAAATTTTCTTTATGCATTCATCTGTCAGTGGACATTTAGATTCATTCCACATCTTGGCTATTGTGAATAATACTGTAATGGACAAGGAGTGCAGATTTTAGTCCTTTTGGAAATAAAATCAGAGGAGGAATTATTAGATCATAAACTAGTTCTATTTTAAAATTTCTGAGGAACTACCATACTATCTTCATAATGGTTGTAGCAAAAAAAAAATGTGAAGTGATGGATATTTTAATTAGTTTGTGGTAAATATTTCACATGTACAACTATAAATATACACATATATTTAATCATTAGGTTTTACATCTTAAATATATGCAGCTTTTTAAATTGTCAATCTTGGTTACTTTAACCTCAATAAAATTGAAAAAAAAAGTCAATCTTAGTTCAGCAAAAGTGGTTGGTCATATCTGGATAAATGAGCATCATTCAGTTTACCTGTGAAATTAAGAGTTTATTCTTTGTGTATATTAGTGTGAATAATGGGTCATTCCATTGCTTGTGTGTGCAATAATGTTTATATGTATTGCCTATCATTAGGCATTTAGGTTGTTTGTAAGGTTTTGGAAATTTAAATACAACTGAGATAAACATTCTCACATACAAATACTTTCCTACATCTCTTATTATTTTAAAGAATAAATTCCTGGATGTGGAATTACAGACAAGGACGGAAATTTTTAAAATATGATCACATGAGCTTGTAATTAGGGCACATCTGCTAATAGGCTTTCAGGCCTCATCCTTGTCCTACCTTCTTTTTTTTTTTTTTAGTTGTAGATGGACACAATACATACATTTATTTATTTGTTTATTTATTATTTTTATATGATGCTGAGGATCAAACCCAATGCCTCATACATGTTAGGCAGGTGCTCTACTACTGAGCCATAACCCAGCTCTATCCTACCCTTTTTAATTCTGTAAAGTTATATTCTCCTGGTAATCCATGTGGTTGTGAAACTAAAACTTCTGTTTATATGTTTATAGTTTTCAAAAGCTAATATGCATCTTCCCGTGTTTCTCTCATAGTTGAATTTGACTTGGAAATCAATAGCAGAAAGTAAAAAAATTCTAATTTTGTAATATGCAACTAGAGATAAGTAAAACTAGTATGACCGGTTCTATCATTAGTGTATTTACATAGAAATTAATCATTAATCAATGTGGCCCCAAAATTGAAAGTGAGTTTTGCAAACAATGTATGTATGACCTAAAGGGAAAGCATGTAGTTAACCTGTTCTTTGAGTAATTTTAAGAGTAGTGTATATTTGATCCTTTGATTATTATTCATCCACCCGGTACTTCCCAAGTGCTCATATGTGATAGGGAGCGTACTTAGTATCTAGAGATCCATTGGTCCATTTTGCCTTTTTCTAACCTTTTCTGAAATGTCAGCTTGCATTTCTTTGAGGCAGCACAAAAGTAGCATGTGTTTTCTGATTTAAGATTCTATGTACATGTGTATGTGTATTTTGTGTGTTTGTATGTGTGTGTGAAATGTGTCAGCAGAAAATTTTGGGCTCTCAAGTAAGATGCTGTTTGAACTGATCCTAGTTGTCCCCATCATCTGTAGGCTTTTTTTCTGTAGTGCCACACAGAGGGAATTCCTATAACATATTACTTGTAAAGTTAATGGTGACTGTGGGTAGAACCCAATTGTCCCTCTAGAACTCTTGTAGACTAGCTGACTCTTTTGCTGAAATCAGCCAAATGAATTCATTTAGTTGATTTTTTTCACTTTGTGCTACATGAGTCTAAAAAAATAAGATGTGGAGCCACCCAATAGTCACTAAAGTTATAATATAATTTTATCTGTGTTATTTCACTCTATCTTTAAAATCACATATATAAATGGTCAAATTGCATAAAATGGGACTGAACATTATTTAGTATATAACAAATGTTTTCTTAACAAAATCAAAAAATGAAAATATCCTAATTTGACCCTTACTCTTCCTCTGATAGGAAAAAATCCTGATGCTTCTCTGTGGGATTTCCAGTAGATGAGTCCATTGTCAAGAACCATTGTGTTGTCAAGGTAAAAAAAAAAAAAATTATCTGTGAATCAAGGCCCTGAATTCCACACAGCAGAAGCTTGCATTTCCTTCAGAAACCTAGGGTCTAAATTTGTGAAGAAAACCAAATTTTACTGTATTGCTTTCTCCCTCCCCCCGCCCCTGCTTGGTATCAGGGATTGAACCCAGGCACTTAACCAATGAGCCCCATCCCCAGCCCTTTTTTGTATTTTATTTAGAGATAGGGTCTCACTATGTTGCTGAGGACCTTGCTAAATTGCTGAGGCTGGCTTTGAACTCCTGATCCTCCTGCCTCAACCTCCTGAGCCTCTGGGATTATAGGCAGAAGCCACTGCACCTGGCTGTATTGCTTTTTTCTTATCCCCTCTTATCACCTCCCAGCAGACCTCAGCCTCAGACTTCCTGTCATCTTCCCAAGCCATGCCACTCCCAATAACTCTTCCAAGAAATCCTAGTTCTACCCTGGGGGCCTGTGTGGTGGTGTTGGCACTTTTAAAAGGGATGATAGTAGGATGGAACAATATGCCCTACAAGACAGAATCTCTCACTGATGTAACAGGGTGACATTGATGTGACAGGTGCTGGGGGCAGTGTGATATTTATGGACACAGAGCCCTGCTTTGCACCATAGAAGCAACTATCCACTCAGCCTACTCTCAAGGCCAACCCTGTTATGGATTCATGAAGATAATTCCAATATTGTTCTGCCCAAACCAGAGCATTAGGCTAGGTGGGGTAATGAACTTGTCTGCAATCAAGAGAAAGCCAGTTAAGCAATTCAAGAAAAAGAAGGGGAGTTGTGATTCCCTGCTGTGGGAGCTACGTGTTTCAAAGATCCCTGTGGAGAGAGTCACAAACTTATCCATCACAAACTTATTATCATCAAATGGTGAGGCATTAGCACTGATAGACTGGAGGTGGTTTACAGAGGATCTGATGAGGAGGTGTCTCGTACTCGTGTCCACTCCTGCATCATGCCTTGCAACACCATCCCACCTCCTGACCACTTCAATCAGCCACCAACTGGCATGTGATCCTGTTTTTTGGAAGTGATGTTTAGACTCCAAAACAAAAAGTACAGAATGAAAGCAAGCTTAGGACACCTCAGACCACCCTAAGCAACACAAAACCTTATTGTGCAGAGCCAGAGGAAAAGATTTATGTGTTTGGAAGCTATTTTTTATTTTTGGAAGTTATTGTCATCGAGAGCTGGGTGTTAAGAGCCAGATCAAAGTGTTTTCTTTTAAAGGCAAACGGCTGGGGATGTTTTCCCTGCAGCTTCTGAAAGACCTTAGATGTGAAGGTCCTCCCTGTTCTGTTCAGACTCTGCTTATCAGCTGTTTGACTTTGGGTGGGTGTTTTAACCACCTGAAACCTACTTTTCCACTTATTTACAAGAAGCTACAAAACTTACAACACAGAGTGAGGATTTAAATAAACTAGAATATGCCAAGTGCTTTGCACAGTGCTTGAAGCAAAGGCACCACTTCAGAGTTTTTAGGTCTTACTGTTATCAGCATTTCATTCTTACCAGAAATATTCTAAAATGTACATGACTGCTGAACTTTCCCTTTCCCATTAGCTAAGTTTGGAATTTATTTCAACTCATCTGTAAAATAAGTGACTAATTATTTGTATCTGAATAATACATTTGGAACTTAGCTTTTAGAAATTCTGAATTTAGCTGTGTCTTTATTTATTTATTTTTTTAACCAGGAGTACATGAAAGAGCTTCAGAAGGTCTATGAGTTCCCTAAAATCATACAACATTTTGAGTGGGCATGCATTCCTCCAGAGAAAGAATCCATAGCTTTTATCAAATGTGTCCCTGACTCTCAGCAAGATTTAAAAGAAAAGGATAATCATACAATAAGATTGCCCCAATTACTTGTATGTCAGGTACTTGTAGAGATTAAGCAATCTCACTAGTGGACTTCTCCAGAACAAGATTGAGTTAAGGGGAAACTATTATTAGGAAAGAGTTAATTTCTCCAGACTTAGAAGTGAGATACTTGTGAATATGTTACTGGTAGAAATCAGGTTCATCGCATTCCACAGACCCACAAACACTGAGATAAGCAAGCAAGCAGAAATTTATTAAAAAGGAGATTAAGGTGGGAGTGTAAGAAAGCTCCCACAGAGAACATGGGAGGGGCAAGAGTGCCCCCAGGGTCTCTGACTTGCCTTCTTTTAAAGGCACAGGAGGGGAGGTTGACTGACCCACTTGTAACTGTCCTTGAGATTTTAATTATTGGGTGTACATGTTCAGACTGAATTGTATAGTCACTTTTTTTTTTTTTAAATAAGAAGGGAGGCTTTTGTCCCTTTGGGGAAACAGATATTGTTTGGCTTGCTGGAGCACATCAAAAGTGGAGCATAACTCAGATGGTGGTCCTGATATCCGTCCTCCTTATTGACTCTTACTATTTTTCCCTACCTCAAATATATCTTAAAGGATGTCAAAATATTATTTGGTCTTTCCTAATACTCCTGAGTGGTGCTTTGTAAAATAATCTTGATTTGCCCCCTTCAGTGAGGACTGAGCCCTAGTCATTTTAAATTTGTGTATTAAGTGAGTGACTCCCTTCTTGCCTTTCTCATTGCATCTGGATGTTTCCACGTCCATTTCTGTGAGGCTCTTTGGACAGCCTGACACCTTAATACACCTGCTCACAGATCCTCACTTCATCCCCAGCTTTTAATACAATGCTGGAGAATCCTGAATGCTACTTAAATTGGTTCATATCTGTTTTTCATCATTTTTTTCCTTGTGTCATTAGAGATACAAAACAGTTAAGAATATAGATAACTTTCTTAATGGTAGTCAAAGGATGTTTCTAAAAATAAAAAGGGAAAAGAAAATTTCACAGACCCCCATTCTCGAAGGATCTGTCATGTCTCGTGTACAGAAAGCCCATGTTCCCATCAGGGTTAGATTTAAGCTCATGATTTAAATAGGCGAAAGGCTCTTTGTCCTATTACTAATCTTAGAGCCATGCTATGGCCACAGTGCTATCAGAGAAAGGCCAGGGGCAATGCCACAGGTTTAACTTCCTCCTCTAATTATCTGAAGGACTCCGAGGTTGTTTGCCAGTAGTGACTCAGGGCTTGTTTGTTTCAGTGACCATCAAGAGAAGCCATTTGCTGCGGTTGAGTGGGAGTGGGGAGAGATGGAAGAGTTAAAGGAAAAAGAAAGCAGGCTGGGGGTGTGGCTTAGTGATACAGCCCTTGCCTAGCCCTGGGAAGCTCAAGGTTTGATCCCTAGTACTGCAAAAAGAAAGACATTTCCCCTCAGGAAGCTCATGGTGCAAGTGAGAATACAAAACATAAATATGTGAAGAACTTGCAAAACAAATACAAAATGAGTATAAATCCAATGTTGAGAAAATGTCACACAAAAAGAGATCTTCATAAATAAAGAAGGCTGAGGAGGAAATGGAGAATTCCAGCAAAGCCTTCTATAGGAGGATTGTCTTGAGCCAGGCTTGCGGTAGTGTGGGCCATGGGTGTAGATGCCCAGACACAGAAGTGAGAAAACAAAGCCACACACAGAGTGAGCAATCTAATGCGTTCAGTTGGAAGAATAACGCTGAAAGACATGATCAGTTGTAAGAACATAGCAGAACTTGGATTATGTTTCCATGGTTTTTTATTAACTCATTAATTAATACCTTCACCACACATGTGGAGACCACAAACACAGGATGTTGCTTCTCTAGGCACTGAGGTTGCAGACTAATATGCTCTTATGTAGTTACACTCTAGAGAGAAGATACAGACAAGGAAGCAGTAGTTGATTTAAAAAATAATAAAAATAAAATGCCACTTGGATCTACTTGGCAAAGAGAATCCCTGGGGCTCACACTGGCCTTTGAGCAGATTGAGATATCATGATATCATCTCTTTAATAGTAAAGAGAGACATTCATTCTGCTAATTTGAAGCAAGCTTACTGGAGCACTCTGCCATGGCAGGTGCAGTCCCTGAACATGACCACTATGCTACACCTTCTGTTCCAAGGTGGGAGTAAGGGCATTGGCACTTACTTAGTACACAGTGAACAAGCACATCCACATGATGTTGCTCGGCACAGTCTGTCCAGAGGCCAAGGACCTTGGCTATCAGCTTATTGAGAACTGCCACTGGAGTTTTAGATTATCTAACCTTGAAGAATGAGAAGAGGAAAAGCACACATCATCTGTATTTTGGTAACTGCCTGAACAACATAGTTTTAATTTTCTCCCCTTGAAAAAGGCATATTATCATGTAAAATTTCTTACAGATAATACATTTTTGGTTTGAAAAGTACTACTAATTAAACGTAATTTCATATTGGTCAATCAAATAGCTACAGAACTATTTTTGTTTGTATACTTACTAAACTTTCTAAATAAGATGATGCAGTTAATCTGATAGTAAAGAGAGACATTCATTCTGCTAATTTGATATTTGGAAGAAATAAGCCAATTAGGAATCATTTAAGTTCTTGCTTATTACACTCAGGGCAGATGGTTCAGTGAGCAGTGGTTTTATAATGAATACCTAGAACTATATAGGGGAATAAATGAGGAATCTACAGGAGGGCTGGCCTCTGGTGTATGGGTAGAGTTAAAATGATCTTTATCTTAACAGTTTGGATGCTCTGAGACCAATGAGACCTTGCAGCTGACCTCTGCTGATGTGTAGAGAATGTAAAAAGATCTCTGTACTCTGTTATTACCAATAACCCATTTCTCCTCTGGTTGAGTTAAGCTTCTAATGTGCTGTATAAATTGATTCCAAGCTGGTAATATATGGTAATTTTGGCCCATCAGTTTGCACTGCACAAAATTAGTGTATATTAGAAGCTTGGAAAAAGAGATTCCTTATAAACTCAACTGACATTACTAATAAGAAAGTCAAAAGTTTTATAATATCCAAAGTTAAAAAAATGGTTCTCAAAAGGCAGATAATAAACATTTCAACAGTTTGAACATTCTAAATTAATAAAATGGGCCTCATATATATGGATTACAGGTTCACTGCATTTGTGTTTCTTAAGTGGAAAAGGTGAATGTATTTTAGTTTTTCATTTTGAATTAGTTGTTAATTCCACCTGATATTCTGTATCATTTGCTGATAACAAGAATTTTCTTCTTTTATATTTACCTTTTTTATATTCAGATATGGATAATAATGACCCTGATGAAGATCATCTTACAAGTTATGATATTCAACTCAGTATTCAAGAATCCATTGAATCCAGCCAGACTGCATTTCATCCTGAAAGGTAGCATTCTATTCAACTATCCTCACCAAAATTTCTTTATGGAATTTATTTTGGTATAAGATAAAATGAATCCCATTTCTCAATTCCTCTTATAGGAAAATACTTACCTTTTTTTCTGGCAGGGAATCTAATACCTCTACAGAGACCAGTATCCAAGACTTTAATAATATCGTCTTCCACAAATCCCTATCTCATGTGGAAAATGAAAATTACCTAGATGGGAATTCCCTAGTTGAATTTGGTTGGATAAGTTTGCCTATTTTCTAAATCAAAATGTAATCAAACAGACAATGAGTAGTTTGAACAAATTTGCAAGTACAGTTTATATAACCAGTGTATGGATAAACAGCAATCTGTGTATTCTATAACACACTCTGCTACTGTCTCAACTAAACTTTACAAGTAATCCAATTAAAATATACACAAAATTGATGTTTTATGTAAGTAGGAGTTTCAGGATTTAAAACTGCATAAGTAAATTTCTGTCTTGAACAACACACATGTTTCTGACACAAAGTTTAGTTTTCCTTTATATTCTATTAATTATATATAGATTCTTGTATTCTGGAACTTAATAGTGCTGTTGAATAGATTCAGTGCTATGAAATTATTGCTTTTGAGATTTAAAAAATTAGCATATTACATTTAAATTTCTGGTCTTTTTAATTTTTCCATTGTGTCTAACAGATTTTAGAACTTGAAAATGCCCCAGAAGCCATTCACAATCCTAGAATGTTAGCAGAATTTCTGCTTAGTAGAGTTAAATAAGTTTGTTATGAAATCCTTGTTTCTATTTAATAAACACACATATCATAGAATTGCCCTGAGGGTTTAAATCATGACCTGTGATGGGACACGTGTTAATAAATGCTCTCTGCCTAATTTCACCTATGTATCAGTTGATTAGAGACACTAACAGACATTGTAGACCATATGCTCCTGAATGTCTGTTAGCAATTGTTACGTTCAAGCAATGAACATCGGTTGAACAAAGAACTTCTAAAGGTGGAAGAAGCCTTAGTGATCTTCCTATTTAATCCCACTGTTTCACTGATGAAGAAACCAATACCCAGAGAGACTGTGGACTTTTCCAGGATCATGAAATCAGGCTGTGACTTGAATCCAGCCCTTTTAAGTCTGACTCCCATTGTTTACTCCCTTTCATAGCTTAGCACAACCTCAGAGATAACATCACAATCTTGGATTTTGCCATCTTCACTAGTGTTCTTAGGTTTGGATATCATAAATATACTCTATCTAACTCCTAAACATTTACATTTTTAAAGAAAATAAAAATCAGTTTTGTGCATTTCCTGTAGATCTTGATCATTCCAATTACCCACAAGAACTCAATATAAATTAAATATTTTATTCCTTGAAGGATATTACTACTATAAACGTGGCTTCGTTTTTCTTTCTCTGGTAGATTTGTCCCCCTCAGTGGTCAGAACAGAAAACTTGTGGAGGCCATAAGACAAGGTAATGGGTTTATTGTATGGAGTGGGTTGTATTGGAAACCTTTTTTGCAAAGACAGAGAAGTGCTAACAGACTACGTGTTTCATTTAGGTCACATTCTTGAGCTCCAGGAGTGTGTGAAATATAAGCGTGCACTGGACGAAGCCGATGAGAAAGGATGGTTTCCATTGCATGAAGCTGCCGTTCAACCTTTTCAACAAATACTTGAGATTGTTCTGGATGGTAAGAGACTATAACATAGCCTTTTGACAAGTAGAGCAGAAATGTAGAAGTTATCATTGTTCCTAAAGAACATAAAGAGTAAGAGATAGTTTGGGATATGAGAAAGTCACTACCCGTATATTAACTCCTGGAGTACCAAAAAATTAGCATATTTCATGATGCTTGAGGTTCACCCTTGCCATCCTTTTATCTTTTTAAAAAGTGGCATAGTTTGGTGGGAAGGTGTTGTCATTGGCTATGAGAGATAAAGGGTTTTATATATAATGAATTAGTTGACTCAAATATAAAGCTTTTTTCTTTTGGAAGTTGGTTTTTAATTTTTCATCTTGAACTATCAAAAGTTTCAAGAGATTATTATTATATATTGCAATGTTAATAATAATTTTTATGTCCTAATGGTATTTTTTCATATTTCAGCATTTATAGACCATTGTTATAATTCCTTATGTTTTAACTTTCAATGCTGCTTGCTAATTTGGAAAATTATGAGAAATACTTGATAATTGGCTGGCTAGCAAGCCATCTAGAAAACGAGATAACTAGACAGATAGAAATGATGTTAAGGGGCTGGGATTGTGGCTCAGTGGTAGAGCATTTGCCTCACACATGTGAGGCACTGGGTTCGATCCTCAGCACCACATAAAGATAAATAAATAAAATAAAGGTATTGGGTCCATCTATAACTAAAGAAAAAAAATGATGTTAAGGATAATATTTCTTTTCTAACACATTCTGAAAAAATGATACATTCATTCAAATATATTTTCATTCCTACATTTACACACCTCATTTGACCAAAAGAAAATTCAGATGCAATTTAAATAATAAAATGAAGGATTAGAGAGTTGCTTTACAGTGTTTTAAGAAATGAGAATTTGCAACCAACTTTTTTTTTTTTTAAAGCAGCTTGAAACATAGATGTTGGTTTTCTAGCTGTTGATTTGATTAGCAGGTCCAGGAGCATCTAATTTTCTTCACCTTTGTTAGGTTGATTTTTATCATACTTTCAATCTTCCCTTTCTCATAAATTGACTTTTCAATCTGGTATACACAACAATCTGGTTATTCTGAACTATGCAGTATCCCTTAAGTAAATATTTTCAATTTTTAATACAATGCTTTCATATCTTAGCATCCTACAAGACACTCTGGGAATTTAAGACCTGTAATGGAGAAACACCCTTGACTTTGGCAATCAAAGCTGGTCTGGTGGAAAATGTAAGGACTTTACTTGAAAAGGGAGTATGGCCCAACACCAAAAATGATAAAGGAGAGACGCCCCTTCTGATTGGTAAATGACTTTTTTTTTCCTAGAACTTTCATAGTTTGAAACAAATAATAAATATTTAATAAGTATTTTTTGAAAATCAATGTGCTTTATCAAAAATTATATTACTCCAATTCTTTCCATTTCCTGAGCCTCCTCCTCTGATCCTCATTTCACCTGCCAGACAATTTTATTTTCCCGTCCCACTATGTGTTGGTCAGCTTTCTGTTGCTGAGACCAAAATACCTGATAAGAATAACTTAGAGGAGGAAAAGTTTGTTTTAGCTCATGAATTCAGAGGTTCAGCCCATGGCTGGCCAACTCCATTGCTCTGGGCCTAAGGTAGAGCAGACCATCTTGGCACAGGGTGTGGTGGAGGGAAACTATTCAGCTCCTTATAGCTATGAAGGTGGGGTAGGGGCACGCAGGACAAGATTTAATCCTCAAGGATATACCTCTGGAGACCTACTCCTTCCAGCCATGCCCCCTCTACCTATAGTTACAACCCAGCACTATAGTCCTTTCAAACTACTAATCCATCAAGTGGATTAACCCAGTGATTAGGTTATAGCTGTCATAATCTGATTGTTCCACTTCCTATATTAACACAGGAGCTGTTAGGGGTAACTCATATTCAAACCATAACACACAGTGAGGTCAGATGTAAAGGATGACTACATTCTTCAGCATCTAAAAATGAGTGCCACTAACCAAGAAGAGCAGAACTAGTTTAATGAAGCCAGAGGTGTCAAGCCTAAAAGAAAACTCTGTAGGTAGGATCTAGTTGTAAGGAGGGTTCTATGGGGAAAATGTAGACAGAAGAAAGAGAAGATAAAAGAGGGACATCAGATCCATATCAAAATGATCAGTCTAGTCAGGCGTGGTATCATACACCCCTAATCCCAGCAGCTCAGGAGGCTGAGGCAGGAGGATCATAAATTCAAGGCCAGCCTTGGCAATTTAGCAAGACTTTAATCAAGAGACCTGTCTCAAACTAAAGAAATAAATAAGCAGGGGCTGGGGACGTACCTCAGTGGCAAAGCACCCCTGGATTCAATTCAAGTGCCAAAAAAGAATGATTATACAAAACGGAACAAGTACAGAGTTTGGCACTTATGAGGGGATTCCCAACATTCACACAACAAAGAAAGATGGCTTATCTGGAGGTGTCATTTATTAGCTTCTTCTCAGCCTTGTGCATCCTGCTTCTTGTTGAACATTAGGAATTGGCAGGTCTATTGATGGAAGCAGAAAGAGGTGAAATTAACTAGAAATGACCAGACATAACTTTTTTTTTTTTTTCCTCTTAAAGACTGTAGGAGGATGGATTGAGACTTTGGGTTTTGGGAGTTGACACAGTCAGGTTTATACCATTAAATGAGACTGTGACCATGGGCCTCAATGTCTTAATATGCAAAATGGAAATACCACAGGCACCATGCAGTATTCTTATAAAAATTAGAGAATACATATACAAACCCCCCACATATAATAGATTCTCAAGAGAAGAAAGCCATTATGAAATTGTCCATGTGTGGTGGGAGGAGAAGCAGGAGGAGTAACACTCTAAGGTTATTTACAGCAACCTGGGAGGAGAGAATTAAACAACTCAAGCCGCATACAGAGCTAGCTGCAGCTCCTTCTCAGAGCACATCATCACATTTTGGGGGCGGGGGGGGGGGAACACTTCAGTATTGTTGGTTAAAAAAACTTAGAAAATCCATAACACTAATGGAATATTTTCACTTGATGGCATGGATTCACCAACATCAGTACAACAAAATGTATGGAGAAATGTGAAGCCAGGTGCTGGGCTGAGTGGCCTGGATATTAAAATGAGTAAACTTAATCTTCTTCCTCCCAGAGTCTAGGACAGCTAGATATGATTTAAATGAAAAAAATCATGTTGCTAATGCTATAATACAGGTCTATATTCAAAGTAAATTTGGAGAATAAAAAAGCAGTGAGTCTAAAAATACTCCAAAGAGCCTAAACTCTTTTGAATTGATTCTTGAGGGACATAGAACTCTCAAAGGAGAATGTCACCACAGCATGAAGTCACTCTGATCTGTTTTACTTTCACTGACGCTTGCCCTAGGTCAAAGCTTTCAGCCTTCCCAAATTCAGATTATTTATCAAGCTATCTAATTATGATAGTTATGGTATGGGCAAAGCTTCTGTCACAAAAAAACAAAAACAGACACACAAGGAAAGCAAGCAAACAAAAGTGACTTAAAAATAAGTTTTTTCTCATGTCACATTTCAGAGGTTCAGCTTTTGTCGCATAGGCACACCAAGGTGTAAGAGAGGCTAGGATGTTTTGTCTCTATATGGATGACTTGTGACCTGCTAACACTTGGGGCTTTTATTGCTAAAAAGAAAAGGACAACCATGATATATGAGGAACAAATAGTAGACCCTGAGCACATGTTTGTCAACCTCTGTCACAATATCATGGTGCTTTTCATAAATACACCAGAATTCTTTCCTGAGCAGGTTCTATAAACAGTAGATGAAATATCCACCTGTAAATTTGCTTCACAAGTATTAACGTGATATGTATTATTTTTTAAAGGCCAGCATATACCATAGAGTATTTGCAGTAACATTCAAGAACATATTGTTGTTTCTATAGATAACCTTTGATTTCTGGGGGTTGGGGGAGATACATTTTTCAGAATTACACATATTGCTTCACTTTGCAAATACAGAATTATTCTCCACTTGGTATTGACAATCCAGTTATTTTTTTTTAAAGAACACCTAATTTGTGGCTCTCACTCATTTATTTTGCTTTTGCTTCATCTAAGTTGTCTTTAGTGCTTAATGACTACAACATAGCATTAGGCATTTATATACATTTCGAATGTTGCTTTAATTCTCTAGCCATATATAAAGTGTGGGAAAGGTATCTTATCACTGAATTATCAGAATGAAAATAGAATTAACATTTGGAAATAAAATTTTAAAGTTGTCAAAGAGAGGACAAAACTATCCATAGAGGAAATGGAGAAACATTCCAGATGTTGTGTTCACGTGCGTCTCCATCACGCACACATCTGGAGAAAAGGACTTTTCTTGGTTGCCTTCTCCAGGACTTTTTTGCTGTGTAGCCATGTCAAGTCTTTTAGGTTCTGTAGGAAAATGGATCATTCATGTCACTTCCTCAGTTTTCTTCTTGAATCTATGAGCTGCTTTGAAATTTTCTATTCAAAGTCCATTAACTTGCAGAGAATATATAAGAGGTCATAAGTATTGTTCCTTTTTTTCTGTATAATTCCGTTTTTTACATACTCTTAGCCTCATGCCTTCATTTTTGTCTCTATTTATAGAATATTGGTAGAGAGCAAAAAAATAAAAATAGTTACTTTTGGTCCCTCCAGGTCCTTTCTTCCCTGTCAGCCTTTGATGTATCGCAGTCATGTTACACAGTTGCTTGCTGAGTAGTATATATTTGATTTGTGATGATCTGACACTTATCGAGGTTTGTTTTTTCTCTTGGATTCCCTTTCTGCCCATACCCTAGGATTTGGTGTCACCTTTCCTCAGTTGGATAGGCACAAGCTTACCCTGGCCTGTGGAGCCCAGAATAGGGAGGAAGCTCAGGTAACTGTTTGGCACTGTGTCTTAGGTGCACCATCTTCTGTTCCCCGTTACTTTCCACCATTTACATGTCAGTTCATTCCACTGCTGATAGTTTCTTTCTCTCAAATCATCCTCTCCTCTTTCAATCTTCCAGCCTTTGTCTAGATCCCTCAGAAAAGTCTCTCTTCTCTGTATGTTTTATGAGTCAGAAAATCACTTGTAGCTGATAACTAAATGATATGAGCAAAACACAAATATCCAAGGGAAAAGAAGAAAATGATAAATTTAAAATAAAAAGGAAAACAAAAATAAACAAACAAAAAAACCCCCAGATGTTCAAAAGTGCCTATAATGGGTGCAAAATTTTTCATCTAAGTCTTGAAATTCTTCAACTTAAGTTAGGTTTTCTTTAAGCATTTACTTATTACTTATTACAGATTAAAATGTGAAAATTAGTTTAAATTTTTTCTGAAGATATCCTAAAGAGTACTAAAGAATCTTACGTTTTAGAATTTTAAATTCTAAAGAATTAAAAATATATAATGTATACATATGAAACTAGAAGTTTTTAAATTCTTGTTTTACTTAATCTGCTATGTTACACCAATACTGTGCCCTGTGAGTTTTTCTTTTTTTTCTTTCAGTTATTTACTGGCTAAAAATGTCTTGGTGAGTTAGTTTGGGAGTGTTTTCCTGCTATTTGTACTGTTATTTCTGTGGAAAATATATTCGTAGATCCAAAAAATTAAATTGGAAATGAAGTTCTGACTTTTGAGAAATTATTTTAAGTTGAATACAGCCAGGTATGCTGTGATTTTCATGGAGAAAGGCTAATCACTAATCAATATACACTCCAAGTGAAACAAGAGCAAAACAAAGCATGAGGGAAGAGGTCGATTATTTAATACTTTTTTTCCAGTTACAAAAAAACTGCAACAGAAGCAACAAGATAAATGAGGACATACTCCTCATAGTTGGGTTAGCTTTCTTGGTGCCTGCCCTGCAATACCATCAGCCAGGGTGAGGTAATTCACCAGAATTAGAGCTGCCAGAGGCAGATGGGCAGTTCAGAGAGAGCCATTTGTCAACAGTTCTACTTTGGACATTGAGAGGAGGAAAATGAGAACCTGCCTCTAAAGGAAGTAGGCATAGTCTTGTCCTCTGGTTAGGCAGTTTGGAGCCATTTCCCTCCCTTTGACTTTAGATCCGTTCTACATTCTGCCTCCTTCCTGCCCAGAATGTTCTATGCGGCCTCACAGCTCCTCCTGCCTTTTCCAACAAAGGTCCAGGCTTTGAATGTCTCTTCAAATAGAAAACAGCTGAAGCTTCTCCTCTAGACAGTCCCCTTGTGACTCACCCAGAGCCTTCCACACAACTAGCATGAACTGAATGAATGAATGATGAATAGGAGTGAATGTATCTGACTAGTTTATTACCAAGGTTTTATCTAATGACAAGAAAAAAAAAGCGTGACATATTACAGTATTGTTTCCATAAAATAGAGAATGTCTTAATAATCCAAGGAAGGGAGAAAAAAATTCTTTTAACGGTGTATTTTCAAATATTAGAGGCAAACAAGAGGGCGGAGACATTTGATTTAGTGACCCTCTTAGAATTGTGCTTCATTAACTGTCACATACTTCCATTTAGAACAACAGACCTACTTAGGTTTTTTACAGCACTATTATTAACCTCCATTGAAAGTACAGGGATGAGCTGAGTACAGCTGTGCACACCTGTAATCCCAGTGGCTTGGGAGGCTGAGGCAGGAAGATCACAAGTTCAAAGCCAGCCTCAGCAACTTAGCGAGACCCTAAGCAATTTAGCAAGACCCTTTCTCAAATTAAAAAAAAGGGCTGGGGATGTGGCTCAGTGGTTAAGCACCTCTTGATTCAATTCCTGGTACTAAAAGAAAAGAAAGTAATAGGTGTAGTGAAAAATTGTCTTTGCATGGGAAAAAAGAAAATCTGTGTCTATGGAGGAAACTTGATACATACCATCTACTTATGCAGCTCTAGGGTCCCAAGGTTATAAAACAATACTGACACTAGTTTACTAAGATCCTATTATATACTGGGTACTATACTAAGCATTTCAAATATGTAATTTATAGAATTCAACAATAGATGTTATTTGAAGTTTTAAAGAATGCACATGACATCCTATCCTGGTGACATGCATTTCCCATGAAACTCCTACCCTCCTGTGAGTCTTAAAGAAAAAAAAATTGTCATCTTGCAAACTCTAGAATTAGAAATATGGGTATGAGAAATACAATATCCCCTAGTAGCATAAAAAGGAAAAGCTAATATCTATGTAATATTAAACTTGATAATTAGTTTAATACCACATCAAGTATCCATGTTAATATGCTTACTCTTGGATGTTCTTTTTAAAATGATTCTCAAGCTGTAAAACAGGGCTCCTACAACATGGTGTCTACTCTGATAAAACACAACACCAACCTTGATCAGCCCTGTGTCAAGCGATGGTCAGCAATGCACGAAGCAGCCAAGCAAGGCCGGAAAGATATCATAGCTTTGCTACTAAGCCACGGAGGCAATGTCCACCTGAGAGATGGATTTGGAGTCACACCATTAGGTGTGGCCGCTGAATATGGTCACTGTGATGTGTTAGAACATCTAATCCACAAAGGTATGTAAAGGGAATTGTTCTTTACTGGCTTTTGTCCTGGCTCTCTGACTCTCCTACAGTTCTCAGGAGTTTCTCTCACCCCCCTTGAATGTCACTGGGCGTGAGGCTTTCAGACCTACCCCTCATTCCACAACACATTGTGACCTACAGATCTACAAAGCCAGCCCTGATTGCTTTCTATAGAGAGCTCGATTTTCACATAGATGACTCATCAGGGTCTCACCCTCCCCTTCTCCTACACTGAAATCCTCTTCTTCTCCTGCTTCTTGATACAATAACTTATTTCAACCAGGACTGAAAGTTTGGGTCTGTCTCTCCATCTGTCAGGCCCCTCACATCTTTCTTGGACCAGGGCAATCATTTCTCCACCATTCTCCAGTGTTCCCATCTCCACAAGACAGAAGCTATGCTACATACTGCAACTTGGTTCCTCTCCAAAAGGACAGCAGTCACAGTGTGAACTATTCAGAAAATCTACTGCATCAACTTGAGTGGTTTTTCCAAGCTTATGCTTCACTATTCCCATCTTGTATTCCATGTTCCAACCAAAACAGACTAGCAGTATTCCCTGTGCTGGGGTTTGGATCAGGTTTTTGCCCTCCTCTGGAATGCTGTCCAACACCATCAAAGTCTGTCTTTGAAGACACCTCCTCCCTAAATCTTCTCCCCAACAGGTTGTGATCTTGTTCCTGCTTTAAACCTTCAAAGTGCTTTTTGTAACTAAAGAGCCAGGAGTTAAGAAACTTAATTCCTAAACTGGTTTCTGCCAACTACTCCTTGTGAGACCCTTGCCTACTTGCTTAAATGACTGGTCCTCAGTTTCCTCATTGGTAAATGAAGGCAAGAACCACATGATCCCCAAGGGATCCTCTATCGAAAAATAACAAACATATTTTTGTCTCCCAACATAATGTCATTTAATTATCAGAAAATCCCTATAAAATAAACTGTATTACTCCAATTACAGATGCAGAGGGGTAGGTGCAAAGAAGTTTTCCTGACTTTCAAAGTCAGCATCAGAGCCAGGTTCAAACACCATCCTGTTGCCCTTACAGTATGTTTCCCAGTGCTGGTGGAGCTCATATGTCACATTGTTCATGTGCCCTGATGACATCTTAAGGTAGTCAGAGTTATTCATTCTAGGCTCACCTACAGTACTTCAATAGAAAGGGTAGTCAATAAATGTTGGTTGAATTGAAGTAGAGAGTGTTAACTGGTGTCATTACATTCAAAAGCCTCATGTTCCCTTTATCTGTAATCATTTGTCCATTGTGGAAATTGACTGGTTTCTCTGACAGTCTTTGTGACCCAAAGATTTTCTAATAAAACAAAAGCATGTTGCATTACTCTTTATTGAGAATATTGAGAACACAGATGCTATACTTTTTATTTAAGTACTAACCAGAGGGGGAAAAAAGAAAAAAGTCTTTTTTAAAGGGGTCTATCAACAATACCATCTAGTCACCTGCTACAATGTGCTTTATACTGCCAGGTGGGGATGTGTTTGCTTTGGCGGATGATGGGGCATCAGTGTTGTTTGAGGCTGCCGGGGGCGGTAATCCTGACTGCATTGCTCTCCTGCTGGAGTATGGAGGAAGTGGAAATGTGCCCAACAGAGCAGGGCATCTCCCTATACACCGAGCTGCCTACGAGGGACATTATCTGTAAGTGATACCTTTTGGGGTGGTTATTTTAAGTTGAAAACACAAAATTATGAATACAGAATAATCACAAGTCTCTTTATACACAATACTCCCCCAAATTCAAAAAGAAGTAGGTAATGTTTGCAAGTTTTTTAATTAAATGTTTGTAACTTGTTGGGCTTTTCACCTTTTTATAGTTTTCTAATTCACAAAATGAATTTATACTACCTTAATAGTAAAAAGAATGCCCTTTCATTCCGTTATTCAATGATTTTCCAGCATCTCCAGGATATTATAGTAACATTATAGTAAATGTATTCTAGAATAGAAAAGTTTCATTTTTAGATATTTTCCATACAAATGGTTGAATACATTTTGAAACCACAAAATGTGCTAAAATCAACACACCAATAGAAGTTTAGAATCACTATTTTGAACTACCCACCATGAGAAGATGGTTTTAAGCAATTAAATGTAGTTTATAAAACATGTAACCCAAAGATTTTCTAATAAAACAAAACATTTTGAGATTTATCATTTTAGTCTTTATCATTTTTGGTGGCCACAGTGGCTAAGTTAAAGGGCCAATGACGCACCATTGACGCTAAGTGACATGTTGTTAAAGTTTACCTGGATTTACTCCCAGTGTTCATAAATTCACACATGGTAGCTCTGAATTAGGCACAAGAGATCAAGTTATCCTTGCTTGTGGCTCTCTTGCATATCTAAATGGTTAGTCAAGTGTGAAATTCACAACTATTTATCACATGTCCTTAGAAACATAAGCTGTGGTCAGTGATTTCAATTGGACTGGTATAAATTTGATGGAATTTTTAAAGACTTTTTTTTTTTAACTAATAATTCAACAGCAAGTTGTATGGAAGGAGAAGTACCATAGCTAACATTAAAGAAGATTGCCTAAAACAAGTGTGAGAGGAATAATTTATGAGAATTCAAAATGTCAAATCTCTAGTCCTTTCTTTATGTATAACTGTGTGACCTTGGACAAGTCATTTTCCCTCTGGAGATTTCATATTGTCCTTCTGTTAGGGAAAGAGGCTATATTAAATCATGTCCAGGGTCACTTCCGGCTCACTTCCAATGACTCCATGATTCTAATTGTCAAGATTATGAAGAGTTCTTCTATGTCATGACAAGGGTTTACTTTCTTTTATATTTTCTATAAGATTAGCATTGGTTGCTTATAAAAGAATTATATTGTTTAGAAAAGAAAAGGAGTGTGGAGAAGAGTCCTGAGGAATCATATCTAGGGCCAAATATAAGAAATATAAGATGTTGGATGTTCCCCAGGAATATTTAGAGAAGAAAAATAAATCAAAGTTTACTAAATTACATTAAATACTAGTAGCTTAATGTACAAAAGTTAAACATTGCAATGTAAGGTTATCTAGAGAAAGTAAGGAAAACCAAATGAACTATATTTACATGTATAGTAAAGAAGGGGGTTTATTCAATTTCTTGATTTTCTTAATGTCATGGGATATTTGGTGGTTGTTGTTGTTTGTTTTAGTGCACTGAAATATCTTATCCCAATAACATCCAAAAATGCAATTCGGAAAAGTGGGCTAACTCCCATTCACTCAGCAGCCGATGGACAGAATACCCAGTGCCTGGAACTACTCATTGAAAATGGTTTCGATGTCAACGCTCTTCTTGCTGACCACATTTCCCAGAACTATGACGATGACAGGAAGACTGCGCTCTATTTTGCTGTCTCTAATAATGACATCCATTGTACAGAAGTCCTTCTGGCTGCAGGTGCAGACCCAAACCTAGATCCCCTCAACTGTCTACTTGTGGCAGTGAGGGCCAATAATCATGAGATTGTCCGACTGCTTCTCTCCCATGGGGCTAATGTCAATTGTTACTTTATGCACGTGAATGACACCCGTTTCCCCAGTGCCATTCAGTATGCCCTAAATGATGAGGTCATGATGAGGCTGTTGCTGAACAATGGCTATCAAGTGGAGATGTGCTTTGACTGCATGCATGGTGACATCTTTGGAAATTCATTCGTGTGGTCAGAAGTAGAGGAAGAAGTACTGCCAGGATGGACGTCTTGTGTAATTAAAGATAATCCGGTGAGTTGCATCTTCTTCTTCGTATGGGGCCATCATCTTAACTCTTATAGTAGTCTAATAAATGTTTTAATTTTTAATATTAATTTTATTTTTTTATTGGTTGTTCAAAACATTACAAAGCTCTTGACATATCATATTTCATACATTAGATTCAAGTGGGTTATGAACTCCCATTTTTACCCCAAATACAGATTGCAGAATCACATCGGTTACACATCCACATTTTTACATAATGCCATATTAGTAACTGTTGTATTCTGCTACCTTTCCTATCCTCTACTATCCCCCCTCCTCTCCCCTCCCATCTTCTCTCTCTATCCCATCTACTGTAATTCATTTCTCTCCTTGTTTTTTTTCCCCATTCCCCTCACAACCTCTTATATGTAATTTTGTATAACAATGAGGGTCTCCTTCCATTTCCATGCAATTTCCCTTTCCTCTCCCTTTCCCTCCCACCTCATGTCTCTGTTTAATGTTAATCTTTTCCTCCTGCTCTTCCTCCCTGCTCTGTTCTTAGTTGCTCTCATTATATCAAAGAAGACATTTGGCATTTGTTTTTTAGGGTTTGGCTAGCTTCACTTAGCATAATCTGCTCTAATGCCATCCATTTCCCTGCAAATTCCATGATTTTGTCATTTTTTAGTGCTCCGTAACACTCCATTGTGTATAAATGCCACATTTTTTTTGTCCATTCATCTATTGAAGGGCATCTGGGTTGGTTCCACAGTCTAGCTATTGTGAATTGTGCTGCTATGAACATCGATGTAGCAGTATCCCTATAGTACGCTCTTTTAAGGTCTTCAGGGAATAGTCCGAGAAGGGCAATAGCTGGGTCAAATGGTGGTTCCATTCCCAGCTTTCCCAGGAATCTCCATACTGCTTTCCAAATTGGCCATACCAATTTGCAGTCCCACCAGCAATGTACAAGAGTACCCTTTTCCCCACATCCTCGCCAGCACTTGTTGTTGTTTGACTTCCTAATGGCTGCCAATCTTACTGGAGTGAGATGGTGTCTTAGGGTGGTTTTGATTTGATTTGCATAACAAGAATCAACGAATGGGACTTACTTAAACTAAAAAGTTTTTTCTCAGCAAAAGAAACAATAAGAGAGGTAAACAGGGAGCCTACATCCTGGGAACAAATCTTTACTCCTCACACTTCAGATAGAGCCCTAATATCCAGAGTATACAAAGAACTCAAAAAATTAAACAATAAGATAACAAATAACCGAATTAACAAATGGGCCAAGGACCTGAACAGACACTTCTCAGAGGAGGACATACAATCAATCAACAAGTTCATGAAAAAATGCTCACCATCTCTAATATTAATTTTATTTTTTTCCTTTTGATTGCTTCATCATCCATTGCTACTCAGGAGTATGCTTTTTAACTTCCATATGTTAGCTGAAGTTTCTGAATTTCCTCCAGTTGTTGATTTCTAGTTTTAGATCATCATGGTCAGAAAACATATTTAAAATGATTTTGATCTTAAATTTTTAATCTGTTTTTTTGGCCTACCATATGATCTCTCCTAGAGGAGGCTTCTTGTACTCCTAAGAAAAACGTGTTTCCTGTAGCCTAACTCAAACTTTCACTTGTTTAGGAGTATTATAAGAAAAGAAAAATCAGCTCTAATTTTTATGTATTTCTTATTCTTGATTTTTTTATTTGCAATGATATAGGGTTACAAGCATACATTTAGCCAAGAAAATGTTATTTCTTTTTCTTCAGTTGGAACAGGATATAAAGAAGATGAAATATGTGCAAATAATTATTTATGCTTATTTGGTGGAATATTGGGGCTAAATGGATAAAAGCATGATTCTTCTATGCTGTATTGACTAGAATCATGTCAGAACCATGTCTATATGTCTTAAAGACTATTAGTTCAAAAAACAAGCAATTTTTCACCTTTGTTCATTCCAAGGAGGGATGTTTTCTTTTCTAGAAAAGGACAAAGACGTAACTTTTCATAACAAATTGTTTATGTATATGTTTACATATGAGCATATTAAAAGTACTGCTAAATTAAATTTAATCAATTTTCTCAGTTCTGTGAGTTTATTACAGTTCCATGGATGAAACACCTGGTAGGCAGCATTATTCGTATATTGATAGATTACATGGATTATGTTCCTCTGTGTGCTAAACTGAAGTCTGCATTAGAAGTACAGAGAGAATGGCCAGAAATCCGCCAAATACTAGGTAAAAAATAAAATTCTCCTACAATTATTTTTATTAAAAATGTGTATAATGTCTCTGATATTTTTTAGTGTTTATTCAGAATTATCTAAGATATTTTTAAATCATCCTTAACACTTCCTCATTTGGAGTTACAAATTTTATGTTTTCTTAATATTTCCAACTCTTTAATTGTACAATGAATAATATTATATTCTGGCTAGAACTCATTTTTGGAAAATTACCTTCTATAATGTATAATACATAGACTTCATTCTCCATGAGGACAGGGATCTCCTTGTTTCTTTTTGTATTCTCAACATTTAGCATAGTGCCTAGAGAGTAGTTAATACTTAGTATATAATTACATAGTAAATGAAGAAATGGAAGGGATTAGAATTATTTTTTGACATACTGTCTCTTGGGTCTTTATTGACAAAATCCTAGTATCAAAAGTTTGTGTTATAGGCAGGGTATGCTTATAATCACACTACGTATGGCAGCAAACCCCTGTAATCCCAGCTAGTTGGGAGGCTGAGGCAGGAGAATCAGGAGTTCAAGGTCAGTCTGGGCAATTTAAGGAGACCCTATCTCAAAAAAAAAAAAAAAAAAAAAAGAGGAGCTCAGTAGTAAAGCACATCTGGGTTCAATACCCAACACAGAAAAAAAAAAAAAATGTGCTTTCAAGGAAAGTACACTTACAGTTTAAATGACTCCAAATACAAATAGAAACTAGGAAAAAAAAATCATAGATTGGAGAATTTCTCTTTCAAAGTATGACTTTGAGAAAATGAACTCTCAAAACTTACTTGAACATTAATTCCATGGAGCTTAAAAAAGTAGCATTGAACATTTCATGACATTTTAAATAATCTGGCACTCTTGATGTATCTAAATCAGTCTTCTCCTGGAATGAGTTCTATAATAGAAGAGATTTTGTGGCAAATAAAACAGAAATCTTAGTCTGATGAATGATGTAGTTTTGTGAGCCTAGACTCTGAAGTCAGACTGGATGGGGTGGAATTCAAGCCATGCCTAGGTCTCGGGATGCTGGGTTATGTTGTATAGATGTGATTGGGGCTGATAGCTTCATGGAAACAAGCAATAATTTATTGTATCAATTTTGTTTTTTATAAAAATTTCCAAGATAATGATAGCAGCTTTATGACTTTGAACAAGTTACTTACATTTTTTATGCCTATGTTTTTCCATTGCAAAATGGAGCTAAGTTAATATTTACCTCAAAAGTCTGTCTTGGGGGCTGGGATTGTGGCTCAGCAATAGAGTGCTTGTCTTGCATGTGTGAGGCCTGGTTTCGATCCTCAGCGCCACATAAAAATAAATTAATGAAATAAAGGTATAAAAAAATGTTTGTTTGTTTTTTTGTTTTTTTTTTTAAAAAAAAGTCTGTCTTGGGGATTTAAAGAGATACGTGTGGGATTGAGGGTGTGGCTCAGTGGAAAGCACTTGCATAGCATGCACTAGACTTTGTATTTGATCAAAGCACCAAAAGCAGAGAGAGGGGATGAGAGAAAGAGGCAGGATGCATGTAAAGTGTCTAACTGGTATCTATAATATTAAAAATATTGAATACATTTTGCTATTTTGTGTTATTTTTATTACACGGTAAGTTTATGGAAAGTATCGAAATGTATACGCAAACTATGTCATGAAATATTATAAGGAATAATATGCTTATTTTTACAAATTAAAAACTAAGCTGAGGATATTGCTCAGTTGGTAGGGTGCTTGCCTCACATGCACAAGGCCCTGGGTTCTAATCCCCAGCACCACAAAATAATAATAATAATAATGATAATAATAATAATAATAATAATAATAATAATAATAAAGCTAAGTCTGAGAGAATTACAAAACAGCCTAGATCCTGTGGATTTTGAAACTAACCTCTCAGAGCTCCCTTCCTGGACTGAAGCCCGCATTAGAAGCAGTGAAAATCAAGCAGGACAGGGACCAGAGACAGTTCACATAAAAATGGGTGGCAAACAGGATAAGGAGCCCTCAGGGAACAAGCCACCAGTTTTTTGGATATGGTAACAAAGAAACTGTTAACAGAGCAGGAACCTCTGCAAAACTGGAAGAGTTATCTTGAACCCCCACTCCAAAATAAACAAACAAAAAAAAGTTAAAGAAACTGTGGTGGAGAAATGGGTGATTCCAGATCCGGGGAAGGAAATGTGCAAGATGAACCTGGAACACCCACCTGGTCACATCAATAGCAGTGAACCCCTCAAAGACTACAAGAACCACACCAAAAGAATTCAGGACCCCGGTCATGATGGTGTCATGACCCCAAAGGAGATCATTATTTTGATGAGAAGAAACATACCCAGTCTTAAATAAATGATATTTTAAAACTGGTCAGTTCCAAAGGATGATAGAGAATCGATTTGTTATCTTGGAAATTGATAAAAGAAAGGATTTAAACTATTCTATCTAATTTATATAATTCATGCCACTCTAACCAGAATATGAGAGCAAGAATTTTCCTTTATAAAAGTATTTCAAATAATTAATGGAAAGGAAATTATATAAATAAATGTCATCCTTCTGTAGTCCCCAGTGAACTAATGGATGTGGTCATTGAGTATTAACTGCTGTTCGTGTCACATTATATCCTGAATGGAAGAATACAGTTCTGCTAAAGAGATAAAATTTGAGTCTAATCAAGAAATAGAGAAGACAGTGGGCCCTGAGTTGCAAGTACTATCACATGCCGTCCGCAAAACTTGGGCTGTGGGACAGGTCATTGGGGTCTTCAAAGGTTAACTGAAGGGAATGCAGAGCCACAGATTAAAGAGACTTACAGGACAAATCAAATGTTTTTTTAAAAGTATTGTCCATATCTTTAGTACATTTAGTGTAGGGATAGTACACTTAGATGATGAAACTTTGAAGGAGATAATTGCAATACACATAAGGGTAGTAATTACTCATGGCAGAAGAAAGAGATGAAGATGGGAAGGCCCATAGAGGAAATTCTGGGGTAGCTGGCAGAGTTCTATTTCCTGACCTGGGAGGTGAATAAAGGTGTTTGCCTAATAATCACTTATGATGACTTATGAAACTATACACGTGTGTAGTTTCTTTATATGTATCTTATTTCACAATAAAAAGATTTAAACAGTTTGGAGGTTGGAAAGGGGGAGAAACTCAGGCTAAGATAAATTAATTACCCAAAATTATAGACATAGAAAATAACAATGCAAAGATCTGAACTCCTGTCTTATGTTAAAACACAAGCTGTTTCTATAATACCACTATACTTTTTGTTGCAGACAGCACAGATTTTGCTTCTATAGGGGAATTCACTGTCCATGTGTTTTTATTGCAAAAGAATCCCCAATTCTGATGCTTTTTAAAAAAGACAATCTAGCCGGGCACGGTAGTGCATGCCTGTAATCTCAGCAGCTTGGGAGGCTGAGATAGGAGGATCTCAAGTTCAAAGACAGCCTCAACAAAAACTGAGGCGCTAAGCAACTCAGTGAGACCCTGTCTCTAAATAAAATACAAAATAAGGCTGGGTATGTGGCTCAGTGGTCGAGTGCCCCTGGGTTCAATCCCTAGTACCAAAAAAAAAAAAAGAAAGAAAGAAAAAAAAAAGACAATCTAAGTAAAAATAATGCCAGGAAGTTTTGTTGGTTTGTTTGTTTCTATCATATATTACTGCAGCCTGTCAGTTGATTGCTATGAGCATGATCAACCACTGGATGTCAGGATTCCTCCAGATATCTGTAAGGCAGGATGTTAGGGGAAAAAGTAAAATTGTAGTTTTTGTAAAAATGTGAATTTTTTCTGCCTATTTTGGTAACAATAATTTTGTCTCAGCAATTTTTGGAAAATGTGTTGATTTCTAAAAGAGATTATCTCAATGTTCATAGTCTCAAATGAAAGAGAAATGTGATCACTTTTATTATTTTATTGAATGATAGTTAACATTTATTGAATGGTTACAATGTGCCAAGCACTTATTTCATACTTTATATGAACTAAATTATTTAATTTTCAAACTACCCTAGGAGGTAGGTCCCATTGTTATCTGCATTTCATAGATGAAAATACTAAAATCACAGAGGTTAATTAATGCACCCAAGGTCATTTCACACAAAGTGGCAGAATCAGGATTTTAAGCCAAGTCAGCTGAATCCAGAAGCCACACCTATGTCTGCGTGCTTTGTGGCCCCTGTACTAGTTCATGTTGCTGGTGTGACGTATCAGTATTGTTGTAATAACTTAGATTAAAGCAAGAATTAAAAATAAAGGCTTATGTAAGATAGATGAAGAATGTTAGTATATTTTTCATGAAAATATAAAGTGTTTGGGTATCAGATCCTGGAAACAAATCTCACGTGGAATAATCAAGAATTATGCAATTATTCATATTAATGTTTCCTGGATAATTATTCATCAAATAGAGTGAAAGAGGGAGGGAGGAAGGAAGAAAAATATCTCTATAATATTCAGTTCTAAAGAAGAAATAAACAGATGTAAGCATTTGCTTTCTCAAATTCATTCATTTATTTGATAAATTCTAGTTGAACATCTATTATGAGTTAGACTCTGTTCCTACAGATACAAAATAAATCCCTGCCTTCATGGAGCTTACATTGTAGAATAAAATAGAATGTAAGTGGTCTAGAATACATAATTTCAATGAAAATCACCAGTTGCTAAAGTGTACATCTCTGTTTTTCATTCATGTTAGTCTGAAAATATCTGTATTTTATAGGTCAATCCACTAGTGTTGTTTTAAATTTTTGCTTATTTCCCCCATTCATTTTTAGAGAATCCTTGTTCATTGAAGCATTTGTGCCGATTAAAAATTCGAAGACTTATGGGACTCCAGCGACTCTGCCAGCCAGCCTCCATGGAAAAACTTCCACTACCACCAGCTATTCAAAGATACTTATTATTTAAAGAGTATGATCTCTATGGACGGGAGCTAAAATTGCCATAGCTTAAAAATAACATTTTTAAATGTGATTTTTAAATATTTTAAAATGTGATTCCCCCAGAGAATTTATTGGGATCATTTTACAACTTTAAGTGTATTTAAATCCACTGAGAATGTTATAGGTGTACTGTGTCCCTATGGGAACACCATATGGTACATAAAGACCTTGCCTTATCTTAAGACAGTCAGTATTCTATATTTGAATTTCTAATGATTGTCTTCACTTGCAACAAGTCTTTAAATTCTCCCTATCAATTGGCTCCTACAATATGCACTATCAAGGGTCTGTGTTTAAAAAGCAAATAACCACTTTCTCAAACCCATTCCTCCCATCTGTTGCTGGCCCATTTCTCTTCTCTGAGAGTCTCTCTGTATGAAAGGACTCCTGCCTGCCTACAGGTTCACACACTATAATCTGGCACTCTGCTTTCTCTCCTGCTCTTCTCAAGGTCCTTCACCACCTCCTTATTGCTGAAGTCAATGAGCACCTTTCAGTCCCTTTTTTGGTTGATTCCTGTGCCATCTTACACTGTTGCCTGCTGTTTCCTTGAAGTTCTACCTCCTCCCTGGTTTTCACTTTATGGATACCTTGTTCTCTAAGCTGTCCTTCTACCTCTTTGGATGCTCTATCTCTGGCTTCTTCCTACGACTCTCAATTCCTGCCAATCCTTTAGTAATATTTTCTCTAGAAAATTTCATCCACTTGTATGATTGCAATAATTTTGTTGGAAACTACAGCACTTACATCCAAAAAAAAGCTTTCTCTCATGTGCCTGAGACCTGTGTAGGCAACTAGCCCAATGAACATTTGAGCCTAAAGACACCTCAAATTCAACATGTCCCCAGTTAAACTCATGACCTTTCTCTTACATTTTATAATGTAACAGCACAATGATTAACTTAGTTTTCAACAGAAAAAGACTAAACCTCAGGCTTGACCTCCTCGTTGCCTCACCCAGTGTAACCGATCACCACATCCTAAAAAAATGTATTGCTTGAAGTGATCTTTCTTTTACTCAGTTCTACCAGCTTGGTGCTAAGCCTGGCTCTGATCCTTTTCCTAGGATAATTCAGTGCTGCTTCTCTAGCTTGCCTGCTGGCTGTCTTCCCCTATCCCACACACATTCTGCACACAACATCCCAGAATGATCTTTTATAAATGCAAGAAGTTTCACTGCCTTGCTTAAAACCATTCCCATTGTTCATAGAATAAAAGTCCAAAGTTCTTATGTGGCCCTTCACTATCTCACTCCTACTGCCTTCCTCTTTATGTCTCACTTTCCTCTCTCCCCTATAACTGTATTATATGCTTTCTAGAAGTTTATTCATTGAACAGTGAGTTATTCCCAGACTTCAGGGTTATATATGCTAATAGATTTGTTTCATTAATTTAAAAAAATAGAGTCATCTATCTTTAAATATATATATATATATATATATATATATATATATACACACACACACACACACACACACACACCCTTTATGATCTCCATCATTTCATAAAGAGAGCATATATATTTTGGGATGACAGAAAATAAGATATCATAAATTCAGTCATAAAAATTGAGTGACTTTAGCTTTGAAAGAACTTATTGCATTGTCCTCGTTTCCCTGTTGACGGGTGAAAATTTCCCTGTGGCCCAGCAAGTATCTGAGGATGTTTGTTTGGGAATCACTGCTATAGAATAGACTATGCTCTCTCACACCTAGAGGTCTTGGTATTTCCTTCTCCCTCCACCTGGAACTCTTTCTCTACCTCCTTCTGGCCCTCTTCACCTGACTGACTGACTCACCCTCACCCTGCAGATCTCAGGTGAGGTGTTACTTCCTGGAGGAGGGGAGGCTCTGGCCCTAAACTTCTCAGTCTGTGCTGTAGGAGCCTCTGTTCTTGCCTGTCTTTCCCACTAGACTGGAAGCTCTGTGAGGGGCGCCTCTATATCATTGTGTTTCCCAGTGTGTCCTCAGGGTCAAATACATTCTCTAAAAATGTGAATGTTATATAAGACCCGGACAAAATAATCAGTGACCTCATGGTAAAATGATAGTTTTGAATTTCTGAATTGATTGCACAATCTTAGTAATATTTTAAATTTATTATTCTTTGATTTTGAAAATGTATTTTCTTATGTTTATTTTTACCTTGAATGACTATATTCTTTCAATTGTAGCACCTCATTGATTTGTAAAATTTTCATATTGCATTTAGCTTATCTTTAAAGATAAATGAGTATTTTAAAATGCTGTATAATTAGGCCTATAGTTTTATCTTGTATTTCCTAGAGGACATATTTTTATAGAAATTAAACTTCATGTATTTAATTTGAACTGTAATGTTTTGTGCACAAGATTGCATAATTTCTTTGTTGTTTTCTTATTTGTGGTTAAAATGCTTTGTTGTCTACAAATATTTCTCTAATAAAATATAATAATGAGGTAGTAAGTCGGCTATATGATACTTCAGATATTAAACTAGTACACTTAAACCTTGACATTTTCTCTAATGTATTTTTAGGTAAATATATTCGAGAAATGTTTTGATATAAAGATGTGAATTAACTGCACATGCTATAAGTTATCAAAGTGGTTATTTTGCTATTTATGAAGCAGGAGGAAAATGCAGATTAAGAAACTGAGGTAATTGTTGTATTCAGAACAGATTGATCTTTTGCTCATCACATTTTGGACTTTTCTAGCAGTGTTTTTGTTTTGGAGAGAACTGGATGGAAAAAGTAATTAATCCCTATCTAATTAGGACTCTGTTTCTCCTAGAGTGTGTGTGTCACTTTATCTGGGAGAGGGCAACAGCTGCTCCTCCCAGTCAGCACTAGGAGAGCCAAACATTCAACAGTGGTGCCAGTTCAGCCACTGTGGCCTGACACGGTGGAGCCTGGAGGCTGTTGAGCCCTCAGTGGCTGCTTATAGTCACTGCAGAGCTTTTGCTTTGTGTCATCCAGAGAGCTGGATGGAAAAGAGCAGATCTGAACTCTCAGTTGGATGTTATTTAGCTCTCCTGTACACCAAAATCAAAGAATATATCCATTTCTGGGTAAAAAAAAAAAAAAATTGAAAGATTGAAGTTGAGTGCCTCCTGAAGAATATAGTTCAATCATTTTAAGTAATTACAGAACACATTTCCAGGCAATAGAATGACACTGCAGAATATCGCAACTGTATAATTGGGCAGCCTGGAAACCACAAGATGGATTCTCATGATGTAGAGTATGCACTTAAGCCTTTTTGCTGACACTGACAACAAAATTTTTATCCAAATTAGTATTGAAATTTTGGTTCCAAGTCATATTTCCTCTACATATATAACTACCTTCCAAATCTGAAATTATTTAGGACATATAAAAATTCAAAGATACTCCAAATTATGTATTAACCAAATTAATCTTATGTATGTACACATATATACACTTATGCATAAGTACATGTGCTTGACCTACATATTTAATATAGTACACACATATGTATATACATGCTTTGTAGTATGTCATGTTATTTCAGTGTCATATAATGCAGTAGGCAAGGACATGTACTTTGTTTTCAAAGACATTATGTTAAGTGAAATGAGTCATAGAAAGACAAATACCACATGATCTCACTTATATGTGGGATCTAAAAAAAGCAAATTCCAAAGCAGAAAGTACAATAGTGGTTACCAAGGATTGGGAGGTAGGGGAGAAATGGGAAGATATTGATCAAAAGTATACCAAGTATCAGTTAGACAGGAAGAATAGCATTAGATATCTATAACAGATTGGCTATAGTTAATAACAATGCACTGCATGTTTGAAAAATCACTAAAAATATATTTTTATATGTTCTCACCATTAAAAATGATAAATATGGGAGGTAATGCATGTTTATTACCCATTCCACAAAAATGTATACATATTTCAAAATAGGTTGTGCATCATAAAGTTATACATTTCTGTCAATTAAAAAACATAAAAAATGCAAAAGATACTGATTACCTTAAATATCATAAGTGAAGCATCCAAATAAATCTTATTAAAATACAGTTTAAACCATTTCTTAACATTTAAAAAAATACAGTTTGAACCAAGCTCTGCAAATTATAATTTTTTTATTCTGAACAAGATACAAATTTATGATGCATTATGTCCTACACCGAATAAGTGCATGTGAAACCCAACCTTTCATTATTATTATTACACAGTGGCAGTGGAAGTGGCAGAGCTGCAAAAGTCAGCATCCTTGGTCTTTTTTTTTTTTTTTTTTTTTTGGTTCCAGGTATTTAACCCAGATGTGCTTAACCACTGAGCCACACCCCCAGCTCTTTTATATTTTATTAACAGACAGGTCCTCACTAAGTTGCTGACGCTGGCTTTGAACTTGTGATCTTCCTGTCTCAGGCTCCCGAATTGCTAAGATTATAGGTATGCACCACCAACAACAACCTTGGTCTTATAGTACAGGACCACAGGTGGTCATGATTAGATCTGAGAATATGAAAAATAATGTTAAGGATGCATTATAATAATGTTAAGGATGCAAATAATTTCACTATCATCTCAAAATTATTTGACAACATTCACAGGATGAAAACTCAGCAGAGAACTGTCCCTAGCACATAAAATCTCACATCTTCTTTTGCTTTGTAAAGTCCTGATCAACAACTATTTACTAGTGGAAAAGGGCTTCTCAGAGGAAAAGATGTGTAGAAAGAGTCAACTTATTTGACCTCAGTGACCATGTTATATAATATCAGGGAGTGCTAGAGATGTCTGGGGATTTGCTGTTTTCAAAAGGAGATAGTCTAGTAATTTGAATCTGGGCACTGGAGTGCCTGAGTTATAACGCTGGTCTAGCCAGTAATTCCACCAGAGGTCCTGGACAGGAATTCACATTCTGTGCTTCAGATTCCAGCAAATGGGGCAGCCATTGCTCTCAATCTCTAAGTCTTCCATACCCGGAACTGCCAGTGAGACTAAACTACAATTTCCTGGAAGCAACCTATAATGCTGGATGAGGTAGAAGGTTGGAGGGTACCAAAAGTGACACTTATCTTAGAGTTGATTCAGTGTTAGATACCAATATCCCATTTTTTTTTACTTCTTTTTTTTTTGTGTGTGTGTGTGTGTGTTACCCAATTGGATTAATATTGTTGAATGAGGCCACAATTTCACTCACTTTTGACTTAAAAATGCTAACTTGCTTAGGCTTTTCTCTGACCCCTCAACCTTCACCCAGTTCCCTTCTTAGAGGTACCCAAGAGGCTAAATTGAGTGTGGGAGTTGGAGGGTACCCTGATTAAATCTGAACATTGATGATACAGAGCTGTACACTTCTGACAGTGACTCTTGTGTATCTAATAACACGATATTTAACAGGAAACACAGACTGTTATCCGATGATTAAAATAAAGTTTAAAAAGTAGGTAAACTTAAGAGAAGTAGGATGATATTAAAACCTTTCTAAGTAACAGGCTTTCATAAGAGAAAGACAGTGAAGACCCCATAGGAAAAAAATGCATAAATATTTCCTAGAGCCCAAAGGCTAAATCATTTTTCCATAAATGTGGAAAGAATCTTGAGAAACATCTGGTCCACTTCATCACATCTGGAAAGACTGCTTGGATAGCAAGGTCTCTCATTTCCCCTGTGTATTACACAAAGCACTTTACATACATTGTCTCATTTAAGTCTTATAAGCACTCTAGGAACCGAGCAGAAAAGATCTGAATTACCTCCACTCTCTATAAAAGGAGATCAATCTTGCAGCAATTAAGATAGTAAATGCCAGAACTAGGATTTAGCCTGGGATTCCTGATTCCAAAGCCAAAGCTCTTTTCATCTCACCAGTTTTAGTTCATTGGGAATTAGAGGGCATCGTCCATTATAGCCAAAAAACAAAAATAACTTCAACGCCCATTAGCAACATAAAACTCAATGTTGCATATTCCTACAATGGAGTATGATTAGTCAACATGCTACAACATGCATGAACTTCAGAAACATTAGGCTAAGTGAAAAGAAGCCAGGCACAAAAGATCACAAGCTGCAGAATTCCAGTTATTTAAAATATTCAAACAAGGAACAGAAAACAGATTAGTAGTTTCCTGGGGGTGGGGGTAGGGAAAAAAGGTTGATGGCAAATGGACACAAAGCATCTTTTGGGAGCAATAGAAATGGTCTAAAATTGGTTTTTGGTGATGGTGGCACAACTTGGTAAGTTTACTTTTTAAAAAATCATTAAACTTCTACATCAAGGTGAATGTTTTTTATAGCGTATAAATCACATCTTAAAAATTACCATTTTCTTTCTTGTGTAGGTGTGCAGGTGTGTGTTTGGGGGAAGGAAATCAGGCCTTGCACATGCTAGGCATGTACTCTATCACGGAGCTATGTCCCCAGTCCTTTTTATTTTTACTTTGAAACACGACCTTACTAAATTGTCCAGACTGTCCTCCAACTGGAAATCCTCCTGCCTCAGCCTCCTGAGTAGCTGGGATTTTAGATGTGCATCACCACACCTGGTTAAGAGAGAGAGGGGGTGGGAGGAAGAAATGGAAAGAAAAGAAAAGGAAAGAAGAGGAAAGAATATTACTTCAAAATAAAATAAAAGGCACATGTCTCTGACAGGTGAATGCTGGATGCTCTGTTTACAGCCTTGATGAGGTGGTCCAGCTAAACAATGGAGTCTTCCAGCTCAGAGGAAAGCATTTGGCTCTTATCAATCAGGGCATGATTTATAAGGTTTGCTATGCTGATGGGACCATTAGAAGCCAAAGATGAAGCCTTCAAGGGCTACACCATGCTTGCTGCCTTCACTGATCTTACTGGCCCTCACCCCAGCTAAGCTCTGCCAGTCTCCCACATTTGCATGCTGGTTGTAATATGAGTTTTTTTTCCTTTTTTAATTTAAAAATCAAATGTACAAAAACATATAGATTGAAGAGCTAAAAGTGAAGGTTTCCTGTCCCATAAAGGACACAAATCTGATTAGGATCTTATTACCAGTAGGATGGGTCTTTTATTATAACACCATTTAAAACCAGCTCCAGAAAGGAAATCTAGGAGAAATAAGTGCCTGGAGAAAATCAGAGGCAAACATTCAAAAGGCTGTGGCTCTCCAGAACACAGGGAAGGGGAGGCATAGAAGTAAAGGTCAGTTAGGAGCCATGAGTCTGCAGGAAAAGGCAGTGCCTTTGATCTGCAGGATAAAACTGCAAATGAAAAAGCTCAGTAACCGCAGTCCAGCTTTCAAGCTCTAACTGGCACACTGAGTCCTCTGATTCCTGTACTTTGACACTGACTTTACCTTTCTACCCCCTCTTCACAGCAGGATGTCCCCTTTTCTGTCCTTTAAATTACCATTTGCCTGCAGCACTTGATGTTTTTCTCCCTCTGTCTCTCTCCCCCACAACCCCTCAGGGTGCTGGGGATCAAACCAGGGCCTCCCACAGTCTAGGCCAGCACTCTACCACTGAGTTGCATCCCCAGCCTGGACTTGGAGATTTCTAAGGTAGCACTTGTCATGACCACAAACAGGGAGCTACACCAAGGCAAAGATCCATGTTTTGAGTGCCTGCTCTCCACAAGTTTCTCCCTGACACCCCAGTGAGCAAACTGTCCAAAACAGTGATATCATCATGCAGGGTTGGGACTAAGGTAGTTCCTGAAAGGAATAAAAATCTTGTCCGTGCCAGGTAAAATTTCCTTTATCAGACCTTCGAGTGGTGTACATCAAATCTGTTTCCTGTTTTGGAAGTCGAATGCCATGTTCATGGTCTGTTATATGAGATTTAATAAACATTGATAAAATTCAGATATTTCTCACTTTTGGATTTTTTTTCTGGAGATAATCATATTTCACTTTGACATGTTTGAGTCAGATCAACAAATAAATCATCATCGGCCTTGCTATACATATGACCAAGTACAGATGCAGTATACCGGTATACAAACCCACACTTTTCAACCTATGCATCTTTCACTTTGACACATTTTGAAATGACAAACTAGTAAACTTCAGTGTGAGAAGCTTCTTGGACTTATGGAACATAACTATACCCATCACTTATTAGATGGGTATATGTGAAGAGACTTTGAACCTCTCAAAAACTATTCACATCTTTTGCAATATGGAGTTAATAGCGTTTATTTTTTCCTCAGAGTAAGTGGCAGGACACAAGATTATTAAATGGAGATCACATTTTATTATACTGCCTGCTACACTGTGCAAAAATGTATTTTGTAAACTACAAATGTTATACAATTGTGAAACCTTATTATAAATAGCTCTAACAATTTTAAATTTGACTCATGTTCTCTACCACAACTTGGCAGAGCTGGATTTTCTTGACTTGCCAAGCCTGAGAGTGAGACTTGATAAGGGAATTGCCAGTTCTCATCTAATCCCTGTGGCCTGTTCAGTTGTTGTCTATCTAGAGCCTGACCTTTGCCTGACATTCTCCCCTGGGAGCCTCTCTCCAGCTATCTGAGCTGCTCCCGGCAAAACAGACTGAACAAAGTCGGAAGCTTAACTTCCTTCACAACCATTACATTTGCTCAGCAGCCTTGTTACAGACCATCTGTAAGAAATGTTGAGAACCCAAACCATTCTGTGTAACTGAGAACCTTGTTGGATTTATTTCAGGCAGTGACCTTGCACCTGGACAATGACAGAGATCGGATAAGACTTAAAAAAAAAAAAAAAAAAACAACAACAGCAATGAAAAAAGCAAGTTAGGAATAGCTTGTTAATAGCAGATGCTCTTTGACATTTGCTAGAATTAAATAATTCTAGTTTCCCAAATTTGCAAATGACAATATAGCATGATTTCAATGTTTCCTCTATCTGCTAGATGAGGACAATTTAAATAAGAAAGGTGTCTATGAAGTGAACAAGATCAACTGTGAGATAGTAGCACTTAGTGGCCAACTGGACTGGTTTGTCAGTTTAGAGGCCCCACGCAGGTGCAGAATGACCATAAAGCATAAATTTCAGGGCCTTTCCTGAGGTACTCAGGAATTGTAGAGAGTTTGGGGGAGGGGCAGGGAAAGCCAAGTTAGAATTAGGTAACCTTTCTCTGAAAGTATTTCTTTAAAATACTTAGGATCTCAGGGTTAGGGTGCGGCTTAGTGGTAGAGTGCTTGCTTCCCTTCCATTAGGCTTTCGTTCAATCCCCAACACGAGGATAATGAAATTATTATTTCAGAAGAAATAATCCTGAATCACCTAAGACCCAGTAATTTGTCATGATTTCTGTTATTGTTTCAAACACATTTTCACTTTCATAACTAAGTTTGTATTTATAAATTTATATTATTCTTCAAGAGGTCCCCACCCCTATATACTCTTTGGGCTCCGTTAGACCTGGATCTACTCTTGCCTGCACTTCAATTCCTGTTTCATTTTTTTGTATATGTGTGTTGTTTTTCAATCACTTCCTGAACACCTAATAATTATGTAGAACTTGCAACAGCAAACGGGGCAGACACGCTCCTTTTACTGGGGAAAACACTCTTCCCACTAAGACCTGTTTGAAACTGGTAATCCCAGATGGAATGCTGCCATGGAATTGAATTTTGTGGAAAGACCTCACAAAGTGTAGGTCTCAGCAAAGTAGAAGAGGCAAAGGCTTTTCAGGCAGAGGGAGGAGCAAGTATCCTGGCTAAGAGGTAGAGCAAGTGAGGAAAGTTCAGCCCAGAGTGGTTTAAGAGTTAGAGGCTAGGGGAGGGGACCCAAGTTGAAGCTGGACAGGACACTGGAGATGCCAAAACCTAGATGAAAGTTTTGTCTGAAGGACAATGGAAGTTGTGTTTTTAGAAGATTTCCCTGGCTGTACTGTGGAAGAGGGGAAGGATCAAGCAGCAGGTACTGGGGGAACTATTGGTCCATTGTTGCCATCAGCTGAAAAAATGAGGACAGCAACTTAAACTCAAGTTGAGGTGGGGAAATGGCCAGAAATAAAGAAGGTGTTCAAGAGATGTTAACACATAGGAGCCCAGGCCTTATGACTAAATAGGCCCGTGCTGAGACAGAGGGAGCCAAAGGAAACAGCTTCCAACAACTGATGCATAAGGGTGCCATTTTTTTTGACACATGGAAGCCTGAGGATGGGAGTGGGGAAGCTAAAAAGAGGGCAGGTTGAGTCAAGGTATTCTTGAGACACTCAGACTCAGATTTTCTGGGTAGTTTCATGAAGCATTTTTAATCTTGAGAATACAAAGTTTAGCTTGTGCAATTACAGCATTATAAGTCCTGGGCTTTTGTGGGCCTAAAAATCACAGAAATTAAATTGGGTAAATTAAATCTGTGAATGATACGGGCCAATTCTAGCATAAAGCAATGAGTCTCTAGAAATGAGATTTTAAATTAAATATATATTACATGTCCCATGATATATGAATAATATTGAATATAATTTAAAAAGAATATAAACTCATATAATTCATTCATTTAATTGGCTTTTGTTATTGTAAGTAAGAATGCCCAGACAGACATTTTGAAATATAAACATTTCTCAAAGCAACCAAATTCTTCCTGAAATTTGGGGATTATTAAAGGGGGGAAAAAAAAAACAAAGAAATAATCAGTAGCAGCTCTGAACACTCCTAAATATTAATTGTCAAAAGTATATAAGCCACAAGCAAAGTAATTCATTTTAGGAAGTGGGAGGTCCAATATGCATGAGTTATCAGGAGGTCTCTAACTTCTGCCTTTTAAGAGTACTAACCCAAGTACTGCCTGCTGACAGGGCTGGTACTCTTGATTTTTGGAGGCAATAATGAGTTTTGCTCACTCTCTGGAGTCTCCTTAGCGTTGTGACAGTGGGGGAGAACAGCTGCCTGTTAGGCAACCTTGGCAAACTATGTCTCTGGACTGCAGCTCTAAGTCAATGAAGGCAATGGAAGAAGTAACCACCTAATTCCAGCTGAGAATAAAGTCCAAGTCCTCTTGACACCGCCTAGAGAGCCCTTCACATCAAATATTCAACACCTGTAAACACTTACCCAGTGCGGGGACATTAAATAGCGGGTGAGAGTGAGACACTCAAGCATTAATAAACCACACCAGTTTCTGCCTCATCTCTGACTCCACTCACATCTTCATCCATGCTCGCTGGTCTCCTCCCCTCTCCGCCCGGCTGGAGGTGCCATGCACTGCATGGTCGCCAGCTGTCTGCTCTCTGCCAGGCGTCTGAACTCCTTGAGGGCAGAGCCTGGATCGGTTTCTGTTTTTCTGTTTGTAATCCTAGCTTCCAACACATACATTCCAGGACAAGTAGCTGGTAAATGTGTGTTAAACAAACAAACATTTCAACAAGAAACTAAAAGGGAAAATCAAGTTGAAAGATAAAGATCAATGATTCCTAAAAAGGTAATTGCCAGATAATGAGAGTCTCTTGATAACTGAGGATCAAAAACTGCAAAATTCCTCCCAAGATAGAATTTTTCTAAAAAAATAAAAGATGCTGATCTTTTTAAAGGCTTATCATATTATTGATTCTAAAAAACAATTCTACACAAAAAACCAATATGACCAAGTAAACATGCCAAAGAATAAAATGCTAAATTATTCATCATACTTATTTCTAGTCAGGGTAAGGTGACAGTGTTTGGTCAGTTAACGGATTTTATCCAATATATTTAAGGTTTCTGGAGAAGATCCGGTGAACTAGCATGGTGCATGAGTTGTGATTATTATCATGATCAGAGTGGTTTGTAATAACAAATATTCATAATCTCTAAATGATTGTTCTGAAGGTAGTGTCCTTGGGAAGCAATTTTTTTTTTTCAGAGATGTTGCCAATTAGCAGGACACTTTAATGCTCCTTATTCTGGAATCACCTTCAGAATCATTCAGGGGACACCTGATATTTGGCAGAAGAAACTCACATGTCACTATATTTATCTTGTATTGTTCCAATGAGAGAACTAAAATTATATGGCCCGATTTTCCAATCAGTTTCAACACAATAGAAAGAATAGTCTGCATATCTGAAAATATCTATCTAAGAATGCAATGAACTTTTGGCATGTACCATTTTCACCAACAATGTTTAAGACCATCCCTTATAGAAGTTATAAAAAGAGGATTATTTCAAGGTCCTTTGAATCTGAGATTTGTGATTCTAAGAATATCTGAACAATATTTTATAGTCACACAAAGTTTTTATTACAATCTGTGGGCATCGAGCTCTTACTTCTCCAAGTCTGGGTTTGAATGCCACCTCATTATGGAAATCTTCCTGTATTAACTACTGCCCACACCACCTTCTTGTTTCCCTGTTAGCCAGTTCTGCTTTTCTCATAGAACTTCTATCTGATGTATTCCATATTTACATGCTTTTTTATATTTTATCTGTTTCTCAGAACAAGAACATAAGCTCCAACAGAGAAGAGACTAGCTTAGTAATGTTCATTGTTCTAACCCCAGCAATTAAATTAGAATCTGTCATGAAGTATGTGCTTAGTAAATTATAAAATAAAAATTAGCTATATGTATTTATATATACATACTATATATACATATATATTTAATTACAAATGTGAGAGTCAAATACAATTCCACTATTTTTATACATAATTATATATTCAAAACTTGCACAATGGTCAACATATCGTATACCTAATAATTAATGAAAGAATGGATTTTGTGCTATCATTTGTATATATTTTCTCTTTTTTTAAAAAAAGTTTTTACATAACTCAGCATTTTTTATCTAAAATACAATTACAAAGCTGAATAACTCATTTCATTCACAAGATTTAGCTATCATCCCTTGATGACATTGCCAAAAATCTAACTCATTTTAAAATAGTAAAGATGCATTTCCACTGAAGCAACACAAGAATATATGCCACAGGCTATAAAAAAACAAACGAACAAACAATTGATGCAAATCAGCCTGATTTGATCATAACTCAATGCATAAATGAAAGAAAGTATCACATAGTACCTCATAAATATGAACACATATCATTATTTTAAAAAATAAAATTAACCTAAAAAAGTGAACTTATTATGTCCTATTTCATCCTTACCTCTCTAAACAGCATCACTGAAAAGTATCATAGTTATTTTTGGAGGCAGAATGCCATAAGGAATTAAAATCAAAATATTCAGCCAAACCTTCCCTGCAAGAAACCAAAGTTAGATGACTTGTTTTTTCTAATTTCAAGATATACTACAAATCTATAATGATTAGGACCATGAGGTATTGGCAGAGGGATAGACACATAGATTAATCAAACAGAAATGACTGTCCAGAAATACACACTAATTTATGGTCAACATGGCCAAGACAATTCCATAGGGGAAAAGACAAGCTTTTTAATAAGCAATGCTAAGATAACTGAATATCTGCATGCAAAAAAAATGACTTTGTATCCTCACCCTGCACTTATCCAGAAATTAAGTCAAAATGATAATAAGCCTAAATATAAAAACCTAAAATTACAAAAACCCTTAGAAGACAACATAGAGTAAATCTCTGTGGGCTTGGATTAGGAAATTATTTCTTTATGCAGTATGAGGGATTGAATCCAGGAGCATTCTAGCTCAGAGCTAGGGCTACTTCAACTTTCAGTCTTCCTCAATCTCTCAGCCTCTTGAATAACTGTGATTATAAGTGTGTACCACAACACCTGGCTAGGAAATAATTATTTAACTATAATGCCAAAACATAAGAAATAGAAAAAAATGATAAATTTGGCTCCATTAAAATTAAAAATATAAACTACCCCATTTACAGTAGCCTTATAAAAAATTGGAAACTTGGAAATCTATTAACAAAAGAGGTGAAAGACCTCTTACAATGAAAATTACAGAACACTAAAGAAAAAAATTGAGAAGACCTTAGAAGATGGAAAGAACTCCCATGCTCTTGGCTCAAAAGAATTAATACTGTCAAACCATCTATACTACCCAAAGTATTATACAGATTTAGTGCAGTTCCTCTAAAAATCCCAATGATATATTTCATAGAAATAGAAAAAGCCACCATGAAATTCGTTTGGAAAAATAAAATACCCAGAATAGCCAAAACAATCCTTATAAAGCAAAGTGAAGCAAGAGGCATCACAATATCAGACCTTAAATTATACTACAGAGCCATAGTAACAAAAATGGCATGTTATTGGCACCAAAACAGATATGTAGACCAATGGTATAGAATAGAGGACACACAGACAAACCCACATAAATACACTTATCACATACTAGACAAAGGCACCAAAAACATACGTTGGAGAAAAGATAGCCTCTTCAACAAATAGTACTGGGAAAACTGGAAATCCATATGCAGCAAAATGAAATTAAACCCCTGTCTCACTCTGCACAAAAATCAATTGACATGTATAACTAATTAGAACAAATTTTTAAATTTTTTAAAAAGTTAAAAACATGGTCTTCAAAAGACACTAAAAGTTAAGCCACAGAATGGGAGAAAATATATGTAAATCATATATCTGATATAGTACTGTGATCAATTTATAACTCAGCAAGATATCTCGATTTAAGCATAAAATTTGAGTATTTTACCAAAGAAAAGATGGCCAATAAACACATGAAATAGTCCCCAATATCATTAGTAGAGAAATTAAAATTCAGACTACCATTCACACTCACTAAAATGACTGTAATCAGAAAGACCAACAATAACAGATGAGGATGTAGAGAAACTGACATGAAATGTTGATGGGGGCAGCCATTTTGGAAAACACTTTTGCAGTTTCTTAAAAAGTGAATTTAACATATAGCCCAATCACTCTACTTATACGTATCTATCCAAGAAACATGAAAATATATAACCACTCTAAGATTTATCTGCTACATATTTATAGAAGTATCATTCATAATCCAAACTTAGAAAAGCCCAAATATTCACCAACTATTGAATGTATAAATGAAATACTTACATTATGCAAGTATTAAAATGTACAATGCATACACATTTTAATAGAGTTTTATATAACTATGCTAAAGTATTATTCTTTTGAAGTCCTGTAAACAATTATATATATTTTAACACATTCACAAGGATATGTGCATATGTGTAATTACAAATTAGCATTCCTTCAATTTTCAGCTCAGATACAAATCTAGGTTGAAATTCTATCTTTACTCCTTTTTAACTCTGTGCTCCCAGGTTAATTACTTAACTTCTTTGGGTCTTTAGTAGTAAAATATGAGCAATGGTATACACTTTAAAGGACTGTGTGGAGGGAGATGATAAAATATTTAAAATGCTTAGCACTGGGCTAGCTAGCATCATGTGAGTCCTTAATAAATTATACCCAGGATTATAACTTATCATTTTGTGTTTTATCTGAAGATCTAATTTTTTACTAGTGCTCATGAGGTGGGGAAGGAAGCCATTTGGTGCAGTGGACAAATTTACTTCTGCCTTCCCAGCTGTCTGGTTCAAATATTTCACTTAATCTCTCAGAGTCTCAATTGCCAAAATCTGTAAAAGAGGATCATGTTATTTATCTCACAGGACTTATGATTAGGAAAATTATATGAATGTGCTTTGTAAATTGTGAAGTACAATAAAATTATAAAAGTGCTGTATTATTATGATCTCTGTCCCATCCCCACCACCTACATTATATTTATACAAGACCAGAAAATCTACCCCTAGGGTACTGCAGAGTCATGGCTCAACCTCTAAATTGATAATGAAAGAATCTCTTCATGGCTGTGGTAGTAGTGGCAGGTCGTTTTTGAAATATATTTTATTCCCTTGCTTTTGAACACAAAGTGAGAGGAGCCATGTCACTCCCTATCTGAAACACTCTCTGCCTGTCCTCATAAGCTATCAGGCTCAGCTAAATATGGCCCTGGCCACTATGCTAATAATCCCCACTGGTTCTGAGACCTCCATCCACCACCGATGTGACATTCTTTGTGTTCAAATGTCTAGCTGACGTGTGATGCTTAAAACAGCCCATGCTTTCACCCCCTCTGCATTGTCACAGCCCTGGATCACCACTCTTAAAAGGCTACAGCAGCCACTCCTAGCACCAGTTGCCGACCAGCCTGCCCGCCTGCCTCCCTGCCTGCCTCTGGCTACCTTGAATGCCTAGTTCTTCCAGCTCCTTGGGGGTCTGACGAAGCAGGGACCATGTCTACCTTTGGCTACAGAAGAGGACTTAGTAAATATGAATCCATCGATGAGGACGAACTCCTGGCCTCCCTGTCAGCTGAGGAGCTGAAGGAGCTAGAGAGGGAACTGGAAGATATTGAACCTGACCGCAACCTTCCCGTGGGGCTAAGGCAAAAGAGTCTGACTGAGAAAACGCCCACAGGGACTTTCAGCAGAGAGGCACTGATGGCCTATTGGGAAAAGGAGTCCCAAAAACTCCTGGAGAAGGAGAGGCTGGGGGAGTGTGGAAAGGTAGGCTCCTTGGGACTTTTCCTTAGCTGCTCCCACTGCCCTTCCCCAACCCCAAGCCCAGACACTCTGTTTCCTCTAACTTTTCAGTCCTCATGACTTTAACCTTCTTATAACTCATTTGTACTTATTACTGAGACATTTCTCAGGCTGACATAGACTTGTAACTTTTGTAGCCACCCATGGATCATACTAGTTTAAAAATTCTTAGCTGGGCCTTTTTTTTTTTTTTTAACTAAATGTGGGAACCTCAAGAGGGAAATTATTCACAATCAAGGTATGAGTTTAAATATTTTGCCAAACCTAAGTCTTATTTTAGTTGAAAGTTGGTGACAAGACATAGTATCTGTTTCTGTGTAGTTTCTATTCAGTTCCATTTGTTCTGTGTTGCTTTGACTGCAGTAATGGCTACAGTAAAAAAAAATAGTTCCATGTTTCTAACACCAAGAAGTGTAGGCTGGTGGGAAGCCCTTGGGGCTGAGCCAAGGGGCTACTACTCCTGCTCTGTCCCCAAACAGCTAAACTTTGACTAGATGGTCACTTCTGTAGGATTCTTTCTATGTGTACATTGAGGGAGCTCAGTACATGTATCTTTTGTGAATCAAGAAGCCCTTTGAGATTTCGATAAGTTCTAGACTTCTTCAAAAAAAATGCACGTGTGTGTGTGTGCAAACACACACACACACATACACACACTTTTGCATACAATTTCAAAATGATGAAAGCCCTTTAAGGATCCAGGTTAAGTACGCTTGTGGAATCATCCCTGAATCCTTTCTATTTTATGATGGTGATTCTTGAGGCTAGGAAACGTGGTCTTATCAGAGACCTCAGGTTTATTAAGCTCTTATGTACTGCCCAGTAAACAGTGACTTTCAATCTGCCAAAAAATCATGACTGGAAGGAGGTTCAAAAAACTATGCTCTGGGAAAGTCATTAGACCAAGAAGGATGTTATAATGTAAGAAATGTTAACATAACAAATAATTCTGAATTTGTGGAAGAATACAAATCAGGAGAATAGTTTAAAATTCTTGCACTCCATGGAAATCACCTACAATCAAAATGGCTTCATGCCATCCACAAGCTGCCACAGTACTAATCTGGGTACTGTTGGGTGATCTTGATGATAGGTGTGTGAGACACATTTGCAGCAAGATAGATATGTGTGAGTTTTGTCCACGTCAATCATTGCAGGAAGGGCCACTGGGATCAGAACAGGGTCTGCCAAAGCCACAGTCACGGCCTGTATTAAGAAACTAGAAGGGGAAATGAGAAGGCACACACATGACCAGTCAGGATTTGGGCCGGTCAATTCCTCCACAATCATAATGTTAAGAAGTTTTATTTTTTATTTTTTTGTTTTTAAATATGATGTGGGAATGATTGTTAAAAGTTGGTGAAATAAAGTGGCATGTTTATTACAGTTATTAAAGAATTTCCTTCATAAAAAGAATAAAATTGTCTTTGAATACCCAGGACATATAGACAACTACAGCAATAACCTGACAAAGGCATTTTAATGTCATAATGTCATGACAATGGTGGGAACCAAAGGACAAGCTGTTGTCAGCTGTTGGTGAAACCCACCTGATCCTGCCAAAGGTTTTGCTGATCTCTGCCAGTGGCTTATCAGCCCAATTAGAGAGGCTGTCTTGTTTATGAACTTTGATTCCTTTCTCAGCTAGTTAGCTTTCCTCCCACCACACTTTCCCGTATCTGGCCAGCTGTCCCTCTAGTCACAAGGAGTTAAGGGCAGAAGCTTGCTAATGGAGGGTGTAAATCCATTCCCAGCACAGGAAAAGACTCAAAGCAGCTGAGGAGGGCAGAGGAGCAGGGCAGCTGTGTAAGTGACAAGCTGTACATCAGGGACCATGAGAAGGAGCTGGGGGTTTGGGGAGGTCAGGCTCCTGGCTCTGTAAAGGCTTATGAAAATCCTGTGCAATACGTGGCTTCTGCCCACCCTGGTTCACACAAATGTGTGATGCGTGAAAGCTCCAGGGGCCCAGATGGACACACAATGGTCCAGCCATCCAGCTCCCCTCATTTGAGTAGCTGTGGGATCTCTGCAGGTGCCAGTGAGTTTCTTCACATTATCTCATTTCATTCTTACCCTTTTGTGCAGGAGAAGTGAGACTAGGAGAGCTTAAGAAACTTATTTGAGGTTAACAGCTTGTAAGAAGAACTGAAATTCAAACTAGATTTTGTTGGCACAAAGACTATGGTTCTTAAAATTGTGGGTGCCCAGCCAGTAGCATCAGCATCACTCTGGAACTTCGTAAAGCTGCATGTTTCAGGGCTACCCAATGTCTTCTGAATGAGAAACTCTGGGAAGGGAACCCATCAGCCCTCCAGGTGATCATGACTTTAAAAATCACTTAACTCTACTGTAGTTTCTTTGAGACAGAGAAGTTTAGTGAGTCACCTAAAGTCAACCAGATTTTGTTTTATTTTGCTTTATGGGCAGAAACAGAACCAGAACTAAAAACCAAGTCTCTTGCCTCTTTGTTCATATAGTGATGCCAGAGAGGCGATCAGGAGAAATGGCTGGCCACCTCCCTCTTGTAGCCCTACTCATTCTCTAAAAGTACGTGCTTCTCCCTATTTTCTCCCTGACCACCTCCCCGTTCCCACCTCACCACCCAACTTCCCACCTCCATTCTCCAAAGTGATGACAAACAGGACATGTATATCCCCTAGTGCAGGAATAATTTATAAAGTTTAGAGGCAAAGTTTCTGAAACTTCATGTCCACTTCCCCTCTCTAGGTCCCTTTCTGATGTTCTTCTTCTAGACATTCCCCCTTATGAGGTAACTGACCATCTCAGATGGCTCAGGACTATCTAGATTTTACAACTAACAATCCTGCATCTTAGGAGGCTCTCCAGACTAAGACACACAAAGCAGGACAGTTGACTGACTGCCTTACCTCCACCCGACCTGATCATGCTTTCTCCAAGGTGTGGTCCCAACAGTGAGCAGCTGTTAATCCATGTCAGTTTAGATTCCTTCAGTAAACAAAACATTTGTGGAGTCCCTGCTACATGCTAAACACTGTGCTAGGTAAGCAAACCTGACATGGTCCCTGCTGTCCCGGGAATAAGAGTCTATTAGAAAAAATAACACGTATTTATAATAAAATGTGATAGGTAGTTTGTTGGGGGAGATAAAATACTATGGGGAACACATTGCAGGGATAATTTGAAGGAGCATCAGAGAAAGCTTTCTATGAGGCATCATTTAGGTGTTACCTGACAACTCACATTGCTAGATAAAGGACCAGATATTATCTTTCCAGGTATATTTCGAGGGGGAAACATCTCTTGCAAATAGAGCCTAAAGGACTTCTGAAAACCAAAGAGCATGAAATGTAATAGTGGCAGAAAAGGCAGCATACCTTGGATTTTGAGAGAGATTCCTTTTCTCCAAAGGCTAAAAAACTAAAACACACTTTCAGACATGTGTGCATACACACACATAATTGACAGGGGCTAGGATTATAAAAACATGTATAAAGGGATTTGGGGTGGTAGTGAGAACTGTCTGTCTGCAATTCTTCCTTCCTCCAGGTAATCCATTTATTCCACTGCTGGCCCTCTCTTACTCCTCATCTATGCCAAGGGGCTTGACCATAGCCAAACTCTTTCTTTGTGCGTGTGTGTTGTTGAGATGTGACTGGTAGAGAGCCACCACCAGTCCCCCTTCCCCGACACACACACACACACACACACACACACACACACACACCATCCCTCTCCTTTCTGCTCCCAAAGAAGTAAGCAAATTAAAACTTGATAAGTCATCCTAGGAGGGGCTGACCCCTTCCCAGGCCATCACTTGGTGCCTGCCACTCCACACAAGTAGATTTCTGGAGACTATTTTGTGATAGCAACTGGGCAAACAAACTTGGAGACAGCTGCAGTGTTTTCCAAAGCTTGATGCACATGCCTTAGGCGGCAGCAGCCCTTAGAGTCGAAAACAACCTTCCAATGTAGAGGGAAGCTTCAGAGCTTTGGAGACAGGGGAGAACCCAAGGGCTTCAGAAAGGATAAAGGACTCAAAAGAGAGCATGAGGGAAAATCAGGCTCTGTCAGCACTTTCCAGACATTTTTTTTTTAAATCATTAAAGATAACAAGAAAAAGAAAGAAGGGGTCATGTGGGCGTCTTTGTACAGTGAATCCTGTAAACAGGAAAGACAAAGATAGTATGAAATTGTGTTTACCTGAAAGTCCTTTGTAAATGATATGTGTAAAATAACTTAAAAACACCAGACTGGGCAAAGACTTGCTTCACAATTTTCTACTATTTTCTGCTGATCTGTTACTGGTTAGAATCTAGTGGGTGCCAGAGTGATCTTCTTTCCCTCCTGGTTGTCTGCAGTCCATCTCACTGAACTCTGGGCTCACTAGAAGTTTCCAAGTGATTGCTGGAAAAGGTAATCTGAATGTTTTTCTGCATAGAGCCTGGTTTTGACCTCCCTGCTGTCAGGAGCAACAGTTCACAGGTGATATGCAGGCTCTGGGTCCCTGGGCCTGGCTCTATCACAGAAGTAGATAAACGTGGAGGAGTAAATGACACCTCAGCTTCTGTCTACACTGAGACAAGAGAAGCAGAAAGCAATTGGCCCAGGTTACATATGCTATTGCCAGAATATTTGGGGGAGAATTTTTTAACATTAGATAAAGCAAACACATTACCAGTGTGTGTGTGTGTGTGTATGTGTGTGTGTGTGTGTGTGTATATATATATATATATAGATAGATAGATAGATAGATAGATAGATAGATAGATAGACATATTTTATTTTTTTGCTCAGGATGGAGAAATAAGAAGGGACCAAGTGCTGATGCCAGATGGAGGCCTGAATTTGCTAACTCTAAGTAGACAAGGAATCAAGTAGTTCAGAGCCCAAAGTGGGAAGACAGAGTAAATTATCAGTAGTTTTCCAAAATTGAGGTTCTGACCATTTGCTCACATGGCAAAATGATAATATATTGGTACTCAACAAGTCGAATGCTTGATATGCTGTGCAAAACAAATGCGCATAGAAAAAGTTGTTTGATGGTTATATAACAAAATATGGACCTTGGCCACCTCAAGGAGAGAGCTCAGAAGCAGGGGATTATTAATATCTTTCATTATAGACTTGTTACTTGTCATATGCTACTGTTATAAATTAATAAAATGTGCATTAAAACTCTCCAGGTTGCAGAAGAAGACAAAGAAGAGAGTGAGGAAGAGCTAATCTTCACAGAGAGTAACAGTGAGGTTTCTGAGGAGGTGTATACAGAGGAGGAGGAGGAGGAGGAACAAGAGGAGTCGCAGGAGGAAGAGGAGGAAGAGGAGAGCGAAGAGGAAGAGGAAAGAACCATTGAAACCCCCAAAGGGATCAACGGAACTGTGAACTACGATGGTGTCAATTCTGACCACTCTAAGCCAAAGACATTTAAAAGTCAGATAGAAAATATCAATTTGACCAACGGCAACAGCGGGAGGAACACAGAGTCACCTGCAGCCATTCACCCTTGTGGAAATCCGACGGTTATTGAAGATGCTTTGGAAAAGATTAGAAACAATGACCCCGACACCACAGAAGTCAACCTGAACAATATAGAGAACATCACGTCGCAGACCCTCACCCGCTTTGCCGAGGCCCTTAAGGACAACACTGTGGTGAAGACGTTCAGCCTGGCCAACACGCACGCTGACGACAGCGCGGCCATGGCCATTGCGGACATGCTCAAGGTCAACGAGCACATCACCAACGTCAACGTGGATTCCAACTTCATCACAGGAAAGGGGATCCTGGCCATCATGAGGGCTCTGCAGCACAACACGGTGCTCACCGAGCTGCGCTTCCACAACCAGAGGCATATCATGGGCAGCCAGGTGGAGATGGAGATCGTCAAGCTGCTGAAGGAGAACACGACGCTGCTGAGGCTGGGATACCACTTCGAGCTCCCAGGACCAAGAATGAGCATGACGAGCATTTTAACGAGAAATATGGATAAGCAAAGGCAAAAGAGGATGCAGGAGCAAAAACAGCAAGAGGGATATGATGGAGGATCCAACCTTAGGACCAAAGTCTGGCAAAGAGGAACGCCTGGCTCTTCACCTTATGCATCTCCCAGGCAATCTCCCTGGTCATCCCCCAAACTCCCCAAGAAAGTGCAGACTGTGCGGAGCCGACCTCCATCTCCTGTGGCCACCCCACCTCCTCCTCCACCTCTTCCTCCCCAGAAGCTGCCTCCACCTCCCCCTCCACCCCCTCCACCTCCACCACCTCCTCCAGCTCCCCCTGTCCCAGAGAAAAAGGTCATCACCAGAAATATCGCAGAAGTCATCAAACAACAGGAGAGTGCCCAGCGGGCACTGCAAAATGGACAGAAAAAGAAAAAAGGAAAAAGGGTTAAGAAACAGCCAAACAATATCCTAAAGGAAATAAAAAATTCTCTGAGGTCCGTGCAAGAAAAGAAAATGGAAGACAGTTCCCGACCTTCTACCCCACAGAGATCAGCTCATGAGAACCTCATGGAAGCAATTCGGGGAAGCAGCATAAGACAGCTAAGGAGGGTAAGTCACCCCAGAACAGAACTTCAGAGTTAATAAGTGAGTTGTACCCCATTGCCTGGTGGTACCAAAGTCACCTCTCCAAATACTTATTAGTATTCTAAATATTTCAGTATGTGAGAGCAAGTATACCAAGCAAGGTGTCAGGTGCAGGTACATGAATAAGCACATTTCCATTTGAGGGCCGTGCTTGAGCCACCTGCTTAGCACCTCAGTTTTTTGAGGGCCAAGACCCCTTTAAAACATTCCAACATATAAAAAATCCAATTTCCTTAATATGAAAGTCAGGGAGTACAGTCTACATTCCAAGAGGATTCATCACTTGTCAAAAATTTTAAACAAAGTTGCAAGCAGGACAGCCTGATGTATAATATAAAATGTGGATTTCTATGCAGCAATAATCAATCTATATTTGGGTTTTTCTCACAATATACTGGTAGAGACAGACCCTATGGATATCTATCTATGTGTGTGTGTGTATGTGTTTTGTGTGTATGTGTTTTGTGTTGCTTCATTGAAAGAAATTCCCTGTATTTGTAGGTGGAAGTTCCAGAAGCTCTGCGATAAAAACAGTCTCTAGAAGAGTATGCAGAACTGTTCATGGTGTTAAGTAAAAATACATCATGGGATGTTTTCAGTTGCCGCCTTTAATTTGAAATGTTCTCTGACTTTAAAAATAGCTTCACCCAGAAATTCCAAAGAGAATTTAAAGGAACAATCAGCATATTTCTTCTGTAAATATGAAAATAAAGTTGTTTTTTTTTTTAATTTTCGTGGGATTTGTGTGGACAAGAAGTGGTTAAAAATGCTCTTCATATCTCTGGATGTGTTGGTGACTTGGAGCTGTCAGGAGTTTAAGAAATGTGCTATTATTTTTGTAATCCAAATAAATTTGGATCAAAGGGTTATTTTTTCTTTTTTAAAAAAAGTCAGACTAATATTTTTCTGTAAGTTGGTACATTTGTCAGATATGTATGTAACATTGCTGAATATTAAAAATATTACATTCTCACTCAAAAGGTTTGAGTCCTTAGCATTTGCCTTTTGTTATTTCATTATGTCTAAGAAATTTTGACCATATCTCTTTCTAAAGGACTGGGATCAACTTTCTTTAATGGGCTCTTGTGCCAGGCACTGTGGCAAATGCCTATAATGCCAGGTACTTGGGAGGCTGAGGCAAGAGGATTGCAAGTTTAAGGCCAGCCTTGTCCTCTTATCGAGACTCTGTCTCAACATTAAACATTTTTTTTAAAGACTGGGGGTGTGGCTCAGTGGTCAAGCAGCCCTGGGTTCAGTCTCCAGTACAGCCCTGCCAAATAGGTTCTTGTAACAATAAAACAAAAGGATAAAAGGGTCACCTTTATCATTCTGGATTCATTGATATTAGAGCCAGGAAGAAAGTGGATGGACCTGTGTTTCCATTAGGTATGATGGAAGCCAGTGGTTAATTCAGTCATTTATTATGAAAACCAACTATTTCTGAGGGGAGTAAGTGGAAAGTTAGGAAGTTTCTTGAGCAAATAAGTGCCAAAGGAATGCCTGAGAGGCAAACCCCCAAATTCCGAGCCACCTTTGGACTAATGCTAAAGACACACCATTCAGGTCTCCCTGGGAACCCTCCCTGGACAGTGGGTCTCAGTGGTGTTTTGCTTCTTTTTTCCCCTTATACAACCGTGGTGATGCTGACATCCATGAAACATACCTGATGACATGGCTGATGTATTTCCAATTCCCTGCTATCATTCCCCTCCATCCTGTGTTGATGGAAAGGCATCCAAATTCCCATCAAAGAAAGGTGTATCAGAGATTACCTTGGCTCCACTCTAGTTCTCCCTCGTCATGTATGAAAGCTATAAATCCTTTCTAAAGTCCTCTGTATTAACTATGATTAGCCATGTATCCTTTGTTTCCTACAGATTAGAAAAGCGGTCTCCACAAGGTCTCAGGGCTATCCATTCAATAATGATTTGCTTCATGGACAGAGTTTTGGGTATCTCCAATCAAGAAGACTGTGTTTCACTAGAAATTTTCTTTGACACTTCCTTGGTTTGTTTCTATAAGTTTATTCCCATTGTTTATCCATTCTCTTACTGAATAAGAATAGCCATTGTAATCACTTCAAGAGGATTCCAGAGGCCCAGTGAGCTAAGAGGGTGGTAGGTGAGTGATGTCTCCAGTATATTTCACAGCCTCAAAATTCGGTGTCCCCATTGTATATACAAAGAAACTAACGCACAGAAAAGTTAGGAAACCATGACTACATAACGCAGGTTCTTTCCATGTCATTGCCCCTCAATCCTGACTGGAATCCTCCAAAGGAGGATTGGATTCCTCCAACCACACGAAGTTGGTTATTTCCCTTGGAAGTCATTCTCTGTTTCACTTCCTTCTATTAGCATTCACAATCATCATGTTTACTCTTGCTTAAAGAAATAAGTTAAGTTTAGGTTTTCAAAGGTGTGTGTGTGTGTGTGTGTGTGTGCACTCATGCATAAATTTAGACTATAAAGTCAAGTCAGACCTTTCTTTCCCCTAATACCGTGTGCACAATGTCAGGGTTCTCCTACATGGAGGGGCGGGAGTGACAGGTGAACAGCTTCCAATTCCATCCTGTTGAGGCAGAGGAGCAAGTGTCTGGTGACAATCTGGTCATTGATAAGAGCATACAGGAGTCCCAGAAAAGGTATGTGGCAGCCCTCCGGAATGAGGAGGGAAGAGCTAGTGTTGTGTTGACAGGAGCTGGTGGGACTGGAGAGACTGGCCAGGCCTTCTCCTCAGAAAGGAGTGACTAGAAGACATATTTTCTCTTTTGCATCATAAAAAGCTACCTTGCTAGAGCTTTTCTCCTACTTCAGAGATTGCAGAATGCGCTTTTACTAGGCATTCTAAAAAATCCAAATAAAGATATGAGCCTTCACATTCAATCCACAAAAGAGAACACTATAAAGTCCATAATAAGACATAGTTATGCTTATCATTAAGGAAAAAAACATTTCTAGAATGTGCTATTGCAGAATCTAGTACTGTAAACATGTAAGATTTTATGTTAGTCATCATTCAACACAGGATGGGGACCCTAGTTCATACTCTCTGCAAATTCACAAAGCTGGTACGAAACTAATTAGTTCATCTTCTATAAAGAGCTTTCAAATCACTGGGAGAAAGGCTATCCAAGACCTGATGAGACGTTTAGGCTATGATTTATACATACGTGTGGACCTCCGAAAATACACCTCATTCTGATTTGAAATCGGGCCAGAATGCTGAGTCTCACACTGCTTCACAGGCCCTGCTGCCACAGGTATTTAATAACTCTGTGTCAGCAGGATCTTGATTTAACACTTGCCCTGAGATGGTTGCTATGAGGGTGAAAGGAAGAGGTAGTGACAGGCTGCAATGTCTATATGGAGATATTCTAAAGACAAGGTGATCAATATGCTCTTGAAAAGAGCTCGTAACTTATTCCTTTTGTGACATAGTTAAAACTATTTCTTCTTTGTTTCTCTGAGGCTGCTAAGGTGGACTTTTAGGTCCATTAATCACCACATACATTATATAAAAGGCTAAGGATTGACCTGAGACTTAGAAGGATCCAAAATATGTACCACAATTGGTGCACTTAAAATCTGCAGACATTTCCTGAGTGCATACCATGTTCCAGAAACTCCTACAGATGCGGGAGAGGCTTGGTGAGCAAAAGAGTTCAAGCCCCATCCTCATGTGACTATATTCCATGTAAGGAGGGACCTCATACTATTCTTTCTGGCACCTGTGCATGTCCTTATCCAGTGAATCCTATGGAGGAAGAACTGTGCCCAATGCTGGGGAGACCAGCTTGAACTAGAAAATGTCTTCTACCTCAAAGTAGTGGAAATCCTAAGAAATCAACCTTTCCAGATGAATAAGAAGAACTCTTCTTCATCTATGAGCTGTACAAAAATAGGTGTTGGGTAGGTTTTACCTGTAAGACACATTTTACCATTGATCCTTGATCTAAAGTAGATATGAAGTGAAGAAAAGCTTATCAGAGAAGGTATTACCTTTATTTGTATATTTTAAAGGATAGAGAAATCACCAGGGTTTTTAAAAAAAGTCTAATGATGAGGAAAGATATTTCAGTTTGAGGAATCAGGGTAGTATAGAAAATGGCCAGAAATCATATAATTTTATGTAATTCTGTAAAAACATCAATTTGGTAAAAAGTTAACATTTCTCTGTTTTTTTTCCTTAAGTATTATAACCTTGGTGGATTAAGAAGAGGAGTTTTATGATTTCTGTATGGTCTTTTCTTTTTACAAAAATAGCATGTGATCAGAAGAACTACTGATAACCTTGAAGTATGTATCTTTTAAAATCCTTCTTGCATATTTGAACACACATGAAACTATTTTTTCTATGAAAATGTAAAGATAGCTTATATACCATTATACCACCCACATTTTATTTAATCAATTTCACCAGCTATCAAATAAATATTTAGATTATTTTGATTAGTTTTCCGGTGTTGGGTATTTTGTCTGTTCCAACTCATCTCTTAGCATTTGATTATTCTAACCTTTCAATTTCCCAAAACCCTTAGAAGAAATGATTGGTTGAAAAATCACAGCTGAAACATTGTTTTCCAGATAGAACAGAGTCCAGGGGCATCCCTGTGGTACACCAACACTGGAAATTAGATTTCAACCTAACTGTCGTGTTTACCAAGTTGCTCTCAGCCAAATTACATGCCTATCTGACCCATGGACATGTGGTAAGCACATTTCAAAAAGCCAGTAAACTTTTCTAGGTCTAAACAAAAGGCCTGAACAAGTTAGTGAAAGCTAAAGAATATGTACCCAACTATGAAAGCCATGAGAAGCATTAAAGGATTGTAAAAGGGGGAGCAGCATGATATTTTAAAAACAACATGTTTATGATCTAAAAACATGACTTGTACAACTCAGGGAAGGATAGATTTAGTGAGGCCAGGAAGAAGAGTTAGGAGATCATTTTTATAATCGAAGAATGAAGTAAAGGATGAAAACTTGAACTGTGGATGCTGTATAGGTGTGCTCAGGTGAGAACAGATGGAATAGACATTAAGAAAGCGTAAACTAATCTGAATTTAGTTACTAGTTAGATAGAGATGGCAGGGGACAATGCAAAAAAAAAAAGGATCTATGTGGGTATCTGCATTCCTGGCTATGTGATTTGAATGGCCCCAATTGCCACAAAGTGGAATAAGAATATAGCAGGAACAGGTGTTAGGGGAGGAAAATGGGTTCAATTAAAAATACCTTTCTGAGGTGCCTGTCCACCTGACTGTGAGGGTCTAGAATCCTGATGGTGGCATTTGTGCTGAAAGTAGAATTTGGAGGCTTGTGTGGTCTCAGTGGCATTTAAAGATAAGGATTTGACAAGGTCACCCTGGGGAGGGGGCGGAAAGTGTGGAGAACTGAGAGACTGTATGAGCAGAGAGAGTGGAAGAAATCAGACAGAATATTCCAAAGCAGAGAGCTGAACTAGGGAAGGAGTAGTCAATGGCATGAAATGACTCATTGAGTCCTACAGCCCAGAGGTGTTTAACTGTTGACCTTGGAGAGGGCCGGTTCATGGGCAGTGGAGACGGAGATTAGAGTGTGGGGTTATAGTGGCAAAGAGATTGGCGTGACTCAGCAAGATAGGGAATGCATGATGCTTAAAATAATGACTGTGCTCCTGGAGAGTCAGAGGTCACCCAGGTTCAGGATTAAAAAAGGCCCATCTTCCAGGTATGTTACTTTTACTTGACAAGAGAAAAAATGTTCATACACAATGTGATGAGGTGTTGGTTAACCGTGGTCCACATATACAACAGTGATCCCATGAAGATCATATATCCTAGTGAGGTCATAGCAGTCTTAGTTTATATAAGTACACTCTATGAGGTTCACAAAAGAACAAAATCACCTAACAACAGATTTCTCAGAACATATCCCTGCCCTTAAGTGATGCATGATTGTATATTAGTCCACCTGTCTATCCCTATTTCAAAGATCCAGATAAAGTCTGGAAAGCTCATTTCATTCGTGGCAGCCCAAAATCTTCTGCAAGGTTACTGAAAATTCTGGGTGGATTTGGGGGCTTACCTGCTTATGGCTGGCTTTGGCTCCATACCAAGAGTGCATCTTGCAAACCTATGATTAATGTCCCTATTTCAAGCCACATTGACCCCATTATCACCCTTTCGTGATCCCTACCGATTCAATATTACATGAAAATGTGGGAAAAGAAAGTGGGATTAACATTAGAGCAACACAAAGAGCTACAATTTGAACATGGGAGATATCTGTTAGTTATTAAAAAATCCCCTGGCTAACTCACTACCAGAGATGTTTTCCAAGTTTTATCCCACATAATAGTCTGTGTTTCCTGGCCAGCTTATCACTTTCTTCCTCTTCCTCTTCTCTTTTCATGGTTGGGCCTCAGCACCACCCTTCTAGATTACCCTTGGGAGTTCCAGTTCTTTTCCCTCTGTCATGCCCAGCAAACTCTTGCCATCCTTTCCCTAAGGGCAGGTCTCCCTCTACCTTTGCAAACTCAAACAGGTCAATGTAGTCAGTAGATTGAAAGGGCTTTTTATTTAACAAGAGCCACCTTACAGTTATAATTTGTGAATAGAATTTTCTTCTCTCTGAAAAATGGTATACACTATCCTTAATTACTGTGAAACCCCTTGTTGAACAACTCACTATCTGTTACCTGGACTGTTGTATGGCTGTTGCTTCCTAACTGGTTTCTCTAACTTCATTCTGTTGATTCCTAATTTGCCTTCAACATGTCAGAGTGATATTTTTCCAAAGAGCAATTCTGATCTTGTCAGTCACCTGCTTGGAATTTATCAGCGGTAATCTGCACTCTACAGAATAAAGTCCTAATCCCTTGGTATAGAAAACATGATCCTCATTATTTTTCTCATTTTCCAAGACTCCTACTCATGAGGCCTGTGCCCAAGCCATACAGAACAACTTGTGGTTCGTGGATCTTGCCCTCATCCTACCTCATCCTACCATCCTACCTGTCTGGAATTCTCTTCCTACTCTTTGTATATGGGTAGCATCTACCCATCTTTCAAAGGAGACCTGATAGGTGAGTAACTTATTGCTCGAAGGCATTCTTCAAAAGACCCCATGTTCTCTCTACACTTTCCCTGAGTGATCTCATCCAAACGCCACATAATCCCCAAACCATAACCTTAGCACAAATCCCACGGACCCCCATGTCAAATAGACAAGCATGAGTTTAACACTGAACTCCTCTTCCTGTTCTTGTCCCTGCTGTATTCCACATTTAATTCATTGTATATTCTTCCCTATCCCCATCCTTTCTTTTTTTCCTGCTGGGCAAAGTTCCTCCCCCCGCACCACAAATTCAACATTGATAACCAGCTCTTACATAGCACTTGCCACATGAGCTTTTTAAGGAGGCATTCTTGATCTTGTTTGTGTCCCAGGGTCAAATATGTTTGATAAGTGTTTGTTGAATTGAAGGATCCCTATAAAAGATTGCTCACAATGTGTGATCTTTATGATAAGAGCATTTTGCATTTCTGGCATATTGTACAGAGTATGCTTTTCCAGATAGAAAATGCTTCTGGTTCATTCAACACCTTCAAGCCAGCATAAGTCTCAGATCTTGCTCCTCAAACACAGTTCTGGCCCTACCACTTCCATGTATTTGGTTATAGTCTCTTTTCAGTTCAGAATGACTCTTTTTTCCTCGCTTTATCTCCTTGAGTCAATAAGCTACTCATTTTTCAGGGTTTATTTCTATGGAATTTATCTGTTCCATCCTTCTCTGAGTCTTCCTTATCCTATACTCAATCTTCTCATTTGGTGCATACTACATTTAGATTTGCATTATACTGCTTATCCATATATCTTAATCTCCTCACTCTCCCCCTGGACTGGTATCCAAGAGATCAGCTGCTATATCTTATTTTTGTACATCACTCCATTCACAGAAAGGACTCAGTACATATATTTCAATAGATAATTAGCTGCTCAACAACAATGAAGAGACATCATGATAGTATCATCTCACTCTTCCACCCAGGGTGGCCAACAGCGGTAGCCCTTTCCTTCATGCTCTGACTAGATGTTACATGAATTGCAATGCTCAGCTCTGAAGAATGCCTTAACCACTAACCATTTTGGAACTTGGTGAGAGAGGAGATACTATTTTTGAAAATCATATAATAGATGACATGTTGACATACAGAAGTATTCCCAAGCCAAAGAGGGGAGAATAAGTGACAAGTATTTTACCCTCACATAATTTTAGTGCATAATATTATTGAACTCTGTGGTAACACGGTAAGCTTTCCAACAAAGGGTACTACATAGAATTCCTGTATTTAGTGACTTCTGCCTTCTGAAGGATCCTGAGATCTAGATCTGTCCTTGGATTAATGTAAGCTAAACCAGAAACACCCTGGAATCAGAACAAATAGTCCATCTGGAGGGCCACTTGTGGGGAGATGTTCAGTCAGCCAAGAAAAATTCTTGTTTGTGTAGGACAGTAGATATAATCTGACCGTGGTCAGAGTGGTGCTGCTGGAGATGGGTGGATATGTCACCACAAGGTCTGATCAGAGCAAGAAGTGACCCAGAATTTAGCTATAAGGCTTCAGGGATTTGACTTAAGGAACTTGAAAGGGCAGGAGAAGAGCAAGGCAAGCTATACTCCACATATGAACTGGAGGACAGGCAAGAAGCTAAGAAACTAGTTTAGATGGGATGGGTGCAGTCTAAGAGCAAAATAAGAGGAGTCATTGGTCTTGTTTGGGTATGAATGCCCTGATTCCCCCCCCCCTCCCAGTGGAAGTTGGCATTAGAGAAAGGTGCTATAGGGAGGGGATATGGCACATTGTATATAAGCTGAAAATCGTGTTCAATTTTACTTTTACTTACTGATATTTATTTTGAATTTTAAAAAATGTTTTTATGGGGCTGAGGTTGTGGCTCAGCAGTAGAGCTCTTGCCTAGCACGTGTGAGGCACTGGGTTCAATCCTCAGCACCACATAAAAATAAAAACAAATAAAAAAGAAATTGTGTTCAACTATAACTAAAAAAATATTTTAAAAAATGTTTTTATGTTGATCATGGTTGAGAAAGGAGGTTTTAGAGGAAGGATTGGCCACAGAATCCAGGACAGGGCAGGATTTACACAGGGCAACCAAGGGGTCTCAGGGAATGTAATACTAAGGAGCAGCCTGTGGTAAGAGTCTCACTGCACTTCCGTGCCAGAGTTCTTAGAGCATGCACTCCCTCTTTGAGACTCAAAGACTCCACTCAAAGACTCCCTCAAAGACTTCACTACCCCTTTTCCACACATGGTCTGGGGGCAGTGGCTTCTTAGGTTTCAGTGGGGAGAGTTTGGCAAGCCAGAGATTGACAACTACAAAACAAAAGTTGTGATCTCAAAACAAAACATCCCAGGGTAAAATGATGATAATTTTAAAAACCCTAACTCTTCAGTTCATTAAACAAATTTGCATTCTGCAACTGAGGGTTTTACTTTGGTGTGTTTTGTTTATACACTGACTATTTGACACAAATTTTCAGACGATTGATCATTAAACATTGTGTACTTAGCTGCACTGTCTCTACAACAAGTTAAACTATGGGTTAGCAACGTAACTTTTTTGAGTCATGTATTTAAGTGTTTTTAAAATTAGTAATTAAATGTAATTAAAGAGTGTACCCATCGTCTTTCATCAAAATACTGTGGTCACTGGCACAAACTGCTAATTTTTTCTCTTTCTGAAATGAAATCTCAGATGATCCATTAATCATGCATTGCATAAACACAACCAATGAGTGAAGTCACTCTAAATTACAATTTGCACGTAGTCTTTTGTGAAGTTATCAGGAAATAATTCTCCTTCAAGCTGAGGGTGGGCCAGGCTTCCCCAACCCCATTAAGAAATAATATTCATGTGAACAAGTCAGCCAATGAACAGCATCTCAAAGGGATGCTTTATGTTGAAGCAAAACTGGAAAAATGAACTTTTACCTTTTAAAAAGTTTACATTAAAGAAGAGTTTGAGGAAAAAATACCTATTTGCAAGTGTCTTTCTAGACAGAAATTACTTTAAATTCACAAAGAGGACTCTGAAGTAATTCCAGATAAATTTCTGTGTAAATATTTATAAAGTGCTTGGGATTACTCAAACATACCAGTTACCTAATCCCATAGTTCAAATGGAAAAAAATATTTTAATGGTGATACTGAAGGGACTGGGGAACAAGGATAAGCAAACCACGACACATTATTTAAAACAAAAAAAATTCTATTCACATACTCCAAAAATCTGGGTTTGTCCCAATATCACAGCTTGCCCTGGTGGCCACTGGTTTAGCTGCATGATTATAATTATAATGCATTTTCCTTTCTGTTGCATTTTTTGCTTTGAAAACAAAGCATGACTTTGCATGTGCATAAGCAGAAAAAGTAAAGATATTGGAGTAACATTTTTACTTTTTACCCAGACCATTGCTGGTGTTTTATGTCACCACATAGGTAGGGTACCACAGTGGTTAAGGGTCTTGAGAACTTGAGACTCAGCTCTGCCACTTACTAGCTATTTAACTTTGTCCAAATTATTAGGCTTTTCCAAGTTACATTTACCTTGTTGTTTATATAAAACATTTCATGCTAAATTTCAGCAAAACTGATTAGTGTTATGATGGATGTTTTTTCTTGAAGAAAAACCATGTTAGGGATGAAAGGTCTGGGAAAGGGATGAACACAGCCATGGGAGTTTTGGAAGCTCCTTGAATGGATTTCTGTCATCCAAAAGTAGTCCAACCTGAGTTTACAAGACAGCATCTCTGCAGAAAGGAGACGGGGTCAGGAGATGCCCCTTTGATGAAGTCAAAGAGCAGTTTATGTACTGGGAATTGCCAACCAAGTGGGCCCTCTGAGGAGTGTGTATTAGAAAAAAACTTTCTTGGAATGGTAAGTGTATTGCCACCATCAAGCAGGACCAATATTTGAAGGTATTCTTGTTATTATTTACAAGAAGTCCATGGGACTTCCACTGTGCTCCCCATCCCCAAATATCCATATGCTTACAAGTTATAAAACCCATACAAGGCAAAGCAAAATCCTCCTGTATGTGTTTTATACACCTCATCCCTTTTAGACACCTGACAATTACTATCTGTTTCTGTGATAGGATGGCGATTGGGGGAAATGACAACACAACATTGTACTGGATAATTTCCATAAGTAGTAAGCAGAATGTAGGTTATTACCACTATTTTCAGAGAAAGAGAAAAGCTGCTAAGTGATTTAAGAGGCAAAAATTTCAAGAGATGTTGTAACCAAAGACTGGGAAGCAAACTTCACTAATTCTCCAAAATCTGTTTTCTTTCAGTTTCCTGTTCAATTTTATGCAGTAGTTTCTATCTTTTGAGATGATGTGAAAAAATGTCACTGGGAATTTAGGTCTCAAAACCAAACACTTGGGCAAAATAGTTATCTACGTTTGGACATTTACATAGCATTATGCTTGTTTCTCCAAGGACTTGGCCACAGAAGCTCTGGTAAATTGCTTAATATTGTCAGGCGAGGTGCCCCATTTATTCAGGCCAGTTGCTCCACAGGAAATGGGTAACAATATAAAATGTCACATGTACCTACATTTCTCTGAATAGCATGTTAAACATTGAGATTTGAGCATGTCCAAAATTCTATGCCTAATGATCCTTTTTCTCACTTTTAAGACGATGACCATCTAGAGACCCTGATTTAGCTTTGATGAAACAATTAAAGGAATAAATACATATCTGTCCTTCTCATCTACAAATTTTGCACCTGCAAATTCAACCATGTATTAAAAATATTTGGCAAAAAATTGCTTCTGTACAGATTATGTACAGATTTACTTTTTTCATTCTTATGATCCTCTAGTACCTTTTCAGGTATCATGCATAATGTGGAGATGATTTGAAGTACAGGAAGGATTGTGAAGTTATATGTAAATACTACACCATTTTACATAGGGATTTGAGCATTAGTGGATCGTGGGTAGTACCCATAAGAGTTCCTAGAATCCTCTGTGGATATGGGGGGGTGGTGGCTCAATTTCCTATATTACAGCAGGATTTAAACTCTTGCTATATTTAGAGGTACATTTTATAGCAATTTGATATTAACAGCTCTGCAGTAAAACTGCCGGTAGTCACCAAATCTTCTAACTAGACTGTTTTCACCACTGAACTTACTGCCAGTCTTTAGGGTACTGATTATATTTTCCTTATCCTGTTTTAATAAAAAAATTTCTTTAGATCAAATGCCAAGTGTAGGCATGTAAATAACCTAAGAATCATGACTAGCTAGAAAGGCTATTTCTCAACCTAAAGAGAGTCAGCTACAGACCTTGTGTACTAGTTCCTTGTATCTGGCAAGTTGTTTTTAATTTCCACAGGTTAGGGGGTTCTAAAGTACATCGTGTGTGTGTGTGTGTGTGTGTGTGTGTGTATGTATATATATACATACATACATATATACAAAAATGCTTTTGCCCATGCATACTAACAGTTATCATTTCCTAGATAACACTAAGTCCTAATAACACTCCAGTGACCTGTTAGAGCAGAACTTGTAATTTTACATAGGTTTCAAATGTTGACTTAGCCATTGGTTCACACCCTGGTTGTACAGTTTTGATGTTGAACATTCCCTCCAAGGGTCCATGTGTTAAAGGCTTGTTCCCTGGGGGGGGGGGGGGTGCTATTGGGAATGTGCTTCTGATGGGGACTGTAGAACTCCAGACCCTTCCTCATTCTCTTTGCTTTCTGGCCTTGAGGGGTGCGTCTGCTTTGCCACACACACCCCATCATTGCTATCTGTACCCTCACCAGAGGCCATAAGCAATAGTCTGTCTAATCAAGAACTAGAAGCTCCCAAACTAAGACAAAATAAGTCTTCTCTCCTTACAGGTTAATTGGCTTAGGTATTTTGTTATAGTAATGTGAAGCTGAGTAATATACCAGTGTTATCTCCAACATTTGGTGCCATTCTTTACTTTGTCCTCAGTGCATGTCTTTGCTAATCAAAAATGGTTGTGAGCACACCTTCTATTCAAAATTTACTGTGTCAAGGTAATTTAATAAACTATAAAAACTTGCTGAGGAGCTGGCTGGAAAAAAAAAATAAAGCCTGGTTACTTAGCATTATGTGCTCATCTGAATTGGCCCTATTACCCTGATCCTAGAGAAATATTAGTACATGGAATGAGATTTTATTCTGGTGTCTACTTCCAACTTATAGTAACAATAATCACTGTAAATACTGTGCTTTTGTGTAAGAAATTAGAAAAATAACACTTGCATTCAAGTGCATTTATCTACTGGTTTGGAAAACTTGACATCTGGGAATTTTGAAGACTTGGGATAGCATTTCCTTTGTTCCCATTTCTCCTTTATTTGCCCGATCCTATTAATATTTAAGAAATGTGTATTTGAAAGCATTTTAGAAAATTTCCTTTTTTTAGTTTTTAAAAATGTCCATCCCTATCTTCAATTTTGTTGAAGATCTTATCAACTTGAAGATAAAGAAATAGGCAACTTGAAAGACATCCCAAAGTTTATTATGTTAAGAAGTTCATATGTGGGGTCATTACTCTAATCCAAACTCACCATATATTATAAATGGAGACCAAAATATGAAGAGACTGCTAAATCTAAGTGTGAACCAGCCATGTGGTAGAAAGGGCAAACACATTTCTTTTTTTCTGTACAAGTTATCTTACCTTTCCCAACAACCCACCAAACCTCATTTAACAGCTAGTCAAGTAGGCTTTGCAAAGGATTTGCAGAATCAAAACAACTGAAGTGCACAATGTATATTACTCCTATGCCAGCAGAATGATGTTGCTTTAAAAATGATTTAGGGAGTTGGGGGAAAGAAGAAACAAGAAAAAGACAGTGATTCTCATAAAAACCATTTCCCCCCCTGCTGTTTTGGACTCTGGGAAAACAAAGTGATAAAAGTGCTTATTTTTCATCCTTCAAAATAAAGATTCAAATACATTTAATTTTACTGAGCATTCTCTTGATCACCTATTTTGAAAAAAAATACATGCTTATAAAGAAAAAGTGTCCTATTCTCTGCCTCTTTAGACTTTGACCCCAAAAGAAAAGGGTTCTTTTTTAGGTCAAAAGCTGGTTTACGGGCCACAGAATTAGGACTTGGTCAGCTTTGTTCCCCTATATTCAATGGGAAATGATAATGCCTTCTTACACCTAATTTGTTCTTCCCATACCACAAACATTTTATTTTCCTGCCTCTTTTTCAACAAGGTTGAAGTACTTGCAACCAAAATTAGAACCTCCCCTTTCTTACAAATAGTAAAACTAGAAAGTTGGATTTAAAGTGTTGTTTGTCCTTGTGCTCTTGGAAGAACTCCTGGTCTTTAAATTGACAGTGCAGCTGTTGAATGAAAACTATTCAGAAAGATGTAATCTGAAACTTGTCAGACAAATCGATTGTAAAGTTTTTAAAATATTTACATCTAAGACAATGCCTATTTACATCCATAAGAAACTAATAAAAGTAATTTGGATGTATAATCAAAAGCTCAACCTCATTTCAACCCAGTACTAAATGGCAGAAGTACCCTATGATGACCAAATGCTTGGGTAATGTAGGGTGACCGCCATCGATGAGCCAAGACACCATCACATGCTTGGTCGGAGGCTGACTTCTCAGAGCAAGCCAGCTTTTCTGGGCAGAGATGGGCACAGGATGCTGGTGGCTTCTATCAACACCCAGATGATATGTGAGAAAGGGTGTAGTCTGCGGTCATATCTTTCAGAAATAAACTAAATCTGTGGCTTATTTTTAAGAAAAATATAAAACAAGGATGCAACAATATTATGGTGCAGGGAAAGGAGTAAACTAGTAGTCAAATGTGGCTTCTGAGAGTCCTTGAATTGATAAGCCCACAACCACTCTGAATATGGTACCCTTTTCTGTGGAATTGAGAGTGTGGTCTTGATAATGCCTACATGCCTATTTCTTCCAAAATAGCTTGACGGTCTCCAAATGTCTTTCAATTGTGAAATAAATGTTTTAAAGGATGTCAGAGTGGGTGGGATCTTCTTACTCCCCTGTTGTACCTTAATGTCTATTTAGTTCTTAATGGCAGTTATTTAAATAAATATGTTGATATTGATGCTTTTAAAAATCTTTAGAAGTAGGCCTTGATGAAAATATCAATAACTAAACTAAATTCTAGGTCATGATATGCCAACCAATTCTAGGCCTAAAACAGTGTTTTGGTCATGTTCCATAATGCAATTAGATAATGTTGAAAATAAATTCTCTCCTAAATAGAAAATTAAGAAAAAAACAAATCTTACTGAAGAGTATAAGGAATTCAGGAGCCACTTCAAATATACTAGAAATTTCCTAAAAGACAAATAGCTGACTAAATTGAAAATTGCTTATAAATTACTATTTTACTCAAATTGTGTAGCATTCATAACTTCATTTGTCTTGATGATGGTGCAGAGGACCAGTTTAGATTTACACTGAACTTGTGTAAAATTAAATACAGCATCAACAGTACAATCATCAATGTGCATTTCTTTTTAATGCTATGGCAGAAGCATCTGGAAAGGCAAATATTTGCATAGGTTCCTCAAGGTAATGGAGGATAGTATATATCACATACAGAAGAGGGTCTTAATCATTAGCTGCAAAGCCTGTTCCCCATCATACTCATAACAAACAGTTTACCACATCTTCTTCTTTTCCTAATAATTTCCATAAAAACAAGAGTTAAAATAAAATCCACAAATAAATGACGGGAAAGATTATGAGAGAATGCTGTATTTAAAAGGCAAGATGGGAGAGTGTCAATTAAAAAAAAAGTTCAAGGTAAAATTCATCAACTTTTCCACAAAGGATTTTTTGTTGCACTATAAATAGGCCTTATCACTGTTCTTGTCCTTGAGGAGCTCCATTCCTAAAGCAGTCATTTCACAATCTGTTGATTAGATAAATATGATGTGACAGGACAATTCTGAGGCACTTTTCTCTTTAAAAATTCTTTCAAGTTTGTTTAATACATTCTTAAGGGCTCACATTCGTACATCAGAAACAACTTTATTTTTTAATTTTTTCTTTTTTTTTTAGTTATACATGGACACAATATCTTTGTTTTAATGTGGTGCTGAGGATCCAACCCAGTGCCTCACATGTATGAGGCAAGGGTTCTGCCATTGAGCCACAACCCCAGCCCCAGAAAACTTTTTAATAGAACATACTATTCTTGAAATATTTGTTAACTTTGGCTGAAGCTCTTGAAAGGCATTCTGTAGCAACCTACACTCTGGATTCCATAACTCAGTTTAATCTTCAGACACCCACTTATGCCAGAGTCAGTGGAACAGAAAAATTCTATTTATCAAAAACTGAATTTCCTGTTTAAAAAAGAACACCATCTTTGATACTGTTTTTATTGAAAACTATTTATGGCTCACATGAACTGCTGTATTTGGCGTTTACTGAAACTACCAGTAAACTTCAATATCATTCTAATTTAGAAAACTTTTAACATTTTTGGTATGCGGAAGAGTTCCAAACAGTGTGACCTTGTGATGTGAATGCCCTGTGTTCCACAGCACTCACTGGCTTCCAGGGGAACTACTGAGCAGCTGTCATGTTTCCCAACAGAACAGGGTGTAACAGTTTCTTGCTCACCATGTTTATTTAATGGCACACTCCAACTCTCAGGCATGAAGTCTGCTAAAAACTTCAACCACCATCATTTGTTGTTGAATATGCTTTGGTCTTCTCCACAGTTTAAGGATTTTGTTACCTAGTTTAGTCTTTTAATCAACAAATAAAAACACACCATTTTATGCTATTTGGGCCAAATTAATTTTATTATGCTCCATGATGAATTGCCACCAGTGCAACATCCTATTCACTATACAATTCAAAAAAAAAAAAAAATCACATACTAAACAAAATTTCAGTTGATAAATGGAAATGAATGATTGAAAATTTTTATGAATCGCATACATACAATATGTGGCTAGCTGAAATTGTCTATCACATAGCATTTAGATATAAAAAGCCTCATGCTAGTTTGTTAAATGCGAAGGCTACCAGACAATCATTTCGCTGGAGTATATATGGGAGGCTTTCAGACAATGCACAGGTATAGTGCTGCCCACAGTGCAGAATGGTGGAGGACTGAAACATGCAAACTTTATCTTACTCAGTAAAGAAGATGTAGTTTTCATGCCTGGACTGAACTCCACAGCTGTTGTGTTTCAACCAATAGAAACTTAGACTTTGTGCAATCACAACAAAAAGGTCTTTTTCTCCTTAAGAAAAAAGAACAAACTCAATTGCCTTTGGCAAATTATATACCCATCTTTTATGTATGTTTCCAACTCTGAGAATTGATATCCTCTGCTCAGAGAAGCTCCTGATAAATACTTATCATACCAAAGTTAGATAGAAAATCCTGAATTCCTTGGCCAAAAGTTAAGAAACACCTTAAATTGGCATTACCTTACATTTCTAGGCCACTTAAAACATTTTTTATAATGTCATAGAAAAGACATGTTTAATGAAATGTATTTTTCCAGAACTGGAGGATTGAATTCAGCAGTGCTTTAACACTGAGCTACATCCCAGACCTTTCTATTTTGAGACAGGGTCTTGCTAAGTTGCTGGTCTCAAACTTGTAATCCTCCTGCCTCAGCTTTCCAAGTCATTGGGATTACAGGTATGAGCCACTGCACCAGACTTAATGTTATTTATTTAAAATAATTATAATGTCCTAGTTAATATTTGCACAAAATTTTGATTTTATTGGTTAGTAGCTGTCCAACCTTATCCACACCAGACTCACTGAGCTAAAGCCACAATAAAAATGATAGTAAGCAGAAAAGGTTTCTAGCAGCAAAGGGCGCTGTTTTTACAAGAAACAAAAATCTAGAATCTTTCCCATGTGCTTAAATTACTCTTGCAAGGAAGGTAACATTCTTTGAATAACTTAACTATTTTACTGCACCACTTACTGCTTTCATCAACTAAACCTCTTAAATTATTTTTATGATAACTAGATGCATGATCACTAGAGATTATGTGATAAACTGGTTAAAATTCAAGCCACATCTTGCAGGTCCAGCCTGTCAAGATCATGCCAATACTAGATTTTGGTCGAAACAATTCTAGATAGAATAATTTTTAGTTGGGTATCGTGACTATAGTAATGAAATACATTTGGAACTACATTCTGCATATGACTCAATGTGAGAAAATATGTCTGTATTTAAATCAGATAATTTTCTACCTAAAATTCAAAGTAGGTAGATATAATAATTAGCACTATAAATATGAACGACCATCTTTAGGTGAATTAGTGTATTGTAAAGAGGGAAGGACACCCTAATTTTAACACACCATTTAGTATGCATAAACAAATGTGCAGGTTGTAAGGTTTTATTTTTTTTAAAAAAACTATTAAATCAGAATCAGTTATGTGTTTCAAGAAAATTGACATTTGGACCATCATTCTTTTAAGAAAAATGTAACCCTTCACTTGACATTTGACAAAAACCTTGGGAAATTATCAAAAGAAAAATATACAGTATGTTAGGTTCAGCATTACAGTACATACCTTTGCCAATTAATTTGATATTTATGGTTGGTATTTTTGAAGACCTCAATCTATACAAACTGAAAAACAGAATGACCATTATGGTTCATGAAGAATAAAACTACCCCAAAGCCTCTAAACTCCAACTTAAATAATTTTTCAGAATAATACCAAAAAAATTTTTAAGAGTTTTGCCAAAAAGCCTGTCACATTTGTTACAGCATAAACATAACCGCAATCAAGTACAGGTATGGAAGGAAGGGTTCCCTGTGGTTCCAGCCTGCAAACACCACTACTGTGCCAGTAACAGCAATGCTGCTGTAAGAGGCATAATTGATTTCCCCTACTGGGATCTTTGTAGAGATGTCATACAGAGCATATTGCTAAAATTTGAAAAATGGCATCAGTGTAGTGATGTCTAGAGAACTGTGCAAGGTATCAACTTCAACATTCATATGTAGCATTGTATTCAAAATGAAGGGGCTAAAGAAACTAAGGTTTACATCACTTAAAAAAGAATGTAGTGCTATAATAGATTTTAATAAGAAAATTTAGGTACAGAAAAAGTAGGGTATGAAAATAGTGTTTTCCTTCTGGCATTATAACTAAATTACATTAAGGTTTTTGTCAGTCTCACATATAGTATTTAAACTCCCTTGTTGATGGAATGAAATATATTCACAAATCAAGTGAGCATCCTGGTGTAAACTTGTACACAGTAACAGGGAGTAGCTTTGTAGAGGATTATGACAAACCTTTACAGATTAAATGAGGTATTGCACAGATTAATTAAAAAAAAAAAAAGCAAAAAAGGCAACAAAAATATACAGCAAATTGGTAGAACATTTACATGATAATTTTACAGAATCCATAGACAGAAAGTAGTGTTTAGTATTTCACCTTAAAAATATATATATATAATATATAGATCAGTCTTCCCATTCATCATCATCCTCAAAATCTTCTTCATCATCTTCATCTTCATCTTCATCTAGAGAAAATCATTAAGACAATGAAAATATAAATGTTACATAATTCTTGAGTTCTCCAAATACTTGACCTCTGAAAACATAATCCATTTAATTCTTGGAGAAATCTAATTAATAAGATAGTTTAAAATTTAATGAAATACATCCAAAGAGTGTGATAGTTAAACCAAGGATTAGAACAGAACTTCCAAGATTTGGGTTCTACCTTGTTATCTATGAAACAAATTTCAACCTCTGATTTTTCCCTCTCCCCCTGTAGTAGGGATAGAACTGAGGACTTCACTCGTGTGAAGCAAGAGAGCCTCACCACTCAGTACTCCCCATCCCAGCCTATCCAGTGTGCTTAATATTAATGTGTTATATTACATTTGGTTTGGTTTTTCTGAATTTCAGACTTATAAATCAAGAATCCAACTGCCTTCTTGTACTCTTCATGTGGATTCTCAAATTTAAAACTTGTGAAGTTTTTTCCTCTCCCCAGCCTGCTTCTCCATCTCTGCTCTAGTCAGTTTCATCTCAATTAATGGCATCAATTCTCTCAGGTAATTAGGTCAAGAGCCCAGAAATTATTAATGATTCCTCTTTTTTTTTTTCACCATCCAACCCAGTTTACTCCTTCCCACCACACTCCCATACCATCACTGTATCTTGCTTAGATTGTTTAGTCCATTTGCATCAGAGCAAACGGAGTGACACTATTTACATTCTGAATTTTAAAAAATCTCATGTTGCTACCCCCTAGAGGCCTCCTGTGGCCAAGCACTGCTCTGAATAAAATCTGATGTGACCTCAATTCTAAAAATCCCTACATGATTTCCCAGTCATCATTTCTCAGTGTTCTCCAAGCCTTTTTCATAATGCCATCTCCTTTGATTCACTATTTCTAGTAAGATGCCTTCTTTCTGTGACTCAAACATGCCAACTTTATCCTTGCTTTCTGTCTGCCTGAGTCTTCTCATCTTTGAGGACTCACTAAAACCCCACCTTCTTGGAGGGGTTTTCTGACTATCCTCTGTAAAGTATAACCCTCCTCCACAATCAGTAAGTATCTTTCCTGTTTTACTTTCCTACAACATTCCTGTCTGATATTCTTACATGTCTTTAGGTTCATGGCCTTCACACTAGAATACAAGCTCTATGAAACCAGGGAGTCTGCCTGTCTTTTCATTATTGTATCCTTAATACCAGAAAACAGTGCTTCACAGGAGCTGCTCAACTAGATTTCTTGAATGAATGAATATGTAGATGTCGTCAATTTCTGAGAGCACACTTCTATATTTTTATCAGCTTGTCATAATTACTAACCTTTGAAGTACATATCCCATATAACCCATGCAAGCCAAGTTGGCAATGTAAGACAGGACCCAAACACTTTCACTTGGTAATAATAGAAAATAAGAAAAAGAAGTATGTGACATATATGTGTGCTAGATGTACAGATCTGTCTTTTTCTTTTATTTCCCCCACTATAAAACAGATATTTTAAAAGGTCCTATAAAGAAATACTTCAGCTCTAGTATTAGAACTTGGAAATTAACAAAAGCCAGAGAGAAGCAAAGATATATTTTCTTGGTTCCAAACTAAGTTATTTCTTTTATTATAATAATACTATGAGTTATTATTATTCTTAACAATAATAGCTATTAGTTATTTAAGTCTAAAAGTCAGCTCTAAATTGTTACAAAATACACTTGCAAAACAGTTCAACTGACTACATATTACAACTTCTGTTTACTTTTCTAGCAATAGAAATAATGTGCTATCCAAAGTTTTTGCTAGTTATGCTTCAAAACTACCTGGATAAGCTGGGTGCAGTGGCAGGTGCCTGTAATCCCAGTGGCTTGGGAGGCTGAGGCAGGAGGATCACAAGTTAAAGCCAGCCTCAGCAAAAGTGAGGCACTAAGCAACTCAGTGATACTCTGTCTCTAAATAAAATAGAAAAAAGGCCTGGTGATGTGTTTCAGTGGTTAAGTGTTCCTGGGTTTAATCCCTGATATCCCCCCCCCCCAAAAAAAAGAACTTCACCTGGATAAAAGCATCAAGTACACCTAACTATGCTAGCATTGACAGTGACCAAAGGTAAAATTATCACCAACTGCTCCTCCTTGGTGAAAAGGAGGAAATAGCTAGTAATTCTATCTTCTGGTACTAGCACAGAAATAATAGTAAAATGAAAAGGGTTCAAATACACAAAGTATGTTATACATTCATATATGAACCACGATAAGTTCATTATAACTTGCATGACTATTAAAAATTGTCTTTTTTTTTTTAAAATCACTATAGGGAAGTATTTAGCAAAACCCAGAGATATCAAAAGAAAAAAAAATGCATTCTCATCATCATCTATTTTATAGCAACCTACCATTTGCCCCATCTGATCAAATGTGAACCTTTAATTTATCTCTTTGACACTGGCAGCTATCAAAATTTTTCTTGAGCATCTTCCATACATGAAGTTATCTTTTATATTTTCTTTTCTAATTTGGCCAGAATACCATTTGACCCAGATGATTATCCTGTCCTCCTTCAAACATTTGTTTCACCTGACTTCTAAATGCTACATTCTGTAGTCCTCAGACCTTATTATTATTAGACTTTTTCTTCTTTCTCTTTGTTTATTTGTTAATTAATTAATTAATTAAATCCTGGGTAACTGAACTCAGGGACACTTTACCACTGAGCCACATCGTAAGCCCTTTTGAGCCTAGTTTCAAACTTGTGATCTCCCTGCCTCAGCCTCCTGTGTCCCTGGGATTATAAGCGGGTGCCACAGTGCCCAGCTAGACCTTTTCTTTTCCACATCCACTTTGCTAATCTCAACCAGTTCCATAACCTTCAATAATACGTATCTATGTACAGCTTATTGACATGCAAATATTAATAAGACCTTGTCTGTGAATCCTAGACATATAACCAAATCAACACTTAAATTTGAATTCTGAATAGGTATCTCAAATACAGTATGTACCAAAGCCAAATTCCTAATCTTTCCCCTTAAACTTGCTCTTCTGTTAAAGAAATTCCACCTTTTAAGCTGCTCACTTCTGACCTATCAGTAACTCCAGTGATCTATGCATTCAAAATAAAACCAACCATTTCTGATTAGTACAAGAAATCTAGTTCAAACCTCTATCATCTCTTGCATGGATCACTGTCATTCCTATGATGGCTTCCCATTGAGTTCAGAATAAAAATCAATGGTCTTCAAAGCATTACTAATGGTCCCCTGTTTCATTCCTTACTATTCTCTCTCTCTTGCTCCCAACATATGGACCTTATTGTTCCGCAGCCTCAGGTACTCTGCACCTGCTGTTCTTTCCATCTGATGCTTTTCCCAGATATTGCTTTTTTTTTTTAACATGTTTTACTCCTTCCAGGTTTTTCCATAAATGTCACCTAAGTTGGGACTATCGTTCTATTCCAAAATGAACCTCCCTCCTACAGCCTATAACTCCCTTGCCCTTTTCTGCTTTATATTTTCTAATTTGTTTTGTATATTTTTTGGTCTCTCTCACAAGAAAGCTTATTTCATGAAGGCAAGGATTTTTACTGTTTTGTTATAATTTTAATATTACTCCTTCACAAATATTTATGGAATAATTAGTCTTTTTTGTCTTTGTAATTTGTATAACGTTGCTCAAGGATCTTAAGATATCTATCTCCTTATAGAGAAACAAAGAAAAGGAAAGTAAGATTTACTGAGCACCTATTATGAGCTAGGTAATCTGTTGGTTACATATTATTTAATTCTCACCATCAATCATTTGATATGTGAATTCTCTCCATGTAACAAATAAGAAAATTAAAATGATAAAAATATGCTTGTTTGGGGGGAGTACTTATTGAGGATTGAACCCGGCGGTGCTCTATCACTTAGCTATATCCCCAGCTCTCGGTTCTCACTAACCTGCCCAGGCTGGCCTCAAACTTTCAGTCCCCCTGCCTCATTCTCTCAAGTAACTGAGATTACAGGCATGTGTCAAAAAAGTATTCTTTAACAAACCCCACAATCTACAGAATATTCCTAATTTTCTAATCCTCTGAAACCAGAGAAACCTTCTGAATTTCTTCTGTCATTAGAATATAACAGGAATGAGATCTAGAAATCACAAGCTTTGTCTAGAGGTTGCTTGGCAATCAGATTCTATTAGTATTTCTCAGTATAGGAAATACAATTACCACTTTTCCAAAGTTTTTCCACTTTACAGCTATGGTTGTGGTGTGCTAGTATCTGTAAATTTTAAGATAGACTAATTACAGGGGCAATAAATCAGTTAATTACTCATTAGCAGAGAAAAAGCTAACAAAGACAGTTATAAAAATAAAAACAGCAGAATTTTAAGCAATAAAATTCTCTCTCACACACATACACACAAACATATGCAAGCTACCTGAAGAATGAATGGCTTTGCTCCTTTTCTGCATTACTTCCATCAATGCACCCACAATTCCTGAAGTGGGTGCAGGTGTTGGTGGTGCAGACTCTTGGCCATCAGACACCTTGGAATACAAAATTAGAAAGATTCAACTGTAAATCCTTAGCAAAGAATCTGTCTTCAGAATGTCTTACTTTCTTAGTATCACCTCTTTATCTTGAAAAATTAAAAAGCAAGCAATCAAAATTTCAAGCCCAGTCAGGATTAGCTAAATTAAGAAGAAAAAAACTGAATATTCCCCCCAAAAGTGAATAATAATTTCTGCACATTCCAGCACACAAGAATCTTATATGATAAAACTTCAAAACTATTATTAAAGGACATTATTTTATAAACCTGGGCAGTATTTAGAAGTTCTGAAACTGTACCTGTCTCACATGGCAAAAAACTAACTATCCCTAGTAGAAATTACTTCCATTTCCCCCAAACTATATTCAGGAAATAAAATGATACAAAAGAAAAAACTAAAGATTTTGATTAAAAATTCATTTATTCAGAAACCAGTCCCTGCAAAATTATCCCTATTTCCACATTCATATTAAAAAAAGAGGAAAAAAATGTAATGGAAAAAATTTACAATTTAGAAAGTACTTCTCTAAGTACTAAAATGAGACAAATATATTTTTACATATTAATTTTATTAATTCTGTCTCTGAACTTCCATTACCCATTGTTATAATATTGGTAAAAAGATTAAATAGGGCTGGGGATATAGCTCAGTTGATAGAGTGCTTACTCACATGCACAAGGCCTTGGTTCAATCCCCAGTACCACAAAACAAAAACAAAACAAAAAAGATGAAATAGCATAGCTATACTAAATAATCACACAAGTTTTTAAACATTTTTATTTATTTGAAATTTTAAATCCTTTTCCAAGGAATAAAATTTTCCAAAGAAAAATATTTTCCAAGAAAATTGTCTTAATAACTTTATTAAGACAAATTTTTCATTTGGTTTTTTGGTAACTCTTCTACTAACTACTTTTCTTTCTGGGCTAAATATCGCTGTGTTCTCTTAAAAAAAAATTCCATTTAGCTCTCCATAAGATACAGATTAATTCATAAGTACTTAAGTTTAGCTGTTGTATGTAATACTATTACTAGTATAGCAGTCCACAAACAGAAAATCTCAAGTTTTAGAGTTTGGTATTTCTGCATGAGGCTCTTAAGAGCAGCCAGAACCACTCTTTAATGATCAGGTAATATAAATCAGAGAACACTAAATAGGAGTGCAACACTGCCATTAGAGTCTAAAAATAAAGCTTTATACCACACCAAGTCCATTCTTTTATTTATGTACTATATATAGCAGCTTTTATGGTACAGCAGCAGATTTGGGTGCTTATAACAAAAAGACCAGGGCTGGGGATGTGGCTCAAGCGCTAGTGTGCCCGCCTGGCATGCATGCGGCCCAGGTTCGATCCTCAGCACCACACACAAACAAAGATGTTGTGTCCGCCGAAAACTAAAAAATAAATATTAAAATTTTCTCTCTCTCTAAAAAAAAAAAAAAAAATTAACAAAAGACCATATGGCCTATAAGTCTAAATACTTATAATCTGGTCTGTTATCAAAAAAGTTTGTCAACCTCTAAAAGATTAAATGATCTAAAGGATTAAATGATGATCATCTTGTCCAAAAGTTATCAGCCTTCAGTGTCAGAAATTCTATTAGAACTCTTTCAATTTTTTTTTTTTTTTTTTTGGTGGCACCTGATTCTTTACTAGTCTAAAACATGGAATCATTCGAATATGATTTAGTTTTCATAAAGTTACTAGTTTGGATTTACCAAGGTGATTACAATTGGTAATTGCAATTGGTATTTTAAATTTCCCTTACTTTAATAATGATTCTTTTAAAAGTATCTTTTATTTAAAAATAAAATATAGAACAATGAACTGTAAACATACTATAAGATTCCATTTATAGTAAATTTTAGAATAGGCAATAAGCAGGGTGTGGTGGCACACTCCTGTAATTCCAGTGGTTCCAGAGGCTGAGGCAGGAGGATCCCGAGTTCAAAGCCAGCCTCAGCAAAAGCGAGACTCTGTTTCTAAGTAAAATACAAAATAGAGCTGGGGATGTGGCTCAGTGATCAAGTGCCCCTGAGTTCAATCCCCGGTACCCCCCCCCAAAAAAAAAAAAAGAATAGGCAATTACATCAGTGAATGTTTTGGGAGCAACTAACTGGTAAGAGGCATAAGGTAACTTTCTGGGATACAGAATGTTCTACATTTTATGTAGAAGTATGGGTTATAGAGCTATAGGAACTTATTATCTAAACCAAAAATTTGTGCATTTCATTGTATCTAAAAATATTTAAAAATCTATAGGGTTAAAAATTATAAATTATATTCTATAATATGTATACTCAGAAAAATGAGAAATTATATACCATCTATGTATATGATATATCAAAGTATATAAGTGCATTCTACTGTCATGTATAACTAATTAAAATAAATAAAAAATTAAAAAATTATAAATTATAGCAAGAGAAAAAAGATTAACAAACTTTTCAAAGATATCTTATAGATTACTTTAAAATTCCATTCTGATCAATGATCTAAAATGAAAGAGCATATTACTTACAGATTTCAGTTGAATACCCTGTCGTATCTGGTCTAAAAGCGCATCCCTTCCAGAGCAGGACACTGGTCGACTGTTCTGTTCCACTTTTTTTAGCTGAGCACCCTCTCTGATTTGATCTAAAAGGGCTGCTTTGTTTCCTGCAGGAGTTGGAACTTGATGGTCCCCATCAGAAGGGAGGCCAGGGGGAGGTGGTGGCCCTGGTGGAGGCGGAGGTGGAGGTGGTGGGGGTGCTGTCACTGATCCTACCACTGATAGAGGTGGAGGTGGTGGTGGAGGCCCAGAAGGCGCTGAAGATGGAAGGGCTGGAGGTGGAGGAGGATACACCCTATTTGGTGGTGGTGGAGGGACGGCCACACCTGGCCTGGAAGGAGGTGGTGGTGGAGGTGCAGCTGTGGGAGCTCTTGAAGGTGGTGGGGGAGGAGCACCTCTTCCCCTGGCAGGAGGAGGAGGAGGGCCTGAGCTATGTGGAGGGGGAGGAGGTGGTGGTGGTCCTCCCCGTGATGGTGGTGGAGGTGGTGGTGCTGAAATAAAAAAACAAAAAACAAAAAAAATCAAGATCATTTTCCTGTTGTTTCTTGAAAATATCAGTGAAAACACTAGAATTTAGTTTTTAGAAATCAGTACCAGTTTTGAAGGTTAAGAATAAACATTTTTCTACTTTATAATAACAGAAATAACAATGAAATCAAAGTTTGCTTAATAAGCACTTTTATATTTTAATTAAAATTAACAAATAAGTGTTCCCTTTTTAAAGAATCAATTACATTTATGTTTTTTAAAAATTAGTTCAGATTCAAATTTTATAGTTTATCATAGTCAATTAGAATTTATTAATACTAATCTGAGCTAAAATACAAATATAATGCTTTTCCTTTAAAAGGTAATCCTTTGTTGTCTAATTTATATGGATTTATATTTTATGGTATAATGTCCTATTATTTCCAAAAGAAATTCTAGCAATTCTAGCAATGGAAAGAAGGGAGACTGGTTGCTCAGTCAAAATATTCGATTACATACTTAGGAAACAAAAAGTGATAAACAAATTAAATGAGAAATCCTATAAATTGTAAAAGTAAAGTCATTAATTAAAAGTTATCACTATTTTGATAGTAATGATATTTACACTCTTCTACTTAAGTGACAATGTTAAGACATTAAGAAAACAAATTTGAAAGTACAATGATATCAGACTATATTGGAGAATGTGAATAAAACCTAAGTGTTAGATTTTATTTTACTACATTTCTGGAGACATGATGTTGCCATCAACATACACCAATAAATATAATAATGTACTTCATCATTTTCCCATTAATTTAAAGACTGGTTTGAAAAATTATTTTTAGGAGTATAGAAATGTTAGAATTCATAATAGTCATTTGTATTTACTAATACAAAGTATAATGTAGTATTAAGGAAACTTCCTATCCAACCAAATTCAGTTATAAATACCTATCTTAATTATAATCTTAGATGCTCAGTAATACAATGATAACAGAAAGGGAAAAAAACCCTAACTTTACAGAGAATAAACAGTATCTTCTGATTTCATTTGGGACAATCATGGGGAGATGCTTTAGAAATCTGAAATCAAATATAATCATAAACATTGAATGACATGTATGGAAAGGACCAAACTCACATGGGTATTGTCTCTTGGCATAAAAACCTTCAAATATACATAACGGGGAGCAGGAGAGTTAACCTAAATTCAGACCATCACAGTGGGACACTCCTACGATTTACACTTAAGGTGTACTAGAGGTCTAGAAGATACAGCTAAGATTCACCCAACATTCCATCTAACTGGACCAAAAGCAAGGAGACTTAAAAGCTTGCTAGAAGCAGAGTAGTTTTCTAACATTTTCAATCAAATGGCAAAAAGGGGAGGAAATTTATATATATATATATATATATATATATATATGAATGAAATGGCTATTCCCTGAATAAGAGTGTATCAAATCCTTTCAAGAAGATACAAAATTTCATTTAATCAGGTTTACATTTCAAATAGCAACAATATTTAGAACTAGTATAATTTACTCCTCCCTTACTTAAGAGGAAAAGGACTGGACTATTTTATTATGAAAGGCATTAAATAATTATTTTTCATGATTTTACCAAGAACCATGAATTAAATTTCTTTTGAACCTGTCTGTATGGGGTACATTTATTGGGATAATTTGGGATTTGGCTAATACAAACTCAGACAGACACTAATTCAACACTCAGAAAGGAGAGTCTTGATTTATGAGTCAATCATCAGCTGTATCGTATCTGCATGTAGAAAAAGTTCAGCATTTCTATTACCTTGTAAACTAAAAGCAAACTTTTAGTCTGCCTTATGTCTACACAAAATGGAAACTGCAAAAAATGCCATGTCCGAAGGTAAAAACTATGAAAGAAATAAAATAGGAGAAGAAAAGAACTTACGGTATGCAGTTAGCCAGATCTGCACGCGCACGCAAACACACATGCCCCTATACATCACTATGAGAAACACACCACTATGAGAAAACTCTGGTCAAGATTTTCAACTCTTAAGTCACCACAAATACCAGAATTAAAATAACAATGTTTTTTTTGAATTTTTTAAAAAGAAATAAGTACAAAGCATCAAACAAAAGTAATAAAAAATGAAAATGGTTCCATTCAAAGCTAAAGGAAGACAAGATTGAGCTTACCAACAGAACAGAACAGAACAAAACAAAACAAAACAACTTTGTCTTGGTGGGAACCTAATACTAAAAAAATAAGTAAACATTATTTCAGGTCAACATTAAAGTACTGGTAGATAATGCTCTAGCCAATACTTGAGACACACCAGTCTGGCTGGTGGCAACCACAGCTGCTGCAGGAAGGCGGAGTGCAGGTAGAGACAAAGGACAGCACAGCAGAGCAAAACAAAATAAAAAAATACCTGGCTTTCGGGGAGTGAGGGTGGGGGACCTGTGGGAAAGAGGGAGGCTGATCTCAATGGACCCAGTGGAAATAAGTCCTTTATTTCTCATTAAGAGTATTTAACCTTTTTCTCTCATTTATTCCAGTATTCCACTTTTTAATTTTTAACTTATTTGCCAACAGGTTTCAAAATAATACACATGTATTCATATAATTTTGCTCTCGTTTTAGTTGTTTTCAGTTTCACCAGTTTATTAGTTAGCTTTAGTTTGACTTAGATGGGGTATAACAAACTATATGTGGGTTTGAATTGTTTTTGATCTTAACATTTGTTTGTTAGTACGTTGGCTTTGTCCTCTTGTTGCCTCTTCTTCACTCTTTTCTCCCACTAATAGTCAAAATTCCCATTCCTCTTTCCTTTTTTTCATTTTTTTATTACTTTTAGGTTTTTTTTTTTTTTTTAACTCCTTATTCTTTATAGCCATCATCTGCTACCTATCTCCTGCCTCTCCTCAGTTCATTTCAAACTTTCTCATCATCCTACTTTATATTCCCTTAAGAAACCGTAATCCCATTAAGAGAATTTTAAAAAATTAAATAATTTATGTAATTCTTACCCCATTATTATTGCTATGGTTATTAATATAGTGGATGATATAGTAAATCTGTTGTTCAATACTTGACCGAGTAAATGGGTTTTTTTTTGTTGGTAGTGATGTTAAATGCTGACCTCATAATTCCTATATAGGTGGAAGTGTTATAGATGCCAAAATAGACATTGGACATTTTTCTTAAGGCTGTGCATCTGTTGCTAACATTTATTGCTGTTCCTGGCTCCCTGCTTTCCCTAAAAGAGCCTGGAAAGTGAGTGGGACATTAAGGTTATAGAATAGATATCCTGCTGCTGAGCAATACTCACAACTTAGCCAAGTAACAGCAAATCTTACCCCACACACAATCTAGCCCTACTTGAGCCTCAACAATATTTCAACACATAGAACATAGGAAACAAAACCCCCAAACCAACAAGCAGGCCCCAACAAACAGAGAGGGACCTTAGATCCTACTCCTGAATATTTACTTATACATCAAAATAAGAGAGAAGTCCCATAACAAAACAATTAACTATACACAAAAGGACATGTGTATAAAAGAGGAATGGGGAATACATCTCAATTGATGCACAAGTCCCAGACCTCTGAAAACATGAGGAAACAGGCAAACAAATCGCTCCCCAAAATTTACCATCCCCCAACAAACAATCCTACAGATATGAAGTAGATGATATTCCTGTGAAAGAGTATAAAAAACTTATTATTAAAAGTTCAAAAAATCAAAGATCTAAGTAATAAATTAAGAAAGCAAACATATGAGATAAAAGACCATTTCAATAAAGAGATAATGAAAAGAAATAAATCAGAACTCCTGAGATAAAAGACACAATGAATCAAATAAGCAATTCACTTGAAGGCATCACAAACAGATTAGATTGCACAGAAAACAGAACTTCAGGCCTTGAGACAGGGTATATGAACTTGAACACTCAGTGTGCAATAAAGGAAAAAGAATAAAAGATCATGATCATAATATACAAGAACTCTGGAACTGCATCAAGAGAACAAATCTGAGAGTCACTGAAATAGAAGAGAACATGAAGATACAGGATAATAGCATTAAGAACATTTTCAATCAGATAGTAATAGAAAAATTTCCCCATATTAGAAATGAGACATCCAACTACAACAGGCATATAAGACCCATCATAACCAAATTATCTAAGAAAGAAAATAAGGAAAGACTATTAAAAGCTGCAAGAGAAAATTGTAAGGCCACATTTACAGGTAAACCAATAAGTGTTACCTCTGACTCTTCAACTCAGATCCTAATGTCAAGAAGGTCTGGAATGAGATATTCCAAGCTCTAAAAGAAAACAATGCTACTCAAGATTGCTATATTCGGCAAAGCTATCTTTCAAAATCAATGAAAGAATGAAAACTTTCCATGAGGAAGAAAACCTAAAAGAATTTATGACTATTGGGCAATCATTAGAAAGAATATGCAAAGATAAACTGAGCACAGCAGAACCCCAAAACCAACCCCAAAGCTCTCAAATGGATGAAGATCACTAGAGCAACCACCAACTAAATGAAAATCAATACAGAATAAAATATAGCAAATAAGCCAAAATGTTAGAAAAGTACAAACATATAAATAATAACATGGAATGTAGATAGTTTCAATTCCCCAATTAGCAGAGTGGATCAAAAACCAAGGTCCAACTTGTGCTGTTTGCAAGATTCATTGGAAAAAACATTCACAGGCCGAAAGTAAAAGGATGGAAAAAATATTCCATGCAAATGGAGCCTGAAAACAAGAAGGGAATAGCTGTTCTCATATCTGATGAAACAGATTTGAAGCAAAAATTAAACAGAAGAGAACAAAAAAGCTACTACATCACTGATAAGGGAATGATCCAACAAGATATAACAATAGTAAATCTATATGTCCCAAGGTTCCAGACAGACCCCAAACAATAATACGGGGTGATTTCCATACACTTTTATCACCAATAGACAGGAGATCCAAGCACAAGATCAATAAAGATATCTTCAACCTAAATAACACTATAAATCAACTAGACCTAGTAAGACATCTATAGAATATTTCATCCCAATATTTCATGCGAAAACTACTGAATTTACTTTCTTCTCAGCAACTCATGGAACCCTTTTCAAAACAGACCACATTTTAGGGTCACAATGTAAGTTACGGTAAACACAAAAACACTGACATAATGTCATGCATCCTATAAGATCATAATGGAATGAAACTAGAAATCAATAGCAAGAAAAATAATAAAAAAATGTAAACATATAGAGATTGAACAATATTCTTTTAAATGAAGAATGGATCACAGAAAAATGAGAGAAGCAATCAAGAAATTCTTATAGATACAACATATTAAAATCTCTGAGACAATATGAAAGGGGTTTTAAGAGTAAAATTTATAGCACTGAGTGCCTATGTCCAAAAAAAAAAGAAAGAAAAAAGAAAAAAACTAGGTCCTAAATACATACTTAAGACTATGTTCCACTTCAGGTCATTGAGAAAGTAAGAATAAATTAATTACAAAATCAGTAGAACTCAGGAAATAATTAATGAAATTGAAAATTAAAAAAATATAAAGGATCAATGCAATAAAGATTTAGTTCTTTGAAAAGATAAATAAGAGGGGCTGGAGATGTGGCTCAAGCAGTAGCGTGCTCGCCTGGCATGCGTGTGGCCTGGGTTCGATCCTCAGCACCACATACAAACAAAGATGTTGTGTCCGCCGAAAATTAAAAAAAATAAATATTAAAATTCTCTCTCAAAAAAAATTTAAAAAAGAAAAGATAAATAAGATTGATAACCCTTAGCCAAACTAGCCAAAATATATAGAAAAGACTCAATAAACAAAATAAGACATGAAAAAGGAGATAAGACTCTTTTGAAGACAATGACAAATTTCTAGACACACGCCACCTGTCCAATGAAAATCAACACAGAATAATTTGAACCAGTGAGATACGGAAAACCTAAACAGACTAATATCCAGTAATTAAATTGAAACTGCAATTACAAGCCTTCTAACAAAGACTAGGCTGGGACCTGATGAATTCTCAACTGAGTTCCTACCATACCTTTAAGGAACTAGTCTTTCTCAAATTATTCCACAAAATTTAAAGGGAGGGAACATTTCCAAGTACATTCTACGGAGTCAGAATAACAGGCCAGGACCAGATAAATTCTCAACTGAGTTCTACCATACCTTTAAGGAAGAACACACACCAGTCTTTCTGAAATTACTGCATGAAATTGAAAGGGAGGGACCACTTCCAAATACATTCTATAGAATCAGTATAACCCTCATACCAAAACCAGACAAAGACACACCAAGAAAAGAAAACTACAGACCAACATCCCTAATAAACACAGACGCAAAAATCCTTAATAATATATTGGCAAGGGCTGAGGTTGTAGCTCAATGGTAGAGCTCTTGCCTCGCATGTGTCAGGTCCTGGGTTTAATCCTCAGCACCACATAAAAATAAATAAATAAAAATAAAGATACTGTGTCCATCTACAACTAAAAAAAATCTTAAAAAAATATATTGGCAAATTGCATGCAAAAACACATCAAGAAGATAATACACCACGATCAAGTGGTTCTCCTCCTAAGTATGCAAAGGTTGGTTTAATGTAGGCAAATCAATAAATGTAAAATCACCACATAAACAGAATTAAGGACAAAAATCATGATCATCTCAGTAGATGCAGAAAAGACCTTTGATAAAATATAGCAACCATTTGTGTTAAAAATGCTGGAGAAACTATGGGTAAAAAGAACTTGTCTCAACATTATAAAAGCTTTATATAACAAGCCAAAGCCATCATCATTCAGAATGCAGAAAAACTGAAATCATTTCCTTCAAGATTAGGAACAAGAATGTCTCTCTCACCACTTTTATTCAATATAATTTTTTGAAACTCTAGCCAGAGCAATCATGTAAAAGGAGGAAATTAAAGAAATACAAATAGAAAAAGAAGTCAAACTATCACTATTTACTAATAATGATTTTATACTTAGAAAATCCAAAAATGAATAAAAAAAAAACCCACCAGAAAATTTCTAGAGCTGAAATGAATTCAGCAAAGTAGAAGGATACAGTATCAACATTCATAAATGAACAGCTTTCATATACTCCAAGAGTGATTCTGCTGAGAAAAAAATGAAAACTATCCCTCAAAATAAACTACATGATAATTAATATAACCAAGGAAGCCAAAGATCACTACAATGAAAATTATAGAACAACAAAGAAAGAAATTAAAGATGACCTTAGAAAATGGAAAGACCTCCCATGTTCCTGGATAGACAGAATTAATATTGTCAAAATGGCCATACGACTAAAAGTAATAAACAGTTTCAATGCAATTCTCATCAAAATACCTATGACATTCTTCACAAAAACTAAAAAAAAAAAAAAGGCCTAAAATTCATTTGGGAGAATAAAGAGACCCAGAATAACCAAAGCAATCCTGAGCAAGGTCAGTTATATAGAGGCATCACAACACCTGATCAATTATACTACAGAGTTATAGTTAAAAAACAAAACAAAACAAACACAGTATTGGCAACAAAACAGAAATGAAGTCCAACGGAATAGTACAGAAGACACAGAAACAAACACACATACTTACAGACATGTGATACTTGACAAAGGTGCCAAAAATACATGTTGGAGTAAAGATAGCCTTTTTAACAAATGGACTATGAAAACTGAATATACATATGTACCTAAATGAAACTAGATCCCTACCTCTCACCTTAAAGAAAATCAAATCAAAGTGGATCAAAAACTTACGAATTAGACCAGAAACTTTGCAACAGCTTAAAGAAAACACAGGGTCAATAGTCTATCCTATCAATGCAGACTTCAACTTCCTTAATAATATCCCTAAAATTCCTTAACAGAAAGGAAAGAATTAATAATGTGAATATAGAGCCTACAGAATGAGAGAGAATCTTTGCCACCTACTCCTTTGACAAGGGATTAATATCTAAAATATATAAAGAACTCAAAAAAGTGACATAAATAAAAAGATATTTCTCAAAAGAAGAAATACAAACGGTCAACAAATATATGAAAAAATGCTCAACATCTCTAGTAATCAGGTAAATGTAATCAAAACTACCCAAAGATTTCATCTCACTCCAGTCATAATGGCAATTATCAAGAATATATAATAATAATAAATGTTGGTGAGGGTGTGGAGAAAAAGATATACTCATATATTGTTGGTGGGATTGCTAATTAGTATAACTATTCTGGAAAGCAGTATGGAGATGCTACAAAAAAACAGGAATGAAACCACGACATGACCCAGCTATTCCACTCCTTAATATTTATTAAAAAGAACTAAAATCAGTATATATGGTGAGACAGCCACCTCAAATGTTTATAGCAGCATAATTCACAAAGCCAAATTATGGAACCAGCCTAGATGCTCATCAAAAGATAAATGGATTAAGAAACAGTAGTGTATATATATTTACAATGAAGTTTTACTCAGTCATAAAGAAGAATGAAATTATGGCATTTGCTAACAAATGGATGGAAGTGGAAAACAACATGCTAAGTGAAATATTCAAGCCAGAGTCAGAAAGAAGAGTTGAATGTTTTCTTTCAGAGGAAAATAAGGGAAAAAAAGGTAGGGAATCGGATATCATAAAGATATATGGAAGATCAGGAGTAGAAGAAAGGGATTGAGAGGGAGGAAGGAACAATGGGAAAGGGGAGAAAATGTGAAATAAATTTAACAAAATCATGCTATATGCATATATAAGCATACCAGAGGGAATTCCACCTTTATGTGTATTTACACAGCACCAATCAAAAATGAATAACAAGTGAAAGGAAGACCAGTACAGAAGGATGACCAGTAGAGAAGAATGACCAGTAGAGTAGGATGTGGAGAGTGGTGATGATTTGAATCATGATCTGACTCCCTCATGGCTGCAATGCACTAGGAACTTTTTGTGCGAAGGTGCAGGTCAAGATGGCCCAGTTGCAATGGTAACACCAGCAGAGGAGGTTACATGCAAAGGCTTATAGCTCTTACCAGTTGGAGGCCTTGAGCTCAGTCACCAAATCCAGAGATATAGAATTCTGAGCATAATAAGATGACCCTAATGTCTCACCAGTACTGTGACCTTCAGATTGCCTGCTTTGCTGAAACTTTCCCACAAATAACCTTCTGATGAAACATTAAATAATAAATGTGCTGAGCTTGCCCTAGATCACTATTTCTTCATCAGAGAGCAGTGTTCCACTTGGCCCCACCTTTTGCTCTTTGTGTGTCTATTTGTCTTTTCTCCAATCCCCATCACACCTGGTCCAGCTTCTGAATTAATGGCCCAGACGTGAGAGGCCCAGGGAGTTGGTGCCCAAATAGGGACCGGACACAGAAGAACTTCAATGGTCAGATGAGGGGACACTCCTGAGGCCACGGTACCCCAACAAAGGTGAGGAGCACAAGTTTATAGATGGGTGTAAAACATGAGACAACTAGAGATCCCTTTCTTTGGATCCTAAGTTGCAATGCTTAAGACTATGTTTTCTTAGCTTCTGCTAGATGTTTATCTCTCTTAGGCTTGCATCTAAACTGCAGAAACTGGTTTAAGACCAAAGGAAAAAAGCATCATTTTAAAACTCAAGCCACTATGGCTGGTTATCTTATCTCCTTTTCACACACTACTATCTTGCTTTCTTAACAAATTCCTCCCTAACACTATGGCACAGGGAGAAAAATGGAATGATCTCATACATATAATTTTTCTTTTCCTTAAAAATCTTTGAGGACTTCAGCACTGTAATCTGACCAAAGAGTAAACTCTGTTAACTACATTTGTATGATATCCACCAGAATTTGGCTGCCTACCTGGCCCCAACTTTTTCTATGTGTCTGTCTGTCTTTTCTTCATCCCCCATCACCCCTCATCTGGTTTTTGAACTAATGGCCCCACTGAAAGCAGAGATGAGAGGACTGCAGCAGGCAGCAGGGGGAGGGAGCAGTGGAGGAAAAGGTATGGGAACCAGAACTGGTTATGGAGAAAATCAAATCAAAGTCATACACACGTACGACCTTCTCAAAATGAACCCAATTGCTATGTATAAGTAATTCTTTAATAAAAGAACAAAATAGAGCTATAATTTAAAAATTATGTAACTTATATACAGTAACAGAGTTCGGAAAATATTAAAGATCTGATTTCATGCACTCAGACCAAGAAAATACAAACTGAAAAATTTTAGTTAATGCAAATTAAAATTTATGGAAATGCTGACAAGTCCCTTAGAGGGAATTTGTAAAACTGTGTTTATTTATGTTTAGTTCTCCCTCACTGACCCAAGTTAATATAAAATGTAATTTATTTTATACAGGATATTGAAAAAATGTTATGTGTGAAAAACAGTCACAAAATAATCAGTATAATTATTAGTAACAAAAACAACAGAGGTACTTGGGCAAGAGGGTTTTTTTCATATAAAACTTCAATAAAATTAAATTATACACAAAGCATAAGCTCCAACTCATATAGAAATAAAATTTTATTTTAGCATCTACACGTTAGTTTGAGTATAGGGCAGAAAATCTCACTGGAAGTTATATTTGGAGACAGGATATATAAACTCAAGCTCCAATAAAAATCAACACAGCATATCATGCATAATTTAGACTGCTAGGTCAAATAATATTCCACATACATACCACTCCATTGTGGTGGACCTATAGAACAGATTATTATGAGTTAATGGACTTCAAATGATTATACATACTCAAAGAGATACACTGGAAGTCACATGTCTATTTATTTTTATAAATCTGATTATATAATTTTACAAATAAAGTGTCAAGGAGACTTGAGTAAACAGGTTTTACAAAGCATATTTTCAAGACTTTTTTTCATATCTTTGAATATTAACTTACAATTATAAACTCTACTTAGAAAAGATGGTAATAAATTGTAAATTTGCCTTTTTACTCTTCCTTTAAAAAGTAAAAAACCTGTCTTACATAAAATCAATCTTTGGTTTCTATAAGTTTCCAGACTGAAAGTCAGGTTCTTGCATATAATAATAAAAAAAATGTATTTCATTTTATTCCCAAAGCATTTTTCTTAATTCCTATGACATTTTTGTAAATTAAATTAAATTTGTAAATTAAATCAAGAAAATGCCTTGCCTAATTCAGTGTTTCTGAAGCGGATAAAAAAAAAAGAAAAGCAGTAACAAAACAAACAAACAAAAAAACAAAAAACTCAAACCCAATCTAGTTCATATGATCCACTTTTAGTTATAGGTATTCAGGTGAAAGAGAAGCCATGGGTATGGTCAAGTAATGTCAACAGTTACTTTATAAACTTAAAAATCCAAAAGGCTGAGAGATTCTGAGCATTATCAGAATGTATGGCAAGGTGGATAGTAATAGTGAAGAAAGAATGCTGAGGAACACATGAGGGTTGTCAAGAACTTCCATCATTTGTACACTAGCAGTAACCATGACTGACCAAGAGCATTTTAAAAGAACAGTGGTGTTATGCCCAGGATTTATTTTTAAAAACTGACAGAATTTGGAAATGTAATTAACCTGCAAATAAGATAAATAAACATCATGCTCATTTCAGTCAAATTAGCATCACTTATGAGTATTTACATGGATGTTTCCATGAGAGACTATAAGATGACTGTCATGCTGAGAAATTATTTTATTTGCATTTTGCTGAAATAATTGTTAAGACACAACTAAACTATAAGGTGCTTTAAATATCAGATTTTGTAAACTGCTCTCAGGAACCAAAAGACAATTTTGTACTTTATTCAAGAAAGAGTTTGCATTTTAAAATTAATAGAGTGTTTACATTATTTGTATTATGGAAATGCTTACATTATTGGTTAGACAGTGATTATATTTAAAAAAGTACTACTTTTGAATTATAAGAAATACAACTTTAAGGAAGGATTCTTATGTATGTATATAGCTACCTATGATGAAACTGACCAATCTCAAAACATTCACAAGAAAAAAACAAATCCAAGTGCTTATATAGAAATAAAAGTTACCTTGCCTTCGTAGTTCATTTTTAACTGCTTCAACACCTCCTGTTTTTTCAATAAAGTCATATATAACTTTTGATGTTTCTCGGTCTTTAAGTTGTGCCTCTGAGATTCCACACAAATCAAAAAGATTCTTCAATTCTGGATCCAAATTATTCAGCTACAACAGATAATATAACTGCTAACTATGAAAATTAATTCAATTTTTAAAAAATAACCATGATAAAATGGAATACTCATCTGTATTATAATACTTGTACCCCAAAGACTCTGTATAGTACCCAACACAAATAAGTGTTCAATAAATGTCTGTAGAGTACAATGAAGCTACATAACCAAAGATTATTGACCCCAATCACAAATATTTTTCTTCAAAATAATTTTTCCAAATACTAACTTTTGTTTCTTGGCAGTACTGGGAATTTAATCCCGGAGTGCTAAACTACCAGAGCTTTTCAATTTTTATTTTGAGATAGAGTTTTGCTAAATGCCAAGGGTGGCCTTGAACTTGAAATCCTCCTGCCTTAGCCTACCGAGTCACTGTGATTACTAGAGCATGACACTGTGTCTGGCTCAACACCACAGCTTCACTTTCTTTATCCTCAAAGTACTATAAAATAAGGGATAATAAAAAGTGCCACATCTACACTGGGTTCATTTCTCAGCACCTCATACAAATAAATAAAATAAAGGTCCATTGACAACTAAAAAATATTAAAAAAAAAAGTGCCACATCTAGATAATTCCACAATTGGATATTCAGAATTCAATTATGCTAATTTCTAGTAATTTAGTACGTATTCCCCTGAATTATCCCTTGGCAAAAATAACTTTCTTCCCTTGGCTTTCAAAGCATAAGTCTTCGCTTATTCAGTAAATAAAGTCCCAGAAGCATAAAGTTTTGTCTTCAAAGACTTGGTCATGAATTAGATAAAACAATACTATAGTTTCAAGGCTCAGTGGTTCAAATACATAAACACAACCACATTCACGAGATAGTAAAATATTAATTAAAAAATCTAAAAAGGCTGTAACAGTCCTATTTTGAGTAATAATGAATATGGCTTAAAAAGACACTTACATCAAAGCCTGTATTTGGATCCCAGCCAACATGTCCAATATGCCTAAAGTAGAGAATTAAAAATGAAGAGTAGAAAAAAAAATGCATAAAGGGATTGAAAACATAACAAGAATGAAATCAAATGCATCCTTTGAATTTTTGGCCTGCACTGATAGTTCTCACAGACTCAATAGTATTTTGGGAAGACCTATATACCAGGAGTTATGAAAGCAGGATTCCAGCCATGGCAGTGTAACAACTAAACCTTAATATTCTCAAACAATCTCTTTGAGCATCTATTTCTTCAACTGTCATATAAGAATATAAGAATCATGCATATGAGAAGATAGGAGTTTTATAATGAGATAATAAAGTAATGCATATGAAAATGCTTAAAATATGATATATAAATATCAAAGGCTTCTTTTCCCCTCTAGACAATGCCTGCAGGCAATTTCCAAATAATATTTGTAGATCAGAGTGGGAAATCATCTTCATGTTCAACAATTAGTTGAAATACCAAGTTTATCTAATTTTTCTTTTCTGATGGGTGAGAAAGTAAATTAGATGTAAGATTTACAGGACATATACTGAGGAACTGTCTTCAAAATCTCCAACAAAATCTACAGCTTTTAAAATACAATGAATGCAAACATCCTGCCCTCCCCCAACCCAGCAAAAGAAAAAAATCAGGAGCATCAATGATGAGTAAATCAAAAGTAAAAATAAGAACAAAAAAACTCTTACTGGAAGTTGCTTGGTGTTCCAATATCTGCCTTGGTTAACCTCTTCTTTTTAGCTTTTCCTTTCTTCTTTTCTTTGGTATGGGAGATGTTGTTGACTTGGGTACTATAAAATCTATTTGTTGTGATTTCTGGATTTTTTATATCAACTGTAGCCATAGGTAGATTGGGACCTACAAATAAAGTCAAAATAACATTAAAGAAATATAATTTAACAAAATAATTCTATATAATCATAATTTATAAATTTAAATCTTTTTCTAAAGTAGAATCACTTCATTATTATAAATTAAATTTTAAGCCTGCATATATTGATGTTTTACAAATAAGAAGGTACTGCCTAAATTTCTAAAGCCTATAATTAATTCATAAACACTGTGGCACAGATGCATTATTTCACATCAAACTTCTATTTGTATAACATTAATTCTCAGGAAGAATATAAACTTTTAATTGTGCTAATCACTTATATTTTGCCTATAATAGTTTCATAGTGAACACACTGCTCACTGGTAAGATGGTATACACAAAATAAATAACAAGGATAAAGAAAGTAAAAGAGGTATCTGCTTTGTTTTAAATTTAACAAAGAAGTCTAGTCTTACCACTTTGTTTCAACTTTATTAATCCATGAGGAGAAAAGTACTTATAAAATCATTACTACCAATTTTTCCAAAACTGTCATATTTAAGTCCATTAATATTTTCCCTACCAGTACACACAGAGAGCATAAGTATCAAAAGCATACAGCTCAAAAACCTAAAATGGAAAAATTCTTAAAAACACATATTTTTTGCAAGGATCAACAGTTAAAATACCCTGGGCACTCTTGGATATTATCAGTAGCATTTTTAGGGGTGACACTAAGTGAGGTAGCACAAAGCTTGCCTTATAATTAAAAAACTATATTAATGGAATAATAGTCTGAATGTAATATATTCAATTAAAAACATGAATTTAAGTAAAGGTCAATAAATGTTCCTTAAACATCCCATTTCAATATACAATTCTCTAACAAAATCTAAGATCATTACATTAGTGACAACTTTCAAAATGTATAAACTACTATCACCATTTGTAGAAAAGGAGTTAACATAACACAATAAGGATGGCATTTCACTGGCATCTGGGAAGTTGCATTTTGAAAACATTACCCCCATTCCCTGAAAGGGTGGGCTCACCATGTCTAAACTTTATGCTAACAAAGTGATCTAGGTTGAATATCTGCTTTCCCCTTTGGAGTCTAGAATCATGGTATGGCAGATGCCTATAGGACCAAACCCCAGTAAAAGCCCTGGGCACTGAGTCTCTATCTAATTGAGCATTTTCTTAGGTAACATTTCACATATCCCAATTCATTGCTAACAGAATGAAGCATATCTCTTGAGACTTCACTGGGAGAACTCTTGGATACTTGTATGAGTTTCCTATGTACTTCATCCCATGTGTTGTCACCTTTGCTAATTTTTATATCTTTAATGAATATCTGCAATAAGTATGACTATATGCGGAGTTCTGTGGGTTCTTCTGGAGAATTACCAGCCATGGGGATAATCTTGGGGATCTCCAAAACAATCATATATAACGGCAAGTAGAAATTTCAAGAAATTATAGGGTAATGCTTATCAAGTGATCACTCAATGGCAATTTGACTATAATTTATTAATTATGTTGAAAACCTTGAATGAACTAAATGCAAAGTTGTCTGTAAGAAAAATGTTTACCTACTTGGGTAAATTACATATAACCGATTTTCTCTTTCTCTCAACTCTACTATTTTTTAAAAATGAAATAGAACTTAAAAAATTATAAATGCCATGTGTCCTTATCAGAGAAGGACATGAAAAAATGTATATTTTTAATATCACCAAAACTGAGTTATTTTCCATCAATAGTCAAAACGTATTTATATATAAATAAATAATCTAAAAGTTTTATTTATAATTTCACTTTAAAAAATCCCATGGAATTTGCTGATTTTGGCAAAAGTAAAGCAACTAATACCCAAAAAAGTGGAAGCTACTGAATAAAATAGATAAAAATTATTAAAAGTTTCCTTGGTGTCAAGGAATAATCTGAAAATAATGGCAACCAGAAGCAAAGGACAGGTGAACGATATGGAATGATCTGAAAGGCTGATTAAGTAGTAGACAAGGATTTTCTAAATTGTTCACATATTTCAGCATTTGCTAAAGTTTCACAATATAGGACTAATTGAGAATACCCCAAATTTGAAGGTTAAAGGGTTGAAATGGTGACACAGAGACTTATCTAGTGATCTTTTCTCATTTTTCCCTTTTTTTGCCTGCTTTTTTTGATAACTTATCTATACCAACCAGTATCAGCAATACCACAGTAAGAGGCTACAAATTGTTTATTCTCTTATCTTTATATTCAATAGAATCTTTAAGAGTTCACTTAAGAAAGACCTGCAAGTATCAGGTACCATCTTTATTCCTACCACTTTTTCTGAAATAGAAATTCAAATAACAACTACAAGGGAAAAACCACTCACCACTAAAAGATAAAAGCAAAAGCTAATCATAATCATTTTTAAGGGAAAAAGATATTTTTGTTTGTTTATATAAAAGTGTTCTGTAATATTATGGATGACCTAAATGGTAATAGAGTAGGATAAAGTTAAATTTGATGGTTTAAATTACTCAAGCTAGTATTTTATTTACTATGAAAATAAGTTAATATTCTTGTGAGCCTGATTTATAGCTTAGTAGCAAAAAGTAACTCAGTGGTCTCAGAAGAAGAACCAAGAATGAAGAGGACAGACCAATAAAAGTGATGCGTAGAATGAATAACAATGTTTAACTCACACTACAGACAGACTGTGTTTCCCCTCCTCCTGTACCTCAAAAATGAATATATTGTTGAGCATCTGCCAAGCAGTTATAAAGCTTTGGCATAATCTCTTTTGGTGTAATCTCTTTTAATTTCACTAGTACTGGTTAAAATATTATTTAAATAAGTCTACAGAGAAAATTCCAGACTATAGAGATATACAAAATTTAGTATAAATGTGAAATACAGAAAATTGGTTTTTCTGTCTTTCATTTTATTTATGAAAACAAAAGACAAAAGACCAAGTAAACCTGTATGAAGTCACATAACTGGTGACAAAGCAAAGTAGGTGAATGTTGTTATTTCCATTACTTTTTAACTATTTCCCTTCTGTGCAAAAGTCACACTACAAGGAAACTGATCATGTTAACTTTACAAATGTTGCCATACATTATCAATTTATCAAATCTCAACTTGCAATCCAAAAATTCCACATTCATTAAATCTTTACAATAAAAAATTTTGGAATTTAGGAAAATACTTTGATACATTCAAGAGCTTAGGTACTTCATTATTTCTGCTGATAATAGCTATTTAGAGTGTGATGATATTAGGAAATAAGTTTAAATTGATTCTAAAGCCTAATTATGTTTCAAAAATGATATAAAAAAAGAGATAATTTGTATAAGGCACAATCATATTAAAATATAGAGAAGATCTGGTATTAGATATTCAAGCCATTCTAGTAAAATTTAATTATTTCATTTTTGAAGTTAGACTCATCCTAAGATCACCTACCTAAAGTAGTACATAATGGAAGAGCTGGGTTTTTTCCTCTCAAAAAGAATAATCAAATGATAAATCACCTCCTTCTGATTTAGGACAACTGTCACAGGAAAAGGTTTTTAAATATTCTTGAGAACAGAAGACATTTCTACTTAATTTTAAATCTAAAGAAATAAACAAGTTTCCTTTAATTATATAAAAAGCAGAGACTTATCACCAATGTGAGAGAGTTGAAAAACAGGTGGCCCAGAGGCCTCTGATGTCAAGCAGTCATGATGCTGAGAACAAATCACTGTAAAGTGCATAAGCCAAAATGTCAGATTGGCTAACTGAAGTTAGGCATCAGTGAGGAAGACATGAAATTTCATTTTAGGAATATATGTAACTTCTACTCAAGTGTCTTTTAAATAATTACTCAAAATGATCTGGTAAACAGATCCTCTTAAATGACATTCTGTAACCAAGTTCCCCATGGACACTGCAAGGCATGTTTAAGGTGTCCAGCGCCATCTAGTGGAAGGCACCAAATGCAGTACAGTAGAAGCACTGCTGTGCTGTCAGCAAGACAATCTACTTGCTGAACTGCAAGAATAAGAAAAAAGTATTGAAATATATTACCAATTATTTAGATCATCCTTTATTATACATGTGATAAATTAATACCATATTTTAATATTTTTAAACAAAAAGGTAACAATATTGGCAATACCTGCTATGTAATTTGACCTCCTACAACATTTAAAAAAAATTTAAAAACCCCTTCATTTAAGAAAAAAGTTGGGTCAGCTCATAGTGGAATAGGGAGGGGGTACATGGGAGGAATAGATGAATTCTAGATAGGAAAGAGGGGAGGGAGGGAAAAGGAGGAGGCAGGGGATTAGCAAGAATGGTGAAATGTGATTGGACATCATTATCCAAAGTACATGTATGAAGACATGAATTGTCTGTCAACCTACTTTATATACAACCAGAGATATGAAAAAACTGTGGTAAATATGTGTAATAAGAATTGCAATGCAAAAAAAGTACATGTATAAAGACATGAATTGGTGTGAACATACTTTATATACAAAGATATGAAAAACTGTGCTCTATATGAGTAGTAAGGATTGTAATGCATTCTGCTGTCATGCATTAAAAAAAAATCAATTAAAAAAAGAAAAGAAAGAAGTTGGAGACCACTACACCAAAGGGTAAAAGCTATGTATCTAAATATTTAAAACCATGAGCAATTTGAGCAAAATACACTACTAATGAGTGACTCTCTTAGTTGGGATAACAAAATTGTGAGACACCATCACCACATGAAGAACTTTTAAAGTTTATCCATGGAAATTAGATGTCTCTTAACAAATACATTTTGTATATATTGAAAATACTTACATTCTTTAATTATATGATTTGTACAATGTCTACACTTTAAAATCTCAAGTTGCTTTCTCCAAAGTTTTTAGATACCACCACTAAGAAGTCTTCCCCACTATTAATGTATGTTCGCCAAATACAAAATAATTAATAAAACCACAGAGGTTAAAATACTGGGCACACAGCAAGAAAAAATTCTAATGCTGCATTAGAAGTTCACAAATGACTCAGCTGTTCTGCTTCCTTTGCTTTTGCCCTATACCAACTGTATATCTTCAGACATTTCCTCCCTTCTCTAGGTCTCCAATCACTTGAGGCAGAATCTTGCTCCAAAATTTTACTAGTTTTGTTACTTTGAGCAAGTTACTTATCTGTGCCTGTTTTTTCATCTATAGGAATTATCTCAGAAGATGCCTGGTGTAAATGTTCATTAAACAGAAGCTGCTATTATTATTGTTGCCATTATCTTCATCATGACAACAAATATTTATTAAGCACTATGTTAAATACTGTGATTATCTCATTTAAGTCCCAGAGCAGCCCTGTAAGTATTAATATTTCTATGAAACCCATGGTAAACACTACTGAAGGTTGTTAGCCAATAGAAAAATTAATAAGGTAAATAAAAAATTTAATAATGCAATTTTTAGTTTGTGTTTTTATATCAGGAAAAGAAATTTAAGAACAAAATCAGAAAGCAATTTATTTGCTTAAAAGAGAAACCTCAGGCTGGGGATGTATTTCAGTGATAGAGTATTTATCTAGCATGCGTGCAGCCCTGGTTCTAATTCCCAGCACCACAAAAAATAAAATTAACAAACAAAACAAACCTCAATAATCATCCAATAGTCCCTATATATTAAAAACTTTGTGTTATCTAAGTTTTTTCTTGAATAACCATTCTAGGTTCTAATGGGAAGTTGTGAGATGCTTTTTAAAAAGCAGCAGCTACATTCTCCACTATAATAAAGGTTCCTTGGAGCAATGGTTTTTCAACTTCACAGGGGTCAGGGATTCCACTTAAATGTGGTAAAAGACATGGTTCCTCTCTCTTCAGAGAAAAGAACATAGACAAATTAATAAAACCACAGAGGTTAAAATTTAGTATATAATTTTAGGGAGGGTTTAAAATCCAGGATGAGAATCTACCCTAAAGGTCTGGGACCATATCTTTTACATCTCTGATATTAAATATTCAAAGAAGCAAACAAATGAATTCATCATATTTCAAGTGTTCATTATCAAAGAGGGCTACAATTGTGTATGCAGGTACAATTATTTATAAACACTTCTTCACAGTAAGTATTCATTTTAAAAGGGGCTTCATGTACCATATAACAAGTGTGAGATCTTTTGAAATAGGGAAAAAAATGATAAATCTTAAAGTAGGATATAAACAAATATAGTAAATGAAATTCAATGCCTTTACGGTAAGTACGGACAATAGTGTACAGTTTCTAAACTTGGCCAATTTGTGGGTATAGAATTAAGTATGAACCACTTTCATCCTATGATTTCTTCCTTCATGTTAGGAACAAAAACAACAACGAAAAACAAATAATAATACGTTTTCTCTCACCCGCCATTCATTAATTTCCAATAAGAACATAATTAATAGCATTTGATCACAGATACTAAATATCAGAAATCAAATGTAGGGTACCATACAAGAATTAAACTATAATTTAAAATCTTTTTAGTTAATAATTATGAAAGAGCTTACCATTTGGGGGGTCTCGTCTTTTCTCTGTTAGAAAATAAATTACAATATTATTAGACTTGTGTAACACAACATCAATATGAAAAATTAATCCATTAGAACTCTATTCCTAAATAGATGTGCAGATGGCTAAGGAATATTTTTCTGAAGATATTTAAGCAAACATCTAAATAAAGTAAGAAAAGGAATAAGAGAGCCAAAATCGTGAGATGGGAACAGCATGAGGGAACACCATGAAGACTGGACTGGAGAAAGCAAAGAGAATAGTGCAATGAAAAAAGTCAGGAGAGCCAGGGGCTGGCGGTGCAGGATCCCATGGTCCATGATTGAGGACTACAGAATTTAATTCTGTACATGACAGGAAGTTTTGCCCAATAGTAGGGCAAGTGACATCATCCAATCTATGTCTAAAAATTTACTCTGGCTACACTATGGAAGAAACAGCAGAGGGATGGATGAAATAGCAGCAGGGGGACTAGCCAGGGACCTAGGTAGTCCATATGACAAGATGATGGACTGAATTAAGATGGTAATAGAAGTTGAAAGAAATGGTGAGATCCAGGACATATTTTAAGGCAGAGCCCATGGGACTCACTGTTAGAATTATGAGGGATCATGGAAAGCCTGAGTGATAAAAGGGAGCATTTTATAGTGACAGGAAGAGAATCAAATAGAAGAAACATTTCTGAGTGGGAGTGTGGCTAGGATAGGGATATGGATCAAGCACTTTGCTCAGGTAAAAGTGTGGCTATTCTGACACTTGAGTATAAACAGTCTGAGGTTCAGTGAGAGGTAAGAACCAAAAATAAAACTTTAGGAGCCCAAATATAGTTATTTTTCAAAACCATTGTACTACATGAAAGAACAAAGGGGAAAAGAATAGCCAGAGAACTTGGAGCACTGAGAAAGACCAGAAAAAAAACTGAAAACCTACTTCTTTGCATTCATATACCTATATACCAGGTTGGTTCAAACACTACTTAGGCTTTAAGAAAACTGAAAAGTGGCTGAAGCATCTTAAATAAATGCAATTTCCACAGATTTACTAAGAATAAATTTTCTGTAATTTTAAGAAAAATGCCCGTAAATATTGATGCAATAAAATAATCAGTTTAAAAGTTACCGCAAACCAAAATCAATAAAAATTAATTGGTTGACAAGTTAAAAATCTTAGCAATGGGAATAGAAATGTATGATATATCTGGTAATCTGATAAAGTTATTTTCTAAAACATTTAAAGTAATTAAGACCTTCTAAGTCAATGAACATCAATCCCCAGTTTCCAAGAATGATGTTATCTCTGCATACAAAGAAGAAATACTACTTAAATTTGTGAATGACACAAATACGGAAATAAAGAGAGAATCATAGAAGTTCAGAATGTTAAGTTCTAAGAAGCAATTACTTAAATATACAATACCATCCTGGCTTGAGAAGTATTAATATGAAAAAAGAGGGAAGTTTGGTTGAACAAAACAGAATAGGAGCTAATGTGAGAAATTTGCTAGAAATATCAGAACAGTGTTCAATCAAACTGAGGGATATTTTAGTATCAGAGTAATAGTGAGACTGCACTGGAGTATTGTGTTCAAGTATGCATCATATTGAGCAAACGACATCAAATCTATCATGGAATCAAAGCACAGTACTTAGGATGGTAAGTCTATAACAATCATAGGAATATTTCAAGAATCTGGAATTGATTAAACTAAAGAAGAAAAGGTCTGAAGAGAACATGATAGCTTCCAAGGTTAAGTAGCTATTGTGAAGAAAAGAAAATAGACTAATAGATTGCTCAACAAGTTGGACCCCACATGCCTAAGTTCAAGAGAGGTAAAGATGGAGTTAAAACAGCATGCAGGACCATCCAAAGATGACTCAGCTGCTTCCCTAATGTTATACTCTTTCTACAATGGAAATACTTTGCCTAAAAGTTGGGGACTATCTACAAGAAAATTCTCGTGTGAAATGAAAGACACCTTTAACTAATCTTACCAATTTCAAAATCAATTATTTTTAACACTTTTTCCCCTCCTTTGTTTATATCAAAAATGTCATGTTTTGAGTGTAAGTAGCCCTACAGAGACCGTGGCCTAACATCAGAGCATGCCCCTGAAATAGGCAGTGAACCATAACCATTTCCAAAATTGAGGTTACAGTATTATAGCATTAAATTCTTTCTTAGTATAGCAAAAAAAACAGTAAATGCACTTGCCCCCAAAAGCCACAAAAAGCAGCAGGCCCCTAATAATTCTTCCACTGACTCAATGTAAAAAGAATAAGCAGGGCATGGCGGCACACACCTGTAATCTCAACAGCTCCAGAGGCTGAGGCAAGAGGATTGGGAGTTCAAAGCCAGCCTCAGCAAAAGCAAGGTGCTAAGCAACTCAGTGAGACCCTGTGTCTAAATAAAATTAAAAACAGGGCTGGGGATGAGACTCAGTAGTAGAGGGCCCCTGAGTTCACCCGCCCCCACCCCCGCAAAAGCAAATGGCAACAGTGAAGCAACAACTTGGTTCATTTTATTTTCATTTTTACCTCACATTTTTCTTGGAAATAAAACTAAAAAACAATGAAGATAGATAAAATGAAATACATGCTTTTACACTAATGTTTTCCAGATCCAATATGTTCCTTTCTCTTTGTATATTCCTTCTTACTGGTAAAAGATGAATATGATCATCTTCCAAATGACGTTAACATGTACCTCAGGAAGTATGGACTTTTCAATACAATACAATAAGGGTGTAGCTAGTTTTGAGCGAATTTGTTTGTCAGTCTCAACTCCCAAATTATCCTTCTTCTTAAAACTGATCTGCTTAATAGGAAGATGTTGGAGAGGATCATTTTTCCTAACCATCCTTTTCCACTTTACCAGAGCAAGGTCTGGTGCATTTGTCAAAACAACAGTATTACAACCATTAATTTAAAGCTCTATACTGTCCTACATAGTTCTCTAATTCTTTTCTGTGTGTTAAAGGTGTTTCATGTACTAAATTAAATTCCTTACCATTTTATAACATACAACTCTAGGAACAAAAGACGGACAAGGCAATGCTTATAGATCTTGTTTGAATTCTGCTTATTTGATTCTAAGCTTATATAAAATACCTATGGACAAAGTACAAAATACTTTAAGAATGTAAGTTACAATGCCATTGATAATTCAAATTTAGATTCAGTGTATGTGGAACTTTTCAACAAAAAACACTATTTCTTCTGAGGTAGAGATCACCAAACCTTTTTTTCTTCTTTGAAAGGGCTATACACAATAAATACTGTAGGCTTTGACAGCCATATATTTTCTGTCCTAACTATTAAACTGTGTTGTAGCAAAAGAGCAGCCACAGACAATATATACATCAATGAACATAGCTGGGTTTTAATAAAGCTATATACACATAAGCCATTAGTTTGCTGGCTCATTTTATGTAAATGCAAAAAATAAAAGAAAAAAAGGAGGGCATTACCAGATTTTCTTTGTCGTCGGCCCAACAAGTCTGTAACTGCTTTTCGGAATTTTTTTGCTTCTTCTTCATTGGCAAAATTAAGAGCAACTTGACAAGTCTAAAGTATTTTTAGCAAAAAGGGTAAACAACAAAATGTAGAAATTTAGCTTTATATAACAAAAAATGATGACTAACATAAATATATTTCTAAAGGAGAAAAAGTTGACTACACTGGTAGACAAGAAAGTTTTTTATGGTTTAAATAAATAAATGAGGCAAAAAGCATGAAAAAGCCAGGTGTAGAGGTGCATGTCTGCATTCCCAGTGACTTGGGAAACTGAGGTAGGAGGATCACAAGTTCGAGGTTGGAGGCCAGCCTGGGCAATATAGAGAGGTCCTAAGCCTAAGCAAGATCCTATCTCAAAGTTAAAAAAAAAAAAAAGAGAGAGAGAGAGAGAAGGTAAATGAAAAGACTATTATGAGAAGTTACCAAACAGACATTCAAATAATAAACTGAATAGTTCATCTTTAGCAAAAAATAAAAAACTGAATTTGATTTTCAATAGGGCTCTATAAATATTTTGGATTAAAAAAGGCAAGTAATGGAAAAATTAAACATGACAATAAAGGAAAATATGACTTACATCTCCAGCAAAGGTATGAAAATATCCTCTAGGACTATTATATACAAAGTTATTGTATAGTTCTTGTTCCCACAATAATTTCCCATCCTAGAAAAAAGTAAAAATTCAAATAAGAGCTATCAAAAAAAAATCTCTAGGAATGAAACAAAGCAGATGATTCATGATAAGGGAATTTTTAGACACACATTACATATAATTGTAATATATTACTAATATACTATTTTATAATTTTTTGTTCTTTCATAATTTCTTAATAACAAAATAGTAAACATTGGATAACATTTCTTTCATGAAACCTACATGTAAAAAAAGTTTAGTTCAATATGCTAATATATAATTTCACAATGATCAGGCACTTCCTAATACAGTTACTTGGACAAAAAGAAAACAGAATAATTCTCAGATCAATGTTAGAGAGAAGAAATAGGATATGCAAGGCACAGTTCCATTAACAATATTCAGGCTGTGTGCTATCAAATATTACAGAAATGTTCATATTCTTTTCTTCAGTTTTACAGATGTGGGAGGGTCAAATATACCTTCTCTGTACTGTTTATTAACAATATTTGAATTCTTTTGCAGAGTGACCTATTGATGAAGTACCAATATAAGTAGTATCAATCATACTGCAATACTGCAGAAAGAGACTGGTGACTAAATCACATTAAGGTTAACCTATAGATAAAAAAAATGTTTAACCTTCTTAACAAGGTGGCTAATTGTGTGTTCAGCCATAGTTATCTCCAATAGTAAATATGTGGTTGGAAAAACAATAATCATTGCCCCATACTAAAATGTAAGGTTCCACCTACACCATAAATTTAAAATATTTAAAATACACTGTACACACATGAACACTATCATGGAATTCCTTTCTTCTTCATATTACTCCATTTCTAAATAGTGTTTCACATTGATGATGAAAAATTATCAAAGTACTGAGGTTTTTTTTTTTCAAACTATGGATACATTCCCATCTTTCAGAATCACTGCAGAGATATTAAAAGGTTTGCTTGTCATCTATCTGATATCAGTGTCCAGTTTAGTGAAAGTTTCAGATTTTTGTAAGTAAAATCCCATTAAATCTATTGTCACATATAACTGTTAACCATGGAAATTTACCTACAGAAAGATGTTAAAAGATGTAATGTAGACTTCACTTTAGCAAAATGATAATTACTTTTCTGGCAGCCATAAGAGATGAATACCTGACAAATCTATGGTGTCAACTCTATGACAATATAGACTTGTAACCTGAGAGTGAAAAACATAAAACCATAAAAATCTGAATATAGAAACACAAGGAAAAATGGGTAGAAAATATTTTTTAGATTGTATAAATAATGCTTAAAGCAGTACAGAAATAGCACTACATACAAAACTGAAATAATAATCAATTGTTCCCTGAAAGGACTATGGATACTAGTCTGTGATGCACAAGGTAGAATGAAAGAGTACCACTAGAAAGAGAGACTGCACCAAGATCAAAAGGCATAATTAGAAAAAAACAGTATCATTAATGTATGGTGACAATGAAGAGGTAAAATAGGAAACTACAATATTTTCCCCTTAACCAGAGGGATGCATGAGAAGATATTCCATGGATGCCCGAAACCCTGTATAGTACTAAACCTTATGTTTGTTCTTATATATACATACTTATGATAATTTTTTAAAGTTTTTATTTGTTCTATTTAGTTATACATGACAGTAGAATGTATTTTGACATATTATATATATGTGGAGTATAACTTCCGTGGCTGTACATGATGTGGAGTTACATTGGTTGTGTATTCATATATGAACACAGGAAAGTTATGTCTGATTCATTCTACTGTCTTTCATATTCCCTTCCCCACCCCCTTCCCTTCATTCCCCTTTGTTTCATCCAAAGTACTTATAATGATAAAATTTAACTTATAAATTAGGAACGTAAAAGATAAACAATATAACTAATAATAAAATTGAATAAATATAAAATACTATGATAAAGATTACCTAAAACTTATAAATTGTTTATTTCAGTAATTTCCCAGTTAATATTTTGGAAACATAGTTGATTACAGGTATGTGTAACCATGGAAACAAAAAACTTGGATAGGAGGGAACTACAGTATTCATTTTTGCCTTAGGATCTGTTCCCATTTGATCCGAATGTCCATACTTCATATCTAAAACAAAACTCCACTCTTTGAATATTATTTTAAGTGCAATTTAATATTACACCAAGATAAAAAATAAATCATCTATATTAAATCATAATTAGGCAGAAACCTAATCACATACAGTTTAAAGTGAAAGCAAAATAAAACCAACCTTAATGTCAAATATTCTTAAAAAATAAGATCTTTGTGGATTGTCCTTAACAAGACAAGCAACACCACTGCACTTCTTTGACCACATACAGTTCCGATCTGCTGCATATAATTGTACCACTGCTGAAGACATAGTCTGCAAAACATAAATTTTAAAGCCATTAGTTTCAAATAACAATCAGATGACCAGATAGACCCTGTTAATAATGTATCTTATATACAACCTCATGAAAGACACCAAACGGGCGGGGCAAAAAAAAAAAAAAAGACACCAAACCAGGACCACCCAGCTAAAATGCTCCTGAATTGCTGGCTCCCCGCAAAAGGAAATAAGATACACTTATTGTTATTTTAAGCCACTATTTTTCAAAGTAACAAATACCTAATATAAAACCATATAATAATAATTATGAAAAACTCAACATTTATTATACTTAAAATACATCAGGAAACCTGCTAAGCACTTCTAAATGTAACTTTATTGAATTGTTAGTGCTATTTTAACCTCATTTTATATTTGAGAAACCCAACACTAAAGAGGGTTAAGTAATTTACCCAATATCACACAACTACATAGTATAGCTGAAATTCCAATTCAGACAATGTGTGACTTCAGATCCTGTATTAAACTATATCCCAATAAATTAAACATTTAAGCAATGAAGTACTAGTATTAGTAAAGGTTGACTTCTAATAAGATAGTTAAGCATTTATGGTACAGGAGCTAAGTCAAGTAAGATTAGGGGTTACTAATTATTGATGCTAGATACCTAATCATATTATCACTGTAGTAGATGTATCTCCTTTATAAAAGATGTTAAAACTGAAGGAAAAAAATTTAAGCAACTTGCACAATTGGGCACATATTAAAGGAATGACATTTAGTCCAAAAAAAAAAAAAAAAACCCCATGATTACTGAGAATAAGAAAAACTACTTGAATGATATTATCTTGATTTTCCCCCAAACAGTACCTAATTAGAATCTTTTGGAGGCATAGGAGAGAAGACAATTCATTACGTGCAACAGACATTTGGACAAAATTACTTTCCAGAACACCTGTTGCAACTCTCCTTCCGGATATCATGAAACAATGGAAATTCCCATTTTATTCTAATTTTTTTTTATATTATAATCTAGAATGGAAATATTCAGTCTTTCTCTGAAAGTTATACACATACATACTGATAAAGCTCTTTTTAAGTCCAATGAAAACAATAATGTTTTTTTTGAGTAGTAATGTCACTCCTAAACTAAAAATTAAAGAAATAATTTAGAATATAAAATATAAATTTTTAGTGTACACAAAAAATTTCATGAATATATAGTAACCATGTTTTGTTTAAAAATAATTTAAATAAAAGAGTCTCTTATTCAGTAATTATGATACTTCAGTTCAATAAAATTTGGGCACTGATCAAGAAGAGACTACATTAAGATTTGGAGATTATTTTGTTTTGAGTTTACTTTGCCTGGGCACTGCTTTCTTTTGGAAAGGATTCTCTTAAACTATAATACACACAAATCTTTTAAAATGCCCAAAATCAGAAATGTAAGATTAGAATAGTGTTAGGGATCAAAAGTTCCTACAGACTTTTCCAGGTAACAGTGCTTAATGTTGTATTTTTACCAAATTCATCTTTGAACTTCAAATGAGCAGAACATAAAGCAGCAGAAAATCTTCCACAAAAACTCAAAAATTATGAAGATACCTTTGAAACAGGATAAGTGCTTCACACCAAGACACTGGATTTAAAATAGGAGACTAAAGAATGCAGATGCACCTCTGGCTTGCTCAAGACTCACCAGTATTTTGGAAACATGCAATCACAGGAAGACAACTCCACAGGCTTCCTGCTCTGAACCCTTAGTACTAAACCCTTAAGGTATTAAATACCAGGCCTAAAAGTTCAAAAATCATGGGGCTGGGGTTGTAGCTCAGTGGTAGAGTGCTTGCCTAGCACATGTGAGGCACTGGGTTCTATCCTCAGCACCACACAAAAATAAAATGAATAAAATAAAGGCATTATATTATGTTCATCTACAGCAAAAGGAAAAAAAAATTTAAAAATTTTAAAAATCATATGAGAAGATTTGTAGTCTAGTGAAAATTCACATTACAGTCCTTTTAGTATGGTGTTGTCAAAATACATTCATTTCTAAAAAGAAAAGCAATTAAGCAAGTAGATACCAAGACTACCTACTTAAAAACAAAAAGCAAAAAAAAAAAAAAAAAACAAACCTTTCTACTTTACTTTTTAAGTAGAAATCAAGAAGCAACAGCTTGAAAGATAAAATAACCTTACTTATAGAATCTGAAATTCCATTTCTTAAAATACCTTTGTCAAAGATCACATATTATTAACACTGTGAAACACTGTTTGGATGTATATGTGCAAAATTAAAAAACTAGAAAAAAATTTATATTTAAATATTTATATAAATGTAAAGCAAATTTCCAAAGCATCTGTATAAGAAATAAAGACATGTATTCTATAATTTTCCATGCAAACATAGTTTGGTATTGTAAAATTATTCTAATACTAAAGAAAACTCAAATATTTGTAAGCAATTCTCAATAACTGCACATTCAAAACTTTGCTACAATTTTATTGTAAGTTGGTATCTATTTTACCCTTTTTACCTTGACCTGGGCAAAGTCTGAAAATAAGAAGTCAGAGCACCCTATGAAGCCATTTCTAATTAATTCAAAATAATTACTGTAAATGCAAAAATTGCTTGCACATTCAACATTTAATATATAAAAGCCAGACAATATAAAAACAATAACTATCCCTTAAACTCTAGATGAACAGTGGCTCAATTAAACTTTTAAAAACATTCCTTCCATTCCTTTAAAGCAATTACATCTAATCAACTCCATCACTTCTTGTCTTTCATAATTGAGACGGTATTAATGAAAAAAAACTGAGAAGTGCTTAGGAAGGGAAATCTATTAGCCCAATAACGTAAGGTTAAAATCTGTTAATTAAAAGGGAAAAAAAATCACAGTATCAATTTTTATATACATATTTTAATATCTTTATTTTATTTATTTATTTTTATGTGGTGCTGAGGATTGAACCCAGTGCCTCACACATGCTAGGCAAGTGCTCTACCTCTGAGCCACAAGCCAGCCCCCACAGTATCAATTTTTGTAGAACCAAAACCTTATCATTTAGGGTATTTCAGAACTGAGTAACCACAATAACATATTTATCCTTAGACTCTCACTGTCAAGAACAAAAACTAGACAGGGGAATGTATCCTGAGAAGTAAATTCCCTCTCACTGTCCTTCAACAGAGCACCTTAAGCTGATGTTGCACCAACCAAGAAATATTTCCCTGATTCTCTAGGATGAAATGCTAACTGCTTTTTCTTCGTGTTTCTAGAGTATTTTTTTAATGTTACTCTGTTATGCTACAAATCTCATTCTAAAATAGAATAATCTTCTGTTTGATTTCTTACCCATAAAAGAGAATGTAATTCTCACAAGCATTTATAATAGTTCTGCAAGCCTATATTATCACTCCTCCTATACTTTGTCCCTAAGTAAACAAATATTTGTTATTTGAAAATTGCATGCTCTGATTTTGATAATGATACTATGCTAATGACCTTGATTTCAGGATATACACCCTAAAATATTGTAAAGGGGTACTATGCCTTCAAATTACTCTCAACTTACTCAGAAAAACAACAGGTAAGCACACATATATGAAGAGAGAGAAAAAAAAAAAAAAACCAAGGTAAAGTATTATAAATATGAAGGCTATACAGAAATTGTTTGTACTATGTTTGTAGTTTATTTTTCTGTAAGTACAAAAATATTTCAAAATTAAAAAAATTTAAAAGCACAAACAATTCATGAAAATGCAGGACTCTCAGCCCCCATACACAGCCATGGCAGTTTTGACAAAGTGGTTCTCAAGAGTCATTACTACCTTTGCCACTGCTAAATGACCCCAAACTAAGAAAATAAACAAGTATTTGCCCCTTCTTCCAATCCCTTCTATATGTATACCAACTTTGTTAAAAGGAGGGCCATTCTAAGTAAGACTCAATCCACAGACATCTAGAACATTTATAACAACCACATTATGTAACAGGTCAAAGGAAGATTTTAGATCAGGAAAATAGGTGTTTCTGTTATTACAAAATAGCAAAGGATTGGAAAAAAGCAAGACTCATAGATCCCTATTTTTTTTTAAGAGAGAGAGAGAGAATTTTTTAATATTAATTTTCAGTTTTCGGTGGACACAACATCTTTTATTTTATTGTTATGTGGTGCTGAGGATTGAACCCAGCGCCCCGCGCATGCCAGGCAAGAGTGTTACCTCTTGAGCCACATCCCCAGCCCCACAGATCCCTATTTTTAATAAAAAACTGCCTATAACAAATACTAAGATAATGTAATACTGAACAAGTATTTATAACAATTGATATTTAATAATAAATATATAATGTTTTTAAAGGAAATATTTTAAGATAAATATTCAATAAATATCCAAAATATGTCAAGTGTGGATGCAAAAATCTTATGATTAACTAAAATCAGCTTTTTCTATAATCACATTGGTCTAGTTAATAGTCAAATACTCCCACTTTTACATGTATGTATATGTTTGTGTATGTACCGGACCCCAAATGCATGGAAAGTAATCTGAGAAAAATCCATTTAAGTTTTCTCACTATATAAAAGCTAGGCTTTAAATATATTCCTAAATGTTCTGATGATGTGTTCCTATGCAATAACCCACTGTTACTGAGTGTGAAATTTTAGTCTACATTGTACTAAGGGAGGAAGACTGCTTGAATTCTTATAATTAATTAACTATGCAGTGATCTCAAAGAACAATTTTCTAAATAATAAAAGTATATAAAAAAAGTATAACACCACCATAGTTCTATGTTAACCTAAAAAACCAATATAGAAACCAACAATTTTTAAAAAATTAAAACAACATATCTGGCAGTTAACAAGCATCTCCTAAGTGGTCAGTATGAGTAAAAACAATCCAGGAAAAGAAAACACAAAACTCCACTTTGGAGAAATCTTACCACCTGGTAATTTTTAAAATGAGAAATAACTAGAAAAGGAAAAAAAAAAACAGAAAGAAAATGGTAGAGATTAGTAAAGACAGACAACTCTACAAGAAATAATTAATTTTAAAAAACCAAAGCTGGAGGAATGGAGGAGGAGGAGAAAGAGCAGGACAAAAGCAAAAAGTAACAAAACAGAATGCCAACATGGAGAAAAATAATGGAGACAGATTAAAAAAAAAGCTGCCATATTAGGGAACAAATACAACGAGTCTTTTAGGTCTTAGAAACTATTTAAGAGAAGTACTATATTATCTGTTCACCACGCATTTACTGAGTACCTACTATCTATCAGGAATGGTGATAAATAGGGAGGACAGCAGGACTGAAAGAAGAATTAGACAGACATGGTCCTTGCAAAACAGGGCAGTCTAATGAGAAAACAGGTATTAGTAACTAATACAAATACTATGAAGGAAAACTCCAGTATGCAATGAAAATGTAAAACCTAAGTAGTATGGGAAGGCATTCCTAAAACAGTATTTTATCTGAGGGATTAAAAGGATCAAGGTTGAGGGAAAATGGGGAGGAAAGAGAATTCTAAGTAGATGCACCAAAAAATATTCTACCCAGGAAACATTAGGAGAGTTTGGGGAACTATGTGGGCGTGGAGGATAAGAAAGAACAGCATGGAATCAATTTAGAGACTTAACATTATTAAATAATATCAAACGCTGCTTAATTCTCTGATAATGGAGAGACATACAGTTTAGAAAGCTTGACAGGCAATGTGGTAGAGTGGTACACCATTCTTGAATAGCCCGATACCTCTCAATACCCAAGTTCTTATATATTCTCCTTCTCCCCGACTTTAGATTTGTCCATGTGACTTGCTTTGACCAAAGGACATCAGTAAATGTTGGTACAAGTTTGAAAAGTACTTGTACACTGTGGTCCATCCTCCTGATGAATGCTCTAAAAGCTGGGAGCAAAGACGACATGGAGAGCAAGGACCTAGCCTATTTCACCTGTCCTTTCTGAGCCCAGCCCTGTATAGACCTGCCAGCTTAATGGAACTGCAAGGGTGAGTCAGTGGCACCAGCCAAGTAACCACCCTGTCAATTCAGCAAATCCTGAAAATAAACTGATATTGCTTTATATCACAAAGTCATAAAGAGGTTTGTCTGCAGCCACAGATGAAGGAGACTGTTTTAGTATATTGACTCTTTTAGTATACTGAACAAAGTAAAAGCTTTAAACTACAAATAATAGGGTTTACTGTATCCTCCTAGATTTCTACATATACAAATAAAGTCATATACAGATAAAGGTGAGAGGGAGATAACTCATTATAGACTGGTTCATAGTTGCAAAATGTGTGAGAACACTTGAGGCAAAGGTATGGTTTTCTCTTCTGATTCTTCTGTAACTCAAATGGGCCTACCTAAGAGTCTTTCTTCTCTTTCCTCATCCTTCTTTTTCTCTCAGTCAGTCAGATTATGGTAAACCATACCTGGGTTTCAATCTTCAGGGAAGGCAGGTAGGGAAGCAGGATCCCTCGAATCCTCATCTCAGCTCACCAAAGTTTAGCATTACCAGCTAAGACCCAAGCCCTGATAACAAGAATTTTTTTTTTTTTTTTCTCTCTCCTGCTCTCCTTCCCAGAACAGTCTCCAGGAGTCTTGGGGGAGAGGGTAGGAAGGTAGGTTGCTAGTAGGATTTAGTTATTTCAGAATTCAAGAGCCAAATACCAGCTAACAATCACTTCATCATAAATTTTATCAAACATATAATCCAGTCCCCTCATTTTACACACAAGGTCAATTCATTTGCTAAAGGTCACATACTATGCAACTTTGGATGAACTTCCTAATCAGCTGCTAATTTTATATTCAAAATACACTATTCAGTATTTCATCCAAGTACTTAATTTGTTATATTTTTGGCCTGTCCCATATAAATGGTTCTTTAAGAACTATATATTCTTAATATAATTTTACTCCTGTACTGCCCCCCTCCCTTTGTTTTGCTTCTTACTTTGTTTTGGGGGAGAAAAAATGGGGAGGATTAGTGGTGGTAGAAGAAAGCAGTGGAGAGCTGGTGTATGAAAAGAATCTTCATAAAAGAAAAAGTCCAAATAGAGAAGCTGTATATCCTGAGGTCAGAAGTGGATTTACCACAAAGCCAATTAGATTTGTTTCAGGATCCTTTACTTTTAAGTGCACTTTACAAGGCTTGGCTTGTTCTCCATTGGGAACACATAGAGGTAGTGCCAACCCCAGCCTCATATAATGGGGCTCCTCTTATCTAAAGGTAATCACAGAACTTTCATCAAAGATGTACCTTCTATTCAATTCCCAGCAATAAGCTATCCTGTCCCTCCTGGAGCAACCACATGATGCATTCAGCCCATGCTTTAACCTCAAAGAAAAAGAACTAAATGCTGACCAGCTTCTGCTGGATATGGCATGCCAAGATCAAACTTCATGAATACTTCTGGGATAGGGAGCAGTAGACCAGCCAACTGTGATCTGGAGTTCTTCCCAGGCAAAAACTATCCTTTAAGCAAGTTAATTACAGATGTGTCATGAATTGGTTTCAAAAAAATTTCTTTAGCCTTCACGACTATGAATAACAAAGACAGAAATTCTGAGCCAATACTTATTCTATACAGAACCAGATAGTTAATATTTTAGGTTTTGTGCATCATATAATCTCTTTCAACTTATCCTCTGTATTTATCAAAAGCAGTCATAGATAACACAGAAATGCTTGTGCTGCAATAAAACTTATAGAATAAGCAGGCTAGATCTGGTCCAGAGGCAGTAACTTGCCAAGTATAAGAGGAAACCTTTTTTTCCTATGGAAAAAACAACAAACATTGTAAAGAAGTGATCCATGAATGTTTCCAAAAAGGTAGGAAAAAAGAGGTCTATCAGGCAGATAACTAATAATAGTAATACATTATAATAATAAACTATTTTTCTGAACTTTGTGATGTTTATGGTGTTATAATCTTTTCTCATGTTAAATAAACATTCACTTTTATACTTAGTTTTAGATTCTTAAGGACAGCATCTCTAATTTGTGTAAGCTCAGGTCACAAAACCTGGATTCGCCTTGCTAGGGATAAGAAAATAATGTAACAGCTTGACAGATTTTTTATAGAGAATAAACAACCATTTAACCCAATATATTCAATTTGCTAAGCCAAACTTAATGAAATAACCATTCAATAGTGATATTTATCAACTTAAGAAAACTAAGGCCATGCAACTTTTTAAAAACTAAATAGGATGGATGAGAAATGTCAATGAGTGTGTGAAGGAAGGGGATTCTTCTGTATTTAATATAAGAGTCTTCCACATAATATTCTTAATAGATGTATAACATTTGCTTAAAAGCTTGCTGTAATGGAGAGCTGACAACTTGAGGGAAAAACAATGTTGCTGTTTTAATATTATCAAACTGTTTAACAGCTCAGTTAGAACTTTTTAAAATATGGAACCTAAGCCTGCTTTCTTGGCCATTTCACTAGAGGCATTTTATTCCTTCACTTAATTACGTGTTGAGAATTTGCTACGGCACAGTGCCAGCTACTGTACGTACAATGCAAAATCATGGAGATATACTGTCTTCTCTAATTAAAGTGTACTTCTTATTTTGGGTGGAGGTGAGAGCATTTTTACTTCCACAGAGATATGCCCTCAACAACCCTATTTCTCAGGTCATTTCTCTTTTCAGCTAAAAATTAGTTTTGATAATTCTTCATTTGACCTGGTTTGTAGATCCCTTTGTTAAAAAGTCAGTTATTTACATGTGATCTGATAGTGAGATTATCATCAAAATTATTAATGAAATAATTTCTTTCCAAACATGAAAAAAAATTTATGTGTGGTCTTATTCTTGTCTATCACATTATATGCTAAAGACACATGAGACTGTCTCAGAAGTCATTACCCTTTCTCATATCTAGCTTCCATTTCAAAATCTGTGCTTACAAAAGTGAAGAGCCCTGCCCAATTCCAGTATAGGTAAGGTTGGAGGCCTATCCGCAGAGTTCACTTAAGTATCCTCACCAGTCTGTCACGTCCTTGAAAAAGACAGTGTCCTATCTTATTTCTATATTCACCCAGCCTAATGTCAGGCACATGATATGCAATTACATAATAGTAGAAACACTTTGGTCAACTTTGATCATCAGAAATCAGGAGGAGGAAGCTATTTTTCTTTTCACTGAATCTTGCCAAGAAAGATGCTCTTCAAAACAGTCAGTTGGCTTGTTAGGTAAATAGGTCCTTTCAAACTATACAAATGATTAGGTTTGACACTTTTTAGTGAACTGAAAATGCTAAGAATAAAATAAAAGAAAGAGAAAGCCAATAAAGAACAAACATACCAAGAAACTATTATGTGGGAGGGGCTTTAACAGGAGAAATTGTAATCTCTAATATTGCACGTAGAAGCATTTTCACATTAGGAAGTATAGATACTAATAACAACTTCCCTGGATAGAAGCCCAATGGAAAGTAAAGTCTCTCCATAGCACCATAATCAAAAAAGAGTAAGTTCAGAAGATGATTTGCATCTCATAGTTAAAAATAAACAAAAAAACCAAACCAAACCAAAACAAACAAACAACAACAAAACAGGACTCTACAGCAAAGAAATAAAGCACAGTAAAATATACCATACCAAACTGTTTACTGACAACCTTGTTTATCATAAGAGAGCTAAAAAAAAGTTCAATAAAGTGTTTGGTCTATTTAACAAACAAGAGTAAAGTGGTGGGGTTGGGGATAGCTCAGTTGGTTGAGTGCTTGCCTAGCATGCATAAGGCCCTGGGTTCAATCCCTAGCAGCACCAAAAAAGAAAAAAAAGAATAAGAATAAAGGGATAACACATTTTAAAATGATTTCTATTGAAATCATTAAGTATTTTAAATCTTATTAATTCAACCCCTGAAATTACTCAACTGGGATTTTCTAAATGAAGAAAACACCCAAACTCATTAAGCAGCCACAGTTCAACTATTCAATAAGATACTATATAGCTGCATTTAAAAAAATAAATAAATAAAGAGGCCCCTTAATTAATGATAAAGATGGACACGAAATATTATTATGTGGAAAAAGATGTAAAAAGAACTGTAGCATATGCTAACATTTGTACATACTAGCAGGAACAAGAATAAATAACTTGCATTTGCCTAAATACGCAGAAAACTATCTAAAAAGAGAAAAAACTAGTAACAGTTGCAAACTGTTTAGAGGTTTGGTGTACAAGTGTTTTGAGGGAAAGAATAGCTGGGCAAATGCAGTAAGAACAGAAGTTTAGTAAACTTCATTTTCATTTTTTTTGCTAAACCATAGGAATATTCTGGCTTTTAAAAAATAAAATATTGATTTGAAAAATACACATACAAAAGAAAGAAAAAGACCTATTCAACTCACATTATGGTGTCAGTCTGGAAAAAAAAAAAGATATCTTTCTGACCTAGAAAATGTAACCTACAAAGAATTTTGAGTAGTTTTTAAGCCGTCCCCTTAAAAATTAAAAGTGAAATTATTAAATAACATGCTCTGGTGCCTGCAGAAGCTTAAATTAAAAAAACAAACAAAAAACTGGATACTATAGGGAGTTGGCCTATGTCTGCAAATAAGTACAAAGTGTATGATTGTTTTCATAAACTTTCTGAGTTTTTGAACTGTAACATGATTGATTAATTAAGATGAGCACATTTAAAATTCAACTGGTTTTGTCTTCTTTATTTTCTATTCTTTATTCTGCAAAATTTATAAAAATGTATGTATATAGTGTGTATATAAATATAAATATATATATATATGTAATCACATCTAATATGCTTGATTTTTATATGTATAATGGAGGTAGGAAATGGCTAATCTTACAGCAAACGAAAAAATGACAACCTGAAAGTACAGGGTAAATGTAAGGGCTTTCCCTCTCTCTTTTTTTTTGTTTCTTTCTCCCTCTTCCACTCCCTCTCTCTTTCAAGTACAGTTTAAAATCAACATTAAACCTCTCTAAGGACTTTACCACATGTGAAACTCTGCCTAAGGATTACAGGAAAAGGCAAGAACCTTTTGTTTTAAGATCTACATTTTATTTACAATTTAAGAGACTTAAAACTGAAGTGTAAAACATTAATAATGAGCTTGCAATAATTTGCATAAGAATTATCCAATAAATTAGGTTTTATACTTATATAGCTTAATAATGCTGCTTGCTAGCTTCAAAAGGCAACTTATTCAAAATGCATTAATCAATATTTTAAATTCTGATAATTATTACTAAATTATGTATAATTACAAATGCAACTGCATTCCCCACAGAGAAGGAAGCTGTCTGTATTAAAATAAAAGGTAGGAACTGGGGATAGAGCTCAGCGGTAGATGCTTGCCTAGCATGCACAAGGCCCTGGGTTCTATCCCCAGCATCACAAATAAATAAAAAGTAAATCTTAGTATTTTTATCTTTCCATAAAAAAAAAAAAAAAAGAATGGAGAGGAGGCCAGGTGTGGGGGCTCATGCCTGTGATACCAGCAAGTAGGAGGCTGACGAAGAAAGATCACGAGTTCAAAGCCAGTCTCAGCAACCTAGTGAAGCCCTAAGCAACCAAGCCTGTTCTAAAGTAAAAAAAACTAAAAGGACTGGAATGTAGCTCAGTGGTTAATCGCCACTAGATTCAATTCCTGGTACCAAAAAACAAAACAAACAAAAAACTCCTCAAGAATAGAGGGGAAGGGATTAGGGTTGTGGCTCAGCAGTAGAGCACTTGCACCACATATAAAGAAATAAAATAAAAGGTATTGTGCCCACCTACAAGTTAATAAAACATTAAAATAAAAAGAATGGAGGGAAGTACATGGAGATTTTATATAATACCACTCTGTAAATTATATTATGTAAAAGCAAAAACAACAAATGTGTGATTTTCCATTTAAATAGGGGAACTTTAGATTTCACATACACAATAAATAATTTAAATGTGCTATATTTTTTAATTGTATAAATTATTTAGGAGCAATTTCACTTTGCCTTAGATATTTTATAATGTTACTCTTCTCTCCAAGTAAGTACCAGATCAGTGTGCCTACCCAAAAAAAAAAGGCAGGCAGGCAAGAGGGTACTGGGTCCTATGAAGTTCTGAAATTCCTTTCTGCACCTAGCAGCTGCACTGTCTAGTAAAGCACACACTAGCCACAATAATTAAATTCAGAAAAAGTTAAATTTCAGTTCCTAAGTCATACTAGCTATTCCATAAATGTTCAGTAACTCCAGGTGACCACCATATTACACAGCATCATAAAAAGTCCTATTGTATGGTAATGTTCTGGAAAGTCCCACTAAAAGGATTTTATGCAAGATCTCTTAGAGGAAGACATGGAATTTATAAAACCAAGGAAAAGTCAGTTAGGATCACTATACAAAGCAATGTGCATAAGGGAAAGAATTATTCAGAGTATTAATTCAATTTAACAGATATTTATTTTTATTGATAACAGAAAGATAATTAAACAGTAGTTCCATGTATTTAACCTTGTAAAGGAGATAGGTTATAAAAAAAGAAAATAACCACAACAAAGTATAAGTAACAAAATCAAAGGAATAAAGGTTTTCACAGGCGACTAAAAGGGAAAGCTAAAGATAAATTGAAGGCAGAGAATCAGGGATGTTATCAAGGAAGAACAGTGTAAAGATGGAAAGCAAAGCTGATAGGATTGATTAGCTATGTGATTTTAAGCAATTACTTTACCCCAACCCTGTTTTCTCATCTGTCAAATGGTGGTAGTAATATTATCTTCATTTAGTTAATACACATAAAGTGTTTCAAATAGTTCCTTCATCATAGATTTGTTAGGACTAAATAAAATATTAGACACAATGTGTTTGGAACATTGCTTGGTATTGTTTGCACTTATTAAATTAAATGTTCATTATTATATTATTAGACCAGTGCTTTATATAATTTTAAAGTTCTATTTGCTAGCTTACAGAAACTAGCAATTAGAGGACTAGTATTTTCTTTTGTTTTCACATGTTGATGAATTAAAATAAAGAAACCAACCCCTCTACCCTACCCATCAAACCCCTCAAGCTTCCAAAAACAAGAAGAAAAGAAACCCTCAACTCTCTGCGTATTTGGGATCTGAGCTAGAACCAAACAAACATTTTAGTACAGTAGAGAATATTTTGAACAACAGGATCTATAGCAGGTTTAAGTTTTGTATCATAACAGAATTTCCACTAGCCTGTATATTCATGACAAAGCAACCCTGAGGCGCTGCCTGTCCTCTGTCCCCATACTTAAATGTTAGAGACTGAATGTGAGACAAATATCTGCGCTGAACACTATCACAATTAAATTAATATTCTGTCCCAAGAGTTTAGAAATACTGAACTGAAGAGCTGGGGAAAGACATATGTGCAGCAAGAAAAGTTCCACTGACTTCTGTTTTTCTCAGAAGCTTCAGTCTCCTGCTGTTCCTGAAGCTTTATCGTTCAGTTCTGTTTTGGATTCCATGAGATTCTCTGGTAGCCAATAAATTCTTTTGCTTAAGCCAGACAGAACTACTTTCTGTTATTTGCATAAAAAGACCTTAACAATACACGTATTAAAGTATACACTGAGAACATTCCTATACCCTTGAAATCTTAATGGACATCAATGAGAAATGACACCTTATGATATGTATAGGCTATTGTAACCACTGTACAAATGAAATCTGAAATTTATATCTTGCTTTTGGCCTGAAGTATTGCAACAGTTTCTAAGCTAAAAGGCCACTTTGCTTCTATTTTATTCTCTTTTATGGATAATTCTTGCCTATTACCTTTTAATATACAGACTCATGTTAAAAAAATCAGGTTTCCTACTTGATTAAAAAAAAAGTTTATATTCTTTTTTAAGAATACAGACTCTTAATCTGAGGTAATCAACACTTTTACACTTGTCTCTTGCTATTAATAACCAACAGACCCCCAATTGTACTCCTCAATTTGGCTTGTGTTGTTTGCTCTGCTGGAATATCATGTTGCAAACCTTTCCAATTACATGAGAGTTGAAATATCACACTTTTAATTTTTCCTGACTTCCTCAAGCAAGTATTTCTTTCTCTCTACTCCCATAAAATGTCATATATACATTGAGTGAGGTACTCTTCATTGAATGATTTATATGTTCCCCTGTGGACAAGTTTCACCAACACACTGTTCACCTTTGAAAGACAAGGGCTTCTCTTAAACCATGTATTCAGAGCCCCTAGTATGACATTTTATATGCATTTTACATGCATTCATTTTCTGAATTGAACTGAAAGAGGTGCCTTAAAATCACACTGATCACTGCTATACTTTTTCAAAGGGATAGAAACTGCTAATCTGTAGCAATCCTCCTAATGTATAGGACATCTACAAAAATGTAAATTGAGCAATTTTATAGTATCCTATAAAATTTTATGTTTGTATAGGTGTCTTATGTAGAGGATGATGGGGCACAAGGGATAAAATTATCTTTCGTAGAATGACAATATTTTTTGGCACCTCAATTAATCTTGGGTTTAAATACATGATGAAGTCATGCATCCCATTTCTAATATTTTAAATATCACAAACCATAGCAATTTGCTTCTACCACAGCTTCCCCCATATAAAGGGAGGGCAGGTGTTAAGAGTTTGAGGACAAAAAAGCAGACCAAAGTCAATATATGTTTTTAAAAAGAGAAATGTACTTCCCCACTAGTTTGCAAAGCACGTTAAGGCCAGAAAGTTAGATGAACACAGAGGCAGGAAATAATTTCTAGCACATTTGATTAACTGTACAAACAACTTTGTGGTTATGAAGTCAATCTTAAAAACAGATAGCGGTCCATCTTTTACACACTGTTGTGATGCATGCTATGTATATAAATGTAATCTTGTTAATTACTCAATAAATACTCAGTTTGCCCAACACTACTATGCTAAGAAAATATGAGGCAAGGACTTTTAAACTCAAGATGTTAAACTTTAAAGAAATGAAAGGAATAATTTGAAAGTTGAAAAGATGGCAGTTAAACTATTAATTTTACATAGAACTTTTACACCTCTGAAACATTTCTATTTTGATTTGCATAAGAGTATTTCTAAAAAACAAAACAAAAAACCTAAACCATTTTCTTGAAACATCTTATGATGTATCACAAAATGAAAAATAAAAATCCTAATACCAACTTTGGGAACTATTTGTATTAGGCACAAAACTTTACCTGAAAAGCCATTCCACATCTACTAGAACTACCAACCCCCCAAAAACCAATCACATCAAATGCTGGAGAAGATATGGAGCAACTGAAACTTTCATACACTGTTGGCAGAAGTATAAAAATGGTACAGTCACTTGGCTGAAAGTTTCTTATAAAGACAAAAACACTATGACAATGTCATTCTTCTATATATTTACCCAAAAGAAGTACAAAATGTGTCCACAAACAAAAAAAACCTATAAACATTTACAGGAGCCTTAATTCATAACAGACAAAAAACTTTAAGCAATCAACTCAAAACTAGAAACATCAAATTACCAGAAGAATAGATAAAATATGTGGTATATTCATCAATGGAATACTATGGATGACCAATAAAAAAAAAAAAAAAAGGAAGAATGTCTATGCAATAACACATGAATCTTCCAAACAAGCTGTGAGTGAAATAGACCAAATCAAGAGCAACTAAGCCACAGTGATAGAAATCAGAAATGACTGCCAGGGGTGGAATGGAAGATGAGGAGAGGCAAGCATCAGAAGGTAACTGGCTGAAGCCTGGTGGATAGTACATGCCTACAGTACTTCAGAGGCTGAGGTGGGACAATTCTGGCCTACTTCAGCAACATAGCAAGAGACTGTCTCTTTAGAAAAGAAAAAAAGAAAAAGAAAAAAAAAAAAAACAGAACAGAACTGTCTGGATAGGGACAGAGATGTATTTATGGTGTCAATAGATATTCCTAACCTTTTTTTAGAAGGTACTGGTTACACAACGTCAAAATTCATTAAACTTAACATTTAAGATCTATGTGTTTTATTTTATATAAATTACACCTTAATTTTTTAAGTGAAAAAAAAAAAAAAAAGCATCTTAACATGAAGAAGTGTTTAAGCAAAATCACCAAACACTAATGACTTCTTCTGTTTGATACAATCTTGTTTAATGGTAACTAGATGAATTAGGGAGAAAGTTCTCATTAATAAATACTACTGTAACCTTCCTACTTTCCTTTATTTGGAAAGAAACACAATACCTCACTTTAAAAGAAAGACTGTAAAATACATTACCATATTCATTTTATCATTTCATTTTCATTTTAAAATTGAGATGTCTCTAAGAATACTTAGAAACAATCATGCTCAATATTCAGAAAAATGACATTTTAAAATTCAGAACATTTTAATGCAATATAAGTACAAAAAATATTGTTAATTTGTTTAATGTTATATGGGATTGGGGCATATTCAAGAACTACACAGAATATGCTAAATTATCATTATAGGGGGCAGAAACTCTTGAAAAGTGCAAATTGACAAGACAAAATGAAGCCTATTTCTTCGAAATTATCATTGTAAAATAGTACAATAGATCAAGGCCTGGGAAGACTGCTAAGTGGTAGATTATTTGCCTAGCATGCATGAAATGGGACCCTGGATTTAGTCCCTAGAACTGGGGAGGGGGAGAGAACAAAAAGAAAAAACAAAAAAACAAAAAAAATACACAAAACAGATCAAGTCTATAAAGATGAAGACTGAAGTGTATTTATGTGTGCATGTGCAATTGCTTATGTTGTGTGTGTGGTGGTGGGGGGTTAAAGGTGGGGGAAAAAAATAGAAAAACAAAAACAAAACTGTTCAGCCCTAGAGAATGATAAGTCCACATATTATGTCCATTTGCAATGACATACTGACATGAAAAAATGCCCATAAAAAATTAATGTCTGTGCCTGTGGGGTATGTATGCTGAGATTGAGAGTCCCTGTATGTCATCATCATTCAATAATTCATGCAAAACAAAACCCAGAAAGGTTTGGACAAAAATATAAAAAATATTATTTCTAAGTCATGAGTTCATAGATGATTTTGACTTTTATTATTATTACTCTGTCAAGTACCTAAGTTTGCACTTTCCAATAGAAATATGAGTCAAGTAAGCAATTTCAAATATTCTAGTAGCCAGTATGTAAGTAAAGTAAGAGAAATTAATGTTAACAAACTTAACTGAATATACAAAAAACCCTACCATTTAAAAATATAATCAATATAAAAATAATAAAATATCATTTTTTTTTTTTGGTACTAAGTCTTAGAAATCTGACGTAGAGTCCATACTTACCAAACATCTCTATTTGAGTTAACCACATTTCAACTGTGGTTGTCACATGTGGCTAGTGGCTACCAGGTACATACTATATTGAACAGTGTAAGACAAAATTTTAATAATGAGCATTATGTTTTTAATGAGAAAGAAAAGTTGTCTTTTAAATAAGTCACTTCACTGCTACCAGAACCTTTTCCAAAGTCTTGCAGCTGTGTATTACATAATTTTTTGGATTACTTCAAACCATTTCCTAGCATTCTGTGAAAAATTCTTGTTTTTAGAAATGAACAGGTTGATGGAAAAGATACAACAATACAAAAATCAATTTAAAATGTAGCACTCAAGAGAGACTTCTGGTATGTATTGGGTATACGCATGAATTCAAATTCTGTTTTCCACATATTCTAACAGTGAATTTCCGACAGTTAGATTCAATGAATAGTTACTGATCCAATATCCATTCATGGGAAAAACTCTCAGAAGAGGGGAACTCCCTAAAATTGATAAAGAAAACCTATAAATAATCTCTAACTAATAACACTCTCCATGGTGCAAAGTTAGATATTTTTTCCCCTAATACTGGAACAATTCAAGATTATCCCTTCTTACCACTATTAATAATATAACAGTATTCTGGAGATCCTATGTAACACAAGAAAACAGAATAGAAGGTATATAAATTGGGAAGGAAGAAAAAAAATTCCCTTTAAAAAAATTCTTAAATTTGTTCTTTTTAGATATACATGACAGTAGAGTGTATTCTGACATATTATACATACATGGAGTATAACTTACTGTAATTAGGATCCCATTCTTGTTATACAGGATGTGGAGTTATACTGGTCGTGTATTCACATGTGTACTTAGAAAAGTTATGTCAATTTCATTCTACTGTCTTTCCTATTCCCATCCCCCCTCCTTTCCCTTCATTCCTTTTGTCCAATTCAATAAACTTCTATTCTTCCCACCCATCCTCTTTATTTTGTGTCAGCATCCTCAGATCAGAAAGAACATTCAGCCTTTGGTTTTGGGGACTGGCTTATTTCACTTAGCATGATAGTCTCCAGTTCCATTCATTTACTGGCAAATGAAATAATTTCATTCTTATTTATGGCTGAGTAATATTCAAATGTGTCTATATACTGCATTTCTTAATCTACTCATATGCTGATGGGCACCTTGGTTGGTTTTGTAGCTTAGCTACTGTAAATTGAGCTGCTATAACTATTGATGTGGTTGCATCACTAAAATATGATGACTTTAAGTCCTTTAAATATATACCAAGGAGTAGGATAACAGGGTAAAATGGTAGTTCTATTTCAAGTTTTTGGAATAATTTCCATACTATCTTCCATAGTGGTTGCATCAATTTGCTTCCCACAAGCAATGTAAGACACTTTTCCCTACATCCTTGCCAACATTTATTGTCACTTGCATTCTTGATAAGTGGCATTCTGACTGGAGTGAGATGAAATCTCAGTGTAGTTTTAATTTGCATTTCTCCAATTGCCAGTGATGTTGAACATTTTTTCATGTATCTGTTGATCATTTGCATTTCTTCTTCTGTGAAGTGCCTATTCAGTTCCTTTATCCATTTACTGATTTTTTTTGTGTGTGTGTGTGAAGTTTTGTAAGTTTTTCGTATATCCTAGAGATTAAAGATTTCCTCCTGTTCTTTAGGCTCTCTCTTCACATTCTTGATTTTGCTGTGAAGCAGCATTTTAGTTTGATGCCATCCCATTTATTGATTCTTGATTTTACTTCTGGAGATTTAAGAGTCTTGTTGTGGAACTCTGTTCCTGAGCCAAATGATGCAAAGTTCGGCCGACATTTTCTTCTAGTAGGTGCAGGGTCTCTGGTCTAATGCCCAGCTCCTTCATCCACTTTGAGTTTTGTGCAAGGTGAGAAAGAGGGGTTAAATTCATTCTACTACATATGGATACCAGTTTTCCCAGCACCATTTGTTAAAGAGGCTCTTTTCTCCAGGATGTTTATGACACCTTTGTCTACTACGAGATAACTGCTATTAATGTGGGTTTGTCCTTGTGTCTTCTCTTCTATTCCATTGGTCTTCATGCCTGTTTTTGTGCCATTACCCTGCCATTTTTGTTTCTACAGCCCTGAGGTATAATAAAAGGCTGACATTATGATGCCTCCTGCTTCACTTTTCTCTGGATATTCAGGGCCTCTTATTTTTCCATATAAATTTCAAGACTGCTTTTTCTACTTCTATGAAGCATGGCATTGTAATTTTAATAGGAATTGCATTAAATTTGTATAGTGCTTTTGGTAGTGTGACCATTCTGACAATACTGATTCTGCCTATCCAAGAACATGAGAGATCTTTCCATCTTCTTTGGTCTTCTTCAATTTATTCATTCAGTGTTGGTTAGTTTTCATTGCACAGGTCATTCATCTCTTTTGTTAGATTGATTCCCTAATTTTTTTTCAAGGCTATTGTGAATGGGATGGTTTTCCTAATTTCTCTTTCAGTTGATTCATCACTGTTGTATAGAAACGCAGTTGATTTTACAAGTGGTAATTTTATATCCTGCTACTTTGCTGAATTCATTTATGAGTTCTAGAAATTTTATGGTGGAGTTTTTTTTGGGGGGGTCTTCTAAACATAAAATCAAAGTCTTCAGCAAATAGGGATACTTCTGAGTTCTTCTTTTCCTAATTGTATTTCTTTAATTTCTTTCTTTCATCTAATTGCTCTGGCAAAGGTTTCAAGAACTATGTACAATACAAGTGGTGAAAGCAGATAGTCTTGTTCCTAAAATTTCTTTTTCTTTTTTTTTTGCAGATGCCATAATGGTACATGTAGAAAACCCCAAGGAACTAATAAAGCCCCATTAAAGCAATGCTATAGAAAACAAGGATAATGCACAAAGTCCACTGCTTTCCTATGTATCAGTAGCATAGAACTGGAATTTGAAATTAAAACAACACCATTTACCTGAATATCAAAAAAATAAATAAATAAACAAAAAAAAAAGAAAGAAAGAAAAAGAAATACCTAAGTATATACCTAACAAATATGCACAATAGGTCTATATGGTTACAAAATTCCAATCAAAGAAATTAATGATAAAATAAACATGAGGTATTTCATGTTTATGAATGAGAAAACTCAGTACTCTTTAAAATGTCAGCTGTTTCCCTAATGGACCTACAGATTCAACAGAACCCCAACCAAATCCTAGTAAGTTACTGTGTATCACCAAACTGATTCTAAAGTTTATATGTAAAGAAAAAAGAGCTAGAATTGTAAACAATATACTGATAAATAAGAACAGTGTTGGAGGACTGATACTACATGACTTCAAGAGTTACTTAAAGCAAGAGTTATTAAGACAGTGTGGTATTGTCCAGAGAACAGACAAAAAGATCAGTGGAACACAAGAGAAAGCCCAGAAGTAGACTCATAAACAGTCAACTCATCTTTCAAAAAGGAGCAACAATAAAGCAATCGAGAAATGATAATCTTTTCAACAGTCAAAAACTTCGCAACCTCATGCAAAAAAAAAAAAATCAAATATAGATACCAATTTTACACACAAATTAACTCAATATAGAATACAGATTTAAATATGACATACAAGACTCTAAAACCTTTAGAAGGTAACATAAAAGAAAATCTAAGTGACCTGGGAGTTGGTGATGACTTTAAAAATAACACCAAAAACACAAATCCAAGAAAGAAAATATGTAAAAATTGCACACACACAAAGGAAACTTCCATTCTGTGAATGACTGATGAATGAATGAAAAGACAAGCCACAGGCTGAGACAAAATGTATGCAAAACAGTTCTGATAAAGGGTATAATTTCGAAATAGAAAAATTACCGTAAAATCCAACAATAAGAAATGAACAGAATTTGAAAATGGGTTAAGGATATGGATAACTCACCAAAGAAGATAAATAGATGGCAAATAGTCATATGAAAGGATCTCAACATCATATGGTACTAGAGGATTGCAAATGAAAACCTCAGAAGATAAACTTATTGGAATAGCTAAAATCCAAAATACTGGCAACACTAAAAGCTGGTGAAAATGTGGACCAACAGGAACAGAGAGCTAGCCTGTAAAAGTTACATACTTTATAATTCCAACTATATTTTATTCCAAGTAAGGCAAAACCATAGGGAATGTAAAAAAAATTAGTGGATAGCAGGAGAAAAGAGGGATGAATAAGTAGAGCAATGTGTGTTTTTAAGTATTTAAACTATTCTCTGTATGACACTGCAATGGTAGAAACACAACATTATACACTTATGAAAAGCAAAATCCATAAATCTGTAAAGAGTTAAATCTAATGTAAATTATCAACTTTGCTTAATAATGTTTTGATACTGGTTCATCAACAAATTTATCACACTAATACAAAATGTTAATTAATAGTAGAGGAAACTAGAGGAGGAGAGAGGGAAATGGTCTATAAGGGAACTGTTCGTTCTGCACAAATTTTCTCTCGGCATAAACTGTTTGAAAAATAAAGTCTGCTAATTTGTTAAAAATCCAAGCCATCTACCTATGCTGAGCAAACAATCCTTCAAACAAAAATGCTGACCAACACCAAGAATAGTAAAACTACTGTGCAACACCAGCAGCAAAGAGCAGAGGGACTACATAAAAATCAAGCGCAAGTATTATGCCAGAAAACAAAAGGTCTTCAATGAGAGTTAAAAAACAAAACCAAACAAAACAAAATCAATTAGTATCTTCAGAAATAATTAGGTAGTATTATTAAAAAAAAGAAAAGAAAACAGAAGAGAGTAGGGTGCTATTAAAACCCAGCACTAGCAATTATAAAAAAGACTTTATGGGGAAAAAAAAAAAAAAAAACAACTTTTACCAGCAAAAATTCAAGACTGGTTAAAAGAGTCAAGGTAATTTTTTTTTTATTTATATATGACAGCAGAATGCATTACAATTCTTATTACACATATAGAGCACAATTTTTCATATCTCTGGTTGTATACACAGTATATTTACACCAATTCATGTCTTCATACCTGTACTTCGGATAATAATGATCATCACATTCCACCATCATTAATTACCCCATGCTCTCTCCCTTCCCCTGCAACTCCTCTGTCCTATCTAGAGTTCATTTATTCCTCCCATGTTCCTGCTCCCTATCCCACTATGAATCAGCCTCCTTATAGGAAAGAAAACATTTGGCATTTGGTTTTTTGGCATTGGCTAACTTCACTTAGCATTATCTTCTCTAACTCCATCCGTTTACCTGCAAATGCCCTGATTTTATTCTCTTTTATTGCTGAGTAATATTGCATTGTGTATATATGCCACACTTTAAAAAATACCTTTATTTTATTTTTATGTGGTGTTGAGGATCAAACCCAGTGCCTCATGTGTGCTAGGTGAGTGCTCTACCCCTTGAGCCACAACCCCAGCCCCAAGCACATTTTTTAATCCATTCATCTATTGAAGAGCATCTAGGTTGGTTCCACAGTTTAGCTATTGTGAATTGTGGTGCTATGAACACTGATGTGACTATGTCCCTGTAGTATGCCGTTTTTAAGTCCTTTGGGCATAGACGGAGGAGAGGGATAGCTTGGTCAAATGGTAGTTCCATTCCCAATTTTCCAAGAAATCTCCATACTGCTTTCCATATTGGCTGCACCAATTTGCAGTCCCACCAGCAGTGTATGAGTGTACCTTTTTCCTCACATCCTCACCAACACTTATTGTTGTTTGTATGCATAATAGCTGCCATTCTGACTGGAGTGGTTTTGATTTGCATTTCTCTAATTGCTAGTGATGATGAACATTGTTTCATGTATTTGTTGATTGACTGTACATCATCTTCTGAAGTGTCTCTTCAGGTCCTTGGCCCATTTAATGGTTGGGTTATTTGGGGTTTTTTTTGTTTTGTTTTGTTTTTGTTTTTTGTTTTTTTTGGTGTTTAGCTCTTTTAGTTCTTTATATACCAATATGTGAAGGGTAAAGATTTGCTCCCAGGATGTAGGCTCTCTATTCACCTCACAGATTGTTTCTTTTGCTGAGAAGAAACTTTTTAGTTTGAGTCTACCCCATTTATTGATTCTTGATTTTAATTTGTATGCCACAGGAGTTTTATTAAGGAAGTGACATTCCTCATAGAAATAGAAAAAGCAATCATGAAATTCATCTGGAAAAATAAGAGACCCAGAATAGCTAAAGCAATCCTTAGCAGGAAGAGTGAAGCAGGTAGCATCACTATACCAGACCTTAAACTATACTACAGAGCAACAGTAACAAAAACAGCATGGTATCGGCACTAAAACAGACTGGTAGACCAATAGTACCGAATAGAGGACTCAAAGACTAACCCACAAAACTACAATTATCTTATATTAGACAAAGGTGCCAAGAACATGCATTAGAGAAAAGACAGGCTCTTCAACAAATGGTGCTGGGAAAACTGGAAAGCCATATGCAACAAAATGATATTAAACTCCTATCTCTCACCAAGCACAAAAGTAAACTCAAAATGGATCAAGAAATTAGGAATTAAGTAGGCCCTAATCTCCATCATGTGGGATTAAGCCCCAACTTCCTTAAAGAGTCAAGGTAAATTTTACAGTATTTATCATTGAAAAATTACCAAGCAAGAAAAAAGCAATAAACTATGATATACAATGAATACAAGAATAAATCAAGAAAAAACTGACACCATGAAAGAATTAGCAGATAGGTGCAATAAAACAGCTATACTTGTATTCCATATATTAAAGAAGTCACAGCAAAGACTGAACTTGTTGTAGAAACATGGAATGTAAGAACCAAATCAAACTTCTACAGGTAAAAAATACAATGTCTGAAATGAAAAATATGGTGGATGCTATCAGTGAGATTAGAAACTGTAGGCAAAGTATCTGTCAATTTAAATACATAGCAACAGCTAATATCCAAAAGAAACAGATACAGATGGAAGAAAAGAAAAACTCAGCTGCGTAGCAGTGATGTGACATCTTCAAGCAGTCTCACATATGCATAACTTAAGTATGGGAAGGTGAGATGGGAGGTAGTTATTTCAAAGAAAAAATAATGTCTGGAAACTTTTCAAACTCAATGTAAACTTACCATAAACCCCCAGTTCTAAAAAACTCAAAAAACTCTAGCACAAGAAATAGTAAGAAAACAATTCAAAGATACACCATAATCTGATCCCTCAAATAACAAAAAGAAAATTTTCAAAAGAACTCAAAGACAAAAAAATATAAATTAAGTACAGAAAATCACAGGAAAGCACAGCCAACTGATTTACTATAAGGAGAAGCGGATCCATTCAAAATTACAATCATGTACTACCACAAAAATAGTGTCCTAAATTAGAGTAAGTTATATTCTATGTATATATGTTAAAATATACTCCACTGCCATGTATCTAAAAAAGAACAGATAAAAAATATATAAATAATAAAATTACAAAGAATTCAGTACCCCTCTCTTAATGACTGATAGAGCAAACAGACAGAAAACCAGTATGGATAAAGACCTGAACAACACTACTGATCAACTTGATATAATATAACATACACCATATGGGATATGACACTAAACAATTACTTATGAGAAAATAAAATAATAATAAAAAGTATTTAATAAAAATCAACAGTCGAAGGATTATTATATTTAATTACTACACAAACCTTTCAAACCTGTTAAATAAATAAGTAAAATATTTTCATCAAAATACAAATGACAAACCACTATAAAATATATGTAAAATTTTATTTCTAACACATAAGTTCCTTCAAATCACCAAAAAAAAAAAAAAAGGCGGGGGGGGGGGGGCACATGATCAACAGAAAAATGGTGTAAGGGCAAAAACCGACAATTCATGTAAGAAAAAAAATACAAATAACCAACAGGCATGGATGTTTAACCTCACTAAAAAAACCAATAAAACAATGAAATTTGTTTCACCAGGGGGATTATCAAAAACAAGAAAATATTTATTTATTTATTTATTTATTTATTTATTTATTTATTTATTTATATGTGGTGCTGAGGATCGAACCCAGTGCCCCACACATGCCAGGCACGCGCTCTACCACTGAGCTACAGCACCAGACAGGCAAGCGCTCTATCACTGAACTACAGCCCCAGACCAAGAAAAGATTTTAAATAACTAGTATTGATAAAAATGTAAAATTTGTAGCAAATGGTTTGGAGACAAACAGTAAGAAATGTCCATTAATATTTTTAATCCTTGCATCCTTTAATTTTATTCCTAGAACTTATTCTACAAAGAAAGATACTTGGAAAGCATGCAGATGTGACATTACTTACAAAGAAATGTCTTGACAGATGCAATCAAATTAAAATGAGGTCATTAGGGTTGACACTAATCCAATATGACTGGTGATCTCATAAGTTAGAAGACAAGAGACAAAAAGAGAAAAATATGTAATAGAATAGGCAGAGGCCAGAGTGATAAACCTACAAGCCAAGAAACCTCAAGGATTGCCAGCAACTACCAGAAGTTAAGATAAATATCAGAAAGATTCTCAGTTCCTCCTGCCAAAACCTTGATTTTGGATTTCTAGTCTCCAGAATCATGAGACACTTAAGTTTCTGTTGTTTCAACCAGCTATTTTGTAGTACTTTTTATAGGACTTTGTAGTATTTTGTTACAGAAGCCCCAGGAAATTATTTCCCAACAGTAGAGATTAATAAACTATGTATATTCACATAGTGTAATATAGCACACAATGTAATAATAAATAGGATGCAATAGATATATATGGGCATGGAAATATACAAAGTGAAAAAGTTAAGTTGTAGAACAAAATGTATAATCCCATTTTTTTCTGGTGAATTAAAGAGAACATCCCTCTATCTCTTGAACTGTAATTGAAATTATCATTTTCCAGCACTGACCAAATCAAATATGGGCTAGACTTACTCCCTTCTGCAATCCTGACCTTGAAACCTTCAAAAATATAATTCCATTCCCATGGCCTAAATAATCAACACTCTGTAAAGAATTCAAAATCCCTACACCTATAATTCTTAGGATGTAGCCATTTCCACTAAGAGGTTCTGTTGTCATCTGGAATTCACACAGCCCAGTGAATATTGCCAATTTTTCTTTACAAAACATCCAATACCAACTAGATTCCAACTACTGTGAACTTGGAAAATTGGTAATGTGAATACACTGGTTATTCAGATACCATATCTGGACTAAGTGGTAAGAAACACTGTGAGCAACTGGTGGTTTCTGCCAGGGACACACAAACCACAATATAATCCTTTATTTGCCCCAGATGCTGCTATAATTCAGGTTCCTTACCCACATCAGTTATGTTAATATAACAAATAAGAAAAGTAGCTAGTACATTTTAAAACATTCGACTGTTTATATTATGAATAACACTTTCGATTTTTCCCATCTCTAAAAACTTGTTTTTCTTGAATCAAAAAACTTAGTGGTGGAACTCATGCAGAGGTATATGCCTGTAATCCCAATGACTTGGGAGGATGAGGGAGGAGGATTGTAATTTCGAGGCCAGCCTCAGCAAATCAGCAAGGATCTTAGCAACTTAGTGAGACCCTGTCTCAAAATAAAAAACAAACAGGACTGGGGATATAGCTCAGTTGTAAAGTGCCCATGGGTTAAATACCCAGTACCCACCTCCTAAAAAAAAAAAAAAAAAAAAACCTCAAACCAAGAAACTTAGCAGTTTCTTACAACCTAGGGAATAAAGCTCAATCCTTAAGACTGAAGTTCAAAGTCTTCTAAAATCTGGCCTCAAGTTACCCTGCAGATTTATAGTCCACTATTACTTTCTTCAATCTTAGAACTAACTCAGTTTATTTGGTATCTCCAAACACTTCATGTACATTTTCTATTTCAAATATTTGCTTACACATTTCCCTATACCTGAACTGAGTTGTTTCCTGCTCCCGATATAAATTCTACGACACTATTTAAGGTCCTCATATTCAAATCCCACAATGATCTGTCAAAATCACAATGCTCTATCTACCTCTCCTCTCAATATTCTAATCTCTAATAATCACTAGTTTGTAATAAGCATCTTTTTGTGATGATAATCTTTGTCTTTTCTAGCTATACAGTAATCAAGGGAGAGATAAAGCCTGAATTATTCTTTTTAATTATTGGTACTCTATGATATTGGGAAGGTGTTGCTTATCAGTTAAGTACTCAACACTTTCTGGTATTTCACTAATAAAAATAAATCATTTGGGTTTCTGACTAGCTTTATGAATTATATTCAAATCAAACTGCTCCTTTACTAATATGGAAATTTCAAAGATATTTAGGTATCATCATACTTTTTATGGTATCAAAAGCAATTCACTGTACTCAGGAGTATTTAAAGTTTTTATTTTGAAACCACAGTTATTGAAATAAGTAACTTCATACCCATTAGTCTTAGCTTCTGCAAATCTAAGACAAAAGTTTAACTTTATAAGAAACCTGGGAAACATTAATTGTTCTAAAGTTAATGTACATTTGGTTTGTGATACTTTTAATTTCTTCATATCAGGAATTTAAGATGCTATTAAATTCTATTTCCCTTTTGCTTCAATCAGGCAGGTCTTTAATGAGTACTGCTTTATAGTTTTATAGTGACAGATGTCCATAGTAAATTTTCAGATCAAGTTAAAAAAAAAAAGTCCCATGGCAAAGGAACCCAAGAGGCAAGGATAAAAATTAAACCAATACTTTAAATAATTAAAATATAAATTTACCAAATAATCTTTCATTGGATCCTATTTTCTAAAGGGAGCTCGTCTAGATTTACCTCTTCAACATTTCTCTACAATTCAATGTTTCATCTTTTAAAACAGATCTCAACTTAACTACAACTCAATTCAACAGACAACTACAGAGTGAAATTGGTGTTTTCTAATTAATTTCAGTCTTTCATATTGCTACCATGATGGTGTAAACCTCTACTACTCCTGACAATGACAGATGAAATAAATAAAAATGGGATATATTTCTGATACACTGTATTTATGAATAATTAAATGTCAAACATCTTCTAATTACTACATAATACTAAACATAACTAGATATTTCATAATCAAAAAAGAATTACATTTTATAGCTTAACCACGTGTATTTATTACTGTGAACAAGAATGTATGAACTTTTTTGCCTCCAGAATCTTATGTCCTGCCGTTTAAACCTGAAGACAGGAAACTGCTGGCACTGAAGATGTGAAGGGGCCAGAGTCCTTTCCTTCTGTTTTCCTCCAGGATAGGGAGCAGCACTGCATGCTGGTTCCCACTAAGAAAAGGAGGGTCAGATTCTTTATAGTAAAAATGAACTGTATTGATAATGATGAGTTCTTACCTATGGGATCAAAGCTATAATTCCTAGACAGAATTTATAACAAAGCACTGCTCTATCTACTCTTTCAAAATTTATATTTTTCTAGTGTAAATGAGAACAAGCTATTATCACTCTTCCATTAAAATCATTTTTTAAAAAATTATGAAATGTGGACATAAGTGAACCAAGCATGTGTTTCATTTGAAAATCTTAGCAGTTTTTATACAGACTTTTAAAAATTATGCTTTAGAAGACTAAAAAATCAGGCTGGAATTGTGGTTCAGCAGTAGAGCGCTCACCTAGGACAGGCAGGATCCGGGTTCGATTCTCAGTACCACATAAAAAATAAATAAGTAAAGGCATTGAGTTGTGTCCATCTACAAAAAAAGATTCATATTCTCTCTCTCTCTCTCTCTCAAAAAAAAAAAAAAAAAAAAAAAGACTAAAAAACTAATACGCAAAATAGAAGTTGCTCAGCAGCCCTGTAAGTAAAACCAGCTCTTTGGTATTTCAGTCAATATTTAAGAAGTTCAGATTTTAAGCACTATGGGGAATCTGTAAAGTCCTAGACAAATGTGCTTTCTATTTCTAAGAGACTTCATTTTATTTCTAGATTGACAATTTGACATTATTCATAAGATACTATTTTTACATTAAATATAACTTTTAAAAAAGATATATTTTTAAGAAAAATTTCTAATTATGTCCAAAACAGAAAGAGAAATAGATGACCAAAAAAAGACAAAACTGGGGTGTGTGTATGTAATTCAAAGATTTAGAAACTTTCCAAAGATACTTAAGCTATTTGACTCTTAATTTATACTCTATATTAACTAACTTTAAATAAAATTGGTTGACATGATCTTCCTAAGTCAGAGCAAATGTAATACAGAATTCATATACTCTAAAATCTCTGCCAGTAACAGGGAATTTAAACTGAGCACTAACCAGCATTAATAACAACTTTCTTTCATATGCTTCTCCAAACTCCCAGAGTACTTTAGGCACTCTTAAAATATTTTACGTAGTTATTGCATTATTCTTTGAAATCCTTGACTAAGCCCATTTTACAATCTGAGCTATCAAGGTTCATAATGGTTAATAAATTTGCCTATATTGTTACAGAGCTTAGAATTTACCAGAAAAGGATTTATAATTTAACCCTGTTAAGACTCATCTAAATCTCTTCCTGTGCTCACAGTCCACCCTGAATTATACACATTATCATGTTCAGTTTTTTCCTGTACTAGACAAGAGAACCTTTTCATTTCTGTATATTACAAACTCCATGAATTTTAACCTTTCTTCTCTTTCCAAATTACTCAAGGTAAAATACATTCCCAATCCTAACTTCCCATCAGTAGTTTCTTAATTCAGGCCAACAAACATTAAAATAAAGATTGCTCTAGAGCACAACTTTCCCTCTATACCTATTTTAAAACTACTATCTAAAAGATATGTGATTTAAACAGAAACAAGTAGTTAGGAGGCCACAGAGGGAGAGTTGAAGGTTTTATTTTTCCCACTCCTCAATTTCTTACTTATTCAGCACTGCATACACTAAAGTCCACATGACAAAAAGGCACATACTCATCATAAAATATAAATACCATACTACACAAAAGTCAACAGAACTAATTCCAAGACCTATGAATCTTGTTTATCATTTTTTTACATTGTTCTCCTAAGAAAACACTACTAGATAACGAATGGCATCAGAATTATTGACTTTATGTAAAAGTTCATAATAAATTATATAAATAAAACCTCAATTTCTACAAAACTTATTTTTAAAAACTATAGCAAAACAATAGATTTACTTAGAAATCACCTCTTCTTGGGGGCGTGGTAGTGCATGCCCGTAATCCCAGCAGCTCAGGAGGCTGAGGCAGTAGAATCAGGAGTTCAAACCCAGCCTCAGCAAAAGCCAGGGTTAAGCAACTCAGTCTCTAAATAAAATACAAAATAGGGTGGGGATGTGACTCAGGGTGGAGTGCCCCTGAGTTTAATCCAGGGTACCTCCAACCAAAAAATTAAATAAATAAATCACCTCATCCATGAAACCAATCACCAATACAGAGTCTCACAAAATTAAGGCCCCTTTCCAGCTAATGAGATATAAATGCTGCCGAATATTTCTTCTTCTGGTACTTACAATGCCTGCCTTTATTGCAATCCCCATCCCTTACCCTTTATACTTAAGTAGGACTAAGTTCTACTGGAAATCTTTTCAATTGCCTTTGAATTTCCATCTAAAATGCTTTGATTCAGGCCCCAGACATATTTAATGAGGACTTTTATATACACTCATCTGACCTTTTTCTCCATTCTCACAATCCTCAATCCACCTTTTAAATTGCCTCCTCTTTCCCCCACAAAGCATTCTAAAACTTGAATCTGATCTGCAATTCCCTAACTAGTGAAAGGCTTTCCCAATTTTATCTCCTCCTTATAGCTATGAAGTATACCTTAATATCTTAAGAAGTCAAGAGAAATTCTGTACAAAAATAATCTGTTGTTACTTAATTTAACTTAGCTCACAAAATATAAAGATTGAAAGAAACCCCACAATTTCCAATGTTAATTTTTTCAACACAATATCCAAAGTTTCCAATGTGACATTTTCAGGATTACCCTATCAGAACAGTACACTTTAGTTCTGAAACTGATTCTACATTAAAATCTTCTGTCAAGCTTGCTAAAAACAAATTCCCAAGCTCCATTTCAGACTCAGTGACTTTGAATATCACCTAGGAATTGAAACTAGCATTTTTTAATGATCTCCAATAATTCTGATGCGTATCTATATTTGAGAACCCAAACAGAAACTCCTTACTTCACAACAAACTATTAGTAGACATAGTTACTTCCACAATGTTTTATACCTCTGATCAACCTAAGGAGTACCTATTCATCTTAAATATTCAGATAATGCCCATTCTAAAAAACTTACTCATCTCCTCTCACACCATCTCTCCTTTGATCTTCTAAACCTTTACAAAAAGTTTGCATATATTCATACACAGTCCTTCTAACCCATACAATCACGCCATGACATAGAATCCCTATTTCACAGGTAAGAAAACTCAATCTACTAAAGGAAGGTTAAGAAATATGTTTAAACTGATCCAGCATTTGAACCCACATTTATTGACTACAAAGCGATAGTGTTTTCCATAGTGACATGCAACCTCTTATAGATCACTCAGAAGTACTGACTCATTCTTCAGTTTATACCTTTGTTTCCCTTTTTAGACATAAAACTATTGCTTCCCTGAACACAGGTATAAATCCTGAGTTTGACCTCAACATATAGTTACTTGGTATGTTCTGTTGAATGAACAAGAAAAAGAAGCTCCTCAAAAGCCGGTACTACACTATTTAGGTTTCATTTATTGGATTCTTAGAGCAAGCTCTGAATGTACTTCTTGTCAAACACATTTGGCCTGACCTGCAAATCTGCTGCTGGATTTATAATAAGACAATGTATTTTGGCATTGTTTCAAACTATGAAAAACTACATGGAGAGGGAAAAAAGATCATTCCAAAAAATTAAAATATCATTCTTACATTACCCTCTATCAAAATGAGGACTTCAAATTTTAATCTTCACAACAATTTCATCCCACAAGAGCAGACAGCTATAACAGTGTGGTTTTAAATGACTGAAATTTAAAAAGTAAAATTGATTAAGAATAGATGACTTAATGAAATTAAACTTATGCTAACCAGTAAGCAATGCTTTTTCTCTATTAATATTCTCCCACATCTGTCATTTTTTTGAAACTAGGAATACTATAGGTAAACACAAAGTAATTAGTATACTTGCATATAAATGTAATGTCCTTCCTGCCTTGTTAATATGTCTGGTATGTAAAACATAGCACAACTACTTCCTTTTTGATACAAACTACATAACAAATGTAGTAAATCAGCAAAACCAATATTTTTTTCTTTTTTCCATTGGCAGATAACTAATACTTTTAAGTGCTGGAGATTTTCCTACACTGACAATATGCAAAAATTAGTTCAGCTTTAAGGACCTTACATATTAAAATACATTCATTTTACTATAAAGAAATGGTTATTCCCTTAACACATCTTTTTCATTTGGAAATAAAAAAGAAAAACTATTATGAAACAAAATCATATAATGGGAAGTACAAAGGGACTAGGCATCAGGAGTTCTGCTGGTTCTCTAACCTCTATTATCTTACTAAACTCTTGTGTGACTTGGGAGTCACTGGCTCCATTTCCTCATTTGTTTTAAAAAGTCGTTAGGTGAGGAGGGATCTGATTATCTTTGAAGTTGTTTCCCAAAATTCTGATTTTGAAACACTCCTCTTGTTGCATTTTTTCTAATCAGTTAACTGTGTTCTTCAAAGTCTAAATTCTTAAATAACAAACACATCTGAAATTGAATGTAAGTATTCAGTCTCCAACTGTTTGGTACAAGACACACAGAGTAAACTTCTATGAAGTTAACAATCTGATAACTTTCCAGAAATTGTCCCAGTCTCGAATTCTTGAACAAGCAGGTGTCCTCTGACATTTTTAATAATATTAATAAGTTATAAAACGGTACTGGTCTGCTGAAACTTCACTAAGTGTTCCCTAGGTTCGAGTGACACATACTTTGCAGGTAAGAGCAAGCAAAAAAGGGAGAGAGCCTCGCAGCATTTCAACAACCCAGTCACCTCAGTAAGATCCTGACAAGGCCTACACCACGAAGCTGAACCTCCCCATCCCCAGAAGTGCCAGCAGCCAATGTAATGAATGCTTCCGTCAACAACACACATTCCCCTTCCCACAGAACTGCTCACTCCCAACAGGCCATCTGGGGTTGGAATCAGCCGCACTACACCAACCTAAGAATCATTCTGGGTCCCAAAGGCCGAAAACTACTAGATTGTGGTTTCCCTGCGCATGGCTGCGGGGAGAGCAACACCCCCTCCCAACAATGATTAAAAAAAAAAAAAAAGAATCAGTGAAGAGAGTAGAAACCAGGCCTAGGCGTCATTGCTGGAGAAAGAAATCCTGTTTCTCTCTCTGCAACGGGGAACAGTAGCATTATCTGCCCTTGCACTGATCCAAGAATGTCCAGGAACCTGCACACTAATTCATCCCCTCCTAGAATCCTAAAGGGAGATTAAAAACCCAATCTGCTTCATTCCCCAATCTATGCATTCCTTAAAGCTCTGGCATTGTTAAAGGTACCCTCAGTAGGAGGTGAAGCTAGGGCTAGAACATGGGTTCTGTTCAAAAATTAAGCTGCTCATGCAAGAAGAAAATCCCTTGTGGTCTGAGAGTAAAGTTTGAACCAACAGCAAGGGCGCGGACCCGAGCCGGGCCAAGCTGGGCTCCAGGGCAGGCCTGCGGAGGTTGACACTCCCTTGTTCCTCAGCAACTCAGGAGGCGGCGTCCGGCCGCTGTGATCCGAACCCACGGAGCAGGACAAGGGCGCCGCCGCGGGGCTCGGGCCGGCGGAGGCCTGGTGGCCGCGGGACCTTCCTTACACTGCTCCCGCCTCCTTCCTCATTCCCACTTCCCGGTCCCCCAGCCCAGGCCCGAAAGGTAACGTCCGGGTAGCGACGGGGGTCTCGGCCACTGACCACACATTTCTTGCCGAGGAAAGTGAAGAGGGACTCATTCTCCTGCGGGGTGAGCAGCAAAGACCCCACGTTGGTGACCTTCCGCGGGGGCGGCGGCTGCTGGCCGGAGCTCATGGTTTCGCCGGCGGGGCTGGGAGTCCAGGGCAGTCTCTTGGGCGAGCTCGTTTCCCCTCTCGGTGACAGGGGCGGGCAGAGGGATTCAGATGAGCAGCATCCCGAAGCTCCCGCGGAGCAGGGAGGAGGACAAGAGAAGGGGAAGCTGACGGCAGGCCGCCTTCGGGCCGCACTCAGAAAGGGAAGCTCCCAGCTCCCGCCCGGCTAGGCTAGGGCCGGATGGCCGTTGTCCTCGCACTCCGGCGACTGCGCTAAACTCCCAACTCCTCCTCCAACGCTCCCCCGGCGGCAGCAGCGGCGGCGGCGGCCGCACAATCCAACATGGCAGCGGGGGCGGACGAGACCACGGGACGCAAGACGCGGGGGAGCGCGCCGGAAACGCGCGGCTGCGGCTGCGGCCTGGAGCCCGAGAGTAACTTCTCGGCTTGCTGCGGGCTTTGCTGGCCGGCCTGAAACCCCGCCCTCTTCCGGCCCGGTGCGGGCCGCGCGGGTCGCTCAGGGTCTGCGGTCCCGGGTGGGGTCCTCGACCTCCGGCTTCTCTGCTCACTGTTCGGGAACCCGAGCCCAGCCGCTACTACTTGGAGAGACGACGTGGGCTGGCTACTACGGCGTAGCAGTCCGCCTCCCTTCTGCGGGCGCACACCTTGGCGTAGTAGCGGGGAGCAGCAGGTCCCCCTCCCAGGAATAGCAGTTTCTCAGGGGGGCGGAAGTGGGGCGCTCACGCCGCGCGTCCTGAAGGGCTGGAACCTGGGGACGAAGATTGGGAAGAGCTCCCGGTGCTGCTGGCTCCTGGTGTCGGTCAGAGCCGCAGGTGCCTGGCGTCTCTCAAACTTTGTCCAGACTTCGACATGGACAATGAAGGAACAAACAGGCCTCTCCCAGGACTGTGGAAGAGATTTTTATGGATATCCCAAAAAACGCACTTGAGAAGAGACGTTGTCGCCCTGCCGGTATGCCGTGGCACGTGGGATAAGTGTATTTGCAACATTTAAACGCAGATTCTTGTATGGGCGCTGAACACGTTTGTTTTTCTCTACCTCCATCAGTTGGAAAATATTCCCTTCCCCCACCTTTCCTCTATCTTAAACCCCGAACGCTTTGTTTTCTTATGAACTAAATTAATGTGCTTATTTGGGGATGTCATCCAGAAAAATACCTTCTCAGCTTTACTCCCTAGAAGTAAATCTCAAAAACTTTTTAAAAATTTGTATGCTTCAGAGTATTAAAAGTTAACCACCTTTGTTGGGAAAGTCAAATACTAGGCCCTTGTAAAAGGAAATTGGGGGATATGGAAATAATGGGCTGTAGTGAATTATAAAACACGTCTGACTTATCTCTGTATTAAGCATATTGGAGTTTATTGTATGGATTTTGCCATCATTTGCTAATTACAAAGTTTTAATAAAGTTGTATTGAACTTAAGACGTCTATCCTGTGATGATTAAGCTTTCAACTTTTCAGCTCTCTTTTCAGCTATCTGATGTTTAATATCTCTTAACAGCTCCCATTAGAAATCTCTAATATACTAAACAGATTAATAAATCATTCTCAATTCACTTTGAAAATAGAAAAATTTTAAAGCTTCCCTTAATGAAATTGAGCCGGGAAAAAAAAAAATCTTCAAAGGAAAATGAAAGCATATAACCTTGGAAGTTCTCACATTATATGTGGATATTTCAAAATTGTTTAATAATGTGAGATGAAAAAAGTGAGCAAAAAAAAGTTATTTATAAAATATAAAATTGGGTTTAGGAAGGTAGTAGTAAAAATGTAAACCTGGGGTTGCCTCTGAATAACACACTAGTAATATAAAGCCCAAAAATAAATCAGTTTGTCATTTATTAAAAATGCACCTCTTCCAAGTTGAAAGCACAGTGACAACAGAAAGCATTACACATTCTTGAGAAATGATAGAAATTAGGACCCTCTTTTTTTGGAGGGGGTGGAGGGAGGCAGGATGTGTACTGGGGATTGAACTCAGGAGCACTAGATCACTGAGCCATATCCCCACCAGTATTTTTTTTTTGTATTTTATTTAGAGATAGGGTCTCACTGAGTTGCCAGTACCTCCCTGTTGCTGAGGCTGACTTTGAACTCACAATCCTCCTGCCTCAGCCTCCTGAACCCTCTTTTCAAACCTGTCAACAGCTATACACCAAGAGCATAGGCTTCAGATAGGCCCAGATTGAAGTTCCTTATTCCTCTTAGAACCTTTTGGACTTGAGAAACATTTCTTTTCTGGCTCAATTTCTTTATCTGTAAAATGAAAATAATTTCTGTTTTATAAAGGTATAGTATAAATAGGGATAGTTATTCATACTTCAGAATTGTAAAATAAGATGGCCATAATGTACCCGGTACATAGTGGCTACTGAAGTTATTGTTGTCTGTTATTTAACATCCTTGCCTACAGTCTGTTCAGCTTTCTCTTAGGTAAAGATCAAGAGTTGAGTGAATTACATATTTTTAACTCTGCTCTATCTAAGCCTTATTATCCAAAAACTGTCCTCAAATTTAAAACTACATAATTCTTGAAATATATGTTGGTGAGTTTGGAGCATAATCTCTCAGTAAAATTTCCAATTAGGCTATATGTTGTGAAAACTCAGCTATATGTATATCCCCATATGTCAAAATAGCAAAGCTTTTTTTAATATTGTAAATCTAGAAATGGAATCCTATTATTCTGTAATCAATAAAAATTCAAGGGCTGGAAATGCAGTTAAGTGCTAGAGCTTGTGCTTAGAATGTATGAAGTCCTGGGTTCAATCCCAGCACCAAAAAAAGAAAAACGTAGCAATTTTTTTCCTGTTCTTTTTAAAAATTTGTTCTTTCTAGGTACACAAGACAGTAGAGTATATTTTGATGTAATATTCATACTTGTAGAGTAACTTGTTAAATCTCATTCTTGTGGTTGTACATGATGTGGAGTTTTACTGTGGTGTATTCATATACAAACAGAAAAGTTGTGTCCAACGCATTCCCTCTCTCTCTTCTCTTCATTCCCCATTATCAACTGAACTTATGTCCTTCCCCTCCCCACCCTTTGTGTGTTAGCATCCACATATCAGAGAACATTTGACCTTTGGGATTGGCTTATTTCACTTAGCAAGGGTACACAATCTTTTTTTTAATTGGTTCTTTTTAATTTAACATGACAGCACAATCTATTTTTATAAAATTATACACGCATGGGATATGTCTTATTAGGAATATATCTTATTAGGACCCATTCTTGTGGGTGTACACAATGGTGGGATTCACTTATTTTTTTTATTTGTACAAAGGAAAATTATAGATTTATTCTACCATCTATTTCTGCTCCTTCTTCTCTTTTGATTAATGTACTGAACTTTCACTTCTTCCGTCCCCACCCCCTTTATTGTGGTTTAATTTCCACATATCAGCAAAAACATTCAACTTTGTTTTTTGGGGATTGGCTTATTTCACTCAGCATGATAGTCTCCAGATCCATCCATTTACTGGCAAGTGTCATTCTTCTTTATGACTGAGTAATATTCCACTGTATGTATATACCTCCATTTCATTATCCATTTATCTGTTGATGAGCATCTAGGTTGGTTCTATGACTCAGCTATTGTGAATTGTGCTGCTATAAACATTAATGTGGCTGTATCACTGTAGTATGCAGATTTTTAAATCCTTTGGCTATATGCCAAGGAGTGGAACACTGGGTCAAATGGTGGTTCCATTCTAGGAATCAATCTAACAAAAGAGGTGAAAGACCTCTACAATGAAAACTACACAACCCTAAAGAAAGAATTTGAAGAAGACCTTAGAAGATGGAAAAAATCTCTCATGTTCTTGGATAGGAAGAATCAATATTGTCAAAATGGTCACACTACCAAAAGCACTATACAGATTTAATGCAATTCCTACTAAAATTACAATGTTGTTCTTCATAGAAGTAGAAAAAGCAGTCATGAAATTTGGTAAAATAAGAGACCCCAAATAGCCAAAGCAATCCTTAGAAAGAAAAGTGAAGCAGGAGGCATCCTAATGTCAGACTTTAATTATACTACAGGGCCGAAGTAACAAAAACAGTATGGTATTGGCACAAAAACAGGCATGAAGACCAATGGAACAGAAGAGAAGACACAGAGACAAACCGACATTAATAGCAGTTATCTCATGGTGGACAAAGGTACCATAGACATACATTGGAGAAAAGATAGCCTCTTCAACAAATGGTGCTGGGAAAACTGGAAATTTATACATAATAGAATGAAAATTGACCCCTCTTTTTCACCCTGTACAAAAATCATCTCTAAATAGATCAAAGACCTCAGGAGTAGACCAAAACCCTGCACATACTAGAAGAAAATGTAGGTTTAACATATTGGCACAGGAATTGACTTTCTGAACAAGACTCCTAAAGCACAAGAAATAAATAAAAAATTAATAAATGGATGGCATCAAACTAAAAAGCTTTACGGCAAAAGAAACAATCAAGAACGTGAAGAGAGCCTATAGAATGGGAGAAAATCTTTGCCACCTGCACCTCAGGTAGAGCGTTAATTTCTAGGACATATAAAAAACTGAAAAAGTCTAACACCAAAAAGCCAAATAACCCAATTAATAAATGGGCAAATGAACTGAACAGACACTTCATAGAAGAAATACAAATGGTCAACAAATATATGAAAAATGTTCAAAATCTCTAATAATTATTAGAGAAATTCAAATTAAAACTACACTGAGATTTCATCTCACTCCAGTCAGAATGGTAATTATCAAGAATACAAGTAGCAACAAATGTTGGCAAGGATGTGGAGAAAAGTGAATGCTCATACATTGTTGGTGGACTGCAAATTGGTGCAACCCCTCTGGAAAGTAATTTTTCTGTTAGAAATGCCACCTCTTTGAACTTCTAGATCACCAAACTATTTTGAAAGTGAGAGAGATGTGGAAGAGAGCTGGGACGGGGGCAGTGCTATGAGATGGGAGGTGAAGGAAGTAAGTGTACATTGGAAGACTCTATCCCATGCTCAGAACTATTGAATTCAAGTCATTTTACAACTTTCTATTAGCCTAGACTATTTATTGTTGGAATTATACACTTTCTTTCAAAAAGTTTTAAGTTTTGTCCAAGTGCACTTTTCTATTTGCTCTTATTATCTTTTCTTTAGACTTGAAGACTGAAAATTATGGCCATAATAGACTTTCTTTTTCATGCCTCAATATTTAATTTTTCCTCAAATTTTAAGTAGAGTACTTTGTCCACAAAATCACAATTTAAGTTCTTATTTTCCACCCTTTTTGCTTTTCTATAGACCTTTTCCAACTCCTTGATATTATAAAATATGGAAAATGTAAGCAATTTTGCTGCAAATGTGATTTCCTTGCTTGTTTGAAATTTTCCTCCTTCCCATAAATAAAGGATAGTATTTTTCCACATTCATCCTGAGATCTGTAAATACTGGCTGTATTTGTTTCAAAAATTTAGCAAGTCCTTTCTGTCTTTCATTCTCGATAGTATATCCTCTCTTTAGCTGAACACTAGACATCTTTCACTCTGTTTTCTTTGGCATTTTCTTATCTCAAATTCTTTTTAACCAGTTTGAGAGACTGGATTTGATCTAGGAAATAAGCATTCTATTTCCCTTCAACTGAGAAACTCGAAGGTTTTTAAGCAAGGTTTAAAAGACTAGAGGTTTTTTTTTATCTTCACATATACACATAAAAAATACATATTCTGTATCAAAGTTATTAAAATACAACAAAGAAGAAGGAAATTCTTGCATTTAATTTATTTTATTTGACTTTCCTTGCCACAAATAGAATCTATTCTTGTTCTTTTATTCTCTTCTTTCTCTGCTACAATCCTCTAAGGCAAACCCCTCATTTTGACAGAAAGCATTAAGGGTAGCTTATTTATGGAAGAGTGGGCATATTATCAGATGCATTCTCTGCTATTAGCATTATACTTCTCAAATTTCTCTTGTCTAGTCCTCTGTTATTCATTTTCTTTACAAATGTCATTGATTATATATCACTATAAATCCTCTATTCCCTTTGCTAATGTTCATAATTTAAAATGCAGTGGCACTCGTCCCTGTGGGGGAACATGGAAGTAGTGGCACACCAGGATCTATGGCATTCAGAGCCATTGTAGGCATAATTACTGGTACAGACATACTGCTCGGCTATGGCAGAATTGAATTATAGAGACAAAATAGCAGCAAATCTGGATACTGCAGGGGCGGTGAATGTCATTTCTCTCAGGCAAACTCCAAGTGTCCTGGTTTTAAAATGTTCACCTTGTAAAATATCTCTGCACATTTTATGTAAATGTTGCATATTAGCAGTGCTTAAGAGAATTTGTCCTAGTACATGTTCTTCCAAATTAAATGTTGAATTTTTTATTTTTCACCAACAAAAATCTTGAAAAGTAAGCAAACTATATTTTTCTTCCTCTCCCTTTTAAATTCAACTTAACTAAAAGCATCTTTGGTGGAGGTGGGGGGTGAGGGGGCTTACTCTTTAAGAACAGAAAAGCTTAGTTACAACCCATTCAGATTCTAAAGATGTTAGATTTTAGTGGAAAATTGAATTCTTATTCATGCTAATGAAGTACTAGTTATAGTTAATTACAATTATATGGCCTAGTCTCCAGATATGTAATACACACCTTTCCAGATACCAATTGGAAAAGCTAAGGATGATATTTTTCCCAGGATGCTTCTTACTGATATTCTGGCTAATGCTCTTTAACTTTAATGAATATTCAATGGATCTTAGCTTAATTATTCCAAATGAGAGAGGAGAAACATTATCTTCTCTATTATAATGTGTTCAAGGTTAAGCTCTAGGTGAGTAGGCAACTTGGACACTTGGAATTAGGATGCCGCATATCTCCACTATTTCACTGATAGTATTGTCTAAAGTATATTGTCACAATATGCAAAGGGATCAGGGTCATTTTGGGTGAATTGGGCTGACAAGGAAAAAACAACACAACCTTTTGTGTTCAGGTCAGCTCTGCAGCCTCAAGAATCAAGCTCCCATGCTGAAGGGCACAGAGAGCAAGGGAGGCAAAAGGCAGGCAAGAGAGCGAGCACACATGAAACCCCCTATTTACTGGGGAGAAGCCATTCATAGCATATTCCACCCAAATAAGGTCAGGGGTCAGGTTTCAGGGGGTCGAGTCTAGCTTCATGATGTCTTGTGGTCAGTAGATTGATTGACATCTTGGCAAGTCACACCCATCTCAGGTGCCTAGTGGGAACACAGGCAGAACGAGAGGAAAGGGCACAGGTGTGTCCCACAGCCCAAAGAGCATGCAATGACAGGCCAGTTCTCCCATACACTCAAAACGCACATAGCTCACACACACAGTCCATGGATGGCTCACGACAGTATATAGTCTCCTCTGCCACATTACTCTTTTAAAATCAATTTGTATTTTTATAAAATTGGTGAATTCATGTAATTTTAAATTGCCACAGTACTGAAAACTTAACATGAGACAAAATAGAAATTCCAAACTCTCTTCTCTACCCTGACTTACTCTCCTCACAGACATTTACTTTGAACTCTAAATTATTTTTTCTGATGTTTATAGATATATTTCTAAATAATATGCCAAGTTGCTGTTATAGACTGATCAATTTAAAGTATTACCTATTATCTCCCTTAAACTACCACCTCACCATTTCTCTTCCCCAAATATAGTAATAGCATGATTTGTGTTAAATTATTATCACACAAATAATGTGTGCTATTCACTGAGTCAAGAGTATTTTACATTCTTTGAAACTTTGTTTTTCTTCTCAATAATCTCAAATTTTCTTCTAATTTTTTTAAACAACTATAAAATTACTCTCCATAGTTGATGTGGAGAATAAGATCTATTCTCTATGATTCCATATTAATCTGGACCATATCTAGATGGCTGCTGTTTAGAATTTTCTTTAGTTACTATTTTTGGATTCCTCTTTACCTCCTTTGTTTGTTGGACCTTCTGTTTCTTGGGACTTACTTTATCTGTCTTTGTTTACTCCCTTGTTTGGGTAGTATACATTGTTTATGGGCTTCTTAAGAAAAAGTGCATAGAAAGTCAACTCTTTGAGACCTTATGTATTGCAAAATATGTTATTCTAATTTCATCCTTGAATGATGATTTCATAGTGTATAGAGTTTCAGGTTAAATGTCAGTGTTCTTTAAAATTTTAAGGTGTTATTCCATTGATTTCTAATTTTAAGCATCACTGTTGACATCTGACATTCTGATCAGATCAGATCCTGACAGTCTGTCAAAGGCCCATGTGTTGAAGGCTTGGTCCTAAGCCTGTGGTGCTATTGGGAAGTAATGAAACCTTTCAAAAGTGAGGTCTAGCAGAAGGAAGTTATGTCATTGGGGACATGGCCTTGGAGGGTATAATGGGATTCCAACCCCTCCTCTTCTTTCCAGGAAGAAAGAAGACCCTCAGGTGAATAAGCCTCCTATTGTATATTCCTGCCATACATACTATGCCAATATGGACCAAAAACAACAGGGTCAATTTACAATGGACTGGAACTCCTGAAACTGTGAACCAAAATAAGCTTTTTCCCTCATTAACTTGATTATTTTGGGCATTTTGTTATAGAAACAGAAAACTGACTAACACACTTTATATGTGACTTTGTTATCTCTGAAAAATTTTAGGATGCTCTATTTGTGGAATTCTGAAATTTGATGATTACAATTATGGAATCTTTTTGCATTCATTGCACTGTGTTTTCCATAGTCCCTTTAAATCTGAAAACTCATATTTTAATACTGAAAGTTTTTCTTGTGTTATTTTCTTAACATTTTATTCCATTGATTTTTACTGGTATTCTGGCTAATGCTCTTTAACTTTTTAAAAGTCATTCTTTTTCTGGAATGACTTTTGGTCAAATTTCAGACTTCCCATTCATCCTATCCAGCTAGAAACTATACAAACTTTTCACTGTGGAGCTGGTTCAGGTAACTTGCAACTGTTGTCATCTTTGGGCACAGACCACACTGCTAAAGCTGGGAACTGGAAACTAGAATCTCTTCTGAGCTTCTAAAAGCCAGATGTTTCTGTTGCTGCCCTTGCAGAATCATTCCCTGGGCCACTTACTTCATCACTTTATGTGCTTTGACATTAAAGTTACCCATGGATGTTTCTAATTAGAGAAAGGCCACAGATCTGTGTTCTAGCTTCCAGAGAGCTTGAGATTTCATGTTCATTTTTAGGGATCTGTATCTTAGTAAGTCAAAAATTTCCTGAATATAGGAAGTATATTCAAGGGTACTCAGCAGCTAGTTAATTCAATTGAGGACAGTTGAAACTCCAGGTCAGTGTATAACTGGGGAGGAAGATTTTTGAAGACAAAACAATATTATAGGACTATTCAACCTGAATAATACTTGATTTCCAATTTTATCAAGATAATAACATTTTTTGTGCTGTGTTACTGGGTACTATATACATAAAACAATTGTAAAACTAGGAAGTAAGGAATCTTATTTATTTCATTTTATGTTCCTATACAAAGTCTTTCATATGAACTAGCAATGGTTCCCAACACACACATTAATTATGTTACTTGTTATTGGAAAGTTATTAATGGTCAAATAAATTGGTACTATAAGTTCATGAACTTGGATATTATTTATCTATTAATAGTTGTTTAGTTGATTTATTAAATAAAATTAAAGTCATTTTAACATATGATGTTATCAAACCCAATGATGTACGGTTTTTTTCCATTTGCAAATTATAATTACTTTATAAATATTCATTCCCTTCATTAGCCTAAAGACTCTCAGAGAGCTGATAGCATGTTTTATTCATCTTTATAACTTGTTATGAAATAGGACCTATACAATATTCAATGTATATTTGTAGACCAAATGACCACTTCTGATTCACTGAAAATTATATGAATATTTTTTATCAGGTACAAAAATAGGCACACATGTTCAGAAATTAAGTCACGAAAACCTATAATCTTGTCCATACTCTTCTACATAGTACTAAGTATGTGGTATTCCTAGAGCCCCTGGAGAGAAACTATATACACAGAGTCTTCATTAGGATCAGTAGAATAGACTATCAGGGTGGATAATCTGTATTATTATAATACACCCACAGAAAGAATAGGAACAAGGGGTGTGACCAAATCAATAGAAAAGAATGACTGATAGCCACCTAAAATGGCCCAGCAAATTAATTCAAATCTAGAAGATGAAGGGATTTTTTATTTCTTGATCAAATTTAGGGGTTGATGGGTCCAGTCTGAAAAGAAAAATGAGGGCTTTCTGGGAATCATAGGTTTTAGCACGATGTGATTGTTAGAACAGTAAATCAAATCTTAGGATTGGAAATTCCGGAAGCATCCAGAAGCAAGTTCAATACCCAGAAGTACTAGGAATGGAAATAAAATTAATAACGAGAACAAAAGTAGACTGGCATCCCAGGAATTTGGAAAATGGACAAGTAGCACTGAAAGTATGATTCCCTTAGCAGCATTAGCATCACTTACTTTTTAGAAATGCAAATTCTTGGGTGCCACTCTTGACCTGAATCAGAAACTCTTGGGATTAAATTCATCAGTCTGCTGTTAATCCCCACTTGATTCTGATGGACTGAACACTGAAACTCTGAAAGGACATCCAAGGGATTAAATTTAGTGCACCAACACTAACCACCACCTTCCTCCCTCCCCAAGTATATAAAGCATATTGCATTATATCGACTATATCTGAATCACTTTAATGTGGGGAAAGGGAACCCATAATGAACCACTCCTCAGTCTAATACCTAGACAGAGTAGAATCTGCAGGTGAAATGTCTTTGCTGTTCACATCTGGCAGAACAACTATTATTATACTTTTTTAATTCATTTATTTCTATAGGGTGCTGAGGATTGAACTCAGGGCCTCACATGTGCTAGGTGAGAGCTCTACTTATGAGCCATAACCCCAGCCCCCAGAACAATTATTAAACGTGAGCGGGGATTAGCTGTCCTAATAGTAACTAGTCATGTAATCTTAGTAAAGTGATTTGACCTCTGTATGTTTCTGTTCATTCATGTGAAATGAAAGGAATGAATTAATGTTTGCTGAGGTTATTTTCAGTTCAAAATTATAGAACCAATTCCATTTTTTTAATTTAACAAACACAAGGCAATTTAAAAAGCAATGGGTAAAAAGCAGTGCAAAAGAGAATATGAACACTGTTATATTTTTACTATTACAAAAATCTTTTGGCAGTGTAAAAATGAATATATAAACCTTCCATGTCTAATTATTGCAAGAGGAGTGGTAACAATTGCAATCCACTGAACATAAAAATCCTTGTTTTAATTACGTCAAAACAGAAGAAATGGGTAATCGGTGACTGTGATGTGGTGGAATTATTGATCTAGCATGTTATCATTTATATTCAAAACTAGATTGCCCGATTCTTGATAATTATTAGTCATGACTCTCAATTTCTCATGACTAGAAGTTAGCGTTATTAGTTGTTTGTTTTATTTGTAATAGGTAAGAAAAAACATTGAACACTAAAATAAGTTAGCCAGTCAGTGGTAACGTTAGAACAAGTTCCTTATTCCTTTTTCAGGAGTCATTCAGCTCAATATCTTTATTTAGAAACAATGTGTTAGATCTGGCAGAGGCCTTAGCAATTATGTAGTTCAAACTACTCATTCACCTATATCTAAAAATGGAAAAGGCAAAAATGGATAAAAGAATATGTAGATATATTTGGTTCGTAACATAGCAATAGCTGTTGATTAAATGTGTCTAAAATTTTCACTGAGAGGCAATGTAATATATAGACAATAATGCAGACAGAAAGTCAAGCAGACCTGGGTTGAAGACCAGCTCTAAAGTGGTCTCATTACCTACCTGCCCTCTACCTCAGTTTTCCCATCCAGTGCAATGGAAATAAAACCTGTGTCATGCAATGATTGTGGGAAGTAATTTTGCCATAATGTATGTAATAGCACCTGCTATAAAGCCTGACACAGAATGGTTACTCAGTAAATAATAGCTATTACTACTAAATAGAACTAAGGCCTCACAAGTCTCCTAAAAGCAAAATTTTTAAGAAAGGAGGTAGGACACCAGCAGCAGCTTCTTTGATTTGAAGGTTTCCAATGCATTCTTGCCTTTGTATTCACTGTATGCCGAAGAGCATCTGGACTTATATAAACAGAAATATAGTTTACACTCTGTTAGTCAAGTTCTGGACTGTGGCACTCTGAGGGGACACCTTTTGCTAATAACTACAATCCTAGGCTGCAAGTGAAGGACTCCAACAACTTGTGCTCAGCCGTACATGAAAAGCAATGCCAGAAAATGTTTAGGGAAAAATAATACTTGAATACAAACTGTCCTTTCGTCAAAGTCCAATTATTATTTGTCTCTGCTTAATCATCTCTGAATCTTGATTTCACTTGCTACCAGGAATAAAAACCAATCTTTCTTCAGTTCCTGAAACACTGGAGGTTTCTATTCAGTTTAGATTTAGATTCTTACTTTCAATTCTAACACTGTTATACCTGAGACTTTAGGAAGCTTGGGCATCAAAACCCCTCAAGGGTTGTATTGATCAGGGTAAAGCCTGGGAAGTAGAAGATATTTTAAGTTTTTAAAACAGAATGAATTTAATGCAGGAATTAATAGCATGTTGGAAAGTCAGAGATCATGAACAAACACAGAGATCAGCAGTAGAAGAAAGTCAGCTTGAGGCTGGAGGACCAAAGGGAGAAGGTACAACCAGAGTAATCTAGCAGAAGCTAAAAGCACAGCTGATCTATTCAGTGGGACCTGGACAAAGAGATATCCTCGGGGAAGAGAGAAGGGGAGAAATTTCCTAACTTCTGATTTTTTTCCACTCCTCCAGTATCCTGCTAGTGCCTCTTGCTGGCTCAAACCTGCTGGAAGCCAGCAGAATTGGGAGCTAGGAAGTGTGCACTGTAGGATATGGGCTCTCTACAACACAAAACACAGCAGAAGAAGGTTGATAAAATGGTTTGAAAGCATATAACCAAGTACAGGTAGAATAATATTTACTAATAAAACCTTAGCAGGCTATATTTGGTCTTCTAAGTTTCCAATGTCTATATATAATTAAGAGCTATCAGCACATGTGTCCCAATTCCAAATTTATTTCCTCATGACTGTACTTTTCCCATTTAGTTTCTGTTTATGACTAGCTTTCAAATTATTAGCTGATAACAATTCAGTATATGACCTTTACTGTTCTATATTTTCCTGTAATAGACACCTACTCTTCTTCTAAGCTGATGTCCATGATTTCAAGAAGCAGTGCCCACATTTATATTTTGTGACCTTGCCCTCTGGCTCTGGAAGAGTGGACCAAGAATGAACACCTTATCTCAGCTGGGCCAATTGAATTGGTCTCCTGAGCGGGGACTCTTATATTTCCTAAATGTCAGTGTAAACTAAATGCATTACATCACAGTACGTAGATTTGGAAGAATGTGGGTTGGCCATGTTCTGTACACACAAAAGAAGAGAAAGAAATTTACAGAAAAAAAGCACAGTGAAGTCATCTTAGGGAAAGAAGCAAAGTTGGGAGATCTTGCCCCCAGCCCCGCCAGGGAAGGAGATTCAAGTAAGAGCAACCCTGACAGCTTTCCAGTCACGAGTTTCAGACCCTCAGGAAGCCCAGTCTCTCTTCCTTCTCTTGGATTCTGAGAAATACTACATCATCTTATATAAACTCCTCTTTTGTGGATTTTTTCCCAGGAATTTTTCAATTATCTAATGAAAGGTCCCTAATGAGATAACATTTTAACTAATTTGAACAAGTAGTTTAAAAATTAAATAACATTCTCATTTTCTCACATTTCCATTTTTTTCCTCCTTCAAGATAGATAGGAAGACATAGACAGTGGAATACTGGTCCTTTTTTTTTTTCCCTTGAAACTCTTCATACTTAAACTTTTGTGTTGTATTCTGTTAGGCTGGGATTTTGAATTGATGAGAAAGGAAAGTTTTAAGAAGCATCAGAACTGACTTGTTCGTGTTCGCTTAGTTCGTACGTAATGATGGCATCTACATGTGTGCACATTAAGGTTCTGACACACATGAGAAGAATGTCACTCTGTCACAATTTCCTGTTTTAATGCAAGTCCAGGCAACATCTCAGTCTACCTAGGGCTCTCCCAGCACCACTGGATTTACTGTGTCATAAGGTACAGCCTGAATATACTGGTCAGTTTTCTTTGGCTCTTGGCTCCATACTAAATTGGACCAAGTTTTATGACAATTGGAAAAGGTTGTAAAAAGGCATTCAGTGGAGTCTATGCCATAAATATCCAAACAGGGCCACCAAACCTCATTCTTATTGGAAAGACAGGGAAGGAATACCAATATGCCCCTTCTTTGGAAGGAGTTATATTGACATGTCTCAGAACACTGAACCCCCAGAAATGTTCCCAAGATACCAATCTCCTATATTTAATGCTATTTATATTCTATATCTCCCTGGCACTCATTTGTCTGACTAAAAACTAAGTATACTTGCAACTTCCTATTCTACAGATCATTTCAAATGCAGTGTTATTTTATGCAGTGAACTAATGTGATATCAAGTAGAATAGGAAGATGATCCAGGGGAGCCAAACTCTGCTTGAAAAATCAGCTGACCTGGGTGTCTCACAATATCCTTTCAATACATGCCCTTCTACTTTAGTTATCTCAGTAAAGTTTCTGTTGTTTGTAACTGGAACATCTAGATGATTCTGATATTTGTACCATGAAAATTTCAGGCAATAAATCTTCAGGAAAATTCAGTTATTTGGAATGGGTTTTCTAGTTGTGATGAAGCAAGAAGATTTTGAGATGGGAAACTAATATCAGGCAACATGGAATTCCTTTATTTCCTCTGTTTATGAGAATCTAGAATCTACAGAGATTCTAGAAAGCTTTAGGACAGGGGTCAGCAAAGAGCAGAGTCAAGTTGCAACAGAAACTTCATGATCCACAAAACCTCAAATATTTATTCTCTGGCTCTTTACAGAGTTTGTCATCTCTTGCTTTAGGTAATTGCATAAGTTTATGCCAACAAATAATAAAAGTATGAGGAATCTAAGAATTGGGAGATAGCATTAGATAGACTAATCAGGAAGAATGACAAATTCTAGTCTGTAGATTCTTGACTCAGAGTGTAGCCTGATACTCAGTGATATTCTGTGATGATTCTAAAAGGATTCATCTAGTAGAATTGAGATAGCCAAAAGTAAAACATATTCAATTTGATCCAGAGTTGCTAAATATGAATTCTAGTATTTAAAATACTTTGAAATGATGTAGGTAATGGCTATAAAATTAATTTATAACAAAGAAATTCACTGGTTATCTTATTGTACATTTCTTAAAGGAATTGTTGAAACTGAGATTTATTTATTTATTTATTTATTTATTTATTTATTTATTTGCAAAACTGACAGCTGTTCAACTGTGCTGATTTTTCTGGTGACAGCAAATAGTTCTTGGATATTTTTGAAGAAGGAAAAGGAGATACACACATTTAATATGTCCCTTCAGGATTTTCAAACACAAGCAAGAAAATAACTAATTTTCAAAGAAACTTAGAATGTATAAAGCATATTTTGAAAATAGTCACTTGGAATTTTGTTCATCATTATATGATTTTAAAATTTAAAATAATAAAATCTGTCATCTATAAAATCTTGTGCTTTTAAACTTAAATATTTTGAAATTATCTAACCTATTTAAAATTTTTAAAATAAAAGCTTTTACATGCTTTATATTGGCCAAAACTATGGAAATATTTTTCAGCTTATAAGAAATTTATTATCAAAATTTCAACAAATTCATCACAGGTGGATGCAACTGGAAAACCTAAGTATCATGCCTGAGTAGGTAAAATTCATGGTGGATTTCTTCCATTGTATCTCCATATTTTTTGTGAAGTTTTTTTTTAACCATACCTACTAAAATAGGGTAAAGCCACAAACTCATAACTGAAAATTTAGATTATATGTAAAAAGAATTAAGTTAAGTTTTAAAAAATTATGAAATGCATTCAATCGCATTGCATGTATTAAAAAGTATTATCAATATTTTAGGGAAAAGTAAAAGTTATTTTTTTTTTTTACTGTTAACACATTGACTTTTCAAAAAAAAACCTATCGTTGTTATTTTTAAAATAGTTTATCTACTTTGTATCTGTTTGATTTTTTATCATTAAGTATAAAGCTAGATGCTCTTTATCAAGTTGAAGAATTTCTGGTCTATTCCCAATTTACTGAGAGATTTTCCTTTTAGAAGAATGGTAAATTTTGACAAATGCTTTTTCTGTATCTTTTAGATAGACTCATAAGACTTTTTAAATCTATTGCTGGGTAAATTGTACTGCTTGATTTTTAAAAGTTGAAAACAATCTTTTATTCTAGAAGAAACTCTGCTTGATAATACTATAGTGTCCTTTTTTACATATTGCTTATTTCTGTTTTTAATATTGTGTTACGGATTTATGTGTCGATGGCACATTGGTCTAAGGGATAGAGCTCTTCTACCAGTTCTACTGACTGAAGGGTTTTTCTGATATTGACTTCCTAGAGTTCTAAGGAATTCCAGTTCCAGCATGCCTTGATATCCCATTATTTCATGTTGAGCTTCCTTATAACCACTGTTCCAAGTGAACATCTCTCCCACGATTGGATCTGCCTTATGAAACAACTTTCCCATGGTCCCTGAAGCTGCATTCACCACTGGTTCCTGTTTATTCCCAGTGGTGATTATTTCCAGTTAGACCCCAGGCACTCCTCTCTTCCCTATCCTACTGCAGATACAGTCTGACATGGAATTTAGAAATCCTTTGAAAGTCCCTGGAATTCTTCAAATGACAATAAAAGTAACTCCAGCACCCAGTAGGGCTGGCATCTCTGCCCACCAATGCATAGCACTTTGCCCTTCCTAAAGTTTTCTCCATTGTTATGCTCTAAACTCCTCAATATCCAGGCTGTATCAGTGATTCATCATTTTTCCTTTTGTTTTACACACACACACACACACACACACACACATATATATATATATATATATATATATATTTTTTTTTTTTTCCTTCTCCACTGGCTCTTTGTAATCAGTGAATAATTATGCTCAAATACCTTTTAAATTAAAATGAAAGCTACTTTTATTGCAACAAGTAAGCCATTAAAATAAGTAAATGAATAAATAATCTACTTTGTTTAGTTGCTAACTTGAATCTTGCCTCTCCACAGCCAAGCTTCTAAAGAGTGGCATGCTGTCATTATTTCCATTTTTTCTCCTTTGTCTCTCATTAAGTGGGCAATATGAGCTTATTTTTCACCCTTAACATTTGAATGACTAAGGGCACCAATGACTTAATAAGTCCCTGAAAACTTTTGAATTTTTAGTGAGGTGACATATTGGCAGAATCTGACATCTTCTCCTTCTTTGCAGGCTCCCCCATCCATCAATTTGGTGTCTAAGTCTGCCACTTATGTGATCACTCACTTTGTTTCCTCTGTGGCTCTGCATCTTAAATATTGATTTTATCCAGTGTGTTATCATTTTTTTTGTCTTTTCTTTGGCTTTGAATATAGTAAAGGGGGGGGAATCCCAAAAAGGTTTAGGAATTAGGTTGATTTTTTAAATACTATTCATTAGAATACTATAAGCTAGCATTACTGAGTACTTATTGCATGTCAGACACCTTGTTCAATGCTTTGGATATATTCTTATTTAATGTAATTCGTTCTGGTTTATAAGAGGTATCACTAACCACACTTTTCAAATGTTAACAACTGGCAGGTCAGTTCAAACCTGGATCTTTTGAAAAAAGAATCTATGCCTTTATCAGTGACACTACTAATGTTAATGATTTTTATTGACATCTTTATGATTTCCAAGTCTCTTTCCAGACTTATCTCCTGAAGCTTAGAACTATAGCTGCAAATGATAGCTTTTCAAAGTCATTATGAATCTGAATCTTTTGATCTTTGTTCCAAATCTTTCCTTGTCCAATGTTCCCTATCTTAGTGAATAATGAACACCTCCACGTACTGTTGTACAATTAGAAAACTTAAAACCATTCTGTTCTCCTACCCCTTACACCATTCCTGGCCTCTATTTCCATTTAGCTCTCTACCTTCACCTCTTCTCAATTTCTTCTTCTGGTGCACTGAATCAAACTTTGCTGATCACCTAACTAGTCTCCTCGTTTTCAGTCTCCTTACCCTGCCCCCCCCCCATCATCCTACTCTTTGTTGGCAGCATGCAAGTCAGAATCTGATCCTGTTACCATTCCTACCAATAATTCTTTAGCAGCTCCCCATGGCATGCAAGATAAAATTCAATTTTTACCATGACACATAAGGCCCTTTGATATCTCTTTCTTCCAACCTCTCCATAGTCTTTCTTTGGTAACTGCTCCCCCAGCCTCCAAGCCTTAACTCTCTACCTTCTATTAGTACTTGCAGTTGCTTGAACAGGCCATGTTTTTTTTTACACCTTATTCCCTCTGCTTGAAATGTCCCCTCTTTTGTTTCCCCTGGTATGTCTGTTAGGCAAGCTTTCCTTCAATAATTAGGTCAAGTATTTACGACTTTTTGACACTTTCTTTGAATTTCCCAGAGGAGTCACTCTATTTTCTTCTGTGCCTACATTGCAACTTGTGTGTAATTCTATAACAGCTTCGAGTCCATTAAACTTATTTGTGTTGAATTGCTTCCTCATCTGACTCTAAGGAGATGGATACTGTATTTTAACAAGTATATGTCCCTTTACATGTACTTTTCATGAATAAGACCTATCACTACCTAGCACAGATTCTCAATAAGAATTTTGACTAAAGATTAAAGAAACATAATAGGGAAGAAGAGAGGGGACAAAGAAAAGATGCTCAGAATCCCCCCCCCCAAAAAAAAAAAAAACTACTCTGATTTCTTGTAGTTCTGTATCTTCTTTGCTAAATAATCTTGGATCTCCAAATGTTAGATCTTTGACTCATGGCTGAGGCTTCTGTTCTCATCTATTTGGGTATAAATGTCAGTTATCCTGTGCAGCCAGATTAAGTGACTTCAAAATTCTCTTCTTAGAAGATCTTTTGCAAGCTACCATCTTTCTCTCCAATCGTATTACCTTTACACTGACTCTCCTGATACATAATAATGTCATAAGCAAAGAAAACAAAATTTTCTTTTGAAAATATCAATAACTCTTAATGATTGAAATGTATTCTATAGTGATGCCATACTATCCAGGAACAATAGATATATTTAAATAGTCTGTCTAAATATATTTCCATTGCAAAAATGCAACATTAAATACTTGGAAGATTCTTATTTTGAACATTGTATTCAACATTCAAAATATGTATACACCCAAAAACCTGGCCAATATTTCAAGAAAAAAGAAGAATGCATTTCTGGAGGTTTTTGTATTTTAATTCTTTTGAATTAGAAAAGCTATAAGTGATAAAGAAAACAAATTGTTACTCTAAAAATGAGGAAAAACAGTAACTGAGAGATGATTTGGCTATATAGAACAGTTTTCTTAGCAAGTTGATGCAGGGTAGGAAAGAGGAGTCACAGCAGTATAGATAAGGAGAAAAATTGAGAGTATACAATTGATTGTGTCTTAGGGACTTATACAAGTCAGGTATTTAAAGCATACTTGCTCATAAGGTGGAGAATTCAGTGTTTTGGGCAGTACTAGACATCTATTGATTCTATGGGAAGTGTGGTAGAATGGGACTTATGATCTGTTATTCTAAGAATTTGCCCTTACTTCCCTTCTTAATTTTCATAAATTTCTCAGAAATAATCTCTGTTAATGAAATGAGTTGTCTTTTCAAAATCAACCCCACAGAGGACAAATATTTATTCAATAGAAGAAAAAAATAACCTTTACATATTTTACTTATCAGAGACAATGAGTTGTAAGAACTGCTTTTGCTATCTACCCTTGGTGGTCAGGATTTCTTCAACCAGTTCACTCCAGAGCAGGTCTTTATCTTAGTCTTCATATTTATTTAAACCAAGGCTATGCCTGCAACTACTTTATAACTAAAAATAGCAAACAATATACTCTTCCTGCTTCCTTAGTAAGGCAAAACATTGTCCCAAGGACATTTATTCTCTGCATGTGTTTACCCTTTGAGTATGCTCTATCACTCTCTCCTGCCACATAAGCTTCATTTGTTATTGTTTTACTCTTCCTTAAGTGATTTTAATTTCCTCCCCAGGATTTGCCTTACAAGGCAGACTCCTGATCTTTCTCTCTTTTGCCTCATCTTGTTCCTTTATATTACCTGTTCTTTTGGTAGCAACTAGATTGTTATTTTCCCCATCTTTGATTTTTGTTCCCATAATTCCAAATTGAAAAGACCAAGTACACTTGGATTTCTAACAATTTATATTCTGAGGGACATTGTGTTGATATTGTACCTAATATGAAAAGTTCCTAATTGTTGTTGCTGCAAAACTCTTTGAATTATATATAAAAAAGCCTTTCCTTTTTGTCATCAATAATGGTTTGTTCTCTTGATTTTCAAAGCATATGAATCTGCCCTCAATTACCAATATAGAACACCAGTATTCCAAGTCCTCGGCAGACAGCATAAACCCTAATTGCTTTCCATTCAGCTACTTTCAAAACCCAGTAAGAGATGAAGGATTTACAAAAGTTTTCAATGAAACACTCTATATTGAAACCCCTAGGTAACCTAAGTTACTTTTGATTAAATTAGGTCCCTGGAAAGCTGCATGCTTGTACAGTATTAATTTAAGTCTCTGAAAGGATCAAATACACTAAAGTATATTTTTAAAACTCTTGACTTTAATATAAGATTGCTACAAGATAAAAAATCAGGAATTCACTTTTACAGTGATTGTTTAATCTGATTATAAAACAATTACTAAAGGAATTTTTCTTAAGCAATATAAGTTACTAATATCTCTATAAAGTGAGACTATTGCTTTTGGAATTTAGTTGCAGAAAATGAATAAGCTTTCTAGAAGCATTGGCATGATCTTTCTTCCATGATGAGTGTTAAAAAGTGCTGTATTTTTCCCTCATTGCCTGCCCCACCCCTGGCTGCTAGGATACTCAAAGCAAAATCTGATGCACAGTCACATCAGTTATGTCAATGCTTTCAAAATGTTGGACATTTTTATGTTAACTTCAGAATGCTTGCTGCATCTTCATACTTCCAGAAGAAAAATTTATATTCTAATTTAAATCAAATTACTTTTTTCCTCTAACATCTTTTAAAAGAGTACTTGGGTTTGATATGGCAGTGACATTTTAATTTACATTAAAACAATAAACTATTAAAATAAAAATTATTATTTGTGTATTATTTAAAATGTTTCACATACGATCAGTGAAATACATATGACATATGTTAGAAAACATTAAGTTATGTTAACCTTCAGGATCAGTGTATTTTGTTCCTCTATATTTGGCTTCAATTTTCTTTTTGGTACCAGGAATTGAACCCAGGGGTGGTCAACCACTGAGTCACATACCCAGCACTTTTTTTATATTTTATTTAGAGACAAGGTCTTGCTGAGTTGCTCAGGGCCTTGCTAAGTTGCTGAGGCTGGCTCTGAACCCACAATCCTCCTTCCTAAGCCTCCCCAGCCACTTGGATTACAGGCATGTGCCACTGAACCTGGTTTTTGCTTCAATTTCCTATTTAAAAATTTATTGTGTATGACTTTTGTTACCTCAAGTCCCTTTGCTGAAGGGACTTGTAACTGTAGTTGGCAGGAATCTAAGTGCAACTAGTTTATGTTTTAAAAAAGTAAATTGAAAGTATTGGTTCACATATCTGAAAAGTACAAGAAAACCAGCTCCAAGAACAATGACTTCAGAAGGTCTCAATTATTCATTCTCCCCTTTGGGCTTTATCCTATGTAACAGAGATTCTTCGGCAGTCTCTCTTCATGTGCTGGCTTCCTGTAGCTCCAGAGTTTATCACCAACTGCTTAGCAATACTTTCATTATAAACAAAGAAAAAACAAAATAAAACAACAACAACAAAAAAAAAACGTGTTCTTTTCCCTAAGTAGAGCAAAGGGCTTAAGTCTGGCTCTCATCCTGACCAGAGTCACATGACCATTACTGATGCAATCCCGTGGCACAGTATGTACAATGTTCTCATTGGTAGAGCCTGGGTCACGCACCTTGGGAAAATGGGTTAGTTCCACCCACATCACTTATACTAATAACAGGGCAGATAATTTTCTAAAGCTAAAAGAGCCTGTGGTTACCAGAAGTAGGGAAAATGAATGCCAGATAATAAAAATACCAGGTGTATATCACAAAATCAGACTGCCAAATTTAGGAAAAATAAATTAAAAAGCAGGACATCCAAGTATGATTGAATTTTAAATAAACAATTAATGATTTTTACCAGAAGTGTGTATCATGCACTATTTGGTACAGTTTATATTAAAAATTATTTGTTACTTATCTGAAATTCAAATTTAACTGGATATTCTATATTTTATCCAATAACCCCACCACAATTATATACACATAAATTCCATAAAAAAGAATAAAACTTGTAAAATTAAAATTAATGGAACAGGAAAATAAGTAATCTCACATTAGGCAGCCACTTAATCTATTCAGAATCATAAGTGATATAAATATTACATCACTACAGTAAAATAAGTAACATTCTTATAATAAAATTTCCATTATAAACAACAATTTAATCTCAATTCAAGCAACTTAAAATTATCTATGTCTTCTACTCTTTGGTTTGTTTATATGATAAAGACCTGTCTTATTAAGATATTTCCACTGGTTTAGCATTCCTGTATATGTGAAACTAGATAGGACATTTCAGTTACATTTATTGGGCAAAGGCTGCCACAGTATTTCCTTGTCTCAGGATGTTTTAAACTTACGTCATCTGATAGACTTGTGTAAGGCTGGCAGATTCATCACCATGTACTGTGCATCTACACCACCCTCATTTTATTAATAGCACTTCATTTGACATTTGAGGACTGTCAGTCCAGGAATCTGCCATCTTTGAACATGTAGGCATTTGACCTAGGTCAAGCCAAGCAAACAATTCCTCCCTGAAATTTGAGTTTGAAGAGGAGTTACTTTGGAAACAAACAGGAATTGATTCATTCTGATGTTGGCTATGTGAACAAACTGTCCATGAATTCATCTTGGTGTGATCCTGGGCAAATGAAACCATCCTCATATTTATTCCAAGATTTGTATAAGCCTCCCTATCCTTCTTCTAATTTCCTTTCTATAGGCTGCAGTCTGTTTTTGTTCTCAGAAACCCACAAACTTTTCTAAGTAGATGTCATATCATTTTGACATTTTAAATTGTATTTCTCATGTCAACTTAAGAATCTACCAATACTGTAGTAGAATTTCTATGATAAAGTTATAGTGAAACACAAATAATGACTTTGTTGTCTATGTCTGTTTAGTATTTTTTTTTTCTTTGCTAAAGAGAACACTGAGTTTAAGGAGAGGGTCTTCCTTACTTAACTTCTTTTATACCATCAATTATCTATTATGTTCAAGATACAGTGTAAGGCTCTTGGAATGACATAAAGATTAAGAACATAGTTTGTGACTTTTTAGAGAGTCAATAAAGCAGGCTGGGTTCCATAGGAAATTAGCTCTGAGATGGGGTTAAGTAGTCAGGCTTTGTACAGGAACAGGAGTGTTCATGGAATGTATACTTGTGAAAGAGGGAAAGGAAGTAGGAAGGAACAAACAAAAGGAAAAGCAGAATTGTGGAGCAAACCCAGCAATGGTTTTGGGTCTTCCTGGAAAACCTTGTGCTAGGATGACCTTTCACAAGGTGATGTCAATTAACCATTGATGTGAGTTACCAAGAAGGTGGATGACCTTGATTGAGATGGCTTTCTGCAGAGAGAGCAATACCAAGGGCACTGGAAGCTAAGGCTGTCTATCAGTCTTTCAATCAGCTGGGATAACGAGTTCTGCAAGGAGGAGCAAAGTAGTGCATCACAACACCCACTACAGTTAACCATCTAGTGGAAGAGATTAGGAGATGCAAACATTTGCCTTTATAATTTATATAGTCCATTTGCAAATGATCTCATAGAGAAATAATAACTGTCTCAAACCCATAAGGGAAAGAAATTAGAAGACAAATAAACAAAAAAACTGGCCACTTACCAGTATAAGGCAAATCGTGATATGAAGATGAGGGTGTTTAGAGAAAAAAAATGGTTATTAAAGAGACAGGGTTTTATAATACTAAAAGTTAGGCCAAACATAATATCAGAACAAAGAATAACTGTTAAAACTGAATAAATATAACTAAATATATTCACTGCATTGTTATCATTTATCTCATTTAATTATGAACAGGAGAAAAGTGATCACCAATAGTTTGTCTGGGGACTGGTATTTGGAAATTATTGCTGTAAGTGGAATGTTAAAAAAAATAAAGATAAAAAGCCACAGTGGATGTTGCAGAGAAGACATTGTACAAAAAGTGACACTGAAGCTAGACAGTTCTGAGAAGACAGGTAGCAGCACGAGTCAGGGAGGAGATTTCTGGTTGAATAGAGACCTTGGGCAAAGGCATGGAGATTGGGACGAGTGGGTTGTGATCACGAAACTGAAGCAGAGTACTACTGCTCAGGAGGGACTTAGTCATGCACAGGAGACTAATGACTAATTGAGAATTGGAACTAGATACTTTGACATCTAGAGATGTCAAACCCGAAGACTGAATATTTGTAACATATATAAAGTCTTTATATGTACACCCTTAAAACACACACACACACACACACACACACACACACACCCTCATCTCATGTTAGTGGTGGGAATGAGTATCCAGGCAAAAAAACCTGAGACGCAATTTAACAAGGGACAAAGCAGTGGTTTGATTATTCTATCTATGTTATGTAGAAATTGTGATTTGTGGAATGGTAAATAAAATAAGTGGTAGGTAAGATATCTTTGGAACAGATAGACAGAAGTGTGGCTTAAAGTCAAGCTCTGCCTGATGAAAGCTGGTTGGTGCTTTTTGCCTCCAGTGAGAAGGAAGTCCAGTAGGGTGGGCAGATCAAAGGATGCAGAGGGCTACTTGCCAAGCAAAGGGCAACAAAGCTGATAGCTGATGGTGCAGTTGAAGAACTGGATCTGATGGCAGAGCAAAGCATACCTATGACAAAAGAACTGTTGGTACCAACGATTGGTGACACATCACAAAGTCTCCTAAGATTCACCAGTTGTCTTGTTTGGGCTTTCTTTATTTTCTATGACATTGGAAAGCATATTCCCTAAGTAGAACAGTTTTATGATGGTTCAAGTCTATTCTTGCTTAGGAAGCTACTGGAAGTCTTTAGATTTTTTTCCCTGATTCTTGATCAGACTTACTATTCATTTCTTGTGATTTGACTGTCAGTTGAGACTCTTGCTATCAATGCAGCAAATTTTCCATGTGCCACCTTCTTGCATTAGTACCTATTTGTGCACTTTTACAATAAAGAATTAGAAAAAAATGATTTATTGGATCAGAGCCTATTTTTTAAAAATTAGACATTTGCTATTTCAGTTAATACCTATTTACAAATAATAAGTTTGCTCCATTACTCTCTTTAATTCTTTGCCTCTTTTCTATGGAAGAGTAAGACAAGTATATATTGATCACTACTTAAAATTACATAGTTTTAAATTTTATATTAATTTTTACTAATTAAATTTTATACTAGTTGTAAAGAGAACAACTACAATGTACTTAGATATTTTGGGGATAAATGTTACCCCATGGAATATTTTTATGTGAAGTGCATTTCTTACACAGTATTAGCTTTCAACAATTCAGTTTTACCTTGAGAGTTGTGTGTGTGTATGTGTGTGTGTGTGCTCACACATGCATGCGTGTGTGATGTATCTGTGGTGTGTATGTGGAATATGTATGTGGTGTCTGTGTGTGTCTGTTATGTGTGGAGTGTGTATGGTGTTTGTGTGTGGGGGTTGTGCATGTGGGATGTGTGTATGGTATGTGGGTATATGTATAGTATGTATGGTGTGTGTGGTGTCTGTGTGTGGTGTGTGTATTATCTGCGTTTGTGGTATGTATGTATGATGTGAGGTGTGTGTGTGTTGTGGGTCAGCGGTGTGCATTTTCTTTATAGCAATCAACTCTTCTTTTAAGTCATAACTTTTCTTGTTTGCTTTATTTCAATCTCTCAAATTCATCATTCAGAACTCAAAGAAATCTCAATGTAGATGGGAAGTGTTGTCAATGTTCATGCTGTTTTATTCTCTACCCTCAAGCTCTCTAGTTTTTTTTGAGATAGGGTCTTACCATGTTGCTGACATTGGTCTCAAACTCATGGGCTCTAGTGATTCTCCCACCTCTACCTCCCGAGTGGTGGAGACTACAGTTGTGCATCAAGATGCTGCCTGCTTTCTAATTAATGAATTTATTTACTCAAGCAGTTGGTTGGTCAGTCAGTAAACCCATATTCATCCCTTCATTCACCAGCACTCTGCTATGCGTGGCAGTCTCGGAGGCAGTGGGGAATCAAGGGTAAATGGGGCTTTGTCTCACACACCCAATCTTTGCCCTGTGTTTCGCTCAGGTGCTCCCTTGCTTCCATCTCAGTCACCAAGTCCTGTTAATTTTGCCTCTTCTTTCTGCTAAATCTTTCCCTTGCTCCTGTTATCAGCCTTCATTACCATCATTCTAAATCAGATGCCTAACTGGGATGACTACAAATGCTAATTAATGAATCTCTCTTCTTCCTCTGATTCATAGTTGAAACTGTAGTCACAGGATCTTCTGAAATGTGAATTGGATTTTACACAAGCTACAAGTCACATCTTCCATTCCCCTCTTGATGTGCTCCAGATCACTGACCTTCCTCAAGGACCTTCTTGATCTGATTCATATAGAGGTAACTTGCCCCTCTCCGGCTACTTCCTCCCTACAATTCTTCAGTTCCTTGAACATGTGTGCTCTCTCACTGCTGGGTCTTCCAAGGCCCTTTCCCTTGGACCCTTCACCTCAACCATCTTTATCTATGACCTCCTTTGCCATTTTTCCCCTAGCTAATTCCAACTCATCCTTCATGTCTACTTTAGGTCTCATCTCTTCAGAAGTTCTCTGAGTTACATTTCCCTTCTGGGTGTGCCTTTACTGTAGACAGTTTTGAAATTACCTCTCTTCTTGTTTCTGTGTCTCCCAGAAGAAAGTTGAGGGCAGGGAAAATCTTTTCTGCTCTGTATCCCTGTACCCTTGTTTAGTGCTTGTTACATTGAAGGTGCTAAGTAACTTGAATTCATGAACGATTAAAGAAGAGAACAGTTGTTTCTCGTCAGCTGCCTGTGCTACGAGTCGAGCTGGATTCAAAAGAGCTGGCTGTAACATTAAACTAAGAAAAAGGCAAAGAAATCACGCAACACATGGATGTGAGTTTCTCAGGTCCAGGGTGGGACTGCTCTATGACCTTAAAGGTCCTCTTCCATGCTAGAAGGCAAAAGAGCAAGAGCACCTGAAACCCCTCTATTTATTAGGGAAAAGACATTAGATAGAATATCCTACCCAAATAAGGCAGGGGATAGAATATCACAAGGAGGGGTTGCCCAATCCCATTGGGTAATGCTCAAACCCAGAGCTGAAGCACTTCCTTGTCAAGTGAAGGTAAGGCCCACTTGCTTTGCACAGTGTGCAGCTTGCGATGCCAGTTCAATACCTTCATTACTCAAGGCTGAGGGGGGTTGCTTTGCTTGTGCACAGTGTGGCCAATGACAGTTGTTTTAGTTAGATTTTCCTTTCTGTGACCAAAATACATAATAAGAACAATTTGGTGGAAGAAAAGTTTATTTTGACCCATAATTTCAGAGGTTCATTCCATAGTCAGCTGACTCCACAGCTCTGGGCATTAGGTGAGGCAGAACATTACCTTGGAAGGGCCTGGTGGAGGAAAGCAGCTCAGGACATGACAACCAAGAAACAGAGACACAGAGAGAGAGCTGTACCCACAGGGACAAATATAAACCCCAAAGTCATGCCCTCAGTGACTTACTTCCCCCAGTCATACCCTACCTATCTGTAGTTATCACCCAATTAATCCAAATCAGTGGATTAATCCACTGATTAGGTTATATCTCTCATAATCTAATCATATTACCTCCAAAAATTTTTGCATTGTCTCACATATGAGCTTTTGGGGGATACCTCATATCTAAACCATAACAACAGTTCATCAATTATTTTAAGAAGACACTTACAAGTCATTTAAAATGCCACAAGAGTCCGAATTCTGTATTACATACCAAAACTATACATAAAAAAATAACCACATCTAGAATAAGATGAAAATAGTGCAAATTCAGCGTTTGTGTCCTGAATAATAAAGTACTGAGTGCAGTTAGTTTGTGGCAGGGACTTTGACTTAGCCTCTTTGATTTTAATCTCTGGATTTTGCTTTGTCTTTTTTTTCTCTTTTTTCCCCCCTCCTCATTAGGTAACTTGCCAAAAGAGCCCTCTACTTTTGGTTCATCATTGTCCTGATGAATCTAAAATAGCAAACTTTCTAGGCAACTAGTGAAATGGCATCAGAAGTTGGAAGTCCTGCAGTTATATGGAAAAATACAGGCCACATATATCTTAAGTTTGCAGGATTGTACTGCTTAGGCCATTTTGCTCATCTGGAATTGAGCCTGAAGGGTTCTCCCAGATATACCCAAAATTTAGCAGTCTGTAATCTATTTTAAATAGGATTTAATTTGCAAATTTTCAATTCATGAAAAGTTTCAAGAAAATATTTATATTACATAAAGTAAATTATATCTCCATATATCTCTGAGTTAACTTGCATGTAATTCTTATATTTCAAAGCTCTCTCTTCCAAACTGGACAGGGTCCACTGTCAGGACATGGGCATTATTGTACATCTTTTAGAAACTGGTGGGATAAGCCTAAGAAGATTCTGATTTCCATGGGTTGGTTGGCAGGCAGGGCTTTGTTTTGGGCTACAGAAAGTCTAAATAAGTGTTGTGCATGAGGGTCTATGAGCTAGGAGTAAGTTTTAATACTTAAGCTATAGATTTGGGATATCCTGGGAGACACAGGATGATGTCAGTGATGATGCATTCCTTCAAGTGGTTTCTCAGCCAAAGTTGGTGGAAGGATTGGTTGTGACCACATAAGCAAGAGACACCTGGAGACTCTGAAAAAATACTTGTAGTGAATGGATATTTTACAACACACTATGGCCCCATGAAGTACAAAGGAGGACAACAAGCTTGTCAAATTAGTTAATATTAGCAAAAGTTCATTTGTAGTCCCCAAATGATGAGACAAAGGGAAACTTGGATTAAACTTATAAAAGGACTGTATGGATGCAGTTTCTAAGTCAAACACTGTCATTGTGCTATTTGTATGAGAGAAGTTCTCCCATTGTTGTTTATACTTGCTCTGTGCAAAACAGTAGCCACTGGCCACGTGTCTGTTGAATACTTGAATTGAGATGTGCTATAAGTGTAAAATGTATGTCAGATTTCTGAGACTTAGAATAAAAAAATCTAAGGTATTAATAATTTCTAAGTTGATTAAACTTTGAAATAATATTTTGGATATATTGGGTTAAATAAAACATATTACTAAAATTAACTTCACACATTTAGCTATGTTTCACATGGATACTAGAAAATTAAAATTTACACATGTGACTTGTACTATACTTCCATTGCATAGGACTGACTGATACTTAGCATTTTGCCATTAAGTCATATGCCACTTGTTTTCCTTTTTAATTTGTGTATGCAAAATTTTTAGTTTGATAAAATTATAGCCAACTTATGAATAGGTTCTGTGTTTCTATTTTTTATTTTTTCAGGTGCTTTAAGCATTGTTAGCACTTGATAGATTTCACTGTATACTTGTTGACTTGAATTTATTAAAGTTTTATTTCCATAAAACTGTGAGCCAGTTTCAGATTGTGTCCTAGATAAGCGTTTTGATTATAAACAGAAGTTTATATTGTTATAAAAAGTATTCAGTTCAGAAAATGTGCTAATGAGTAACAGAATTATTTTAATTCCACCATGAGTTTATTTTTCTCTTGATTTTATATGTTCAAAATGGGAAATTTGAAGGTATCAGAGAAATTTCTTCATTAATGTTAATGTTATTTCTATAAGCATTTGTTAACTTTTGTAAGTAGGAGAAATATTAGCTGAACTTCCAAAATTCCAAATTATTAGTTTTTATTTTAAACTACTTATTTTGAAATTATTTTTCTAGAGAAGACTGATAAGAACAGCATACAAAATTTCTGTATACTTTTCAAGGAGATTCATCACCTATTCTTTTATGACCACATTTACTTCATTAATCCATATCCACCTGTTTATATATGTGTCTATCTTCCTATCTACTTATATATCTTCATTTGCTATTTTTTTCATGAACTACTTGAAAGGTAGTTGCACACATTAGACCTTTATATTCCAAAATATATTAGTATTTCTTAAGAATGAAGATCTCTTATAAAATTGTAACACAATGATCAAATTGTATGAAATTTAACACAAATACAATATAATTATCTATTATATAATACATATTTATCAGGGTCCAATTTCAGAACATGCATGGCATTTAATTGCCCTATCATTTTTAGTTTCCTTTAATCTAGAACAGTTTCTAGCCTTTTTTTCCTTGTCTTTCATTATAGTGACTTTTTAAATTTATATATGACTGCAGAATGCATTATAATTCTTATTACATAAATAGAGCACAATTTTTCATATCTCTGGTTGTATTCACAGTATATTCACACCAATTCATGTCTTCATACCTGTACTTTGGATAATAATGATCATCACAGTCCACCATCATTAATTACCCCATTCCCCCTCCCTTTCCCTCCAATCCCTCTGCCCTATCTAGAGTTCATCTATTCCTCCCATGCTCCCACTCCCTATCCCACTATGAATCAGCCTCCTTATATCAAAGAAAACATTGGCATTTTTTTTTTTTGAGATTGGCTAACTTCACTTAGCATTATCTTCTCTAACTCCATCCATTTACCTGCAACATTGAAAAAATTGACAGAACAAAAAGTTGATTCTTTGAAAAAAATAAATAAAATTTACAAACACTTAGCCATGCTAACGAAGAGAAGGACAGAGAAAACTCAAACCACTAACACGTGATAAAAAAGGAAATATCACAACAGACACTACAGAAATACAGAAGATAATTATAAATTATTTTGAAAACCTGTACTCCAAAAAATAGAAAATATTGAAGGCATCGACAAATTTCTAGAATCATATAATTTGCCCAGATTAAATCAGGATGATATACACAATTTAAACAGATCAATTTCAAGTGATGAAATAGCAGACGCCATCAAAAGTCTACCAACCAAGAAAAGCCCAGGACTGGACGGATACACAGCCAAGTTCTACAAAACCTTTAAAGAAGAACTAATACCAATACTCTCCAATTTATTTCAGGAAATAGAAAAAGAGGCAGCACTTCCAAACTCTTTCTATGAGGCCAACATCACTCTGATTCCAAAACCAGGCAAAGACACATCAAAAAAAGAAAACTTCAGACTAATATCTCTAATGAACATAGATGCAAAAATTCTCAATAAAATTCTGGCAAATTGAATATAAAAACATATCAAAAAGATAGTGCACCATGATCAAGTGGGATTCATCCCAGGGATGCAAGGTTGGTTCAACATATGGAAATCAATAAATGTAATTCATCACATCTATAGTGATATTTTTAAGACATCAGGTAAATCATTTTGCACACTATCTTTTGATAGTGCATGTGATAAGATGCAGGTATGAATCTTTGGACAGGAGCACAACATAAGCAATAATATGCTCTCAAGCATTATGTCAGGTAAACATGACATCAATTTGCCATTGTGGTGATGTGGCACATTATGTGTCTGGATTATCAAATGACATTTTTTTTCTTTGCAACTCATAAATTATTAGTAGGGAGGGCCTTTGACTATCTAAATATTCTATTCCTTTTCAAACTTTTAGCCTATATTTTTAGCTAATATTAAAAATCTTTCTAGAATTATTATACTTCTTCATATTTTATAAAAGCAACGTATTACAATAGATCAAATGCAGTAGATATGAGAATCCAAATGAATTATGTCCAGCATATCCAAATGAGATTTTCAAAAATGCCATAAATTCTATTTTTCTTAATACTTTGTATTTATTTTGGAAAAATGAAGCTCTTTACATACAAATATGTTATTCATGTTAATAAGTAACAGGTTTAACATAGACTCCACATTTAAACTGAACTTTATTGTTATTTAAAAATGAATTAAAATAGTTTCAAAATTTTCTAAGCATTAATTTCTAGTGCAGAAACAGATAGATATATAATCTATCTAAATGAAAGCTCTTTGAGCTCCTCTATAAGATTGAGAGTATAAAGGAGTCTTGAGAAGAAGAAGTTTGAGAACCATTGCCAAGACAAAAGACAAAGTTGGTATCATTACTTCAACCTGGGAATTCCTTTGGGCAGTGGCAATGAGAGAGAATTGAAATTGAGATTTCCAAATGAAGTCTATCCTTTGAACAAAAGCATTCTTACTAAAGGCCTTAGATATTTTATAGAATATATTTATCATTTAGACACATATAGTGTGAATTTTAGAGCTGAAATAATTGGAAATTTGCTTTAGGATAATACAACAGAGTTAGTGGTGGTAGTGAAGGAATAGATGAGATAAAATCATGCTGTTAATGATTAAAGCTGAATTAATTGATTCATGATAATTCATTATAAAATTGGCTTTGAGTATGTTTGAATATTTTCAAAATAAAAGATTCTTTAAAAATTTCATTTCTAGATAAACTTTTTAATGGTATAGACTTAGAAGAGAACCAAGCTTAATTGCCTGAAATGCTACATTTATTTAAAACTTTTTAACTTATAGTCTCTTAGATTTTATGCAATACCTTTCTTCTGTAGAAGTCAACTCATTCACCTTGGCTGATTTTTAAAGCAAGAGAACTCATTTGGTTTCTTTAGCCTTTTGAAACATCTTAGAAAAGTCCGCAAAGTAAAAACAAACCCACTGAGTACAAATATCATATTAGAATTAGCTATAATACAGGATATATTGCTTGGATGCAAATTGTGTAATTCTCAACAAGAGTGTAGGCCCTAAAATTAGAGACTTGATTTGATTCCTGGTTTTGTTACTTTATAATGCTTATAACAACATTGATCCCAACAGAAATAAGAAAGTCAATAATTATGGGGCTCAATATGTGACAAGTTTTATGCTAAATCTTTACATTGACTTATTCGTTGGCTTCTTACAATACTATAAGTTATTTTTGCTCAGTAACTAATTTGCCAAAAGTATATCTGCTAAGGACTGGAGCAGGAATTGTTAGCTAGGGTACCAGATCACCATCTTTGCTCTTAGCAGGGGCATATTGTCTTATCTCACCAGACAACTGCCCTGGGCGAGTTACTTAATCCTTTTCAGCCTTAGTTTAATATTTGCTAGAATGGAAAAAAGTAGTAACTACCTCAAAGACATGAGAAATATGTCAAATAACATATAGAAAACATATAGAAAAATATGTCAAATAATATATAGAAATATGTCAAATAAGATATAGAAAAAACACACAGTGGCTGACACATATAAGAAATGTCAGTTACTAATATTGTATTGCCTATTTTCTTCTATAATAGTTTGTTTAGAATCATCACCTAAGAATATATGAAATCATCTGGATGACCAAACAAAGTATGTAAGAAGTTCTAGAATATTCTCTAATGTGTGGTAGCCACTTAGTTACACGTATATTTGAAACATCATTAGTCAGAAATGTGATAGGCTGTACATGTAAAACACACACCAGAGTTAGGATATTATTAAAATTGATTCCACTTGCTATTTCAAAAAAAAATTAAGATTGCTATTGGAAAAAGAAAAATTAAATATGGCTCTCCACTATGTTTCTATGGACAGAATTAGTTCTAAAACTTGGGTTATTTTATAAATGGTTATTCCTTTATGAAGTCCCCCCCAACCCCCATCCTTCCCTTGCATCCAAGCTTGAGATAACTGTTGCCTTTCCATAGTTCAAATCATTCACAATGTGGTGAGCAGCCACAATATAAAACAAAGAAGAGATTTTAATCTATGCAGTGTTAGTATTTTGGATAGAGTGGCTTTCAGGCAAAAAGATAACATTCTTTATGAAAGATAACTTTCATCCTAACTGTTAAGTGAGGAATTCCATTGTGTATTATTCTTTCTCAATGGTATAGACTTATCATTCAAATTATACAGTTTCAGGAAAAGAGCTACAGAAATGGTGAGGACCCTTGAATTAGAAAAATAAAAAATATGTCATTATGTTTAAAAGTCTTGTGATCTTTCTGTTGCTGTTTTCAACATAAATATTAATATTATATGTGGGAGTAAAAAAATAGTTTTATCCCTTGACCATATTGATGTATTTTTTTCAGTCTATTTCAAAGAAAACTAGTCCTATAAGAGTAGTGTTACTTTACACCTTGGTGTGTCTGGCACAATCCCAGTTTATCCCTGATACCCTGGCATAATTATTAACAGCTTTCCCTTTCACTCCCCAAAGTAACCCAGTCTGGGCCATAAATTACATGACCACCCTTCTTAAGGCATTGCCAGATGACAGGATGCCTTGGTTAAATAAGTTTGAGAAATTAATCGTATTTCATTACCCCCATAGAAATTACAACACATATTAGCATCAAACAACTCATAGATTTATTTAGTTTAAGTCAATGTTTCCTAAATTTATTTCACAGTGAAACAATTTTTCCCCTGTAATATGTATTAACACCCCAAATATCACATTTGTTTAACTATACACCAACATTTTTTAAGATCAAATTTTTGGCTGGTAGGTTTCTACCTTAGGAAGAGGAATTACCATTATTTTTTTTCTATCATTATGTAAGTTAATATATAATCGTTGCATATTAAACCTCTGACTTGCTAGAGTGCAGCAGTGATGTGAACAGATAGCTGATTAAGGAAATGTTTTTCTTTAATTCATGATCAGGAAATCTGAGTTTTTGCTCTGAAATTAAGATTTAATTAAATAAGCGTCAATAAATATTCATTCTGTGTCTCCTATACATCAAGCCTGGAGCTAGTAGTGATGATGCAAAAGTCAATTAGATATGATCCTTATCTTCAAGTTGCACATAAATTGGTTTGCCTCCTCTGTGCAGGGACTTTGTTCTTATTTTTGGTTGATTAATTGTTCACAACTGCGTTCCCAGTTCTTGCCACATTACTGACAATCTATAAATGGCAGTGAGTTAATCTATTGGCAGGGCGCACGTGACTAGAATAGGTATAAACCAAAGGCGGTTAAGACTCAAGAAACCTTTCCCACCTGCGGCGGTGAGAGTGTTCAGGCTTCAGAAGAGGCTGGCCTTGGGGTCTCCAGGAAGCACAGGGAAGGTTCGCCTGGCGGGCACGCACCTGGCTTAGGGCAGTGCAAGCGCAGTGCTAATGACTCAGGCTTCAGAAGGTACACAGGCGGAGTGGGGCGCAGGCTATGCGCTGGCCACTCTAGACATGGTGCATCCAAGATTTGTCCTTTTGGGTATCACCGCCCGAACCTAGGTGAAGAGAAGCGTGTTAAAAAGCGGATTCTGATGAAAAATATATACAAGCTGAAGGCAGAAGCAAGAAGCTCTGGCTGACCAGGCGAGGCCCGCGGGTGTTAAGACCTGGAAGCCCGCCAGGGATAGGAACCCCTCTGCAACTCCAAAGACTGTCCAAGGAGGGAGCGATCCAGAAAGAAAGAGCTCCTGTCCGGCCTGTACATAGTGGGCTCAGGGATTACGTGTGTCTATCAATGAAACGAACAGGCCTCTGTCTGCCAAACCAAAGGAAGCCAAAACAACAACAGAATACGGAGAGCAGATTGCTCAATTCTCCCCAGGGTCATTGAAAAAGATTTCCCTGAAGAGGTGCTAGATGATCCTTGAAGAAAACTGAAATGCTTGCCCAAGGAAGCGATAAAAAATAGTTCAAGTTATCCCCCTGTTCCATGCTGCTGGGGACAGTGACGCGACAGAGGGCAAATAAAAGTTTAAGGACAATTGGGAATCAAATATAAAGGCTCTTTAAATACTATTTAAGGATTTTTTTTTTTTTTTTTTAAGAGCTATGATTTTAACTACCATGACTTTGTGACCAGGGTCACTCAGTATCAAAGAGCTAATTCTCTAGGAGCCTGAAGAGAAACACACCTGTACCAAAGAAATAAAGCACGCTGAATCACCACTATGCACAATAGCATTTGGACACTCCCTTTCAATAAAATGTTTGTCATAAACTATTTTAGCAAGAACTTCCGCCAGAAATACTCAGCCTCTGTGTGTGTGTGTGTGTGTGTGTGTGTGTGTGTGTGAGAGAGAGAGAGAGAGAGAGAGAGAGAGAATAGCAACAGAATATTTTTGGAAAAGGGAATTTAATTCTGTGCTATAAATATCCTTTATTTTAGTATATTAATTATTTCCTGGTATTTTAAAATATGTCCAGTTCTTTTTAAAACTTTTAGATTTCAGGTTATTTACAAAAATAAGATATATGAATTGTTTAAACTCTATCTAATTTGCAGACTAGTTAAATTTAGCATACTGTGCAATATCATAAACAGTTTTTATAATTCTTGGAATGTAGATAATCTACATTTTTACATTTTTCATCAGTGAGAACTGCTCAGTTCAACTAGAAAATGTGACATAAACCACAAACTGACCTCACTTAGTGTGACTAGCCACAGGAAAACAGAAGCTTAGAGGCTTCACAGCTGCTGACAGAGAGTCCTTGGAAAGAATTATTTTGGAATATTCTTACTGTTGCTAAAAGAGGGAATTAGAGAGGTCAGAAATAGGAAACCCAGAAGAAAACAAGCCTGTCAGCATTCAAAACTGATTACTAGGGAACTAGTTTGTGGTTAAAAATCCACAGAGTTTCAGCAACTTTATTTAAAATGTTTATCCAAAAGGACTTTTGTTGCCTGTATTTTGCTACAAATAAATTTTCTTACTTTAAGTCTATAATGAACCTTACAAACCACATGTGCTTTGATTTGCATTTAACATTTTTAATTATAGCTACTAATTCCATTGAAAACAAGAAGCTTTCCAGGATGTGGGGAGTCTTAGCAGTCCCAGGGTCAGAATATGTAGTTTTTGCTCTTGTGTCTGTACATATATTAGAATAAATCATATACTGAGCTGTGACCTCACCAATTGGCAAATAGAAGACTGTTAATTGTGTTGAGCTCGAAATATTGAGTACAGCAAAGGGAGAAGTGGTGTTTTGCTACTTTAAACCAATTGGGTAATTTATTTTTATTATTTCATTTGCCTTAATAGTTGTGCCATAAACATTTATTGAAAAATTAAATATGTTATTTCTTTCAACAAACCAGAAAACCCTCACTGGGATTAGTTAACAACAGTACCTGCTATGTGAAGTGGGCAGTATATGAGGTTAGATTCAGAGGATATAGCCTCAAATTTTTACTTATTTATTCTCTGATTATTCTTGTCTGAGGTAGGTTAATTTCTGCAGTCTCAGTTTCACCATCTTTTTTTGTTGTTTGTTTGTTTGTTAAAGAACAGTCGAAATTTATGCAAACATGAAGAGGCTTGAATTTTTAAATGATTATTATTTTTTAAATTTAAAAAAATTAAGTTTTAATTTGTTATGTATGATAGCAGAATGCATTACAATTCATATTAGACATATAGAACACAATTTTTCATATCTCTGGTTGTATACAAAGTAGAGTCACACCATTCATGTCTTCATACATGTACTTAGGGTAATGATGTCCATCTCATTCCACCATCTTTCCTACCCCCATACCCTTTCTCTTCCCCTTCCTCCCCTTTGCTCTATCTAGAGTTCAACTAATCCTCCCATGCCTCCACCCCAACCACACCATCTTTAAATTGGGGATGATGATATCTGTGCCACAATCAGGTGAGGAGCAAGAGAGATTGTACTTGCCAAAGTATTTCATTGAAACAGTGAATACTGTACTGCTTCATTTCTCATCTCTTCCACAAACATAACACTATTTACCCTTTGCTTCTTGAAGTTCCTTGAACTCAGAGCTAGATGAAGGTATGGGACATATGGACAGACTCAGCTGGATGCTAATCTATGAAAGTGCTACACAGCCCTCGATTGCATTGAAAATATGTTGCCAACTAATGCAGGCTTTGATCTACTATCCTTGGCAAAGCATAAATTTCTAGTTCCATTCCTGCCCAAAGAGGCAAGCCCTTGAGCAAAAATGAAAATACAAAACAATACACTCCTTGCTAAAATCACCTGTCTTTTCTTGTTCATATGCAATTACAAGCAGTCAAAACCTTAAGGTCCCACAAAATGCAGACCACGACACTTCTGAATGGGGACATGATTCATCTTTTTATTTAAAATTTTAGTCTCTGAATATGCTTCCAGGGAAGTGGTCACATTTTTTTATTTTCAGAGAACTGACTATGCTTTGACCAGTAGAAGTCAATCAGTAATTTGTTCCTATGCAAAAATTTTTATTAATAAAATTTTTCATATCCTCTAAGTAAATGCTCAACATATAATTTTGGTTCAAAGGGATATGGGATTGTTTGCTTTCCAGTGATGATCAAGTTTTCTTGTACTCACTGATTTTTCACATATTCCCACCAGCAACAATCCTGACTCTACTTCGTCCTTATTCTCTTGCTGCTATTCTTACTCTATTTTGTTTATTCTTCATCTTTTAAATCAATTTAAAAAATCAATTCTTTACAATATCATTTTCTCGTGTTTCAAAACAGGGAATTATAATACTGTTCTAAGATATCAACTCTTTTTTAAAGCAAAACAAAACAAATAGAGTATTTAAAGTATATATTAGTTTTAAGTCTGGTTCCCACTGAGAGAAGCTAAAGTTACCAATAAATTGTAAAATCAAGAAAATGTGTTGTTGTTTTCTCCTATGTAATACTCCAGCACAAAGTACTTTCTCTATTTTAGTACTTTTTACACTATCTATTTATTTATGGATCAATACCTATTTGAACCATAAGGTGTATAAATTTGGTGTATTGTGTGAAGCAAAAGCTGTATTACTTGATTTTGAAAAATCAAATATGTCTTGCTTTGAACTCCCTTGTCAATATGTCTAATATTAATTACTAGAGAGCTGATAATTACTTGTTTGCATTGTTCAAATTTCCCATTGGCAAAATATAGTTGATACTGTATCATTGATTTGAGTTTGTTCTAGTTGCCTAATTGTCATACCAGTTGCTCAAGTCCTGGTGATCTATGTGAAGTTAGGCTGCTCCTTGCTCCTGTAGTACTCTTCTGAATGCTCAATGCAGCCTGGGGACATTCTCCGGGGCTCATGAGGCCAAAATAATAGGGATCAAGTCACCAGCATTTCTGGAGGTCCTGCCATCTATCTAAGTCCCTAACCACCTCAAGAAATCACCTCTAGGAAGACTGGCTTGGCAGCACATGCCTATAATCCCAGCAATTTGGGAGGCTAAGGCAGAGTTATGATAAGTTCAAGGCCAGCCTTAAATGATTTAGTAAAAACCTAGCTGAAAATTAAAAAAATAAAAAAAAGAGCCAGGGATGTGGCTCAGTGGTTAAGTGCCCCTAGGTTCAGTCCTTGCTACAACACAACAACAACAACAAAAACCAAAAACGAAAAACAAAAAGAAAACAAACAACAACCACAAAACCTCCAAAGCACCTCTAGTTTCCATATGACCCAGTCACTTCTCTCTTCAATTCCAAACAATACTCTCTAGCCACTTCTCTTCTGAGATGAAGAAATACAATTTTCCTCAATGGACTCAAACCTCAAACAATTGAACCTTTTTTTTTTCCCCTGAAGAGTTTTGTGTTTATTGAGCGTATTGAGTTGGAGAGGGGGTAATTGCCTACAAAGAGAGAATAAACTTTACCTTTTCAGGTGTATGATGAAAAAAGGGATCATACATTTTACCACAGTGAGTCAACAACCAAAATAGCATTGACTAACAATCAAGACTTACCAGTTGGTTTAGTGTGTTCATTTCATTTACTTCCTCCCAGCAGACACCGCTCTTCTTGAGGAAGAAGCTATAGTTCTTTGTATATATCATTTACTAAAAAATATTAGCTGAATGGGGTAAATGTACTGTGAGTTATTTTTCTTGTCTTATATAGCAATTCTGGTCATGGAAACATGTAGATGAATGAAACTATGAAACTAGTTGAACTGAACTCAGGAACACACCTGTTCTCCAACCATAACATGTTGATCCATTTTTCCTGAGATGGATAAGAAATATAGGTTATCAAATATGCCAAATTGGAATTTTGAAATTCTGGGATCTAAAATTGATCTTTGTACTCTTGAGAAATTGTTCTATCTGTGTGTGTGTGTGTGTGTGTGTGTGTGTGAGAGAGAGAGAGAGAGAGAGAGAGAGAGAGAGAGAGAGAGAGACTGTATCTATTCACATATTGTGAAATTAGTAAACTGTTCTGAATTTAGATGAAGAGTACACACTGTTCATTGAGTGCACAGAAATAACTTTGAAAGTGAAATATTTGATGGGTACACAGATCCTTGTACTTTGCTTTTGTTGCATGTTTAACAGTTGGTTTGTATCACTGATAAATATCAAGAACATTTCATGTGAGGACCCGGAAGTTCCTGGGTTACTGTGAAGTCACCAGTGTACACTTCAAAGCTCTTGCTGTTTTATTACCTCTGTTCATAAAATTCCTCAGTTAAAATATCATTTGAAGCCGATATTCAACTCAGTTTTCAGCTAGCTAAAGCCCCAAACTGCTGTTTTTATCCCTTTGGTATCTAATCAATATTCACCAGACTACTACCATACATAAAAGATTACAGTCACTCTGATAGGAATTACTTATAGAACTTGTTAAATTAAAGAGCATAAACTTCAGAGACTGAAATGACCCATGAAGGTTTATTCATTTAGCACATATTAATCAAGTCCTTCAGCAAGCAGCTATAGTAAGCTCTGGTAAAAACTATGATTTATCAGTAAATGCTACCCTCCAGGGGATTGTTATTTCTAGAGGTAGAAATAGCACAAAACACAAATAACTATAATTCAGGACAGAAGGTAAGAAACAATATGAGAGGTAAGAGTTCATAAGAGGTAGTGACCATGTTCGGCCAGAGGAATTGGGCATCTTAGTTTAGAGGGGTCCTTGAGTTGTACCTTAGAGAATGGGCTCTAGCCTTTTTGGAGAGAGGGTGATTGGGAGAGCAAATTTTGAGATACAAGGAAGAGCTTGAGAGAAGACTCATACTCAGACCACAACAGGCAAGCCAGCCACCTCAAATAGCAGTGAACAGCCTTGTGTCAGATTTCCTACTTAGGTGTATTAAATGTGCAAGCTTCATTGGAATAATAGAAGACATTATTATGAAACACATGTTCTATTATTTGTTACTTCATAAACATTTGAAATTGACCAACAGAAAATATATCGAGAGTAAAGCAGTACATTTTGAAGTCCCTTTGACTGCTTCCCACATTTTTCTTATTAATCAAAGTTCTGATTTCAGGAGAACTGCTGTACTAGTGTTCTCAGAACAAATGAATCTAATATATATACATATACACATACGTATATACTGTGTGTATGTGTGTGTCTGTGGGTGTTTTATTGGTCAGAGAGAGAATGAGTGAGAGCCAGAGTAAGAGAGAAAGAAGGAGAGAAAGATTTTAAGGATCTGGGTCACATGATTGTTGGGGCTGGAAAGTCTTAAATTCCAAGGGCTTGTGAGTAGGCTAGAGATTTTGGCAGGGGTTTACATCACAGTCTTGAGTCTGAAGCAGTCTGTAGGCACAATTCCTTCTTTGGAAGGGACCTCAGTCTTTTTTCTTAAGTTCTTTGACTGATTGGATAAAGGAGCATCTACTTTACTCAAACTCTACTTATTTAAACATAGATCTCATCTAAAAAAATACTCTCCAAGCAACATGTAGACCGATGTTTGACAAAGAGCTGGGAAAAATATTCCAGTCAAATTGACGCATGACATTAATCATCACAGCTATAATGAATTGTAAAGACATGATATTAGTAAAAAAGGAGGAACACTAAAATCTTTCATTGATTTATAGCTCGTATTTTGTAAGCATTTGTGCATATGTAACATTAAAGAAAGGAGTATGCTACTATCACAGGCTTTATTTTATTTTAAAATTTTATCAGCAAGTTTTAAATGATAAATCAGAGGCACAGAGAAATTAACAATCTTGAAGTTTTGGAGTTATAAGGGGGCACAGCTGGTATCAGAATTACAATTGATGTGTTCTGACATGATATCTAATGATCTTTTCATTGTACCATCCCAAATTCCAATAGCATTGATTATATGCAATTCTGGAAACTTAGTGCAAGGTATCTTTATTTATATATGTTCTATCTATCCAACTAATTTGAATACATACCAATTTATGAATAACTCTATTATATCATACATTTATTGAATATCCATGAGTTATTTTTAAAAGAGTGAATTCTGCTAGACATCTTGTTTATGCTAGGAAAAAATTTTGCTTACATAGCTTGCAGTGACAAACATTTTGAATAGTTCTCAAGGCACATGGATGAACAGTGTAGCAGAACTTTTCATGAAGCTTGAAAGTTTGGAAGCCTAAATTATTCATATTTATAAAGTCTATAAGTTGTATGAACATAGGCAAGTTGCTCGATTTTAGGGTCTAATTTCTTTATTGGTTAAAAAGAGAATGACAACAGAACTTGAGTAATGGGTTATGTGAGTAACAATTAGGTTATTGCCTATAGAAGAGTATGACTAGCTCCTTGACATTCAAGATGCAAGAGATGTCATTTTGCTTTTTCTATGTGAAACTATCTGTAAATCACTATCATAATCCACTGCGCCATCTACCATCCAGTCAACCATTTAGTTCAGGCCTGCTCTTCCAGATCTTCTCTCACAGGCTCTAAGATCCTTTTCTCCAGAGCAAATTCCTTCAGGGAATTCCAGTCCCCAAGAATGGTTTGTAGATCCCTGATAACAACAGGTAGAACAGGGTTAAATTCTCTCCTTCATATATGTCAGGATCATGCAAAGCAAGGTGTGTGTCTGGGTGTAAGCTTTGGTGCTTCAGAACATTCTAAGATGATCAAGAAGCTGGTGGAACAGACTACTAGAGGAAATTGTGCTATTTAGGACACACAGAGGACTGCATCCAAACTTGACCAGGGTCCAAGATGAGTCCAATGTGCATTATCAGCTGAGGTTATTCTCTTTGGACTTTACAAAATTCCTAAGAAAATGGAAGGGAGCCTGGCTCTTGGCCCATAGGAAAGGTCATTTTCCTCTTGGCTCCATTTGGTTGTTATACACAGGGTCACTTTGCACATAGCCTTCTCAAATGTGGATGATGGCCCAGTCTTCTAAATGCTTATTGGTAGTTGAACATCGCTTCTTTGCCATATACTGGAGACAGCTTCCTTGGGAGGGCAGACATGATAGTCCATCAGAATGTCCCTCTCTGCTGACTGCTTAGCCATAAATGTCTTACACAAAATGCCCAAGACACAGTTCTCATCTGTATGTAAGTATCCATTCTCATATGAGGACTTGCTACCTCCAGAATACTGAATCCAAGTACTTGAAGAAATTCAGAATTTCCCTATATTGCCACCAGTAGAACCAACTCCAGGGTTGGATCACACTCCCCGAGCTTTAATTTTTATCCTTTTGGGGGTAATCCAGTTTATTTCTTCATTGGCTCTTGGCTTTGAAATGAGTCCTATTACCTCTCACTCCGGATGAGGGAAATCCATACCCCCAGGGATCTAAGCCAGGGCCCTGGCATTGTTCTTTCACTGATGAAAGCATAATAGGAAAAAAAAATACTAGTAAATTTCTGAATAAATCATACTATTGCACAAACAAATCACAAAGCATCTATCAATTGTTCTATTTATGTGATTTTTATCACTATTATTTGGAACATTATAAAGGTCTATTGGATATGCTCCATTAAATCTTTCTTATCTTGATAAGCTTTAAGGTATGGAAGAAAGATCCTGGCTTTTAGAGTCATATAGCTCAGGTTTTGATTCTTGGCAGTGCCTGCCTCTCATTATCTCTGCGAACTTAGGTAAATTACCAAAGGTTTTACTCTTTAAAATTAAATGTGAAGGTTAATTGCACATAATCTATATAGTTTTAGGCTATACTTGCCAGGACATATAGATATTTCACAAATATAATAATAGCATACATCTTAAAACTTTGAGCCCAAATCTGCTTGGCTGGTAAAAAATTATGTCCTTTGGTAGAAGTCCCTCTCATTAATTTTTTCTGTCTTGGAGGTCTCAAGGGTGAAGGTTAGCCATAGTACTTGTGTTTTCATGTCCTGTTTGACACCTGGATTGCTGGTTTCTTGTTTAACTCTCTCTGGCCAGTTGGAAAACTTCTTGATAGTCTCATGATCGGAGATGGTTCTCACAGAAGAACAGTTAGGCTCCTAGAAACATGTCTGTCACTTATATCTCAGCCTTCTCCTTCCATTGCACAACAACACTTAGGGGAAAGGGAAGGTATTGGGGAAGGTCAAATTCAGTCTCCTATTATTACAATCCACTGCTCCATCTACCATCCAGTCAAGCTTTTAGTTCAGGCCTGCTCTTCCAGATCTTCTCTCACAGGATCTGAGATCCCTTTCTCCAGAGCAGCCTCCTTCAGGCGATCCCAGTCCCCAAGAATGGTTTGTGGAATGGTTTGTAGAACAGGGTTGAATTCTCTCCTACATATATTGCCAGGATCATGCAAAGCAAGGTGTGTGTCTGGGTATATGTTTTGGTGCTTCAGAAGATACTAAGATGATCAAGAAGCTGGTGAAACAGTTTACTACCGGAAGTTGTGCTATATAGGACACACAGAGGACTGCATCCAAACTTGACCTGGTCCAAAATATTCCTAAAAGCAACTGCAGGCTGCCACACAGTAAACTCTTAGTAAATGTAGTTCCTTTTGGTCTTTTTTTGTTTTGCTTAAGAACAATTCAATGTATTTGCTAGCCAATTGACTCTAAAAATATTTTGGTTTTATATCAACCCAAGTATTATTATAGTAATAAAATTTGAGACTCAAGTTATCTGGGTCATGATGTTACATATAGCATCTCAGAACTTGGGGACTCATTAGCAATGTATCCTTCACAGCTGTAGGCATGATCAGTTAATCAGAATAATTTCTAGAGGGGTGTTTAATTTATCCAGGAAGAGTCATGGTACTGCCTCAAGGCGAGAGCCATACAGCTTGAACAAAAAGAACAAGCGATTCTTTCCAAAAAATGGAGCAGAATGAAACCAGTTCCTCAAATGCTGTGTGAGAGAGACACATAATATAGAACACTTAGGTTAAAAGTATAGAGCCAACAAGACAAATAAGAACCTTCCTCAGGGTTTATGAGAAAGCGGGAAGACAACTGTTTACAAATTATATTACAAGGAAACAAATCCTTTACAACACTTTTATTTAGGTGAACTTTGAACTTCTGATAATGCAAAATAAGAACTAGTTACAAATGCCTATGAGGTCCAAAAGGCAAGAAGCAGTTGAACTACCAGGACAGAGTGGGTTCGACATCAGGGTAGAACAGAAAATGATTAGGAGCTGGAAGAACATAGGAGAGTTGTCCAGACCTGACCAAATCTGAGAGGATTCTTTTTATGTCTTGGGTTTCAGGATTCTCATAAAATCTTTCAGGAAGAGAATCCAGTTGTTGCTATTGTGTGTATTTGTTAATAAATATTTATATGGTATTTAGAATTATTTAATGAGTTTTCTAAATAATAACTTATTTAATCTTTTTTTACAGTCATATGGGATGCTGTTGGCATCATTTATAGATAAAGAAACTCGAGGTATAATTTGGCCAAGAACTTAGAGCAAGGAGCAATAGAACTGGGATTGAAAATTGGGTGGTCTGGTGTTGGAGTTTGGATCTTGAATGTACCTCAAAGTTCCAATGTTTAAAGCTTGGGACATGATTGGGAGGTGGTGGAATCTTTAGGAGGTGAGACCTAGTAGAAGGACACAAGGTCATTGGGGGGCATGTCTTTGAAGGGAATATTGGGCCCATGGCCCCTTCCTGTCTCTGCTTCCAGGCTGCCCTGGGGTAAATAACCCTCCTTGGACACACAATCCTGCTGTGATGTATTATGCCGCAACAGGACCAAGTAACCATGGACCGAAAACTCTCAAATGTGAACCAAAATAAACATTTCTTCTTTTAAATTAATTTATCTCAGGTATTTTTCAGAAGAGTAGAAAGTTATCTAACACATAACATCTAGTTACCATCTGAATAATCCTACTCATAGGTATATACCCAACAAAAATGAAAACGTGCACACAAAAACTTGTGTATTAATGTTCATGGTGGCATTATTCATAATGAAACTGGAGTTTTTCAGCTTCTGCTGGAAGCAGGATTTGCATAAGCTATAGGTCTCTGCAGCTGAGAAAGCTCGTTTAGTGTTAGCAGCTAATCAAAGTGGGGAGTACCTGCCGGCATCAGCTCTGAGGATTGCAGCTGGCAAAGTTGGATTCTTCTCCACAGGAGAGGTATAAAGCAGCTCTTAATGGTGGGCTGTCCCTCCAGTGTCACAGCAGATACCAACAGATCACTGCCCATTTCTTCTCTCCAGGTTCTAGTCTAGTGAATTCAAAGAATAAAATCCACAGATGATGAAGAGTGAGTGTAAAAAAGTAGGATTTATTTAAGTGGGAAGAAAAGAGACAGAGTTCCCACAGTGAGAGGGGAGGGGACGGGGCTGCAGCTTGAGCTGCTAGTGTAAGGTTTTATCTAGTTCTTGGGTCAATACTATTGTTCCAAACTTATGCTAATTCACATTTGAAAAAAGGTACTGATGCTATTGGTCCAAATTTATGCTAATCAGTTCTTGGAAAGTATCACTGCTATTGGTTAACCATGGAGTAACTTTCTTGTAATCTCCATTCAGATCTGCCCCCAATTCCATTTTCTCAGTGCTCATCTGGCCCAGGCAAGACCATTAAGGGGGTAACAGGGCAGTTTTCCTTGGCTCCCCTTGTCTGCTTAGCTGCATCTCGGGCCTGTGCTGGCATGGTGGGCCCCATGCAGCCATGGCCTGTACTTGCCTTTCATGCTCCCGACTGCCTGAACTGCTGCTCTGGGACAAGGGCTTGGCTTCAATAATAGCCCCCAAAGAAGTCATAACCCAAATGTCCATCCAGATATGAATGGATAAACAAATATGACATAGTCATACACAATGGAGTATATTCAGTTATGAACAGGAATGAAGTGATGATAAATATGTCAAAGTAGATGAATCTTGAAAACATTATGTTAAATGAAAGCCACCTGTCAAAAAAGGACCACATAGTGTATGATTTTATTCATACAAAATATCCCAAATTAGCAAATCCAAAGAGACCAGAAGTAGGTTAGTGGTTGTTCGGAGTGGGAAGGATGGCACATGAGTAAGGAGATAATGAATATGGAAATAATATCGGGGAGTCTGATTCAAGACTCTGGGCTCTCAACCTTGGGTCATGTCATCTTTCTTGAGCTCTCAAACTTACTGACTAGAATTAATTGTTTGGATATTATTAGACACTCATGGTTTTGGAATTCATATGGAACAAAGTCAAAAGTTCCCAGGCAAAAAGAAGCCTTGATGAATGAAGTTCAATAATAAAAGAGTGAGTAAGCACTTTATAAGAGGTTTCAGCATCTGCTTGCTGTGTTTCATCCTATACCCTTCCCTGCATATGGAAAAAAGCCTCTTTTCTCTTATTACTATTGAACAGCACAGGAAAAAAAAATCAGAGAAAAACGTCAGGGAGAGATTCCAGGAGGGGTCCATTACATTGCTGCTCTGTTAACCTTTCAGAAATAGCTAAATAAAGGAAGTCATGCTAAAATTCTGAGAAAAACATCAGTTAAGAATGGAACACAGATACTTTAAAAACCAAAAAGTCAAAAGCTTATTTTTCTTGCCTTTGTAAAAAATTCTTGCCACTGATTTCTTTTAGTGGGTTTCACCTTGGCATATTTACACATGCATGTAACATTTTGATCATCTCCTCCTTTCCATCACTCACTTTTCCCCTCCCCTCCCCACTTCACTAATAGTCTCACTTATACATTCATGTCATCTCCTCCATATGAGATAAAACATTCAATACTTGTCTTTTTGAGCCTGACTTATTTCAGTGATGATCTATTTTCATTCATTTTCCTGCACATGACAGGATTTCATTCTTTTTAATGATGGAATAATACTTTATTGTGTATACATGCCACATTTTCTTTATCCATTCATCTGTTGACAGGCCTCAAGGATTATTCCATAAATTGGAATCGTTACGGGATAAATATGAATATACAGGTATCTGTGTAGTATGCTGACTTTAATTCTTTTGAGTAAATACCAAGAGGTGTTATAGCTGGATCATATAGTAGTTCTATTTGTAGTTTTTTGAGGAACATCAATACTGATTTCTGTAATGGCTATACTAATTTATTCCCACTGAGTGTATAAAAATTCCTTTTTCCCTCATCCTCCCCAGCATTTATTGTAATTTGTATTCTTAATGACTATCATTCTGATTGGGATGAGATAGGAGTTCAATGTATTTTTTAAAGTTTTTTTTAATAGTTCAATGTATTTTTTAAAGTTTTTTTTTGGTGCACTATAATTATACAAAATCGTGAGATTCGTTGTGATATATTTGTATATGTAAATAATTAATTTGGTCAACTTCATTGCCTAGGACCTCCCCTTTCTCTCGTTTCCTCCCTACTTCATCCTCATATTCTGTTCTGCTGGTCTTTCTTTTATTTTCATGAAAATTCCTCTCCCTTTTTTCTCTCTAGCTTCCAAGAGAAAACATAGGACCTTTGGCATCTGAGTCTGCCTGATCTCACTTAATATGCTATTTTCCAGTTCCGCCCATTTACTTGCAAATAACAATTCCTTTTTTATGGTAATATAAAACTGCATTGTGTGTGTATATATATATATATATATAATATTTTCTTTGTCTATTCACCCACTGATGTGCACCTAGGCAGGTTCCACAACTTGGCTATTGTAAATTGCACTTCTATAAAATTGGGTAGGCATATATTGCTGTAGTATGCTAACTTTAGTTCTTTTGGATAAATACTCAGAAGTGATATAGCTGGATTATATGGTGGTTCCATTTCTAGTCTTTTGAGAACCTACATACTGATCATAGTGGTTGTACTAACTTACATCATTGCCAATAGCGTATGTGTTCCTTTATCCCCACATCCTCACCAGCATGAATTATTATTTATATTCTTGATAGCCATCCTAACTGGAGTGAGATTTAAATCTCAGTGTAGTTTTAAAATACAAATGACCAAAAAATATATGAAAAAATGTCATATTCTTAGCAATCAGGAAAATGCAAATAAAAAAATACATATCCTCATGTCTTGCCACTTTAAGATCCTGGCCAACAAATAGATGTGAAGGGCCCAAAGTGCTAAGGACTTTGGTGTAGCATATATAACTTTCTAAGATGATCAAGGCACTTGGTTCTTTCATGAGAATAGTTTCAGGCTGTAAGTCATCATCTCACCATTACCACAACCTTCTCTAGTTTACCTGGGTTTCATCTGTATAGCTATCAATCACAAGTAGGACGTTGAAAAATCATACACCTTCATTTTTACTTGCTTTCCAAGGAAAGGGTTTAATCTCCCAGATTTTAATTCCAAAGCTTTCAAAAATCTTTTACTTGGAAATTTAACTTCATCTATGGTAATAACACTAATTGTAGCGAATGCCTAAAATTGCAGGTTCCTCAGTCAGCAATTCCTTAAATTCTTTCTTTTTTACCACCAGATGGTGCTACTTCCTTTCATTTCCTAAAGACAGCCAGTTCATCTGGAAGGGAATTTTTTTACAGTGAGTTTTAAGTAACCTGGGTTAATATTCAAGTCTCAATATTCTGCTCTTCAAGACTTTGTGATGCAATAGGAATTTTGAAATTGGAAACCCAGTACTGGTAGTTGGAGAGCTAGTTGCAACACAGCCTGATGTTTCAGTTCCTTTTGTGTATTTAAACCAGAAGTAAGTCCAGGCAATTATAGGTAGGCTGGTTATAGAAACTACAATCAACAGAGCCTCCAACCTTCTATTTCTTGGTGCTCTATTCTTCAAAGATGTAGAAGTAAGTGTATTTCCTCATCACATAAATACTGCTTCATTTAAAAAAATAACCCACAATGATCTTAGAGCCATTATTTAGTCTTTAATAAAAATTTATAAAGATTTAGCCATAATTTTTTCTAACCATGAGGTAGAAAGGATAGTAATATTTATCTTGAACCTAAAAGCAACCTTGGAAAAGAAAGCTTAAATTAGGATGGGGCAGGTGCATGGGTATGTGAATCATGTTCATGAGGCTGTAACAGAGGAAGGTCAAATCTTCCATTTACTCTTCTACATTCTTGGTTCCTTTGAAATTAGATAGGCAAAAGACAAATTTTGACCAATGAAATACTATTTCATGTAAGGGTACCATTTCCAGGCTGAGGAGTGAGAAACTCAGGCAAATTTCTCAAGTTTGTGTCTCTGTGTAGAATACTAAGGAAGCTCAATGCTCAGGGTGGTGCAGTAACAAGATGGTAGCTCCATTGGCCTGGGTCTCTGAGTGACTTCATGGAACAGAAAGTTCTGTTGACTCTTGTGGGAGACGTAATGTGAACAAAAATAAACTTCTGTTGTATTAAGCTACTATATTTTAGGACTATGAATAAAGCCAGCTTCCTCTCTGCAATATTATGCTGTTCTCTCATGCCATTCCTAATGGATATGTTACTTGATTCAGATTATTTGCCTTTGGAGTTTCTGGTAGCATGTCGATTTTAAGTCACTCTGTATCATTTGTATTATGTATTGGTTTTAAATCCTTGACTTTTATTTTCCTTTTTATCAGGATTAATTGGAAACAATTTAAGAAAAGGCATTTTAGCAGGCATTTCCTAGATAGAATTGGCAGGAGTCCCAGAAATGTCATTTTATAATATTATATAAATTTCACAAACATCACTTTATTCATCTCTAAAATGGGAGTGATACTAAATTTCATATGAGGATTGATTTCATCAATAAATATATTTTGAGTAACATTTGGAAAAGTAATAATATAATTTTTGCTGCCTTCCTAAGCTCATGGTATTTATGTTGGTTTTAAGAAGGCTTCCATTTGTGTAGGAAGAATTTAAAATTTGTGATATGCAGAACGCAAATAGAAATAATAAATAAAATTTCTGCACATATAAATGTGGGTTTCTATGTCAAGACAATAACAGTGTAAGCTTGTAGAACTCAGATAAACCCAGCTCTCCACTGATGGAAGGATGTCACCCCTTCTACCTGTGGCTGTCAGACCCTGTATAGGGTAACATCTGCTTCTTTTTGATCTGAGTTATGGAAATAAGAAGAGAAAAGAGAGAGAGAGAGAGAGAGAGAGAGAGAGAGAGAGAGAGAGAGAGAGAGAGAGAGAGAAGCAGATCTTTCCCTGTGCAGTTTTCTCTCTATGGATCTTTTTTTTTTGGCTCTGTTATTCAATTAAGTGAGAGAACACAGGGAGTGATGAGGTATACTTTCACCCTCCTACTCAATCTTTGAGACTCTGAAAGGAAGCAAATATGCTGGCTGTAGTGTGCCAATATGGAGCACAGTCACATAAAAATGAACTATGATCAGGCAGAAGAAGGCCTGGAGATCTGTTTTTCTTGGCAGCCTTTGAGCCTGTGGTATAGACTGACTTCAGGATACTGAGCAGCAGTTGGAGAGCTTGCTGGAGGGAGTCTCCACAGCATTTTAAAGAGATAGGTATTTTAGAAGAGATTCACCTTACATTGGAGGCACAAGCAGATTCAGGGCAGTTAGCTGGACCAGTAGAAGGTAGTGCAGAACACCAGGTTATCACTGAGGTCAGAAAAACAAAATTACAGTCATACCAGACTCAAACTTCAGTCTTAAATATTATCAGGGTAAGTAACAGCATCCAGGTGGATAAAGGGCATTGAATCAAAACCTGAGGCCGAGGACATGATACTCAAGACCACTTACTTTTTCCTGTTGCCAGGAGGTTTATTAGCTCTGCCCACTTGCCCCACATTGGACATATCCAATGGACACATTGGACATACCTCTTGGAAGAAGAGGTAGAAGAACGGAGGAGACCATTCTTCTTTGAGAGCCAGAATTTTTATTTCAGAAAAAAAGAACATTTTTCAAATGTTAGGTTGGATTAAATTTAAACATAATTGGACATTTAGTTAACTTTTTCCTACTCAGATATGGAGGATTTAAATTGAAGGATGAAGTAGTTAGAAACAACATAAATAAATTACATTTTATGCATTCTAGTATGAGTTAAACTTATGACCTTGCTATACATACAAAAGAACACAGATGTTCCATAAATGACTTTCACATAAGTTCTTAATAAATGTTCATGTTAACTTAAAACTTGCAGAATACCTGACATTTCCTTTTGAATATTTAGGAAACATCAAATTCAGTATGTTCAGTAAAGAATTCTTGATTACTCACACTTCGTATTTATTTCTTCACTGTTTCTTACATTTAAAAAAAATGGCCTCACCATTTTGCTATTTTACTCAGCATTTAAGTCTTTTCTTTCATCTCTATATTGAATCCAGCAGGAAATCTGTTATATCTCTTACCAAATACATGTTGAGTGTTCTGTTCTCTGCCTCTCCATTATTTAAACTTAATAAAAAACCAAATGCATTTCTGCATTTAGCATCCTGTCTCCTGGGCATTCTAATTTTTCACCAAGAGGCTAATGTGGTCTTTTAAAAACATAAAATAAATCTTTTCAATCTCCTGCTTAAAATGCTTTTGATGACTTTCTATTGTTCTTAAAAACCTAAATCCATTACTTTCCTGAACCACGCCCTGTGTGGTTTGATCTCTGATTGTCTAACTCCATCTCCCACCACTTTCTTCCTCTCCTGACAGCTGCAGGCAACAGGCCCTCTTCATATTTATCAGTTATGCCAGGACTTTTGCATGTGTTCTGTCTGGAATTCTCTTTCTCCAGATCTCGGCTCCTTTACAGCCTTCAGAGATCAACTCAGACATCAGAAAGGCTTTCCTGACTATTTTTCTTATTCTTTATCATATGCTTACCTCCATGATAACATTTATCACTATCTATGACTTTTGATTTTTTAAAAATTGTTACCTGTTGTTTATAAGGTTTCCCTGGTGGACTGTAAGCTCCCTGGGAGCAGGAATCTTGTCTATTCACTCTTGTATTCCCACTACCTAAAATCTTTACAGTTACATAGAAAAGGTCAATAAATATTTGCTGAAAGAAAAGAGGAAGAGAAAAAACAAAACAGAAGAAAGGAAGGGAAGAGGTAAGGACAGAGTGAAAGTCGTCAAGTCTAAACCATTAATAAGGTTCATTATAAGGAATGAGACGTATCTTAACCATTTTTTCTATATGTCAAGAATGAACTACTTATTATTCATAATGAGATTAGCATTAATTTACTTTTTATAATCATTATGTTTCTGAACCAATTGGCACAAGGAATTTATAAAACTTTGTCAAACATTGTTTTACTAAATTTGAAACACAACTGCAGCATATAGTAGTGCTATTAGTCAAGTTTTTCTAGCTTTCTGCCTTCAGATAAGATAAGATTATGTTTTGGGTTATATCTTTTTTCATTATCTGGGGCCATGTGGATAAGTTCTAGCTAACATATTCTGATGAAATTGGTGTATGTTTCTTTCAAGCTGGAATCTATGTTTGCTGGTACAAAACCTTCCAAAGTGTCTTTCTTCAGATAAAGTTATCATCATGTTCCTTTTTTCCATTATATATACATATTGACATATAAATATAAATATGTATACTAATACACATATGTATACTAATACATATATAAACACTTAAGAATTTTCCCCAATTATTTATTAAATAGTGCTGAATGTATGTATTGTTTGTTTCATTTTATAAAATCATTGCTTCAACATGTCTTGGAAATTTTTATCAACTCTATTTTTTTATCAACTCTTCCGCATCCATTTGTCCCACAATTTGCTGTGTATTAGACACTCTTCCGTGTGCTTGGGATATATCAGTGAGGAAAACAGAAAATTTACCCCTAAACTTTCATTTCATATCATAAATACAATTATACAGTGTTTTTGGAGATAATAAATGTCATGGAAAAGAGAAAAAGTAGAGCAGGGTAAGGGAGAATCAAAATCTGGGATTGGAAGAAGACCTCCAATGGAGAGTTCAATACAAGAAGTCCTTGACATATAATGCTTTGACTTTCAGATTCCTTCCTTCCTTCCTTCCTTCCTTCCTTCCTTCCTTCCTTCCTTCCTTCCTTCCTTCCTTCCTTTTTCTTTTCTTTTTGAGAAAAAGGAGAAAGTGGTGTTATTTCTTTGATAGCAGATGAAAATACACAGTGGACACCAGACTTTTGAGGCAGTGATTCTGCCTGCTTGTGGGAACAGTGTGGTTTGAAAGAGGGAATACCAAGGCTATACTCCAGCTGTGCCTTATCAGTAGTCATAATTCATTTGTGGCCTTGAGAGAGAGAGTCATTTCTCAGAGTTGCTGGTACCAGTTCCAATGTCTGGATTCCTTCATTTCTGTGGCCCAGGAACTGAAGGACAAATAACTCATCCCGTTGTCATTTCTCTCTTCCTGATCTTTTGTCAAAAGGGATGAAGAGGTGATTCTGATCTTGGTTAAGACCTGTTTTTTCATAACTATGACATACCCAGCTATCTGCTTGCTGGTCATTGTCCATGAACTTGCTCCCATAAGTAAAAAGTCTCAGTCCAGTTTCATGTTGGATCAGAGAAGTCCAACCTGTTTTCGAGTATACCTCTAGCAGAGCAGGTTCATCTTTCTTTCCTGATTGTCAAGTGAAAGGGTTTCAGACATTCAGTCAATGGTTGGCCAAATTCCATAGTTCTGGGCCCAATGTGAGGCAGAACATCATGGCAGAAAGGCATGCTGGAGGAAAGCAGCACAGGACGTGACAACCAGGAAACAGAGATGCAGATTTTTCAATTTTATTATGATGGAGCAATAGTGACATGCACTCAGTAGAAGCCATACTTAGAATTTTGAATTTTGGGCTTTCCCCAGGCTAGCTGTAGGCCATATGAGTCTCTCTTGTCATATTGGGCGGGGGCAGCTAGCCTTTGTGCCTGGTCAGCCACACAATCACAATAGTTAGCAACTGACACTCTGTAAGTGCTTTGGGTTGCTAATCTATGATGTGCGGTAGGTTAGATCTATGGAAATGTAGTCAGTGCATTTTCAAATTGGGATATTTCCAATTTACTATGGGTTCACAAGGATGTCAATCTTGAAGAAAGTGTAAAAATAGTCCAGCAGACACTTGAGGGGAGAGCCCTCTGAGCTGAAGTGGACTTGCTAGAGCAGTGATTCTCAATGTTTTGGTCTCTGGAAACTTTTACACTCTTAAAATTTGTTAAAGAACCCAGAGTTGGTTTTAAAACCTTACAGATCTTCTAAAGAGTCCTGGGCCACCTTTGACAATCTGTGAGCTGGAGCAAAGGCTCTGAGGGCAGCACATGCTTAGTCATTTGTAGGAACATTAAGGGCAATAATACAACTGGCGGGTGATTCAGGGAGGAGAAATAGGAAGGAAGTCAGAAAGGTAACCATGTCCCATTATGTGAGACCTTGAGAGAAATTGGAAGCCATATATGAGCTTTGAGCAGAGAAGTCTCATTTTCTGGCTTAAGTTTTCAAGAAGACACAGTACTAGAAACTAGACTAAAGGGAGCTGGAAACACAAACAGGGAGAACCATAAAAGGTTATACAAAAACTGAGGGGAAGGACTCCGCACCTCAGTGTTAACCCTAAATATATCAGTAGACTAATACACAGTCTGTTAGTATTAAAGTAATGCCATTTCCCTCTGACTGATTCCCATTCAATATAGTTTCCTCTCTTTCTTTTCCTCATTGCTTTACACAAAGACACTATTATGTCTTCATTTAATTTTAGTTTTCTTGTTAAAAAGCAATATAGAAAAATATTATTTTCATAGATCCCATTTAGTCAACATTTTCCAATTCTCTATTTTAGTCTCCTTTTTAATAGAAATTTTAAAAATATAACAATTTGAAGGGCAACCAAAAATCTTTTTGCTAACGTTTTTGTTAAGAGTTTTTCATTTAACCATTTTGACTCCACATTTTTTTTTGTTGTTATTTTTGTTCTTTTTACCAGATAAATTTTCTACCAAAGGAATGTCTTGCGTTTTAATATGGATCTATCTTTAACTTCAATACCAAGATAGCTTTTTTTTTTTCTGAATACATTTTTTTGGTACACAAATTCATTATAAAATAAAAATAGATGTTGCCTTTCTTTTGGTATTTGAAAAATCAAATAAGTACATCAAATGCTATGATTTAATTAGAATACAATCACTCCCTTTCTCTGCATGTTTAACAATCCCTCCTGGCATCAGATCTATTTGAAATCTCAATGTTATTTTGAGATAAAATGTTTTGTGCAATATCATCCTTTATGTCTGTTTCATCCAATAGGTTATAAATTCCTAGAGAGTAGATTTCATGAATCTTCCTTTAACCACACCCATTTCCTTGTCCCTCATTGACTGATGGGTATATGATTAATTTAGGCATTTCTCATGTTATTTCTCATTCATTTCTGGTTTCTCTGCTGAAGCACCTAAAGAAATCTTACTAAATATACTAAAAATGTAAAACCTATTATTATTTTTTTTAATTTAAGTGGAAAATTTTGTGAGTCAGAGTGGAATTAGGAGTTATTATTATTATTATTTAGAATTAGGAATTGTTAATCTCAAAAAGGAATTTTTGGTCTATTTGGTATCCATGTAGTTTACCATCCTCTCAAAAAGAGATTAAATATTTCAGTGTACTCATTAGCTTGAATCAAAGGTTATCTGAAGCTTTTTCTCTCATGAAGAGAGGAAATGAAAAGGGACACATTGATTTATTGAAGATGATTAACAATTGTACAATTAAATTTATAACTATAAAAACCTATTCTTGTTTCTAAGTGGTTTAAATTAACTCTCATATATGAAGAATGAAGTTAATGAATCAATGTATCATGTCTATATGATATCACTACTTCTAATCATATCTTTTTGATGTCCCCACTTTTATTTGATGTTTGATTTTATAATCTTTGTCCCCCCTCAATATTCCATTTCTCCATTTTGTAAGCTAAGAAGAAAGTATTGAGATACTTGTATTTTTGGTATCATACTTCTCCTGAGTCTATGTAGAGCAATTGGTACCCATATAATTTATTGTCTAAATTGGACAGATTTGAGGGTTTTAAGATGCACTATAAAATATCACAGTAGAGCAGTGGATTTAAGTTCTAACTGTCCCTGGTAAGCCAGAATGTCTGGCCACTCTATAGACAGGTGTGATGGGAACACATTTTTTTTTTTAATCTCATAGTTAAAGGGGAAGGAATTTCCAGGATAGAAAGCAAGGAACACTTTCATCTGCTATTTACCTCTTCTCTGATTCTTTCTCAGTGGAGAGGAAGTGACTTTGCTGATCAATGAATCTGAGAGAAGAAACTGAGCATAATCTCCAAGTTTGGCACTGCCAAAGCAGCCAATGCGATGCTCGATACTTCTGAAAAGAAAGCCTTCCCCAGATGCTTGTTGTAAAAGTTTCCGATATTGTATATAAAACAGCTTTTGTTGACTTCAGAATTCTAATTTTATATGTCCATATGGACTTTTAGAAAATTAAATTTAAATATATCCTTTCCCTCACCACATTCTCCTTTACTGTATATCTTGGAATAATCTTGGAATAAAATGTTCTTTTTAAAAGAGAGCTTTCTTCTCATTTTTACATATAAAAGAATGCCTTAGTAGTTCTTGAGAATCTTCTGTTTACTTGTTAATAAGTAATCAGATTTAAATTGAACTCATGACTTTTGGAATGCATTAGCAATGCATTTATTAGAAAATAAATCAAGTTCCACCTTATTTATTTTGTTTATTCTTTACCTATGTTTATTATCAATATAAAATTTAAAAATACAACCCAACTTGTAGATCCTAAATTGGGAAATATTTTTTTTAATAATTCTTTTGATGACTTTCCTACAAAAGAGTACAGCTTTGAGTATATGTTATTTTTGAACACCTTCCTATTATTACAATTTTCATTATAAGGCAGAAACAAAAGACACTAAAGGCAAAACCAAATATTAACAAATATCTATTTTCAATTGCTTGAAAAAAATAAGATAGCTTAATAAATAACTGAAAGATATAGCACCGTTCTAAATAAGATATACCTTTTAGATTATGAAACATATGCAGTTGTATATCACTGCATTATTCGGGGTTACCTTACATCTGACCTTGTTGGTATTTCCAGACTGAAAGACACTCAGCTCCATGTACCTGGTTATTTACTGTGACTAAATCTGGTGTTGCTCTATTCTGTTAGTCCTTCAGGAGTAAATTCAATTGAGCACCTGAAGTTGAGAGGCCTGTCCCTTTCTGGCCTCCATTCTTTGGAAGTATTCCTCCCTTTTCTCTAGCTAAAGGATCTCCAGAGAGAGGGATGGAGAGGCTACAGAGCTGCTCTTGAGTGTGAGGAAGAATGCGGCCTTTCCTGGATGGACTTACACTAACTCCCTTTCCTGTTGTAACACTGCTTCGTTGGAGGTCCTCTTTCTACATCTGCTCACCTTGGCTAAATTGCCTGTCTTGGTCCTCATCTCCACACTTCACCTTTCTTAAATGCCCTTTATCTTTAGATTCACTGTACTGTTCTTCATTTTTTTTTTTGTACCATTGAATATTTTCCCTTCTTCTTCAACAAAATGTAGGTAATTACTCAAAATCCTATCTATTGGTCTCACCTTTTCTCTGCAGGTATTTTCCTTTGTGCCAACCATTACCTCAACCCAAAACTCCATGCTTTAGAAAAATTCCTGAAGGCCTACTCCTCATGTCCAGTTGAAGATACATCCACTTCAGAAATCCATATCTGTTACCACTTGTACATGCACTTTGTCTCTCTTTTTCTACCTCTTTCCTCTTGTTATCCCCTCCTTCTAGAGTACCTTTGAAACGTCAACCTGTTGTGATTTCTGCTTATGTATCAAGCCTTAGGTTCCACCTCTGGTGAAGCTAGTCTAGATATTAACTACATCTGATATCTTCATGATTTGAACTCATTCAGCATCTTAGGGAACTGATTTTCCTCCACAGAACATGTAGGTTATTTCTAAGATTGTCTTATCCTTGGACTGCATCTTGTAGTTGCCTACCACTATACCACATTTTTATGCTAAGAAAATGAAGCTTGTTTTCCCTGCCTAACCAAGCTGATTATTCTCACAAACTACCAGCCACCTGATGTGAATAAACACAGTAGCAAATTGCATTTTATAGTGTGACACTGTTGTTTTTGCAAAGAAGTGTATGCCAAGTGTGGTTATGCACATATATTTCCTGACTTACCATCTAAGATAAATGATTCTCATATGTAGCAATACTACCAATTCCAGTTTTCACAGACCTAAATTTTTGCCCTGGGAACATCTCCAAGATTTACCTAAAGGAGTATTAAAGGAAGGGAGAGAGAAGTTTCTCATTTAATTAGCAACTTTGCCTCCCTTACACCCACTGGATTTACTTTATGCCCTATGATCTTAGTTCCCCAAGCAATTTTGTCCCAGCCCTTTCTGTGTGACTGCCAACCTACTCCAGCCAATTGAATACTGATCCCCTTTTATCTCCCCAGGTAACTGGGAAGCTTGAGATTTTTCTTAGTTCCATGGGGGAATTGTTGGCTCTCTTTTATCCAGAATATTCATGCTCTTGAAAGGAGTAGTCAGGGTGGGTCAGGAGATGATCAAGCTCAGTTTCTCACTGTATCTGTACCTGTTCCTTCTGATCTTTGGACACTGGAACTCAACCTACCTATTCTTTGAGTGTGCTGCATACCATTTGTATTATCTTCCACTACTCTCAGAAGCCTAAATTTCATGTAACAGGTCCTATAAATTTGGAAGCCTATCCACAGGCCAGATTCAGTTTTTCTCTTATCATTCTGGCTCCATGCAGATCAGAAGATGCATCTGTACTTCTGATGATGTTAAGGGGCTGCTCCTCTGGGAGCTCATAGAAAGCCTGGGTGTCTGGACTGATGAACACTACATTTTAACCCAGTATAGATGCTGCTATAACTTAGGAGAATGTGGATTTGTAGGAAGAGAAGTGCCTGTAAGGGTGCCCAGAAAAATATCTTTTGAGTAATGAGAATATCATTAATCCTGATTTTGTCCTTTTATGTTCTCTATTTAATGCAACAATTATATAATTTACCAACTAGTTTTTGAAAAGAGAAAAATCATCATTCATCCCATTCTTCCAGGTATCCTAAACACAAATCCCTTGCCTCCCTGTTCCTACCTCATGCATGTGCATGTATCCAATGTGCATATACATTCCCACCTTCCCTCCACATAATAGACTGAATTTCTTAGAGGTAATGGTTTTGTGTTCATCTTTAGCATTAGACATGGTGTCATCAACACAGTGTCATCAACTCTCAATGTTCACCAAGTCAAATCCATGTGTTAAGATCTCTAAGAATCTTGGCTATGAATGAGAAATTATGGATCTCTTTTTTATCAGTGGACTCTTACTGGGAATTTAAAATATTTTGTCTTAGACATAATCATTTCTGTTTATAGTTGTAATCACTTCTCATTTTCCATGATGGAGGTGGGGTCTCCTAAGCAGGATCTCAGACAAGCCCCTCTTAATCTCCAGACTCCTTTCCCTAAGTGTTTAGGAGATGTGGGAACCACATAGATCAATGCAGGCAGTGCTGCTTGGGAATGGCAAGGGTGGAGAAGGAAGAAGTACAGCTATTGTGGTCTCCCAAAGTGTATCTTGATACACATTTTGAATCTTCTCTTTCATTTTTCTGTCTTTAATCATGTTGGTGACTAGAAACATATATGACTTTTATAGGTAATTGTCTATCTATCTCTCTGTTAGGCTTGCCTATTATTTCAAATTATTTGTTGATACTTTGATTTTCTGTGTAACTAGATCTGAGTTTACTATATAAGTGGTAATGCTGTTCACAGTGGCACAGTGGCAGCACACCCTTAATCCCAGCAATTTGGGAGGCTGAGGAAGGAGGATAACCAGTTCAAGGCCAGCCTCAGCAATTTAGCAAAACTCTGTCTCAAAAAAAAAAAAAAAAAAAAAAAAAGGTAATAAAACTAATAATGTTTCAAATCACTGGGGGAAATGCTAAGATCTATGATTGGTGGTTCCTATGGTAAGAATATATTTAGTTTCAATGAGAAACTGCCAAACTGTCTTACAAAGTGGTTGTCCCATTCAGCAATGAATTAGTTTTCTGTTGCTCAATATCTTTGTCAGCATTTGGAGTTGGAATTGTTTTAAAATTTGGTCATTCTAATAGGTTCATAGTGGTATTTCATTGTTGTTTTTTTTTAGCTTGCAATTCCCTAATGGCCTGTGATGTTGAACATCTTTTCATCTGCTTATGTATCATTAGTACATTCTCTGGTGAGATGTCTATTCAAGTATTCTGCACATTTTAAAATCTTATTCTTTGTTTTCTTGTTGAATTTTACATTTTTGATAACAACTCTTTGTTGGATGTGCCTTTTGTAAATGTCTTTTCCCAGTCTGTGGCTTGTCTTGTCATATTTTTAAGGAGCAGACATTTTTAATTTTAATGAAGACCAGTTTATCAACTGTTTCTTCCATGGATCATCCCTTTGGTGTTATGTCAGAGAAGTCATTGCCATGCCAAATGTAATTTAGATTTTTTTTTCTATTTTAACTTATAGTATGTAGTTTTATAATTTTGTGTTTTACAATCTATAATGTTTTGAGATGTGTAGAATTATGTTGGTTTACCATGGCATACCTTTACCTACCTGAGTCACTGCCTGAAACGTATCGAATAATCAATAAATTCAAATGTTATAAGTGTGTGTATGTGTTATAAATTGGATTACTTAGATCAGTTTTATACTTTGAATTGCAAAAATGGCTATAAAAGGAATAAAATCTCAGTAAATATCAAATATCATATGGAAAGAATTCATTATATTGAAAGAGTCATGAAATTCATAATTCATAATTTTATTACTGTAGTAGATGTTTGTTATAAAAGGCATAATGGGGACCAAGATAGTACTAAAATAATGTTTAATAAGTTCTCCATGAACTAGTGACAAAGATAGATTGTGTATATTTATATATTCAAATATGAAAAATTAAAAATAAAAAATATAACAGAAGGAAAAAACATGATTAAAATCTAGAAAGGAAAATTAAAAGTAGATTTTATTAAAGTACATACATTAAACTTTTAGCTACTTGTCTATGAAAAGTTCAAAGTGATCTGACATTTAACAAAACTTTCTTTCCAACGTGTCACAGTATATTAGGCATCTATGCCAAACATGTGCAGTCATGACAAAAGGGAAGTAATGAATAATATTCATGGAGAGTAGGCACTGTTACATTCATTCCCCTGAATAACAAAGAAAAAGATTAATGTTTACTCTTCTTTTTCAGGGAGTCACATTCAGGTCCCATATTTAGAGAAGAATGCAGGCTCTGAAGACATTTCTAGTGAGAGATTCATTTGATGCCATCATACAAATTCCACACAAAGTCACTGTCTCAATAAAATCCAACCAATTTAAGAGTAAATTATCATTTACATTTGTTGATTTAAAAAATCAATATATGGCTGGGAAGAGTGGCAAATACCTGTAATCCCAGTGGCTTGGGAGGCTGAGGCAGGAGGATCACAAGTTCAAAGCCAGCCTCATCAACTTAGCGAGGCCCTAAGCAACTTGGAAGGACCCTGTCTCAAAATTAAAAATAAAAAGTACTGGGGATATGGCTTAGTAGTAAAGACCCTCTGGGTTCAATCTCTAGTAACTAACTAATTAAATAAAATAAAAAGTCAACATACAGAGAGCCTTGAATTTCTTTACAAACTTGGGGTGCTAGGTTTTGTAATTTTGGCTGGTGTCTTTTCCTACATTTAATACATTAAATAATGACAGTAGGAACTACATACACGGGAAGTAATATTTGACTCTTTCGCTAGAGACACTGATTTTAATTATTTCAGAAAAAATTCTGGGTTCCTGTATTTAAAAACTGTATAGTACATTATAAAATAACTTGGAAACATAACCTCAACCATATGCTTTTCAGGTGAGATCCTACTGACAGGAATGTGTCAATTCTGAGATAGTCCTTGTATTCTGGGAAGGTTCTTTGGCAGTTTTTGTCCCAACTGACTTGTTAGAGGGGACTACAGAGCCAAGTTTCATTTGGAATTTAACTGCTGAAAATAGTCCAGTTTCTTCATGGAAAAACAATGGAGTTAAAGAACTGACAGGTTTTTAGACTTATTTGTGTGTTCCAGAGAAGATGCTGGCACCAAAATCCATAATCAACAACAAATAATTAGCATCACTGTTTTCTGTTTTGCCTACGCTGGTTCTAAGGATAATTGCTCTCTGTTTTAAAAACAATTAAAAAAAACCCTTTGAGGCCAGTTCATTTCAAATTGCATAAAAGATATTCTTTACTTACTGCTTAGAACAGTTTGTTATTTCTTTCTCTTTCATTTAAAATCTGCTAAAATGCAATAGTTGTTAATTTTCAACGGGGCATGTCTCTGGAGTTACTTTTCCAGTAATTCATAAGAAAGTTATGTCAAACCATCCAACTTCCTTAGTTGAGGGTTTGTAGGAAGTTTTTATTCACTGGATCTTTCCCCTTCACATTTCAAGGAAAAAAAAATGTTTCCTTTTTCTTCCGTTATTCAGATGAAAGTATAAATGCAGCCTACATATCACTGAACCTCATCTTTTAAAATATTCAATTTATTGTGTACCATTTGACTCCATCCTGTATAATTTTCTTCTTCTCATTTTTAAGGGACTGCTGTAATGCTGAGAAGTACGAGCCATGTGTAACCTGGGGGTGACCCGCTCAGGGGTGCTGCTGCTTTTCATCACAGTCACTCAATCAGCCCTCAAACCAGCAATGCCTCCCGTGATCAAAGACCAGCCTTTCAACATTTTCTGGGCAGCTTCGACAGTTTATTGTAAGGATTTCTTCAAGGTGAATCTGAACCTTCAATCATTTAACATTATATCAAATCCTTTAGAGACTCACAGTGGATCAACAATTGCCATATTCTATCCAAATGAATTGGGATATTATCCTTTTTTCTCCCAAGATGGAAAATCCTTTAATGGAGGAATACCGCAGAATATGAGCCTTTCTAAACACGTTAAGAAAACGGCTGAAGATATTGCCAAAGCTGTCTCTTGGTGGCAGTCGGAAGGACTTGTTATTATTGACTGGGAAGGTTGGAAGCCCCAGTGGGAGAGGAACTGGGGCAGCAGAATAATATATAAAAAGCACTCCTTAGCCTTCACGAGACAGCATCACCCTGAGTGGCCAGAAGCCAAAGTGAAAACAGTCGCCCAACAGGAATTCGAAAAGGCTGGAAGGAGTTTTATGAATGTCACGCTCACATTGGCTTTAGAAATGAGACCAAAACATTTATGGGGCTTTTATCTCTATCCAGATTGCTACAATTATGATTACAGGATAAACCCAGAGTTCTATACAGGTAATTGCCCAAATGATGAGATTTTCCGCAATGACCAGCTCCTTTGGCTGTGGAACAAAAGCACAGCACTTTTTCCTTCAATATATTTGGATAAAATACTAAAGTCAAGTTTAAATGCATTGAAATTTGTTCATTATCGAATTAGAGAAGCTATGAGAATTGCTGAAATGGCTAGACAAGATTATGCTTTGCCAGTTTTTATTTTTTCCAGACCATTTTATTTGAAAAGTATTGAAGTTCTGTCAGAGGTAAGAAAAGGTACATTTATTCACATTTAAAAAAATATAAATTTAGTAGAATGTTTTAAAGTCTAGAAAGAAACATTGTGGGATATTTTCCCCTTGATAATGGAATGCAGTTCTATTATTAGAGGCATGTATTTCTTCAAATGTCAACCCACTGAAACAGAATGATGGCAACTAAAAGTGTGCTTAGAGATTTTGGATAATGATTCTTATCAGCTTAGGATTCACAATGGTTTCTTGCAGAACAATTTTAAATTTAAAGTTAAATAATGTAACAGATTAATATTAACCAGGGATACATTTCAAAATCAGCTTCTTAATATGAGAGCATACACAGCAGTTCTCCAAGTCAGATTCATACTAAATGGAGCTCTGGGTAAATTCTGAACCAGTTATATTTTTCATTGTATTACATTTTTCTGTTTTAATTTATTAGGTTAACTGAAAACTTAGCATGGATCATGTTGATTATTTCTTTAAGAGTCTACAATGTGAGCTAGTAGTATCATGGGATTAAAAGTGATTTATACAAATAGATATTGTCTTTAGGCTTAAGCCAAAGCAGGATGCAGAGATGAGGGGATGAACTTGTTTGGAAGATAATGAGTTTGTGGACACTGCAAGTGTTCATCACTTTAGGACATTAATGTAAGGATGCAGTCATTAGATAGGTGGCTATGTAACAAAAACTATTAAATATCCATTCATACCTGAGAACCAACCATTCTATAATTTTAGTACTCTATATAGAACTGTTGAAAATAACACACAGCTCACTTTCTTAGACCATTTATGTTTGAAACAGTAGTAATTCTTCCTAAAAATATCAAACTTAAACTATTGACTGAAATATTATTGACTAGGTGTTTTATCATTGTAGGATTTCTAAGTGTTATGCAAATGGAGAGTTGATTTAATAAATTTAGGAGAGAAAGAATTCTAGCATCACGGTGGCATTGTATCTAATCTACTTCCTACTTACACACAAAATCCTTTTTTTTTTTTGGCCTGGCTTCTGCCTTTGCACTTTTTGGTGGGGTGGTTGCTGTATCAGAAGGAGAACTGCTGTTTGGGGACAATATTAATGCCTAGAAATTTCTTGAGTATGTTGAATTTACTTTGCCTCTGTCTAAGTTCAGATCACTAGTTCCCATTTCACCTTCTGGTACAGCATAGAATAAATTAAATCTTTCTTTCAAAGGCCACTCTAAATATTTTAAGACACTTATTAGGCTTACCAAAGTGTTTTCACTAAGGTATTACTCAAGTGACAGATTTCTCAAATCATGCCACTTTTACAAATCCTTTTGGGAAAAAAAGAGTAGGTTAGTATTTATTCATTTAAAATAATTTATTGAGTGTCTATAATCTGTTGGGAATAATGTTACAAACAAGAACAGTAGAATATAACAGTAATCCATGAAGTCTAATTTGCATTTGGATTCTGCTTATCTACAAGGATTCATGTGCTTTCACTTCTCCCCAAACACGTGTGGTTGACCACAAGGAGTTCCTGGCAATTCTCTCTGTAGACAATGCTCTTCTTTGCATATGAGCCTCTGTATCTTCCTTCTGGGCATAAGACTCTTTCTCTCTTTTTTGCCTTGTGAATTCATTCTCATTCTCAAAGACCTACCTGAAATTTCACCTGTTCAAGGAAGCCCTCTCAGACTCTTCTATGCAGAATCAAGAATTTATTCTCATTTATATATGCTTTCTGGGTGCTATTAATATAGCTATTAATTTATTACATTTGCAACTTCTTGTGTACATGTCTGTCTCAAACATCACTCTAAAGAATTTACTCAAGTATGGGAACTGAAATCTGGTTTACTGCCTAGAATATTGCCTGGAACATCATAACTATTTGTGGAATAAACTAAGAATACAAGGCAGAATCCTTCTTTCTAGTTCTGCTGTAGTCTTTTTAGAAACAGAGATGACATTATTAATGTGTTCTTTACCACAGTTGATGGGTTTAGCCTTATATTATTAAATTATCAATGACTAAATGTGATTTGGCAGAAAATGCTTCTGATACTTCTCTTTTCTAGGAGGACTTAGTGCACACCATTGGTGAAAGTGCTGCATTGGGGGCAGCAGGAATAATATTGTGGGGAGGAAATGAATATTCTGGTTCAAAGGTAAGCAATTATTTCTGTCAGCCTCTTGAATACACTCTAGAGAGTGGCTTGAAAATATTTCACATCAGGTCCATTGGTGACTGACTGTCTGCTCACCTGACTTAAATGAAGTTCAAAGAGTATAGGGATTGACATTGTTTGAGCACCTACTTTATACCAACCACCATAGTTAGCATAGGTGTAGAAAGAGCACCCTCCTCATCAGGCTGCCCAAAGTGAGAGACTGATTATTTCATTCTGCAGGTCTAATTTGGGGCACATTAATTAACCTCTTGGAGTCTCAGCTTCTGCATATAAAAACAGAACTAGAATTAAGCTGAATATGCAGGAATTTTAGTAAACGAAGTGGCATTATATATTATAATACACTATATATTATGTATGATGCCATTATATATGACATGACAAAGAAAATATTTGTACATAGGACAAAGAAAATGATCTAATATTTAAAAAATAATTATTTCATCTACACTGAAGGTGGATGCTCCATAAATTATTCTTTATTTTTCTGATTACTGTGACAGAAATATGCATGGGAAGTAAACTATTTTTATGTAAAGGTTTATGAAAAATTTTCTTTTCCCATTTCACAGTAAAAACACTTAACATGAGATCTATCTTAAAAAATTTTAGCAAAGTTCTAACACAATACTGTTAACTATAGATATTGTGTCATACAGTACATCTCTAGCACTTGTAACTAAGATGAATGAATCTTTGAATAACAACTCTCCATTTTCTGTCCTCTAACCCTTGACCCCTACTATTGTATTCTCTTCTTCCATAAGTTTGACTTTTTAGAACACTTGTATAAATCATGCAGTATTTGTCCTCCTCTGATTGCCTTATTTAAGTTAGCATAATGTTTTCTGGATTCACTCTTGTGTTGTCACAAATGGCAAGATTTCCTTCTTATTTTATTTTATTTTTTGGTACCAGGGATTGAACCTAGAGGCATTTAACCACTGAGCCACATCCCCAGGCCTTTTAAATATTTTATTTAGAGACAGGGTCTCACTAAATTGCTTAGGGCCTCACTAAGTTGTTGAGGCTGGCTTTGAACTTTGAACTTTCGATAGTCCTCCTGAGATTCTGGGATTACAGGCCTGTGCCACCACACCTGGCAAGATTTCCTTCTTTTTAAGGGTAAATAACATCCCATTGTACATATGTATCACAGTATCTTTCTCCATTCATCTGTTGATACTTGGATTGTTTTCATACTTGTTCATCATGAGTTCTGCAGTGAATATGGTTGTGTAGATCTCTTCAAAATCATGACTTCAAGTGTTTTGGATCTGTACCCATAACTATGTGCAGATATATATCCACATGAATGTATGTATGTATGTATGTATGAATCATATGGTGGTTCTATTTTTAATCTTTTGAGGAACGCCATAACTCTTCCCATGGCTCCTATACCATTTTACATTCATACCAACAGGGTGAAAGTGTTCCAATTTCTCTACAACCTCAATAACTTTTGTTGTTGTTGTTATTATTATTACTAAATTTTAGCTACCCAAACAGGTATGAGCTGTTATCTCATTGTAATTTTGATTTACATTTTCCTGATAATTAACAATGCCAAGCATGTTTTTATGTCTGTTGGATATTTGTATGTCTTTTATTGGGGGAAATGTTTGTTAAAGTCCTTTGCCTATTTTTAAAAATTGGGTTATTTGAATATGTGTATGTTTTTGTTTTTCTTTTGCTATTGAGTCATGGTAGGAGTTCCTTCCATGTTTTGAAAATTAGCCTCTCATCAGAGATAAGAGTTGGCTTATATTTTCTATCATTGCATGGGCTCTTTTCATTCTGCTAAGTGCTTTGCTCTCCCTTTGCTGTGCAGAAGCATTTTAGTTCAATGCTGTCCCACTTGTACATTGCTGCTTTTGTTGCCTGTGCTTGTGCTGTTCTACCCAAGAAATAATTGCCAAAATCTATACCAAAGAGTTTTTACCCTATATTTGCTTTTGGGAGTTTTAAATGTCCAATTTTTAATCCATTTTGAACTGATTTGTTTGTATGGTGTAATGCAGAAGTCCAGCTTCATTTAGACCAGTTTTCCCAACTCTATTTGTTGACAGGGTTGTCTATTCCCTATAGTGTTTTTTTGGCACCCTTTTCAAAGATCAGTTGGCCATGTATATGTGGGCTTATTTCTGGACACTATTCTGTTCCTTTGATCTATATATTCTTTTTAAAATTCCAGTACCATAGTGTTTTAGTTACAGTGGTTTTTTAACATACTTTGCATGGGAAGTGTGTGGCTTCCAGTTTTGTTCTTTCTGAAGAACACTTTGGCTTTTCTGGGTCTTTTGTGGTTCTATAAGGATTTTAGAAAAAAAATTTCAAATTCTATAAAAAAATACCATTGATATTTTTATGGGAATAGCATTGAATCTGTAAGTCACTTTGAGTAGTATGTGAATTTTAATGATATTATGTCTTCCAATCCATGAACATGGGATGTCTATTTATTTTTGTGTCCTTTAATTTCTTTAATTAATGTATTTGTGTTTTTTCAGTGTAAAAATCTTTAACTTCCCTGGTTTATTCCTATTTTATTATTATTTTTAAATATTTATTTTTTAGTTGTAGTTGGACACAATACCTTTATTTGTTTTTATGTGGTGCTGAGGATTGAACCCAGGGCCTCGCGCTTGCTAGGCAAGCACGCTACCACTGAGCCACAATGCCAGCCCCCCTATTTTATTCTTTTTGAAGCTATTTCATTTTTAATTGGTTCTTCTTAGTTATACATGTCAGTAGATTCCATTCTGATGAAGTTATACAAGCATGGAATATGTCTTATTCTAATTATAATCCCAATCTTATGAGTGTGCATGATGATGGGATTCACTTAGCTATTTTCATATTTGTATATAGGAAATTATATTAGATTTATTCTACTGTCTTTCCTATTCCTATTTCCTCTAAAATGGATTGATTTCTAAATTTCCTCTTTAGATGATTCATTATGAGTATATAGAAATTGAACTGATTTTTGTATGTTCATTTTGTATGCTGCAACTTTACTGACTTTGTTTATTTCTATCACTACATTTATGTGTGTGTGTGTGTGTGTGTATGGTCTTTTGGGTTTTATACATATAGGATCTTATTATCTACAAACAGGATAATTTTACTTATTATCTTCCAATTTGGACTCATTTTATTTTGTTTTTCTTGCCTAATTATTCTATGACTTCTAGTACTATATTGTCAGATTAAACATCATTGTCCTTTTCCTTATCTTAGAAGAAAAGTCTCCAACCTCCCACAGTTGACTATAATGTTAGTTAAGTTCATTTTTTCCCTCTAGTTTTCTATTGTTTTCCCCCTAGTTTATTGAGAGTTTGTAAATCATAAAAGAGAGTTGAATTAATGGAAACAAATGAATAAGTCGGGTATATTTATTTGGATAAAGATTTAAATTAGAAGTTAAGAACAGATACCCTGAAGTTCAGCAGTGTTTGACGTAATGGTGAAATGCCATTTGTTGAGTCCTAGGAAACTGGTGACCAGCTACTGGTAATGAGATGGAGACAGGAAATCCACTCATCCGATGAAACAAGTAGCAACTACAATGGAGCTTCCAAGAATAGAAAGGTGACTGAGGATGTAGAGAACTGGAGTAACAGGAAGCATGGAGGAAAGCATAGGTAGGAAGAGCACCTCTTAGTGCCCTATCAGCTAGCACTTAACAGGGCTGCACAGCTGAATGGTCTAAGTGAAAGGCAGTGCCACAGAGCCTTGTTTCTGAATTAATGACTGAATTGCCTGTTGGCAAAAACATTTATGGTTAGGCTTATAATGCAGAAAATTGCTGTGGCTGTATTAGTAAATCTTAAGACATAGTGTTCTAATTGCTATTTTATAATTTGTTTGGAAATATATTTAAAATTTTTTTCTTTGACCAAGTTATTACTTGGGAGAGCATTTTTAATCTGCGCAAAACTAGGAAATTTTGGCTTACCTCATTTATTATTAACTTATATATATATACTGTGTTTTGAATGGATTGGGAGTGACTAGTTAGGAAGCTATTGCAATAGGTGAGATTTGGTAGTGACCTGAACCAGGTTGGTAGCAATTGTTGAATTCTGGATATGTTTTGAAGGTATACTGAAAAGGATTTGCTGATGGACTAAATGTGAATAGATAAGCAGTTAAGAATAAGGTAGCAGAATACAACAGTTACTAATAGGGCATTATGTAAAAATGTGGATGTGTAACCGATGTGATTCTGCAATCTGTATTTGGGGTAAAATTGGGAGTTCATAACCAACTTGAATCTAATGTATGAAATATGATATGTCAAGAGCTTTATAATGTTTTGAACAACCAATAAAAAAAAAAAAAAGAATGACTCCAAGGTTTTGTTCCTGAGGCATTGAAAAGAGGAAGTTGGCACGTGCAAAGATGAATAAGGCTGCCAGAGTTCTAGGGTGGAAAGTGGGTCAGTGGATTAGATTGAAGTACATTAAGTTTGAAATGCTTGTCAGACATCCAGATAGAGATATAAAATAATTAGGTGAGTAAGCAATCAGTTCAGGGATAAGGTCAGGGAGATTATACGTTTGGGAATTATACTTAAAGCAATGAGTTGGGATGAGTTTATCCAGAGAAAGTGTATAGCTATAGAAGACAAAATGTCCAAGACTTGAGCCTAAGACACTTCACAATCAAAACATAGAAAAGATGAGCAGAAGCTGCTAAAGAAAGCTAAGAAGAAGCTTTAGTGGGTTGGCTAAAGAAAAACAGGGCAATGTAATATTCTGGAAGTTAAGTGAACAAGGTGTTTCCTGGTGTGGGATTGAGAAAGACCAGGTGACACCTAAGTTATATTTGATTGTACTTGCTTGGGTTTATGCTCTCTTAATTATAGCTCCCCAAAATCCTTTCCATCTTTCCCCTCCCCTTCTTTCTTTACTCTTTCCCTATTTCGCCTCCTCCTCCTTCTTTAGTCCAATTGTTTTCTTGTTTTATTTTATTCCATCATTCTTAGAAACCTCTTCAGATGGCTCAGACAGGGAGCCTTGTCCTAATTAAAAATAACATTTTTTCCTAAATGAAGTATGAGACTGGCTCAGATCAATTGTGTTTGAAACAAATAATATTACTCACATGATTTTCAGAACCTGCTATTTTCCCAAATGTTACCTTGTTTAACTACCTGTCATTAAGAGCTTTATTCTGTTTTATGATTCTTCATTTGAATCTTCTGTTTACCTCAGGGAATTGTCTCCAGATGATCTTCATGTTCATCTCCCCCTAGAAATGATACAAAACTTGTTTGGATAAGACTCTTCCTAATCAAAGGCATGGCTCATCGTTTCTGTGAACATATTAAGCTTATCCTTACTTAAATGATTAATCAATGAAAATACTCTTCTTCTTTCACTTTACCAACTGCAAAACTTCAGGCATTAATTCCACCTGGATTATAGAACCACATTGTGAGAGTGCTTTAAGCAGATTTCTATTTTTTCCTGTAGGAGACCTGCTTATCTGTGCAACAATCTATTCAAGGGCCACTGGGACACTATGCTGTTAATGTAACATCTGCAGCCAAGCTCTGCAGTCAAAGTCTATGCAACAGTCATGGAAGATGTGTTCGAAAAACACCTGAATCCTCCTCTTATCTGCATATGCCTGAAAGCAGCAGAAAGAAATATGTTCCACAAAAGAGCTTCAGATTTGTCATTTCTGAAAAGAGCAAACTGCAGACAATAATGGACATGAAGAATAGATTTGTGTGTCACTGCTATTACAGCTGGGGTGGAGAGTCTTGCCATCTTCCCTCCTCAGATTTCTTGAGTTGGAAGAACAAGGCTCCTGATGCTAACTTTAACTTCCCAGTTTTTCTTGGCATGAACTTATCTGTGCTTCTGATGAAATTTCTTTCCTCCCTACTACAATGTCAAAATTTTTTCTTTCAATAGTAAAGAGTAGAAAATGTTGACTGACTTTCTTCAACGTCAGACCTCTTCTACAATATTTATTGGATTTAAAATAAAATATATATATATATAAAAGGAATCATTGACTGCATTTATTGATATAGCAAGGACTTCCTGGATGCTTTCTCAGTTCATGATAATGACAGGGCTAAGGAAATGACTATGCCTGTTCTTCAGGGAGCTTACATTATTGTGAGAAAATGAATAATAATAAGTAAACAATGAATACACTAACACACATAGTTCTGGTGGTAATAAGTGCTGTGGAGAAAGTAAAGGAAGGTCAAGGAATCAGGAAAATGAGAAAGCACTGGGAATTTATATAGAGTAGTCAAAAAAAGACTCTCTAAGATGATGCTCAGAAGGTTGGAGGAGCAGGTCAAGAGTATATTTGGGGAACGCTTTCTTAGAATAGTGAACAGCAAATCAAAAGAAAACAGCTGCTTGCACTCCAGCAATTAGGAATTCTTAAGTAATAGAAGTGACCCCAGGATACCAATTATAAGTGTGAGGGACTCTATGAGTGAATGCTGTAGGATCTAACTTTATCTAAAGTGTCTTAGATATTCATCAGGCAATCATCAATATCAGAAGATAAGGCCTATCAGACTCCCATATAGTGGAATTGATGTGGAAAATTCTTTTGTTTGATACTTTGTCTATTAAAGTCTATTGTTCATTACCAATTTATCAATTCTCAATGGATGGTAATTCAATTCACTTGAAAAATTTACCTGGTCTCTTGATTTGATCAAATTGTTATCTAAATAATTTTCTCTCACCAAGAGTCCAAAGAGATTATAATAGTCCAAATGTTATTTCCCTCCTCAGGTTAGGAAAGCTATTTTCCTGTCTGGCATTTTCTAAATATCACACTTGCAAAACTGACACAGAGTTTTGTCAGGCAAATCACATTTGAATTCCTATTTTATTAGTTCGTCCACTCATTAGTTATTCTTTCATTCATTGTGGGGAGAAGTAAAAGTTAAAAGAGGCAGTGAAATATACTAAGCCAAATTTGGAACTATTTGATAAGTTCCCATATCTTGTTGATATCCTATTGCAACAAGGCTGCAATTCTAAGAATTAGATTCCTATACTCAAGCATGACATATTTAAGTTGGTACTAAGCCATTATAAGTGAAAAAGAATTGGCTTTTCTATCCTTCCAATGACAATTATTTGACAACTGTTAGATAAGGGTTTGGATAGTAAACATATTCCAATGAAGCAGGATAAGGCAAATATTATTAAATATTATCACTATTTTGAAGACGAAACAAATACTATTTTCCACTTACATGGAACATGTGACATAGTCAATTCTGTCCAACCATCAGTGAATACATCAAAGGTAGAATACACATCAGTCCGTTGTTTTATCTTACAGTGCAGCCACAATAATCAGGGTATTAGAAGGTTCGAGGTAGGGAATGAAAAGGGGAAATAATAAATACATAAAAGAAAATAGGAAATATCCTAGTTCTACCACCTATATATAATCATTTAACTTTTTTCTAAGAAAATATTATTAGATATTATTTTACTCAGATTAATAGGCAGCAAAAGAAAACTAAAATGGAAGGAACTGCCACATTTTTAATAATGGATTCTTCAAATTTTTTTGTGTATAAAACAATCTGCTCAAGTTAAAAATAGGTTAGGATAATGAAAAACATTCAGTTTTGTCATGATTTATTTTGACTTGCATAAGTTTAGTAAATGAAGCATCTCTTCTAAGATGTTAAGTAAAATCTGTTAGAAACTTGAAGAGGGCTTGTCTCAGTTCTGAATTACCTAAAGACAATTTGCCTGTATCTAGGGCAGCATTGTTTTTTTTTACCTTTCTATTAATTGTTAAAACATCATAGTACCTTTTGTTCAAACACAAAACTTTTTGATCAGATACCCAGTTTTCCCAATTGTGAAAATGTAATTGGTTCACATGAGTCATTGCTTTAATCAAAAGGAATGTATATCTTCATCTCACAAGCAGAATGTGATAATCATACACTTTGGTCCTTTTCACAATTTGTGTCATGTTGATTTTTATATTGAAGACATTCTTTACAAAGCTTTTTGGTGTTGTAATTTAAATTCTCATCCTTAACTCAGGATAATTTTCTTTCAGTATTTTTCAGAGGATTTTATTTCTTCAATTTTTCTATTCATTTATGAAATTACTTGGTCCTTCTACATGAGTACTCTGTGTTCCTTTCCTCTCAACTATTCTTCCTTTGTCTGTTTCTGTTTTTTTATTATGAATTTGTTAATTTTATTTTTAGAATACTATATTTTGATACTCATTATTAATTATAAGGAACTCTTTTTCCAAGGACTACTGTAATTACTCTTTTCTCACAGTAACCTTGTTTTGGCTTGTAGATTCAACAGCTTATTAAATTTCTTTGAAAATACAAATTAGATTTTTTTTAAAAAAATTTTTGTTATTATACATTTTAGCCTGTTTCATTTTCTTTGGAATAGCTGTTCTTTTGTTAATTTATTTTCTTTCACATTGTTGGTCAGTGTTAAACGTCTGGAAATCTTTCATCATCATTTTATTGAAAGACTAGAGAGACTGACAAAATCTACCATGGGGATTCCTCCCTTCCCACATGTGTTTGAGAATAGTTTCTTATCAGATTTCTTGTGTGGCATGGAGGATGCCCTCTGAGAAAGGGGTTTGGGCACATTGATGAATAAGATACCATCTGGGGCATGTGAGTGGAAAATAGGCAGGTTGCTAGGAACCCCCATAATTATCAAAGCAAAGAGAAAATTATCATGGGAGAGGAGTATAATTCCCTTATGAGTTGAACTGCCTTTTTCACTTTTATCTCATATGCTCAGCAGAGAGACTCAGCTATATCCATTTTAGCTCTGCTTTTGGATTTGGTCCAATATACAAACTGAACTCTGTATAGGAAGGGACATTTAAAATATCCTGAGGTCAAATGTCTTTGCTACTTGCCATTGTGTGTACTCCTGGGAGGTTGCATGCTCTGACTTGTTCTGCCATATTAGAAACAATATTTTGAACCGACCGGGGGATCAGGCCCAGCGGCCTGCCGGCGTGGTACACACGTCACCCCAATTGGAGTAGGGGCAGAGCAGAGCCGCCACCCACGCTCGCAAGGTAGGCAGACCTGCGACCGACCGGCAGGACAGGCCCAGCTGCCCGTCAGCGTGGTAGAGAGATCACCCCAATTGGAGGAAGAGCACAGCCGCCGCCCGACCCTGTAAGGGAGACTTTTCAACTATACAAGAGCAATATAAATATATAAGGGGAAAATTTCAAAAACACAACAGTTTCACCAAGCAGAAAGAAATGCAAGCAGTATGAAAAGACAAGGAAAGAAAGGACCACAAGCAATGCAGGTCAACTCAACTTTAGAAGAGGTAATAGCTGCAGCTGATGGAATGTCAGATAAAGAATTCAGGATATACATGCTTCAGATGATCTGGAGTATCAAGGAAGACATTAGACAGCAAAATCAAACAATGAAAAATCACTTCGAGAATGAATTACACAAACAAATCCAGGAAGCAAAAGATCAACTATACAGGGAGATAGAGGTTATAAAAAACAAACAAACAGAAATCCTAGAAATGCAGGAAGCAATAAACCAACTTAAAAACTCAATGGAGAATACTACCAGCAGAGTAGAACACTTAGAAGATAGAACATCAGACAATGAAGACAAAGTATTTCAACTTGAAAAGAACATAGACAGCTCAGCAAGACTGTTAAGAAACCATGAGCAGAACATCCAAGAAATATGGGATAACATAAAGAGACCAAATTTAAGAGTCATTGGGATACAGGAAGGGACAGAGTTTCAAACCAAAGGAATGAGCAATCTATTCAATGAAATAATATGAGAAAACTTCCCAGACTTGAAGAATGAGACAGAATCCCAAATCCTAGAAGCCTACAGGATGCCGAATGTGCAAAATCATAAGAGATCCACACCTAGATACATTATAATGAAGATGCCCAACATACAGAATAAGGAGAGAATTTTAAAAGCTATAAGAGAAAGGAAGCAGATTACATTTAGGGGTAAACCAATCAGGATAACAGCTGATCTTTCAACACAGACTCTGAAAGCTAGAAGATCCTGGAATAACATATTTCAAACACTGAAAGAAAATGGGTTCCAATCAAGAATTGTGTATCCAGCGAAATTAAGCTTCAGGATGGAAGATGAAATTAAAACCTTCCACGATAAACAAAAGTTAAAAGAATTTGCAGCTAGAAAACCATCTCTTCAAAACATCCTCGGCAAAACATTACAGGAAGAGGAAATGGAAAATAACAATGAAAACCTACAGTGGGAGGTAGGACAGTAAAGGAGGAAAAAATAATCAAAGAGGAAAACAAACCATGTTTAATAACATAAATAAACAAATATGGCTGTAAGAACAACCCATATCTCAATAATAACCCTAAATGTTAATGGCTTAAACTCACCAATTAAGAGACACAGGCTAGTAGAATGGATCACAAAACAAGACCCAACAATATACTGCCTACAGGAGACGCATTTGATAGGAAAAGACATACATAGGCTGAAGGTGAAAGGTTGGGAAAAATCATATCACTCATATGGACTTCGGAAACAAGCAGGAGTGTCCATACTCATATCAAATAAAATAGATTTCAAGCTAAAGTTAATCAAAAGGGATAAAGAGGGACACTACATACTGCTCAAGGGAACCATACACCAACAAGACATAACAATCATAAATATATATGCCCCAAACAATGGTGCAGCTATGTTCATCAAACAAACTCTTCTCAAGTTCAAGAGTCTAATAGACCACCATATAATAATCATGGGAGACTTCAACACACCTCTGTAACCACTGGACAGATCTTCCAAACAAAAGTTGAATAAGGAAACTATAGAACTCAATAACACAATTAATAACCTAGACTTAATTGACATATATAGAATATACCACCCAACATCAAGCAGTTACACTTTTTTCTCAGCAGCACATGGATCCTTCTCAAAAATAGATCATATATTATGTCACAGGGCAACTCTTAGACAATATAAAGGAGTAGAGATAATACCATGTATCTTATCTGATCATAATGGAATGAAACTGAAAATCAATGATAAAAGAAGGAAGGAAAAATCAAGCATCACTTGGAGAATGAACGATAGGTTACTGAATGATCAATGGGTTATAGAAGACATCAAGGAGGAAATTAAAAAATTCTTAGAGATTAATGAAAACACACACACAACATATCGGAATCTATGGGACACATTGAAAGCAGTTCTAAGAGGAAAATTCATTGCTTGGAGTTCATTCCTTAAAAAAAGAAAAAACCAACAAATAAATGATCTCATACTTCATCTCAAAATCCTAGAAAAAGAAGAGCAAAACAACAGCAAAAGAAGTAGAAGGCAAGAAATAATTAAAATCAGAGCTGAAATTAATGAAATTGAAACAAAAGAAACAATTGAAAAAATTGACAAAACTAAAAGTTGGTTCTTTGAAAAAATAAATAAAATCGACAGACCCTTAGCCATGCTAGCGAAGAGAAGAAGAGAGAGAACTCAAATTACTAGCATACAGGATGAAAAAGGCAATATCACAACAGACACTTCAGAAATACAGAAGATAATCAGAAATTATTTTGAATCCTTATCCTCCAATAAAATAGAAGAGAGTGAAGGCATCAATAAATTTCTTAAGTCATATGATCTGCCCAGATTGAGTCAGGAGGATATATACAACCTAAACAGACCAATATCAATTGAGGAAATAGAAGAAACCATCAAAAGACTACCAACTAATAAACGCCCAGGACCGGATGGGTATACAGCAGAGTTTTACAAAACCTTTAAAGAGGAACTAATACCAATACTTTTCAAGCTATTTCAGGAAATAGAAAAAGAGGGAGAACTTCAAAATTCATTCTATGAGGCCAACATCACCCTGATTCCTAAACCAGACAAAGACACTTCAAAGAAAGAAAACTACAGACCAATATCTCTAATGAACCTAGATGCAAAAATCCTCAATAAAATTCTGGCGAATCGGATACAAAAACATATCAAAAAAATTGTGCACCATGATCAAGTAGGATTCATCCCTGGGATGCAAGGCTGGTTCAATATACGGAAATCAATAAATGTTATTCACCACATCAATAGACTTAAAAATAAGAACCATATGATTATCTCGATAGATGCGGAAAAAGCATTCGACAAAGTACAGCATCCCTTTATGTTCAAAACTCTAGAAAAACTAGGGATAACAGGAACATACCTCAATATTGTAAAAGCAATCTATGCTAAGCCTCAGGCTAGCATCATTCTGAATGGAGAAAAACTGAAGGCATTCCCTCTAAAATCTGGAACAAGACAGGGATGCCCTCTCTCACCACTTCTGTTCAACACAGTTCTCGAAACACTGGCCAGAGCCATTAGACAGACGAAAGAAATTAAAGGCATCAAAATAGGAAAAGAAGAACTTAAATTATCACTATTTGCAGGTGACATGATTCTATACCTAGCAGACCCAAAAGGGTCTACAAAGAAACTATTAGAGCTAATAAATGAATTCAGCAAAGTGGCAGGATATAAAATCAACACGCATAAATCAAAGGCATTCCTGTATATCAGCGACAAATCCTCTGAAATGGAAATGAGGACAACCACTCCATTCACAATATCCTCAAAAAAAATAAAATACTTGGGTATCAACCTAACAAAAGAGGTGAAAGACTTATACAATGAAAACTACAGAACCCTAAAGAGAGAAATAGAAGAAGATCTTAGAAGATGGAAAAATATACCCTGTTCATGGATAGGCAGAACTAACATCATCAAAATGGTGATATTACCCAAAGTTCTCTATAGGTTTAATGCAATGCCAATCAAAATCCCAAGGGCATTTCTTGTAGAAATAGAGAAAGCAATCATGAAATTCATATGGAAAAAATAAAAGACCCAGAATAGCAAAAACAATGCTAAGCAGGAAGTGTGAATCAGGCGGTATAGCGATGCCAGACTTCAAACTATACTACAGAGCAATAGTAACAAAAACAGCATGGTACTGGTACCAAAACAGGCGGGTGGACCAATGGTACAGAATAGAGAACACAGAAACCAATCCACAAAACTACAACTATCTTATATTTGATAAAGGGGCTAAAAACATGCAATGGAGGAAGGATAGCATCTTCAACAAATGGTGCTGGGAAAACTGGAAATCCATATGCAACAAAATGAAACTGAATCCCTTTCTCTCGCCATGCACACACACAAAAAAATGGATCAAGGAGCTTGATATCAAATCAGAGGCACGGCATCTGATAGAAGAAAAAGTTGGCTACGATCTACATACTGTGGGGTCGGGCTCCAAGTTCCTCAATGGGACACCCATAGCACAAGAGTTAATAACTAGAATCAACAAATGGGACTTACTCAAACTAAAAAATTTTTTCTCAGGAAAAGAAACAATAAGAGAGGTAAATAGGGAGTCTACATCCTGGGAACAAATCTTTACTCCTCACACTTCAGATAGAGCCCTAATATCCAGAGTATACAAAGAACTCAAAAAATTAGACAATAAGATAACAAATAACCCAATCAACAAATGGGCCAAGGACCTGAACAGACAGTTCTCAGAGGAGGACATACAATCAATCAACAAGTACATGAAAAAATGCTCACCATCTCTAGCTGTTGGAGAAATGCAAATCAAAACCACCCTAAGATACCATCTCACTCCAGTAAGATTGGCAGCCATTATGAAGTCAAACAACAAGTGCTGGCGAGGATGTGGGGAAAAGTGCTGGTAGCAGGCCCGCCCTGGCCCCTGGGGACTCAACCCCCAGTTCTTTGTTCTGCATGTCAATGTGGCCAGCTCACAAGGCTGTGACGCGGGCTTTCGGTTCCCTGTTTATCTGTCTTGAGCATATGTGTCTCTCGGGAACATCTTGACCTGTTCGAGTCTCCTGATAGGGGACGGTGACGTGATGGTAACCCAAGGACGCAGTTATTACTCTTCCCTCCTCACTTTTGAGTGTCTTCCCGCAGCTGTTAAAAAGATATATAAGGGGAACAAATTGGGCAATAAAGCGCAAGCACGCTTCCTCCTGGATGAAGAACCTTGGTGTCCTGTGTATATTTAACCCCGCTGTCCCCCGCCGGACTCCGCTCCATTAGCCGGACGCGGCAGAAAAGGGTACACTTGTACATTGCTGGTGGGACTGCAAACTGGTGCAGCAAATTTGGAAAGCAGTATGGAGATTTCTTGGAAAGCTGGGAATGGAGCCACCATTTGACCCAGCTATTCCCCTTCTTGGTCTATTCCCTAAAGACCTAAAAAGAGCATGCTACAGGGACACTGCTACATCGATGTTCATAGCAGCACAATTCACAATAGCAAGACTGTGGAACTAACCTAGATGCCCTTCAATAGACGAATGGATAAAAAAAATGTGGCATTTATACACAATGGAGTATTACTCTGCATTAAAAAATGACAAAATCATAGAATTTGCAGGGAAATGGATGGCATTAGAGCAGATTATGCTAAGTGAAGCTAGCCAATCCCTAAAAAACAAATGCCAAATGTCTTCTTTGATATAAGGAGAGTAATTAAGAACAGAGTAGGGACGAAGAGCAGGAGAAGAAGATTAACATTAAACAGGGATGAGAGGTGGGAGGGAAAGGGAGAGAGAAGGGAAATTGCATGGAAATGGAAGGAGACCCTCAGGGTTATACAAAAGTACATAGAAGAGGAAGTGAGGGGAAAGGGAAAAATAATACAAGGGGGAGAAATGAATGACAGTAGAGGGGGTAGAGAGAGAAGAGGGGAGGGGAGGGGAGGGGAGGGGGGATAGTAGAGGATAGGAAAGGCAGCAGAATACAATAGACACCAGTATGGCAATATGTAAATCAATGGATGTGTAACTGATGTGATTCTGCAATCTGTATATGGGGTAAAAATGGGAGTTCATAACCCACTTGAATCAAAGTGTGAAATATGATATATCAAGAACCATGTAATGTTTTGAACAACCAACAATAAAAATAAAAAAAAGAAACAATATTTTAATTGATTGCTCCAATAAATTGTCTCTCCATCCACTTTCATTATTGGTGTCTAAAGATTTCTCTTTCAGTGGAACATCTCATACCTCTAAAATAACTTTCTACTATGGTCTTTCTCCCCCTTAATTAAAAAAAAATTAGCTTTTCCAATTTCATCTGTTTTATTGTTTGAATCATGTCACCCCCTTCTTGTTTTCAGCTTTTTATTGTATTTTGTCTAATGACATGTGCTGAAAACGACTCAGTAAACAAACACATGTGGTTGGCTCACCATCTTGAGCCATTAGTTCTAGTAAGTTCACATTGTATTTTCTCAGGATGACAACGCCCCACTAAGTCAATATTCTGTTCCCATTAAGACTAGTACATTAGGATCTATTCTTAATACATATTGTAATACATAAAGCACTTGACTCCTTTTTTTCTCTTAAATCTGCAAATCTTAAATATATGGTTCTCTTTGCTTTCCTATCATCCAACTAAAGTTTCAATCAGTGTTTAGTTTTTCTTCTTATGCCAGTGAATTTAAATTGGGTATTTTCAGAAAGCAATGGTCACTTATACCAAGACACTTCTAAGAGAGTCTGACTTCAGTTATAAAGAGATTTAATGCAGGCCTACAGTTTAACTTGGAGGACTGAGTCACCCCTGTAATGACATGTTTCTCTGAACCGGCTGGGCATCCTTTGCCACTCAACCTCTACTGTGCCCCAGGTGACTAGAGGAACAGCAGCAAACAAAAGCAAAGGTAAAAACATACTTTTTTTTTCTGTTCAAAAACCTTTAAAGATTGTTTCAGAAATATTTTGTCCTGAAGCAGTTAGAAAAAAAAATCATTTTCTTGGGCTATTTCTATTTCTCTTTAAGTCTAACTTTATTTACTATGTAAATGTATCATCTTTCAAAATGAGAGTTTGATTTTATGAACCCAGAACCCTAAAACACACACACACACACACACACACACACACATTTGTTTAAATTAAATTTTAGTTAATTTAAAAATCTATTATAAATTTATATTTATAAATATTCTCACTTTAATGATCATTCTAGGCTTGTTTTCCCTCCTACATGTACAGTCTACCTGAAATATATATTTCTGTAGTATGTTGGGTTATTCTAGCCTAATACTTAACTGGTGATAGTGTCACAATGTATTAAGCAAAGCAGCTTAATAAACTAACTGCAAATAAGTCACAGGGACACAGGGCTTTATGATACAGCCAAACCTTAATGTTTTTATTATGACTGTTATCTGTGAAGAATTCCTTAAGCTAACATTATAGACACAATTGTGTTCTATTAGACTAGAATGCATTTATCTGATAAAGATTGTATGTTTTTGTACAATTTTTAATGAAGTCCGGTTTTCACAATTCATTCCATAATTCTTATACTCACCTTGATGGTGAGTACTAGAGGACTCTTATTTAAAACAAATATTGCAGTTTTAAGGAAATATGCAATATTCAAAAGGGTTTAAAAATGGATATATTTTGGTCAGAAAAATGTTTTAAATTTTCTTTCCAAATATTAATAAGGTGGCTCAATATTTAGAGATGATAGTCAATATGCACTTTTCAGAAGAAAAATCACTTTGTAATTGGTAGGAGGATAAATACATATACTTACATATAAATAGATAGGTTTTTCCTGAAAAGAAAAACTGAACAGTTTTTTTCTTATACTGAAACAGTATGAGAAAGATAAATCTTAAATTCATTTAATCCACTGGAGAGAGAAAAATCTTAATAAGAAACTAATGATGGGGGAAAAGCTGTTTATTTCAATGACTACATATATCAAAAATAACAATTTGAAAAAATATTAACTGAACAAGATAGTTTAACAATAAAACTTGTTATCTCTAACTCCTTCATTCCCACATCATTAGTAACTATTCTGCAGACTTTCCTTTCCCTAGACACCTCACATTAAAACAAAACAAAGCAGAAACCTCCTAAGACAAAACCTTTGTGTCTGTATAGGCTTATACTGACTCGAATTACTTTATGATCATTTTATTCTTGATTTCTGCCTTACATAAAACCTTTCTTTCTATATCTCTCCTGGGTTTTCTCTTTCTGAGAAGCCTGCAACTAACTCTCTTACATATATCAATCAGGTAGCAGAGTGACATTGGGTTGATCTCTTTGTCTCAAGGCTTTGGAATTCTTCCATTAGATGTGACAGGTGTTAGAGTCATTGTTACTTAAGAAAGTTGTTGATGAATATGGTGCTCCTAAAAATCTTAGCCACATGATTTATTTCAGTCTTACTTGTAAATTAGAATTCAGCTGGAGGATGGCAAGAGGATTTCTCATTGATATATATTCATATAATTTTTTTAATTTGTTCTTTCTAGATATACATGGCAGTAGAATGTATTTTGACATATAATACATACCCTGAAAAGTATAACTTGTTCCAGTTAGAATCCCATTACTGTGGTTGTATATTATATGGAGTTACATTGGTCGTGTATTCATATAGAAGAATAGGAAAGATATTTCCAATTAATTCTACTGTCTTTTCTATTTCCATCTCCCTTCTCTTCCCTTTATTCCCCTTGGTCTAGATCAATAAACTTCTAATCTTCCCCTCCCTTGTTGTGGGTTAGCATCTGCAACTCAGAGAGAACATTCTACCTTTGGTTTTTGGGACTGGCTTATTTTACTTAGCATGATAGTCTCCAGTTCCATCTATTTACCTGCAAATGCCATAATTTCATTTTTCTTTGTGGCCGAGTAATATTCCATTGTGTACATATACCACATTTTCTTTATCTAGTCATCTGTTGTAGGGCACTTAGATTAGTTCCAAGGCTTGGCTATTGTGAGTTGAGCTGCTATAAATATTGAAGTGGCTTTGTCACTGTAATATGCTAATTTTAAGTCCTTTGGGTATAAGCGGAGGAGTGGGATAACTGGCCCTATGGTGGTTCCATTCCAAGATTTTTAAGGAATCTCCATACTGCTTTTCATAGTGGTCACACCACTTTGTAGTCCCACCAGCAATATATAAGTGAACCTTTTCCTTCACATCCTTGCCAACAGTTATTTTTACTTATATTCTTGATAATTGCCATTCTTACTGGGGTGAGATGGAATCTCTGTAGTTTTGTGTTTTCATTTCTCTAATTGCTAAATATGTTGAATAATTTTTTCATATTTTTTTGACCATTCATTCATATTTCTTTTCTGTGAAGTGCTTGTTCAGTCCTTAGTCCAATTTATTTATTTATTTGTTGTTGTTTGTTTGTTTGTTTCTGTGTTAAGTTTTTTGAGTTCTTAGTATATCTTGGACATTAATGCTCTATTTGAGATGCTGGTGGTAAAGATTTTCTCCCATTCAGTAGGCTTTCTGTTCACATTCTTGATTGTTTCCTTTGCAATGAAGAAGCTTTTTGGTTGATACTGTCCCATTTGTTGACTCTTGATTTTACTTCTTGAACTTTAGGAGTCTTATTGAGGAAGTCGGTTCCTAAGCCGACATGGTAGAGATTTGGGCCTACTTTTTCTTCTAGTAGGCACAGAGTTTCTCCTACTCAGATTCTTAATGGAAAGTAGTCATGAGAAAAGAGTTAAGAAGTTGAGACATGGAGAAAGTTAAGAAAACTTAAAAAATAAGTTATAAAAATTATGTGTAGGGATTCAGGGATCATTCTTTCTGTCCTTTTTTTTTTTTTAAATCAATACCTAGCATTTTCTTAAACAATAAACTGAGTCTGTATTTTCTTAGGAAATCCTTTAACATATCCAGTAAAGTTATATTTATACTTATATCATTATTTATGGTTACTCTGTTGAAGTCTTAGTCTCCTTAGTTTACCACATTCTTTGAATTTTTCTACATTTATTTGAATTGCAGATGCTGTGAATTTCTTACAGGAATCACCTCTAGTTGTCTTTTTCAGAGAATAAAACCTCTTACTTAAGCACTAAGCACAGGTCTAATGTTCATCATAGATCCAAATGAATGAATCCCATGTTTCCTCTTACCACATATATTTGAAAAACAATAATAAAAACACATCCCATTCTTCAGCAAGCAGTATTTCTTTAACATGATTTATTGGGTGTTCATGAACTGGCTATTATTCTAAGCTGAAACTGCTTCGTCCTTTGACAGAGCCATCTCAAAGAGCAAACTTATTCCATCTGTAATCCAACCCAGAATTTGAGTTTTGAACATCTTTTGAATTTCTTAACTGTATTAGGAGGCTCTATCAATATTATAGTTAGAAATTAAAATCTATTTATAAGTGTTTTCAAGTGTTTCATAGAGATTTTGTAATTAGACTGCATACAATTAGCAGTCATGGACAAATAAAAGTATTTTAAAAAATTAGATATCATTTTTATGAAAAAAGTATTTTTGCTTTACATTTTTGGTTAATACATGTTGCTATAACTAAAGCAGAAGTCCAACTCTATTTACTAATATCTAAGGGCAGACCTCAAATGCTGTGAGTGGGCAACCAAAGTGGAGAACAATTTCTCTAAAAATGCATACAAATCAATGGTTGGTTAACTACTATTTATGACATTTCAACAAAGTTTATTTTTTTTTATAGAAACAAAGCAAAATTCACTTGATTATAATATAAACTACTTGTTCCCGAAACTTGGTGATAACCAGGCTGACCAGCACCTTCAATGGCAACATTAAGAACTTCACATTCCACACAGAGGGCACACCTGAAGTGAAAGCCCAGGGCCATAGGTAGAGCTATGAAGTATCTGTGTAGTAATCATACAAGATCTAACCTAAAAAGTGAATAAATATACATTATTTCATCATCTCTTTTCTAATGTGCTGAAATCTTTTTCAGATTGCTGAATTTGAAAGGGTTCAGCAGCTTATAGACAAGTTTACTGAAGGCTGACAGGGATATCTCAAGAAGGAAACATTAATTACAATGTCAAAGGGCATTGCAGACTCAGGCCTAAATTAAATACAAGAGGTCACAGAATGGTGGTAAAATGTCCATAGAGCAATCTAATTCAGGGGATTGCCATTTATTCTGTGTGAGAATGTCAACCAAAGATTGCGGAGTTTCAGGAGCACAGAGGGAAGAGTGGTAGAAAGACCATCCCATATCCACAAGTTTAGAAGTTAATACTTAAGTTCCAGTTCATAAGTATCATTTTTAAAAGTTGAGATTTCATTTGATAAGCAGGGAATAGATGTCAGTATATGTTCAGATATATAGAAGGCTATCAATTTTTATAATTGTAACTCACCCTTCTCTGCAAAACCCAGTATTGTGATATGCTGAAAAGGTGAATTAAAACAATAGAAAAACTTGAATGGATAGATAATGAAACTTCTTCTAGTGTGTTGATAGTGGCATCTGGATCCAGAGTAAAAAATTTTAATCTCTATTCTCTGCTGGCTTTCTGTATAATGCAGAGATTTTTCTCATTTTGTTTGGTAAATATACCAGCATAGTTGGACAGAATTCAAAACCTGCAATCAGAGTTGAGACAGGATTTATAAGAGGAAAGTGTGAAAAAGAATAAAAATTTTAAAATAATGTCATGCACATCGAAAAATGAAGAATGAGATCAGAAGTTAAACTTCATCAAAAAATATAATTAGATGATATAATGGAATTGAGGTACTTTAGGAAATCTAAGAAAAATGATCTGAAATTGAAAAGAAGCTAATATTGCTTCTCAAGACATTTAAAATTTTTTAAAATAAATCACAAAAGTTTTATACAATCCAAGAAATGAGAAGAAAATGGGAAAGCTATTTTTCCATATTTAATTTATCCAAATACTTTTGTTTGTAAGTCAGAATTTTGCCATGTTTACAGCATATTTTTCTATTTCAATGAATAATATACTGGTGTTGTGTACCACATTTTCACATGCCCATCATAAATATTTCTAGTGAATATCCACAAATCCATTAACTACTGCTACTTTCCTGTACCACAGATGTCATTAAAAGCCAGTGGTGTCCTTCTACCTGAACAAATTTTTAGAACTATTATGCTATCTTTTTTCCATATTTTTACTGGTGCATTATACTTATACATAATAATGGGATTAATTGTTAAATACTCATGCATGCATAGGTTATAACAACATAATTTGGTCAACATTGTTTTCAGTATTTCCACTTTCCTTTCCCTCCACTCCCTTTCTCCCTCTACTTTCCTCTACTATACAGGTCTCCTTTTTATTTTCATGAGATCCCTCCTCCATATTTTGTTCCCCCTTTTTCCTCTCTAGCTACCACATAGGAAAGAAAACATATGACCCTTGAGTTTGGCTTATTTCACTGAACATAATGCTCCTACTTCCTTATAGTTTCCTGCAAATGACATAATTTCATTATTCTTTATGTCTGAATTAAACTTCATTGTGCAAGTATGCCACATTTTTCTTATCCATTCAGATGTTGATGGACACCTAGGCTGGTTCCATCATTTGGCTATTGTGAATTGTGTTGCTACATACATGGGTCTGCAAGAATCACTATAATATGCTGACTTTAACTCTTTAGGATAGATATCTAGGAGTGATAATAACTGGGTCATATGGTGGTTCCATTCCTAGTCTTTTGAGGAAACTGCATACTAATTTCCATGGTGGCTGTATGAATTTATAGTCCCACCAACTGTGTAAACATGTTCTTTTTTTCTAAATTCTTTCCAACATTTATTATTGCTTATATTCTTGATGGTTGTCATTCTAGCTGAATAGATGAAATCTCAATGCAGTTTTCATTTGCGTTTCCCTAATTGCTAAAGATATTGAACAGTTTTTCATGTTTATTGGCATTTTGTATTTATTCTCTTGAGAAGTGTCTGTTTAGTTTATTTGGATTATATGTGGGTTTTTTTTTGGTGGTAAGTTTTTTGAGTTTGTTTTATATTCTAGATATTAATCCTCTGTCAGAAGAGTAGCTGCAAAGATTTTCTTCCATTCTGTAGGTTTTTTTCTTCACATTTCCTTTGGGGTGCAGAAGCTTTTTAGTTGATGCCATCCAAATTATTAATCTTTGGTTTATTTTCTGAGCTTTAGGTGTCCTATTCGGGAAGTTGTTGTCTGTACCTGTATGCTGGAGTGTTGACCCTACATTTTCTTCTAGCAGTTGCCAAGTTTCTGGCCTAACACTTAGGTCTTTGATCCATTTTGAGTTGATTTTTGTGCAGGTTGAGAGACAGGGATCTAGTTTCATTTTCGGCACATGGATAACCAGTTTTCCCAGCACTATTTATTTAAAAAGCTGTTTATTCTCCCATGTGTGTTTTTGGCACCTTTGTCAAGAATCAGATAGCTGTAAACGTGTGGACTTGTCTCTATATCTTCTATTGTATTGGTGTATGTGCCTGTTTTTACACCAGTACCATGCAGGTTTTTTTTTTGTTGTTGTTGTTGTTTGGTATGAGAATTGAATTCAGGAGCATTGGACCATTGAGCCACATCTCTAGCCATATTTTGTATTTTATTTAGAGATAGGGTCTCGATGAGTTGCTTAGGGCTTTGATAAGTTGCTGAGGCTGGCTTTGAACTCTCAATCCTTCTGCCTCAGCCTCCTGAGCTGCTGGGATTACAGATGTGCACCACCATATCTGGCAACATGCAGTTTTTGTTTCTACAATTCTGTTATATAGTTAGAAATTGGGTATTATGGTGTCTCTGGCACTTTGGGGTTTTTTTTTTTGTTTTTTTTTTTTTGCTTAGAATTGCTTTTGGTATTATGAATCTTTTATTATTTTGTATGAATTTTAAGACACTTTTTATTTCTAGTTCTGTGAAAAATGTCATTGGTATTTTGATGGGGATTACATTGAATCTGTATATTGTTTTTGGTAATATGGTAATTTGAACAATAATAATTCTGCCTTTCCTGCCTTTCCATGAACATGATTGGTCTCTCTATCTTGTAGCATCTTCTTCAATTTCTTTCTTAAGTATTCTATAACTTTCATCTTGTTGGTTAGATATATTCCTAGATTTTCCTTTTCTTTTCTTTTCTTTTAAACACTCACTTTTTAATTTTTTTTAGTTGTAGATCAACACAATATCTTTATTTTTATTCATTTATTATTTTTTATGTGGTGCTGAGGATCGAACCCAGGGTCTCATGCATGGGAGGCAAGCACTCTACCACTGAGCTACAACCCCAGCCCTCTTTTCTTTTCTTTCTTTCTTTTTTTTCTTTTTCTTTTTTTTTGAAGCTATTGTGAACAGGATTGTTTCCTGTTTTTTTTTTTCCCAGCAAATTCATTATTGGTGTATATAAAAGTTATGGTATCATTATGCTATTTTTAACTGTACAAAATTGCTTCCTTTCCTGTTTTCTTAAAAATAAGCTTAAGTTTTAAAAATATACAAAAGTGACTATTTAAATGACATTTGTGTAAATAGTAAATTTACACTTAAATTTAATGCGAAAGGCCAAATCCAGAAGATTTTACATTTTAAAGAAATAAAATCTGAAAGAGAATATAATTGTCTTTGTATAAAATTATATACTTAGTCATTGTCAAAAAGTATTTCTTTTACTTTAGGACTTGAAATTTCTTGCAGTCAAGATCAACAGCTTTCTTGGAAAAGCACACATAGTCTTAGGACCACATTTTGAATAAAATGTTCCCTCTGTCAACCTGTTTTTAACTAAGCTCCTTAAAATAACATTAAGTTGATTTGAATCTTCAGCTTTCTAATTAAAGCTTTTGAACTCAAAAACAATCTAGTGGTCTGTGAAATGTTACTCAAGTACATTCTTTGATAATGACATGAAATAGAGGTATAATAAAATTCAGTGCCTAATAGGAATTATTGGCCTTCAAGAGATACCATCACAAAGTAGATTATATCAGAAACTGATAGGTACTGTTTTTTAGAGGAAAAAATATGGAAAAATTTAATTAAGATATCTCTACCATTGACATATTTAGTTTCTTCTGGAATATTTAGAGTCGGCTGGTAGAATACTGACATTGTAAAAGGAAAGAAAATCCATCAGAGGATAAAAATGGATCTCTATTTTGGCTGTTGTTTTAATGAGTTTTTATTAGAAAACAGGTTAACAATTAGTTCTGCAGGATTGAGGATACTGCTTTTACCTCAGTGACTCTGGTCTGCCTTCCATTCTGATAAATATTTATGAGCATATTTTGTATTATTGACAGTAAAATATCATTTGGGTCAGTACTTTCTCGGAAGGGTTGGAAATAAAAGATTGCATTTATTGAATTCCTTAGGGACCATGACTTTCAATATACCTCTTTAAACCCTTATGGATTTAGGTGCCTTCAACTTGACATCTTACAGTTTTTAAAAACAGAATCCCAATATGATGAAAAAGAAATGGAGGAATAGTAAATTTGGAAAATCAATTCTTTCTGATAATATGTTGGCATTAGGGATGTGGGGCTGTGTGCTTTTCAAAGCTTTTCCAGAGTTTTGCTTTAAAGATCGATGCCTATGCTTCAAGAAAGCAAAACATTACACAGTGTGCATGAAAAGAGAGTTTTAGGGTTGTGGTCAAAACTGAAACATAATTAGCAGGAGATGTACTGATTTATGATATAATTTTTCCGTGTAGTGATTTTTAAAAACATATGAAGATGCCCTAAATAACTCATTTGAGCTGTTCTTGTTCTGTCCTAGGTTATTCCTTAACAGTCTTCCTGTGGCTTCTCTCTTGTGCCTTTTCCTTTCAGCCTGGCCTAACACAGGCACCCCAGGAATCCAGTTAAGCCTAAGAGAGATCACCTCACTCCTTTCAGACTCCTCCAAAATTTTCCCATCTCACTTAAAGCCAGAGTTCCTCCAAGTCCCAACAGGATTTTTTTTTTTTTTTTCTTACCTCTCTGGCTTCCTTTAGTAACCAATCTCTTTTAAGCTCCCTAAACCATGATAGGGATGTTCCTTCCTCAGGGCCTCATGTTTCCTCAGATATCCTCCAGGCTCACACCTCTTAAACTTTTGTTTTCCTCATCCCATGTACTGTATATTTTATTTATTTATCTTGTTTATTATCCCTCTTCCCCACGAGAATTTAAGCTCTGTGAGGCTCTTGTCTGTTTTGTTCACTATTGTATTTCCAGTGCTTAGAATGTGATCCCGGTCCACTGAACCAGGCTCATTTTAGCTCATTAAAAATTCTCTCACTAGATGCAGTAGCACATGCCTGCAAGTCCAGATACTCAGGAGGCTGAGGCAGGAAGACTGCAAGTTCGAGGACAGCCTTGGCAATTTAGCAAGACTCTGTCTCAAAATAAAAATTTTTAAATGGATTGTGGATTTAGCTCAGTGATATATTGTTTGCTTAGCATGTCTAAGGCCCTGAATTTAATCCCCAGTACTGGAAAAAAAATCCGAACTCATGTATGAATGAATAGGAAGAGCCTCTGCCTCCACTCAGGTTTGTCAGTGCCCCAGAGAGCAGCAGGAGTACTCCTGCACTAAATGAGTGGGCTCATCACTTGTTGCATCAAGGGAGAATGCACTGGTACCTCTAGGAACCTTGGGATTTGCAGTGAGAGGGTGTTGGAAAGAACCTATTGTAGGATTTAGGTTTTGGTTGGGTGATAAGAGAGGGGGTGTGAGGAGAACAGAATGCTGTCAGAAGGCAGAAGCATTTGGATGTTTGAGTAAAGAACAGCCGTCATTCATTTGTCATTCATTCTGGGTTTAGAATTAAAAGGTGGCCTTTTTTGTTGTTTTATTTTATTGTGGTGTGACAATGAATCTGCCTCAGTTTGTCTTCTGTGAGGTTGTCTATGTCTGATAGGGAGCCACTAAGCAAGTGTAGGAAAGGGGTGAGAGAAGAAATAGGAATAAGTAGGAGAGGAAGGCTTCTTTGTAGACTCTTAAATTTGGACATGGAAGGCTTGTCTCCTGCCAGGGGTCCCCTTGCCCACCCTCTTCTCTTTCCTTCACTGTCAGTAATGAGGTGAGGTCCCATCTTCCTGTTCCCATGTCCCATTTCCCCCTCAGTGGGGCAAGATCTGAGCTGAGAAGCAGAGGATGGTGTGCCAGCAGCTATGTGTCCCCATCTCGGCTGGCTCTTCTCTCAGGGGAGGGTCTGGAGAAAGCTCATTCCCTTCCCTTCACCCTGTGGCTTTCATCCAGGTTGGTTTCACTGGCAATCATTTATCCAGGGGACTTCAAAGGGTCCCCACAGAAGATTCCCTATGGAAGGAAGGGAACTGGTTCTTCATGTATGTTCCCTAACAAAACTTCCTCCTAAGAAGAGAAATGCGAGTGATGAAATTTAGGGGACAAGTGAGGATTAGACGTCCCACTCATCCCTGCTCTCAGTGTCTTGCCAGCCCCTCCTTGGTTCTACCAATTAGAGATTTGCTTAAAGGATCAAACCTTCCTGGGATGATTTGAGGAGGCCGTGAGAAAGCAAAGGTAGTGTGGGCAATGAGGCAGGCTACACCATGCTATAGGCTATACCATGCTACAGGCTATACCATGCTACACCAACCAGACCAGATACACTCGTGCCATCACTGGGGCTGTGATGGCATGGTGGGGTGTGGGGAAGGGACTTGAGGAATTCTGAAGCAAAGGGTGTGGCGTGGGGAGGTTCCCTGGTAAAGGGGAGGTAGAGAAGCAGAGAGTTTGACTGCTGGTGGAGACAGGGGGCTGAAGCAAGTGTCTAGGAGGTACCAACAGGAGGGACCATGTCCCAGCAAGCTATGCTTCGTTTGGATGGTAACAGGGTGCACCAGAAATCTGAGACATCATAAACAGAAGAGCTTACTTATTTAAATTTGCCTGTATTCATTTTATCAGGAGCTACGCCTGCCATTGTTCATGTAGTTTGCACCCCTGTTGAAAAGGATTAAGAAGAAGAAGAATATTCCAGGATATACAAAGAGACTCTTGTAATTTTGTAATAAGAGCTTATAGATGTTCTGTGGCAAAGATGAGGGGCAAAAAATAATCAGTGGCAAGCTTTGTTTTGACTAAATATGAAAGCAGAAGGCAGTAAAAAGACAAAAGCAGTTTGGGGAGAATAGAATATATATGTCTACAACATCTTTGTTGTATGCATATATAGTCTTCTCAAACAGACCCAAATATGAAGTTTAAAGAAAAGTACCTCACCCATTAATGAACCTATATGCGGATCCATATTTTTTTTTACCCTAAAGTAGAATAAAAAAAAAAATCAAAGAGAGTAGACAGCTTTGAATTCCACAGTGATTTTTAGAGTCATAAAATTAGATTCCTTTCAAAACAGGTTTCCTTCAAACCATAATTTGGACCTTCAAAATAGTATATTTCACATTAGTAAATTGGGTAATCTTACTGATCTTTGCATTATAGAGGAATAAAGACATCTATTCAATGAATAAAAATTTCTGTTTCTAAAGTCTTTAAAATGGCATTTTGTATATGTCAGTTCACTTATAACTTCTTAAATGTCTTATAATAGTTTCATAAATTACAATTTTGGTTCACTTCATCAGTGTCCTAGGCCTGAGAAATACTGTGAAGTTTGGCTGCTGACCCCTTGTGGTTAGAAATGATAGTTACATACAACACAGGCACAGGGTTTTTGTTGGAGGAAACAGAAACCAAAGCTTCCAGGGTTCAAGCACAATTCCTGGTTGTAAGCAATCAAAACAAAGCCCAGCTGCTTTAACAATAAATTGCTGTCCTGTGAGGACAATGATGTCACTTAACAGTAACCATGGACATCAGGTTCTGAGTGTCCCTGAGGCTAGCTGATTCTGGACACTGGAATTTCTTTCACCACTAAGCAACAACACCTCTTTGAATCCCAACATTCCAATCTAAAATCTAGAATAGGATACATCTAATTGGCCAGGCTGATGTCCACCTCATCCCTTCAGCTGAAAGGAAGGCTAGCAAAACATTTGGACATCTTGACTTACTTAGTGAAATCTGGCCTCTGCCACCCACTGACACAGGCTCAATGCAGAATTCATTACAGAGGAAGAGACTTCATGTCCTTAGCATTTAGTCAAAGGACACGTGGTGTCTACTATCAACCCTGATATCTCTGTGCTAGGCATAACCACAATGCATTCTCATCCTTTTTTTTTTTGTAGAAGAATGCAAAGTTTTTGTTGTTCAACACTTTGATGAGTTTTTTTTAAAAAAATAATCCTTATGTAGTTGTTTTATAAACAGATAACTAAGAAGGAAACTTGAGAAGACAGTTGCTCTTCTTCCCCTCTCTTACCATCCAAGGTGCTGACTCTCATGTCCATTCACATTGAGTTTAACGTCTCTGGAGCATTTCTTGTCTTTCTTCCTATCTGCTCCCTATCCCCAGGGTGAAGCACTTGCTCTAACAAATTAACATTAATATGTACTACTTGTTCCATTGTTACAATTTTACATTGCCTTATCTTTCATGCGATGTGATTATTAGTCAAGCATTTTCAACTTCCCAGGCTTCAATTCCTCATTTGTAACATGCAAATGCAATTATAAACCTTACATAGTTGTTACAAGACTTAATGAGATACTATTTGTGTATCACTTAAGCCCAGTGCCTGAGATTCCGTGGGCTTTCCAAAATGATGTAAAATATTATTTTACATTTTTTTTTGGAAGGCAAGAGATACATCTAATTTATTTATTTTTTTACAGTGTCTGCTGCTCCATGAATGTTAAATTGCATTGTTTGTTGCTGAACAGAAGCCTGGTCACTATATTAGCTTCTATATTTGAATTTATTTATGGGTATCTTCAAGATTTTTATTCTGGGAAATGAATATTTTGTTATATTGTATACATGTATGAATATGTAGCAAAGAATCCCAACATTATATATAATGTATTAATACAAATATATAAAAGGCCTTAAATAAAAATGTACTTTAAAAAATATAAAAATATAATAATAATGTGAGTTCACTATTTGAGTCTTTTTTATCAAAATAATCACTACAGAAAATTAAATCTCTCCACAGGCCTTCTGGAGTACATTAAAGCAGAAGATAGCGTAAGTTTTTATCTTAACATGAAACTATTATTTGAAGGACAATTAAGGCTTTGTGTTGTTCAGCCAATACATCTTGCAACATGGGTACTCATATTTTTTATTCTGAAGTCTATCTCTTCTCTAAAACCCGCCCGACTCCCAATTTATCAAAGGAAACCTTTTATAGCTGCTTGGAATGCTCCAACAGATCAGTGTTTGATAAAGTATAATTTAAGACTGAATTTGAAAATGTTTCAGGTGATCGGAAGCCCACTGGCCAAGGCCAGGGGGCAAAATGTCACCATATTTTATGTCAACAGATTGGGATATTATCCATGGTATACATCACAGGGAGTCCCCATTAACGGGGGTCTCCCCCAGAACATAAGCTTGCAAGTGCATCTGGAAAAAGCTGACCAAGACATTAATTATTACATCCCCGCTGAAGACTTCAGTGGACTTGCTGTTATAGACTGGGAATATTGGCGACCCCAGTGGGACCGAAACTGGAACACAAAAGATGTCTACAGACAGAAGTCAAAAAAGCTTGTTTCTGATACACAAGGGAATGTATCAGCTACTGATATTGAATATTTAGCCAAAGTGACCTTTGAAGAGAGTGCAAAAGCTTTCATGAAGGAAACCATCAAATTGGGAATTAAGAGTCGACCCAAGGGCCTTTGGGGTTATTATTTATATCCCGATTGCCACAATTATAATGTTTATGCCCCAAACTACACCGGGTCATGCCCAGAAGAGGAAGTCCTGAGGAACAATGAACTCTCCTGGCTTTGGAATAGCAGTGCTGCTTTATATCCTTCTATTGGTGTCAGGAAATCCTTCGGAGACAGTGGAAATATTTTGCGCTTCTCACAATTTCGAGTGCATGAATCCATGAGGGTCTCCACCATGACATCCCATGATTATGCTCTGCCTGTATTTGTCTACACAAGACTGGGGTACAGAGATGAACCTTTGTTTTTTCTTTCTAAGGTAAGAAATTCCTTGCCCAATGGTAGGGAATTTTCTCCTCATCTCTAAAGGAAACATTTCTTTGATAATTATGAGAACACCTCACTAATGGGCTGTAAGAGCATCATTCTTCCTGGTCTATTGACTCACTTGGACTTTTCATTTATGCAAGCTGAATTTTGATGATCTTATCTATTATTATTCTTTTAGTGTATTTAGTATGGCAGGAAGCTGCTATGCTTCCTGAGAGCTGGCTTTGATTGTACTCCCTTGTGACTAGCCCTTATGGAAAATTGCTGAGATGGTTGGTGGAGAATAGTTCTGAAAATTGGAGAGGGTGTTTTAAAGTGGAGGAATTTGCTCATGCACATACAAGTGGAATGAAAGACATTCCTGCTTCTGTCCTCATCTTTGCAAATATCAAGAGAAGAAAAAAGCATTTTCTTTTAAAGGCATAATACCAGCTTTAATAAAAGGTATAAGGGAGGGACAACAACGTCAATGTATTTAATGCTTCTAAACTGTAAATTTTAAGTGACTAACAGTAAATTTCATGTTATGAATTTCTATCACAATTTAATTGCTTTTTTTAATTTTAAAAAGGTATGAAGGAATTGAAGATCTGCTAAATGTAGGGGAGTCTACAGATTTAGCCATCTGGGTTACTGTTGCCTTTAAAACCACAACTAATAGAAAGTTGGTAGAGTGCATGGGTTTTTAAATTCAATATTTAAATCACTAGTAGATAGTTTTATAACCTCGGTTAAAAGTTCAGGACTGCCAATTTGTGATGCAGTGATGTTTTGATATATCTTACCAGAGGCACTTCTTTTTTTCTCCAGTATTAAAAATTCCAGCTTACTGGCCTGTGTTAAAATATAAACATCTCCTCGGTGTTAGGCATCCTAAGGAGGAGGCAGAGGAAACACCCCGTGTGGGCTTGACCCTGACCTGTGGTTATCTGTGGAGTATATATGAGTAAACTATATTCATCAGAAGGAGAAATGGTGCATATGTGTGAAATATGAAAAAAATGCTATGCCGCTGGCACTACTCATGAAATAAGGAAAGAAAATGTTTCCATTGTGAACTAAAATTCATGCTACCCATAAAAATCATCCATACATAATTGAATAAGGAATAATAAGAGGCCAGGGTGGTGGTGTACACCTGTAGTCCCAGAAGCTCAGGAAGCTGAGGCAGGAGGATTGAGAGTTCAAAGCCAGCCTCAGCAACTTATCGAGGGCCTAAGCAACTCAGTGAGACCCTGTCTCTAAATAAAATATAAAAAAGGGCTGGGGATGTGGCTCAGTGGTAAAGCTGTAAATCGCCCCTGGGATCAATCCCTGGTATCAAAAAAATTAAAAAAAAAATAGAAAGAATGATAAGAGTTCAGTCCTGTTTGAAAGGTTTAAAAAAGTTATCTCAATTTTTAGAAAGTAATCTTGACTCTAGCATTGAAAGCTCAATAGAACCTTCTGTGAAGCTTTTCAATGTTTAGTTCCAGCAAGTTCCTTTCTTTAGTGATAATAAATTTACTTTTGGAAGAAACAATAAACATTAAAGTACAAAGTGTTCCTTTCAAAAACATAGTTTAGACTACTTGTACATTCTGCACATTCTGCCAGCCTTAGGTAAACTTCTTTCTTTAGTAGCAATAACTTCAGAAATGCTGCTGCTTTCTTTCACAGGAAAGAAGAAATAGCAGTTTGGGTCTCATCTCATTCTGCACTCTCTTCTGTTCTGAAAGGCAGGCTATTTTCCAAGTATTTTAAACCATAGCATACCCACCTTTGTACTCTAGCCACCATAAAAATCTGCCCACAAAATTTTAAAAATCTGAAATTCATTTGTATCAAACCCCAAAAGACCATTAAGTGCTCCCATTTCTGACTTTCCTATAGATGTCGGCTTTTTAGAACACAGACACAGACACACACACACACACACACACACACACATACAGGTAAGGTTAGAAACAGGATTTACCAGTAAGTAGCAAATCTCTTCATCTTTCTGAACCTCAGTGCCTCAGTGTCTTAATGTCAAAAACAGGACAATATCTCCTACCCTATTTGCCTAGCATAAGTCCAATGGAAATCAAATGCAAAAGAGTATATGGAAAATTGAAGCACTACAGAAATACATATCACTTTTTAACAGGCATCAAAGCCTTAAACTTAACCATGGGATATCTGAGGGAACAGCTTAAGGGAATAACAGTATCACCTTGTTTCCCGCAGAAGTTTACCTGTTCTACCTAAAAATAAATGCAACCTTTATATTAACTGATGGTGCGGTTTACAAAAATAGTGACAGGAATTTCTTTGGCTGTAGGTTTAAAGATGATTATTCCTGAAATTAATTAGTGTTTCTTTGTTAATGGGAACTCATTAGTAAGGCTCCAGCTCCCCACAGTGGGCACTTACTTACATGCATTGTGGTAAGCTTCAGAGACTGAAACCCTTTGGAGTCCTCTGGATGTCCCTACCTTACATTTCTGAAGCCTTGATTTGAGCCCAAGAATCAAGGGGAGAGGCAAGGCAGCCCTGTGCCACACTGGGACCCAGGAGGTTCATTTTGGCTACCTGGGTTTTGTTCTTTTACTTCTCTTTCATGTGACAACATAGTGTAGCTCATGCACTTAGGTGGTCCCTCCAAAGGCATTTTTTTTTTCTGTGACTTTCCTAGCAGGGTAGTGCTCTTGCTTTACTGACTTCAAAGCACAGCTGCTCTGTGATTTATTTAGCATCCTGCTCTCTGCCAGTGACAGTGCAATAATTTGGTGAGAAATTCTCAGTAATATCTGCTGTCTTCTGCTTATCTTGGTCAATGTGTACTTGAACACGTTGCCATTTGTAATCAGTCTCAATAAACTGTTTCTGATAATGACCCTCCTGAAGGACACATTGAGAAGAAACCAACATCAACTCAGATGGCATGGCTGTCACCACACACAGCCATCATTTCCATATGGATCAATAACCTATAAATACAAAATGTTTGATGACAGTGCTTTTACCTGAAGGAAAGCTGTGGGGACATCTGCCCCTCTGATCACACCATGTGATTATCACCCTGCATGCTCAGGGATGTTTCTGTGTGAGTAGAGTAAGAAGTTCTGCTAACTCATGTCTGCTAGAGCCAGCAGATGACACAGGCCCTGCAAAGTCTGTGGTCTGGGTGCTGCATGGCTGGCTTCCCTCTGCTCCTCTTCACCAGATCACTGACAGTTTTCAAAATCCTTGCTTTTGCATGACCTCACTTGAGCGTTCCCACACCTCTTCCCTTTCCTTCCATGCTGGCTCTCACCTGTTCAGCGGACATGGTAGTCTGAGGAATAGAAATGGATGTGAACCTAAAAGGAAAATTAGTTTAAAGCAAAATTTCTTCCCTTTTGAAAATGATCAAAACACTTTCCAGAAAAACAAAGTTAAAAGACCAACAATGGAAAACTTTCCATCTGATGGGTAGGCTGTGAAATGTCAGGGAAAATCATCTCTCAAGTATTGGTATCACAATAGACTGGTCAAAGCAAAATAAAATTTAAATTTTTTGGTTTTTTTTCCACCAAATGACCATTTTCTATCATTTAATCAGTGGAAATTCATCTTTGGAGTAAAAGATCAGTTTGGTATTCTAAAGAATAGGAGAATGTATTATAATTTAATAAAGTAAGAAAACTATTTCATATATTCAATTATTATTATCCCACCTCCTCAAATGCTCTAGATCTACTTAAACAATAATCTTTCAAGATGACAAAAATCAACATTTTTCTTGCTAAAATTTTGTTTTTATCTCTCTTAAACATACTTGGAAAAATCCTAGTGACTTTGCCATTGCTATATGAGTCATAAATCAAGCCCAGGAAGTCAAATACTTTGAAATTAAACATAGATAATTTCAGGGCCCAGATGCAAAGGATGGACAAAATCAAAATCCAGGAGACTTAACACTGTCCCTTTCTCTGTTTTTAGAATTGAGATTGAAACCCATCTGAGTCACTGTGGAGGTAAATTTCCACAGGGGCAAAATGGAGACCAGAACTTGCTAAGAGAATTATATTCAAAGAAGGAAAACTTTGGACTCTGTGTATCATATACATATAGCTAGTTTGTGGGTATGTGTCCCTAATCAACTTCAAATAAACAACTCTTGATGACTATTTACAGTCTAAATGTAAATAATATCCTGCTACAAAACGTTTTAAAAAATGTTTATATGCTGTTTCATATGATTATAGGGTATGATTTTGAGCACGTGTGATTATAGCTAATAACACTATGTTTATTCCTTGTAGTGATTTTGAATGTGGTTCATTCCACATTTGTGTTACTCAACAAATGTGAAGAATACTTTCTACAGAGTTTATGGGTTCAGTCCCAGCTCTGTTATATTGAACACAGACTCTAATCCTCATACCTGGTGGGTTGCTTTACATTCAAATTAATAATGAACTCTACTCTCTTCAATCTAGCAAGATCTAATTAGTACCATAGGAGAAAGTGCTGCCTTGGGAGCTGCAGGCATTGTGATTTGGGGAGACATGAATTTAACCTCATCTGAGGTAAGTAAGTACCTTGAGGGTATATATTAAGAATTTGTTCTGTTTTCCTATAGAGCTTGTTCTGACCAAAGCTCTTATGATCCCCAGGATAAACCTGTTTTAGAATAAAAGTCCAAATTAGTATCTGGTACATAATTAGGGCTCAGTAAATATTATTAGCTTTTGTAAAGATAGTAATCATGACACTGACATTTGTTGAATATTTGATATATTCTAAGGGTATAACTAAGAGATTTGTGTTTTGTTTGCTTTTGGGTTTGCCCACTTACTGGTCACCTGAGGTACTGCATATCATCTTCCTTTATAGATGAGAAGGTGAGAGAAAACTGAACTAGTTAACAGCTAGTTAGACTAATTAGTGGTGGGGCTGACATTAACTGTAGTTGGTTTGATGCTGGAGGCCTTGCTTTTAGCCATGTGAAACACTATCTTATTTTGGGATATTGAAACAGATGGTAACTTTTTAATCTCCACATTGAAGTTATTTTTTCTCTATAGTGAAATCAGCTGAAAATTAATAGTACTTAAAATAAGATATAAATGTCTTCTCAAATTTTTCCCAGGTGAGATACTATTTACTCCAAGAAATCTTTCTAGGTTTCCCCAATCCCCATTAATTGCAATCTCTTCTGTATTTCCAGATGTCGTTTGTTTATATCTCTATAGAATAATACATGTTGCCTAGAATTATAATACTAATTGATTTTTTTGAAATTTCATGATGATCTGATATCATTCTTAGAATTTTACTGGCTAAATTTGTTGCTAGTGAGACATGGTACATGAAACTGTTTATAACTGTGTCCCTCCATGAGAATTAGATACAAACTGAATGCTCAATTCCTGACTTTTCTGGCTTGATACTTCCACTCCAGCCCCCATGTGGCTCCTGAGAAGGGCTTCATCAGGAAATTGTGTGCACCACTCAGGTGGCCTCTGTTTAGAACACATAATAGGAACCACAGGCACACGAATTACCTAGGAAGTCTCACAGGCTCTCCTGTGTTTGAGTTGTGCATAGAAACTTAGAACCCAGAACAATCAATGTCGAAGCATAATTAAGAGGAAAATCCAGAATGTTCTACAATAATTCAGTGGAGCTCTAATGATGGAGTTTAGAATCTCAATCACATAGAAAGGAACCACATACCTGAAGACAGCAACTGGGTATGATTTCTAATTTGGGTTTGTTCTTTCCTTTTGGCAGCCATTAACTTGGGAGCTAGAAGGAGAGAAAAAGGGTGTTAATTGGAGGAAGGCAAGGTCCCCTTGTACTCTGGGGCCCATTTTTCAAGTTCAGTTGTTTTGGTCAACTAGAGCATCTTCTTCATCTTCTGTCCCTTAGATCTATCCCCTTTCTGATCTGAGCCCCCCAGTGCCCAGAAGCCTAGGAGTCCACCAGCTGGAACCATGCCACCAGGTCAAGTCCAGAGAGGTGCCTTGTGGGTCTCGAAGCTCTAATCCTATCGGAACTGAGAGACACACTAAAATCCATTTATTTTTACATTCCCAGGGCAACTGTACAAAGGTGAAGCAGTTTGTGAGTTCTGATTTAGGGAGCTACATAGTCAACGTGACCAGAGCGGCCGAAGTGTGCAGCCTTCACCTCTGCAGGAGTAACGGGAGGTGTATAAGGAAGACGTGGAAAGATCCCGATTACCTCCACTTGAACCCTGAAAGTTACCACATAGAGGCCTCTGAGGATGGGGAATTTACTGTGAAGGGAAAAGCATCTGATACGGACCTGACAGTGCTGGCAGAGAAATTTTCCTGTCATTGTTATCAGGGATACAAAGGGGCTGATTGCCGAGAAATGAAGGAAGCTGATGGCTGCTCTGGGGTTTCCCCTTTTCCTGGCTGGCTAATAACACTATGTTTGCTCATTTTAGCAGGTTATCAAAGCATTCAGCTGTGAAGTAATTGAGCTTAAGGGGAATTGTGTGGCCTCTAGAGTAAACCCTTAGGGAAGAAATGAAACCGATGACAATTTTTTCTTTCATAATTTCCTTTAAGAGCTATTTTAAGCAGACATTATGTATGTCCCTTAAGAAAAATAGAAACGTATTATTTTATTTGTGCCTGATTTAGTTGGAAACCAGATCTAAGAATACAAATTGGTGCCCTCCTCTCCTTAATACTTAAATCGTATTTAAATTAAAGCTAATATATTCTAGACTTTTCATGAATGTATGTACATGGAAGCATGCATATAAATATTAAATTATTGATTTCAAAGACTATTTTTCTAGCTAGCAATTTATTTAAGGATAGATCACTAAGTAATCATCTGATTCATCTCAGGGGTCACCACCTCAAGGCATGACCTAGTCAACTGATCCATCAAAGAAGATCAAATGCAGAATTTCCATTCCAGCCTCCACTCCACCCTAGGCTTCTGCTTCCCACCTAGACTTATCGAGTTACAGAATCACTCTTGACATGGATTCTCCTGAGAAGGTGGGAACTGAGGCAAGGGGAGTTGCCCTCAGCTCATTGCAAAGGTTATCTATTCAATCTGGTGCCTCTCTCCCTCATGGGAGTCCTTCTCTCACAGATCAGAATACTGTGAAAGACTTTGGAAAAATATTCTTGCTTGCCTAGACTGGTGATGCTGTAGATTCAAAAGTTGAAGCTGTGTGAATAAAAATGCGTTTGGTAACTTTTGCAAACAAAAATCATTATTAAAAAGAGATTTAATGAATGACATTTAAGGGACCCAGAAGTGCTGTTGAAATGAAGGTATGTGAAAATATTAAAATACTTTTTCTTGGCATGCTTTCATCTCCCAATATATATGAGTTCGGAGTAGGGGATTTAGAGTCTCTTTGAATCTAATTGGAATCATGGCTTCACTGCCTATCGGTTATATGATTTCGGGAAAGTTATTTATGTTCCAATTTTTTTTTTCATCTGAAATTTGGAAATATAATTCCTACCTTGGTAAGTTTTTCTGAAGAGTGAATGCAATAATACATCCCTTGCATGCTTGGACTTTTAGCTGTTAGTACATGTTGCTGATTCAAAAGGATCTCTTGATTGACAAAGTAATGGAAAAGCTCAGAATAAAACAGAGTCTTGAACAATTTCCTGTTTCTGATTCTGTGTTCTGTTTATAATCACTTGTGATTTGTGTTGTGCTTGTGGGAGACACCTTCAATGTCTTCAGGATTTCCTTTCCTGAAGACAATCTAATGGGAAGATAAACTTTTTGAGATTTCACTAGTCACCTCATGAGAAAAGACTTTCCAGGTCACTCCTACTTCATTTATTCATTCATTCACCAATTTCTTCACTAATCAATTTATTGAGCATAGCCATTTTCTAGGCTTTGGCATACATCCTTGGAAAAAACAGACAAGGGTCCTTGCCTGCTTTTAACTTACATTCTAGCTGAGACAGACAGACATTAATTACACAGGTAAGTGATTTATATCATATGTTAGAAGGGGGTGAGATCTATGAGAAAGAAAATACAGCAGAGAGCAAAGTGGCAGTGGGTGGAATTCCCACGTGCTGGTCCTCATCAAGGAGAAAGTTAGCTCAGAGGATACTTGGGGGAAGGATATTTCTGGGAGATGAGACAGCCTGTGCAAATTTGGTATGGGCCTGGTGTATTCAAGAAAGATCACTGAGGCCACCAGGACTGGAGTATTTTCCTTCACCATCAATTTCTCTATGCTTGTTCTTTGGTCCATTGCACTATTGCCATCTGACACAGAATATATTACATATGTGTTTATTTTCTGTTTTTGCTAGGCCTGGCGTGGTGGTGCATGCCTGTAATCCCAGTGGCTGGGGGGGGGGGCAGAGGCAGGAGGATTGCCAGTTCAAAGCCAGCCTCAGCAACTTAGTGAGGCCCTAAGCACCTCAGCAAGACCCTATCTCAAAATAAAATTTAAAAATGTGGCCTAGTGGTTGAGCACCCTGGGTTTAATCTCTGGTACCAAAACAAGACAAAACAAACTTATGAACTATTTTCTGTTTTTGCTCACTAGAATGTAAACTAGGAAAGTGAGCTTCATTGTGTTCACTGCTAGAACACTATTTGCTATTGCTTGGCTGCCTGGCACATATTCAGTGTTTAGGAAGCATTGATAAGTGGAGCAATCAATGCAGAAACCTGAATCAGTGGAACCTATAAATGTACAATGATTTTAAAAGAATTCCCTTTACTGCACATCAATAGTAAGTTATTGTCATTCTGAAGCATTACTGTTTTACTCCTATTCTAGCACATAAACCTACGAAATCAGTCTAACTAGCCTATGAAAAGTTCAGACTTAGAGAGAATAAGTCACAAGGCAAACTCAGGCAACCAGTACAGAGCCCAATCTGGAATTCCAGTTGCTAAGTTTTCCTTCCATTATAACTTTGTATTCCTTGTCATGTAATTAAATCCAAAACATTTGTTTGGTTTCAACTATGAATTTAATGCATTTTAATTTTTCTTAATTTAGGCCACTCCTACTAGTTATGTTCAATCCATTTCTGGATCTTTCAGCTGTAGGTTCTCTGTGGATTTAATGTGGTTCACTGCTTCTGGATAGGAAATCCACCTTTAAGGCTGCTTAATGACCTTAGCTTCTTAGGAGCATTCTAACTTCCCTTTATGGAAACAACAAGGTATTTACTCAGTCTCTCCACTCTTTGCTGTTTTTTTAAATATAAATATATAATAATGATATCTTTTGTCTTTTTATGCATGTTTAATGACATAAACTAGGAAACAGTATAAAAAACAACACATAAAAAACCCTATCTCAAATGTTAGGTATTATCTATCAAGTGCTTTGAATGTTGGTCCTCATCAAAGCTGTGATGTTATCTTTATTTGGAAGTATAAAAAATTACATATGACTCAAGAGGAGTGGAATCACTTACAAAATGTCACACAGGAGTACCCAGTTCTTGAATCTTTTCTTTTGAAACTTAAACTAGTTATCTTTCTATCATATCTCAGCATAAAATGTAAAGGATGTATTTGTACTCATTCAATCCTTTAACCAAATTACAGAGAAATATGAACCACAAATACACTGTATTACCAGGTATTCGGGATTTTTTTTCCCTTTGGAAGAAAAATTCTTAAATTAACCAATCTACTGGCAATGTATCCATTTGATATACTCTAAATATCATTTACTGATAATGTAAAGCAGGTATCTTAGAAAGATGACCAGTTCCAGTCCTAGGACTTTAAATGTACATGATGAATTGAAATATCATTATAATATACGGTAAGACCACAACCAGTGAACAGAAGGGTTATATGAAAAGCACTCAGGAATCAACTTAAAGAGTCTCCCACTGCCAAAGGTGGGAAAACAGCTAAAGAAATTTGAAGACACCTAAAGAACTAATTGCAATGGGACAATATAGTTCTATTCTTAGAAGATCCAAAATGCTCACCAGAAGACTTCTAGAGGTGATAACAAATTCAGTGAAGTGTAAGGGAATGAAATAAACATTAAAAAACAATAGCTTTTCTATACTCAAAAATAAATCTAATAAAAAAGAAATCAGGATAACAATTCTGTTCACAATAACCTTTAAAAAATGAAAAATATAGCAACCTAGGAATAAATCTAAAAAAAGAAGTGAAAGACCTTTAAAACAAAAATTACAGAATAATGAAAACAGAAATTAAAAAAGACACTAGAAGATGGAAAGACTATCCATGTTCATTAATAGTCAGAATTAATATCATTAAAATGACAATATTATCCAAAGTGAAAATTCTATTGGTATTTTGGTGATCTCAACCAAAATACCAATGGCATTTTTTATGGAGCTAGGAAAAAAACAGTCCTAAAATTCACACAGAAAAATAAAAAGACTCAGAATATCCAAAGCAATCCTAAACAAAAAAAGAAATAATGCTGGGTTTATCAGAGTACCCATTTCAATTTATGCTTCAGAGCTCTAGTAACAAAAACTGCACGGCACTGGCATAATAGACACAGACCAAAGAACCAGAATAGAAGACACAGAGACAAACCCACATAGATACAGTTTTCTGATATCTGACAAAGGCACCAAAAACACATGTTGAAGAAAAGACAGCCATCTTAACAAATGCTGCTGGGAAAACTGGATATTTTTATTTAGAAAATAAAAGTAGTTCCTTATCTCTTACCCTATAAAGTCAAGTCAAAATAGATCATAGATCTAGAAATCAGATCAGAAATTTTATAATTGTTACCTAGGGATAGCACTCCAACACACAGATGCAAGCACAAAGATCCAACACAGAAATCTCAACAAGATTCTTATGGCTTAAGAAATAGTACCAAGAATTAATAAATTAGATGGTATCAATGTTAACCCTTCTTTATAGGAAAGGACATGATTAATAACAAGAAGAGAGCCTTCAGACAGAGAGAAAATTTGCCAGCTACTCTTCTAACAGAGGATTAATACCTGGAATATATGAAGAACTAAAAACAAAACAAAACAAAACAAAACCCTTAACACCAGAAAACAAAAAATCACATCAGTAAATTGACCAAAGAGCTAAATAGACATTTGAGAAGGAAGGAAGAATTTCAAATGGCCAACATCTTTAGCAATCAGGGAAATGAAAATCAAACCTAGACTGAGATGTTTTCTCACTCCAGTTAGGAGGACAATCATCAATAACACAAATAATAATAAATGTTGGCATGGATGTGGAGAAAAAGGAACACTTATACATTGTTGGTGGAACTGCAAATTAGTTCAACCACTATGAAAATCAGTATAGCGATTCCTCAAAAGACTAGGAATGGAATCACCATATGACCAAGCTATACCACTCCTCAGCCTTTATACAAAAGAATTAAAGTCAGCATACTACAGCTCTATACACATTCTTCTTTATGGCAGTGCAATTCATGATAGCCAAATTATGGAACCAGTTTAGGTGTCCATCAACAGATGAGTAGATAAAGAAAATGTGGTACATAGACATCATTTTAGTCAGCTTTGCATCACTGTGACCAAAAGACCTAACAGGAAGAATTTAAAGGAGGAAAAGTTTATTTTGGTTCATGATTTCAGTGGTTTGGTCAGTGACCATGGGGCCACTGACTCAATGGCTCTGGGCCTAAGATGAGGCAGAACAACACAGTGGAAAGGCATGACCAAGGAAAGCAGCTCAGGATGTGACAGGCAGAAAAGGGGGGAGAGAGAGAGAGAGAGAGAGAGAGAGAGAGAGAGAGAGAGATATCAGCTAACCAGGGACAAAATATAAACCTCAAAGTTATATCCCTAATAAACCTACCTCCTCAAGCCACATCTCACCTCCCTATAGTTACCATCCAGTTAATGTATATCATTGGATTAATCCACTGATAATGTCATAACATCTCTTAATCCAATCATTTCGCCTCTGAACATTCTTGCATTGTCTCACAGATGAGTTTTTTATGGATACCTCAAATCCAAACCATAGCATATCAACAGAGTTTTATTTGTTCTCGAATTAGAACAAAATTATGCGATTTGCAGGAAAACAGATGGAACGAGAAAGCACCATGTTAAATGAAATAAGCCAGACTTAGAAGGTCAAGGGTTGTATATTTTCCCTTACATGTGAAAACTAAAAAGGAAAAAGTAAAAATAGGGACCTCATAAAAATAGAAGGGAGGCCAGAAGAGTAGAGGAACAGGATCTAGATGAGGTAGGAGGAGAGAGAGAGAAAAAAAGAGGTACTGGGGATGATATTGATAAAATTATGTTACATGTATGTAACAATATGTCACAATGAATCACACCATTATGTATAATCATAATGCACCAACAAAAATGGGAAGAAAGAAAGAAAGATAGAAATACCTACAGAGTTGAAATATATCAGGTATATTTAAGATTATATTATTTAAAAAAACTTGAAAAAATTAAAAGTTATAGAAAATTCGTATGTGAACTGGACACACTGTTTCCTTCTGAGGGCCCAGGTGCCATCATTTATTTTCTTCTAGTATCACTTTGTGCAAACTTGAAATGGGGGTTTGTTCTCTGTGACTGGAAAGTAAAAGCTCTTTGGTTATCATTGGGGCTACTTACTGCCTTCTGCCCCACTAAAATACCTAGTATCGTGATTCCTTTGATGAATCAGTTTGACTGAGTCACAGGATGCATATAATTTGGTTAAACATTATTCTGGATGCATCTGCAAGGGTGTTTCTGGATGAGATTGACATTTGAATGGTAGGATAAGTAGAGAAGATTGTCCTTTCTAATATGGATAGGCCTCATCCAATCTGTTAAAGACCTGAGTATAAAAAAAGGGCAGAGTAAGGGAAAATTCAACTGTCTTTGTCCTGGGACATTGATTTTTTTTTCCTGCCTTCAGATTTGGACTCAGACTAGAACTATATCAATAAATCTCCTGGTTCTTAGACCTTTAGACGCAGACTGGAATGATTACCATCAGCTCTCTTGGGTCTCTACCTTGTTGCCTGCAGCTCTTAGGGCTTCTCCGTCTGAATAATTGTGAACACTTAATTATAATATGTCAATCTCAGTCTATCTTACAAATGTGTCCGCTATTGGTTCCGTTTTTCTATAGAATGGAAACTAATATATTGAGAAAAGCTCTCAAATATATTGTTACTTCCAAAAGACAAGCATTAGCAAGGATGCAGAGAAATTGGAACCCTTACTCACTGTTGATGGAAATAAGAAATGGTGTAGCTACTATAGAAAACAGCATGGAAGTTTCTTAAAAATTAAAAATAGGATTATCTTACTACCCAGCAGTATTACTTTGGGGTATTCATTCAAAAGAGTTGAAATCAGAGGGCTGGGGCATAGCTCAGTAGTACAACAATTGCTCAGCATGTTCAAGGCCCTGGATTTGATCTCTAGCAACACACACACACACACACACACACACACACAAACACACACAGAGAATTGAAATAAAAATCTTAAAGAGATACTAGCCCTCCCATGTTTAGTGAAACACTATTTACAACAGACAATATGTTGAAATGCCAGAAAGATTTATCAACAGACAAATGGATAAAGTATATAGTGAATGTTGTATTTCTAATGTATTACTTGTTACATTGCGCCTAAGAACAACAGGGTGCTAGGTCCCTCCACTAAAGAACAAAAAATTTTCTAATTTTAATTTGTGTGTATTCTTGCCATTTATACAGTTAAGAAATTTATCTTTACTTCCTTTTCTACTTAAGAAGGGAACAAGATAGGAAAAAATTATCTTTTTTTGCCACCACTGTATCCTGCACAAAGGGCACGTTCTCATATCTGTATTATCCCAGTCACTGAAACTTCCTCAAGGGTGGCGACTGTCTTGTTCACTCCTATCCTCCAAGGCCAAGCTCAGATTAGGTGCACAGAAGCTGTTTTAAAAATGTTTGTTGGATAAAACAGAATATAAAGATTCAGTTATTCCTGATCCATGATGAAAAAAAAAAAAACACTTGGAGAGTTGTCACAATATTGTCACAACATTCCTGGGCCTACGACCTACATTCAAAAAGATCTCTAATTCACTATATTATGAATTTCTACAAAAACATGCACATTAAAATAAATAACAAGAAAAGAAGAAGTAATGGGAAGAGCAGTAATTGGAGTTCTGGTTCATATCTTGAATAGTAGCAGTAGAAACAACTAGATTGTCCTCAGGAGTCATGAGAATCATAACAAGATGTTAATCTTTCTTTCTTTCCTCTTTTCTCTCCTCTATCCACCCTACCTTCATTATTTCTCCACTCCTTCCAGTTAAATTGCATTTCTGTTCCATATTTTGGCCTCCCAAATTAAACATGATGACTGTATTTATTGTATGAAATTTATTTAGATTTAGAAGCATAAATCTTTTGCTTTTTCTTTCCTCATTCTACCTTTTTCCTTTTATATATCAAAATGTCTTTCTAGCTTATTTTTCCTTTTTTAAAAAATATTTTTAGTTGTTAATGGACTTTTATTTTATTTATTTGTATGTGGTGCTGAGAATCGAACCCAGTACCTCATTCATGCTAGGCAAGCACTTTACCACTGAGCCACAACCCCAGTCCCCACCTTTTTTTTGTTTTTGTTTTTGTTACTGGGGATTGAACCCACAGTTCCTTTACCACTAAACTACACCTCTATTTCTTTTCATTTTTTATTTTGAAGTAGGGTCTTGCTAAATTGCTGAGGCTGGCCTGAAACTTGTGAAACCCAGCTTCAGCCTGCTGGGTTGCTGGGATTACAGGCATGCACCATTACACCTGACACTTTCCTTCTTACGGAAAGTCAATCTTTTAGAGTTCCATTACAACAATACATTTTTAGAGCATTTTCATCAACCCCTAAAAACCCTTGGGCCCATTAGTGGTTAGTATGCATTTTCTCACATACCTCAAAAATTTTATAGAAATACTAAGCTACTATGTCTCTGCAGATTTGCCTATTCTTGATATTTCATACAAATAAAGTCAGAAAATATGTGACTTTCTTTAACTGGCTTCTTTCACTTAGCATAATGTCTTCGGATTTCACTCATTTTTGTACCATATATTTATACTTAATTTCTTTTTATTGGGTTATTTTTATTTTTTGGCCATGATTTTGTTTTCTTTTTGAGATGGCATCTCAGTATGTTTCTTAGGCTGGTCTCAACCACCTAGATTCAAATGATCCTTCTGGCTCAGCCTTTGTAGTAACTGAGACTACAGGTAGACAGACATACTAATGTACCTGGCTTATCTTTTATTAATAATGCTACAAGCATTTGTGTGTGTGTGTGCGTGTGTGTGTATGTGTGTATATTTGTGTCTGAATGTGTGTTATATTACATACCTAGAAATAGAATTGCTAGGTCATACGTAATTTTATGTTTAACTGTTTTTTAGAGTAGTTTCACCATATTGCATTCCTCTATGTATGAAAGTTTGGATTTCTCCTCATTCTCACTAACAGCAGTTATTATATTACTAGTTATTTCATTATAGATATCCTAGTGGGTACGAAATGGCACTTAATTTGGTTTTTATTTGCATTTCCTTAATCACTATTAATGTTGAGCATCTTTTCAAGTGTGTTATGGGTAGAATTGCCCACCTTCATTCATGTATTATGTCTAACCCTTAGTACGTCAAAATGCAGCTGTTTCTGGAGATGAGTTCTCTAAAAAGGTAGTTATAGTTAAATGATGTCATTAACTTGGCCCTAATTCAATATGACCAGTGTCCATATAAGGAGTGGAGATTAAGACGCAGACATTCACAGTGGGAAGGGCATGTGAATACAGAAGGAGAAGATGGGCATCTATAAGATAAGGACAGAGTCACTCAGGAGAAACCAATGCTGTCATCATCTTGGACTTCTAGCCCCCACAATGGTGAGGAAACAAACTTTTGTTGTTTGATTCACTTAATATGTAATAGTTTGTTATAGTAGCTCTAGAAAACTAATACAGTGAGGTTTTCTTTACCATTTGTGTATATATATGTATATGTGTATATATATATATATATATATATATATATTAAACCTGTCTATTTATATTCTTTACTTATTTTAAAAGTTTCTTTTAAAACTATTGTGTTGCAAGAATTATTTATGTATTCTAAATAAAAGTCCCTTATCAAATATATGATTTGGAAATTTTTTCTCCCATTCTCTGGGCTTTCTTTTTGCTTTCTTTATGATATGGAGCACAAAAGTTTTAAATTCTCAACTTTCAATTTACCTAATCCTTTAATTTAATTCAGCATTTTTTTCTTTCCTTTTGCCTTTTTTTTCCCCTTGTGCTTTTACTGATGTCCTCCAGAGAGCATCTGCATTCATGCCATGTGTGAGATATAGATGCTGCTAGGGGAGCTACTTTGGTTTCCTTTGAGAGCCCCAAGTTTTGTGAGAATTATGAGGATTGGATGAGAGATTGCTAAAGGTCTCAGTTCCACTGTAACAGCATCCAGATAGGCTAAGGTTTATCTTTTGAAGTCAGCAGTGATATTAATATGTGCCCTCAAGAAATCCTGACAAGAGTATTTTTTTGCTTTTTGAACTCACACTTCCTAGTTCAGTCTGAGTTAGTCTTCTGGGGCAAAGGATTGTAGATTTCCCCATCTTTCCTGTAAAATCAGCATTGCATTAAAGCATGTTTTATCTAAAATCTAATAGCTTTGTAGTACAAGGATATTTGAGAATATCTAGTTATTATCATATTACCATACATAGTTATCCTGAGCCAGTGTTTTCTGAATGCTAAATATTGTGCTCGTTCTGTACAATACTACACATAGTATTCTGTGAAGCACCACAGAGTCTTGCAAAACTACAAGTCGACTATGGAAATACTCAAATTTTAAATGTTAGCATTCTTGTTAATATGTCTATGATTTAAAGTTTTTAACTCTAATCAAAGGTGGTATCAATAACTTTTTGTATGTTTACCAAGATAAAAGGATTTCTTAAGTTGTATAAGAGAACTTATCCCTCAATCAAGTTACTGTGGTAGGTCAAGCGCGCAAGCTTTTTTTGTTTCTGTTTTTTTAATTTTTTTTTCCAACTAAAAAGAATAAGATCAAGAAAAGGATGGTTCTGAAACTTTTCTTTAGGCCCAGAATTTCACAAAATAATTCTGGTTGAATGTTAGTGTATATATAAATATTTCAATGTATATTTCTCTATTTCATTTTGGGTATATTTTACCCTTAACAACGAGTTAACTCTTAGTTATCTAGATCTTTACATAATATGTCAAGTAAGCACATGTACAAAATGTTAAACGTGTCCTGGTGAATGTTCATAAATTAAAGAACTCCTAAGAACTCCTGTCTTGTCTTCTGACTGTGACTAGTGTTCTAGTCTTTCAGCAGCCTACCTGAGTGTACTTCTAAAAGTGTCTACACTTAATGGCAATAGCATTAATATCTTATGAGTTTAATTTAAAGTGGATCTTTTAGTCATCTATGAAGAATGATCATGCACACAAAACACTAAAAAATCTAAAGTCAAGAACTTCCTTAGAAATATTCTTTTAAAAGAATGAAACCAAAAAGATTAAGGGATTTCTCAAGTTTACAAATACAGTTATTATTGGAACTAAGATGCTAGTTCTGGTCTCTTGATTACTAGTCCAGTGTTTCCCCCAATGTATCTAAGTCTGCAAAGAAAGCAGGTGATGTATAAATGCAAAAAAAAAAAAAAAAAAAAACTAAATGAAATTAATTAAAATGAATTTAAGCTAGTAAAATTGGGGTGAAATAATCACATGCCAAAATGTGGAAAAGACTCATTATGACATTTAAAAATTAGTGTAAATTGAAAATGTATAATTATATATATTTATGGTATACAAAGTGATGTTATAACTTACAAATACAACGAAGTCAAACTAATTAACATAGCCATCACTTAAAATACTTTTTGTGGTGAAACCATTTGAAATTTACATTCAATGATTTTGAAATTTAAAATAAACTATTATTCACTTTATTTATTAGCTGTTCAATAGAATTAGAAAAGCTTATTACTCCTGAATGAGACGTTATGTTCTTTGATCACCAGTTCCCCATATTTCTCACCCCTTTGGTCTCTGTAACCACCCCTCTACTCTCTGCTTCTATGAGTTTCTTAGATTCCCAGTATAAGTGAGAACATGAGTTATTAGTCTTTCTATTCCTGGCTTATTTCACTTGGCATAATGTTCTCCAATTCTACCCATGGTGTCACAAATGATAGCATTCTATTCTTTTTTAAGGCTGAATAGTTTGCCATCAGGTAAATAGATCACATTTTCTTTATCCACTGTTGGTGGACATTAGGTTAGTTCCATGATCTGATTATTGTTTACAGTGCTTCAATGAACATGAGAGTGCAGACATCTGTCCAACAAAATCATTTCAAATCATTTGGACAAGTAACCAGAAATGGGAATAATGGATCATACTGTAATTGTATTTTGAATTTTTTAAGGAATCGCCATACAGTTTTCCATAATGAATGCACTCATTTACACTCTTACCAAAAGTGTATAAACTTTTCTTTTCCTCCACATCTTTGTCAACACTTGTTGTCTTTGTCTTTAATAATACCCATTCTGATAAGTGAGAGGTGATATTTCATTTTGGTCTTAATTTGAATGTTCTCAAGAATTAACTTCATTGAGCAATTTTTTTGTATTTGTTGGCAATTTTTTTGTCTTTTTTCAGATATGTCTGGGTACAGTGTTGCATACTTGTAATCACAGGGATTTGGGATTCTGAGGTAGGAGAATCACAAGTTTGAGGCAGCCTGGGCAACTTAGCAAGAGTCTGTCTTGAAATTAAAAAAAAAGAGTTTAGGGTGTAGCTTACTGGTAGAGTGAGTGCCCCAGGGTTCAATTCCCCATACCAAGAAAGAAAAGGGGAAAAAAATAAAGATAGATAGAAATGTCTATAGAGGTTCCCTATAAATTTGTTAGTGGGTTGTTTTCTTGCTATCATGCTGTTTGAGTTTTCCTTATGTATTTTGGTATTAACCCTTTTTAAATGTGTAACTTGTAAATATTTTCTTCCAGTCTTCAAGTTGTCTCTTTAAAGTCTTAATTATTTCCTCTGTAGCACAGAAGCTTTTTAATTTGTTTTTATAGTATTTGTCTATTTTCTATTTGTTGCCCATGCTTTGGGAGTCATATTAAAACAGTCATTGCCCAGAATGATATTGTATAGCTTTCCTGTTTTCTCCTAGCAGTTTTACAGTTTCACGTCTTAAGTTTAAGTCTTTAATCTACTTTGAGTTGAATAGTGTACATTGTATGAGATCAGGGTGTAATTTCACTCTTCTGCATGTGGATATCCTGTTTTCCCAACACCATTTATTAAATAATTTTTTCCCATTGTGTATTCTTTGTACTTTTGCCAAAGCTCAACTGACCACACATGAGTGGGCTCATTTCTAGACTTTTTTAACGAATTAATCCATTAGTTAATATGTTCATTTTTCATGCCAGTGGCTTTTTAATAACTATAGCTATGTAGGATACTTTGAAATCTGTATGATGCCTCCAGTTTTGTTCCTTTTGCTCACAATCATCTTGGGTATTTGGGATGTTTTGTGTTCCCCTATGAATTAACTATTTCTATAAAAGACAATATTGCAATTTTGATAGAGATTGTATTGAATAGGTAGAAAACTTTGGGTAGTATGGAATATTTAACAATATTAATTCTTCTAGCCCACAAACGTGGAATGTCGTTCCACCTATTTGTGTCTTTCTCAATTTATTTCATCAGAATTTTATTTATTTTTTAGTGTACAGTTCTTTCACTTCCTTGGCTATATTTATCCCTAAGTATTTTTTTGTAGTTATTATAAATGGGATTGTTGACGTGATTTCTTTTTCAGTTATTTCATTATTAGTGTTTAGATACTCTATTGATTGCCTGTTAATTTCATATTCTACAAATTTGCATTATTTATTTATTCTTACAGCTCTTCAATGGAGTCTTGCGAGTGCTCTATACATAAGGTTATGTTGACAATATACTTAATCTTTTCCTATATGGATGCCTTTTATTTCTTTGACTAATTGCTTTGGCAAAGACTTCTAATATTTATTGAATAGAAATGATTACAGTAGGCCTTGTCTTATTCCAGATCTTAGGAAAGTCTTTCCACTTTCCCCATTAAATATAATGTTAGTTGAGGGCTTATCATATGACCTATACTATGGTGGCATACATTTCTACTATTCCTAATTTGGTGAAAATTTTTATCATGAAAGGATGCTGAATTTGGTCAACTGCTTTTTTTTTTCATCTGAATGAGACAATCTATTGTGTTTACATCAAACATCACATAATTGGACTTGGACATATTAAACCATACTTGCATACCCAGGGTGAATCCCAATTAATTATGATGAATTATATTTTTAATGTATTGTAGAATTCAGTTTGCTTGTATTTTCTTAAGAATTTTTGCATACATGTTTATCAAGAATATTGGCCTGTAATTTCTTTTTTTTATAAAGTATTTGTCTGGTTTGGGTGTCATGATAATTCTGGCATCCTAGAATGTATTTGGAAGTATTCCTCCTTCTTTGATTTTTTTTTTGGAAGAGTTTAGGAAAGATTGATGTTAATTCTTCATTAAATGTCTGCTGGAAGTTGTCAGTGTAGCTGTTTAGGTTCTGAAGGATTTCTTTGATGGGGTACTTTTTACTATTTATCCAACGTCCTTATGCATTAGTCTCTTCGGATTTTCTATTTTTTTTTATAACTCAGTCTTGGTAGGTTGCATGTCTGAGAAGTTTCCTATTTCTCCTAGGTTATCCAACTTGTTAGTTCCAACTAGAATGACTGAAGAAATGCAATATAGTCTCATAAAATAGAACCCTTTTTAAGATAAAATAGTTCCTGCTGCTGCTGCTGTAGATAACTGTACAGGAGACTCCTATAAATCTCCCAGAAACCTTACAAAATTTGAAGAGTTGTCTAGAGGTCATTACCACAGAGTAGGAGCCCAAATTGGTATTATCTGTACCTGCTCCCTGCCCTATTGACTTGTGTTGTCCTAAGGTGCTTCAGGTCAGCAAAATCTTGAAACCAGACCCACTGGTAAAGTAGTCCCAACCTGGAGCTAGCAGTCACTACATATCTCTATTCTGTCTTCATTTCACCATACTCACATGGGTGACTATAACACCATAGCCCTGGCTGCTCAGAACATAGACATGAGATAAAAGCTGAGTGTCCTGCTTCCAAAACCTACACAGCTTCAAGGAAGAGCTTGACTCACACAGAGGGGATTTGACACATAGGTGATTGCCTGCACTTGCCAGGGCTTGACCCTAGAGCCAGACAAGTATTGACTCTGTTGCCCCAGAGAGTCTACCACACAGCTGGCCAATCATCAATGTCCATGTACACTTGATTGTGGCCTGATATCCAGCCAGAAAGCAGCCCACAGTGAATCTATCAGAAGGTTGGATGACCCATAATACCGGTGTATGTGTGAATCTAACTTGGAAGGCTTTCAGGTAGGGGCCTCAACCCCCAATGAGTTCACCACACAGTTGACTGACCCATCATGCAACTAGGTACCTGTGATCAGCCCGATAGTCTGTGAGAGGGTGGTGCCAGCAACCTAGGCCCCCAGTGGAATTTCAGGATAACAGCCAAAGAAACTGAGTCTACCTATAATCAAAACTAGCACATCAAACCCAACTGACTCCTTCACACTCATTTGCAGGAAGAAAACCACTTCCTATGGGGAAAACCTCCATAAAACTGGAAAAGGTAACTGTTGTACTAGATACATGGATATATCAACATAGAAACACAAGAAACATGAAAATAAAAACAGAGTTTGAGATGAAACTGGATTCTTCACTTCTCTTGGTAGGTGGAGACTATGTAAACTGCAGGCCTCTGCAGCAAAGAAAATCTGTTTTAGGAGATGCCTACCTGAGTCACTTCTGAGGATCAGAGTTGGCAAAGCCTGATTCTTCTCCACTACCATTGAGTAGTGTGTTGCAACTGTCAGGTTCTACCTCTAAATGGTGGACTATGCCCTTCAGTGTTTCAATAGATCCCCATCAGTTCACTGCCAACTTTTTCCGGGTTCTTGTCTCAAAAATCTGAAGAATGAAATTCACTGGACAATGGAAGGCAAGGATGAAAGGAGTATAATTTATTCAAGTCTGAAGAACAGAAACGGAACTCTTGTAAGGAAAGAGGGGAATCCAATAGGGGTTGCTGCCTGAGTGTGCTAATCTAGGGTTTTATATAGCATTTGAATCAGTGCTATTGGTCTAAATATATGCTAATCAGGGCTTGGAAAAGTATGTTTTTGGGTATAAATTGCTGGAGTCTGAACTTCATTCAGGTCTGCCCTGTTTCCATTTTCTTGCAATTGATTGGGAAGTGGGAGGTTGAAGTCTTCTACTCATGAGTGCTCCAGTGTTCTGGCTCTGGTGCTGTGTGCAGCAGGCTTTCTTACTGGGCCCAAGCTAGGATGCCACGGTATGACAGGTTGGCATGCCCTGCCTTCCCTCAGACCTGGCTTGCTGTGCCTAAAGCCCACACTGGTGTAGTAACAGCCCACAATGCTGGGGCCTATGCTCACTGCCCATGCTTCAGCCTGCCTAGGCTACCACTCCAGGAAAAGAGCTTGGCTTCAAAAAGGTTACAGCAACTAGAGGTGAAGAGGTGTGGGTGAGAACTTGACAGCAGAGAAAATAACACCCAGTGAAATCTAGCGATTCAGCAGAATAACAAAGCAAGTGGAATACCCCAGAACTTTGAATCTGCTACATGATGCATGGGAAGAGAATTCCACCTTCAGAGAGAGAGTAAAAATGAAAGAGAATCACAGTATATTGTGGAATACTGCACCCTGTAGGTGAATAAGTATTAGGTGAATAAGTCACAAGTTAACTTTAGAGAAAATAATCACTGCATCTCTCAGCAAACTTTGAGTGTTAAAGCCAAGAGCCAGCTTGAGATGGGTCCTATTTTCTGAGTCTACCCTACACAGGGAGACAAGAACCCAGCATAATAGTTCAGTATTCCTGTGGATACCACACTGAATTGTCTGGGCAGCAGCCACCATGAGACAGGTTTGGCTTGGGGGAGTGTCTCAAACACAAATCTACAGTTTCATGCTATGGGGAGCATGGGCTGTGTCAGGGAAGGGAATGGAGGAAAATATACTGTAGAATTAACGGTTCAGTGAAGCTGACTTCAATGACTTAAAGTGTAACCAATCTCATTAGGTTTGCTATAGGTTCAGGGGTGAAGGTTCTGTGATCCAGGGTAGGAGATCACTTGGATTCTGCAACCCCACTTTCAGAACTTGGTGGTTCACTTGCTACCTTAGCCCTCCAAGGCATCTGGCCCTGAGGTACACAGACTAAAATTCTTGAGAACAAATATATATATGTGGCAGCTTGCATTCTATACAAATTTGGTCAGGGAAAATTCTTGCTGGGCTTTAACATTTGCCACCCTTATCCCCAAGGTGAATGAACTAAACTGAACTCCAGAACTAAAAACCTCTGGAAAGAATATACACATGGCATGGCCAGCATTCTACCTTAACTCAATCAGTCAGAAATGCCTGACACAGTATGCATTCACTCCTAACTCATTTGGCAGAACCTGAAGGGAGTTTCAACAAGCAGCACCTGGACTATTGCCTCCCTTCCCTACCATATCCGGAAGATTTTAACCTTAGAATATCTGGAGAGAAGATTAGGTTGGCATAGCCTGCTATCATCCACCCCTGCTTATATTTCTTGGCTTGGATGGATATTTGACTCTTTTTTTCCCTCCGTCTATTCTACCTGCCTTCTGCTTTTTAATTTTTTTAATTCAAAAATTTCCTCTTATTTTTTCTATTTCTAGTTTTACTGTTTTCATCACTCTTTTCTCTTCCTCCCTCCCTCTCTCCTTCTCTCCCTCCCTTTTCCCAGTGTTGGAGTTGAGCCCAGGGCCTTGAATACATTGGGAAGATGCTTTGTCTCTGAGCTACAGCCCCAATTCAGCTGAGAGGAATTCAGACCAGCTCTGGACACACCTCCGTCTTTTTCAGATGCTGATGAACACTTCTACTTCAATAAAAGTGGAGACATAAGCTCCCAAATGTCAGGAGTGCACAACTAGCAGGAGGTTGAGGTTCTTCTCTTGTGCAGATACCCCATAGTAACTGCAGAAAGTAAATAACACAAAGGTCGCTGATTGCACATCTTGGGTCCTCTACAGTGATCACAGCTATACTTGGTAAGATTGTGTAGGGCTGGTAAGAATGAAGGTGAGTGTCACAGAGAGAAAACTGGGATTCAAGCTCCACTCCTCCCCACATACCACCTAAATCTTCAGTTTCCAAAGGACAAGAGCTTCACACAACTCAGGCAACCAGCATGACAATCACTTGGCTACCACACTTACAGTAGGAGTAACCACAGAGAGCACATTCCACATACTCTGATGCCTAGGTCATGTCTACATGAAGTACGGGTGTTCCCACTCTTACAAGACTTGCAAAAATATTAGGTATCTCCAATTCTGTTACAATGCACTCTGTGCCCCAAACCATGAATCACAACCAGAGAAGTTACAAGGAGGTACTTTGGAGTCCAGTTGGAATGAACTTAACATTACACAACAAATTGATACCCAAGCAGAAGAAAGCTGCGTACTGAGAAGGCCATCACATAAAAGTATAAGAGATATGCACCCCATTAAATGTATAAACCTTAATATAGAATCTCAAGAAATATGAAAAAAATCTTAATATGTGACCTCCTACAGTTCATAATTTTGTGACTGAAGTTTCCAAAGATATAAAAGTAGATGAAATGCTAGCCACAAAATTCAAAAGAATGATTGTTGAAAAGCTCAGTGAGGTCCAAGAAATACAAACAAACAGTTGGATAAATTAAGAACTTCATCTGACTCAGAATATGTATTTTATAAAATGATTTGTAAATCTGACATTCATTACTGAATTATGCTTAAAGTTTAGAAAAACTGGATAATTGAGTCGGGTACATGATCACGCATTTACTTCGTCTATTTTTGTAACAGACAGTTCTGGTCCTCGTGATATGTCATTTTTTTTAAAGTACAAAACTTTATCTAATGGCATAACATCACCAGAGGCCTATTTTTTCCTAAATAAATTTATATATGCTAACCTGCACTCCCATCTAATAAGATATTAATGTATCACTGATACAAACAGAAAAACCAGACTCATATATTATTAAAAATTTTGAAATATATGGTCCAAAAGATCTGACTTTATTGCTTTTCATATTCAAGATCAAAGTGTTAGTTTATTTTGGGGTTTTCTTTGTGGTATGGAAAGGATTATTCATCTTTTATAATGGTTTCAGTTTCAAAGAATGTTGCATGTTTGAGTGAAAATAAGATTTTACTGCCTCTACATTAAGTAAGAAAAAATGACAAATGACACATTTAGAACAAGATAGAGGTCACTGAGAACACTTTGGATTTTTAAACATTTTTACAGTGTTAACAACATGTACCTGTATGTTAAAGAGATGATTTTGAGGAGATACTACAGGTTAGGTCCCTGGTTCTCAGTAACCTGTTTTGTGAATGCTTTCTCAATAGTAATGGTCCTTTACTTTGGATGCATATTGTAGTTAACTTGAAGAATTTGTAAAATCCAATGCCTAGGTTTTACTATTGGCATGGCAGTGTAAGGAGCTCCATAGGCTATTCTCATGAATATTACAAAGAAAAATATATAAATTTTAACTCCCTGGTAATGGCACTAAAAGTATACGGCACCAGAAGAACCATTTATTCAAGAAAATCTACCAAGGCACAGTAAGAAAATCTGCTAACAGTTGGTTATAGCTTAGGAAGTGTCATTCAGTAAGACAGAAACTCCGTTCCTGATTGGGATAACACAGGACCCCTCTTCTTGCAGCTTGCAGTTGGAGGGATTTATTCTTAGGAGGAACACAATGCCAGTATTTATCATCCTAATCCCAGCTGTTGCTGAAGTTAAGTTCTAAGCAATAATATTCAATAAATGGGGAATACCATCTTCTTCCCAGCCCTCACTCTTGACTTGAAAATGCAATCTTGGGAGCAGCACCAGTGAAACTCCTGGGGCCCCATCGCTCTTGCCCTGGCTCATCAGGTGGACTTGAAAGACATAAGCCCTGAAAAGCTGAGGCTACTCTCATCTCCACTGAGTGCTCAGGTCCTAAAGCAGGAGCTGTCTATCATTCAGGAATAAGAAATCGTTGTCCCACTTAAGTTCCAGAGTTTAGGCCCAGGGAGGATCTGCAGGCAAAAAGTTGTCTACAGAAAAGTCAGCCCCAAATGCTTTCCCAAAGACACTGACTTAATTTGTAATGGAGTATGGAGAGGTCCAAGCCCCTACGGATGCTCTAAACACAGTAGAGGTTATGATGAAAGTCACTTAGGAGAAGGTTGATTAATTGATTAGAGATATGGATTTAATTGTAGATTGGCAAGTTTTCTGGAGAGAATCTGAGACAAATAGAATTTGAAGGCCTAAGAAAAAAACTTAAAACACTAGCATTAGGAACTCCTTCTTCAAAGGAGATGGAATTTGTCTGTATAAATCTATTCCTCAGGGAATTCCTCTGTTGTTAAAAACAATAGAGCAATCAGTACTCTACTGATAGAGCTAAACAACTGGGTGTAGTAGGGAAAGAAGTAAAGAAAGCCCCGATAGCACCATGGTAAACTAAGGCATATAAAAGGCTACCATTCTAAGGAACAGCATCAGGGACTTTACATTGCTGGAGAGATAAATATCACTACTAGAATAATCCAGCCAGTTGCTAAACTAGTAAACTAACAAATAACAACAAGCCCTGGGGTAGTACATGGGACAAGGACCCAAAGTTGCTACAATGTATTATCTAAAATATCCCAACAAAAATTTATGGGATGTGCAAAGCAATAGAAAAAATCTGTACATACATTGGGAAGAAAAAGAAGAAACAAACAAGCAAAAAGTCTTTCTGTGATATCTGGTCCTATAAGTGATCAATTGTCATAATTCAAAGTAGCCATTACAAATATTCAAAGAACAAAAGTCATGCTTAAAGAAGTAAAGAAGTAAAGATGACCTTATGTCCCGACAAATAGAAAATATCAGTAGACATAGAAATTACTTTAAAAAGAAATAAATGGAGATTCTAGAATTGAAAATGTAATAACTGAAATAAAAAAAATTCATTAGAAAGATTCAATAGTAGAGGGAACACAGCAGGAGAAATATAAGCACATTTAATAATTAATAATCAACAGAGTTTAAGCAATACTAAGACAACAAAGAAAAAAGAACGATGGAAAATTAAAGAGCCTCAGAGAAATGTTGGACCATTATATGAAACAACATGTAACTGCAAAAACAAGAGGCCCAGAATAACCAAAGCAATTCTTAGCTTGAAAATGGTGCAAGAGGCATCACAATACCAGACTCCCCAAAAAACAACAGCATGACATGAGCACCAAAATAGACCTGAAGTCCAATGGAACAGAATAGAAGATACACACCTACATAAATACAGTTATCTTAGCCTAGACAAAGGCACCATAAACATACATTGGGGAAAAGATAACCTCTTCAACAAATGGTGCTGGGAAAACTGGAAATCTATAGGTAATAAGATGAAATTGAACCCCTATATCTTACCCTGCACAAAACTCAACTCTAAGTGGATCAAAGACCTAGGCATTAGACCAGAGACCCTGCACTTACTAAAAGAAAAAGTAGGCCCAACTCTCAGCTTGGGAACCGAGTTCCTCAACAAGAAACCTAAAGCATAAGAAGCAAAATCAAGAATCAGTAAATGGGACAGTATCAAACTGAAAAACTTCTTTACAGCAAAGGAAACAATCAAGAATGTGAACAGAGAGCCTATAGATTGGGAGAAAATCTTTGCCACCAGTCCCTCAAATAAGGCTTTAATTTCCAAGATATGCAAAGAACTCAAAAAACTTAACACCAAAAAAAATAAACAACCCAGCCATTAAATGCTCAAAGGAACTGAACAAATACTTCACAGAAAAAGAAATATGAATGGTCAAAAATATATGAAAAAGTGTTCAACATCTCCAGCAATTAGAGAAATGAAAATCAAAACTACACTGAGATTTCATCCACTCCTGTCAGAATGGCAGTTATAAAGAATACAAGTAACAATAAATGTTAGCCAGGATATGGGGAGAAAGGTATTCTCATACATTGCTAGTGGGACTGTAAATTGGTACAACTACTATGGAAAGCAGTATGGAGAGTCCTTAGAAAATTTGGAATGGAATTACCATATGACCCAATTATCCCATTCCTCGGTCTATACCCAAAAGACTTAAACATACTAGAGTGATGCAGCCACATCCATGTTTATAGCAGCTCAACTCACAGTAGCCAAACTATGGAAACAACCTAGTTTGGATGAATGGATAAAGAGAATGTTCTATATATACACAATAGAATATTATTCAGCCCACAAAGAAGATTGAAATTATGGCATTTGCCCACAATGGATGTAACTGGAGAAAATCATGCCAAATGAAATAAGCCTAACTTCCCCCCAAAACAAAGGCTGAATGTTCTCTCTTATTTGTGGATGCTAACCCAAAACAAGGGAGGTTGGGGAGGAATAATAGTTACAGACAAAGGATAAGGAAGGAAAAGGATGTAGGTGGAGAATAGGAAAGACAGTAGAATTAATTGGTTGTAAGTCTCCTAGCCTTGTATTCCTATATATGACCACAAGAGTGGGAACCTAATAGAATAAGTTATACTTTATATAGGCATATTCTGCCAAAATATATTCTACTGTCATGCATAACTAAAAAAATATGTAACAGCAATCATAACTTTATTTTGTTTTATGCAACCTATTTTAAATTAGCTTACTTTTCCAAGTTATCCTTCATAAAATTAAGTTTTGTTTTTTTCATTCCCCAACATTTTAATTTCTAAAAGAAAAAACCCTTTAAAAGGTTGAAATAATAACTACCAGAGTAAGCTCCCTCCAGCTGGCTGGGCTGACGAGATGAGTTGAGTTCAAAGTTGCTGGCTGCAACAACAAACTAAGAAAATGGCAAAGAAACCATGGAACACACGGTCATGAGTTTCAAGGATAGGACTGCTCTTTGACCCCAAGGGTCAGCTCTGTGCTGGACAGAGCGGAAAAGAGCAAAAGAGAGAGCACACCCAGAACCCCCCTATTTATTGGGGAGAAGACATTCAATAGAATATTCCACCCAAAGAAAGCAAGGGACAAGGTTTTGAAAGGTGGAGTCTTGCTTGGTGATGTCTTGTGGTCAGTAGATTGATTGACATCTTGGCAATCACACCCATCTCAGGTGCTGTGTGGGATCACAGGCAGAATGAGAGGAAAGGCACACTTGCATGGCACAGCCCAGTCAGCATGCAGAGCCAGACCAGTCCCCTCATGTACTCAGAAGTGATAGCTCACACACACAGCCCATGGATGGCTTGTGACAGTAAATTCTTCAAGGAAAGGGGGCGAGGAGGATAAACACTGGTCACCAATCTTAGGGGATCACCATTTCAATGCGACTGTACTATCTGAGAAAACATCCTTGTCACTTACTGAGTCGTTTCTGAAACCTTCTCCATAAGGAAGATTGCTAAAGACCACATGAACATATATAAGCTTCAATTTAGAAAAAGCAAGAACCCAAAAGTGATTGGCAGGCTACCTTTAGGTCTCATGACGTCAAAAGCTAGTGAATATGATCCCAGCACTTTCATTTTCTTGATCAAAACTGAGCAAACCAAGTCAAAGCATAAAACATAACATCATTGCTATGCTAAAATTTCTAATCACTTGGGGGTAAATGAACAACAAAAATTGCTGGGTAAAAATTAAAAGATGAGGCAGTTACTTTGTAACTACTTTTTTAAAGTAGTTATCTAAATTGAAAACAGGTAAATGATTTAAAGGAAAGTGTTCTGTACTGGGGTCTAATTAATGTATACCTTTGAAGATATTTAGACTGAACTTTAATTCCTTTTTGTTTTTCAAGTGATGTTGATTCTAATAGCTAAGTGTAATGGTTAACTATGCAGCAGAAAGATTTCTATCACATATTGTATGGGACAATTAAAATATTCAGTCTTTCTTCTCTTGGTAATATTCTGTTTGCTCATATTTTAATCTCTGTAATAATGACAGTGACTCAGTTACTAAGAGTAGCTAGAATTGGGTTTTCTAGCTATGAACTGGGGGAAGATTACTGAATTTTTTCTAATGTTTATTTCCTCATTTGGAAAGTGAAGATAATTTTTTTATCCCAGAGTTTTAGTGCAATATTTAAATGTAATAATTAAATATTTACTGTACTGGAGCTTAGATGGCTTCATAATCAAATGTGGACTGTCAGATTTTAAAGATTTGGTAGAAATTGCTTTGTAGTTAACAATGTCCCAATGGAAATTCAATGAAAGAATTGCTGTATTTATTTTAACATTCAAAATTATATCAGATAACACATAATTAAAATAGTTTAGAGCACTGGTTAATGTTACATATAGATTACATTTTTAAAACTATAGCTATTTCATGTTAAGAATTAAAAGCAAAAAAACAAGCCACACACTACTGAATTACAAGAATATATATATTTTTGTCAACCATAAACATCTATTAAGTAGCTAAAGTACTAATTAGATGCAACTACAGGATAATCACTGCCCTGTAATTATATTTACAATTGAGCATGTGCCTTTTGAAGTTTCTTCTTAACCTTTGAAGTTATCTTGCTACCTATCCATTCTGGGGCTTTTATTTCTATTTTTGTTTTTAAACAAAGGAGTAGGTTTTCCAAAGATCTTGTCTCCATTTTCCAACCTCATACTTGGTCCAAACTCTTCAAAAATTCCAAAGCAGAAGAGTTCCCAAACCTAATAATATTCTCCTGCATATTTTCACAGCTGATTTCCCAGATCCTCTCAGAGTTCCTTCCTTTTCTGTGCCTTCTCCCAATTGGTGAGTCTCAGGGACACTCCCATCCTGACATTAACTAGGCAGATTCTTAGCTGCCTGTTGCTCTAGCAGGAGATCCTGTTTCTCTTGTCTCAGGTGAGAATCATAGGGAGCTCCTGTCATCCTCTGTTCTTGGGGAGGAGACAAACACAACTGTCTGCTCTTCTCATTCCTATGGGTAAATGTCTGCACTTACTTATGGAGTAGTGAAAAGGGGCATAGAGAACTATGAATATTAATGCATCTTTAGAATGGCCTAAAACGTTGAGTTGCAGATAATTTTTTGTCATACAGTTCTCCTGAATGCTATATTCTAAATGTATTGATTCTTTTAATAAACGAAAACAATAATGATTATTGATGATTACTCATAGATGTAAAAAAACATGCTAATAGCCAGAGTAAGTTGGTTTGAGTTTAATATTGGGAAACAATGCTAACTTTTGCTTCTTTGATTTTTTGATAGCTTCTCTGCCTCCTCTTGTGAAATATAAGCACAAACGGCCTGGTTGGCCATACTATATTATACAACCACCAAACACTGTAAAAATATCTGAATTCTATATCAATAATATGTTTTGCCTCTATTTGCTTTAAATGCCACCTTACTTCAATGTTGTTTATTCCACAAAAACAATTTAAAAGACTAAAAACTTTCCAGATAAGTTGCAGTTTAAATGTCAGAAAAATAATTGAATTGGGCTGAGGAAAGGCAGTTTGAAGTTCGAACTTAAAGAGGGTGTTTTCTTAGTAGACTCCTCTCAAAGATGCAAAGAGACAGTCAAATTAATGCAATTCACACAGAGGCGCAAGTCAGTCTATCTGCTGATAGATTCATGATCCGTGAAGACCTCCTCCTGCAGGTTGCCTCTCAGAAACACACTGTGTGCTAAAGCTCACATAGGGTCATGGTCAGATGTGGCTCCACGGCAGTATGAATTTGCTGAGTATTTCATTTCTACAAGAGCAATTTGTTAATGGCTCACATATTGAGGTTAAGTTTTTTTTTAAAAAAAATTTTCTAGGGAAGTCTTTATGCTATCAGGTCTATATGAATCATTAAATCGTCTTGGGCTTTGTGTAATTTTTGCAAGTATGGTACTACTTTACATATAGAAGAGGGTGGGGCAAGGGATAACAATATTAATAAAGATAACAACAGGAATGACTTGGATTTTTTGGGGTGCTTTCTGTTTGCCAGTTGTAAGGAAGAAAAAACAATTTTCCTCTACTCTTAAAATCTATGGTGAGGGTCTGTGCATCCAACTGACAGAAGTCAGATTAGCAAGAGAAAAGCATGTGAATTTATTTAACATTTTTATATACCATGAAATCCTTCATAGGAATAATGAAGACCCAAGGAAGCATTTAATGTTAAGAGTTTGTATAAATTTTTAACAACAAAATAATAAATTACATAGAAGTAACAGAGGAGAAGTGATGTAAGCTTCTAGGGCAATTATCTTTTGGAAGTGCTTAGGAGATATTTGGGAGAAACAATGAAAGATAAAAGTTATATTTGTATTGATCCCTTTCAGCATCCACTGTCTTCAATGATATGAAGATTCTCTTTTTCTTAGTACAGAGGTGGTACCCTGTACATGAGAAAATTTATGGCTAGTCAAGGTCAAAGAGACCTTCCTGCATCTGCTGTTTCTGTCATCTTTAGTTCAAAGGCTAACCAAAATGCCAAAGTGGCATATTTTAGGATGGCATGTTGTGATGGCTTGTGTAATTTTCCCTGCCTGAAACGGTCATGTAATTTTTCTCACAATAAATGCTGAATTAGTGGCTGTAGCTGAGTGTTAAGAGATCTGAAAAGGCAGAGAAGAATGTATACTAGAAGGAAAATAGTTCACAGAAAAGAACAATTCAAAGCACATTTCCCATATCCTGTTTTCCCCTATTGTCTCCCAAATCTGGGAATGGGTCAGCTCAATAAAATGGCTGAGTCTCACTTGTTTGATGGATGGTGTTAATCTTCTGTTCAAAGGTAAAAATTAGTCACATTGTCTTATATGATTCACATACAAGCAGCATTTCCCACCAGTGATTACATAAACTTCTTATTGGGCAGTCATGTATCTAGGATGCAAAAATTTTGGAGTTCAACAGAGGCTAAACTATTAAATTCTGATTGGTGTGCTTCCTGCCTTTTCATAGTGGTGCTGAACTGTCAGATTCCAAAACTTGGAAATATGATCTTCAACACTGAAAATAACTTGGAGAAGCAACATACAAGTAAGTCTCAATGCTTTCTCATCTGCTTATGTTCCACGACTTTCTGAATGAAAGTGCCTTAGTTGGAATATCTGGCGTCAGAAGGAAGTAGGTATCTGAGTCCCCATTGCCCCGACCACTTAGGTAGGAATACTTCATATAGCTTATTGCCACTTGGCAAAAATGTCAGAGTTATTCCCGGGCATGGCGAGGGAGGAGCCTGCAGTTCCCTGGGTCCAGTCTCATGAACTTTGTCATCAGTTGTGTTGGCATCTTCACACCTCCATGTGCCTGGTATGTCTGTTTAAGAAATATTGTGAAATATTTGACACCAGAGGCCTGAAGTCTGGTCTTCACTACTATAAAACTTGTTTTTTTCACCTGGCCAAGTTAGTCCAGATTTGTGTTCTACCAATGTAAAAACTTTAAATTCTGGAGCATAATCAGGGGAGCAGCAGAGCTAGCCCATGTCATGTTAAGAGTGGCCTGTGAACCAGACAAAACATTTGGAGAATTGGTAAAAGTTTTTACCATCCAATGAGGTGCTGGAATCACTTGTGACCTCCGTGAATGGTTTGAGGTGCAGTCATAGCATTTGATTGCAATATTGTCTTGGTTTATTAATTAGGAAGAATCCAGTATCATATTTGTGTTCAATACAAAGGGAAGAATTCCCTTCCAATGTTTTCATCTGACTAAGGGGCAACCTTGAATGTTCCTAAAGGCCTTTCTTGGCCTGATGACCTCTCCAGAAGCACAAGCAGAGTGATGTTTTTCTGGCCGTGTATAACCTACATGTGTCCATCTTCTCAGTGGTTCCACCACATGCTGTCCCTGGCAGAAATCAGAATATGTTTCTAATCTAATAATATGTTGACATCTCCAGTTGTCAGACTGAGTAGGTAACAAGGCTACAGTTTAGAAAACTGGTGTAAGGGGCAGTGTCAGGTTTGTGCTTGACTTGCTAAGAAAACGGCAAGGCTGATAGGAGGCAGACAAGTTTGAGAACCTACAGTGGAGGATCACAGGGAGAGCAGTTTAGATTGAGACAAGCAAACTCCAGTCAACTTTTCAATAAGGGTGGGGGGAAATGAAAGGTTTTGTTTAAAAAGCCCCCCCCTTTTTCAGGAAATAAAAGAGACTTAAAAGGGGAAAAAAGATAGAAGCAAAATTTCTTGATCTGTGATCTTGAGAAAGCTGTCTACTTTGTGATGTCATCTGATTCCAGAGCCTTGGAATTGGCTTGGAAATCTATACTATGAAGTCGCTGTAGGGATGGTGTTCTAGTTATCCTGTAAGGGATGATAATCTGAGTCTAGCTTGGTGTGGATCACATGAGTCCAGAGGATTTTTCTTTTATTTTGATGGCAGTATAGGTGGTTAACGGTACTTCATAAGGTTCTTCCTAGCAAGGTAACAGTATATACTTTCCTCTAAAAATCTTGGTGGATACTTGACCTCTTGGTTGAAAGTACTGGTAAGGTTTGCTAGTCAGTGGAGGCCATTGCTTTTTGATTTAATGATAGACCACAAGTATAAAAGTTAGTTCTCATGTATAGCAAATCATCACATCACATCAATTCAAGTCTCCCTAACATTCACTCTATACAGAAATGAGAGGGTTAGAGATGCTGATTGATACAAGATCACACAAATCTATTTCAAAAGGGGTTAATTCATGTCTCCTAATTGGAGAAATCTGGATTTTTATAAGGTCCAAACCATTTAATGCTCTGAACCATTTAAGTCTTATTTCTTGACAGATATTTTTCCCTCAAATCCTTTTTGTTCAGAATTTTACATTCTCCTTGCCCTGATGATAAGGATGACATAAGGTATGAAATTTTAAAGAATGCCATAGAATTTTTGTGAGCAAGTGGTTTAGTTTTGCTGAAAAAATGAGTTCCTTAGTCTACTTCCATTTGTAAAAGAATGCTAAACTGAGAAATAATCTCAGTTGTTAATTTCTTTGCCATTGTCATGATGTCAACATCTAGTTGGATAGCATTCAGTTCATCTACCAGACATGAGGACATCTTCCATTATTGGGAACAGCCTAAGCCTTGAGGTAAAGCTAGAAAATCAACACAGAGTATCATAAGGGAAGTATGGGCCATGAAGGATTCCTATGGCTGTGTTAATCACTTCTAGAAGTTTGGCAAAATTTATAAAGAGTGCATCGGGGAAATAATTTGGCCAAAAATTCTGTGAAAAATAGGGCAGAACCATTTGTCTTTAGTTCCTAATTCTCCCTGAACCACATGTATGTCTCACCTGATGGCAGATAAGAGCAAGCTCAAAGATCACAAGAAAGTAGATTACAGGAAGTCTGTTTGGCCACCATATAAACATTCTGGTAATTATTTGAGAGTCTAATGTGTTCAGTTTTTTTCAGACTGCCAGCTGATCAATAATATCAGTCAGGAATAAAAGAAATCTATAAACTGGGTGGAGAAAGAAAGGAAAGGTGCCCATTTTCCACCACGTATTTCTAGCTTGTCAGCCCTTTTGTTCTCAAGAGACATATTATCAGTGTCCTTGGTATGAGCCAGACAATGAACAAATAGCAATTTTAGCTGGGAGATGAACAGTGTGTAAAAGGGTAGCCATTATATGCCCAAAGGCAATTGGAGTATCAGAAGAGACTAAGAATCCAGAGGATTTCCAGATGACGTCATTGGCATGACAAAATCCAAAAGCATATCTAGAGTAGTATCAGTAGGAAAAGTTTTCCTTCTGGTCAGTATGTCCACTATAGTAAGAGAATAGGTTCACTAGAATAGTAAGGTTCACAATAGGTTCACTTCAGGCTGAGATTCTGGAGGCTGATGTAAGAATTTCACTATTTGAAGGCTCTTGTCAGATGTCCCCCATATCTCAGCTGCAGCCTGTGCAGTAAGCAGGGTATCCTAGGCAGTAATGCCTTATTCTTACTTTCAAAACTGAAGGAACAAAAGATTAATCTTCTTCTGCTGTCCACAGTTCTGTAGCTGGAGCCTATGAATTGAACTGACAAAAGATAGATTAGCAGGAAGAAACCAAACAAATTTTATTTAGTATTTTTACATGTACCAGGAGCCTTCATAGGGAAACAACAAAGAAGACCCAGAAAAGCTTTTAGGACCAATAGCTTATATACTTATTTAAAAAACAAAACAAAACAAAAAACAAAGAAAAAAGAGGTTTAATCTTTAAGAGGGAACAATTTGTGGGAAAGTGACTAGGAGATATGTGGGGAAAACGAGAGGAAAATAAGGGCTATTTTAGTAGGTTTGTTTGTATCAATTCATTTAAGCATCCATTCCCAATGTCCAGTGGTAAGAATGTTCTTTTTGTAGTACAGGGAGGGTACTCTGTACATGAGAAATGTCTTGGAGAAGGTCAAAGACCTATTCCTGCAACTACTGTTGCTACATCATCTTTAGTTCAAAAGAAACAATACGCCACAGTAGCATGTTTTAGGGTGGCATTTTCTGAACCCCTTCACATGTATTGTGCTGTTTCATGAACTTTTAAAATAATTTTATAATTGATTTATATAGTTGCTTTATTTTCCACAATTTACAGTTAAAAAGCAAACAAGTAAAACAAAACAACAACAACAAAAGCAACACAAATAAAAATCTCAAAGCATAAAGTACAGTAAAGAAATCAAGTCAAACAGTTCTGGGAAAGGTAAGTTTTAGATTGACCCGATACTATGCCATTTGGTTCTAATCTAGAAGATCAAATTATCTAGTGCAGTAGTTTATACACTTATAGACATTACTTAAGGAATCCTCAGGCAGATAAGAATTCTCTTCTGATTGTTGAAGAGATTAAATTAAAGAGATTAAGTAACATAGCTTAACCTAGTTAACTAGAAAGTGTCTGCTTTTGGGACTCAAAACCTAGGTGTCTCCAATGCCAAAGTTTTTGTGTTGCAAAATTATTTGATTGATTCTACAGTGAAAAATTAAATATTTTACACTATCACTCACTACACCCATATATAAATATATAACTTTGAAATTATGATATATAAATTTTAGTTTTCATCTACAGTTCTTGGCTCATAATTTCCTTCCTAAGATAGGCCATGGAAAGTAAGAGTTTTTCTTCCTAAGGCAGGTCATAGAAATGATAATCATAGACTGACTTTCTGTCTTTGTGCTCACTATAAATTCTAAGACCCACCCCGTCCAATAGTAAGTCATGTGCCCCTCCTCTTTCCAGAGGTGTCCAGTCCCATAGTATGGAGGAAGGCTGCACAGAGAGAAGAAGAAAAAGAGGATGAAAGCTGAAATAGCCTGTTCTGCTTGGTTCCCTCACCTAGTTTGTTGGTATTAGATCACACTCTTGTTGTTCAATCACTTTTTGACACAGTTGTGCATTCTTCAACCATATGTATGCAATGAAGTCTCTGTAAAAACCCAGAAGGACAGGGTTGGAGAGCTCCTGGGTATCTGAATACACAGAAGTTCCTGGAGGGAGGTGTACCTGGAAGAGTGCAAAACTCCACACCCCTCTCCCATACCTCATGCTAAGCATCTTTTCATCTGTGAACTTTGTAAGATCCAGCAAACATAAGTGTTTCCTTAGTTCTGTTGGCTGCTCAAGCAAAATAATTAAATAATTAAATCAGGAGGATGTGTGGGAACCCTAATTTATAGCACAGGGTAAAACAACCCGGCAGCTCGTGACTGAAATTTGAGTGTAGGAGGTGTCTTGGGGTCAGAGCCCCCAACCTGTGAGATCTGATGCTATCTCCAAGTAGATGGTGTCAGAATTAAATTGGATTAGAAGATACCCAGATGGTATCCACTGAAGAATTAATTGCTTTCTTGCAGGCAGAGAGCAGTCTGCACACCTTTTGAAGTCTCACACTTCTTATATGTTTGTTGTTGTGGTGTGTAAACAGAAGGAAAGTAGATACTTTGCTCTCCCAATGCACGATAACTGAGAGAAGAGCTTTATAGAATAATATCCTTGTTAAATACCATGGCACCTGGTGGTGCTTTCTCTCCTATTCCACTCTATTATTGTCTATTTTACTCATTTTTTAAAACAAAAACTCATCATAGACAATTAAAGTGATTTTATGGCTAATAGGTTGTGACTTTCAATTTGACTAAAATGCTAGGTGTCAGCTTATAATCACTTTCTTGGATCACTCTTCTTGCAGTTACCCTACATTGTGCCTAAAATACATAGGATTAATGCAACGATGTTTATTTAGGGTATGCTCTGAAAGTGCTCTTTGTAATAGGCTTTGGCCAGAGATGATCCCAAATGTGGAAGAGCTGACAGAGCCCTCCTGTGGAAGGTTTACTTCACTATTCTATTTTCCCTTCAGCACAGGCCTGTGATATGTTCCAGAATGTTCCACAATTGTCTGAAACCCTGAATAGTACCCGATTCAAAATATTCAGAGTTTTTACATATATACACGATAAAGTTTAATTATAAACTAAGCATAGTAAGAGATTAACAACAATAATAGAACAGTTATAGCAACATAGTGTAATTATAGAAGTCATTTAAAATGTTCAAATGGTTTATTTCTGGAATTATTCATTTAATATTTTTGGACCATGGGCATTAAACTATGGAAAGCTAAATCACAAGTACGAAGGGACTGCTATATAATTTGTACTGAGTTTCTACACGCTGAGATTAATTGAGCTAGGTATGACTTTTTTACTATCCCTTCTTTTTTGTTGTAATCCCAAAATCTTTAAAGGAGACTTAGATTATTGCTATTATCACAAAACATCTCTGCATTGCCCAACCAGTGTTTCTGGTAAATACTTCTGTGCAATTCTTGGGTTAGGAATTCATCTCGAGATACTCCTAATCTAATCATGTGCATTGAAAGAATTCTCCACACCTGTTACAGCTGCATTGCTTATAACTTGGAGTAAATGCAAATGAGCCATGAGAACAAAGCAAGATTTCAATGTATTGGTGGTACAAGGGAAATAACATTGCACTTTAGATTTACATATTTTTTTATAGAAAATACCTTAACAGGTATCATTTCACACATTATCATAGCATTCCTGGGAGTTGGATAGATCTGTGTATTGCCAATATACCTTTAAAAAGTTAAGTGATACTTAAAATTTGAATAATTTGGGTCCTCCATCTATTGCATAATGGAGTTAAAAATGGAAATAAAGTCTCAGTCTATCTACAGGTCTTGTCTCCTCAATACTTTCAGGTATGTGTGTCACCAGTCTCCAGGTTCTCCTGGGCAGATCAAAGACTCAGTTAAGAAAGAAGGGAAAAAGTGAAAAGTAAATGAGAGAAGAGGTAACAAATGATATTGTGAAGAAAGCACCGGTAAATGTTTCTAGTGCTGCATTGCATTGTAGTACAGGTATCCAGAGGGTGTACTACATGACATCATTAACTAAGGAGAGTGGTGGCAATTGGGGACTATCTGAAAGAATAGGATTAGAATAGGAGGAAAAAAATGGTCTTTAAAAGTTTTTCAAATTGTAACCTGTAAAGTACATCTTCCAGCCGGGCATGGTGATGCACACCTACGATCCTAGTGACTTGTAAGGCAGCAGGATCATAAGTTGGAAGCCAGTCTGGGCAAGTTAGTGAGACCCTGCCTCAAAATAAAAATAATAATAATAATAAAAAAGGGCTGGGGTTTCACTTTGTAGTTCAGTGCTAGAGACACCCTGGGTTCAATCCCCAGTACTAGAACCACACACACACACACACAAAAATCTTCCATCTTCCTATCTATATAATAAAATAAGGTTAAAAGTAGCTATTACTAGTTTTCACTTTTCAACTCCAAATCTTGTTAATGTTTAAAATATTGGTCTGAATGTTTATGCTCTCCCAAAATTCATGTGTTGAAACTTAATCCCCAATGTGGTAATATCAAGAGGTGGGGCCTTTTGAGAAGTAATTAAGTCATGAGGCCTGAGAGTTCCTGAATAGGATTAGTATAAAAGAGGTAGGAGGGAACTTGCTTGTCCCTTCCATCTTGTGAGAGAGCTATAAAAGTTCTATGAAGAAGACACATCAAATAAGCTGGCGCCTTGATCTTGGAATCCAATCCCAGCCTCTGAAACTGTAAGAAATAAATATCTGTTGTATATAAGCTACCTGGTCCATGATATGTTGTTATGGCAGCCCAAAAGGACTAAGCCAGACAGGGCAAACTGCATTGTGTCTAATAGATGTCCTTGTGCTTTGGTAATAGATAAAAATAATTTTGTAAAACTGTAGAAAAAGAAAAATCATTTGGTCATTATGTTCATAGATGAATACTTTCACTTATTCACCCATTCAATTAAGAAACGATGGACCTCCTTCTATGTACCAGTCACTTTCCTGGGAATGAGGGCAATGATAGTAGGCTTACAGTCTCTTGTGAGTGATGTTAAGAAAATAGGTACAATTTTTGTGAGAACTTTGATAAATTAAAAGTGGCTTTGGTGATGATCAGAGTTAAAGGATTCTATAGATCTGTTTGGAAAGCCTGCATCAGTAGGAGCAACCTACTGATATATCTCTAGGCTCAGAGATATATATCTCTAGGCTCAGAATAAAGACTAAAAATTAAAAAAAAATCTAGTTCAAAGAAATTTATGCAAGAGGTGGTGCAAGGCAGGATCATGGTGGCAGAAACATTCATTCATTTTATCCCCAAAGAACTTATAATCATCAAATCTTCCTTCCTCTAAGAACAAGAACTTTCATATTAATAACAAAAAATTTGAATTTTTATTTTCCTGTAGATTCTGACTGAAAAGCTGGCCTAGACTCAGTTCCTACACATTTCTTAAAAGTGGGCAAAGATATATGGTAGGAGGACATTTGGTTGCTAAAGATTTTAGCCATTTTTCTTTTAAAGAATGCATTCTTCAGATATACATCCTAGCATGATTTTTTAAAAGAAATTAAGTAATAAACTGGTTAAAAATCTGGCAAAGATTTTTAAATTAGTCCTCTTTTTGAAGAAAAAATTTAGTACTCCATTTATAGGCTAGTATGGAGATAGTCTCCAAGTACTTTATTTAAGAAGACAATTACCTATTGTATTATCTTTAGAAGGTGAGTTGGTATATTTTTCTTATTTATCTTCTACATTGCTTAATGTATTCAACGACACTTGATGAGTTCAGGTCCCTGGTGTCTTTGGACAAAGGATTATGGGATAGATATTTGCTGTTTGTGTTTGACTATAGTAGCCATTTATATCTTTAATATAATCTGAATATTAAAAGATTTATTAACCACAGCTCTGGCTCTTCTGAGACATAAAAAGTAGACATTATATGAATGGTTGAGAGAAGATAAACAGTGGTTATTATTAATAGACTTGTTAACTCAATGCTCATACTTTTTGGTCTTAGTGCTTTTGTGAATTTCATTGATGCAATGTACCAGTAATAACAATGGTGCTCGATATTCTTCTTAAACTTTTATTTGGCTTGGTACTAAGCCTTCTTGCTTATGAATGTTAGGCAGCTGAGCCATTGTAATCACTGAATTGGTTTCAGGTTTGTGAGGGTAGGATGCTGAGTTCACTGACAAAGTCTGGTATCACCTGGGGCTCAGCAAGTGCCATTGCATAGAGCATAGAAAAACTATTGTGTTTATAACTACTGATGTGAACTTAGAGGCCACTGGAGATTTTAGAGTCTTTATTCAATTACTTGGGCTGTCATGTCTGGGTGTGTCAGCCTCATGGTTGACCATAGAAGACATATTTGTCTTCTGAATAATGCTGGAGCTGTGGCTTCTGGATAATAAGCTTCAGTTTTTGTTTGAACATCTTCCTTTTAAAGTATCATTGTGGCTAAAATTCCGAGTTTACCGGAAGGCAAAGTTCATCAAGTTTATTTAGTTAGTCAACTAATTAATGCTTTTACATGCACAAGAGGGAGAACTGACAACGATTCTTTCCTTGACAGAACTTGAATCAGGCTCATCTTACACTCTTTATGATTTGGTTTCAAACCCAGGACTTCTGTGTCCATCCTTGTAGAGTACAGTTCTAGCAAGAATCCTGCCTTGTCAGTTCAGCAAGAGTCCCAGAGCCTTCATATCAGTCCCTGATCCACTAGAGCATTCTTATGCTAATTTTCCATCCTTGCTAATCTGCTCTGCCATAGGCACTCCATAACAGATTGCCCTTACAGGGGTAAGGGTAGTTTCCTCATCCTCCAACATCCCCAGGTAATAGCTTATCACACCTTGTCCTCAGCAAGCCAGAACCCCCACTTATCTCAAATATTTTATTTTAGTAACTCTCTATCCACTGACCCCCACCCTGCTTTGTGGATATGAATTCCCACTTTTCCTTGTTGTAGCTGGAATTGAGCTCAGTTCTAAACTGAGATTTCATTTTTCCAGTTGCAATAGTTTTTCTGACTAAAATCTATTTTTACTACTTTAATTAAAAGCCAGCTGTGTTTCTTTTTGTTGTTGTTGATTGTTTGACAAACCTATGGCTTCTGATTGGCAGGCTTGGATTTTTGTTTGAACATCTTCATTTTTACGGTGTTAGCATTGGCCATAATTTCGAGTTTATTGAAATTCAAAGTACGTCAGGTTCTTTCAGTAACTCATTTAGTATTTATTGTCAACTGAGTTGCTCTGGAAGTTAAACAGTGACCCAGTCCTATAATTAAGTGTATATTATATATCATAAACTCTGAGGTCTACAAAGATATTTTGGAAATAGAATGTTATTGGCATCCTCTCCAAAAGAATTCCCTTCCAAGAATATAATTACTTACTTTCTTATTTTCAGTAAAACACCTTTGGTATTGACTACATATGCATTTTTAAAAACTGAAGTATGAATATTTTATAACATGTTGATTTAATTTGCTTAAAAATTTCAACTTTTAGATTCATGTTTAATCAGACTGTGGTTTGCTAGCTTCTTGGTGTAATATTTTCTAATTATATCATAGAACAACAGAATAAACTTACTGCAAAATTCAACATATGTAATTTTGTTCCATATTCCATCACAGTAATTAAATACAATTTGATGCTGAGAGCTGTTCTTGAGGGATTTTATTATTTTTCTCCTTCTGTCCTTTCCCACCTTAAGGAAAATAATTCACAAAATAAGTATTTTCCTATGACAACTTATCAAGCATGTCTTCCTTTATCATTTTGAAAATACTAATTATAATTTATTAATTTTTTAAGGAGACATTATTTTTACATTAAATGCTGTCCTTTTTTTGAAAACATTCTTCTAATGCAGAAATCTGTCATTAACAAAATGCTGAACAATTAAAACAACTGGAATGAGTGCTTGTATTACTACTGGCCTCTTAAACTCATTTCAAGTGCTAATAAAAATTTATAGCATTCTTATGTTAATTTACCATCCTAGCTAATCTGCTCTGCCATAGGCACTTGAATTTGCTTAGATTAAAACACCAAACACACACACACACACATACACACACACACACACACATACATTCACTCCCAAACACACTCGCACAGGTTTCCTTTCCCATCATAAAGTAACATTTCAAAAGATTAAGTCTTTCTGTAATTGACTGGACAAAGGGCCACCTTTTCTCACCCAACAGGTTAAATACTGCATAGCTAATAGATTGGAGCAACTTCTGATCTACGACATCACAGAGGAAAACTTTGTCATTTTTACTTCATAAGTAAGTCATCCATTTTTCTTTCTACTAGTAGGGAAAATCAGGTGTAGTTTTGTGGAAAAGGATTAGAACTTCTGTAATATGCCACATTTTTTTCTTCAGACAACCTCCTTCATTTTTTTGAGAAGCATTTCTGGTATTTCATTATATCTGGTAGTGGTTAAAAAGATTAAGGATTAGCAATTTCTTTAGCTTTGACAATCTCCAGGGGTTCAAAACATGTCTGGTAGACACTCAGAAAGTTAAAACAAAGGCAGAAAAAAAAAAAAAACAATGAAAAGGAATAATAATAATAAAGAGTAACAGGAAATAAAAAGGAGTTGATAGAAAGTTACTTCAAATGGCACTTATTTCTCTTGTTGAATTGTTTATAATCTCTATTTCTGGCCAAATTATTTATAAAATATTATGATTTAAGAAAAAAAATTCTGGAAAAGTCTTGCTGAAACGTTAAAAAACACATGTAAATTTTTTTAAGAGAAGAAATTTGCACATTTCCTGATTTTGCTTTTATGCTGATCTCTTATGTTTGTTCAAAATGCTTAGGTTGGATTCCCTGAAACTTGTAACTGGAGGTGATCTCAGCCTCCTTGTTGAAATTGTGAATTAATCTATAAGGGTAATGACTGTGGGGCCTATTGCTAACAAGGGATTTTTGTTTTTATATTTCATTTTAAAGCATGACTCCCATCGTATTTATGAAGTAATTTATATTAAAACTACCTTCATTATCCAGAGGCTTCCTAAGCTGAGGGCTATTTGTTCAGTATTGTAACTATGTATATTTGTCCTGGGGATATAGGGTAATGGAGACTAAGGAGGCTCCTTGTGAAAAACTTAGACCTTGGGACTCTCTCCTTTGCCCTTTGCTCCTTTTGGTAATGCTATGCTTTTTTTTTCCCCACCAGTTATAATCTTGTCTTAATCAACATTTGCCCATATTTCTAAACATTTCCCTTTATGTGCATAATTATGAGTCTATGGTAGTTTTAATGACAGGAAGGTGTGTCTGAATTCAGTTCTTAAGTCCACTGAGATAACAGATACATAGACTGGAAATACCAAAAGGATAGATTCTGGAGAAAGTGGCCTGACTGACTTCTTTATCTGTTAGTCATGATTCTCAAGAAGAAAGCATTTATCACAAAAACAAATCATTTGCTGTGGAAAAGCAAAGAATTAACCAAGAAATTTGGTTTCCTTTATTCCCCTCTGTTCCCAATCTCAAAAATTTGACCCATCCCATAACATCATATTGTATACCTTAAATAAATACAATAAAATTTAATTGTAAAAAAAATTACCAATCACCAACTCCTTTTTCATAAAAACATAATCTCCTTCTACAAACATTCTGATGGGGAATAGGAAAATTTATGGTCGTTATTTTTTTTTCTGAGGAAGACGGACAGTTTGTCCTTGCAAACTAATTTTTAGCATTAAATTTTGTTTTGTTTCCTCTTCTTATTTGAGAAAGTGTATGGTAATTAGATGAAAGAAGACTAGATAAAAAATATATAATGGATTCTCTGGAAGTATGAATATTATTTCATATATCTGAATTTTCTTCAGCTCCTTAATTATGGGCTTACATGTTTTTGTATGCATCAATTTAGAGTGTAAGTGAATTTTTAAACTTTAATTCACACAGTAGTTTAGGTATGAATACCTTTGCATGTTACTTCACTAGCTTTATGTTGCTTCATTAGCTGCACAAATTCCCTCAGTCTGAAGTATGGCATTTAAGCATTTCTTACCATTGAGTATTGAAATTACTTTTTATCTTTTCTCATTTTATAGATTTACAATACACAAAGATGAATGCTACATATGTAAATATCTACACATAGCTGTATAATTTTTATTATAAACTGCTTTTGGAATTCCTCAGACAAGACATTCCTGGTTCAAAGGATTTAACCAGCATGAGTTCCAGTGATAAAATTTCTTACAAGAAGAGTTTAATCTTAAATAGAGTTGCAAATGTATTCAATTCTTAATTTTGAAAGAAAAATTTTAAGGGGGTGTAATTGGCTTACCAATGTTTTAAGAAAATATTGAAAACCAGACTGCTTCTTGCCTTGAAACTAACTGCAAGACAGGTGCAGTGGTTGGCTGGACGTAGAAAGCAGGCTTTTGGACCAGTACCATTGTTGGGGTCTTAGCTGGAGCACTTTAGAAACAATTATTCCAAAAAATGGGCAAGGAGGACACTGAGGAGGCAACTTTAATAGATTTAGATTGAGTACAGATCTTAGGATCTTAGTACAGAAACACATGAGATAAGAAGTGATATAGATTCAATGTATATGGAATATATACATTCAGATTCCATATATATGTATATATACATATGCAATAAATATATATTAAATAAATAGATCCTTAGGGATTGAACCTAAGGTCTCACACAGGCTAGGCAAGTGTTCCATCACTGAGCTACATTCCAAGCTGCAATTTTAAAGTAGTTTTGTGCATGGACCAGATTTCACAGTGTGGAATTTTTCATTTGTAGCTTGATATTGGTGCTCAAAAAGTTTGGAATTTTTGAGCAGTTTGGATTTTGTATTTTTGAATTAGGGGTGCTCAACCCCTGTGCTAGTGGATAGATAAAGGTCAGCTATTATCTGGGGTTAAATCAGTCCCAAGGAAATGAGGTTCTCTAGCAGATACTTTAAATAAAAAGAAGGCACTGTTCTGTATCTAACTTCTAAATCTATCCTCAGTTCTGTGTCCTGAAACTTTGTTTGAAGATTTATATTAAAGAGACATTTCATCCAGTTGATTTTTTTTTTTTCATCCAGTTGATTTTTGAAGGAGAGAAGTGGCTACCTATTTCTGAAGATTTCTATGGGTAGAGATCTTATCAGTAGGTTCATTCTACCCTAAAAGTTCATGTTTTTACTTCTTAATATTAAATGATCATATGGAGTTGAGGTTTGAATATTAATTTCCTAAGTTTGGCGTTTCCTCTTTCCCTGAGACACAGGAAAGCTAATTCTTTATTTCATTATCTTTTCCCACTCCCTGCCATTCAGCTATTGGTGTAGATAGATAGTAATTGAATTTTTTTGGAGATATTACTCATAAGATTTGTTGAAGCTTTACCCTGAATAAGAAAGTTTATAAAGGTTTAAACTCTAAAGATCTTTAGCTACTCTACCATTCTAAACATGAGGGAAAAATTATGATCTTTAAAACGTGACACTAATCATTGTTTTAAGATTATGACTATTGTTATTTTTAGAATATTTTCTATGAATGGCTAAGTGATTTGCTATGTAAGGACAACATTTTCGACAACATAATTCTCATTATTTCTCTATGTAGTAGTACTATCTCGTTAAAGAGAAAAAGCCTTGTTTCCTCCTCAAACTAATTTTTTTTTAAACAAAAAAAACATTTAAACATGTCTTCTTAGGTTGGGGATATGGTTCAGTGATAGAACACTTGCCTAGTATGTGCAAGGCCCTGGATTCAATCCCCAGCACCACAAAAAACTGAATAAAATAAATAAATAAATAAATAAATAAAATTTAAAAATAAATAAATAAAAATAATAATGTCTTCTTGCAGGTAATTTTTGCAACTATCAAGGGATGATTAATGCATTATTTCTTATCCTTGCCTCAGACTATTTTATGGCCCTACAAAATTTGTCTATAGCACTTCACTTTGTCTCAATCAGAATAACCACACAATCTTGCTTATCAAACACTATTAAAAAGCCAATATTTATATCTTGCTTTTATTAAAGTAGGCTAAAACCAATTCTTTAAGTAGAAGATGTGGAGTAGTAAAATGTTTTATTAACTTAAACGTAAGAGAGTATATTACTGTAAGATTTTGATCCATCAGTGTTCCAAAAAGTACTTTGACTTGTCACTTGGTAGGAGTTTTTGGTTGATTCAATAGTTTTGAACACACTTTTGATTTATTTCTTCTGACAAAGTGGATTTTTTCTTCTTCCTTTCTGTCCTACTTAAAAATAAATAAAAAGAAGAAAAAAAGAATTAGGAAAATATGAAATTTTTTAATTCTATGAGAGGTTCTTTTTAATATTTGGCAAACCACTAAAAAGTGGTCTGTCAAGAAGAAATTAATGAGAATGAGATTCGACTTGGAATCTATATTCATTCAATAGGCTTTGCTTGGTCCAGCATTCTGTACACCTGGAATGGCAAAAGGAAAAATAATTATATTGAATTCTCTGCAGGCTCTGTTATGATTTGAGAAAATGAGACAAATGTTAACTAGTATAGAATTTGTATCACACATAAGTGAAAATCATATTATTGACTTAAACAAAATAGTTGGTCTTTTATCTGCTAAAATGGAATTAAACTGTTTTCACATAAAGTTGAGAACCTGGTAAAGCTTACTATCTTGGATACAGTAATGTACCTTTACAGAAAGTATTATATTTCCTTTTTTTTTTCATTTATAGATGATGCAACTTTCAAAACATTGCTGAAACATGAAACAAGAAGAGTATTTAAATATAACATAATTATTCTACCTCTTTACCCGTCAAAGTGGCCTCATTCTACTATATTTCTTCTGTGCTCATATCTTGCATCAAATATTGGATAAGCTAAAGTGTGGAAGAAGAAATCACTGTTTTTCATAGTCATTATTCTGCAATGGGAATGCTGACTTTGAATCATCTATTTGTTGGGAGCTTTGTTGAGTCCAATGGAGCATCCCGTACAGTGTTCATCTCCCTTCTGATTCCATGTTGCCTGACTGTGGATTTCAGTGCCCCCCCTCTTATCCCAAATATGCCTTTCCTCTGGGTCTGGAATGCTCCAACTGAAGCTTGTACTGGAAAGTTTGACGAGCCGCTAGATATGAGCCTCTTCTCTTTAATAGGAAGTCCCAAGAAAGGTATCACAGGGCAAGGTATTACAATATTTTATACGGACAGACTTGGCTATTATCCATACATAGATAAGACAGACACAAGTGTGCATGGAGGAATCCCCCAGCTGGGGTCCTTACAAAAGCATTTGGACAAAGCTAGGAAAGACATTTTCTTTTACCTACCGGTAGACAACATGGGCTTGGTTGTCATTGACTGGGAAGACTGGAGGCCCACCTGGGAAAGAAACTGGTCACCTAAGACTATTTATAGGGAAAAGTCTATTGAGTTGGTCCAGCAACAGAATTTACGACTGAATATCACAGAAGCCACTAAGATCGCCAAAAAAGAGTTTGAAACAGCAGGAAGGAGATTCATGGAAGAGACTTTAAAATTGGGCAAATCAGTTCGGCCAAATCACTTCTGGGGTTTTTATCTTTTCCCTGATTGTTACAACCATGACTACAAAAAATCCCATTACACCGGAGCTTGCCCTGACATAGAAAAGAAAAGGAATGACGATCTGCACTGGTTGTGGAAGGAAAGCACCGCCCTTTTCCCATCCATTTATTTGAACAGCAACTTGCAGTCATCCTCACTAGCGGCACTCTTCTCGCGAAATCGTGTACAGGAAGCTATTAGGGTTTCTAAAGTGATTAATGCTAGAAACCCACTTCCAGTTTTTGTATATACCCGCCTGGTTTTTACTGATCTTACTTTGCAATTCCTTTCTCAGGTAAGTAAATCAAAGTAGCAAAGTTTCAGAGTTATGAAACAGGGTCCATACATGGTGTGCAGTGAGACCGAAGAGCATTTTTGTGGGAAGTAAAGTTTAGCTTCTGATGTCACTTAGTCATACGTACAAGAGTAGTTCTAAGTCATTATATATATGAATGCAGAATGAGAATATTTTCTCTCTTTCATGTAATATCATCATGTAATCTCTCAGCAACCATGCAACATTAGGTAGTATACACAATATAGAAGCTCTATCTCCTTTTTTCATGGGTCTGCTCTCTTGTCAGTAGAAGTAATTAAGACAAGAATTCTCTATTCTTTTTTAATAAAAGGGATGTGGATGAAGAAATATTTAAATTACTGTTGTCAAAGCAGCAGGCTCAGCTTTGTAGTTAATATCCTGTGCATAACACTTTCATTTTGTTCCTCTCTGCTCCCTCTTTCTATCACTTTCACCAGGTTGACCTTGTGAATACAATTGGTGAGACTATTGCTCTGGGAGCCACTGGAATTGTAATATGGGGAACTCTTAGTTTAGCACGGAGTATGGTAAGTTGAACTGGTAAGAAAAAGATGAAGATATTTCTACCTTTAATGTTTTGGAGAATTGTTGTGTGTTAAGTAAGAAAATCAGTGTTATACTTGGCAGATAGTAAGTAGTAGGTGCTCAATGAATATATGCAGAATTGAACTATCTTGCATTTGTTTGGTTAGCTTATAAGGCAAAGAATATTCCAGTGAGAAATCAGAAATTCGGTGAGATTAATTGAAATTCCCTGAAGCTAGATGGCTTGTTAAGTAGCAAAACCAAAGCCATGATTTCAGTTTTCGGCGTGGAGTTTGGTGTCAGAAGATGAGTGTCTATTTTCATTCTTGTTTAATTTTCCATATCAGGTCTTTGCCCCTTCTTCAATCTTTGTGACTTAATGAAAGTGAAAAGCTATATATGGGGACACTATTAAATTGGAGCCAAACTTTTCCTTTTCTGATGGATATGGAAATACTAATGGTGAATGTCCCATGGAGAATTTCACATGCAGTTCATGGCCTGAGGTCCTGTCCTCAGAGCATAGACATTGTACTCTAAGACCGGTATTATGTCTGTCTTATGTCGTTTAGATAGACTGGCAATATTCCTACTTTGTTTAAAAGTATAGTAACATTTGTGAAATTGTTTTAAAGTAGTCTTAGAACTTTCACCTATTTTAAATAAATATATTATCTCCAGTTTGATCTCTAATGAGAAAAAAGAAACAAAATACAAATCCAGGGAGAGATATATGTCTCTAGGTAATACCTTTTGTATGTGAGAATATTATCTTAAAATTGTGATTCTCCTAAGTATATTCTCAACTTTTATTACTTGTTTTTCCAAATCCATGAACCCCTTTCTTGGGGATACTATTCATTCTATGATGGAACAATTCATGCATACTCCACATAACTTCCTTAGGAATAAAACCACCCTTAGTGTTTTTTTAAAAACTCCACCCTTAGTCTGATGAGTAATGAATCAGACATTTCACAATAAGTAGGATGTTATGATATACTATGTAAGTGTCACACTTGTTTTCTAATGTCACTTTAATCTTAGATTCATATTCTTTTAATGTGCCTCCCAAATCATCTTCAATATTATTCATTCATGCAAGGGGCATGGTGAACATCTATAATTCCAGGCACTCAGGAGTCTGAGGCAGGAGGATTCACAAGTTTCCAACCACCCTGGATGATTTATTGAGTCCTGTCTCAAAATAGAAAGGAAAAAGGGCTGGAGATATTGCTTAGGAGTAGAGTGTCCCTGGGTTGTATCCTGAGTTTAAAAAAAATAATAATTCAGGGACAGTCCTTTGACTTTAATAGGATTATTTAATTAATTCACTATTTAATGGCACTGTCTCAACATTGTCCCTTATGGACACTGTTCCATACATTTCTGCTACTTTTCCCAATTTATGATAATTTTGAAAGTTAGTGTTATCATTACTTCTCCCTTTTTACATGTCAATAGACACACAGGTCACTTGTCATGTTTCCTCTGACCATTGAGAAATTGAGAAACTGGTAATTGTAGATTTACTTGAAGTTGCTGGAACTGACCTAAAACAAGAGTTATGTAAACCATTTCTTTCCACTCCTTTTCACTAGACCCAGCAGTGTGATGGAGCCTTTTTAACTGGCCTCAGCTTGTGATACTTGATTGACAAATATTCAGAAATTTTGTGAGCCAGTTGTTAAAACACTGTCACTATTAAAAAATTAAATCATACAAACTCATAATAAAGTAAATTATTTTTAAAACAAAGGTATTCAAAATGTACTGATTAGTACATTAATAATACATGTCTGAGGTTATTTATATCTGTTGGAAATATATCTATTGCCTCTATATAAAAGGAAATAATATGTAACAGTTGCTACCTAATAATGCACACCATACTGTGTAATGGTGGTGTACTCAATTACCAGTTCTGCATTCAGTAGTATCAGATTGGTACTTGAAATTGACCATTGTAGAAGTATCTACATCATGATAAATTTTCAAATGTTGTAAACTAGCCCTTATTAATTAAAGAACCAGTTTTAGATCTTTCCATAGGCTACACCTTATTTAGACTAATGGGTTTCAAATTATTCTCATCTTTTTACTCCTCTGTTTACCTACCCCTATGGATTTGGGGAAGCCAACTGCAATGTCACCTGAACTTGGTATAAATTCTTCTATGTCCTTGATATTGGGAATGTAATACTGAAGAATATTAACAAAGTCTTTGCATGCTTAGAGTGCATCAATAAAAACATTTGGAATGATAAGTACTATACAGAGAATTAATAGAGAGATATGAGTTAGCAAGAAAACTTTCTGAGAAAGGTACGTCTAATTATAGAACTGTCAGAAGGACAAGATGGAATAGTCAACTATGATAAAAATTGGGGGAAAGAGCCTTCCAAGCAGAGGGAACAGTAATGCAGTTTGAAATAAACCTGGTATGCTAGTGAAACAACCACTGTGTTGAAGGAGAGTGGTGGGGAGGGTTGTACAAAAGAAGGAAGGGTTACACCATGAAAGACCTTATGAAGTCAAAAGAAGTTTTTATTCTAAACTCCATGCAAATCCATTAGAGAGTTAGAAGGCAGATGGTTTTATTAGTTTTCTATTGTTACCATAAAAGTTATAATACCTAATGTCTTAAATAACAGATATGTATCACCTTTCAATTTTGTAGATGAGAAGCCCAGCAGGGTCTCCACGGGTTAAAATTAAAGTGTCAGCAGATTGCATTTCTTTCTAGGAGGTTCTCCAGTTGCTCATCTGGGTATTCAGCTGATTTAGTTCCTTGTGATTATAGCAGTGAAATCTCTATCATCTGAAAGGCCATTGGCTAATGGCCTTTCAATCTTTGAGAAGTCCCTACATTTTTCAGCTCCTGCTTCTTTTCTTCTATCTTCAAAGTTAGCAGTGGTAATTTAAGTTTCTTCTACATTTTGAATCTCTCCCCTTCGTTCATCTTATCTTTCTAACCCAGCTACAATCATTTCTGTACTTTCAATGACTCATGTCATTAGATTGAACTCTTCCAAATAAGTCAGGTTAATCTCCCCTTCACATGCTACATTCACTCAATCATATCTACACAGTTTCTTTTACAATGTACATTAACATCATTACATGTTGTGGATTAAGGTACAGCCATCTTTGAAAGGTCATTATTACTCTAACAATAGATGATATCAGCTCAAAGAAAGTAATAAGAAATATTAAAAGGATGAGTGGGAGCAGCCAGTACTCTTTTACTTGCCTGCCAGGGTACCTTCACCATGCCCTGTGATCTGCTGAAGGAATAACAGAGCCAGTTAACTCAATGAAACTGCTGAACATCAAAGTGACTATCTTTGATGTCTTTGAAAGGATGATGTCCAGATTTTAAAACACCCCTGTCTCAAGATGAATCATTTTAGCCATTCATCATTCATACTCTGCCAAATTTATAAAAGAGCTGTCATTACACAAAATTTGACTCTTATGTAACATTTAATCTAAAATATACTCAGTTGAACCTGTTTGGTTATTTTGAGCCATTTGGAATTTCTTTTCAGTGCTGTTTAAATGTGTCTGACAAATGTGATTCTTATTACATTTATTTATAACTTATTGAGGGTTAATTGAAAATACGTTAGGTCCTGTATTAAGATTCATACACATCTTTTCTTTTCATCTTCAAAACAACCCTTTGAGATAGATTCCAAAATTACCTTATTTTATAGGTGATGAAACTGAAGCATAAAGAATAACCAAATTATCTAATCAAGGTCACCAAAATAGGAAACTTAGAAGCTTGAGAATCCCTAAGTTCATAAAGTTGTTATTGATGAAACCGGAACTGCAGTCAGGGCAAATGAACCCCAGGGCAGATATTCTAACAGCTGTACAATTCTATCTGCTTGATTAATTTATGAATTATTGAGGAAGACCAAGACTTGGATATGTTAAGCTTCAACAGATCAATTATTCAGTGGCATGAAATGGCATGTGAATGTTACAAAAATAGTGGAAATAACTTTGTTTTTTAAGGTAAAAAGAGAAAATGTTTCCTGTTTTTTGGTGTGTCTGGTTTGCTTGTTCTTAAAAAAAATGCTTATTACCGTGAATTAATTTACATGCGAACTAACTTATACCCTGATATTGTCTTATAATTCTACAGAAGGCTTGCTTGAACCTACAGGATTACATGAAGATTACACTGAATCCTTACTTAATTAATGTAACCCTAGCAGCCAAAATGTGTAGCCAAGTGCTTTGCAAGGAGAAGGGAATTTGCATTAGGAAAAACTGGAATTCAGATGACTATCTTCACCTCAATCCAAGTAACCTTGCTATTCAAATTGGGCAAAATGGAAAGTACATAATACATGGAAAACCCACATTTGAAGACCTACAGCATTTTTCTGAAAAATTTCATTGCAGCTGTTACACTGACTTGAATTGTGAGCAGAAATCTGATTTAGAAGAAGTTAAGTTTATTAATGTGTGTGCTGTTGAAGACGTTTGTATAGACACCTCACTAAACCCAGATTCCAGTAATAAGACTCCCCCCCGTTTGGAACAGGAGACTCCTCCTTCCCAAAATGAGAAGAATGAAGGTTTGGACATTGGGGAGAGCAGCGGGGAGAGCTGGGAGAGTGGGGAGAGCGGGGAGAGCGAGGACAGCAGTGAGTCCTTCACATCCTCTGCCACAGTGTCTCCACAGATTCCTAGGAACGACATCAGTGGAGGACTCTTAATTCTATACATGTATTCACAGCATTTGAAATATTTGGCATAGGCTCGTGGAAACTAAACAATGCAAGATAGTAGGTGTCATCTTACAAAAAGAAATCCGACTTGAGTTTCAAGAGCAAAAGGTCTATTTTTGTATCAAAGACTGATTGCAGATTCTATAACTCTGGAAGGATTAGTTTTCTTCTGAGAACAGTGAAGATTTGAATAAAGCCAAGTTAACTGTAAATAAATGCCTCTATGAATAGTTTGTGATTTGTTAAAAAAATACGGTCAGAATAAGAAAATATTAATAAATAGTCATAATAAGCAGTCATAATCATTAAAATCCAAATAATCAAATAATGAATAATAAATAATAATTAATTAATTACTAATAAATGGAATAATACAATAATTAATAATTAATAATAAATAAATAATTAAAAGTCAAGAAAATGTTAAGGTGTGGTTTTTAAAAGGTAGCATGCCATATGTACCAATCTATCTCACAGAACTATGGTTTTTAGCTATTTTCCTTTTGGAAACAGTGCTCCAACTGTATTTTAGGGAAAGGTAAATTTTAGAAAATGATTTCTCTATATTTGCACATAATGACGTCTCCAGAATTCACATTTATAAAAATATTCTAATTTTCTTTTCACTCTTGATTTTCATACCTAAAATGCCTCATTTCATCTAGGTATCCATGTACTTGGGCATTCATATCCTTCAAAGAGCATTTTATCCAGTGCTCATTCTCTGCCAGGTTGGGCACTAAGAGTCACAGATGCAAGATGAAGTGGCATGCTTCTTGCCAGCTGAGTTTCTTTTGTTTGAAGAAAGCAGAAATTGAGTGTGGAAAACGATAACATAGTGTGTTGTAAATGCTATGATAAGTTTAGTATGCTCTGGCACGCAAATAAGAATTTGGTGTGTCAGAGGTTCCTGAGAAGAGGTAGTGTGTAAGTTGCCTTAGGGTTACACAGGTATTAGGTAGTCTCAGAGAGAAGAATCTTCAGAATGGAACACTGAGTGTGGTGATGAGTCATTTAAAGCAGATGATGGCCAAATGATGAACCACACTAATAAGCTAAGGATTTCACAATGATGACAGTCTCAGTCTTTATACCTGCCCAATATTCCCCACTTCTATCAAGTGCTCTAGAGTAAAAATCTGGAGGACAGGTATTTGTTCTATTTTGCTTACAGCTCTACCTTCAGTGGTGATGAACAGTACCTGGGTTTTCAGGGGGTGCCCATTAAGCAGTTGTGGAGAAAATTAAAGCCATTGGAGACTCACTAAAAGATTTTAAACATGAGAATGGTTTTGACCACTTTTCACAACCTGAGAACTCTTGGACCAATGCTGTCCTCAGAGTTTTTCAGCTGTCTCCCTTATTCTCCATTTTAATTATGATTCTTCCACCCAAACTGTGTTTTCATAAGTTAGTCATGAAAAGAAACAACTTGATAATGACCTGGGAAAGACATTTAATGGGCATCAGAGTAAAAACCGATTAGGACTTAGAAACAAAGGAGGAAGCAAGGCCAATGGAGAGGGAATGGATTTTGGAATTGTTTTAGCTTTTTTGCCACTGTGACCAAAAGACCTGACAAGAATAATTAGAGGAGGAAAGGTTCATTTGGTTCACTGTTTCAAAGGTCTCTATTTAAATGACAGCTGATTCCATTGCTCTGGACTGAAGGTGAGGCAAAACCTGGTGGAATGTGTGGCAGAGGAAAGCAACTTAGGACATGGCAACAAGGTAGTACAGAGAGTTCTACCCACCAGGGACAAAATGTAAACCCCAGAGGCACACCACCCACGACTGACCCACCTGTAGTCACTCCACAACTGCCTACAGTTAATACCCAGTTAATCCCAACCAGAGGATTAATGCACTGGTTAGTTTAAGGATCTCATAACCCAATCATTTCACTTCTAGGCTTTCCTGCATTGTCTCACACATGAGCTTTTTGGTGATACCTTACATCTAAACCATCATGGGAATTGAACAATTTTAAGGGAAAATTCTAACTTTTAATATTTGTTAGATGTATGAACCCATGAGAGTTAATCTGGCTCATCTTACATTTTAATAAAAAGTATAATAAAATATACCTTTTAGAGTTCCTGAGATTGGTTAATATAATACGCAAAAAGCAGAAATAACAAATACCTGTGGGGAAAAGGGAATGAACACCTTTCATGACTATACAGTTCTGTGGTGATTTATATGTTAACTGAAATGAGCAATATTTTCATTTTAAAGTGTGCTTTTTAGACTAATTGGTAGGAAAAACTCCTGCTGAAATGTTATTTTGGGAAAGTCCTTTCTGAACTACTCCACCTAGTAAATATTGGTTCCATTTGAACTTGAAAAACTGCAATTTTGCATGAATTCTCAATCCTGAGTTCAAGATCCGTCATATCCCAGGCCCCAACAGCTTTCCTATCAGTATCCTACAGTCTAGAGGACACGGACTCATATCCTCTATTTCACTTGTAAAACTGCAGGGTTGTTTCAACACAATCATTCTGCACAAGGTCCTAACATGTTGATGGAATTAAATTTTGACATGAACCGGTAAGGTACTTGAAAGTGAAGCACCACCAATAAAGCTAATTGATAAAATTTAGACAACCTAGATATCTCTCTTTTATCCTCTGCTTGCGATAGATAGATATAATGAAGGAAGGAAGGAAGGAAGGAAGGAAGGAAGGAAGGAGGGAGGGAGGGAGGGAGGGAGGGAGGGAGGGAGGGAGGGAAAGAAGAAAACAAAACAAGGGAGTTTTCTGTGGTTCCATTGAGGACATAATTTTCACTGGGTTAAAAGGAACTTCTGATTCAGACATTATTAGCCTTCAACTTCTTGTTAAAGTATTCAAGAGATGTTGCACTTGAATACCTGTTCTGACCTTCACAAATGTCACTAAGCTTTCTCCCTTTCCTTTTGCCTCTGATACCCTTTTAGAAACAAAAAGAAATAAAGCCACAAAGCAATGGTACTGTTTGGGATGTTGCCAAATCCATCTTCTTTTCTGTACTATCTGATTATGTTACAGTCAAAGGCACTAAGGTCTTAAACTCTTTAAGGCATCCAATTTTCTGTAAGAAAAAGGGAAATGTTTATTTTGTTACAGAACTTGTTTCTTTAAGTTTTAATATCTGAGTTGAAAGAGCTGTACAAGCAATTTAAAAATGATTTGGCTGGGCGCCTTGGCGCATGCCTACAATCTCAGAGGTTTGGGAGGCTGAGGCAGGGAGGATAGCGAGTTCAAAGCCAGCTTCAGCAAAAGAAAGGCACTAAGCAACTCAGTGAGACCCTGTCTCTAAATAAAATACAAAATAGGGCCGGGGATGTGCCTCAGTGGTTGAGTGCCCCTGAGTTCAATCCCTGGTATTCCCCCAAATGATTTGAAATATTATTATATATTTAAAACTAACAATTTTTAAACAATTGAAACACTGTGTAGTATTTTATATTATGTTAGTCTGCAATCATTTTATTTTTGTAAAGTCATCGTCGTTCAAGGCAAAATAATACAAAGTAGAAAACTAATAGTCTCCTTCCCTCCCTCTTCTAGTGATAACTCTTGGTTACAGTTCCATGCTTATAATTCCAGAAATTTCTAGAAATATGGATGCAAATGCATGTGTGTGTGTGTATAATATGAAAACAAAAACAAGCTTTTAAAAGAACATTTCATTTTTTATTCCTGTATATGTTTCAAGTGGCATCTGACCATGATAATTATTATATATTTAAAGTACAAGAGTCACAAGTAGTTATAAATTCAACTATCTACTGAATTAATTTACTTTATGGGGTCATCAAATTTCAGTTTTGGGAAATAACTTTTGTGCATGTATGGTTCTGGGGATGAAGCCTAGGACATTGTGCATGCTAGTCAAGTATCTCTGAACTCCATTCCCACTCCAAATAACACCCATTTTTTTTCTTAACCACTGAGTTACATCCTTAGTCATTTTTTATTTTGCATTTTGAGACAGGGTCTCACTCAGTTGCTTAGACTGGCCCGGAACTTGTCATCCTCCTGCCTCAGCCTCCTGAGTTGCTGGGATTATAGGTGTGCACCACTTCTCCTGGCACAGCTCTTTTTAAGAAAAGTATCATTTAAATAAAATTCTAAAACCCATGCACTGCTAGTTTCTCATAGGAAATCCAATTGTTGACCACAGAATGGCTGGGAAAAAGCAAGCAATGCTAGTTCCGTTATTTGTAAGTTGCTGAGTTTGAGTAAGTTACTCATCCTCTCTGAGTTTGCTTCTTCAACTATAGAAGGTCAACTGTGGAGAAGACTAGAGCAAATAAACAGAAGTCATCAGGACAGTGCTTGTACAAGAGCACTGTGTGCTCTAAGCAGCAATAGCTATCTATTTGAAACCTTTATATACTTCTCAAAAATTCCCCTCTATTCGATGATTTAAAGTTTACATTTGGAATATAAAATTGACTTGATAGTTTCAGTTTGAAGGATAGGATATTAAGTAAAATGCATTTATAACATGTTTAACTTGACTACAGGCTACAAGTTAATTCTAGCATAAAGTGCTATTTTATTGATGTACTCTATCTTATGACTGATGTGTTACATCTGTAATTAGATTCTATAAAAATTCAAAACATTGTCCTAATACAACTGTGTTCACTTATTTGGTCTCTAGTCATTTCCATATAGCACATATCTAATTAACAAATAGTAGGTGGATCACACAATTTTAATTGAGATAGATTACTTCTATCCCAATTTGCTAAATCTAAATCGCAGATATAGGGACAAGGATAGGCTTGGATCAATACAAAATTATGCAATTTTTAGTGTATAAATCATTACAAATGACATTTTTGCTAAGTTTTAATTAAAGATGGGAAATAGAAACTATTTTTGGGTTTAGCATTTATACTGTATCTACCATTTTGTAAAAGTTGGGAAACATCAAGACCACATAGTATGTGGTACACATGTGTTTTTGAGTTAAGTATACTTTTGTATGCTGTAGAAAACTTCAGCCACTAAGTGGTAAGGGTCAATTTCACTGACTAATAATATCAGTGATGTATTGTTCCCACAGAGATGCTGGGAATTAGCCTGGATGACATTGTCAATTACTGCTCTGTAATTCCTCAAAAATAGGAACTTCTCTCTCTTACTAAAGACTTAATCAGGTGCTTTACATACAACTTCTAGTTTAATTCTATTTTCCAGGTTAAATAACTAAGTCTTAGTTTGAGTGATTTGTCCTGGGCCACACAGCTAATAAATCTTAAAATCAGAAAGAGCTGGGTCTGTGGATTTGACTCCTGAGTCCATAACTTCTACCACAGCACAATACCACCCCCACGAGGCAGCAAGGTGAAATAGCATCATAGCACAAAGGAACTTAAACTGGTTCCTACTTCCTTTTCGGTTAGGGTTCCAAAATGGCATCTGACCATAATTATGTGTACACTACCAAGAAATGTTCAGAGTGCCATACCATAGGAAACAAGTAATAGAGGGGGGCACTTAAGTTTATACATACTTTCAATATAGATTTTAATGGGTTAAAGAAGAAACTGGCAATTGAAGATAAAAGAAACTCAGTTTAATATAGAAGTTTACATCCTTCAACATTTTCTGGGCCCCATTCAGGACATAAAACAATGAACTATGCATTGAGAGCAGCAGGGGACAGTAAGATAATGGTGTCAAGTCCCCTGGGCTTCTTCAACAGAAATGTTTCTGTGTCCTTGAAGTCTTTTGGTTTCTGTAAACAGAATGATAACTTAATCACACGCCAGCACATTACCACTCCAGAAAAAAAAAATCAGTCTAATCAGACCAAGAAAAAAAAAACACATATTACCATGCTAAAGACAGAATACATAAATAATGGTGCTGGGTTTCATTGTCCTGGATGTTCTATTAGTGAAAGAGTTTAAAATGAATTATTTTTACAAGCAAAAATTTAATTTTGTGGATATTTTGGCGGTGAGGGAATGGATAGGGTAGGAAATTGATCATGTGTTCCTTATTATTGTTTTATGTAGTCTTCTCAACATGCTAAGTTTTTAGAATGTAGACTGTAGTATAGTATTTGTGAACAGTGTGGTGTAGGTGCGTGTGTGTGTGTGTGTGTGTGTAGGGAGAGAGAGATGGAGAGAGCACAGCCTCTGGGAATTTGTGAGTGGGACAGGTGGGACCCAGAAGAGGTGAGGTGAGCTGGAATGTGGATAGGTGTCAGATGAGAAGCATCTTCTTCCTGATGACGCTAATCTACCTGTAATTAATCCTTTAAGCAGGATTAGAATGACTGGTTTGTGTTTTAAATCTGCAGAGAAGATGCACTGAGGAGAAAGTGGTCTGTAAGCCAGGAGGCAGTAAGAACAACTGGAGACATTTTGTCATTATCCTAGGCCAGAGAATATGAAGTCTTGAACTAGAAATTGTTAGGGATGGAGAGAAGGGAATTGAATTAGGAACCAGTGATTGGCTGATTGAATGTGGGGATGGTCTAGGCAAAGCAGGGATTCTAATCTGACACCAGGTTCCTTGCTAGGGCTACTCACTGTCTTCCAAAAAGGAGCACAGGTGGAAGAGTTAGTTTCCAGGACTCTGCTTTGGGCACGTTGCAGTCTAACTGCCTGTGGATTATCCAGACTGTTTTTATTTTTTTAAATTTTTAATTTTCAGCTGTATGATTTAAAAGTTCAAGGGATAGTTGAGGGCTGCATCTGAACAATGGATAATGACTGAGAGTCATAACACATTTTGAGAACAAGCTCTCTAGAGGCAGGCTGCATTTGAGTTCTCGGCCCATTAGCTATTGGCTGTGTGAGTTGGGGCAGGTTACATAACTTCTTTGTGCCTTTGTTTCCTCATATATGAGAGAATTAAATAAGTTGACATGTAATGCTTTTAGATAAGCACTTGATTCATAGGAAGCGCCATATGTTTGTTTGTTGTATTGCTGTTGCTTTTAACTCTCATTTATTGAATACTTGCTCTGGGGCAAACCTGTGCAAGTATCTTCCAAGCAATTTCTCATTTGATCTCCATATTACCTTATGATAGTGAAACTGTTATTATCAGAAGAAACTGAGACATTAGGCTGAGCATTTTTTCCAAGTAACCCAAGGGAAATTAAAGGCAGAGCCAGGATGCAAACCCAGCTCTGAAGGACAATGGGAATCTAAATCCATTTAATGATATTTGAGACCATGAGAATGGATGAAACCTCCTGGGGATCCAAGAAACACCAGCATTTCTCAATGGCTGGCGGGTGAAGGCAGAGAGAAGCAATTGATAATGCTCACTGCAGGAGGCAGGAGGAGAACAGGTCAGCAGTCATTTGCAACTGTGGCCCAGTCAGGTAAGATTTTCTTTTGAGTCTGTTCTTATAAATTCTCCTCTTCCATAACCCCTAATGCTGAGATTTTATCCTTCTTAAAAAAAAAAAAATATATAGCATTTTCTCTGCCAGGTGTGGTGGTGCACGCCTGTAATCACAGTGGCTCGAGAGGCTGAGGCAGGAGAATTGCGAGTTCAAAGCTAGTCTTAGCAAAAGTGAGGTGATAAGCAACTCAGTGAGACCCTGTCTCTAAATAAAATACAAAATAGGGCTGGGGATGTGCCTCAGTGGTAGAGTGTCCTTGAGTTCAATCCCGGTACCACAAACAAACAAAAAACCATTTTCTCATACTTAGATGTTAAAACAAACAAAAAAAGCCAATTGACACATGGATCTTTAATCCCAGGCCTGAGGCATCACATTATCTAATACCTTCACTGTACTGTGAAGCACTTTCATTGTAGAACCTCAGAGTTGCTGATCTCTTTCAAGTCCTAAGAGTTTTGGGTTGTGCCCAGACTGGCTATAGAGATGAATGAACTTTGCTGCTCTGTGCCCAGCTCAGGGCTTCCTTCAGGCTGCCTTAGTCTGGATTCACTTTTTGCCTTGAGTCCCTTGGAATTTATTCTGTAGATGTGTTTTAGTTTGCTTTGGATGCTGTAACAAAGTACCACAGACTGGGTTGCTTGAAAACCAAAGACATTTTCTTATAGTTCTGCAGGCTGGGACCCTAGGTCTATGTGTTGGGAAAATGACTTCCTTCCAAGGACTGTGAGGACACAATTGTTCCAGATCTTTCTCCTTGGCTTGCTGATGATGGTCTTCTCCTCATGTCTTCATTATGTCCCTGTTGGTACGCAAATTTCCTTCTCATATGGAGACCCCAGTCATATAGGATTAGTACCCCTCCAACACCTCATTTTAACTTAATTACATCTGTCAAGGTCCTGTCTGCAAATGTAATCACATTCTGAGATACTGAGATTTAAAACTTCAGCATGTGAATTTTGAAGGAGTCCAATGCTCAGCCCCATGCTCCACTGATAACTAACATTTATGTTAATTACTGAAGCCTTCAGTTTTAATGAATCCAATCTAAAACTGAACTATGAGTAAAGAAACATATTCTTCTCCACTATTTTATAATTTCATGAAGCTAAATAAATTTTTCTTCTTTATCCTTCCGGCCAATACCTTCCTTCTCTAATCTACAAGGTCCTACACATGAAGAGGCTTTCTTCCTTCTCTTGATAAGAAATAAATTTACATCCAGTTTTTAGATTAAAATTCATAGGTATGCCTATTCATTCAGCCAGGTGGTCAATATCCTGTAGAGAATGGGAAAAATCATGACTCATATAACCAATTATGACTGGTCACTTACCTGTTCTTTGGGGACAAGGCAGGTTACAAAGATGGCACTTTCCTCAGGAAAGTCATATTTTTATGGTATTGTTCTTGATGATTTTTGCATCATGGGGGCTCTGGGTATTTGACAAAAGCTATGACTTTTTTTCCCCCAAAGATATTTGCATAAGATGATAAGAAACATATTTGACTTTTTTGTTGCATTGACTTAAAATACTTTCTATAACAAATTCTGCCTTTTTCATCAATATTTGTGTGCAAAAATTAATTTCAGGAAAACTTCTTTTTTATTGTTTTTCTTTTTGGTACTGGGGATTGAACCCAGGGGCACTTAAACACTGAGCCACATCCCCAATCCTTTTTATATATTTTATTTAGAGACAGCGTCTTGCTGAGTTGCTTAGGGCCTCAGTAAACTGCTGAGGTTGGCTTTGAACTGGATACTCCCAAGCCATTGTAATCACAGGCCTGGGCCACCACGCCTGGTCTCAGGCAAAATTCTTAAAGATAAGGATGAGGGGAAATATCCTCCCAAGGTGTGCAAATGAAATAGAAAAAATAAACTTTAATTTTGGCAAAAAATAAATTTTAGGACTGGGGATGTACCTCAATGGTATACTGGCATGCTTCGCATGTGCATGGCCCTGGATTTAATTTTTAGAACTTAAATTAATAAATAGCCATTGGAGAATTTTCCCCTGGGTTTAATGAGAAACTGAAATTACAGAATGGTGTTTAGCATGGTAGCACATGCACTTTCCTGAAGATTTTCTATTTTGATGGTAACACTGAAAAGTAGGGCTCAGAACCACAGGTTGTAGCCACCAGGACCAGCTCATGTTCATGGCAATAGGCTCGTGATGAGGGAGCACCAAGAGATCTCAAGACTGTGTGGGATTTATGTCCTTTAATTTCTACTGGCTTCACATCACTGAGCTTTATCTTCAGCAAGGGGATGCTCTTAATATCAGCAAAGGGAAGATTAAGAACCCACATTTCAATTTTAAGGTTGTCTGAGCAGAAGTACTTTAAAGAGTTGTGCTGAGTTTCAAGTTGTCTGCATATTTCTGTATCACAGGTTTATAAAAGAGAAAGTTCATACTCAGTGTTCACATCATAAAAACATGTTGAAGAGGCAATGACCATCAGTTGGTGCCTAGAGCAGGACCACAGAGAGCACAGGGCCTACTCCTCCTGGAGATACTTCCACAGGGAGAGCAGAGAAACTCTGAAATGCATTACTAAGCACCACTAAGCATTCTGTTTATTTATTACTAAGCATCCTGTTTATTCACCAAATGTCTTGTTAGGTTTATTTGCAGAAGAAACATGGATTCTTAAGATGTTCATGGATTTGAAATTTCATAAAGGACTTGCTAAATAGAAATCCATCCTTCTAGACATGAATTGGTTGTATAAAGAAACTTTCAATTCCTCCATCTCAAAAATATTAATTTTTAAAAGCCAACCATCGCTCAATAGATAATTTCATTTTACAGAGGCACTACTTCAATTTACTTCCTCTTCTCAAATTACACACTAACTTGGCCATTTCTGGCTTACCAGTTACCTGTTGTTCTTTTAAAGCTTACCTTGCTGCATCAGGGAAGATGAGCTTTGGGAAGAATTTTGTCTTTTTAAACTCTATCCTTCCTTTCTTGAAATGAATCTACTCTCTACTCTGTTTTTGGAACAGAAAGCACCTGACGTCCCTTCATCATTTTTTGGTTTCATGCTCCTTCTGTTGGCAAGAATGTTGTCAAACAAACAGCACACGGGCTTTGGTCTTCTAACACACAGAGAAGAAAGCAAAGCCAAAGGAGATGTAATATTTCTTCTTGCTTAGTTTCATTGACATTTTCTAAATTAAGCCAGTCAACAATGGCAGGACACATTTTCTTTCATCTCTGCCAGTGGGAAACTGCTCTAGACAACAATGAAGGGTACTGAGTATCTGTCCACAGGAGCAACTCATAATAGACATAGAAATAACATGTATACCAAGATGATTTGGGAAAACCAAATAAAAAATTATTGCTGTGTATGTTTCTGTGTGTACATGGGTCTGTGTGATATCCACATGCCCGATTGCCTGACCTCCCTCTGGTATCCTTCCATGAACATCCAGTTAAGAATCTTGGTGTAAACAAAGACATCAGCTTTGACCAAACCCCAAATCAAATGTGATAATAAAGGTTGATGTGAGTCTAATGGTGGCAGAAGCCCACTTTCTTGATGGCTTTAGAAAAGCCATCACAAGGGCCCTGTAGATACTAGAGTTACAACTTTAAGACTAGTAGTTGATTATGTTGAGAAGAGGAGACAGAATATTTCAGACAGAAAATAAAAAGGGAGATGCCATAATGTGGGGAATGTGGGGAGTGTAGTGACCCTAAAAAAGCAAGAATTTTGTTGGAAATGCTCAATTATAAAGACAGAACAAACTCTCGGCTTGATTTCAACACTTCTGCTTATCTGTGAGACCCTTGACAAGGGATTTCATATCTTTTTGCCTTAATTTCCTCATTCTTAGTATGAGGGGAACAATTGGGGATCAACTTGTGTCAGTAAACTTGTATTTGTCCAAATGTCACACCAATTCCATGAATGTCCAATAAAAATGGATACAGCCCTCTTCTCCTTTGTTAGAGATGAATATCAAAAACAAAAATAGCAGCCTGGCATGGTAGTGCATGACTGTAATCTCAGCAACCTGGAGGCTGAGGCAGGAGGATCGCAAGATTGAGGCCAGCTTGGGCAACAAGCCAGACCTTGACCTAAAATAAAAAATAAAAAGTACTGGGGATGTAGTTCAGTGGTGGAATGCCTTTGGGTTCAATCCCCAGTACCACCAAACCAAACAGAAACAATAGCAAAAACCTCTGCTTTCTGCCAAGTAATCTATTACTGCATTTTTAACGTTCATCCTCATGAAGCCTGAGGTGAGAACCATCATTCTGTCCATGATGAGGGGAGCAAGAACTAAATTCAGGATCTTCACTCCACCCTCTGGTTTCAATTCCCTCTGGTGGCTGGTATCAATTATGTCCTGCCATCCATGAACTTTGCGTGAACTAAAATGCTGTTGAAGCCATTAGGCAGGAAAGCCTGGTATCAGGAACTCCAAGCAGCAACCCTGCTGGTGTGAGAATGCTCGGTTCATGTGACTTCCCATCCATCTCCACCACAAGTTCAGCACAGGACTGGACATGGGGTGACCTGCTGGAGCCACAAGGCCTCTGGGAGATGGGTGTGGCTTGCCAAAATGCCAATCAACCTGCTTACTGCCTGATCCCTACCAGAGAAGCAGGACTCCTCCCACTGAAACCTGCTTTGAGGTACTACCCCTTAAATAAAAAATCGGGCCCTTTTTCAGTTGTTCAGTTCCAGCCCCTATCAGGATTGGAAGACCTATCAGTCGTTCCCCTTTTTATATCTAATTTCTGGCTCTGGCTCTATTTTTTACTAATTATTTCAGTCTTTATATTTCTCAGGCAGCTCACACCTCCTGAGCGGGAACCTACTGTGGCGGGGTGCTGCTCACTCTTCAGTCGTGTCCAGTGAAATTCATGCCTGGATTCACCCAGTCTGCCTAGCTCAGCCTGAGGCTTCCCTGGTGTGGTTTGCTCACTTTGGCTTCTTTCCAGGAGCCTGCCTCTCAGGTCCACCTCTAGTTGCTCACACCTCAGGCACTGTGCGAGTGACCCCTGTGCGAAGAGACCTGGACGTGAGGGTTATCATGCTTCAGCGCCATAGGACTCCGGCTTGTCTGGGAGACAGAATTTCAGGCATTTGTGCACTATGGTCAGGCTCAAGTGAAATACTTTCTTCTGAAATGTAGAAATGAGTGACATGAAATTGGGTTAAGGAATAGCTGTGACTCCCAGGGTCTCGCCTGTATTTTCAGGAAACTAAGCACAGGAAAGAAAAGCATAAGAAAAAGAAGCACCCAATATTAAAATGGATATTTTAGAAGGTGCTCGTGGAGAGGAGGCAAAGTATTCATTTCTCTGCGGTCTGTACAGGCTCACTGTGTTCCTTTTCATTGCTTTTCATGCTGTTTGAGGACTTTTATCAAGTTTCGATCAATGGGAGGAACTCGCTCTGCTGGAAACGATGTTTGCTGGATCTAGTTTAATTTGACCACTGTTTACATTTCTGAATTTCCTTCTTCCCCCTTTTCATGTATAAAATTATCCTCTCCATCTTGCTCAAGGTTATAGAATTATGCCTTGAGGTTGATTCTGTCCAGTCACATGGTAAAGAGTGACAAGGAACAGAAACAGAAGATGTGGCTCTGGCTTGCTAGCCTTAGCTTCCTGCCCGCCCTGCCACTCTTGAGATATGCTCTAAGGATGTGGTCATCTGCAGACCTGTAATGGTCTGGAGTCCTGATTCTGATTCTAAAATGGTGTTTCATGCCCCCTTGTCCCAGAGGGGAGAATGTTTCTTCCTGCATAAGACAGTTATGCCCAAAGTCACCTTGGTGGACCCTCTTGGTGGCATCATCTGCTTCGCTTCACATCCCTCTTCCACATTTTGATTACACAACATGTTTTGGTCTGGGTTTTTGTCTCTTCAAAGGTCTGTTTGCAGATATATATTTAGAAAGTGATTTCTCCCATCAGATAACATAAGAGAAGCTTTTCTCTGAAACCTCTTTCATAGCAAGTCTTACTACACACTCTTACTTGTGTTGACCATTAGGTCCCCTGTGTGAAAGCCTGTAATGAGAAAATCAGAATAAGGAAAATGCTATATTTATATGTGAAGCACTTTGGACACAGAAAAGTAGGCAGCACCCATGGAGACTTGTACCAGGGTGGCATGTGAAGTGATGGCTGTTCACACTGGTTTCATTTCAGTCCAGTCCTACCTGTTTTAAAACCGAGAGGAGAGAGCTTGTTATGACCTGCCAGTCTGACAGCAAACACTGTCAGCCCTGTTGTCATGAACTGATGCTTCCTGAGAACCAGGAAGTTTCTCAAAACACTTGGAGATTTTAATGAGTCCTCTCAAATCTCCTGTGAAGTGGGGCATTTTTCATCTGCCTCCAGGCAATAGGTGAAAACATTTATTTGACTTGTTTAAGGTCACAGAGACACTGTGCCAGAGAAGACAGAAATAGCTACTGAGCTTGATGTCAGACCAAATCCTGTCACTCAACCAGCAAGGAGACGAGTGCTGTGGACGTGGGGTGCACTAGGCATCTTTACAGGGATGCTACTACAATTCAGGACACAAGAGGCTAAATATATGTGTGGTGCCTTTCCTGGGGCTGAGAAGACATCAGAGAATGGGGTAGGATGAGGATTAGACAGTGCAGGACAGAAAGGAAAGCAGGTTTCAAAGGTCCAAGTGTCAGGATGAGGAGTAGGTAGAGAGGTACTGAGGGTTAAGGTGGGAGTCTTGGTGTTTGGAGGTGGAATAAAAAATGAGTCAGAAACAGAACTAGAAAGGGTTGTGGAAGAAATATTATTAGTCTAGAGGTCAAAGTGCAGGGGTGGGCATGTTGTCCATGTCACCCAGACTGTAATGCTTAGTGACTAGGATGGAGAGGGTGGGTGAGGAGATTGTTTGCCAAAGGCTTGGACCCACAGTCTGTCACAAGTGTGGGATTGTTCTATCTACCATGAACCTTTTGCTATTTTGTCTGTGGAAATATTTCCTGGCTTTCTTTGGATGCATAACAGAGTTTATAATTCTCAGTTTGAAGAAACTGGTATATTTTAGAAAAGATTTCCTCTTCAGTCCACGGAAATTGCTAGGTTCCTCCTTTCTTGAATCTGGCTTAATTTTCCAGCACCAACTCAGTCTTTTCCTGATTTGGATCTAGAGTTTGTTATTCTAATCCTCTCCATCTGTCTTCTTCTCATCCAAACCCTTATTCTCAGAGCTGTCCACAAAGCCTCTTGAGCTTGCCCAGGCTTTGCTTCAGATATGGGCCTGCACTGGCTAACTCTTCTACTTCCTTCCTCTTTCTTCCTCTCCTGTACCAGGAGCATCTTATCCTGTAGCGCTTTTCTCCTTCTTCTTTCTTTTATCTTTAACTCCAACCCCAGTTCTGCCAATGTCTGTGGCTTCTTGAATTGAAATTCCTCTTTCTCCAAATAGAAATCAGAGGAAACTCCCTGCCAATACATCTGGTATTTGGAGTATGTGAAGATGGATACATAGTATAGTTTCTCCTATGCTATGGAGCATTAGCATCAGGTCTCACAGCTGTAGAAAGATTATTTGCAATGTAATTTCATAGCAAAAGTTTTCAACTCATTTCTGAGCTAAAATAATAATGGTAAAAACTTATAATAACAAAAATAACAGCCACATTCATTAGACATTGTTCAAAGTATTTCACAAACTTAACACACCTAGTCCTCACAATCATCCTATGAAGTTGGTACCATTATTAGACACAATTTCAAGATGAGGAAACCAAGGCATATTGAATAACTTGTCTATGATGCTGGAAAGTAAGCCCTATTTCTAGTTTCCATTCTCACCAGGCTTTGTAAATACAGTGAGATAGCATTGCACATTCACTAGAATGAGTGCAATACCAAGTACTGTGAGGGTATAGAACTGGACTCTCCCACACTGGTGGTGGAATTTAAAATGCTACCATCAATTTAGAAAACTAACATCTAGCATTCAATTTCTAGGATTTAGTCAAGGAAAAAAAAAAAAACTAAAAACACATGTCCACACAATGACTTGTAGTGAAAGTTCACCATAGCTTTATGCAAAAACCCAAATGTCCAGTAACAGATGTATGGATAAATAAGTTGTGGTAAATCCCTACAGTGGAATATTTTTCAGCAATAAGGAGGAAAAACTACTGATATAGGTAATAACAGAATTATGCAAATAAAAGAGAGGTAGATACAAAAAATTATAGAATGTGTGGTTTCATTTCTATGAAATTCTAGAACAGAAATTCTCTAGTGACAGAAAGCAGATGATTGGTTCCTGCATGCTGGATGTCAGGAGAGGAAATGGATTGCAGAAAATAAGAAACAGCTTTTCCAATTCTTAATTGTAGTGTTGGGTACACAGTCACATTCCTTTAAAAAACTTATTGATATGTACATTAAAAATTGATGAATTTTATTGCATACAAAGTAAAACTTAGCAAATTTTATTTTAAAAACAAAAATAATACACAGCTCACTTTATAAAAATAAACATTTCTAGTCTCAGAAATACAATCAATGCACTCTCTGACCTTAGGCAAATCACTTAGGCAATGTCCTTTCTAACATGAAGATGTTAACAAATTCTTATTGAATGCATGTGATCATTGTGAGGACAAATTAAGATAATGGATAATAGATTAGAAAACACTTTAAAAGATGGACCAACCCACTTTTTGGAACAGGACCTCAAGGTCTTCCAGAAAATCTCTCTTTTATACCATATACTATTACAAAGAGGTTGTTCCTATGATAAAGTAGCCCTTGAGGAGCCTCAGACATGAAACCTGTCAAAAAAACCTCACTCCATATTAATGCTACCATTTTGAGATGTGTTTGTGGGAAATTGTAAGTCCAGCAAATGAAAATAAGTATCAAAATGGAACAAAATGAGAAGGTGGGCTAGAGACAGATAAATAATTCTAAATTGTTCAGCTTGTTCTTGTAGACTAACTTGCCTGCTCAAATTGGGGAAGCAGGCATGAAAGTTTCAGGTCTAGAAACACACTTCTGACCTTTGGCCCCTGGCTACATATTAACTCATCTCAGCCCCCTTTATCCACAAAATCAGGAAATCATGATGAGGATTACATAAGGTGAAGCATAAAATAACAGAGTACAATGCCTTGCATAGAGGAAGTGCTTTGTGATAATGGAAATAAATCACCAGTTATTTTATTATCTTGGATTATTACAACAGATAATTCCTAATTTAGTTTATGTATAACTTTTACTTTATCATTACTCATAATTTTATCAAATCATATTCCCATTTGACAAGAATTGAGTATTTCAGGATTAAAGATGTGTGTAGTGTAGGGTCAATAGGAGACCTTGAAGTCAGCATTGACTGTGATGAAGGAAAGATCATTCATTCTCCATCGGCTGCAGCTCCCAGAAGCAAGAAAGAGTGATAGTTCATCTTCTAAATTTTGATGGGATGTCATCTGTGTTTAGGAGGCTGCTCAGACACATTCTAACCCCGAAGCAAATGACTCTATTAAAAATTCATTCTCAGTAGCAATTCTATTTCTCTCTCAGAGATAACTTCTAACTTGATAGTTAGATTTTTTTTTTTTTTTGTCTGACAGCAATAACACAGTCTATCAAATAGTTTCCTTGTAGGTTATCTGGTCGCTTTCCACTCCATGTGTGTTCTCCCTACACAGTTGATGGCAACTTTTGATTATTCAGGTCCATGTCCTTAAAGTCACTCTTGATACTTCTCTATATTTTTTGCATCCACGAGGAAATCCTGTTGGAAGTTTTCAAAACTTGTCCAGACCTTGACCACTTCTCACAGCCCCTGCTGCTACTCATCCAGTGTGAGCTACTCTCATCTCTTGCCTGAACAACTGCAGCATCTCCTAGTGGTCTCTGCATCTGGCCTTGCCTCCCATCTCCTAAGTCTACTCTTCTCCTCACTTCCCAGCTTTCTTGAGGTATAACTGTCAAATATAATTTGTATGTCTTTAAGATGTACAACTTAAGGTTTGATATATGCATACATTGTGAAATAATCACCATTATCAAGCTAATCAATGTATCCATCCCCTTACATACTTAGTTACCCTTTTCTTTTCTTTCTTTTTTTTTTTTTTGTGTGTGTTAAGAACACTTAGGATCTGTCTTCTTAGCAAATTTGAGTATGCAGTACAGCCTCAACTATGGTCACATTGCTGTTCTTAGATTTCCAAAAGTTATTCACTCTGGGACATGGGAGACAGAGGATTGAACCCAGCGGTGTTTAGCCACTGAGCTACATCCCTAGTCCTATTTATTTTTCATTTTGAGACACTAAGTTGTTGAAACTGGCTTTGACCTTTTGATCATCCTGCCTCAGCCTCCTGAGTCTCTGGGATTACAAACTTGGGCCACCACACCAGGCCAGAACTTCTTTATCGTCATGACTGAAACTTTGTGCCTTTGACCAATATCACCCTGTTTCCTTCACTCTTCTTCCTAGTCCTTAGTAACCTCTTTTGTACCCACTGCTCCCAAGAGTTTGACCATTTTGAATATCTCTGTAAGTGAAATCATGCACTATTTGTCTTTCTGTGCCTGGCTTATTTCACTTAGCAAGATGTCCTTCATAAAATAGGTTTCTTATAGGTTATCTGGTCTCTTTCCACCCCAAGTGATTTCTCTCTAAACAGTTGATGGCAACTTTTGATTATTCAGGTCCATGTCCTTAAAGTTTATGTATGTTGTTAGAAACAGCAAGATTTCCATTTTATCTATTTGTCAATGGATATTTAAATTGCTTCCCTATTTATCTTTCCCATTTTCTTTGAATAAAGCTGCAATGAATGCAGATATCTCTTTGGGACATTGATCCCACAACAGGCTTTATAAGGCCCTCTGAAGAGTAACACTGGACCAAAGACCTTCTTTGTTGGCTAGTGCATTTTTATTTTGAAACCTTTTGTTTTCTTTCATCCTTTTCTTGGTCAAACTCAAATAGGATGTAGTGGTAATGTTTTAGTCTGGTTTGGCTGCTATAACAAAATACCACAAATGTAGGTAGCTTTTAAACAACAGAAATTTAGTTCCCATAGTTCTGGGGGTTGGGAAGTCCAAGGTTAAGGTTCTAGCAGATTCAGTGTCTGATAAGGAACCTTTTTCATGAGGTAGTTTCTAGCTGTGTCCTCATGTGGTGGAAGGAGCAAGGCGGATCAATTACACTTCCTTTATGAGGGCACTTATTCCAGACATGAGGGTTCTGCCCTCATGACCTGATCATCTGTGTGTGACTATTATCTAGACAACAATGTTGTTAGCTCTATTATCTTCATTGCTTTACTCCTCATGTTTAAACAGACAATTCACTTAGAATTTGTATGGTGAAAGATAGTGGGGGAGGTCAAAATTAATTTTTTTTGAATCTTAAATGGATGTCCAATTTAACTAGCACCATATTAATCAGACTATTGCTCTATAGTATCAACTTAACCTTTTAAATAACACTGTTATGGGGCTAGGGACATAGCTCAGTTGGTAGAGTGCTTGCCTCACATGCACAAAGCCCTGGGTTCAGTCCTCAGCACCCTCAAAAAAAAAAAAAGTTTCCCTAAATAACACTGTTGTTCATTATTTTATTTGTTGGTGCTGGGAAGTGCTGCCTTTGTGCATGCTAACACAGCCTCATCCTCTTCCCTAGCCCATAGTGAGTGTTTTAAATAACACTCACCAAATGGAGTAAAAGCTGAGAAAAATGTTCTTTTCCATTGCCTATATATATTTTTATTTGTGTAAATATCTATCTGGAGTCTATCATAAAAGTTTTCTCTAAGTTTTTTTCTACTAATGCAGACTTATTTTCTAAGATCTATTTTAATGATCCTCAAACCAAGACCACCACAAGATTTGATCATCATTTTGGATTTGTGCCATGGTCTTGAGAAAGCAACTTAAATTGGTTTTTGTTTTGCTTTTATTTCTTTTTGAGTAATTGTCAGGAAATGAAAGGGAAATGCTTGAGGTCAAACTTCTTTCCCAAGGTAAAGTATATTTTTGCTGAAAAAGTATGGAGTTCTAAAAAAAGAAAAAGAAAACAGATTTATCATTGAAATGTAGTTACCATTATATAACAGGAAGATATTTAAGTTTCTTAGATCATTGAAATAATGTAAACTTTTTTTAAAAAAGTGTTGACTTTCAAGATCCATGGAAGTCTCACACTCTGCTTAGATGTATGATGAGAGTTGAAAGGACCCTGAACTTGGAGCTGGGCTCCTGGATTCATTCTCATGCTTTGCCACTGAATAGTTCTGCCACTCTTATTCATTGGATCAGATCAGCAGTTCAGTTTTTACCTGATGTGAATGTATCAAATTTGGCTCATTGTGCAACTTAGTCTTGGATCACACCTGGGTCACAGACGACCTTCTGATTATTAAATTCATTTTCAGCTTTATTTTCTAATCAAGGAAACTTCCCTGAAAGCAGGAAAATAAAAGGTTACCTACAATAAACTTCTACCCTCTTTGATTTACTAACAAACCTCTATGACCATATTTTGTTACCAAAAAATTCCTAGACATAATTGACTTTTGTTGCAATATAAAGATGATTGCTGATTTTTTATAAGTCCTAAGGAAATATCTTAGCTGATTTTTGCCTTGTGACTGAAAGCATGTATGTATTTGCTATCAGCTTAAAGAGTTAGATAAATTTGTAATTATAAAACACAGTGAAATTAATTTACAACTTGTACCATGCACATTTCATTGAAGTGAACGTGCCGTTAATTGTAAGATGCACCATCATTTTAAGCACCACTACGAACAACAACAAAAAGGAATGTCCTTGACAAAGGATGAAACACTATCGAATATAAGCTCTGTCCCAATTTAAAAAAATATTAAAATACATAAAGTTTCCTGGAATCTCTAAAATGCAGTAAAGGCATTTCTGTATCTGAATGATTTTCTCCATCATTTCTAAGAATAAAAAGGAATATAGGTATGAGAATGGTAGTCTCCAAATCCAGCTTTGCATTATAACTACCTAGGGATTTCTAGATTCTTCTCTTTGCTTGCTAAATCTGTGTATCATGAGGGGTGAATCCAAGGAATATGAATCAAAATAAAGAAACAAATTAAAAAGAAAAGCACTCTCCACTTGGTTCTAATGGTCATTTGGAGACTACTAGAATAGAGGAAGCTTGTCTCTGATAATTGGCTTTGTATCTCTCTTACTGTGTTGCTGCTGTCTCATCTCTAGAAATAGCAAGGAAAGGTGTCGAGGAGGAGCTCTCTGGTGCATTGCTGTTTTTTCTCTTTTATAAGAAGAAAGTGAATTGAGGGGATGTTTTTCACATGTTCCAAAAAATGGGGATGTGAATTTTATTAATGGTGAAATTGATTCTGGGGATAAAAGTATAAAACAAGTATTAAACCGAGTTTGGTATTTTAGGAAAAAAACTGATCATAAGAGTATAAGATAGATTTGATAATAGCCAAATAAACCTATTGTTTATTTTTCTTTTTCAAGTAAGATTACTAGCTTATCCAAGAATGATAGAAACAGTCTATTTAGAGAGTAGCAAAGCATTTGACAAGCCTCCTATGATATCCTTGACAACCTGATTATGAAACATGTACCAGATAATACCAAGTGAATTCAAGTTTCAAGGCTGGGCAAATAAATAAAGCAAGGTTCTACCCTTGACCCTATCTTATCTATCTTTTGTTAAAATAAATCATTTGATTGGAGACATCCAGTACACTTGATTGTTCAATTTGTGTATGGCTAAAGCTGGGAGGCCTCACAAGCTCTAAATTCATTCATCCTAAAACTGGATGTATGATCTTGACATGCTGGAGCAGGAGGGCAAATATCAACTACCACCAACAACAACCAAAAAACCCCATCTAACTGAAAAACTGTATCTTCATATGTATGTTTTAAGATATAATTCAGGTTGGGCATGTAGTTCACTGTAGAGTTGAGTGCTTCATATACACAAGGCCCTTGGGTTCAGTCTTTCTCTCTAAATATATTTCAAGTAAATATGGTACATGTATAGTTAAGATGCCTGGGAAAAGGTCTTGAAAAAATCTTGGATGTGAAACTTGGAAGTTTATCATGATTATAAGGTATAAAGGAATAGCTGAAAATTGAAAAAAAAATTGGGGACACTTACCAGTTCTCTTGATAGAATAATTTGCTAATCCTCCAAACTTGGCAATGGAGAGAGAGCCTTCTATGGGAAGGCCTTTTGTAATCCATGTCATTGTGGATTCTTTTATCCAACATTGTATTTACTGGATCCTAATATGGGGTAGGCACTGTTGTACACAGTAGGGACACTGTGAAGAAAAGAGACAAAACTCTGTTTGCGGAAGTGTTAGTGGACAGGTAAACTATAATAACTAACCAGATGAAACAGAATGTGAAAAGGCAGTGAGTGCTAAGGAAAACAGGAAAATGGATGTGGGACAGGGGAGTCAGGCATTCCTGCGGCAGACATGGGGCAAGTTACAATTGTTAATGGGATTCTTAGTGTGGGTGGGCCTCGCTGAGAAGTGGTCTATGAGCAAAGACTTGAGAGTAGTTGCATAAGGACTCAAAAGAAGATTTTATTTAAAAGCAACAGCATGCCTTTCATTAAAACAATGCTTTTTATAAATATTAAGAAAGCATTATAAATTTCCTAGTACCCAGTGTCTTTTTATTTTAATCCTAGATCTATGGTTTAACAGTTTCTACATTTCTGTTCTTCTCATACATATGCTGCTTAAATGTAAAATATATCCTATTACCTTACTGTTTTCCAAATATCATTTTATTAAATTCGTACTAAATGAAGGACAAAAGAAATGTTGATGAAATGATGCTGTATCTTAAATTAGAAAAGATACACTGATTAATCCTTTTCTTTTACCTTTTAAAAATGTAGAATGTAAATTTTATCAATAATAATCACAGCAATAATGAGTATTTATTTAATGTTTACCACCTACTGGTAAGACTCATGGGCTAAGTGTTGCTCTATGTCATTAAGAGGATAAAATCCTTGGAATAATCCTTTAAGGTAGCTCTTGTTTCATATGCATTGCAAGTAAGGAAACTCAGATCACAGGAGTTAGTAAATGGCAGGACTAGGATTCTAACCCATGTCAGCTTTATTCAGAAATGTGTTCTTTAACTTTCTACTGTTTCCTAAAACGTATATAACACAATTTCAGATGGTACGAGCATGAACACTTTTTGTCTTAAGAGACTATATTCAGCTGAATGTGGTGGTACACTGCTATAATCCCAGCACATCAGGAGACTGAGGCAGGAGGATTGAAGTTTCAAAGCCAGCCTCAGAAACTGAGAGAGGCTGTAAATGAGCTAGTAAGAACCAGTCTCAAAAAGGGCAGAGGATGTGGCTAAATTGTGAAGTGCCCTTGGGTCAATCCCTGGTACAAAAAAAAGTTTATTCATTTTAAAATATCAAATTTATATTCTTACAAGGTCTCATGAGACTTGAAGGCACTGATCAAGAAAGAAAGCAATCTTGACATCAGGGAGGACTTGAAGGAAGCTAACTGTCAGAACTGTACACACCACTCACTTCTTCATGTCTTGAAGATGTAAACTTTACTGGAAACAGCTAAACATTTCCCTTATGCAAAGGTTGCTTTCACCTACTTATCAGAATAAAGATTTACAGGACCTGTGGAATAAAATGCAGATTTATATTATGAAAAAGAAAAATCACAACTAAATACTTTTTACATAATTTTAAATGTTATTTTATTTACTCATCCTAAGTAGTAAAAATTTATTAGAGGCTATACTTGTATTAGTCAGCTTTTAATTACTATAATAAAACACCTGAGATAAGTAACTTACATAGAGGAAAGGCTTATTTTGGCTCACCATTTTGGAGTTTTCAGTTCAAGGTTTGTTGGTCCCATTGCTCCTGGGCCTGTGGTGAGGCAGCATATCATGGCAGGAAGTGTACTTGGTGAAGCAAAGCTGCTCACTTCATGGCTGGTGTGGGAAAAGAGAGGATGAAGAAGGGGTTGGGGTCCCACTGTCTTCTGAGACAGAGTCAGAAGAATACTCAGTATTCTTGCAAAAGAATAGAGCTCTGATTACCTGTGTGTGTTCTGTGACTAGATAGTAGCCATATCTCTGCATTGCTGCTAGTTAACGTCGTGAGTCCTTGTCATGTCCCAAGCACTGTTTCCAAGTGTTTGACATCTTCACAGTGACCCCAAGAGGAAGGCTTTATTATTGTCTCTATTTTACAATTTACCAAGAAACCTCTCTCTAGGCACCAACTCTCTCTCTCTCTCTCTCTCTCTCTCTCTCTCTCTTTTTTTTTTTTTTGTACTGGGGATTGAACTCAGGGGCATTTAACCACTGAGCCACATCACCAGCCCTTTTTATATTTTATTTTGAGACAGGGTCCTGTTAAGTTACTTAGGGCTGGCATCAACTCGTATAGTTTCTACTACCTCCCAATAGTGCCAGTCCACGGAACAAGCCCAGGGCCTTGGGCTTGTAAACATGTGCTCTGACACTAAACCACATTCCCAGTTCAAGGCTACTTTTTTGTTGTTGTTATGTTTGTTGAGACAGTGTCTTACTATGTTTCCCAGGCTGGCCTCAAACTCCTGGGCTTGAGTGACTTTCCTAAGACTGCCCTTTTGTTACTAGTTTTCCTTTTATGGTAATAACATTAATTTTATTTAAAAATAGAGTGAACTTTAATAATTTTACAATAAATATGATGACACATGTGCACCGACTTTCCAAAAACTGTGAAGGTGGTAAGGATAGGACACAGGTCTGAGAAACATTATAGTAGGCCAGAGTTTAGCAAATAATGGTCCTTAGGCCAAATCTGGCTCTGACTGCTTTTGCAAATAACATATTATTGGAACAGCTACACCCATTCACTGACTATTGTCTATGTTGCTTTTCAGTTGAGACACAGACTGAATGGTCAGAAAGACTGGCCCTTTACAGAAATAGTTAGTTGATATCTCTTTAACATTATTATTATTACCCCTTGAATATTACAGCATTTTTAAAAAGCTTAATGGTTGGTGTAGTCATGACTTTATAAGAAACAGATACATTTAACATCCAGACCTGTGCTACTTTGTCCCTTTTTGCATTCAGAACAGTCTAGTGCCTTTCTGCAGATCTGGAGCATCCCGGGACACCAAAGGCTTGAGGCCATGTGAGAACACTGGGCTTTTATGAGAGTCTCTTTGTTTACTGTTTGACAGGATAGATTCTGTCTTCTCAAATTCTGTTTGATCACAAACACTGTGGCATAATAAAAGGGGAAGATGAGTTACTGAGGCCCTGAAGCTCCACTAAAGATTAGAGTAAAACTTGCATTTCAAAAGATCCTGGTACAGGAGGAAAAGTCAATAGCTTTCCATTCTAAATGAGGATGGGACCAGGGGACACTGGGAGCCTTCACTCCTAAATGCAGAACAGCAGGAGGCAGGGCACCTCTGGAAATCACTTCATCTGTCCTTCAAGGTTTCGCTGAGCTCCAGCTCATTTTCTGTTTCAATTTAGCAAATATATTCTGACTATATTCTCCACCCTCTATACTCTCTCAAGAGCACACTGCTCCTAGATTACCTGCGTTGGTCCTGTGAATGGATGGTGTTATGGTTTGTATGTGGGGTGTCCCCCAAAAGCTCATGTGTTAGACAATGCAAAAAGGTTGAAAGGAGAAATGATTGGATTTTAAGAGCCTTAACCTAATCAGTGATTTAATCTCCTGGTAGGGATTAACTGAGTAATAACTGAAGTGGTAGGGTGTGGCTGGAGGAGGTGGGAATTTGGGTGTGGCTTTGGTTAGACCATTTGTAGCTGGTGAGTGGAGTCTCTCTACTTCCTGACATGGTGCCAGCTCCTTCTCTCTGCTACCCACTCCTGCCATGGTTCTCTGCATCATCCCAAGCCCCCAGGAATGGAGTCTGCCTTCTATGGACTAAGACCTCTGAAACCGTGAGCCCTCAAATAAACTTTTTCTCCTATCCAGTTGTGCAGGTTGCGTCCTTTAGTCACAGCAGAGAAAAAGCTGACTAATGCAGATGGTAGTCACATTGAAATGGCACCCCCTTTCTCTACAGAAAAGCCCTCTTCACCATGGCTGATTTTAGGACTGTCGGCAAAAGAGTCTCTGAGAAAGAGTCCAATGTAGATAGACTTCTTATTTTCATGTCGCCCTGTTTACTTGGCCACTGGCTGAGAAGATACCAGCACCCCAGGTGCTGGACACCCCCTTACTAGTTTTTTACAAATGTATCCAGTATAGTAGTTTCTAGAAATGTACAAACAAGACCTTTGGCATTGAGCTGGGCTTCACAGAGATGTCTACATTTTTAAGATAAATTACCAACTGGACTCCATGGTAACAGCTGGCAGGGGAAGGAAAGAAAGGGGAGAAGAAGCTCTCCCCTTCTCAGGTGTTGTCCTTGAAGGGTTAACTTGCCCAAAACAGTGAAAGAAAAAGCTGCTTTTATGTGAACTTCTGCAGACTGTGAACTTCTGAGCCCCTCCCCTTACATGTTGGGTATAAAATTCTGAAACTGCCTGAACTGAGGGTTCAGGGGATTGACTAATTACAGCAAAAGCTGTGACCTCTGAACCTGGCTGCAGCTAAATAAAACTGTTTCCTCCTATCTTTGGTGCCTTGCCTCATTTGTCCCTACAACATCTAGCTAGTATTACGTGTCCTAGCCATGTCCCACGTGCTGTTTCAAGTGTTTGACATTTATTATCTCACTTCATCCTTACAATGACCCCATGAGGTAGGGTCTGTTATTATCTCTGTTTTACAAAAGAGGACACTGGGGTACAGAGAGATCTAGGAACTTGCCCCAAATCACATTGCTGATACTTGGCAAAGCAAACATTTGAATCCAGGACATCACACGGCAACATATAACTTCCATCAATACATGAATTTGCCTCTTTTCTGATCTGGACATCCTGGTAAAGCCAGTGTAAGGCCACAGTCCAGTGCCTAGTGGGTGGAGTCTCCCTTAAAGGGGGTGGAGTCTCTTTTAAAGAAGGTGGGCATTCTTAGTGTCAATCTCTTAGGAAAAGACAGAGGCTTAGGCAGGAAAATGGGACTAGAAAGATTGGCCTTAGATAGGATGGAGAAGGAATTCCTGCCCCACACTTGACCATTTTCTCTCCAGATTGGACAATCTGGGAGGCAGGGGCTCGGTCATCAGCCCTTGGGTGAGGGCTGCCAATCAGCCCCTCTGTGTGGAAATGAGGGCTGGAGCACAGAGAATGTGTCACCCTGCATCTCAAATTCATAGTACCCACATTACTGTGTGGAGGTGTTTTTCTTTTCTTAATCCCTAAATTTGCTTTTCTTTCCTTTCCTTTTCTTAAATGGCAGTCATTTAAACATCTTGTCCACTTATGTGAAGGGTAGAAGAGGAAGAGACAGTTTAACTAGGATACTTCAAGGCAGAACCACGTACCCTGTCGTTGAGACTAACATGTCGATAGCGACAGCAAACAGAGAACTCGGAAAGAGGAACTTGACTTTCCAGAAACAGGTTGAGGCTACAAGACAGAAACTTCTTCCACGGAGAAGTCCCCTCAAATGGTAACAATGGCTGATGCAGTTACACAAAGCTGTAAGGTAACACAAGGGATGATATGGTTCTCACTCAGGGAGCTGTTTGCAATCTGCTACAGGAACAAATATAAATATACATAGGGTATATATTAACCACAATGAAATGTGATGTTTCATAATAGCAATTTAATAAGGACTGGGGAGGGAGGGTTGCTCTCCGTTCACATGTGAGTAAGGAGGGACAGGGCAAGCTGAATGAAGTTTAAGATCCCACAGAAAGACCATACAAGGCAGATGGAGTCCATGCTGGACTTTGCACTGCTTTGTTTGCCAGGGTGAGGAATTTTTAGGTGAAAAAAGGAAATGAGGGAGCCATTGGAAATATCAGAGTAAAAGAGCAATTTTATCTTTTAAAAGGAGAAAAACTCTAGAAACTTGTTGAGGATATGTTAGAGAGGAGGTGGTCAGTCCAATTCTTGGAGAGCCAAATGCAAAATGTTGCAAAGGAGGAAAAGATTCAGCCCAGCATCAGCACTACTGTCAGCCTCACTGCAGGGAAGTCAGGGGAAATGAGACTGACTGACCACTGGTTTGGAAACCTGGAGGAGCAATTTCCATGGGTGGTGGAGACAAAACATAGAGTAGATTGAGAATAAGAATGAGGAAATGGAGACTCCGAGTGTGGAAATATTTCATGGAGCTTTGTTGTGAAGGAGAACCAGAGGGGAATTGGGAAATGAGAAATAGATTTTTGAAAGGGGGATTTTATTTATTTTGTGTTATTTGTTTATTTTTTTTTAAAGAAGAGAACTATTAAAGTATGTTTGTTGGCTAATGAGAATGATCCAATGGAGACAGAAAATTTGATGATACAGGTAAAAATCCTCATGGATCTAAGAAGTGATGGGACGAGGTATGTTAGTGACACTTGGCCTTATATTGGATACAGATATTTATTCTTTTTTTTTAAAGAGAGATTTTTTTTTAATATTTATTTTTTAGTTTTTGGTGGACACAACATCTTTATTTTATTTTTATGTGGTGCTGAGGATCAAACCCAGCGCCCCGCACATGCCAGACGAGCGCGCTGCCACTTGAGCCACATCCCCAGCCCAAGATATTTATTCTTGAGAATAGAACCCATAACATATAAATATACAAACACAATAAGGCTGATAGTTTGATGGTAGGAAGATGAGGACATTTTCTACTCTCATTCTTCTATTTTCTACAAACTTATGATTGTTTCTATTTCTTAGTGCATAGGAGTAGGCCAGCATGTAAGTGAGAAGGGGATGGGGCATCAGAGATTTGAAAGGAAAGGAGAAGCCAGGAAGTTGTCAGAGAACTGGTTGACTAGGAGAGACTATTGATATTGCTTATCAGTGTTGAGGCCCAGTTTCGTTTTGAAGTCTAAACTTAGTATTTGACCTTCAACTCATTTCTATCCATCATTAGTTGCTTAAATGAAGGCATGCAATAGGCAAAGAATGGATTTATCTAGGTTTGGAATTTGGGGGGAAAAATGTACAGTAAGAGTGAAAGAAAGGCAAAACTCCCCCCCCCCCCATATATGACTACCAGTAACCATAATGATAGTTCATGCCATTTGAGCTGGGTGGAGTGGTGTGAGAACAGGAATTGGAGTGGAAAAAGAGGAAAGCAGAAAAATGGGAGGCGATGTCGATGATTTTCACACCTACACACCTAGGACTGGTCACTTAATTTGTGGGTCTCAGTGCAAAATGAAAATGTAGGGCCATTTGTTAAAAAAAATGTTGAATAAATTTAAGACTGTGACAGTGGAACAATAAGGAAAACCAGGAATCATTTAAATGTGGGGTCCTGTTATGTCCACACACACGTGGAAGTCTGTTTTTGGAAACTCATTCTTATGCTATCAGGCCCCCAATAATAGACAAGTAGCTTTTAGCAGTCAAAAAGTAAATTAAAAAAGAAAAAGGTGGTAGTCAGAGTAGGAAATGGTTACAATTAAAGTTTTGGCAGGGGCTACCTGGGGTCTAAGACATGATTTTGTTAATGAAAGAGCAGGATCACTGATGTTAAAAGGCCCAAGGACAGGGAGGTTAGGATGTTGCTCGCATTGGCTGTGTAGCTATTACCACCACTAGGGTTATGAAATGAGTAATATTGGGGTGGTGACAGGAGGACCTGGAAGGACAGCAGACTTCTGCAGCATGGGAGGGAAAAGAAGGCCGTTCTCATGATATGATCACCAAGATTGCTGGTAAAATGGGGGTAAGAAGAAAAGACAATGGTCTGGGAACATTAACCAGGGGCTGGGAACTCTTCACCCCCTCTTCTGGGCAGAGACACATGGAATGTGGCAGCAGAAAAGCAGTCACCACCCTAGAAAGCTTCAGAAGGTGCTATCCTTAGAGCAGAGCTAAGCTTCAGTTCTGCAGGAGGGTGCAGGGAACATTCAGAAAAGAGTTTGACAATATTGGGGGAGGGGGTACTCATAGAAGATTATGGCATCCAAAGGACATGGTGAAAGGGTTTGGGAGGTTAGGGAGGGGTGGAGCTTGTCAGATTAGCTTTATGAGGATTAGCTCATAAGGAAAAAGGAATGACCTAGAGACTGGGATTTCTAACCACTGCTACAGTAGTTACTCATAAGAAACAACTCCTATGTCAGAAGCTCTGTCTTCAGGGTGATGGTGTTGAGGTGGTAAAACCCTTAACAGATGGGGAGTCTAGTGGGAGATGATTAGGTCACTGGGGCACTGCTCACAGAAGAGATTAGCAGGAGTTAGTTCCTGAGAGAGTAGGTTGTTATAAAAGAGCAAGATCAGTTCCTCCCTGATCTCTGGCTTCCTGTTTTTGCCTTGTGATCTCTCCCTCTCGCATGGGCTCCTTCCTGGTACCATCTGCCATGATGTGATATAGTCACAAAGACCCTTACCAGGGGCTGAATTCAGAGTCACCTGATTTTGGACTTAGAGCCTTCAAAACTGTGACCTAGATAAATTTCTTTTATTTATACAGTACTCAGTCTCAGATATTTTGTTATAGTAACAGAAAGTGGGATCACCAATGAAAATAGTGACCTAGTGGCAATGCAAGGTGTACTAAGGTAGGTGACATGGTAGACTCACCTGAAGCACATGGTCTATAAATTCAATATATAGTGTCATGTTTGAAGAATAGGGAGAATTCCTGAGTGGCAAACATAAATAATGATAACATGTTGATGATGCTGATGATAATAATAGTAGTATTTATATAGGACATACTATGTGCCAGAAATATATTAAATATTTTTATATATTAACTCATTTAATACTCATTATAGCACTATTATTCAGTTTTATTAGCCTTATAATATAAATCGAGACACAAAGACGACTGTATCTTTCCCCAAATGAAACACTTACTAGGCTTATCATTCAAAAATTTATTTAGTAATTGTGTCGACCCAAAATGCATTATCTACTTGGAATGTGAGTTCATTTGGAATAGTCTTTGCACACACATACTTAATCTAAATGATGTCATACTGGATTAGGGCAAACTCTAAATCCATTGATCGACTTTATTATAAAAAAAGAGGAGAGGACAGAGAGAAACACACAGGGGAAGAATTTCATGTGAAGACCAAGGCAAGGGATGCAACTACGGGTCTGAGAAGATCCTCCTCACAAGCTGGCGGAGGCAAGCACAGGTTCCTCCCCAGAACCCTCAGGTGGAGCATAGACATCCTGGTACCTTGGTTTCTGATTTCTAGTCCCCTTGACTATGAGGATCCTTTTCTGTTCTTTGAAGCCACTGAATTTTGGGCGATTTATTATGATAGCCCTAGGAAACTAATGCAGTGATAGTATGAGGGTTATGAGGGTTATGATAGTGTTATGAGGGTTTCTTATAAACCTGCCTACATAAGTGAGTCTAAATTTTAATACAGGGCATAAACACAGGCATCTCTCATGGTCCAGGGTTCAAGAGAATGCATTTGCAGGAGGGAATATACTTTTGGAATGAAAAACAAATTTTCCAAAATCAGCAACTGAAACCCACTTTTGATTTGCAAAACATTCAACAGTGTAGACATCACATATTGTTCTCTTACTTGTGTGCGTATGCTAATGGCATGCAATAGGTGGAGGCCAAGGAGACTGCTAAATATCCTGCAATGTAAAGGACAACCTCCCACAGCAGACTTATCCAGTCTAAAACATCAGTAGTGCTAAGGTTGAGGAACCTTAGGGTAAATGCAAATATAACACCATAATGTCTCCCTCACTCCTTGTTTTCAATTCATAAACAGCACAATTTCTATTTCTATCAAGGCATTATGTTGTTACAACTATTTACTGCTAAGCCAAGTAATGAAGTATGAAGCACTAACCTCCTTCTTTTTATGTAAGTTTACATAAAGAGGTACTCGTTGCCTTATTTTTTCCCCATTTACTCACTTTTCTTTGTAACTACCTTTAAATAATCCCACCTCTTCCATTAGTCTGACAATATAATTTCCACACTGTTAAACTTACCAATTAGTTCAAAGTTATTTAACTCCTAGAGAAACCATCCTTCTGGAGCATTCTGTCTTGATGCTCAAATGGGACAGGCTGTGGAAGCAGACACAGAGAGAAGAAATATGCAAAGACCACCTAGCTAGTATGTACCAGAACTGGACTCAAAACCAAGTAATTCAAGTTCCTTGCTTTTCTTTTTTGTTTTATATCAGTTATTTATTGCCAAAATAATTCTGTGCAACAGACTGTTCCCAAACTCTGTGTCTTGAGAGACAATTATTTATTAATTCTCATGTATCTGGGTTTGACTGGTCTTGGCTGGGGCAGCTCATCAGAGACTGATGTGCTTCTTTTACCTCTTGGTGAGTCCAGGCCTATTCTTATATGGACAGCAGAAATGCAGGAAATCATCCCCAACTCTACAAGTGCTTTTCATTCCTTTGTTATCACATCCTGCTTCTCTCCCATGGATCAAAGCAAGTCATATGGACAAGCCCAAAGAGAAGGGAGAGGAAAGTTTTATCTACTTTCCTAATGTGGGGAGAGAAGGGAGTGGACACTCATTAATAATAACTTAATCTATTACATCAACTAGCAAGATATAAATGCAAGATATGAGACTCCATCAAAATATTTAATGATTAAGAAATCAGCTAACTTTGAGACTTTTTAATTTGTTGCTTTTTGCTAAAGCATAGACATTTTATCTAACCTTAAATTCTTGCAGAAAGTAGGTAAGCATTACAATCATATTTCAGTGCAGTGTTGAATATATCAAAATATTTCAATTTGAGTTTTTCTTCTTATTATTTTCTTATAGTTTTTTTTTTGTATTTTGTGCCATACATAGAGCATACTCATTCGAAAAGTAAAATGTTGTAAAAAGTAAAATTTAACTAATTTATTTTAATCTTAGAATATTCAAATATCTTACTGAGTTTATATTTGAATGATAAAAATATAGAGATCAATTTTATTTTTTAATTAATATTCATAAGGATAGACCACATATACTTCAAATTTATAACAGGACATATTTTAAAAGTATGCTAACAACATATGCTAATGTAATCATTCCTTAGGGGCACCAAACAAATATATTTAAGAAGAAAGCAAGGAAATTATAAAAGGTAAAAGATGAGCCAGGCACAGTGGCAGATGCCTGTAATTCCAGCTACTCAGGAGCCGAGACAGAAGGATCCCCAAGTGCCACACCAACCTGGGCAACTAATTGAGACTCTGTCTCAAAAAATTTTTTAAAAGGTGGGGGGTTGGGCCTGGGAATGTAGCTTAGTGGTAAAGCATCCTCTGCGCCCAATTCCTAGTATCAAACAACAACAACAACAAAAAGGGAGAAGATGAAAATTTCTGTTTGAAAATTTTCAGTTAGATACTTTCTGTGAAAAATTATGAATTACAATAAAAACACAGCCCAGACTGACACAAGAACAAGTTATTACTATACATTTACATGTATTATGTTTATATTTATCATTTTGGTGGTAGTATTATAACATTTTTGTTTATGTGATGATTTTGGTTTAGAAGAGGACGTCTTTTAACTTCGAGATCATGTGTAAGAAAGGCAAGTTGAAAAACAAAATGATATATATATATATATATATATATATATATATAACTCTAAATATTGTATCCATACAGGAGGGTATCTTTTACACTAAAGTCTTCCCTCTAACTTGCACTTCTATAGCCTATGGCTAAATGAATTGCTTTCCTTTTGTTTGGACAACGTAAAAGTAGGTCCAGGACCTGCCCTTGTGAGAACTCCCACGCAGGTGGGTGAATAGCAGCAGGGCCAGCCTTTAGAATCAGAACATATGAATGCTTTTTGGGTAGAAAAATAAGAATTCACTGGATTCTCAGTCATTAAACTTGGGCCAGCATGTTTGTGCCCTCCTAGAAGTGTCTTTAGCTTAGCCCTGATCACAGTGCTTGCCTGCAGGCTGCAATTAAGATTGCATTTTACCTCTCTTGCTAAAAATACACACTTTGAAAGCTAGCCCTCACAGTCTGAGGGAAGATAATAGGTGGGGAGCAGACAGTCTGTGCACTTTGCTAAGGAGTGCTGCTTGTGTTTATTTTCTGTCCCCAGGTCCTGGAACTTGCCAGCATCAATCTGTAAATTTGGTTATTTCCTCCTGGGAACAGATTGAAATTGCCCAAACCTGCTTTTCCTTTAGATTACTTCTAAAACCACTTAATTTGCAATTTTGCCAATAGTTGCTCCATGGCTCTCAATTAGTCTCTAGATTGGTGTGAAAATATTAGGATTCTTATACTAATTAAAATATGCTTTGCACAGCTGCAGTTTCCCCAGAGTAAGTTAAGGGAAGCCCTCTGGGCAGCCCCAAACCCCTCCTGGGAGCAGATTTGTGACTTTACAGTGACCCAAGTGCCAGCCAGTTTCCATTCAGACACCTTGAGGGGTTTTCCAGTCACACCTCACCCTGAACCACTTCCATACCAGGTTGCTAGAGCCCAAAGTACTTTTAAAGAGCTGGCAAGCCAGCATGGGGCAAAACAAATGCTTATTAAAATAAAGATAAAAAAGATTGAATTATGCAAGCTGCTTATAGAGAATACAGAAAAGTCATAAGAAGTTTTACCTATGCAGTTCTGTTAATCTTGATACTACTGTGTTTTAAAACAAAAACTTCGTTAAAATCATGAATAAAGAGATTCAGGGTGGGAGTTGGGGGCAGGGTGGGAGTTGCAACTCAGTGGTCCAGAGGTAGCATGCACATGGCCCTGGATTCAGTCCCCAGCATAAAACACAAAATAAAACAAAAAGTGGGGGACAAAGGAAGAGATATAAAGAAGAAAGACAAAGGGAAGGATGAAGATGAAACTCTGTTTCATCAGCTGCTTCGAACAATACTTTAAAACATTCAGTCATACAGTTAAAACAAAATATTGTGAAGATGAGATAGGGATTTAGGGATAGAAAGATCACTGAATCTCAAAAGAGAATGAACTAGAGAACACAGGACAAACAATTCATGAGCAACCCAGCCCCTGTTCTGGAGTCCTGCATCATTGCCCATAGCTTCCTGATTGGCTGAAAAGCAGCAAAACTGCAAGATGACCACAAGGCATGTGGAGGAAATGCTCATTTAGGGGGTGTATGCATTAAAGATTGTGACCCAGAAATAAACCCTAGCTTTATTATAATAGCAAGACATGCACACACCAGGGAGGAGATTTAAGACACTAGAGAGACATGAGATGCAGGAAGTAGCATGATTAGAACATCTGAGAGCAATACACTAGTATAAGGAAAACTGGTGTGAAGCATTACTCTTCCCTGACTCCTCCTCTGGTTGAGTCCTCTAGCTATTGTCCCTTTGTACATGCCAAAACCCCAGACTAAGATGGGGTCTCTCTCTCTCTCTCTCTCTCTCTCTCTCTCTCTCTCTCTCTCTCTCTCTCTCTCTCTCCTCTCTCTCTCTCTCTATCTCTCTCTCCCCCTCCCTCCCTCCCTCCCTCCCTCCTTCTCTGTATAATAAATCTCTTGCAGTATTACTCATACCCAGTGTGTCCTTAATTTCTTTTCTGTGACATGGCCAAGAACTTTGAAGTTTGGAGTAGCTGTCTCCTCTTCTCCTGGAAACCCCCTCAGGCTCCCATGTGGTGACAAAACCACAGGACTTCCTGTGCCTCTTGCTATATCCTGTAAGTTTCCACTGCCTACTTTCCACATAACTTTCTTCCCTTAGCGTTTCTCATTTGTGTTAGTGTAGTGACCTCCTAGTTTCTCTTTCATTTATTATCTCACCTGCAAATCAGAGTCATCTTTATAAAATCTGTATCTGCTTGTGGATGGTTCACTTTGCTATTTTCATTAACAGTATCCTAGGATGAACCCAGCTTCAGTATACCATACATATGTCTGCAGAGATTGACCCCCTTTTCAGTTTCACTTTGTAGCCACTCCTTCCTTGATTCACTGCCTTCCTGACTCTGAATGGAATGTTCCATATGCTCTCTGTCTCTATCCCAGTTAAGTGTTGATCTACATGCTTGGTTAAGCACAGAATTTATTTGTGAGACATGCAGTACCCCATTTCCTTGTGAGTGTGGAAAGAGAACTCAGTAACACCTCTCATCAATTAATTTGCAATTAGATTACAATCCCAATCAGACTCTATAGGGAGGCTTAGAAGTGTGGAAATTTTTTTTTGTAGGTGTAGTTGGACACAATACTTTTATTTTATTTATTTATTTTTTATGTGGTGCTGAGGATAGAACCCAGTGCTAGGCGAGCACTGAGCACTGTACAGCTGAGCCACAACCCCAACCCCAGAATTGTGGAAATTTAATAAACAAACATTATTTATGCAGTTTAAAAAGGCAGCCTAACCCCAATAGATAAAAATTTGTTCAGAAGTTTCAATAAAGAGTGACTCCTGGTCTTTAAATTAAGTTGAATCTGGCCCATGATGAGGAAGGAGGAAAATGTACCCTTATACACAATAGAGAAATCAAGGGAGCATTCTGGCACAAGCCTCTGCCATTGTTAGTATGTTTAATGGAACTAATTTTCATCCCTGATAAATCATACCCGTGTCCCCCCCCCCCCATTTTGACAGCAGATTTTTAATGGAAGTGAATTAAATTAACAGTTTATATACTTGTTTATTCAATTTTAAGCTAACCTATTTAATTGCCTCTTGAAAATTTTATATTACCATTTTGTGGTCCATAAGGAAAGAATTTAAACATAGCTAAACATGAAGAGATAGGAATAATTTAAATCTGAGTTTTTCTGGATACTAACAGGGGTGGCTCTAGGAGAGAGGGTTATTTGCTAATCTGATAGTAATTATCAGCTTGGAGCCCCATGGACTGCTACCATATCTAGGTGAATGAATTACCCAGAGAGAACACAGAGGGAGCAGGGAGAATTCAAGAAACATCAGAGGAAGTCTTTTAACAAGAGAGATGAAAAAGTCATGGGACTGTAAAAACAGCACCATCAGATAGGAGAAGATATCTGATCATGAGCAACATTAGATTTTCTTTACACAGCCCTTTAATTCCCAGTCTACATACGCCTTATACCCCTTGATTTGCAAAATCTACACTTACACACATTTTCTTGAGATTCATGAAATCTTTTTCTTCCTCTAGTGCTAGAGATTGAACCCAGGGCCTCCCACATGCTAGCAAGAACTGTCCAGCTGAGCTACATCCCCAGACCTTTTCATCTTATTTTGAGAAAGGGTCTCACTGAGGCTCAGGCTGTCCTCAGATTTGGACATCTCTGCCTCAGCCTCTAGATATAAAATCTTTTATTTGAATTTCGAAGTTATGGTCTAAGAGCTTTACTTTACACTAATGCAGAGGACCAAGTAGGAGACCTTTAACTTCAAATTCGGTCAGTTTAAATGTTTTCATTCTCTTAGTCTTCACTTTCCTCCCCATCTCCTATGGAGGATGAGAAATGCAGTGTGTTAAAAGGACATTCTACATGCCTAGTGAGGGCCAGGCTCACAAGTCTGTCTCCATTTGAAGATATTTTAATGTTTTGTTTAGAAATTTTGTTCTGATAAAGCCAAAGCTTGAGGTTCCAACATCTTCCTCATAGCAGGTTATATAAAAAACTGAAAGTTATACCACTGTTTCTGAAATTTATAGGACATAAACCGTTAAAGAGAAAAAAATTATTATGGACATGTATTTCCATTTGTTTATTATAATTGTACATAAAGTGTGATTTGTTGTTAAACATTCATTCCTGCACACAATATAACAATATAATTTGGCCAATAAAATTTCCCAGTATTTCCCCTTTCCCTCTCTTCCTTTCTTCTATGGTCCCTTTCTATGAGATTCCCTCTCCACCTTTGTTTTCCTTTTTTCTCTCTAGCTTCCAAGTATGAGTGAAAACATATGACCCTTGATCTTCTGAGTTTGGCTTATTTCACTTAACACAATGTTCTCAAGTTCCGTTCATTTTCCTGCACATGACATAACTTCAGTTTTCTTTATGAGTAAATAAAAACTCCATTGTATGTGTGTGTATGTGTGTGTGTGTGTGTGTGTGTGTGTATAAGTCACATATATCATGGATAAAAAATATGTCATGGATATATTTTTATCATGAGGTTGCTTAAATAACACAAAACAAAGACAAAATCTTAAGTGTATAGCTCTTACAATATAATCCAAAAAAGAAAGAAACTTAAACAAATCTACACATTTTGTGAAGCAAATCAAATCATAATGCAATATAATGTGTGGATGATATTGCTTTCTGAAAGTCAACTATAGGTATTGGGTTTAGAGTAGGGAGATATAGTTTCTAATATAATCCTTCAGTCATTTGTTTCTATGCAATTGTTCACATGTGTCATGTTTTTCTGTGTTTTACTAGTGTCAATGTCTTTAAGGTACTTTTATTGTTGTTATTATGTTACAATAACCAAATCCACTGAGTAATCACAAAAGTCAATTCTCATAAGATGCTACAAGATGACTAAAGCTACTCTTATGTTCCCTTGAAGATAAGTTTAGCATTATTTTGCTAACTAAATCTACTTTACCTGGTCATCTAATTTAATTATTACTGCATTTGGAACATAAAAATGTTTTTGGTACCAATTAAATGAAGTGATTTGTCAAATAAACCTATAGGATCAGTGTGGTATAGTTGGTGTGGTTTATCTGGGTTCATGTCCCTGTATTCCCATGAACACTGTGACAAATCAATTTTCCTGTCACTTTTATCTAGGCAATCTATCATGAGTCCTTAGTTCATCTGATGTATTTTAAAGTCATTGACCTTTCATGTGGTATAGCCTCAGTAGCAGCCACTATAGTAATTAAACTATAAATAAGGATAATAATATTGCAATATAAGATTATAAGATGTAGGATTTAGATTTTATTAAAATGAAAGGGCCAAAGCAAAAATACTGTCTTATAAACTAGTAGATACCCTATGTATAGATATTGGAGGTGAAAATATTGTTGGAGGGGAACAAAAATGCTATGTGAAGTTTTTGTGATATATATTTATACATTATATCAAAATCCATATGTAATATATTACTTTCAAAAAAGCTTTTTCTTTTTTAAAAATTTATTCTTATTAGTTATACATGATAGTAGAATGTAATTTGACATATTATGCATATATGAAGTATAACTTCTCATTCTTCTGATTGTACATGACATAGAATTACATTGGTTGTGTAATCATATATGTACATAGGATAGTAACGTCTGATTTATTCTACTATCTTTTTATTCCCATGGCCCCTCCCTTCCCTAACATTCCCCTTTGTCTAATTTGAAGTACTTCTATTTTTCCCTACCCTACCCCCTATTGTGAGTTAGCAGATATGCAGATATCAGAGAGAAGTTTGGGTTTTGGGATTGGTTTATTTCACTTAGCATGATATCCAGTTTCATCCATTTTATATAAGTTCATTTTTCTTTATAGTTGAGTAATATTCCATTGTGTATATATACCACATTTTCTTTATTCATTCACCTGTTGAAGGCCACCTGCACCTTAGATAGAGCATTAATCTCCAGGATATATAAAGAACCCCCAAAACTTTTCCTTATTATGAAAAAAGAGCCATATGATTTAAATGTGGTGACCTGACTATTCTTTTTCTGGAGGAGAGAAAAACAAGACTGAAAATCAGGAAATTCTCTGGGGAATCATTTAATTAATGAATCATAAAGGAGGTCAGAGTAATGAATCCAAGTATAGCTGATTGTTATGAAGTGTCAGATTTAGATAAGCTCAACTTCAAAACAGAGAAAAAAGATGTGAGAAGAAATGGTAGATTCGTAGATTCAAATCAAAACCACTGATGGTTCTGATAAAGATAAGTCAAAATTAGGTAGTGAAATCTATTTGGACCTCTAAGAGCTTTCCTAGAAATGTCTGATTCTGAGCAAAATGATTCGGACTGTCTTTGTTCTATTATAATTTGAGGAAAATTGAGTGTTGATGGGGTGATGATAAATAATCTTAGCAATTCAATAAACACTTAGCTAATAGTAGCTAAATAATTATTATTCCACAGGACAACATTTATAGTTTAGAAAGATTGATTGTATAGAAATGAATGTTAAGGAGATAAACTCTGATACTGTAGTGTTACATTTCTGTTCCCTATGAAGGATGAATAATGAAAAGAAATGAATAAAACCATAATTTAAAACATGATAAGATTTGATTTTTGACTACACATGGGATATGTAAGAAGGGAGAGTTCTTTTTACTATTAAATTTTCAGGCTTTTTGAATAAATTTATGTCCTGGGCAAATGCAGTGCTTCTGTTGTGGTTTCCAACATTAAGATCAGAGTGAAATATGAGATATGCTGAATATTAGTTGATACATTTAAGGCAGTGTTTCCCCAAGTGTATTGTGTCAAAGACCTAAACATAACAATATGAAAATACTCAGGAAATATGTACTCAAAAATTTGGGAAACAATGCTCTACCAAGCTCTTGGAAGCTCACAAGGAGTCTTATCTAATAAAATCTCTGATAAATCCTACACTATGATATGATGGTTAGTTGGGTTGTCCACCGGATTAAAGGATGCTTAAAAAGTTGGTAAACCACACTTCTGGGTGTGTCTGTGAGAGTCTTTCCAAAGATGATTGGCATGTGGGTCTGGGAACTAAGTAGGGAGACCTGCCTGAATGTGGGTGGCTTGGATGAAATCGAAAAAGTGGAAGAAGGGGGAAGCTCAGACATATATGTGCTCAACCCTTGAGCAGATGCCTTCTTTCCTGCTGGGGTTGCTGTGGACATCAGACTTCAGATTTTTCAGCCTTTGAGCACAAACTTACACCAATGGCTCTCAGGGGATTTTCAGTTCTCTAGCTTCAGTCTGGGGCTGCATTTTTTGGTCCCTTTTCTTCTGAGACTTCTGACTCCTTGGTCTTAGTAGCTACCTGTTTCCCTGGCTCTCCAGACTACAGATGGTCATTGTAGGACTGCTCAACCTCTCATCATGTAAAACCAATCTATTAAATTCCCTTGTATAATTATATATCTATTGGTTCTGTTCCTCTGGAGAGCCCTAGTATATAGAGTAAAACAACTGATTCTGATGTGATTTTCGTTGTTGTTTTCAATGATTTAAAAGAAAAAGGGAAAAAAATAAAAAAAAAAAAGAAAAGAAAAAGGGAGCAGTAGGTTTAGGAAAGCTCCAGGGAACAAAAGAGTGGAGAAATTAAATAAATCAGTTATCAACTTCAAAGGTTTTTTTCAAGCTTTCAACGTTAAAAGCAATCTTATATTCTCACTTATTTTGGTGCCCAGATGCCAAACACTTTATCTGATAACTTGAACTATTTTTTTTTTCAGTATTTTTTCTCTTCATTTGATGCACAATAAATATACAGAATAATGGGTTTTGTTATACATATTTGTATAAGCACTATTAATTTGAGCTATCTTTTTATTTGTTCTTTTAATTTGAGCTATCTTAATATTTCAAATACCTTTAGTCCTGAAATTTTTTTTCTGAATTAAATTTTAATTTTGTTTCAACTTAATTTAACTGAAGTGAAGGTCCCTAAGAAGAGCATTGGACTAATTATAATGGGAGACTTTCAGTGATCTTAATAACAATAAATAAGAAAAAAATTTTCTCAGTTAAAACATATGGTTTTATGGATTGCATATGTCCTCCCAAAAGGTATGCCGAAGTCCTAGCTCCCAATTTCTCCAAACTTGACCTAATTTGAGAATGGGGTTGTTGTGGATGTAATTGGTTAAGAAGAGGTTATAATGGAGTGGAGTGGACCCTTAATCGAACATGACTGGTGAGCTTACAAGAGGGGCAGAGTGTCTCAGTCTGTCAAAGTTCCCATAACAAAATAACATAGATTGGGTAGCTGTTAAGCAACAAAAATTTGTTTCTCTCAGTTCTGGAGGTTGAGGAGTTCTGAACTTGATCATGTACATTTCATGTCTGGTGAGGGCCTACTTTCTGGCTTATAAAAGTTGTCATCTTGCTGTGTCTTCATATGGTGGAGGGGACAGTAGTTCTCTTTGGGGCTCGCTCCTTCCTTCCTTCCTTCCTTCCTTCCTTCCTTCCTTCTTCTTTCTTTCCTTAGCTTCCTGAGTCCCTGGGCTCTGGGGCTTCTTTGTAGTGGCACTAATTACAAGTACTCCAACCTCATGACCTAATCACTGGAGTCCCACCTCTTAATGCCACCATCATCTTCAGGATTAATATTTCAACATATTAAGTTTTGGGGGACAGGCAACACAAACATTCAGACCACAACACAGAGACACAGAGAGAGAAATGGATTTGTGTTGAAGGGGTCAGGGATTAGAGTGATACATCTACAAACCTAGGAATACCAAAGATTGCTGACAAGCACCAGACGCTAGAAAGGTCAAGGAAGGATTCAGTTTTGCAGATTTTATAGGGAGTCTCCAGAACCATGAGATGACAAATTTCTATCAGTCAGTTTGTGGCTCCTTGGTACAGTAGCCCAGCAAAATAAATACATATAATATAGAGCTGTATGGAGCAATAATCATTAGCTACATATGAGCATTTCATTTTAAATTAGTTAAAATTAAATATGATTTAAAATGTAGCTCATGGGTGCACTGGCTACATTCCAGGTGTTCAATCACCACAGGTGGTTAGGAGATATTGGAAAGCGCAGACACAGAGCATTACCATGGCAGAATGAGAAATGGAGAAAGGACTGGTATGAAGTTGATTTCCAAACTCTTTGTCAACATTGAACTGGTTTAATGAATGGGCCCATTCAAGGGAGTTTGGTATTGGAAAACAAAATGCTTTTGTAGCAAGGACATTTCTAATAGCAAATTCCAATCACAGATCTTTTTCATTTTAAGGGAAATTATTGACCTCCTTAAACTGTTTGGAAGCAATAGGTTGAGATTAATGGAATTCCTTACCATTAATAAACCTATATTACTCCAAAGATATGACTTTTGTAGTAAAACTTCAAGATCTGGAATTTATTTATTCTCATAAAATCTTCTTAGCTGCTTCAACAGAAAGTTTTTATTCAGATTATTTTTAGTGTTTAGGCTAATAATTTCCTAACACAAAGGGTGAAATGAAGAATGTTTCCCTTTATGGTTTTACACTTAATTGAAAAATGAACACTTAAGTGAACTCTTAAACTTCAAACTACTAGATTCCTCAGGAGGCCACCATTTCCTTTTGATTTGGTATCTAAATTACCCCATTTGTACATGGTTTCCTAAGTAATATAAGATTGTCTGGATCAGAAAAAAAAAATCTTTCACTTGGCTTAGAAAGTCAAATAACTTATTATCTATATTACCTATTTTGTGCCCCCAAAGCAAAACATCACATTGATAGAAGTGTTTGGAGCTATGTGTACATTGTCTAGAAATACTATTAAGAACTCAAGTTTCGGAAATGGAAATAAATACCAAATAACTTGGTGGAAATGAAGTTACCCATTTATAACACATTGAAAATTGATTTTATCTTCTTGAATTTCACTGGTTAAATATTTTAAACTTTCATCTCAGAACATAATCTATATAAGGAAGCAGATGGGCTTTGACTATAGTTGCCCTCCATGGTCTTTGTTCCATGGAGACTGAGTGTCTCTGATCACATTTCCAGAGAGCTAGTTTTCTGAGTGCACACATTATTTAAAAAAAAAAAATATATGTATATATATATATATATATACATATATATATATATATATATATATATATATAGAGAGAGAGAGAGAGAGAGAGAGAGAGATTGTGTTGGTCAGCTTTGTGTTGCTGTGACAAATACTTGAGAAAAGAAAGATTTATGAGGCTCACAGTTTCAGGGATCTCAGTCCATGGTGGCTCCATTGCTTTAGGCCTGATCTGAGGCAGAACATCATGAAGAAGAACATGGTGGAGGAAAGCTGCTCAGCTCAAGGCAGCCAGGAAGCAAAGAGAGAAAGGGGCTGGAGAGAAAGGGGCATGGCCTCAGTGACCAACTTTCTCCAATTAGGTCCTCCCCTGCCCCAGTAGTCCATTCAGCCATCCGTGGATTAAACCATTGAAGAGGTCAGAGCCCCTGTGATGTTCAATTACTTCCCCAAATCCTTACCTATGAACACATGAGACTTTTGGGAACCTCAGGATCCAAAACACCAGGGTTGACTTAGAAATCTGTATACTAACTTTAAAGAAGGGTTAAAATTAGGCATAGACCAAATGCAGCTCTTCCCTGGAGAGAATAAAAAGACAGTGACATTTGGATTATGTAACATCAGAGGGATAAAACTAAAATGCTGCTCCCTCTTTCTCCTTTTGGATACTCTTCTCCCCTGTGAAATGATGCAAAGCTGAGCTTTCTGAAAGATAGTGCAGTTTGGGATCTGGACTGCTGGAGTTCTAATCTTAGCTGTCTGATTGTGACCCTGGGAAAGATGGGCACTCTCTTGAGTCCTAGTTATGGCATTTATAAAATGGAGATAACAGTGCTTACCTCATCAGGTTGCTGTGAGAATTAAGTTAACTGATATATATTGTGTGTAGAAGACAACAGTGAACTCTCAAAAAAAGTTATTAGTTTTCAGTGATTTCTAGCCATGCTTTAACCATGAGACTTTATATGTCCAGTTACTCTTCCGTACCTTTAGTTTCTGGGCCGGCTTACATTCCTTCCAACCAGAATCTGTATCTGCACAAATCTCCCAACTTGGAAAATAATAATTCTTTCTTGACTCCACACCCACCTAGAGCTACAGGCCTGTTTCCTCCCCCTATTTTACATGGAAAAGTTTTCAAATTTTTTATGCCATTGTTGCCATTTCCTCAGGTTGCTCTCCTGAAAATATTTCAATCTAACATCCTCCCATCCCTGCCTACACTTTGTCTTTCTGAATATATTAAAATACAATAGTCATTGCTTCTGCTCTTATTTTAATTTTAAACTAAATTTGATGAAACTGAACACATTCTTCTCCTTTTCTCTTCTTGCTGTGATCTAAATGTTTGTATCCCTACAAACTTCATTCCAGTCTCCAAGATGATAGTACAAGGAAGAGTACTCTTAGCAGGTCATGAGATAAGAAGGGAGGAGCCCTTACAAGTGGGATTAGTGTCCTTATAAAAGAAGATTGAGGAAGCTTGTTTGTCCCTCCCACCACATGAGGACACAGAAAGAAGGTGCTACCTATTAATCAGAAAAGACCCTCCCCAGACTCCAAATGTGTAAGCATCTTCATCTTGGATTTCCCAGCCTGCAGAACTGTGAGAAATGTTTCTGTTGTTTTTGTTACACTACTTCTTACAGCATTTTGTTATCTCATCCCCAATGTATTAAGACACTTCTATTGTCAGGGATACCTCTCTGAATTTATTTATTCTTACATCTCTTACAGGATTCCTCTTTTCACTTAGGAAAATCCTGAAGGCTTTGAGTCCATATTCTCTGACATTTGTTCTAGAAGACCCAAAATGTCATTTTGACTTTTTGGTTTAAATAAGGGCTCATGGAGAATAGATGATTAATAGGTTTTATCTTGGGAGCTGGGAATATGGCTCAGTCAGTAGAGTGCTTTCCTTGCATGTGCAAGGCCCTGGGTTCAATCCCCAGCCCCACTAAATAAAAAAAAAATAATAATAAAAATAAAAATAGGTTTTATTTCAGGTTTATCTTACAGTGGATCCATTAGGTCCTGACCACATTTGGTGGTTATTTCAGTTTCAGATGCGTAGTTGAGATAGACATATTTAGAAGCTGGAAGAATCCCCACATTGGTTCTATGGTGGAGTGAAAACTATTAGGCTGAGAAAGGAGAAGTGGAAGTCATTAAAACTGCCTTATCCTAAGAAAATATAGAATCAAAAGCAATATCCCATCTTTTCAGAGATTTCAAAGATTGATGCTATTATCAATGACTTGAAAGAGGTGGGTGGGGTGGTAATTTCCACCACACCCTATTCCAGTCTCTTACTTGGCATGGGTGAAAGATAGATGTATCTTAGAGAATTACAGTGGGTTATACCAAATGGTGACTCCAATTGCAGCTGCTATATCAGATGTGGTTTCATTGATTAAGCAAATTAATACTTCCCTGGTATGTATCTGCCTACCAAGTATAGAGCTATTTGCAGCAGACAAATGCCTTTTCCCCCATACTTGCTAGTATGATTGATTCATCAGGAGCAATTTCTTTCAGCTGGCAAAGCCAGCAATACACATTCACTGTCCTGTCATAGTGGATATCAACTCTCCAGTTCTGAATTATAATTTAGTTAGCAGGAATCTTGATTGCCTCTCCTTTCAACTAGATATCACTTTGGTTTACACCTTGGAGACATTATACTGATTGGAACTAGTGAGTAGGAAACATAGAATATGCTAGATTTGCTGATAAGTTATATGTGTGCTAGAGGATGATATCAGTTCACTTTATGCTGCTGTAACAGAATAGCTGATGCAGGGTACTGTGAAAGAAAACAGGTCATGTTACTTATGGTTTTGGAGGCTGAAAGTCCAAGATCAGGTGGTCCTATATGTTTGACCTCCAGTGAGGGTCCTCCTGGCTGTATCACAATATGACAGAGAAGTGGAAAGGGAAATTGTCATGTGCCCAAGAGACCAAGCTCAGAGGATAGCTTCTCTTTATTTCAAAGACAAAACAAAACAAAACTACTGTCCTCATGAGAACACACTCTATGAGATCAGCAGGAATCTCTTCCAAGGGTGGTGACCCCATGAACCTAACTGCCTTTCATTAGGATCTCTGTCATAAAGGTTCTACTGCCACAACACCACCATACTGGGGACCAACTTCACAGCACATGAAATATTAGAAGCATTCAAACCATATTCCAACTACAGCAGGTAGAAAATAAATCTGACAAAAATTCAGAGGCCTTCTACTTCTGTAAAATTTCAAGAGATCTGGTGGTTTGTGGTATGTTGAGATATTCCTTCTAAGGTGAAAAATAAGTGCTGCATCTGGCCCCTCCTACAACCCAAAAAGGGCACAATACTTAGTTGTTCTCTTTGGAATTTGAAGGCAACATATTCCTTATTCTCTGATGTTATTCTGGCCAATTTATCAACCAACCTAAAAAAAAAACCTGCTATTTGAGTGAAATCCAGAACAGAAAGCTCTTCAACAGGTAGAGGCTGCTATGCAAATCATTTGGGCCATGGAATCCAGCAAAGTCAATGATGCATAAAGTATCAGTGAAAAATAGTTATTCTGTTGGGAGGCCTCTGTGGGTGAGCTGCAAGGCAAATCCTTAGAATTTTGGAGCAAAACTCCTGCCAAGCTCTGTGCGTAACTATTCTTTTGAGAAACAACTCTTGACCTGGTTCTGGGTCTTAGTAGAGACTAAAAGCTTAAGGATGAGCCTCCAACTTGCCATCATGTGTTAGGTGAACACTGAAACATAAAGTGTTAGGTGAACACTGAAACATAAAGTCGGGAATATGTAGAGCAATGCTTAATCATCAGATGCATGTGACTGTTCCTGAGAAGGCCATGAAGTCACAAGTAAACTACACGGCGCCCACATCTGCAATACTGTCTTCTCTCCCAACCAGCATTGGTGGCCAGGAGTCCTGTGTACACAGTGTGTGAACTAAAATGATGTTGAAGCCTTAAGGCAGGAAAGTCTGGAATTGGGAACTCCCAGCAGCAATCTAGCTGGTTTGAGCATGCCTGGTTCCTGTGGCTTCCTAACCCAGCTCCATCACAAGTTCAGCACAAATTCATTCAAGATGAGGTGACGTGCTGGAGCCACACAACCTCTTAGAGATGGGTGTGGCTTACTAAAACGCCAGTTACCCTAATTACTGCAAGACCCTTGCCACACCAAGAACCAAGCACCAAACCAAGACTACCAAGACTCCTACCTCTGAAACCTTATCCCTGCCTTTCATGTATTCCCCCTTAAATAAAGAAGTGGGACTTTTGTTCAGTTGTTCAGTTCCATCTCCTATCAGGCCTCAAAAACCTATCAGGAGCTCCTCTTTTTATCTAATTTCTGACTCTGTCTTTATTGCTTACTAATTATTACAGAATTTTTACTTCCCAGGCAGCTTACACCTCCTGAATAGGAACCTACCCTGGTGGGGTGCTGGCACCCCACAATAGGCCTCATGGGGGAGTGCCTTACAATTAGTTGACAGAGGATGAGGAGATTCAGGCCTGGTTTACAGATGGTTCTGCCTGATATTCAGGCAGTATCTGAATATGAACTGTTGTAGCACTACAGTCCCTCTCTGGGAAGTCCCTTAAGGACAGTAGTGAAGGAAAATTTTCCCAGTGAGCAGCACTTTGCTTGGAAGAAGAAATAGCTGGATGTGGTATATCAATTCATGGCTGTGGACAATAATTTGGCTAACTGGTTATGAACTTGGAAAGAATATAATTGGAAAATGGGAGACAAAGAAATTTAGAGAAGTATGTGAAGTATGTGGACAGAACTTTCTAAACAGTTGAAACTGTGAAGACATTTGTATTTCATGTGAATACTCATGAAAGGGTGAGCTCAGCAGAAGATAATTTTAATAATTAAGTTTCTAGGATGATCCATTCTGTGGATACAAGTTAGTTTATAGCCATCTCTCATTGTCCAGTGGGATCATGATCAAAGTGGCCATGGTGGCAGAGGTGGATGTAACATGTAAGCTTAGCAACATGGACTTCCGTTCATCAAGGTTGACTTGGTCATGGCCACTGCTGAGTGCCCACTGTGCAAGCAGCAGAGAGCAACACTAAGTTCCCAGTATGGCACAATTTCCTGGGGTGATCAGCCAGCCCTCTTGGTGGCGGGTTGTTTATGTTGGACTGCTTTCATCATAGAAGGAGCAGCGTTTTGTGGTTGCTGGAATAGTACCCACTTGAGATGTGGATTTGTTTTCCCTGCATGCAACGTTTCTGCCACAACTACTACCTGTGAACTTATGGAATGTCTTGTGCAATGGTATTCCACACTGCATTTCTTGTAATCAAAATAATCATGTCACAGCAAACGAGGTATGGCAGTGGTTCCAAGCTCAAGGAATTCACTGTATTCGCCATGTTTCTCTAGATCTTGAAACACCTAATTTGATTGAATGGTAGATTGGCCCTTTGAAGACTCACTTAGGGTGTAAGCTAGATAGTAATACCCTGCAGGGCTGGCACAAGATTGAGCATCATATGAATCATCTAGCTTTTCTCAAAGCTAGAATTGCTGAGTACAGGCATTAAGAGCTAGACCTGGGAGTGGTACCATTCACCCAATGACCCAGTTGCAAAGTTTTTGATTCATATTCCCATGACCTTATGCTTTGCTGGTCTAGCAGTCTTAGCTGTAAGGGGAAAAATGCTTCCTTCAGGAGACATAACAATGATTCCATTGAACTGGAAGTTAAGATTGCTGCCCAGTCGCTTTGGACTCCTTCATCTTCTGAATCCACAAGCAAAGAAGGGAGTTACTGTGTGGTTGAGATCATTAATCTGACTACTAAGGGGTAATTGGACTACTGATTCATAATGGAGGTAAGAAAGAGTATGTCTGGAATACAAGAGATCCCTTAGGGAGCCTCTTAGTATTGCTATGCCCTACAGTTAAAGTCAACAACTGCAACAACCCCATCCAGGCAGTACTCTTTAATACCTCAGATCTTTCAGGAAAGATGGAAAAGAACCATGACCAGCAGAAGAATAAATAAAAAAACAGGTAGTAGAAGAAGTCAGTTACAAATGCCAGCTATGACCACATAAACTGTTAAAGAAATGAGGATTATAATTGTCATGCATACTTCCTCCTTGTTTTGATATGGATATGTTTTTGTGTATGTGCACAATATGTGTATACCAAATATTCTTGTTTTTGTTCCTCCTACATTGTCATATCCCATAATGTAAGATGTACTGACTTTATGTGATAGCATCTAAGTATCGTTAAAATTTTTTCGTAGTTTTTAAGTTACTGATTATCAAGAAGAGTTAATATCATTCAAGAAGAGGATTTGTCTCCTCTCTAGAGAAGGGATTAAGTGGCTTTGGTTGTGAATAGGATATTTATATCATGTGAGATGGAATTAGGGTCTTGTCATTGTTTTCACTGGGAGACTAAATATCACTTACAGAGATATTCATGGAGCCAAGATGACAAGGTGTGGACTTGTGGTGACTAATTTTATGTGTCAGTTAGACTGACCATAAGGTGCCCAAATAATTGTTCAAACATTATTGTGGGTGCTTCTGTGAAGCTATTTTTGCATGAGTTTAATATTTAAATTGATAGATTGCAGAAATCAAATTGGATGGATAAACTTCATCCATCAGTTGAAGGACTGAAGAAAATAAGACCTACAATATTCCACAAATAAGAGAGAATTACCTATCTGTCTTTGAGTTGAGGCATTATTCTCCCCCCTCCCCCCAGCCTCCTCTCCCAAATTTTCAGACACAAACTAAAACATCAGTTCTTCCTGGGTCTCTAACCTCTTGGCCTTGGGACTGAAATTATATCATATGCATTTCCTGATTCTTGGACCTTTGGACTTGGGTGTAGTTACACCATCAGCAGTCCTGGTCTCTAGCTGCCTGACTATGGATCTGGGGACTTGTCAGCCTCCCTAATTACATGATTTAATTAAAAAAATAATAATAAACCTCTCTCTTTCTTTCTCTCTCTCTCTCTTTCTCCACATATACACGCACTCTGTATATTGGTTTTATTCATTTCTCTGGGGAACCCTGCTAACATAATCTATCAAAGACATTTATTTGATGCTAAAGTAGTAAGACATGAATCAGATTCATAAATAGTAAAATAAATATTTACCAGCTGCAAGTCCCAGAAATTTAAAAAATTTAACTAACATTTCATTTTATTTCCATTTCTCTATTCAAAAGTTGCCAAAATCTAGAATGTCATCCGCAAAAACAACAACACAGCAAGAAGCTGCAAACTGATCAAGTCGGTTTTCAGGGAAGAGTCACATGGTTAAATGTATACTGGCCAACTACAGCAGTTCTGTGCGAATCAGTGTTTCTTTTTAAATTGACATTTCAAAAATAATATTTTAAAGAATAATTAAGTTCTCTGACCAGCCGATAAAGGTAAAAATCCACAGTGCAGCTAAACTCTCTTAAAGAACTAATGGAGCTTTGTGCCTGGAAAATAATCTCCAAAACAGAGGAGGGGAGAATATGAGAAACTAAACAATGCCTACCTTTTTTTTCTAGGAACAGGCAATTCTGGCGTATGATTTGTAAATACATTTCCTGTTGAAATCATGTGTTGCCATCTGGGCCATTCCTCATTCCTGCGTCCACTATTGAATTATGTCTGACAAGAAAATTCAGGTAAGTTAATCAATGAAGCATTTTGAGTATCTACTAGTGGCTAAGTTCTTCACTATATTTTGAGAAAACAGCGAATATGATGCTGTGCCTTTTACAAAGAAGAGAGCAAGAAAACCGAAGAAAGCAAAACAATGAAGAGTGAGTTGACTGGCACTTTCTTTTCTTCACTATATTTGCTTTCGTGTCTGTCATTCTGAGGTCCTTGTCATGGACCTTGGGAATAACATGATCCATCCTCTTTACATGAATGTAAAGTGCCTTGGCTTAATGACACATCAGAGGAAAGATGTTGTGATGTTTAGACAAATAAAAACTCAACCACTGATTTAATTGAGCTGAAAACAACAATAACAAAAAATTACTAACCATGGGTAATGTTGTTTATAACTTAAAGAAATAAGATGTCTAGATCAAGGCAGGTCAGTTTTATCACTGAACACCTTAGTATATATTGTTCAATTCCTTTTGGAATAAGACGGGTAAGAAATGCTTGGAAACTTTCTGCAGATCTTGGGTCTTCTATGGATGAAAAAGTGTGAAAAATGACTGAAAGTTACAGATGTGGTCTTACTCTTAGAAATATTCTAGCAAACTAGGGCAAAGAAAAAAGAAATGGGTTGACCTGGGAGACATGAATATGTACAAAGACCTCTGTCATTGGAAGTGATCAAGAACAGGATGTGCAGACTCCTGTCTGAGAGGATTTGGAAGGAATTACTCCATTGATTGGGGTTGAGCTAGATGATCTTTAGCTACCTCCTGGAGCTTTAAAGTTCTGTGGTTTGGGATTTTAATGAAGTGTGATCTATTTATTTGTACATTGGGGAGACACTTCAATGACATGATTATTAAAACTCTCTTGCCCAATACTATCATTACACAAAAACATAAACTCAAATTTCATTTGAAAAATCTTAACACAATTTTGGTGTCCAACCAAACCTAGGATGTGCAGTGTTTCATGAATATAAATTTTTCTAAGGAATGAAAATTCTGCATGCTATTAAGACCTAGAATGTCATTCATATATAGAATTATTTTGGCCGTAGAAAAATAACATAGGGGCTTTCTAAGGCTACTGAACACTATTATTTCCACTGTATCTTCAGTTTCTTCCATTTTTATTCATTTAAGTCTGTTTCATTTGTTTGAGAAATGATCATTACAAGAAAGTACAATGATTAAACTGTGTTAAACTCTGGCTTTTCAGTACTTAGAATCTGAGTGTTTATTGTTTTGCACTCCAGGGAACTCTTTATTTTCTTCCTGTCCATTCATTTCTTCTAATAAACGGTTAAGACTAAAATAGTTCTCCTTCAGACAATTTCAAGAGCATGTTTAATTTAGTGTTTGTTTCGAAAATTATTTGGTAGTCAGAACAATATGATATAAACTTTCTGCATGTTCCTCTCAGTATTGTTTTCCCATATTTAAACTTCTGAATCTGAAATTCTACAAGATAACTCTTATTCTCACCATTAATATTAATACTATTGTTATACAAAATTACATATAAGAGGTTGTGAGGGGAATGGGAAAATAAACAAGGAGAGATATGAATTATAGTGGATGGGGTAGAGAGAGAAGATGGGAGGGGAGGGAGGGGGGATGGTAGAGGATAGGAAAGGTAGCAGAATACAACAGTTACTAATAGGGCATTATGTAAAAATGTGGATGTGTAACCGATGTGATTCTGCAATCTGTATTTGGGGTAAAATTGGGAGTTCATAACCAACTTGAATCTAATGTATGAAATATGATATGTCAAGAGCTTTATAATGTTTTGAACAACCAATAAAAAAATATTAATACTACATTAATAAAATATCTTGTATACAGTATAAATGTCTATTGGAATCCCATAAAAGAGAGACTAGTTTTCTTTTTAGTATAGTAAGTATAGTTTTTTGAGTGAGCATGCTAATCCACAGCCTCATTCATCCTTGACTACTAGCTACTTGTTTCTATGACACCAATGGCTTCTCAATTCCTTTCCGGATGCCTCTGTTGAGATCTGCAGAGGAAGTTACCCAAAATCCACCAGGTGATACCCCACTGGTTAAAAAGAGCATCTGACCAAAGGCATTTCCTGGGTTGAACCAGGTTCAAATTCCAAGGATTCAAGCTTGGCTCCTACTATTTAATCTTCTATTCTTCCTATATCTCAATCAAAGTGTTTTTATTTTCTGAAATAATCATAATTTTTCTTAAGGCTCTCAAAACCCTGCATCATCTGAAAAGATATATGAAGTCTATAAATATGAAAAACAGAATGAAACATTGATGTTTTTAAGTGAAGAAAAAAAGGTTTCTAAAATGTTTTATTGTTTTAAATAAACAGATTAAATGACATATATTAACTCCTGGAAGTTTTGGAAGCCTTCTCACTTTACTGATAGAGAGTGGGATTTAACAACTCAGTTGCTAGTAGCTTTCCCTCCATTTAGTCTTTGTGTGAAAAACACAATAAATGTTTTCTTTAATAGTCATTCCAAATTGAGTTGAGAAATCATCTTTTGGAGATGCAAATTCCTGCTTTGGGTAGAAGACTTGTCATTGTTAATCTTCATAGTTTCTTTCAACCTTGAATTCTCCTTAATCACAGTAAACATTTTTTTTTTTTTCTAGTTTGGGAAGGTGATCCATGTGACTTTTGCTTTCTTTTTGTTTTTTTTTTAAACATTTCACAACTGTGATCTTTTTTTTTTTATATATATATATTTATTTTTTAGTTTTCGGCGGACACAACATCTTTGTTTGTATGTGGTGCTGAGGATCGAACCCGGGCCGCACGCATGCCAGGAGAGCGCGCTACCGCTTGAGCCACATCCCCAGCCAGACTTTTGCTTTCTAATAGAATTGTTATAAATAAGAAAAAAAAAAAAAAAAAAACTCAAGCCTTTCTTCACATCAGGGACCAAACATTCCCCGTTCCCACACCATCTGGTAATTAGCTTGACAATTTTTCCAAAGATAGTTTAAAAATTAATGAAAAATTCTCCATATGTATATTTTCTTTATAGTAATAGAAAAAAAAAGTTCTCTAAGGAAAACTTTCCCAGGTTAATTTGCAATTTGGGTTGCTAGTAACTGGCAGCCTGTGTGATGGCTCAATGCCTCAAAGTTAAAAATGAGAATGAGGCCAAGTCTAGTGAATAGAGGTCCTCAGACAATTGCTATTTTTATTCCTTCCTCTGGTATCAAGTGTAGGAGAGGAGGGGAGACTGGAGATACAACAGAACCATTTTTTATTGCCATCTTTCACTTCAGTCTAAATGAAGGTATGTGATAAAGAGATGAAGAAATAATATCCTTTTTTCTTATTTTTCTTCAGTAAAGGAGCTTAACTCCAGTAAACAGTATATTTAAAGTTCATTGAAAAGATTAAAGAAGTTAATGCCTCTTAATATAAGGAAAATTATTTTATTATAATGTTTTCAGACATTACAATATAATGGCTAATTTATTCCAAATATGTATTGGGAATATATTCATCCTAGATATATTGATTTTTTAAAAATAAATTTTGGAAGGGGAGAAGAACCAAAGCCATCTACCAACAATTCTTCTTTGCCCTTTTCATAAACATCACTAAGTCCATCCTGCTAACAGAGACTGTTTCAAAGCAGTAGAAATTCTTTTTTTTTTTAAATTGCAAAGGTAGGATTAGTCAACTAAAGACATTTCTTAAATAACAAAATACAAATAATTTTTCCAAGCTATATATTTTTTCTAAGTTGAAGCATGAAAAATCAAGTATTTATGGTAAAATAGTCATAGTTAAGTACACTGAATTCTAGAAAAGTGTGAAACATTGAAATGGATTATTAACATTATCAGGGTCTTTGTTGGACACAGGAACTTCTGTATTTATTGTTATAAAAATTTTAAAAAATTCTTTCAGATGTTGATAGATCTTTATTTTATTCACTTATTTATATGTGGTGCTGAGAATCGAACCTAGTGCCTCACACATGCTAGGCAAGTGCTCTACCACTGAGCCAAAAACCCAGTCCCTAACATAAAAATTTAAAAGGTTACATTCCTCTTTAGAGTCAGAGAAATCAATAAAATTGATTTAAAATTTAAAACAGCATCGTATATGTTAAACATGGATAGAAAAATTACATTTGTTGCTTTTTCCATGTTTTTCGATTAAGAACTTTTTAAGGCTTTAGTAGAAATTAGAATAAATGTCATTGTAAAAATGTTATCTATAATTTTTGGCTGTTTAGTTCGTACAACGATACTTAAAAGTTCTAAGTTTGTGATTATAGCAATAATTACATGAATTTTTAGTAGTTTGTGCTACAAGGTACCTTGCATTTTAGCATGTTATTTTTTTTTTTTTTACCTTTGTTTTTTTTTTTGTTTATTTTTATGTGGTGCTGAGGATTGAACCCAGGGCCTCCCACGTGCTAGGTGAACAATTTACCGCTGAGCCACAACTCCAGCCCCCTAGCATGTAATTCTTATAATTAAAATTATCTGACATTAAACAAGAACTCTGCTTCAGAGCACTGCTTAAATATAAAGGCATACCATCTGAGGAGTAGAATGAGACTGACTTGTCAGCCTTGATCCTGCTATTAGCTCCCTTGTAGTTGACCATGGAATAAAAAGATAATATGAATGAATCTTTTGTTAATGGCGTCTGGTTTTATACAGTTACCCTTGCATGAGCAATACAGGTATGGTATGAAATTCAGAGAAGTTCCTAAATCACTGTGGCTGGTTTACTGAGGTGTGATTGTGTAGCTATTAGAACAGACCCTGCAGTGCCATTCAAATCTAAATGCCCCATAGCTGTATGCTTGGGTGATTAGTTAATCTATTGGGACTTTAGTTTTGTTGTCTTCATCTGTATAAATAGGGTTGTTATAGGTTAAGAAAATGTATACACACATATAAATATATATATTTTAAACATGTAAGATATGTATGTACACATTAGACATTTGCTTTTGATACATATGAATGTATATTCACTTACTTAGATATATGTATACATATATATACACACATACACACTTAAAACAGTTCTTGGCATGTGGTAAATGCTACTTAAATATTAACTATCATTACATTGCCTTATTTCTCTTTCTGATCTATTAAAGAGTAACCAAATTAAATGATTTGATGTTTCCTTTTTTTCTTTACTTTTTCCTTAAAGGTTTAAAGGGTGCAGCAAAATATCACCATTAAGAAGTTAAGTAAACAAGAATGAGAAGCCCTAAAGCAAGGTGCTGAGTTAATAGGCTAATAACTTCCTGAACACATACTGGCTCTTTGTAGAACCAGCAGACTGTTAATGGGCTTTTGTTTTAGACATGATAGATTGATATTCCAGGGACAGAACTGATGAGAGCCCTCATAACCACTGCCTCATCATTATCTATTACTAAAACAGCAAATAAGCATAATCTCATATAAATTAAAAAAAATGGAATGTGGGCTTCGCAAGGACAGAGATTTTTGTGAGTTCACTGCAGTATCCAGAGTCCATAAAATTGCCTAGAAAATAGTGGAAGTTCATTGAGTATTTCTTGAATGAATTGAGCAAATGTAATCCCTGACCTTTCCTTTTAACAGGATTAATATGGAAAGCAAAACAAAATGGAATGCTTTCCTATTTCTTGACAGATTTCTATCCTTGGGAATGCTGGTAGGCAGGTAAGCAGGGCTGAAGAGCGGTATGCAAAGGGCATACGTGCAAATGTGTACAGTTAGCAAATATTTCAGATGTCATGGATTTGGTTGAGCATTACAGGAAAGGTGTGGTGTAGTGATACCACTCTTAAGATTCATGTGCTCTTGTCACATTTGTATATCAAATATTTTATCTGCATAACTTTAGTATCTATCTATGCTTACACATTTTTCTCCCCAAATTTTCAAAAATCTTTGACTTCTGACCAAGTGTCATAGAGAACTTAAGTGAAACTTTCTCAGCAGTTAGCTTTCTTTGAAGTTTCTACTCAGCTTTGAGTGTTTAAAATAATCAGTTTGACACAATCCCTTTCACTAGTAGGGTTGATAACATAGCACTACTTATGTTTTAGGTCACAATCTCAGAGAGTGAATTGAAATAATAAAACACTCTTAGAACTAGATCTGACTTAGCCAGATCTAAGTACATATTCTTTTCTATTCCTATAGCAAACATTTTCAAAAACAGAAAAACATCTCTTTTTACAGCATTGGTGCATGCATGACTACACACTGTAAGTTTTTAAAATTATCTTTGTAATGAAAACTGGAAAAGTACTAGTCATCCTTAGCTAAGCTATACCCTATATATTTGCATTTTCTAAATATAAGAAAAAACAATAAATAACCTCAAAGTGCATGATTAATTAATTAGACATAATTTCTTAAAATGATTTCCATCATCTCATTTAACTTTGAACTTTTCAGACACTAACAAATCACCCAAAAGCTATCATTGATTTATAAAGTACATTACCACATCAGGCCTAACCCAGAACTCTGGGCCCATAAGAAAAAAGAAAGGTTTACAAGTGAACCAGGACAGAAACATGCTGAAAACATCTATTTGTAATCACAGAAAACAATTAGGCCTTACTGTTATTAGAGTGAACATTCAGGTTCATTTTATTTCAAGATACTGTGTTTCTATGCTTGAAGCTTGGGTAGTGTTAACTTTACTTGGCCCTTGGACATATAGGGTAAACAATTTATATTATTGCACAGTAACAAAAATACAGCCACAGATAATACAGGATCCAATCAACATTGATAGGCTTGGTAATTAAGGCTAACAAACATTGGAAAACAGTCATTTGTAGGATGTGATCAAATATCCTAACACAGTGTCACCTGTTTGAGTTACTAGAAAAGATTTCTTATTTCAAAATATATTCATAGTATTCTTTTTTTTTCACATTTGTCAAATTCTTTTTATGTGTGCAAGACAGAGGCACTTTAAAGAGCTACCAACTGCAACTTCGTAAGTACCAGACTTATAGTTTCCACCATCATTGGTAAATATGGTAAAGAGTGAAAATGAAATTGGATTAGAAAGCAATTAAACAAACCATTAAATCAGAATTTAAAAAAAAATTCCGTAAAAATCATTGTTCTCTGGTTTGAACTTCCATATTATAAAAGAAAAAAATAACAGCTATCACCCATCTACATCCAGCCGAGTATTACAGCTTTCCCATGTTAAGGTATAATGGTTTTGCTGTTTGGGCTTGTAAAGGTTTAAAATATCAATGAGTTAAGTACTTTATTTTTGAGTTTTTCAAAGTATTGTATTTTACATAGGTTCTAAGTAGTCAGAAAAGCTAAGACGTCGAATAAAATCTATTGGAAGCGTTTAGTAAAGTGTATAAAAATTAAAGGACTTAAAAAAAAACCCACTTCATTTTAAGTGTAAAAATAATTTGCGTCCATTTGTGGGACTCCAATGACTTTTTCTCTTCTCTTTATTTTTTTTTTTCTTATTTCCCGGGGTCTTAGTTAGTTGGTACATACTGCACCCGCCACAACACGTTGGAAAGCAGGTCCTGGTACACACTAAGGAATATCCAGCCAGGTAAATACATCAGGGTGATGAGACCCATAAAATTGAGCGGGTAGTGAGAATAGTCCCAGGAACAAGCCCCACACGTGCGAAGTCCCAGACCCCAGGACAATTCCCAAGCATAGATGAAGATCACGTAGATGGGTACCCGCTTCCAGGTGCCCCAGCCTCGGCTGTAGTGGAGGTGGAAGTAGAGCTTTTCCACCACAAAACTGCAGCTGCCATACATAAAAAAGGACCATAACGACGTGTGACCATTGGTTGCCCCATCCCCGTGTCCTAGCACATTAAAGAAGAAGGTAAAGAAGATCTCATCCAAAAATCCATGCATTCCGAAGAAAAGAAAACGGAGCAGGTCTGGTAGCCCCTGGTTAGGGGCTCCTACTGCGCCCTTGGGGCAGCGGGGTCGTCGCCGCCGGCCACTGGCTCCCGAAGGGGCCCGGGCTCCAGGAGGGGCAGGGAGGGCGCCCCTCCGCTGCTGTTGCTGCTGCTGCTGCTGCCGCCGGTATCTCAAGCGCAGGAAGCGTTTCAGGAACACTTGGCAGTGGTAGAGCGCCAGCACGTACTGCAGCGCCAGGTCAAGCGCCCCCGGCGCCGCCGCGCCCCCCGGCCCGTCACCCAGGCTGAGCAGTAGCGCCTGGCCGGCCAGGGTCTGCAGCCCCACGTGGGCCGAGGGGTAAAGGAAAAAATTGAAGACGAAGGCGCTGGGGCAGCGCGGCTGCTGCAGGTAGATCTTCTCCAGGGCGAAGTGGGTGAGCGAGTGCAGGAGACAGCGGTAGGGCGAAGAGAAGCCTAACATCCGGAGGTCCGGGCTGCGAGCGAAGCGCCGCGCCGAGGACACCAGTACGTCCAGGGTGATCCCGTGCATCCCATAGAAGTAGAGGCGCATCCAGGCGGGCAGCGCGGTGCCCTCGGCCGACGCTTCAGCAGTGGACAGCGGCTCCGGGCAGCGGGCGGCCGCCTCGCTTCCCAGCCCGCTGGGGGGCCCCGGACGCCGCACCGCGCCGCCCCTCTGTGTCGGCCCCTCGCTGTCCACGTCGCTGCCCGCCATGGGCTCGGAGGCCACTCGGGCGCCCGAACCCGCGTCGCGGCCGCCGGGTGCGCGGAGCTGCGAGTCGAGCGGCGGAGCCCCGCGTTGCCTCCCGGTCGCTGCCGGTCTCCGGGGGGCGAGCGGGGAGCTCCGTCCTGGTCGCGGTCCGGGCCGCGGTCCCGTACAGCCGGGGTTTGTGCGCTTGGGGGATGCTAGGGCCGCCTGGCTTGCAGAGTCCCCTGCCTTGCCCCTGCCGCGCCCTCCTCACCAGTCCCGGGCGACGTGCGGCCGGCGACGCCCGCGCTTACTCTGCGCGGCCTAACTAGAGCGGCGGCTGGGCGAGGGGAGGCGAGGCCGGGCTTCGAGGAGAAACGCAGAGGCTGGTACGAGCACCATCCCCTAGGCGGCTCAGCCCCGCCGCCTCTGCCGCAGGCTCTGGAAGCGTAACGCGAGCAGTAACGGCCCTTCCCGAGGCCTTCCCTTACCCCTGTCCGACCTCTCCCGCCTTCGCAGGCCCCCCTCCCCGCGCCGGCCTGGCGCGCCGAGTCCCGAGTCTCGGGGGGGTCTATTTCAGAAGGCCGGGTCCCACTTCTCGGTCCTTTTTCACCCGCTCTGCACCCGGGTCCCAGGCGGTGCGGGGGTTGCTAGCTGGGCGGAGACGCGGAGTGGAGAAACACCTAACAGGTGTGACTGCGAGCTGTTGGACATTCCCGGTGTAGCGGAAACCAGGGCCAGGCCTTGGCTGGCGGAGACGAATGGCTGGGCGCCACCGGCCGGAGGCCAGGCCCAAGACCAAACTATGGTGCTGTATATTTAATGTTCTTATTCAAAGCCAGCTGTGTCCCAGTCACAGAGAGTAAACTGGGGACTCCACGCCTGCCTGCCCGAGCATAACACTGAATCTGAAATGCTGCTGCAGGGCCTGATCCACTTTTTCAGTCTCTTTCCCTGGTCCCTGTGCTTTCCTAGGGCCAGTTTACTCAGGGTCAAGGACAGAGACTCCAGAAGGTTGAGTTGGTTGGGGGTGTTGGAAAAGAGGAAATGTATTGCTCTGGCTACCTCGGGGTGAGTCTCAAGTGAGAATAGTATCTTTGCTCCGACTGGCACGCCCCAGTGCTGTTTTTTTTTTTTTTTTCTCTTTGTGGAACTAGGTCATCCCAGAAAGAGTGAAATAAAGGGTCTCTTTCTGTCTCTTCTTACTCCTTCCTCTCTTCCTCCCACTCCCCTCTTTTTCCCTTTTCTTCTTCCCTCCCCTCTCCTCCTCTCCTGTCCCCTCCCCTCCCCTCTCCTCCCCTCCCCTCTTCTCTCTCTTAGAAGGAGAAGGTGTAGGGGGTTGAGAATGTTGATGTGTTGTTTTCTACATTTTTCTCCCCCAATTTTGTAAGCTTCGAATTGGAAAGAACCTTAGAAGTCAATTACACTGATTAATTCCTTTCCCTAAATTCATGTCTAGGCACAAAGTAGGTATAGCTTTAGTTTAGTTTGTAAGGAGTTCAGATCCTGTCCTCACTGGATAAAAGGTCTTATGGGTTTTTTCCCCCGCTTAAAAATAAACATTCTAAGGCAGAGTTTTTTCACGTTTTTTATTGGTGCATTGCAATTGTACATAATGGTGGGATTTATTGTTACATATTCATATACACACAATATAACAATATAATTTGGCCAGTATCACTCTTTGGCACTTTCCCCTTCCTCCCTTCCTCCCTTCCTGCTTACCCCTGGTCCCTTCCCTCTCCTCTACTGATCTCCCTTTGGTTTTCATAACATACCCCCTTACCTTTTTTTTTCTCCCTTTTCCTCTCTAGCTTCCACATATGAGAGAAAACTTTGACCCTTGACTTCGGCTTATTTTCTCAAGTTCCATCCACATTCCTGCAAGTGACATAATTTCATTTTTCTTTATGGCTGAATAAAACTCCATTGGGTATATGTATACCACAGACTTGTTCCATTGCTTGACTATTGTGAATTCCACTACTATAAACATGGGTATGCATGTATCACTATATTATGCTAATTATTTAGGATAAATACAGAAGGGTGCTGTAGCTGGCTCATATAGTGATTCCATGCCTGGTCTTTTGAGGAACTTCCATACTGATTTCCATAGTGGTTGTACTCACTCACAGTTCCACCAACAATGTATAAGTTCTTTTTTCTCCACATCCTCTCCACCATTTCTTTTTGTTTGGAGATCATTTCTAAGACAACCTCCACCCCAGTATCTCTTCTTAATTATTTCAACCCCTCATGCTATAATCCATGGCAGTTATTTGTGAATTAGGTATGACAGAAATTAGCTTTGGTGCAAAGAAAAATTATGATAATAATCAACATTTGTATAAGGGTAAGATATTTGTTTTTCAGCTTTGTTAACATTGTTTATTTTGCTGACTCTTTGTAACTGTAAAAAGTCAGTGGGTGGAAGTTGTCGTTGTCACTCCAGGGACAGAAGTGTCATATAGTAGGCTCATCAAGCTGCTGCAAACAAAAACAGGGCCAGTTACCCAATGTTTGAGCAACTACTATGATAATAATAATGTAATAAGATTCACTGTCTCCTTGAGAGGTGTATAATTAATTGAATTGATATGAAAATAATCTATTATACCTGTGTAAAAACTTACTTATGATTAATGTTAATAATCAGCCAGTAGTATATATAAAATTAAATGATTCTTTTGACTTACTATTTTATTCAATAAAATCCATCCTGGTCCAACTTTATACATTAAAAACAAATGTGCTCTTTCTCCATAGTTGCTATTCAGACAAGGAAAAGCACTTTATTCTAAATATAGCAATATATAGTCAATATATGCTAGATTAAACTTGAATTATTTTGAAGTAATAAATAAAACTTCACTGGCACAAGTCTTCTGTTTATTGTAGCTTTTCTTAATAATATAAGGAAATCTTGAAAGGTCTTATGCTATAATCAGATCTAGAATTCATCCCAGGGAGTGTAGAAAAATAGTTTGGTTTAAGAAAACTTGGAGATTCTATTTGTATATTTTTATTTTTTTACATTACATTTGATTTTTTTTTCTCAAGGGCAGTACCCCCAGTGGGCTCATCTCTTAAAGGTTCCGTGATCTCTTACTATTCCCATAAAGGATCAAGCTTCCAGCACATGAACCTTTGGAGGACAAATCACATCCAACAATAGTACACAGCAATTATGCCAACCATGTTTCTGGATCTATGATTTCTTTTCTTTTTTTCTTTCTTTTTAATTTCACATGGTATTGGAGATCAAACTCAGAGCCACATACATGCTAGATAAGTACTCTACCACTGAACTATATCCCCATCTCTTTTTATTTTTTATTTTAAGACTTGCTAGGTTGCCCAGGCTGGCCTTAAACTTGAGTTCTTCTTGCCTTAGCCTTTGGGTTGCTGGGATTATAGGTGCATGACACATGCCCAGCTTTGAATGTATTTTTGTGTTGATCATTGCTGCTACAAGCCATAAAGTTTGCAGTAATATATTTATAAAACCCAGGAACTTTAAAAAAAAACAAACTTGATGAACATGAGGGTGAAAGGAATGTAAATGAAGAAACAGGAAATAGCATCAATTTGAGATTCTTTAGGTTTGGGGACAACCATTCAAAACATACTTTAAAGTATTATTCTTCTGTGAAAGATTCAGGCTTCTTCCTTGCTATCAGGGCCCAAGAAGCTGTAACTTGAATGTAGAGATGTAACAATCCATGTGGAACCAACACTGACTTTAGTGGACTGGCCATTGTGGCTATACACTGGTACAACTCCTGGAGCCAGTGTGAACAGGAAAAGATTTAAGAGTTGGAAAGGTCTGTTCCTTTGGAGGATTGTGATAATCTTTAGTGAATTATTACCTAGTGGCTGCAAATTCAGTGTTGTAATCTTTTAGATGTATAGCAGGCTTGATACCTTTCATTGCATATAGGAGGAACCAAAAAAGTACAGAAGAAACACAGCATTAAGAAGAAAGCTTAGAGCTGGTTGTGGTGGCATATGCCTGCAATCCCAGCAGCTCTGGAGACACTGAGGCAGGAGGATCATGAGTTCAAAGCCAGCCTCAGCAACAGTGAGGCGCTAAGCAACTCAGTGAGACCCTGTCTCTAAATGAAATAAAAAATAGGGCTGGGGATTGGCTCAGTGGTCCCTGAGTTCAATCCTTGGCCCTGTGCCCCCAATGCCCCCCCAAAAAGAAAGCTTAGGCAAGTTCAGTAGGGTAATATGTGATGAATTAAGATTGACTTGCAGCTGCCTCCTAAAGGTTTTTCCATACATAGGTAAACTGTAACCTGCTCAGATGTGTAGGCATATTGTAAACTACTCTTATAACAAGTAGTCAAGTCTCATCCAATCACAAATGCATAAGTCCCTCTTCCTCATACCCTCTGGACTTCATTTAGAATGTTTTCTCCTGGATGCAGGGAACAAACCCAGTGCTTGATTAGCACTATACCACAGGGCTACACCCCCAGCCTTAGGACTCCATTTTGAAAAGCTCTTGAATGTTGATTTCATTATAATTCTTCTTTTATTTTCACACTCTCCTCTGTCCTCTTTCCTGGGCCCCTCACCTAGTATTTAAATCAAGGACCCACACAGGCCCCGGTATTCACAGCAGTCCTGGGCAACCTGTGGGTGCTGAGACCCAGGGGGACTAGGAGGGACTTTAGAGAAGGTAACTGTGTCTGACATCTCAGAAGCCTTCTGTAGAATAGAGTAAGCTGATAGAGTTGTTAGTTTGGTTTTGCCTTTTCAAAAGTAAACAAACAAAAGCTTAAAATGATGGCCGGCTTTGCTTTTCATAAGTAATTCAAACATAATTGTTAAAAATGGGCAAAATAGGCAAATGTAAGTGACATGGGCATTTATAAATGAACTTTTCATAGTTTCAAAAAACTTTTTTGTGATAATTAGATACCCAAGTCCTTTCTAAATAAAATACTAAAACATTGATCATTAATTATAAATTTAAAGTTTATGTACTTTTTTGTTTTTGGATGGTATTGAGAAGCTGATTGTACCTGGATTTGTTCATAAACATGAAAAATTTTGTAATTTGAGAAAACACATATCTAGAAGTTTTGTTAGCCTACAGAATACTGGGTGCACAATTGCTAGGAATTAAAATGGTAACTACTATATGGGAACTAAAGTTAGAATTAGGAAAAACAACTGTGCCTGTAAGAAAGGAAGGCCTGTTTTATAAGGGAGCTTATGGAATATGATGTGTTTTGTTTGAGGGAAAATCTTAAAGTAGGCTGGTCGTTTCAATGTTAGAGAAAAGAAAAGAAGGGCAAATGGCTAAAGGTTATGGAATGCCCTGAGTGGTTTGTAGAGAGAGAATCCTGTGAAAGAAATTTTATGTGTGATCAAGTTGGCTCTGATTAGAAGAAAATTATAAGTATTTTCATAAAAATTGAGTGATGATATTAGAATTACACTCATGTAAAACTAGAGTTTGGTCCCTTTAGTGAAACAGAAGAATTTTCTTAGACCATTGGTCAGTTTTGTTTTTTGTTTTGTTTTGTTTTGTTTTTACTTAAGTGGCAAGCCTAGGAAGCAAAAGATTCTATGTTCTATGAAGTGTATTTTATCTGTGTTTCATGTTTTTTTTTGTTTACTCTTTGATTATTTAAGAAAACTTGAGTCTTAAAAAAGTTAAGGTTTTTCTATAGCTTTGTGACTTTCCTGGGTTTGCCTTTGTAATCTTTGGTTTTATTTCATAATGGTCTGTGAACCTATTTTAATCAAGTATTTTTAATCTTTTGATATGTTTTACAAACTTCCCAAAATCAAATTCTAAAATTAATTCTTTTTGAACTTTTACTTTGGGATTTCCAGGGGGCTCCTGAAAGTCCAAAAAAGACTTTTTATTTTATTTGTTAAATTACATGAAAAGCATTGTCCAATAAGAAATGATATTTAAACTTCTTTTCATATTATGTTTGTGTAGATATGTTGTTAATATGTGATCTAAAATTATACGTGATTCCTAGAAATCTGCTGTATCTTGGTATAATATTATCAGTCATGATTCCAATTATTCGATTGTTATATATGCCATGGAAATAAATATCATCAGCTCTCTAATCATGGCTATTCTAAGTCTTTTTCTCCACAGTTAAATTGCTTTATTCAGATGCTTTTCTGGACATTTCTTGAAAGCGACTATAATCATGAAATTTCGTGTTTAAGAAGGCTCATGAAAAGGATAAAAAGAACTCTAACAGGTTTTCCATATCTTTGAACTGGATAAGAAATTTTCAAAACAAATGAAGAATAAGAATGAATTATATAAAGCTGAAGGAACTAATGAAGAATTATAGGTATTTAATTATTTGCAGTGCTATGGATCAAGAACCCAGGTTTTGCACATGCTAGGGAAATGCTCTATTTCTACTGAGCTATACCCCTGGCCCTTTTCATAGCTTTTTTATTTGAAGCATTATTGGCTATTTTAATGTTTTGTTTTCTAAATTTAAGGAAACTCTTTCTTTTTTATTATATTGTAGACCTGTTCATTGTTTTCGAGTTTTTATGATACCCACAAGCTGGACTGATCTTGAATTATTCTAGTTTTCTCTAATATAAAGTCATCTTCAACTCTCCAACTGAGTGAGAACTGCTCTGATCTTAAACTCCTGTAAGACAAAGCTGGACAAGCTGGTGTGAATTTCAAGGAACATGTTTCATGCCTTATGTGTAGGCCACACAAGAGTTCACCGAAATGCCTGATGCCCAATGTGAAAGCTTCAAAATGGAGTTGTTTGTGTCAATTTAATGGAGGAGGAGGAGGACTGGTAATTACGAAGGAAGGTTCTCACATATGGTTGTCTGAAAGTAACTTTCACAAAAGACTCTTTTGCAAAAAGGCCGCTGCAACCTTACACAACAAATACTTTCAAAGGCATCTGCCCAGAACTATTTGTTCATCCTCAGTTTAGTGCCACCCTCGTTATTAATCCTGGTGGCCAAGGATTATTGTTTCAAAATATCTTGTGAATTCCTCTTTGTTGATGCCTTTAAAAACTTCTTGCTTGAATCTCTTTGAATAAACTCATAATTTATCATGGTATGCATATTGCCATTAAAATGTTATTTCATTCTCAGTATACTCAATTAATATTTAGAGAATCTTATCTCTGATTGTTATTTAGATCAACATCAAAGACATTCAAAATATAAACCAGCATGAGATGTTGCTGACTTCATGATGTGAGCAGATTTCCACAAGACCCTGGTACCAAGACTCCCTGTCATTTTGAGACTCTTCCATCTCTTTCTTTTTAGCTTATGCCTGTCCTGTTCACTTGCACAATACTGCTGTAGTTAGAATTCAGTAGCATCTGTGGACAACTTGCAAATTGTTACTTCCTGTTTTAATTTAGAAGACCTACTCACTGAACTGGGAGATGACTGAGTAGTTGCTACTGCTTCTTGTTGCACAGGGATAAATGCAATGGGCTTTGTAGAGACTCAGCTGCAAAATAACCAGCTACATGGTTGAGATGTAGACTCATCATCTGGCTCATTCTTTGTTCTATTCAATTTTAGTTGATTTGGTTCTTGAGGATACTGGATAAGCATTCTCCAAATTTGTCATTATTTTGATCAGAGTCATAGTAGTGTCTCCTTGGTGCACTATTCTCTCAAAAAGTCTTAAATATATGCATTCAGCCATCTGTTGAATGTCAGATATTCTTTCTTTGGCTGAAAGAAAATAAACTCAAAGAGATGCATGATCATGAGGACACACCATAACCTATGAATAATATGTTGAGACCAGAAACCCAAATGATGGTAACTGAGAGTAACATGAATGCCTTAAGATTTGGGCAATCTCTCACCTAGCTGAGACCTTCTCCCAAAGGGAGGAAATTGTTAAACATGTTTATGGATAGCCATTGTTTTGGACTGAGCTCCTGTACTAGGCTCCAGAAGGTCAGACCAAAGCAAAATGAAGTCATTCATGCTAAGTGGCACATAATCAAACTGAAATTTTAAGGAAGAAGACAGAACCTAAAACAGCACTTTTTCCAGATCGCCTGAGTCAGCACCAAGAAGTCTCTTATGTTTTAATCCTTAAAAAATAAGTAACCTGAAATAACCTGGTGTTGATATTTTTGCCACTACTGTCCTGTTCTCTTGTTGCCATCTTATAAAACCTACAGATATACTACTGCCTGTTGAGAGCTGAGACCAAATAAGTCCATTAATGATGTTAAAGGAGAGAGCTACATGCTCTACAAGTTTTGGACAACCTCTCAAAATTGAAAGAAAACCCTGAAATACAAAGTTAGGCCAAAATTGTGAGGTTATCCAAAATAAGACAATTTCTGAACTGAGTTAAGTTTGGCCTAAAGTTGGGTTTGTACATATTTCAAATTTAGCCTAACATGTCCCAGTACATAGCTAAGTGTAACCTAACATGATGTGTAAATACACTGTAACCTACTTTTGTAATGAGTAGCTGAATCTCAGCCAATAACAGGCCTGTTCAAGCCATGTTCAAATAAAACAGACATGAACTATAACCAATAATGCTGTCTCTGTACCTCATTTCCATTTTCTCTATGTCACTTCCTTGTCTATGGCTATAAATATAAGCCGCCCATGTGGTAGGACAGCATTCTGAACTATTTTTGGTCTGGACTGCTTCCCAATTCTAGAATTGCAATTAAAGCCAACTAAGATCTGCAAAAACTAGATTTATTGTAATTTTGTCTTTTAACAGTTCTTGTGAACCGAAGAAGGAACTGAAGGAGTATTCAGTAACTTCCAAGACCCCTTGGAGAATGCAAGAAAGGTACCTCTGACCCCTTTGAATCCCTTGTTTTTCTTATGGAACTCCCAAGATTTGTAAGTTCCTCTTGGGCCCAGCTGTGCACTTTTTGCATTGAGCTCCACAATATTACCGGCTTTTGAATTCAGGGCTAGTTTGTGGTATGGGAGAGCACTTTGGGATAATAAGAGTTAGCTTGTATTGTAATGGCACTTGGCTTTGGGTTTTTCAGTAACTGGCAGGAAACTGACAGTGGTTGAAGTGAATGGTTATTGCTGTTCCACATTTTTGAATATATGTTAAAACCTTGATTTAAAACTACTGACTGACCCCCATGCACCACTGCTTCCTGTTTATGTATAAACTGCCTGGACTACTCACCCCAACCCATCCAGAAGCAACAAGTACTTCTCCTTATGGACTGCTGTCCTGTCCTAAAACATTTCCCATCTAGTCTTACCCTGCCCTACTTATATATAGCCAATGCAGATTCAGTGTGAACAGTTGGTGCTTTCCTTCCCCAAATTTTCACTATCAAAATATTCTTGGCTCCTGGGTCCAGCTGACATATTGCCTGTTGGTAGTTGAGGAGCTTGTCCCAGGACCTGGTCCTTCTCTGGCTAGCATCTATATCTTCTCCATAAACACTTTGATTTCAGAGAACTCTGTCTTAGGAGTTTTGTTTTAACAATCCTTATGGTAAGGTTTTTATATCCACTGCTAAGGTGGCTACTACCTTATGCAATTTCTCTTATCATATCATTCAGGCTTGTTAAAAGACAAAATAACAACGAATCTAGTTTTTCAGATCATAATTGGCTTTTTTTGGTGATTTTTTAGAGTCTCTCAGTGGTCCAGACCAAACATGCTTCCTTTTGCTGAAAGAAAGAGAAACACAGGTCAAGGTTAAGTCAAGACTGCCAGGATAAGTACCTTAAATAGAGTGAAGACTATTCCCCTCCCCCCCTTGTTTTTTGGTGTAGGGATCTGGACAACTTTACAAATATAGATTTCCTTTATAGCTGTATTTTTATTTTTATTTATTTTTATAAAGAGTTTCAAAATAACCAGGTCAAATGCCAGGACGCTGCGCTTTGGAAGCAGTTTAGTTAAACAATGATCTTTTTAACTCCTTGTGTCTTAAACAAGATCACTGGCTTTGTGACAGAGTTTCATAAGGAACAAATCAGACAGGCATTTTTCCCCCCTCTAAGTTAGTAATCTAAAGCAAAGCCATGAAGCGTAGACACTTGGCACTAAAGCTCATTTGTGCCACTCTTCATATCATATTGAAGCCACTTTGAATATGTCATGGCTACAGATTTGATAAAAAAATGAGATCATTCTGTTTCTTCTTCTTCTAAGGGATATTTATTTAACAACCCTTAGCCCTTCTGCAGTTACTTTCTACCTTTTGTTATCATGCATTTTATTTTAACCATCGACCTACATCATCATTTTGTAGTTTTTTCCTCTTCACAATGTTATGTATTTTATCCTATCTCTTCTTCTACTTCTTTGTACATTAGAAAATGGTTATGTTTTAGACAACTTTATGTTGCATGGACCTGAGATATCAACTTAAAGGGAAGATTTACTTTTGTTCACAGTTTCAGGAGTTTCCTTCCACAGTTAATCGCATCGTTTTGGGCCTGTGGCGAGGCAGAACATTAAGGTAGGAAGTGTGTAGTGGAGCAAAGCTGCTTACCTCATGCTAGCCAGGAAGCAGACAGAAAGAGAAGAAAGTGTTGGGGTCCCAATATACCCTTCAAAGACATACCCCAGTGGCCAGCTTTCTTCAACTCTCCCTCTAAAGTTTCTACCACCTCCCAGTAGTTTAATCAATTGGAGGCCAAGCCTTCAACAGGTCCAGACTGTAACAAGCTGTTTATTTGTACGAATGTGGGTATGTGGAAGGGTTGTAGTCTGGTACCAATGTGAGAAAGAAGAGGTTGAAGGTTAGATAACAGGAAAATAGTATGAAATATAGCATGTATTTCTGTCAACTATTAGGACATGTTACTAGATCCAGAAGTTAAGCGAAACCACACCCTCTGTTCCAGTTCTGAACACCCCTGTTCATGGCTCTCAGACTTGTAAAAGTTTGACTTGGTTTAGTACAATGACTTAACAAATAGATGTATGTGTTAATCTATTTAACTATTTATTTGTACCTGGTGAATTTCCCCCCAATTAAGGGATAGTATATTTTAACATTTTGGTATAGAAAAAATAAAAGTCACTAAACATAATTGCTTATCTGAAGACTTTGGGAGAAAATCTATCCAATTTTCCAAGCTTCACATAGCAATGTGATGCAATGACGGGCAGATTAAGGTAGGTAAAGAATACAATTTATGAAATGGAAATCAAGTTTCATGAGTGTCTGGATCTGTTGTAGGGGCAATTTACCATTCATTCTTTGAAGTTTCATTGGAATAAACTATCAAAGACAGATTCAACAGGAGAAAGGGCAGACAAATTTTTATGTGCAAGGAGGCAGTCGCAGGGTATAATTACCCACCAGTTTAACATGGTTTAAAAGTGCATATAGTCCTTCTTCTATAAGAGAGAGGAAGAATGGGAATGTAGACAGTTTTGAGGGGCTATAGATGATTATGAGGCATGAATGAATTGTCCTAAATATGGAAAAATAAGTTTGTATAAACATTCTCTTTGGAATTTGAATAAGCCCAAGAAATAAACATCATCTTGCAATGAAAGTCCATGCAGGTGTGGCTGCATGCCTCATTCTTCCTTTCTGAGCTAGGTGATGACACTTGATATGGAAAGCAGTGTTTTCCCTGTTGCATTCTGGCCTTCAAGCAGATAATGAAAGTCCAGAGAGAGTCTCTTCTTTCCACTTGAGTGGACAGGAGCAATACAAACTTAGAGGGACCTTGATTTTGGGCCTGCTTTTAAGACCCTTTAATTTCCTTTCAATTAAATAATCCACATACCTAATACATCAAATATCTGTCATTCCTTTCTTTCAGCCCCAGTGCTATTTTATCTCATACATTTATGGAGCCCCCATTGCATTTTAGGCATTCTGCCATAAACTGAAATTACAAAGCTGAACACCAACAAAGTGGATCTTGTCCTCACAGAGATCACAGTTTAGGCTGAGTTGTTAAGTGTTATTTTTTAATTATTAGAAGCAAGATGAGAAGTTTTGATAGAGCCCAGTAGGTGTGAAGCACTGCAGGGATCAGATTTGATGCCAGAATACAAGGATTGCCAGGTCCTTTCCTCATAAACAAGAACCCAACAACCACTTTCCTAATATGCAAAGCAGGACAGAACACTTGCTAGGTGCTTGCTCACTTTACCCTGGTCTCTTCTGTTGTAGAGGTAGGTAGTGAGCAGGTAGGAAGTCAGTACGATGAGTGGAATTTTCTTACTGCCTCAGGTGGAAATATTTTGCAATGCAAGCTCTTTCCCTTTGCACTACAGAGTGGCATGAATCTGGAGGCTGACTTGGTGGTAAAATTTTCAATTAGTTACCAGGAGTAAAATTAAGATATTTTATAGTTTAATAGTTATTGCACTTAATTTTTTCCAGTTATCACCTCATTTTATTCTTGATCGTTTGATGACAGGGTTATTTTTTGGAATTCATACCTAACAAGTAAAAACAAAAAATATGACTTACCAAAATTCACACATGCTGCCAGTGGCAGGGTTGTTTCTCATTTAGAATCCCAAAGCTCCTTCCTCCATACTGCACTGTCTCTCTTAGAAGATGTCTTTTGCTAAATGAAGGATTGCAAGTACCCACCTTGTCTGTTTGAATGAGCTCACTGACCAGGGGTATCTTAGTCTAATCAGCCTACTATAACAAAGTGCCATGAACTAGGTGGATTATGAACATTAGAAATTTATTGTGTTTTTGAAGGCTTGATAGTCCATAGTCAAAGTTCTGGTGAACTCAAAGTGTGCAGCAAAAAAAAAGTCTCCTGTTTCAGCAGTCTTCTAGATGTGTCCTTAGATGATGGGAAGGATGAGGGATTTTTCTGGGGTCTCTTTTGTAAGGGTGCTAATCCCAATCATGAGGGATCCACCTTCATGACCTAATCACTTCCCAGATGCCCCACCTTCCAATACTGTTACCTTGGAGATTAGGATTCCAGTGTAGGAATTTTTGTGGGGACACATTCAGACCATAGGAAGGATCTGAGAAGTTATTTTCACTTAAATTCCTGAAGGCTGGTTAAGGAAGGCTGAGTCAGTCTTGTTGGCTCTTAGCCTGGATTTCTTAGACCCGCAGGTGAGGGTGAAGCTCTTATGAGTCAGTGTACGTGTTACCTTCTGTGTCAGTCAACTTCTCATTACTGTGATCATAATACCTGACAAGAACAACTTAGAGGAGAAAAGGTTTATTTTGCCTCATATTTTCAAAGGATTCAGTCCTTGGTTAGCTAGTTCCATTGCCATGGGCCCGAATATCATGGAGGAAAGCTCTCAGCTCATGGCAGTGGGGAAGCAGAGTGTGAGGAGGGGTTGGGAAGAAGATAAACCCTCCAGGGCAAGCTCTGAGTGATCTACCCGTTCCAACTAGGTCTCACTTCCAGTGGTCCATTCAGTCATCAATGGATTAATTTATCAATGAGGTCAGAGCCCTCATGATTCAATCACTCTCAAAAGCCCCAATCTGGAAATGGGGGCCATTCCAGATCTAAACCATAGCACCTTCCTTTGCTAAATTTCAGGCTCTGCCTCTGGCTACCTAGTGACAAGGTAGTTTTGTTCCTTTAGCTATAGTTATTAACTGACCTGTACGATTACATTTCTTCAGAGATTGGTCATGCTGGTGATGCATTGCTAACTTCAGTTTTGGTTATCACAAAGCTCCCTATCAATAATTTATTATATTTACATCATAAATACATTTGATTTAATTTATAATTTTAATATAATCATGTTTAATATAATTTCATTCCATATTTATTGAACATTTCAGTGCAATGTTTTTTCTGTGCTGGGGATATACAAAAGTGACTATGATAAAGTCTATGTTCTTCAAACTATAGATTATTACAAAAGACAGTTTCTTACTGAAGAAATTAGAAATAAATAAAACAAGTACATATCATGATAATAACACAACTCACGGATAATCACTGTTAATATTTTAGCATATTACTTTTTGATAATATTATAGTCTGATGCAGAGGGGATTACATCATATATCCATTTTAAAATTTGTAATTTGTGCTTGTCACTGATGATTAAAGAGCATCTTTCCATTTGATCATCTGTTAAGGCATCATTTGTAAGAATTAGGAAGAATTCCTTCATATCAGTATTCTGTAATTTGCTTATCCAATCCTCAGAGAACTTTGCTGTTAAGAACTTCTGTGAAAAGCATTCCTTTAAGAGTCTTTTTCATAAGCCCTATTTAAAAAAATTCATTCCTTAAAGTTCAATTGGAAGATAAAAGTTATTCACATTTTAAACCTTTGTTTATTGTAGCTAAATACCCCTCCAGAAGACTTGCTAAAACCTTTGAACACCTTTTTAGAATAAATATTTCCCTCTAAGATGGGACCAGAGAATCTTGAGAGGTAATTTTATAGCAGAAACTTGATACTGAGAATGTATGTTTGAGGGGTGGACAATACCATGGGTTGCACTGAGTGAACAGTAATAAAGATAATCTTTGACAAAATGAGTATGGCTAAATAAAAATATAAATGTATTTTTTGAATGATATACTGTGACTTCCATCTTCCCATGTAAACAATTCCATTAAATATATCTCCCTCTGAAACAGATATTTCCTTTTCTTTCCTTTCTCCTCCCTTCCTTTCATTTTGTATACATTCAACAATTTCTTTACCAGTTGTAACACAGCCAGAGCATGAACTCTACTCCTCAGCATCTCACAGTCTATAAAACGAGATGAATAACTACATAGTGACCACAAAACTTGAAAAATACTAATACAGATTTAAAAGCACTAAGCACTACATGTATTCGTACTCACATGAGGGGACATAATTCCAGTTGGGAGAAAGAGTTTCTTTTCTCCTAATATAAGAACCTTGACTCCTTAAATCTCTTTCATAATTAGTAGCTATTATGTCATGCCTATTCTTACTCCCTAGTTTCTCTTTTTATAATATATTTCTCTCTATTTCCAGTGCTATAGTTCTCATTAAGACCTTTATTGCCTCATCCAGGACAATTCCAGGAATACTCAAATTGACATACCCAGCACAAGTGTATTGACCCTCCTCCAGTTTGTCTTGGGCATTGCTGTCAGTATAACCTCCCTAGATTGCTACTTTGTAGATTTCATTACCCTAGTCAAAAATATTCAAAGGATATTTGTGATTTATAACAGAATGCCCAACAGCCTTAGCTTAATTGTCAAGATCAAATAATGACATTTTTCCAACCTTATTCCTCCTACTTCCATAACTCCTTGGACCTCTCCTGGAGCTTAGGCAAATCCTATCCATTCTCTAAAACCTGTTGATATTGATACACCCTTCATAAAGCTAGGCCTGACTATACTTGCCCAGTTGTCAGTGTGCCACCTTTAACAGTTTATCACATGCTACTTTTATCACTAATCTGAATTTATCAAAACACCTCATGTTTAGTTGTTTTGAAAACCCACAGGGTGAGTTCCAAGTACTGTTACTGTTGGCATCTCTTATAGCCATTAGCAAGAAACTTGCACAAAGAGGATAACATGCAACTTCTGTGGAAGCTGATGTTGAATTAAATGAGCTGTTCTTAACAAATGAACAAATTCTTGGACTTCCTCGATGAGATTATATGTCAGTACAGTCTGGTGATATTGACATGAGCTAGCTCACTTGTATGTTTCTTGCCCTTCCACATTTTATTTTAATAACCAGTGCTGAAGTTATCTAACTGGGCTCCAAGCACGTTCCTCTTCCACTTCTTCATCTTTTCTTCCTCTTAGGGAGTTCTAGGGAGGGAACACCTCTTTATTTCTCAGTACCAAGCTGCATAAATCCTTATCATGCAACCCTCTTTCTGGGAAATACTTTTGTAGAAAAATAGTGTGAGGAAGGGCAGAAAGATTGAAGGAAAAGGAAACGTGGAAACACAAAGAGCATGTATACACAGAGACTGGCCCTCTTGCCATTCCTCATGCTCACACATACAGGAGACAGAATCGCTCTAATGCTCATTCTCACATGTACAGCAGTGCTCCAGTGCTCCAGTGCTCCTTCTCGGTAAGTGCAGACCTACCTCAGAATACTATTCAACAAAAAAAGAATTCAACAGACACTAAAGGAGTTAAAAGGAGTTAAAAGGAGTTGATGAATGAATCCTACTTGGCATCCCTACTGGAGAATGTACATGGCGTATTTATTTTGGGGGGGCTAACATGATGTATGTAAATTTTCAATTATACATATATATCTCATTATTGGAAGAACTGTTTATTTCATAAAAGTTCTTTGCCTTGCAAGCAAAACCTCATAAGAAAGTTCTTTGAGACCACAAATTTTCTTATTACATGAAATGCATTATGTGAGTTACACATGGTCATTTTTTAATATTCTGTGACAACAAATCAATTCCTATTTCTGGTTAAGAGTATAGGAGCTAGAATAAACAACTGGCAAATAATTAAAGTTAGAATTTGTATACCATTCTTAAATTTTCAGCCTTTAGCATTGAGTTTCAACAAAAACATCAGCATGCCAGTTACAGTAGTGATCCAGGATCAGTCAATACTGTTAAGTGTAGATGCAATTTTTTTTTTTTGCTTTTATAATGCTTTACAAAGTGCTTTTGTATTAATTATCTCATTTGTTGCAAACCTCACTTTGATATCTGTCTCCTATCTACCCATTTTTTCCTTCTGGGACAATATTATTAGTATAGTATTAGTTCCTTGGTTGTCCATTCAGAAATTCTATACAATGTACTTTTATATAATATTCTATATACAAGTGAAAATAGAAGCCCCTTCTACCATTTTTAGGCCAATGCTAATATGTACAATTTATTCTGCACCTTCTTTTCCACTTTTAACGTTGTATAGAAATTATTCAAGATGGATACTTAAAGGTCTCATTTTCATAATTTTCAACCAGGTAGATAGTGTGAGTGAATGATTGTTATTTTAACCAGGCCCTCAGTGATGGACACTTGTATTGTTTCAAATCTTTGTCATGGTAAGAAAATGCTACGCTATAAAAACTTTGAATGCAAGTCATTTCACACATGTGGGAACATGTAAGGAGGGTGAATTTCAAAAAGTGATGATATTAGGTGAAAGGGTTTTGTACATTTGTAATTTTGAAAGACATTGCCAAATTATCCTCTTAAGAAGTTGCATCAATTTGCACTCTCACTAGCAATTATGAAATGGCCTATTGCTACACACTTTGCCAAAGACATTTTATTATATTTTTGATATTTGCCAATCTAATATGGTGAAAAAAAGTGTCTCATTGCAGTTTTAATTTTCAGTTATTGTTATGAGTGGGGTGGGACTGTATGCCACGTAGAGAATAACTATTTGTTTTCCTTCTTTTGTTAAACCTCTGTTCAACTACCTTTCCATTGGGTTGGCAGTCTTTTTTTGATTTATAGGCAGAAGTGCCTATTTATTAGACAAATTAATTCTTTGTGTGAGGCAGAAGACTTCTGAATCTAAATTTCGCCTTCCTGCCACTATCAAAAAAATAAACAAAACATGGTTTCTTATGATAGTGTCTCCAGAGCTTTGCATTATTTATTATTTATTTCCCCCCTTGGTTATTTATTCCCTGTTATTAGTCTGCAATGCTGACGAATTTCAATTCCCTCCTAATTTTTCTTCCTACTAAAAGTTTTAAAAGAATGATTCTTACCTTTCAATATTCCTTTCTACCAAAACGTATTTCCTGTTCCTGGAACTTATTATCACCATGTCTAGAAATACATGAACTTCTCCTAGATCACCTTGAGATTCTACAACAGCAGGAATATTGTTAAATCTAACCATTTTGGACCCTCAAATTTTCCTGGAAGTGTGTAATAGCAAGCTGGATTTCCTGAGCTTATTCCTATTCATGGCAGTCCAAGGCCATTGTTCCTCCCTGAATTCAGCTTCTAGGTTGGTATAGTCCTCCCTATCTGCTGTTCTCCTGGGCCTGTCCCAGAAAGAAAATTTCTACACCCTTTCCCATGCCCTGCTGTCCACAGATGGGCTTTAGCAGATCATGGCAAGCCAAACATAAATTCTGAAAACAGAAAGAGCAGATTGTAGTTGGCAAAGCCTTTGTTTTCAAGTTATTCATGTGGATTTTCAGCAAAATTCTCCTTGTCCTTGAAAAACAGAAAGAAACTCTTAATTCACTAAGTATTTAATTCTACTGAGTTATGGTGGGTGGGCACGAACCTCGGCTTAGTATAAAGGAAGTGATATGAAAAACTCTTTCTCAAGCCATATTGCTGCTAAATTTGCAACCATGAATAGTATTTAGGCAAAAGATTGAGAGGAATTAAAACATGTTCCAAGATTTACAGTTTTGGGGATAATTCAACAGTTGGAAAACTAAGGCTATAAAGAAAAGTGTAGGGACCAGGTTTACAATTAGCTTGCAAAAAAGAGAAGTTGCTAGAGTACTTTAATAATGCATGTTCAAGGTCATGAAATAAACAAACACAGAAAAGATTGTGTCTAGGTGGTCTTTGGAGATAAGGAAAACCAAACATCTAAAAAATGAGGAATAATTTAGGTTAGAAACAGGAAAATGCTTTGCTTGAATATGTTCCTTGTTTACAAATAAAACTGCAGTTTTTTTCTCTTATATTACACTTTAATAAAATGTTTTTAAAAAGAAAAGACTGATTTTCATGTGTGTAGGATTGCTTTGGAAGAGCCATCTCTGATGACCATCTGACTCAGTTTCCTAAAATTTTGTTATACTGAGTTTGTCTCTACCATCAGATTGATTTGACTAAATCCTAGCATCTTTGCTTCCCCTTTGAATGACCCTGGATCCTCATAATCTCATTTCTTACTTTCAAAATGGGAAAATGATAGTATTCACCAATTAGTGTTATGAGGATTAGATATCATATATATCATAGTTGTGATTTACTTTGTTTTAAAAGGTTGATTGTGCAAATATTAGCAGACTAAACAAAAGACAAATTATTTTTCTATCATAAGTGATTCTCAGTAGGAGTCTTGGGGTGGTTTGGTGTCACACAGTTCCTGGTATCTAAGCCCTGTCTCATTTGGTTGCTCTACTCTGTACGACTTACATTCCTAAGTATGTGCCATTCTAGTCATCTAGGTGCTGTCTGAATTCTAGCCACCAGGTAGGATAAAGAAGAGGTTTTTCTTGAAGACACATTCTGCAACTTGTACTTTCATTCTTACCTATTGGTCACAACTTAGTTGCATAGGGACACCTAGCCACAAAGGAGGTTGGGGAATTTTCTTTATTCCAGGTCACTATGGATTCAGCCAGTTATCAGGGATTCTGTTCGTATAGAGGAAGGGATTAGCACAGACGTCTGGTTTTATTTGTTGAAGGAGGAGATATGTACAAAGAGCTAGCAATTCTGCCACAGTGTATAAAATGCTTAGCATGAAATCTGGCAATAAATGGAAACTCTTGTGATTGTGATGGTTGCAAACTCAGAGTCATGTATCCAGCAGCTCACAGCTGTTTTCCTCTGAGTGTTCCACAGGCCCTACCAATTCAACATTTCTAAAACGTAAGTCATTATATCACTATTTCCTTTCTTCCATTGTTTACCCACACAGAGGACATCTGCTTGACCTATTATGTTTTCAGTCTTGGATAATGGCCTCCTGCCCATCCACCTGGGCCTTTTCCTACTACCCTTTGCTTCATTCACAACATCTAATCAGTTTCAAGGACCTGTTCATTTTCCTTGGGGAATGCCCCTCAGATATAACCTTTGCTTTTTCCTCTTTAATATATTACCTTAACTTTGCAACCCAGGTTACAAGGTCCTTTGAAGTCTGACTTCAGTTTATTATTCAGATCAACACATCTACTCCAGCTATTCTGTGTTCAAAATAGGAGAAGAAGGGTTGGGGTGTTCAGTGGCAGAGCACTGGCCTAGCATGCCTGAGGCTCTGTGTGCAGGCCCTGTACCACAAAAAACAAAAGCAAAATCAAAGCAAAACAAAAACAAAGAAAACATGGGAAGCAAATCTTTTTTATATTTTATATACATGATAACAGTAAAAATCAAATTAGACTAAGCTTGTATATTAAAGTGCCATAAAGAATTTCTTGTTTAGTTAGCTGACTGGTATATATTCAAAGTTCTTATAGTTATTTATTTCTTCCTTTTCCTATTCTTTTTCTCTCATTTGTTATTTCTCACTATAGTTTTTTAAATATATACATATACACACACACACACACTCACATACACACACATATATGTAAATGTACATATATATACACATTCATTCAAAAAGAAAACATATGTATACATACATAAAGAAAACATTTAAATAAGTGACTGCAATAATTTTGCTAATTCCTTCCTGGGTCAGCATTGTAATGCTTTTGATCAATCTATTAAAGATTTGGAAAGATGTATTCAATCTCAAATATAGCTGATTTTTCTTATCTACTATTTTATAAGCCACCCTGAGAAACAAGCATTTATATTTTGGTTGTTTTAGACAAATTTTGAAGAATGCATTTATTTATTTAATAAAAGGTTTAATTTTTATCAAAAATTGTGATGAAAACCCTAGATAAAAGGTGAGTTTTATATGCTGCAATCTATGCAAAATCAGAGGGCCACCTCGGCATGTGCCAATAAGTGTGAAAGCTGCCAGGAACATAAAAGCATGTACATTCTTTTCATTCGAATCATTTAAATTTCTCTCCCTCCTCTCCAAGGCTCACTGACTCACAGGAAAGTGAAAACATTTCAGAGTTACCTGCTTCTGTACCAACTCCCTCTGGTAGTTAAATATTTGCAAATGATCCATAAGTGAATTAATCTCTTGCATTAAAAGTTAACTTGCTTTGTTTTCTGTGTAAGCAGTTGAAGCCTAATCATTTTGTTATTGTATATTATTATTATTATTTTTGTAGTTGTGGGGATCGAACCCTGGGGGCTCTATCACTGAGCTTATCCCCTGCCCTTTTTGTTTTTATTTAGAGATCTGGTCTAAGTTACCTAGGCTGTTCTCAAACTTCTGATTCTCTCACCTTTGTCTCCCCAGTCATTGGAATTATAGGTGTGTACCACTACATCCAACTAATTGTTTTGAATTCTTGATGTCTTTCCTTTCTAGTCTAATAAGTATTCAGACTGTTTTTTTTTTTTAATTGAACCTCTACCACTGAGCTACACCTTTAGTTGCTTGACCCTTTTCCTTTGCCACTGAAGAAAAATTGATCTGGCTGTGTATGGTGCCACATGTCTATAATCCCAGTGACTGGGGAGATTGAGGCAGGAGGATCCCAAATTCAAGTCAAGTCTTGGCCACTTAGTGAGACCCTGTAGAAATAAATAAATAAATAATAGGGTTGGGGATTTAAGTTAGTGGAAGAGTATTTCTGGGTTCAATAAACAGTATCACAAAAGAAAAAAGAAAAGAAAAATGAATCTGTAAATGAAAACCAATTTGTAAGTTGTGAATGAAATTTGGCTAAGTTTTAATTTTTGAAAACGTGTTTTAATTAATCCTTTTTTTAAAAAAAATATCTATTTTTTAGTTTTAGGTGGACACAATATCTTTATTTATTTGGTGCTGAGAGTTGAACCCAGTGCCTCAGGCGTGCTAGGTGAGCTCTCCACCACTGAGCCACAAATATATATATATATATATATATATATTTGGTTCACATTTGATCTATTTATACTAATCTTTTGATTTTATGTTATCACATTAAGACATAAGTAAAGACATATACATATTTGTTGGCTAAAAGATTGATTTAAAAGAAAAAATGATATAAAGCTCTAATAATAATAAAAAACAGAAAAAATGATTTTTCTTATCTACTATTTTATAAGCCACTAACAGATACATATCATTTTTGCTTAAGATTAGTGGAGGAATTTAATATTTATATGAATATCTATTAAACTTTAGTATGAAATTCAAGATATTAAGAAAGAGACATTATTGAAAACATAAGTCTTTCTGATGTCTAGACCAATCTCTTCTTGCGGTCTCTACTGTGTTCCAGGTGACTCTTCCTATTGTAACCAGATGGCAGTGGAACAAGCATCTTTTTTTGTATGAGTTTTCTTTAGAGCATTTTTGTTCAAGTGGAATATATAGTATCTAAAGTGATATGTGTTTTTGTAGTTCTGTATAAATTACTAAAAGGGCAGAACTATATGGAAGTTCCTTTATTTTTTAAAAAGGCATCTTTCAAATTTATTTGGAGACCATTGGGGAAATTCCAACATGGTGAGCACATTAGACGATATCATTTAGTTACTGTTTTGTTTTCTTAGGTGTGATAAAGGCAAAGTGATTACATGGGAGAATGTTCTTAATTTTGGAGATGCATGTTTAATTAGGTAGGAGTGGGGAGGGAGAGAGAGAAAGAAAAGGTAGGCAAAATGAGATAAAAGAGATAGGCAAAATGTTAACTGGCAAAGAGTATTTGGGTGCTTATTGTATTTTAAAAAAGGTTTTATGTTATTTTAAACATACTCAAAATGCTGGGAAATTTTAATGTTTGACAATTATTGTGTTTCAGATAAACAAGCAAAAATTACATTATTTACTTAATTATTATTATTTTTTTGTTAACACACTAGGGGAGCCATACTCTTAGACCAATGCTTGGTTCATAACAGATACATAATAAATGATAGCTCTTATTAATGCCACTGGTCAAGTATTTACTTGTCCATCCTTGTTAAGACCTTAGGTACTCAATTCCTGAGCTCAATTTTAGAGTTTCCAGATAAATAATAGGATACCTGTAAACAGTATCAGTTGGTATTATTATTCCTATTTCCTATTTTGCAGATGAGGAAATAGGGTAAAAATGGTTAGAAATGTCCCCAAAATCTTAGATGAATGAATGACAGAACAGTGCTTTGAACCTGCCAATATGTCTCTCAATACTGAACCCTTTAATTAAGTTTTGCATTTGGTTTGAAGTTTTAGTGATTTCCTTTTTATGAAATTAAATGATAAAATGTCAGCCAGTATTGAAATTATTACTGCTGAATTGATGAATGCCTTAAGTTATTTAGGTTTTCCTTGTTCCCCAAACAGTCATAACTCAAAAGTTTATAATTCTAATCAAATTAACATTGAATGATTACCTTTTTAAATGATGACCAAAGCTTTCCCTGATAATAAGAGAGTTTTTCATTCTCTTCAATTTCTCATTTTTTATATTTATATAACATTGTTATGATTATTGAAAACTCAGGTTTATCAATATAAGGAAATTTATTGTGTACATGTCATATGTCAAAATGTGACAGGTTATTGACATGTACAATTAAATTTAACACACATCAAAGTTTAAATGTATAAACATTGGTTGCCAGGACTAATCAACAATTGTATACAACTGTTTTTCAACGATTTTTACCCCCGAAGATATTTGGCAATGTCTAAAGAGAATTTTGGTATTTACAACCAAGGGCTATACTGGTACTGTGTGAATACAGGCCACTCTAATTGTGCTGGTCATATCCTTACCAGAAAGAATTGTCTGGTATACAATATTAATGGTGCCAAGGTGAGAAAGCATGACCATTGTATTATGGATGAAGAGAGTTCAGAGAGGTTAAGTAACTGACCCAAAGTTAATAGCTGGCAAATGGCAGAATCAGTCTTGGAATGTAGGTATAGCGAGCTCAAAGAACATGGTTTTCCCATAGAGAGGCAAAGACAATTTCATTTTAGGGAAGGCAAGTTTGATGCATATGTGCCAAAACCACATATTTATTTTAAAGTATAAAGAAGTAAAAAAAATTGTCAAAGTGTTTAGCAAAAGCTTCTGATCTAGCTGAAATACCTGAAATTAATGCCTAAGCATACTTGATATAGATAAATAAAACTGTAATGATGATAGTAAACGTGGAACCATTTTTTCTTTCGTTGTATAACTTCACTTTTTTTTTCCAAAAATATTGTGACTGGATGTCAAAGCTTGGGGGAAAATATATAGGCAATCAAATAAAATTATTCATGTTTCTAGGAAAAGAGAATCATCAAAAAATGTTCCATCATGACTTCATTAAGAATAGACTCACTGGGGCTGGGGTTGTGGCTCAGCAGTAGAGCACTCACCTAGTTTGTGTAAGGCCCTGGGTTTGATCATCAGCACCACATAAAAATAAATAAAATAAAGGTATTGTGTCCAACTGCAACTAAAAAATAACATATATTTTTAAAAAGAATAGACTCATTATAATGGAACCAAACTTGATAACAAGAAGACTTGATATGTTGGTAAACTGACTGAATGCTAAACAATATTTTAAATGAGTTAATTACAGCTTAGAAAATAAAAAATGGAGTATTTGGCTTATTAAAAAATAAAACTGCCTGTTAACTGGGCTTCTTTGCATTCCATTCCCTATTCAGTTAAATATAATGTACTAGGGGATATATTTAAAATCTTATACATATTCTCATGTAATTAGTGTACAGAGACTGAGCTTAAATATTTCAGACTTTTAATGGCAAAAAGGAAATAATCCTTCCTTTGAACCATTCCCACATTATTTCTCTAGGATTTTCATAGCAGAAAATGGCAGACTCTGGCTCTGAATGTATATGGTAATGAAGGACAAGTCAGATCTAACTCATCCAACTCTGCCACTTTGGAACTTGGGGAATCTTTAAAATTGCCAATTGCTGGGTGGATGTAGCTTTGAGGATATATTTGAACCAAGAAGACTTATTCCTACTGAAATTCCTTATCCATCCAGAATAGTTTATGGTAAACCTACGAAAGTGCTAATAAAACACTGGAGTACTCCCTTTCAGAACGTTTACCAAAAGTCATTATTTTTGTTTATATCATTTGTTTTCTCTAAATCATAAAATATGTGAGGACAGGGTTTGTCTGCATGTGAGTGTGTGTGTGTGTGTGCGCGCGCGCGTGCATGCGTGCACATGTGTGCATGCTCGCGTGTGCACAGTATTAGATATTTCCTAAATAAATTCCTGAATGTTCTGGAACTTTCTTTTTGGGAACTTCAGGTACAAGGCGTTTATGGGCTTAAAAGAGAGCTGTAGCTAGTGAAAAAGATCACTTAGATGGGGAGGAAGGAGGTATGTAATAATAAGCATACAGAGAAACTGAGGGAAAATGAGAAAGGACATGGACTAAAATCAGAAGTGAGATAAGAAGCTAAAATGGACCCCCAGGAAGGGTTAGTAAATGGGACAATAAAATGCCTTATTTGAAGATATTTTTGAACCTGTCCAAGTCCATTGAGCAGATAGATGATGAACACAATGCTGTCCTTTTCCTCTTCTAGGTTTATGCTATTCCCATCTTCCCTCGTTGATGTTGTTGAGAAAAAGAGACTACTTTTGGCTATTGTGATTATTATTTTTCTTTGCATTTTCATTTTGAAGTGAATGCATTTTGACTGTCATTACTTGTTCTTGGATGGATTTTGACAGCTTTTTATATTGATCATTTACAATTTAAAAAAATGTTTAATCCCTCAAGAAAATTTTGCTTAAATAAATGATAGGTTACCTGTCTGCTTGTTGGAAAATATGTTAAATTTATTTTGTAGGAACTTGATCATTTATTTATTGTGTATTATTAGACTAACCCAGAAATTTGGTGAGAAAGAGCATAAGTAACTAAAAATATGATATCCTGCATTGCAGCTCACTTGCAAAAGGAGGTCAGTGAGGATCTATGACCTAGGAATTTCTGAAAAATGAGATGAGGCGAAGTCACTGGAAGGTGGATTGGAATGATTGAGTAATTGGAATATGTCCTCTTAGCCTGCTCAGCAAGCTAGAGCAGCTTGAGAAGTTTTTACTGACTCATGGTTTTCTGGGTCTGAGAGAACAAAATGTGTCTGAGCAAAAATGGCAGAAGCAAAATCCTCCTGTAGAAGAAAAGTGAGAGGATTAAACACATGGTTGTTGCTGAGTTATGAATGAGACAAGGACTTGTGACTGGTTAATTCCCTTGGTTGCATTTTGGTGTGACAGAAGGCTTTAGGCTGCTCAGTGAGTAGAGTATTGCCATTGGCATTGGAGATATCAGAATTTGGAAAACACTGATATTGTTAAACCTTTGTTGCTCAAGAAACTAGTGACTTGTTCAAAACACACACAGATTGGTTGCTTTGGTACATCTTAGGTTCAAGGGTCCTCACTTCTGGTGTAGTTCACTTGCTGCCGCTGTGTGCTGACTCTATAAAATGCCAAAGAAAAGAGAGACACAGGTGGGAGGTACTTGCTTGTGGGCTACAAAAAAGAACCTGTCAGGGATTTTGAGTACAGAAACATTGAGATTTAATGTCTGGTGCACCTTGTTATTGACAGTGTACAAATTTCCTAAAGTAATAAGACTAAACCTGCACTAACAGCATTGAAAGGGTTGGTGACATAATTTAGGGGCTAAAATATTTTTTAAAGTTAATGGTATAGCTAAGGAATTTAAGTAGAAAATTTACTGTTTTATTTTGTGTGTGTATGTGTGTGTGTGTGTGTTTTACAAATCTGAACAGTAAAACAAAACCATAACTTATAACTGCATAAAGAATAATTCCTGGAAATACTTTGAAATATCAAAGCAAGGAGGTTTACATTACTGAGAACATTCATCATCATTATCCCTAAATATACCCAGGTGTAACTTAACTGAGGCTTGGAAAAGGAAATGCATGAAATGTAAGGAATAAAATAAAAGAAAAGCCAGTATATCCGTTCTACTTTATCCTTCACTATAGGAAAAGCAAAGGGTCTGTTTTGCATTCCTTTGAAAATTTCTTGATTATTAAAAGGCGAAAAGTAAACAAGTCTAAGATGGGAAACATCAAGAGGAGTTAATTCTTGTTTAAGTGCATATATTAGTTTTACCGTTGTAATAAATCTAAAAAGCCTGATGATTTAAATAAAAATCGATTCTCATAAGTTCTGTAGGATAGAAGACTTGGGCTAAAATCAAGATGTCAATAGGGCTGACTTCCTTTCTAGAGTCTCTGGGGAGGACCTGTTTCCTTGCCTTTTATTAGCCATGAGAAGCTGCCACCTTTGTTGTGCATTTTCCTCCACCTTCAAAGCCTGCAATATTTCATCTGTCTGATCATTCTTCCAAAACTGAATATCCCTCTGGCTTTCGTCTGCCTTCCTCTTCCACTTTGAAGGACCTGGTGATTACAGGAGGTCCACCTGAATAATGCAGGGTGATTTCCTAATCACAAGGCCTGCAACCTTAATCAAATCGGCACAGTCTCTTTATCATGTAAGACAACACATTTACTTGATGTCGACTTCATTAGTGGGACCATTCTTCTGCCATCACAGTTCATTTAGTTTTTTTTTATTCAAAATATGAAACAAAAATTTTGATGCTATCTCCAGTAATGCACTGAATAAAATCAGTATATGTCTATGGTTAAAAAAGTTAAATGGCACTAAAGGGTTCATGTTCATCCTACATCCAATATCAGTCCCTAGAAGTTAGTTTTCAGTTATTCTAGTGGTTAACTCCACATCTCCAAATAAATCACATACAATGTGATTTCATGATTTATCAAACTCTAGACAGTTTCTAGAGACATCTTGCTATGTGTGATGAGGATTTATCTCACACTGTTCTTACCTGTAATTACTTCTCAAGTAATTTTCTATAAAAGGGTTTATGGGAAGTCAATTTGTCAGTGTTTGCAGACTGAAAAGTTCTTTATTATGCCTTCTCATTTGATTAAAGGTTTGGGCACGTCACCTGTGCTCATCTGCATCTTTAGTTCAACACTGGTCCACATGTATTTTGGGAAGTTTAATCTGGAGACACAGTGGAAAGTAGCTTGAAAGGAGATAAGAATAGTGTCTCATACAAATCAAATTGATTGTATGTCCTCCTCTGAGAAGTGTCTGTTCAGGTCCTTGGCCCATTTGTTGATTGGGTTGTTAGTTATCTTATTGTCTAATTTTTGGAGTTCTTTGTATACTCTGGATATTAGGGCTCTGTCTGAAGTGTGAGGAGTAAAGATTTGTTCCCAGGATGTAGGCTCTCTATTTACCTCTCTTATTGTTTCTTTAGCTGAGAAAAAACCTTTTAGTTTGAGTAAGTCCCATTTGTTGATTCTAGTTATTAACTTTTGTGCTATGGGTGTCCTATTGAGGAATTTGGAGCCCGACCCCACAGTATGTAGATCGTAGCCAACTTTTTCTTCTATCAGACGGCGTGTCTCTGATTTGATATCAAGCTCCTTGATCCATTTTGAATTCACTTTTGTGCATGGCGAGAGAAAGGGATTCAGTTTCATTTTGTTGCACATGGATTTCCAGTTTTCCCAGCACCATTTGTTGAGGATGCTATCCTTCCTCCATTGCATGCTTTTAGCCCCTTTATCAAATATAAGATAGTTGTAGTTTTGTGGATTGGTTTCTGTGTCCTCTATTCTGTACCATTGGTCCACCCGCCTGTTTTGGTACCAGTACCATGCTGTTTTTGTTACTATTGCTCTGTAGTATAGTTTGAAGTCTGGTATCGCTATACCGCCTGATTCACACTTCCTGCTTAGCATTGTTTTTGCTATTCTAGGTCTTTTATTTTTCCATATGAATTTCATGACTGCTTTCTCTATTTCTACAAGAAATGCCTTTGGGATTTTGATTGGCATTGCATTAAACCTATAGAGAACTTTTGGTAATATCGCCATTTTGATGATGTTAGTTCTGCCTATCCATGAACAGGGTATATTTTTCCATCTTCTAAGATCTTCTTCTATTTCTCTCTTTAGGGTTCTGTAGTTTTCATTGTATAAGTCTTTCACCTCTTTTGTTAGGTTGATTCCCAAGTATTTTATTTTTTTTTTAAGATATTGTGAATGGAGTGGTTGTCCTCATTTCCATTTCAGAGGATTTGTAGCTGATATACAGGAATGCCTTTGATTTATGTACAATCAATCAACAAGTACATGAAAAAATGCTCACCATCTCTAGCAGTCAGAGAAATGCAAATCAAAACCACCCTAAGATACCATCTCACTCCAGTAAGATTGGCAGCCATTATGAAGTCAAACAACAACAAGTGCTGGCGAGGATGTGGGGAAAAGGGTACACTTGTACATTGCTGGTGGGACTGCAAATTGGTGCAGCCAATTTGGAAAGCAGTATGGAGATTTCTTGGAAAGCTGGGAATGGAGCCACCATTTGACCCAGCTATTCCCCTTCTTGGTCTATTCCCTAAAGACCTAAAAAGAGCATGCTACAGGGACACTGCTACATCGATGTTCATAGCAGCTCAATTCACAATAGCAAGACTTTGGAACCAACCCAGATGCCCTTCAATAGACGAATGGATTAAAAAAATGTGGCATTTATACACAATGGAGTATTACTCTGCATTAAAAAATGACAAAATCATAGAATTTGCAGGGAAATGGATGGCACTAGAGCAGATTATGCTAAGTGAAGCTAGCCAATCCCTAAAAAGCAAATGCCAAATGTCTTCTTTGATATAAGGAGAGTAACTAAGAACAGAGTAGGGACGAAGAGCAGGAGAAGAAGATTAACATTAAACAGAGATGAGAGGTGGGAGGGAAAGGGAGAGAAAAGGGAAATTGCATGGAAATGGAAGGAGACCCTCAGGGTTATACAAAAGAACATACAAGAGGAAATGAGGGGAAAGGGAAAAATAATACAAGGGGGAGAAACGAAGGTCAATAGAGGGGGTAGAGAGAGAAGAGGGGTGGGGAGGGGAGGGGAGGGGGGATAGTAGAGGATAGGAAAGGTAGCAGAACATGACAGTCACTAGTATGGCAATATGTAAATCAATGGATGTGTAATTGATGTGATTCTGCAATCTGTATATGGGCTAAAAATGGGAGTTCATAACCCACTTGAAGCAAAGTGTGAAAGATGATATATCAAGAACTATGTAATGTTTTGAACAACCAACAATAAAAAAAAAATCAAATTGATAACGAATTAGAGCCTCAACCAAGAAATGAGGGGAAGAAGAGGGAATGGATCAAAGAATCGCTAATACAGTAGAAACCATGGACTGAGTGTCTTTCTGATTTTGTTGTGTAAAAGAACTCAAAAGTAATTCCTGAGTCCTTTACTCAGTGTCTGAAACAATGATTTTTCTGAACAGGTCAGAAAATATAGTAAAAAGAGTAGGAAAAAAAATCTTATTTAAGGGATCATTGACTTCTAGGAACTTTGAGTCTGATATTTCTGTTGGATATCCACCTGGATGTAGTGGTGGAGAGTTGAAGATGCAGGCTAGAGAATATAATATTAAAGTATTTTAGTTTTGAAGTGGAAGAGTTCTGAGGTTAAGACTGATAATACAGAAAGAAAATTAAAATCACTAGATTTCAGAAGTTTAACTGTGAATTTAGGACTTAAGGCCATTGGATAATTATTTCAACAGACATTGAAGTTATACAATGTGATGATGAAATATTATAAAAGATGGTGCCAAAACCACCCAAGTTAAGAATTGACCAGTGTAGTGTACCAGTGAAGTTAGATCTGGATAGCATTCTAGGAAAAGTTTGTTTTCTTTTATTAGAGGAAGGTGGGGGAAGAAATGACTTAAAACTCACATAAGGCACTGGTGGAATCCTGTTTCTCATTTAGTGGTAATTGTATTTTATTTTTAGAATCTGAACTTCAGGTGATTTTGCAGGAGTTATCCATCTTAGGGTCCAGTTTATCATATTGGTGAGGTGTTTATCGTGTCCTAGGTTGGGTTGGTACATAGTGTCCCCCATAGACAATGATTGTTTGTGACCCAGGTTATTTCAACTGAAGTCCTTTTGCACTGTAGAACTCCTCTTTGGGAAGAGAATAAAAATGATGTGATTCTGAGGTTATTGCAGCCATATTGCCCTCTGCTTAACTGCCTGGAAGACTGGAAGACAATCATGAGAAAGGTAGTTCAAGCAATGATAGTTGGAGATGATGGCTCAAAGTTGGAGGGACATTCGTTCATGTCTTTGAGAATACCTCTCCTCCTTCTTCTTTCCTGTAATATAAATACACAAGTAACCTTAATTTTTTTCCTTAATTTAGGCTCTTTGTCCTCTGTTACTACCAACCAAAGACCCCAGTGATGATGAACTAATACATTTCTTCCTCTATCCCATCTGCATGACCTTGGGTGATATGAAAGAACAAATAGCCTTAATTAGCAGTGTTATAGTTTGAATTTTAAATGTCCCCCAAAGGCCCACATGATATTGGTTGCTAATCTGTGGTTCTATTGGGAGGTTGTAGAACCCTATGAATTGTGGCCTAGTTGAAGGAAATTAGGTCACTGAGGACATACCCTTGAAAGGGACTATTGAGTACCAGACTTTTTCCTCTTTCATTTTTTGGCTGTCGTGATATGACAGCTTCCTCTGTCCCATGTCTTATGCCATGTTGTGCTATCTCACCACAGGTTCAGAAGCAATGAGGTCAGGTGACCATGGACTGCAACCTCAGAAACCATGAGACAGAGTAAACCTTTTTCCCTTACAGGTTGATTATCTCAGGTATTTTGTCACAGTTCTGGAAACCTGACTAACACAAGAGGACTGGGGTGGGGGAGAAAGAGTGTGGGAGGGGGATCTTTCAGGAAAAGTTGCTTCAGCTAAGACAAGGAGCTATAGAGAGCCTATTTACAATGGAGTAGAATTTTAGAGGCCATGATGGAAAGGGAGGAAGAGTGGGAAGTGTGAGGAGGGTGCCAGGAAAGGACGATATTTATTGAGAGGGGCTTAATATATTTGAAAGTGATTTGGAATGATTAAAGAGGTAAATAAGTAAGGTATAAAGTCACCATTGTCATTTTTGTGACCATATATGTAAAAATGTATTTCATGTTTTATTTAAAATATCGCATAATGTGAAATATTAAAATAGTCAAATTTATATCCATGGACAGTAGAGTAATATTTACCAGGAACTTGGAGGAAGGGGAAATAAAAAGTTGTTTAATGTGTGCAGTTTTACAGTATGAAGAAGTTTTTAAGATCTGTTACATAACAATGTGCCTATACCTAAATGCACTATGTACTTTAAAATGGTTATGATGGGATATTTTATGTTAGATTTTTTAACAACTATTTTTAAAGAAAGACTTAATTCAACTAACAGAATTTGCATAACACCATAAACAGTTAAAAGGTAGGAAGTATGCTTAGAATTAAATAAAACAGTCTTAACAGAAATAAACAATGAAGCTCCATTTTTAGAGCAAGCACAGTGTTTCTTACTAAATATTGAGTTGCAGGTATAGTTTCTGCCTTGGGGAGCTAAAATCTAAATTAGAGCTGGAGATAGATTGAAGGTCAGGAAATAGACTGGAAAGAAAAATATCACCATTAATAGCTAGCTGATGCCTTTGTAAAACAATATGGAACAGACTATTGGAAACAAAGATGGTAGACTCACTCTGGAATTTCAATGAAGTGGCAAGGAATGAATGATTGAATGAATGAAAAAAAGGAAGCTCCTAGGTAGACAGTGATTACATCTTTGGAGTACTTGTCTGTAGGATGGGGAGGCCTTCTAGGCAACTCCCAGAGGAAATGTGGGGGAAGCGTGCTGTGCTAGATGTGAAGCAGTCTGATGGCTAATTTTGCTCAGGGCAGTAAATATATATTCTTAGTTTATACTATTGAAATAAGCTACAGAAAATTTCTAGATTATTTCATCTGCACCTTCTCTAAGAGGTCCATCTTTATGTTTTACAAATAAAATTTTATAGGATCTTGACTTGCTTTGAAATGGCTTTGATTTCTCAAGTTCACAGTGGCATAGTTAAATCCCAGGTATTTGGATGCCCTTCCTGGTCTTTTGCCCAATTGTGAGTTTGGTTGACTGTGATGTTCACTTTCCAAGTTCTTCTCATCATCGTATTATGGTCATTATTATATAAGAATTGTCAGTGAAGGGAATGCAGGGGATGCTATTAAAGGTACAAATAAACTCAGCCAACATTAGGTAATAAGATTTAACTTCATATAGTCTTGGATTAAAAAAAAGACATAAGGGAAATGGCACTGACCAAAATTTAAAGCACTAAGTATCACTTCAACAGTTTATCCCAGAAATTCTCACAAATATATCTCTCAGTTTCACCCAGTTCCAAATATCAGGATGCTCTGTATGGCATTTTGATTCATGGAAAATAGGCCATATATTACTGAGCCATCAGATTAGATGCATCGTGAGACAGGCTGAGTGATGATGCATTCTTTCTAACCTAATGTTCACTCTCTTTTTCTGAACAAGAGGCCAGGTACCTGCCTTTCTGCCCTTCTGCCCTCTCTCCTGACACCCTCTGCTCTCTTTAAGAAGCCAAGTTGCACTGATGTTGGAGGAGTAAAACAATTCCAATTTCTTGTGTGGTCCCTGAATTAACCTAATAGAGTGACCATATAGTTTCTCAATTAGACTGGGACATGAAATAAAATGAGAGCACTGTGATAGCTGGCAGAAAGGAGTATTGTCTTGGAGCATCTTTTTTGGTCAAGCCTAGTCGCCCATAAAATTATGAAACAAAATGACATGATGATGGTCAGAATTCTCCAAGCAGGAAGATTCATATATTTGGCACTTGATCTGTGAACTGACTGTGCTTCAGGGCCACCATTATTTCATAGAGAGCTAAACGAAATTGTAATGGAGATAACAAGTTAAAGTGTGCTAATCTTTCAGGTGAGCATTTAGGTGTTTATTAAATATTGTTATTATACTTTTGTGCTGGAAATAGAGAAAATTATTTAGGAATATAATTTTGCATAAATAAACAAGTAATACTTTGACTCTGGTATGGATTTGTACCAGAACACCTGGAAATTATGCCGAAGTTGATGCTTATATTTACCAAGAAAATAAGATTATTCAAATTTCATTCGAAAATCAGATTTTATCACAATTATAATTAGAAGAGATTTCCTAGAAATTTTCTTTTGCCCTTGAACCTATAGATAGAATAACAGACAGTAGAGTAATATTTACCAGGAACTTGGAGGAAGGGGAAATAAAAAGTCATTATGTTAGATTTTTAAGCAACTATTTTTAAAGGAACTATTGAGTACCAGATTCTTTTCTCTTTTCTCTTTTTTTTCTTTCATTTTTTGGCTGTAGTGATATGACAGGTACAAATAAACTTGTTAATAATTTCTAAATTTAAATATTATTGAATAGAAAACAAACTATTGTTATGCTGGTATGGTGTAACCCAGTTTAACCCAGAAAAATTACAGTTTAGCCTTCAGAGTTAATATGATATCTTCATTTAGAACCCCCTTGGTGGGAACATGGTGAAAGGAGCCTTCCCAGATTCAGAAAGAAACGCCATTTATTTTTGGCTTAATTTTCTTTTGTAGATGTGCCAAAAAAGTTTAAAGAACAAAGGTTTTCATATTTAGTATAAAATTATGGTAACATCTTTATAGTAGTTTAAACTTTTGGAATACAGCCCTGAATCAGAATTTTTTGGAAGAGAATTCCAAGTTCTCTAAACAATGATTAGGAAACTTCCATGTTAAATTCATGCCTGTAACAATTATACTGATTCAACAGCACTGAGCTTGGTGACTCTTGATTAATGTGGGTGTGTTTGTGTATACATGAATATAAAACACTTTAACTGTTGTCTCTAAGAGCAACAGATAAGGACTAAACACAAAAATGAAGGTAAGAATAGCAGATAAAGGATGAGAGACCTAATCTGCATAAGGTTCTTAGATATACTGTTAATGAACAATTTAAATCAGCAAGAAAAATTCAAATGATATTTTTTAATCAGTTAATCAGTATAAGATGTCATTTCTTTTAGAAATTAGTTCATAAAAATCAGTATATATATATATATATATATATATATATATATATATATATTTACATAGTTGCTGTTTAAAGTAGTGGGCTTTGTTATTTTTTTATATAAAATTCTTTAAATCTAACTACATGAAGTGTTTTGATCATGTAGTTTTTGTAAAAGATAATATAAAATTATACATACCACATGGTACGTGAATATAAAGTTCTATCTTGATATAATTTGCTCTCAAAACAGCTGATTTGGATTGTATTCTTGAGCTCAAGAGTCTGTCAAAAGGGTGGGAAAACTCATGATGATACTGGTTCCCTTGGCCCAGATTCATAGGACTGTTTTCAGCTGCTGCTTATTTGATTTGCTAATTCATGTCACTTTGTGTTGTAGGCTTCCCAAATGGATGTTTCAACACCAAGTCTAAGTCCACTTCCCTGGGAGACCGACAGGGTTGAACAAGAGAATGGCGGTAAGTCTGTGGAGGAAGTGCTGGCTGCAAAGCATTACTATACCACCCTCCCGCTCCCAGTGCTCAGTCCCTCATTAAAAGGGAGTTTTTAAAAACATTAATTTTGAGGGCCATGGAAAAGTACAAGACATTACTGAAATGACTCCAGCCTGAGGCCCACACTGTTAGGATTCTATACTCCACACTGAATACGTTCCACTTGACAAATTTCTCTTCCTATTCAAATTATGAATGAATTGTTGAGTTGTTAATATAACTTTGGAGTCATTTTGCTAGCATGGAAATATGCTTTATTGAATTTACATTCTCCCTTTTTGTTTGGGGGTGGGGGGACAATATGAGCAATTAGGATCAGGGTTGTGGAGAGTCTGTGGCCAGGGATTCATTTCCCTCTGTTGAAGCTGAGTGCCCTGTATTAGGAGTCCTTTCTGGCTTTATTGCTATTGAGATTTTAACAGATGTACCTGGCCAGGAGCTCATGGTTAATGAATACCATCTGTGAGTAAGATGAAACATCTTTCCTTCTTTCAGGTGTCAGATCTGGGACCTACGGGTAACATAAACATCAGACTTCAATCTGATATGGAGATTGTGATTGACCCACCAAAGCTCTTAGCACTTTTTGCTGGTCTTAGGTCACAAACTAGATGCTGTGAACTCCCTGTTTTGCCCACGTGAGGTTTTTATCATAATTTCTCTTACATCTGTAGAACACATACAAAGAAGAGAAAAGGGGTTAATCTGTAGGGGTGAAAAAGAGGTGTAATGATACAAGACAAAATGTTTTCTCCTCTGAGCTTAGGATAAGGTGGAGCAATTTTAGAGACTGATTGGTGGGAATATTTTTAAACATCAAAGTCATAACAGTAACTGCTTTGTAGATCTCTCTTTTAAAAAAAATATTTTGAGAATAAGGGAGAGGAAATTATTGCTAATAATAACCTTCTCATTTGCTTTCATTTCATTAGAATTTCTTGAATGAAGAAGAAAGGAGTATAACTACTACAGTTGGTATGCTGGGAATCCTGTACACTTTGGCCTACCCCCACCACGTAAGTGATTAACTGTTTTAGAACCCCAAGTGGGGGTCTTTCACTCCTTCCCTGTCTGGAAAAAACAAAAACAAAAACAAAGCCCTGCTTATCCTTTAACATAGAGATGATGTGCCCCTTTCTTTGTAATGCCTGTACCCACTACCCATAGATTTCCTCCTTGAACCTAGCAGAACTTTGCTTTCTTCTTAGCTCTGTGTAGCATATGATGCTGCCAGTGTGATGCTTATCACATCAATTTCCAGCTAGCTATATGAAAATTTCTCCACTTTAACACTGTGATCAGTTAGGGCCAATTCAGCTTTCTTATTTCATTATTAACTTTACATTGCATAAATAATAATAATAATAATAATAATAATAATAAGACCTATTATAGGCTAAAATAATATCTGAATATTCAGGTTATAGCTGGCTATTGAGTTTTCACTATAATGGAGAGAAAAAATAACCAGAAAAATAAGATAATCATAGATTTAGAAGATTGTTATAAAGGAAATAACTAAATGACAAGAAATTAAGAACCTTAAAAAAAAAATCCATGAAAACATCAAGGAGGGCCTTGGAGAAGTTCACAGTTGACCACAGACCAGGAGTTTAAGAATGAGTGGCTTCAAAATACTGGGAAGAACACTTTTGGTAGACATAATAAGTATTAAGACAGGAAAAGAATGTGGTCTTGTGGGGTGGAGAGAGGTACAAGTAAATGACTAATCTGGAGACACACAGCTAGCTAACATTAGATGTCACACATCTTTCTGTCATGTCTTCTAAGGTTCTATTCTTGATGTAATGTGGTCTAACACATCGAATAGACTATAGAAGGAATTTATCATCATTAAGTCTTCCAATTATTTAATATACTCACTCCACTGGCAGTACAAAAATCAGAACTGTCACCACCTCAACACATAGAATTTTAATCACATACACACACACACACACACGCGTATGTTAAATTCACCTATAAAAAAGTTTATGATATCATTTGCTTAGTATTAAAGCATTTATTTCCTGAAGAATAAGACTCTAAATGAAGTATTTGGCTTTCGAATAGTATTATTCCTGTGTACTAAGGTTATTCTAATTTCCCATAGGTAACAAACTCTGAATTTTAAAAAGATTAATGTATAAATTTGACATCATGCTAGATATTTTGCTTTTCTTTGCTTAACTGAACCAGAGGTGCACATCTGATCCAACTTGAGCCATTCAGATTGTTTTTTTTTTTTTTTTTTTCATGGGATTTTGGAGTCAAAAGCCCGGAAGACCAAGCCCCTCAAAATGGCAATAGGAGCTTAACCTGAAATATCCAGGAGAGTAGGGTCAGAGTCACTGCAGGCCAAAGCAATAAACAAGCTGAAACTTTGGGAGTAGAAAAGAAATTATAGAAAGCAGAAAAAGTCAGTTTATAGAAAGAACAAAGAAAACAGAGCAAATAAGCAGAAAAGGAACACAGACTATGTGGCTCCTTGGAAAATAACTAGTGTCTTTCTAGATTTTTCCATCCTTTCGTGAAAGATCACTTTTAGGTCCAGACAAGTCCTGGACCCTTTAAAGCACATAAGCCCAACATATCACAAACACACACACTAAATTCAATGTATTAAAGAACACAAAGACATATCTGTCATTTAGAAGTCAGTATGCCACCACTGGCATAGCGAGATCTCAAATTACTAATATCTACTTAACACTAGAAAGATTCAGTACTAGAGGAAATGATTTCCCACATCTTTGTCTTATCTCCTTAAAACAAGAAGCACCTGGGTTCAATTAAAGTCATCTTTCTTTGATGTCAGTGATGGGTATTGCTTGAGTTCAGGACCAGTTAGGGCAAGTAGAAGCTCTTGGGTAAGAGGAAAAACAAACTGATTGCCTCCTTAAATGCTTCTCTCAACTGGCATGAGTGCAATACATTCTTGCATAATAAAATGTGATCTCTAATAGTGCAGGCTATGTATTTTCATGTTATTCTTTAATGCTCCAATTTGTGATTCCAGAGATCTTCATAAACTAGCATAGTATTTGCAACTGTTGTGTATGTGAGAGACCATTTTACATAAAGCAGTTCAGATTACTTATAAATATGTATAAATGTGAGTTGTAACATGCATGATACTATTTTCTTACATAACTAAGAAGTCTTAGTTTTTGTTTCAGGAAATTTAAAAATAGGTATAAAATATTATCAATAAACATTATAAAATAAGCACATTTTACAATATATTCTGTGGAATGATAGTTTTCATATGCAATTTTAAACATGATATATAAAATTTTTGCTTCATTTCTGAGTTATTGACACTTCTGTTTCTACTGTCTCTTTAGAACAAAGTTTCTCCAGTTTGAAATATACAGATGTAGTATTTAAGAATGATTGTCTAATTTACCATTACTGTTGATAAAACACAAATTAAATACATATTTTCATTATAACCACAATTTTAGCATATTTGATAAAATTAAAACTGGAATAAATTTAAAGAATAAATATATTATTTGTGCTTATACATGCCTTTATTTCATTAGCCATCCAAACATCTGTAGCCTACCAACAGAGTACTTGGATAATTACAGTAATACTTAGATTTTTTTATATGATATTTTGCCAACTTCCTGTAATAATAAACCATAGGTTTACATTATTAGCAAGTTTGTCAAGTAGGAGGACCAAATATTATTTAACAATTTTATAGCTTATCATTTGTAAATATTTGATCACATGGCATGTTAATCTCTATTGTACTCTTAGACATTTGTCAAAGATATTAGGGGTGAACTTGCTACTCTGACCTGCTTTTACTTTGGTCTCAGATTGGTATTTAGTTGTGTTATTTCTGTGAGATTTCTATTGTTTGTTTTTTAACAATATTACATTGTTTAACTTGGGCTAATTTAAGTAAGATTCTGGTCTTTTGGGGGGGCTAACAAGTCTTATTTAAGACGATTTATGTTAGCTTTTTGTCACTATGATAAAAATAGCTGAGAAAATCAGCTTATGAGTGGGAAAAGTTTATTTTTGGCTCACAGTTTCAGATTTCAGTTCATAATTACTTTGGGCCTGTGATGGTCCAGTACCTCATGGTGGGAACACATTGGAGGAGTTCTATTCACCTCATGGAATCTAGGAAGCAAAGAGAGAAAGGGGTTCAGGCCTAATATCCCCTTCAAAAACACACTTCCTAACTTCCTTCTAGTAGGCCCAATATCCTAAAATACCATGGTCTGTCAATCAAGCCCTTAACACAAGGCCCTGGAGGATATTTCCAAATTATAACACAATTATAGAGGAACTTATCATCTACCTTCCCAGGTAGATGAAAAAGAAATAGATGTCCATTTAAATTAAAAAATAATATATACCACAGTTGACCAAATTTTGATTTTCTACATCCTGAGAATTTTTGGAAATCAGTACTTCTTAATATGACTAATGATCCCCTCTCTCTCTCTCTCTCTCTCTCTCTCTCTCTATATATATATATATATATATATATATATATAATTTCTGTTTCTCTGGAGATTTAGACTGATTTTAAATAGACTATACAAATGAAAGAAGCATACACAAAAATTATTTTCCTTTGAAGAGCAAGGCTTGAATTTCTGACCTTTAACCTTGTGAATTAAATTGTCATTCTATTACAAGAAAACAGAGTCAGCTTGACACATTAAATATATTAAGGACCAAAGTGACACTAATGGTATTTAATTAGAACTCCAGACAGAAAACAATAATAGAAAAGAACTTTATATGAAATATTAATCTATTCAAAAAAGAAACCTCAATTCTTTTTTTTTTAAATTGAAGTACTAATTCCAAAGTAAATATCCAAGAGAAGCATTTTTTTTTTTTTACTTATTTTCTAGGCTCATGTCAGATTTTGGAAATGTTCTCTAATGTAGAAATGGAAGGATTTTACTATTTGTTTGTTTGTTTGTTAATTTACTTATTTGTCATGGAGTCTCACTATTTTGCCCAGGCTGATCTTGAACTCATGAACTCAAACCATCCTTCCCCACTCATCCTTTTGAGTAGCAGGGCCTACAAGCCTGTGACACCATACCTGCCTAAGAAATTTTAGTTGAAAAGATATTTCCACAGTTCCCTAGGTACTCCCTCACCTCGTAGGTGAGAAAGAGACCTTGACTGCAAAACCAATTTGTGTAGGTTCTCAGACCATGAATGGCAGCTCAAAGTACCCTTACTTTTGGATTCTCAGTTCAGTGTTCTTTCTCTTAAGGAATACTCTCTATAGTTTCTTTCTTTCTTTCTTTCTTTCTTTCTTTCTTTCTTTCTTTCTTTCTTTCTTTCTTTCTTTCTTTCTTTCTTTCTTATAAAATCTAAAAAGGAAGTGATTATAATGTACAATAAAATGGATTAATGACCCATTTTGTAAACCAGTTTTTGCCCTTGCTATTTATGAGGGTATGACTCTGAAGGGAGGGAACATGTAAACAAATGAATCTGGTATTCAATTCAAATTGAAACATGCGTGATTCTCCCTAACTCTATGTACTTTTTTCTGATGTGACATAAACATCTAGATTCTGATTGGTCCCTGAATAGAGGAAGAGTCAGTCTTGTTATGAGAAGGGCTCGAATTTTTGAAGTCAGTGAATTTTATGTGTTTCCTAGAGAGTCACTATCATCAATGTCTGTCTTTTCCCATCCTTCTCAGGAGTTAACCATTTTACTGAAGTGTTTCAACACTTGCTTCTCTCCAAGCGGAATCCATGCACCTATGCTTTGAAAACTATTTACTTGTTTGTTTTTTTTTTTTCAGGGACCTCATTACTTTAATACTGTCTACCTCTCTCTCTTTAAAAGGTCCCAAAGACATTTAAAGATGTTTACACTTCTCTTATCGATAAAGGCAAGCAAGCAATTCTCCTCTATCCACCAAATGGACGTTCCCTTTCATTCATCCTCAGTCTCACCCTCTCCTCAGGGTCAAGTTCTTTAAAGATGTCTGCAGTACCTCTCTCCACTTGTTCTTTTCTTGTTCATTCCTTAATGCATTGCATCTTGACTTGATCCTACCTCTCTCACCTTGTCCTGATTCCTTTCCCAAATTCTTTCATAGAAACTAATGCCTACAAAGTTATTACCACTGGCTGCTTTCATGCTAAGTCTAAAGAATATATATATATCTATATATATATCTATATATATATATATATATATATATATATATTTATTTATTTAAAAAAATAGTTGTAGATCGACACAATACCTTTATTTATTTTTATGTGGTGCTGAGGATTGAACCCAGTTCCTCACACATGCTAGGCAGGTGCTCTACCACTGAGCCACAACCCCAGCCCCTAAAGAATATTTTTCAGTCCTCCTATTTTTGATCTCTTCAACATCTGGAAATGTCACATCTGGAAAAAATACTCATCATTTATTCCAGCCTCCTCAAATGACAGATGGGAAAACTGGAGGCCAGAAAGTCAAGGCATTCTTCTTCTTAATCAATCTTGACAGTGTTTATGTAATCGATGAGGAAAAAAATGTCATTTTGGTAAAAGATTCTCTACTGTTCATCTGACTATTTTTCTACCCCAGTAAACATGACAATGCATGGTACTGAAAGTGAAATGTTTTCAGGAAGAACATGACTTATGCTTTGCATGTCTACTGAGTCTCATTCATGAACTTCATGGTGCCCAGATATGTATATTTTTTAAAGCATGTCAGTAATTCTAGAATTTTAAAATGACTTATTTAAGGACAATAGATGTTAAAGAGCCAAGAAAGTTTGGGGAGGAGTAACATCCTTTTCTTAATATGAGTGTCCTTGTTAAGTGGGCAGTGCTGATACATCTCCACAAGTGAAGTTTTCTTGCACGATAAAGAAGTAAAACATGCCTCTTGCTGCAGCTGTGATCTATCAGCCAGCCAGAAAGATTTCTACAAGAAGAGGAAGAAGCTGTCTTCTCTGCTTCCTTCCTCCAAGAAGAAAGATATTATCTTTAACCTTTGGCTCTGGCCAGCCTGGAGCTCTTCCTGTTAAAACTCAAGTATCTTAAAGTTTCACACCCATCTGGTGTTTCTCAGTTTTGGGAATTAGGTCAGTATTTAAATACAGAGCAACCCATGAGTTAAGAAATTGAGAATTCTTGGAGCCATGTCAAGCTTCATCTCCATGAAGTGTTCTTGCTTGCTTTTGCTAATAATATTTGATTGATATTATTTGAAAATTTCCCAGTGCTTACATACACAGCTTATATCACATATCAAATGTCTGCTCATACATGAATTATTTTCTAGTTTTCTTCAAGTTTGTTTATTCATTTTTTTTGATTACTTAGGTTGTTATTTTCATGAAAAATTGGGAGTCTTTCAACTAGACTAATTGATATGAATAATTTCTTTACATTTCTGAAGTCTTAATCTTCACAATTGGAATTCTGTTCTATGCCTCAGAGAACTATGTTGAGAATTGCGTGTGTCCAGTCATGGCAGACATTGAACACATACTGATTCCTTTTCCCATCTCCCTCATGTTCTCTCTTTCCTCCCTTTCTCTCTTCCAGCACCTATGGCTGAGTCAACTGTGGTAGATATTTCTTTTTAAATGCTCATTAAGTGAAGGTATTACCACAGCGGATTAAAGTAGATACTTGTTTTGCATGGTGACATTGAAAACTGTGTATGTGACTTGGAATGAGTTGTTTTTTCATGGTTCAGCTGACAAGGTATATTATGCAAGCTTTTCAGATAATACAATGAATTATTAATCCAAATTAGAGAGTGGTAGGCTAGAGCCCTGGATTCATGCCCAGAGAATGGCTCTGCCACATTATAGACATATGGTCGTCTGGCTGGGATGGCTTTTTGTACACATGCCAAAGGAAACTTTATAATGTATGTTGAAATTCTGTCCTTTCTTTGTTTCTTCATTATTGGGTAACTTTGTTGCTCTTTTTCTTTCTTTTCTTTTTTTTTAAAATGAATTTTATTCTACCTTATGCCCAAAAGTTACTCTTGGGAAAATGATTGCAAGATAGTAGAGCTAGTTTTGTTTGCTGCTTTAAATAATAAAGCTAAAAATTTAAAGGAACTGTACATGAATGGAACTTTAAAAACTATTTACTGAAAGCCTAATTTTATCTTCTCTTCTTTATAGGTTATTAAATACACACTAAGACAGACCTTGTGTGATATGAATTGTATGCTGTCTCAAGGGTTCAGAAGACTACCTCTTCTCCCATACAACAAATACCTGCCAGTTAACTGTCAGAGTGCTGTCCTCTGCATATATCTGGTTTGAAACTCCTGGTTCTGAAGTTCTCCATAGATTGGATCAATGATTAGATATTTGTGTTTTTAGTGCTACATTATGACTATACATATAATTTCAGGGTCAATGATTAGAAAGCTGTTTTGATCTTCTCAAAAATGCTCAGGTAATCATGTTTGAATTTAAAAACCAATGTCACTTTTTCAAAAAATATTTTCTATATAAAGTAGGTAACAGGATCTAAGTTATAAGAGTATACGTTCTGACCATTCAAGTTAATTGAGGTATATTCAGACCAAATGAAAAAATAAAAGGAACCAGTGAACAGTTTTTGTTATAAGTCACTTTAAACTTCATGCTGGTTGCTTTCCATGGGGTTCAATAACAGACTGAGGCTTACCCTAGGAAGGCTATGGTAAAACCACATACCTGTAGGGAAAATTGTTTAGATCCCTTCCTGAGTACATTGGCAAGGTTAATGGATCAGACTATTGAGCTGTGACTGGACAAATTGAGGATCTGATAAAATATTGGTGAACTTTGGTGCAGAAGCAGTGAACTGGGTCATAGCAGAGATGGGCATAGGTGGTAAGGGCCTGGGAAAGACACCTGGAAGAAAAAAGAGACAAAAAAAAAAAAAGGCTTTATTCAGGCACAGTTACATCAAGAGCCTGGCCTGCATTGGAGGAGCTTCGGCTACTGGATATCGACAGATGTTGGTATACTGGCATGGCAGGAAGGAAACGTATCTGAGAAGTACGAATCATGGTTTGATGTGGGCTCTGCATTTATCAGGTATATGATTTTGTACAGTACCTATTTGAGATAAAGCTTCCATTTCTTCAGTTGGAGAATGATTGAGTCAAACCATTTAAACCATCTCTTGTCCTGGTAATGCTCCATGACTCTAAGATGATCTGACCCTTGTACTGTATTCTGTATGTAATGAGAGATACATCTGTCAGTAAAGCTGAGGAAATACTCTGTTGTCTGCTGAAGATCCTAGTGCCCATTTGCCTTGCATCTCTACTTTTTCATTGATGAAAAGTGATGAGAGCATAAAACATAATTTATAATTATTTTCAGAAACATACTATAAAGCTTTAAAACCTACATGGTTGACAATTGGAAAAGGCTTAGCCAGAACACTATTAATAATTCTGAATTGTATGTGATCTCAATTGTACGTGATTCTTAAAAAAAAATTTTGTTAACTAAATCTTACTGTGTATTATTATATACTTTAAGAACCTTATAATTCTTGTTTTCACCGAAAGTGCAGATAGAAAACCAATGGAACAATGTGATGCCAGGGAATTTCAACACAATCTTGTTTCCCTACGATTTGATTATTAAATTGGTTGCCTTTTCTGTTTATTTGACTTTATTAAAGAAATATTACTCATATTAAGAATTCATATATGAGTTTCTGACCGCTCGTATGACAAATTCTGCTTCCTCACATGTTGAAATATAACATTAGAGAAACACGCTGAGGCAAGCATTCAAAGCAGGGTTTGTTTAAAAAGGGGTAACATAGACTTCTCCAGGAGGGAGAAGGGAGCCATAACTGGTATTCTGGTATCCCAAGAAGTGAGGTGTTCTGCCTTTTTTATATGTCCTAGGCTTCCTTTGTTTTCCTGCTCTCTTCCCCTTATCTTTCTCCTTCCAGGAGATGCTCAGTGGGATGGCCAAAAGGTGGGAAACAGGTGGGCTGAAGGGGCCCGGGAGGAGTGATTCAGGCAGGAAGTGGGTGTAATTTACAACTCCTTGTAGGGGGGAAATTCCTTAGCAACAGGTTGGAGCAGGGGCAGGTTCTCTTGATCAGGGTGGAGGAAGAGCTCTAAAGGAATTTACATTTCAATTCCTTCATTCTCTGGATCCCACCCTTGCCTATCTGCCTGTCTAATTCTGTCTTCAATATGGCATGATCATGCATTAAAAATTAGCCCTGTATTCAATAAGAATGCAGAGAACACATTACCTTAATAAAAAAAAATGCATCATTTAAGGATGAAATGGAATCAAAGAAGTTCTGAAATAGACACAGAAACCTACGTGAAGTGAGCATATGGAGGATGGTAGAGGAACAAGCTATATAGTTCCTTAGACTGGAAGAAACACCAGCAGCTGGTAATGCGGCTGGCACAGATGGGAAGAAAATGACATCTTTTTTAATAGATAAAAATATTCAAAAGCATAGATAATTCCAATAGATAAAGCAAATTTATAGACCATCATCTCAACCTGGCTAGAAATTTTACAGAGCATTGAGAGAGAAAATGAAAGAGGCATTGTTTGTAAAGAGATCTGTGTAATAAGAATCGTAATGCATTCCGCTGTCATATATTAATAAATAAAATAAAATAAAGTGCAGCCTGTCTAAACTATAAAAAAAAGAAAGAAAAGAGTTACAGGACCCATTTAGTTAAATGTCCAGTCCCATAGAAGCTATTTCCTCTGACCACACTCTTGAGCATGAGTATATTTGAAGATTTTAACTGAAGTTGAGCTCTGCCAAGGGATCATGAGTGAGAGTAGGTCACAGTTCTTTGGAGTTCAGTCCTCTTAAGACTCTCTGTGGAATCAAGAAAAAAGAAATGGCGAGTGACCTGAAATTCAATGAGACAATGTGACAGTCTCAGTGAAAAAGTTCAACTAGTTCACAGTGGAAAAAAACGGAAATGGGGTTTTCTGCTGAAACAAGTAACATTTGTAACCACACAATATATATTTTTTAAAAAGTAAAAGTGATTTTAAAAAGTAAACATGATTCTAGGCAAACAAGATGCAGCCACAAAAATCATGGAGATTATTTTCCTGCTCAAGATCTAGAAGCTACATCAGAGCTGAGAAGGTAACAGTGTGTGTGGGGAACAGGGTGCTGAGACCTTTCCCATCCCAGGATTTTGTACCCTGGAAGGCAAGTGGATAAGGAGAGGGAGCCAGTCAGCTCAGGTGACATTTGCTTTTAAGGAACAGAAATAATGAGAAATGTCAGTAAAATAATAACTCTGCATTAAAGGTAACAGGAAATTGCTTATTCTGAGCCAAATGTGAGTGACTATGACCCAGGAACACCTTCAAGTTACCTTGAGTGGTATTTTTATGATTTAGATGTAAGGTATCTCCCAAAAGATAATGCAAGAAAGCTTAGAGGTGAAATGATTGGGTTTTGACAGCCTTAACCTAGTCAGCATATTAATCCTCTGATTGATAGGGATTAACTGATAGTTACTGTAGGCAGGTAGGGTATGGGTGGAGGAGGTGGGTCATTGGAGGTAAGCTTAGGAGGTAGATGTTTTGTCCTTAGTAAGACAGTAGACTCCTCTGCTTCCTACTTGCCATATCCTGGTTTTCTTATCCACATCCTTCTGCCCTGATGCTCCGCCTCTCCTCAAGCCCAGAGCAACTGAGTTGGCCGTCTAAGGACTGAGACCTCTGAAATGGTGAGCCCTAAATAGGCTTTTCCTCCTCTAAGTTGTTCTTGTCAGGTCTTTTCGTCACAGCAGCAAAAAAAACTGACTAAACAGGCATGTTCCATGTTGAAAGAGGTTACACAAACTTTTATAGCCAAAGAACAAAGAAAGCCATAGATCAATATATTTAACAAATGCGTTTGTGGGACATAACATAGGTGGGCCACAGCACAGTGGGCCAATCTTTCCTAGAGGTGTCAGATGTTACCTTGTAGCATTGTCTACTTTCAGGTTGGTGGAGGTGATAGGTCTGTTAGCTTAATAGTACATTCAGAAAGCTTTACCTATTAGCTAAGAGAATATGAGGTCAGATGAAAGGTTAAATCTACAAGGCCTCTTTTTCTTAAGACCGTAAAATGCCCAAGATAAATTTTGCCTGTTGACCTGTAGCATTTCATCTCTCCACAATCAATATGTTTTAATCAGCCAAGGTCATACAGTTTGCAGGATCTTTAATATCTTTTTCCTGTTCTCTTCAGAGAACTTTAGCTTCACTCTAGGAACCATGACTTTGAACCACTTTTACTCTAGACTTCTCCCAGATCAGATAGCAAAATTTTACATGTCTGGTAAGGCAGTACCAAAGTGCTTAGGAATTCCTGATTAGAGATTTAAAGAAAAACCAAGATTTCTGACAAGATATCAAATGTAGTGAAGTTACGTGCAAGATGAGCAATAAAATAATCTTTTAGAGTAACTTTAAAGTTAGTTCGAGTACATGGAGGAACTGGGATTGAAACCAGTTGGTTTGGCTCCAAAGGCCAGTCATTCCACTGTCTATCTTCCACTGATAGCTATGTTCAAAATTCCCCAAATTCATGTTTTGGAACTTAATCATCATTGTGATAGAACTAAGAGGTAGAGCTCTTTGGGAAGTGTATGGTACCTTATGAAAGGGCTGGAAGGAACTGTCTTAGGCCCTGTTTTGCTTGTGTGCTTTCTGCCACAAGAGGGCATGATAGTTTCTCCATCTGTAGAATGGAACACAAGGACCTTCACCAGACACCAAACCTCATGATAGCTTCATCTGAAGACTTATAGTTTCCAAAACTGTGAGAAATAATTTTTTTATTCTTTATAAATTAGAGTCTCAGGTATTTTGTTGTAGCAGCCCAAGTGGACTAAGACAGTAATTATTCCTTAAATATAAACACCATTCAGATGTCTGTCCTGGGTCCTCATTTCTCTTTGATCACCATACTCTTTTGGGACAGTCCCATACAGCCCAGCACTTCAGTGACTACATATGTCTGTCACATGTGACAGACACAGATTTTATCCATATTTGGTAGACATAAAAAATGCAACAGTAATTTTACAGTAATTTTCACACCATATCAATTTCTTTAAATTTAATCCCACATCCCAGGTGTTGACCTTACTCCCAATTATCTTCTTATGAGATTCAAAAATTATTGACTTATACCTCAGTATGTTCACATTTTAGCCCTAAATTATCTCACCCTCAGTCACTGACAGCATTAATTAATATATAAAGTATATTAAGAACTTAATGAAAACTAAAATCCCACTGCATCTGCACCAGTCCACACAATAATACTTACATTCTATTCTGCCTACCACACCCTATATAAGCATCACAACCCACATGTTAATGTAGCTTAAATTTAAAGCAAAGCACTGAAAATGCTTTTAAATCTGTGTCTGTCAGATGTCTTTTCGCTAGTTTCGGCTTAGACATAGCCAGCTACATACTTCACAGCTTCTCATGGATGTCTTCAAAACAACTCCAACTTCATGTATAATAATGAAAACTCAGCATGTAACCCTTTCCAAACCCTTCACTGTATTTACAGCTCTTTCTTTGCTGCTCCATGAGAACCTGGCTTATTAGTATTTCATTTTTCCTCCTTGTCCCGTATCTGCTCTTCAGTGTATGTTTATCATTCTCATTTTTTAAATTTTTGCAGTTTCTAGTGTTTGTATCTTTTGGAAACTACTTTATTATGGAAAAAATCTAAATAAGCCACAAAAATAAAGGGTAAGAGCTGAGTACAGTGGCAAGGAGGGTGTGTCCTCATAAATTGCCACGATCTCCCAGTAGGTGGCGCTCACACTGTACTTTTGCCTCTAGTTTTTTTTAATGCTGAGAAATATTTCACACAACTTTCTCTGTACAGATGATAAATTTAAAGTAATATGCTATTTTGTGTTTTGTGATCTTTCAAATAGTCCTCTAGGCTACTAATACTATACCTAATGATTTGTGTTCTTGTTGTATAAAGGAAGTTAGAGTTTGGGGCAAAGTTGATAGAAAGAACACAATTTATTATGGGGAGAATGTGTAATGTGGGGTGAGAGGAAGCAAAGCCCTGGATACCAAAGATCTCAAACAAATAGAATTTAATAAATTTGTATCATCCTGTGGGAAACCAGCAACCTGGAAAGCAGAAAGGAAAACCCAGATATGAGCAGAGCGAGCTAACTAAACCCATATCAAGTGTTATCTGGAAAATAAAGGGGGAGGATCATACATTAAAAGCAGACACATAAGGTAGTCTTGGCATCCATTCACAAGATGTGTGATCTTGGGAAAGTGTTTTCTCTTTCTGGGATTTATATTTCTTTTCTTCAGAATGATAACATTGAGCTAAGTGATCTTGAAAATTCCACAATTGCTAAACAGAAGTCTTGAGTAAAAGGTAAAAAGTAATTCCATGCTCAGCAGGTAAAAGATACAGGCCAACAGCTTCTATGGTTTAGGATATATTAACTAACAGATCCTTGCACAGAATTTCTTTCTGGTGGGTGTTAACTGGAGGCCACTGTTATCAATCCTGGCTGTATCTAAGGTTTAATTGGGAAGGCATAGCAATGACAGCCCCACTCTGACCAGCTATGGGAGTCTCGGGACGTGGGGCCCAGATATCTTTGTCAAAAAAGGATCCAGGAAGCTTGAATATACACATGAGATTAAGAACCACAGATGCAGATCATTAGAAAGACTGATAATGCTGAAACCTTTAGTGAGAATAAACAATGTTCTTAGTAGTCGTGAAAAGCTTATGCATATGCCTGGAAAGGAAAAATATGCAAAGGACAAATGAAAGAGTGAAAAAGAGAGCAGAGGGTACAGAGAACAAGTCTGGGGGTGAAATATAAAAGCACACAGTACGGACACTGCCAAATGTAAGTTTTCACCACTTTTGGAAAAACTTTGAAAAATGAAGACATTGCTCTGTTAAGAAAGAAAAGAAAAAGGAAAGAAGAAAGAAAGAAAAAAGAAATTATTTTATTCGCCTTACATTTCATCCTTCAATTCCATTATCTACACTAGGGAAATGTTAAGTGTAAGAAATAACATAATCATGTTTTTATAACTTTAATCATCTTATATGGAATCCCCCTTTACTTTTCCAGTTGGAAAAGGTTCCATTTCTTAAACTTTTTTAAATTATTTTTTTTATTAGAGCACTATACCTTTACATGGTTGTCTGGGTTCCTTTTGACATATTATACATAATATAAGGAATTTTATTTCAATCCCCATTCCCTCTCCCCTTATCTCCCCTCTTTTTTCCCCTTTCTCTCTTCTCTGCTCTACTGATCTTCCTTTCATGCCTTTATTCGTTTGTTGTTGATTGGTAATTTCTACAGACAGGTAAAGAAGATATTTCTTTGATACATTTATATATGAATGTAACATGACTTTGTTAAGATTTTTTCCACATTTCTTTCCTTTCTCCTTCCTTTCCATTCTCTTACTTTTACTCCACTGCTCTTCCTTATATCCTTGTGATAGCTAACACCCTCCTACACCGAGAAGGCTCCACTTAAGACATTTCTATGCAGACAGAGTGCTGTGACATCTGCCAGTCTCTTTTTTATTGAATTCTTTGTTGACTTAGGTTGCAGGTTTATGGTTCTCAACTTGTTTTCAGTGTCTCAAATAATCTGATAGTGTGTTAATCAACTCTTTGTTACTATAACAAAATGACTGAGATAATCAATAAGAGAGGTTTATTTTGGCTCACAGTTTTGGAGATTTCAGTCCATGATCAGTTGGCCCTGTTGCTTTGGGCCTATGACAGCACACCAAGGTGGGAACATGTAGAGCAAAACCATTCACCCAATAGCTAGAAGCCAAAGAGAGGAGGGAAAGGTGTTGGGGTCCCTTCAAAGGTACTTTCCCAGTACCTGAAGTCCTCCCACTAGGACCACATGACTCCAAGAGTACATCACCTCCCAATAATGCCCAGCTGTGGACCAGACTTTACCACACAAGCCTTTGGTATATATTGAAGATCCAAACTGTAGCAGATAGTATTGTATTAATCTTAATTTCCTGATTGTGATAATAAATGTATTATGGTTATATAAGATGCAAAACCCTGAAGAATTGGGTGAACGGTATATGTAACACACTGTTGTTTTTGCAATATTTTTAGAAGCATAAAATTATTCCAAATTGAAAAAGCTAGGAGATAAAAATGATAAAATATCAATGAAAATGTATCTGCAAGAGACTTGAAAAATCTCCAATACATTGCTTTTGTGTTATTTTATAAACTGCTAAAATTTGAGTTCAATTTTATAATAGTCTCTTAATGTAAATGATATGGAAGATATAATACAGTATTTTCAAGCACTTTTCTACAAAATTAACTTTTGAAACATGCTTTTGGTTAACTAAGCTCACAAGTTGAGGATAAAGAATATAAAAGTTCAGAAAGAAAACTGGGGAACTTGGAATATTGTGAAAAAAAAGTTTTTGTCTTCTAAAAGTGTTCATGTAAAAATCAGTGAATTGTGTGGCTATGAATAAATGTTTTAAAAGAAAAGATTTTCTTTTAGACAGATAATAAATATTTTATAAAACATTTAAACGTCAATTCAAATACAACTAGGCTGTTTTCAGTTGAACATAGCTGTCCAAATTGTCCTAATTAAAAAAAATAGCAGTTAAAACAAGCCAATTTTGCTCTGGTAAGTATTATTTTCAGCCAGAGACATAGTTGAAGTTGTTGATTTTAACAGTGGTTTGAAAATTCTTGCAATTATTTGGTCACTGTAAAGCACTTATAAAAATAAAAGTAGGCACATTTCCTGAGAAAACACCTTTGAAAAGTCTTTGAAACAAAACATTTTCATTTTCATCTGAGTTAATATTTGGATGCCATAATACATAATTATCTGAGATTTTTAAAAATTATTATTATCAGGTATAAAGTTGTTTTGAAAGGCTTTACCTGTAGATAAAATTGGTTGGCTTTCTTTGACTTCTTTTCTGCAACATAGATTCATTTGTAGACATTGTATACTGTAGCTAGCATCTAATACTTAGCTTTCTATTCTTTCTGCTTTTTCTTTTAATTTTGGAAACCTATAATTAAAGGTCAACTTTGGAAATTTATCAAATAGTTCTATTTATTTCATATGCATGCTTAAATAGGCCTCTTTGTACATGCAGAAGTCCCAAAGATGAATATCTTTTGGTATTTCTCTTTATCTCATGATTTCTTCCTCATTCATTACTGCTTTAAACAGTTTCATATTGAATATTTTTTTTCTCTCCTCAGTAGTGAGGATTGAACCTAGGAGCACTTTACATCTCCTAGGAGTTACATCTCCAGCCCTTTTCAATTTTTAATTTTGAGATATATCTAAGTTGCTGAGGCTGACCTGGAACTTGGGATTCTTCTGCTTCAGCCTACCGAGTTTCGGAGATGGCAGGTGTGTGCCATGCCTCGCTCATGTCTGAGTATAAGAGTTTTAGTTCTGTGTTCAATTGATGACCTGTTTCTCTCCTGCCCTTTGGACTTTCCATTCCATGTTCTGCTTTTGCTTTTATGTAAAATTCTCTAACTTCAATTTATTTCATTGGCTACTTCAGAATTTCTTCAGATTGCCTACCTGTGGTACCCAGCTGACTCCTTGAAAGTCAGGTTGGTCTACCTGAACCATGATAAGGGGAAGATTTTGGAGTAGAGTCCTTATGGAGCCATCTAGGTAGGAGTTTCTAGAGCATAGCAAGGCAGAATATGGAAGGCTCCAAATTCCCTCTGAAGTTTTCCCAGCTGGGCTTTTTGAGGAAAGAGTATCATTGCTGTCAGTGCAAACCACTATCAGCTAGTACTGAAACATTGCCTCTGTGCTTCAGAGGGCTGTCCTTTGACCTTCCTTCATTTCAGACAATCCATTGTTTGAGGAATCTATTCTACACTTAATGTTGCTTATAGATTAGCCAGTTTGTGTTCCTGGGATACATAAGTGCTGAAGGAGGAGCCATTAGATATGAACAATAACAGAGATTCACCCATTCTGTCTCAGAAACAGTTGAAATATTCAAAGTATAAAGTAAAAAGTACACTAGATATTTGTTAAAAACAGCAAGGAAGATTTTATTTAGGACTATTGCAAAAAGGGTCAAAGCTATTGCAATAGGGGAAATTGCACTCAACTCAGGGGAAATAAAATGCAAGAGAGTTTTTAAGTGCTAAGATAAGCTGGTAGAAAAGCACTGGAGGATGTTAGGAGGGACACTGGTAAATGTGCTTAGGTCTTTCGTGTTTGCTAATTGGTGTTTACTGCAGTTCAACTCCTACCCTCCCATAGAGACTGGGACACCATCTTTCTTGATGGTTACATGGAGAAGATGTACATCTCAAAGGAGCAGAGAAAAAATTTCTAGTGAGGTTTCCTTACATAAAAGCTCTAAGAAAAGGGAAGTCAGTGGCCTTAGCCTGTAGTCAGAAGAAAACCCATCTACAGTTAAGTCAAGATGAGGGAATTGTGAAGGCCATCTTGGTCACAGAGCAGGAGAGTCTCCAGTGAGCCAGGAAAGGAATAAGGAATCTTCTTGCTGCCTGTCTTCTTCTCCCTCCCTAATCCCAAAGGATTCAGAAATTTAAGAATCGGGAGGGAAAATGAAAAAAAAAAAAAAAGAGGGAAGAAGAAAGAACAAATGTTTTATACCTCCTTCCTGTAGTTTTCTATGTATAGCATTGATTGCAACTGTGGGAAGGAATGAAATGCCCTGATATAAAAATCGGGATGGTATTAGATGGAGATGAACACTTTTTAAAGGTTGATGGAGAGCCTAATATTTTCTCAGAATGAACAGGAGAAGCACAAATCCTGGGACTTCTGGAGAGCTTTTACCTCGAGTAGATCAAATGTAAAGTGGGAGATGAAAATAAATTTTCTTTTTTAATTCATCTCATTAGTTGTGGTTATAATTATATAATTATTAACAGCTAATATAATTACAAACTAATAAAATTGTCATGTGAAAATGTGAAACTCTTAAGAGTTTACTATAAAGACTCAATTTACACAAATAAAGTTGTAAATATACTTTAAGAAGAAGAAAAATATTATTGGAAGAGAAAAATCTCAAATTCATGAAGACATGTTAAGAAATAGGTAACTCAGATAAATAAAATAAAGTATTGATTGCAACTCTCTCTTTGGGGGGAGGGGTTAAGATGGTCTAAGACCATATCATCCATAATTAAATAATTTTTTACTTAGAGAAATGAAAAGAAGTAGAGACAACAATGCCGAATGCTGCTAAGAAATGGCATAAAATAATATTTAAAAATAGTGAAAATAGTGATTTTTCATAAATGTGTATATCATTTGTGAACACTAGGAGTGCTATTTTGGTACAGCGTAACATATACATAGCTATATGACTAACACATAAAACTCTTTAAAAATGTACATATAAATACATTTTGACAATTTTTTCTTTAAGTCAGATTATGCTTCTGTGTTCTTTCTGTCACTGTGATAAAACACTGGAGAGAAATCAACTTAAAGAAGGGAAAGTTTATTTTGCCTAATGGTTTTAGGTCACAGTCACTTTGCCCTGTTGCTTTCAGGCCTGCGGCAAGGCAGTACATTATGGTGAACACATGTAGCTGAGGAAAACTGCTCATCTTATGGTGGTCATGAAGCAAAGAGAACTGCTTTTATGTCAAGAACCCTCCTTCTATACCCATTAAGCTACAAGTCCATAAATAGCTTAATCCATTAAGCCATGAATGAGATTCAAGCCCTCACCAGATGTGGCCCCTGGACCTTGGACCAGAACTGTGAGCCAAAATAAACTTCCTTTCTTTTAATTTATCAAGTCTATGGTATTGTGATATTGGCAACAAAAAATGCTCCAATAAACTTGTCTTTAGAATTATCTCTAATTTTTTTGTGTATTTAATCTGTTAAATGAATTTTTGAATTATTTTGTCAGTTTAATGTACCCTGAAAAATATACCATTAGCACTTTTATTAACAGATTAATTATACATTAAAAATTTTATTAAAATTATATTAAATGCCCTTACTAGAAAAAAATATAGGCCCAACTCTCCATCATGTTGGCTTAAGAAATGATTTCCATAACAAGACTCCGAAAGTACAAGAAGTGAAATCAAGAATCTATAAATGAGATGGTATCAAACTAGAAAACCTTTTTCACTACAAAGGAAATAATCAAGAACTTGAGCAGTGAGCCTACAGAATGGAAGAAAATCTTTACCCCCTGCACCTCAGATACAGCATTAATCTCCAGGATATATAAAAAATTCAAAAAATTTCACACTATAAAAACAAATAACCCAATCATTAAAATGGGCAAAGAAACTGAAGAGACACTTCAAAAATGAAGAAATATGAATAGTCAAAAAATATATGAAAAAATGTTCAACATCTCTAGCAATTAGAGAAATGCAAATCGAAACTACACTGAGATTCCATCTCACTCCAGTCAGAATGGCAGTTATAAAGAATACAAGTAACAACGAGAGATATGAAAAATTGTGCTCTATATGTGTAATAAGAATTGTAATGCATTCTGCTGTCATATATAAATAAACAAAAATAAATAAACAAAAAAATTTTAAAAAAGAATACAAGTAACAATAAATGTTGCCAAGGATGTGGGGAGAAAGATATTCTCATACATTGCCGGTGAGACTGCAAATTGGTACAACCACTCTGGAAAGCCATAGGGAGATTGAAAACTTGGAATGGAACCACCATTTGATCCAGTCATCCCGCTCCTGGGCCTATACCCAAAGGACTTAAAAGCAGCATACTCCAGTGATGAAATCACATCATTATTTTTAGCAGCTCAATTCACAATAGCCAAGCTATGGAATCAACCTAGGTGTCCTTCAACAGATGAATGGACAAAGAAATGTGATGTATATACACAATAGTATATTACTCAGCCATAAAGGAAAATGAAATTATGGCATTTACCAGTAAATGGGTGGAACTGGAGACTAATATGCTGAATGAAATAAACTAATCCTTCCCCAAACCAACTGCCGAATGTTTTCTCTGATATGTGGAAGCTAACCCACAACCAGGAAGGGTGGGGAGGAGAAGAATAGAAGCCATTGGATTAAACAAAGGGGAATGAGGGAAGGGAGTGGGGCGAGGGGAATAGGAAGAACAGTAGAAGTAATCAGACATAACTTTCCTATATTTATATGTGAATACACGGCCAGGGTAACGCCACGTCATGTACAACCACAAGAATAGGTTCCTAATTAGAATAAGTTATACTCCATGTATGTATAATATGCCAAAATACATTATACTGTCATGTACATCTAAATAGAACAAATAAAATTATATTAAATGAATATATAACTTTGGAAAAATTTACATAGTTATGTTATTGACTCTACCTAAACAGAAATATTATAAATCTTTTCCATTCACATTTTCTGGACTTTAGTAACAGGTTTGGGTAAGAATTGAGGTTCTAATTACTTTTACCCAATTCTGAAGAGGCTGGCACAGAAGCTTCCTAACAATAGAGGATGCTCAATATTTCCTCCTTCTGCCTAATCCTCACCTCTCCTTCCTATTTATATCTTTCTAGCTTGAAATCAAATTATTTTTTCTTACAGTCAGCTTATTTGTTTTGGAAGTCATCCAGCCTTTCTGGTCTCCCTTTGTCTACTCTGTTGAAAAGAGAAGGGATATAATTTGCAGTCATTATTCACTAAGGATATGAATGAATTTGTAAGTAGCCTTATTTTTTTACTATGCTATAGAGAGAAATTCATTAAACACAAGAAACATATTGCTTGATCAATGTACTATTTTCCTATGCTCAGTAGATTTGACAATTTCTATAAACTATATCCAGTGAAACAATTAGTTTGGTCAAAATATGGAAGCAATTTGATAACCCTACAATTAACTTTTTTTTTCATTTACTAGTATGATTTTGAAACATTTGCTTTCAGTATTTCTTAAATTAATTGAGCAAGTGTTAGTATTGGGTTATAAAAGTCACTTGCCAGCATTCGGAAAAACAGACCTTAAGATTTTCAAAACAGGATAAAATAGGATAAAACAGGATAAAATTGAACCCTTATGCAAAGGTTCAATTAGAAACACCTATGATCTTCAAACACAGTATGTATTGTCTACTAAGTCACAATTGTCTACCATAAAAAATGTGGGAAGATCTGATGAAATACTTATATTGGTAATATTGTGAAATAACATAAGCATAAAAACATTTTCATATTCTGGAAGACAGGATACAAGAATTAAGGATAAAATATTTCTTGTCTCTTGTACAGGCAAATTATTTCAATCTTACTTTCTCTTATTCATGAGCAAATCTCTGAAAACATAGAGGAAAATACATTATATCAAACTTTTTCACTCAGGAACAAAACACAAAGGGTCAGAATGGTCTTTAATTTCTAAATGGTGAAATGCCATTTAATGTTTTGTTTTATATTTTACTGGGCAGATTCTGAACGATAAAGGTTTCTGGGTTTGGGGTCTAAGATTTGGAAAGAACAAACAAACAAACAAAACCTGTCAGAATAAGTGGTCAAATAAGTGAAGGAAAAGTAAAAGGGAAATAATGTAATCAATGAAGCGAAAGAGAAAAATGGATTCATAGACAAGAGGAGAGAGATCATGCAGCAAACTGTCCTACACAGAAATGGACCCTATATAACTCTGTCACATGTAAGCAGTGATATGTACTTTTAGAGAGTTCTTTTTCCTCCCAGAATTTGTATAAAGGCATATTTTGAGCTTACTTGGATTGAAATGTGGTCAGTTGGTGCATTCTGGTGTGTGAGGACAGGCTTTGGATGATGCCAAGGGCCCTGCTTCCCCAGAGGTTCTTCTGGTCCTGATCAGATGACTCACACACCAGAAACCCTGACTCATCAATACACATTCTGATATGCAGGAGAGAGGCAGGGAGAAGTTATGTGGAAATGTGATACTTTCTTCATTGCAGAGTGTAGTATTCATTTCTATCATTTACATACAACACAGTTCTCTGGATTTAGTGAGCTCCTCTCATACCTTGACTCTCTTTCCTCCCCAATCCAACTCTGCCCTTTTCTTTTTACACCAATTTCATTTCCAATTAGAGAACAAAGAAGATTTACTGTTGTTTGTTTTTCCTTTTACATATAAGGGGACTACTTTTTATTCCATTTTATTTGTTCTCATAATTTTCAGGTTTTTAAAACGATGTCAGTTACCCTGCTTCCTTAATGCAAGTGCTAGAGCAAGAGATAAACATGCTCTGCTCTTTTAGGATTTGCAACCTTGAATTATCGGTGAATGCCAGATGGGTGCTGGAGACATTGGTATGCAAGAGCATGTCCTCGGGACTCACCGGGTTTCCAAACTTCCTCCATAGTGTCTAGTCCTGAAACAACAAGCATCCTTTCGCTCTTGAAACTGGTTCAGAACAGAATAGAAAGAACAAGGCCTGCTGGTGGAGGTCTTGGAGGCAAGCGGATCATTTGCTTAACAAAGCAAGGCTACAATCTACCTCTCCAAGGCGCTTTCATCTGAAAACTGGGTTTAAAACCAAGTGGAAATAAACTCTTTCCAGTGCAATTCAGCACTTCCTGGTTTCACATGGACACAAAGAATAGAGACCTTTTTTGTGTTTTGCTGCTATTCACTTTTTTCATCAGGTCTGAAACTGGAGGTGTGCTTAAATAATGAAGGCTTGTACACATTTTCTTTTCTCTAACTGGGGATTCAGATTCTGATTTTCCCAGAGCAAGATGAAGCTGCTTTCAACCCTGCTTACTAAAAGCTGGTGAAAAATAATATGAAGGGGGAGTCTTTATAATGAGAAAGGTAACTGGAAGAGTACAGTCTCTGCTATCCTTCTGAATGCCTTTTAATATTTTTGTTTTGGCCTTTAAGAGCTTTGGGTTTGGTTTCTTTTCTGAAGGCAGAGATAAAGAGAGTTCTTTAGCTGTTCAGATATTGTTAAAAATCATATAATTTGTTCTAATGTGACTTCCAGGAGACCACTTGCTCCCCATGATCTTTCTCATTGTTGCATAACTGGTGAGAACTGGGTACCAGTTTATGTCTGTACGCACTAGAATTTAGAATGCAATTGAGTCTTCAGCATAGACTCATCTTCATCTTGGTGGCCTTGTAAAATGGCAAGTGTTTTGGAAATTGAATCATATAAATACAAACTAAAACTAAAACCAAACCTCAGGTAAGCACTGTTTTCACCTTTGCAAGACCATAACCCTAAAACTCCAATTTCTGATCTGACTCATCATTTCAAATCCTAGATGTTACAACCATAAATACATACTGTTCTTGCTCAAAAGGGAGTCTAGCCACTCTTCCTTCCTCAAACACCTACTCTTAGGCAGAAGATGTCTGCGGTTAAGAAACTAAAAGCAGCCAGCCACTAATGCTGTGGGTCAGCTGGTGCTAGAACACTTTTAAGGCCATCAAATTCTCTTTTCTTTTAATATAGGAGTACATAGAAACTGTATTCTCCTATCATTAAAAGGCTTATCTTTTTTTTAAAGTCCACAGTTGAAGGAAATATTGCAGGTGGATATTCACTTTCTTTTTATCACAACCTGATAGAAACAAGAATCTCAAGATTTGGGTCTAAAGCAGAAAGCCATCAGAGATAAAAGCATGGAAAATTTGAAAAAAAAAAAATAAAGAATCCAACTTACTAGTCAGGTAGAAATCTTATTATGTTTTAAGCAGTTCATTAAATGCTATATAAGATTGTACTAAGTAAATGATAGGTTTTCTATATTTTAGGATCTTTATGTTATAGTAATTCAAATGGAACAGAGGAAGTAAAAGAAGAGTCTCATTTGTTATCAGTTCTGAAAATCACATGAGCAGTAAACTAGAACTGTTTGTTCTTCCTCCTTTGGTTTCCACATCTAATCCCAGCTCCCAGCACATCCAAACCTTATCTTTGAGCTATGCATAAGATTTATAAGGTTATATTAACCCAGCAATACTGCAAACATAAAAATCATTAACAAAACTCTGATACTAACGTTTTTTAATAGAAGAAAGAGGATAAATAATATTCTATTTGACAATGCCTTCTTTATAAGACTGAAAACCATGTTGATTTTCAAATGCTATAAATGATTAACAATGACCAACTCAAAACTATTTATGGTGGTGAGGTATTCAAGTGAATATCTTCATCAATTTCTTTGGCCCTTTCATGCCCAAGAGAACTTTAATACCTGGAAGAGGCCTGGCCTGAAAAATTTATAACCTAAACCCAAGCTTAACAAAATAAAACAAAATAAAAACCTCACTATTAGTTCAAGCAGGAATCTTACAGGTTTCAGTGGCTCAAGAAACCACAACCCAAGAAATATCTTAGTTCTACTTTGAGGGCTATGCCTTTTATGAGCATCATTGTTAATGATAACTATTTTTAAAAAAGTCACTTTTTGAATAAATAAATACTGAAGTTAAGATTTATTTTTTATGTTTTTATTCCACAGTTTATGTGCTTTATTTGTGGCTGCTACAGAACAGTTGATTTTTGTATATTGATTTACAGTTGATTTTTGTATATTGATTTTTATTCAGTTGCTCCACTAAGTTTTCTTTTTAAAACTAATAATTTATCTGCATATTCTTTGTATTTTCTACATACATAATCATGTGTATCTCTGTGTGTGTAAATAATGAAGATTTTATATTTTCCTCTTCTCCTTCCTTTCTCCCTTATGTCCTTCCTTCCTATTCTATGACTAGAATCTCCAGTACAATTTGGAAAGACAGTGGAGAGGGAAGATGCTAGTATCTCATTTCTGATGTTAGGAAGCTTTCAACATTTTGCCGTGAAGTATGATTTTTGCTATGATTCCTATTTTATTCTTTATCATATTAAGGAAAATTCTCTTTACCATCTGTTGCTAAGAGTTTTATAACTCATGGATATCTAATTTAATATCTTTTTTTTTCATTCACTGGAATGGTCAGATGAGTTCTTCTTTAGCCTGTGTATTAGAAAGCAATTGTCACTATAGCACTGGGTTATGGTTTGAATACGAGGTGTCCCCCCAAAGCTTCTGTGTTAATGCAGGAACATTCAGAGGTGAAATGATTAAATTATGAAAGATGTAACCAAATTAGTCCATCCTAGTTTGAATGGACTGAGTGGTAACTGTAGGCAGGTGGGGCATGATCAGAGGAGGTGAGTCATGGCGGACATGGTCTGGAAGGGTCTATCTTCCCTGTAGCCCTTTGACCTTGCTCTGTTTCCTGACCACTATGAATGGAGCAGCACTCCTCCTTCATGCTCTTCCTCCGTGATGTGCTGCCTCACCATGGGCCCAGAACCCATGGAGTCAGCTGGCCATGGACTGATTCTCTGAAACCATGAGCTAAAATAAACTTGCTCTCCTCTTAGTCATCCTGTTCAGGTATTTTAGTCATAGTGAGGAAAAGCTGACTAAAACATATTGTACAACAAATTACCTCAAAACTCAATAACTTATAACAGCAATCATCTTTGTCTTGTTTTTTAATGTCTCACTGGATGAAGGAAGTAAGATGGCTAGAACTGGGGCAAGAGGAGAGGAATTCACTCTACAGCAGTGCAGAACCTCAGAGTTCCACAACAAAGGTTGTAGACAGAATGAGGGTGGTAATAGGAAGTCCTCTCCTAGGCCACAATTATTCACAGCCCTTCCATGCAAAATACACTCATACCCTTTCTTGGATCTTCAGGCTCCCATAAAACATGCCATGAGGATTAAACTCCAGAGCAGATCAGGATGCTGTTCCTCTTGACCTAGAGACCTATAAGCCAAAAACATCAAATTATCTAATCCATTTAGAGGCAAAATTGAGACAATAAATGATCTGACTAAAGGGAAAGGAAGACATCTAGCAATTCTGAAATTCCACTGGAAAAATGGAACTTTGCTACCAAGAATGGCTTCTTACCAATTGTTTTCCATGATTCTTGCCTCTACCCTCCTTAACGTTTATTTTCCATTACCCTCCCTGGCCTTTTCTGAAGAAAGCTTTAGGAAAAAAGTACTTTGTGGGGAACAGATGAGAAGTTTTCTTGGCCTGTTTCCTATCTATAGAAAGTTGGAAGCTAAGAGGTTTTATAAAATCTCAAATAATATCTGTCTTATTTTAGCCCCGCTAGTAACACTTTTACAAATGGAGATCACTCAAAAACTTTGTTGATTTTCTATGTATTCAATTTGACTCCTCCTTTCATTAAAAAACTGACCCTAAAAGACAAGTTTTTGTTTTCTGTAGGGTTGATTATGAATTTTTTGGGTCCATCAGATTTCCGTGGGATCAAATCCTTTGACTTTCTGGAGGTCTCTATGGAGCTAAAAGCCTCTGTTAGTGTGACACTAATTAGTGTGACACTAATTTTTTTTTATAGTTTTTAGTGAAGGGCATGACCATTACATCCTGATTTGGTTTTTACAAAATCAGATTTTTTTAAGCTTGCTCAAATGGTGCAGTGTCAATTTAATTTTTCCTCAGGCTATATCATTATTTGAGAATCTTTAACTTTCTGGAATGGTTTATACGAGAAGCAATTTTATTTTTCGATTTAGCAAGTTCTTGGCTCTTTATATACTAATCTGCTGGTAAACTGGCAGTTCTGCTCTGAATTTTTGCTTTGTAGTGTCTTACTAAATGAGGTAAAAATCATCAGCTGAAACTTTGACCATTTTGTCACGAAAATATCTCTCCTAAGACCACAGATTCATTAGGTAAGTCTTCTATGTTCCCTGCTATGTCCTTGTTGGTGTTTCTGAAGTCAAATCCTGTACTCAACATTTTTTCACCCTGAACACAACATTTAGCCTCAGGTGGATTAGGAATTAGCTTCTTGGTTGAATCGGAGGAAATCCAAATCTATTTTTGATAAACCATAATTCAAAATGAGTGTTTCAATAAAAAGAAATATTATTTTTATATATGTGTTATCCTTCCACTCTGGAACATAAAAAGAACATATGTCTTTTACAATTATATGGTAATAAAAATAAATTAATGTTCATGAATGAATTTTATATATATATATATATATATATATAGAGAGAGAGAGAGAGAGAGAGAGAGAGAGATCCTAGAGTAACCAAAAATGTTGTAACCTGAGGCAGACAAAATGTGTATAGATGAAACAAAACTGACCTAGAAGAACTGTAGAGCAGATCTTTACAATAGGACTAGACTGTCTGGGCTCTCATATCATCTCTTCTCTACAGGAGCTGCTTCACTTGAACAAGTTCCTTGACCTCCCTTGATCTCATTAATAAAATTAGAGAAATAATAGTACCTCTCTGATCCAGTTGTTAAAGAGTTTAATGAATTAATAAATGTGAAGAGCTTAAACTAGTATTTTGTACATAGTAAACATACAGTAGAAGCTTATTATTTTGTGACTTTATATAAAGCTTTCTACAACTCAAAATAAAAATTTCTGTGATGTGTATCATTTTATGTCTACATTTTCCTCAGACAGCATTTTTGTAAGCCTGGGAAGGAGAATAAATTGGCAGTCATATGTTCAAAGTTCCTTTCTTGTTTTATTAAACTTTTGTTTTACTCTACAGATATTTGCCCAATTTCTCATAACTTCAGGGAATATTGACTTAGATGAAAATGCACTTTTTTAAAAATAGAGACCTTATAGCAGTAAATTACTATAAACAGGAGTTTATTCTCTAGTATTCAGTAGAAGAAATTTTCTATTGCCTGTTCCAGGTATGTCCAACCTGTATATTGTCCACTAACAACTGCTACCAAACCTGAGGTCCCCACTCTGTGTTATCTTCAAGAAATGATTCCTAATTCCTGCAGGTTTGTGAGAGTTTCAAGACATGTGCCACCTTTTCCTATAACACACCTCTTGTTTACAGCTGCAAATGAAAGAATCTCCTGACCAAGTGGCTTTAACATTTGTGGTATTTATTGTCCACAAAAATTCTCAGGTGAGGTAGCTTCACTTTTAGCTCAGCAGCCCTCTGCTGTTCTCACCCCCCCACCTTTTACCATGTTATTTTGAGTATATCATGGGTCTAAAGACCCTATGGAAAACTTGTGGGTGCCAACCCCCTATCTTCCTTTCTCTACTTCTTCTGTCACTAACAGAATGACAGTTTTACTTGAAGACACTGCACATCCAGTTTGTTTTTAAGAATCCCTATCAATAGAATTCCCATTAGATGTGACTGACACCCAAATGAATTCTGTAAAATACTACTATATTTTTTAGGTCCAAAGATATTCCTTGGAACATTTGGGGGGGCATTAATTTCATTGTAAAAGTGATTCTTGCATACAGCTTAAAATTATTAGGAGGGAAGGCCTTAAATTAAAAGTAATTCACTCCAACACTTCTAGTTTCCACTCATTAGAAAGAGAACTTTAGCTAATAGTCTCTTTAATGTCCTATAAAACAACACTGTTTCAGTCATTCTATTTACTGCATTGTTTCCTTCTTAGCCTTTTATTTATTTCTTTTGCATTGCCCACCCCAATTCATTGATATTCTCTTTTATTCTGCGGGAATAAAATAGAAATCACTTTGGGGACCCCACAGGAAAAATTGGCTTTCTTTATCAGAGTGAATATATTCATTTAGGAAAATGTTTTAAATTAGCAAGACTCCCTTTCAAAACACTAAACCATATGACCATGATAGTTTTAATAATGATAGTCAATGATGGTCCATGTGTGCATTTTTGTAAATATATCACTGTCATTTCACCCTATTACCTTTGATATTAATAACTGTGACATTGAGAAAAAGTGCTAGATAGTCAGATTTTCTAAATGATCTACTATCTTCAGTCACAAGTAATATGATATATATATAATTATATATAATTATATATTTATATAATTATAAATATATAATTATATTTATATAATAAATAATTATATAATATATAATTATAAATATATAATTATATAATTATATATAATATATATATATATATATGATATATATATATATAATTTTTTTTTCAACACAGAATGATGTTTTTTCATTGAGACATATAGGGAATGATGCAAGATTTTTTAAATGTTAAGGCCATTGTGGATATGTATGTTGGGTGATTATGGGAAATAAAAACAACCAAAGGTTGTGCATTTGGAGCTTACTATGTTTCTTTATAAAGTAATATTTAAATTAGAAAATAATTAATATTAAAATTTAATATTCTTTAAAGTTGAACTATTTTGGATTTCTTCTAAGGCCATATATTTCTAAAGAACCATGAGAACTTATTAAATATGGTTTATCTCGGGCAATGTTATGATGTCTGTTTAGTCTCTCTAGCCTTATTTTTCCAATAAAATTGTCTCTTTCTCCCAGAGAATATTTAATCCAGTTTTTCAGGGGCTTTTACACTATTTCCCCTTCCCATCAATATAAAATTTCTAATAGTATTTAAAATTTTAAGTTACTTTGTTAGGATCCCATATGTAACTTTCAGTAACTACAGTGTATTTCACTTTAATTTAAAGAATATAAGTCAGTATTTCACAGGTTTGGGATTTTTCTGAACACCTAAATTTCTACATTGGTTGAAAAGAAGAACAACCCTTCTTTTCTATGCTTGTCAAAAGACAATCATAAGTAGCATTTTAGTAATGTTCAAGACTTATATATAGGTCCAGAAGATTTGATTAAAGTAGAACAATTTAGTTAATAATTCCAAGGAAATATTCTTAATTTTTTAGTGGCAGGATAGACTTTGTTTTTGAAGAATCTCCCAAGTCTCACTGGGGTTCACTGTTCACATCTACTTTGGAAAGATGGAGTCCCTTCTGCTATTATTTGGGTCTTAAGTTTTTTAAAATGTTATGCTAACGACTTGGTGGTAATGCTGCATTCCAGGAAAAAAAAAATGGCAAAGCACAGTACTGTGATAACTTCCAATGCTGGCTCCCTGATGTACTGTTTTTGCAATTATTTTATAAAATAAAATAATTAAAGATTTAATTTACAAATAAGAGGCCATAGAAAATATTGCTGTGAAATCAGAAACATAATGATGTGGTATCTTAGCTTTTATAGGGAGGATTGTCCCTGCTGCTATGTAGCTGTTCTTGGGTTAGGATACAGTAGGTATTTTTTAGGAAATACCTAAAGAACTCCATTGGGAAAATTCATGATTCTCTCAAGAGCTTCTTAAGGTACTTGAACTATCTGGGAAGCTGACTTAGGGGGGAAGCATTTTCTTATTGTCCATCCAAAGTCTACCTCATAAATCTTTCAATATATACCTTTGCAACTATCTTTTCTGCGAATTTAACTTCCTACTTCAGAACTCCTGTTATTGCATATAGCCAATCAATTGAGTATCAGAAGTTACTTAAAAGGAGAGCAGATCATATAAAAGGGAGTTAGAGAGTTAGATTGCTGTTTGACCTGATTCCACTAACTTTTAACATTTGGCTAGAGATGATTCCTCTGTATGTTGTGCTTTAGATAGTGTTACGAGATTTCTATGTGAGAACTTTGTTTTGGTCAGTTTTTTCCCTGCTGTGACTAAAAGACCTGACCAGACTATTGCAGAGGAGAAAAGTTTATTTGGGGGCTCATGGTTTCAGGGGTCTCAGTTCATAGACAGCTGGCTTCATTCCTCAGAGCTCCAGGTGAGGCAGAACATGGCGGGGTATTGCAGAGGGAAGCAGCTCTCACAATGATTAGGAAGCAGAGAGAGAAAGAAATTCTACTGCCATATACAAAATATATACCCCAAAGGCACACCCCCTTGACCCACCTCCTCCAGCCACACACTAACTGTCTTCAGTTATTGCTCAATTAATCTGGTCAGGGCATTAATTTACTGATTGGGTTAATGCTCTCATAATCCAACATTTGTCCTCAGAATTTCTTGCATTGTCCTACACATGTGCTGTTGGGGGACACCTCGCATCCAAACTATAACAAACTTCCTGTATCCTGTCTTTGCCAGCTCACCTTTTGATCACATCTCTGTATTTGGTAAAGTGGATATTGAGCTTCTAAATACAAGCAGTCTGAGATTCACTACTCTTTTAAGTTATAAAAAAGTCATTAAGAAAGTGTGGTTTTGTTGACCACCTTTTGCTTTCTTTATTCAGAAGCTTCCTTTATTTGTTTTTTGAAAGTTCAGAGATTTACCATATAACTCTTGCCCCACACATACATTACCTCCCCATTATCCACATCCTCCATCAGAGAAGTACATTTGCTAAAACTGATGAACTTATATTGATACATCATATTGTCAAACATTGATGCAACACCCAAGGTCCACAGTTTGCTTTAGAATTTGCTGCTGTTGTAAGTTCTATGCACTTGGACCAATATATGATGACTAGTATCAAACAGAGAAATTTCACTCCTAAAAATCCTCTGCTCTGCCTATCCCTACCTCCAACCCCAACTGTCGGAAACCACGGTTCTTTGTATTGTTTCCATGATTTTTATGAATGTCATATATTGGACTCATACAGACTTTTCAGATTATCTTCTTTACTTAGTAATGTACATTTAAAGTTTCTCCATGTCTTTTCATGGCTTGATAGCTGATTTCTTTTTTAACACTGAATAATATTCCATTTTCTTATACTATAATTTCTGAAACCATTCATCCACTGAAGGATTTCTTAGCTGTTAAAAGTTTTGGCAATTGTGAACAAAGCTCCTATAAGCATCTGGGTGGAGGATTTTGTATGCATTTTTGTATGTAAGTTTTGTATGTAATTTTTCAACACCATTGGGTAAAATAGTAAGAGTATATTTAGTTTTGTAAGGAACTGCTAAACTGCCTTGCAAGTGGCTATGCTTTTGCATTCACACCAGCGGTGAATTAGAGCTCTGTTGTGTCACACCTCTTCAGCATTTAGGGCTTTGATTGTTCTAGATTTTGGCCATTCTCATAGGTGTGCAGTTATATATCATTGCTGTTTTTGTTTGCAGTTCCCTATTACATATGATGTGTGGAATGTCTTTTTTTCATGCTAATTTTCCATGCATTTTTTTGGTAAATTTTTTTAAAGGTCTTTGGCCCATTTTTTAATCCAGATGTTTATTTTCTTTTTATTTTTTAAAATCAGGTGTATCTTTGCAAATATTTTATCCTGTTTTTTCCCCCTAGTGGTTTGTTTCCTTCTTCTCTTGGCATTGTCTTTCATACAGAATTTTTAAAAGGTTTTTAATTCAAGTGTAGCTTATTGATTATTTTCTCCATGGAGCTTGCCCTGCATGGTGCATCTAAAAGTCTTTGCCCTACTCAAGGTTATCTATGTCTTCTGCTATGTTATGTTCTACAAAAATTATAGTTATGCATTTTATATCTAGGTCTAGGGTCTATTTTGAGTTAATTTTGTGAAGAATGTAAGGACTGTATCTAGAATACTTTTTGCTTATAAATGTCCAGTCAGTCTAGCACCATTTTTCAACAGGGCTATTTTTGCTTCATGGCATTGCCTTTGTTCCTCTGTCAAAGATTAGCTGAATGTATTTATGTGGGTCTATTCCTGGGCTGTCTATTCATTTCCTTTGATCTACTTGTCTATTCTCTCACCAAAACTACCCTGCATGGTTAATATAGCTTTATGGTAAGTCTTGAAGTCAGGTAGCACTTCATTTATTTTTAGAATAATAATCCCTCAATTGCAAAACCAAATTCATTGCAGTGAAGACAGTTTCAGTGTGTATTCCTATTGCTAAAACATTTTTTGAATCGAAGTAATAAAAGTACTTAACATACTGATTTACAAAAATAAACAGAAGAAGAAAAAAAAGGAATGAAGAAAAAAGAAGAGAGGAAACTCCAATGCAAACTTTTTTTTTCAGTTTACTATATTACAGCAAATGTGACTGAAAATTATCAATTTTGGTATTTTAATCCAATCAGCATGTTTGGTTTGGGAAAGAGATGTGGCCTCATTGAAGGCAAAGAACGATAACAGTTAACTAGAATGTAGACTTGCAGGGTATTTTTGGTTTTAACCTTTGCTGAAGGAAGACAAAGCCAGATTTCTCTGTCCTCTGGGACACCTCAGTCAGCAATGCTGTGTGCATTAAGACTATCAAGTTATCCATGGAGTGAATATTCTCCCTCCCAGGTGAAAATTTGCAACTTATTCAAACAAATATTGCATTAATAAAAGCTGCTATGTGGATGCCTTGGAGGCAGGAGCTTCTCTGATGGTACCAGTAGAGGCCCCAGCCCTCCTGCCCTGTTGTGCCCCCAGGGAGCATTTCACTTTTCAGCTGGCTAAGTATGTATAACCAGAAATAAAAATCTGCTCAAATTACATCAATCAAGGTTTTGAGGGGGTCAAAAATACAGGTGCTTTTATGAGACCCAGCTTTTAAGTTCAGCTGTGCCTCTGGAAAAAAAATAGTCAAATATCTATCTGTCTCTGTCTGTCTCTCTCACATACTCACACATACATACACATGTCCTTCATCTCAGATGTAAATGTGTTTCATTCCTTTCTATTTATAGAGTGACTCCACACACTCAATCCTGGAGTCCATCTGGTCTTTTAGTTCAAATTTTCATAAGGGCTAATGCTATCTCTGTGTCCTATTTTTAGATTCCAAGAAAACAGAATAAGTCTGGTCCTAGGTCTGACATTCACACTGAATCCAGAGCCCCTGAGTTCATAGCAAGAAAACCAGCCTGAGATCTGGCACCAACTACTAGCTCAGAGTGTTGGACATGTCACGTCCCCTCTCTGGGCTGCAATTTGGGGACTGAGGCATGGGGAGGGAAAGCAAAATTAGGGGTAAAGTTGGAACCAGGTTTGGAGCTTCATTTTTAGCATCACCTTCAGAGACTATACCAGACACACAAGAGAAATAATTTCATTTTCTTCATGTGTATTGCCTTCCCACTCTTTGCCCTTTCCTATTGCACACAATTTGTTTCTTCTTCTTCTTTCCTTTGTCTGCCCTTTAAACAACAGTCTGAGGAGTGCCAAAGATAGAATCTGGTGCATGCATCAGAGGCGGAAAGGAAAGGCTGAAGGGCAGAAGAAGAGGTTATGAGGTCAGCCCAAGTCTGGAAGTCTGACTCACTGTACACAGACAGTCAGACTCACTGTTCTTTTCTATATTAACTATTATTAGGCTTACAGAAATTGACAATTGCTAGTTTTGACTAACTCTGCCTTATTATTGTTGTGAATAACACAATAATTTCTAAATTGTGAAAATGAAAGTTTCTAAACAAACCAATCTAAATTATTAGTCAAAATGAACAATTAAATAAGCAACTCCTACTTGAAAAAAAAAAAAAATGGAAACCACCAGGTCTGGTAACGCATGCCCGTAATCATAGCACTTATGGAGAGTGAGGCAGGAGGATTGCAACTTCAAAGCCAGTTTCAGCAACTTAACAAGGCCCTGAGCAATTTAGTAAAACCCTGTCTCAGAATAAAAAATAAATAAAAAGGGATGGGGATGTGGCTCTGTGGTAAAGTGCCCCTGGTACCAAAAAAAAAAAAAAAAGTAATCCAAGCTGATATTACAGTATTTTTGACTGGATGCTGCTAATGTCAAGAAAAATAATTTAAATCATTAAGAACTAAAGGAGCTGGGCAAGGTGGCACATGCCTGTAATCCCAGCAACTCAGAAAACTGAGGCAAGAGGACTGTGAGTTTAAAACCAGCCTCAGCAATGGTGAGGCACTAAGTAACTCAGTGAGATCCTATCTCTAAAAAAAAAAAAAAAAAAAAATAGGGCTGGGGATGTGGCTCAGTGGTTGAGTGCCCTTGAGTTCAATGGCTGGGATACCTCCACCCCTGCCAAAAAAAAAAAAAAAAGGGAATCATATATTCTGAAGAAGCAATCCATATGTATGCTTTTTGATACCCTTGTTTAAAAAAGTCCATCTTGCTTTTTTATGATGATGCCTTTATACTTGTTGCCCGGGGACAGAATCAATCTCAAAGGTCCAAACTTTGAAGGTAGAAGATATCCCAGAAGCAAAACTTGCCCAAGAGCCAGGGAGTAGCATAATCATTTGCATGTGTGTCTTGGCTCTTGAATGTCTCAGTCCATGAATTTTAGGCCCTTTATCAATCTGTTTCATGGCTATCTTTTCAGAATTATTCCTCTACTTGTGTTCAACTCTATCCAAATGAACTTTTTATTTACTTGTTGTCCTGCTTGTATGTCCAGTTAAAAGTTGCTGAGGGGAAGAAAATTAAATGGTAGAGACGGACTAAGGAGGAACACAGTCCTTGTCAGCCAGCACAGTCAAGGCTAAAGGAACTCAGTAGAAATTCCTTTGTTTAAGTTCCAGTGCCTTAGGCTTGATATGTCCTCTTGAGACTTTCTGGATCTGCTCTGTACCTGGTTCTGGCTCATTTCAGATGGACCCTGCTTGGTTACACCTGTGCTCGCCCCACCCTTCCTCTTACTGTTTGAGGCTCTTTTTCAATTGCCTACCTGCTGCTGAATAGCCATGTAGCCCAGTTCTCTCCCTCCCTGCATATTATAGGCCTAGGTGTGATGAGTTTGAGTCTAAAGTTGACAGAAACTTCCTGTATTTGTAAATGTATGTTTTCTTTCCTATATTTGTTTTTAAATTCATTTATTTTAGATTTTACTTGTGCTTTTGACTTTAGCCTACCCAATAGTTAATACTAATTTTTTTTTAAACAGAAATGGTGGATCAACTAATTTTGTCCTATTTAAGTTTACATTCTTGAAATGTAGAGGATAATGGCACATATGTGACAGAATAGAAATGTGACCTACTGAGACTGTTCCTTCTAAAAAATGTTCTGTGGAATCCAATGACATTACATAAGCACTTTTGTGTCAGTACTCATCAGAATAAAATATCAATCCTACCTCTTTCAAACTCATCATCATTTTTATTTATTGTTCCATTAATGCTCAAGGACTAGTTTCTTTTCAATATGTTCTTATTATAGATTAATATGAATAATTATAAATTGAATTATATGATAATGAGACTGCATACTTTTCATTCTACCAAATATATTAGATATTTATATTTATATAGTAGCATTTATACTGTAGTGTTCTATGTCTAGTGCTAATATTCAAAGTGTAGAAGGCAAAGTAATTATGTAGTTGTTTCATTTTTAAAGTGGTGTATACTTAATAATAAGTAGCATTGTATAGCGCTTCTTTCTAAGCAGAAACCAGAGAAAACGGGGTAACATCTTGTTTTTGTTATTGTATTCATCCATGTGGACTATAAATTCAGTTTCAGTGTTTTGTGTTTCTTCATTTTTTAAAACAAAGATAAGTACCCTAGCAATCTTGCCAAAGAACTGAATCGAGTTGCTTACTGACAGACTGCATTTCAGAAAATACAATTTATTATGCTGTCTGGTCTGCCCACATCCAGATCATTCACAACTTTGTCCAACAGTTAGAAGGAATTAAACTTTTCTATGGCCACAATGCAAATTGCTTCTTTGTAACACTAGAGGGTGGTATTTATAAAGCCACTTAGGACTATACTAGATCGTGACTTAAATTTATCCTGTGAGATTATTTATTCAAATTGTCTTTGAATGAAGACAATGCAAATAAATGATATTTTAATTGCTTATGTGACTAAAGATGATAAACTATAATACAAGTACAATTAATCTGACTTTTAAAAAGGTGATTCTACTTTTCTTCAGGATAGGAATAATCTTCTTTATTTCAGTTATTTACAGTAAGAATGAAATTTCAGCGTTAATGATAAATAATATTTCAAAATGGTAAATGTGGTTATTCACTGTAAGTTGCTTATTGTTTAATACATTAAAGGAGGTCGAAGAAGGGGTAGGAAGACAGCTGTGATGTCTTGAGTTTCATATCCCTCATGTGTCAAATGAAGAAATTAGACTAGTATATCATCCTGAAAGCCCTACCTGGGTGTTATTTCTATTTGAGGATCAGGGAAGGTGGTCCTGCTTGAGGGCATCCACATTGGCTCCAATTCGTGAATTGCAAGATGTCCTGTGACAGAGCCTAAGCTAAAGTAGCCTAACTTTGGAAACCTTAGCCCCAAACAGAGTGCCTTTTGGATTTCCTTTGCTTGGAACTTGATGGGATGGACTTTGGCTTATAGCAAGGCAAGTTTGTTCTTCGATAGAGAACTTTGGACATATCTGCTTCCAGTTGTGCAACAGCAGCAGGAGAATCATCCAGATTATTAAATAAATAATAGATTTCCTAAGGGGGCTGTGTCTGCTCTTTCCACTATCCTGGAAGAATTGAGCATGTAGAATTATGTATTGAATAACACCAGAAAAAAATGATTTAAGGAACTCCCAATCATGGAATACAGGCCAATGGCTTCATATGCGAAATGCTGAAACATACTTAATGATCTTGCTTTTTAACCTTTACAAATAATTTAAAAGGTATTGACTAAGTAAAACAGGGTTTTTATGTTGTTGTTTTTTTTTAACTAAAGATATGGATTTCAGATTTTGTTAGCACAGAAAAAAGTATTGTAAAACCATTCTTGATTGTAGTTCTTTTCCCCTGGCGTTCAAGCTTTCTTGAACAGTTTTCACTCAATATTGTAAACAATTTTACAGGGCTGCTACTGGAAAGAAGCACAAAGTGACTACAGAGTGTTTTGTGAGCATGGATGCCATTCCAAGGATAAATGAAAATCAATAACAGAAAAAAATATAGATTATACTACAAGTTCGTTATTTTAATAATTCAATAAAATCATAACAAATAAGCAAATATTTTACCCTTGAAATTTGTTGATGGTCAAATAATAGCGACACTAGGAATGGATGATTTTTGAATTCATAAATTATTCGTCTGCTTAAGTCTATGATTCATGAAACTACATGTTTAAGTCATGCTTCCAAGTTCACTCTTGGTGTTTTGTGAAAAGAACCATTCCTTCTGTCTGCCAAACTTAAATGGAAAATATTTGTTTTATTCAAACACATTTTTCATTATTAATGCTCTCAGTTTGGCAGGGGTGAAAGTACAGATTGTTAGTTAAATACACATTTAAATGTGTATAGTTAGTTATTTGGGTTGAGTTCCTTATTATTATGTAAGCAGAAATGACCACCACTGGATTCTAGTTCCATAAAACTGCATTTTTCTTAATCATAATGTTTTTGAATTTGTCTCATGTGATTGCTTTATATGATGATCATAGTTGCTCTGCAGTGATTAGCAATGATTACATAGCATGGCCTATGTAAGTCACAGACCCTGTGTTATCCATTCAATAGAGGGTCAGGCTTGCACACTGCTTCTTCATTACTGTAAAATTTATCAGTGGTTGTATTACTCTCTGTTATGGACTGAAAGGTTCCCCCCCCCCACAAATTTATATCTTAAAGCCTTAACCCTCAATGTGATGGTGCAAGAGCTCCTATCTCTGCACATGCAGAGAATATGTTATCTGAAAACACAGTGGGAAAATGGCTGTCTATAGCCACAAGAAGCTTTACCAGAAATCAAATTTTCTAGCGCTTTATACTTAGACTTCTAGACTCCCGGCTGCAAGGAAATATTTTTCTGCTACACCACCCAGTCTGGTGGTGTATCATAGCAGCCCTAGCTGTGACATTAAAACAAGCTCACACTTCATGATCGCCTAGGATTGTCCACATTACCTGGCAGATGACAAACTTCAGATTTTTGCTGAGTAAATTAAAAAAAAATCTTCCTTCTGCTAGTGCTATGACTATTGTGTTCAGTAGACACTTTCTGCTCCCACAGAAATTCCTGTTCCTCATGCTCCCCACTGGCACCAATCAAAGGTTGCTAGATTCTTCATTGACCTGAAACTTCAGGTGCCAAATTGACAAGTACCATCCACTATATGCTAAACTTCAAGTTGAATTAGCATCAATACAACAGATGAAATTTAACTACTTCTATCAGTAGGAGATTTCTTCTCAATTAAGAGATGATTTTGATGGTATTGACCACAGGAACACAACTATTATATGAGTTCAAATGTTTCTTCTGCACAACAGTATATCCATTTGCTAGAATTTCCATAACAAATATCACAAAGTGGGCAACTTCAACAATAGAAACTTTTCACAATTCTTTAGGCTAAAAGTTTGAGATCAATGTGTTTGAAGGGTTGATTTCATTCTGATGTTTATCTTGTTGCCATGTAGATGCCTGTATTCTATTGTATTCATGTGGTGTTTCCTTGATGAGTGTTGTCTGTATCCTAATCTTTCCTTCTCATGATACCATTCATATGTGATTAGGACCATCCATGTTTCTTGGGAGTTGAACTCAGGGCTTGCTGGATGTGAAGCAAATGCTTCAGCCCTTGGCCCTGTCCATATGACCTTACTTTACCTGGTTACTTCTTTAAAGGCCCTCCAAATATAATTACATTCTGAGGTATCAGAAGTAGGAGTTCACCATATGAATTTTGGGGAACACAATTCAGGCATAAAAAATGGTAAAAACTCTAACAATTTTACAAAATCATTTGTTAACCTCTTTTTATAATATTCTCCAAGATTTGGGCTATTGAATAATTTGGGGGAAATGCTGTTTGTATTTTCAAAGCAAAATTTTTAATGCGATTCACCTTACCTAGGAGAAATACATGCTCAGAACTGATCAATTTTTTTCACAAACAGATCCTGTTTGCTGAATCTGCACTCCTTCTCACTTTCATGACTAACAAAGCTCATAGAAGAAATGAGAGGAGAGTTTTAAATATTCCGGTCTTCTAGGACAAACTATTCCCCAGAAACCTGAGTGAGTGGCACATCTTAGCAGAATTAGCAGTGAACAGAGCTCCCAAGGAACTGAGAGAAAGGAGAGTGGAATTTGCCTCATTAGTTTACTATACAGATTATTTATTCATTTAAAAAGAGGTCAAAGTCAGTCCCATTTTTTTTTCTTTTTCTGGTTTCACAAAAGCTCATTCTTTTCTTCAGTACTCTTCTTTGATTTTTCTTTCTTTCTTTTCTTTTCTTTGTTTTTTAAACAATATTCTTGGCAGGATTTCCTAGAGCTGCTCTTAACATTCTCTCATTTTCTTAATAACTAGCTTTGGAATTTTCCATAATAAATGCTTTTCACAATTGGTAATTATAAACACCATCTGCCTGTTTTATTTAATTCTTCTAAAGGCTTCATCAAATTCAAAAAGTTACTTTTAAGAAAAAAGTTAAAACTGGAATTTATACTTGTTAAAGAAAGACAATGTTTTCTAGAATCCAGGCTTTACAGACAAACTTCTTATGTTCAAAATCCAGCTATCCAATTAATAAATAGCATGTCCTGGAAAAGTTTAACTTCTCTGTACCCCAGCTTCCTTATCTGTAAAATGGAGATAAAATGAGATGTTATTAATATGAAAGGAAATGGTTTATTTAAAAGGGCTTATTTGGACCATGCTTGAACCACAGAAATATTCAATGAGCGGTAGCTATCATTCTTGTTATTTTTATTTACATGGAATAGTTTGGGATGTTTCCTGAACAGTTCAGGAATTCCATGTTCTTGCTCTTCACTATCAGAAGCAGCCACCAGGGGAGCTCATGGGTGCCAGGATGACCCAACCTCTGTAGGTGCAAACCTCTGAAGGTGAACTGTGACTTTGCCTTGATCAATCTCATCTCCTTTAACTGGAGACAGGACCTAAGTGGGTGTAGCAAGAGCTTTCAGATAGTTCCTTCTCCTCAACTCCACTTTTTTCCCTGGTAGTAAAGATGCTGAATTCGTGGGTTTTGTTTTCTCTTTATGTCCACAGGTTTCTTTGCATAGCCTTGGGGAGACATTAAGATTTTTTTTTTTTTTTTTAGTTCACATCTCCTTGTCTCCTTTGGCACTTCCGATCATAGTTCTATTCACCACCAGGATATCCCTCTCATGTCCTGTCTGTGCTCAGATCCATTCTGGGAGAATCTTTTGGGGCTGTTTTCCTCAAAGATCACTAGAAACCATAGCAAACTTTAAACTGAAAGACCAAAGTGATGATGAAATGAGAAAATCAAAACAGGGAAAATCTAGTGGAGGAGGACCAGCCTTGGGAAGATAAGTTAATATGTCAAGGAGAATCTAAGGAGCTAGAGATTTTGGAGGAATTCTTCTTGACAGCAGACTTTGGGATAAGTCAGAACAATTTGAGCCATTAGGCATGTTTGTCATCTTTGCTGATCTTCAGTTTTCTGACACACACACATACACACACACACACATACATATGTATATCTTCATCTGGACTCTAACACAGTGTAAACATTCAATAAATATACGGTAAACAAAAAAGAAAGAAAAGTGGCACATCACTACTCAAAGTGACTAGCTTGACCTGTTTCTGTTCTTTCTCTATTTGTGCTAAATAACACCCACCAAGGACATTTGTGCAAATGTCCAAAGGAATGTAGGTTGTCTCCTAATAGTGACTACTTCTATTTGAGGGGCAGGCTGTAGGGTGAAGGGAGGAAGCAAGTCGAAGAGGTTGATGTTTAACATGCTGAAGGCTTGGTGTTCATGGGAAAGGGTTATAGTATTCTGCATTTATTTTCTACTTCCTAGGAAAACATTCATTTTGTGAAGAAACTTTGGAAGATTGTATCACTAAGATTCAGTTCATCCAAGAGAATTCTATGAATTATAACTAACTATGCTAGTCAGGGTTCTCTAGAGAAACAACCAATAGGATATGTATGCAAAGAGATTTATAACCAGCAATTGGCTCCTGTGGCTATGGAGGCTGAGAAGTTGCACAATCTGCCACCCCCGAGCTAAAGACCCAGGGAAGTTGGTGGTTTAATTCGGTCCAAATCCAAAGGCCTGAGGACAGGGAGAGACCATGGTATAAATCTGAGTCCATGGTCAGGGGAAGATCAATGTCCTCACATAAGCAGTCGGAGAGAAAAAGGGGCAAATTCTCCCTTTCTCAACCTTTTGTTCTATTTAGGCTCTTAATGAATGGATAGGCTGATATCCACCCCACATTGGAGAAGACCATCTGCCTTAAACCCACCAATTTGAATGCTAATCTCAAAAATATCATGGATACATCCAGAAATAATGATTGTCTAAATATCTGGGCAATGCACAACCCAGTCAAGTTGGCACATAAAATTCAACATCATGAATACTACATCAGAAACATCTGACTTAGTTGTTTAATTTGAAGCCTTATTAAAGACCATGATTAAGGTGGACCTTATTTCAAGGCAGATGTTTTCTTTGATGTTATTTTCCATTGCTCTAACTGGTTGCTTACTTTCCTGAATAACCAGCTCTATTTATAAATTCTTATACACTATAGGCTGTGAGCATTTTAAGCATTTTTGTCTCCATTCCCCCATAACTATGTTTCCTTTGTTGTTTGTCAGTATGAGTTCAGTGTCCCTGTAGCACCTGGGACTGTTGATAATAAAGTCTTGCTTCTCTGCTTGTCCCGAACTTTAACACTAAAGCATCAGAAATCTTCATGTGCAATATGGGAGAGGGGAAGAAGAAGCTAAGGTGGGAAAAGAAAATAATCTGATTATTCCCACTGTTCTCGACTCCTCTAAGATTTTGCAGCAAAGTTAAGGCTTTTAAAATTACATGGTCCTGGGTATTGACATTGTTAAATTAGTCTCTGTTTTATTGTATGGAATAACTGGGTACAATTTGTTTTACCTACCAGATAAGTCACGGGACCTGCCTAAATTTCCCTCTAGAGATGTAAGAGAAGAAAGGATTTTGCTAATCAATGTCTATATCATCTTCCCAAATAATATCAAAGGACTTTGGGAAATTGACTTTCCCTGTGGTTAAAACCTTTGTTTTGAATACTAGCTCCCTTTTAGTTAGCTGGAGTTATACTAACGAGCTAAATAATGGGCTATGAGAAGAAGCCGTGACATATCCTTCTGTGTGTCTCCCCAGGTACTTTATTCCCACCCATAGCATCTTAATAGGCTATATCTTTCTGGTGGACAGATGTGTGAAGATACGTCCCCATTATTCTGGGTCCCTAGGTGGAGCAGAATATCCTAGTGACTGTTGCTTGTTTTGTAGTTCAAATAAGAAACAAACCTTGTTTTGCTAAGCCACTGAGATTTGGGGATGAATACATTAGTATAAAAATAAATCTATTGTAAACAATAAAAATCACAAACTTAGCATTTTTGTGCTCTTCACCTTATCTTGCACCTCAGACCTTCCATCTAGAGTTACTTTCTTTTGTTCTAAAGTATATCTATTATCTTTAATTATGCATGATAGTTACTATTGGTAGTAACCTCTTAGTTTTCAGTTGTTTGAAAATACCACCAAATTTTTGCTGGGTGCATAAGTCCAGGTTGACAATTCCTTCCTCTTGCATGTGGAAAATGATTCTGTAGTCTTGGGGCTTTCTTTCCCAATGGTGAGAAGTCAATTGATTGTCATTCCTTTAAAGTTAATTTGAATTTTCTGGATAAAAAAGTATTTGCTCTCATGTATTTGTATATATTCACTCTATTTGCTTTCTGACCTTATTTTGGTTTTGTTCAGCCTGACTTGGGTATTTCTAGGGGCAGATTTTCTTTTGCTTATTTTATTCGAATCTTTCAGTTGGAACATTTAATTATTTCTGGAAAATTAACGTTTTATCTTGGTTCATTCTCATAGTTATTACCTCTTCAAATATTTTATCTATTTCATTTTTTATTCTCCTGGTACTCCAATTGGATGTATATATTACAGTTTCTTACTTCATTCATTTACTTATTGATTCTAGTCAATGAATGATGAGCACTAAGTATTTGTGTTCAACCTATCGTATGTGTTTTTAATTCTGTTTCTCACATTTTATGGTTTTTAAAAAAATATTTACTTTTTAGTTATAGGTGGACACAATATCTTTATTTTATTTTTATGTGGTGCTGAGGATCGAAACCAGTGCCTCACCCATAGTAGGCACTCTATAGTAGGCACACAAGCGCTCTACCTCTGGGCCAAAGCCTCAGCCCACATTTTACAGTTCTTGGCCACATATTTGATTCCTCTTCAAATATTCTTCATAATTCTTTGAAGTTTATTTTTCTTTTCACTTATTTTCAATTGTCTAAAAATTTCTTTCAGCATATCAGATACTATTTTGTATCTGTTTTAGATAGTACCAGTATTCGAAACCACCCCTGTCTGTTCCTGCTGGCTCTTTCTTAAGATAAGTTTTTGTTAACATCTAGGAGTGCTGTGTTCATTGTCTCCATTCAGCAAAGAATTTGAAGAACAGGATAAAGATAGCAAGCAAGCAGCAGGTTTATTGCACAAGTGACAGAGACAGACTTCTATGAAGAGAAGGGGCCTCAGAGTTGGGAATCCAGTGGGGGAGTTTTGGCTTGTTCTTTTTATGGTTTCTGGAATTTCATTCTTTCCTCATCTCTTCCCCCTTTCCATGATCTCTTATTATTATTGATGGAGGCTTCTTGTGTCCATGCTTTTTTTTTTTTTTTTTGTGTGTGTGTGTGTGTGTGTGTGTTTCTATTGGATCCCCTGCTTAAGAGCACAAGTATAGTACAGAAGTATCTGTCTGATTGGTCCCCTGCTTGTGTCCATGAGGACTTTTGTCAACCAGGAAGTTGAGCTTATTAAGAGACCCTCTCTATGCTCCTTTGTTCTGGCTTTCCCCCCATCCTCCTCATTTGCCATCTTGTCCTGGTTGCCCAGGTCCTTTTACATTGCCCTCATTATTTCCTTACACGTTGGTGAAATTTGAAGGTGAGTATAAACTTTGCTGATATTTACCTATAGAAATCCTATTTGAATAAAATGGAGGGTGTTTCCATCCTGATAATATTTGTGTTTATTTTGCTAGAGCCAGGAAACACCCCCATCTGAAGCCTCTCCATCCTCTTCCAACATCACTCTTGGAGTTTTAGAGCTGATGTTTTCTTTTCTTTTTTGCCATGCTTGGGGTTGAGCCCAGGACATTGTGCATGCTAGGCAAGCACTCTGCCACTGAGCTAAACCTGCCGTCATGATTTGATGTTTTCAACTAATCAGCACTTACCTCCAAGCTCTCTACTCCTCACATGTTCTCAAAGCTTACCTCTGTGGTTTTAGTTCATAGATTGTGTTCATTCGATTGACATTTAGGATATTTCCTTACTACTTATAAAAAATAAAAATTGTGTTATATTCTAGAACTCACTATTTTATAAAAAGAGACTCTATAGAAATGTCTGTTTTTTCATACTGTTTGAAGTACTTCTAGTTATTTTATGATTTAAAAAATTGATCCTATAACTTTGACCCAGCTGAAATATATGTAAATGTAAAGTTATACTTCCAATTACCCAGCTCTCCATCTTCCTTCTCTGTGTGTGTCAGTGATATTTTACATTTTTCCCTAAATGAGCATGTGCCATATGCAAATGTGTTAGACATGTGGATTAATATTATTATTCTGCTTACCTAATCAGTAGCTCGTGTTGTGTGTGTACATTCATTTGTAACAATCTCCTAAGGTGACTGTCATCCCAGTAATGAGACATTACATCTAAACCGACTAGAGTGTTTTTAATGAACCATTGTGTTTGCTGTCAGGAAAACTCTTTTTGAAACTACAAAAAGGCTTATCATTGTATACTGTGTGCATATATTCTGAATCCTGAAAATGTTCCAAAATTCTGAGAAATACTGTGATTCATAAATTGAAACTGGAGACACTGCTAAAACTTAATAAATGCCCAAACTGAGATATGACACTATGGTGTCAGATTTATGGTAAAGTTAAAGCTATATTTGGAGTTCATTTTGGTGACTAAATGGGAATGCATAAAGCACTATTTTGGACATATTGCTTCATATTGTTTAGTATTGTTAAGATTGAGAGGTGGCATTTTCCCATATTATATCAGTATAATATTTGAGGGAAGATATTCAGTTCTTTTTAGTAACACTTTTAAAAACTGCTTAAATCCAGCACAGTGCATCCATTGAAATTTGCTGCACAGATGTGCACTGCACTATTACTATATATAGTCTGCCAGGTGTTTTTGCTCTTCGTGCATCATTTTATCTCCCTTTTCCTTTCCCGTTTCTCCTTGCTTGGTTCACTGTTTTCTCTGCCCACAGATTCAATCCTCCTCCAGTTTCAAGTCCAATTTTGACTTGAGGAGTTGATAATGAATGTCCCTCCCTCTTCAGGTGATTTAGGACAAAGTACCTTGATACTGGTACCTGCCCTCCAAAATGGTGCCTTAAGTCATGCTGATTAACAGCCCGAACTATTTATTGCATGCTATCCCAATGCTGTAAAGTCGTAGCCTACTCTTTTCTTTAAGAAATAGTCTGGGCATTACAAAATAGGAAAAGAAGGAGAAAAGAAAACATCAAACCTAAAACTCTGAGAGTGAACCAGTGATGGTAGGAGGAGCTGGAATGCATTTGGTTGGGGGTGGTTCCCTGGTTCCAGAAATGCAAACACAAATCTCTACTCTTGGCCCCTGTAGGGTGCTATTAAACGCTGATCTGAGAAAAAACTTTTTAGTTTGAGTAAGTCCCATTTGTTGATTCTAGTTATTAACTTTTGTGCTATGGGTGTCCTATTGAGGAATTTGGAGCCTGACCCCACCGACTGTAGATCGTAGCCAACTTTTTCTTGTATCAGACGGCGCGTCTCTGTTTTGATATCAAGCTCCTTGATCCATTTTGAATTCACTTTTGTGCATGGCGAGAGAAAGGGATTCAGTTTCATTTTGTTGCATATGGATTTCCAGTTTTCCCAGCACCATTTGTTGAAGATGCTATCCTTCCTCCATTGCATGCTTTTAGCCCCTTTATCAAATATAAGATAGTTGTAGTTTTGTGGATTGGTTTCTGTGTCCTCTATTCTGTACCATTGGTCCACCCGCCTGTTTTGGTACCAGTACCATGCTGTTTTTGTTACTATTGCTCTGTAGTATAGTTTGAAGTCTGGTAAATAGGGAGCCTACACCCTGGGAACAAATCGTTACTCCTCACACTTCAGATAGAGCCCTAATATCCAGAGTATACAAAGAACTCAAAAAATTAGACAATAAGAGAACAAACAACCCAATCAACAAATGGGCCAAGGACCTGAACAGACACTTCTCAGAGGAGGACATACAGTCAATCAACAAGTACATGAAAAAATGCTCAACATCTCTAGCTGTCAGAGAAATGCAAATCAAAACCACCCTAAGATACCATCTCACTCCAGTAAGATTGGCAGCCATTATGAAGTCAAACAACAACAAGTGCTGGCGAGGATGTGGGGAAAAGGGTACACTTGTACATTGCTGGTGGGACTGCAGATTGGTGCAGCCAATTTGGAAAGCAGTATGGAGATTTCTTGGAAAGCTGGGAATGGAGCCACCATTTGACCCAGCTATTCCCCTTCTTGGTCTATTCCCTAAAGACCTAAAAAGAGCATGCTACAGGGACACTGCTACATCGATGTTCATAGCAGCACAGTTCACAATAGCAAGACTGTGGAACCAACCTAGATGCCCTTCAATAGACGAATGGATAAAAAAAATGTGGCATTTATACACAATGGAGTATTACTCTGCATTAAAAAATGACAAAATCATAGAATTTGCAGGGAAATGGATGGCATTAGAGCAGATTATGCTAAGTGAAGCTAGCCAATCCCTAAAAAACAAATGCCAAATGTCTTCTTTGATATGAGGAGAGTAACTAAGATCAGAGAAGGGATGAAGAGCAGGAGAAGAAGATTAACATTTAACAGGGATGAGAGGTGGGAGGGAAAGGGAGAGAGAAGGGAAATTGCATGGTAATGGAAGGAGACCCTCAGGGTTATACAGTGGAGGGGGTAGAGAGAGAGGAGGGGAGGGGAGGGGAGAGGTGGGGAGGGGGGAGGGTGGAGGATGGGAAAGGCAGCGGAGCACAACAGACACTAGTATGGCAATATGTAAATCAATGGATGTGTAACTGATGTGATTCTGCAATCTGTGTATGGGGTGAAGGTGGGAGTTCATAACCCACTTGAATCAAAGTGTGGAATATGATATGTCAAGAAATTTGTAATGTTTTGAACAACCCACAATAAAACATTAAAAAAAAAAACAACAACAGCAACAACAAAAAAACGCTGATCTGATCAGTAAGTCATTCTGCTGAGGAAAGTCTTTGGTTTCATCCCCTAAGCAATTTGAAAACATACATTTCTCTTAGATTAATTTATTTATCTTGTCATATCTAAGATGAATATAAGTTTAAATATAAGATGCTCCCCAGGATCCCTCCATGGACTAGTCCCTACTTTTTGGAGCAGATTTCTCTAATGCTTGGACTGCCTGTATTTCTGAGCTTTACTGGCATTATTCCTATAGCCAAGCTCCTACCCTTTGTCTAATATACCTCTATAATTTATCCTGAGTTCATTATGCCAACTCTACTGGACCAAAGAACAGTTTGCTGAAACTTTAGGCACTATCTAGCTTTAGTGGGTGAATCAAGTACCAGGTCTGAGATCTTCTTAATCACTTTATCTTTTTCCTGTGCATCTTTGAAGAGTATTACATATGACTTGTTTTGGGGCCTCACTGTCTAGTGTAATATTATATACTAATTCTGTTTTAATATATTAAGTCCTTTGAGTCCTTCTTTATTGAAAAACTCATAATCTGCTAGATGAAGATCTCAGATCATTTTGTTAAAGACTTTCAATATACAGATGGGGAAATGCAGATTTATAATGTCAATGGGACTTACCAAAGATCACACAAAGAGAAGCCCAGGCTTTCTATCTCTTACCTGAGAGAAGCTTAGAGGGACCAAGTTTTAGAATTTAGACTTTATTCACCAATAAGTAACAGTTTCTTTATCTCAGTGCTCAGCTGATGGATAGCAGAAGAATTCAATTTTTTTTAAATGTCAAGTCATGGACCATTGAATTCAATAAATGCTGGAAAAAAGTTTCAACTTTATAGAATTAGTTGTTTCAAAACCAAGCAAATCCATTGCTTTTAGACTCACATAGGAGTTGGGACTAAGACAATGTTAGCAGGATCAACCAATTACTGAAGTTTGTGATTCTTTCTTAGATTATTTATTTATTTATTTATTTTTAGTTTTGAGATTTCCAAGTTAGGTTTATGAAGCTAGTTCTGAAGAAGTAGTTTATATAATAATGATGATGTTTGAATTAAATATAATAAAAATCTACTGTATTTCAACTTTAATTGTTCCAAGGACAAATGGTGTACTATGACTTAATCCTGATACTATCCACCCAGAGTTAGTGTCAGATTACATAACATTAAGAACTGGATTCCCCAAAAGACCACTCCCACTTTAGAAGCCAGCCACAAGTCAGGAGGGTACCTAGGCTATCTATACTGACAAGGTGTAAATTTGGCAATTCTCACAAATCCTTCAGATGTGATAATTTATTAGAATGACTCAGAGAATTCAGGTGAGCCAAGTATAAGTGCTATAAGTGTTACTCACTTATACCTCACTGCTATACTTATATTTAAAAACACTAAAACAAACAACAACAACAACCAAAAATCAGGAAGACCAGCACTAAGAGATCTTCAACAAGACCAAGTCAACAAGGCCAACTAATCCTGGACCTTCAACCTGCAGAACTGTGAGCTCAATCCACTTTTTTTTTTTTTTTAAGTTAGCCTACCTCAAATATTTTGTTGTGCTGGTAAAAAAATGGAATAATATAATGAGCAATGAAGAAAAATAAGCAAATTATAGAAGAAAAATAGCGGAGAACACAGAGGGAAAGTTACTGAGTGATGAGTAACAGTGTATTTAATTAGGCATAAGAAAGCTGTATTTATGTTTTTTGCTCCATCCCTAGTTGGTTATGTTATCTTAAAGACCTGGCTACTCTCAATTTCTCCATTTCCATTTGAAATATGTATAAATCATATAATTATTTTTTATTAAATTTAAAAATTAATATCCTTATTTTAAAAAGGTAATTAAAAAAATCAGGAATACTAAATCCACAGTATCAAAAAGGCCAGAATCTCACAGGGTTCTTCTACCTAAAGTTATCAATGAGGTTCTAGATTTTAATGCCTCAAGTGAAAGTAGACTGAACATATACCACAAGAGACAGGAAACTGGACACTATGCCCATCATCCATATATAGAAGCTGTAAAACACCTATTTTCCTTTCTAAGGTTGCATCCAAATTCAACATGAAAACACAAAGAGTCCGAAATTATTAATAACTACACAATTGTTAGATATTGGCTTCAGTTTTGAAAATGTGGAACTCTGAGGAAATATAAAACATACTTCGGATTGTGAACCATTGGAAAATTAGCCAAGACTACTTCCATACTGCCCGAGAGGAAAGGAAAAATGGGAGAGAAAAATAAAAATAAATGTATGGAAAATAAACATGACAACAAAAATTATAAAGCAGTAAATCCAACCCTGAGATATGAATTCTTTCCCACTGCCAATAAACACACTTAATCTCAAACAACAGGAAGCAAGAAAGAAAATAATTTACTAATGAAAATAAAGAATTAAGTAATATAGAAAGTATTTTAAATAAATATGCTTAAGGTTTTTTGAAGAAATAAACAAGAAAATAATACCCATAAAACAAATGTGGAGAGCACGGGAATAGAAACAGATATTTCTTAATTTCAAATTGATTATATTCTTTGTAATTAAAAAAATTAAAGTGGAAACTACAATAAATCACATTTGAAGAGAGAAATTGCAGAACTTTGAAAACCACCTAGGATACAGCTTAAAAATATAGAAATAAAAATATGAAAATGAAGTTTGAAGAAATAGAGCACAGATTTATTTGCTCTAATAAAATTTAAGAGTTTTAAAAAGAAAGAAATTAACTATTATTCCAATTGTTCTAGAGATTCTAGTCATAGAATATGAATAATTAAACGAGCAAATTAACAAATTCCAGAATTGAAAAGTGAGATAGTCCTTATATTGAATGTATTCTTCAAATACTACATATGATAAACAAATAAAAGATTACTTAGATTGAATAGACTAGACCTTATATTTTTAAGATTGGGGGAAAAAACTATAACCAGCTAAACTATTTAAAAACAACTGTGATAAAAAATATATCTTTAGGCAATTGAAGAGTAAAATGTATTATTTTTGCCCCAGAGTGTCATTGAAGTTTCCCTAAAAGGGTACATTTTAGTATGTGAAATAAAATATATCCAGGAGGAAAAATTGTGAAAGAGAAAAAAAAAGTTTAAAAAAAGACAATGATAAAAATGTATTGGACAGAGGTCATTTTGAGAGACCCTGTCCCAAAATAAAATTAAAAACAAACAACAACAACAACAACCAAAAAATACTGAGGATGTAGCTTTGTGATAGAGCATCCCCTCGTCCCTGGGTTCAATTTCTAGTATATCAAAAAATCAATGTAAAGTAAGTAAATCTTTAAAAAAAATTGGAAGATAAAAAATAGTGAAGACTGCAAATAAAATTTTTGTGTTTAAAATGAAGAACTAAGATTCTGACAAAAATAAGATCACATATAGAATAAATAGCTCATACTTGCTATCTCTTACCTGAGGGAAGTTTGACAATGATTAAATTTTAGACTTTATTAGTATAAACAAAGTTAAATAGAAGCATTAAAAATTTTAAGGAAAATCTCAGTAAAGAATAAAAATAGGAACTCTCTCAATCCCACAGTACACAGGAAATATATAAAAAAGAGAAATATATGATAATATGAAATATAAGATGTTTGAAATAGTCCAATATACAAGTAATCACAACAATGTAAACTTTTTAAATTAATCTATTATGAGAAAGAAAGATTTGTTCAAGGTTTTGCAGGTGTTAAGTGGCAGAGCTATTATTTGAAACCAGGAGTACACGGCTCTGAAGTTCTTGTTTCTATAGTACTTTTCACCTCCTGTCTCATTAAATACTTCTCAAATTTTAATTTCAAATACCTGCATATTATTATGTCACTGTATTTCTCATCAGCCTCCAATATGCACTATAATTTATCCACATTAAACTTTCAATTTATGAAATTTCAGGTATTAGTGCACTCACTGGGGCCATTTTCTTAGGCTGAAACATTTCTCCCATTTGTTCTGCTTGTGAAAACCTTTCAAGACTCACCTCAGGAATCACCTTCCATGAAGCCTTCCCTAGCACTGTGGGGTGAGGATCAAAGTATTTAATAACAAATAGAGTGGGGTGTCATTGAAGCAGAGTGAATAGTTTGTCCAATTAAAATCAATGCTGGCCATTGCTGGTATAACTCTATGTTGGGATAGAGTATCAGACCTGACTGGTACCCTCCACCCCACTTCAGAGGTGGCCCATCAGTCCACGGAGCTCCTGTCACCACATGCATAGGTGTAAAAAAGCTACCAGGTGTTAATCTTTCCCTGTATGTCATGAATTCCTGAGGACAAGAACATTGTCTTATTCAGTGACAAACATAGTACTTTGCACATACTTAATGTTCAATAAATATTTGTTGACAGCATGGGAGAGAGATAAAACCACTTAGATTTTGTAGGGTCTCAATTTCCTTTCATTGCTACATTAAGAAATTGAGAGTGATTAACTTTAAGATCCTTCTAGGAGAAAAAATTGTATAAGCCAAATGAATTTTATGAATTAATGTCATTTGATAAATAGTGACTAAATGGTTTTGCCACAAGAGTAACTCAAAAAAATGCTCTTTAATTAGACATTTTGAAATATTTAATATTTTCAGCAGAACCATTTAAATTTTATCAAGTCTACATTGAAGATTCTATAAAAGGCATACAAGAAAATGCTCATCAGCTCATAATATCTTATATTTTAAAAAAATAGAAAAAAACTCAGAAAAATATTTGGTTGATATTTCATCTAACAAACTTACTCTGCTTTAGTAGAATTTGAAAAAATGGTTGAAAGATTAAGATATTAAGGAGAATGGAATAGGAAGTGCTTACAACTGAGTTATTTATAACCACAGCAGCTTGATTAAATGACTTCATGAAAACTGTTTCCTCCATTTATTTCCTGAGACTCACTTGTTTGTCAGTTCAATGAGAATATCATCTAAACACTGAGGGTACAGAAAGGTAAAAGTCAGAATTAAAAAAAAAAAGAAGAAGAAGAAGACAAGATGCAAATAAAGAAAGTGACAGGATGCAGAAGAAAGTTAAATGGAATAGAGAAGGACAGGTAGCAGAAGAGGAAGCATGTCTATAGCTGGAAATAAAAATAAGGAAGAACTTTTAAGTCTTAGTGGAAAAATGCAGAACGTGGAAAGAAGGGCACAGCTTCACAGCTGGCATCATCTGTATCATATATTTATACAAATAGGAATCTTGCATATCTCACAGAAAGTGAGTTATACACATAGGAATCTTGCATATCTCACAGAAAGCGAGTTATTAAATATGCAAGTAGAATTAAGTGCTTGTGTGTTAAAACATAAAGAATTGGGACCAGGAAATAGCTTCCTACATTTATTGAAAATTTAATGACACAAAATCACTCTAAAGACACTGTGGTCTACCATGGGCCACTTTGTATTCTTTTTGTTGCCCTACACAAAGGAAGACAATTGGAAAACCTTGGAAACAAACTAAAACAGAATGGGGGGAGCATTATTCTTTAACCTTTATGCAGTTGTATGATGTTTCAAAGCTAATGTTTTAAGCCAATGGACACTCTTTGTATGCTTTATTATTATTGCTCTTAAAATTCTCTTTTAAGATCCAATTATTAATTTAATTCCTAGCATCCTGAACTAAAATTTAGTTGCCCAAATTGTTTTTGGCAACTAAATGTTATATTAATATTCCAATTCTTGAATTGATATGTTAAATTGAATGTCAGTTTCATAATTAGACTATGTGTTAAATCTATTTGATTCTAAGTTTTTAAAATTATTAACTGGTAGCCATTTAATTCTATAGCATAATATTTTACCCTTGAAAATTTTTAAATTTAGATTGACAAGCTTTTATCTTTTTAATGGCTTTTCACATTTAAAATAGTTAAGAATTTAAAACTGAAAACCAAGAATTGTGTACTTTTACTGTCACACAGTGAAGAAGAGTACTTGCTTACATGAATAATTTGTCCTCTTTGACATAATTTGTCCCTTATCATATTAATATTTTCAACATATTTCTATAAAATATTGAAGTTGAGAACAATAGAGATAATGTGAGCCATTTATGTTAATTTATAACTCAAACATCCCAAATTCTGTGATATAGACTCAACAAATCAAAAGCATATTCTACTTGACAAGGTCACTATTTTTTTTGTTGAGGGGTTTGAAGGATGTAACTAGTCTGTCAAATCAGACTATTATTCACACAGTTATCTAGCAAATGTTGTACACTGTGTTTAAAAAAAGTCTTAGCATATAGCTGCTCTTCAGTGATGAAAATCTAAAGAAGTTGATAACAAATTTCAGTGTTAATTAATCAAGTGAACTACATTTCCATTATGTAAATTGGTTGCTAGGCTGCCAAAAAGTTTTGATCAGAAACCCTCCAATATTCGGATCTCATTCTACAGGAATGTCATGGTAGCTGTTCAATTTATACTGTGCTGAGTGAGGTCTAAATTCCAGGAATGGGTATTGGTAGTAGCCTTCTCTGGTAGTAGCCTTCCAGGTATAAGGCAGTAGTAGCTGTCTGAGGTGGATGAGTGGATGCCCTGTGCTTCCTAGATAGTCTTGTTTTCATTTAGTTTTAAATGGTAATATGCCTGCTGCTTCTAATTAAGCTACATCACCCAGGGCAATTTGAGAAGAGCAAATTGTGTCCCTTGGGTTGTCTCTTGCAATGGCCACAGTGTAAATAAAGCAAACAGCCTTTTTAGTATTTGCTTCAAGTGCAACAACTTAATAAAATAAAAGGCAATTTTTCCTCTGCCAAGTACGTGGAAAGAACTTTGTTCTCAAAATAAATATGCCATGGAGATATTTTCTTTGTGTTCAGCTTCTAGGGAATCATATATTGAATATATAATACATAAAATGTGCTGTAAGCACAAAACGACTAATGCTTACTAGAAATTTCCTGGATTGTAGAATTCTTTAATTTTCTAAGAAGAAAGAAGTGTAATGCCTTTATTGCAAGCTCGAGACTGGACTCACAACCGTTTCCGATGCATCAGTCCCAGTGAGTGAGTCCTGGTCCTTTGTTCAGTGAGATTTTATAGGTTTTTGGGGAATTCTCTATGCGCCACAACATCGCACAGCAAATCATTCCATACCACGGGAAAGTCAAGCAACAACTCTTAACATTGATTAGCACATTCACTGGCAGGAACAAGTTGGGTAGGGGTGATTGGTTAGTACAAGAGGGGGATTCGTTTGAACTAATTGGTTTAAGCCACGAGGGGTGTACATGCTAAACTACATGGTTTCCCAACATGTTATTAACCACCATAAACTACTGGGGGGTCATCGACATCCCAGGTTTTTTCCCTGTCTCATGCTGATTGGTGGTTGCTAGGGGGTTGCTATGGCTCCTCACCTAGCCTAACTGAGTCAGGGACAACTGGTGCCTCAGATCTCTTCTATTATTTGCAGACAAACAACTCAGCAGGGTGGGTATGTACCTAGGAGTGCTCTGTGGGTTTTTCCAAAGACAAGGGTCTTGCCCACTTCCTTGGACAGGCTTTGAGGTAGAAGCTTTTCAAAAATGGAGTCACATCAGTTTCTCAGAAGGTAATACTATCATAGCTTAAGATGATTAAAGAAAATCTCAAGGATATTTTTTGGAGTGAGATGTATAAGAAAAATTAAAAAGTGGATAAAATGGATCAGAGTGGACTGAGAAGTGTTATCTGTTTTTCCTCATGTATGTTAGCTAGAGGAATGAAAAGGGGGGAGTAGGGAGGAAGCCCTGGAAACAGAAGTGTGAACAGTAAGTAGAAGAAAGGGATGGGGGAAGAGCAGAGGAGGGGTGATGTATTGGGGAGTGAAATTGAGCAAATTGTGTTTCTATATATGTGCTAATATGCCATATAGAAACTCACCACTGTGTATAATGGAGCTTTACCTATCAAAAAATCTATAATATATTTTGAAGGACTAGAAGAGTATGAAATTCTCAACACATAAAAATAATTAATGGCTGAACAGACAAATTTTTAAAATCAGTTATGGCTTAAATATTAGGTATTCCCCAAAAGCTCATGTATGAGAAAATGCAAGAGTAAGAGGTGACATGATTGAGTTATGAGAGTCTTAACCTAATCAGTGGATTAATTCACTGATGTGGATTAACTTTACAGTAACTATAGGCAGGTAGGGTGTGGCTGAAGGTGGTAGGTTACACCCTACCTGGGTATGCCTTTGGGATTTGTATTTTATGCCTGATGAGAGAGTTTTTTGCTTCCTGGTTGCCTTGTCCAGAGCTGCTTTCCTCCATCATGTCTTTCTGCCAAGATGCTCCTCCTCACCTTGGGCCCAGAGCTCTGGAGTTAGTCATCTGTGCATTGAGACCTCTAAAATCATGACCCCCAAATAAACTTTTCCTCCTCTATGTTGCTCTTATGGGTTCTTTGGGCCACACCAATGAAACACCTGAGTAAAACATTACCCTAATTTGATTTTTACACATAACATATCCCATACACATATTGAATCACCATAATGTAACCCATAAATATGTAAAACCACTGTGTCTTAATTTTTTTTAATTGTTAAGTGTCACGAGGGGGCAAAATTGCGTCCTATGCAGTCGAGGGGAGACGTAAAGAATGTCCACATGCTTCTGCCCCTTTCAATGCTTTATTCACTCAAATTACTTAATACAATTTTATTCTATAGATTCTTAATCAAGAAAATGACAATCCTTAATGCTAGGCACTGCAATAGACATAATCAATTCACAGCAAACAATTCTAGATTAATTCTAAGCATTGCAAAACACACTTAATCATGACAGGATCGTGACACACATTCCCTCTACATGCTAAGTTCAAATGTCAGATCAAAAGTCTTAAGCCTTAGGAAGCAGATGCACACTCACTCAGACCACAGTGACCAGGTCGGGAAGCAAGGCAGACTTTTCCTGGCCGATTGAGGAGAGAGTCTTAGAAGTTCCAGCTCTCACCAAGGTCCAGATGAAGTGGTAGAGTTTGAGAGCGGTGAGGATCACTTAGAGGCTCAGGAGAGATGACAAGTGATGGGCTGTCAAGTCCTCATCAGGCTCTCCAGCTCAAGTGCATCCTTGTTTTGGCTGGCTGAATCCCTGTTCATTCACTCTATTATTTATACTAAAATTGGGGGCTTTTGACCCCCCTTTCAATCCTTATCAGCTATCACTCAGTGACATCATTTACCCTGGGGTCAGAAACATCTGGTCTGGTGGTCTCCACCCTGATCTTCTTGCCTTTTCCTCCTATCAGGCAAGGACAGCCTGTCAGGGGCTTCACTCTGTTTATCAGGGTGAGGGGAAGTAACTTGTTTGAGGCCATACTGGAGGGCTCTGTGGGTGTGCCTGGTGAGACTGCAGGTTTTAAACTGGAGTTTTTAAAATGGTGTTGCTTAGGCTCAGGCCTAAGACCATCCTCAATATTGAAAATAGAGTATGTGTTCCCACCCTGGACCAAAAAGTAAAAACAAATAAATAAACAAACAAACAAATAAATAAATAAAGCAAGCCAGGGAGGTAGACTAGGAAACTAAGAAGTTTCCCTGTGGAATTACACACATAGTTACAACATTTTCAGCAGAGAAAAGGACATCAGTGAAAATCTTGTGAAGTCTTCATTTTGCAGGTGAGAAGGAAAATCCAGAGAAATTGACTTATGAAAATTAATTGATGGTTAGTTGATTTATCGACCCACATTTCTTACACCACTTCTGCCCAGTATGTCCTTTCATTGTACCATGTGGCTTCCAAGATTTATTTCTAATAATTAACAGGATCCTGAAACTTCAATATGCTTTGCTGACTTGTTAAAAAAGGAAAAAAAAGAGGAAAAAAGAAAGCGAGACAAAATACTCCTGTATTAAAGAAATTGCTCATTTTCTATTGTTCAGTGGTAGACTGTTTGCCAAACAGGTTTGGGTAAAAATAAAAAGGAATAAAAAATAAATTGTGGATCAGGAGTTTGTCCACTTGTGCTGAGTCTCAGTTTCTACTATTGCTGATAATGGACAGAAATTTCATTATGATTTACTATGAAGTTAATAACACTTTAGAAACTTTATGTTCATTGTCCATTTCAAGAGGAGTCTTCAAAACGTGTCCACATATTTAGTAAAATTTATAGAAGTAAAACACTGAACACAGTTATTAATGCAATTTCTATTTTCTGACAGTCATTTGGTCACACTTACATTATGTGGGTAACATTGGAGTGATCGTGGCATGTTTGAGATAATGCTAAGGAAAAGTTAGTTGGTAATGAACGTAAGATAGAGATTAAGGGAATTTAACATTTGTGGCTTATAGTCATGTTATGCCTAGATGTTGTTAAGCTGTCCAGGTGGAGGAACTGACTGACCTCCTGAGTAAACACACCCCGTGACAACAGCAATAACCTGATTGTGAACACCGTTAATTCAGTGTACCTCATCAGTCACAACACAGCATATTCTGATATGACCTAAAAGATTATCACTTATATACTCTTTAAAATTTTGTGTTCCTGGTACAGTGGTATGTACCCATAGTCCCAGCTAATTGAAAGGCTGGAATAGGAGGATCACAAGTTCAAGGTAAGGCTTAGCAACTTAGCAAAATCCTGTCTCAAAATAAAATAAAATAGGGTATGGACATAATTCAGAGCTAGACTGTTTGTGTAACATGTTCAAGGTTCTGGGTTTAATCCCTAGTACTGCAAAATAATAAATAAATAAATAAATAAATAAATAAAATTAACATATTGTTCAAGTATAAAAAATTTGATACATAATTTCTCAAATCAATAATTTAAAAAAATTATATGACATAATAAAAAAATTATATGATAATAAATTTGAAGCTAACCTATCAAAAAATAATTAGCAAATTTTCATCAAGTATGCTAAAGCAAAAACTTAACTACTTATTTTTTCCCATTTTAAATATTAAACTGACATCTATTAAAAGTTAATGAGAACATGTGTCCCCAAAATAACCTAGAAAAATGTAAGACATTTAGTTAATAAAAATTCCATATTACTTTTCTGAATTTTTTGATGTCTTTCCATTTTTAAAGTTTATAATTCTTACACAATTTTTTCTCCCTGATATATGTCAAACCTTTCTCTCTATTGTTTTCATTAAAAGAACATCCTCAAATTGCATATTTTAAGAGCACTTAAAACTTGAATTTCCCCTATTGGATGAGTTCTTAGGGATACAGATAAAATTTTTAGAAAGAGGGAAAAAAGATATTGAACATTTACCATTTGTCCCTTTGAGAAGTGTTCTCAGAAAAAGATAAACATAGATGAACAAGTATAATATTATACTCTGGAATATAGAAGGAAAATATTTCAATTCCTGTCCATATAATTTTCTTAAAAGTCTAGTTTCTTTACATGCTATATATACACATAGTTTTGCATAAATTTAATGTCATAAGTTTTTGCAGTCATTGTTTTTATCTGTTTTTTTTATTTCTTCAGACAATTTTCTGTTAATGAGAGTATCAGAGGGAGTTTGATCAGAATGACCATAAGTGATTTGGAAAAATAAAATGATCATAAGGACTAGACCCAATGCATTTGTGGAGGCTCAAGATAATATTATCTCCACATATGGTCTGAGTTCAGAGTTCATATAGGTGAGAAAGGTCAGTAGTTAGGAAAAGTGAAGTTGGAAATGAAACAAGGCACAGTAAGGGAAAATGGATAATCATAAAGAACAACTAGAACCTATGAGGTCAAACTGGGACCCGTGCTTGCATTTCATCTCTCTAACCTTAGTTCTCTGTGTGAGCTAGAATGAAAAGCTGATGACCTTCACTTCGGAGTTGCACAAGCCTCTGTCCTTGGTGGGTGGTGGGGCAGAGAAGATAAAGAGAGGATTCCATGAGAGTTGAGGTCAATATGGGACTACAAGTTGTCCTTGGTAACAAGAAGTCCCCTCAATCACTCACATCATGTGCATTTGTGACGATGTCATGAATTATATTGGGACTTGGCTACCTAGAGAGACCTTCAGAATGGGATGACTATCATTTCTTTCTGGTTTTCAAGTCTTGAGAAATTTTGACTTGTGATCAACTCTAATGTGCAACTACAGAGGACAGGGTATTCTGTGAAACGACCCTCTGGCTTATATAATCTGGTAACTTTTTCTGTTGACTAAGTATTACTGAGTACATTTTCATGTTTGAATATGGTTTGAGTATGTTCTTCCAGGGTTCATTTGTTGAAATTTAATCCTGTTGCAAGGTATTAATAGGCTACTTAGTGGGTCCCTTGGGCAGTAATTAGGATTAGGTTAAATTATTTGGTTAGAGCCCCCATGTTGAATCTCCATGGTACTAGAAGACAGAGAAAGACCAGAGAGGCACACACATGTGTGCACACTGGCATTTTGCCCTGTGGTACCTTGCACTGCCTCAGGACTCTAGCCTTGTACCTTCAGAACTGTGAGCTCAAATCAACCTCTTTATCTTTATAACTCATCCAGTCTGTGGTGTTGTGTTACTGTCAACAAAAAATGGACTAAAGCACTGAATAAGAAATAATACTTTTTTTCTCTATCTTTTTTTCCAGTAGCAATAAACACTGAAAACATGTTTTTACATATTAATAGTTTTATTTCTCTGACATAAGCAGGATGGAGCAAGCAGGATGGAGCAAGCAGAAAGTATATTTTTAATTTTAATATATACTGAATAATTGTTTTCAATGAACCCTGTAATAAGTTAATATTTCTACCTCCAGTTTATTTGTTTCTGAATTGAAATTTTCCTATATCACTACCAATAAGAGAAATGATAGCATTCTTAGACTTATAACAACCTAGTGGGTGAACTGTTATCTCATTCTTCATTTACATTTATTTCCTCATTTACTAGAAATTCTGAATATATTTTCATGATTGAGATTCTGAGGGTATTTTCATAATTGAACATTTATAATTGTCAATCCCTATTTTTGATCATTTATCTATTGTGAATATTTGTCTATCAAATTATTCTGTGCTTTTTAAAAAAATTATGTTGGCCCTTGTAATTGGAAAACGGTTTGTGGAAATGATCTAAGGTCCATTGTGATGTTGTCTCTCTATGGAGAATATGTATACTTGCTTTCTCCGGGGCTTGCTGCTTCCTGGAGTCTCCAGCAACACAGAACCACTTCACTTTCAAGAACTGAAATGCTGTAGATCTCAGCTGTAGTCTATATAAAGACCTAACTACTTCTCATTCACACTCACTGCTAGAATACAGCATTTTCTTTCTTCCCATAAATTCTAAGAGCTTTCAAGTCTAATTCTGAAAGTCCTGTCCTAAGCAGGCCTTTGGAGGCACCAGTCTCTTTATCTTCTGTGAGATTTCTTTTGGTATCTGTAAGGTAAGGGAGAAGCCGCTCTAAACTGGGCTCATCTTCCCAAGTCTCTGGGCAGTCTGCATTGTTGCGGTGTCTCTGCCAGCCTTTTGAGGAGATGTTTTAGAGATAGGGTGAAGAACCTTTTTCATGCAGGTTGACTCAAGTGACTCACTCCATCTTTCCCATGCGTGGTGTCTGGATCAGAAGTTTCAGTGGCACTTGTGCTAGGGATGAAAACATTGTGGTAGGCTGGTGTTTTTAAGTGGGTCCTCAGTGAGCAGCACCCCTCTTTTCCATTTGATGAACAGGAACTTGAGAAATAAGGCAAGGATAACAAGTGTCCCAGGTGCCTCATGTTAATAGTAAAGTCAGTCGCACAGACAGCTCAAGGGGCGCCCCTCTGCCTGCTAATTGAAGCCCAGCCCAGGCCAGGTGCTCCCAGCCTGTGCAGGCTGGGTGTATAGGCCACCTCTACCAGTATTCAAATCCTCTTCTGACTAAAAGGCATAGCAGGAGACAACTTTAGCTTTTTAAAAAGCTGACCAACTTCCATTCAGAAGCCCATCCCCTGCCAAAGAGGGCCTTGATGGTGTCCTCTAAAAAGGAGGCTTTAATAAGGTAATTAAAGCCATTTAATTTGGCTAATTGAGGAGACTGTCCACAAAGCTAATATTTGTTTTTTATACATTTCTAAGCATAAAGAGATTTGTCCTTTTTTAAGCACTGAGTATCATTAAATAGTGAATACACCAATACTTGGTGCTTCAGCTGGTCATTTTCCGTGACTTTGAACAAGTCACTTAACTTCTCTGAGCCAATGTTTCTTCAGTAGTATAAAGGATCTCATAACCTTTTGTTACTTGATTCTTATTTAAAACTCCAGTGTGTTTAAAATACTGTACACCTCTAAGGAAATGCTCTTGGAATTATTTTCTTGTGTGGGCTTGGCATTTCCAAAGCTTTCTGCATGCGGCCTCCTGGGCAACTCTTCTTATTAGGATGCCTGTCTGTGTGCCCTTGGACTACCTGTCAGTGCTTGAGGGACTCCTTCCTCAGTTCCTTGCGGAGCCCCCTCACCATCTCCATGCAGCTTGGGCTCTCTCACCTTTATTACTTAGATTTCTGTATTTTCCCCAAGTACAGATGGATGGCAGATATTACAGATCTTTTCTAACTTAATATTATGTTTCTGGCAAAAAACACTTTTCTATCTGAAAACTTCTCCCAAACTCTGAAGGTTACTTTCTTCTATCAAAATATATCCTACAGTTCTCTGACAGGCCAGCTTATTAAATTGCTGCTCAGCTATGGTTGCTTCAATGGAAAACCAGCTGCAGCTTCTGTTTTCTCCAGTGATATGTCTCACTTTAACCAAAATATAAGCAGAGACTTATCTGAATATCATATATAGGTAAAGCCTACCCTCTACCCCAACTACCACAGGAATTTCCTCTCCATGTTTCTGTGAATGTTACAGAGATTTTGACTTGTTATTTGGATGACTACTAGGTTAAACTCAGCAGATACTTTCTTTCTCCCTGCAGAATTATTTTGTCAATTACAATGCAGGACTTCAATAGAAAGCTTTTATATGTGAGCTCACGGTACTTATAAATTATGGAAAGAAAATATATATGCAAGTATACATGCTTCAAATTCTATTGCTGCAAGTTAGAATGCTTTCCCCTAAAACCCTAATGCTAAAATCAGCTCCATTATTAACCCTGGCTCATGAGATATTTTACAAGGCTGCTGATAAAATGGATGCACAAAATATTGTGTTTTCCCTGGAGCCCTCTGAGTATATCCACTGAGGATCCTCTCAGTTCTGGTTGGCCTCTGCTTCCGTGTTACACCCATTGCTAGTTTTAGACCCTCTTTCTACAGCTGCTGTCTGAGACCTCTGGTTTTTTTCACTGCACAGCTATCTCCTGCTTTATTCTGGGATGAAGGCCATAGTTCCATTGTGTTCCACTTGCAGCATCTCTACCCTCAGAGCAGCTGAGCATGCTTTTCCCATCCTAACTGGAGGGGCAGGGTGGACTGGCTTCCCTCCGTGTCTCCCAGAATTCCCTGGCTCCCTATTAACAAAAGGAACTCTGACCTTGGGTTAAAGAAACATCCTCCATTATAATTATTCTCCCCAAAGGAACAACTCTGTAGAAAGTTTTTAAATTGGGGTTGCCGGGGGGTTTTTCCCTGTTGGCCAGTAGGAATTTTCTTTGCTTGGATATATGAAATTTCCTCTTGATTTTTATTCTTGGAACCACTTTTTTTCTCTAAGGCTGAGGTTATGGGGTGCCAAAATATCATGGTTTTCCATAGCATAAATGTCATTTGGACAAATGGTTGTGTCAGTTTACTAACAGCAGAGCCTCCTGATAGCCATGGGGTCAGGAAGCTGTTTAACTTTTGTGTGTATTTCTTGGCAGCTTCAGAACAAAAAGGTGAGGGTTCTTTTGTAGTCCTAAGATACGTGAGCACTCGTGTGATACTGTGTGTGTGGTTACTGAAAATCAGTAACACTTGTTTTCCAACCTGCTGTCCTCTAAGAACATCTGGTCACAAGTATCTTTCACCTCCAGCACCCCAACATTGGGCCTGGCGGACTGGAACATGTGTTTCACAATAGTTTGCATCCAAGAACCTGGCAATAACATTCAGGAGATCTTCAAGTGCAAGGACAATTATCCCATGTGCAGCTTGTCTATTGAAAGCAGAAACACAGGGACACTAAAGTTAGATTTTGATGATTATTTTCCTCCACCAACTCACCTGGAGAGGAATGTGGCTGAGACCACTGAACTCACAATGAGCTACTCTATTTGGTGTGACCACTTGGCATGTGTGTGTCTCCATGAAGTAGAAAAGCATCAAGCCAAGCACCCTGTTGGCAGTGAGAAAGGCCCTTTGGTTTGAAACCCATGACTGCATGTTTACAAAGTGCTAAGGTAATTTTGAGAGCAGATGGTGGACAGTGGGGAGCCAGAAGTCCTGTCTTCTCTTAATATTTCTTCACTAACTCTGGATGATACCGGCCAAGTTATGTCTATCTCTTAGCTTCAAACTACTTATTTGCTTAAATAAATGGCAGAGGAAAAACAGCACTAAAATGGGAATTGCAATGCTGTATAGGATTGTTGTGAGGAAGATCAGATCACAAATAACCAAAGGGAAACCTCAGTGGGCGCCACACCTCTTATTACCTGGAACTCGGGCATTTACTTTAACTGAATTCCTAGAATTGTTGATGCTTTGGAGTGCCTGCACATGTCTGGTTTCATTATTTAAAAATTTATGTTAAAATTTTAATAAAGATCAACACTCACTGAAGTAGGTTATGAACTGGTTTTCACACTGTGGAAATCACCAGTGCATTAGCTGGTGCTGTTGGGTTAATTAGATTGGGGGCTGCTCTAAATTAGAGGTTTTTCCTGTCATCATTGAACCACAAAGACTGTGGCTGCATTAGAAAGTCTTAGAATATCTACCGTCCTGGTAGCCACTGAGCCAAATTTGTATTAGCAAGTACTCAGTAGAGAACATACACACTGAGCTTATAATATGTCAGATGAAGCTTGGGCTTCCTACAGCCCAGGCCCTCCTTACTCCTTGCTACGTAGAGAATCCAACCACGTGCAGAAACTCTCCAGTGCCATGTGGAGAAGAGAAAATGCCCTGACAGTTATCTGTACGAGGGGTTCATATTTTATAGCAAAGCAAAACAGAAAGACAGTATTCATTTTCTCCATGTATTTTGTACACTGAAGATTTGTCAAACATTTGTTAGCCCTGTAAGTTGCAATGGCATTTTGAAACCCAGCACAGTAAGTTACTAAAAGAAGTTCTCCATTTCTTTCAAAGTTAAAATTTATAGAAATAAATGGAAACCTGACAATGCAAATATGCTTTTAGCATAAAGCGATCACTTGATAGGTGAGAGAAAGGATAGCAGTGAGGAAAATCTCATTAAAGAATATGCAAGTGATTTGCATATATGCAAGTATGCTATAGGAGCTTTTTTTGGAATGACAATGATTATTACTGTCTGACAGTTTAGAGAAGCTTCTATGCATGCATGATGTAGTAGTTGTGGTAAGTGGTCTTTCCTAGTATCCCTTGTTTCCTTTCTCAGAGAAAGAACCATGTTTCCCATCCGGGCACAGACCACTTTGAAAAGACTGCATTGTCCAGCCTTCTTTGTACTGGGTGGAGTCATGTAGGATGAAATTTTATATGGAAAATTTGGGATGTTCCTCTGCTTTCTTGCCCCTTTTCTCCAACCCATTACCTAGAATATGAATGTGATTGCTGGAGTACTTGCAGCAATCTTGCTCAGCTGAGGAATGGTAGAGCCGTATCTTTGTGGAGCTTGAGAAGAATCCACGTTATTAACTCTTGCCCCCCTATTATTGAATTCTTTTCTGTGGAACACTATAAGTGTCTGTCTTGTCTAAACCACCATTGTTTTGTGAATATAATATTCAGTTATACAAAGTGCCATATTCAGTTACACAAGATCTTAATTGACTTATATTCCCTCTGTTTTGAAGGCAGAAATTAACATTTTTACACTTGCACTGACAGCAAATCAAAACCTGTGCATGACTGCACTTGACTTTTTTATACCATTTTTTTTTGGCTGAATATAAGGAGGATGTGCTACTTTTAAGATGAGTGACATATACATAATAAGAGAGAAAATATTAATTATTTAAAATTACTTTTTAACATGCTACCGAGAAAATTGTCATGTAGTGGCATCTGTGCTGATATAATAATTACAGAAGTAGTTAACCCTGCAGATAAGGTAGCTCCTATAATGTTATGTCCAAAATGACTTTCAGAAGTCCTTGTAAAATAGAGCTGCATTTTGTACAAAAATTGCATTCTCAAATTAGCACTGCTGCAAAATCATATATGGTTCTCATTATCCTTTAGCTCCTCTTACAATTCTCAAAAAATTTGAATATATATAGCTTTGGGATACAGCCCCTTTCAGATGTCTGGGAAGTCAAAACATTCTTCCTTTGTATTTATTGTAAAATTTACTCCTGAGCACAAAATTCTGAACCTTGTGGCATTTTTGCTGGCTTTGCTTCTGATTCATATAGTCAGCTTCTAAATTCCAATACACGTGTAGATTTGTTCGTTCCAGTGAATCTTAAACAAGGTAGACGAGTGGCATCAAGACCTGTAGGTAGGTTCAGTGTCAGTGTAGGTGTTTTCCTTGTTTGGAAATGTCAGTGGTGTGTGCTTTTATCTGTCTTGCAGGTTTTAGCTATCCACACCTCTCTAATCAACCCTGGCTAATTTCTATGCAAAATGTTAGTGTTCTTAAGGTACACTGTTTATTTTCAACTCTTCCAGATTATTTGTAATTCTGTGGACAACAAGTTCCAACATTACTCTTTTATGTTCAAGTTTGCTTGCCAGGTAGTATAAATAATTTATCAAATATATTATTGATACAGAAAGAATATTCACTATTTTTCTTTTGTATTGTACTATTTTACTTTCTTTGTCCTGGATTTTTATCATGCAGTTTTCTTTTTGGTTGCTGTTTTTTTTTTTTTTTTTTCCAGTGCTGGGGATTGAACTCAAGGTCTCATGCATGATGCATAGTAGGCAAGAGCTCTACTCCTGAGTTACATCCCCAGCTTTTTTTTTTTTTTTTTTTTTGAGACAGGGTCTCACTAAATTGTCCAGGCTGGCCTCTAACTTGCAATCCTCCTGCCTCAGCCTCTTTTGCCAATATTTTTAATCCACTGAGCAAACTCAATGGCCAGGCAGAAATATATTTGGTCTCTGTGGATAAAAATCTTAAGAATAAAATGAAAACTTTAAGTTTGTATTGATGTGAAAAAAAAAGCAAATACGATTGTTTTCTTTAATGATTTGACAGAGGGGAGCACTGAAGAATCTTTTAATTCTGAATTAATTTTTATTTGATGAAAATATTGGGAGAAAACAATTTTCAAAGTTATATCTTGCTAAGAGTTATAAAAAGCATTATGAGTCTTGCTCTCTTTAGACCCTTAAATGTCACCCCATGGAAAAGGCTTTCAATTCTTTAGCTGTTCCTTCTGGTATTCAGTTCTATGGATGTAAACAGTGTTGGTTGCTTCAGTTTATTGACTCATCAATTTTAGGAATTATCATTGGATTCTCATTATGAGAGCTTAGGATTTGGTCTCATTTGTTGGTCTTGTATTCTATCATTATTCTTATGAAAAAGATTTTGGTAAAACCCAAAGGCATCTTTTTTTCTGGTTATAATTTAAATATTTTTTCCTTTGAGCAAAATAATATTTTATGATTATTGTTCTCTGAACGACTTTCTATATTTTCCTGGAGATAATGGGCTTATTTTACACATTGATTTAATTCTCTGAATATGTAGGCTGTATGCCACCATGAGGAAATCTGAAATTGTTTCTCAGATCATTTATTAATTGCATTTCTGTTTGGACACCCAGCTCCTTGAGCCCTTTGCCCTCCTGCAGCTTTGGAACTCATTGCTCACCGGACTTAATGAAGTGTTGGTGTGACCACACGACAGTTCAAAGACTGCCTCTTGACTCTTCCTGCATTGGAATGGTGGTTTCTTGATTCCCACGCCTTCTTCTCTGGTTTATTCCTTATGTTGGTAAAGCATACCATCTAATAGCTTTCTGAGAAATGGTGCATGAGAAATATTTTTAAATTTTGCCTACATAATTTAGCATATTCTAACTTCATATGATCAATAGCCCTAAGGTTCTATAATTTTATTTAAATATTCTTTAGTTGTCAATGGATCTTTTATTTAATTTACTTTTTTAAATGCAGTGCTGAGGATTGGACCCGGGGCCTCACACATTCTAGGCAAGTGCTCTACCACTGTTCTATGTTCTTTTTTAAAATATTTTTTAGATGTTAATGAGCCTTTATTTTATTCATTTATTTATATATGGAGCTGAGAATCGAACCCAGTGCCTCACACATGCTAGGCAAGCACTCTACCACTGAACCACAACCCCAGCCCTGTCCTATAATTCTTGATTAAAAATAATTCAATTGCAGCACTTTTAGGGAAACGATTTTTCAGGCTCGTCTAGCTGCCAATGTTTAAGGTGAGAAATCCAATGCTATTCTTACTCTTCATCATTGTTAGTTGCCTTGCCTTTCTTTCTTTTCTGAATGTTTTTATAACTCTCTGTATTGGGGGAATACATCAGAATTACCTGTTCTATGTAACTCAAAATAACTGAGATCATATAGGCCAACTTGTAGTTGTTTATATCAAAATTACTTTTCCAAAGTAATATAAGTAATTTTCTAAAGAAAAATAGGAGAGGAGAAGGGTTGAGACCTTACATGGAATTAATTCATTTTCCAAATTCTGCATCTTTCTGGGTGCGTAGTGATATCCATTCTTCTCAGTTTTATTCAAAAATATTTCTCATCTGCCTTAGACCATAAACCAGTCCTAGAAAAGATGACTAGTGACTTCACCTGCACACTAAGGTAGCTCCAGGACCAGGCAGCTACTTCCTTTGCAATAGAAGTCTGCATGCATCTACAGGAGCTGAATTTTGGAGGCATCATCAGGATAGCCTGGCTGAGAGTCAATATTGAAGACAGTCAATATTCTGACTGTGGGAAAGTACACAGGCTTTGTCCTTCTGTAACTTATAAAATTATATTTTAAATTGCTAAAATAATACATATTAAATAAAGATAACCTGGAAAAGGCAAAATTTATTTATGATTCCAGAAATGATAAGTATTCAGATTTTGACATATTATAGAACATTGTGAGCTGTTTTTAATTTTAAAATTATATAAGGAACATTTACCTATGTCAATAAATATTATTGTACATATTGCATAACATGATTTTTTTAATGCTTAGCACAGTTTTTATTGACACAATTTGCACGTTTATGGTATATGGCATGTGCTTTGGTATGTGTATCACTGTGGAATGACTTAATCAAACATGCTAAATCTTAACATATACATTATTTCACATATTTGCCACATTTTGGGGGAATGAGAACACTTAAAATATAGTCTTATCATATATCAAATATATGATACATTGTTATTAGCTATAGTTACCATACTTATACAACTTGATTTTTTTGGGAGGGGGTACCAAGAATTGAACTCAGGGGCACTCAACAACTGAGCCACATCCCCAGCCTTTTTCTGTATTTTTTAATTTAGAGACAGTGTCTCACTGAATTACTTAGCACCTTGGTTTTGGTGAGTCTGCCTTTGAACTTACAATCCTCCTGCCTCAGTCTTCAGAGCCACTGGGATCACAGGCATGCACCACCATGCCCAGTCAACTTGATTTTTGGTGGTTGAATAGTATTCCATTTTATGGACATGCCATAATGTACATAACCATTTTTATAGGCCTTGTGAGTTCAGAAGTTTCTGTTTGATTGATTATTTCTGTTGTCAAAATATTGCAGAACCTTGAGTGGCTCAAGATCTGTTGAACTGAAAATGAAAACAGGGTCATGCTAACATTAAATTATAATATCTCCTAACTCCTTCTTGTATGATTCAAATCTCCATTCATTATTTCTGGAAGACCCTGTAGATGTCTTACTGGTGCATAGGCACACAAGTCATGTCTGCTTTTCCCCTCATCTAATCCCCAGCCATAGTCATTTGCAGAGAAGTCTTGACTCTCCTGCTAATGCAGGAGTTATCTGGATTCTGCTGCTTCTCAGAGGTCCTCTGTAGGTCTTCTGCAGTGTTCTCAGAGCCTCGTCCAAAAGTTTCTCACAAAGAAATTGGTAGAATATGGCTTATTCTTAGTTTCTGAGCTGGATTTTGTTTTCTGGACCTTCACATAGTAATGCTTACACCTAGAATCTCCACTGACATTTCATAAAAACAGTCCTCAGCTCTGGCTCTGCTCTCTTTTTAGTATAGTGGTTCTCCATCTTGGCTGCCCATCAGAGCTACAGGGTGGGCATTTAGGAGATACAGATGCCCAGGTAATACTTGAGACTTTCTAAAATAATCTTTCAGGTGGAACCCTGGTATGCGTATTTTGGAAGTTCCGTGGGTAGGCTTTGCTGGCTGTAATATATCCTGTTGGTGCAGGACCACCCAGGAAGTCCCCTCTATGAGGGGTCTTTCAACTTCTATCAACTCTTGGTTGATAGTTTACAGTAGGAATCTTTCCTAGAGGATTGCTACCTTGTGCAGACACTTCAGGGAAGTTACACTAACACCACAGGGATTTAATTATAGAGCACCAACTTGTCAAATCATATCTACCTGAGTCTCTGTGATAGGCTCCACCTCCATGAAATCTGACCTAAGTCACTAAGTCAATGTGCAACAAGACTGCCACTCAAGAGGCTCCTCTGCAGCCCACATAACTGGGTAAGGGCCTGACATCAAGTTATTTCAACCACTGATCTGACTTCTCCCTCTCCCCATCTGGAGTACACCTGTTCATGGAAGCACACACACACACAGAGGGACACATATACTCAGGACTATTCCTTCCTTCTTGTACCAGATTTTAAAAAAAGCCACATATCTCCCAAGTCATCTGCTACTTTCTGCTGCTGCATTTATTGACCAGTCTTTAGACGTAAGTGTCATGGGCTGATCATAAGGCTTTTTCTTTATATGGCTTGTCGTCTTTCTGAAAATGTATTCTTACTTAATGCCTGCACTGTAGAAGTTTCCATTCCTCACCCCCTTTCTAGGATAACTAACTGTCTATCCTAGTTTCTCTGGGTAGGGGGGTAGTCAGGTAGAGTGATTGTCTATAGTTAGTAATTACTAAGTGGCATCGAGTGTATGCATTGGTCAACCGGGAGGAATGGGGGGAGAGGATTTAGAGAGTTAGAATAAGTGTCACTTTGAGACAAAGATGATAGCAGGTAAAATAAAAGATTCTCAGCTTGAGAGGGAAAAACTCAGATGTGATCGAAGCAAGACAAAGAACATATGTGTTCTTTGGGGGTACATTGCCTAGATTTCCTTCAGGGGCCATATTCCAACTCTGAAAGGTGGGAAAGGGCTGATGTGGTTGAGCATTGTCCAAGACAGGGACTCTACACTGTTATGAAACATGGTAGTAAAAAGAAAAGAGCAAATAGCTTTTGTATGGAGCAAATTTTTATCCTCTTCCTTCTTTGAAGTATTTTTTCATTTACTTACTTTATCTTTGGCTTTGAAGTTAAGGACAGTTCTAAATATGTATTTGTGGTTTTGTGAGATTTGGGTATAAGGAGTAAAAATGTATAAATCCTTTTCCTCTATAGGGCTTCAAGCCTGCCCATAATATTCTGTTTCTTCCATTGACAAATGAATAAAAATTTTGAACATCTGTATCTGCTAATAACAGCTTAATTTCAAGGGAGGTCAGGAACTGGAGTGTGTTCTCTGACATGAGGGGCTCTTTATCCTACAACATTCAGATTATATATATTATTCTGATTATAGTTGACCTAAGTTTTAAAGCAGAAGGGAAATATAATCTTTAAGAAAAACCAAAACCACTTTTTGTGTGTGTGGGGGGGGGAGAGGGAGGTGTTATACTAATTTTAATCATCATTGTCTTAATTCTCATGAAGAATTAAATCTAGTAAGATATACATGTTCTTTAGTTCTTGCCTTAAGGGTGCATGAATGAAGTTTTTAAGGTTTTTCCTGGAAGAAGGTTAGCATAAAAAGACTTTGCTTATTTAAATATCATCTCTCCATGGTCTCTTCTTCTAAAACATCTTCTTAAAAGATTGAATATGACCTGGCTAAAAATCAGAGGGATCCAGCTGCATTTCCCCAGGTCCCATTCCCTGCTCAGAAGTGGCCACAATCAATGCTTTGTGTCTAGCAGAAAGCGTGGATTCTGCTGCACAAATATCTCCACCGAGACACTGAATGGTCCTGGAAAGCCAGAGAAGAGCTTTGTGCCAGCAACTCCCCTAAACTGTCTTTGAAACTGACCTTATTAAATTTCTGCTGGGGTAATGTGCTCTGGGGATTTTCTGAGTTACTTGAATGGATAAAAAATGAGCTCTCAGTCTTTGACCCAACTCCACTTAGTAGAACTGGGTTCATGAGAGGTGAGCAGGGCTTCTGTTTCAGGCTGCAGAGAAAACTCACAAGGGGCTCACTCCATGCTACAGGCTTCTATTTCTTTCTGCCTGCGTCACAGACTCCTTATCTGCTCCCTCCCTTTGTCTCTTTCTCTCCGTTGAAAATACAAAGGTCATGTTAATATAAATAAGAGAAAATAACAAATATATTATTTTTTTTCCTCTCTTTTCAGGGAGCGTATACACTGGGGACAAGACTAGCACAGCTTCTTTCTAAACCTGTGGGCTTGAGGCTGGGTTTCCTTTTTGGATTTGACCCAGCATCACACTCTTCAGGTAGGTGACGGATGCCTTGGACCTATGCAGAAATATTCCCAAACTTCAGCCACTGACATAATTCTAGTTGCTGTCCCAGGAGGCTCCTCTTTTCCTGTATGTGGTAAGGGCTGTTAACAGTGGAGGCAGGCACTCTCTGGGTCCACACAAGAATCTGCAATTAGACTTTAGCAAAAGAAATAAATGATTGAAAGAATAATTAGTGATAAAAATGTGTTTAGCAGGATGCCATATGAGAATGATATGGTAAAATGATGTGTGAACACACAAGTCCTGGGGTATGGGCCTCTACCTGAGAGCAGAACAATGAGGTTGAGGCAAGACTCGTCTCTCTCTCACGCTGACCTGCTTGCTGTCCTGATGGGCATGTGGAAACACGTCAAAATCTGTGGGAGACAAAGAAGATCGGGGAAGAAACCAAGACGACATCCATGTAGTTACTGAAAGTGGCTTACATGAGTGAAGAGGAAAATAATAAGGCTAATGTTCTGTCAATAATCCTGATGAAACTTTTTTAGGTCCCTGGAAGAAAGGGTAAGAGGAAAGAAGGAGGGGAGAGGCAAAGCAGAATAGTGCAGATGAGGCAGAATGGTGAAAGAGGGGTGTTGGGTCGTCTTGGAGAGGATCCTTTCTGTTAGGAGGGGCAGGGTGAGAAGACATCCACTTAATTTTATAATCCACCCTTCTTGTGTTGGGGAAACATTAGCAAGAATGTCAATCCAATTAACAGGATGGAAGGGGATGTACTCTATGCCAGATGCTGTGTTCCATGTCTTGAGGGATAAGAAAAGGAAGGAACAGTTCTGTCCTCGAGGGTTTTTGCAGTTTCAAGGGAAATGACACATGCACACACCACGAAACAATAATTCATTCCCACTGATGTAAAATTTAAAATGAAGATGCAAGCAGGTAGGGGCATGGAAACATAATGGAGTGATGCTCCCTCAGGAAAGACTTCATAGAACAAGCGTGAGTATAGAAATAACCTGGATTTCAGCTGACACCAGAGAGGGCAGTATCCTTCCAGACTGAGGGGCGAGCTTGAACAGAATGAGGCATGGAGCTGGTCAGGCTACTGGTGTGTGGAGAAAGGTGAACTCTCTCACAACCAGGCTGAGCCAAGTTGTGCTGAGCCTATATTGTCATGCAAGGAGGCTTGATTTGCTGTTGCATCAGATGGAGACATCTTGACAGTGATTAAAGAAAAGACTGATAAGTCCATAGTTGGGCTTAAGGAAGAGGAATCTAAGAGGTATTATGCAGGATGCTACTATAGATAAGGAGCTTTTCCAGGCAATCCTCATGTGTCTCTTGCACTTATGCATATCTTGTGAGAAGAGGCATTGAGTGCCTTTGTTCTGGACCATCTTTATGGTGATATATCTTGGAAGATATACTCAGTTTCTTCTTCCAGGGCAGAAACAACTTGTTCTACTTTCTGTTATAAAAGATTCAATTCCCTTAAGTTCAGGACTTGCTGTCTTGTAATGAAACCCATTGGATGAGCAGGGATTCAGCTGGGCACTTCTTCAGTGCCCCATAGAACTTGAGGGTAAGGAGAACTGACACAAATATGTTGCTTGCTTTGCTGTGAGCAATGAAGTCATCTGTCTCTCCCCCAGCAGTCTCATGACTTCTGCTCTAACTCCTGAGACCATGGCTGGCTAACTTATTACCAGCAAATAGTGTAATATCACAATCTCAGCATAGCTTTTTTTAAAATAGTTCCTGGGGAGATACTAAGAAACTATTTTAGTAATCATAATAGTAAAGACTTATGTTAGGACAGAGATAGAATATTGCTCTATTTATTTTTGTATCTAGGAACCTGACAGTTGCCCAGCATTATAGTGCCTAGAAAATGCTATGTCTTTATTAGAAGGTAATGTGGACAACAGAAATCCTACCTCAAAACCATCCATGATCACCAATTCATCCCCCACCTGTGTCTGAGATTTTTCTCAGTTGAGTCTTAGAAAACCAGGCACAGAGTGGGTTTCCAGGATGCCTATAATATATATAGAATCCTTTTACACTTTAAGTTTGCTCTTTCAATTGCCCAAGTAAAACCAAAATAGATGTCTCAGAATATCTTCTCTATTGTTACTATCCAGGTGTTTAGCAGCAGGGTAGCACATAGCAGATAATCAGTCAATATTTAGAGCCTGGAAGAGCAATTTAAAAAGTAGCTGAGATTTAGAGTAGGACTAGTTGAGAAATTCTGAGAAATCACTCAGGCCATTTCCATATTTTTCCCTTTTGAAAGTATAGCCAGAAAAGATATTTCAACTGGTAAGAAGGAAAGATAAGTATCTGAATATGTGAATATATTAAATAAAATTCTCATTTTTTTCCTATAAATTGCTTTCGGGCCTTTGGCCTCATTCTGAAGCACATCTTAAATTAAAGGATAACAGTTTATCAACTTTTGGATAGATTCACAGTATCTTTAATTTCTTACAGAGATGGCAAAGAATGGATTTTGATAAGACTCAAACATGATGATTTCTGACTGAAATATAGAAACACTGCTGAGACTTCATCCTTATTATCTGCAACCAGTAATTAGCTTTAAGTGTTTCTCAAAAGTGTGAAAAATCAGATTGACAACTCTTCACTATAGGAAGGAATGGCTTCTTAATTGTGATTGCACAAAAACAAAAATGCCACAAAAACAAAAATGCTTCATGCTGCTGCTTCTCCTGTCAAGTGTAAAGATGGACATATGGCTGGGAGTCCTCCACTGGTCACTGTTGTTTAAGACCAGAGTCATAGGTTAGAATCCTATATTGTCCTATGTGCTCTGCCCTCTTCTGCCCGGATCACCACCTTACGAATAGAAACTTAGTAGAGGCCCGAACCTCTTGACGGCATATCACTTATGACATTACACAAGATGATGGTAAAAAGGAGCCATTGAGTACACATGTCCTCTGCTTTGAGTTCATGACTTTTTCATGTGCAAGTGCAATTTAACCCAACAAATATTAATTGCTCTGATATGCTTATGACCATGTTCTAGGCCAAGAGAATCTGAATTGGTATACTACACATTCCAGAGAAGCTAATAAACTGAAACAAAGAGAAACTCATAAAACTTTGAATCAAATCAAATCAAATCAATATAAACTAGAAATAGTATAGAGTAGCACATAACTAAATTCTCAGAGCAGTAGTTTATATCTACATTTTCTTGAAATAATTTCTCTCAAACTATTCATATGTATGCTTGACACTAGTACCTTCATCATTTCTAGAGCTATGTTTTTGAGTCAATCCCTGTTTTTTCCAGAGCAGATCATCCTCACTTACAATTAATCTGATTGTGCTATCAACCTAAAAGCAAAATCTAGGTATGCTTCCATTTTAGTTAACTTTGTATCTCTATAACCAAAACACCTGTAAAGAGCAACAGAGGAGTACATGTTTATTTTGGTTCACAAGTTCCATCCATGGTTGACTGACTCCATGACTCTGAGTCTAAGGTGAGACAGAACACCATGGCAGAGGATTTGGTATAGGAAAGCAGCTCAAGACATGGCAACCAGAAAGCAGAGGGAGAACTCTGCTCACCATGGAAAAAAGATAACCCCCCAAAGAATCCCCTCTGTCTGGTGACCTACTTCCTCCATCCACACCCTATATACCTGCAGTTACCACACAGTTAATCCACAGCAGTGGATTAATCCATTGATCATGCTACAACTCTCATAATCTAATCACTTTACCTCTGAACATTCTTGCATTGTCTCACACATGAACCTTTGAGGGCAACCTCATGTCCAAACCAGGACAAATTTTGTTCCTTAGAAATGTCCCCTAAGCATGAGTTTTCATTTTTGAAATATGGGGATATTAGAAAAATCCCCTTTCCTTTGCCTTTTATCTTGTCTGTGCACAATTTCTGTCTTGAAAGTGCATTTACTATATTGTTTTAAAGTGATATTTAGAAGATTGAAATTGGGAAAACATACTCTCAGGAATAATAATCAGATCTTCCTTTGTCCTCTTTTTTAAAAAAATATGATTTTTTTCCTAAACTGACTCCACATCCTTAAATATTCTCCTCAGTCTTATACTTCTCCGTGTACATTTGAAGACTATATTTGCCTGTCTTAATCCAAAGAATGTTCTAAGACTTAGCTTAGGTATGTACTCTTCCTTTTTACTTAACAATTATAATTTTTCTCCAGAAAGCAATGCTATTTAATGAAGAGTTGTTACAATTAAGGTAAGCTTTCTCTGTGAATGCCTTCTATCCCAACATCAGATAATCCAGCAATTTTCACAGTTGGAAATTTTTAGAGATAAGACACTAGCAATCAATCAGTTCATATAAACAAAAGTAAAGAAGCATAGATTGCATCTATATAATAAAATGTAGCAAAAATTTATTGAATCTGCTAAATTGATGAAGACACATGATGATAAATGCTGGAGATGGGAGAGTATGAAAGAATCACTCTTGAATGTTGATTCTTTTTTCTACACGGTCTCATTAATTTTGCAAGCTTAATGCGTCTTAACCATTGTCTTGCACACTGAACTTAAAAACAGTTGTGGCACAGAAAAATCGCATTTAGGTCAAAATAAAAGCTAAACACAAGAGGGCTTTGATGCCTATGGAAAAAGTACATGTGCACAATTTCCTACAAAGAGTCACAGAGAATCCAAACTTTTTCACCCAGACTCATTCAAATTCATATCCAAGAAAAAGTGTTTTATGTTTCTCAGAGCATGGCCATGGCACACAGGTAAAATTTCTTCCACATTGGTCTCTGATGACTGACTTTTATGTTGAATAAACTTGTGGATCTTTGCCCCAAACTATCATTTCAAATTATTACTTCTTAGAGAATAATTATTTAATGAGTTTTTGGATGAAGTAATCATCATGGGACAAAACCCAGAGAATTTGAAGGAAAGAATAATTTTGAAAGAAAAATTTTATTCTTATGAAAACTAGACCAATCCTGCAGTAGTTATGTGAGGTGAACCTGTTTCCCAACCTAGATGCCATCTTTGGTGACTCAGCCTGAGATGCTCCTTTCCTCTATCACCCTCTGTGTGAATGTTCCCATTTCTTGTGCACTATTTTCAATGATCTCTTTGTGTATTTCCTGTACTGTATCACAAGATCTTTAAGTGAAAACCTTGTGATTTTTTTTTTTCCTATTGGGGTTTGAACATAGGGCTTCCCGCATGCTGGGTAAGTATTTATTATTGAGCTACATTCCCGTCCTATTTTTTAACATTTTATTTTGAGACAGAGTCTTACTAAGTTGTCCAGGCTGGCCTAAAACTTGGTAATCCTCCTGCCTCAGCCTCCTGAACAGCTGGGGTCACTGGCACATGCCCCCACATCTGGCAGGATTACAATCTTTTTGTCTCTAACACTTAACTTTGTACTTGACCCATAATTCATTTTATTTGTTTTTTATGATCCTGGGGATCAAATTAAGGGCCTCATACATGCTAGGCAAGTGCTCTACCACTGAGCCACACCTCCCACCCAAGTTCTTGATCAATGGATGTATGTATCAGTTCACTTTCACTACCTGGTTCCAGATAAATATAAGTTTCTGTGCTACCTACTCAATAGACTAAGAGAAAGTTGACCATCTCAAGTTATCCCAGTAGAATGATTAGATCATTTTATACCTGAGAAAACATTTCTTCCTATCAAAATTACACTTGGTAACTTCAGTGGAAAAATATTTTGAAGATCAAAGTTTTACCTTTTGTTCTTTGTTTTACCTATTTCAATTGGAGAAAAATCTTGTCTTTTTTCTGTAGTGATCTGAGACTATTTGCTCTGGTACCAGATGGCCTGTCTTCTACTTGAGATGGTAAATATCTGGCAGACCTTGTCAGGGCATGTGTCAGTAATGTTATTCATGGGGAAAGTCTTCTAAGTGACATGCCCATCTCTGAGGGCGTTTATCTGGAACATTTGCTACATCTTGAGATGCCTCAAGTTCCCGTATTAAAGACACCAATTTAGTTGTAAATGGTTGCAGGTCATAGGTTTAGGGCCTGGAAGAAATCACACTCTGGGAAATGATCAGTTTATTCTTTTCCTTTCTATGGTTCTGAAATGTGCTTATAAACTATTGGTGGGAATAATCTCATTTTATTTTTACAGACTGTCCACCTTGCACTGATTTCTTCACATACTGACAACCGATCAAAGTTTCTCAGAGACTTCAACATCTGCTAAGAAATTGTGCCTGGGAAAACATCCAGACTGTCTTCTTCCAGGCCCTTCCCTGCACTCAGCAACTGATAACCTCTCAAACCATCAGGATGTGCTATGACAATATGTTGATGTCGTGAGTAGAGGCATCCCTGTCATCAGTCCATATGGCTTTTTATAAAATGAAAATGGGTTTGAGTAGAGCCATCCCCCTCTTTTTACCTCTTGTGACAGCTGACAGTCATTGGAAAGTGAGGTATCCAGAGATGGCAGTAAGGATCCTGGAACACTCTCTTTAATGTTCTGATTATACAACCCTAACTCTACTAGCCCTCAGAGAAAGGATCACTGGATGCATCACCATTTCAGTGTTAGGTATATGGACTCATTTGAAATGAGTTTTTTGTTTGTTTGTTTGTTTATTTGTTTGTTTTTAATTTGGACTCATTCCTGCCTATCACATGACCACTTCAGAAATAATGGCAGTTGACATTCATCAAGCACTTATGTATCAGGTTCAGTTTGAAGGAACTTAAGGATTTTGACTCCATTTTGAAATAATCTTATGGGATCCATACCTTATCACCTTAAGTGACTTTTTACATTGAGGTACAGAAAGGTAAAATTGATTCCTTAAGTTCCACAGCTAGTAAGTGATAAAGAGGGGCTTTCAGAAGTAGAATCCACATTCTCAAATCATTATATCAGGTAGTAGAATATGAATATCTTACTTGAAGAGTCTGAGTTGTCTCAGCTTTTTATTTACTTTTTATTTTTTTAATTTACTCTTTAGCTTACAAAGATGCTATTTCCATAGGGAAATCATAAGGATATACTTCTCCCTTAAGCATTTGTCTTTTCAGGTGGATAAGTTGCACAAATGGATAACGCTTTGCTCTTTGGAGCCAGTTAGTCTAACTCCAGAGTTAGACTAATGGAGAAAATATAAATCAATAGCATGTTAACAATGGGGACATAACACCTCTTACTGTTTCTTCTGATAAAACTCAATACCAATTCATAAGAACTCTTAGGAAACCAGTAATAGGAACTTTAACTCAATAAAGGTCATGCAGAAAGAATCTATAATAAGTATCATGCTAAATGGGGAGAAGAAGAAAGCATTCTTTGTTAAATAGTCAGGAAAAAGATAAGGATTATACTCTTCCCAGTTCTTTTTCAACATTGCCTTGAGCTTTTAGACAGTGTAATAAGAAAACAGCAAGCAATTAAAGAATTGGAAAAGAAAAAATCAAACAAAATGAAATTTTTTAAAAATAGGAGTATAAAATATGCTTGGAAATAAGGTCAATGTATAGCAATAACAATTAGAAAAATGTTTTTGAGAGCACTTATTTGTAGTTGAGTACATCCAGCATTGTAATGGACTGAACTGGGTTCTTCTAAAATTCATGTGTTGAAGTCTTCACCTCTAATACTTCTGATTGTATTTGTGTTTGGAAATAGGAGCTTCAAATAGGCAATTTAGGTTAAAGGGGGTTGTATGGTTGGGCCCTGCTCCCATATGTTTGGCGACCTTATAAGAAGAAGAGATCAGGGCACAGACCCATCAGGGAAGGACCGTGTAAAGATAAAGAGAGCAGTCAGTCATGTTCAAGCTGAGGAAAGAGGCCCCAGGATGAAGCCAACCTTGCCAATGCCTTAATTCTGCTTGGAATTCTATCATCCAGGACTGTGAGGAAATATATTTCTGCTGTTCACATCACCCAGTCTCCTTTGCACTGTAGTGGTAGCCTTAGTAAGTTAATAGAAGTGTCTTCTGGTAGTAAATGCAACAAAAGATGCATAAGTATGACTTTACTAAAAAATGTTAAATAAGTTATAAGTAAATTATAATCACATCAGTGGAAAAGCAGGCTTAATATTATGAGAATATCAATTCTCCTTAAATAATTGAGAGATTCAGTATTTCTTCCATCGAAAATAATAAAATTGAGAAAGTTGAATAACTTGAGAAATTTGATTCATTTCAAAACATCTGTAAAACAGCAGCAACTAAAAATAGTTTGAATATATCTCAAGAAGAAAGAGGATTTCTCATGACAGACATAAAGTCATTTTATTACACTGTAGTAAGATTAAATAAAACCACAGTGAGAAAGAATTTATCACTCTTTTAATTACCTAAAATTAAAAATTATGAAATTAAAAAGTGTTGAAGGGCATATGTATCAATATCCTTTTTTCCATTGCTGGTGGGGACATGTATATTAGGATGATAAATTTGGAAAACAATTTGAATTTAATTTTTAAAGTTGAATATCTGCATTTACTATAATGTTAGGACTCCTATACATTTCCAAGAAAAACATTTACACTATGTACCAGAATATAATAAAATTATTCTTAGCAGCTTTGTTCATGATAACAAGCATTAGAAACAACCCATATGCCTATCAAAATAAGAATGCATAATTATAGTAAAATATTGCACAGCAATGAAAATGATTGTTCTACTTTTATATAATCATGGATAAATTTTAGTTTTTTGATGATTGAAAAAGAAAATCAAGTCTCAGAAGATTTTTATAGTATTATACTCTTCAAAACCAAAGGAGGCTGGGTTTTGAAGCTGTACCTCCAGATACTGATGTGATGATGTTCCTTAGCTTTGCTTCATGTTCTGTGATGTTTTCCCGTTGGGGAATGTACATAGTACAACAGATAAGTGGCAAAATTGGGGGAGTTTGGCAATCATGACTTACCAATCTAACTCTCACTTTAGATATATTTGTTGGGATGATATTTTGATCTTTTATAGAGATTTATTGTCCACTTTCAGAAGTATGTATTTGGCTTTTCTGCCCTCAGACCATTTTGGCACTATTTACACACTCATGTATTCATTGTCTTAAAGTCCACTAATTTCTGTCTTTTTTGTGCTTGGGTGTGGATGGAAATTGGAAGAGAAGACTCATCTTATTGTATTTTATCCTTAAGTCAATATCTAGAAAATCATTTCTATGCAGTACTACAAAGCTAATAATCATTACAAGAATCTATTTGCTGATTACCTGTGCTGTTAATATTTAAAGTTTAAATAGATTAATTTGTAATAATAGTTGCCATTTACTGAGGAGTTAATGTGTGCCAGTTATTTTACATGTATCATTTATAGTTCTTACATTTATGGTTCAGAGTAGACATTATTTTTACTGTTTTATAAAGAAAGGATTTAAGGCAAAGAGATCCTTGTGAAAGTCGCATAGTTAGTAACTAAAATAACTCTTCTCAATTCTTTCTGTCTTGAAAATCTATTTTGTTATAATATCCCTCTCCACCCATTTTTTTGAGAATAATTATAGCAAAACCAATAATCAGAGCAATTTACAAACTTCCATATGGCATTTTTACAGAATCGAGAAAGGATTAAAATTGTGATGTTCAATTAGATTAAAATTTTGTAGCAAATAATTCAACTCATAAAAATTTTGTTTAGTTTTTATGGGAATACAAACAGTTTTTGAAGTCCTATCAACATAAGGACAGATCCCTCACTCATCTCAATGACATAGCCTCATGGCATTCAGAAGTAAACTTTCTTTTGTCTGAATTGTTATAATTCTGACTGATTTGACCATTTTTGTAAAACTTGTTGTATAACCCAAATATTATAATTATTTCTGTGGGAAAATAATCCACAAAGTTCAAGGTTATAATTTATATTACTTTATATCCCTGTATAGAAGACTGTTGTAGGGAATAAATACTCAAACACCAGATGCATTAATTTTCAAATACAAATGTTGATGGAATTAAGTACAGCTGTGTACCACAATGATGGATGTTGATAAAAACAACTCTCCAAGCACAGAGGACTAAGTCAGAAACTTTAGTTCTCATATTTCAATTTAAATGGATTTATGCTGTCTGTTACAGAGAGAGAACATTTTAATGTTGACAAATGTGAGTTCAAGTCTTTGTTTTTTCACTGAGTTTTTAACCTACACCACTAGCCTCGTGGAACCTTTAGTAGCTTAACATCTTTCAGAAGACTTCTTTGTTTTCTGTAAAGTGGTGATACCATGTGCTCTGGTTATTTCATAGGATAGCTATCTGGCTCAAAATACATTATGTAGAAGTGTTGCTTGGATATTTTTGAGTAGTTGTACCGGGACAGGGATGTAGGAATGGCTAGCTAGCCAGTAAATTTCTCCATACTAAATTTGATTGATTCCATCATAATCCTAATTATTTTATTTATATTTATTTATTTGGGGTACTGAGGATTAACTCAGAGGCACTTTACCATTGAGCCATATCCTCAGCCAATTTTCTTTCTTTCTTTCTTCCTTTCTTTCTTTCTTTCTTTCTTTCTTTCCTTCTTTCTTTCTTTCTTTCTTTCTTTATCTTGAGACAGAGTCTCACTAAGTTGTTGAGGGTAGCCTTGAACTTACAATCCTCCTGCCTCAGCCTCCTGAGTTGCTAGGATTACAGACATGAGCCAACATGAAGTGGTGCCTCCTTGTGGTAATGAAGATGAAACATTCCAGGCCATACCACAGGAGGTGCTTTTAACAAAACCAAGAAGCACATCCAGGATTTCTGGCTTTGAATCATCCACTAACTTCCAGGTTCTCTATAAAGGATATCAAAATAATATCCACTGTAAAACTATTTTGGGTATCTGATAAAGATAGATTTTCACAACCAGGACTTTTTATTATTTTTTTTTTTTTGGCATATAAACTTGTCTTTCGATGTTGCTAATCTCCACACAGATACTCTTAACAACTCCCACTCAGTTTGTGCATTTCATAGAAAAGCCTTTTTATTGCATCATTTGCATATTTAAAAAATAACAACAAAGTTGCAATGCAATTTCCACAAACCTAAACTTAAAAGCTAAAATTTCAATCTTTTAGAAGAGAGCATAAGTGAACATTTTTAGAACCTTGGAATAAGAAACAGTTTCTGAGCAGAACATTTAAAAAGTCATAAATTGTACTTCATAAAATGAAACATTTTTGATCAGCCATTTTTGATCACCATTAGGAAATGAAAAAGCCAGCCAAACAATAGGGAACTATTCAGAATACATATATTTGAAAAAGAATATGTATCTAGATGTATGAAGAATAGGTACAATTTAATATTTAAAAAGATAATATCATAAAATTGGCTTGGAAAAGACATTTTATAAAATAAGATATATAAGTGACCAGTGGAATGCAAACTAAAGCCATAATAAGATACCTCTCTATCTTTAGAATCAGTAAAATTAAAAAGGCATATAATATTAAATATTGGTGAGTACTAGAAAAACTGGAATCTTCCATGTGACTAGTGAAACTAAAAACTAAAATCACTCACCCACATAGGAAAACTGTTTGGCAATTTATTATCTTACACATATAACTCTACTATGACCCAGTAATCTAACTTTTGAGTACTTAATGTAGAAAAGCAACCACATAGAGTCACAGAACAAAAGCCTTCACAAGAATATTAATAATATCTTTAGTTTCATTAGCTCAAATCTGGAAGCAACTCAAGAATCCATGAGCAAGTAAGTGGATGAGCACATTATATTAGACTCATATTTAATGTAAAAGATAGATATTTCTTAGCAATAAAAATTACTCATATATGTAACAACTTAGATGAAATTCACAGACCTTATGCTGAACAGAAGAAGCTGAACACACAATTAATTTATGGTGAAAAAAAATGGACAAGTTGTTCCACTGAGGAATTAGAAAATGGCTAAGGGAAGAAAGAGGGAAATATCAGGGATGGTGAAAATGGTCTATGCTGTTCTATTACCTGTATTATTAAACAATCCCTAAGGGTAAGGTTTCGAAGCCAAGCCTGACTTCACAGTAATTTCAGTCCTGTAATGAAAACAACCTTTGTCAAATATTGATAAATTCTGCTGCTACATTGTGTTTTGGAAAATCTCTCTGTGGTTCTTGCTAGATCACAACATATAATAGAAGGTCTTTCTGCCATGAAAACATCATTTTTTCCAAGGTCAATTTTATGCAACTTTTACTATTTTAAAGCTATAGCCCTAATCTTCTCTATTTCATGAGATTGTAAGAAAATCCTTTAAAATCTTTATTTAAAGCCAATAACAAAATGATCTTTTGGTACTCAATAAATCTTAGTCTTCACTCTCAATCGGTTGTCACTTTAATTATTTTAAAAGCTATAATTGTATATTAATGTGAATTAATGTGCTCTTAGAAATACATACAATCATGCATAGGTCAGAAAAAGGAAATCTCTGTGCTCAAAAACATGACAACACGCACAGATTTTACAACTATTAAATATCAAAAATTTTTAAAAACTGATCGCATCGTTGCTTTCTTGTGAGAAACTCATGTTAACATTTTCTTATAAGGGGCTGCAGTACTCTAACATCTCTCCCCTTAAAAGTAATTTAGCATTTTATCAAGAAAGTCCATTGAGGTGGAATTAGAACTGGATCAAATGCAGCTCAACTGAATTTTCACAATGTAGAGAAAGCCTTAGAGAGAAATGACAGTTGCTAAGGACAGAGTTGGCCATGGAAATAATTACTGCAATTAGAGGGTTGATGCTGTAGAAGACTTGAGATGTAAGGCAGAGATGGCAAAGTTTGGCTTTAAAACATGGCACAGAGAAGTGCTTTGATGGGAGTGATAGCTCACCCAGACAACCCAACAAGATGTGATCCATTTAGTTTCCAGGTGACAAGATTCAAAGGGAACATAGAATGAAGTGTCAGTAGTATAGCAGGGGAAAGAAATCAAAATGCCATTTTCATGGCTTCAGATTATGTCCTTTGAATGGCTATAGCTTACAGATGAGCAAACAATCAGTAGCTTTGAAATATTTGAGCTCCAAAGATATGTTTGACTTTGGCAGCAATAGCTTATCTATGACTCTCTCCAGTCAGTAGTCTAAGCATTCTTGATGATCAAGAAGCTGATCTCCATTTCATGCTAGAGAAAGGGAACATAGCAAGGCCAAAGAATGACACAAGATTTCAGTGGTCATTCTGGAATGTCCAGCTGCATGATTGGTCCATCTATTTTGCTGTTGCTGATAATGCATCTTCTTGTCAAGGTCATATTTTCAATAGTACTCTTTTCATCACCAATTCTTAGCTATTTCCAAGGGCAGTTTGGAGAATGGATTTAGATCAAGAAGATTGGAAAAAATATAAAATAGGGGCGTGGTTTCCATTTGGAGGACCACAGCTCCTCTAATGGGGAGGGGGTCTTTAAAGGTCTCTATGCACATTTCCAATCTACTCCAGGACAGTTCAGCAGGTTTAAGAATGACAGCTCTTCTGCTTGTCTATTGCCTCTGTGCCATCCTCATCCCTCTTCCCCAAATCCTAAAATGTCTATGAGAGTTATTCATTCAGGTGTAACTGAGCCAGGAGACCTACAGAAGATTTCCTAAGAAAACTCATTTCTTTGGCCCAGCACTTTTCCTTGCAGAATCTTGTTTCCAAAGGTTCCTAGAGTCCTTCCATGGCTTTTATGTTGCTATCACAGAAGTTGTGGCAGAAATTGCTAAGGCAAAGAGGCTGGAATATTATTTTCAGCCTGTCTAGGACCAACGTTTACCTTAGGCTTATAAACTGCATTAATGAAACCCACTCTCATTTCAGATAAAAATGACGTCAAGTGAGGAAGAAACAAAAGACATCAATCAAATGCCATCTTCAACACTGTAGTCAAAACAATGGTGTAATTTAATACAGATGTTCGTATTTCAAGTTGTTATGATAAGAGGATATATTGCATTGTATCTAAATTTTTCGTGATTGGAAGGCCATTTATCACCAGTATAGAATATGCCGTCATAACTTTTCAAAATGAAACTTATGCCAAAGTAGTTCTGAAATCATAAGCTACAACCTCCTGTGTGATGCGGCTTATTTCATGTCTGAATTTCTTATCTCACTTAGAAGTCAGTCCTTGAGGCAGAGTGCAGTCTGTCTCTGAGTCTGTGCCATCTCCATCAGGGAGATGTCAGCACTATAATAAATAATTAATCATTATTAATAACGCCCTCACGATCTTTGCCTCTCTCTCCTCAGCACAGCCAGTGCTTCTCTGGTAAACCACTGGGAACAGGTTGATTATTTGCTTGCAGTGATTAATAGGATGTAGCAAGCATGCCCAGGGTCACAGAAAAATTCCAATAATAGTGATTGTGTAGAGGGGCTTCTGTGCTACATGAAAATAAGGCTACTTGACATACATTTTTCAGTGACTTGGAAAATATAATTAGATCATCAGAGTTTTAGGATCTATGAAGTGCCAGAAGTTTAAGTTATGAGCTTTAATCAATCAGTAAATATTTTTCAAGTTCTTCTGACTTGTGAAGTAGCTTAGGCAACCCATCTGAAAGAGTGTCCTCCCTTGTTCACCATGTCTGAGACTAAGCTAATGCCTAGGAATGCCCTTTCATAAACTTCCAAATCTATAGCTAGAGTCATCCTTTCATCTCTGTGTGATTAAAAAATTAACACTGTTACCTACAATAATACTAATTATATTGATATGACTTTTTCCTATTTCTATAGAAAAGATTAAACTCTAAGATGTTTATAAAATTAATTTAAAAATCCATTCCTGTTTCTCATCCCACCTAAAAGAACTGTCAGAATGATTCAAATATGTGTATTTGTTAGTTAATTTCATTAGCTATTGATACAATGTAGTCAGAACTGGTGGAGTATACATATATACAGTTACCTTCAACCTATAGGCATTTGTATGTGTACTTATATACACATATATGTATGTGTACATACATGTGTATGCACACATGTGTGTATATGTATGTATACATATATATATTTTAGATGAAAATACATGCTTATACACATATGTATGTATATACATGCATACATATATACATATATGCACTTACATATATATATACACATAAAGATACATATATGTGTATGCATACACACACACACACACACACATATATATATATATATATATATATATATATATATATATAGTCAATTTTTTAGCTGTTAATAGACATTTTATTTATTATTTATTTTTTATGTGGTGCTGATGGTCAAACCCAGTGCCTCACACATGCTAGGCAAGCACTATACCACTGAGCTACAACCAGCCCAATGGTCAATTTGTAATGAAAAGAAAAATACCTTTACATAATAAAAATGAGATGTACCAGCTGTACATACAGAGAAGTGTCTTAACCAGGTGCCTTAAATCTCATGAGGTGGTAATGAGGGCAGAGTCCAAAGATTCAGAGCAGACTCACTCTCACTTCTACAACCACCTTCTAGAAGCCATCTGGGTGACTTGACAGCAACCTGAAAAATCTCATAAATAGTCTGTTATTTACAGAAAGGTGACTGAGGTAATTTTCTCCCTTTTTTTCCTATTTCAGATGAGGGAGAGCAGAAATAGCTGGTGGGGAGATGCCGACAAAGCACTTGGGGCTAAACAACTCTCACCAAGTCTTGATTCTAAGTCATTTGAAAAGATCTGCACCCTGAGGGTCTCTCGGACATTTGACTCAGCCAAGAGTACAGAACCAAGTTCCCACAATGCAAGTTGCACATGCCTTTGGAATGACCTTTATTTCTTCCCCATTTCCCACTGTCACGAGTACCTGACTTTGAACATAAGCACACTACTCTTCCTAGAATAGAAAATAATGTCTTCTGTAGTAAAGATACATTTATGTGAAGTTCACATTCTTCTAATTTGACTTGCAGTCTCCCTTCCTTCTGTTTAACTCAGAAATTAAAATACTTTTATTACAAAGTAGAATTGGAATATGATTGAATTCTTATGAAATTATTTATGTCTGTCCATCTTGTCCATATGCATTGTATAGTACAATTTCTGGAATGGAGACTATGTAATATTAATAAAGATTATTTCTGTTCCATTGTATTTGTGTATTTTATTTTGTTCTTTACAGTGAGCATGAGTCATTTTGACAAGAATAACACTATCATTCCTAACACAAAAGAATATGTGATGCATACCTTGAAGAAATATTTTTAACTACAAAAAGAAAAATTTTACCTTTGTTACATGCACATTTAAGTCTGTCTCAGGCAGGATTAGATGGATGCTAAAGGAATGGGATTTTACATGTATAGACTCTTGGTTACTTAGAGTTATTTTTTTTAATAGTTGCTCAAAACATTACAATGATCTTGACATATCCTACATTTAATTCAAATGGGGTATGAATTCTTATTTTTCCACATGTACAGATTGCAGGATTACTCAGAGTTATTAAAGCAAGTATTTTTATGCTTCTGGAATATTAGAGTGCTTTTCAACATTCCTAACTAATCTGTTGAACTTAATATTTTTTAAAAAATCTGAAAATCTTGTAGAAGTTAAGTGCTGTCATTTTGAATTCAAAATCTCAATTATCATATACGACATGCAAAATTATGAAGCACTGACTTATCTTTGTCCTGATTCCATGGTATTCATTAGATTTAATAAAAAACAAAAGTCTTTGCCTTTTTTGTCTTAGTTGTTCATATTTTCTTTCCTTTTAAACCAAATTCTGATAAAGGAAGAAGCAAGGATTTTAAAAGCTTTCATTATTTTCTAATGCATTTTTATTTTTTACCTTGTGAAGGGGTTATGCAATAAGCAAGTGATTTGATTTGCATTACTCATTAAAGACAGATGATTATTAAAATATTTAATTTTGGTTACTGAGCATCAAGCTTATCCCTGTCCTCACCAGAAAAAAAAATGCAGAAGGAAGTTAACTTTTTGTGCATCGATGTGCTTACCTCTTTGATTATTCAATTATGAACTGTATGCCTGCATTACAATAATGTGAGTGATTGAAAATATTAAATCTTATTTATTGAATAAAAGTTGAATGTTGAAAAGTTGGCTCTATGGGAAACTATTCAGATTGCAGCATAGCCAACACATTCACTCAGTTAGCAGATGTTTATTGAACCCCTACCCTCAGCAGGTTCACTGGGGGTTCAGCACTGAGTAAGAGAACACCCCTGCTGCATGGAGTTTACTTTCCAGCAGGAGAGAAAGCCAAGCCAATTAATTGTGCTGTTTGAGGCAACTGGAAACACAAATGAAATTGAAGTTATTGACCTGTATAAATGTAATCAAAAATCACATGAAATGGAAGATTTAAGGAAAGGCAGATTTAAAACCAAATGCAAATTACATTTTAACCCAAGACAAATATAAAATACAAAATAAACCAGTGATAACAGCCACAGTAACAAAATCTTTATCTGAGATAAAGTCCCATGTCAGCATGCTTGATTTCATGAATTATTTCCTGGAAAGGCTCAGTTTTAATCATCTTAAAGTGGTCATTATAGGGACCTTTTAATATTTTTATTATAGTTATACATAATCTTGAGGTTTATTGTGACACAACTGTACATGCATGGAATATAATTTGTCCCACTTCAATTATCAGTACTTTTCCTTTCCCTTCCCTCCTAACTCTACTTGTCTCCATTACTGAATTCTCATGGTCTTACTTCTATCTATTTATAGTTTCTTTTTTAAAATTAATGCTTTATAGGGACTTTTAAAATAATTTGCTCCTAAAACCTTTTAGGAAATTCAGGGTATACCTTGTAACAATCAAAGATTCTAATTTCTTAATCAATGAGGTTTAAACTTGTATTTAAAACTAAAAACATTTTTTTTAAAAAAAGGAAGAGTCCATAAGTTACACTTTTTAAAAACCTTTTGTTTCATAGATAATGTCAAGAAAAATTTATCAGACTAAAAAATGGGCAATTTCCTGGATATTCTTTGGGTGGACTTCTGGGCATGGTCTAGTAGATATTTGGGGGGATTAACTGATTTATAGGGCATGCAACTCTGCTTGTTTTTCAGTTGCTAACATGATTTATAACTCTGTAGGGACAAAATATTAAGGTTTATTGAAAATTATTCTTCTCTAAGGTGATTTATACTCTGTAGAAAAGATGATTCTAAGCTTTACATTTTATTACCCTATAAGAGAAGGTAATACTAACAAATGTATTTCTGCAATTCCAGTTGCCTTTGTACATAACTGCCTAGTTCTAATTTCCTCACTAATTAATGAATTAAATAAAATCTTTTCACTTTCTTGTTTTGTATCTGTATGAGAGTTACCGCTTATCATTTGGAATATTGTATTTAAGCAGTATAAATATTGATCTAAGTAATATTTTGCAGAAGATGGAGACTATTCTTTAAATTCTGTTTTTTATGTGTTTTTATTTTAATAACAAACAAAAAAGGGTATTTCAGAGTCATTTGTATTTCAATGCTTATAGATACTGCATTTAAAATTAGCATTAGAAGTACTCATTTTGAGAGTCTTTACACTTGTGTTGTTTGAGTCTCTTTAACTTTTTTTTTTCTATTTTGGAGATGAAACGATGAAATCTTTTGATTAAAATACTAGGCACATAGAAAAAAGTAGACAATAAATGGTTAATAGCCCTTTGATAATTTGAAATGTGGCACATCTTTGTGATTCTACTTAAATAAGCTAAGTACACTTGAATAGAGGTACTTACTCTGAAATGAAATTTATAACATTTTATAATTGTTGTACAACTGAAAAAGTACTTCAAGTTTACTATTTTTATGTATATTCTCAGCACTAACAGAGGCACAGAGGGTTAATGCATCATCTTTTGTGATTATTAAAAAGCACCAAGAGATTAACTGGCTTGCATGCTCTTAATGAAGGAGTGAAGTGCTCAAGTACCATGGACAGATCTCTGCTCTCCTGTTACAGGAGCAGGTTGTGCAGGCCTCCTTGTTCTACAATATGTGCTGGAATCAAGGATGAAATATCACTCCCTCCTTTTCTGGTTTTGCTTGATGAGTGCACGTTACTTGGCTGGGTCGTTGAGGGAATTCTTTTTCACTAAATAATGCAAGCGTTGCTAGTGACACAGAGGAGGACGAGGAACTTTTGTTTCACCAGCATAGTTTATGCAGTATTTAATTATTTCACAATTTAAACAAATTTCAAAGCAGCAGCTTATATTTAACACATATTTCTCTTTTTGTATACTTGAGGCCATTCTATATCAAATTCAATTTTTAATCTGTTTTGAAGAGTCAAGAGTGAGCATTCATAGCAGTTTTATGAAGAGTTTTTGTTTGTTTTCATTTCACAAAGGCTTGAGATCCTATGGTGGTGAGGAATTTAGGAAATTCAGGGTATACCTTGTAACAATGAAACAATGAAACCTAATAGCTTCTTCCTTCTGATAATCTGAGCAAAATAAAGGGTTAACATTATCATGAAATAGTCCTGTTTTCAATTATGTAATGCCAATTTTTATTTAAAAAATCTTTCCCAACTCATTGTCTCAAAATCTCTTACACTGATGCTATTAGTATAAATAACTGGTTGTTGTTATAGACAAAACGACTAGGAAGTGGACACCCATATGTTTGTCTTTATTGCTTCATACCTTCATGTCCATTCATCAAATGGATACTAGACTATTTATTAAACCAATTTGAGTAGGAATGAGAAATCTCTAAGGAAGAAAAATAATCACCAAGAAGGGAGCAATGTATTAAGGTTCCAGACAATTGATCAGAAAAGGAACTAAGAAAGCATCTGGGTAAGAGAAGGAAGAGTTACATCAGTCTCTTCTATCTTCAACATGTGGGAAAATAAATGAAGCAGTGGGTGTCCCTGGCATTCCTTTTTGTTTGTTTGTTTAAACACTTTTTTGCATACTATTTGCTAGAATTTTATTGAGAATTTTTGCATCTATGTTCATCAGGGATATTGGTGTGAAGTTTTCTTTCCTTAATGTTTTTTTTTTTTCTGATTTTGGTACCAGACTGATACTAGCCTCATAGAATGAGTTTGAAAGCATTCCCTCCTTTTCTAAATCATGGAGTAATTTGAGAAGTACTGGTATTAATTCTTCTCTGAAGGTTTTGTAGAACTTGGGCTTTTCTTGATTGGTATTTGATGGCATCTTCTATTTCATTGTTTGAAAATGATCTGTTTAAATTGTGTGTGTCCTCTTGATTCGGTTTGTGTAGCTTTTGTCTCTAGAAATTTTCAGGTCTTCAAGATTTAAAGTTTAAATTTTTAAAATAGTTTTTGATTGTCTTCTGTATTTCAGTAGTGTCCGTTGCGATAGTTCCTTTTTCATAACAAATTTTAGTAATTTGAGTTCTCTCTCTTCATTAGTGAGGTTAAGGGTTCACCAAATTTATTTAGCTTTTCAAAGAACAAACTTTTTGTTTTGTCAATTTTTTTGAATTGTTGCTTTTGTTTCAATTTCATTGATTTCAGCTCTGATTTTAATAATTTCCTGTCTTCTACTGCTTTTGATGTTGATTTTTTTTCTGGGGCTTTGAGATGTAATGTTAGATCATTTATTCATTGACTTTCCATTCTTTTAATGAATGAGCTCAATGCATTCAATGAACTTTCCTCTGAACAGTGCCTTCATAGTGTCCCAGAGATTTTGATATGTTGTATCACTATTCTCATTCACTTCTAAGTATGTTTTTAAATTTCATCCTCAGTTTCTTCTGCTATCCATTCATCATTCAATAATGTATTATTTAGTCTCCAGGTGTTAGATTAATAACTTCTATTTTAAATTCTATTGTTGATTTCTAATTTAATTCCATTGTAATCTGATAGATTTTAGGGTATTATCTCTATTTTTTTGTATTTGTTTAGAGTTGCCTTGTGACATAAAATGTGATTTATTTTAGAGAAGTATCTGTGTGCTGCTGAGAATAAAATGTATTTGCTCATTGATGGATGAAATATTTTATATATGTCTGTTAAGTTGAAATTATTGATTGTAATGTTTAGTTCTATAGTTTGTTTATCTAGTTTTTGTTTGAAAGATCCATCCAATAGTGAGAAAGGTGGTGTGTTAAAGTCACCCAGTATTATTGTGTTGTGATCTATTTGATCCTTGAAGGAGAGTTTGATGTATATAGATGCTTAATTGTTTGGGGAATAAATATTACAATTGTTATGTCTTGTTGATGTATGATTACCTTAAGCAGTATGAAATGTCCTTTGTTCCTTCTGATTAGCTTTGCCTTGAAGTTCACTTTATCTGATATGAGGATGAAAACCCTTGCTTGTTTAAGTGATCCATGTGAAATATATGTATTTTCCCATCCTTTTACCCTTAGTCTGTGGATATTTTTGCCTATGAGGTGAGTCTTTTGGAGACAGCATATTGTTGGGTCTTGTCTCTTAATCGCAATCTGCCAGTTTATGTCTTTGAATTGATGAGTTTAAGCCACTAATATTTAAGGTTATAATTGAGATGAGATTTGTATTCCTGGTCATTTTGTTTTATTTCTGGCTTTAATTTGACTTTGTTTACCCTTTGATTGACTATTCCTTTAGTGTGGTTCCTCCCTTTGCTGGTTTTCAATTTTTGAAAATTTCATCTTTATGGACTATTTTGTTGAGAATATTGTGTAGTGCAGGCTTTCTAGTTTTGAATTATTTTAACATTTGTTTATCATAGAAGGTTTTTATTTCATTTTTACATCTGAAGCTTAATTTTGCTGGATTCAAAATTTTTGGTTGGCATCCATTTTCTTTCAGAGATTGGAATGTGTTATTCCAGGACCTTCTGGCTTTTATGTTCTTGTTTAAGAAATCAGCTGAGATCCAAATTGGTTTGCCCCTATATGTAATTTGATTTTTTCTCTTGTGGCCTTTAAAATTCTATTCTTATTTTGTATATTAGTCATTCTCGTTATAATGTAACCTGGTGTGGTTTTGTTGTAATTTTTAATTTGGTTTATTGATTCCTTTATTTCATGTATTTCTACTCAGAATCTGTGTCTCTTTATTAAAGTGCTTTTCATCTTCTGAAATTTATCTCTGATTTCCCTCCTTAGCAATGTTTACACTTATTAAACGAATCAGTTTAACTAAGTACATTCTCAACTCCTTCTCTGACATTTCTTCTACTCTGTTGTCAATGGATTCTATTATTGGAGCATCTTGGTTTGTTTGGGACACTTTATTCCCTTGTTTTTTCATGTTGCTTGTATGTCTTCCCATCTAGCAGTGCAGATATGACGCATATAGAGTTCTACCCTATAGACTTATAGTGTCCCTGAAGGTTTCTAGTACCTCACCTTTAAGGAGGAGACCAATATTAACAGCACCCAATGCAAACAAAATATAGCCTTAAACCAATAGCTCCTATTAAGATGTCTAAAGTATTGTTATTACAAACAAAAATGATGTTTCAATTATTGTCTATAATGTAAACAGTAAGTTTGAAAAAGCATTTACAATTTTTAATGATGGACACAGAGAGAACAGAGTGGTATAGGATATGATGTTTATGAGGAAGAAGGAGAGAACATAAAAGTAAAATATTATAAGAATAGTGAAAAAGAAATCAAAAAAGGTTGGCTGCTAGCAGGAGTAAAGAGAGAAAGAGATTGCAGGAAAATAGATAAGTTAGAGGAAAATATATATAAAGTAAGAAAAAAATTAAAATTAAAAAATTTAAAATGAGAGAATATACAACAAAATATACTATTCAGACATCCTAGACCTCAATAAACTGATGCATGAAAAGTATTTGGTTTCAAAATGGTGGAGTTTTGAGAGAGAGAGAGAAAAAATAATTTCTATGGAAAAATTGAACAATTGTTTCCATTGGAGTTTACCTTATCAGCTGATAGGTGGTGTTATCTGGAGTTTGATGGTAGCTCCACATTTAGGATGGTGAGTGTTCCTAGGTGAGAGGGTTAGTTCTGGAGGCTGAATTCCTGGAGGTGCAGTATAGCAATTGCCAGTATATGTTGGAAGGCTGTACCCCAAGAATCTCCTTTTGGTTCCACTCATGTGATGTAGGAGCCTGTTCTTAGTCTCTTACATTGCCTGTGGACCTCACAATTCCTGGTCTCTAATTTAGTCTCCAAACTCAATCTCTCCTGCCCCTGCCTTTAGAATTCCCAGTCAGGCACATCTCTCCATGATGGTCCTGAGGGCTAATCCCTGGGACCTGTGGGCCTCTCATGGAGAGATGTTCTGTATGGATGGATCAAGGCAATGAGTGTGTGGGCCAGTGACATAGCTGTGAGTGCTAGTCCAGACTGGTGGCTAGAAAGTGGTTGGGAGACTGGAGATTGGGAAGTCTGAGGGCCCTTTTGAGTGCCGGACCTGGCGGGACCAGGGGATTGGTAGATGCCAGACTTGGGTAGGAGTCTAGGAGCAGGTTGGTGATGGGGCCCAGTGAGTGCTGCCCTTATTTTGGTTGGCATCCATTCTTCTGCCTAGGTGAGATGAGAGCAAGATGCCCTCACACTGTCTTCCAACCTTCCAACGCACTGTAACCAGCCCAGTCCACCTGCCGTGCTTCAGGGTTTGCAGAGCTTGGGAGAGCCTGGCTCTTTCAACCCCCCCCCCCCCCCAGCCGCCCCATTGTGAAATGCTCCCAGTTGTTGACTTTCCACAGGATTGCTAGACTCAGACAGGTCCACACAGACCGAGGTGCAAACTCATAGATATGGGTTTCAGTTTCTGTAGGCTCCATTATGTTGCAGGCCCAAGATCTCAATGTTGTTTTAATTTGCAATTAGAGAAACTACCAGGGATGTGCTCACATAAAGGAGTGACCATGTGAAGAAGCAGCAAGATGGTTGCTATCAGCACACCCAGCAGGAAGACCTCAGGTGTGACCAAACCTGCAGGCACCTTGATAGTGGACTTCTAGGCCCTGGCCTGTGTTCCAAGATGGAGGCTGCTGCCTCTTGAGATGGTGATGGAGGTGATGGTGGTGGTGTCCCAAGATCGCTATCATTCCTTTCTTGTGGTTTCTGACCCCTGGGAATCCTGGAAGATATGAAATCAGCATAGGATAAGACTTTGGAAGTGTCAAATGTTTTTCCTTTAGAAGATTTTCTTCTTTAGGAATCTCAGAGAAACTTTTCTTTCCTTAGTTGAAAAAGGTTCCTTTAAAACACCATCTTTTAAAATATGTTCTTTTCCTATAGGTAACTAGTACTATATTCTGGAATTGAAAAAAAAATGTGCTTTAGTCGATAAACAAATTTTTTCAGGTTCTTTTCAGCTGAAAATGTTTTCTGGCAGTAGTTCATATTCTCTTTCTTACTTATAAAATAATTATACTTGCAATACATTATCTCTGGTTTTATATCAGGGCCAAAGCAAGATAGAACACATGGAAACATACTGATACTTAATTTGTATTTCAGATTATGGGACATTCTGTGACAAATGCTTCTGTATATGAGATGTGCTAAACATACACCAGAGGAAATATAGTGCTGGACCCTTCTCCCTCCACTTCAGAGGCTAAGGATAGGCCTTTCCTGATGTGACTAGGTGAAGTCTATAGAAACACATAGCACACAGTTCCTTGGAATTCAAACTCCATAAAAAGTAATTCTGTTGTTTTATCTCTCACTGGCAAGAAAACCATGACTAAATTAGTTTTATATTTTTATAGAATTTCTGTCTGGCAAAAGAGTTATGGACATAAGTTTGCAAAGATCTTTAGTATTATGAGAACAAATGACTTCTAAATGCTTTTGATGCAGTACCTTACAAATTCTTGATATAGTAATGTTATACAATTGAATAATAAAAAAAATTCTCATCAGGCTAATAGCCTAAGAACTATTTCTGGGAATGAAAGTCTCCAGAGTTTTTGTGCTCAGTACCTCCAACTCTGCAATCTTCAAAGTGAGTAATCGTTAAAATTGGCATGTATTTCAAGTTAAATAATCTCCACCAATCTCTGATCATCCATCAATGGGTATTGCTTATTTTACCACTGAAATACTGAAAACATGATTGAAGATGAAAAATGATAGAGGAGTTCAGTTTGGTAACATTATAAAGTGCTGCATTTTGCATTTTACTTCGTTTTTTTTTTTAAGCAAATATGGAATATAGTAGAGCATGGTGACTTCATTTAGCAGCTCTTTAATTATGTTTTTTATTCAAATAACTTCAAATGGAATGATTAAAGAAACTCAATTGAAACATCCTTCATTTGCTTTACCATAGAAGCATGAAAAGAATGATGAATGGCCTAAAATGATAACAATTTTAAATTTAATAACATTTCACATTTAAATATTCAATGGAGTAATATTTACAAGAAAGCAGCATTGAAATATAAACTACCAAATTCTTTAAAATCAAACAAATGTACACATACTTACATTTTCTATACTATTTCAGAATGGCGAAAATGGTGTGGTCCAAATGACATACAACTACCAAAGCAGAACTCCATAGGATGGGCAGTATGGTTTGGGTTAATGCTTCTAATCAATGACTCTTGCCATGTTTCATTTTGGGATCAAGAGCATGCTTTGATCACATGGTTGGTCAGAATTAGGAGTATTTGGCTTAATGAATTTATTCAACAATCTTTTTCCAAAAAGCATTTAGTACAATTTATAAAGATACAATATTGAAAACCATGAACATATAATGTCAAAATTTAGTGAGGCCGAGACAAAGAAAATGAGGACAGATAACTAAAAGGAAGCTGAGAGTAAGCCTATTGCATCAAATGACCAGTACAATATTTGTTTTAGTCAGGTATTTTGCTGCTGTGACTAAAGGACCCATTCAGAGTAATTGCATAGGAGGAAAAGATGATTTAAGAGCGCACAGTTTCAGAGGTCTTAGTGCAAGGCTTGCTTCATTCCTTGGGGCTTGAGGTAAGGCAGAGAATCATGGCAGAAGAATTTGGCAGATGAAAATCAAGAAACAGAGAGAGGTCTCCACTTGCCAAATACAAATATGCCCCAAAGCTTTGCCCCCAATTTCCACCTCCTCTAGCCAAACCATACCACTTCAGTTATCACTCAGTTAATCCCTAGCTGGGAAACAATTCACTGAATGGGTTAAGACTCTCACAACCCAATCATTTCTCCTCCGAACCTTCTTCCATTGTCTTACATGTGAGTTTTTGGGGGACACCTCACATCCAAACTATAATAGTATTCTAAACCCTTCTTCAGGAGAAGTATACATTTCATTCTTGGTTTTCTGGAACCCATGAGGTAGAAAAACACAAACTCACACAATTCACAATGAATGACTTAAGTGGTTCTTGAGGAAAACCACAACTGTGTTAAGAAGAAAGACATGTTTCCTAGAGAACTAGCTTGTACTATACTAAATGACAACTTCAGTGGTATCTTAGAGTAAATGGAACAAAAACCTGCATAAAGCTTTCCTTATCAGATCCTATGATGTCTCATCACTGAAAACACAGTTTTATAATCATATTTTGCTCTTCAGGAGAAGGGGACAAAGGATGGAAGGGGTGGGGCTCTGGACCTCTGATCTCTCAGGGATGGCCAGTCAGTCAGGTCAATGAATCTTATTTTTCTAACTAAGTTTTTCATAAGAACTGGACTAGAACTAAAAAATAACAAGATCATGGCATTTGCAGGCAAATGGATGGCATTAGAGCAGATTATGCTAAGTGAAGTTAGCCAATCCCTAAAAAACAAATGCCAAATGTCTTCTCTGATATAAGGTGGGGGTGACTCGAAATGGGATAGGGAAGAAGAGCATGAGAAGAAGACTACCACTAAATAGGGAAGAGAGGTGGGAAGGAAAAAGAGGGAGAAGGGGAGTTGCACGAAGATGGAAGGAGACTCTCATTATTATACAGAATACATATATGATGTTGTAATGAGAAAAAGAAAAAAAATGTGTCACATTAGATTGGATAGAGAGAAAGGATGGGAGAGGAGGGGAGGAGTAAGGAGGATAGGAAGGGCAACAGAATAGAATTGACAATATGATTGATGTATGTACATTCCATGTATGTATTATATGTCAAAATTCATTCTGCTGTCATGTATGACTAAAAAATAAATAAACAAACAAACAAACAAATAAATAAATATTAAAAAAAGAACTGGGCTAGAGAGTTGCTTTAAGTATAGCTCCTTAGTGCTGCATCAAGGGAAAGCTCTAAGTGTTCACAATCTAAATATTCTTTCTTGGCATAGGTCTTACCAGAAAGCTCCACTAGTTCTGCTTGGGCATGAACTGAGAAGTCATTATGTACAGTTCTAAGAAAATGCTCAAGAGATCATTTGAAGCCAGGTGTAGTGATGTATGCCTGTATTCTCAGCAACTTGGGAGGATGAGGCAGGAGAATTGTATGTTCTAGGCCTCCCTGAGCAACTTAGTGAGGCCCTAGGCAACATAGTGAGATGCTGTCTCCAAATAAATAAATAAAATAAAAAGGGCTGGGAATCTGGTTTAGTGGTTAAGTGCCCATGGGTTCAATCTCTGGTACAAAACAAACAAACAAAAATCATTTAGGATGTTTAAAACACATTTTCAAAGTAGTGATTACGATTTCAAATTTGTGTGCTACAGAGTCTGAACAGAATTTTAAAACATACACAACTTGGTCATCTTAACTATGACTCTTGGTCTTAGTAAACCATTTACAAAATATCTTGTGCTGAACCATATAATATATATGCTAATCTCCAAAGTAAGCAGGTTATGATGTGTGAATTTCAGTTTCATTTATTACATGAAACTTATTTTAATACTTGGTAATCATAGAGAAAATAGTTAAATATAGAGACTACAGCAAGGAGTGAGTCTGCTATGGAGGGAAAGTCTTGAAAATGTATCTACAACTATTCTTTTTAAACTTCATTGTTTTATTATAAAAATCAATTCTGTTTTTGGTGGATAAAAATGTGTGGAAATATAATAGACACATATTATTATTAACCAGAGAAAAGCACATATTTTTGTCTGTTTCTTAGTGTTCTCATTATTATTACTTTTATACTTCACAGCCTAGTTTTGAGTACAAAGCTGGAGAAAAAAAAATGTGCCAACTAGCTTTTTTGTTTGTTACAGATTTTCTGTGAGTTGTTAAAAATATAACATTTTAATAGAAGAAATATTGTAACTTGGCAGCTCCCAATGTAGAACATTGATTGGAGAAGACTCCAATTTATCTAGGAGTAAATAGCATACATTCTATATTAAATGTCTAGTGAGCTAATGGGTCTATAATTATAAAAGAGGAAAGAATTCCATTTAAAAGCCTAGGCAAACTATACTTTTGGCCTAAGCTTATGTGCATTAATAAAGGTAAATAAGTAGGCCATGTTGGGACTTACATAACTGGAATGGTCTTTGTATCATTTGGGTGTGGGAAATATCTCGTATCTAGACAAACTGCTGTTTTTTTGTTTTGTTTTTGTTTTTGTTTATTTGACTGTTTTGCCATTACTAGCCTTGAGTATGTAAATAATGTCTTTAGCTATATGCAAAAAAGTAGATTAAAGGTGGCCACAAATTCTCTGCTTTTCTGCATTGAAAGATGGAATCTCAACTGATGGGTTGACCAATATTCTTTTGTCCTGTAGAAAAGAGTACAAAATCTTATATAAAAGAAGTAGCATTTTGGGATTCTGGGACTATTTTTTCTTCTTCTTCTTTCTTTTTTTTTTTTTTGTTTCAGGATTGAACCCAGGGACACTGAACCATTGAGCCACATCCCCAGCCCTTTTAATTTTTTGTGACAGAGGCTCACTAAGTTGCTTAGGGCCTCCTTAAATTGCTGAGGCTGGCTTTGAACCTGAGTAGAGATGCTGGGATTATAGGTGTGTGCCAGCATGCTGGATGTGTAGTGAAGCTAGAAAAAGCAATGTAGTTTTTATAGTGGTCGTTTGAAACACTTGTTCTGGGGAAGTCACCCACCATACAAGTAAGGCAACCCTGAGACTCTGCTGCAGAGAAGCCCAAACCAGACACATGAGGAGGAGCAGACTCCTGACCAGCCTCCAGCTTTCCATCTGTGACAGCCCAGGTACAAACTGTGAATAAAGAAGCTTGCAGATGACCCCAGCCTCAGTGTTACATGGTTGCAATTTAAGAGGAACCCCAAACTGAGCACAACATTTGCAGAACCATGAGAGAAAGAAATGATGCAACTAAGATTTGGAGTAGTTTATTACACAGCAAACCATCTGGGTTTTAACTAAAAAAGAATCAGCCCATAGTCAACTTACTGGTTTCATAATAGTTTTTATTTCATCATCTGTAAAATAAATAAATGGAACAAAATAATTTCTAAACGATTGTGTAGATACAAAATCCCATGAGTTAATAACTTGGAATCAGTAACTATCAGTCCCTGGTTGTCTGTACATCCTAATTCCCTTTAGGTTTTTATGTGCCATTATAACTAAGCAGGAAGGAAATAAAGAAATTATGATCCCCATTTATATTACTTTCACTGTTTCATATATTCCAACTGATAAATTTTTAACTACATCAGAACAGCAGCCATTTTGCTAAATCATAATATCTTAGGATAAAAAATATTGGATTCATGCATGATGGGCATGCCATGCTTCAATATTGTTTTTTTTTTTCCCCAGGGAAAGCATGATGAGAGTCCTTGCCACATGGGAAAGCATTTTTGTTTTAGAAATATGAAAGTTACAAATTTGCTGAAGAAGAAAGCACAAAACCCATGATTGACTCTAATATTCATTTACTGGAGGAAACTTGAAATCCCCTTTTATGCTTGATGCCCCAACACCAAAACCAATCTAAACTTCAACCTCTGAGGACTTTGGGGTTGCTACATGAATAGGCATTCAATGAAGACTTACGCCATGTGTTAGAATTGTTGGGTGTGGCAGGGTACAAGTATAAACCTATGTTTTTCTTTCAAATAGTTCATAATTTTTCAGGAGATATGGGTACAACAATTATTCAGAAGGCAATAGAGTAAGATGGGAGATGTTGAATATGTAAACATATATATAAATAACCACCTTCAAAATTTTAGATTGAGATTCATGTCCTCTTGGCTGGAGCCATGCTCAATTCCAGGTCCAGCTGCATATTTAATAGTCATTATGAATATAGAGTCCAGAGGCAGGAGACAAGTAAGATGGAGAAAAGAAAAAAAGGAAGAAATAGGGGAGACACATTTCTAAAAATATTTTAACTACTTAGAAAGGGTGGGAGCATGACCTCCCAGCCACGCATGCGTGCACACACAAATACACATACACACACCATCTTCTTTCCCTTCCTATTTCAAATGTTGAATTGGATGTAGTTACTTGGAGAGTTCTATCCCTAACATCACTTCCTGTGCTATTTCTCTAGCAAGGATGAGATTGGATTAGGCGAGTGTTTCCATTCTGGCCCAAATTATGCACAAAGCGTTTCCTCTTCACATCACCATATAGTTACAGCTGGGACTGACTAGGTGTGTATATAAGGGGGCAGGGTTATCAGCTTTTCCAGTGTTGGTGTAATTTCCAGTGAGCTCTCTCTCTGAACACATCTGGAGATGGGAAGATTAATTTGCACGAAGACCAGGTACTTACAGTAGTCCTGGATGCCTTTAAGTTGGGAGTCATTCTTGAAGCAAAACACAAGTGCTATATACCATTGTAGTGTTGCTGAATGATGGCTGAGTGGACAGGTACAGCTTGAATATATTAGGACTTGCTACTACTGCTTCATTTGTATCTGAGCTGTCTAAATAGGAATTACTTATACCCCTTTCCTGTACAGAATTATTTATTATTGTTTACTATTTTTTTTTTACTTATAATATTTCAACTTTCCTGTTCATTCACTTCTCCCTATTGTTTCTATTCCTCATTCTTCAATCTCTTCAAGCTTATAGAGGAGGCCTGAATCCTTTGGCTCATGCCCCTTTTTCTTTGAAGCAGTGTGGCATTTTCAAATCCTTCTTTCATTTATAAGGACCTTCATGATCAAATTGGAGTTACTTTGATAATTCAAGATAATTTTCCTATCTTGTGATTCCTAATTTAGTGACTTCAGTAAACTCCCTTTTGCAACATGGGCAACATATCTACAAATTTTGAGGATTGGTACACCTTGGTAAGGCCATTTTTCTGTATATCATAATATATAGTCAGGAAGTCCATTAATAAACATAGTCTAGTGAGTGGTACTCTGGTTAAGATTGGAAGGTGCTTACCACCTGACAAAATAAAAATATATCTTGCTCTGGGCATGGTGATGCATGCCTCTAATCCCAGCAACTCTGGAGGCTATAACAGAAAGATTACAAGTTCAAGGTCAGCCTAGGCAGTTTAGAGACACCCCCATCTCAAAACAAAACAAAACAAATTTAAAAAAAGAAAGGACTAGAGATAGAGTTTAGTGTTACAGTGGCTCTGGGTTTGATCTCCAGTACCAATAAAACAAAACAAAACAAAAGTTGAGGGCCTGGGGGAGGGGGACCTTGCACATCTAGCTTTAGAAGTTTGCCTCCTTGGGTATAATTATGGTACTTCATAGATATCTTGGAAGAATCCATGACATCGTGATCCCTCCTCTCATATTGAAGATTCTTTCTTCAATATACTAAAGACTACTCTGCAGATGAATGATAATAACATTAATGACAACATCGATATATCTCCATTCTTGAGAATAAGAATCATTGCTTCACAAAATAGCCTTTTCTATCCTAAAACAATCATTTCTACCTGCACATTTATGTCACCTGGGGAATTTTCCAAAGTACTAAAATCTTGAACACATCCCCATTAAGGATTATGACTTAGTTGGTCTAGGATGGGGTTCTCCATATTACTACTTAAAAAGCTATCACAGTGATTTTAGTATTATAGGGATTTCTATTGGCATATAAACATCAGAAATGATTTAGTGTAAGTTATTAAGCTAGTAGTTGCTCTGGTGTCAAATTGAAAGGACTAAAAAATTGTGCGAACTGTGCAAGTTTAGCGTGACTATACCATATTAAGTTCTTCTAGATAGCTTTCTTATATTTCAACAAGAAGGCATAATTAGGAATTTGAGATGTTATGAATTGACCTGTAAGTTAAGTTCTTGAATCTCACTTTACTTGTGACATAGACACCAGTGATACATTTCAGGAGAGATGATTTAAATGTATTCAAGGTGTGATGGAACTTGAGAACATATAAAGCAAAAAGAAATTGAGCACTGATCTTAGTTTATTCTGCAAATGGATAAAAAGAAAAAGAACAAAACTGAGCCCCATTAATCATTTCATAATGGTTTCACTCAAAAAGCAATGTAAGGCAAGAAGGACTGGGGGATTTAGGGTGTATCAGAGAAAACCATGGAGATACAAATAAGGAGAAAATCTCAGTTAATATCTCTGTAAGGAAAAGGCTTTCCAAGGCATTTCTGCTTTGGCAAGGTGGGTGCAATTACAGTCCCTTTAAAAATGCCCTGCAAGATGCGTTACCTGTCAGAATGGTTCCACTTTACTTCTTAAATCACCAGAAATTTTATTGTACAGGGAGATAACCATATTCTAAACTAGGAACCTCAATATTTAAGTTGCAAGATGATGTGTGTTATTTGCATCTTATCAACCCAAACCACTAGATCCTAAATATAATACCTATACATTTGATTGTGTAGCAGTGATTGGCGATATTGATACTTGCATGCTTTCTATGAACTAGATGGATTATGAAACAAAATTCCAAAATAATTTTTATTTATTTCTTACCAGGTATATTCTGTGTCTTCCTTCTTTCTCTCTCTGCCTCTCCTTTCTCTCTCACACATATGTGTTCTCTTTCTTTTTATGTATCCACATACATATAGGAAAGCACAATTCCTTTGTTTCAACATTCACTTAGGTTCTTGCCTATTTGGATAAGTCACTTGGTTTAAGAGCTGTGCAGAGTGTCTTTTGCTAATATGGCTCTGGTAGTTAACATAATCAATGCTACTTTGAATTTTCCTATAAATGAATTAACAGATATCTGACAAGCACTATTTTCTGCATGTAGCTCTGTATTGATATTCAATTATGAATCTAATATTTTTAAAAAGTTGCCTACTTCTATTTTACTCCCTCTCTATCTAAAACATTACTGAGACATTTGTGTTTTTTTCTGCTATTGCTATTTCTCCCCAGGCAACAAAGCAGAAATAGACCGTAATCATTACCCTACATCTACTTATGTGGAAACAGAACACATCAGACGTAGAAGGTCCACCCTAAAGATAAGATCTTCCATGTATGTTCTCTCTATTTCCAGTTCACCAGACTTTGGCCTGATTTTAAATGAAAAAAGAAAAAAGAAGAAGTGTTTTATTTTTCCATAATACAGTCAGATAAAGGGATGAGGAGAAAAAAAAATGGAATTCATCTTGAAGGTGCTTTTATCCCTGTGCTTAATTGTAAGGCTTAGCAAAGGTGAAAGCATACATCAGGAGGCAAGGGGTGCGTCCATTTCTCTAATGCACTACAATTGCCAGATGCTAACGTTCGCCACTACAGTCTCAGTGGCTTTATTGGTAAGAAAGGAAAAGTGCTTTAGTATTGTCTCCTGGGCTGAAGAGTAAAATTTGTTCAAATGCAGAATGAAGCTTTTTCCTTTCCCGTTTATGTTGGGTTTTCATGCCTCTTTATGAATACTTATTGCTTGTTATTTGTGCCCTTTTATTGTAAAAGGTTTAAAGCTTTGTCACAAGCAACAAATACAACTAGGGGCAGGAGACCACCTCCTTGAGCAAACAAAAGCAGGTGAAACAGAAAGAAATGAGAGGGGAACAAGTTTTGGAGCACTGTGCATCCATAGCACCACTGTAGGAGACACATGGTCTTCCATCTCCGAAATTTCTTATGCTCTCAAATTTCTGCCTTAATTTGTTTTCCCTCGGATGGTAATCATATACAGTGTTGGAAAGATAATTATGATGGTATTCTTCAACTTGGCTGCTGTTCTGCAGTGCATCCTGGGACAAATCCAACTAGGATCATAAATATCATCAAGTTCTGATGCTGTGTGTCTGCAGAACCATAATATTTTAGTATTGCACCAGGCCTTGGAGATAATCCAGTTCTAGTCTATCATTTTCTTTCTGGGAAAAAAAAAGAAAAATAAAAAATTGAGGCCCTCTAGTGAGAAGTTTTTAGTCATGCTTGTAACTTTTGAGTGGAAGCATAAATTGAGCTGGTTGATGGCTTTGCTCGACTCCCAGAGGCTTTTTTGGCAGGTCTGCCTTCTTCAAAAGTGCACGTATGCACTAAAGGTCCTTGTTTTAAAGCACAATGATCGGAACATACATTTGTTGATTGAATTAATAAAATGAGACGTCATCTCTGAAAGACTACTTGGAATGGCTGCCATTGGAGATTTGTTACTGTGATAAGACTTAGAGTTCCCCTATTCTTCTGAAGGAGGAGGCACATAACATTAACAGGTAATGTGGGAGAGCATTATTCCGAAGCTCCTTCCTTCCGAATCCACATGGTAGAACCCATGCTTCCCTAAACTGTCTCAAAACTGCTGTTAATTCACACCAAAGTTTTTATTGTCTCAAGTCTAAATGAAAATTGAAATAAATAGAAATAAAATAAAATCATTTATAAATATTTAAAATTCATTAGTTTAAAAAATAGCAGTTTTCTCTTAGATGAATTCTTTTCTATGTTTCTGTATTAAAATATCAAATGTCTTATGAAATAATTATGCTACTACCTGATATTTTTTTTCCTCTGTCATCTTTACTTGAAGAAAATAAAAAGAACAACTGACAGCATTATATTTCACTAGTGCATAAAACCAAAATTGTGTACTTCTTCTCTACCTTTATATATTGGATGGCTTTCGACATGTTAAAGGCAGGTGCTAGTAAGTGGGAGAAAGGCCTTGCGGCCTGGCTATTGGGGCTGACAATGATCATGCTTTTACTGTAGAGAAAAGTAGGGGTCATTATAAGCTTCCACCCTAAACCACAAAGCTGTAGCCCCTGGCTGTCCACAGCTCACAAAAATTCCAGGGTGTTCCTTTACTGCCATATATTATGACACATCCTTTATCCTTTATGTTTTTTTTTTTTTTTCTCAGCAAGGTTCTATAGGTTGATGTCCAAGGGGTGACTCAAGAGATAATTTTGTTTTATGCCTGACTGAGATATACAATGCTGAATTAAAAAAAATTGCATAGAACTGTTTGTCAGTGGTGGGGAGAATAATTAAAACTGCATTAGTTTAGGAAGGCATATGAGCCACATGAATGCTCAGATTCCACCAGTCTGGGAGCACAAGTAAAGTCAATTGAATTTCTAGTCCATTGGTTGTGGGCTCTAATAGGCCTGGTAGAAAACATGCAGCATCTTCCCCAAAGTCTCTCTTCTCTGTCGTATCTTTCACATACTTCAGAGGAGAATATCAGAAGAGTCCCATATCAGCTTGTGCTGCAGACTGTGTTGTTGGCATTGACTGACACCAGGTTGCTGACCACAGCTTTCTGCCCTGTTGTTTCAAATCTCCAAATTGTCACTTCCCATTTCCTTCATGGAACACTGCTTCATTCCTTTCTGCTGTTCCAGGGTTCTGGGCCTTTCTCAGACCACTGCTTTCCAAAACCATCCCCAAGACGACTGTTCTTCTATCATCTTAGTTTAAGCACGGATGCAGACCTCGCCCTGCTTTTCCCCACACTGCAGCTGGGTCCAAGCCTCTCATCTCAGCCCTTGAATGTCTTCTACATGGAATGTCTCTCCATGTAGCTGTTGGGCTGTTATCTTGTGTCAGAGAGCAGTGTACACTGTCCTCTGTCCTGAGGAATATAACACATAAACTCCTTAAAACACAGGCAGAAAACTGAGATCTAAAGAGAAAGTCCCTTCCTCCTTTTTAAGACCCACCAAGAAAAAAAAATGTCCTTATTCAGAGTCCCAAGATCTGTATATATTCAGGGTTACTGAGAATTTGAATTTCCAAATCCTTCAGAAGAAACTCCTCTTTACTGTAGTGGGTGTGTCATCTTGCCCACAGGCCAAACCAATACTGTAACATGAGCATGTAACAGTCTCACAGGAGAATATTCAGCATCACTCTGTTATAACACATGGCCTAAAGAAAGTGGTTTAGTCAAAGTTCAACCTCATGAGAATGGCTTGCATTAGATCTTTCAGGTGTTTCCAAATTTTTAAATGTCACAGAAAACTTATAAGTTTCTAAGGTGACCTAGACATCTGGAGTGAGTTTGGGATTTGCTGGTGGAAGAGGATATGTGCTAGTTTGGGAAGGGACCAGGAGAAAAAAGATGGTGATGTTCTTCACTCTGACAGTGGAATTAGAAAGAATGAAAAAGATAGTGACTGTTTGGTCTTCAGAATTTCTCCTGAGGGGTGATGCTCATTGACTATACCCAAAATAAAACCATGAAAAAAATCCCTGATTGAGAATGAGAAACACTCATAAAAGGATGTGTTGAAAAAAATATATTTTTTTAAATCACGATAACAGATTTTTAGCATTTTAAGTTGGGTTTCTTGGGAAATAGGCTCTGAGATGAAGATCTGAGTGCAGGACGTTCATTGGTGAATAATTGAGAAGAAGTGACAGAGCAGGATCAGGTAAAGAAGAAGTGACAGAGTAGGATCAGGTGAAGAAGAAGGTGCTGCAATTACAGGTCTTAGGCTGTAAAATTTAGATGACTCTTCAGAGATGTTCTGGATTAAAGCAAGAAGTCCAGGCCTTTAGATCCCATATTCACTAGTCATTGATAGGAACTGCCAGCAGAGAGGCATATGTTAGCGAGACACCCCCCTCCAGCCAAAGGCACTGTCTAAGAAGAGTCTAAGCTGCCAGCTATCAGCAGACAACACTCTCTGCATCTATGGAAATGAAGATTCAGTTCAGAGGGGGGATGTGGGCAGTGCACCCAGGATTCACAGCACCCAGGCAGCCCTGAGTGTGAGCTAGAGAAGGAAACCATGAAACAGGTAAATGCTTTGAGGTCATAAAAGTTTTATTATATGGATAAATTCTTACTGTGTATATGCTATTTGACAGCATATGTATCTTTTTAGATTACAAATGTATTGTTAAATAAAATGGTTTTCACATAAAAGTCCATAAGGATAAAGTAGAAAAACCTGTATAGTAAATTTGTAATTGACACAGGAATGAAGAGAAGTGAGAGTATCCAGGGCAAAGGAAGGAGGCACGGGAGGAAGAAGGAGCTGGTCTAGATGTCAAGGGAAGAGAGAATTACAATTGGATGAACTTGAGAAAAAGTTAAAGTCCATCCTATTCCCAATGAGAAACATACCTCCTAAGGCCTACCATTATTATTTTTAAGAATTCAAAATGATGGTGTTAGTAGTTTTCTTTCTGGTTTTAGATAAGGCTTTGAAAGGTTCCTTTTTTTTTCTGTTGCTATTATGATTCCCTCTCCAGGGCCTTGTGAATGCCCAACATTCCCCACACTAAACTAAGGGTAAGTATTTCATCAATTATAAAAATGCTGTCTAGTTCGGCTTTTTCTAATATCCACTTATTTCACCCCACAAGGTATGGTAACTTACACTTGCAAAAATCATTTCCTACGTGTAAAAAATGTAAGTGGAATAAATAGCAGTTCAACTTACCTTACCAAGCAATTGATGATTTGATTACCTGCATTGAAGTGACAGACCCTGCCTGCCTGTTTCAGTGATAATCTTTGCAAATGCTATTTTGACTCTCAGTTTGACATAGAGGCTGACAAGCTGGAATGCCAACAGCAATATTAATGTTAATATGCTGTCGCCTAGATAATTTGATTTGCATGTATCTAAGTAAACACAGGATCTGTTCTGAGATTTTATGTATTTTAAAAAAATCTGAAGACTAAAAGTTATTTCACTAAGTCCCTTGCACAAAGTTATTCATTCCTATTTCCAAAGTACATTTATTAAGCACTTAATATAATTGCTCTGTGAGACATACAGTTTCCTGTGTCCTCAAGGAATCTATAGTTGCTACCTAATCAGGCTTCAGATTCAGAGCATCTGAATTTCTAATTCCACTTTCACTTCTCAATACTAGCTGTGGAATTGTGTGAAACTCACTTAACTTCTCTAAATGCCCATTGCTTTTGTATAAATAAAAATAATATTAATGGCCAACTTATAGCATTATTGAGAGGACTGAAAAATATTATGGATGTGTTAGGGCCTGCACATAGTAAGCATAAATAAATACAATACTCTGTATATGTAACTCTACATGATCTATCTACCATCTATCTTCAGTATGTATTATGTATATATACATATGCAAACATATTTGTATACATCTGTAATGCATATCCACTTAGAGTATATTGAAGGATAATAAAAATATGATTAAATGGTAAGAAAATCATGTAGATTCAAAGGAGAGATAAATAATGGGGTGCAAAGTGTATGCATATTTAAAAAAAATTCATGAAAAGTTGAAGCTCCTATGAAGGCTGGAAAGATAAAAATTAGAATAAATAAATGAACATATATTTAGAGGTAGATTGGATCTCCTAGAATAATAACAGGAACTGAATTTAGAGGCCTTACACTTAATAAAATAAATTGTATTTGTTTTTATTTAAAATATTGACACAGAGCTGGGAATGTAGTTCAATGGTAAAGTGCTCACCTAGCATGTGCAAGGTTCTGGGTTCAATCCCCAGTACTACAACCACCACCACCACCACCACCAACAACAACACAAACCAATGAAATAATTTTTTAAAAAAGAAAACACATTTTGGCACACCTGATCACTAACATTCTTTTTAAAGCTAAACCTTTATCTGTGTGGAATACATGCATGATGGAATATAATTATCCATAAAAAGGAATGAAATCCTGTCAACATCAATGAGCCTGTATATTTCACATTAAGTGAAATAAGCCAGGAACAGAGGGACAAATAACACAGTTTCTTACTTATATGTGAAAGGTAAAAAAGTTGATTTCACAGAAGCAGAGTTGAAAGTGGTTATGGGAGGCTGGAGAGGGTAGAGACTGAGGATACACAAGCGTGGGCTAATGAGTACAAAAATACAGCTAGGTAGTAGGATGAAGTTCTAGAGTTCTATAGCACAGTAGGGTAATTATACTTCATGGTCATTTATCATCTATTTCAATCTAGCTAGAAGAGAAGATTTTGAATGTTCCCAACACAAAGAAATGATAAATGTTTGAAGTGATTGGTATACTAATTAGCCTGACACAATCATTGCACGTTTTATACATGTATTGAAATGTCACTTTAGTCTGTCAATATCTCTATTTATTATGTGTCATTGAACAATTGAAAAACTAACTATTTCTCAATTATGTTAGTTAAAAATTTAAAAGACATAAATTGTCTTTATGTCACACTCACTGAAGTCCATAGATAAAATAGATACAAGAATAAATGAAAGCTGGATACAGTGGTGCACACCTGTAATTCCAGCAGCTTGGGAAGCTGGGGCAGGACACCGGTGAGTTCAAAGCCAGCCTCAGCAAAATTGAGGTGCTAAGCAATGTAGTGAGACCCAGTCTCTAAATAAAATACAAAATAAGGCTGGGGATATGGCTCAGTGTTTGAGTGCCCATGAGTTCAACCCCTGGTACCACACCCCCCAAATTAATAAAAAGGTATTCTTCAACTCTGCTTTTTTGAACAACAAATGTAATTGTTAAAAAGACCTGTAAAATTAGTAATATATGCATCTGTTTTGCATTTCATTAAGGAAATCAAGGGCATGTTTGTAGGTTTTCTGATTTTTTCCTTTGGCAATAACAATAATACAAAGAATTTTGAAATGATCTTTTATTTTTGGAATTCTTTTGTCTAAATGTGGAGGGCATACTAAAGGCGTTTGTTTGGAGAATGGTTGGACTTGTCTTGGATGTTGTTCATTCCAGCTCTTTTCTAGAGAGATACAATAGTATTAAACATGATTTTATTTCATTATATAATTGAACTATATAAGGTTTTCTTATCCGTTACATTTCAGTGGGTTGTGAGAGCCCACCTCCTCCATATTGTGTGTGTGTGTGTGTGTGGTGCTGGGAATTGAACACAGGGCCTTGTGCATCAGAGGCAAGCACTCTACCTACTGAGCTATATCCTACTCCTCTTATGTAATACTTTTAAGAGATAAAAATTCAGAAATTCACACTCACCCAAATCATTAAATACATGGAGGTACTTTTAGAACATATTTCCTTGCGAAGGACTCACTACTGATGGGAGTTTGAGGATAAGAAACAACCATAGGTTCGGTTTACAGAAGCTGATGTTACAATGGTTCTGTTTCAAAATGAACAGCCTCTCTCCTGCCTCCTGTTCACTTTGATGGCATTCGCTATGGCTTTGTGTTCAAATCATTCTCCCATATGATTCACTGCTGCTCAACTGAATTTCTCACTGTATTCTATCTAGGCTTTTCTACCCACTATTCTATCATCATTCCTGTTGATTTGTCTAAGACCAAGTTTGTATTGTCCCCTTTCCAAAACAACTGTTAACAACAACAAACAAAAACCAGAAACACCAAACAAGAACAATAAATATAGTTTTAACTCTGCATCTTGATAGTCAATAGAAACATCATTTTATAGGTTGGAGAAGTAAGTGCCTCCTTTCTGTTTCTCTCTCCTGTGTAGTCCTTTGAAGCGTTATTCAGATTTAGCCTATTCTTCTAAGGGCATTAAGCCTTCCTTATATTCAGTCCATTAGATGGCAAGGTGACTCTTGAAGGCACATTCTTCAGCCTGCTTAGCTTCAGCATTTCTGTTACTTAATCCATAGATTGCAGTCCTCTGTTTGATTTTCAAGGTCATCTATTCCTTGCTCCCACCCCACCTACCAATTAGCTCCCAGCCCCTGGCTACTGTGCTTACACACATGAGCGCCCACCTATCCAAGTGAAGTCCACTAATCCTTCGATGAATGCCGCACTTGGCTTCCTTTCCCTTCACTGATTCACTCTGTTGACAGTCTGGAAATATCCTCCTTTTATCTTCTTCTGTATAAATATCATGACTAGGTCGAGTCCAATTGAAATATTGGACCAGTTCATCTTCACTGATGTAGCTTCCTGTAGTACCAGAGTTCTATTTTGAAATCAGATTGCAAGCGATGGAAAAACAAAACAAAACAAAACAAAAACCTCATGAACTACTGCTTAGTTGTATTCTGATTATTTTATGAACATTATTGAGTTTTGAAACCTATTATCTAGCATGACTCCACACATAGGGATTATTTGGGGAGTAGTTAATTGATTGTTCCTCTTTTCAAGATTTAAATATCATTTTCAGGTTATTGACAACCACAATTTCACTCAAACAGAATTTGTATAAAAATCATTCTTTGAAAAAAACATAAGACTAAATCAATCCTTTGAGAAGCAAAAGTACCTTTCAGCTCAGGTCTCAAAATCATCACACTCTTTAAGAATTATACATGAGAAATTCTGAGAGAACACTTTAAAGGATAGATAATAAAGATGCACACTGAGGCTTTCATCATTATCCAAGTACATCCTTGCTAAAGAGACAGAACACAAACAGAAAAGGCCCCGAAGGGAGCAGCTGAAGATGCTGAACAAAGAACAAAAAAGCAGCAATATAAGGACTGTGGGACCATACACTGATCATTTGAATCCTATTTTCAGTTGCAGTAGAGTACTTCATGCTATAAATACTTATTTAACTCTTATATGAAGAGGCTCCACCATCTAGGTATTATGGGGCTCAGAAAATAAAACATTAAAGTACAATAGAGACACATGTATATATATATACACACACACACACACAACAATTATATATAAGACATATATAGATATATAGATATAATCAGTTGATTAATGCAATAACTAATATTTCTTAGGACCTACCACATAGCATGCACTGTTCTAGGTACTCCATGTATTTCATCTAATAGTCACAACAATCTTACAAAGTAAATATATTTTTTTTCTGTTTAAGAGATTTTTTCAAAAATTAGCTATTTTATCCAAGTTATACAATAACTAGTGGATATCTAATTCAAGTTCAATTCTGCCTGACTTCATATGAGGCCATGTTGCCTCCTGAAACAGAATGAAGGAGGAGTTGCTAACTGTTTCTGAAATAAGGGGAGATCATTAAACAAGGTTATGAATATAACAGGAGAGGCAGAATTGAGGGAAAGATAATGACTTGGTTTGAGATAATCAAGAGGTGTCCAGTGATGCCCTCTAGGTAGTTGGAAACAGGAAAGACTTCAGATGAGGGAACTGGGGAAGACATAGAGAAGCATAAAAAGTCTGAGTAAAAAAGAAAAGTGGATTCCTGGATTACATCTCAAGAGAAGAAGGTAAAGGATAAAACTGAGAGAAGGAGCTATATTTCATAGGTGATCAAAGGACAAGGAAAAACCAGGGAAGTGCAGAGAAATTGAACCAAATTGCTTTAACAGACCATTTGACATTATTTCCCTTCTGAGAGCATGGAATATTAAATTGTGGGTCACTCTGTGAGATACTTAATATAAATTATAACAAAAGGAAATAACAGTAGAAGTTGTTCTTCAATGTTTTTGAATTCTAAAACATGTAAGGAGAAGTTTTACTCATTTAAAAATGTTAAGTATATCTTTTAAAAACAGAGGAAGTTCAAATTACCCATAAAATGAAAAAAGAAAAGTTATAATTACTTGGTGTCTTTCTCATTCATCATTGTGCCTTGCATCTGGAATGTTCCTCACAGTTTCCTGTGTTCAGAGATGGTGCTTTGAGACAGTGATTAGATCATGAGGACTCTGACCTCATCAGTGGATTAATCCATGGGTAGCTGACTGGACTCCTGGATGGTGGGACTTAGAAGAAGTAGATTACTGGGGGCATGGCCTAGAGGGGTATAACTTCTTCTGCTATGAGCTGAACAGCTTTCCTCCACCATGATGTTCTGCCTCACCTCAAGCCCAGAGCAAACTAGTTGACTGACCACGAACTGAGAACTTTGAAATCGTGAGCCAAAAAATAATTTTCCTCCTCTAAATTGCTCTTGCCAGGTGTTTTGGTCAAAGCAATGCAAAGCTGACTAACCGTCATCTTGGATGCAAACTAGGAAACTGGTACATTCTAAAGAGTGAATAGTCTTTTATGGATGCAGAGTGACAGTAAATTTCATTATGCCTAGTCTTTGGAAAAGAGGGAGGTAGTTAGAGGTTCTGATTCTGCTTAAACCTTTAGGACTGAAAGACTTCAACAGCTGTATAGTGATAGTTAAATAACACTGTGATGATAGTTAACATTTATTGTTACTTTCATTATAAAACAAAGGGATTTTGTTTCAATCAGTAGTAACACCACAAACTATTTGAGTAATAATATTCCCTAAGTGTTCTGAGTTGCTTTATAAAATAGTAATTAATTTAGAGCACATTAAGAATGAAATGTCCCCTCAATTTTGACCAAAATATTTCCTGAACTATACTGAAAGAGTCCAATAACATCATCATGTATTTTGGTCACAGTGACGATTAGCTGACTAACACTTTCAATCTTATGAAAGTACTTTCAGTGAAATAACATGGAAGCAGATAAATACATTGATTGAAGAGTAATTATGAACTAATGGACTTGGGATAGTAAGTGAAATTATTAATACTGTCTCTTTAGTCTTTCTTTTGAAAATCCTTTCAAAAATTTTAAATACTAGCACTTTAACATATCATATATGAATTAATCCTACTAAATTGAAAGTTCCTTCATTACAGAAACTGTGTCTTAGTATCTTTACATAGCTCCAGCTCCTAATGAAATATGTAGCCATATCTTGCCTTCATGAATGTTTGTTCAATCAAATATTTGTGCAGAAATAATCATAATACAAGGTAACCACTGTAATTGTGTTAGTTCATTTTCTGTTGTTAGTAATGCAACAAAGATTCAGTAAATTATAAAGAAGAGATTTTTTTTTTATTTTGGCTTACAGTTCTGGCCCAATGTTGAGGTGTCACATCTGGCCTTCATGGAGGCAGTAACTGAGATGGCACAGGGCACTGCAAGGAAAGAGGCAAGGAGTCCACATGTGTGTGCATCTCTTCTCTCCTCTCTCCCTCTTATAATGTCACTGGAGTTCAATCACTGGGGCTTCACCTTGATCACCTTGTTTAGACCTAAACACTTGCTAAAGTCCCCACTGCTAAATATAATTGTCACATGAATTTTCACTCTAAATACTGCACAATAAGCTTTAAATTTCAGTACATGGCTCCTTTTGGGACACTCTCAAACTTTATCCAGACCATAGCAGTCACATAAGAGATAAAATAAAGTGCTCTGTTGACAATGATGACCACTGCAATGAGAAAGATATTAGTGAAAATTTCTAATTGAGTTCTTTATTCTTTATTTTGTAATTCTTCAAAATATAATATTATTCACAGTTTTTATAAGGAAAAAGCATCAGGAATCTAGAAGTAAAATGTCCATAGGTTGAGTTTTCAAATAATAGGAGCCTTTCGTTTAAGGTACTAATATCAATTTGGAAGTTTTCTTTCCCCTGAAGTTAGAGTAAAAAAAAATCTTAATTGTTGATATAGAGGGAAAACAAAATCACAGACAAATTGATTTAAAAATGTAGGGAATGTTCTTTATTTTTTTTCCTGTATTTTGTTGAAAGAAACATGGCAATTGGGAATAAAATTCTGGCAATATTGAAATCTGCTTCAGATACTTCACAGAGAGTAATGATCAATAATAGTATGTATAAGCAGCAATACAAGAAGACAGTAAAACCTTTAAATCTCATTCATTCATTTTCCCCCTAAAATTTCCAGTATTTACAGAATGCTGCTTTGGTTACCCAGAGACAATATATTCAGTTTAGAACTTATACTGTTGAAATAGAGCATGTTCCTTCATTTTAAATATATTGTACACTCTTCCCAAGTATGCCATTCCATTCTGATAGTTTCCTTAATGATGCAAATTTGAAGAAACAGGCCTTATTAAAAAAGATTAGTGACTTAATTTTGAACAAAAATGACAGCTATTTTTTATATCAAGAAAACAGAAAACTAAAGAAGTTAGCATCAAAAAGATATCCAATGGAGTATAGGTTGATAGGGAAGCACAGGGAATTTTTTAGGGTGGTGAAACTATTCTAATGCTATAACAATGATATATGAGATTATGTAGTAGTTAAAACCCACAGAACTTATAGCACAAAGAGTGAATTGCATTGTATTCACATAAAAATATCATTGAGGAGACTAAGGGATCATATATAGAATACCATTTGTGAAAAAAGACCTAACTGTATTGCAAATATATGAACAATCTCAGTGAAGGGTGTAGGGAAAAATCTGCTCATCTAAATAATTTTTTAAATGAATGCCTTCTATAAGATTAAGAATAAAAGAAACTAAAAATGAAAATACTATAAAGTAGTTGATAGGTTTTTTAAAATGTGGTATGAGTTAACGGTTTTGAAATCACTATAAATGTGCACTGGAACTAAGAATCTAAGGATATGAAATCATAGGAACCGGATTTTTTACTGTTAGAATGAAAAGTTTCTGTTCTGCAGAAATAGAAGGTTAGAATAATCTACAGAGTTAGACATCAGTTTTAAGTCATGTGTGTCTTAATATAAAGTCAGATAGTTATATATAGAAATATTTATAGATATGTGTCCATTTATGGGTTAGTGTACACAGTTTCTCCCTTGCTCTTTTAGCTGAGAGGGATGAGTAGTAATGGCACTCCATCATAATCATGACACTTCACACCAAGTATTGGTTCCTCATGCCAATAAAAGTATCCAGGGATCCTTGAAGAAATAATTCTAGAATTGGGTGGGGGGGTTATAAAAGATGATCTTGGAGAAACTTGTAGTGCCAGAAAGTAATTAAGCATCTCCCAAAATACACTCACAAAACCACAATGATGGGGAGTTGGTCAAAGGTACTTAGGAACCAACCAGAAGAACCAGAAGAACTAGCCAAAGCTAGAATAATTTGAGTGATAAAAAATGAAGTAGAATTCAATTATAATATAAAATAAAACCAATCCATATGGTTATAAATAAATGTAAAAAATATTAAGTAGGGAAATAATAGAGAAAATTTCCATTCAGGAGTTCCAAATGATTTGTGCTCTCAAAAGATGAAGTCTACCTTTCCATTCCAGGAGCTGTGCATATAGTGAGTTCTGATCAAAGAGTAGAATGTAAAAGGGTGGATCAAAGAGTCAACTTATAGTGGAGAGGTGTGATGAACATTATCTGTGAGAATATTAAGATTTGTATCAACAGTGATGTGGTATCAATGCTATCATCTCATGCACTTCAGCGTTGTCCCTAATTTTGCTAGGCATCAAAAGTTCACTTTTGCCCTTATACTTAAATTGTAACTTGACTGGAATGCATGCTTTCTGCATATTTTCTTTCCCTTATAACTTACTTAATAAGCTGTTATGTAAATAGCTGTTGTTCTGTGTTTTCTGACCTTGTATTTAATATAGAGAAATATAAGTAAAGCTTTGTTTTGGGGCCCTATTGAACATACTTTACATTTTCTCCCTGGATGTTCCATGGATTATTTCTTTATCCTCAAACTCAATAGCTCAATTAGAATAAAACTAGATGTTCTGGATGGAGAGTTCAAGTCATCTCAGTGAGTTGACTGACACAGTGTGATTTCTTAAAAAATAATCTATCATTTCTCTTACTAATGGCCCTCTGACTTCTAGACAAAGTCCCATCTTTCTAGAAATATTTTAGTGTTTGGTGCACCATCTTCTCTTCAGTATATTTCCTGTTGTTAGGGAGGACCCTTTTTGAAAGATTGGAACCATCCACTAAACTAAGGGCCTTTGATGCTCTTAAAAACTATCTTCTGGAATGTTGTGTACTATTAAGATTCAAATACTTAGAATCGTGCAAAACAATTTCAAAATGATGCACTGATGAAAGAAGTTGGTTTCATCACAATTAGTTTCCTAAATCCATAAAGGCCAAAAATCACATCTTAGTATTTGGTATTTGATAAATGCACCCGACATATGCCTCCTATATAATATCTAGTTGAAATATTATTTTAATTTCTTCCCTCAATTTAACCTCTGACAAACATTATTTCAAGATAAATTTCTTTGTCTCTATTTTCTGTTTCTTTTCTTTCTTTTTATTTTCTTTGCAGGAGATGGTCTTTGTTTAAAGATTCATGATATGGGTTTTAAATTTCATGTTCATCTCTTGGTATAAGCTTTGTCAGTAAATAAATACTCAAATTTAGTTGAGCTTGTAAAAGCTAGGAAGCTCTTATGAAACCTCACATAGATGCTTCTATTTCCTTCTATGTAGATGTTCTGTTCGGTAAATGGACATAACTTTCATCTTCAGTGCAACAATATTTAGATCTACACATTTACTTTCCTTTTGCTTATTCTTTTTTTTTTTTTTTTTTTTTTTTTTTTTTTAAAGAGAGAATGAGAGAGGGAGAGAGAGAGAGAAATAATTTTAATATTTATTTTTCAGTTATCGGCGGACACAACATCTTTGTATGTGGTGCTGAGGATCGAACCCGGGCCGCACGCATGCCAGGCAAGCGCGCTACCGCTTGAGCCACATCCCAGCCCCTTGCTTATTCTTAATATGGATTTTTTATACTGGTTATATTACTTTTTTCTTTAGCTCTGCATAAACATTCCATTGTCTATAATGTTTATAACCTGCAAGAAATATGTAAATGAACTATTTCAAAAACAGCTTTATTAAGATATAATCAACATAATATATGCATATATTTAAAAAGTAAGATTTGATATATACACATATTTGTAAAACTGTCATCAAAATCAAGATAATGAATATATTCATCCTTCTCCAAAGTTTCTTCCTATCCCTTTGGAAGTATTACCTTCTACCATTTGATGTTCTTCTGCACTCTTCCCAAGGTAACCATTAATCTCCTGAAACTATAAAATCATTTGCCTTTCCTGAAGTTTTACATAATCATAAATATGGACTAGTTTCTATTTGACTTCTTTCACTCTGCATAATAATTTTGAGATTCATCAATGATGTAACACATATAAAGAGTTAATTCTTTCAGAAAAAAATGTTTTGTAATAATTTTAGATTTATAGAGCAGTGGCTCCTATATGTACTTTTTTCTGTTATCCTGAATGCCATCATCATACATGGCCACAGTACACTGCTTACAACTCAGAAATTAACATGCTCACAACACTAATCCCTAAAGTATAGCATTTATTTGAAATTCATTTATTTTTACTCGTTATTCTAATGCACCTGTTTTGGGCATGGGCGGGAGAAGGGTAATTTGAGTTACTGAATAGCTTTTTCTCAGAACAGACCCATGAGCTGTGTTTTTTATTTTGTTTGGTAGATAACTTTGGCATTTGTAGAATCTTGACTCACACTGAAGTCACAGTATATCCCATACCTTTTCCTTCATTGAGCTTCTTATGCAATTCTCCTTGTGCAGGTTAGAGATCGCAGGATGACCAGTGGCCATTAGTTGGGCTTTGATCTCACCTTCTCTGTGACTCTGTGCTGCCCCACTGGACTCTCTAGTGGCATTTCTTGCTAAATTCATGTTGGTTTGGGACCCCCCATCTCAGTGGCTAGCGAGTCTTCTTATTATTGGGAATCTACAGTTTTCATTAAGTTTGAGTTGCCCTCCTTAGTTTTTAGGAAGGAAGACCCTCTCTAGACTCATACTGCATCTTCTTAAATAGAAGTGCTTTTTTCACATAAGGCTGGGGATTGTGACATGGAACGTTATTTTATTTACATATTCTTTTCTGAATTTTGTATACTTTGATACCTTGTATTTTTCCTTGGGTATGGAAGGAGGTGAGTAGTGTTTGTCTACATCACGGGGCTTACTTTCATTCAGTAATCTCCTAGATTGATTTTCAAATGACAAAAAATATATGCCGCCCTTTAAAATAGTTACTTTGAATATAAGTATGCTCATACTAATGATACTAATGTTTCTTAAAGCTTTAACAAATTTCCTCCTTTGAAAACAAGGACAGGGTTAGCTTTTGTGCCATATAAAAACTATTATTATGTTTTTTATGTAAAATGATTCCAATTAAACAAATACCCTTGATCTTCAGATACTATTTCTGGACCATATTTGAAAGTTAATCACCAAACACTAAAAATGTAACACTATTAAAGAATTTCAAATAAATGTTACTAAAACAAGTCATTGCTTTTCTTTCAGATAGCTCAAAAGGTATATTGTTATTTTATTTTCCCCAAGTGTACATTTTCCTTATAATTAATCTTAAGCATAGTTGTCTATTCCAGTTTTAGTGAAGCATGACTATTTTGTGGAATATACATTTACAACTTATCTTTTAAATTTATTTCAAAATATTTCATTTTCATTACAGAACTCACTAGGACAATTCATAATGATACTCAAAAAAGAAGGGCCTTACTAGTGAACAAGTTTGAGAATAATGGATAAACACAATTCAACAATTTTTTTCCCTTTTAGTACCTTTGGGAGTTTTTTCCCTAATGTGCACTGTGAATATAAAAGACAGAAATATACTACAGCATTTCCCAGATCTGGTTTACTAATGGAATTTTCTCCTTCCTTTTTAATTATTTATTTTTTGTATTTTCTAATATAATGTAAAAAAATCATCTCTACTTTCTATTATTTTCCTATTAAATCATTATCTGGTTCATCAAAGGAGAATAGTACAGAAGGTTGAGAGGCACAGACAGATGCTAAAGCATCCAAAAATTTGCATTAGCTTATTTAATTGTTGAAAAAATTCTGTAAGATGCAAATTTGATCTTATCTATCTTCTGTTTAAAAGTCCTTAAAAGCTGTTCATTTTTAAAAGAATTTACTCTCACTCCAGCCCCAAATCAAAAGGTTTTCTTCCTGGAGGAATAAGACATATCATTTCTCATTCTGCTCCAACTACCTATTTAAATAAAGTTTGAAATAGATATGATGGTGAAATGGGACTCCCTTTCATTCTTGCTCACAATCTGGTGGCTCCACAATGAGTAAGGGTAGCTACCTTAGGCTCTGCCTAGTCCATCCACTATTTGCTCAGTTCCTAAAAGAAAAAAAAAAGAAAATAAGGAGTCATTCAGAAAAAGAGAAAGGGGCTGATAATATATTCTATGAAATAATCGTTGTAAACTTTACATATTTGTTAAAAATATTTTCACATCCATGTAGGATAAACAAACTTCAATACACAAACATATATTAGTAGAAAATGCTGAAAGTCAAGGAAAGGTAATAAATCTTGAAAGAAGCAAAAAGAAAACAACTTGTCACAATGAAACTATAAGATTAACATCTGACTTCCCGGTGGAAACAATGGAGATCTGAAGGCAGTGGGATTATGCATTCATGTTAAGAAGTGAGATAAAAACATCAAATTTGTCTAACAAAATCCTATATCCAAGAAGTGTATCTTTAAAAAAATGAAGAAAAAGTAAAGATATTACCAAATAAGCAAAATAGAGGGAATTTGTCACTAGCAGACCAAATTTATAAGAAATATGAAAGTTCTGTAGGAAAACATCTATGACAAAAGGTGGCAATTTGACGCTACAAAGAGAATAACAAAGACTTCCAACATAGACAATTATGCAATTGTTTTAAAAATAGTATAAATGCATTATTTCTCCTTTCTTTTCTTTTTGGGTGCCAGGGATTGAACCCAGGGGTACTTAAACACTGATCCACATCCCCAGATAATTTTATATTTCACTTAGAGACAGGGTCTCACTGAGTTGCTTAGGGCATCACTAAGTTGTTGAGGCTGGCTTTCTATTCACAATCATCCTGGCTCAGTCTCTCTTGTAGCTGGGATTAAGGCTTGCACCACCATGACAGACTTCTCCTTCCTTCCAACTTGTTTTAAAAACAGGTGTATAAAATGAGGTGTTATTGGGTCTGTACCACACAGAAGTGTAATATATTGGTTAATAACAACACAAAAGAGGTAGTTGGAAGCAAAGTTGTGACTAATAAAATTAGTACATATAATATAGGAATAATTATAACAATATATATTTGGATTTATAACATTAAGAGATGCAATATGCATAAGAGTAATGTCACAAAGGTGGGGAAAAGGAAAGGTGTATAGGAGAAATGTTTCTGAATGTCACTGAAATTAAGCTATTATAAATCTAAAATCAATTCTGATGATTAAAAGAACATATTGTAAACTCTAGAAAATAGGTTTTTTTTAAAAAAAACTAAAACAAAAATACCCTCAAAATATAGTAAAAATTCATTTAAAAATTTTACATACTACATTAAAAAATATTCATTTAATGTCAAAGAAAGCAGTAAGGAGCCAGACACAGTGGTTCATGCCTGTAATCCCAGAGTTTTGGGAGGATGAGGCAAGAAGAGGATCCTGAGTTTAAAGTGGACTCAGCAAAAGCAAGGTGCTAACTAACTCAGTGAGACTCTGTTTCTAAATAAAATAGAAAATATGTCTGGGATGTGACTGAATGGTCAACTTGCCTCTGATTTCAATCCCTGGTACCCACCCCCCCTTCCCCCCACCACCAAGAAAAAGAAAGAAAAGAAAGCAGTAAGGGAAGAACAGAGATACTGGAAAGATATGAGACATATATAAAAACCAAAGATAAAATGGTTGCTACAAATCCAGCTATATCAATCATAGTGTTGTGAATGCATTAAATTATCAGTGAGCTCTTTTCATTCTTAGAGCAATACAATTATGATGCTCACTCTCTGGAGGCTATGATCATAAGAAGATATCCACACAGATTCGAAATGGAGGAGACAGCATTTGGACAGAGTGTTGCAGGGTTCAGTATACTTGGAATTTAAGGGTTATGGCTCTGAGTAGCCATGGTCTTTGCCCCCAAACCTTTGTGACCAAGGTGAAGGGATATGGCCAAAAGAGGAAAGAGTAGAAAGAACAGGACCAATTGACACTTTTACCCTTGAACTGAATACTGATAATATTACCTGAATAAGCCTTAGGATGCTACAAGTTTCAGTATTAATGATATGAAAAGAGTACATAGGTTACTAATAAAGCAATTGACAATTCTCATCTTTCAGTTTTCTCTGGTGATTCTTTCACAACTGCAAAGAAGGTACAATTGGTAACTACATACCATAACATCTCTTCCATTGTTCATACTGTTAATCAAGGCATTCACATATCATAGCTATGCACAAATCTTTCTCTTGTCATTTTTTATCTTTAAAAGTCAATTTAAAAATTCCCCCTTTCCCTCCTTCATTCCTTTCTTATGTTTCTACTGATTTTTTTCTCTCTTGTTAGCAAACTTCTTTTTTTTTTTTGGTTCTCTGCCTACAAAGTACACCAGTTATCACAACAAGGTCTAAGAAATATTAAAGAGAGGTGAAATCTAAGCAAGCATTCTAGAAATTTCCTTGTGATTTGGATAAATAAAAGTCAGAACGCTATCATTAAAATTAAGCACTTTGAAATTCTTTTTGGCTTTCACATCCTCTTACCTTCAATACCTAATAAAGTACAACAACTTGGTGATTGGGTCTTCAAATGTTGAAACAGCATAGTGTCAGACATAGTATTATTATAAAAAATCATAGTTGATCTTAGCAAGACTTTTATAACTGTGGGGGTTATAAATGGGAGACATGGTACAAAACGTTGAGTAAGGTGAGAAAGGGTGAGGAAACGGGAAAAGATAGAAATAGAGCAACACTTTTAAAAATTTGCACAAGCAGTGAAGAAGAATAAATGAAAGTCCAAGTTGTGAACTTTCATTTTAAGACTCTAATCTAGTATCACAGGATTTTTTTTTCAAGAACAGACTAATAAACTTGATAAAGAGCTTATAGGAAGGTTAAATCATTGGGTGAGTGTTTTAAGTGATGATAATCTTTATGATCTCTTTCAATTCTGAAATTCTATTATTTTATGATTTAAATGGACATTCAGACATAGAACCAATTTTGTTCCCTAAATTTATTGTCATGCTAATCACATTCACTAGTTGTAAAATGGAAATACTGTTGCCTGATTTAGAGACATTTGGTTTTACTTTACTTAACCAAGCATATTTTATAAAATGAAATTTAAGAGTACTAGGTTAGAAATTTTAGATTCAGATACCTGAAGGAAAATTTCAGACTTCTTAAAAACGTCTAATGATTCCTGATCCTTATGAAGCCTATATTGTTTTAAGTTTTGTAGTGAACAAGACATAACAGCATGAAACCAGTCACTAGTTTTCAAACTTTTAAAATAGCACTTCTTATCCCCAGTGAAACATCATGCCAAATTCTAACATAGTTAAGTAAAAGAGGAACTGCTCTCATTAAGGTGGGAAAATGGCCCATAGTAGCTCTCACTTAACTTTCTTATTTAATCTTTTCCCCAAACACCCACACCACACACAAAACATATTCATGCACACACAACACCTTGGGACTCTGCCAAACACCATCTGAAGATGACCACTTAACACTAAGTAAACAATGCAAGACAATTCGTAATTAACTCACAAATTGAGTGCTATCATTCACAGATGAGAGAGATTAATATCCACTAGAATCATTTTATGTAGTGTTATAATTTACTAATTACATAATATATCCATAGTTGCATAACAAATTGTGCCAAAACTTAGAGACTTGAAAGAACATTTATCATCTTTCTGCTTCTATGGGTCAGGAATCTGAGCACAGCTTAGCTGAGTTCTCCAGTTCAGTGTCTCTCACAATATGTGAAGGCATTGGCCAGACTGCATTCATCCTAGAATTCTACATGCAAGTTGTGCTCCTTAGTTCTGTTTTCAATAAGGTTCAATTCATTGCAAGATATTGGACCAGATGGCATCTCAGAACATGGCAGCTGGATTTATCAAAGGAAATGATAGGGTAAAAGGAGAGTACATGAGATGGAAGATAACCTCAGGAAAATGCAAATATCTATACATTTATAATCAATATTATTTAAGCTCTTATACATTAAAAATGGTTTGCTAGTTGTAATCTTCAGGGGGTTTACCTTCTTTAAAGTTTTACAAAATTTTTCTATTTTTTTTCCAAAAGCTTATTAGTTTTTTTCTAAAATAATAGTGTTTCAAATTGTCTATGTTCTATGAAATATTTCATAGCCTCAGTATGTGTATTTTATGGGGAAGATACAGGGTTAATTGGAGACATGATGGTGTTCAGACAAAATTTAACACCTTGTTGTGTCTAAGACTACTCCTGTTTGAGTTGTGGTCAATGACTTCTGCCACAATATTGAGTCTCACAATCAGAGACCGATGAAGAACAATAACCACTGCTAGAGGTGATTACTTGTCCCTTCAGAGCAAATTATTCTAAAAACAGCAAAACCAGAAAGCAAGTTGGAATGAACTGCCTGTTTATGGCATTAGATAACATGGCATGAACGGCTGTGAGCCATAGATTACTGATACTAAGTGATCTACATGAACAGCATAAAAATAAGGCACATTTTGAAAAGTGAGTTTCCTCCTGCACATCTCTTACTGAATTCTACCCAAAGGATTTCTAAGTGCAACATGATGGAACTCTTTCAGAAACACTTCAGTAATCACGCCTCATTTTCCCTACAAGAGATGGATACAAGTGAAGAAAGAAAGCTCTATTTTCCTAAAAGTGAGACAAGAGAGCACTGGATAAATTGCTGCTTTTCATTTAATGCTGCCTTATAAACATCTGGAATCACAGAGCTGGAAGGAAGTGCTAGGCTTTGAAAGCATTTTCCCTCTCAGAGAAGGAATCTTTTCAAGAACAGAAATCCATGGCATCCACTCCTGGGGCCGCCTCATCTCCCCAGGAGCTCACTGCATTTGCATGGAAGTGGTCTATAAATGTTGTCAGTATTCCCCCACTCCCACTTTTGTCTGAGTGTACATCATATTGTGCCCACTTTGGGTCCTTACAAACTTCATCCTTCCCTGTAATCCCTACCAGCCAGGACTGATTAAACAGTGATGGGTGTGGCTGAGCGCTCCCTCTAGTGGGAAACCCCTTCACCCTACCACCTCCTGCTCCACCTACCTCCACGTCCTGTCCATGTCCAAGCCACCTCACTGGCTTTCTGCTGGACTCTCAAGATCCCATTGCAGCTCCTTCGACCTGTACCACACTTCAAACTTTGAAAAGTATTGTCTTTTCTTCAGCACTTCCAAGGACTTAATAAAATCCCTCAAAATGTTCTCCATTTTTACCTTCCTTTGGGAAATTGACTCCAAACTGTCAGTGATACTTTTGTTCTACTTTTGACAGGAACATAAGTTCTCAGCTCTCGGAGATCTACACACTTTAGAAGTCAAGACCCTTTAAAGTTGCATCTTTCTTGTCCCTCCCTCTAAATCAAGATTCAAGATCACTTGGGGGCAGCCCTGAAAGAGGAATTTCAACTTTTCGTTCTATCACATCCTAAGACATGATGCTGTCAGTTGTTGGAGTAGGGGACATGCCAGTGACCCCAACAGTCTCCAGATTACCCATGTCTGGCACTATAATCAAAGTATCCAGGAAACAGTCTAGATCACCTAAGCTTCTATCATCATATTTCCTATTGTCCTCAGTCCTTCAGTGGCCACCATTTGTCTAGTTAATTCCTGGAGGACACAGTTACTCAGGAACCCTTTCCAAGTCTTTCTGCCTATTTTTTATATGAAAGAACAAACCCTGTGGGACTCAATACTAAATCGTGTGGTCCAGACGGTTAGGACTAAAGTGAAAAGTATTTTGAGAAGGAAAAGATCATGGTTAAGTCGAGCTCGAGATGTGTTTTACAGAAAGAGCAGTTGAATAAGAATAGCAGGACATCAGAGGGTTGGATAACTCTCATGAAAAGTTAATTTTATCAAAAACACCTTCATAGAAGCATTGAAAATAGTGTTTGGTCACATAATCTGGGTACCATGGTCAAACCAAATTTGACACATACAATGAAACATCATAGACACTCAGTTATTTGTCTCCTTATAATCCTTGTGAAAGTGGATAAATCACTCATTCATTCTTTCAAGCCCTTGGGGTCCTTTAAGATGAAGAGACCTTCCCTATGTTCCCTCCTATTTACCTTAAAATGAGCCTTACCCTAAGGTAGTATCTTTCTCATTTTTCTATCCTTCTTCCCCATAAATGTATTTTAACAGACACATGACTATTCAGGAAAAACAATTGATTATTAGTTGGTCTAACTAAAATAAACTGTGACACCAATAACTGACCACTTCCTAGTCTATGTAAAGATAGCTTTCCACTTACTGCCAGGAGAATGTTTGAACAGTTTACTTTTTTCGAATGCTAATAGGTTTGAGGATGTCATTGTCATTTTCTCAACTGGTTTACCTTGAAACTATAGGTCTACATGATGAGAAAACTTGCTGTTGTTCAATGTGGACTGTGCCCTCAGGACTGAGATAACTGAGAGATTTAAAGACTTTATTCACACTACAATTGCTGTTCTCTAATCAACCGAGCCTGCTAGGCTAATTACCCAAGGTTTGTGGCATAGCTAACACAGTAGGATTCATGAGAAAATGTCTTACTAGTTAAAATGCCAAAGTCAAATGGCAAAACGATGTTAAACAGACCCTAACAAGATTTCTAATTTAAGTGCTGAGAGCATTTATCTCTTCTGATGTAAGAAGTAGAAAAATAGGGAATTAAGAAATATAAGCTTACTGAAAGTACACCATTATTGATCCATGTTCCTACTTTTTTAGTGTATGCTAATAACTTTCTACAGTCATTAATTAGAAATGGACATAATCAGAAATTTTTAAAAAGTTCAGCCTTCTCTCCAAAATGTAATGGCACTGCTGATAGTTTAGCCAGTGCTGCATGAATAATTGGCTCTAGTGATTTCCGTAAGACTCAGCCTTACATGTACTTCCTTGGATCTTCTGTCCTCATGAATAATGACTCTAGGAAGAACACATGTAAGGCAGCTGGAGTGATGTCATTTCTAAAAACAGATTTTTATCAATTGAGGCAGGTAAGATACACATGATAGAGAAGACTGGGGTTAATATTTCCTGAAGGAAAATATTACAATATGGGCAGTATTCCATAGAAATTAATTTAAAAATTTATAGACATGTTATAATTTTATAAGTAGGGAAATCCAGGCTTCTGTTAGTATAGAATTAATTCAGCTACCTTTAATCAAATGATCTATATAATATTTTTGTAGTATTTGTAGAGACCGTTTTCCTTAAAAAATATATATTGAAGACATTTATCACAGAGCCCTAGAGCATTCCAATAGGATGCCTAAAACTGACTTATCAAGACTCAGGAGTTTAACTAGAATTGATTCCCAAAGAATAAATGGATATGTTAAGAAGATTATATGTTTATATTCTTAGAGCATAAATTTCACAAGGCATCTGTAGTCTTTGAACATATACATTTCTTATAAAAATTATTGTGTTTTCATCAAAATCATCATAACAAATATAATCAAAGCAAAATTTATTATGTATATGTGTGTGCCATCAAAATCCCCCAGTTAGCCTAACATTGATGCAGTTCAGTCTAAATTTTCTAATATGTTGTTTTGACAATATGTCCAAAACCTGAAGTCATTTTATAGTCTAAAAAATTCTGATCCAGTTAAGTAAGTATTTAAATATGTGTGTGTTTAATTTTGATTTGTTTCCCTGAAAATTTGTGTTTATAAGCTCTCCCACATTGTCTTTGAATCCAATCCAATGAACATTTTTTCTCCACTAACAAATGCACAAATGAGTGCATAAATTGATTATGACAATCCCCCTGTTTTCTTAAAGTTCAACTTCCATGTAGGCCTCTGGTGACATCCACATTTCTTTGATTGTATTATTATCTTTCACTTTCCTGGTTTCTTTTTTCAAGGTACAGAAATGGGTTCCTTCTCCCTGAGGTAAGCAGCTTCTGCATTTCTTCCCTTGGGAACCTTGTCTCATACATGAATTCTGTTATATAGAAATTACTCTCTGTCTAGCTCTTTCATCCAGATTAGATGCACTCTCTTAAGGGACCCATAGCCTCCTTGCTGAATGGCCCTGTCATGACCAAAAAAGGAATATGGATGATATAGGATAAGATGTCTAATAAAAGAAACTCCAAAGTTGAAGAAATAATTGGTTAGTATTTCTTACATTCTAACAATCTGCTATGAAATTCTTTAGCTTTGGAATTTCCATGACAATTTAAATTTCCAATTCTACTATTTCAATCATTCATAAGTAAATTGCCTGGTACCTTACTTAAAAACTTACCTATTATCAGCTATAGCAATAGAATCATAAATATAATATTCTAGGAACTTGTATAAGCTTAAATAAGAACAATTTAATAATTTTCAGTTAAAAAGGACTCTCTTACATTACAATAACCATCACAATTTTCTCTGTGCATTGTACAGAATAATAAGCAAGGTGAAGTTAGATTTTTATTGTAAGCAGATAACTTCTGTCTTAAAGTTTTCACCAGGACTTGAAAGAAAGGGCTTCTGATGAAGGCTATTCATTATGACGAAGGCTGATCCATCACAGTCTGAATCCTGTGAATGTGACTTCTGTGGTTTGCATCCATCCCCAATGTTCAGATGTGGAAACTTAATTGCCAATGTGATTGCACTGAAAGGTGCAGCCTTTAGGAGGTGATTAAGTCCTGAGGCAGAGCACTGGTGATGGGATTAGGACCCTTATACAAAGGCCTGGGCTGTTCTATTGTTCTATTCAGCTCTTCTACCAGGGGAGGCCAGAGCATCATCCCCCTGAGGAAACAGCATTCAATGTGCCATCTTGGAAATAGACAGAAGCCCTCACCAGACAACAGACACCAGACTTTCATAGCCTTGATCTTGAACTTCTCAGCCTCCAGAACAATGGGAAATACATTTCTATCACTTATAAATTATGTGGTCTGTGGTATTCTGTGATTGCAGCATGGATAGACTAAGACAGCAGCAAAAGCTCAATAATTGTAAAGGAAGAGGATTGTTTTATTTTTCCTACTCCATTTGCAACATTCCTGCTCTTATTCCTGTTCCACTCACCTCTTCTGACAGTTCCTCAAATGTGCCTACGTCCTTGCCTCAGGATGTTTCCTCATGCTATCTCTCTGATTGAAATGCCCTTTCTTCCCACTCTTCCCCTGGATAATACTCACATATGCTGCACAAAGTCCTTTACACATCCTCTCAATCTAAGGGAAGCCTCCTTTATTGTTTACTTTTGTTGCATCTGGACTTTTTCCAGTTTTTTTTTTTTTTAAGATTTATATTTCATGTGTTTAAAGCTGCAAATTTCATGAAGCCAGGGAAAACACTTCACTCTTATGATGTGCATAGCATATTTTAAGTATTCAGAAAGTGCTTATTGAATGAATGAAAAGGAGAGTAGTCATGGGAATTTCAACTCTTTAAATAGCTCCTACATGATGGTTAAAGTGGAGCATAGGTAATGGTCTTGACCTGCTTTCATAGCAACCTCCCTCCTTAAAGAGGAGGTAAAGTAAAATGGGTACCCGCCTTCCTTGATTCAGAAACAATTAGTAAATATGCTTTAATGATAGGAAACTTGGGAAAATATAGTGTTAGAAGAGGAAGACATTATTAAACATTGATATAATGATATATTCACAAATCCATCTGTAAAGAGAGAGAGAGAGACTTATTCTGCTTACATCCTGAAGTCTTTGTGCAGGTCAAATAAGCTAAGAGAGAGAAGAAAATTTTGGAAACTATGGAGCTTTCAGAAAAAGATGGCAGTAGTAGTATGTTAGATATTGGGAAAGAACATTTTACATGCTCAAGTAAATAAAAGGTCTAAAACAAATGAAGATAAGGGATTCTAAAAAGTATGAACCAAAGAGGTTGAGGGATTTTATTTTAGTTTTGAAATAATGTTAATCATAGAAAATATAAGCAATTATGATAAAAAGAATGTGATTAAATTATTCCTTTTCATTTAAGAAATAGGAATAATTTAGAAATAATCATTTTTAACATTTTGTAGATATTTTGACATCTGATTTTTTGTTTTGTTAAGCAAATCAGTGCATTTGCTTTCTTTCCTTCTCAACATGTATATGTGGCTGGGGGTTCTGGGGATGAACCAAGGACCATGTGTGTTCTGGGAAAGTGTTCTACCACTGAGCTACATCCCCAGTCCAATGATACATTTGCTACAATTTCTCTATGATTTAAAAAACGTAATTACATAATTTTAATGAGTAAATAGTATTTCTTACATAAAACTATTAATTCATCTATCAATTCAGTAATTATTGAGCACCTACTCCATGCAAAGTATTGTGCTTAGTCTTGGGAAGATGATGGTCAAGACAGAATATAACTAAAAAGAACTCCACTAAATATCTAGTTCAAGTGCTGATAAATGCTAGGAGGAGAAGCACATGCTACAAGTCCATTTACGGTATGCTGTCCCCGATGGAGTCTGAGAAGTTAGGAAAGGCATATTTTGAGTTGGGCCTTGAAAGAGAAGGAGGAGTTAGCTGAGCAAACAATGAAAAGCTGGCATTTGCAAAGGCCTTAATGTAGGAAGGTACAGGCAAATAGGGTGATTTTCAGAATGGGAATAGACTATCATTAAGAAATAACACTCTGAGTAACCTTTAAAAAATAATTCCAGTTATGAAGAACCAGAAGGGAGCCTTAAAGAATTCAAAGAGCAGGAAAATTGTTCATTTCCAAGATTTTAGAAAAATACCTAAAAGGTATGAAAGAAGGAGAATATAGTCAACAAGTCTTATTATTCAAGGACCAATTCAAATGTCCCACAATTTGGAATACCATCTCCAATCCCCTAAGCAGAACTCAACTGAGTTATTAGATTGAGCCTGAAATATTATAGTCATTCCCTTTCTCTGCGAAATAGATGGAGTTATTGAAGAGACCTTGTTACCTCCCAAATGTGTGCCATACACTGTCTGCACAAAGAGATCTGTCTGAATTATTTTCATATCTTCTTAGATGGATGTTGAACTTAATCATATACAAATATTTTTAAAAGCATAACTCCCTTTTCACAACTATGCCATCCACTTCTACTTATGCCTCTGACCTTTAGACCACCTTCTTTCTCGTCCGAAAGTATCTAAATTTCAAACATTGACACTGTTTATAATTTTATCTTCCGTATCCATGATGAAATTCAATATTCATGTAGACAATTCTTCTAACATTGTGACCTCTCAGTTACTTGACCTACATTCCCATTTTCACACTACTGTTTGCTCCTTGTCTTTAACTTTTATCACTCTCAATCAATTTCCAACTCTCACATCCTTCTATGACAAGGAGATCTCCATGGACAGACCATTTTCTATGGGAATACTTCTTGTTTAAACAAAAAATTGTTCTAATTAGTTATACATGACAGTAGAGTGCATTTTGACCCATCATACATAAATGGAGTATAACTTCTCATTCTTCTGGTTATACATGATGTAGAATCACACCAGTTGTGTAATCATATATGCACATAGGGAAATAATGTTCGATTCATTCTATTGTCCTTCCTACTCCCATTCCCTCTCCTCTCATTTCACTCCCCTCTGTCCAATCCAAAGTACCTCTATTCTTCCCTAGCATCCCCCTTATTGTGAATCAGCATCTATCTGCATATCAAAAAATATTCATCCTTTGGTTTTTGGGGATTGACTTATTTTGCTTAGCATGATATTCTCCAGCTCCATCCATTTTCCAGCAAATGCCATTATTTCATTCTTCTCTAAGGCTGAGTAATATTCCATCGTGTATGTATGCCACATTTTTCTTTATCCATTTATTTATTAAAGGACACCTAGGTTGGTTCCATAGTTTAGCTTTTGTGAGTTGAACTGCTATAAACATTGATGTGCCTGTGTCACAGTGGTGTGCTGATTTTAAGTCCTTTGGGTATAAATTGAGGAGTGAGATAGCTGGGTCAAATGGTATTCCACTTCAAGTTTTCTGAGGAATCTCCATAACACTTTTCATAATGCACCAAATTGCAGTCCCACCAGCAATGTCTAAGTGTACCTTTTCCCCCACATCCTTGCCAACATTTATTGTTGCTTGTATTCTTGATAATTGCCATTCTGACTGGAGTGAGATGAAATTAGAGTAGTTTTGATTTGCATTTCTCTAGTTGCTAGACATGTTGAACATTTTTTTCATATATTTGTTCATCAATTGTACTTCTGTGAATTGTCTGTTCAGTTCCTTAGCCTATTTATTGATTGGGTTAGTTGTTTTTCTTTGTGTGTGTGTGTGTGTGTGTGTGTGTGTTACATTTTTTTGAGTTTTTTTAAATATATACTGGAGATTAGTGCTCTATTTGAGGGGCATGTGGTAAAGATTTTCTCCCATTCTGTAGGCTTTTTCTTCACATTGTTGATTGTTTCCTTTGTTGAGAAGAAGCTTTTTAGTTTGAATCCATTCCATTTATTGATTCTGATTTTATTTCTTGTGCTTTAGGAGTCATGGTAAGGAAATCAGGTTCTAAGCTGACATAATGAAGATTTAGGGCTACTTTTTTTTATGTTAGGTGCAGGGTCTCTGGTCTAATTCCTAGGTACTTGATCCACTTTGAGTTGAGTTTTGTGCAGGGTGAGATAAAGGCTTAATTTTTTTTTTTCTGCATATGGATTTTCAGTTTTCCCAGCACCATTTTTTTAAGAGGCTATCTCTTCTGCAATGTATGTTTCTGGCACATTTGTCTAGTATGACATAACCGTATTTATGTGAGTTTGTCTCTGTGTCCTCTATTCTGTACCATTGGTCTATAAGTCTATGTCAGTGTCAATTCTATGCCATTTTTTGTTACAAGAGCTCTGTATTACAGTTTAAGTTCTGGTATTGTGATGCCTCCTGCTTCATTTTTCTTGCTAAGAGTTGCTTTGGCAATTCTGTCATATGAAGAATAGCATTGGGATTTTATTCTGGCACACTACAAAGGCAGTGCTAAGAGGAAAATTCATTGCTGAGCTAATTCATTAAAAGGATAAAAAGTCAACAAGTAAATGACCTGGCATTACATCTAAAAGCTCTAGAAAAAGAACAAATCAAATACCAAAGTAGTTGAAGACATGTACATTTATGCACTCATGCCTGCATACATGTTTTTCCAACAGATTATATTGCCTTTATCTCATTTTATCCACCTAGTATCCCTTAAGACAAAGTTACTCTTATGTATAGCACTGAATATGACTTCATAATATCACCATCATATTATATCCTTATTACAAGTAGTGCCATCCTATATTCCTTTATTTAAAAATAGTCTGCCCAACCCCCAACAAATATACAGTTAGTTCTGCACTCCATGGAGAGTTATCTCAATTGTGTTCCCTCCTTCATCACCCACTTCCTGTTACAATACAGGGCACAGAGGAAGACATCTTTATTTCCTATTGAGTTGTAGCTTGCTATTGTTGATTAAATCACTTTAAGAACTTTCTTTTGGGCCAACTATTCTTAAGAACTAGCAGGCTAGTGGGTAAGGCAGAAGTTAAGCACAATACTAGTTAACAAATATTTATGGAAAAGAGGTGCAGACAGAGGCAAAAATAGGTACATATGTGGAAGGTCAGGACCTGAAGGAGATGATGCTTATAACCTCTGGAATGATACGATCAGCCCTAGAAGAAAAAGCTGAACACCTTGTTGGGCTGCTATGATATTTTGTTAACTTGAATTCTCTCTGTAAAGTCATTCTCCCACATCTTTCATCTTCGAATACGCAGTGATCATCTGTCTTGACACAGCCCATCTTCTCTAGAGTATTGGGAGGACAAACACAAACTAGAGTATTAAAACTTGAACACTGGAGATAAACTTATTTATTCTTTAAAAAAGGAGAAATAAATATTATGTTAATTGTAAGTGTCCTCAATATATATTCTATTCACTAAAGTAAAAGTTGAAAGAGGAGAAAGTGTATTGAAGATCAAGGATAGCTCATGCTAAGACCTGGAAGAATAAGTGTGCTCAAATCTCTAGGGCTTAGTCATGGTGGCTGGAACAGAACACCAAGGAGGATGTTATGTCATGAGGTTGGAATGCAACCAGACGGTGAAACAGGTGATTGGGTTTTATTCTATTGTCAATGGAACCCCAAAGTAATTTAGCTGGGGCAGTGATGCAACCTGCCTTATGTTTTGAAAGAACAACTCGTGGTAGTATAGATGGTGGACTATTAGGAGAATTTTCCAGATGGAGAAAAGGAGCTTCAAAAAGTTTTGCAGGAATTCACATAAAGTCAGTAAATTCCATATCTATTTTGTGTACCTTGGTATATGGTAAACATTTAATTAATATTCTTTTTCAAAACAGTAACTAAAAAATGAAATTCTCCCATAACAAAGATCTGTACATTTAATTTATACAGTTTAAACGAATAATTTAAAGTCCTAAAATGTGGGAAGAGTTATTCTTTGATAAAGAGATAGTCAGAAACTGTCAAATGGGAAGGTGGGCATTGACTAAATTATAACTGATTAAACTCTGAGTATTATATCCAGGATGTAATAAGCAGATGAATGGAACATATGTGTTTAATTTTAATTGTTCTAAAGTTAGTACCTAAATCAGATGCTTTGGGCCAAAAGTTATTTTAAAACATTACTGAACATGTGTACATGTTTTCCTTTTATTTATTTAGTTCTGCTGTGAATTTTTTACTAATCTATTTAAACTTCAAGTAAATTTATAGATCTCTGATGGTTTTGTCAAGCAATCATAGAATACCAGATTCAAATCTAACTGTACTTTCAATGTAAAGATAGCTTCTTCCTTTTCCCTGACAGGATCATCTGAGCTCCACTTGAAGGAAGGAGATAAGAGGTCCAGTCTGTCATGTGGATGGATACCTGATGTTGAACCACTGCTGTAATGGGAAGCTTGGCTGTTCAGTCATCTCATTGCCATCCAAGCAACAATCATTCTTTCACTTCTGTTCCACAACTCTTCAGAGATGGCTATTATGTTTTCCTTCAATCTGGAAGCCATGCAGCATTTCAGAGGAATTTTAATTTATTAGTCATCTTTTTCACTGCTATGACTAAAAGACCTGATCAGAACAATTGTAGAGGAGGAAAGTTTATTTCAGAGCTCACGGTTTCAGAGGTCTGAGTCTATAAACAGCTGACTCCATTCCTTGAGGATTGAGGTAAGGCTGAACATCATGGCAGAGGGAAGTGGCTCACATGATGATCAGAAAGCAGAAAAATTCCACTCACCAGATAAAATATGTAAACCCCAAATGCATGTTCCCAATAACATACCTCCTCTAGCCACAACCTACAGGTCTTCAGTTTCTACTTAGTAAATCCAGTGATGGGATTAATTCACTGATTGAATTAAGGCTTTTATAACCTATTCATATCTCCTCTACAACTTCGTACATTGTCTCACACATGAGCTTTTGGGGGGATATCTCACATCCAAACCATAACAGTTAAAAAGACCATGGAGTACATTGACTCCTGGAAGAATGGAAATGGGTTATCATGAACAATGAAAAATTTTTGCTCCCTTCTAGGGTACAGGAATAAAAGAGGTTAAAGATACTCCAAAATATAGTTTCAATCCTGAGAAGAAGAGGATATGCCACTTATAGAGATAGGGAGTTGGGAGCAAATTGACATGGTGGGAAACTCTATCTCAGAAGATAGAATAGAATATCCTACAAAACACTGCTCACACAATTGAACTCTCTGAGAAGATGGGGAGCTCTAGAGGTTTCCAATGCACAGTTGGGTCTGTGAGTGTGTTGACAGAGCTGTTGTTTCCTGTATGAACTGAGTTAAGTTTTCTGCATGGTCCTGATGCCAGACTTGAGGGTGATTCTCCAAATCAACAATTTCCAAGGACTATGAGATCCAACCTCCTCAGCAGAACAGCAAAGCAAACCTCTTGAGTTTGTGTTCCCATTTTTAAAATCAGTTAACAGACTTGCATAGATCTCATGCTATATTTTTTAAAATTTAAAAATAAAACAAAAGTCAAAGGAAAAAATAAGGCATGACTGCCTTATAAGCCCTCAAATTCTGTTTCTTCTAAATTCGAACACAGGATTATTTTGCAATTCCTGAGGCCATAAAGGACCATCATGTTTTCCTGCCTAGAAACATTCACACATTATACTAATCAGCCTCCCAGGGCCAATATAATTAGGTAAAATTAGTTGGCACCTTAATTTCTTGGCCTCTTCCCCTAGAGTCTTTTTATTTTAAAGATTATTATGTTTCTCAAGCATTAAATTTAAATAATAAATACAAAAATTCCTAAGTGAATTCATTAAGAAATGTCTACAAAGTATTTTTTAAATCTGTGATAAATGCAATATCCAGCACCTTAAGATGGGGGAGGTATCTGGGTTCTGTAATATTAGCTGAAGCAGCCCTGGTGATCAATGGAGTGACAGACAGGCATGCAAGAAAAATGATCAAGCTGGTAGGACTCTAAATATATCTAATAATGATCTTGTAAAACTCCTATTGTGTTAATAGTTAATGATAATGCACTATTCATTTAAGAAATATTTAGGTGGATAGATCTCATACTATATTTTTTAAAAGTTAAAAATAAAACAAAAGTCAAAGGAAAAAATAAGGCATGACTGCCTTATAAGCCCTCCTTAACAGCTAGGGCTTATAAGGCTCTCCAGTGTCCTGCCTCACCTTTGCCATTCCACAATCATTGCGCTGTGGTCCAATTACCTTGTGTAGTTCCCAGATGCACCCCAAGCTCACAGATTGACTTCACTTTAGGACCTGCTTTACTTGCTCTCCTTATCCCACTCCTAAACCATATTGAACTTACTGACACTCATGGTTCAGGTGTCAGATTATGTCTTTTCTACACTATGCTCCCCTTAGATGTCTTTACACTAGACCAGTTTTGGTTCTGCTTTTCTCTACAACACTTCTAAGGTAAGAATAATAGCTCTATGCTTCCATTGCTGCTTACATCATTGACTTCTCACCCATCCTAGACTAGAAATTTATAATATATTCTTTCATCTTCATGTTCTAAGAATTCAGTGCCATGCCTAGTATAAAGGAGACTCTAATAAACTTGTATTGAATAAACAAGTAAATAAATCAATGATTGCTAGCTAGTGGTATTTAAAAAATACTTATATGTGGCTTAAATAACACATACAGCTCCATGCACTTCAATATTTTCTTGAATTTCAGGACAACTGTCAAATGCAACAATGCATTTTGACCTTTCATATATAAATGGGGTATGCATTGAGAAATTAGACATTTTTTATTATGCAGGAAATAATTTTATAGTGTATTCTGACATTTCTTATTGAAATAGTTGGATACTAAAATAAGCAATCAAATAACCAAAAATTTTGGTAGATTTATTAAATGGATAACTCTGAATTAAACTTTTCTGGCTCTAAGCCAGTGAGGATAAGCAACAGAAGTTAAGCACTTTGATATCTTAAGGTTAAAAAATAGTATAACAGTAAAAAACAGTATAACAACTTAATATCAATGTTAATTTCCCCAACCCTAGCAATGTATGTGTTTCCTATAACCATTATATTTTTCCCCTCCCTTTTTTCCCTTTACTTTCTTTATTTTACCTCAAAGCTTCAATAAGCAGAAGTCTATTTTTTATTTATTTTCTGTGCAAAATGTTATCCTTTGTCACTCTCATAGAATGTTCAAAAAATATATGGGCAAAAGTCAAGTGATTTTTATAGGCAATCTATAGGACAGAATCTGAAACCTCAGCTTTGCCTGTTCCTAGGGCTGCAAGAGGATCTGGATGAGTAGTATCCAAGGACAAATCTCAGGGATGAGACATAAGAGAATGCTTTGTTAGTCATAGCTCCTTCTGTAGATTTACCATATATATTCCTTAATTCTGAGAAGCATTTCCATAGAAATTTTCTCCCAGTATGTAGGCTCTCTCTTCACATTATTGTTTCTTTTACTAAGAAGAAGCTTTTTAGTTTGAATCCATCCATTTATTGATTCTTGATTTTACTTCTTGAGCTTTAGGAATCTTGTTAAGGAAGTCAGTTCCTAAGCTGACATGGTGTAAAGGTTTGGGCCTACTTTTTCTCATCTTAGGCACAGGGCCTCTGTTTCAGTGCCTAGTCTTTAATCCACTTTGACTTGATGCACCTCAAATATAGCATTAATTAACAGCATTAATTAATTTTTTATAATATAAAAACCTCACCTCTAATAATAACCAATAAATGGGCTAAGGAACTGAACAGATAATTCACAGAAGAAGAAATACAATCAATCAATAAATACATGAAATATGTTCAACATCTCCATCAATTGGAGAAATGAAAATCAAAACTACTGTAAGATTTCATCTCACTCCAGTCAGAATGGCAATTATTAAGAATACAAGTAACAATAAATGTCATCTAGGATGTAGAGGAAAAGGTACACTCAGACATTGCTGGTGGGACTGCAAATTGATGAAACCATTATGGAAAGTGGTATGGAGCTTCCTCAGAAAACTTGAAATGGAAACACCATTGACCCAGCTATCTCACTCCTCAACTTATACCCAAAGGACTTAAGACCAGCATATCAAAGTGACACCCATATGGAACAGATGAATGACTAAAGAAAGTGTGGTACATATACACAATGGAATAATCCTCAGCCTTAGAGAATGAAATTACGTCATTTGCCAGTAAATGGATGGAGCTGGAGAATATCATGCTAAGCAAAATAAGCCAATCCTCAAAATCAAAGGCCAACATTTTCTCTGCTATGGGGATGCTGATCCATAATTGGAGGGGTGGCTAGGGAAGAATGGAGGAACTTTGGATTGGATAGAGTGGAGTGAGGGGAGGAAAGGAAGTGTGTGTGGGGATGGGAAGGATGGGGGAGGGAGACGGACATTATTACCCTATGTACTTGTATGATTGCACAAACAGTGTGACCCTGCATTGTGCAGAGTCAGAGAAATGAGAAGTTGTGCACCATTGTATTGCCGGGGGCTTCCCTGCTCAGGAGCTAAGAACACCCTTCCCCCAGCCCTGAGTAAAGGCGGTATTGGACTGTCATCCCGTGCCCCCTGCTGCGTGAAGCAAGTGGCCCTTACCTCTGATTAGCAAGGAAGTGCCTCAGCTCTGGGCTTGAGCATTACCTAATGAGATCCCCCCCCCTTTTGAAATAATATCTTCTGCCTTATTTGGGTGGAATATTCTATTGAAGGTCTTTTCCCTAATAAATAGAAGGGTTCTGGGTGCACCCGCTCTCTTGCTTTCCAGAGTGGAAGAGGACCCTTGAGGTTGCAGAGCAGTGCCACCCTTAGCCTGAAAAACCTACCTCTGTGTGTTGTGAGATTTCTTCGCCATTTTCTTAGTTTAATGTTGCCGCCAGATCCTTTGAACCAGCTCATCTGGCCAGGGTGGGCAGCTGGCGAGACTCCATTGGTGTACAATGAGTTGAAATGCATTCTGCTAGCATGTATAACTAATTAGAACAAATTAAAAATGTACACGTCTTCAAACATGATACATAATAATGTGACTACAACAAGGCTGGCATGGAGGATGTATTTAATTAATAGTGTTTCTGATTCAGGATCATGGTGTTAGATCCAAAGTCCCCCAATGTAGTAGACTTTGCAAACTGAAAGAGGAACAGCAAGACCACAAGAGCCATCAGAACAGGGACTGTGTAAGTGACTTTGGAATCTTACTGGCTCATAGTGTGCTTGGACTCTATGGTGCTAGGGTTACATTCTTGGTTCTTTCTTATCTCATCTGTTAGATTGATCCCTTCTGTGATGAGCAGTGACACTCCATAGGTACCACTCTGTAATCAACTGTGCCCTGCTCATATAAACATACACACTCTTCCCTTTTAAAAAAATAACTTTTCACTTTTATTTTAGTAAAAATTAATTTTTATTAATTGAAAAATAACAATTGTCTATATTATACATTCAAGAAGTAAAATGTGATGCTTTGCTATATGTTTGCATTGTGGAATGATTAAATCAATTAATAAATCACCTCACTTCCTTTTCTTTTTTTTTAGTTGTGAAAATATTTAAAATCTACTCTTTCTAATTTTGAAAAATACACAAGTATTCCCAAGAGATATCTGCATTCCCCATGTCCACTGAAGCTTTATTCACAATAGCTAAAATATGGAAGAAACCTAGCTGTCTGTTATCAGATGAATGAATAAAGGACATGTCACACACACACACACACACACACACACACACACACACATAGTGGAATGCTATTCATATTTCAAAAAGAACATTCTATCATTAGTGACAACATTGATGAGTCTGGAAGACATGATGCTAAAGTGAAATAGCCAGAACAGAGAGACGAATCCTGCATGAGCTCACTCACCTGTGGAATCTAAAAATGTTCAGCTCATAGGAGCAGACAGCAATATGGTGGTTACCAGAGGATGGAGGAAAGGGCAGAGTTGATCCAAGAATGCAAAGTCTCAGGCATGAGGACACGCAATGTTTAGCTCCAGGGGAAAGAGTGGTATTTTGCCTTTTGCCTTCATTAACTACTCCAGATATTCTAAGTAGGATAGGACAGAAGACTGTTCTCAACATTAAAATTTCATATTTTCCAGGAAGGTTGAATGTGGATTAGTTTCAAAATCCAACAATAAGAAAAGAATCATTCCTGAAAAATAGATAAATTTCAAATAACAGTTTTATTAATGTGGGCAGAGAAAACTGTCTTATTTAAGTAAAACAATTTGATCTCTTCAAAAACTGAAAAAAGTTTCCATTTTTATTATCTTTGATTTAGAGATATAATAACTTAAAAATACTTCTGAATATAAATATAGATTATACTCAAGTCAATCTGAGTGTGCCCATTCACTTTGAACACTGGTTTAAACACAGAACAATAAAGTACTTATTAGAATTCCAGTGTTTTGCACACCAGCACTAATTGTCCTTTTCCTTTGGATATTCATATTAGTTAAGAGAAAATATTTTCTTAAGAGCATAATAGAGAATCAAGGAATCATGCAAACAAGTTGTTTGAAAACCAGTGGAAAATTAATCATTAAATTTAAGATTCTCAGAGGAAATTACTTCAGTTGTAAGAGCAAACACTTTGTTCTCATCAATCCAAATCAGTTCTGTTACCAGCATGTGCAATTAGGTTCTCAAAACAAAGGTTATCTTTGTTTTTCTCATAAAATATAAGACAAATAACTTATTTTTCAAGTAGACATTACTTCCCTATAGAAAACCACTTTTTCACTCATCCCTAAGTTTGGAACTGACATAACTGAGCTCACCCAATTTAGCGTCTTAATGCCAAGATACAAGTGAGGAGCCCAAGGGAAGCTCCCTGCTTCTCTCAAACATTAAGGCAAACAGCACTCCAATGATAAGGCCACCTGCCTGTGGTTAAAATGGACTTTTCAGGGAAATGGAACAGTATGTGGCCAACATCAAAAGGACATGACATTGCCCTTCCAGGTTGAGGCACACAAAGAGTCATTAAAAAATAATCAGTGCCTACTTATGAGATTAAAGAAAGTACAAACTTGTTATGTGGGTTTTGCTATGCAGATGGGCATCACCAGAAATTCTGATCATAAGAGGATGAGAGAGCATTATGATTACAGAAGAGGAGGCCACCAAAATGTCAACCTCTCAGGAGGGAAATGGAGATTCATGACAGCAGTGGAGAGGCAGTGAAAGATGGATGCGGTAGTTTAGTGTCACTTCAGTGAATTTAGTGAGGAAGTGAAAGACAGTCTTCGAAGGGTGGGTCAAGAAAGAACTGGGATTTATCAACTGAAATATGAGCTGTAATGGAATGTAATTCAGGACTGTTACTCTCCTTTCAGTCACAGCCAAAGCATTATGAATGAGCCTGACAGTATTTTAATGAAAACTTTCAAATCAATTAAATATGCCTTATCACCTCCATGCACCTACATGTAGAATTCATCTGAACTTCAGGCTGATGCCTGTGTGTTCCACAAAGGTAAAGATCTAATTATGCATCAAAATTTTCTTTCTTTCAGTAGAGATATTTGCTAAATAACAAGCTAACAAAATTATATTTGTTGTCTTTTGCTTCCCAAGCCTATGTACCCCCATCTGCACTTAATTATGTACAGTGAGTATTTGGAAGCAATCATGGTGAAGAGCGAAAAGCCCCAAGCAGGAGATTAAAAATAAGGAGCCTCCTTTTTGCTTCTGTCTTTCCTGGTCCTGGGTATTTCAAGACCACAAAGTGGATTAGCAAGAGGAGAACTTCAAAGTCCTTCTTGTTCTAGCATGTCATGAAAAAAGAAAGGGACTATTTCATATAGTAAAATTACAGAGTTACTCTAGAATAATGAAAAATAAGACCAAATAGATAAAATAATAACAATAACCAAATACTGAATTATACAAATATCAAAACATTAGTATAGAATATATACAAGTAACAGGTATATGGATGTCTGAAAAGTTACACTGTCTCTGCCTTTATCACACATATTTTATTACATCCCCATTAGGATAGCTGTTCCTAAAACCAATACAGAAATTAGCAAGCGCTGGTGAGGATCTGGAGAATTGCTATCTTTGCCCTTCATGGGGGATTTTATAAGAGTGCAATAACAGTGGAAAATGTTATAGCAGGACCACAAAAAATTAAAATAGAATTACTATATGATTTAGCAAATCCACTTCTGGGAATATATGTAAAAGAAATGCAAACCAAGACTGGAACAGATATTTGTATACTGATATTCATATTCACATTCACAATAGCTAAATGTGGAAGCAACCCAAGTGTCCATTGACAGATGAGTGGATAAATAACATGTAGAGCAAGGTCAAAGTGTGGGAGAAAAGACTTCAGGGAGGCTTTCTTTTAATCTCTACTGTGTAGCTGTTTAGCTCACTGTCAACACTGTGCAGATAGTGCTGCCGGCTACTTATGGCTATTATGTAAAAGTTATTTCAGGATACCTTTTCAGTTCTGGAAACCCAGGATATAATCCATGTTTTTTTTTTTATTTTTTTGTAATTATCCATTTTCTAAGTGCCTAGAATTAATTTTGAAAGTTTCACTTCCATTATGTTTTTATTCATTTTGTCCCTTGCAAAATAAAATAAAATGAATAGCACACATAGAAAAACAATGTGGTATATAGATATAATGGGAGATTATTCAACCCTAAAAAAAGAAGGAAATTCTGATGCATTTTACATCATGAATAACCCTTGAAAACATTATGCTAAATGAAATAAATCAGTCCCCAAAGGACAACCGTGGTATAATTTTACTTACCTAGAGTAGCAATCAAATTTGTATAGACAGAAACCAGAATGGTGATTGCCAGAAGGAGGCGAGAATGGGGAATTTATTTTTAATGGGTACAATGTTTGAGTTGGGGCTATGAAAAGGTTCTATAGATGGATCGTGGTAATGGCCACAAAAAAAGTGCCATAAAACTGTGCACTTAAAATGGTTAAGATGGAACATTTTATGCCATGTATATTTTACCACAAAAATAATTTAACTTTGGGCATAGGGTTAGGACACATCTTTAGTTGGCTACTTGTTTGGCCAGGTTTGGAGCCAGTTTGCATTTCCAATTTTTCATTACAAGGGAATTATTGCCAGAAATGAGAGGGAAAGATGCTGAATAAGGTAGTAAATTCTTTCTACACAATGTCTCCAATGCAGCATGCAGTGTTGAGATAGTTAAATAAATTTAAAAAAAGACAAGTCAGGTTAGAGTTCTAGCCATCCCAAGCAGAGTGCCTGTGGAGTTCTGAAGAAGCAGGAGGGCTTTCAAAACAATGGTTTTTAGTTTTGGATTCTCTATATCCATTCATAATAGGCAAACTCACCAGTTGTTATAAATTTTTATACCATTTCTGTCACCTCATGTATCTATTTTCTTTCTATTAATTTGGTAAAATATTTTTGGCACTTGATTGTATTTTTAATTTTTTATAATTAATTTTTATATTTAATGTTTTTGTATTTCATTTCCCTCCCCTATATTGTAAGAGCTTTTCAGAATACAATTTGTGATCTATTTATTCCTAAATCCCTTGACATTTATAATGGATACTTTCTTAATAATGAATGCATGAAGGCAAGCTAAGTAACATAGTATACTCACCTTATCAGAATTTGCAGTTCAGGGAAATATTGTTTTATTTATCAACAAAAAAGTTGAAACACATCTCAACTAATTAGTTAGAGCACCTAATCAATCCAGAAAAAATATTTAAAAATTTTTGTTAATCTACACATGCAAAGTGAAATATAAAGTTTGATAAATTGAACCTATTACAAAGAACAGAACATATAGAGGAAGATAATAAAAACATAGCATCTAGCATTTATTTGGCATTTGCTAAATGCCAGACTGTCTTAAATACTTGCCATGGATTTTCTTTTTTAAATTTCACAACAAAATTTTAGGCACTTTTTTAATTCACAGATAGAGAAATCCAAAGATATAACATTAAGCACTTGTCCAAACCCAAAATAAATATTAGATTAATTATTCAAACCCAGAGAAGTGAATCCAGAACCTACAGGGTTTAAGACCACGGTGTTTCCCTCTGGGGGATTGATGAGCAGCAAAAGACAGGAGCACTTAACTTTGCACAAAATTTGGCCACAAAGCCCATGACTTCTTAACTCAAAGATTAGTGACAATTACAGAATGGCTATCTATGTGATCCTTATCATTGATCACAGATGCCAGTTTTGTATTATTTTGTTTTTCTAAAAGAGAAAAAAATTTGGTTGTTAGCAGAGGAATAGTCATTTAAGGTTTATTAGGAACATCTGCAAGCCCACAGGGTTTTGTGAAGAGCAATGGGGCCACATTCGTATTTAAAACAAAAGTGACAGGCCCACTCCTATAAAAGATAAGCTAAAAATGGTTTTATGGAAAATATTAGGTTTTTAAAAGAGATAGTTAAAATAATTATTTTTAGTGAAATAAAATTATTTAACCTTTCAAAATATATTACTTAGTTATTTATGCCAAGGCAAGGATACATGAGTTATCAGTTAACTTGCTCATTTGAGACTATTTCTTCTCACAAAGCATAGGATATGGGAGTTTCTTTAACATGAGTCCAGCTCCAGCCTTACATGCAACTTCTCCATATGCTAGGTATACATGAAGTGTACAGTATTGCTGACCAGCTGTAGACAGTAAATACTGTCTTGCCTGTTTCACTCTTTTGGTTTAATACTACCAATAAGACCTAGCCAGAGAGTCATTTGTTCAAAGACCACTTAGTTCCATTCACACACACAAATACAGTTTCATAGAGTCATCTTCCACACTTTTAACTTTACTTGACTCTTATCCAAATGTGCCATGATATCTCAGGCAAGACAGCTTTATTTGTGGAAACAATGAATTAACTAAAACAAGAACGGCCACCTCCATACCCATCAAGCAACTCAAACAAAATACAGGCTCTGATTTATCAATAGTATTTTTATTATATTTCTGCAACATTTCATAAACCCAGCAATTTAATTCTTATAATCTATTTTTCAAATTATCTTGTTGAAAGATGATAAACATGGGGAAGAAAAATAAAAAAGAACATACTGTGAGCATTCCCATTTAACTCTCTCCAAGGTAAGCATGGTCTTAATTTCTAACACTATAGTGTTTTCCCCCAGTGTTTTGCTGATATGGATAAATACACACTCACATATTTGTTGGTATGTACTAAGGAATGGGAATTGCTGCATCAAAGGATAGGCTTATGTCTCGTTTTAAAACATAACACCAAACCATATTGCATCCTTGATTGTTTAATTTTACATTCCTACTAGCAGTGCATGAAGGTTCCCATTACTCATATCCTTGCCAACCTTCTTACAGGCAACATGGGGCTGAGTTTTATTATTGGACCAGTCTGGCAAACATTTTCTTTTAATTGGGGCATTTCATGTATATACATGCAATATGGTTACTGGTAATTTGTGATATAAATCTAAAGTCTCGCTATTTGCTTAGTGTGTGTTCTACCCAGTGCTCCCTCCCGCTCACAAGTCTGTCCAATGCTGTGCTCTGCTTCCTTACTGTTCTGTCTCCTCCTCCATCTTCATCAGGGCTCCAATAAGAAGACAGCCCAAATGTAATTTTTATAAGCATTTCATCCTATGCTTTCATATGTTTGGTGCTTTTTATGTGGTAGGCATTTTATATATCTTATCTCTATTTTCTCTTCAAAAAAATTTTATGAAGAGGGCAGGGAGAGAGAGAGGATATGAGGAGACAGAAGTGAAGTGACATGGTCATGGTCAGGTTCACTGATTTAGGTGACTGTTCAGGGCGCAAAACCCACATTTTATAATCCCCAAGTCTGTACTTTTTCAGAGAATCACAGTGCTTTGTTGGTGATAGACTGCTGACACACACTTTTTAAATAGAAAGTGTAAGGAAAAGGTTAATAGATTTCGTGGTTTTAGTTAATAAATAGTCTTTTCTTTCTCTAAGAATATTTACTTACAATTTCATAATTTTAATTAAATTTTAGAAATTCTTCCAATCAGGAAATCAGTGTGTCTCTACACACACACACACACACACACACACACACTTAAACACATGTATAAAAATTTGTACACCTCTAGCACAGATATTTATATGATTTGGAATGTATTTTCTCTCTTTCAACGTGTGTGTGTGTTTATTTGTGGTGTATGGTACTTTATGATTGTTTGAAATACTATTATGTATACACACATATATGTATATATAGTATATATAAGTGCTTTTATGTGCATACATAGGATATTCAGAATATATTTTCTTTCACCTCTCTGTGATAAAAATATAACCAACAAGTCAACAAGACATAAATACTTAGTTTATGCTCCTTGTTAGATAAAATACTTTTAATATAAAATTAAGGATTGCTTATATGAAACTGAGAAGGTTTCAGGAAATCCAACCATTTTTAAGAAGGAATATTGAACTTATGCTTCAGAATATTGAAGCTTCTTTCACCATGGAAAATGTTGAAAGAAATCAAATTATTTACTTGGTTTGGGATACATGGTGTTGCTCATGTCCAGCATCTGAAAACTGTCCACATTAACTGACATAGGCTGAGTTATTTAAAATATTAAAGAGAAAACAAAACAACAACAAAAAACCTCAAAACAGTTAACATAGATCCCTGAATTGTTGGTGTTCTGATTATGCCTTTACGTAGTCATATTTTCTTAATATTCCAAATAATCATGAAGTACCAGTAAATCAACACTAGTATTTATTTCCTATGTTGAAACTTTCCTGTCATCAAGATCTAAAATTACACTTGGTGAGTGAAACAGTGAACTACCATTAGGAACCTGATGTGTAATATTTTAGATTTTTTTTTTTTTTTTTGCTTTTCTTTTTGTTTTGAGTACATGAACCCATGGGGTATAAGAAGTTACCAAGATGTTTTTAGAGAACTGTCTCTCTTTTCAATGTCCAGGCATATACCACATAAATACAGGACAAAGAGACACATCTGAATCACATGGAGCACAAGTGTCTGCCCTTGGCCTTATTCTGAGCAGTTCTTTGAGGATTGCTTTGAATAACACCTTTTTCCACCTGTGTGTTGTTGGCACATCAATTGCTTGCACATTAGTTGTTTGTGATTGTTCTTTCCCTCAGGATTCCCTTTGCCACAATTTCTACTGTTGCTTGTAATAACACTTTCAGAACAGTTGACTTGAGTTTTACCACATTAGAATATTTTAAGGTCAATGCTTTTCGTGTGATTTTTAAAAAAAATATGGAACCCTAATTTTGTTATAGTATTTAATGAACCCTAGGTCAGAATGGAACCCTAATTTTGCTATAGTGTTTAATGAACACTAGGTCAGAATTTAAAGTACAATATTGTGTTGTTCATATTTAGGGATGATCCAGATTGGAGTTCAGTCTTTCTATACAAAATGTTATGGATGGTTGAAAAAATATAGATAGGAAAAAATTAGCTTGAGCCTATTTGAGGCTAGCTATCGTAATATATTGTTTAACACAAAAATTCTCAAGGTAGTTACCATCAACCTTATTTTACAAATAAATAAATGGATATTAAAAGGGGCAGGTAACATAAGGTACAGAGCATTCTGGGTCTAATGGTTTCAGGTCATCCCAGATCAGCCTGGTTCCAAAGCCCTTTTTTACAAAAACATCCCAGACTTACAACATCCTAGATGTATAACTCATGTTGATATCTATTATTATATAGATAGACATCAGAAAAAAATCTATGTAAAGTAATTTTTTTTCATGCTATTTGTCTGCATGCATCAGGAGCAGGATGGCTCCTGATCATGGATCAGTGTAGACTTTGGGTTGTTAGGTAAGCATAGATTCCAATCTTGCCTCTAATGCCTATTAATTACCTTACCTCTAATAACTAAGAGAGCATTAAACTAAACAGTGAGACTCTGCTTTCTCATGTGTAAAATGTGAATGATAATGACATCTCCTTACACGGTTGTTTAAGTTATAAAGGAGGTAATGAAAATTCAGTGCTTAACAATGAATAGTAGTTAGCAAGCATGCAAAAATATTAGCTGTAAATATTACTATTGATTGTGAACTTAAAAACATTTTAAAACAATCTGCCTACTAATAGCAGAAATACAGGAAATTAAATAACAGTTCTAATAAATTTAAGTGTGCAAACATTTATAATGAAATCCATATGCTTATGTAAAATTTTGGTCTGCAGCCTTCTGTAAAAGAGTGATGTGGGCAGAACCCCAAAACACAGCACCTCTAGCAATGAATCATAAATAATCGTTAATACAAGGAACTGAGGGGCTCATCAAGTTTGGCTCAGCAGTGGTACAGTGGCAAATTGATCATTGAAAGATTGAGTTTACTGGTTGTCATCACTGCAGTTCTAAGTTCTCCTAGGTGTTTTCAGCCTCAGGGGTAACACAGAAGGGATAGTATATCATTAATTATAATTTCTTTTCCTTTTTATTTGTCATACTTTCCATAGAGACTTTTTCAATCTTATCTAGATCATGAAGGAGAGAGGGAGAGTCTGCAGAACTAATCTGTCTTCCCTCCATAGGAAAGATACAAAGTTGTACAGGAAATAAGAAAGATTTCCAATCTCTGGAAAGGATGGGAATCTTGGTAGATCCAATTTAGCTCCACAATATGATTTTACCCTCAAGAGTAACCATTTACATAAAATAATTATGTTTAAGTGAGTATTTTGACCCCTTCATATAAAAAAAGGTTCATGAAAATAATTTTTACAATGTAATAATTATTTCTGTATTGTACCAGATAAAAATAGCAATTTTATATCAACTTTACATTTTTTCATTTATCTACAAAACAACCCTGTGACTTGCAGAAGATATTACTATGTTCTTCATTGTTCCAAACAGGGACAATTCTTCTACAATGAGCAGAGCTGTATATCTTTGAAGTTTTTTTTAATGGGTATTATAATTTGGATGTTCAATAATTTTCAGATGTCCCAAATATTATTCTTTTAGTTTTCAATCATTTGAAAGCGAAAAAACAAATTCTCAGCTCATCTATGATCCAGCTGATAGGCTGGATTTTACCCATGGGAAGTCTCATACATTGGAAAGTGAGTATACTGTGATGCTGATTTATCTTACTTGTACAGTTATCCTGGACATTCTCTATAAGGAACATTCCCAAACTCTTCCACTAAAACTAAACACACTCTCCTTATTCCTACTTGAAAAAGTAATTATTTGATAAAATACAGTTAAATCATTTTTTTTGCATTCTCTGTAGACATAATCTAGTGGGAAATTATTTATATTTGTGTTCTACATTTTCTAATGATACTAATGTATTATTTATTTTGATTTACTAAGACTTCATATTCTTGTGTTATTAATATTGTCAATTATTTTATACCTATGTATCCAATAACTCTATAACCAGGTCTGCCTGATAGCAAAAAAATAATGTATTATGAGATGTTGAAAAGTTCATGGAGGTTTCCAAAGGTGTTAATATTTAAGGGCCAAAGAAGCTAAGTTCTAGAAATGATCAGGTAGAGAATTTAATACAATTGATGATGGTGGTGATGTAATAGGATGAGGACTCTAACCTCATCACTTTAACTTTGGACCTTATTGTTTTTAATCATTGGAAAACAGAAAGTCTTGTGGAATTATGGAAATTCTTTGTAAATGGTGACTTGCTAGAAACATGTAAAGGGCTATAAACATTAGTATTTTTAAAAGGACATCTATTTTAAAGATCAAACTTGTGGGAATATATACGTGTAATTTTAAGTGAAACATACTTAGGTAATTCTTACATTTATTCAAAAATTGGAATAAATTTCTTTGAAAATCCATATGTTTGTAGGTGTGACATAAGATGGATGAGTATTTATTAGTGAGAGTTTAAATTTCTATTTCAAACACATGCTTTTAATGAACTTGCCTAAAAATCTTTTAAACCTGTGCTTTCTCCATAGAGAAAGACAGAGAATTATGTTAGGGAATATGACCCAGTATTCCACATTAGCATTCATGAAGTTTGGTGGCTGAGACTTAGCAGAACATGTTGAAAATGTGGCTCTAATGTTTACAATCCTTTATACTTCTATGTTTTTTAATATCAGCATTTAGAAAGCCCTCAAGGAAGCATTTTTCTGAATTAAGAAAAGACAGTCATATAGTTAGGAGACTGTCTTTTCTTTGTTCTAAAGATTTATTATCACAAAAACAAGTTTCTATTTTGTTACTGATTTAAAGAATAAAATTAGTGCATGTTCATTTTTTAAAAGTTGAAAACACTGAAAGATTTAAAGACAAAAATTCATACATTGTCCCACTCCATCAAAATAAAGGCACAGATAATATTTTGATGAATTTTAGATGAACTTACATTTAAACTATTGAAATAAGAATTTACATAAACTTTGCATACTGACTTTTAAAATTTCATATTATGATACAATGCTTTTTCAATACTATCATATAATGTATGAAAATATCATTTTAGTCATCAGGGTTTAATTAAAGAAAGATATATATCTAGTATCCTTCAACCACAAAGTGTATACGCATGCACATATATATGTGTCATATATATATTTATATATGCATATATATGTGTGTGTCATATATATAAGAAGAAGGAAATTGCTATAGGGATTTCATCGCATGCAACTGAGAAAGCAGATCAACAGTCTCTTGGAAGTTCTTGCTCTGTGTCTGGTAAGAGCCTGAAGGCAGCTGGGCAGGCTGTTGAGAAAGACGGATAGCTGAGAAGTAGAGGTGCAAAAAGGACAAGCTGTGAACTGCTGAAGATAAGCTGCACCTAGAAAGCTGGATTAGACCCCTGTTGATCTCTCTCAACTCCCAGCCTCCAACCTTGATGATGCAGTTGACCTGCAAAGAGAAACTGCCATCCACCCTGACAAACAAAACACATGCCTAGCCCAGGACTTGAAGAAGCTGATGGAGAAATACTGAACTGCAGGAGCAAAGGACTGGCTGCTGATCCAGTCAACAGGGGAAACCAGCAGCTGAACCACCATGAGCAAGTGCTCTTCCTTTTGAAACAATATGTCTGCCACAGCTTTGCTTTGCCTTCCAAATTGCATACAAAATGTACTTTTCTGGCATTCCTAACTCAGAACTATACAGAGCAGGGAATTCTTGGAAATCCAGATCCTGCTTAAGGAAGTGCAACCCTCAACAATCTTTTTCATTTCCATACTTATAAAATATTACAAGAAATGCACATACCATATATTCTGTACCACCGCACCCAATTATTGAATATTTGGAAACACTGAGATTTCTAACAACATTTACATATATTCTCTATTATTTTGTATATTACCTCAGGATCCTGGTGTTTGACATTTGTTAACTGTCAAATCATACTGATTTTTCTGCTTTGTTACCTACTTGACTCTACTTCCTTTCTTATCTCACCTTAAGAATGAAGGTCAAGAAGAAGTCTTACCTAATTTTGGAAACCTAGTTTGTGGTTCTCCACTCTTCTCCTCAGAGAGCAGCTACAGTACACATTCTGCCATTGCACCCTCTGGGCCTGGGTCTGTGTCTTTCGTTACTCTGTCTACTTGAAGGCAGATGAAATATATTGCTTATTGTGGATCTCCAGTTCTTAGGAGGGTTCTTGGCACATAGTAGGTAGCAATCAATGAGTTAATGAATTTATATCATAAGCTAAACTCAGATGATGTTATATTTTTCTTTTTGTTACTTTCTCCATTTTCAAAATACACTCTGAGATTAGCTACCTGAATTTCCTTCAGAAAAATGGAATGCAAGCTGATTTTTCCTGGCCTCATTGAGTGTTGTGACAGTGTCATTGGATGAAAATCACTCGAGACATTTGTCATTAAAGTCACATGATTGGCTACTAAGTTTAAAGCCATTTCACCATGAAGTAACAATCTTTTGAAAATTTCTGGTATGAATTGACTACTAATGTTAATAAGCGGTTTCTATGTACTATGTTTTTCCCTAAGACTTTGAAGAAACTCGAGATAATTCATTGATCTTCTTTTGGCAGATATTCATGTGAAATAAATATTAATTTTGATATTTTTGTCATTGTCCCTGATTCATCTGTTATTCAAAATGCTTTTACAAATAATAATTTCAACCTAGAAGAAGGGGAGGGATTATGAATAAAGAATAGCCACAGGAAATTTAATGCCCAAATATTTTGGTTTTTGTTATTATTCCCAGTGTGTTCAAAACATTCACTTTTGTGCTATTCTAAACATATAAATGATAGAAACCCTAAATATGTAAGTGAATTGTTTCTGATGGGAACCAAGCAAGCTCTTCTTCAAAATTCATGATATAGTATATGTACTACATTATTTCCTGGAGATAGTTTTTTTCTTCCTGTTTTTAGTTTTATTTTCCACTCAACCTAGTAACTTTTAAAATAGTTAACTATTAAATTGATGTCACATATATTTTTTAGTAATTTTGTCTTCAATAACTCATTCTTTTTATCACCTTAAACATTAATTCTATCCTATTAGTTTCTTTTCTTTGATAATACTTTTGGTCTTATGAAGTGAGCTTTTTAAAAAGTATGATCATTAGACTTTAGTTTTAATTTTATTTTCTAGCATTCATGAGCAACTACGGATGAATTGCAAAACAAGCTAACACTCAAATATCACTGGAGGAGTTTTGATGCATCCATTAAAACAAATCTATTTTCAATAATCTAGGTAGTTTTAAAAACCTTCATTTTCTCATTGGGTATTTTTAGATTTGGTGGGTTTTAAAATTTTGAGATAAACAGCTTTAATTCGGATATGTTTGTCTTTTATATTTGTTCTTGCAATTGAACTTCACTGTGCTCCCTGTGTTCTTCATCTCTGACAAGTAGATTACAATGTAACTCATCTCTGTCAAACCAGCTGCCCTGAGATGTCAGCCGGGAGATGTCATGCGCCAGCAATGAAGAGGCAAGCCGCAGTAGGAAGTGCAGTTGTGCTTGGCGGGCTCATGGCACTGTGACACTTTCCTTTCCAACTTTGGAGTTTTCCTAAGGAACAATTTTCAGTGTATGCATTGGCCTCTAACCTTGGATAACAACCCAGCTTTTTCCTATTGTTGAATAGTACATTGACGTTCCTAATAGTACTCATCCATATGGTATTATTTTGCTTATTGGAATTAAAAGAAATGTAATATGTGAAAAATATTACTTATTGGATTATAGTGCTTCAAAACATTATTTTTCTCCTTAAGTGTTCCCTTGACATATGTGTCCTTTAAACTTACTTCTTTCTTTCCCCCTTTGGCTTAAGAGAGACTATAATTCAGTGAACTAAGTGTTCATGGCTTCATAGTTCCTTCCTCATAGACTTAGATGAAATGTCATTGTTGGATTCATTTCATTTCATTTTATAGGTCTCCTCTTACCTGAGTGGTATCTCAGAGGAGTGATTGTCAGTTCACAAAAAGTAAGTGGTTGATTTGCAGAGTGTGAAAGAACAGAGAGCAAGAGGTTATGACTGTCGCTATTACAGAATCAGGCATTTTCCTCTCCAGATCCATTCATTATTTCTTTTTTTATCCCCAACACTTAGAGTGATGCCAAGAACACAGAAGATAATCGATAACTTTTACCCATAAAAGAAAGAGCAGTAAGTCCTGAAAGAGAAACAGACATTGCATTAGAAAGAAGCCTACAGCTGATATTTCTGGGAATATGGGTTAGATGTCTTATTCTTTAATTTTGGTGGCTATGTGAACTGGGAGACAAGAGACAGAGAAAGATGTTTGCTAAACTCTGCATCACCTCTTCTGCCAAGAAAAAGTTGGAAGTAGTGCAGTATGGACTTTCTGTTGCATATAAACGGGACTAGAGCTCATCTGGTCCTTCTTCCTACCACTACAAAAAGCATAAGCTAAATTCTGAAGTTTCATCCAGCATCCTTTAACTTCAGTGATTCTGCTCAGATTAATAGTATAAAATTAGAGCCACATTTCATTTTTCCTTTAAAATTCTCTTTATCTGTACCTTTAAACTGCAGGCATGGAAGGAACATAGCCCAGTTATGGAGATAAGGAGAAAAGTCATATTCTGCATGACAGAGACCATACAATGTGCCTGGAATAAAGTGAGGGGCAAAACTGACATTAAATTTGAAAAATAAAGTGCAATCTGGAGTAAGGACAGTCCACAAGGATAGGACCATACAATAAGGCTTTATGTGGACTTCTTAGAGTTAATCAATAAAATATTCTCTTGTATTACTCAGGATTCTCCAGAGAACATAATCAATTTTATATCTATCTAAGGATTCATTGGTGAATACAATTTATGGAGACTGAGAGATCCCACAATCTTTGGTCTGCAAGATGGAGACCTAGGTAAACCATTGACATAATCCGTAGGTTTAGGAGCCTGAGAGGTGGTGGTATATATTACAGTTTGAAGGCCTGAAAACCAGGAGAAGGCCCATATCCAGCTGAACTAGTCAATAGATGAAATGGTGCTTGCTCACATTGGAAACATGATCTGCTTCACTCAGTTTATCAGTTCAAATGCTGATCTCTGCTGGAAACACCCTCACAGTCACACCCAGAAGTTTATTTAACCAGATACATGGACACCTGGAATTGAGACAAGTTGACAAAATTTAGCTATTTCATCTCTTTTTTTTTTCCTAATGGAACAACCCTAGAGCTTTGAAGATGAATGTATATGCTTAACTAAGAAGACATATTACTCTTCTGGGCATTGAAATTTGTAAACTATTTCTCCTGCAATTTCTTATAAAGGCGAGAGAGTATACTGCACTTAACATTTCTATAATATATTATTAAGTTTCAAATAGCTGTTCCTACATGAAAGTCAATGTCACAATGCCAAAGCTTAGTTCATGAGAGGCCAGAAATTCCCAAATACAGTTTTCTATATCCAACTTCTCCCAAGAATAAATCAAGTGTATAAATGTATGGTTTTCAGTGCTTGGTATGGTATTCCATACGGTAGACAAATAGATCAATGGTATATTAAAGATTCCAAAAATATTCCTACACTTAGTCAATTGATTTATAATGAGAGTGCTAATGACCAATGAAACTCTTTTAACAACTAGATATTGTATGAAAAAATTCATCTCAATCAGTATCTCACATAACAAAAAAATTAATTTGTGATGTGTCAGAGACCTATGCTTAAAACCTAAACAACAATGCTTATATAAGAAAGCACAGTAAAATATCTTCACAATCTAGAAATTGACCTGAATTTTTTTTCTGTCTAAGCAATGATCATAAAAGAAAAAAATCTTATAAATCTAAACTTGTTTATCTGAAGATATAATTGGGAAATGCATAGTCAGGTCACAAGCTAGAAAATATATTTATAAAACATACAGGGCTACAGCTTATTATTTGATTTCTAGCTTTTTAGTAGGACAGACTGAGGGAAGCTCTCACTCAGGGGGAAATCTTATAAATGTGGGTTAGAAGTGCACCTTTATGCTTCAGGGGTGATTTCACTCAAGTTTCTGCCTGGTTTTGGCCTTGCTCCAGTGGACTTAAATAGTTCTTTTAAATTTTAAAAGGATGAGCTTACTCCACGATTTCTTTTGGTAATTCCTATGAAGTTTAAAAAGCAGTACTAAGTTGGGAAGATTATTGTATAAAGTCAGTCATAATTGAAACCAATATTTTAAGTGAAATATTAGTAGTATTCCCTTTCAGCCAACATTTCAAAATCTTACTTAGCAAATGATTGTATAAAGTATCTCAAAAGCAGTGCAGAGAACCACACTAAGGATATTAATGTTTAAAGATTAAACAAACAATCCTTTAAAATACAATTAAATTGGTATTTGGTAAAAAAAAAACCCATTAATAAATATTCATGGCTTGGTTTTCTATGTCAAAAAAATCTAGAATTGACCTTCTGAGTCATTTTTAAAATCCTGGAGCTGCCTTATGGAGAATAATTACTGAGTTATTTATCTGGCATAGGAAGAGTAAAATATGAGTCTCACTTTCATTTCATAATAGCGTTGTTGTCTTAGGAAAGTTTCATAGTCTCTGTGACCTATAGTATAATAGAGGTAATAGTGTTATTGACCTTAAAAGATATTGTGAAAAGTAAATGAGGCAATAGTTGCAGGAGAAATTACAAATAGTGATATAAAATTACTATTATTTTTTGTGGATGAGGCTAGAAGTCATTAATTTGTATCTCAAGATTTTTTAAAAAAATTATTGAAAACATTTAAAGCATAAACAAATTTACTAATATAAATTGACTCTCATCACCCAACCTGTGTAGTCATCAACCTTCAGCCTTTTTATTTCAACTGTTGCAATCCCAGTTTTGTTTTTCTTTCTTTCTTTCTTTTTCTTTTCTTTTTTTTGTTTTTTTTTGGAAGCATTAGGGCTTATATCATCTCACTTGCAAATATTTCAGAATGTTGCTCTATAAAAGAAGAATTATTTAAAACATAGCCATAAACACAAAATTAACAGTAATTTCTTTCTCCCTCCCACTCCCTCTTGTAGCTCTGGGAATTAAACTCAGGAGTGTTCTACCACTAAAATGTATCCCCAACTATTTTCATTTTTTTTTTATTTTGAGGTATGGTCTATAGGGTCTCTTTAACTTGCCAAGTCTGGCTTATTTATTTATTTATTTTAGATTTGATCTCTCTTTTTAAAAAATTTGTTCTTTTTAGATATACATGACAGTAGAGAGTGTGTCTTGGCATATTATACGTACATGGAGTATAACTTGTACTAATTAAGACCATATTCTTGTGGTTGTACATGATGCAGAATTTTCCTGGTCATGTACTCAAATATAAAGATGGGAAAGTTATGTCCAATTAATTCTACCGTCCTTCCTATTCTCCTCCCCACTCCCTTCCCTTCATTCTCCTTTGTCTAATCTAATGGACTTCTATTCTTCTCCTCCCCACTTTCACTTTTTTTAGGTTAGCATCCACATCAGACAGAACATTCAGTCTTTGGTTTTATGGGACTGGCTTATTTCACTTGGCATGATATTCTCCAGTTCCATCTATTTACTGGCAAATGCCATAATTTAAGTCTTCTTTATGGTTGTGTATATACCTCACATTTTGTTTATCCATTCATCTGTTGAAGGACACTTAAGTTGGTTCCATAGCTTGATTATTGTGAATTGAGCAGCTATAAACATTGAAGTGGCTGAGTAAGATGGAGCATTGACCTCCAGAATATACAAAGAACACAAAAAATTAACATAAAAAACCACAAATAACCCAATCAATAGATGGATAAAGGAACTGAACAAGTACGTCACAGAAGAAGAAATAGGAATGGTTAAAAAATATAAGAAAAGTGTTCATCTCTAGCAATTAGAGAAATGCAAATTAAAACTACACTGAGATTCCATCACACTCCAGTCAGATGGCAATCATCAAGAATACAAATAACAATACAAGTTCCTTCATTGTGGATTATGTAATCTCATCATTTACCTCTGAATAGTCCTACATTAACAGAAACTTTAGTGGGATACCTCATATCCAAACCATAGCACTTGACCATCATTAATATTGGGATGAAGAAGCATATTTCTCTTGCTAAAAAATATAATTACAAAAAGAAGTATTGCTGTAACATTTGAAAGACTCATTGAAAACTGATTTCTTTAAAATCAAACAAAGAGAAAAAGATGATTTACATTCACACTACTTTTATAGACTCAACACAAATAAACCTATAAGGAAGAACATTTTACTCACTAGGGACTCACCCAAGGCATTGGGCTGTGGGTGTTTCCAGTTGGAAATCTTTTTTTTTTTAAATTTTTTATTGTGGGTTGTTCAAAACATTACAAATTTCTTGACATATCATATTCCACACTTTCAAGTGGGTTATGAACTCCCACCTTCACCCCATACACAGATTGCAGAATCACATCAGTTACACATCCATTGATTTACATATTGCCATACTAGTGTCTGTTGTGCTCCGCTGCCTTTCCCATCCTCCCCCCTCCCCCCTCCCCCCTCCCCACCTCTCCCCTCCCCTCCCCTCCTCTCTCTCTACCCCCTCCACTGTATAACCCTGAGGGTCTCCTTCCATTACCATGCAATTTCCCTTCTCTCTCCCTTTCCCTCCCACCTCTCATCCCTGTTAAATGTTAATCTTCTTCTCCTGCTCTTCATCCCTACTCTGATCGTAGTTGGAAATCTTTAAAAGAACAAAATGCTAAACCCGGTTTGATGTATGATTTATCTATCAATTTATATATCCATCTCTGTTATTACCTGTACATATATTGATTTTCCAGAGCCATTATCAAGTTACAAAACAAAATTTGGAGCATTAAGCAACTTCTTATGTATCATGTATTTATCTTTCCTCCAACATTTCATCTATATCTTCTTTCTAATATTTTTTTTATTAACGACAAAACTGTTTTTATGAACTCATTTTCAATCTCTTCCCCTTTAGACCCTATATCCAAATGATGCCAAAATTTTTTATTTTATTTATTTCACTTATACATTATTTCTGATCATTCTCCTTTCTATTTCCACCAGTATAAGTCAAATCCTTTACAATATATTATTTCTCTGAATGGAAAAAAAGTTTCCATAAGGTCTGGCACATAGTAAATAGTTAGCAATATATGATAAATAAAAAAATTAATTCAGGGCCTGGGGATGTGGCTCAAGTGGTAACACTCTAGCCTGGCAAGCGCAGGGCACTGGGTTCAATCCTCAGCACCACATAAAAATAAAATAGAGATGTTGTGTCCACCAAAAATAAATAAATATCTATATCTATATCTATCTATATATATATATAAATTCTCTCTCTCTCTAAAAAAATTAATGCATGGTTGAATACTATTTTAGCCAAATAATTGCTGTAACCTTGGTTTTCTTCTTCTAAACTATTGATATATTCAGATTAATTCTCCCCAGAAATAGATATACTTACATGTTACGTCACCCTGATTCTCCATAGGAAAACTTGTTTTGGCTGAAATGCATTTCTACAAACATGATTTTCATCTTCTTCATCCTTCCCTACCCTTCTTTTCCCTAACATGAAGATCCTCTACTTCTCATTTCTACACAGTGAAATTTTGTCCACATTTAGAATCTTAATTTCTAAATCCTTGCTCCAATTGTATTTTCCCAATTGTGTTATAGATAAATGTTTATCTTTACCTCTGAAATTATACTTAACTTTTAAAACAATGCATTTTTTACATCCTGCCCTTTTATTTAGTTAGCTTCTCTTTGTGGATTATAATCTTGGTAAGATTGGGACTTATCTGATTCATTTGAATATAAACTGATTAAATAAAACTTCAATAGATAAATGAAAATGACAATTAAAAACATTTGTGGATAGTTGATCAGTAATATACTAAGGAGATTGTGAAAATTTTAATACTACCTTAAAATACACTATAAATCATAGCCTACTCTTGGAAAATCTTAAATGTCTTTCCTTCTATGTTTTCCCATATCTCTCTCCCTAATCTCTTCCTCTTCTCCCCTAGCATTTATTTTTTCTTCTACAATAAACACTCTTGACTTACCTTTCCTTACATAGGCATGTCTGGGGGGCTACTGAGACTAATGATTCTTATACTCTGCCTGAGTTCAAAAAGATGAAGACTAGGTAAACCAGGAAATACCTATTTCTTCCGAGATGCAATAGTGTGGTCAGCATTTTTTTTGTATTGTGTTAAAATACATAACAAGAGATATACCTTCTTAATAATTTTAATGCACTATGAATTTTAATATAATTTTAATTTTAAGGCACTATAATTTTAATGCAGATGTTGTTATATATTGTTATACAGTAGATGTCCAGAACTTTTTCATCTCACATGACTTTTCATTGTATAGCAACTCCTCATTCCCCTCCTCTACCCCCTACCTACCTTCTGCTTCTATGATTTGACTACCTGAGGTGTCTCATAAAAATTGTTTCAGCACTATTTGTCCTTCTGTGACTGGCTTATCTCACTAGCATAATGTTCTTATTTATAGTAGTCAAAGATCAAAAGACCCTAAATGTTCATCAACATATGAATAAATCTCATATGATACAATTTAGATGAAACTCAGAACATTATCTAAATTGTATCATATGAGATGATCTTCTTCTTTTTAAAAATGAAATAGCATGACATTGTATGAAAATACCACATTATCTTTATTTATTCATCTGTTGATGAACATTTAGGCTTTTGACCTCTTGACTACTATAAATACTTCTAAAATAATTCTATCTCTATCATTACCTGTACATATATTGATTTTCCAGAGCCATTATCAAGCTACAAAACATAATTTGGAGCATTAGGCAACTTCTTATGTATCATGTATTTATCTTTCCTCCAACATTTCATCTACATCTTCTTTATAATTTTTTTTATTAATGACAAAACTGTTTTTATGAACCCATTTTCTTTTTTAAAATTATTTTATTTATTTATTTATTTTTAGTTTTCGGCAGACATAACATCTTTGTTTGTATGTGGTGCTGAGGTTCAAACCTGGGCCGCACGCATGCCAGACGAGTGTGCTACCACTTGAGCCACATCCCCAGCCCTATGAACTCATTTTCAATTTCTTCCCCTTTAGACCCTATATCCAAATGATGCCAATTTTTTTTATTTATTTCACAATTCTTCAATGAATACAGATGTGAAAATATGCCTCCAAGATCCTGTTTTAAATTCTATTTTTAAAACAACTTTAGAGGGTCATGTTAGTGTGTTTCTTGTGACAATACAATATTTCTACATGGAAGGATTTAAAGAAATGCTGTATTTTTCCCTTTTCAGAACTTACATTTGTTAAAAATTAATAATTTTGCACAGTTGAGAAATCAATGAAATACAGAGACCTTAAAGGACACTGAAGTTTAGCATATGAAGTATGTAAGTCGGATTAACATTTTCTTGATTTCCCGAAAGTTTTATATTTAACACATGTAGAGTAGTAAGTTTTGGTAAGACTTGCACCAAACCAGGTGGGAAAATTAGAAAGCCATAAATAATTTGAATGACTTTAGTCTTTTAAAAAAAAATCAATGTAAGAAAGAAGTTGAGGAAAAAAAAGGCATTGACTCATTTCTAAAAAATAAATAGAGGTTGAATTTGATTTAGTTAGAATTTATCATTAAATTAATGCCTTTAAACACTTCTTGAGTATCTGCTGTTCAAAAGATTCTGTGAAAGCAATAATTTTATGAATAATTCTTTGTTTCATATACAAATAACAATGATAAAATTATTTGTGGAGTACTATAATTTAGATCTACATTGTTCACCAAAGTCCCATGTGTTAAAGCCTTGGTCCCCAGCTTGGTGCTTTGGGATGTGCTGAAACTTTTAAGAGGTGGGGCTTAGTTGGAGGTATTAGGTCACTGGGGCTAATACCCAAGGTATTATGTGTCTTCCTGTGCACGTATGTGTGTGTTTGTGTGTTTGTGTGTGTGTGTGTGTGTTTTTCTGGCCATGAGATGAACAACATTTTCCCCAATATGTTCTCTGCCATGATGATGCAATAATGTGCTGCCTTGTCATAGGTCAAGAAGCAAAAGTAATAAATGATCATAAGAATGAAACCTCTAATACCATGAACTAAAAGAATATTGTTTTTAGAAATTGAATATGGCCATTTTTTTTTGTTACAGTAACAAAGCTGACTAACACATGGAGTAAATACCTTGGATAAGAAACCATGTGTTACAGAAGTTCAGGAGATTGAATTTCAGTGGAGTAAAGAGTTTGCAAATGTCTAAAAGGAATAAAGCATGCTTAGGTCACATTGTATCACTAACATATTTCAGGAGCTCCAGAATTGGTGTGAAGAATTAGAATGGGATTCTTTGATAAAATAATTTTGTTTAAGCTGTGTCCTGACTTGTAGAGAAAGAAAGAAGAAGCACTTGATTAGTTCATTTTAAGCCACATTAGAGGAAATTTTAAGAAACATTCTCAAAATAATTCAACTTCAGTACAAATGGTATGTGATCAGACTGGCAAGGTTGATTGAAGCCATCTATTACTCAATAGGAAATGGAGAGCTAGGGCGGTTTTTGAGCAATAGAGCAGAAGGGCAAAATATCTTTTGAAAAAATTAATTGGAGAAATATATAGTATAGCTTGGAGGAAAATTAAATAAATTAGTTTCTCAGCACTATTTGTGACAAGAGCCAATACAGACCTAAACTAAAGATATAACAATGAAAACTGAGGATATGTATGAAAATATATGTTAAAGTTAGAATTATTAAGACATAGTAACCAACAGGGTAGAAATAGGAGGGAGGTAAAGGAAGATAATTTAATTTTTTGCATCTGATTTAGGCAGAGAATTATACTATGATCAGAAACATTGTAGTCAGAAAGTGAAGCTAGTAAGAAGAGAGAAAAAGAGATGGCACATGTCCAATGCCAGCAGGCTCTCAAAGAAGAAATACACCAAATGGAAAAACAAATACAACAGCAGGAAGGTATTAGCCATTTCAGTTTGGAAGTTATTTATAAAGAAGTAGGAGTTAAATCCTTGGAGATGAATGAAGAAAGGGGATCTGAAGAAAAGTGAAGAAATAAGTGTTTAAGAGAATATTTTTAGGGAGATAAATAGGTTCATCTCTGTATGGAGTAGGAGGAGGAGGAAGAGGAAGAGGAGGAGGAGAATGAGGACAAGGAGGAGGATAAGGAAGAGGGGGAAGAGGACACCTAGTTTTTCTGTGTCACAAAATCCAGTGTGCAGGTGGTTTTAAGATTTTAATGAACAGAAGAATTAAGGACATAATCTACATTTTTTTTTGTACTGGGAATTGAACCCAGGGGCATTTAACTACTGAACCATATGTACAGCGCCCTTTTAAATATATTTTATCTAGAGACAGGTTCTCCCTGAGTGGCTCAGTACCTTGCTAATTCGATGAGGCTGGCCTTGAATTTATAATCCTCTTGCCTCAGTCTCTCAAGCCTCTGGAATTACTGGCAGGCATGTACCACTGTGCCCAGCAGAATCTACATTTTTTAAGAGGCATAAAGTGACTTTTTTTGTAATGGGAAGAGTAAGAAAACTGTCACAATTGGAATGATAACTTAAATGATTTAAATTTGCTGAGGGCAGTCATATCATTTACTGGTAAACATGATAAAATAGAGAAGTGACTGAATATTTTAAAAGAAACATGATAAATGGCCCAATCAAGATGTTGAAAAGAGACATAAGAAATTTAAAGTGTGTTGGGGGGGTGTCAATGCAGTATCCTTAAAATAAGTTACTTCTTTTATTTTTTTAAATGACTTCTGATACAACACCAAAGGGGATGATCAGTGAAGACAAAGAAATTACATGGAGAGAAGTGAGTGAGTTCATAGCGTAGAATCTTGACCTTACAATAAGGAGGAAGTTTCATGGTGTACAGTTACTATAGTTTGGATCTTTAATGTCACTGAAAGGATGGAGTAGAGATATTGGAACCATTAAGAAGAGGAGCCTAGTGGGTAGTCTTCAGGTCCCTGGGGAGTGTGCCCTTGAAATAGGTCATGGGACCCCAGTTCCTCTTTCTTCTCTCTCTCTCTCTCTCTCTCTCTCTCTCTCTCTCTCTCTCTCTCTCTCTCTCTCTCTCTTTCTCTCTCTCTCTCATCTTGGTCATGAGGTGAACAGCTTTCCTCTGCCACCCACTGTGGCTGTACATCCTGCCACAGAACCAAAGCAACAGGTTTGGACTGAAACCTCCTAACTATGAGCCACAACAAAACTTTTCTCCTTAGCAGTTGGTTATTTGCTACAGAATGGAAGGCCAACTAGCACAACAGTGATGTTGGGAGGTTAAGACAACAGATAGGGTTCAGCAGAGCCAATCCCAAGGCTTGTCATAGAGCTCAGCAGATTTCAGTGGAAGAACATCTGGGTGTGGGGAAGTCATAAGGCAAGGACAGTGCAGCCAGATAAATGTAATGGTCCAGTACTATTGCACACACTTGTTTTTATTCTTTGATGTACACATTTCATTGAAGAGTTTTTAATAAACTATAACCTTGCTTAAGAATGAGGAAAATTAAGAAGATTAATTATAAGGGTTTTTACTTAAACAAATCTGCTTAATTTTGCTCAAACCAATACTGGTTTTATAAATAAATATATATATATATATATATATATATATATATATATATATATTTTTTTTTTTTTTTTTTTAACATGATAGATATAAATATGTTGCTTTGTGCCATGGTACCCAATTGCTTACAAATGGTAACAAATCTAAGAGTACTGCTTTTCTTGACGTGTATTTATATTTGTGAAGATAATGTTTTTTTAATGTAAATAATTTTACAGAGATTCAGTGTGGTAACTACTAACACTTCTATAAGTCCTTGTTCATAGTTGTGGAACTGATTTTTTTCTTTCATACAATGTCTCCCAAATTTACTTGTAGCAAAGATTTTCTTTCTTCCCAAACATCAGTCCTTAAAAAATCTAAGACAGAAGGTAAAGTTAGGTAAACAAAATTTTACAGATGTAGTAAATGTACTAGCATGGCATGGGTAGAGTTTAGGTTTCCCCTTTTAGTGAAAATATGGATGGGCCCCTCAAATCAGGGAGAAGGCTACAGGATTCTGGAAGAGCAGGTTGATTCCCAGCAATAAGGCAGGTGTTTTTATCCTCCATAACAGTGTCTTCCAAACTTTGCTGCACATTGGAATCACAAGGGGAGCTTTTAAAACTTCCAGTGCCCGGGTCTCATCCCATATTAATTAAATAACACCATCTGGGGTAGAATCCAGGTATCACCTATTTTTAAAATATACTAATTCATTCTAAGGTTCAGCAAAATTTAGGAACCACTGCCCCAAAATAAGATTTAAAAAGCAAATGGTTACATCTTAGTATCTGGACTAAACAATAAGTGTGAACAGTTTCTAGTTCAGCTAACTCTTTATTTCTCTTTATCCAGGCTAATGAGTTTTCACTCCCATGAATGCCTTCCTGTGTCTGAAGGTTCTGGACCAGGCTCACTGTAGAGAGCTTGTCTCAAGGTCTCAGAGTTGAGAAGTCCAAACTTATCTGCAGCTCTGGTTCCCTTCCTTATCACACAGCCTTTAATCACTACTTGAACTCATCTTAAATGAAAGTGGTTTTGCATGACGTTTTGTCCATGCTCTAATTTGTTTGGTTCTGTCTCTTGAGAGCCCTACAGAAGTGACTCAAGTCCAGGGTCATGCTCAACGAATGGCTTTGCCCTCTTGGTCTCACTCAATTACGAGAAAGTTGCCCACAGTAACTGATGCTCCCATGAGACTCAGTCATAGTTACTACCTTATCACTGCTTCATTTACATGGGATTATTCTGTTTACTAACCTCTGCACAGGTCAGTAAGTCTCTATGCACAGTTTAATGTCTGAAATAGATAAAACAATTGCTCCATGCTTTTTCCCTGTGGCACTATGTAAAGTAATGATAAAACTGTTCAAGAATGTTTCTTATTGAAAAAAGTTCCTGCATATGTGTAGATAGATGCTGCAGTTTACAGCTTTCAATATATATAATATATATAATGCTATAGCATAGTTTATTAAACTGAACTTCTGTGGCATGTGTTTTACTGTATCACTGACCAATTTCGGAACAAATATTAATTTGCAATCTGACAATAATTTGATATTATACCAAGTTTATTGATAGTTACCTATTAATAATTATATCTAAGTTTTTATTCTCTATGTTGTACATTAGCAACAATATTACAAACATTTTCATTTTAGTTATAAGAAGCTCATCAGAAAATCAGAACCACAAATTCATTTATAATTCACATACCTGATTATTTGCAAGAAAGATTTTTACAACAAATACAACAATATTAGAGACAAATAATGAGACTGTGAAATAGGGGAAGGAAGGGAAAATACTCAGAACACTGGCAAGAGGAGATATCTACCATTGAAAGTACAACTTTTCTCTGAAATTTGTGATAGTCAAAATAAAAGGGAAAAAGACCTTAAGCTACACTAATCTCATTAGCTAAAAAAGAAAGCATGTTAATTCACTAGAGGTAGAAATATTAGCTGATTCTAAGATATAACAAAAATGTCATGTTCTTATAAAGGATGTAATTTTAATTATACTTTTACAGAAGATTTAGAGGCCATTCATCTGACCCTGTTCATACACGTATCTTTATGCCAATCCTAAAGCAAATCAAGAAGGAAAGGTTAAGTCATAATTGTACCATGGTAGTTTCAATGTGCTGTAAAGCAACCTATTGCAGGTACTATTGTTTGGGTAGTTATCACTCCAGGACCAAGTGTCAAGGATTTGGTTCTCAGGATAGCACTACTTGGAGGTGATAGAATATTTGAGATGGGGCATAATTGAAGGAAGGCAGATCATTGGGTTCATGCCCTGACAGAGATGGTGGGACCCTGGCCTTTATGAGCCCTCTTTTTTTTTCTCCTTCTGGTGATGAGGTGAGCAATCTTGTTCTGCTGCATACGTTTGCCATGATTCACTGCCTCATCACAGGTTCAAAGATCATTTGATCATGGACTAAAACCTACAAAACTTCAAGCCAACTTTTCTCTTTATAAGTTGATTATCCCCAAAAATTGTTATAGTGATGGAAAGCTGCCTAACTCACTAAGGTTATAGCTATTTAGTATCCTGATGTTATGTTGGAATAAAATTCGGAGAACTATATTCTAAAAGAAAACATTTGAAAAAAATTGTTATAGTGACGGAAAGCTGCCTAACTCACTAAGGTTATAGCTGTTTAGTATCCTGATGTTATGTTGGAATAAAATTCGGAGAACTATATTCTAAAAGAAAACATTTGAATATACCTTTTAGGCTGTTCTTTTACATTAGTTTCAGATGCTTTTTTATTCTTTTTTTTTCATTGTAGGCATTTTTCTATATACATAAGGTAGCCATGGCTGCCTTTATGTAACAGATAGTTACATAAATGAAGCTTGTATTTAGTATAGTATCCATAAAATAAGGAAATGGGTATAATATGTATCCAAAGAAATAAAGGTGATGTGAAGACACTTTTGTTGTAACAGTTAGGAAATAATGCAATGAAGAACAAAACAGGAAGGTGACTATCTTGTTTTCAGAATGCAAAAAAAGAAACCTATTGAGTAACTGTGGTTTGGTATGAACTAATGTATGATTGGTACAACCACATCTCCTCTTGGCAGGCACAGAATTCATGGTCAAAGGTAATCATAATAATTGTCACTCAAATTAGGACCCTGGGTGGGGGGAAAGAGCTTTAATTATGACTCCCAGAAAAGTAGACATACATTGGAATTGTCCTGGGCAAATGGTCACAGGTTGTTACCTCGGAAAAAATGGTTAGCTTTCAAGTAATCAACTACTTAAATAAAGCTCTGTAAAAAAAATGTTTACAGCTTCTCTCTGAGGTGTTTAATTTACAGATTAGAGTTCTGTTGCAAAATTTGGGGCAGAAAAGAATATCACACTTTCAGCTTCTTGTGCTCAGAATGCTCTTTCCTGAACTATTTTAAACCTTCAGTTCACATCTTTTCCTTCAGTGAAATTCTCATCTTTTTGCATAGCTTTCCCTGCTCACTCAAACTGTAGTAGTCCTACAATTTAAGTTCCAAAGTAAATAAGAACATTCTTCTTTTCAATAATGGAAACACATTAAATGTACTTAGAAAATTATCATTCCAAATTAAGAATATTTAGAAAAATGCTACTCTGAAACCACCATAGGAATAACTGCTTCAGACCACGATCATTAATGAAAGCTAAAACCATTTGCTGAGACTTGGTTAAGGAATATTGAAATTTACATGGTCCCAAAGATGTTTAGTAATTGTTAAAGCAACAGAATTGCTGCAGCTGAAAAATCTTGACAACATCTTTTTAACCAAGTGATCAACGTTGTTAAAATGGGGAGAACTATTATTAGATGCCTTTAGATGGGAGGCACTGGGAAGGGAAAAATGCTACTTTTATATTTTAAAAAATACATAATCTAAATCTACTATGGGAGACCAGACAAATCTCAAATTGAAGGATATCATCAAAATATCAGTGTCATAAAGGACAACGGTTAAGGTCAGATTGAAGGATAATAAAAACACAATGCAGGTACATAAAATTTATAATCCTGCACTGAAAAAATAAATTTCTATAAAGGACATTATTGAGAAAATTGGTAAAATTTCAACATGAGCTACATATTATAAAATTTCATCAGTGGCAAATTTTCTGGATTTTTGAAATTGTAGTATGATGAAGATATATCATTTCTTCTTAGAAAATGCATACTGAAGTCCTTAATGATGAAGGATTATGATCTCTTTTGATAATTAATAGAGAATTGGAATAATAGTAATAACCATGTTAGAGTATTAGTTTCCTTTGGTTGCCTTAACAAAATGTCATAGACTATGTGGATTAAAGGACAAAAATTTATTTTCTCACAGTTCTGGAGGATAGAAATCTGAGCTCTGAGAGATCTGAGATCCTGGATTGCAGATCATCTTCTGTGATACAGAGCGAGCTTCGGTATCTCTTCCTAGTTTTATAAGGGCACTAATCCCATCATGTGGCCTCCACCCTCATGACCTCACCTAATTACTTCCCTAAAGTCTAGTCTCCAATACCATGACATTGGGCCATGGGGCTTCAACACATAAATCTCAGGTCAGGAGACACAACTCAAACCATAGCAAATAACTATAATAAAGCTTTTGTGTTATGTATTTTATTTTATTTTTTCTTTTTAGTTATACATGACAGTAGAATGTATTTTGACGTATCTTACATACATGGAATATAACTTCCCATTTTTGTGGTTGTACATTGTTATGGGCCAGGCTATATGGGCAATGACCAAACAGACTCTATTTTACCCTGACTCCATATCATGTAAGAAATGCTTCTCCCATGGGAAATACCTGCCTCTGTACCCACTAATAGTTACCCGGCATAGCATGTTTGGCAACACAAAATGGCATTTTCATATTATGTAAAATTGTTCTGTCTTTGGTTCTCATTTTTATTAGGCAATGTACCCTGTTAGAGATTGATGGTCTCGACATTATTAAACATTCTCTAACTTGCACTCCACTAGGAGTGACCCACTTCCCTTCTGCTTGTCTGCTGCTATGCCAATCTGGAAAGTCCCAAGGGAAATACCAATGTACCCATTGCAGTGTTTCACTAACTGCTCAATTCAGCTTCTGTACCCCTGCTTACTTGTAGCTATGTCAACCTGGATGTGGTTTTTGCCTTTAAGTACCCTAAAATATTGAAGCTCAAGACTGTTTCCTTATAGACACAACTTGGTCCTGTAGGAAGCAGTCCTGGCTGGTCAGAATAAAGACTCTTTAATTTGGACAAAACTGGGACTTGGTATGTTTTCTGAGTTATCTGCCCATCAACATACATGATGTGGAGTTACACTGGTTCTGTATTCATATAAGAACATAGGAAAGTTATGTCCAATTCATTCTACTGCCTTTCCCATTCCCATCTCCCCACCCTTATCCCCCACTCACCCTTGTCCAATCAGGTGAACATCCACTCTTCTCTCCTCCCCTACTCTCTGCCTATTGGAAGTCACCATCCATATGTCAGAGAGAACATTCAGCCTTTGATTCTTTGGGATTGGCTTATATCACATAGTGTACAGTTCCATCCATTTCCAGGCAAATGCCATACTTTCATTCTTCTTTAAGGCTGAATAATATTCCATTGTGTATATGTACTACATTTTCTTTATCCATTCATCTGTTGAAGGGCAAAACCTAGATTGGTGCCTATGAACATAGGAAAATTATGTCCAATTCATTCTACTGTCTTTCCCATTCCCATCTCCTCTCCCCTACCATCCCCCCACCCCACTCACCCCTGTCCAATAGCTTAGCTATTGTGAGTTGATCTGTTAATAAACATGGATGTGGATGTGTCACTGTAGTATGCTGATTTTAAGTCCTTTGCATATCAACTGAGGAGTAACATAGCTGGGTCAAATGGGGGTGCCAGTCCAAGATTTCTAAGGAATCTCCATACAGCTTTTCAGAGTGGTTGCACCAATTTGCAGTCCCATCAGCAATGTATGAGTGTAACTTTTTCCTCAGAGCCTTGCCAACATTTATTTTTGCCTATATTCTTGGTAATTGTCATTCTGACTGGATGAGAGGAAATCTTAGAGTAGTTTTGATTTGTATTTCTTTAATCACTAGTGATGTTGAACATCTTATTACTGGCTCTCGTAGTGTGTATGTATATATATATTTAATTTTATTCCAGTAGACTTACTAAAATCCGCAGCTTATTTATTTGCTTATTTATTTGTTTTCTGTTGTCTCCCTTACTTACCAGGCTGAGTGCTAGGGTTTGGCCTACTTGGTTCATTGTTCTAGCTGCATCATTTCATATGCATGTTAGTCTTCACCCACATTTTGTTGTATGGATGAATAGGCTGTTTCTGAAGTTCACAATTCAATCAACTAAAGCAATGTGGAGATTTGTACACTTAGCTGTATGAACCTTCAGGAGAATCACCATGGATCAGGTCTGCTTCCTGACTGAGGAGATCTTACATTTCCACGTATCTGCCCTTCTAGTTGCAAGACCACATTTCACCTTTGGACCCTCACAATCTGCCAAGAAGTGCACATAATTCAAAGCAATGGCTGTGTGAAGCCTCTTCTTGTTGATCGTGGGTGTTTCACAAATTGACTCTCCAGGTAGTACTCATCCACTGACACCAGCAGAAGGTGCTCCCACCCTTTTCTGGAAGTCTTTCTTACCATTGCGGGGTAGTAATCACTTCTATTGCTCTCCTTTCTTTTGTAATTGCTGGATCACTTATTTAATTTTTGTTTATGTAGCAATTTATGTTCTTACAAATTATCTTACTTATATATATGATGAATTATCTTTTTATTTATATAAAGTATAAATAATGACAAATTTTATTTTATTCTACAAGGTAAGTTAACCTGTATAAATTACAAATTATGTTGCATTACTATTTATGTTTATCTCCTTAACTGTGATTTAAATTCTTTGAGTGCAGAGAGTATTTAATATACCATTTTATGTTTCTACTAACACCTAGCTTATTGTTGTGCATGTAGGAGGTTTACCTGGGCCTGTGTCTCTATATCTGAAACCTTGAGGCCAGTCCATTTTTGGTTGTCATTTCATGGGTAGTAACATGGCTTTTTATTGGTATTTGTTCTGTGATTATTAAATGAAAAAAAAAAAGCCTGAAATGTTTTCAGAAGTGGAATTGTCAAGGGCAGAGAAAAGATTTTTATCCATAATCTCATAATGGAATCAAAAAGGGAAGGTACTAAGACTTATTAGACTTTACAAATTGACAGAAAAATTTAACATTTCTAAACAAGAAAGTCTCCATCAATTAATTTTTCTGCATTAAAGTATAGAATGTAGTAATTCTATCATTTTCTTTCTATCCTGTTTGGTATCTCTCATGTTAACAATGTATTTTAGTAATATGTAGCATTCTTTAGCTTTTTGGAAAATTTCTATTGAGATATACAGCAAGACCACCACCAGTGTTAGATCACTAGGTTTATGGAGTCGTAACTTGTGATTTGGTGATTCTGTGTTCTTCCAAAGAATTTATACATCACATTTTCTCATAAAGTCCAAAGCAGCTTTAATTTTTCAGGATTAAAGCTGATATTGAAGATTGTGTCTGTGTGTGTGTGTGTGTTTGTGTCTTAGCAAGTATCTTAGGGACCATTTAGTTCAGAGGTTTCTAACACAATGACCAGGAAACCCTAGGGAACTGTAGAATTATTGCAGGCTTTTGGCAAATACTTCTGTGCTTGGTGTGTTGCATAGGTTCCAAGTTAACATCTTTTTTATACATTGTTTTTCAATAGCATGAGGTGATATTATGATTGATAAAATCTATTTATGAAAGTGATACATAATTCACAGCACATTTTGCTATGTATTTCTTACTAAATGTTTAATTTGCAACTATAGAAGCCCAAGAAAATAAGACATTTTAAAAGAGGTCTTCCCAACTTTGCCTTTAAAGAAAGAAAAAATGGACTGGGTTTGGGACAAAGAATTATATTTTCCTCATAAGATACTAGAGAAATCCAAAGAAAATATTATAAACCATTGATGTTTTGAAATGTTTGTTGCACAGTGTTCTAATGTTTTAAAATGTTTAAATCATTTAGGTCCTAATACTTAAAAACATGGTATCATGTATTTAACTTAACTCTCCGATCCAGCCATTCTCAAAACATTGTCCAGGATCCCCTGAGGTCCCTATGAATCTTTTATAAAGTCTATAAGGTCACAACGATTTTCATAGTAATATTAAGGCTTTTGCCTTTCACTGTTTTCTTGAAGATTCCGGAAACTACATGGCATATAATATTGCTGCCATTTAAATGCAAAGTAGATATAAGGATCCAGCTGGTTTCTATAAGGCCATAATTTAAGAATGTAAAAATATAAAATAATACCTTTCCTTTGCTACTCTTCATTTTAGAAAACATAGTATTTAAATAAGTTTATTATTTCATTGATATATAGTAGGTTTAATATTATTTGAAATAAATTAAGTGTTTTTAAATTTTCTGTTTTAACTCATAATATAGTATTTACAAGTATATATAGCACATATAAACAAAGCCCTTAGGGGTCTCAGTAATTTTTAAATGTGTGAAAGGAACCTGAGATCAAAAAGCTTAATGACTACCATTTAAGTTGATATGAATATATTCTTTTTTTTCTTTTTTTATTGGTGCATGATGATTATACCTAATAGTAGGATTCATTGTGACATATTCATACATGCTAGTAAATTTGATCAATTTCATCCATATATATATATATATATATATATATATATATATATATATATATAAACACTTATATCCACTTTTCTCAATGCATCAGATCTGAGAAGATCCCCAGAAGTGAGAAGGGGTCCATAGCTCAGCCCTGCCTATTTCTTGGCTTATACCACATAAAGGAATTTCAGGTATGTCAAAAGAGGCACAGTAGAGACAAATTTGTAAAAGCAAGGAGATGTATTTAGGAAAAAAACAAAACAAAACAAAAAAAAACAATAGAGCAGGGTATACCCTCAAAGGGAGAAGGAGTGTCTGGGGCTTCTTCTAAAGGAACCTTTTAAATGATGAACAGGAGAGGCATAAGCCGTGGTATTAGCCTAATGAACTCAATTCCTTTGACTGTAGAGCACAGGGCAGGCCATGGTGGTCTGGTTCATCTCAAAATTTTCAAGTTGATGCTATCTTGTTAATGTACAGCAATTGGACTATATTTATATCAAGGGTCTTTAACAATCACTTTAGGTTTCTTTTAATAAGACTAAGAACACACTCAGTAAAATAACAACATATATAGGCACTAATTAACTGGACTTACAGTACTCTAATATTTGTTGGAAATTTTAAGAATTTTGGCCCAAAGGAAAAAAGGTCTCAGGAATGAAGGTGAGTGCATTCATGAAGGTTTTTTTTTTTTTTTTAAATTTATAGTTACAATCTCTTTTTCCTTCCCTTTTTTCTCATTTCTACCTATCCTTACTTCTTTTATCCTACCTCAGTTTTCACATATGAGAAAACACTTAAGACCCTTGACTTCTAGAGTCTGGCTTATTTTGCTCACATGTTGTTCTCCAGTGCCATCCATTTTCCCGAATATGACATAATTTCACACTTCTTTGTGGTTGAAAAAAACTCCATTTTTGTAAATATGCCACATTTTCTATGTCCATTCATCTGTTGATGAACACCTAGGCTGGTTCCATAGGTTTGTTATTGTGGATTGTGCTACTATAAGAGATAGATATGCATGTATCTTGGTGTTGTGCTGACTTTAAAACTTTTGAAAAAATACCAAGAAGTGGTATAGCTGCATCATATATGGTGGTTCCATTCTTGGTCTTCTGAGGAACCTCTCTACTGATTTCCATAGTGCCTGTACTGAGTTACAATTCCACTAACAGTATATAAGTGTTTCTTTTCCTCTACATCTTCTCCAGCGTTTATTACTACTTTTATTCTTGACTGCCATTAAATTTGAATGACATGATATCTCAATGTAGTTTTGATCTGAATTTCCTCATTGTTAAAGATGTTGATCATTTTTCATATATTTTTGTCCATCTGCATTTCTTTTGAGAAATGTCTGTTTGGTTCATTTGCCAATGCATTGATTGAATCATTTGTTTTAGGGTGGAAAATTTTACTGAGTTCTTTAAATATTCTGGATATTAATTCAAATTCAACACTTATTCTGACAAAGGTGTCAGATAATAGCTTGCAAAGATTTTCTCCCATTCTGTGAGTTCTTTCTTGAAAGTCATGTTTTCTAGGCTGTACAGAAGCTTTTAAACTTGAAACCATTGTATTTATTAATTTGTGGAATTATTTCCTGAGCATTCTATTGAGGAAATCATTGCCTATGTCTGTATGCCACCACTATGTTTTCTTCTACCAGTTACAAAGTTTCTGGTCTAATTCTCAGATCACTGATCCACATTGAGTTGACTTTTGTGCAGAATGAGACATAGGAACTAGTTTCATTATTCTACTTATTCAGTTTTCCCAGCACAATTTGTTTAAAATACCATCTTTTCTCCAGTATATGTCTTTGGTGATTTTGTCAGATTAATGTGTCTGAATCTGTGTGGGCTCATTTCCATGTCTTGCATTCCATTGGTCAGTGTGTATGTTTTGATGCTGCTTTGTTACTATGACTCAAGTATTAAATTTGAATATATTATGCCAGTATTGTAATAACTCTCACATTTCTCTTTTTGCTCAGAAATGTTTGGCTATTCTGGGTCCTTTATTCTTCCATATGAACTTTAGGACTGTTTTCTAGTTCTGTGAAGAATGTCACATGTATTTTGATGGGGATTATGTTGAATCCATATATTGCTTTTGGTAATATGGCCATTTTCACAATATTAATTCTGCCTATCTAAGAACGTGGTGATCTTTCTATCTCCCAGTGTCTTCTTAAATTTCTTTTTTCAATGTTCTTATAATTTTTATTGTTGATGTCTTTCACCTTGGTTAGATTTATTATAGACATTTTTTTGAGATTATGATGACTAGAATTGTTATCCTGATTTCTTTTTCAGCAGATTCATTATTCTCAAATACATTTTCTTGAACAATTTATAAATTATGCTAATTTAGTAACTATAGCTTCAAGAATCTGATTTTAGTGTTCTAAAAAATTGCTGTCCTCCTTAGTTTTTATACCTAAACTCCTGTATAATAATTTATTTGGTATTATCAGAAAGTAAAAATGCAATAAGCACTGTTTTTCCTCTTTTCCATTCTAAAATGTAGTAAGCAATCAAAATTAGACTCTAACCTATCAATTTTAACATTCTTTCCTTTCATCAAATATAATTGTCTCTAAGAAAGAAGTATTATATGCCTAGTGATTTCCTTCATTCTAACTTTATAGAGATTAGAACATATCTCTGCTACCTGGCTAATAATAGTTAAACATTATATTTCATCATCACACTAGTTATCACTGATTAGATATCTTCTTGACATCAATTTACATTTTCCATGATGCTCAGTAATGTATCACATTACTTTAGATCAACGTGTGTCCAAGACTAGACTGGATCAAAGGGGGTTAGGTTTGACATTTTTACATGTAACATGATACACAGTAGTCAAAATGACTTCTACTTTCTGCAAGAGACTATGCATGCTTCTTCCCAGGTAGAGGCAAAGGAACTAAGTTCCATGTTTCAGAAATGTTTCCCTGTTAAGTCTCCTCAATGAAAGGCATGATGCAATTTGCTTCATCTCTCTTTTTGCCTTGTGTTGTATTTATGGCCATGCTAAAGAATAGGAAACACAGGAAGATGTGCAAATCTGATAAAAATTAAGTCGAAGCAAAAAATGATGGTGAATATTTTTAAGTGCTATTCACACACCTGGTAAGAAAACTATTAACAGGTTTTGGATTCATGCCTACTGTCCAGATATTTTATACATATGAGATTATAGGGTGATTGCTTTTCAAGAGCTATGATGGATACGTATACAGATAAGCCATTGCAAATTAAGTATATAGCAAGTTCAAATTAGCTGCTAGATATTTCGTTTTTGAATTTTAAGAACGAAAGTTATTTTTCACTGTAATCTTTTCAATTATAATTTAAAAGTTAGGAATACACAGGATATAGAAATAAATGCCATAAAGTATATCGAAGGATTTTTATACTTTTAAAATCCAATCACATGAAACTCAAATTTCAAATGTAGATATCATTATTGACAGGGGGTGTATGCCCTTTCATACTTGAGAAGGTATGATTTTCTAATTTTCTTTTCTGTGACTGATTCATTCTAAATTTTGGCCCTATTTGAAAAAAAAAAAAAAAAAGGATTCACTGACCACACACACACCTTGTTGAGTCATTGGTGCTTCTTGGTGATATTTACTATTATTGTTTCTGTTTATTAGAAGAAAACAGATACTAGCTCTCTTCTTATTATTTCCATCTCTTGAAGTCTGACAAGTTTGAAGTTGAGGGAAAAAATAGCTACTAGGACCTTTTTTCCCCTTTATTCCTAACTGTAAATATTTTCTATAATTTTTGAGGAGGTTTTGAAGGAGCACAAGGACAAGGAGGAAAAACATCAGAGAGAGAGAGAGAGAGAGAGAGAGAGAGAGAGAGAGAGAGAGAGAAGAAAGAGTTCCACAGTTCATTATACACACTCCTGTGACTCACCAGCACTACGAAGTATTCAGGTTGTTCAAACGAAATGTTCCCTCAATGAAATGAAATATCATTACATGTATTAGACACCAGAGAGAGCTAATTACAAAAGGTCTAAGTTGACCAACATGTACTATTCTCTTTCAAACTGAACAGATCACGAGTGTGTTCTCTTCCTCAGATTCTTAAATGCTTTGATGTCACCAAGGATATCCTTAGTGTTCAGGAAAGACTCTTGACTCATAAATGATTCATACTTCATAGAATCACCTGGGAACATTTCTTTCTTGTTTTAACCATTCATTGCTTAGCATACAGTTTTGAGCAGAGGAGTGAAGTCATATAGATAATATAGGGGAAAAAAACCATACTTTTGTGGGGAGCCACATAATATTATAGTTTCTAGCTTAAATATTCATTTTTGCAACTATCAGCTGTTCTACATTGTCTATTTTTAATCTGCTAATTTTGAAAACATTTGGACTCAGATATAAAATTAATACTTTTCCTTATTATATTTCTCTTGTTTATTTAATTCAGCCCTTGTACCCTTGCATTTTATGTCCTAATTCTGTCACTTGACATGTGAACTGTTTTCACCAGATTTGATATAGTTCAGTAGGTCACTTTGTTCTCCTCTGAGATATTTATGAATGACAAAAGAGTCTGATACCAGACCTGTAAAATACTTGGAAAGTGGCATGGAGTCCTTAAAGAGCAGTCTTAGCTCGTGGGCATCCCAACAGCTCTGAACCCCAAATCTTTTCTAACATCTACTGCTTATTTCTTCAATTTGCTCATAAGCCTACTGTGAGATATGATTAAAACAAAATATTAATAATTATATTCACTTTCTGTATTATGCTCCCAGGCCTAATGGGCCCTGGAGAGCTGGGCTACCTGCCATAAATAGATCTTAGTATCCATCATCAGAAGCAGATAAATTACAGGATGTGAAATTATATAAATGATTGGGAAAAAAGTCTTATGTGTACATTAATGTCCCTGCTGATAATCATTTTCTGGATGGTGACAAAATTCCCCAATATGGTGCTGTTCCTAATGGGGCATCAATACCCATCATGAGGATGTTGGAGTTCTATATTGAAAAAGAGAAGAAGGAAGGAAGGAAAAAAGGAAGGAAGGAAGGAAGGAAGGAAGGAAGGGAGAAAGAAAGAAAGAAACAGGCCAGGCACAATGGTAGATGTAATCCCAGCTATTTAGGATACTGAAGCAGGAGTACCACAAGTATGGGCCCAGTCTGGGCAAATTAACAATATTCTGGACTTGAAAAAAATTTTAAAATAGGGCTGAGGATGAAGTTTAGAGGGAGAACTCTCTTGGGTTCAATTTCCAGTACTGCAAATAATAAAACATGCACACCAAAAAGAAAAATAAAGCTTCTACTGCTATTCTCCTCCACATCTTTGGGTTTTAAAATTCATTTAATTTTTAGTTAATAAAAAGTTGCATGGACTTATTGGATACAACATGTTTGAAGTATGTATTCATTATGCAATGGCTAAGTTGAGTTAATTAATACAGACATTGCCTCACATACTTATCTTTTTGCATGTTGTGATGAGAACACTTAAAATCTACTTAGTAATTTCAAGACACGATACTGTACATTGTTAACTACAAGTAATCATGTTGTACAATTGATCTCTTAAAGTGGTTCTTATATGACTGAAGGATATCCTTTGACCAACATCTCCCCAACTGCATTTAAAAAATCTATTAAATATTTGCTTTTAAAAATTAAATTTATTTTAACTGATATGTAAAAGCATAACCGTTATGAATGAGGTATCATGTGATCTTTCATTACATGTATACATTGTATGATGTTTAAATCAGTTTAAACATATCTATCTTCTCAAGTATTTATCATTCCTTTTTAGTAAAACCCCCCCATCCTTTCTTCTTGGTTTTTGAAATGTACAGTACCTCATGGTTCTCTGTAGTCACCCTATCATATAATAGCACATCAGAACTTCTATTCCTCTCTGTCTGCAAAATCATACCCACTGGTCAACCCTTTTGTTATCTCAGGCATTTATTACTCAGCATTTAGAACTTGTGTCCATTAGTTTGTCTCATATGAGTTTTAATGATTACACTTCCATCTAACACTTCAGGAATAATTTATTTCTCTATGGTTTCCAATTCTGACTTTATTCTCAGTAGATGTTCTCAGTTCCCCCTCTTCACCACACACTGTGGGGTAAATATCAGCTAAAGCCATCCCAACCATCACCCCTGAAAACAGAGCCTGTTGTATGTACTCTGGGTCTCTGCTTCTGGAGAAAGGATTATTGGACATGTATGCTCAGGGAAGAGAGAATAGGATGAGGAGAACTCTGCAAACCCTTGATTGGAAACTGCATGCACTAGAGAAGTTTGAGGTATTCATAGCCAATGGTTTTTAATAATTAGGACAAGTCATGGTCTCTAACAGACACAGTAGGAAAGTATTAGAAATCTAGGTAACATGTAGGTCTAAATGTTATCTGTTTAGATCTGAATCTAAATGTTCCACGGGAAATATGATAGAATTCCACCCTTTGTTTTCCAGTTTTATGCAAAGGTTTTGGAATAATAAGAAAGCACCATGTCAACAATGATTGATTTTTAGTAATTTTATTGGGGGACAAAATATAAAAATTAAGCAAAATAAAAAATCTATTTTTAGGGAAGTTTAGAAATTCTCTTCAGTCTGGGAATCTCAGTGTGTACTCTGTAGATAATTATTTCACATGTAAGCAGGTTCCTCTTTTCTGAGTCACCAGTATCTAATAAGTAACACTAAACATTAAAGTTTTTTATTTATTTTTTCATGCTATATATTGTTGACTCCCGAGACTGTAAAGCCTTCTTTGGAGTATTGAGAGCTGCTATGATATTACTCCAACAAAATTGCACAGTGGGATGGCATTTAAAATAATTAGGTTTTGGTTGTTGTGACAGTCCTGCAAACCATGGACTTAAACGAGAACATATCAATTAATGTAACTGTGGTCACCCAAAGCCTCAATCAGAATTTTATGTTTTGATACATTTATCATGTGAGTTTTCAGATTTTTAATTTGTGGTCCATAGGTATTTTAAATACCTATGTATTCAGCAGTTCCTCAGCTCTGAGGAATGCAAGGACCCTTTCCTGAAATAAAGGAGTTGTTTCTCTCCCTGTGATGAATGCTCTACCACTGTGCATGGGAAACAAGTGCAATAAATTATTGTGGCCAAAGAAAGGGAGTTGAAATCTAAATTTTATTTGGCTGCCTTCTATATTTTGCAAGGCAATATTTAACTGTCTTGCTGAAGTGTTTATGAATTAATGAATTAATAGTTCACCCAGATTTCCCTCCCTCCATTCCTTCCTTCCTTCTTTCCTTCTTCCTTTATGGTACTGGGGTTTGAACTCAGGGGGACTCTACCACCCAGCTATACTCCCAGCCCCTTTTATTTTTTTTTATTTTTTTTTAATAATTTGTAGTTGTAGATGGACATGATAACTTTATTTCATTTGTTTATTTATATGTGGTACTGAGGATTGAACCCAGGGCCTCACACATATGAGGCAAGCACTCTATCACTGAGCCACAACTCCATTCCCTCCTTTTAGTTTTTTGACACAGGGTATTACTAAGTTGACAAGGCTGGCTTTGAACTTGTGATCCTCTTGCCTCAGTCTCCCAAGTCAATAGGATTCTCGGCATGCACCACAACACATAGCCTTTCATTATTTTCAGGTAAAATATTTTAAATGTTTTACAGGTGGAAGAAGGCCTACAAATCATTTATTTCTAACCATTCACACCTAATTATTTTATAAATGAACAAATTGAGGTCTAAGGTTAAAAAGTAAATGAATAGCAGGCTGGGGTTGTGGCTCAAATGGTAGAGTACTTGCTTAGAATGTCTGAGGCACTGGGTTCAATTCTCAGCACTGCATACAAATAAATGAACAAAATAAAGGTCAATCAACAACTAAATATATATATATATAAAGCAAAATATATAAGCAAAATTTAAATGCTTGATCCTGAACATTTTTCTATCCACAATTATGCACTGATTCTTTTTTCCAAAGGAAAATATTTCTCAGCTGTAAGTTCTCTCATAATTATTAATTTAGAAATAAAAGACTTTATTTAATCATTAAAACTTATGAAATTTTAGCAAAGCACTTTAACATTTATTTCAGTTTTACTACTTAAAATTATAATCCATTATTTTGAACACTGTAAAGTACAATTATTAGAAACCATACCTTATGCATGTTACACACACACACACACACACATACACACACACACCTCTTTCAGGAACTTAATCCCATACACAAAGATAGAGTCCTAAAACTTAGTATGTTTTAAAACTGTCAGCAGTGGATCTCATTAAGAGATATCCTAGACTTAAACTTTAAATATTCAAGTAGGTTCTGGGAATAGCTAGACAAATTAGAAAAGAGGTTTGTTCCTTTTTATTTCTTTTCAAGGGAAAGAAGGGAAATGAGGTGTGGAACTCAGAACTATGTCTCTTGGTTCCATATTGAGAGATCTTCAAACTATGAGTTGACATGATTGTAATAGTGCATATCATTTCCCCTGTTTGGGGTACTTCAGGAGGTGTTTCCTTCTTTCTGGGTCTGTTTACATGTTCATGTGTCTGCCCTGAGAGACAGAATTTCCCCTGGCAGCCGTGACCTAATTTCAAGGCTCTGGCAGACAAGGGCAAGAGACTGACAGCCCAGGTTTTTCTGTTGAGCATATTAATCTTTTACATTTTCAGTATGCAGTCATGATAAGGAGAAGCCACCGAAGGATTTTCCAGCTTTTCTGAAATCAGGAAATAGAACACTCTATGTAACCCTGTAAACCACAGATATTCCATGCATCCAGTTTCTGCCTGGTGTTCAGACTTGAACGTATGGTATACATAATAGGAAGTGACTGGGTTCTAGAAGATGCCAGAGTTTACTAGCTCAGAAAATAATGAGCCTGCCGCCCTAGCAGGCCTCTTTGCAGATGGTCTTTTTTCACCTTTAATTTCCACTTATATTGTTCCTGTAAACTAAAGAAGGGCCTTTCTTCCCTCTAGAGCAGAAGGGCTTATGCAGAGCCAAATGAGCCAATGTTCTGCATGCTGGTGATATGCTCTTTTAGTGAGAAAATAAGAGAAAAATCTTATTGATTTAGCATTCAGAAGCTTCTTATGTTAGGAAAAAATTAAAAAAATATTATTTGAAATATTATAGAACCTATTATACGGGAGAACTCCAGGCTCTTCAGAAATATTTTTCTATTTTATTTCTTAGTAAATAAAATGCTTATTTCTTTGTAAATACAATTACAAATGTTTATCTTCTGCATTTACTGGTGATAGGAAATGAAACAGACTGCTCCTTCCTGAAGAAAATATTGTTCCTTGGCTCTTTTAACTTGCTTTGTTTTGATGGCATGATTTTTTTTGTCATAACACTTTTTTTTCGCCTTAAGTGGCATTACTAATGCTCTTCAATAGAAAGTTTAGTAAAAAACATATCACAGTTTTAATCATCAGGTTGAAGCTTTCATTCCTTTTTAAGATTTCAGTTCAAGGTCAGGACTGATGGGAAAACAAAGGACAGTTTTGAGAAATTGTAAGTTTTTTCTTTTTTTCCCCATCCATATGTCTTGGGTTCACTTCCGACTCCACATTTTCTATTTTTTTTTTACTAGAGTCACTTAAAGAGGGGGATAATAACTCCCCAAACAGAGGTGATTTGAAGAGAGAGAGGCAGCCCACAGTAGAAAGAAGGCAGAAAAATTATCTGTTGATGGTCAAACCACTGAAAATTAGAGTAAGATAAAAGATTGAGTACATACAAGATTGTATTTCTTATAGACTCCAACTAGAGTTTGTGATTTTTATTCTTTCTGCCTTAAGACATTCATATTTCACCATTATATACATAAATAAAAATGACTTACAGGCTTATTTGATTACTGACTAAATTACTCTAGCACAGATGACAAGTAATGACAAATAGGTTCTCCATAATAAAAACTCTGGCAGACTCTATACTTCAGTAAAAAGACAGTAAGAAGAAACCAGGCAGATATTTCTCTCATTCGTACTCTTTTCCATGTGGTCAATAGAACTGTCAATCTCTATTATGTCCTTAGGTCTTACATAGAGTAGAGTAATATAAGTTTCAAGGTAATTTTTCTGACTAGCAACCCAAGGCCAATGTATCACATTTTGAACAATCAATTAAATTACAGGAAATGCTTGCAAAACATTGTGTTTTGTCCACCTGTCAACATAGAGAGATATTCATATCCCAATAATAGCAATGACAGTTCTATTTTCAGACTCTACACTTCTTAATAGCAGCAGTGGCAAAGCATTGAAAAGGTCAATTTTGTTTCTTTATTAGTTTCTATAAAACTTAACAACCCTCCTGTACATTGCAAATACTCTAAACCATATATGTACAATAGCTATGCAGCCTGGGCTCTCTTTCTTAATTGAAGTCATTCCTGAATTTGGAGAGAACTGTAAGAGTTTCCAGACCATGGGATGCAGTTCTGCCAGGTAAAGGACTAGCACAATTATGTTCTTCTTTTTGACACCCAAAAGAGAAACAACTGTTTGAATGAATGACCTACATGTAGACATTTGGACCATGAGTTGATATAATTCTAATAGTGACCTTTGAGTTAATAAAGAAATTTCTCTAGAGAGGAGGATGAGAGAACTGAATTATTCTTGCATTCCAAGTGATAGTCAACAGTTAAGTAAATTTGAGTAACTTGGAAGTGGGGGATCATGGATAAGGAAAGGGACATTTTTTTACTCTATTTAAATAGTGTCATTATGTAATATTTTCAGTTTAGAATCAAAAAATAAAATGACTTTTTCTGCCAAAGAGGAAAGTGTAAATCTGTTTCCTTCTCCACCATATGCCACAAGGAAAAAAAAATCACAGATGTCAAAGAGAACACAGGCTGGAGAAGCCAACCAGCTCTAAAGACCTGCAAAGGCACAAAATCCCAGCTCAATAATTAAGAAGAATCTAATGTTTAATAAGCACATTAGAAGGGAGGACTTTAAGATATGTACTTTAAGGACACGGTACCTGCAAGCACATGGGTCTTTAGTTCTTTAGATTTTCTCCCTCCTGGGTCTTGGAACACTCTCTCATTTAGAGGTTCAGTTCTCCAAACACCTGCTCTCTGGTTTTCATTTGTCCTGGGTAACTCTCTTCAGCCATTATGAAGCCTTTCCTTATCTTCTGCTCACACCCTCCAGCAGCACATTCCCCATGCCTCTCTATCTTCACTTGCTTTTACTCCAGTTGGAATCTGGGTACTGGAACACATGTCTTATTCCTAATAGCCCCTCCAGCTTCCAGCATGCTGTTGACACATAACTTTTTGTATATAAAGTTCAATATAGTTAATTTGGTCAAAATTTTAATTGTGGTACAAATCTGTATTTTGTTTTTCTGTTTTTGTCTACTTATTCTCTTTAAGGGGGGAAAACACCTTTTCCTTTAAGATTGCAGCTTTTGTTCTTAACACTTAAATAGAATTAGAGCTATGTGATGATTTTCTGATAGACTAATGACTTTGTGATTACAAATATTTTCATCTGTTTTCAATAAAGTTTTTGCTTTGAATTGGGCTGTGATGTTAGGATAGCTAAGCCAGAATTTCTTCTTGTTTTTTTTTTTTCTTTGAAAAATCTTGATTTTTGGAATAAAAAAAAATGTACTTATGTTAAATTTAGAACTTTTAGCCTGAGGTGGATCTTTCAAAACATTTCCCAAACAGTGCTCAAAATTGTAAAAGTGAATGTCCATTATCATATTGTCTAAGAAAACTTCCAAGGCACTGGTGATTCTAATTGAAAAATAAAGAGTTGATTAGTCCTTGGAAATCTCAATGACAATGGGTTTCAAGAGCTAACAATCAGATTTCTTTTAAAATAGAATTAAAAAAAAATTCTGAGGGACTCATGTCTGACAATTCCAATGGAACATTGTACCTCCCAATTTCCAAATTAGTAAACTAGGCCAGCATTTCTCACCTTTTTGTTCTAGATTAGCATTTACATGGCCTATTAACTTCACTCTTTTTCTGTCCTTATATTGAAAGCTTATCTCTTGTAAGCATGAGTTGTTTTTCATTTTTGTCTTTACTATGTGGTGAATCACTTTTCCCCAACAATTCATGTTGAAATTCTGATCCCTAGTCCTTCAAAACAGGATTGTATTGAGGAATAGGTTTTGGGATTTTTTTTTGGGGGGGGGGGGCGTGAGGTAATTATTATTTCGTTTTTTTGTTTTGTTTGGTTTTGTTTTTGGTACTGGGTATTGAAACCAGAGGTATTTTACCACTAAGCTATATCCCCAGCCATTTTTTTTTTTCTTTTTGGATACAGGGTCTCACTAAGTTGTTGAGGCTGGCCTTGAACTTGCAATTTTCCTGTCTTAGCCTCCCAAGTTACTGCGACTACAAAAGTGTGCCACCACAACTGGGAGACAATTTCTTCAAAGAGAGAAGTTAGAATTAAGTCACTGGGGTAGGCTCTAATCCAATATGATTGGTGTGCCTGTAAGAAGAGAGGATTCAGCCAGGCAGTTGTTGAATCTTGCTGAAGCTAAATTTGGCTCCTTCATCTTGGACTTCCAGCCTCTGGAATTATGAGAAATAAATTCCTTTTGTTTCAGCCTCTCCTCTGTGGTAGTTTAGTATAGTAGCCCCAGCAGACTAATCTAGTCTTCTAATTGTACTATTTATTTATTTTACATTTAGAATGTGTAGACCAATTAATTACCATTTGAGTTTAAAATTTGCTATCTTATGTGTTTTCTATTATTTCCTACATTTTTCTATTTTTTCTTTCAAATTAATATTTATTCCTTTTCTCCTCTATTAGGTTATTGATTACATGATATTTTACTAGTAGTTGTTTACAGCCACTCCTAATAACAGTGTCCCTTGACTTAAAGGCTAATATTTGCTAATACTATTCTCAATGCCCAAACTTGCTGGGACCCCTGAAGTTTTCCAGCTTTTATGATGCTACTGTCAAATATTTTATTTCCAGTATATTTAAAGCCAATTATCATTCTTATTTCATAAAGTGAATGTTCTTTAAATGTGCTCACATCTCCACATTCTTCAGTCTTCATTCCTTTATCTATTGCTGTGTTTTCCAGTGAGAAGCATTTTCATGCTGCATATCAGATTCATTATCTGAACTCCTCTAATTGTTTTCTAACTGGCCTGTACTTTTACCCTTGGCCCCACACTCTGTAGACTACTTTCAATACAGTAATCAGAATGATTCTCACAAAACCTAAATTTTTGTTGCTTCTCTGCCTATTTCATTCAGAGTAAAAATTAGTTCCTATGTAGCCTGTGAGGCTCTTGGCATCTTAGAATCCTTTTACTTCTCCAAGGCTACCTTCCTCTGCTCTTTTTCTGTTTTATGATTTGGCAGCATCATTTGACATCTGACATTCACACTCCTACTTTAGGCTTTTGCACTTCCTGAAATGATTTCTGTTAACTGTTTTGCAAAGCTATGCCCCGAATCTCCCCCATCTTCATTTCCCTTATGTCCATATCCATGCTTGTTCTAGCTAACATTGTAATCCATATCCCATTTCCCACACCCTTGGTCCTTCTATGTTCTTGTTTTCTTCTTCTTGAAGCACTTCACATCACCTAATTACTGCTGTAATGTGGAGTATCCCACCTCCACCAGGGTAGTGATCTTTGTTGGTTTCCTTCACTGATGTATCCCAAGAGCTTTGAAGAATGTCTAGCACAAAGTAGCTTTCAATGAATATTTGTCAGAAGGATCAGTGTAACACATTGGCTAAAGGTATTGCCTATTCTCTAAGCAAAAGCAATTAGAAGATGATATCAGAAAACCTGAGAAGATATGTGTTAATTTAATGTTGGTAATTTCAAAATTTTTAAGTTTCACAATGTATGTTCACTGATATTTCAATAAGTCACATATTCCTGTATATTGAATTCTGAAGTATAGAGTTCAGAAATGCTCTAAAGATGTCACTCTTTTTTTAGAATAATTTTTTTTTGTTGTCAATGTACCTGTATTTTATTTTTATGTGTTGCTGAGAATCAAACCCAGTGCCTCACACATGCTAGCAAGTGTTCTACCACTGAGCTACAACCCCAGCCCTCTAAAGATGTCACTCTTTAAGAAAATAAAATAAAAACTTTTATGAATATTACCTGAAGATGTTGGTGCTTGGTGGATTAAAAAGCAAAGTAGTATTCCTCACCTAATTAATCAAGATACAGAGTATTTTTGCCAGTATTTTTGAATTAGATGTATTTATATCCCTGGTACCAATTGTCTGTTAAGGTATTTATTGAGCTACTTCAATGAACCAGGCACTACAACAAATCTGTTTTAGTTCATTACATTAGACAACAACACTTTGAGATATTTATTCCTCTTGAGATATCCAATCCAGTTCATCCCGTTTTGTAGATGAGAAATTCTGACTCTCTAGTTAAGTACCTGTATCTTCTGACAGATCCACTTTTTATTTTCCTTTCTTTAATGCATGTTGGTCTTTGACTGCTCAGATGCATAGTTTAAGGGATAGAAAATCAACTACTTTCCATAAAGGAAACTTTGGCCTGGACACGTTATCTCCCCAGGCCATTTTTTCCTGAATCTGTGAGCATGGAGCATTATGATAACCAGGATTTAAGAGAGAAACCATCCTGATTCCACTTATCAAATCTGAGCAGATGCAAAAGTGTTCAGAGTTTGCCCCTAATATTTCATTTAATCTTACTTTTCTCTTTGCTATCTTTCTTTGGCTGCTACCAATCTTCCCATTTTCCCTAATAGCCCTAGAAAAAACTAGGGAAGTGTGCGCAACAAATGCTTATAACCGAAGTTCTCCACACATTGTTAATTCATGTTTTGATTCGTAAGTAATTTTGTTGTTGAAACTCTGTTGAGACTTGAGCAATTACAGTAAACTCCAGCATTTTAATCATTTGTAAACAGCTCCCCCCCCAATATCTTATTTTAGCCTTTAAGCAATTCTGTGAGATAGAAATCATTATCTTGTTATAGATGAGGAAACAGACTCAGTAAAATTTCATATGTGCCCAAGACTTTACTGTTGCACAACAACTCTAAATCTATCACTTTTCTTTTACCACATGATTTTTTTTTTTAAAAGTGAGAAAATGCCATAGATTTCTCTGATTGTAGTTCATACAGAAAACAGAAAAATATGTAAGGCAATGTAGTAATTTTCTTTAGAGAATATAGAGCTTTGATTGAGCTTTCTTAATCTTAACACCAAATAGCTCTCCCTTTGTTATGAATTTTAGAGTAAGGAATGAAACAACTGATTCATTTTAGCTTCAGAAGTAGCATGATTAGAAAGCTGGAAACAATCCTTTTTTGATAATATGTGAATACTTTCTTTACCTAACTTTATATTTGAAGTAAAAATCAGAACTCCTTTTTCTTTGCCACCTTAAATGTGTTGATTCTGTTTTTGACCTGGAGAACTTCTTAGCAGGGAGCACAATTTGGTGCAATATCTTAATGGATCATAAGAGACTCTGGGAAGCAATTCTTAAGAATGAATCTCAACATATCTACTTATCTCAGTGTGGGCTGCTATGGCAAATATCATAGACTGGCTGGCTTAAAAGACAAGTATTTATTTCTCCTAGTCCTGGAAGTAGAGAAATCCAACATCAAGGTTCTGGTAGTTCTTGTGTCTCTGGGAAGGGTTTAGTTTCCTGTCTTGTAGATGTTTCCTCCTATGCTGGAAAGAGAAGAGATGTAAGATCTCTTATAACACTTTTCATAAGGGTACCAATTCCATCACAAGGACTCTATAGTCCTGATCTGGTCATCTTTCAAAAGCCCTCTCTCTGAGTCCTATTACATTGAGGTTAGCATCCCAACAGCTATGTTTGGGACAAACACAGACGTTCAATCTATATTACTACTCTTCCATCAACATTAATGATCTTTCTATTCATAACATTTTTGAGGGAATTTTAAACAATAACTTCTTTACCACCAAGTAACATTTCTTATACAAATATAAAAAATCAAAAATAAAATATCATTATTCTATTGAACCAGTAAAAATAACTGTTACCATTCTGATGACTATTCTGTTATATATGCCTTATCTGTACAATTATAAAAATGGACTTCATCTGTATACACTGTTTCTTAATCTTCTGTTTTTTAAACCTAAAATATTTTAAAATTTCTCTCTAATTACATATTTTCTGCAATGTTATATTTGTATCCAGCAGTAATTTTCTTCAATATTTTTCTGCTTTACCATGCGAAGTAATTACTATGGTAAATTTTATTTCATTCTCTTTTGTGATTAAAAAAAGTCTTTATGCTAACTCAGTCAGAAAAATGCAGAAAATACAAATGAACAGCTTAATGTGCTAATTTAAAGTAATCTCACATGTAAATACTATAATGTAATGATCACCCTGATTCATCTCTGTTCAAATCCTGTTGCTCAATAGAACGTGGATTAAAGGTACTCATCCAAGTTAATTAGTCATAGCCACATTTCAAAAGGGCTGGTTAAAGACAGAAAGCATTAAAAGGGATCTGAAAATTAGCAGTAGGAAGAGTAGAAAAAGAAGTTGCAGGCGAGGCTAGTCATGCAGGACAACAGAATAGTTAAAAACACAAAAGAGAGAATATCAGAAAATCTCAAAATTCTCAAAGGAGTCTAGCAAGAGGAATGCTGATACTTGTCCACTGGATTTGGAAAGAAGTAGGCATCAGTGTGGTGACCTGAACAGCTGAACCCTAAAAACTAGCAAGGGGCAATGAGGGATTAAGAAAAACACACAAACATTTAGAAAGAAAGCTGAGATCAGGTGGGACATTTATCTTTGATGGAGAAGCAATGACCCAAAGCTGGCATAGCACATTTATTATATAGGGTCTCACAATCAGGAAGTTAAAAATGTAAAGGTTGTGCACTGGAATGTTATAGAACTAGAAACATTTTTGTAGTTATTCTACTGTTGCAATGTCAGGAGCATCCTGTTACACCCAGGAAGCACATTGTCCAGAGCTCCTGCTAAGCAGGCAGGCTTGCAGGTCCCAGCATGAGTGAATCATTGCAGTTATCTTGTCATGCTCAGAATTCTCTATACCCAGGAGCCGGTGGTGTCTGAGCTCAAGGTCAAGCCTGATATAACTCTGTGCCTTTGCACAGAGCCTCTTTGGGCAGAGTATCAACACAGCAACTGGGCAATCTTGACCTGCACCCTTATACAAGAAGTTTCCAGCACCAGGTGTACCACAACCACAAGGAAATCAGAGACCATGATCCAAATCACGCTTCTCCACACATCAGTGACACTTTCAAAGGGTACTTTGGTGGAGTAAATGAAAGGAAGTTGTCCAAGTAAATAGAAGGAAAGAGGTAGAAAGTTTTCTTTATGAAATTTGTCAGAGAAGGAAAATAAACAGAAGAATATTTGACAGAGGGATTTAAAATCAGAGAATTTTAGAGTAGTTTTGCTTGTTTATAAAGGAATACAAGTCAAGTGCCTCCAATGTGGGAGGGAAGAACTGACACAGTGAAGTGCTGCAGGAGCACTGCGCTGGAAAAGACAGGAAACATGAAGCAGGCATAGAAGCAGAAGTGAGCTGTGGATGGAGAAAGCATCTGCTCATTTCCTCTGAGTAGAAGAAATCAGGAACAATAGCATGTGTAGGATGGAGCTCCATCGGAAGTGAAGAGCATTTTCTCTCTGGTTCCTGTTTCCTCAGTGAAGTAATTTGCATGGATATTTCCTAATGTTTATGAGAATAGCTTCAACATTTTGGTTTATTTTAGGGGAATGTAAAAATGGTGTAATAGAGACAAGATAAAATGAGGGACAGGTGTTGTAAGACCAAATGAAATTGAAAAACAGACTGGCATCTGCACTAGTCCAAAGTTGTATGACATTTTTCCCTTCAGGGTACAAAATGTGGATTGTTTCTCATTGCCAGAATGAGGATGTGAACTAAGTGGGCAAGGAAGACTGGGAATATTCTTCCTTTATATGATTAGGTTTGGAGTATAGACTGGGTAAAGAAGGAAGTGTGGCCAGAGGTGTACTGACAATGGCAAAGGACCAAGGGATTTGAGGTCTGTGTGTGGTCAAAAGTCAAAGTACCTGAGTGAAGTGGTGGGACAGCAGGAAGTAGATAAGCTTGTGGTTAAGAGTTTAGAACACACACATTTCAACTTTAACCTACCAGAAGTTAAGGTATTGCTCTGAATTTTATTTTATTCAGGCAGGTATAACAAAATGCCATATACTAGATAGATTATTAAAAACTGAAATTCCTTAGAGTTCTGGAGGCTGGGAAGATGGAGGTACCAAAAGATTCAGGGTCTGGAGAGAGCTTGCTTTCTGGCTTACAAGGGACAGTTCCTGCTGAGTCCCGCCCCATAAAAAGGACTCAGGATCTCTGTGGAGTCTCTTCCATCAAGGCATGAATTCAATTCATGAAAGGCTCACCCTCAAGACCAAATCACTTTCCAAAGACCTTACCTTCTATTATCAAGATTTCAAAATACGAATTTTGAGGAGACACAAGCATCTATTCCTTCATTTGGGGCCACATAAGGAAAATAAATAGTCTTCAAATATTAGTTTAAAATACATTTTAAAGTGAAAATCAGCTAAAACTGTGTGTAAAACTGATAAAAAACTGATTGATGCTCATTCATCTATAGTACACTTATTTCCATCAGAAACTTTCTAATAAGGTTGGCAAATGATAGTGCTATAAACCAAGAGTTCTTCACTTTTGAATACTAAAGAATTACAAAGCTTAGGGAAATTAAAAAACAAAATCAATTGAGATTCATCCTATTAACTTAGAAAGTACTTTTAAGGCTGACTTTCTAAAAACCTCTGGAGTTGTCTCATGGGAAGCTGAATGTTGCTACTATGTATTTGTAGCATGCATAGCATGCATAGCACAGAAGGAGGGAGAGAAATAATATAGTTTTTGCAATTGCTAATTCAAGTTGAACATAAAAATATCCACTGACCTGGCACCATTCTGTCAATTTTCCTCTCACTTCCTGTGTTGCTAGGGATGCATGCACCCTAAATGGATGAGTGGAAGCTATTAGTAATCTGTCATGAAAAGAAATTGATTTTTTCTTAATTTTAAAAATGCATCTTACTCAAGAGCTCTTTGGTGCTTTACAGAGATAGGCTTAATAATTTATTTATAGTGAGTTCAGAGCTAGGTAATATCAATGAAGGAATTTTTCTTGCACGGTTCAGGGATGATTTTAAAACAGGAAACTAAGAGAATTCTAAAAGTAGCTATCTTATGAAAATTCCCTTATTTGTTTAATGTAAATATGTCACTTAGCTAATGTCATAGTGGCTGATTATCCAGGTATTTGTTTCAATCACTTGTAAAAATGGAAAACATAATAAATATAAAGCTTTATTGCAAACATGTATTGCTATGAATTATAAATATAGTAGATTCTACATGTAAGATCAAATACATATTGTCAAGCAGTGCCCATTTGAGATTTTGTATGCCTTGGCCTTTTAACAGTTTAATTTATCAAGTGTTTTTCAGACTTAGTAAAGCAATTTCTTAAAGGTAGATACAATTTTGACATTTGAAAGTACAAATGAAGGTAGATTGCCTGGGCTCTTTACCTATTGCCTGCCTTTCTTTCACTGTCTTTCTTTCATTCATTCTTCCTCCTCTTTCCTTTCTTCTTTAATTTAGTGTGGAAGCCAGAGGATGAGGCCAACCAAAGATTTCTAGATTGAACAGTGGTGGAGCTCCTGAGAAGTTAGAGCCCAAGCAAGGGAAGAGGCCAGAGAATGAAGCCCAAGTGGATAAAGAATTCTCCTGGGACAGTAGCTTGTGGGTCAAAATCGGTTGCGTGAAAGATATTGACAAAACAGATGAACACATTCAGAACAGTGAGATCTAGGTTTCTCACTGCCACGGATGGCATTATAGATAGATGGAAATTAGGATAAACTTGTGTGGTGCACTGGAATTAACAACTATCAGGGGGAACATATAATTTCAATATGTATGGGTAAATACAGAAAAAAATATTGTGTGTGTGTGTGTGTGTGTGTGTTTCCAGTTTGGTCCAATGGAAAGGACTGGTGGCAGTTACACCTCAATAACAATGGGAACACAGTACCAGACCTTGGTTTCAAAATACGTTCTCTACCAAAAGAAACCAGAGCTTCTTGAAGAAATGACTGATTTCAGGGGAATGGTAGGGAAAACAGAAAATGACCTCAGAACCTACTATGTTGGAAAGTAAGAAAGTGATCTAGGAATGATGGATATACAATGAAAGGAGTCAAAGCCAGTTTTTTGTTTGTTTGTTTGTTTTTTGTATCAGGGATTAAACCCAAGGATGCTTAACTACTGGAACACATCCCTAGTCATTTATATATATATATATATATATATATATATATATTTTTTTTTTTTTTTTGAGACAGAGTCTCAATAATTTGCTTAGGTTCTCACTAAGTTGCTGAGGCTGGCTTTGAACTTGCAATCCTCCTGCTCAGCCTCCTGAGCCACTGGGATTACACTACTGTACCTGACACAAAGCCAGTTTGGTGACTCTCAATAGCCAAAATGGGAAAATTTGAGCATTAAAATAAGTAACCACAATATATGTTAATAACCCATTAAATAGTGTAAGAATCTGTGAATCCATTCTTGCACAAATGAAAGAAATGCAGTGAGAAATAAAATGTCCTTTTTTAAAATAAATAATAGATGCAGAAGGAACAGGGGATATACAAAATATTATTTCATGTTAATCTTCCAATTTTGATAGATATGTTGGAGTTATGTAAGAAAATATCTTCATTTATAAGAAAATTACAGAAGGATAGCCAGAGTTAATTGAGTATAATGTTGGCAAATTACTCTCATTCAGGGGAAATTAAAAAAAAAACAACAAAACTTCACCTTCTTCTTGTAGGACACTGTATGTTAGGGTCTGTAAACAAGTCAAGATGGCGCCTGGCATTTTGCCAGAGGGAGTGGTTTGTGAAGTAACGCCAGCGAGCCATTAAGTATGGAGATCCCTTATTGGTTGACTGCTGTATCTAGTTTATGTTAATTAAGGTAAGCTGTGTGGAATGTATATATACCCGTCCTGTCCTACAATAAACGGTTCCCACTCCTGCTGTATCAGTGTACACAAGTTGCTCGTCACCCCCCAGTTATTTTGCTGCAGCCGGACTGTGGCAACTGTAGATTTGAAATTATTTTAAAACAAAGAATTAAACAAACACTATGCTGAGCACAATTTCTAGAAATATAAGATAGCTATTTCCAAATGTAAAAACATGCTGGGTAATTAGAAAGGAATGTTGCATCTTTGCATCCATCCCTCCCTTCCCCCCCCCACCTCTCTCTCTCTCTTTCTTCCTTTTTCCAGTTATAAAGCATGGTCAGTAGTGTGGGGATGCTTAATCCCTAAATGTCGTTTTTGGCTAACACTGGGAATTTTTAGGAAGGTTTAATTTAGTCAACAATAGGAAATAGTCATGTGAAGTTTCTGAAGTGTTGATAATTATCATAGGCAGGTTTCGTTCTGTTCCCAAGTGACTTAGATGATGCTTGACCTTGAAACTTTATCCTCAACTGTAGCAAGGAAAGGGGGCCATCAGAAAAGAACTAAAGACATCTAGATGACAGGGATATGTCCAGGGGAGAGTTACACAGACCATGGAATGAGCCTGGCAAAATTGTGCCACAATCCTGTAACTATTTGGAACTGTTAGGCATAGGGTTCTTACTTGGCAGTATGGTATAAACCCTGTCCTAACTCTAAGTCATTGGTAAATTTGTGACATCTCTTGATTCTTAATATTTTGCAATTTTCCTCATTTTTATCTGCTTCACTTGAAATGTAAAACTTGAAAAACTAGAGTTTCCTCAGACTGCAATAACAATTTATATTTTGATACTTTTTGTGACATTCAGAAAACTTTTACCAGAACCCTAGATCTGTTAATAAGCCTTGTACACAACATGAGATGGCTTTAATCACTTTAGGAAATTGTGATTCTATCTTTAATAGAGAGGAAATGAATATATAAATCACTTATTATTTTAATGAATTTCTGCCTTTTATAATTTTAGTCCCATGTCATGAAATGTTTTTTAAAATATAACCTTTCATAGAAATGTGAAGGTCTATGTTTGAGCAAAATATAATTGATTTACTATTCTCTACTTGTGGACATTCAGGTCATTTCCATTTTTAAAAATGTTCTTATAATAGCATTACAAACTTCTTTTGAGTAAACAATTGAACATGCCTCACATTTAGAATTTCTGGCTCAAAAGATATGCACTTCTTAAGGCTCAATGTATATATTTTAAATTACTTTCCTGACAGATTTTCTCAATTTATATACATGGCATTGAAAACATCTCTGTGGATTCAAGGTTCAATAATGGCATTTGGTTTAATTAATGAATGTTTGATTCCCTGTCAATTAAGTGATTGTCTCCCACATATTTGTTGAATATTTGTGTTTATTCTCTTGTGGATTGGTTTTCCTTTGTCATTCTTCTCTTATTAACTATATTCACTAAGAATTATTCTTGCTTTTAGGGCTTCATTTAAAAAAGAAATGCATACATGTACTTTGGATAATGATGTTCATCACATTCCACCATCTTTTCTAACCCCCTGCCCCCTCCCTTTCCCTCCTACTCCTCTGCCCTATCTAGAGTTCGGTTATTCCTCCCATGCTCCCTCACCCTACCCCAGTATGAATCAATCTCCTTATGTCAGAGAAAACATTCGACATTTGTTTTTTGGGGGATTGGCTAACTTCATTTTGCATTATCTTCTCTAACTCCATCCATTTACCTGAAAATGCCATAATTTTATTCAATACTTTATATACAACTAGAGATATTGTGCTCTATATGTGTCATATGAATTGTAATGCATCCGATGTCAAATATTTAAAAAATCAATTTTAAAAAGCAAGATAATACAAGAATGTTCAGAGAAAAATAAACAAACAAACAAATAAATAAATATGAAATTTATTCATTTGAGATTTATTTTAACATCAGGTGCAATGTGATGTGTAAGGTACTTTTCTTTTTCAAAAATAGCCAAGTTCCAACATTGTTTTTGGTCCTTCTCTCCCCACTCAGCTGCTCTGCTGTGTGAACTTCACCAGGATGACCTCTCCATGGAGGGCCCTGCTGTGGGTTGTCTCTCTGGTTTCGCAGTTGTTCCATTGCTTGTGACCAGCAGGGCACACTCTCTCTTATGATTCATTGATAGGAAAGGTCCTCATTAGTCTTTATTTTGCAAAAAACACGTTCTCTTCCCACCTACCAATGCTTCCAGGAGAATAATTTATTACTATTTTGTCTCAGTTTTCAAAAACCTACTGACAGCAGGTGTTTTGGTGCACTCCTATAATCCCAGCTATTTGGGAGGCTGAGGCAGGAGGATTCAAAGTTGGATACCAGTCTGAGCAATTTAGTGAGATTCTGTCTCAAAATGAAAAGGGTTAGGGATGTAGCTCAGTGGTAAAGCAACCCTAGTTCAATTCCCAGGATTGGAGAAAAAACAAAAACAAACAAACAAACAACAACAACAACAAAACACAGAAGCAAAAATCTTTGATTTTTTTTTATTTATGGTTATATAAAACATACAATTCAGTATGAAAACAACCAGAATCCTTTTAGCAGTCTTTCCACAGTAAACTTCAGATCCAGTTATTTATCCTCTATAATAATGTTTTGTGATTTTCTTTACATATCTCACTTATTTCCCATTATTCTCTTTTCTAGCTACTTTATGAAGCTTATTGTGAGTGTGCATGGAATTTTTTACTTTCTCGTTATACATTCTTTGTGTTTATGATGTCTCCATATTCAAATTGTTGATTTGGGAGTGTATGCATCCAGTTTCCTACTATTCTTGTTAAGTTGAAGATTTGTTTGTTAGTCTTAATTTCATGGTAGGTTTTCTTGAATATTATAGCATTTGTGTATGTTAATCTATTTATAATATACAAGTGTAAATGTTCTATGTAATCTGTGAATATAAATGCTTCATGAATATTAGGAAACTTGGATTGATATGAGAGCAATATGGTGCTCTTTTCTAATAATTTTGCCTTATTTATAACTCTTGGGTTATTATATAAATTAGAGTTTTCTGAAAAAAAAATGCTTACAAATAGGGCCAATCTCAAGAAGATGAAGGCCAGATTTTAGCAACATATTCTCTTCCCAGATTTGCCAATCCCACAAATTCCTACCTTTTCCTGAAACAGAGTAAATAAAAAAGTGAGAAGATAAGCTAAATATTATGTCACCTGAATTATCTTCAAATGGAAGAAACTATCACAAGTGGATGACAAGCTTCCTCCCAAATGTTATCAAATAGCATCACAATAATTTTGAGGTTATTCTTGTTAACTTATTTATGTGATAGGTATGTTAAAAAATTATTAAAAATTAGAGCTTTATTTCTTTATTTTAGTAAAATCTTTTCATCTGTGGTTTATTACTTTAAGGCATACTTAGGTATGTTAATTAAGAGTTTATGTTGAATATGTGTGTGTATGATTTTTATATTTAAGTTATGAAAACTCAATAAAATGGGGAAAATATTACTACTTATTTTAAATTTTCCAGTTAAATGTTTATATCAATAGAATTGTTACTTAAAATGTGAAAGACTTTGCTCATGTATCTTACTAGGCTCAAATTTTTTTGAGTAACTTTATTGATAACTTTTAATAAATTTTATTTTTCTTGATCTATTCAAATTTTAAACTCTTAAATCAAAAAATTGGTCTAGTAATATTTTCAAAATGATTAGTTTCAGATGTTATGAAAACACTCTATGCAGGTTGAAGTCTGTGTATCTTGTTTTATCCATAATTTTTCTTCAGTATAATTCAATATATTGTTATTTTGTTGTTCAAAGACAGTACTTGTGTATAGTCATTAGCATTAGTCACTTTGTTTTCAATTTGTCAAATTCTATTTTTATATTTACTTGCTTTACTTACCTTTTTCTTTCCTCAGAGATTTTTATTGATACACTGCTGTACTAAAGTTGAAAGTTAACTCATTTATTCAATTTACATTAAGTATTTGACCATGAACTTGTGTTAAGTACCATTTGGCTACTTTGTATATATATTGGCATTTTGATATTTCATATTCTCATTGTTATTATTTTCTAAGTATAGTATAATTACACTTCTAATGTAATTAACCCCATTTTAAATAAGACTGCTTTTTGTTTTTTGGTTTTTTTAGGGGGAACAGTACCTGGGATTGACGCATTAGGTAGGCACTCTATCCACGAGCCATGCCCCCATCCTCCATCAGGTTTCTTTTTACCCTTTCAAATATTTGTAATTTTTTTATAGCTTTCAAAACTATTTTTAAATCTTTTGAGTTGCATTTCATTGAAAGAAAGTTGCTAGTATAATTCACCATTTTGGAATTCACTTTGAATTTTTATGCAATTAATGTATGAATAATTTTTGTAATGGTTTATGAATATTTAAAATATTATTCTCCATTGCTAAATATATTTGATAAAGCTAATATTTAATTTGTTTAATTATGCATTTTTATAATTTTTGAAATTTTTTGTAATTTTTATTGTTATTTTTATTCATAACAATAGTTGTCTCATGTATTTTATGGTGTTAACAAAATAAAGTGTAACTATTTTATATTCATAGCACACTATAACTTGGTTTATTTTAAAACAATCTTGAACACAAAAGAATAGTATAATGAACTTCTCCTTTTTGAGAGTACAAATAAAAATGTGCATCCCATCACCCCTTGTTATGGTTTGGATATGAGGTGTCCCCAAAAAGCTCACATGTAAGACAATACAAGAAAGTTCAGAGGAGAAATGATTGGATTGTAAGAGTCTTAACCCAATCAGTGGATTGATACCTGATGGGATTAACCGAGTGGTAACTAGAGGCTGGAGTGACTGGAGGAAGTAGTTAATTGGGGGTGTGACTATGGGGTATATATTTTGTATCTAGAGCTGGAATCTCTCTGCTTCATAATCACGGTGATGTGAGCTGCTTCCCTCTTCCACACTCTTCTGCCATGATGTTCTGCCTCATGCCCCAAGGAATGGAACCAGCCTTCTTCTTTAGGACCTCTGAAACTGTGAGCTCTCAAATAAACTTTTCCTCCTCCACAGTTGGGCAGGAAATCTTTTTCAACTGGAAAGAGTTCCTATAATATTTTAAAGATCATTGGCCAGTTATTTGGGGGCTGGTCTGATGTTTCCACATAAATAGATTCATGTTTTACCTCTGTGACAGGAGGAGGATCACAGAAGTGCACTTTGTTCTTACTGTGGTCTATTAGGGGGCACATTATTGCAATTTGCTCTATTACTGGTGATTTTCTTTTGTCACTTGATTAAAGTGGCATCTTCCAGGCTTTTTTGCCATTAAATTGCTTTTTGTCTCTGTATTCATTTGTTCACTTAATAATGTAGACCTCTGGTTGTTTATGGGTCTATATAGATTATAATACATTATTATCTTTAATTATTTTGATGCTCAAATTGTTCCAGATTTGGCCATCAGTGACCTCCTTGAGGTGGCTTCTATGTCCTTCTGGCTTGTCTTCATAATTCTTTGAGCTTTTTTTCCCTGTTTTTCAGTGTAAAGTATTCCAGGTTTTTGTTTTGTTTTGCACTTTCCCTGCCTTGGACTGAAATCATTCATTTTCTAAAGAACAAGGGTTTCTTCTAGAGGATAATGGTGTTTGGAAACAATGCTAGGAGCACTGGATGTGTTCACTGTGATTGCATGTTTCTGCTTTCAAACCTCTCAGAATAGTTAGTCATAATACACATGTGTATCTTGTGACCAGCCTCCAAGATTGTCCCTGATAATTCTTATCTCCTGTATTCAGGCTCCTGCACTCCCCACCTATGTTGAATGGGGGCTACCCTATGTTACCTATGGGCTGCTGCAGCAAAGGAGAAGGTGTGCTACTCACTGCTTTAGCTCATAAATGACTTGCAGCTTCTGTCTGGACCCTTTGATTGCTTGCTCTGAAGAGAGCCAGTCACCATATTGCATGGACACTCAAACTTAAGCAGAGGCCTATGTGGAAAGGAGTCAGGTTTCTCCAAGTAAGCATCAACTTGCCAGTCAAGACTGAAAAACCCTGGGATCAGATCTGTGTCCCAGCTGAGCCTGGAAATGACTGGGGACTGCAGGCCAGAGTCTTGCTAAGACACTCCTGCATTCTTCTGAGAGACAGTTGTCATGCTTCAAGCTAGAAAGATTTAGGGTGATTTCTTAAGTACCAACAGATAACAGACATACACACTGATTTTTACATCTATATTTCTGCTATTTATCAGCATATATTGAAAACCATAAATTCACTACAATAAAACAGGCTTTAGTCTCCTCCCTTTCTGTATTTCTATTACTCCTTATTCCTTTCTCTGACAGCGAGACATCTCAATTCTTTGATCACCTCCTGGTGTTCTGGGAAGCACAAACCCTGTTGACACCTGGATTTCAGACTTGCAGTCTCCTAAACTGTGAGTGAATAAATTTCTTATTTTTAAACCACAAAGTTTCTCCTACTTTCTGATGGTATCCCTAGGAAACTAATGGAAAGGGAAAAGGGCTGGGGAAAAGATGTAATTTTTAAATTACAAAGTGCTTCTGTTATTTTTTAAGCAGCTTCATTAAGTTCTAACTTGCCTACAATAAGAATTGCCCATTTTAAGTGATCAGTTCAATGAGTTTTGGCAAATGTGTACACTTGTGTTATCACATTCACCATCAAATGATACAGCACTGCAGTGTCCAGTGTGGCAGCTATTTGCCACATGTGGACATTTTAACTTAAGTTAATTAAAATGAAATAAAATTAAAAATTTATTTATTTGAACTAGCTACAATTTATTTGCTCAATAGCCAGAGTTCACATTGGATCTTACCGAATTGGACAAAGATGATGGGTTATATCCATCAAATAGATGGATCAAAATCCATCTATTGCAGAGTGCAGATATAGAACATTTCCATCACCTCCAAAGTATTCTTTTTTTTAAAAAAAATAATACCTTTATTTATTTATTTATTTTAATTTTTATGTGGTGCTGAGGGTTGAATCCAGTGCCTCACACGTGCCAGGCAATCATTCTACCACTGAGCCACAACCCCAACTCCAACTCCCAAAGCATTCCTTTGTGCCCTTTTATAGTTTATCCCTGTCCTCACATCCAGCTACCACTGAACGTCATTCTGTTGCTATATTTTGTTTTTTTTTTTAGAATTTTAAATAAACAAAATCATATGACACATACTACCTTGTTTCCAGCTTCTTTCACTTAGTATGATATTTTGGAGATTCTCCATGTTGTTGTGTATTCAGGAGTTTATTTCTGTTCATTGCACTAGCATTCCATGCCATAATTCTTTATCTATTCACGAGATGAAGAATATGTGAGCTGGTTCCAGGCTTTGACTTTATTTTAAAATATACTAATATATTTAATTATAACATATATTATAAATTTTAATTTACATTATAATTATAATATATTATAATTATAATATACATTATAATTATAATATACATTATAATTATAATTAATATATAAATATATTTAAATATATTCTAATTAGTTATACATGACAGCAGAATGCATTTTGATTCATTGTACAAATGTAGCACAACTTTTCATTTCTCAGGTTGTACACAATGTAGAACTCCACCATAAGTGCAGTCATACATGTAACTAGGGTAATGATGTTCATTTAATTCCACCATATTTCTGTCCCCATGCCTGCTCTCCTCCTCTCTGTCCCCTTTGCCCAAAGTTCCTCCATCCTCCCTAGCCCCTCCCCCATTATGAATCAGCATCCACTTATCAGAGAGAACATTCGGTTTGGTTTTCTGAAATTGGCTTATTTCAATTAGCATGATATTTTCCAACTCTATCCATTGACCTACAAATACCATAATTTTATTCTGTTTTGATGCAGAGTAATATTCCATTGTGTGTGTGTGTCTCTGTGTGTGTATAACCCCCCAATTTTTTTAATCTTGTTGAAGGACATCTAGATTGGTTCCACAGTTTAGCTATTGTGAATTGAGCTGCTATGAACATTGATGTGACTGTGTTACTATAGTATGATGATTTATTTTCAATTGACACATTGTACCTACTTATGGGGCACAGTGTAATATTTTAATATGTGTTTGCCATGTGTAGCTATCAGATCAAGGCAATGGACATTTCTATCACCTCATATCTATCATTTATTATTTCCTTGTGCTGAGAATATTCTAAATCTCTTCTAGTAACTATTTTTAAATTATTTTTTGACAACCATGGTTATCTACCATGCTATAGAATATAAGCTATTTTGATACCAGGGATGGGAAATTTTGACTAGGTTTAGTAAAACAGAATTGGGAAGAGTGAGCAAGAATATGAAAGCAAAGCTTTAACTTAGGGAGAAAAAGAGAGTGGGAACTTCACCTCTAAGTGAAGGGGAGCATCCCTAATGGAAAGAGAAGTCAGGCTCTCTCTGTAAAACGAAGGGGCTAGCCTTTTATTGGCAACTAGGATGGAGAAAGGTCCTGTATTTTCATGGAAATTTTTAAGAAATTACCTTCTCCTGGAAGAGTCTCCTGATATTTTCCAATGGCCATCTGCCACCTGGTATTTGTAGTGAGGAAGAATAGGAGGTAGGAAAAGGCACATTCCATACATGGTAGGAAGAATCAGAAAGCAAGATCCAGGGTGAAAGTCATTTTTTGGATAACAACTTATGAAATAAGGGAGGCTTGAGAATCAAAGATTTTGGCAAGTAACAGATTGGGAATTAAGGCCCAACAGTTTATCTGTCATTTTGTCTCCTGTTATAACCCCTGACTGTCTTAATTCCTTCTATCCAATTTTACTCCTGTACCTGCAAACCATTCTGTCTCAATCCTCTCTCCCACCCAACTTTTGGGCAGATACAAATTTGCTTATCAGTTTTGTAGTGGTTCGTTGTTACATTGGTTTTATATTGTTCCACAACAAATTATCAAAAATGTATCAGTTTAAAACACACCATCTATTAACTCACAATTTCTGTAAATCAGAAATCCAAGCATGACTTAGCTGAATTCTCTGCAAAATTATAATCAAGGTGTTGGCTAGAAATCAGTTTTCATGTGGAGTTCCAACTGGGGAAACTCTGCTTCCATACATAATGAAGGACTAAGAAGAATTTATTTCCTAGCAGTTTAAAAACTGAAGACCCTTACTTCTTGCTGTTTCATAACAGGTGACTGCCTTTAGCTCTTAGAGGCCACCCTAATGTCCTCACTCTATAGATTTCCCACAAATGACTACTTCATCAAGGTAATAAAGTTTTTAAGCTGACTCTGATAGCAAGATGGAATCTTAGGTAATGTTATAGAGTCATAGAAGGATTCACATCCTGTCAGCTTTGGTATGTCCTATCGGTTGGAGCAAGTCACAGGTCTTGCTCTCGCTAAAGGGGAAAGTCTCATGGAAAGGTCTGAACTTCAGGGGCAGTAATTATGATAGGTAGGCACCATACATTCTGTCTTCCACATGTGTTTTCATTTCTCTTGACATTTCTAAATGAAAGTATCCCATGCAGCGCTATGAAAAATTACTCGGAGGCAGATTGTCTTTAAATGAAAGTGTATATTCCATTACACCAGTCATCAAACACAATGCAAAAAGTGTTGGGTGTGCTGGAGCACCCCAACTAGCATTCAGTGCACACTAATTAAACACTACAATCAAATCACACAATCCTACGGCAACCACAAGCCCCAAAGTATCTCTGATGCTGTGGGATTTCTCTTAGCTGAAGAGCAGATTTTGTTATTGTGCCGTGGTTCTCTCCAGCAGATGATTGGATGTCAAGGAATGGTGGAGTCAGTCTGGGGACAGACAGCAAGGCAGCCAGGCTCACTTATGTCCTCAGAGGTAAGCTCTTTTATGTGGCAGGACAAGTGGTTTATGTACAGTTCGAAGTTGGTGCTCATGTTATCACACTCCAACATTGTTCTGTTTCCAGATGATGGTCCTCATCAGTTGCATCCAGTCATGACTAAGCATGCCTGTGATTGCTGTTCCTTATAGCCAGCAACTCAGTTAGTCCCAACACATTCCCAGCATGTCTATGGCAGATGCTCCTTACAGAGAAATTACTGGGTCACATGGAAAATGTCTGTAAAGCTTTTTAAGAAAATGCCAAATTGTTTTTGAAGTGGTTATACTATTTTTCATTCCCATGAGCAAGGGGCTATGGCTTTTTATTATCATTTGTAAACAATGGAGAAGAATCACTGCTAACTGTTGTATTTTTTTCAGGGGGAGGGAGTACTGAGGATTGAACTCAGGGGCACTCAACCACTGAGCCACATCCCCAGCCCTATTTTGTATTTTATTTAGAAAAAGGATCGCATTGAGTTGCTTAGTGCCTCCCTTTTTCTGAGGCTGACTTTGAACTTGTGATCCTCTTGCCTCAGCCTCCCAAACCTCTAGGATTTACAGGCATGGGCCATTGCACCAGGCTAACTGTTCTATTTTTAACAAATACAAAATTTTATTTATTTTGTGCTTCTTTAAAGCAATAAAATATTCTGGTAGCCCAGAAAGATTCTCTCTATTAAAAGTGGAATTTAGTAGGGAAGGGTGGTGCACACCTTTAATCCCAGCAGCTCCAGAGGCTATAGCAGGAGGATTGCAAATTGAAGCCCTCTTCAGCAACTTATTGAGGACCTAGGAAACTTACTGAGACCCTGTTTCTAACTAAAATTTTTTAAAACAGGGACTGGGGATATGGCTCAGTGGTTGAGTATCCTGGGTTCAATACTATGTACAAAAAAAGAAAAGGAATTTATTCATACTATTTTCACTAATAAACCAAATATAAAAGCAATTTTGGTAGACAAATGGATACAAAGCCATATAGAGGAGAGTTCGTGAGAACACAGGAGGCAGAAATGGTAGCAGCAAACACAGACAACATTCTCTAAGAATTTTGCATAGGGTAGTAAAGACATGGTGCCATGTCAGAGATCAAATTTTATGTGTTCTTAAGATGGGAGATTTTATAGCACATCTGCACTAGTGGGAATATAGACAGTCCCCAACTTACAATAGTTTGTCTTCATCCTTTTTCAGCTTTACAGAGGTGCATTCTGTAGAAATTATACTTTGAATTTTAAATGTTTATCTTTTCCTGAGCTAATAATATGCAACATCGTAATAGATAGCATACAGACATAAGTGGTAGAAACATGAGATTAAGGGGATAGTTCTATAGCTGTGGCCTACTGTACTGAACCCCATGTATTTTCTTTTAAAAAGAAATTTACTTGAGACCACTGTGGCCCTTCCTGGCTTCAGTCAATAAGATATGCTACCTCCCTCAGCAAACAACCTGCTATCTTCATGAAGAATGCAGGCTAAATGAGTCCTCCCTGTTGATAAGTATACAAGTTACCCTGAAACGGGGACTTTTGTGACCTTTATGCAGATCATATTCCAGGACTTGGAGAGACATGATGATTAGAAGCAAAGCCCCTGACCATAAAATCTGTAAGAACAAGTTCCTATTAGAACCAGTCAGCATGGCTTCTGATGACCCAGAGTTGTCTTGGATCTTTAGCATGTCATATAACACTAAAATCCCCCCCTGAGGGTAAGACCATGTACAGTGGGGACTCAAAAACCTGATGCAATTCTGCTGTCAGTCAGAAGTCAAGAGATGGACTTAATTGGGACTCTGGAAACTTTCCTGGGACTCCCAATAGAACAGGAGGGCAAGAAGGGTGCACCATCCCCCCGCCTCTCTGAAAGGACCCACTCTCACCTTTTCTCCTTTGACTGTGCCCCTTTTCCCTTTTCCTCTCCCTTCTAAGAAACTCTGCCTTGTTACCATGTGTGACTCATCTGCAATTCTTCGGGCAAGAATGCAACTGGTGTTTGCCAACCATATTGGTTGCTTCATTCTGTGGGCAGATCTCATCCTGTAACAATCAGGCTCTCTCCTTTGATGCTGGGCAGGAGTGGCCAACCATAGCTCCCAATCAGCCATCAAGAAGATCAACAAGGGATCCTCTACTGCATAATGTGTGGCTAAAGCTAGGCTTCTGGGTAGATTAGGTATATCCAGTATATTTTTGACTGGCAATAATTTCAATTTACAATGGGTTTTTATTCTCACCCGTCAAGGAGGAGCTATAATTGACTAAAGAGAATTGGGGGAAATGATGGTACAGATTGGAGATCATCTTTGTCATAGGAAGAAAGGCAATGTGTGTGCATGCCAATGGAGATAGCTTAGAAGAGTTTCCTGGTGGAAGAATGTGATCACATAGCCTGTAGGTGGGTGAGCAGGATGCACATGCAGACCTTCTAGCTCCTGAGTCATGCTTTCTGCCACTTCACTATGAGGCCAAGGATGCCTTTTCAAAGTTATACATCTCTCTTTAAATTAGTAAATAAAGAATCTCTGTAGAGGCTCTCTGCAACAAATTGATTTTTCCTAATGCTTTGTTTCCTCTGATAAAAAAAAAAAAAAAAAACAATAGATTTAAGAAACTTGGTCTTTTCACTTGGTAACATTTTTACTGACTTCAGCTGGGACTGAGACTCTCTGTGCCCCGAGGTTTAGGCCTTTAGAAAGGCCACTTGACAATCCCTTCCTTGCAAACTGTCTACCCTCCCTCCATGCCCTCTCATTCAGAGACAAATTTACAAGCCTATTTAACAGTCACAGCCACACTTACCAATTGCTCATCAATTCACTACATTAGGGATTTATGAGTTTAGTGACCACCATGTCTCTTAGACCCATCTCTAAAACCTTAATAAGATTTCTAAAAGGTCAGATCTCTTGGGTTCATCCTGTTTAACCTCTCTTCAGCTTTTGACTTCGTTGAAAATACACTCTTTCTGCAGGTAGATTATAACACAAGATTTACTCTTACTTCTCTTTCCAATTGTTTCTTGTTGAATTAATGGTGTGCTTCTTGTAGGCCTTTGTCCTTGGCCCTAGAGCTTCAACTGTCACATATATACTAAAGCTTCTCACTCCCCAAATCCAAGGTCAGCGTTTCTTCCAGTTCATTGTTGTAGCTGGAACTGCCTAATAATCACTTTGACTTGGTTGTCTCAAAGTCCTCAAAGTTCGTAGGAGAATCTAAATCACCTTTTATTTCCCGCAGCACAACATGTGCAGCCAGGACCCAAACCCAGACCCTCATGACCTCTGTCATTTTGAATTGCCCTCTTTTCACTCTTTTTAAAAGCATGCCTTGACTATAAAGTCTCAGAAAATAAAGTTGGACACAGTGGATCATCCCTATAACCCCAGCTACTTGGGAGTCTGAGGCAGGAGGACTGCAAGTTCAATTGGGCAATTTAGCAAGACCCTGTCTCAAAAGTAGAAAGGTCTGGCAATGTAGCTCAGCGGTAAAGCACCTCAGGTTGGACCCCTAGTACTACAAAAATAGAATAAATAAAAGTTTACTACACTGAAATCAAGTGACATCAAAGTCATTCTCAAAATGTGATAGGACTTTTCACTAATTAAGGTTGATTGAATAATGTTACAGGGCACCGACCTGATGGGAAACTGAGGCAGCCATTGTAGGCCTTTCTCACTGGTTCTCACACACATGCCAGAAAAATTTCAGACATGTTGTTCAGAGTAGAAGGCATGAATTTATTGAATTTATAGGAAAAGAGAAGAGGGGACTTTCTCAAGGGAGAAAGTGGGTGCACTCTTAACAGTGTGCCCCACAAACCTTTGGTTTAATTGGAGGAGGGGAGTCCCAGGGAAGTTTCCAGCCCAGGTCCACCTTTTAGCATTTGGCTGACAGTATAGGAACTGTGTGGATCACCTGGAAGATAAGATGATGTGCTACTCATAGAGTTGGAGTTTTTAAGGAAATTGAGTCTCCCAGTTTTTGCCTCAATTAATCAGCTTTTTCCCTTAATCAATTTACTCCCCTTTGAATAGCCCTTAGCAATCTTTCATTGTGAGGATACTGGTGCTTTGTTTGCTAGGTTGATTGGGGGTGGTGACATAGCTTTAGTGATAAAGGAAGAGTCCAGGCCACCTGGTGAAGTGTGAGTGACCTAGAAACAATAGTTATTTTTTTGTTTTTGTTTTTGTTTTAAGGGATGTAATTAATTATGTCTGGTGGGGGGTGATATACCAGGTCCCATCTTCTTAGTGCTCCTCTGTCAGACAAGGCTCCCTGTGGCTTTTAGTTGCCCTTTATTGTCCTTTCCCTGCCCTCCCACTTAGGGCTGACTAGCTACCAAACAATAGGAATGAAATATCCATTGTCCCCACGTCCTCTATATCCAGAACAGGGAGGGAAAAAAAAAAAAACACTTGGCCATATAAATGTACTTTGTGTCATCCCTGTCCACTGTGTGGCTCTTGAATAAGAAAAAGGACTGTCCTAAATAGGAGACTTGGCAGCCATTCTCCTCATGATGATGGTGGGTTTTTGGTTTCATGGGCAGTTAAAGGGTTGTTTATCATGTGTACACCTTTCTCCCTCGCCTTCCCCCCAGAGCAGGAAGCATGGGGGAATGGAGGTGTCACATTTCTGATGAGATTTCCATAGCATCATGAAACTAGGACACACGTAGGAAAGAGCTCACATAATAAATGAAACCTTTCTAGACACAAGAAATTCAAATAGAAACTGCTTACACATGTGCATCTGTATCTAGGAGAGAAATCCAGACAACTGCATTGGACCCTGCAGAACAAGAAAAATCAAATGACACAAGAGAGGAAAGAGGAACATGATGGCAATAAGGAGATGAAAATATCACTGAACACCAGAGGAAGAGTAATTCCCAGGAAATAAGGAAATCACGATTTAAAATAAAACCTAGAAAATTTGTGATTCTCATCAGTGAAGAATCAATGAAGGTTTTCATAAAATAGGAACAAAAATTCCCATAAGGTAAAAATGAGATTAAAATGACAAGAGAATGAAATATAGTTAGACAAGGGAAATAAAAATAATTACAAGAAAAATAAAGCCAACAAGAAGAATCTTAGCATATGTAATATATATATATATATATATATATTTTAACCTATATGTCAGATATGATATACATTCATATATATATATGAATGTATATCATATCTGACATATAGGTTAAAATTGACATTAAGAATAATAGACTAAGATCTGAGGAATTCTCCTATACCATGGAACAAAAGATCAAAAGTTAAAACTGATGAGGAAAAATACAACAGATAAGAAAAACAAAAACTAGAAGTGCAACTAAAGCACTTCAATTGGTATGAGGGTTTTTGTGCAATAAAGTATAATTGAGACATGTTTCTCTGAAGTAAATTAATATAAACATCAAAAGCGATTCACGGGGGGGACTCCAAGATGGCCGCGAATAGAGTGCATCACACCCCGTGTACCGCGCCACTGAGCAGGTGAATAATGAGTTAGAACGACAAAAAACTATCTTGTTAGGAACTTACAGCAAAATGGGGGTGCACCTAAACCTAGAGGAAGGATTTCCAGCACCGAGGTCCGGTAATTGAGTCTCAAACACGAGCCAAATGTGCAACCGTAGATCCGGGCTGACTGATCCGCACGGCCCGCCCCGTGGCTATAGATGGCGGGGCGCTGCCGAGAAGCGACCAGCAAGCAGGGAGAAACGTTGCTGCGGATTCTGTAAAATCCTGCCAGCTGAGCCCTCACTGAGCCTCGGGCTGAGTTCGGGATTTCAGACAGGGAAGGAAGCGGTACAGTTCTACCCCCCACAACAGAAACTCCACCAAGTAAACCAGCGGCCACCATCTTGGAGAGCTGAAGTAACCACCGCCACTCTCGGACAGATTGCAACAATAAAACAGGTGTGTGTTACTCAGCTCATCTCCCATACAGCGGGGATTCGCATAAAACTTCTCCTAGGCTTTCCAGGGGGGGGATTATCAGAGAGAGCCTGCATAAAGACGTGGGGAAAACTAGAGACACCTGACCTTCAACTCCCCCCCTCCCATCAGCGGCGAAAATGAAACCTGTCTTGCCAGCGCTGGGGGAGGGGCAAGCGGAAAGAATCAAAACAGTAGAGTGCCCTGGTTCCCAATAGCCACCCTCCACACCCAACAAACGGCAGGCCCAGAGTACAGTTTGAACTGCCGAGAGGCATCACTCAGGGGAAATCTGGTCTAGCAGGAGAAACCAGGGGACTAGAGGCCAGGCCCTCGCGACTGGGCGGCTGGAGAACGCCTGCACACCAGCGACAGCCAGCCCGTTGCCCCTGGGACTGGGCGGCTGGACACCGCACGCCTGCCGGCGACCAATCGCCCGCCGGCTGCCCGTGTGACTGGGCGGCTGGAGACCGCATGCCCACCGATGACCGACTGCGCGACTGGGCAGCTAGAGATTGCCCACCTGCTGGCGACAGCCCACCCGCTGCCCGTGCGACTGGGTGGCTGGAGACCGCCCGCCCGCCGGCGACTGGGAGCTGAAACCAACCAGAGACAGTCCAGTCCCACCCCCCCCATTCGGACACCCCGGCAAGGAGCCTGGGGCCCGCCATAGCAGAGAGGTGACATCACTGGAGCTAGGCCGTCGGAATTCCTTCCCAACGGAATCCACTTTAGCAGGCATAGTCTACCAACACAAAGGAGAGACAACAGAGATATACAAAACCAAAACAAATCTATAGAAGAGAGCAGAAACACAGCAATCAAATAGAGCTGGAAAGTAACGTGAACATCATGAAAAAACAAGGGAAAAAAGGAGTACAAACAATGCAGGACAACTTAAATCTACAGGAGGACCTAGAAGCATCAGAAACATGGATAGGGAAAGAACTCAAGGCATACCTAACTCAGATGGAAAGGAATATTAGAGAAGACATGAGACAGCATGTCCAAGCAATAAAAGTATATTTTGAAAATGAATTAAACAAACAAATTCAAATGGCAAAGAACGAGCTTTACCAGGAGATAGAGATCTTAAAAAAAATCAAACAATAATCCTAGAAATGCAGGAAACCATAAACCAAATTAAAAACTCTAACAAGAATATTACAAATAGACTAGATCAAGTAGAAGTCAGAACATCAGATAATGAAGACAATGTTTATCAACTTGAAAAGAATATAGTCAACACAGAAAAGATGCTTAAATCCCACGAGCAATCTATTCAAGAGATATGGGATGTCATAAAAAAAAACAAACTTGAGAGTCATTGGGATAGAAGAAGGCATAGAGATTCAAACCAAAGGAATGGACAACATATTAAATGAAATAATTCTAGAAAACTTCCCAGAGATGAAAGATGGAATGGATTGCCAAATCCCGGAAGCCTACAGGACCGCAAACATTCAAAACAGTAATAGACCAACTCCAAGACATATAATTATGAAGATAGCCAACATACACAACAAGGAGAGAATATTAAAAGCTATGAGAGAAAGGAGGCAGATTACATTCAGGGGTAAACCAATTAGGTAACAACTGATTTTTCATCACAGACTTTGAAAGCGAGAAGATCCTGGAACAATGTATTTCAAACGCTGAAAAATAATGGATTCCAACCAAGAATACTGTATCCAGCAAAATTAAGCTTCAGATTTGACAATGAAATTAAAATCTTTCATGATAAACAAAAGCTAAAAGAATTCACAGCCAGAAAACCAGAACTGCAAAGCATTTTGAGCAAAATACTACAAGAAGAGGAATTGAAAAATAATGCCCAAAACTTATAGTGGGAGGTATCTCAGTAAAGGGGGAGGAAAATAACCAAAAAGTAAAAACTAGCCAAACTAAAATAAATAAATAAATAAACATGACTGGAAGTACAAATCATATTTCAATTGTAACCTTAAATGTTAATGGCCTAAACTCACCAATCAAGAGACATAGGCTAGTAACCTGGATCAAAAAAACAAATCCAACAATATGCTGCCTTCAGGAGACTCATATGATAGGAAAAGACATACACAGGCTGAAGGTAAAAGGTTGGGAAAAATCATACCACTCACATGGCCCTCGGAAGCAAGCAGGAGTGGCCATACTCATATCAAATAAAATCAACTTCAAACCTCAGTTAATCAAAAGGGATAAAGAAGGACACTATATACTGTTAAAAGGAACCATCCACCAACAAGACATAACAATTATCAATTTGTATGCACCAAACAATGGAGCTGCAAAGTTCATAAAACAAACTCTCCTCAAGTTCTCAAGTTCAAGAGTCAAATAGACTACAACACAATAATTATGGGTGACTTCAACACACCGCTCTCGCCATTAGACAGATCCTCTAGACAAAAGCTGAATAAAGAAACTATAGAACTCAATAGCATAATCAATAACCTAGACTTAACTGACATATATAGAATATATCAACCATCATCAAGTGGATACACGTTCTTCTCAGCAGCACATGGATCCTACTCAAAGATAGACCATATATTATGTCATAGGGCAACTCTTAGTAAATATAAAGGCGTGGAGATAATACCATGCACCATATCTGATCATAATGGAATGAAACTGGAAATCAATGATAAAAGAAGGAAGGAAAAATCCTACATCACATGGAAAATGAACAATATGTTACTGAATGATAAATGGGTTACAGAAGACATAAAGGAGGAGATAAAAAAATTCTTAGAGACAAATGACAATACAGACACAACATACCGGAATCTATGGGACACAATGAAAGCAGTTTTAAGAGGGAAATTCATTTCTTGGAGTTCTTTCCTCAAAAAAAGAAAAAACCAACAAATAAATGAACTCATACTACACCTCAAAAACCTAGAAAAGGAAGAGCAAAACAACAGCAAATGTAGTAGAAGACAAGAAATAATTAAAATTAGAGCAGAAATCAATGAAATTGAAACAAAAAAAAAACATTGAAAAAATTGATAAAACTAAAAGTTGGTTCTTTGAAAAAATAAATAAGATCGACAGGCCCTTAGCCATGCTAACGAAGAGAAGAAGAGAGAGAACTCAAATTACTAACATACGGGATGAAAAAGGCAATATCACAATAGACACTACAGAAATTCAGAAGATAATTAGAAAGTATTTTGAAACCCTATATTCCAATAAAATAGAAGATAGTGAAGATATCGATAGATTTTTTAAGTCATATGATCTGCCCAGATTGAGTCAGGAAGACACACACAATTTAAACAGACCAATACCAAAGGAAGAAATAGAAGAAGCCATCAAAAGACTACCAACCAAAAAAAGCCCTGGACCGGATGGAGTTTTACAAAACCTTCAAAGAAGAATTAATACCAATACTTTTCAAGCTATTTCAAGAAATAGAAAAAGAAGGATCTCTTCCAAATTCATTCTATGAGGCCAACATCACCCTGATCCCAAAACCAGACAAAGACACTTCAAAGAAAGAAAAGTACAGACCAATATCTCTAATGAACTTGGATGCAAAAATCTCAATAAAATCCTGGCGAATTGAATACAAAAGCATATCAAAAAAATTGTGCACCATGATCAAGTAGGATTCATCCCTGGGATGCAAGGCTGGTTCAATATAAGGAAATCAATAAATGCTATTCACCACATCAATAGACTTAAAGACAAGAACCATATGATCATCTCGATAGATGCAGAAAAAGCATTCGACAAAGTACAGCATCCCTTTTTGTTCAAAACACTAGAAAAACTAGGGATAACCGGAACTTACCTCAACATTGTAAAAGCTATATATGCTAAACCTCAGGCTAGCATCATCCTAAATGGAGAAAAACTGAAGGCATTCCCTATAAAATCTGGAACAAGACAGGGATGCCCTCTATCACCACTTCTATTCAATTTAGTTCTTGAAATACTAGCCAGAGCAATTAGACAGACAAAAGAAATTAAAGGCATAAAAATAGTTAAAGAAGAACTTAAATTATCGCTATTTGCGGATGACATGATAATATATTTAACAGACCCAAAAGGGTCTACAAAGAAACTGCTAGAGTTAATAAATGAATTCAGCAAAGTGGCAGGATATAAAAGCAACACGCATAAATCAAAGGCATTCCTGTATATCAGCAACAAAACTTCTGAAATGGAAATGAGGAAAACCACTCCATTCACAATATCCTCAAAGAAAATAAGATACTTGGGAATCAACCTAACAAAAGAGGTGAAAGATTTATACAATGAAAACTACAGAACCCTAAAGAGAGAGATAGAAGAAGATCTTAGAAGATGGAAAAATGTACCCTGTTCATGGATAGGCAGAACTAACATTATCAAAATGGCGATATTACCCAAAGTTCTCTACAGGTTTAATGCGATGCCAATCAAAATCCCAATGGCATTTCTTGTAGAAATAGATAAAGCAATCATGAAATTCATATGGAAAAACAAAAGACCCAGAATAGCAAAAGCAATTCTAAGCAGGAAGTGTGAATCTGGAGATATAGCGATACCAGAGTTCAAACTGTACTACAAAGCAATAGTAACAAAAACAGCATGGTACTGGTACCAAAACAGGCAGGTGGACCAATGGTACAGAATAGAGGACACAGAAACCAATCCACAAAATTACAACTTTCTTATATTTGATAAAGGGGCTAAAAGCATGCAATGGAGGAAGGATAGCATCTTCAACAAATGGTGCTGGGAAAATTGGAAATCCATATGCAACAAAATGAAACTGAATCCCTTTCTCTCGCCATGCACAAAAGTTAACTCAAAATGGATCAAGGAGCTAGATATCAAATCATAGACACTGCATCTGATAGTAGAAAAAGTTGGCTACGATCTACATACTGTGGGGTTGGGCTCCAAATTCCTTAATAGGACGCCCATAGCCTAAGAGTTAATAACAAGAATAAACAAATGGGACTTACTTAAACTAAAAAGTTTTTTTCTCAGCAAGAGAAACAATAAGAGAGGTAAATAGAGAGCCTACATCCTGGGAACAAATTTTTACCCCTCACACTTCAGATAGAGCCCTTATATTATCCAGAATATACAAAGAACTCAAAAAATTAAACAATAAGAAAACAAATAACCCAATCAACAAATGGGCCAAGGACCTGAACAGACACTTCAGAGAGGAGGACATACAATCAATCAACAAGTACATGAAAAAATGCTCACCTTCTCTAGCAGTCAGAGAAATGCAAATCAAAACCACCCTAAGATACCATCTCACTCCAGTAAGATTGGCAGCTATTATGAAGTCAAACAACAACAAGTGCTGGTGAGGATGTGGGGAAAAGGGTACACTTGTACACTGCTGGTGGGACTGCAAATTAGTGAGGCCAATTTGGAAAGCAGTATGGAGATTCCTGGGAAAGCTGGGAATGGATCCACCATTTGACCCAGCTATTCCCTGAGGATCTTAAAAGAGCGTACTATAGGGATACTGCCACATCAATGATCATAGCGGCACAATTCACAATAGCTAGACTGTGGAACCAACCTAGATGCCCTTCAATAGATGAATGGATAAAAAAATGTGGCATCTATACACAATGGAGTATTATGCAGCACTAAAAAATGACAAAATCATAGAATTTGCAGGGAAATGGATGGCATTAGAGCAGATTATGCTAAGCGAAGCTAGCCAATCCTTAAAAAACAAATGCCACATGTCTTCTTTGATATAAAGAGAGCAACTAAGAATAGAACAGGAAGGAAGAGCATGAGGAAAAGATTAACATTAAACAAAGACGAGTGGGGGGAGAGAAAGGGAGAGAGAAGGGAAAGCATATGGAAATGGTAGGAGACCCTCAATGTTACACAAAATTACATATAAGAGGTTTTGAGGGGAAAGGGGGGGGAACAAGGGAGAGTATTGAACAACAGCAGATGAGGTAGAGAGGGAAGATGGGAGGGGAGGGGTGATAGTAGGGGATAGGAAAAGTAGCAGAATACAACAGTCACTAATATTCCATTATGTAAAAATGTGAGTGTGTAACCGATATGATTCTGCAATTTGTATTTGGGGTAAAAATGGGAGTTCATAACCCAATTGAGTCAAATGTATGAAAGATGATATATCATGAGCTTTGTAATGTTTTGAACAACCAATAAAAAAATAAACATCAAAAGCATCAAATATGTGGTAAACAGCCACATCAAACCCTCCTGGGCCACCTTACTAAAAAATGCTTAACTCTAAAGTTAACAAAAATTAGAATCCTCCACTGAATGACAATACACAAACACACACATATATACACACATGCACACACACACACATATGCTATATTTTTTTCCCAAAATACATGTCTTAAGTCAATGGGAATATGTCTATAAAACTTCATACCTTAAGAATTTTACCAACTTGTCTTTCATAGGTACAGGTAAGGGATAATGCCTTTTCTACCTTAACTACAGACTTTTGACCTTTTTGGAAGGAATACCCAGTTAAGCATTTTGTAGTGCTTGCTTTTCTCTCCTGAAAATCATAAACCATATACTATAACCAACATAAATATATAGTTTAACAAATTTCACTTGAGTAATAGAGTGAAAAGATAATGAGGGCAATTATTTATGATGAAATTATATGTACAAGTCATGTTAACTAAAACAGACAAGCAAGGAGTTAGATGCTTATACTATATAAAATCAACAGCACGTGATAGCTATGAAGGTGGATTGACACAGGTACTTTTTATTAGCAACTCACATACAGAAAGCAGTGGTGTGGTTGGTAATGTGATTCCTTAAGGTGTTGAATAAAAGCCAGTATTTGCAAACAAAAATACAATTCAATCTTCCTCCAATTTAAATGGTAGCTCCCATAAATAGTCATGGAAAATTTACTGTTAAAGTTGAGCAAAAAAATTTTGGCGTTATATATGGAACAATGATAGGTTTTAGATGAGGTATGTATGAAATGGAGATAGTTCTACACAATTATGAGGATTTTTTTTCATATACATGGTATATTTCATGTTTGTATTTTAGTGTTAGTATTTGACAAAATATATCATTTGTTACAGAATATCTAATGACTTTAACATCCTTGCATTAATTAAATGATGCTACCCCAAATCACTGAGACTTTAAAAAAGTTAAAAAAAAAAAACTCACAAATTTCCAAAAATACCCCCTAGGGGGCGGTACCACCTTTGTTGAAAAACTGATTTAGAATTATTTTAAGATTATTACAACCAGACAGGACTATCATAAACTCTTGACTTTGGCTTCACCTAGAAGTGTATGTAAACACTGATTCTGGGAAACAGTCTGAAATGTTCCCAGGAAAAAATTTAACCACTTGAATTATTTGTTCCTACTCCAAGTTTACTACGTTAAAATTCAATTCTCAAAATCTTGTTTCTGTTCTTAGTTTAAAAATCAAGAAAGATTGATTTCTGTATTAGAAATAATTATCCTTAAATTCTCTGAAAGTTGAGCACTGACAAAATTTCGTAAATGTTAAAATAGAATTTATTCTAAGAGTTCTAAAGGAAAAAAGTTATTTTGTTTATAGATGTTAAGTTTTTATTTTATAATATGAAATCATTATAAATAACCATAATTTTAAATGATATTAAATAATAGAACAACTTCTAGATGATCTAAAATGTTCCTAATTTTGTTCATATCAATTATTTAAAAAATCAGTATAGTAAAATAAATATTGAAGGTAAATTCTGAGTGGAGTTATCCAAATGGGGTAAAATTTATTGGTAAGACATTTTTGGGTAGGAAGCTTTAAAATTAAATCAGAAAATGTAGAATGTGTTCAGATGCAGAGCTACTGAATTCCCAAAGACTTAAACATTCAAACTATTAACAAGTTTATACAATTATAAAATTAAACAATGCTTAAATTACTAAGGTTTAAAGATTAGGTAGAATTCAGTTATTTCTCCATTTTACTTTAATTTTTTAAAATTTATTTTAATCGTACAACCAGAAGAGTCTCTATCAAACAAACGAGACTTTTTGTGCAATTCTACTTCTTGAACAAGAGCATTGATTCTGTTCTTGACTTTTATACTGTTGTTCCCTGCTTCATAGAAACATGTTGACTGCTCTAGCAACTTTTGGGGGGATCCTGAGGATTGTACACAGGGGCACTTTACCACTCAGTGACATTCCCTGTCCCTTTTTATATTTTGAGACAACGTCTTACTAGGTTGCTGAGGCTGGCCTGGGACATTGGATCCTCCTGCCTCAACCTCCTAAATCACTAGGACTACAGGCCTGCACCACCACTCCTTGCTCTTTTGAGAACTTTCTGAGAACTAACAGATGTTGCCTGATTATTGCAGTGCACATGCAAGACGCTGCACTTGGCCACAGAAAGGCTGTGTTTGTTCCCAGAAACACCAGTGATTTAATGTGCAGTCTTGGACAACCAACAAACACTTAAACTCCCTGCCTAATTTCTTACTATAGGCTTTGTGTAGAGAAAAATTTGTGTTTCTTCTAATTTACATCTTTACGTCCAATGAGTCATTTTCTAAACTAGTCAAATTCCCACGTAAAATAGATGTTTGGTTACACTACATATAAATATCCTTTTGTATACACATATAAGTATTTCATGTACATACATGGATGTACATGTGTATGTGATATAATACGCATGTAAACATACTATGTTTACATATATAAATTTGGTTAAAAAAAAAAACTACATCTATATATTAGGTTAAAAAAATCTTCTGCTGAAATTAGAAATTTAGAATATATATTTCATCTGACTGGAATAATAGAAACCAAAATAATAAGCAGAAAACAAAACATCATTCATGCCCAATTTCAAATCAATTCTACCAGCTCATGGAAAAGGTTTCCAAAATTATAAGGAAAATTTAAAAGGTGGCAAAATATGTCCAATTTAAGACAACGTTGTCCATTCAAGGTCAATTTATCTAAATTATCCAGCAGGTTTGGTGGTCTTGTCTTTGTGGGGCCACCTGCCTTTCCCCTATCTTGTCACCTTGGCTTTTCACACTCATTCCCATAATCCTGTCATTGACCATGTTATTGTTTAAGAGCACTGTGATTTTAAAAGGATGGTGTGGGGGTCATATTTAAGCCATTGTCAACTGCTATGGTAATTACAGTGATTGTTATCTCGTGAAAGCTTTTTTGGCAGGTTTCCAGGAGAAGACTAAAACTTGCATTCAAGTTTACTCTCATTAAGCCATTGGGTTTTTCATTCTGTTTAAAATGAGGTTTAATTCCAGCTTTTTTTTAAAAAAATAATAATGTAAGCATTCTTGAATTCCATTACTATTAAAAAATGGTTTCTAAATGCACTTAAAAATCAATTAAATGATTTGTCTTGAAGACTGTCATGAATGTGCACATTCATCCACATAAAATACATATTTCTGAAGTCATGTAATAAAAGAGGCATATACACAATATATGCTATATTTTCTGAACCACATTGCATGACTTGTTGTTTGAAAAATGACATTAAGTAACCTAGCAATTGTGCTCTTTGGTGCTTATCTAGAGGGGCTGGCTGAAAACTTGTGCCCATATAAAAACATGCACCTGGATATTTATAACAGTTGGCAGATGGTGGCTGCCAGGAACTGGGTGAGGAGAGGATGAATGGGCAAAGCACAGAGGACTTGAAGGACAATTAACCTACTTTGTGTGGTGCTATAGTGGTGGACACAAGTCATTATACATCGGTCCAAACTCATAGAAGTCACGACAACCCTAAAGTGAACTGTGTATGCTTCATGATTACGATTTTTCTGGACACATTCTAATAAGTGTGTCATTCTAGTGGGGATGTTGGTAATAGGGGACATGGCACATGGTGGAGAAAGGGTGTATGAGACATCACCTTCCTATACCTTCTTCTTAATGTTACGGTGAACCTAACTACAAAATATCTTTTAGTAGAAAAAAAAATTATGTTAGACCTTACGGTCAGTAAAAATGATGACCAAGGTTATACCCATGTGTGTAACTAGCCACAGATCAATAGGAGGCCAATTCCTTTGAATTTTGTTTGCTATTATTACATATAAGAAAAAGATAATGAGTTTGAAAGCAAGATATTTGGTATTCAGATTTGAGAATGTGTATGCTACAATCAGAAAATGCCTAAAATAATCTGTGAGCTGAGAATTTTGCTTAATGCATTTTATGTGTGTGTTCTCATGTGTGGTGAAAGGTGTCCTGACCCCCTCGCCAGCAAGGAAGACACGACACAGGATTCTTCTTTCAGCGGTTTATTCAGGCCTTAACTCTAGTCTTCTCTCAAGCGCGCTCCCTCCATGCACCCACACACAGCCTAATAAAGCTTACTCAAGTCCAATCAAAAGCTGCCATGTGGGGTTTTCTCATAGGGTATTGAGGGACAGCGCACCAACTTTCCCTAATAAGGAGTTGTTTACCAAGATCCACAACGGAGACTGGCGCCATCTTCTAATGGCGGCAACGGTCTACAACACGGCTCACCACAGAAAGGCAATACTATCAGCAGCCTGAATGTGAAAATCTTGCTTATGCTTATTCTTTATGGGTATTGAGATCATTGATTAAATAATTCCTCTTATCAGAATTACTTTGGAATTTAAAAAGTTGATCTCATAGAAGTTGAGATTAGAATTGTGTTTACCAGAGACTGGGGAGAGTGAGGGAAAGGGGAGACGTGGAAAGGTAGATCAGCAGGTACTATGTTACAGTTAAATGAGAAAAGTAAATTCTAATATTTTAGTGCATAGGAGGCTGAGTATAGCTAACAATGATGTATTGTATATTTTAAATAGCTAGAAGAGGAGATTTTTAATATTCTCATAACAAAACTGATAAATGTTTAAGGTGATGGATATGCTAATGACCCCGATTGACTCTATCTAACACACTTATTTGATAAATTAATTAAATACCAAGTAGTTTCAAGATTACCTTATCTTATCCTAAAATATCCTAAATGAACACTGGTAAGTTGACAAATAGAAACCAAGTTAAAACTTTACCCTCTGTTTAGAACAATCTAACCAATTAAAGATGTAGGACAAATAAAATAATATTTGGTAAGATAGAGAGAAAGAGACACCAAAAATCTGCTCGTTTTTTAATGTGCCATTTAAAAAAAAAAAACAAGATCAATGAGATACTGACTACAAGTGACTTAATTAATCTCTAGGCATAGCCTCTAGATTCAAGTTGATATTTGATGACAATGGAAGACATCTGTCTCTTGGGAATACATTGTTTATTTTGGTCTTAAATTTGTTCATTATAGTTACAAACCAGAACAATACAACACGTGGAGGTTGTCAGAGAATCACAAGTTGGAGTAAGATGGAATGATATACACCTGTGACCTAGAACATGTATCATTCCATGCATATATGTTTGTGTGTATGTGTATATCTCTTAGTACAATGCAGTTATACTCACATTTTTTTTTAGCAAAGAAACTTCCAATGGTAGGCAAAGATGATTATAGTACCAACAAATAATACATGTCAACGAAAAGAACTGCAATAGTTTTGGACAGGCACTGTGGTGCATGCCTGTAATCTCAGTGACTCAAGAGGCTGAGGCAGGAGAACCACAAGTTCAAGGTCAGCGTCAGCAATTTAATGAGGCCCTAGGCATCTTAACAAGATCTTATCTTAAAAATTAAAAAAAAAATAGAAAGGACTGAGGATGTAGCTCAGTGACTAAAGTGCCCTAGGTTCAATTCCTAGTACCAAACAAAATAAAATAGAGAAACAAAAAAATTGCAATAGTTTCAAAAGTTCAATTTATGTAATGGGTTTATGGTTCTAATTTTGTGTTAATCAATATGATTTTCAAACATGAACCAATACCCATTTTAGACTTTATTTTACTCTTTGTCAATACTTTAGACATATTAATTAAGTGCCTGCTCTTATTAATATATGAGTTTGATTCAGTAAAATCAACCTGTTTTGGTACTAGTGAAGGCAAAATAACCTTAGTTTTGCCATTATAAAAAAGGTAAGAAGTTTGAAGTAAAATTTTATTCTGTATGCATTCAATTTGGCATGCATGTGTTTATACAACATGGAATAGCCATTAAGTTAAATGGCTTGAAAACTTGAACTGAGAATGGTGTGTACATGTCACTACTGAAGAAATAAAAATCTGCCCTTTTATATGTATGTGTGTATATTATAGTACATGATGTAAAAAAAATCTTCCACTGATATTAAAAATGGATAAAGATATGCCAAGATAATTTGTCAATTACAGTGTTTCTTAAATGCTGAACAATTATCCTTTCTAACTGTAAATCATTTCATTGAATACAAGTCATACTAGTTTTGCTGTGGACAAAGGATGTCAAAAGACATTTCTGTTCATGTAGTCAACGTCACTTGGTACCTAGAAAATGACAGACATAGTAAACATTCAAAATGTACAGGTTTTTGTACAAATATAGAAGCCTTCATTTCCCTGGGGAAAATGCCCAAGAATGCAATTACTGAGTCATATGTGTTTACTTTTAAAGTGCTAGACTGTTTTTCCACAGTAATTGTGCCACTTTACATTTCCATCAACAATGTCTGAGAGGTCTTATTTCTCTGCATCAGGCAACACATAACACATATACTAAATAAAAGTTTCTAGAATATGAAAGTATGGGAATCTTCTTTCTTCCTATGAAGTTAGCATAACCCTTCACACCCAAAACTGTTCTGGTAACCTAATTTGGTAGAATTTAAGGTTGATTCATAACAATTATTTAATTGCAAGTTGTATATATCCCCACCATGGTGGATTTCAATCAACTCAATGAGACATTGTTGAAAATAAGAAAGGAATGCACTCAAGTGGTTCTCATAAGTTGTAGAGCCAATTGTAGGCACACACATACACATACAGTTATTCAGCTTCAAAGCCTGGCAAGTTCAAGATCAAGCCAGCCAATTCATTTTCTGGTGAGGTCTTCTTTCCTGGGTTGTAGATTGCTACATTTTGCATGTGTCCTTACCTAGTAGAGAGATCACTCCTCCTCCCCATCTTCTTCATTGATCTCAGCATTACTTCATTTAACCATCATCTGCCAAAGGCCCCATTATCCAAATATCATCATCTTGGGGGTTAAGATTTCAACACCCGAATTTGGAGCAAGACACAATTTGGTTTATGACTAGTAAAGGATTTTACTATCATCTGGCTTGTGAAAGAGAACATCTAAAAATTTCCTCAATATTCAGGGAGGAAGGGTCAAAGAAATTTTGCTAGTTTTGTTGTAATATGAAGATATAGAAACTAAATATTGAAATGTAAAGGTTAGATCACACCCCTTCTCCCCACTACCCCAATATTTTGAAGGCCATTACTTCAGAAATAGGTATTTTCTCGGTGTTGTCAATGTTCTTGAATAAACAATAACTATTAATGTAATTTATAGACACAATCTGTACAATTAAGAAAGAATATGGATAGCATTATTTTTTTGATTCAAGAAATTATTATTGAGCATTACTATTTCCCAAGTACCTTTCTGAATGGCAAGAACACAAAAATGAACAAAATAGAAACAGTCTCTTCTCTCAAAGAGTGTATTATGTTGCAATAAAGAACAATGATAATTAAAAGGGTAAAAGAATATATGGTGTGTCAGAGGATGAAAGTCCTATGGGAAAATATCGAGCAGGGTGAGAGAAATGGGGAATGCCAACTGGTAGGGGGAAGGGTGGTTATTTTATGCAGGTAAACAGGAAGCCTGAGGAAGTACAAGATCGATCCAGGATGATATCTAGAGGAAGAGCTCAGTGAGGTAGGAAAATCAGTGCAGGGCCGTGAGGTAAGACAATACTGGGTGTGTGAGAAATGGCAAAGAGCACAGTGTGCATGAACCAAGTGAGAAGAGAGAATCACAGGAGATGAGATGAGCAAAGAAGGGGAAGATCATGTGGGACTCCACACATTTTGAGGATTTTAGTTTTTGCTCTGAGTGATATAAGAAGCTACTGGAGGTTTATGAGCAAAGGAATGACATCATCAGATTTATGTTTTAAAAGTTAAATTGTGGGACATGGAAACAAATGAATATGAGAGGGTTAAGGGCATAAGGAGGGAGATTTATTATAGGGTATTGCAGTAATCAAGGAGTTAGATGGAAGTTGAATGAACGGGGCAGGAAGGGAAGAGGTGAGAAGCAATTTGAGTATATTTAAAAGAAAGTACCTGAATTAGAGGATGTTAATAAAGTGTATATGGAAGGAAGAAAGGAGTCAAGGGTAATTAGGAGTTATTAGTATGAACAATGAAAAAAATGAAGTTGCCATTTGTTAAATTGGTGGGACTGTGGGACAGACAAGTGTGCAGAAAATGGGTACTTGAAGTTAAGTACAGATAAGTCTTGCTTGAGAAGCCACTTAGACATGTGAGAGGAAATGTTGAGATATTGTTGGTTAGTAATATTAATCTCAGTGAAGGAGAGAATTACAGAATTGAGGTAGACAATGAAAAAATGTCACTTAAGTTGATACATGAAATTATGGGACAGAACGGGATCCTAGGAAGTAAATATAACTGCTGAAGAAAGGACTTCTAGGGAATGTTGGAAACTCAGTAGGCTGAGAGATCAGAAGGAATTTATGAAGGGGACTGAAAAAGAATAGCCAATGAGGAGAATCAAGGGCAGCTGTGCCATCAATTTTAGAGGGATGTGTTATAAGGAAACATTCTTATTAATTTATCTACAGACATTAGACCATTTTAATTTTAAAAATGGTCCAATAATATTACAATTTAGGTATGAGGTATCCCCCAATTGTTTATGTGTGATACAATGGAAGAAAGTTTAGAAATGAGATTATTGGATGAGAGTCATATAACCTAATCATTGCATTAATCCTCTGATAGGGATTAACTGGGTGGTAACTATAGGCAGGTAGAGTGTGGCTGGAGGAGGTAAGTCACTGGGTGTGCCTTTGGGACATATATTTTTTCCCTGCTTCCCTATGGCCATGTCCTGAGCTGCTTTCCTTTATCACACCTTATCCATGATATTCTGCCTCACCTAAGCCCCTGAGCAATAGAAACAGCCATAAATCATCAGAGATCTCTGAAACCATGAGCCCCAAATAAACTTCTCTTCCAAAATTGTTCTTGTCAGGTCTTTTGGTCACAGCAATTAAACATCTGACTAAAACAAATAGGACGAAGTGTTTCCTTAGGCATAGAGGACAGTTGCTGGAATGGTAATCTTAAGAGGTCCTACAGATTATCTACAGTAACAGGAGAGAATGCAGGATAATTCAAGTGCATAGGCAGATAGATTTGTGCATGAAGTTGTTCCTCCTTTATTCTCCTGGGAACAGGAAGCAAAGTCCTTGCCAGCATGAGGACAGAGGAGAAGAAATGCAGTTTTAAGGAGAGAAGACAGTTTAGAAGTGAAAGGAAGTGAATGGACCAGGGAAATCATATGGGATGCTTTACTGGTTTCCTACTGCTGTTGTAACAACTTACCATAAACTTAGTGGCTTGAAACAAGACAAATTGATTATCTTACAATTTCTTAGGTCAGAAATTCAACTAGATGATAACAAAGTTACTGACAGAGCTGGTTTCCTTTCTAAAGGTTTTAGGGGAGAATCCCTTTCCTGTATTTTTTTTTTCATCTTTTAGAGGTCACCTGTGTTCCTTGGTGCCTGGTCCTCTTCCTCCACCTCAAAGCCAGCACTGGTGAGTGGCTCAAATCCTCATGCCATGTTCCCTCATCCATTCATCTGCCTCTTTTGAGGACTCAGGTAATTAGATTGGGCCCACCTGGATAATCCAAGATGTTCTTCCAATCTCAAATTCCTTAACTTATTCACATCTGGGAAGTTCTTTTTGCCATTTAAGGTTGACATATTCACAAGTTCTAGGGATTAGGATGTACTTGGGAGACTATTTTTCTTCCTACCAAAAAAAGTATTGACAACAATGCAGACCCAACTTAAAATGAATAGTATTTAATATAAAGTGAGAAATGATCTGGTTATCTACACCCCCAGAGCAATGCAACTACCTATGTGTAAAGTATGTAGAAAGTTAGAGCTTGTTAAGTTTGGACTTTACCAAGAAAGTATAAGAAAAGTTAGCAGGACAACAAGCTTAAGAATGTAATCAAGATAGCAACTTTATCATAGGTTACAATACTTTGCCTGCCTATTGAGACAAGTAGATATATGAGGTGGTAATGGACAAGAAATATTATGGGATCAATGGATATTAGAATCAGGTAAATCACAGAATATATAGAAGTTGGTGGGTCTAGAAGGGAGATTATGGAAAGTTGCAGGGATTATTGAAGAACAAGGACATTCGCGGTATTAGGTCCAATAAATGGTCAGAAGATTCAAAGAATCATATATGAGAATATTAAATCTAATGAAAGAAGTTGCATGGAGAATTATTGGGAGAGTGACAGTGAGTCAAGAGCTAAATTCTTCCAAGGATGAAGGGTTGTTTCCTAATGACATACAAACTCCTGCAATGAGAAGGGTAGGTACAGTACAATAAGAAGCATAAGCTTCAAGTATGCTGGGATTTTCAGGAAGAGGGAAGAATAACTGTCTACAGATATAGGTAAAAACAGGAAAGATCTGCCAAATGTGACATTCATTAGAGGAAAGCCACCACTTGAGAAAGCTACAGAGGAATACATATCCTTTGGAGATGACCAGCTTTCAATTAAAGAAAGAAATGAAGAGAACTTACAGAGAATCAGTAGGGGTCATAGAGAAATTTGCTAATAACTATGAGTTTCTGTCCAGAGCAGACTCTAAGAGTTAGGAAAGGACAAAAATGTGTTCAGATGAAGGGATGCATGGAGCTACATAGGCACTGATTTCTGGTCTTCAATGAGAGAGAGTCTCAGTCTTCTCTCATAGGCTTGTCAAGATTACATTAGGTAAACAAAATATACAGCATAATGAGATATTTCTGAAGGTTAGGTTGGCAGGGAGCATGAAGAGTCTGTGAATGTTGGAGATTGGTAAGGGTCTTGCTGTGAATATGTGCAACTGCCCAAGATGCTGAGGGCCAAAGTGAACCAACGTTACCAGGAACATGTGGAGGTCAGGCCAAATGGAATTCAGTTGGGAATTTTTTAAAATGTCTTAAAAACACAGTAGGTAAAGGGTCAATTTTACTGTAAACTTTTTAAAAATAGTCAAATGATACCAGCAATAAATACTGCTCAAACACACACATGTAAATGTATCTATAATATAGCAGTAATTCCTAAATTAACATGCTTAATCAAAATATATAATTCTAATTTCCTTTGTGAAGAAAATATTAATGAAAAATTCTAACCTAACTGGAAAGTACATAAGTATACTAACCTTGCATATACTATCATCTGAAATTAATAGATGTTAGTTAGCTTTTTATAGCATTTGCTTCAGATCATTTTTTAAAAAGATAACTGAATAATACTCTGTCAGGGATTTTGCCAGACCCCTTCCTCTAGTTTTCTTTCTAGAGGAAATCACATCATGAATTTATTTATTATTCTTATTTATTCTCTTCATACATTTTAACATAGATATACATCCAGGAAATCAGTTAAAATTATTTTGTGAGTTTTAAAGTTTTACATGTATTTTGTTATATTACTGTCAGAATCATATTATTTTTACCTTTTAGCATAGGACTAAATTCTTTTCATCATATAAATATACCATGACATATTTATCCTTTCATCTGCTAATAGCATTTCAATGGCTTTCAGTCTTTAAAATTCCAAATGATGTCACAATTAATGTTTGTGAATATGTTATCTTGAACATATGTGCAAATGTTTCTCAGGGCTATGTATTTAGAGGAGGAATGCCAAGTTGCAGGATATGGGACTTGCAACTTCACTAGTTATTGTCACATTGCTATGAAAAGAGATCATACCGATTTGTACTCCAACTAGCAGACTTTAAGAATATTCATTTACCTGTACTTGGAATTGTTAGATTAATACATGTATCAGTTTGATCTGTGAGTTATTAGATCTTACTCTTGATTTGCATTTCACTATTTGTGAGGTTGAGCATCTTCCCATTTTTCTTTTTTTCTTTCTTTTTTCTGGTTGTGTACACAGTATATTCATACCAATTCGTGTCTTCATACATGTACTTTGTATGACAATGATCATCACATTCTACCATCATTAATAACCTCATGCCCCCTCCCTTCCCCTTTAACCCCTCTGACCTATCTAGAATTCGTCTATTCCTGATATGCTCCCTATCTCACTATGAATCAGCCTTCTTATATCAAAGAAAACATTAGGCATGTGGTTTTTTGGGGGATTGGCTAACTTAGCATTATCTTCTTATTTTTTGATCATTCTTGTATTATCATTTTGAATTGCCAGTTATATCCATTTCTCATGCATCAGTTTTATTTTATGTAATTTAGAATGCATATGTCTTTTTTTTCTTCCCTATATGCTTCAGTCTTTCATGTTTGTTTATTTATTTTTATTTTTTTGTGGTGATGGGGATCAAACCCAGGGCCATGAGTATGCTAGGCCAACACTTTACCACTGAACCATATCCTCAGCCCTGTTTCAAATATTTTTTAAAAATATTTTTTGGTTATACATGGACATAATATCTTTATTTTGGTTATTTTTTTTATGTGGTGCTGAGGATCGAACCCAGGGTCTCACATGTGCGAGGCGAGCACTCTACTGCTGAGCCACAACCCCAGCCCCTCAAATATTTTTAATCCCTACTTTTAGCTTTGTTTGGTGTCATGTAGAAGATTTTCAATGTGATATAATTGACTTTCTCAAACCTTCTTGATAAAAATATGTTTTTCATGTCTGATTTGGTTTAGGGTCATTAGTATAAACTATTTTAATTTCAGTACTATCCATGTAAATTGCTCATACTATTACTTCAAGGATAGAACTTACTCAGCAATGAAGATAGAATGATCAAAATTATATGACCAGACCCAGAGTGATCATTTTCCAAATAGAGTACTGTTTATCATGTATGAAATATGCAAGTGATTACAAAAAACTGCTACGTAGGCAGAACACTAAATGCTGAACAGAGTAAGGATTTCCTATTCACTTTGCCTTATGTATATGATAATTGTGATTGATGAGCTTTAAAGTTGTTACAGGAAGTGTTTGGAGCAGATACAAACAACAAAATCAATAGTGTCTAGATAGACTGGGTTCATGTCAGTAGATTTATTATCTTAAACTTTCAATCTAAAAGCTCTGTCTTATTTTGCTATAACCAAAGTTAAATGTACTTGTTTATAAAGTAACAGGGAAAAGATAATTTTGACATAACAGCATTAACTATTAAAATATCAAGATTGGGATATAATTTTTGAGTCCTGCATTACTTTTGGCTTCTTTTAGAAATGTGCCTGTTCTGAGATCAAGATCACTGCATTGTTCCCCTGCCACCTGCCTTGTTGGTTCAGTTCAATTAAATTCTGTTTTACAATTTTTTTTCAGGATCAACTATTTTCAATTCCAAATAAATTCAGGTGCAGATTAAGTTAAAAATGCACATGTTAGAGTTAGTTGAGCTTATCTGGAAACTAAGTATAGAGGGATTTGTTAAAAGGTAGACACAATATCATAAATACATCTTATCAGTGAGCACAGATAACCCAGTTTATGTATAAATCTTGTTATATATGTACTGTTTATGTGCGTACATAAGTTATTGTTTTTAAGCTTTTCACTATACCTTTATTAAATTGGTGGTTTTATCAGTTTTATGACTTAAAAACAGTATCTATTTACGGTGATACACTCAAAATTATTATCTTGATTTATCAAAATTTATCTCCATTAAACACCAAACATACATCAAATGTCCTACCCAACATCTCCACTTATATATTAAATAGGTTTCTCAAAGTTAACATTTGTAAAACTGAGCTTCTATGTCTCTTTATCTCACTTTCAAACTGCAGCTCCCATTCATGATCTTTCCTGCCTCAGTAGTAGTGACTCCATTCTCTTAGTTATCCAGACACAGTATGGTGTCACATTTTATCTCACTCTTTCTTATATCACACTCCATCTATAAGAAAAATACTGTCACCTCTGTTATTAAATTATGGCTACAGCTAAACACTTCACACCAAACATTTCCTGGTACCATACTGGACCAAGCGATCATCAGAAAACTGATATCTGAATTATTACTCTAATCTCTGTTGAGAGCCACAGCTGAAGGGGCCCCAGCAAACTTCCAGCTGCCAGCTGATGATTGGCTCACAGCGGCCCCAGCAAACTTCTAGCTGCCAACTGATTGGCTCCTCTGCGGTGATGCTCATTGGGTTGTTTCCCTGCCCTTTCAGACCACAGAGCTGCTCATTGGGGGACTTTTTTTGGCTCTGCCCACACGACCTAGCCAATTGGCCTCAAGAACAGGAGGAGGTGGGGAGGTTGAGAGGCTTGTGGGAAGTCGGTGGTGGCAGTTGGGCTCTGAAGGTTTTTCCTGAGGAGCTGTGTGGTTTGGTGTGTGTGTTCTAAAAATAAAGTTCGTTTCTTTTGACAAGTGGCTCCTGAATTGTGCCCAGCCAGACTGCGGCAAATTTCTTAATTACATCTAGAGTTCGGTGGCATATTTGGAAGTGAGAACTTAAAACAATGCTGACAGAGTTGCTAAAGTATCTGGAAGTCATGTCTGGTCTGTTTAATGTTTAGAATAGTAAATTGGGCAGGAAATTGACATAGTCACCTTAAATGTTTGAAGGAGCTGTTATATTTTCCAAGATAGATATCATCTACATTGCTTCTGAGCTTCTGAAGTCAGGGCAAGAACCATAGAATGATGTTAAGGAGGCATATTTCTGTTCAACATGAGGAAAAGTTCACTAAAAATTAGAATGTCCCCGTTTAAAATAGGGCTACTTATCCACCAATAGTAGACAACCAGTAACTAAAATATTTCAAGTTAAAATAAGGTGTCCTGCTGTTTCACAGAGATATGTCAAATGGGAGTCTATATATTCTACTTTGCAATGTAAAAATAGAAATACTAAATTGTATTCTCTCTTACAGATATGTACTGAAAATAAAATACCCAAATGAGCAAACAAAAAGAGATAGCATAGTGTTGTGCACATAGCAGATGGCCAATAAATCTATGTGGAATTAATATATTAGAATTGCACTATGTCACCATACTCAAAGCATCATGGAGACATCAATTTTTCCATCACCTATGAAGAACTTAGTTGTTCAAGCTTACACAGTTCTTTATTTGGGAGATTATAAATTCTTTTCATATCCTCTTGAAGCTAATTTATTTTAAAATTTTTGTGCTATATACTTTATGTGAACAGTAGCCTGAAAATTCCTAAAGCTCTAGGATTCTATTCACCATGTGGTTATGTGATCTATCAAGTAAACATTAATGAATTTATACATAATAGACTCAAATGTTGCTTTCTTTATACTTAGGAAAATACCCCACAATAATCACTAACTTTTAGAAAATAATAATAATAATTGTTATTATTATTATTATTACTATTATTGAGGGAAAGGATTTTCATATAACAGCTGGTGAAATTCACTGAACTAGGTACATTAGGAATTTTCTGTAGTGCCTTGGAAAAATGTGTAGTGTAAATAAAGACTGTTTTTATACATCTCTTTGTACACAGAGTTTAAAAATCTTAGAATGACTCTTTTCTAAACACTTTTTAGCAAAGTGATTAAAAAATCCTTTAGGACTTGATATTAGTCAATATTAAGATTCTATCAATAGAATTTCTCTTATTAATTATTAAATAATCAACTTGGATTTTTTGTAGTGTCATTTATAAGATTGTGTAGAACATAAAAATTTGTTCAATTTCTACAAAATGTCTAATGGCCTTGCACCTGAATGGTTGATGCTTCCCAGACCCTGTTCAACTTAATGCCATGAGGAGGATCTCTGATTAATTTATATTATTACAATTACTAAGTGTCACCAAGTGTTCCCTTGTAAGGGACAAGTGATATTGTCTCTTTTTCTTAGATGGGAGGGTATATTGTGATTTTTTTTAAATCATAATTTGAGTTTTTACTCTTCCATCCTCTTTACCTGTACTCACAGTCTTTAGTTTACATAAACTTCAAAATACCAAATAATATTTCACTTGCAGAAAACTTATTTAAATCTAAATTGGAGAAATTTTACAATCATTGAAAGAATTATGGTATTCTGGGGTGTCAGTGGGGTTAATTACTAGCAGTGATTCTTACAGCAGGTGATTTTGCGTAAGGCTGTTAGTACTCTCACATGCACCCATTCTTTCAGGTTTACACAGTTCAACTCAACTAGACCCTTGAAAAAAGTTTTTACTCAGCCTCCCCCAGAGAATATGTGATTGAGAGCATTTGACATTTTATTGGACATTAGAAGATGGTAAAGGACCATCTTCACCTCTAGACTTTGATGTGATTCTTTAGACTTTATTAGGGTTGTTAAAGAAATATAGTATTTTAGGGATAGCTCATCTCTCCCATAATTTTATTGATAAAGAAGTTAAGAACAGTCTCAAGTCATTCTAGTTATCATTAATCTTTTGCAGAGAAACATTCAGGCCAGTAATTGAGCTACCAAGAACTTAAAAAGAAAGAAAGAAAATTTCTTCCTAGTATCATGTCCTTTCCTATTGTGAATTGTCTTTCTTGTGAAATAAAAAAAATCCAAAAATTGGTGGATTGAAACAGATACACGGTAATGCCATGTCAACATTTATTTATAGCCTGACAGTTACACACACACACACACACACACACACACCAAAAAAAAAAAAAAAACTGGAGGATTTTAAAAACAACTCTTGCAAAGGATTCCATTGTAAGGTGGTCCATCTCACTTGTCAAACTGGAAATGGAGACTGTACAATCTATATCTCTGATTATTTGCTTGAGTACACCATCCATTTTCCCAGATGGCACATTAATCATTTCATTTCTACTGTCTGCTATGACATTCTAACTTCAGGATAGAAAGCACTCTTTTAATTGATCTCTTAAATTTCATGATTTCCACAGATGAGTTCTAATAGTTACTATTTGTTTTAAATTATAGCAAGCCATGCTTCTTGACTGGAGTATGTTGTAATATGTCTGTAATTATTCAGTTGTTTAGAATTTGGAGTGAATTTTCCCATAAGGACAGTGCTATTAATTGTCTGGATAATGATGAAATTGTGTCTACTTCATGATATATCAAAACTGTAGTTCTAGAGGTAACATTTCTTTATGCTAAACAACATTTATAATTTGTTCCCTTCAGCATAGACTTTTCTCAAGCATCTATCCAACCATCCATTCATTAATTCTTTAAAAACTATTGGACCAGTGCATAAGTTCTAGGTACTGGGATTTAGCAATTTTGAAAACACTATTTCTGTTCAAGGAACATATAACCTAACATTGGTATATGGCAAAGTACTTGGCAAAAATGGTAGGTATTATAAATTTGTCTTACTTCAGGCAGGACAACTCAGACTTTGGTCAAGGATGCCGCAGGACTTGGAGACATTAGAGGATGGGGCTGTTACCCTGATGCAGGAGACAGATGGTGTTGACATCAGATGAAAACCAGTAAATATTAAAAGAAGAAAGAAGAGTAGGATGGCACCTAAGATTTTGACTTGGGAAACTGTTGGTCAGTGGATGAGAAGAGAGTTTATAGCCCAGCTAAATTTTCATAAACCTAGCTGCATTTTCATAAGAATAGGTAACTGAGTTCAAGACAACCAGGTTTATGACTGGGGATAGCCATTTAAAGTAGGCTTTTCTCAATGTGATCAAATATTTTGTAAAGATTTACTAATCCCAGGATTACCAGTTTCATTAGTTTATGCAGCCAAGTAGTAAATGATGATGAGATTTATTCCTAATGGAGTAGTTGTTATCAGCTTAAGATTACTGTGTTGGTTTTAAAGTATTATCTTCTAACACAAGACAAAACAAACATTTGTCATGTTCTTCATCTGCCCAAGACAGAGGAATGGATCAGCTCAGCCAATGAAGCAATACACAGTTTCTCCCTCTAGAATATTAAATATATGAATAAAATGAAAAAGCTATCAGTTAAGAAATATTTTACTGTCACTTATTTCTATCTATTATTTTATCCTTATGATTTATTGCAAGTAACCAAACTGAACATTTGGTGTTTTATAATAACTTATATGCTCAAAAAAACTTTCAAATAAGTGGTTCATAACCCTCTTTGTGTTCAAATTTTCATTTATCTTTTCAAATTTTTTGGCAAGCTATGGTATTCTGGGAAATGAGCATCCATTCATTTTATTATGTTCATATTTATATAGCTTCAATGCCAGTAATTAATTTATTTTTGCATAATATTGGGTATTTGCTTATTGGTGGACATCATCCAATGTCATTTCCTGTATATCTGATTTTCAGTGCAAATTCCATAGCTTTAGTTTTTGTTTTAATAATCAGATGTCACATTCAGTTTCATTTTGGGTATTACTCTATTGGCAATACATTTCTATCTTTACTTTCAGGCTGTGAATAAAATTCCATCCCTTCCAGATTTGACACGTGACTTGCTCCTTAACTTCCTCATGCATTTCATGTACCCAACTATCACTCTAAGCCTTATCATTCTTTGGAATATATTTCTTTTGTTCATTTTCACATTTTCCTCTGCTTAAGTACTTTGTCAGTCAGAACATGATTCACTAAATTTGTTTATCCAGTGTAGTGTAATTTCACACAGCATTGTGTGTTTCTCATGCTTTTATTAATGTTGTTCCCTTGTTACCTCATTTACCATTCATATTTCCTTGACAGTTTTCTAAAAGAAAACCATTTTTGTTGCATTTATTATTACTTCCTTCAAATATTGTCAATTTGTATTTGTACATAACACTCCTAGAAAGAAACTTATCTTTTGTTAATGATAATAAGAATATAATGAATTGATTTTCTTGAACTCTTCTGAGAGAGAATAATAGTAGTTTCAGAGAAATAACTGTTCATGTGTTCATTCTCTTTTCAAGACAGGATTCAACTTGCAGGATGTAACTTTTCATGTAGAGTCCATTAAAAGCACTTACAGTGATTGCTTTTCAATAGCAATGACAACAAAAACAACAAGTGCATATTTTTAACTGTCTGAGATTGCTGAATTTAGGAAGAGGAATGTTTTAAATCTGGCAAAGAATTTATGACAGTTGGAAAATGAGCCATTGATGTTAGCTGAAGCTTTTTCCTGATCCCCACTGCTGGTTATTGCCCATATTTAAATAAGCAAAACAGACTTTTTTGATCTCATATAATTCGGTGATAAAAGAAAACACAAGGCTAATTAAGGATTTAATTTATGTCTGGTTACATTTGTAACCATGTTTATCATATCTCAAATCACAGATATTGTCTTGCTGTTTCTAATGTCAACTTGATTAGAAAGTTCACTGCGTAGACTAAGAGAACATGATTTTTTTCCCGATCTACATAGTTTACAATACTCTCAATTACCACTACTTAAACCAATAAAAAGCTCATTGTATACTAAGAGTGCTTCATTTTCAAGAAGGAAAACGTGTAATAATTTCAGGGCACTGAAATTATAATGACAACATGAAAATTACACTCAACCTAAAATAAGAGATTTTGAGTTGGGGTCTCTGTTTCATCAAATACTAACTATACAACTTGAGACAATATAATTAATGTTTTTAAAATCATGTTCCATTCATCAATGAAAGCCAAAAAAAGCCATTTTCAATAGAATGGATGTTTAAAAACATAAGATAATGTATGTGAAAATTCCCATAAACTTCCGTATTAATATTATGTTTATTCTATTATTCCTTCCAAATAATTCAATAAAGTATGATAGGGAGCACATTCTTCCTACTATGTCTACTTAACACAATTCTAGCAATGGTAAGTTTTCTTAGTCTGAAACTGGAGACTCATTATTTAGCCGCATGAAGGAAATAGACACAATTATGGAATTGTCCTGATTTAGAAACAATTCATGCTTACTCAGTCTTGTAATTTTTTAAAAAATTCATATTCACCCTCTTAACCACTTTGTCCACACCTCTTATATTTCATGCACACTAAATAATTCAGACAGACCAATATAATGGAATTCTTGAATTGAACTTAGAAATGGGTATTCTTTATCAATTACTTGAACATCTTGAGATGAGTCAAAGTCAAAATTTGTTGTAGACAAACAGACAGACAGGATTTCCATCAAGGGAATAGGGAGGGAGCTCTAAACTGTGGTCTAGTTTGTCATTCTTCTCTTCACTTAGTATACTTGATTTTTCCAATGATCCATTTTTAATGATTCTTTTAAAGTTTGTCACCATATCTACAAATAGATAATAATTTATAAAATTGAATTAAGGCTACAGGATGGTTATTTTAAACTAAACTGAACTAAACTAACAAGAATGGTTATATTAAAGTGGTTATATTTAACAACTGCTTTAACAGTATTACCAGTCAGATAGGATACTGGCAAAAAGTCATGAACATGGAAGTAATACAACAGAATGTTAGTGAAACCAAACTTATTGATACCAATAAGGTTTCACAATGAAAGAGGTTATAAGAAGAATATACAAATTAAAAAAAACAATGTAGTGTTCATTTATGAATCACAGGCATAAGTCATTTAAACTGTTATTGGCCTTACTTCAAATTATATGAATAGAAATTCTTAGAAATGTAGTTTTTCATGGTTTCAACCAAGAACTTAACATATGTAAAAGATAAAATTACAGTTTCTTTAGTTAAAACTGAGGCAGGGTTCTCTTGTACCATCACCCCCCGAGAGACCACCACTGAGTGGCAAAATCATAAAAGTTGAGAAAGTCCCTGTTCTAAATCCAATTTGGGGGGAAACTTCCAAATCCTAAAAAACACAATCTGTGTTAATTTATTTTAGAAGGAAAAATAAGCAGCAACATTATGAAAACTTTGAGGCAAAGTAATAAACTTTGAGCCCATAAAATTTTAGTACATAGAATTCGTTGATTTAAATGACCTTTATAATGTAATTCTTCAGAAATCAAAATATTATGAAATTTTAATATATCACAATTTGCCAAATATATATCGCACACTAATATATATATATATATATATATATATATATATATATATATATATATATATATATATCGCACACTGATCTAAATAAAGAATTCTGCTTTGAGCCCCAGAAGATCTGAAGATAAGCCTTGCACTCAAGGAACTTAATGATTCTAGTAGAAAAAAGGAGATCAATAATAATAATCACTGAATAATACCCTCTTGATGATTTAATCATAGTTTCACATTTATTGTTGCCCTCTCTAAGTAATAAATACATTTTGTTAGGCTTTAGATGTAACTATTCATAGGAAAAATTTTAAAAACTTCCATAATTCTAAAAAAGCTCTTCCATCTTTCTGAGGGTGATCTTGATAACATTTGAGTCATCTTCTGCTTTAGGAGGTATTCAAGATAGAAAAGTTCATTCAAATGCACAGGAGATATGGTTGGGGGAAGCATGGGAGGATTAGATGAACTCTGATAGGGCAAAGGGGAGGTAGGGAAAGGGAGGAGACAGGCGGGTAGGAAAGATGGTGGAATGAGACGGACATCATTACCCTAAGTACATGTATGAAGTCATGAATGGTGTGAGTCTACTTTGTGCACAACCATAGATATGAAAAATTGTGCTCTATATGTGTAATATGAATTGTAATGCATTCTGCTGTCATATATAACAACTTTTAAAAAGAGATTGAAAGAAGAGTAAGAAATTTTGGTATATCATCAAAGATGGTAGCTCTTGAGAACTTTCTTGAAATTTTATGCTTTATATTTAATTTATGATTTTTTTAAAAAATAAGTCAGTTTTATTGACAATATAGAGCAGTTCTTTAAAGAAGCCATTTCATTGATTTTTTGGTTGAATTCCAGCTTACAGATGCTTGCCATTAGCGAGCTAGCAGTAACATCTGTATCTGAAATCCATGTTTTTATTCTGTTTCAGTCCATATTGATCTGGAATGGTGACAGGCATTCAGCCAGTCACATTTTCCACATAATTTAACCATAGAAAATTATTATTTGTTTTCTGCACATATTAATATAAGTTTTCTGTCATATAATTCAGAAAATAGATGTTTTGCATATGTCCTTAGGTAATGGGGTGAGGTGGGCCTACATTTGGCAAATTCTGAAATAAGACAGGATGATAAATCTCTCTGAGACTGGACCATTTTCTGGAGCAAGGTGTTACAGTTCAGTCGACACTCTAATCCCCTTGTGCTGTGGAGAATTTGCATGTATTAAATGATCCTTATCATTTCCTATAATTAGGGTATCATCACACAAGATAGCAAATTATTGAAGTGACTAACATATGGGCTAATTAATGTTTTATTGGTAAGTTCCACCCAAATAATAAAGAATGGAAAAATGTGAGTTGTGTGCTAGAGATTGAGTTCACATCATTTTTACTTACTCTCTTAATAGCCAATTCGATAAGTAAAGCCAAAGCACTTTAAAAGAGTAATTTATCACAGCACACAGAATTCACATTAAAGATTAACAGTTTTTTTCTAAAAGTTTCTTGAATAATAGAATATGTTTCCTTTAACAGAAGGACAGTTCGTTCCTTTCAAGGGCATTGTTTACTGTGCAGAGAGCATTTTTTAGAGATACAAAGGGGTGATTCAGGAGCTTATAAAAACACAGAGAACAAGGCTTCATAAATGACCCATATAGATTGGATGAATTTGCATTTCATAACTGACAAGCTTGCTATAATATAAAAGAAATGTTTTTTAAAAGGTACTACATTTCTTTTAAGGTAGAGACTTGGCTTAAAGTCTTATTTGATTGTATTTTTGCACAAAAAGTCTCTAAAAGGGAGTGAAGCATGAAACTCTAGACCCATTGAGACTTGCCCATGAAGCTCTGGGCTGCAGCTCTGACCTTAGCCCTGTGGGGTCGAGGACTTTCCCTTCCTCCCTTCCTGCCTCCCCAGGTTCAGTAATCTCACCAGCTGTCTTGGACTCTTTCTGAGAGCAGCATTCTGTCCTCTGTCACTTTCTAGCAGATACACTTCCCCAGGGAAATCAAGGTCACCAGGAATAAGGATTCCAAAATTAAACTTTCCAACCTCTTGGTGAACGATGTTAGACATTCGTGAATTGCTTCCTTTATTTAACTTCTCCATTGTTGACCTTCAATTTCTTATTTTGTTACCTGTGCAATTTTAATATTATGTTTTAAAATGAACTTAGAATTCTACATATATTCAATGTGAGGTTTCAAATAAATGTATAAATGATTAATGTAATTTAATCACTATAATTCTCTCCCACTGTCTCATTTTAAAACAGTGGAGGTGAATGCATCAAATCTCCCTGGGACATGACTGATGTTAATGCATATTCCTCTGTTGTCAAACTACTCTGTGACAATTTTAGCAACCAAAATTTTCTAAAAATTGTACAGGAAGAATTATATATATATATATATATATATATATATTTTTTAATTTTAAGCACTTGCACTACCTTTAAACTACTCTCTTGATGAAAGCAAAGCAAGTCTTGCTCATTTTTTTTTCTTTTTCTAGGATCACTCCTTTTCCATTCTGCCTGCTCTGGCCTCTGAGGTTGAAGGAAGCTGTAACTGTGTTCCCAGTTATCTCCTACTTAAAGCCTCTGCAGTATGAATGTCCATCTGCTTCTCAATTAACACACAGCCTTCAGGATCCCAGCAGCAGTCTGTCTTCTAGTTAAACACACTAATATGATTTTTGAACATAACTTATGAAATTTAGAGTTTCAACTATTCATGCACTGTGCATTTTTTACTTGTTCCTATGTTTTCCATTCTTTTTCCTTCTTGGAATATAGGCAAAATGCCAGAGTTGTGTTCATCTTTTCTCACAGTGCAATTAAGCGATCATCCTTGGAAGCTCTTCATGTAACACGTACCTAATAAGTATAGCTCACTTCTGGAATGATTGGCTGAGAGGACTTAATCCCTTCCCATTAATGCACTGCATGAGCCTAATGTATTGTGTTTAAGCCTAAGATATTATGCTTAAGCTTTGGTGAAAACTGGCTAACTGTTGTAGCTAATGTGATCCCTGACAGAATATCTCAGGATAAACTAAATGTGGTAGCAAACAAAGCGAAAACCTCGTGGCAGAAAACAATAGAGGATTTTTTCATGAAATAGTTTTATGCAGGTGCTTGGCAAGCGGCTTTCTTTGTGGAAATTCCAGAACTTGGGCCCCTTTCATTCTACTGCCTACTCATTGCCTAGGGCTCTGAGGTCCTCTGTTTAATGTCCACATCTAACAGGAAGTGAATGGAGTGGCATTGTGTGAGCAGTTTCGTGGGAAAAAGCACTTCTTCCTACACTGAGTTAGATGAACTGTCATGCAGCAACCTAGTCATAATAATCTCTTGCAAATGATGTCTTCTGGTGCACTTTGGATGGATGGGAAACAAGTTTTTGTGACCCATCACTGTCCATGTTGCATAAAGTGATCACTCTTGTTCAGAACTGTGAGATCTTCCCTGTCTTGTCAGCAGCCCTGGGGATTCAAGTTGGCGCAAGTAGCTTGGCTTACAAATATCAGATATAGGAATATTAAGATTTAAAATGTGAGAGGACTAAAAGTGAAGGTTGTCAATGAATCTTGCCACAGGATATAAGAAAAAATAAACACATTCTCTGTGATAAGTATTCTAAGAGTGGGAAAAGGACCTCCATCACCCACTGTGAAGAAAATGAATAGAAGCAGATCGTTGTATCTGCAGTGGCTGAACTGGGAATAAGGTCATCATGGTTCTTTATATGTCTGAGGTCATTCCATCTCATCTTTGGAAACATACTGGAGGTTTCTGCCTCCACTGAAAGAGATTTTAATTTCCCAGAAAGTATTGCCTCACTTATTATATAATTTAAAAGTCTCTTCCTTCAAAGTATAAAGCTTGCATCAACAAGAAAGACAGAATTCTCTATTTTCATTGTAACTGCATTGACTAAATGGATTGAAGGTTTTGCTGTCTTACATAGTTATTTTTAGACCCCTATTTCATACTAAAAAGAAAGTTTAATAACGGCACACCTATATGAAGTACTTACCTACATTGCATTATTTCATCCTTTCCTAGAAATTATGTAAGTATTTGTTATTATTTTAAGTTTTTGGGTGATCAAACTGAGGCTTAAAGAATTAAGGGGAATAAAAATAGGAAAGACAGTAGAGTGAACTGGACATAACCTTCCTATGTTCTTACATGAATACATGGCCAGTGTAAGTCCACACCATATACAACCACAAAAATGGGAAGTTATACTCTATGTCAAAGTACATTCTACTGTCATGTAAAACTAAAAAAGAACAAATAACATATTTTTTTTACAAAGAATTAAGGGGAGTTGTCTGAACTTCCTTATGGCTTAGAACATAGGATTTGAAAACAGGGCTAACACTTCAGCTTTTTTTCCTCCCCCCATCTTTTGGGCTTTAAATTCTATGCTTAAAATATCTTACCAATAGGGTTATTAGATGCCACTGAAACTCTCCAAAAAGTACTACTAATATAGAAAGAGTAGCGTGACTCTTCTATATTGAAAAATAAACAGATGTCAGTTTCTGTATTTGGATGGCAATGAAGAGTTGTACTATTCTGTTCTTTGTGGGGGAAAAAAAAAAGCCAAAGCATCTAAACAAACACTCATAAAGAATAGCGGCCTGGAGTGGACAAGCTTGATAAAGTTCATTGGGAGCATGGCTCTGGCTGGCTTGGTTTGCATGTAAAAGGCACACTTGCATGTAAGTCTTCTCTCTCTTGGGAACTGAGAAATCCTCCAAGGTAAGCACACCCCCAAGATGTCAACGCATCACAAATGCAGAATGAAAGACGTGATTTATGCAATCACTTAGTGGTTCTACTGGCCTATGTTTTCCTGAAATAATTTCTCATCCCAGCAGAACTCAGTCTTCATCATCTTCTCAAGAGGAGTTTAGAAGCTGTGCTCATCATTTTTTGCTTTGGTTAATTATTTTTCCCCAACCTGGAAAATCTAGTGGTGTTGAGGAGTGGGACTCAGTTCTACCATTTCTTTCATCCTACCCCTCTTTAAAGGCATAAGCAGATTTTCTCCAACATTGTGCTTTTTCTGATTATTGGGAATAGAAAAAAAACATAACTATGAAAAGGGCAAGTTAAGAGTTCATCAGATATCTTAATATTTTTCTGATGGACTTAATTGCTAGAATGATAAAGATGAACTTCATCTTTCTCATGACTTTTCCCTAATAACTCTCTAGTGTTTCTTCCACAAGCTGTATTCTACAAAACGTCTTTAAAGAGTGAGATGAAGGTAAAGCTATAATTTTTGGACTTTTATAAAATACTCTAAGATGTTTTTTTGTAGTATAGAAGAATCAGTAAATTTATTTCTAACCTCCCATTCTTACATGCTATAGGAATATTCTCAGAATTTAGGGACACATGTCTTATCTTTCAATCTTTTTTGCATATGACTTATTTACAAAATTAATCTCAGGGGACTCTGGATATGAGTTGATTCTGACAAGAGTGGTGGTCCCTCTAGGAGCTTCAAAAGAACATCCAGGGCCCTTGAAATGATTCTATGAGCTGTGGGTAAGGGGTTAGTGATGCTCCTGAGGGACATGGCAAGAATGCATTCTTCCTGGTGGGGAAGCAGGGAGTGTGAACACATGAATGAGACCTCAGTAGTATTTCTAGTAAGTTATGAAGGCCATCCAGCTACCCAGAAGGCTGGGATCTCTTACCCTTTAGGAATGATCAAAAGGATATTGTCTGAAAGCCTAAGTTCAAGAACCACAATTCAGCAAACATTAATTCCTCCTTATTTATCTTTCTACATATAGTATTCTGTTGATGTCTGATGCATCCTGACATTGCCTAGTTGAATTAGAAAGTTCTAGATTGACAGGAAAAGTGCCAAGCAAACTGAAGCAACATAAAACATTTAATCTGACCTTGGACAGTTTCATAATTATATATTCTTCTTATTTTCATAGCTATATCTATATAATTCTCTAAAATGCCAGTGACATGAAATAAAAGAAGGTTCAGGCTCAGGCATCTGTAACTGAACACGTTCATAGAGTATCCTGAAGAAATGACTCAGCAGAATGTGTTTCCTGAGGAGGGAATTGCCAAGGACAGGATTTCTGTCCCTACAGAGCATCTATTTCTGAAGTTATTTTGATTGGGAATTCCAAAATAATTAATAGATGCCCAAGAAAAAATATTTCAGCCATCAAATTGTTAGCTCTTTTAGGCAAATCATCCTTGTCCTGTGTTAGAGAACCATTCACATTTTGCTTTCCACTGTGCCTTAACTACTTAGTGTTTTTAAAGACACAGAGTGAGAGTACTGGTGCTAGGGTCTAAATGGTGTGTCCTTCTCAAATTTATATGTTGAAATTTTAACCCCCAAAATGATGGAGTTAGGAGGTGGGAGATAACTAGGTCATGATGCCAGAATCCTCATGAACAGGATTATAAAATGGGCTTGTTCACCTTTTCCTATCATGTCAGGATACAATAAAAGGTTGGAAGTCTACAAACCAGAAGAGGTCCCTTGGTAATATTTGATCTTGTTGGCAGCTGATTTTTTGAACTTCTCAGACTTCTAAACTTTGAGAAATAAATTACTGTGATTTCCAAGTCACCAAGTCTCTCGCATTTTGTTATAGCATCCTGGATGGCCTAGAACAACGGTGATAGAATTGGCTAACAAATAAAAGAGTACAATAAGAATCCTTTTAGCTCTAAATAAAAACTGAAGGGAGACTCTCTGTTATTTCTCTAATCCTTGGAGCATTTTCTGTGCTCTGAATGCAAGAGAATATTTTCTTCTCTGGACTTAATTCTTTTATTTGTAAAAATTGTTCATTTCCTAACCTAATTATCTCTTGGGTCAGAGTCAGCATTTTGTTCTGTGTGGCACCGTACTTTTCCACCTCTCACACCAATATATACAGAGAAAATTCAGGTGCCTATCATCTCCTTCTGCTCCCCATCACCCTTAAAATACACCATTCCCTTCTCATCTGGCTCCCTGAATCATGTGAAGTCATCTAGTATAGTAGTACTGACTGATTCTTAGCATTGTTCAGAGATTTTATGAAGTATATAATTTTATTGCCACATTTTGTGAAAATATTAACAATTCATATAATTTGACTGACTCATTTTTTTATACACAACAATTAAATAGTCATTTCACTTTGTTGTAGGAGACTAACCTTGCACTTGACTGAGTCACACTCCCCGGCTGGGTGCTGAGGCACTGAGTCACAGAAATGTGGCAGGGCTTTCCCCACCCTTCTTGGGTTCGAAGGTCTATGTCTCCTGCATGGGTGTGTCTTGCTAAAGCCCCATGGGTGAAGCTATGCTCACCTGCTCACCTGTTCCTTTGTGATATAATCCCTTGCCCTGTTTAGGATAGACTCTTCCATGGAAGTGCCTTGTGTGTGTCCCCTTCTCCTATTGTGCCCTTGGGTGTGGCCTACCCAGATGTCAGTCAACCCCCTGACAGTGGACATTATGAAGATAGACTCAGCCCCCTGAAACCTGACCCCTTGCCTCATTTGAATAGCTTCTCCTCTATAAAAGACCCTCAGAGTTATACAAAAGTACATACAAGAGGAAGTGAGGGGAAAGGGAAAAATAATACAAGGGGGACAAATGAATGTCAGTAGAGGGGGCAGAGAGAGAAGAGGGGAGGGGAGGGGAGGGGGGATAGTAGAGGATAGGAAAGGCAGCAGAACACAACAGACACTAGTATGGCAATATGTAAATCAATGGATGTGTAACTGATGTGATTCTGCAATCTGTACATGGGGTAAAAATGGGAGCTCATAACCCACTTGAATCAAAGTGTGAAATATGATATATCAAGAACTATGTAATGTTTTGAACAGCCAACAATAAAAAATTTAAAAAAACAAACAAAAAAAAAGGGGTCAGCGCATGCTCTCTCTCTAGCTCTTCCTGCGGACCCTTAAGGTCAGAGGAGACTCCTCACAGTGACCTCAAAGAAAAAGGTATTTGTGTCTCTTGTGTGGTTATTTAGTGCAGCCCAGTTAGCCCAGTTTACCTGGAGTGACCCCTGAGCCTTTTAGTCGCAAGAACAGAAACCCAGCCCTTTGTCTTGCTGGAATTAACTTTATCTCATTCATACTTTGTATGCTCTTTGGAAAAAGGAAAAGAACAAAATTACCACCCTTATATAGAAATAGCTTTTTTAAAGATGATATCATTAAGGCAGCCTTGTTTTTATTTTAAGATCAGAGCTCAAATTGCTAATGCAAATGACAGCAAGATAGAAATTACCCTCTGACTTTTATTAAAGAACCCAAAAATAAAAATAAAAAGCCAAAAGCCAATCCAGGGCAATCTATTCAAGTAGGCAAGACTGTAAGGTCTAGAGGCAGTAAGGTAACCCTATGTTTAAGCAAAATCCAGTGTGAATTCTATAGAAAAATAGTCAGGCGCCAAAGTGTTGTGAGCATGTATGTGTGAGTAGGGCTACTGCATGTGTATCCACATGTAAGTGTGTGTGCATGCGTGTGTGTGCTGAAGAGTGAAGAATAAGTAAGAGAGGCCAGGATAGCCTCCTAGTGAGTCACTTGGACTCTGGAATGAGGTCAAATGTGTTTAAAATTACAGCTAATCAGTAGCATTTACTAATTATATGTCTTTGAGCTAAACAAACACAAAATAATATCTACCTCCTAAAGCTGGTATTAGGAGTAAGTGAGTTAATACACAGAAAACATTTGGATTGGTGCCTGGAAAATGGCAAGCACTCAATGAATATCAGCTACTGTCACAAGTGCAGGAGAGGAGAGAGGTGCATCAAATTCCAACCTCTTTCTTTCAAGAGCAGCCTGCAGCCACCTGCAGTTTGCAGTGTGAATTATGAAGGATGAAGAACTTGAGATGAAAGGTAAGAGTGATTATCACTAGAGAATTTCTCTAACCTGCTGAAAAGGACTGTCATTGTGTCGGCGGGCAATCTCGATAGGCTAGGCAAATTGCCTTGTTTCCTCAAAATTTCTACTTATTTGGGTTTGCACATCACTAGATGGCAGTATAAAATTCTCAATAATATCTAAATAAATTAATTCCATCAGGTATACAAATGCAATATTGCAGAAATATATAAGATCCAAAGAATCACATAAAAATGCTCTGAAATGTTTATCATTAATGTACTTAAATGATCAATGATAAATTCATTTAAAAAGGAAGACATATGGGACATATGGATATTTACAGAATATGCAATGTGTATAATTTAATTACAAACTCTAATAGTACATATATGCATATTAGGGAACCTAAATATGAAAAATGATTTTAGTTTACTTTTATTATGCAGACTGTGGTTTACTATATTTAGATAATAAAAATTGCACAAGCATTATACATGACTTATGAATTCAAAATAACTTTTTGGTAGCAGTGTTTGCATTGAGTGGGTGGGGCAGTGTTGACAAATGGTCTCTATGAGAAGCATAATGCCAGCCTCACACTCTTTCTACAAGGAACAGTTCAAATCTAAATAGGCTCCTGTAAGCATGACAACCAAGAGGAAGAATAAAGAATCTACTCCCAACCATGAACAGAACTCAATCAGAATTAGAAACATTTAGATTTTAGAGGGTACATACTGTATAATTAAGTTCATATTGACCCAATATTGAGAAAAAAAATAACTTCTAAGTCTTTTCTAGGATATTTTTTCTTGCATCTATTTTTCTTGCATATTGTACTCAACTATAAGGCTCTATACCTGAAAAAATGAGCATTTCTATAATGTTAAATTTCCTGTGTGAGAAATTTACAGGCTACTGATTAATCCTTCTGTCACTTTTCCCTATATTCGACAGAAAAGTGTGACATAGCACCTAGGAACTGCCAAAACACATCTTCAGCAGGCACATGAATAGCATCAGGGAGACCCAATGTCACCTTAAGTTCTTGAGATGACATGGTAGGTGCATGCTTCACCTTTATACATCAAAGTGAAGTGAAAGGAGAGGAAAAGATTGTCTCCTTGGGCTTTAGAGTCACTTTCTTCTCTGAGTTTCTAAGTGATGATGGAAAGAACAGAACTGTGAAAGATGTAGGGGAACATTACAGCTAGTCCTTTCAAACCAAGAGGTACCCTAACACTATGCTTTTCTCCTTTTGTTGTCATGACAACTGACAAAGAGTCTATAGTAGATGTCCCTCAGTTGGGATTTGTCTGATGTTGTTCTCTTGATCAGACTGAGCGGTGGTTCTTGGGGAGAAGGACCACAGAGAGCATACAATTTTCATAACACCATCTCAGCTGCTCAGACTCTCAGCATGATTTATCACTATTGATGTTAACCTTGATCAGTTGTTTCTTTTCTGTATAAATTATCCTCCCCCTTTCCATACAGTACTGTTTTAAAGGAAGTAATTCATACAACAGCACTTAAAAGATGAAAAATGGGGAGTTAAGTCCTACCTCCTTTGAAGTGGGTTATTTACATAAATTGGAATTCTTCAGCATGGGAGATTTGTCTGCTTTTACTTATTTATTCATTAATTCACCCAATCATTCAATCCATCATTCATTCATTTATATCAACAGGGACTCATAGATACTTATTTCATATTTGGCATTATAAGGCAATATTCTTTTATTTTGTTACTCAGATTGTAACTTTGGTTACTAGAGGTTCTTTAGATTGTCTAGCCATTACTCTGCACTAAGTCAAAGCCTTCAAAAACAAAGAAAGTCTAAAAACTGTCATAAGCAGGTGAAGCCAAAGGAAAAATGTTCACTACATGTCATGTGGTACTCTGGATGAACTCTTGGAACAGAAAAGAAAAAATTAGGTAAAAATTATGGGAATATGAATAAAGTGTGGACTTCAACTAATAATAACGAATCAATCAAGGTTCATTAATTGTTACAAATGTACCATGTTATTATAAGATGTTAATAATACGAACAACTAGGTGTAGGGCATATGGAGACTCTACTATCTTTGCAACCTGTTCATAATTCCAACTCTATTCTAAAATAAAAAAGCTAAGAAGAATCTGTTAAGTCTTTAGCATCCATTCAGCAGTATTTTGGAGTTAAGGAACGATTTGAGGAGTACTTCTGCCTGCCATAAATGCATAAAGGGCAGCATATTTCTCACTATAAACTGAAATGCTCAAGATTTCCTACTTTAAATTGATTTCAAGCCTTTCAAAAGAGCTCTTTGTGCATATTACCAAGTTAACTCAGTAATAGTGATCTGAAACTTCTCTTCTCTGACAAGTTAAATTAGTGCCCCTGTATATGAACAAACTCTCAGAAAAAGGCCTAACATAATTTGACTAGGGTGGGGCTACTTTATAGCAATGAAATTGGAGAATGCAGTCATCTTGCATGTCTCTAATCATCTCTGCTTAAATCCAAAACCTATTAGCGTCTATTCTTATTCTCAAATTCACCTTGATAGCTGCTTAAATATTTTCTGAGCGAAGCACAGCCCATGTACAGGGAACACTATTTCTACTGCAAATGATGACTTTGCTTAGCCAGTCCCAAATTGCACTGACCTTTTTGATAGCCATGTCACATCTTGCAGTGATAGCCAATTATGTTGCCTAACTCACCCTAAGGTTTTTTAAGCACAGAAGATTAACAAGGTTTTTTTTTTTTTCCCTGTCTCACTAAATGTCTGTATTTCTGATTTGTGTCTCTATGCATTGATCTCTATTTCTCGGCCCATTTATTTCTGGATTTGCAGCTTTTTCTTTCTGCATTCACTTTTCTGTTACATGCAAGCCTTAATTTGTGTTAGGAAGAAATAAATAAGTTACTGCATTTAAGATGAAAGCCCAAAATAGCTCTGAGATGTGCTATGTGATGAATGATGGAAATCTAAGTCATTCTTAAGGTGTGATCAAAAGGATGCCCCTAAAATATGCATTTGAGTGTTGGAAGCAGCTATGGTATAATTATTAAGATGACACAGCGATTGCTACTTCTTTCAGGTTTTTCAGGAGGAGGCACTTCATTCAGAAAGAACAGATTTGCCACCAGAAACGCCTTTGAAAAGGGAAGTACTTGTTTCACCAAGCAAGAGTCTCTAGAAGGATTCATGACAAGAATCCTGAAGCAGCAACAAAACTGAAGCTCTGCCTGAGAAATTCCTAGGACCTACTAGTAAAATCACTGGTTACCCCTTCATCAGAAAATGCTCTGCGCACACCTTCACTAAAGTAGACCTGTGAATTTGCTTTCTTGTTTAATTTGTCTTAGCTGTTAAAATCCTCACTACTTTTGAAAAACATGCAAGAGTTGCAATAGCTCAGGATGCTGTTCTGAGCAGCTTACAGAGATGATTTCATACAGCAGGGTTGACATTCCTGCAGTTACTGCTCAAGGTATAAAGCAAGACAGGTGCATCCAGGTAATATTCCTGGATGGTAAGTATTGTCTTTGTCATCTTTCTCTTCCTGACGTACTCAGCATACTGTCCCATTTCTAGGTGCTTTAGAAATGTTTGCTGCATTGAGTCAAATTATACTAGAAGAGGCATAATCAGGCAAAGTGTATATCATGCCAAATCCCTTAATTCCTCAAATCCACAGACTGCCAACAAAAAAAATATAAATCAGTTCTGCCAGATATGTTTGAACTTCTGTTTAAATTCTTTACTAAGTTAATGCTTCTAAGTTTAACACTCTAGTCACATTCCTGGCAGGAAGAGGAGCACTGGGATGGAAAATTAGAGAAGTCTAGTGCTCATCTTGGCATTACCATTTGACTATAGAAGCCCCAGGGCAAGGCATGTAATGTTTCTCAGTCTCTTCTTCCTTACTTGGGTGAAAAAGGGGAGAAAGAGATGAAAGCCAACTTAAAAAAAAATAATCACTTAAAGCAGAAATTGTGCAGATAGCCCTATTTAACTCTTATTTGATAATATTCTATATTAGCACCAGGTTCATGACACACAAAATCAACTTTCAAAAGCAATATAGCTGTTACATCAGTTAGGATTTCAGTCTGGTCCTTGGAGAAGAGAGAAAACCAACTAATTGACAATATTTTAGGCAGTATCTCTTGTGTTTGAGAACCGGGATTGTATGAAAATGAGTCACTCTAGGTTGCCTGGACCACGCAGTAGCAAAGTCCTGCATGGGTGACTCTTCTTTTACCAGATAGAGTGACAGTGCCCGGTCTCAACTTATCATGGAATTGAAGACTTCCTCCAAAATAGGGCTATGCAGCACAAGCCTCAGTCCTGACAGTTCTCAGTTGTTCAAGATCTTTGATCTCAGGCAGTTGGTAATTCCAGAAAATACTTGTAAATATATTTGACATCAAAAACCTAGTCTGCCTGGGGCCAAAGAGCTTGTGCATCTCATCTTAATAAAGTTATTCTTATGTATATAAAAAGAGATGTTTACAGATCTCTCTGTTGAAATAAAATTCACCCCTTCATGACACAGACTTCCTGAGCTGGCAGGCCTCTCTATGGGTGATGGTGAGATTACCGGACTTCCAGTATCTCTGGTTTGTTGGCCATGGACTTGTGAGTGTTTCCTTTCCCTAGCAATACTTATTCCTTAGTGAATGCCATGTGATACGCTGAACCCCTTCTTCCACCAATAGCAAACTTTACAGATTCACCTGGTATAATAAGAAGAGAGTGGGGTAAATGGGGTATCTCTTTGACTTCAAAATCTGTTACTTACCAGTATATACTCATAGATCAGTTATTTAAGTTTCTTGACCTTCAGTTTCCTCTACACTAAATGATATTGGTCACCACCTCAAATTGATTTTGATACTAAATGAAAGGATGAATGTTAGTCACGTAGCATGAGCCCTATTAGTTCTTTTCCATAAGGATTTCAATGTCTTCCGTACTCTCCCATCACATTGACCCTTTAGTTCTAAAACCAAGACAGAAATTGGGAGAAATTGAAGAGGATTCATCTGGTCAAAGAAAAGAGGAGGAGCAAGACAAGTAAGCCAACCTGGAAAAACCCTGGCTTTAGAACAAGGATGTGAGATGCCTGAGAAATGTTTTTTTTTTTTTTCTTGTTTTTTTTTTCTGAGTTCAAGTGTGCCTGGATATCACCATCACCTCTAAATCTAAATGGAGGACAATTACAGATTTTTTTCTTCCTCTTTATCTTGAATAAAGATGGATTTGATGATGTGTTTATATTTTCAGGTACCCATGAGTTCTGCTTGGTATTAAAGTGCATACTAACAGGTGCCAAAAGACACAGTGATACTTCCCAACAATACAGTCTGTGCTTTTGGTAAGCACCACTATTATACCTTCAAGCCAAGTGGCAACATTTCCCATAGACAGATATGATGCTGTCCAGAAGCTGTCGTGAAATGCTTTCATTTATGACCAGAGGATATATATTGAGCAATGACAACAACAGCATCATAATCACTCTGCAATTCAACTTGGAAAGACTCATAACTCTTTAAATGGGTTTGGTAGCTTTCAAGCTGTCAGTACAAAAAGAAATAGGTTACAACAGCAGCAACAAGGCTAAGGAAACAAACCCAGTCCTGCATACAGCAGAATAAGGTGATTAATCCACTATTAATATGAACTGCATTGTTTTCTAAGCATAAAAATAAGGTGGTTCCAAACTTCCTGTTCTTCTTTTGTATGCTAGTCTGATCTCTTGACCTTAAATACCTGTTTGTAAATAACAAGCTCAGAATTAGAAGTGTAGGCAGATCAGACTAAATACCAGGGCAAAAGGCAAGAAGCTCTATTATTATTGGTATTTATTCTCAAAGCTGGACTGATTTTGCCATTTTTAAATTATATTAATTCTGCCCTGTACACCCTAATCCACAGATAATAAATTCCTATTTAAACTTTTCTATCCCAGGAGATTCTCAGGAAGAGTGCAAAAGGATGCTGAAAAATATCTTCCCAAAGAGCAAAACCAAGTCATTTTTCATCCAAGTTGGAGAAAAATGAACTGGCTCTTCTTCTGAGATCTTCCAGTCTCATGTGAAGGCAGGTGATTGTTGAAAATTATATCTTCAATTTATATGAACTTTATAGTTCATAAAATGATTACACATGTTGCATCTGTGAAGTGCAGGTTCACAAACAACTGGTGAAATGTACACTTGGGGGCATTTTAGAAGTGTCTTTGGCTCCAGATTTCTCATTTCATTTCTGTCATGGTATGTGGTGCATAGTCACTATGAAAGAGTGGGAAATACACTGGGTTTGGAATAAGGAGTCAGTTCTATGAACTGCATCTTTGCCATTTGTCTGTTATAGTTTATCAACAGGAAAATCACTTTCTACAGTATTTTCTCATTTTTAACATGGAATCATTTTAACTCAATGTTCATTAGGATCCCTTTCAGTCCTATGATTCTATGACTATATATTTCTCCTTTCATTCACTTCTAAGTAGTAAGTATGTATGGCAAACTAGTTTTCTCCACTTAAAGCAGGAACTGAGGGAGCAGAAGTATTTCAGGAGACATTCTCAAGAGCAGTCAGATACACTGGGAGAATCTTCAAACCAAGAGAAGAATATAAAAAATTGAACAAAAAATTGAGCAAAGTAGATCTCACAAGTATCTGAGTTTTAAGGGGAGCAGATGTAGCTAAGAGCACAGGCTCCCCTTGCACTACTATTTGTCTGAAATACTGCATGATGTGCCACATTAGACATGCTCAAGCAATCAATCCCTGTAAGGTGTGACCTAGCGACACACCCTGAAAACAATACAATCACACTGTCCAAAAGAAGTGTTCCTATATAGGGTTTGGAAGCATTGAAGAAGACCAATGCCTGACTTTCAGATTTTATTCAAGAATATGTCTAGTGACTGGAAATAAGGATTATTGCTATATCACTTTATAGTGGCAAACTTGTTAGGCTTCATAAGCAATCAGATAAAGCAAATGAAGTGAAGGGCTTAGAAGATCTGAAGACAATGAAGGAAGAAATCTGTTTGCATTAAGAATGTGCATTTGAGAGATGAAGCAAAGGTTGACAAACATGAGAGAATATTAGGATTCTTTTTTTTCTATTTCTGTAAAACATGGCACTAGGATTTTGACAGAGATAATGTTGACTCTGTAGACCAATTTGGGTAGTATAGGCATTTTAACAATGTCAAGTCTTCCAATCCATGCACACATGATATCTCCCTATTTATTAGTGTCTCCTCTCTAGTTCCTTCACCAATCTTTTGTAGTTTTCATTATGTGAAAATTTCACCTCCCTGATCAAATTTATTGCTAAGTATTTTATTATTTGTGGTACTATTGTAAATGGATTGTTTTCTTAATTTCCTTTTCAGATACATTTGTTGTAGTATACAAAAATGCAAGTGATTTTTGTGCATTGATTTTGTATTCTGTAACTTTACTGAATTAATTTTCTCATACTACCACCTAACACAGATTTGTGTGTGTTGTGTGTATGTGTGTGGAGAGAGAGAGAGAGAGAGAGAGAGAGAGAGAGAGAGAGAGAGAGAGAAATTACTTGCAAGGAAGCTTTGTAGAATTGAATGCCTGTAACACATAGTGGTTAAAAACATTAATTGAGGCATCATGTTTTAATCAAAAGACCAGTCCTGGAAAGAATATTAAGTGCTTAATAGAATGTGAGGTCTTGATCTTCCAGGGGGGTAAAAATCAGCATTCTTTCTCTTACCTACCGTGAACTTTCCTACAGTTCTCTTATTCCAGAAAACATCAAAAACATCAAGAACACAGTGGCTGAGTTCAAAGAAAAGTAGATTAAAAGAAATGAAAATATTTTCTAATTCCAGTGGCCACAGAATATCAGTGAAAAAGAGAACAGACAGAAAATGTCCCCCAGTGTGTTAGAGGATTCGCCTTTGACATATATTGTTTTATATGACATGGATGAACAGAATGCCCAAATGGATTTTCTGTGTTACTTTATTGAAGAGCAATTCTTTTCTTAAAAGGTCTGATCTGTTTTGATGTTTAATTATTTACCTTTTCCACAAAAATATTGGAGTTGGAAAAGAATTTTAAAGATTCACATCCTCCTCCACTCGCCCCATACCATGAACTCATTTTGCACCTGATTAGAGGAATCTGAGCTTCAGGAGAGAACTGACACTCCTGGAATTGATTGTGCAACATCATAGGAGCAGCCTCTGGGACAGACCCTTTTATTCTGAATCCAGACACCCTTCATTGTATGCCTTTAAAAATGTCCCCAAACCAGTTGTATTCAGTAGAATTGCTTCTCTCTCTTCAATTCCTCCTCCCTATTTTCTCACTTTTTTCCCCTCTCTGATCTTTCTTTTGATTATGGTTAGTTCTTATAATTTTAAAATTCCTCACTAACAGAAATTTAATTTCATCAATCCACACTGTGTCACTAAGACTGCATTTGATAATATTTGTTGTATCAATTGTCTTCTATCCTCTATTTCCAGTGATTCAGACATACCAATTAGTAACAGATTTTGTATTTTGAAGAGAAATTGTCAGGATTAAGAAAAAGCTAATACACTCCCTATTGTATTGAGAATATCTCAGACATCCAAGTGCTTCGAAACAGATCTAGAGAGTGTAGAGCAACAGCAAGTCTTGGAGCAACATGAAATTAATCACCTGGGAAATAAGGTAAAACAAGAAGGGTCCAGGGGGAGAGTCTCTGCTCTGGGGCCTCTGAACCTCTGAGGTTGCTTCTTGGATATTGCAGCCTTCATGTGCCACTAGGAACAATTCCTGGAAATAGCATTAACCCAAATCCCAAGAAAGCATGGAGCACCCTGGGTATAGGCAACGGACACTGAGCAACAGTCTATGTGACCAGCATGAAATATTATATTATAGAAAAGCAGCGTCACTCAAAAATTTTAGTTGTCTTAATTATAGACTGCAGCTGTTATGCAAAGCTAAAAATAATGTAACTGTCACCATCAAAATGTATTTTTTAAAGTACAAAGAGTACTGCAGTGAGCGCTTTACAAACAATAAATTTAAAGGCTCACATTTTAAAGTGGATGACTAGGATCTATCGTGCAGCTGGTAAAATTTGCTAGGATCTTAATTCTTTTCAGACAGGCATATATGAAGAACCAAGGCTGCTGTTGAGCTCTCACGGACCTCTGTGTTAGGTGTAGCTTCACAGAACTTTTATAGCATATTTGCTATGAATATTTTGGTTTCTATTAAAGTTTTACCCACTTTGGGTGCCTTGAAACATATGATAATTTTTTTATTTATTTCCTTCAAAATGATAGGGTTGGGCTGGGGCTGTGGTTCAATGGCAGACAGCTTGCCTTGCACATGTGAAGCACTGGGTTCTATCCTCAGTACCACATAAAAATAAATAAATAAAGATATTCTGTCCATAAAAAAAGTCTGTTAACATACAAACTAATTAAAATGATATTTAAATATTATAGGGTTATTTAGAAATAAATAAGCAATAAAACAAAGAAATCAAGAAAAGTCTAATTTATTATCTTGTGTCTTTATTTTTATTGTCAGGTACTTAAATATAGCCTTGGATAATTGTCACAGAAAGATATAGAAATGTCTTTTGTTGAAAAACAAAACATAAATAATTTTTTATTGTTTAAAAAATACTTTATTATAATTTTATTTTGAAATTGGCATATCTAAATTTAATTGGCATATCTAAAATTAATACAATTATAACTCATTTTTCAGTACTTAGGTTATCATATGTCATTATTATCTCAAAAGAAGAGGAATAAACCTATACTTATGTTATAAAAATAAATTACCAGATAGTGAAAAGTTCTACCAACCAGAGTTTTCTCTTCTTTTCTTTCTTCCTCTTTTTTTAATGACTCCCAGAAGATTTGTTTCTGTGTGCTTAGATTTTTGTATCTATCAGCTTTTTGTTGTATTGCATTCCATGTCAAAATATTAATAGGTGGTTGGTGCTTATCAATATCATATCACAACCAGCAGAAGTCAGAATAATCGGGCTGTTTGGGAGTAATATCTGAAGAAATAAATTCTATCTTGTATTGTTTTGGAGTTACCAAATAGGAGCTAAAACCAAGTCATTAATAGATATGAGATTGGGCTTGATTTTATAATTAATTTCTGAAAAAAAGAAGTGGTTTTTCTTTTAAGTATTTTCAAAATGCTATTTTTTTTATCTTATAAAATTCATGCACTTTATAGAACAACTAATAGGACACAGGTAGGCAAGCAAAATAAAAGTATTTGTCATCTCCTGTCATCCTGGCCTATTGGTTTAGCAGTACAGCCATTAGATCTGTCTGCCTGAGAAACATCTTCCTCTATATCTTGCCAGCTGTGCGGTTAAGGAACTGTCATGAGAGCAAAGAAAGGACAGGCCAATTTTGAGATAATAAAAATGAATATCTCTATGGAAGTCAACATGATGCAGAAAGACCCATATTTCTCTTCTCCTAGCATTGGCTAGATATTTTGAGTCAGATGTACTTTGGAGTCTATTAACAAACTAAAAACAGTGGCCACTTTGGAATAATCCTATATACAGTTTATATAGGGTGAGGCCACTGGAAAAGTGACTTAAGAGTTTGAATCTTAAAGGCAGAAATATCAGGATGGACACGAAGGAGTTGTGTTTGGATGCATTGGAAATCTGTGGCCTTTAAAAGGCCATATTGGTCCCCTCCAGGAGGGTAAAAAAGTAAAACCTTCAAGTGGTCAGGATCAGAAGCTTGCAAATATGTCAATCAAGTCACAAGACTGTTCACTGTACAAAGAGCTTCCCAATAAACCTTGTTCCTGGGGTACTGAGTGATGTGCTCCACTCAAACATCAACAAAGTCTCCCTCTGAGAACTTGTTTCTCAGATACAAAGTGAAATGTCCCTTGTACTGTAGTGATTGTCCTTCAGGAGGTTCAGACTAGAGGGCACAGGGAATCTGGGAGCCTGTCTCTCTGCTGCCATCAAAAGAAACATTCCCCCTCTCCTCTACAATAACCAGTTCAAATCCAATCACATAAGTCTGAGTTCTGTAAATGTAACAGGTTATACAATTTGAAACCCCACTGAGCCCTAAATAGGAGATGTCTAATCACCTTGGTTTCTCCTGGGAATTGAATTTATATAATCAAGTTATATAATCAATGAAAAAACAGTTCTTAGAGGAATCCAGAGATTCTTTTGAGGAATCTGAGTACTAATTTACTTTATTCCTTTAATTTACTTTATTCCTTTAAATCCACATATCTGTTTTCTATCAGTCTTTTTTTTCTTCTTTTCACTTTAGGCACAGACTATTCTGTATTCTAGGTAGTTAAAAAAAAAACACCCTAAACAATCTATTACTAATTGAGTAGCTACTATGTGTGCTCCAGGCACTATATGCTAAGCATTTTACATCTTACCTTCAAAATGTCAAATTCTTCTATACATTTCATATGGCAGGATTTGGTGATAATAGGAAAAAGAGAAAATCAAGATCAGAAGGAAAGACATTAATGACAGGGACAAGTCACTTTTTTGCACAACAGCATTAGAAAAAGAGCTGAGTCAAAACCCTCCTGTCCTAAAGGGCAAGAAGAATAGCTGTTCACCAGTAAAGAGATCAAATCTCACGAAAAGAGTCTTGTGGACTCCATTTTTCTCTGGCTAAAATCATAGAAATGGAAACACAGGTGTGAGTTTTTTTGCATGGAATTCTACCTGAAATTGTTCCAAGAATGTTCTTTTCTGGAACAAGAGACAAGAAGAAATAGTTGATACAATTATCGCATTTTAATAAATGAGGAAGATTTAACTGAGAAAAATTGAACTTGCTCAAGGCATAATTTCTCATTATAGGGAGATATAAATCAGACTGTAATTGCCCAGGCTTAATTAATGAAGATTGCTTCAATGGTTCCAGAACACTGCGAGAGCCCTTCTCTTGCTGTGTTTGGTTAGATGCTGTGAATCTGTTGTTCTTCCCAAGTGCTGGACTTCTTTGCTAAATTTGTTTGTTGTATTCTACCTATTGCACTTAGTACTGTTCATCCATACTTTCAATACTTAGTACTGTTCATCCACACACTATTGAGTGTGTGGCTCTGAGCCAGGTATGATCTCTGTTCTCAACAAATGTATAACTGCACACTCCTCCCTCCTTCTGGCAAAACTCGAGAAGACTGATTAGAAAGAGGGTCTAAAGTGAGTCCCCGCAGCATGCTTAGCTTCATGATGACCCAGGATGTTGAAGAGTGGACCAGTGGACCAGCACCACCAGCCATCCTTGGTTGTTTTTAAGCTCAACAATAATCTGCATTTAGCTATTGGGTCCCTGGTTAGGAAACACAAGTAAAGTATAGCATGCCTGATACTTTGTTATCAGAGTTTAAAAATATTTCCTAGACAACTGAATTCTGTGAATTTTAAAAATTCTTTTTCTGACCTTTCTTTATCAAATATCCTTTATGGACCTAACAGATATCTGGTGATAGAAACACTAGCAGTACAATTGAAGACAATGTAATCTATTCATTCTATTTTCCAGGACCGGTAAGAACCTGGCTCTTCATACATTCAAAACATTTATAATTCCATATTTTAAAAGCAGCACTTCATATTTAAAGATAGCACACATCAAAAATAAATAACCCTTTCCTTCAATATCCCTGATTATCCACAATTACATTTTATTCCCCAGTTTTATCACACACACATGCACACAAATACTTCAAACCCTATTCTTTGTACTTACTAGTGAGCACACAAGTGTAGGAGACAAACATAGATCTGTCTTTACATGAATAGATTTATACTTTGCATATGCTTCCAAACCAGAGGTCATTTTGTCCATAAAAGACATCTGTCAATGAATGGAGATGTATTTGGTTGTCACAACTGCTCTGGGAAGTGGCTTTATTGGCATTTAGTAGGTAGAGACCAGGTATGCTGCTCAATATCCTACAATGCACAGAAGAGTCTCCCCCACAAAGAATTATCCAGCCCCAATGACAGTAGGTCTTATAACTGCTCCATATGGTACTCTAACTTGCTTTTTTTTTTCCTTCCCTCCCTCCCCCTTTCTCTCTCTTTTTCTCTCTTTCTTTTTTTCCTTTCTTTCTCTCTCTCTTTCTTTCTTTAAGTGAATATTAAACCCAGGGGCACTTAACCACTAAGCACATCCCTACCCTTTTTTATTTTTTATTTTGAGACAAGGTCTAACTAAGCTGTTTAAGGCCTTGCTAAATTGCTGAGGCTGGCTTTGAACTTGGATCCTTCTGCTTCAGCCTCCTGAGTCACTGGAATTGCAAAAGTGATCATACACATAGATAGATCTACTTCATTTTTTAGGCCACTAAATAGTATTTACTTTTACCATTTGAATTTTACGTACTATATCTTTTTTCTTTAATTAATTAATTCATTTATTTATTTGGGTGCTGGGTATTGAACCCAGGGTTTTGAGCACACTAAAACGTGCTTGACCACTGAGATACATACACCCTCAGCCACTTCACATGTGCTTAGAATTAAATTATGAACTATTTCAAACATAGTTCATGTATTTATGTATTCACCATTTGTATTTAAAAATATTAACATTTTTGTTATTTTTAAAAATAAAAATATTACAGATATAAGCGTAGTTTCCTGGCCAGTCTTCCTCTAGCTCCTGCTCAATAGTCAACCTCCATCCAGAAACAATTGTTTCCTACACATCTATAGATTATGCTTTACTACTTATGTTTTAATCTAGAAATCCTAGAGTATTGATTTTATGTTTTAGAAGTCACATGAATGATGACAAGCTTTATGTTTGGGCAACTGTATTTTTTTCCTAATGTGACTTTAGTAAATAAGAGGTAATTAATTCATTTTAGCTACTACATATTCATATATATATATATATACACATACATATATATGTGTGTGTATATGAATATATATATATATATATATATATATATATATAACTATTTATTGATTTCTCTCTTGAGAAGACATCTGAATTATTTCCCGTCTTTCACTAATACAAGCAAAGTTGTGATGAATATCCTTGTGTCTCCTTGTAAAAACTTACCAGAGTTTAAAATATCTAGTTGTGGAATCACTGGTCTTAGAGTATAACCAGCACCAATATATCAATATAGCAGATATGGCCCGATTGGATTTCCAATGTATTGGAAAGTCCTATTTTCCACTAAACACATCAAAATCATTTTTTACATAGTCATATTTCTAAGATGTTGTTATTTCTGATAATTATAAAAAGAGGCTCATGTTAGTGTGCCTTCCCCTAGCTATTAGTGAAGTTGAAGTTTCTATCAGTTAGCTATTTTCCAATAATACTGCACGACAAGCCATTCAAAATTTGGTGGTTTAAAACAACGATCATTTATTGATCCCTCTCAGTCTGCTGTTTGGCTGGTGGTCATCTGATTTGAAGTAGGGGTGGCAAGATAACTCAGCTGGAATTATCTCCCTGCTGAGTTTGGCCTCAAGTTCTTATTCATACAGGTGCACACTGAACTTCGGTGTGGTCATTCAGGCCCAGGAAGAAGCCAGGTAGCAAGATGAAAGTTTTCTTAATCCATTTTGTTCCATCACCCCAGATGTTGAAGTAGGGGCAGTGTTGAAATAGGGGCAGAATGAAAAATTGACCCAGTAAGAAAATTCCCCACAGAGCTGTTGAGTTTTCTTTTTGCTTTTTGTGGATGTTATCTTCCTTTGGGGAATATTTGTCATTTTTTATGGACAATATTTATTAATTTTTACTGAAAATATTTATTAATTTTAGTTACTAATTTTGGAACATTTATTACTTTCTTTCAGTCATGACTTTCTACTTTTTTTATAGTGACATTATCAATACCGAAAATTTAATTTAGATGTTTGTAAAATGTTTTCATTTACTGAGTAAAATGTAATTTTCCCACTGATTAGTAATAAATTTAGTACATACAATGTTTCCTAATCAATAATTATTGGTTCATTTGCATATTCCCATACAAGTTTAATTATTATGGCTTCATAAAAATTCAGTATATGTAGTAGAAAGAGTCTACACCCACCATCCCATTCTTCTTTTCCAAATTGTTATTAGCTACTTTTTATTCTTTTCCATATGAACTTAGGATAAGCTTGTCACCTCTGAAAAATATTTTTATTTACAAATTATACTACATTTATAGGTTAAGTTACAGAAGATTATAATAATTAACTAGTTATTGAATTTTTATAAAAACTAAAAAATTTTCTATTACTTTATATGTTTTATTCTAATGGGAATGCAAATCTATTTTTTGAATTATATTTTGTATTTAATTATTATTTCTCTATAAAAATTGATTTTTATAAATTTATTTTAAATAATTCAATACTTTATAGATCTGTAATTCTTTCAATGTGTCAATAAATTCTCTGGTTTTCCTGAGTTGGTAATTCTGTCATCTGTGAGTGGTAAGAATTTTATATTTTTCTTTCAAATTCTATATCTCCTATTTTGTTCCTAATACAATTTTGTATCTAAAGTTTCTAGTAAAGTATTGAATAAAAGAAACAATTGAGGGAATATAGATATTGTTTCTTTCTTTAGAGAAAATACTCCTAACACATATTTTTTTTTGTAGCTTTTATAGTAATCCATTATAAATTTAGTAAGTCAGTTTTAGTTTGTGGACTTTATTAGAAATGTTACTCTAATCAACTTTCTTAGTTTTATATATCTTAGTTTTATATTTATTTTTGGATTATGTTTATTTTTTTAATTATTTATTTTATAAGCCTATTTTCTTCTTTTCTTGATTAATATTATGAGAAAAATTACAATTTATTAATATTTTAAATAAACAGTATCTGATTTTGATGATTCTATTATTTTTTACTAAAAAAATGATGATTCTATTATTTTTTTACTATTCTTTTAATTATTATATTTATTCTATTTGTTTAGGTTTAATCTTGAAATTTCTAATGTTTGAATTTGACAATTTAGCTTAGCATATTAAATTTTCTCTTTTTTTCCTACAGTATATTTATTTCAGGAAATTTTTCTATATGGTATTTCATAGAATTTCACACGTTTTAATATGCAGTACTTCTGCTGTTTTGACTCTAATTATTTATAATATTCATTACATTTGATACATAAATTCAAAATGTGTTTTTAATTTGAAGAGACACAATATTTTTGTTGTTTTATTTGTTTTTCTAGTTTTATTGTGGTGTGTTCAGAGGAAAAAGTGTATACTATATTTTTTGATGTTTTAATACTTGAACTAATAATTTTTACGAATGCTGTGAGTCATACAGTGTCAGATTTATCATCCTTCTATCCCCCCTAATGTTAACTTTTACCCAAAGAGCTCATTTACAATGAAGCAGCTGCAGTAACAGGTAGATGACTGGGGGCTGCACTGTCTCTACCATATACTGCATCACCCAGAAGCTACCAGATTCAGGGGAAGTGAGATGCCTTTTCCTGGAGCAGCAAGGGACCAGCTCTGGGATGACACCCATGATACCCTATGGGCTAGGGTGTTGTTTGTCAATATGTTGTTTATGCTTTTATGTTAATTACATGGTACTTTCTACATCAGTATATGGTGATCTAGGAAACAGCTGTAGATAAAGGAGTGTCCACGCTCATCGAGCAACCTTCTGCTTCTTATCCCATTCTCACATATGCAGACTCTCCTAGACATCCTTTTTCCCAGAGGAAAAATATTCTTACCAAAAGATGCAGCAAAGCTAAGCATAAATTTATTACACCCAAGAGTGAAAGGAAGGCAATCCCCCACGAATTACAAGAATGCAGTGTGGCTTATTATAATGGGGAGAGGACAGCATCTATGTGGAACTCAGAAGACTCTCTCTGGTGCTTCCATTTCCAATATTAATAATAAAAGGGCAATTCATGCCACTCTGACTTGACAAGAACAAGGTAGATGGGTCCTCTGTTCTTAAGGAGTGAAATCTAGGTTACCCCAAGGGCTGGCAATCTTCACCAGCCACTAGTGTTGGTCATAGGTTAGGGGAATAGATAATAGAAGGGAGAAAAGGGAGATGATACATAGCAATTTTGACCTTAGAACCATCAATTTCCCTCAATACCCTATTTTACATTTATTTTGAGAAATTGAAACTGGACATCACCTTGAAGAAGCAATCACCAGCTGGAGTAAATTTAATGTTGGGTAGAATGAACCAGAATGGTGCAGGTATTGGACATCCATGCTATCAGTGTTTATCAGTCTCCATTTGCATCTCAGTGCAGTTAATCATCTCCATTTGCATCTCTTGCCTCTCATAAAATTATTCATGTTCGTATAGCAGCTCTCAATCAATGGCTCTGAGCTGATGAAGACATTTCTCAGGTATCTTATATTTTGAGGGGGATAATTCTAAGGTATGTATGTACCTAAGTATTTAATCTCCACTTTAATAGCTGGCCAAATAGCACATCCTAAATTTCCTGCCTTTTTTTTTTTTTTTACCTACATCGCTTCTCATTTTTCCTATTGATATGCCTTACACTTTGTACTTGAATTTTTCTTTTACATTCTACCTATGGAAGAACTCACACTAGTCTACAGGATCTCAGTGACATGCAGGGACTTTTGATTCCATCTCATGAAACTCAAGTTTATATCCCTGTTCCAGGTATGAGACTATCTATGACAACTTTAGTTTGGGGGGTCTCCTTTTGTTTTCTTGAAACATCAAATTTCCTGTTTTTACTTTTAAGTTTGGATATGTTTAATTTGTTTTCATAATGAAACTAAAACAAAACGAAGCTTCATGTTACTTTGACTAGAATTGACAAGAATGAGAACACAGCTATTTCCCGGTGGCGACAAGTATATGCCATGAAAAGAATATGCCTGTGTTGCTGCAGAAGGTGACTATTAGTGCAGTTTTTCTGCAGGACAGCTTGACAGTCCTAGGTCACAAGAAGTCTGTGTCCACGCAATGAGACCTAATGATTCTGCTCCAATGTATATATTCCAAGAACAGGTTCAGGGAGCTCAAAAGAAGGCATGGATAAGAAAACTCATCACACTTGTATTTTGATTGGCAGGATATTGCCACCAAGGTAGGCATCCAGCTTTGAGGCAGGAGACAATCAAATGTCTCACTCTCTACCTTGGAGTACAATGCATCAGTAGAAGCAGCAAGCTAGTTCCAGACAATACAGAGAAAGTTTAGCAGATCTTAAGATACGATGCCATATGAACAAAGTTGTAATCACAAGATGTAACCTAGTACTTTTCTTTTTATTTTGGTACCAGAGATTGAACCCAGGGACACTTAACCACTGAGCTACATCCCCAGCCCTTTTTGTTTGCTATTTTGAGACAGGGCCTTTTTGTTGTTGTTGTTGTTTTTAGATGTACATGACAGTAGGGTATATTTTGACATACACACATGAAGTGCAACCTATTACAATTTTGATCCTGTTCTTGTGGTTGAACATGATGTGGAGATATACTAGTCCTGTAATCATATATGAGCATAGGAAAGTTATGTCCACTTGATTCTACTGTCTTTCCTATACCCCCACTTCTCTTCATTCCCTTTTGTCTAATCCAAAGAACTTTTATACTTCTTCCCCTACCTTCCCTTGTTATGAATTAGCATCCACATATCAAAGAGAACATTCAGACTTTGTTTTGGGGAGACTGGCTTATTCCACTTAGCATGATATTCTCCATTTCCATCCATTTACTGGTAAATAACATAATTTCATTCTTCTTTATGGCTGGTAATATTCCATTATGCATACATACCACATTTTCTTTATCAAATCATTTGTTGAAGAGCACCTAAGTTGGTTCCATAGCTTCACTATTGTGAATTCAGCTACTATACATATTGATGTAGCTGTGTCCATGAAGTGTGCTTATTTTAATTCCTTTGGGTATAGGCCTAGGAGTGGGATAACTGGATCAAATGGTGGTTACATTCAAAGTTTTCTAAGGATCTCCATTCTGTTTTCCAGAGTGGTTGCACCAATTTGCAGTCCCACTAGCAGTGATGAGTGAACCTTTCCCATATATCCTCACCAACATTTATTGTTACTTGTATTCTTGATAATTGCCATTCTGACTACAGCAAGTATAGTTTTAATTTGCCTTTATCAAATTCCTACAGATGTTGAAAATTTTTTCATTTATTTTTGGCCATTCATATTTCTTCTTCTGTGAAGTAAATACCGTTTAGTTCCTTTGCCCATTTGTTGATTGGGTTATTTGGATTTTTGGTGTTAAGGTCTTGAGTTATTTGTATATCGTAGAGATTAATGCTCTATCTGAGGTGCAGGTGGTAAAGATTTTCTCCCATTCTGTAGGCTCTCTATTCATGTTCTTGATTGTTTCTTTTGCTGTGAAGATGCCATTCCATTTATTGATTCTTAATTTCTTATGCTTTAGGAGTCTTATTGAGGAAGTCTTTTCCTGAGCTGATATGATGGATAATTGAGCCTACATTTTCTTCTAATATTCAGAGGGTCTCTGGTCTAATGCCAAGATCCTAGATCCACTTTGAGTTAAGTTTTATGCAGAGTAAAAGATAGGGGTTCAATTTCAATCTACTACATATGGATTTTCAATTTTCCCAGGACCATTTTTTGAAGAGGCTATCTTTTCTCCATGTTTGTGGCACCTTTGTCTAGTAGGAGATAACTATATTTATGTGGGTATGTCTCTCTGTCTCTTATTCTGTTCCATTGGTCTTCAATTCTATTTTTGTGCCAATACCATTCCATTTTTGTTACTATAGTACTGCACTGTAATTTAAGATCTGGTACTATTATGCCTTCTGCATTACTTTTCTCACTAAGGATTGCTTTGATTATTCTGGGCCTTTTATATTTCCAAATGCATTTTATGACTGCCTTTTCTATTTCTGTGAAAAATATCATTGAAATTTTAAAGGGAATTGCACAAAATCTGTATAGCACTTTTGGCAATCTGGCCATTTTGTCAATATTAATTCTGCTTATCCAAGAACATGGGAGGTCTTTTCATACTTCAAGGTATTCTTCAATTTCTTTTTTAGTGTTCTGTACTTTTCACTGCAAAGATCTTTTACCTCATTTGTTAGATTGATTTTATTTTTTTGAGACTATTGCCAATAGGCTAGTTTTCTTTATTTCTCTTTCAGTGGATTCATCTCTGATCAATAGAAATGTGTTTGATTTTATATCCTGTTACTTTGCTGAATTCATTTATTAATTATAGAAGTTTTATGGTGGAATTGTTTTGAATCTTCTAAATAAAAAATCGTGTCATCATCAAATAGAGCTAATAGTTTCAGTTCTTCTTTTCCTATTCATATCCTTTAATTTCTTTCTTCTGTCTAATTGCTCTGGCTAGAATTCAGAGAAAATGTTGAATAAAAGTTGTGAAAGAGTTTATCCTTGTTTTATTAACATTTTTAGAGGGAATTTCTCCCTTTGCTGGTTTTCACTTTTATTTTTTATTTCTTCTTCATGAAATATTTTCTTGAGTATGTTTTATAGTGCAGGCTTATTAGTTGTGAATTATTTTAACTTTTGTTTGTCATGGAGGTTGTATTTCATCATTAATTATGAAGCTTAATTTTCTGGGTGTAGTATTTCTGGCTGGCATCCATTTTCCTTCAGAGCTTGGTGAATATCATTCCAAGACCTCCTAACTTTGAAGGACTGGGTTGAGAATTCAGTTGAGGTCTTGATTGGTTTCCCTCTAAATATTACCCATCACTTTTCTCTAGTGGCCTTAAAATTCTATCCTGATGTTTTATGTTGGGCATTTTCATAATAATATGCTGTGTTGTGGATCTGTTGTAATTTTGTATATTAGGGGTCCCCCATAAGCCTCCTGTATTTGGTTTTCCACTTTATTCTTAAGGTTTGTGAAATTTCCTGATATTATTTCATTGAAAAGATTGTGCATTCCTTTGATTCATATCTCTGAAACTTCATTTGCCCCAATCAATCTTAAGTTTGGTCTCTTCATGTTATCCCATATTTCTTGGAAGTTCTGTTCATTGTCTCTTTACATCTTTTCCCTATGATCAACTTTGTTTTCTAGATTATATATTTTGTCTCCATTGCCTGAATCTGTTTTCCAAGTGGTCTAGTCTGTCAGTAATACTTTCAACTAAATTTTTAATTTGGTTTGTTGATTTTGTCATTTTGAGGATTTCTGACTATTTTTCTTTAGAATGTCTATCTCATTCTTAAAATGATCCTTCACTTCTTGTATTTTTTCTCTCATTTAATTTCTCACACCACTATTTACCTTGTAGATCAGTTTAACCATGAACTTTAAGAATTCTATCTCTGACATTTCCTTCACTCTGGTGTCAATGGAGTCTACTGTTGAGGTACTGTGTGTTATTTGGAAAGGTTTATTTCCTTGCTTTTTCGTATTGTTTTTGTGTCTACCCATCTATCTGGATGGATCTGATGCTATATACTTTCTATCTAATGAGTTTATAGCACACTTCTATGTTACTAGCACATATTGGGGGAACTGGTGGGGTGGTCCCAATGATAGCAACAATGTATGCAAACAATATATAGTAGTAAACTAGATCCTTGGTTCTTATTTTGATATCTATTGTTAATTAGTATGATATGTAGGGTTAGTGTGATAAGTAAATTATATCAGTCAAAGGAGTAAATAATCATGTATTATGTCTGCCTTAAAATCAAACAGTGGGTGTTGTTTATGCATTCCACTGTATTAATTATTGCTGTGACATTAGTGTTAGGGGTAGACATTACATACCTCACTATTAAGAAGTGTTAAGGATAGAGTTGAGTATGTATAAAGAAGAAGAGATAAGAGGGTAGAAAAGTGTTTGCAGTTACAAAGGGTGAAGGCTGATGCAGTGGTAACTTGGCATATGTTGTTACTTTGAAAGGGGATGAATATAGAAGAATATAAAGGAAGAGAGAGAGAATTGGGTGTCAGAAATAGAGAAAAAGAGGAAGCTAAGGGAGATAGGGTAGTGATAAACATAATATAAAACAAAATCAAAATAAGCTAATTAAAAAACCCTAACCTCAAAATACAGAGCATGGGGAGATACCACCTTCAAAACAACAATAACAAAATTACAACAAGAAAGAAAGAAAATGAAATTAAAAAACAAAGGGTTAGGAATGAGGAGAGAGAAGCAAATATGAATAAGTTTAGGAGTCCTTTAATCAGTCAGTACACATTCAAATAAAACAAAACTCCAATATGGAAACCCAAAAAACAAAAAGCAAAGCAGAACTACTACCAAAACAAACAAGCCACAAAAACAGCAACAACAAAAATCTTGGTGATACTAAACAAGAAATTAAGGAGTCATATCCACTGTGGGGGACAAGATAGTCAGTGAGCTTATGTGTTCACTGTCTGTGCCTACCTGGTTGTCTTTTCATTTTTTCTTGAAGTATGATTTAAGGCTGGCAGCATGGTCTGTGAGTTGTACATCCTTCTGTTTATTGTGCTGCTTATCTTGTTGAAGGTTGTAGCTTATAACTTCCCAATTTCCCTCCTTGGGAGATGAGTGTGGGCAGGCCAGGCTGTAGGCCTGAAGGTGAAATGGCATGCCCAGGAAGCTGGGTTGCAGGTGGGTGGCAAAGCAGCTGGCCACATCCAGGGCCCAGCTGGTCTGCACCAGGTGGGTCAGTGCTGGGTGCTGGGACCTGCGTCCTCGCCATGAAGCTGTGTGCTGGACCACTCAGGTCTGGCAGTGAAGCAGTGGCCTGGCTTGTAGGTCTATGGGCTTAGTCAGCAAAGCAGTGGGCTGGGTCAAGGGGAAAGGGGAGACTGGGGACTATAGAGCCAGAGGGTCTTTTTGGGTCCTGGGGACTGGTGAATGTTGGACTGGGGAGGGAGCCAGGGACCAGGCTGGTGCCAGCCCCTGGGGAGTGCCAACTTGGGTGGGCCTCAGGAACCCAGTGGGTGTTCCAGGGCTGGCTGAGTGAGCTGAGAGAAAAATGCCATCACACCCTCTTTTCAACTGTCTGACCTGCTATAGCTGACCCCAACAGTCCCACTAGCCATAGGACTCACGGAGCTGGAAAGAGCCTGGCCCTCTCCAGCCTCTGTAACCTGTGATCCCTGGGCAAAATGCTCCCAGTTTCTGACTGTACTTGGGTTTGCTAGGCTCAAACAGGTCCACGCAAACATACTTGCAAACTCATGGATTTGGGTTTCCAGTTTCCATAGGCCTCACAGTGCAGCAATCCTAAAATGGTTGGTTCTTGTATCGGCTCTCTCCATCCATGCACAATTGATAAACTCAAGTGGAGAGGTTTTTTTTTTTTTTTTTAGATCTGATTAATGGTTCAGTGAGGGCAGACAGCCACTTCAGTCTCAGGAATTTTCACTCTAATCCTCAGGGAGACACAGTATTTCTGCTGTTTGAGTTCTGTGTAGCTGAGTTAGGAAAAATGTTGTCTTACTCTAATCTGCCATCTTGCCCCCTTGAGACAGGGTCTTACTCAGTTGCTTAGGGCATTTCTAGATTGCAACACTCCTACATCAGCCTCCAGAGTCACTGGGATTACAGGAGTGTACCACCAATCCTGGGTGACATAGTACTTTTGTGAACTTTAAAATATATACAAAATCATTTAACTCCCATAAACACAATGAAATGGAAGAGAAACAGAGGCAGGAATGGAAAATGAAAACCATAACAAAACAAAATGAAAACCATAACTATACCTTCTGAAGACCAACAATGAGAATGTGCCAAGTACTGACAAATGAAATCCACCTAACCCTTTGCACTTAAAATACAAAGGAAAACCTATGTGTTTGGTGTATTTATATGGGTTTTTACAGAGAGAAGTTTGACAGCTTAGTTTAAGGTTGGAGGTACATGTAATTCACTTAATAATTGTCTTGTTGGTAGATATTTACTTTACTTCTGACTTTCTGCTATTACAAATAATAGCAGCCTTTGCAGCAAAGGCTACTTATTGGAATGTGTGCAATATATGTCGTTCTATTGAGAAAAGAAGCGAGTTACTTGCAATGGTTAAGAATACTGGGTACTTTGCACCCTTGGACAATTTAGCTAACTGCTGTACCCTGTTTTCTTTTCTTTTCTTTTTCTTTTTCCTTTTTTATAACAATGGTACATACCTATAAAATTAGAGTGATGATTGAAAGAAAAATTGTATATGATGTACTTAGATCAATGCTGGCAAATATTGAGCACTCAATCAATATTATTATTGTGGTTATTGTTTTAACATGTTTTTAAAGATAATTAAAATTACAGAAATTAAATTTATTGATTAAATGGAACACATTTTAATTTTTTACATAATTTTGTTCCAAACGGATCATATACTTTATGGATCATACTTTACCATCCATGATATCTAAGAATATTCATTTGTTATGCTCCTGCTAAAAACAGATGTCTTCATTATTTATCTTTTTTACTTCATTGGTAAAACACACATTACATGTTACATTATATTTCCTTGGTTACAATGAGTGTGTGGACATTTTAACTTTTATGAGCTGGCAAAATTCATCCTAACCACTTTTAGACAAAGAGGCTTCCATCAGCTCTTACATTCATTTGACTTATGATGTAATAAATTTGATCAGTATTAAGCCAAGAATGGAGAAGCCCTACATATTGCCTCAGATTCTGTCATTATTTTCTTTCTGGACAGATGAGCTATTGGGAGATACAAATGCTCATGGTTATATCAGAGAGTTGTTGTATTTTTTTTTCTTTTTATAACATTCATGAGTGTCATCTTGATTAAAATCCCAAACTGCTAGAAGTAAAAATAAATCAAGACAGAATTATTAAACATTTTATTACTATACAGCACTGCTTTTCCTTTAAGTTTTTCCCATGAAATGTACTATTTTAACAGCATAACTTTAATAAAAATACTTGGGTTCTATTCTGTGAACTTAAAGTAATTCAAGCATTTATTATATCTTTGTTAAAAAAAATGCAAGTTCATGAGGATTTAGAAAACTTCAGCCAATTTTGCCAAAAGACCTCTTCAATAAGAAGTTCATTTTGAGAAAATAAAAGTGCATGTAATCTTAGGGTAATTTATATGGGGGGGTGAGGACCTAAAATTGAAAAAAAAAAGTCACTTCATGTAATAATTATCTTCAGCTCATACTGTTTTCTCTGGGATTTTTAGAAAAGTTACCCAGGAAGGACATCTTTATTTAGTGTGATATGTAGTAGAATGGTTCTGCTTCCTCTATGTCTCAAAGCCTTTATACACAAAATTCTTGCTGCTTTCCCAACAGCTCTGTCAATATAGAAAGGCTGTAGGGATGGGAAAGGGGAGGAATAGCAGAGTGAAATTCACCAAACTATGCCCTCTGCATGTATGAAAATATCACAATGAATTCCACTTTTATGTCTAACTATAATGTACCAATTAAAAAACAAATCAATATAAAAGAAAGATTGCAGAAAAGGGGAGAAGAGTCAGTCAGAACATGTGTTATTTCATTGACCCGTTGAAGTAATGAAGGAACAGGAATGGTAGAATCGTTAGGAATTTGAACAACATATATTTTGCTGCCCTGTGTTCTAGGCTTACTACCTGGGGGAATCTGAGAAAATTATAAGACTTCAAATTTTTGTATTTTTCAGAATAAAAAATGGTTATTGATCTTTTTTGTAAAATTCATATATTAAATATTTTATACTCCAAAATTCAAGCTATATTTTAGTGAATTCAACTGTGTGTGGCTCAAAACCTACCTAGAAAATAGGGTGAAATATGCTGATAATACAGAGACTACACACTTGAAAACACATTGACCACAAAAATTCTCCCAAATGAAGTTTTAGTTTAGTGTTCTCTCCTGAAAAGTTGTTATTTAGTCTGAACCATGAAAGGCAAGTAGTATTTCAACATGGGGATGTAGGACAAACCGATATTTAGACACAAAACAAAAACAAACACCTGTGGGAAGACAGCCTGGAGTAAGAACATGTGGAGAGCACACAGGGACTCTCTCAGGGTCTGGTCCTTCTGGGACACGTGGTGTGAGGAAGGCTCTGTGGAAAGCAGAGAGGCCAAGTCCTCTGGCTGAGACCAGATGGCAAAAGCCTATATGCCATGTTAAAGACAAGGACTTTTCTTGGTCTCTTCAGGTTTTAAGCAGAAGATTAAAAGATCAGAATTGTGTTTTACAAGATAAATTTGGCTGAGGTGCTCTGGCTGGATTGGAATGAGGAGAGCCTAGAATCTGTGAAAACAGAATCCTCTTACAAAGGTCCGGGGTTTTGGCCACAAAGGCCTCCAACAAGCATAAAAAATGAAGGTCATGTTAACATGTACCTGTGTTCTAGATAAGAGGAGAAACAAGGAAATGGCCTCACATTTAGGGAGAAGTTATTGGTTAATCTCTATTTTTGAGATATATGACTATCTCAGCTCATCTATGTTGCTATAACAAAATAAGATTGGGTAAGGTATAAACAACAGATTTCTTTCTTACAGTTCTGAAGAAAGTCCAAGTGAGGAGTTTAAGCTTGGTGATGATCTTACTGCTGCATTCTAAGTTTAAGTTTGGTGAGGATCTTACTGCTGCATTATCACATGGCAAAAGTTGGAAAGGCAAAAAAAGATAGTTTCTAGATAGTTTCTGCCAACACTTTTATAAGGTTGCTAATCCCATTCATGAGAGTTCTGCCCTTTGACTTAATCACCTCCTGAATCTCTTAACACTATCTCATTTGTGATCTAGTTTCAACACATGAAGTTTGAATTCAGACCATAACAATAATGAGCAAAAGGCCAAGAATATATCCCCGGATATTAATTCTATAAACATGTGGAAAGCTTAAAAGACTGTCCTTCAGTTTTTTTCTCAAGTAGGACCATCCACTATTTATTTTAAAAAAATGAAATCTTAATAGTCTTGGTGGCATTAAGAAATTGAAAATGGAAGCCATGTGTAAAGGGACAGGAAAAGTCAACTGCAAAAACTCTGTGGTCAGAATTATTTCTTTCAGCAAAACTCTTTAACCTCTGTTTCTACATTTGCAGTAAATTGTCCTGTCAGGAATATTCTTACATTACAGCTCTGCTCTCTCATTGCACTTTCATCACCTATAAATCTACTCGATCATACCTAGTACCCAAAGCCTTAATATCTGAGTTGCTAATGGTCTCACATGAAGAAAATGATCCTTTATATTTCACAGCTTCTTCTCACACCTACTGTTCTACATTGGTCTCAGCCACATCTCCTAACCCGGGTAATTATAATTAAAACAACTAACTGAAAGTTAGTGGTGATTATGTAATGTATACTTTAATAGTTAATTTATATGCATTAAATATGAGAATTTTCACAATGATTCTGTGGCATCCCTGCTACTATTTTCTCTATTTTATTTAATAAGAAGCTGATATTTAGGGAATATAAACTAGTCCACAGGAACACAGGCAATTGGGAGTGAGGAACATGTCACACCAATCCTATATATCTTTCCAAGTTCTCCAAAACAGATTAGGCACTTTCCTCAAGAAACCATATGCGAAATAGTACAAAGGTGCATGGATGGCACAGTATCCTCAAAAGATTACAAATTTGGGCTGGGGATGTGGCTCAGGCGGTAGCGCGCTCGCCTGGCATGTGTGCGGCCAGGTTCAATCCTCAGCACCACATACAAACAAGGGATGTTGTGTCCGCCGAAAACTAAGAAAAATAAATATTAAAAAATTCTCTCTCTCTCTCTCTCTCTCTCTCTCTCTCTCTCAAAAAAAAAAAAGATTACAAATTTAATTCCTTACATGTTATTTTAAGTCAAATGGAATTAGGGGAAGTCAGAAGTCTAGAATCCCAGTTCTCGGTCTTCTAGTATATGTGTATAGGAATAATTTGAGGTCTTTCTTGGGTCTTCGGCTTCTGGTACACAAAAATGGATTAACACATAGTATTTACATCACAGTGCTTGTGCTCCATAACTATTAAGATAACTCTGTGAAAGTTCTCCATAAACCACAAAGTGTATTAAAAATAATCCAGATTATTCTGCAAACCTCCTTGGTTTTTGGCTCTCCAACTCCAGTAGAACAGCTTTCCAAATCTATTTCTGGGGGCATGCTTGCTTAAAAGTGAAAGGTATTTGCAAAACGCAGGCTCTCAACTCCTGTTTCCACTAAACAGGATTATACTTGTAAAATGCTCCTGAACCATGATTGAAAAGAGAGATTATAGTATTAATGGTTTTATTTTTCAGCATACTATATTTATAGTTGAACTCAAAGGTTGAAATGCTAAAAAAAAATAATAGGAAATGTTTCTTGTGAATTTTTTGAGGAAAAACAAAATAATCAGCCTATAAGTTTTCTGCCACATTCAAAGACTTAGATCTATGTTTTAGTTTATTAAACCTTTTGAGAACTTGTTCAAGCATCTTATAACACACAAGTAGTCAATAAATAATATGCAGCCTTGACCTGAGAAAGAGACAAGTTGGACTGAATAGCATGTACCATGATTTGGATGCAAAACAGAGCTTAGTGTGTTTAGAAAATTGAAAGTACATCTGCAGAACTAGGGTGAGATCAGTGAATTTGCCAAAAATGACATTCAAGCATGAAAGAGGATGGCTAAGATATAGTCATGTTATAATTTTGTACTATTTCCTCAGGACAGTGAGTAGTCATCAGTGAATTTTAAGCACAAAACATTTTTTTTTAGCTTTCAAAATGGCTCTGGTTATCATTCAGAGAATAGATTAGATAAATATGGTCAAGTTTGTCCTTCTTTCTCCTGGTGGAGCCCCATTCATTTTTTAAATCACCTTTACTGTGATATAATTTATGTAAAATAAGATGTTTCCATTCTAAATATTTGTTTAAATATACCAGGAATAATGTACACACACCAACAACATACTATTTCGTCATACCAAAGTTCTATCCTTCCCACATACTGTAAATCAGCTCTCACATCCACTTTTAGCCCATGTATCACTGATAACATCTTTTGTCACACTGGTTACCTTTGGACTTTCTAGAATGTCATATGAATAGCATCGCAGTGTGTTTTGAATTGAATTTGTGCTCAGCATTTTTTTTTTGGGAGATTCATTCACACCATTGTATATATATATATGTGTGTGTGTGTGTGTGTGTGTGTGTGTATATATATATATATGTGTGTGTGTGTGTGTATATATATATATATATATAACTAATACATTATGATGTATTGTATTCTGTTTTATAGATATATCACAATTTATTTTTTTCAAGTGTTTGTGGACATTTGTGTTATTTTCCAGTTTCAGTTATTATAAATAAGGCTGCTAAAAACATGTGTGTATAGTATTTCTGTAGGAATAATATTTTATTTCTAATACCAAAAAATGGAATGACTAGTTTCTATGGTGAGAGTCCATATAACCATATAAAAACTACAGAACTATTTTTCCAGAGTTGTTGCATTTTATATTCCCATCCATCGAATGAAAGTCCCAGTTGCTCTATACCCTTACCACACTGGCTATTGTCAATCTTTCTATTTTAACAAACCCTAATGTCGTACACTAGAAACCTACTGGGTTTATAATGTATAATGATATCTAGTTAACATTTATAACTAATGATGTTGATCTAGTTTTTGTGCAGTTTCCTGCCATTTGTATATCTCTTTTTTGGTGTCTGTTAAAATCCATTGCCTTTTGGTTCTGATTGAATTTTTTGTCCTCTTCTTATTGAGACATTTTTGTATGTTCTCAAAGCAAATTTTTTATGGACATAAGTATTTTAAGTATTTTCTTCTAGTCTGAAGATTTTCTTTTGGTGTTTTGAAGTAATGGTTTGAAAGAATAGAAAGTATTAAATTTTGACAAAATTGAATAGTGCTGGTTTAGATAATCTAGCTAAAGACCACATGTTGATAGGTGGATAAAAGCTAGCAACATACAGTTTAGTGTAAAGACACAGGTAGTTTGAAAGCATATGGATAGACAAAGATATACCATGTAACAGAAGTCTAAGAAGGCTGGAGGAGCTATTTTAACATGTTATAAAATGGTTTTCAAGACAAATGGTATTTCTAGAGACAAAGGGGGATATTTCATAATGATAAAAGGGATGACATATTAAGAAAAGATCATTATATGTGACTAATTACAAAGTCATGAAGTATCTGAAACAGAAAAAATAAGACTTTACAGAATTAAAGAAAGAATTTGGCAATTTTATAGTTGTAGTAAGAACTTTTAATAATTATCCTTAGGTAATTGACAGAAAAAAATTCTAGACATAAATCAATCAATTGCTCAAATTGAATTAAGTTGTATAAAACACTAGTCCCAGCCACTGAAGAGTACATATTCTTTTCTGGTTCATGTGTACATCCATCAAGTTTTTATACTCAATGAATTGAAAAGAATCAAAATTATATGAAGTGTATTTTCTGACCATGCACAGAAACAAATTAGGAATTAACCTTAATAAAGTATATAGGGAATTTTCCATCTGTCTGGTCATTAAGGAGCACACTTCTAAATAATTCATAGATCAATTAACTTTTGACAACTTTGTGTCTCAAATCTTATTTGATTTTTTTTTAACAAAGGACCAACTATAAGACCTTCCCCAATTATTTTACAGAGCTATTGCAAGGGTGAGATGAGGTGATAGAGATAAGATTGCTCTTTTGACTATTCAGAGGTAGCAGATGAATGCAGCATTCTCCCAGATAAAGACTTTGAAGCCTTCTCTGATTAATAGCAAGCCTTTTGTAGCCAAAGTGGACAACAATGTGCCAAAGGGAATAAAGTCATGGCTGTCTTTGCCCCTGATCAACCCTTCTGGCTTCACCATCTGCAGCTGCTGTCCAACACTGTGACTTACAGTGGCTATGATTTATAGCTGCTTTCTGAACTCCACCATCACCACCACCACCACCTTCTGCCTGGATTCTTCACATACCCTAAAGGAAGAAGCATCCTTCTTGAGGGAATCAAGTAACACCATGTTCTAAAGTAGAAGTCAGAGAAGTTAAAGCAATTGATGATGCTTTTTAGGATCCTTCCTGGTGTAATTCTCTCATATTTATTATTTTATTTTTCTATTCTTTCCCTTCTTGTTCTCCTATGCTGTTCTTTTCCCATTCTCTCTCATTACCTTCCCATTCACCGCCATTCTAGCTCCACGGTGGAATTCAGAACCAAAGCTGTTTCTCTTAGTTTACTGGGAATCAATGTTTTTTACTTTAAAGATTGATTTTGATGCTGAGGTCCAGAGTAGTTAAGCAAGCGACTTTAATTTGCTATGATCTGCTCCTTTGAACACAAATTATACCTCTGAATTTTAAGATTAGGTGAAGCTTATATGAGAATTTTCTTGGTGGATGCTTTTCCTTTCTCTGAGAACTTCCTAGTAGACTGACTTTATATTTTCCATCGATTCTCACTTTTTCTTTTGTTAATGACCTTGAGTTTGGCTCTAAACCTTCATGATGTCATCCACGATCTGTTTATACCACAATTTATGTCACCTTCTTGGATCTGTCTCCCCTTGACTCAGTCATTGGTGAGCCTCTTCTTCTATAATTTCTCTCACAATTTTGCTTCTCATTCTCATTAGGTTGGATGCCTTTTTTGGATTCTTTATTCTCCCATATCCTAAATGTGAACATTGTGTGAGAACACTCTTGGCACTTCTCTCTTGCCTGGTTTCCTGTCTATACTCTGTCAATTCTTAAGGAACAGGAGACTGCTCCTCTGCTCCTCAGAAGGAACACTCCTGATGAAAAAGCCATCTGCACAAATACATTACAGTCCTGCAGAATATTGCAGCAACTTTAGGCAAAATTCATCTTATGTCAGAAGACAATAGAGAATAGTGACACCTTTTTTTATTTTTAAGTGAATTTACTCTACAGACCTCAGCTAACTGAAGCAGCTTAAAAGTATAGACAGCACCAACATCAGCATTTGATGCAATTTGAGAGGGAAAAGAGAGGATTAAAAATAACTAAATATTCAATTCTTAAGAATCCCTGTTACCTTTTCTGGAATAAACCTTTGTCTACAAAAGGGAGTCAACAAGCTCTGACCAACATGAATTGACTCTTTACCCTGATGTTGCTTTCCTATTTCAGGGTCAGTCATTGCACATGATCTGGAATCTATTAACTTAATCTATATGGATATAATCCATATGCTCATAACAAGGTGTTGTTATCTTTGTTGTGTAGATAATGAGCCAGTTCTAGATTGATGAAATTTGATATACCAAATGTGACTGGGTCTCACCAGTTTTCTGGATAGTTAGTGTAGGACAAGTTACTTGTTTCAGGATCAATTGCTCATTAGAAAAATTGATTGGCAAAAGAGACTATTTTATGAACAAATTCAATGAATTTTCTTGAAAGGTTATTTGAGTAAATCCCAGTCATCAGAAATGTTTATTTAAGCTGTACCTATTCTGGTTCCCATCCCACATACACACCTTTAGAAAGGTATGAGGAGAGTCAGTGATGACATGGACTTGGTACTTGCAAAGAAAAACAAATGAATTTAAATGTCATAGTGTGCAAAGGCAATAAGGAAAATAAAACAATAACTATATGAAATATACCCTACATAGATGTGGTCCTTAAATATAGATGCCACAAATGTACCACAAATGAATAAAAGTACCAGCCCCCCTTGAATTCCCAAGAAAATCACACAAAATTCACGGGCTTTCATTATATGCAGTTGGCATGTAGATCTTGCTATCTGATTACCTGATGTTGTTAATCAAACACAAATAACCAGAGGCCAAGTTTAGTGAAGACCAGGGATTTACTGACTTTGTATATTTTTAATACATATGGAATTCTGCTATGTACTAGATTTATTAATATTTAAGATAGGCAATACCTAATTTCATTGTGTGTCAGTGGAAAAAACATTGATTCTATTTACAAATAATAAATAAGTTATGAAGAAGTAACCAAGTGTGCTTTGAAGCACAAGAATGGGGGTACCTTAATTAATAGATTCATTAGAGTTCAGGGAATTTTTTTTTTTTTTGGTAATCAAATTTAAATTGGCCTAAAGCATAAGGATAATTTGAATCATTATTTTTTTTCTCTAAGCATGTGGTATATTGCAAGGAACATGTCAGTTTATTTTATCATAAGTAATAATGGATTTAAAAACTGATTGCCAGTCAGATTGATAATCAATGAAAATTATCAGAAAATTTATTGTCTTTTTCCTAAATGGGAAAACAGGTCAATTTGTTGGATACCACATATCATGCAGGGCCTGAGATGCTTACAGAGACATGATTTCAAGCCTTCCTCAACTACTATTAAACAGTCTTTGATAGCATATCTGAAACCCTATTTCTTCCCTTTTTAAAGAATAAAGAAATAATAATACTATACCCATTTATGTTATAGAGAGAAAATATGGCTGAATAAAAAGTAACCAAATTTATTGAATATTTTAAAATTGTATAGTAAGGTAACATATGGTCATTTGTCTAATGGGTATCAATGGTCCTTTTTAAAAAAAAATAAATAAGAAAATTTTGCATTACACCCATGACAAAATACTTATGGTTTAGGTAGTCAATGTTATTTTCTTTCAGATGTCCATTCTCTTTCTTGAGGAGTGAAATATGCATTCAGACAGAAAATATCTATGTCAGAAAATGTGGAGAGTAGTCAAAAGTAAATTAGCAGACCTTCATGAATATTTAAATAGTGTGAAAGCCCACTTTTTTGTGCTAATTTCTGTTATTATAAAAGTCATATGTGAAAAAAAAATAAGTCATATGTGGTTCTGATCCATGGAGGATGAATCTTAAAGAATTTATTTCCCTGCACAGAATAATCAGGTTTCAAAGGAATAATCAATAAATGACTAAAAAGCATTTTATGACATCAGCATTAATATGAGAAAATCTGATTTTTAAGTCATAGTAGCCTATCCTATTCGTAGTAGCTTCTTATTTTCCAATCTCAGAAAATAAAAATAAAAACTCCTCCCTCGTGATCTTGAGAGACAGAAAGACAGAGACAGAGAGTGGAGAAAGAGAATGTTCCTTCTTGTCTTACCTATTATAATGGTCAATGATAATCAAAGGTAAAGTCTTGAACAAACAGTAAGGAAAAGAAATTATTGATGCCTGAAAGAATCCCATTATGTTGTTTCTCTTGGGTCCTAATGTCTCTCTCTCTACTGCTTAAGAATGAAATATCTGATCTGACTGTGGTATTTCTGTTTGGGAGTAGGGCACCAGCTGTCTTCTTAAATTTCCATGCCACTTAATCTAGCTCTAAGCTTGGTTAGCTTTCTATTTACCACGATGGCAACAACATCTACACAGGGTCAAATTTTCAGTAAGGTCTCTGAGGTAATGAAGTGCACAAAGAATGGTAATAAGAGAGCAGCCAAGTTAATTCCTTGAAGCAAGTGCAAATTTATACTCTCAAGAATCATTTTTGTTGTGGTATAAGGAGTGACCTGTGAATAGGAGGAGTTAATATTGGAAGCCAAGAATTTCAGAGTTTCCCAGCATTGTTCAGGGATTATCATTTAATTAGATTTGCAATTCTAATTCTAATTTATTACCCTAGTGGTTGTTTCCATCCGCCTAACCATCAGAAGGTCAAATTCTCCAAGATGGTCATCTAGAGAATTACTCAAATCAAAATTATTTGCTGTATCAGCCATCTAAATGCACAAACTAAACCAGTGAAAGATAAAATATTCATATGTCCACTCTAATTACCACTAAGATTTTTCACAAGCTACTTTTATACTTTGCAAAATTTCAGAGTCTTTCATGCCTATATTAGGTCAGAAGAAAAAAAAAGAGATATTGAAATGTACTTTTTGTCAGTCCCTTAAAGAAATCAAATAATTTTGTCATTATATGATGTAATTTACTGGAGTTGACAACAGTCCCCTGAAAGTGATTTTACATTGTGCTCCTTAATATTCATGTGTTAGAAAAGGTATTAATGTGAACTTATAACACATAAGCTCATGCAGCACATGCATGAAAACAAAACTGTAAATGTTACCAAGAAGTCACACTACCACTTGTAGATATAGCTTATACCTTTTTGAAAATGAATAAATAGATCATATATAATCCAGAGAACACCACAGAATTAAAATCAGAATACTAATGTCATAAATTTTACTACTGTATTGCTCCTCATTTGCTACTCTAATGCTGTGTGACAAAATGCCCCAAAGCACAATATCCTAAGATGTCAATCATTTGGTCTTATTTCAGTAAATTATTTGTCCTGGCTCTGGCCTCATTGCTGGATGTGGGACTGCTGGATCTCTGCATCAGGCTATGAATCAGTCTCCTTTAGAGGTCTCCTTCTAGGCCTCACTACCTTGGAATATCTAACTGATTGCATTTAGAAGATAGTGGATGAATGAATAAAACCATGTAATGCTTCTTATATCTTAGAACTCTAGCTTTTGGAACTCATACATGGTTACTTCTCCCACATTGCATTCATGGAAGTAAATCACAAAGAGGAGACAAAATATACTCCTCTCAATGAGTAGGCAGGGACAAGATAACTGCTGAACAATAAGTGATTTTACTAAGTTGTAAACAATAGTCTAACTTCCTTATTTTACAAGGAATAATATTGGAGATGTGAGTGCATGCATGTGCGTGCACATGTGTTGATGTGTTGTGTGTGTGTATGGCGGGGGTGGGGGGGGAGAGAGAGAGAGAGAGAGATATTTATCCAAGGGAAAACTACATGTTACTTTCAAAACTGGAATATAACAATATACTACATATTTTACAATGAGAAATTTTGCAGAATTTGAATACAATGCTTTATATTATATACTGTACTCTTTTTGAAATTGACATTTTTAAATCAAGTAATATAATGAACAATTGCATCTTGAATGCTCATTGGAGGCAGTAAAAATATGTCTTGAAGATGTTTTTAAATTGACAGCCTCCTCCTCCATACCCAGAAGATACACAGACACACAGAAATATCAACACATATCCACACATAAACAGTAGAAGAAGGGGGAGGGAAAGGAAAGGAGAGACAGAAAATATGAATGTAGAAATGCAATTATTTACAAAATTCAAAGATGATCCAGCCCTAAATGAATTTGGAGCTGCAGAATTTATTTTCTGAGGAGTTTGGAAATTTCATAGAAAAAATGGAAACTGCTGGGTAATTCCTTTTCCAAGTTTGTTATTTTGTTAACATGAATGTGAAGTGTGGGTTTGGGTAATCAGGGCAACAAACTCAATAGAGCCAAAAATGTGTATTCCTTCTTCTTCAGTTGGAATGGAAAGAAAATTATTCCTTTTAAAAATTTACAAGATTTTTTCTTTTTCCTCTCAGGAAAGCAGATTGTGCTGACAAGATAGGTTAATCAGAAGCTATAGAAAGTACGAACATTTTCTTTCTTGACATAACCCCATGAATATCAAAAAGTGAATTGCTACAACAGAAAAAAAAAATACTATTACAGCTGTGACTGGTAATATGTACTGAACAGCCTGCAAATCTCACCTCGTATCACTCCGGAATTCTCACCACACATTTACTGAGCTGCAGATGGTCTTGCTTTTCCAATGGCAGATAGCTCTACACTCTTAGAATTACCAAGACTTAACTTTTCAAGCAAGTTTTTGCAATCTTCCTACAGATTCTTTAATATAATGAATGTAGAAAGAGACAGACAATAAAACTACAGACCCTAAGCAAAGTAATCCATTTTAGTTGACACATGTTGTGTTGTCTTCAAGTAGACATGGTATATGGAATTAACTCTATACAGAAAAAGATAAATTCACACTTTCTTGACAATAATGATTCTATTCTTTTTAGATTTTTGTGTTGTTTTTCTTTACAACTTGTGCTTTGAGTTTTCACAGATCTATAGTTGAATACCATGGAGTTTATCTGCCAAATATTTTCCAACTTTGACCTCATATTAAATTAAAAAGAGAATTGACATACAACTTCAATAGAAACCCAGTTTCTCCCTATTGGCATAGTACTGGTACAATTTCAGACTATTTTCTTCTCAGTCCATGGGACATGTGGGAGGTATGGGGAAAATATATATATATATATATAATTTTTCATTTTTATTTTCCTATTATAATAATTGATTTTTTTCTATATGTTTCCCGCAATGTGAAAAAAAGGAAAAGGAATGGGTGTACCATGACACTATTCCTTAAATAGGAACAAGGAATCTTAGAGAGACTGAATTTGAGCATTTTTAGGGCCATTCTTGAGCCTTAGAAACTCTAGCCTCAGATGAAAAGATTGCTGTAACATTTTTGTCACTCAGCACCATCTCCATATGACTGATGGCTAAATTCTCTGCAAGATGTGGAGAGACCCTTGTTATAACCACCTGACATTTTTGAGCAAGGAAGTTCCAACTCTAATTCCTGCTCTTGTCAGTCAATTAGTATTGGCTCCTTAGCAGCAGGTATTGGTCCTCAAATACAGACAGCTATTTATCTTTTCCTTTTTATTAGTCAGAAAGTAAGGGTAAAACATTCAGATATGTGCAAGCTTTTTTCTAACATTTTACTGGAAGGGGCAAAGCTTAAGTACATGAAAACCTCTAAAGGACCATCTTATTGCACAATAGGGCAGCATCTGTTTTGTAATAGTCATCTGGAATAACAGGGCTATAGGCATCTAAAAATTAAACATGCCTTATTTTCTGAAGTGTTTAGAAATATGATAATTTTTATGTAAGAAATTCAGCAATCTGGCAAAAGGAAACTTTATTAAAAGACAGTCTACTCTGTTAAAATGTCCCAATATGGGACAAATTTGCACTCATTCCAATGTAGTCATTTGGAAAAGAAATAGCTACAAACATTTAAAAGGAAATTATATAGCTCTGAGCCATCATTGTAGGATACTATTGGAAATCTTTGAAGCTGGGATTCTTGAGTAGCAGAAAGATTCACAGAGCAACAGGTAAATGGAAGAAAGAAATAAGGTGACCAAAAGTTTAACCATTACTTATGAAAGAAAAATAGTTTCTCTGGTAGCCTTGTTACTACTTATCATAAAGTGAAATTGCCTTAAAAGAATTTATAATAAGGATATGAACACAAATCCACCTTTGACGTGCTCCAGCAGGCTTGTTATGGTGCACACAACATAAGCTTATCAACTATTCCACCCGCCATTCATTTGATATAATTGTCTGTATCAAATTTATTAAGGTTGATCTCCATTGAATAATGGATGGTATATCATGTCCACTGAATATCTTCCCAGTCCCTCCTCCTTGGAGCTTCCTACCCTGCCCACAGAGATGAATCTTTTTACTTTACTTATACTATATTTCCCTTTCCTTCAGATCATAACTGATTGTATCAGAACTAGATACCTGATCCATGCATGCTTACTTTCATTTTCTCTCCCCAGAATTGGTTATGATTTAAGTTGACTAAGAATTTACACATGGTAAAGTTTATACAAATGTGCTTGAACAGTGGTGCTGAGGGAAGGATGTATTAAATCACTTCACATCCTTAAATTGTAAAGGTTTTGAGAGCTTAAAATAATGAAATAAAAAAGGAGTGTTCAAAAACAACTAAACGTGATTCTTCAAAAAAACTATTAACTTCCTACTAACTGATATTAAAGGGAAAGAATAACATCTGTACAACATTGACGTCAGAGCATTTTTACTAACAATAACAGTAATAATGGGATTTTTAAATTATTATTAAAATCAAAGCAAAAATGGTCTTTGCTATATTCTTCATGATTAAATAAGAGTGCAAATTCAGGTAGAAACATATTTTAACTATTGATTCTGCCTCTGAGAGCTGAAATGATGGATCACTAAATCACCATCCAACTGACACCTCCCTACCAGGACTCCCAGAGCTGTCTGCACAGGGTCCAGAACTTAGACCCATTGTGTATTAGTACAAATCCTTAGAGTCAGGGATGGCAAAAAATTTGAAGAGGATCTCTACCTCCTCTGGCAAAGGCCTTTACCATTTTTCTTGTTTTTGGTTTTGATACCAAATCAATCAACCCATCAAGAAAACAAATCTTGGGATATCAAAAAAAAAAATTTAATGAAGAGAACAAAATATTACCCTTGATGATTCACACTCTGAGGTCTAGTTGGCATTTGATCACAGTGTTTCTAGAACTTAGATGTGCAAATAAATCAACTGGATTTTAGTGAGATTCAGATTCTGATTTTGTAGTTTTGGGTGGGACGAAGAGTCTGCATTTCCAACAAGCTCCCTAGCAAAGCTAATGGCCTTAAAATAAGTTGCAAAGTTGTACAGTGAGAATACAGTGGGAGATACCTCCTCCCTAACTATGAAAATGCTTTGGACTATGCTAACCAATAGGGGAAAAATAGAGTAGAAGGCACTTGTTAGGGTTTGAATGTGAGGTGTCCCCCAAAAGCTCATGTGTGAGACAATGCAAGGAAATTCAGAGGTGAAATGGGATTGGATGATGAACGCCTTAACCCAACCAGTGAATTAATCCTCTTACAAGATTAACTGAGTGAGAAATGAAGACAGGTAGGGTGTGGCTGGATGTGGGTCATTGTGGGTGTGCCTTTGGGGTATATATTTTGTATCTGCCAAGTGGAGATCTCTCTCTGCTTTCTGATCATCTTCATGTGAGCTACTTTCCCTCTTCCTCACTCTTCTTCCCTGATGTTTTGCTTTAACTTGAGCCCTGAGTAATGGAGCCAGCTGTCTATGGATTAAGACCTCTGAAACCATAAACACCCGAATAAGCTTTTTCTCCTCTAAAAATTGTTCTTTTTGAGTATTTTAGTCATAGCAAGCAGCAAAAAAAAAAAAAAAAAAAAAAAAAAGCAACTGATTAAAATCATTCTTACCTGAGAACTTCACCACCAAATGCTGTTCACAGAGGGCTCATCATATGGGTATAGGAATAGTGAAAGCCTCCTGAACCTTAGGTTTCATGACATTCTGGATTTGAACAAATATCTCAATTCTAGCTTAGGAAAAATAAAGAAGAGGAGTTTGATACACTCAAGGTCATCCTTACATAAAATTTCTTATCAGAATAGTTGCTGGAAATATTTTTAGGACACAAATTCCTATGACTCAATAAAACCACTGAACAGCATCTTGGCATGACAAGCCAGAGCTGTGTGTGTTTACACAACTGAACGGGAGATTTTAACACCTTCTTCTGGCTAAGAACCCTGAAATAGTAATTAACAGATATTACCTCTGGTTTACTATGACAAGGCTGTGTTTACACAATAGTCATTCTGGTAGTTATGTTGAGGAGGTTAATGGTAACCTGAACATACAAGAAAAATCTAATAGGAGCCTCTCTGCCAATATATGCAAAAATATTTCAGTACATTATTGATGCATAACATTTTGATTATATTTTAATGCAAAATAACTGGTCTAGAGATAAGGATTATTTTATCAGTTTCCTATCTTTGTTTTTTGCTTTATTTTTCTTTTTCTATGGTGTTGGGGATAGAACCCAGGGGGAATTTCACCACCAAGCTATACCCCCAAGCCCTTTTAATTTTTCCAAACAAGATGTCAGTAATTTGCCAAGGCTGTCCTTAAATTTGTGATCCTCTTGCCTAAGTTTCCCAAGTCACAGGGGTTACAGGTGTGTACCCCCACACCCAGCTAGGTCCCTTACATTTGAATAATTTTTAGTAGTTTACAATTTATGTCTGCATAGAATGCCAACATTAATCCTGCAACAAGTTGATAAAATGGGTACCATTATTTCCTCTTAACAGATGAGGAAACTGAGACAGATAACTATTTACCCAACATCACACAATTAGGTGGCAAAGCAGAACTTAAATAAATTTTGTCAGATATTTATTCTTGAACTCTATAATGTACTACTAGCTTCTAATCACTGTGAATAATGTTAAACAAGTCTATTGTTTAAGTCTTACTGAAAATTATTTTCATTTTTTTTAAAAAACTTACATGTTTGATTTAAAATTTACTATCTTGAACAGGAAGAGAACTGATTAATACTTTGTCCTTCTGGCATTAAAATTTGCATCCTCTGTTCTCCATGCAAAGGCCAGATTGAGAGTTGAGTAGCAGAAGGAGACAGAACCAGAATAAAATAGAAACCATTTCACTGGTAACAGGGAACTTTCAGAAGAAGAAATTTTAAAAGGGTTATTTTATCACCATCTGTGAGAAATTCATTTTCAATGACAGGAAAAGTTTCAAAATAATTTATGGGGAAAATTTTGCTCTAAACTGTGAAAAACATTTCTTAACAGAAGGATGTGGAAATTGATAGAACAAGTCAACAAAGTCACTTTTTTCCTATAGAGTAGACTTGATGTCACGGAAGAATATTGGGCTTCCACTTGGTCTGCGGGAGAGGAGAAAAATACACTAACATCTAACTCATGGCCCCAGAGATTTTATCTCTTAAAATTTATTTGTATAATTACAGAATTCTTTAAAGTATCTGAATGCCATTCTCTTTTGCCTGACAGCTGCCTTTCACATTTTCTTCTCTAAGGAGCCAATGTTTATTTCTGCTAGAAGACTCTAAATCACAAGTCATTTGACACTTCTATTTTGTCTTCTTTAGCTGGAAAGGTTAACTTAATGCTTTTTCACTGCACAGTAGAAATAGTTCTGAGAGCAGCATCACAAGGTTTGGTCTCAGAAGCCAGGCTCATTTTGAAACCTATGCCTCTACCCATTCTGCCCATGTCCCCAGATTAGGTTCTTATGAACCATGAACCCAGCTGGGTATGCTGAACTCTGAAGGCTCATTGCTGAGGAATAAATGAGCTGTCTCATCCAACATTCCATTTGATCCATGAAGTAGTAGGATCAAAGCCTATGGAGATACCAAGGCTTAATATTCTTGCCTGAGTTTAGGCAACTATATGGTCCAACCCACATCTAGAGATCCTGTGTATACATCCAGGGGTACTGCTGCAAACATATCACAGTTCAACTTCTCTTTCTACCCAATCCCATTTTCCTGTTTTCTTACATGCACCATTCCCAAGAACCCTCTCCAATAAAATTCTGCATAGAGACTTTAGATATTCAAAGTCTTGGGTCCCATTCTGTACCACCACCAGTGTTATGAATACTTGACCTTAGGACAAAGACATTTCTCAAAAGTCCCTTTAATTAACCCATCAAATATTTCCCAGGTCCCTACTCTGTGTCAGGCATGGCATGAATTTCTGGGGATACAATGGTAAATAAAACAAATATAGTACATGACTGTGGAGATTGCACACTGGTTGGGTTTATAAAAAAAGAAACAGGTGTTTACAGTAACTTGGAGTATGTGTTATAGTAGGGACAATTCAAGGTGGAAGTACCAAATCAATTATTGGGGAATTAGGGGAGAGTCTCAGAAGGCAACCATCTCAAGCTGAGAACTAAAAGATAAATAAGAAGGCCCATGTGTAGGCATCAGGGTATATTCCAGGTAGAGAAAACACTATGTTTTAAAAGCCTGAGAGCAGAGATAGAAGCCACTAAAAATATTTCATGTATTAAGAATTTAGAGTACAACACATAGGAGTGGCAGGCATGAGAGTAACAGTTAACCATTCCATTTAAGGATTTTATAGAAACATACGCACAAAGCTTCATTGAGGTATGATAGACAAAACGAACTGTATATTTAGCATATAAATTTTAAGTAAAAAAAATCACCACCATTATAACAACAAACATATCTGCCACCCCCACGTGCTTCCTCATATCCCTTTGTAAATGCATCTTCCTAGACTTCCCCAACCCGAAAGCAAATAGTAATATTCTTGTAATTATAAATTATTTTGCATAGTTTAAATCACATATGGTTTTTCTTTTTATTTGGCTTCTCTTACACCGTATATTTGCAACTCATGTATGTTATTGCACGTATCAATATTTCATTTCTTTTTATTGCTCAGTGGTATTTCAAGTCATGGGTATACCACATTTTGTTTTATCCCTTCACTTGTAAGTGGGCATTTAATATGCTTCTAGTTTTAATTGTCACAAACACAGCCAAGAAAAACATTCATGGATAAGTCTTTTGTGGACATTTGTTTTCATCTCTCCGAGGTACATACCCAGGAGTTGGATGGCCATATGGAAGATACACATTTAACTTTGTACAAATCCACACACAAAAAATGTTTTCCTAAGTAGTTGTAAAACTCCACAAGCAGAGTATAAGGGTTCTGCTTCTTTCAAATTCTTATCAACACTTGTTATCATCAGTGTCCTTAATTTTAGATATTCTAATATTTGTATAATGGTACCTGCTAGGATTCTGGTTTGTGTTTTCATAGCTATATCATTTTTTTAAAGATTTAGTGTTTTTCACTGGTTATAAGACACATGATTATCATGTATCTTGGTATAGTTTTCTTCATGTTTCTTATTCTTGGTGTTTATTGGTTATTTGGACATATCAGTTTATACATTTGAATAAATTCGGAAAAATTTTTGAGGATTATTTCTATAAAAGAAGTTTTTTTTTCTACCTCATTCCCCTCTCTGTCTTCATTCATAGAGTTCAAGTGCACCTATGGTTATTCACTTGAAGTTTTCCCATGACTTTGCAATGCTCTGCTTACTCTTTTGGTTTTTTTATTCTATGTCTCATTTGGGACAGTTTCCATTGCTGTCCTCAGGATTGCTAACATTTTCTGCAATATGTATACTTCCATTCATCCCATCCAGTATATTTGTCATCTCAGATGTTGTATTTTTTATCTCTAGAAGTTCTACTTTGTCTTTTTTAAAAATAATTTTCATATCTCTACTTAACACATTCAGCCTTTGTCCCAGATTCTCCAGCCTGTGGACTGCTGTTACAATTACCTGCCTAATATATTTGTCTGATAATTTTAATGATGGTTTTAGTTCTGCTTCTATTTCAATTGACTGGTTTTTCTCCTGATTATGGATGCCATTTTACTGACTCTGTATGGTAATTTTCTATTCTTTACTGAAACTTGTGAATTTGAATTTGTTGGGTGCTACATATTTGTGTATCTCTACAAATATTCTTGAGGTTTATTCAGGGATGAGGTTAAGTTCATTTTATTCTTGGTTTTAGCAGTTGTTAGGCCAGTCCAAAGCAAAGTTATGTCCAGGGTTAATTATTCACTACAACTGAGGTTTGCTCTTCAGGTACTGTACCCAGATTCCATGAATTGTGAGTGTCCAGTCTGCCTGTAGAAATAGGCACTATTCCCAGCCCTGAGTTAGTCCCATGTACTCTTCTCTCTGCTTCATTCAAGTAGTTTTCTTTTATGTTTTTGTTAGTTTGTTCATTTTTAATAGGCTTCAGGTAGAGTGTCCAGATGCACCTGCTGACCTATGAAATACTAAAGGTAGCAGGGATTCTCAATATCACTCTAGAGTTTTCTTTGTGTCATCTACTCTCCACAAACTGCCAGCCCTGCCTCCTTAGAATAGGGAGTCTGCTGAGCTGCCCTGGGATTTTCCTTTTATGTGTTGAAACTTGGAAACATTCTTATAGCAGTAAGCTGGGCTGATCAGAGAGTTCATATCATTTCCTGTATCTTGGAAATCTCTGCCTTTTTTGTTTTCTTTTGTTTTTACATGATTTCCAGAGTCATAAAAACTGTTGTTTCATATGCTTTTTCTATTTTTATGTTGTTTTAGGCAGGAGTATTAATCTATTTCTTATTTTTTCGAATGTGACTGAGATTGTAAACTTGAAATGACTGAAGTGATTTTGAGAAACATTAGAATATAGCATGGAGAATGTTGAATTCCAGGCAGAGAGACCAGGCAGAGGGAGGTAAGGCTAGAGTTCAGGAGAGAATACTGACCACTCACCCCATCCAGTGTGTGTGTGTGTGTATGTGTGTGTGTGTGTGTGTGTGTGTGTGTGTGTGTATATATATATATATATATATATATATATATATATATATATATATATAGTGAGCTGTAGATTAAATGGCCCTGCATTGCCAATTATTGTTAAAAAGGAATCATGACAGTTACCATTGTATGAAAGAAGGGAGAGAAAGGGTGTTTATGTGTGTGTGTGTGAGTGTGTGTGTGTGTGTGTGCATGTGTCTCTGTAAGGACCAAAATAAAAAGAAAGGAGTTGGGGCTGGGTGTGTTCTTCAGTGTTAAAGTGCTTGCTTGGGATGCATGAGGCTCTCGGTTCAAATTCCCCAGTAACACACACACACACACACACACACACATACACACCTATACATATCAACTTCCAAGCCCATCTCCGGTACAACACGATGTAGAGAATTTCATAGTTTATATTGCAAAAAGTACACTGAGGTGTCATTCTGTATGTTTGTCGCATATTTTCCCCCTCCTCTACTTGCTCATATACATCTCAAAGACACAGCTCTCCATTTCAAACAGCTGTAAGAAAGAACATCCAAAGAAGATTTAAATACAGGCATAGAGAATGAGTTTTTCAGATAATATGGGGCTGGGAAAGAGGATGCATAGAAGTGTGTGTGTGAGTGTGTGTGTGTGTGTGTGTGTGTGTGGTGCGGGTGTTATTGTATGAGACTCAATCTGAGGAGGAACTGGTGGAACAACCAGGTTTCTGGGAGGGATGGGAGATCAATTTTCTGTTGTAAGGAATGGAAAAAGTATAAAGGACTTAACACTTAAACCATTTTCGAACATTGAGTTCCCCTGAATTATTATACACAGGCTATACATCAACCCACTGTCCTGTTGGTTTAAGATCCTGGAACAGAGGGTAGGAAATGGGGACAACTTAGATGCAGACGGAGTTGTGGAAAAAAAAATTGTGTCCCATGTCAGTATTGGAACTAACTAGACCAGCTGGGCCTTCCTGTATGCACTGTACCACCACTATAACCTGTTAGTGTGTGTCTCCACTCTTGGAGATAATCCCTTTTCTCTCTACAAGACACCCCATTACTTTCCTGAATTTTCCATCTTCTATACTATGAAAATCTGCTCGTAGGATAGGAAAAACATGAATGATTATGCAGTTATCCTAAGTAGACTACTACAGCAATATCAAAGAATAATTCATGAAAATGAAGATTATTTTTATTGAAAGAATGCTATGAAAGCATAACAACCTGGTGATTTTCTTTCTATAATTTTCATATTTGTGTTTGCTATTCCCTGGAACCAATTCTGAGCTCTATATCCCTTGAGCTATATCATCTTTCCACTGCAGTATAAGGTTTCCTACATGAAAATCCTACATGAAAATGTTGATTCACTAACAAAGACTTATGGAATGACTTAGGAGAAGCTTCTAAAATGTCTAAGTCCATTTTCCTTCTGTAAATTTTTTTCTCAACTACTTCACTTTTTTTTAGAGACAATATATGCATAGTACCTTAAAATGTAAAAAACCTTGGTCCTAGGACTTGAAAGCAATACCATAGCAGTTCCTCGACATCTGCCTCCATCCCAATTCCCCTTCCTGGAAATCAGACCTTTTAATGTCATTGAAACCAAATGAACTAGAGTAGAAGGAAATCCTAAAACTTTTGACATCACAGTGGTAGGAGGTTGCATAGTCAATTGGAGTAGTCCTTACCCAAGAAGAATATGTACATGGATTCTATTAAGTACAAGGAGAAAACCAAGTAGACAATGGTGTTTTGTCCCTTTATTACCAAAGTCATTTTTGTGTGTGTTTGTGTGGTGTTGGGAATTTAACTGATGGCCTTGTGCATGCAAGGTAAGCACTCTACCAACTGAGCTAAATCTCTAGCCCCCAAAGTCATTTTTACAGTTAGCAGAACCTCTTAGTACGTCTGTCAGTCAGGCCGTAGTCACTTTTTCCCATCACCCTCCTCCTCCCTGTCAAGCTAAGGCTTTCCTGCCCTTTAGGGGAATGTCCATGGCACACCCATTCTAGTGAGTTAAATATTTGAACCAAAGGACATCTCTCACGGCCTTAGACTAAAGTTTGGAGGCCAAATGGCCAATGCTTGGAATCTAACACCAACTTCTAACCACTCCCTGGAAACAAGAAATGCCAATATTGCACTATTTGGGGCATTTTATTATGCACTCCACAGACATTGCTTGATTTAATTTCACAAAACACTCTGAGCTAAGTAATCCAGAAAAACTGAAAGTTTAAATAACATATCCAACAGGGTGGACCTAAGTGTAAAGAGTACGCCTCGAGACAGAGCTTTTGACCAATATGCCTCTTCACAGCTGGCAAGAATTCCCATTTGGGAAAACACCTTTGGTTGTTATTCCACTCCCTAGCCCCTTCCATGCAAATATCCTTACCTACAGCTCAAATTTCTATTGAATAAAATAGAAATTTTCCTTACTACATATCAAACTTTTTTAAAAGCTGATTGCTATTAAATTAGAAATTCAAGAAACAATTAGAGGCTAAAGAACAGAATGAAATCAAACCGCAAATTAATAATTCCTCTAATAACAGGTTAAAAAACAAAGAATTATGATCGAGTTAGTTTACGAAGATGCTGTTGAGTGCCTACATTTTTGTCAGGCATCCTGTTGTACATGATTGCAAAAATGCGCTGACCTTAGGAAACTAATGAAGTTACCTGGGAGTTCTCTCACTTTAATGGAAATAAAATATAGGACAGGGTATCACAATTTTTTAACTTATTTTGTGGTAGCTTGATAACTAATAATCTCAGTGAACTGATTTCATTGAACCACTTTCAAGAGCTCCTTTACAGAAAGTGATTCTGACTATGCACAGTTTTCTACAACATCAGAGAGAGGTTTAGCTGAGAAGTAGCTATTACCATTAATAGAATTTATACCACTCAATTTCATTACCACCAAAAGGTCAAATTTGAAAGGCTTTCTTAATGTTAATTCTTTTCAAAAAATGTTTCTGTCCAAAGAATAAATTAGGGAATTAAAAAATGATCAACTCCTCTTTTAATCTATATTGTTTTTAATCTCTCCAGTCCTACACCACACCAATGATAGAAGTCTAATAACACAAGTCTATGTAAATTTATCTCTAGTTCTCTATCTGCTTATCTGTCATTTATCTATCTATCTATCTATCTATTGATAGGATGATATACATGCTAGAAGGATGGGTAGATCTTATAAGAACGATTACAGGTGAGGTTTTGTTGTTCGTTTCTATGAAAACCTTTTAACTGTGGAAATTGCCTTAAAAATAAGGTGGTTGAGGGCATAAATTCCCTTTGAAAAAAGGGTATTTTCCATTTAAGTGCCTTCTAATCAACAATCAGTACTATAGCAAAAGACCTTTTAGAAGCTTTACCATGGGCTCTTCTCAGTGATAGATAGTCTCTCATGGCACTTAGTTAAGCAAACCAAGGACAGAGTGAAAGCAACAGAAAAATTACTTGAACTTCAACACAGCCCAGTCTGCCCATTCTCTATTAGGAATGCATCTATTAGCAACCCTTCCTCATCTCCATCCTCTGCTTCAATCAAAAACAATCCTGGTATCTAAAGTTTTAGTTGTGTTCTTTGGTTAGAATTGATGGTGGGTAGCTCTATTTGTTTGTTTGTTTTCCTGAATGTACTTATATAAATAGGCCAGTATAATGAGTAAGAGAAAAAACAACCCACTCACCTTCAGTCTGCCTTACCTTTACAAAAGAAAGGCTGATCTTGGCTGTGCCTCCATTCAAAAAGTGACTCTCTGTTACTAATTGCAGAAATGATAATTATCCCAAATTTTACAAATAACAAATGAAGATTAAAAAAAAATAAAAGCCTGGATTTTACTCCTACATGAGGCACACTAAAAAATAGCACCATGGTGTGCAGGGTTATTAACCAAGTACATTAAACTGCCAGAAAGTTGAAATCTCACTGCACTGTTGGCAGCCAGCAGGATTTCTCCTGGCAATCTGGGGCTGTTGTAAGTGCAGACAGGAATGGAATTGCACAGCCAGCTTTCCCTTATGGGGTAAGAAAAAGGCTGTGCAGAGGTAAATGCAGAGCCTAAGTGCTTTAGGAAATGAACTCTAGCTCTTCTTTCTTGCCTCAACATCTAATTTGCATGCAGAATTAACTGGGTGCTCATAGCAGAAATACATTGAGATTAATGAGCAATGTCCATGATTAAGAATTCACCACGTTATGCGGTTTGTAGGTTTGCTATTTGCGGAGGGAAATGAATTTATCTGATGCATGATAATAAAAGAGCAGAGGTATGCAGTAAATGCATGTCCAAACACAGTACATATATACAATATTCTGTTCCCTCTAAATACAATAAGCACATCTTTCTTTCATATCTGCAGGCAGACTAGGGTGTCCGCTTCTTGCTACAGTGTGTGCGTGAACCTAGGCTGAAGGACTATTGCTAGCTGAGGAATCTCCTGACAGAGGTCAGGTCCCACCATACCCATGAGAGATGCCTCAAAGTGAGATATGATTCTCACTCTAGTTACATCATTGACAGTGCAATTTTTAAGTTGCTTCTTCGAGTCTCAGTTTTAACATGTAAAATGGGGATAATGATTGGGTTTCCCTCATATGGAGGGAAGATTAAATGAGTTACTTCATGTATATAAAATAGATCTCACAGCATGATAAATGCTCAGCGAAAATTAGCTGTTCTCCATAATACAATGTGGCAGAGCTTTATCTTCATGTGTTGGCATGTTTGTTTTTCATGCATTTTCCATACCCTGCTCTCTTTGGCAACCCAAGTGTCTCTTTTCCACCCCAGATATGCCTGAAGCAGAAATAAAAACTTCAGACAGAATACTGGCATAATGCAGGTGAGAAAGATTTGGATACCTGCTTACAGAATGGCAGAATCTCCTAGAGGACCAAGGAGCCTCAATCAATGGTCATCAAATATTTTCTAAAATAAATTTTGGAAGACTATTTATCCTCTTCTACAATTTTAACTTGACATCTAAAATCTTTTTATAATGAATTTACTAAATATAATTTCTGGCATTTGATAAATGTGAATGTTTTACAATATGGTTACAGTACTCTTTAATATACTCAATTTTAAAAAGCACTTCGACAATTTCCCTGTTGATGTTTAGCAATTTCAATCACAGGGATGTACCATCAGAAAACTATTTTTAGCCATTTTAAATTAAGTCTCACTTCAAATTGGCAAAACAAAGTCTTGGAAACCTCCTGACTTGAAAAAAAAGTGTTTTTTTGCACAGTTATAACAGTCCACACATTCTCAATATCTGGAACGTAAATTTTTTAAAAAAGCTTTATAAAGACATTGCTAATTACAATAAACTGTACCTGTTACCCTTTTATTTAGAGATATTTTGATTCACCTGATATATTCAAAAAAGTGCTAGGAAAGAATCAAAATTTTATTTAACTATACTATTTCCAACACAATGTTTTTAAATTAAATTATTTTATCTTATTATATGCTTTAAATATACTTTATTTATACTTTGGTGTCACAGAATAACTGATTCAATTTATGGAGAATAACTATCCTATAACCTAATCAGCAAAGTGTGTCCAATTTTATCAAACTTATGTTCTGTCAGAAAAAATTTCACTTGTGTGTTTCAATTCTAACAAATTTATTAATACACTTTTCAAGGATTATTATAAAAACCTGTGAGAAAACAAATACTAGTTTACTTTAAGCAGTCTTTATGATTAAAGTGATGTCATTCAAAATTAATTCATGTGTTATCAGAATGATGTAATAAATCAGTAAGTTACTTTTTAATTTAATTTGCAATAATTCAATGAAATGTCTAGCTAAAGCAGTAAGATCTTACTATGTAAGAGGTATAACATAAGACTTGATGATACTCAAGTACACATAAAGATTTATTAGTCAACTACTGATAAGGTGTTAATGTTTAACAATCAAACAAATCAGGTGTATGACATGAGCATCCTATGAAAATAACTATTTATTTCTAACATAGTTCTAGTGTCAGCTAATCAAGGTTAGCATGGATGGGGATCTCTTGCATTCTTGTTGAGGTCTCTTAATTTGGAGTTAGCTTACACAAGCTGGGTACAGAAGCTGACTTGGCTATTTTGCATATGTCTTCCCTTGTTTTCCTAAGATGAGCAGGTTAGCCTGGGCATGTCCTTCATAAGATGATGACAGGATCACAAAAGAGCAAGTATTTCCAAGCATTTGAGTCTCTCAAGGCTTAGGTTAGGAACTAGCATGCTATCTCTCATTTCATCAAAGAAAGCAGGTTATAAGGAACAGGAAATCATGCTGTACCATAAGGAAAGCACACTGCATAGTCACCCAGATAAGGAGATGGACACAAATCAGAAAAGAGGATGGAGGTCAATAATGCAACCTCTACAACTGGGGTAATAAATGCTGAATTTTAGCTTTTGAGACTTATTAAACATGAACCACATAAAAAAATCACACTCAATTTAATTGAGTTCTTCAGCTATCATGATCAGACTTTTCCTGTATGTTGAAAAGGGAGAGAGAAACCCATACATGATGAAAGCTAAACAGCCTGATAACTAGCATGTAGTTTTGTTTTTGTTGATAAAAAAGAAAAACACTGAATATTTTATAACGTGAAATAAAATTAAGATCACCAGTAATTGGTATAAGTATTTCATTATATTTGATAAGATAGTTCTAAATCTCTCACTGAATAAGTTGTATCAAATTTGAATTAAATTATTTAAAATCTTACCTCTGAGTTTCAACCAATTTGCATTGAAAATGTTGACTGACCTATAAAAACATTCCTGTTAAAAGAATTGACATCATTCACATATTCTATTTTGGCTATCTGAAAGTTATTCTCTTTCCAAATAAATAATATATCTTTGGGATGAGATTTGAAAAAAGTTGGAAAAAATTGCTTACATTTACGTAAGTGTTGTTTTGCATTTTGTCTCTCAATAATGATGCATCCCTTGATACTGGTGAGGGAATGAGAAGCAAGTTCTTAAATACTCATCTTTATTTCACATGTGCACTACCATATGTCTGAATTCAAAACACCCCGACATGACTCAAAATGTCTATTTCCTACAAAAATACAACATAAAAGTGGATGCATTAACTATTGTAGTTTTAAAAAGCAGTTTATGAATGATCTGTAATGTCTCCATCCCTGTATATTTCTTTATTCAAATTAATTCTGTGTAATTTTTTTTCTTCTAGGTAGATTTTGGGTTCATTCATCAAGTTCATGCAATGTCTTCAAAAATTTTGATTTGACCATATTTAAATGTGTAGATTAACTTGAGGTCATTATCTCAACTTTACAAAACTGTTTTTCCATATCAGATTATGACATTGATATATGTATTAGTCACTGGTATTCATAAGCTAATAGTTGCTTCCTCTCCATAAATCCTTCACATTTCTTTCTGAGGTTCTTCTTTGACATTGTTACCTCTACTCCTGAGAATAAAAATAGTTTTAATTGTAAGTATTGAGATTTTTTTCAGTGAGAAGGAATCTCAGAATACATATTTTCTAGGTTCAGAGCATTTCAAAAGATGACCTTAGGTTTTTTGTGACAAGAGAATTTTTAAAATAAAATACACAACTATTAAATTATAGTTGTGAATTGTATTTATAAATTTTATATATATTTGATAATTTTGGTACTTTGAGATGTTTTTCAAACCTTAAAACTCACCCACTACTAAGTTCATTATGTCTTTAGTTTGAAAGGTCACTGTTATCTACTTATTATTGTTGGTATAACAAACTATTCAGAATTTTAGAGATCTAAATCTTCTCTCTATGAATAAAGCATGTAGATAGATTAATCAGGCTATGTTTGTCTGGTTGCTATCTCACTGACATATAATTTCCATTGCCCACCTTTAAAGGATATTTTTAGCAATTCACAATGGAAAAGAATTTTTTAAATAACTTTGATTAGAAATTCCCAATGTCTACAGACAGAGGGGGATGGAGCATGAATTAGAGAATTACTTTATGAATCTGTTCTTCTCAAGACTTTACTTCTATCACCACAGTAAAATATATGTCAGATCTATATTTTGATGTATCTATAAATAAATTAGATTTATACTCTCTGGTTAGAAGAGAGAAATTTTTATATTTAATGTGGATCTAAGTATAAAAATCTATGGGCAATTTAAGTGGATGTCATACAGAGACACAAAGGACAGAATTTTGCTTTAATTTTCATCCAGAGAAGAATGTGTTGTTCTAAATTATTTTTAGTTCAAAGATTGATGGAATCAGACATTGTTCAAAAAGTATTGTCAATCCTCTGAAGTCAACCACAATAATAGAACAAAAAGAAGTATAACCCATTACCAGTGCTATTACCAGTCACCTTACTCAGTGACTTGAAAATGGATGGCCAAAATAGAGGAATGACTCCTTTAATTTGCTCACATTCATCTTGAAAGTCAAAAGGACAAATGGACTATTTTCAAAGGATGGGAAGAGGCAATTTATCTTTGTTCATACTGGACAGATTATCTCTCCTCATCAGTCTGTATACATAAAGTAAACAGATGCAATTGAGGGGAGAAGGGAAGGATGAAACTGGGGTAGGAGAGGTGAGAAAAAATAAGTTTTTAAGGAAAAGAGAACAATATTAGAGACAGAATCTTTAAAAGGAGCACTGTGGGGAGACTGAGAAGGAAAAACTAAAAGAAGATTTTAGTCAAACATATATGTTACAATGAGCCAGAGGAAAAAATACAATCTTTATAATAAAAGGAATTTGTGGAACTCAATAAAGATATCAATATGATTATAGGTTCAAATTCTGAGCCATTGATGTTACTAGATTATAACCTCTAGACTAGCATAAAGTCTATGAGCTCCTTCTGATATAAACAATTGAATACAAAAATAAATTTGGAGAAGAAACTGCTTTTCTTTATTAACAAAACTATTAATAAATTAGTAAATGTAGAAGGAGCTATTTTAATAATTCTTTTAAATAAACATATAACACTTGTACATATTTTGTGGCATAGTACAATAACTCAATATAGTATATTATGTGCAATGATCAAGTCAGGGTAATTAATATCTTCATATTTTCAAACAAAATCGCAATTGAACAAATGCCATGATAATAAACTATATGTAGGCATGACCCACCAACAAATGCTGAAATTAGTTAATGAAAATTTGAGAGGATATTTGCATAACCTCAAATATTTTCCTCAAGACATTTACTGGTTACAAATGGAAAAAAAAGGTAATCTGCAGTAGAAACTCCAAACAGAAATTTAACCAAGCAACCACTGGTAATGCCACTAATAAGACTGTAATATAAAGTATGCAAATTCACCTCTGTGATACTCTTGCCAAACACATATAACTCCATGAAAAACAAAACAAAACAAACAAAAAAAGGAGAAAAAAACAAGAGCTATTTTATAAAGTATCTGACAATATTCTTCAAAAATGTCAATAAACTGAAATATGAGAAAAGACTGAAGAAAGGTCATGGGTTGGAGGATATTAAGGAGACAAGAAAACTAAGTGCAATGTGGAATTCTGGATCAGATCATGGAAGAGAAAAAGGACATGAATAGAACACTTTAAAAATTTTTAACATATACATTTTAGTCAATGATGGTGTACCATTAATAATTTCTTAGTTTTAATGCTTTTGTTATGAGGATGTAATATTAGGGAACAATGGTTGAAGAGTATATAAAAGCTACTATTTAAAAAAATAAATCTAATGTTGTTACAAAACAAAAATTAAAAAACATTCTAGAATTCAGACAAAAATATCAGACAAGACTTCTATGGTAGAAATAATGTACTTATACATTCCTTTATTGTGTTTGGTCTTATCTGGTTTGTGATATATAAAGTGGTACTTTTTCCTTCTATCTGAATCTTCTACAAGGACTAACAAGGTCATTTTTGGTCCCTTTCCTCAAGGGTGACTACACATACTGGAATTCCCAGCTCCCACCAAGATTCCGGACTCCATCTGTGACAGCATAACGTGCACAAAGGAGAGCAACCACATTTCTGGCACATCTGTGGACTCATGTAATTGCCAGAAATAGTTACTCATAAGACTCATAAGACTCTTTGCTTATGTACAACTAGCTGCAGGTGGTCTAGATCCCATGTTATGATGGGAGTGAGGAGAAAAAAATAACCCCCAAATTTATCTGTAATTGTATTAAAGAGCAAATGGATGTTTGAATCAAATCTAATTTATTTAAAGAAAGTAGTAGGACATTTCTTGCATGTTTCATGGTGGATTAGATTAATACTTAGGACCTCTCCTAAATCTGTTAATTATTAAATAATAAAACAGTCTTAAGAGAAATACCCGTCTTTTTGGAATAACCTAAACTACAGAAGTTCTCTGACTCAAACTCATGTTATTACTAAATTCCCACCATTACAGACTTTGGAAACATCCCTCCTGTTGATTACTTGCCTCAAGTACCTTTAACCTAATGCTCTTTAAATTCATTTTTATCCTTTTTATGAGATTTGGAAGAGCTGGCATTTCCAAGCCAAAAAGTGCCATGTTTATAACTTTGAAGGTTCAATTGGCCTATTGTATGGCAAAGGATTTGGAGAAGGCACATGACAGTCTCCTCAGACAGAACAGGAGGCACTTAATATCCACTTCCCTCTGCTTAGCAACCAGATGACTATCTCCCAAGCAAACTGTTCATTTGCAGAGGATTCTGATTTTCACTCGATTTCACTAAACTTGAGAAAAAAGAAGTTCCCAGGGTTACACTCCATCACCACCAGTTTATTTTTCTCCACAGTGCTTCAGTGCATCTCAGTGTGCAATGAAGAGTTTGATAGATGGCTTATCCAGAAAATAAATAACATTGTTGGCCAATTGCTGCTGTCTTTTATGCCCGGGTAACCTGGATTTGCATTAGAATCCGGCCACAATTTAACAGCATAATTTACGGTGCTTCTCAAAGGCCTGATTTTTTTTTTTTTTTTAATTCCTTGGACTGCTCATTCAAGTGCATTCTATGACTACATTAGCAATTTAGAGGTTTCTATTTTCCTCTTGAAATTGTCAGTTAAAAAATTTATAGTTGTACCCAAAGTAAATATTCTTTAATTTAGTACAAGAATGTTTATAATGCCTTTACTCTTGACTTGCATGACTTTCACTAAGTTTTTGAGCCAGAGAAACTTTGATTCTCCGTCAGTACTTAGAAACCACATGAGCTAAAACATTAGGATTATATAGTTGTCCTCTGAGGTTTAAATTGTGATATTAATACTATTCAGTTGGAAAGTAGGTTGACAACAACAACTTAAAAAGCAAAGTTTGAGACTTGGTTACAAGTCTTTCTGGTAAGCAAAAAAAAAAAGTGTGATAATAAATATAAAATAGTATGTCCATCAGTAATGAAATAATAGTGATCTTGGACTAAGAGCAATAAGTAACTCTTCCTCCTTAAATTCCACAATCCCCAACACATCCATGATTTCCATTTTGTTCTGTCTGAAGCAGGCCTTTCCCTTTGTTATATTCTGTGCCAAGTTCTCTGTCATGGCTTGATTTCTTTTATAAATTTTTAAGTTCAAGAATATAGAGAGGCAATATTATATACCACATGAAGACTAATTCTAGAAAACAAAGGAACTGTTTGTATATAGAAACTAAATAGTAAAATAGCAGCTAAAAGATGTTTCAAAAAGAGGAAAGAAGATTAAACATGAATTTTGTCTTCAAAAACTGGGCCAATTATTGAATGGTAAATGGTGTAAAAAAGAAAAATGACACAATCAAATGCTCACATTGAGGCAGTGACATTCAAACTATGAAATAAAGTGTCCATGGTTGATGCTAATTTGAAAACATGCACTTATTTTTATGTGCAGTGAGTGCTCTGTATTAGGTGAAATGAATGGATAAAGGAGAATGAGAGTCTCTTCCAGGAATGAGACACACGGTTGAGTCTGATGTGAATTCTTTGTGGCTCAAGCCTGCAGCAACTCCATTTTTTCTCCTCCGGATTTCTGTAATGTACCTCTTGCTCTTGACCAGGGTTCACTTAATCTTTTGGAGAATAAATCTGAGACTTCCTTTTCACTACAATATTTAGCCATACTCTTGAATGTCTTCACATTCCTGTTGACATCTCACTCCAAAGTCCCTAGATCAATTTCAATGGCAAAAGCAGATCAAAGCTTCGTGGGACGTGAAGCATGATGCATGTCCTCTTTTAGGAAAAAAAGTATAACCCAGCCTGGGAAACTTAGTGCAACCCTGTCTCAAAACAAAAAATGAAAATTAATGGGGATGTAGCTCAGTGGTAGGGTACCTCTGGACTCAATCCCTCATACTATAAAAAAGAGTCCAATTTACAAATATGAAATGAGTACAAAAATATTCCTTTAAATGAGAAGACAAATCCACAAACAACAAATTGTTAATCTTTTTTAAGCTATACAAAGCCACATCATAAAAATACATAATAGTAACAGTATTTTAATTAATTAAATCCTTGAGTGAACTTTTTATAACTGTGTTCTTTGTATTTAGAGCTATTCCTAATTCAAGGTCCTGTGACTTCTTTTTCTGTAATAGAATAGAAGTATTTATTCTTTCTTTTGACAAATTTGATGGGAATTTGGTTTATTTTATTGCTGATAGTTTAGAAGTTTTTTTTTTTTTTTTCATCTTCATTATTATTAATGTGAGATAAATAGTGTAGTATTGTTTTAAAATTTGGAGAAAATTTTACCAAGTTTACACATGGGCTATAAGTTTGCTTGCATAATGACAAAAATAAAAGACATTTTTAATGGAAGACACTTAGCAGAATACTTGGTTGTCAATGTCACCAAGACAAGAGGGTGAAATGGACCCACAGTTTGGACCCATGGCAATGGAGGTGGGTTTCTGAAACCCATCCCTAGACCATGAAGGCTGTCACTCAATTACATATGAGAATAATTATAGCCCATCTAAACGTAATCTGGTAAATTCTGTTATTCCTGAATAAGTTCACATTCCTATCACTACTGCTTCAACAGCATTCAACAGAAGCTGAAGCATGGTGAGAGGGAAGTGGGAGTGGAAACCAACAACAATTTTAACCAGTGACAGATAAAACATCTCACCTGTGCAAACATTATGAAGCATAACACCACCAGGTCCTTTTCTAAGGTCTCAGAATGGGAAGCTTATCCTGGTAAACTGATCTTTAGGATGTCTCTTTTGCATTTCTTTCATTCACCCTCATGACTATTGCACATCTGTAATGGTTAATTTTGTTTGTTGACTTGAATGAATTGAGGAATTCCCAGAGAATTGGCAAAGCAAAAACTTCTGGGTGTGCCTGTAAGGGTGTTTCTGAGATGCTTGTTGTATGAGTCAGAGAACTGAATATGGAAGACCTGTTCAGAATGTGATTGGTTCCATAAAACAGACTGGCACCTGAGTGGAATGAGAAAGCAGAGGACATAGAGAACTCACTCTGGAGAGTGCTGGACTTCTCTTAGGCAGGTGCACTTTTTGTTCTGTCACAGGCGGACCTCAAACTCCCATTTATTTAGCCCTTGAAAGAAGACTTGCACCAATAATTAGCAGTCTAGGGGCCATCAGGCTCTTGCTCTCAGGTGGGGCTGCATCTCTGCCCCTTCTTGTACTAGACTTCCAGCTTCTTTGACTGAGCAGGTTCCCAGGCTCTCCAGCCTGCAGATGGTCACTGTGGGACCCTTCACCCTGTGATCATGTGAGTCAATCTAATAAATCCATATATATATATATATATATATATATATATATATATATATATATCCTTTTGGTTCTGCTTTCTTCTTTTTATTGGGACATAATAATTGGAATTTGTTGTTACATATTCATATACACATATTCATACACACATAAAATAAAACAGTATGATTTGGTCAATTTCATTACCCAGTACCTCCCTTGCCCTTCCCGCCTCCCTCCCCCTGGTTTGGTTCTGTTTCTGTGGAGATCCCCAACTAACACACCAGACAAGCTTGGAATCCTGTGGTTATTTGTTCACATAATTCTTTCTCTCTTTATTCTTATATGTTTGTCTAGCAAACTGCAGACCTACTATAAATCTCAAAACCTGGGAGTCATCCTTGATTTCATTCTCTCTTTTAGCCTTCAGTGCAATAAATCCACCCATCCTTCTAACTCATATACATCTTTCAAAGTGTTCCCTTCATCACTACTACCAATAATTTGGGAAATAATCCTCTATCACCAGTACATCTGAATCTACCTCCTGATAAGTCTTTCTGTCTCTAGCCTTGTGTCCTCAAAGTCATCCTTAGTACAATTTCAAGAATAGTTTATTAAAAAATCCAATTGTGACCATATCATGCCTCTACTAAAAAACACACAATAGCCTCGCTGCCTTCAGATGATGCCCAAGTTGTTTGCTAGTGCACAAAACCCACCAAGACTGGTCCTATCCTCTTTCTTTTATGTCTTTCCATGCTCAGCTCATACTTTATATTTCAAAACAAACAAACAAAAACTAAAGTATATGTAATTCTCTGAATATGATATCAGGTTAAAACTCAGAATTCCCTATCTTAAATATTTGCACCCACCTGCTCCAATTCCCCATTAATTTTTAAAGACTTGATTTATATGTCAGCTTATTGGGTGGATGTGAGAGGCCAACCTTATGGGTGACTGAGTTACACTCCCCAGCTGGGTGCTGAGGCACTCAGTCACAGAAATGGGTGTGTCTTGCTACAGCCCCATGGGTGAAGCTATGCTCACCTGTTCCTTTGTAATATAACCCCTTGCCCTGTTTCGGATAGAATCTTCCATGGCAGTGCCTTGTGTGTGTCCCCTCCTCTTACTGTGCCCTTGGGTGTGGCCTACCCAGGTGTCAGTCAACCTGCTGACAATAGACATCATGAAGATAGACTCAGCCCCCTGAAATCTGACCCCTTGCCTCATTTGAATAGCTTCTCCTCAATAAAAAGGGTCAGTGCGTGCTCTCGCTCTCTCTCTTTCTGTGGACCCTTAAGGTCAGAGGAGCCATCACAGCAACCCCAAAGAAAAAGGTATTTGTGTCTCTTGTGTGGTTATTTAGTGCAGCCCAGTTTAACTCGAGTGACCCCTGAGCCTTTTAGTCGCGAGAACAGAAACCTGGCAGGTGGACTTTTCTGGGGGCTCCAATACTGAACAAGTTTCCCTCCTCTGGCCTCTTTTACTCTGCTGTAGATAGTTTATTTCTAAACCCACTATATCATTTTTTTCTCCCCAATTATTGTGCAGTATATTTAAGGAAGAGACTGTGCCCCATTCATCTTTGGGTCTCCATTGTTTAGCAGGGTGCCTGACAAAGAGAAGATATTCAAAGAATTTGAATAAATGAAAAACAAAACGTGATACCCAAGGCTGCAGGTGAAATAAGAATGCTGGAGAAAGAAGTTCAGAGGAGGGAGACTTGACTCACGAATGATGCTGTGCAGTAAGCAGCATTTGGAATGGATCTTGAAAGGTACATGCCATGATGTAAGGTGAAGGGATAGTGCTTTTAAGGAGAGATTTAATAAACCATGACTAAAGATCAAAGAACCTCCATGCAAGAGTGCATCCAAAATTAAACTAATGAAGGAGAGGCTGGTAAAAGAAACGAGAACAAAATAGTTTTTAACTTCTGACATGGTTGATAGGTTTCAAAGGATAATCAAGAAGAACTAATTAGCTGAGCAAAAGAATGCCTTCGTTTTTGAAAAAGAAACATGATCTTTTGTGTTTGCAGAGGACACAGGAATAAGAATGCAAAAATGCAAAACAGCTTTCTAGAAGAATGAATGTATTTTCAAAAGTGCAAATTAAAATATTGTAAATATGAGTCATATTGGTCACATTTTCGTATGGTAAATTTCTGCATGAATTAAAAAACAATTATGTGTAAGTGACTGAAGAAAATAGTACTGAATACAAAAACATTAGGAACTGGGAAATGTTGGTCAATCAACAATTCATTGAGCCACTTCTCTTTTAATTACTGTAGAACAGAAAATAAGATCCTTTACTTTAAAAAGCCTACAATCCAATTAAAGGAAGTAGCACGAAAATAGAAAGTAGAAGTAAAAAATCATAACAAGAGAAAGATAAAAAATAAGGCTTAAAAAAAGTTGTCCCAGAGAAGATATACTCAAAATGTGAGTATTAGGGGAAGGAAACCCTTTTAGGGTAAAAACACTACCTTAGCAAAGGTATGGGTATTCTGACAAGTCAGATAGACATATAGAATGCCAAAGATGCCTGCAGAGGTAGCATGAGGATCCTTAACAGCAGCGAGGGAGACATTTGTAGCAATGAGACCATCAGGAGAAGTCTGTAAGACTAAGACATTTTAGATACAAACTCACAGGTAATATGAAGGAATCATAAACTTCTGAAAAGGAAAATCAGATAAAAACAATTATTCATTAGTATATAATGCTATCTGGGCTGAACATGCAATGAAAAAATATATAGTTTAGAGAATATTATTAAATAGATATTAATTAATTTCTGTTTTCCTTGATCTTATATTACTTGATTCTTATATCACTTCCCCTTTATCCATAAATATCCATAAATATGAATATTTCCAATTTTCTATGTTTTTAATTTTTTAATTGTAGGTGGACACAATATTTTGTTTTGTTTATATTTTTGTATGTGGTGCTGAAAATCAAACCCAGTGCCTCACACATCACTCTACCGCTGAGCTACAACCCCAGCCCCTCAGTTATCTATGTTTTTAATTTGTTTGCCTTGTAATATTTCTTCTAAACCCATTGCGAATTTCACTTTTAGGTATGTTTCTTAGTAGTTTCTAAACTCCTATGGGGATTTTATCCTCATATTTTTCTTTATTTTCACTGGTAGAATTTAAATGCCATCATAAAGAATCACTGATTTTTTTTCAAAACTTTCATTACACTTTGCAATTTGTTTATACCTACCATCTTTATTTATACTTACCATTTTAGTTATCAATAATAACACTGTTACTGATAACTAAGGGGAAGAAAAATAGTTAAAAATGAAGAAGAAAATCCCAAAATATATAGGTAGTACAATACAACTGCGTACAGTAAACATTTGCATTTCTTTATTTTTATCAATTAATTGATATAGAACTCTATCCTAGGCACCCGGCAAAAATTTTATTACCCTCAGTTAGCACTTGTAATAATCTTATAAATTAGGACCAACTATTATCTTCACTTTTCATATGAAGAACCTGGTAATAAGAGAAATTAAGTAATTTACCAATGGTTACACAGGCTTCAAGACCAAGCACACCTTGATCTCTCTGATTTCAAAGTTGCTGCTTTCAACTGCTGAACTGCACTTTTTTAGTCTGATGTGTCTCTAACTCTATCCAGAAGCATTTTTAGAGTACACAAAACTAAAAACAATCAGGATGTCTTTTTCAGTAATGTTATTTAGAGAAGTTATGCAATTATAATGATTTCCATGGTTTACATATTTCACCAAAAAAAGGAGATAACTAAGATTTTAAAAACTAGAAATGCTATTTTGAAAAGATATGCTTTGTATGATGAATATAATACAAACGTTTTAGAAAAGGCAGATATGGATATTTAGTGTATCCACTCACTCAAGAGGACTTATGGCTCAAAAAAAGGAAGGAGGAGAGAGGGGAAGGAAGGAGAGGGAGAAAGAAAGGAGGAGAAGTGGCTAGAGGGAACAAGGGGGAGGGGACAGGAGGCAAGAGGAATAGGAAGGGGATGAGGTGGGAAAAGGAGGGGAGGGAAGCAAAAGAGTGAGAGAACGGAGAATGGGAAGGAGAGGGAAGGTCAATTGAAATAAACTAGAGATTACTGAATGACTACAGGCAAATAGCAAAATGGTCTATGAGGAAAGTAATTGTAACAGAAAACTTCAAGGAAATACTAAGCTCGGAATCATAGATTAAAAGCAACAAGAACGCCTGCACAGGACTCTGTGGCATATGGTGCCTTTGGGCGTGGGGTGATTTGGTGAAAATATAGCCGGTGTTAAGGGGAAAGCTGTAAGAAGAAGAAAAAGTAAAACCACTGGAAGGACTCACCTTTTGCTGTTTTCTAATTCTACCATGCTTAATGTTCTGCCCAAATCAACCCAGTCCCCCAATATCTCTCAATATTTCCTCCTTTAATAGTTTCCATTCTAGAATAATCTAATCCCAGATCTTTCTCTTATATTCAAGAAGATGTGTCCTGTTTCCTGGGACAGGTGTGGAGGGAACCAGAGGCCAACTTCTAGAGCAAAGCTCCTCCTCCTCACCTGCCTGGACTCTGCTCTCCACTCACCACCAGAAGAGGTGGGAGTTGTGTGTGTGGCTGTTTTTCTTTCACCCAGGGCCCAGGATGCAGTATGTGGCAGTGTTTTCTGCAGTATTATGCCTCAGAATGGGAGGAAGGATGGAAAGTTACAATATGGTTTTCTTTAAGGTCAGATGCAGCACAGTGGGAATAAAAGAGGAATTAGAAATAGATGATAACAAGCTTCGGCGGAAATGACTTGTATTTCTATTGAGAAATACCACTGCACAAACAGGATACATATACCATGGAGAAGCAGAAAAAGACCCCAAGAGAGTATTAGAAATGATAGCCTGCAAAGGTTAATTCATGCAGAAAGGCTAGAAAAACATTATATTTTGTAATGTCAGTTTCTATTATGTTATAAACTGAGCAATGTCAAAATATGGCATATTCAAATAAAACTCAAAGCTTAATTTTTTTAAATGGTTTTCAAATTCTAAATCACTATAAATTCTCTGGATAATCATGTTATTCTCATGTATTTCTATTCTTTTTCTTTTAAAAATCTCAAAATATATCCATTTTAAAGCACAATCTAAGAAAGTATAAAATTATTCTTTTGATCCTACTTAACATATAGAGAATCTCAAGGGAACCAAATGCTTTTTTTTTTCCAGTTATAATAGAAGGTGAAAAGGATGAAGCAAAGACAATTTGGGGATCTAATTTCCTTCTACCAGATTAAAAAAAAAATTCTTATAACAATAGAGCAGGAAATCCCCACAGCAAGCTTACTGGGAGGCTAATTCCTGACATTTTTTTTTGCTTTAATGAAACTCCATTATAACCCCAATCTCAGTCTGTGCCCCAAATCCTTTTCTTCAACCACTTTGAAAAGTACTTTTAAATAAATATATATTTACATATAAAACTTTTGACATTATAATGCCCTATCATGGATTTTTGTGATATCCTTCATCTTCTTACAGTTCTCTATACATGACACTTTTTGCAAAATTATCTTTCATCTCTTTTGCTAGAATGCCAGGATTAAGGAAAAAACATCCCATAGTTTAAATCACTCTCTCTAAGGGTATAATACTACATTTATTAATTCTTTCTGTTTTTTTACAGCCTTCTAGCTACTTTTGTTTGACTGTTATCTTTATACTCATGTCACTGATGTCACAATCCTGAATCGTTTATTTTTAGATTTGAAATAGATTGATATTAACTATGTTTTCTATATGAAGCAGCATTGAATAGTAGTTGAAGAGCCCACTCTGGAGTCAGACTGCCCAGATTTTATTTCCTGTACCCCCAACTAGTTAACATATGCAATCATTGCATAAGCAAGACATTTCTTTGCCTCAGTCACTTCATCTATAAAATGAAAATGTTAATAGCACTAATCTGACAGGATTTTAAGATAAAACCTAATAGGGAAAGAACTTAAAATAGAGATGGCATATGCTATTCATTGTGTGTTAGCTATTACTATTTCAGTCCCTTCACATATTAGCTCCAGAGATGGAAGTTCAGGTATGGACACGGCATATTTTCAAGTCTTTCACATTTGATGTTCTCTCAGATTCTAATCCACAGAAATTTGACACCTTGATTCTCTGGCCAACAGCAGCATGTGTCTGGAATTGGCTCATTTGAAGATACCTTGCTGATTTTGTATCTAAACTTGGGTAGCACTGTGTGAGGTACAAGGTGCCACCATAGCCTGCAGGCATCCTTCATCATAGGAAAATGCCAGCCAGGTCTCCTTGTTCATGTTGGACAGCAAACCAGAAACCAAGTGACTTAACTCCTTTAAGCAAATAGCATCCCAATTTGGATTCTGCCTGGGAAAACAAACTTTCCTGGGCTATTTGTGATCAAACAAACTATCATCAGTGAATGTCTATAGGCTTCCAGCCCCTCTACCCCACATCTCTTGACAATGGTAATAAGCTTAAGTTTTTGCACCAAGCATCTATATCAGGAATAAGAAACTTGTCATCCCCACAGTGTTAGTACTAGTTGCTGAGCAGTTTCTTCTGAGTAATTGCTCTAAAACACTTATGTTCCCAGAGTACCTTACTCTTTGCCCACTGATACATTATTCTAGAAAGAAAGAAAGAAGAACTATTCTTCTATGGGATCAATGACTAGCTATTGATGAAATTCAAGAGAGTGATTATGTAGAAATTCTACTATCCAGAGTCCTACAAAAAATCATGTTTTTTTTTGTTGTTGTTTCTGTAATTGTTGTTTGTTTTTAGTAACGGGAATTTTATATTTTTAATCGTTTGATAAAAATGTTCTGTATATGTAAAATTTAGTAAAAAATGAAAGCGCTCCAATTTCAAGTGTTTTCACAAAGAATTAGCAAAAATGATTATATATAAAATTATTTATACAGATAATGTTACAAGAGAGCCCTATTATCCTGCCAATGTGGTGAATAGTATACTATATTATTTTATAAATTTAGGGCCTCAACTATCATATGGCAATTGAATTTTCCTATTTCAATTTCTGGAATTGTCAGACTGAAATAACATAGATGCTTAAAAAATGCTTATAGAGTAAATAAATGAATAGCAATCTAGGCATAATGTATATCTGTGTTTAGTATCATTGCTTAAAATTAACACCCTCTTATAAATTATAATCAATATTCTTATTAAAAGGATAGTTTTAAACACATATTTCCTGAAATGAAAAATGCATACTATTCTTATTTATATTTTCTGGTCATTGTATACTGGGTTACAAAGAACCTATTTTCAACCATATCACAGGAAAGCAAAATAGTTCTTAAGTTTAAAATCAATTCTTGTTTCTAAGAGATACAAAAATAGTTTCAAAGATGAATTAAGGAGGATGGGGTAGCATAAAAATATTCTAAAATGTAGCTATGGATTTATGAAAAAAAAAACTTTGTCATGAGTTGTTAGCATTTTAACTTTTAGAAAAATGATTTGAAACATTTTTACTAATGTTAATTTTTTCATGGAAGAAGGATCTCATAAATATGCCACTTCAAATAAAAAATAAAAACTCAGAACACTTAGTTTTTAGATGCATAACTTGTATCTATAATGTACACTGATTTCTTGTTTTAGAAATGTTCCAGGGAAGCAATGGAACTGTTTCAACCTTCAGAGGTACTGTTATCATTTCTAGCAGTTCCTTTTATCCTATTTGAAAGATCTATTTTGTATAACATTGTTAAAATCAAATAAGCATTTAAATCCTGTAATTAAAGCCCAGGATTATAATAACTGAGAGAAAATTTATGAAGAAATGTTGTAAATTAATCTCTCTCACCTCAAGAATATGTGTGAACCGAATGAGTAAGGAAGAGCTAGAAGGAAAGGAAATCTGTAAATTGTAACTCCCATGTGCTGATAGAGGTTTAATGATTTTGAAACACAACTTGCTGGGAAGCTTTAAGGGGTTTTAATGGTTGCAATGACTTACTTTTAGAATTCAGTATTCTTCAACATTATACAACAAGGTATTCTTTAGTTGTTGAACACCTGCCACCAGTGGTCTGGACTACATTTTAACTTTTGGAAACTTAGTGATTTATTTGCAGTGTCATGTCAAACAACTTATTAGAGGGTTGATGTTTGCTTCAAGATGCAAAGAAGAAAGGAGGAAGAGCAGCTATCAAATGAGTGTGCACCTTCCTCTAAAGTACTGTTCATGACATCAACTGAATGTCATAATCAAAGAGTAAAACTACCAAGGAGGATTTCCTCCAAATTCATACTTAATTGATCTGAATATAGCTTGGACATCAAGACATTTTAAAAATTCCCCCAGAAATTCTAATATGTAACCAATTTTGAGAATGACTGTTCCAAAGCAAGTAGGAAGAAGGATGTAAGAAAGGGCCAATGTTTTAAAACTCCTTTTCAAAGAAAACTAATGCAGTTAAATTCTTTGTTCCCTCTTATATTGTCAGAGACCAGAATCGTTGCTTATTAGGCCAATTTGGGGCTTAAGGCAACGGATAGACTTGTACTGAAAGCAATTTTTCCATTCATGACTTATTAATAAGCCCCATGCTTTCAATTCTGTGAATGTTTCAACGAAATTGACACAGGTGAATTAAAATAGGTTGGAAATCAGAACCTAGAGCTTATATATCCTGTGTGTGTGTGTGTGTGTGTGTGTATAGTCTAATCATTCACCTGTTACTTTTCTCAAAAGAATAGAACTCTAGAAATAATACTTGTTACAAAGTGACCATAAGGGGTATAGTTATTGCTTAATTTAAGTTTTGTTTGTTTGTTTGGGGGTAACAGAAATTGAACTCAGGGGCCCTCAACCACTGAGCCACATCCCCAGCTCTATTTTGTAATTTTTTATTTTATTTAGAGAGGGGGTCTCACTGAGTTGCTTAGAGCCTTGCTTTTGCTGAGGCTGGCTTTGAACTTGCAATCCTTCTGCCTCAGCCTCCCAAGCTGCTGGGATTACAGGTGTGCACCACCACATCCAGCTTAATTTAAGTTTTTATAGGTGCCATAGGATCATAATAAGTTTTAAAATATTCTGCAATCTGTATATGGGGTAAAAATGGGAGCTCATAACCCACTTGAATCAAATTGTGAAATATGATATATCAAGAACTATGTAATGTTTTGAACAGCCAACAATAAAAAATTAAAAAAAAAATAAAATAAAAATTAAAGCAAAAAAAAAAATAAAATATTCTAATCTATTTTACATAATTCAACTAATTCAACTTATTAACTGTGAAGAGTTGATCCTACTGTTGTCAGACATTCATAGATGAAAACAATCTGATTCCCTTTTTCAAATGGCAAGTTAACTAGAATCAGAAATAGCAAATAAAGAAGACCTGGAGAAAAGTTAATGGGTTTTTGAACAACAAATTAGTAACCCATAAATTCTAATAACAAAGTTACAAGACGTATTTCAAAAACAACATTAGCCTATAAGCATGTAACATGTTGGCTGATATGGCTGGAGAAAGTAGAAAAAATGAGCCATTTACCTGATGAGCTGGAGCTACGTATTACTTGTCAAGATGGAGACTGTGGGTGTGTCTTATTTTCCAGCATAGGATTTGTGATCTGAAAAAAGTCAGTTAAAAGCCTCAACATTCTACTGGGCTTACCTGTGAAAGTATTTCCTAGTACCAATTAATATTTTTGAAATTCAAGTTAAGAGCATAATCAATGGAATGAGCTTAAAGATTTATCAGATGACTGTTATACAGGAAAATCTGGCTTAGTATCTCAGTATGAAATATATTCTGATTGGTAATGCAGTCATACCAATGCATGTATGTGGGTGTTTATATGTGTATGTGCTACAAGTTTGGTTGTTTAGTGATACTATATGTAATATCAGAAAGCAGAGCAGAGATTGCAGGGGTCTGGACAGTATAGAAGCACAATAGGGCAGGCATAAGGGCACAAATAAACTTTTGGAAGAGATGCTGTGTTTACTACATGATGATGATTTCATATATATATTTAAAGTCTTAAGGAATATTCATATTTAAAGTCTTAAGGAATATAATAAATAAGTTTTGAAATAAATAAATAAATAATTTTGTGTGTATATTTATTTATTTATTTATTTCAAAACCTATTTATTATATTCCTTAAGACTTTAAATATGGGTAGTTTATTATATTTTTAATCAGAAAAATAAGACCATGCTTTTTAAAAAATATCTTTATTTATTTTATTTATTTTTATGTGGTGCTGAGGCTCAAACCCAGTGCCTCATATGTGTGAGGCAAGAGCTCTATTGCTGAGCTATAACCCCAGCCCGAAAACCATGCTTTTTTTATTGATTATCATGAAGCATCTTCATTCCCTGATATCATAGAGATATTCTCTTACATTAACTTTTACACTTCAGACTTTGGACTTTACTAAATTTTGGAGTATATTTAGTGTGTGAATGGTAGGCTTAATAAAATAATTTTATTTTTTCAGATGGAAAGTAAGTTTTGTCAATCACATTTTTTAAGAAAATAATAATTTATTCTATTGGTTTTCCATGCTTCCTCTCACATCTAGGTCTGACATATGCTTCTGTTTGTCTGTTTTTCTTTCCTTGTACTCATATCACACTGCATGAATTACTACTGATTTAGACTGTGTCTTTGTATCCATTGGGACAAGTACTCCTTTCTGTTCTATTTGAATATTCTCTTCGTTATCCTGGAACTTCTGATATTCTACATGAATGTTAGAATTTGTATAATTATATTATACACAAGATAAAAATATCACATTCATAGTATACCCCACAGATATATATGTATGTGTATATAATTATTATCATTTTTTAAAAAAATTAGAAAAGAATTTGTGAAAGTAATTTCACTTTTCATGCTGAATTTTAGGAAAACTCTTGGCTATATTATTGAAAATTATCACCAAGGCATGAAGAGTCATCTATTCCAATGTTTATATGTGCTTAGATTTATTTTTTTTTCCTTTCTATGCATTACATAATATGTCACTGAATGTGTACTACACACCAAAGTCACTCAGTGATTTTCCTATGAATTGTAGATCTGGGTGGCAAAAGGACCAAAATGAAATAAGGAAAGGAAGAGAGGAAGAAAGAAGCAAGGAAGAAAGGAAGGGAGGGACGGAGGGAGGGACGGAGAGAGGAAGGAAGATGTCTAGAATGTGGAACAGTAGGAAGTTTTATTCATTGCTTATGGCAACGAAAATGGTAAAGATACTTTGGAAGACACTTTGGTGTTACAAAACTAAGCATGCTTTTACCCTATGATCCAAAATTAATGTTCCTTGGATTTTAACCAAAATGTTGAAACTTGTATCCACACCATATACATGTTTATAGCAGCTTTATTCATAATTGCATAACTTCCATACAATTTGAAACTGTCCTTTAAAAAAGTCATCTCTTTTTAAACCACGTAATGACAAGGAGAAGTTGAAATGCATATTACTAAGTGAAAGAAGCTAATCTGAAAAGGCTACATATCTATGATTTCAAGTGCTTGACATTCTGAAAAAGGCAAAACTATGGAAACAGTACAAATATCAGTGGTTGCTCATGGATTGGTGGAATGAACAATGATAGAGCACAAGAGATTTGCAGGGCAGTGAAACTATTCAGATGGATACTTTTAAGATGAGTTATATGACATTATATATTTGTTAAAACCCCTAGAAAATATAATGCCAAGAATTAAACCTAACATAAACTATGGAGTTTGAGTGATAATGATGTGTCATTATAGCTTCATTAACTATTACAAATTTGCCCTTTGGTAAAGGATGGTACTAGGAGGCTGTGAGTGTGGCAGGAAGGGTTTTATGGGGAATCTCTGTTCTTTCTGCTCAATCACATGAACCTAAAACTGGTTCTAAAAACTAACATCTAGTAAAAACAACACCACAAAACACCATCTGAACTTTGTCAAGAGAAAGAAGATTTGGAAAAATCTTATTTTCTGTGTACCTTCTGAAGTTCTGCCTTTAAAACTGTCAGAGTTGAAATTATTTTGGTGGTTAAGATTATCCTTTGCCTATGAAAAGATCTTCCAGTTTTATAATCTTAGGTCCTCAACAAAAAGCACTCTTTCAAATCTTTATTGAAATAATCAGTATAAATCTTTATTGAAATCACCCATATAAAGGAGATAACAGAGCTGGATCCACAGCATTTTTCCTTCACAGAGAATTGCCAAGGAGATCAAAAGGGTCCCTGTGCTGATCTGGCACATGGGAAACAGCTCTGAGAAAACATGGTTTTGTTTCTCCATTAATTCTTCTGTCCATAAAGGGATTTAATATCTCTGGCTCTGAAAATACCATATGAAAATAAATGTGCACTCCCTTCCTCTTCAACTAGGAGGCACTGAGAGACATAAACAGGACCTTCATATGTAGCTAAAAGGATATCATGTCTCAATGAGTAAGTTTTTCAACAAACAAGTAGCTTTTACTAATTTGTTTTTTATAAGGCAAAAAATAAAAATAAAAGTAGATTTCATTAAAGAACAAAAAGTTTGACTTTGTTCTTGCAAAGCTTGAAGGAAGTATAAACTCCATGGCTATTTGCTCTCTGAAAGAGCAAGTAGGTACCAAGCAAAGTAGGTTTAGGTGCAGAAAACATTAGAAAGCTTTTGTACTAATTATCCCTCCACCAAGCACAGCTATGCACAGGCACCAGAGCATCTCAGTACCACCAGTGCTCCATCATTAAAGAGCTGTAGCACCTATGATGACCAGGAATGGACACTAGAATCAGATACCTGGATTCACTTTCAGCTCTAGTGCTAACTACTAAAGTTTGTCAAGTCACTTTACCTCTTGTGTCTTGGTTTCCTTACCTGTAAGATATGGAATCTATATCAAAGAGTAATCATAAGTAATTGTAAAAGATATTATAAAGATTAAATAAGCTAATCTACATGAAGTACTTAAGCAGCATACATATTATATGTATGAGCTTTTATTACTATTAATTATAATAGTAATATTATAATTATCAGGACCTCTAAGTGTGAAAAGAGCTAAAATGGAATTTAAAATTAAAATGAGCTTAGACTGGGTATTTTTTCAATTTTAGCTTATTGGTGAGCCTGCAAACCATATAATAGAGAATGAAATTCTTTATGTTATTGGATAAAATAAAAAGAATCAGCACCATATATTTCAATAGTTTATATAGCAACTCTGATTTCCATACTGTGATTAATCTTGGTCCTGATCTAGACCATTATTAGTTGCGTACAACCTAATGTGTACCAGCCATTGGGTTACGGAATACCAATGCACAGGCATATTGAATATTGTATCTGCCACAGAAAACATGTAAGGTATTACCTATAACAACATAAAGGGGTGTCTTCATAGGGAAACAACACTTGATATGGATTTCAAGCTATGAATAGAACTTGGCAGATAGAGAAGAGGAAAAATAGAGGAAAGAAGAGGAAAAATAGCCCATGCAGAGAAAATGGTGTGCAACAGGTTCAGGGATAAGAGTGTGCTTTACCCAGGACAGACATTTAACAAGTTTGAGGAGAAAAGTATTCATTGTGAGACAAGCAGAAAATAAGGAGGTTCCATAGTCAAGTTGGGCCCTCATAGGAAAGCATTTGTGCCAAGAAGTGTGGACTAACTCCCATAGGCAGAATAGAGGCAGCAGCCCGTCAAGTATGAAGCACCCCCATGTCACAGATTACATTACTCCTATATTGCTGCTTAACAAATTACAAATAACTCAGTGGCTTGAAACAACACAAATTCATTATCTCATAGTTTCCATGGGTCAGGAGCATTGCCAATTTTTATTGGATCTTCTGCTCTGGGACCTACAAGTCTGAAATTAACATGTTTGCTAAGTGCATCTTTGTCGAGGCTCAATGAGAGTAAGATTCACTTTCTTGCCATGTATGATAGTGTTGTTGTCTTGCTGGCTGTTGATAGGCACCATTCTCAGCTCCCAGAGACTGTTCTGGGTCTCCTGCTGGGTGGTTTCTTCCCTGGACCCTGTCACTTTCTTGTAGCTTACTTTTGTAAGGATGGCAACAGAATCTCTTCCATGCTTTGAATCTTTCCAGGAAGCACTCATTCCCTTATAAAGGCTCACCTGTTTATTTTGAACCCACCAAAGATAATCTCTTTTCACATTTTTCTCAAAGTCAATTGATTTGGGATCTGCAGAGTTCTTTCACCATTATCATGTAGCATAACCCCATCAAGGGGTGATCATCCCTTGTCTACATAGATTTTGACCACACATAAGGGGAGAGGCATACACAATCATGTACATCAGGGAGATATGTAGGGCCATCTTAGAATTCTGCCTACCACAAAGACTTCATGCTTCAGTCCTGCCTTTGACTTTTATAACATTTTCCCCAAAGATTCACTTGATGAGTCTCAAAACAATCATCTTTCTTTTTCTCCATCTTTTCCTACACATTTTCATCAGGTCAAATGGAGGATATGCTAGATTAATTTGACCCTGCAATGAATCCAATATATTCACTGTGACAAGGCTGTGGTGTCTGTTCCTATGACTGAAGCCATTTGGACCTATATCAGGAGCAAGTAATATGCAAGTTATAAATCATTGTCTGGTTTTAAGCAAATCTAAAACAAAACTGCAGAAACGAAAAACAGAAACTTTAAAACCCTTTACATAGTCAATGATTCCAACAGCTTTTAATTTGACCTTCAGGCACATTTGTCTTTTGCTCATGAATCACAAACACATAGAAGAATTTTCTTAAGGATTGGAGTTTGAAAAACTTCAGTGAAATGTGTTTCAAAATTTATAAGCTGAAGCAGTTTGGAAAGTAGTTTGAATCTTTGGCAGCATCCGTTCTTGGCCAAATATAAGCTGAAGCACACAATTTAGGCCAGGGCCAATCTCTATTGTCCTGATATCAATGGACATGTTGTGAAGACAGCTTCACCCAAAGGCTATGGAGCAAAATGAAAATAATCCACTTCCTTAAGGTCTCTCTGTGTCTTTCTTGTTGCTCTTGAAGGGATCTATGATACAAAGTAATTAAGTGTTTCAAAAGAACACAAAGAAATAGAATAGGCTGGATAATGTGAGAGAACTTCAGTGAACAAGGAAGACTAACGTGTTGGAGGGGCATTGTGTGGGTTTCTTTTTTTTTAAGAGAGAGAGAAGAGAGAGAGAGAGAGAATTTTTTAATATTTATTTTTCAGTTTTCAGTGGACACAGCATCTTTATTTTATTTTTATGTGGTGCTGAGGATTGAACCCAGCGCCCCATGCATGCCAGGCTTGAGCCACATCCCCAGACCAACATTGTGTGGTTTCTAATGGGAGAGTTTCTATTAGTCAGCCCTTACAAACTAAAGAGAAAGAGGAGAGAATATCAAGGATGGTAATCATTTGTGTGTGACTTCTATGGAGAGAGAACACACTGGGGTCACAACAGTGTTGTCTTCCATGAGGTGGAGGTTGGCCTGCTCTTCTTCACCACTCATGCCACATGGTTGTTTCTTCTTTTTTTTTCCCTTAAATATTTATTTTTTAGTTGCAGTTGGACACAACACCTTTATTTCACTTATTTATTTATTTTTTTATGTGGTGCTCAGGATCGAACCTAGGGTCTTTCACGAGTGAGGCAAGCGGTCTACTGCTGAGCCACAACCCCAGCCCCACATGGCTGTTTCTCTGCACACATTTCCTTCAATGACTGAGTTATGTAGACACTTCCTTCTCAGTGTACTTGCTTGACTTTTATATCAGGGAATTTGGCTTGAGATGGTGTGGAGCAATTGCACCCCTAAAGCATTGCTGTTTTTGACCTTTTTAGCATCTCTGGATGAAGGGCCACAGTGAGGTATATAGATGTATACCTCACTAATTAATTTGTCACATTAATTTCTCATTATTCCATCCAGAGCCAGGCATACATAATAAGCCCATAGTACCGTGTGATGTTAAGCTTCCAATATTTGAAAATCAGACTACCACAGTTCAAATCCCTTACTCTAATATATTTTGAGTATGTAACTATACCAAATTAACAAAATTTGTAAATATCAGTTTCTTATCAATACATTTAAACAAATGTATTATACCCATTTTATTGATAAGAAACTGATATTTACAAATTTTGTTAACACCCCAAATAACTCTTATCATTGCATCACTGTTACTCTTTACTGTCAACTGCAAAGATAATTCACCCTGCCCCACCTCCACTCATCAGCTATGGAAACATATTATTGGCTTCTGTTTCATACACTGCTGTTTCATCTCCACAGGATCCCAGAAAAACAAGAGTGCCAGAGAGAAAAGGCTAAAGGCAGAATCATCCTCTGAGGCAGAACTAGGAAGGTAGAAAAACAGATGAGCTCATCTGTCCTTTCATTCTTAAAAAAAAAAAAAAAAATAGTTTAGTAAAATACTGAAGAGTTGTGAAACTATTATTTACTTACCTTATGAATTTTTTATTTCATCTAAATGACTCAAGTTCATGAATAAGATGTCATAAATGGAACTTACCATTCACTGGAAAATATTTTCCTTGTCTCAGAAAGCCAAGTATATATACTGAAAGAATGTGAGTTCAGTATATCAAGGAAGAGTTATCAGGATGAATATAGAAAGGTCTGGGAGTGGGCTCCACTCTGGATCACTGTCTTAGGAAATTTTCTGTACACACAAACCAAAAAAGAAAGAAAAAATAACATGTATTGCTGAGTATGCCAGACACACTCAGACTGACTTTGTATTCCTATATTCCTTCCTATCTCTTTATTCTAAAGGCCCCAGCAATCTCCACCAGACTTTCCACAAGACAGAAAGTTCTGCTTTAAGCCCCAGATCCAACTGAGAGAGCTCTCTGGTTTCTTCCAGGCTCAACAACTCCATATCCACTAGAGGAGAGAGGCCCTTCTGGAGGTCTGAGGTGCTCTATTTGGGCTGCACCTCCCTGCCTCTGAGTCCTTGATCACTGTGACCCTCTTGGCCTTGGCAATGAAGAGAGTAAACTATCCCTTAGTAACATAAAAATGACCCATAGACTGGTCATGGTGGCACATGCCTATAATCCCAGTGGCTCTAGAGGCTAAGGCTGGAGATTAGCAAGTTCTAGGTTTTTCTGGGAAACTTGGTGAGACTCTATCTCAAAATAAAAATAAAAACAAATTTAAAAGAGATAGCCCTAGTTTCAGTCCCTACTAAAGTAAAAAACAATCAAACAACAAACAATAGAAGGAAATTAGATAACTTATTATTTTAATTTCTTAAATTGAAAACAACTCTATATTAATTATGTGTTATTTTTATAAAAACTATGATGTATATAGCCCATTTTTGTCTTCTTTTTTATTTTAAAAAGTGGTGTGTTCTGAAAACATAATTTACATAATACTTTGAATTCCTAAATTCTACTTAGAAATTATATTTCAGTATAGGGTAACTAAAAGATTACATTTTATTGGTGAAGTTTATTCAAGCAAGGGTTAGATTAACTGATATTTTAGTAATATTAATGAAGTTTTATTTCTAATTAGTGCTTTTAATTTTTAAAAGATTTTTTTTCATTCATTATTTCATAAGGAATTCTCTTCTGGTACCTGTTAATTAACAAAGTTTAAGATAATCACATAACAGCATAATTACTGTATGAAAATCTGTTAAACATACCACCAGGACCCCATAATGCCTCCTAACTGGTCTACCTACTACCTGATTTGAAGACCATGAAGATGAGTAAGCAGAAATGCTGAAATATTGCTCAAAATTTTCTCCTTTGGCAATACTCATGGTGTTTGGGGATGCTGGGTGTCTGAATCCCTTATCATTTTCTGAATTCAAGCAAACAAAGAGATAAAGATGAAAGTTTTCAAAAAGAAAAATAAGAAAGAACAAGAACACTAAATTTGGTTCAAAAGAACATTCTGTTAGTGACTGAAATGTTGGACACTGAAAATGTGATAAACAGAATTCTCCAGAAAAGTTTTTTGAAATAAGGAAAAGATAACTGGTTCCCCTCCCAGAGGGCTCCTTTTCAGTCCCTGGATAAGCAGATGAATGAGCCCAGTTACTCTTTAGGCTGATGCCTGGTCACTCTCTTCTCTTTAAGGTATATACATTTTCCTCATGACAAAAGGTAAAGGCACACGTATTTGGGGGGTTCCAAATGAGACCCTAAAGCTTACTTTTCAGTAGAGTTTCTGTATTCTGAATGTATTATCAAAAATCTTTGATATTTCATAGTCGAGAAGCCTAAATCTGCTTCACAGTTTCACTTTTTAATTCACTGAAAGAAATCTTGTACATTTCTTTCTGTACCACATCTGGGCAGTTGATTGCTGAGTCTCTGGCAAGGCTGGGGATTGAAGTTCAGGGCTGGGGCTGGATGCTCTCTTGCCATCAGTAGGCCTGTAGCCTCAGGAAGTACCTTGAGGCCTCTCTCCACTTCTTCCTTCAGTCTCTCTATTGCTTGTACATCACCCCTCAGCCACGCAAAGATAGTGAATTAATGAGATTTTAGGGCTCATGTTTTTCCTGACACAGAATTTACCCACTGTGCATTACTTTTCTTTGATGCTGTGGCAGTAGTTGGCCATTTAATTAGCAAATGGAAACTGTCCATTTAAGAGACATAGCTTTCTTTTGTATATACATAACACAAAATTATGCATACATCCTTTTATATTAAACAAGGTACCCGTGCATATGAAAATTACACCACATCTAAAGAGCAATAATAATTGCAGGGTCACTTTTATTCAACTAAATATAATAAATTGATTCATTTATTTGTTCATGTACAAAAGCAAGCATTTCAGAACTGAACATATGCCAGTCACTAACAACTGACTGGGAAGCTCATGGCATTTTGATACATACTACAGATTAGTTGACCAATAATTACAGCAGTATGAGAAGTCATGTGTATGAGTTGGAGGCATATGCATGTTGGAAATAAGGAGCAAGGGGCTGATTCTACTTGAATGCATAAGTCCTCATCTATGTGACAGAGAAACATGAACAAGGTTTTGAATCCTTATATGTTCACCTGAGGCTGGGAGCTACAGCCAGGCCACTGGGGAGAAAAGACTTAAAAAATGATTTAAAGTAACCTGACAGGTTGGTGATACCTAGAGATTAATATAACAGAAATGTTCTATTCTTGTGGTAGACCAGTTAACCATTTTAGAGTGGTCTTATTAAAAAAATCTGAATAAAATGATATTAAAATTTAGGAGGAGATGGTATAGCTTGGAAAGCTAAGAAGGGAGTCCTTTTGATGTGGCTACATCTAGATGCTATCTTCAAAACAATATAAAAAATCTGTTATTTCACATATTCAAATAATTTCATTTATTTAAGGCATTCTTTCCTGTTACCACTCTAGTATCTCTCTTGATAATATATGATGCAACTAGTCCACTTTCTGCATTTTTTTCCTACATTTAAAAATTCACCATGCATACTTTCCAAATAATTATACTGAGAATAAAGAAAAGTAGAAAAATAGTCATATATGCTTATCTTTAACTTATATTCTCAAATATAACTTAATTTTACTTAATTCCCTGAACACATTAACCACATAAATCATTTACTTGAATAAGGGCTGACTTCAATTTTAGCTCTGATATTTAAATAATTATTACTGAAATATATTACCCTCCAACTGTTAAGACATTAAATAATGAAGTTCCCTTATGCTGCATCATGCATGTCCTCAATCTTATTTAGTACAAAATGTTTTTATCTACTGATCTCACAACCAATATGTAGGTGAGTCAAACGGAAGATTTTTGAAAAATGACCTTCTCTCAGAGAATTTACCAGGCCTAATTTTATACTGTTATATCATAACTTTCATTTATTTCTTAAATTCCTTAATGGAGAAAATAGTTGATTTCTGCTACAGCTTTGTTTAATTTTCTCAGCAAGAAAACAGATAAAAAATAATTTTGGTCAAACATATAAAATTTAACTAATTGGAAATGTAGAAATTTAGTGACATTGTTTTGTCAAAAGCATAACATCAATTCATACTTTTAAACCTAAAAGTCTAGTTTTGCTCTGATGTCCAAAGTTTCTTATTAATGTTACACAAGACCTATGAAGAATTTAACAATAACTCTGATTCAAATCTATTTAATGTTCATTGACTGATTTATATGAGCCTTTATTTTATGTTTATTGTATTCAAAGCAAAATGCTGTATGTATGTTAATTTTTCTTGTCAAAAATGAAATTGACAGTTGCTTGTTTTTATTAATGAGTTTTCTGATATATGTGCATCCCAAAATGCTTTTCAGTTTTTAAACTTTTTTTATATCTTCAGAGAACAATTCATTTTTTTTCCACATTCTTTTAGAAGGAAACAAACTTGGGCCAAATGATATATTATATTGCTCTTCAACTAGAGCCAGAATTCTGTATTAAATATATTTTCTGCATTGTGTCATTTATGGTTAAAATATTCTAGTGCTATCAGTTTTCTTTTCTTATAATAACCAACTGCCAATAGCTCCCAGCCTCTATTATTTATTCATGCAAAATTCAGAGAGCAAAAAAGTGTTTTTTTTCCAACTGTAGATTTCTATTAAATACAAATTATAAATAAAGCTCAAGAATAAAATTTCATTTCCTTGCATAAACACTACAATGCAGTGTGTAAATAGAAAATTTTTAAATATTATCAAACTTAGAAGCTTAAAATTGAACTTGGAGGGCTAAGTTCAACTTCTCCTACAGTTTCAGGATTTTTTCAACAATACCACTAGCAAACAAATGATTGTATTATAGTTTCTTAGTAACATCCAAAAAGCTTTTCTACATACATAATGGATTTTATCCCACAGCATTCAAATATGTCATTAGCAGACTGTTATGATTGTCAAACATTATATTTTGAAAGATGGATGGTGGGCAAATGGGAGAAAGGGATAAACAGAACTGAGGCTAAAACTCTTGTCTCCACACCCTGCTCCAGGCCACTTACCACCAATCCAGAACAATCCCATCAGCCTGTTTGATGAGAAAGCAGAATCCTGGCTCAGGGAACACAATAGGGGACTACTCTAGCCATCACTTCATCCTTGTTTTGAAGGAAAAAAAAATATGTTTCTCCAAGAAATATATATTTGGGCTTATATCTAAGTGTGATATTTTCCCCAGAAAAATGATCAGAGCAGGATGAAGTTACAAAGAAAACCATTCTCAGCAAGCCATTCTGGAACCATCTGAAATTTTCAAGGTGTCTCCGAGCAAAGCTTTTCAACAATCCCATTTTAATGCCTAAAACTGAGAGGGGCCCTGCAAATTTTCATATCTGCCATTTTAACAATTGATTCAATGCAGTTATACTGGCGTTATTTATGAAATAACAATTTTTAATCCAAACTTGATGATTCTTACTTTGTGTATCCTGGCCTATCTCCCCCCTTTCATGTACATATGTGTGGAAAATTTTATGAATCCAAGAAAATGTTATGAAGTTTCTACTTTGTGTATTGCAAATGAGGTAACAGAAGTACAATGCAATATAACCTGAATTCAGTATCAGCATATGGAGAATGTTTCAGAAGAATAAGTCTTCTGTCCAAAATAACAACTCACTCCAAACTTTAAAAATGGGCCATATTAGTCACACTTTGCAATGCACTTATTGAGTCATTCTTCAAACCTCTATTGCATACTCTATAGTTTTGATCCTCTTGTAGGTTTTGTTGATATAGGTCTGAACAAAAAGGATAAAACTTTTATTCTTATTTTGGGATAGATAGATGATAAACAAGTTATATTATAAACACACAGAATATAAGTCTATGAAGCAGAAAAAAAAAGCAGGGAAATGGGATGGAGCAAAGGAGGTGTGAATTTAAACAGAGCATCCAGAGAAGGTGTCACTAAAAGTGTAACATTGAAGTAAAAAAATAATAAATACATAAAGGAGGTGAGAAAGTAATCTATGTAGAAACCTGGGAGAAGAGAATTCTGGAAGAAAAGCAAGAGCCAAGACTCTGAAGCTTGGAGTGTCCAAGGCCAACCCAGGTCAGTGTGACTGGAGGAGAGCAACAGGCTTGACACTGAGAAAACGTTAGGGAGGTCAGCATAGCTGTGTCTTTGGACCTTTTAGGTCATGATAAGAATATTTTCCATTTTTCAGAGAGAGATGGGAAGCCATTAGAGGTTCTGAGTGGAGGAGCTACATGATTGCCTTCATTTTCTAAAATCATCACTGGCCGATTTGTGCAAAATAAGGGAACCAAAACAGAGGCAGAAAGACCAAATAGGAGACAATCATTCAGAGACCTAGCTGAAAGGTGATGGCATAGCACTGGGGTGTGGAGAAGTAGAGTCTACTGGGCTTTTTGGTGGAGTGAATGTGGAATGTGAGAGAACAAAATTTGACTCCAGGCTTTTTTGGCTTATCAGTCGGAAGGATGGAGTGAACACTAATTGAGATGGGTTTTTAAAAGGAGGGGCAAGTTCAGACATTAAGTGGTTTTTTTTTATCTTGTTTTTTATTTTTTTCCATTTTAAAAATCAACACATAAAAAATTGTACATATTTATGAGGTACCACATGGTGGTTCAATACACTTTTACATATTGTATAAAGTTCTCATCAAGGTGAGTATATTGCCTCAAGCATTTATCATTTTCTTTGTGGTGTAAACATTCAATATATTTTTTCCTAGATTTTTAAATGCATACAGTATATCATCATTATGTGTAATCATTTTATAGTGCAATAGAACAGCAGAATTGATTTCTGCTATCTATGACTTTGTAATTGATGATTGATAAACCCCATCCCATTCCTCCTCCCCACTACTCTCAACTTACATAAGATCAACTTATCTAGATTTCACGTATGAGTAAGGTCATGCGTTACTTGTCTTTCTTTCTGTGCCTGGCTTGTCTAATTTAATATAATTATCTCCAGTTCTATCCATGTTGTCACAAATGGCAGAAATTTATCATTTTATCAAATTTAGAATTTTAAATAGTATTCCATTGTAAGTACCACATTTTCTTTATCCATTCATCAGTCAATAGACATAGATTGTTTCCATTTCTTGAATATTATGTATAGTACTGCAATGAAAATGGTGTGCATATATCTCTTTGTCATACTGATTTTATTTCATATATATATATATATATATATATATGAAATAAATATATATATATATATATATAGTGAGGTTGGAGCATATTGTAATTTAGTTTTCAAGGAAACTCCATGATGATTGTATTGATTTTCATTCCTATGTGTAAGAATTTCCTTTTAGCCACATGTCACCAGTGTTTGTCTTTTTGATATTAGCCATTCTAGCCAGAATGAGGTGACATCTGTGTGTGTGAGTGTGTGTGTGTGTGTGTGTTTTCTCATTGTAGTTTTGACTTGTATTTACTTGATAATAGGAAATAGCTAATACCATCTACAAATTTAATCAAGTCCTAGCACCAAAGAATGTGCTAGTGAAGTTGAAATTTTTTTTAGTATACCTGTTAGCCATTTGTATTTCTTCTTTTGAGAAATGTTTATTTAGGTCTATTGCCCATTTTTAAATGAGATTATTTGGGTTTTTGATATTGAGTTGTTCATATATCCTGTATACTAACCCCTTATAACTGTATATTTGACAAGTCTATTCTCTCATTCTGTAGGTTTTCTCCTCATTCTGTCAATTGTTTCCTTTATGTGTTTTTTAGGTTAGTGTGATATCATTTGTCTATTTTTGCTGGTTTCTTATGCATTTGGGATCTTATCCAGAAACCCATTATTCATTTCAATTAGACATGAAGTTTGAGTTGCTCACTGGAAGCCTAAGACAACTTTTGTTTTTTTTAAGTTTTAGTTGTAGATAAACACAATACCTTTATTTTTATTTATGTGGTGCTGAGGATCAAACCCAGTACCTCACACATGCAAGGCAAGAGCTCTCACTGAGTTACAACCTCAGCCCCTAAGACAATTTTAGATAAGAAAAATTTGTTATGTAAGTTTGGCATTTTATATATCTATATCTATAGATGTAGATGTCTGTATACATTTAGTACATATAGTATATACATGCATATATAATAGATATGGTATCTATATGGTATATTTCATATATACATATATAAAGGACAGTTTTGAATGATGGATATATATACATTTGGACAGCACTGGCATATAGAAGCAACTTAAATCAGCGAGACCAGATGAATTCATAAAAAGAAAAAGTGGAGACAGACATGGAGCGAGGCATCGTTTCAGTCTTTAGTGATTAGAGCCACCAGAAGGAGCTAGTAAAAGGAACTGGAATGGAGTAAAACTCCTGGAAGCCAGGGAGAGAAGGATTGGTTCTGCCACAGCCGCTGACAGGTCAATCCTGTGCAGATTGGGAGATAAGACTGGATTTAAGTAGGAAGGATCATTGAAGCCTCAACAAAAGTAGTTTTTGTGGTGTGGTAAAGGTAAAAGCTAGATGAACTAGTTCCAGAGAGAAAAAAGGAGCAATGTTGATATTGTGAATTTGATAAGAAATAATAGATTTGAGATTTTGTATCAGAGTTTGTAAGAAGAAAAGATTTTTTGGAGTATTTTGATGTAAACATGGAAAAAGGGAGAAATGAGGATTATCAAGTTTTCCATTTTTTGTTAAAGTGGGAAAATAAGATATATTTTTCTCTCTTTGTGGGCATAGAAGCATTCATAAAAAATAATAGAAAAAAAAAAGAAAAAGGAATTTTTTAAAGAATGTGTATTCCAAGGAGAAACATAACATAATACAATCTTTATGGAGAAACATCAGTATTTTGGAGTAACAGTTGGTATGATTGCAAGAGCAATGATTTATAAATACCCTAGGACCTTTACTCAAAAACACAAAACTTCTTTCCCTACTTTTACAAAATACTAGAAACCAAGTTAAAATCCTTGGATGAATTTTAAGAAATAAGGAAGTTGAAGCTACAAGTAGTGTTTTATGTACAGGAGAACTTCCAATGATATGAAATTCCTTCTCTATTTTTTCATGTTTTGTGTGAGTCACTGTAGGAAAAATGCAAGTCAGATATCAGTTTAACAAATTATTTATTTCACAGAAGCTTAAAAAACCTAAAAGTGAAACTTACTTATGGCCTATTTTTCAGAGGAATAAAATTCTCTTTAGGGAAAGAAAATGAACAATCTAGTGGTATTTTCACAGAAATTATGTAACACTTTTGATGACAAGTAATAGAGAAAAATTAATAGCTAATATCATCTATATTTTTAGTTAAGTTCTAGAACCAAAGATTGTTAAATAGAAGAATTCTCACTGTGCACATCCCTGGATTCAGACACTAACAATGTTAAGGAACACGGAAAAACTTGAGGTTTCAGATTAAAAAGAAATATATGAAATGTTTGATTTCTTGCATTGTTGGAAATATTAAAATGATTATATATATAGCAAGACACTTTTTGTTTGAAATTTTTGGGTGTCCTTTGTTCTAACATGCAAACACACACATACACACACACACCAAAATTTCTAAAAATCAATAATTTAGCCATGAATGTATACACATAAGAAAGGAAAGAAAGCACATTTATCCCACATTGAAGAGAGTATTTTCTTATCATGAAGAAAAGACCAAAGCAAGAAAAAGAAATTACCAACTGTTCAATGTACTGGAAGCTGTACTAAAAGAGCACTCATTTTTGCTGGGTAGAAAAAAAGTCACTCACAACTCCACATGAACAATTGCAATCCATTGCTTGATTTTATCTCCTTCGAAATAAAACACACTATATGTTTTCCACATGTGGTGAATGACGCTAATGCTGATAGCAGAGAATAATATAAAAATGGGATCAGCATAATTATGCATGGGGGAAATGGCAGCATTGTAACAATGATATATTTTGCACTATCAGATTTCCACACTTTTTTTTAGAATATAAAAGCCACCAAAGTAAAAATGTAAAATTGAAGAGCATGGAAATGTTCAATTTTTTTTGATGTACTGTGAAATAAGTCAGGTTTGTGAATGAGAGTTGTTATCTTTGAAATTTGTGTCAACTTTCCTTATTCTGTAAATTACATGCAATTCCTGGGGCCATGAGGGGCCATTCTGGGTCCCTACACATAGGACTTTGGCACTTTAGATTTCCTCTTTATGATTAAAAAAAACATCACCTTGATTATTATGACAAAAGAAAAGAATTTTTGGATAATTTTAGAGGAAAACACAATTCTTCAGAAGTCAAGGTCTTACACTATCTTTATTAAACTTAACAAGGTGGTTTCTTTTTTACTGGTGCTTTGGGCTTTTGTTTGTGGGTGGTGGAGAGAGAGGATTTTAATCATCTTAGGGTAATTAATAATACCTTTTATCTATCTCCATAAAATTTATTTTATAGTATGGCAGTAAATTGAAAATTAAAATAACATATGTTTTTGTCAATAAAGATGATATGCATAGCAGAATATATGAGAATTATAGACATGTGATGAGCTAAAAATCACTTACAGCCACAAAACTAAAAGAGACATTTAACATCTAAAGTTTGATACATTTGCTTGAAGACATTTTATGTTTATTTTATACCAACTAAACTAAAATTATAATAGAACTTGCATCCCATTGGATTATACCTATCATAAAAATGTTCCCCTTAATTAATCACCTATTAAGATTACTTGGAAAAGTACATAAACAAAATATATCTAATAATTAATTTATTGTTATAGATTACAATTTTTGTTTTGATATTATAAATGATCCTAAAGCTTATTTAAGTTTTACTTTGAGCAAAGTGATGTTATAAGTCTAATCATTCAAGAATAGAAGTTAATAAAACTTTAAATATGGATTATCACCATTATATTACATAACTTATGAGATTAATGGTTAAGTATTTGATTTATTCACTAGGCTATCTCCAAATATTGTTATGTGTATTAGCGACTTTAAATTAAGAAATAAATAAATAAATTCAAATTAGGCAAGTGAGAATTGGGAGTGAATATGGAGTCAGAGAAATAAATGGCTGAAATGCACAACATGCTCACCCACCCGGTGAAGTAGCTTCCACTGTTGAAGTTTCTGAACAGTAAAAGGAGAGGAGGAAACACTACCTGCAAGTCCCAATTCATAAGGCTAAAATAACATTATTTTCAGGGGTAGTTTTGCTTTTGTTCGATACTGTGACTTGAGCATAATTTCTCCCTTGGATTTTCATGAAGACAAATCAGGTTGACAGAGTGGATTTCATCTCCAGTGACACCCCTCTAAGTGATTTTGACAGAGCTATTTCTCATGCTGTCTCTCCTTGTAGGCCAAGGACATGATGACAAGAGCAAATAACCTTACAATACTCCATAATGCCCTGCATGGTGGCACATGCCTGTGATCCCAGCTACTCAGGACCTGAGACAGGTGGATTGCAAGTTCAAAGCCAACCTGGGCAACTTAGTGAGAGATTGTTTCAAAATAATAAAGAGCTGAGAATGTAGCTCAGTGGTAGAGTAGTGCCCTTGAGTTCAATCTCCAGTACCACCACACACAAACACATACACACACAAACACACACACACACACACACACAAAAAAAAAATAAAACAGAACAATGGGTCTCCATTTGTGAGCAAAATTTCCATTTGGAAGATTTTATAAAATAGTGACAATTTGGTTGAATCAAACTGTGTGTATATATTTCACATTTTAGTTTTTTCATTATTGTTATTTTATTTTGGTGGTGCTGAGGATTAAATCCAGGGCCTCACTCAATGCTGGGTAAGTGCTCTACCACTGGGCTACATCCCCAGTCCTACATTTGACTTTTAAAAACTACAGAATTAAACTATTTTGAACCCCTTTATGAAAAAAAATTTACTGTTGACTTAGAATCTGTTGTTATAATAAGCATTTTTGTACAATATTTTTTGTTTCCAAGAAAGTAATTTTGTTCTTAAATTGCATATTCTACCTAATTCCAAATAGAATTTTAGTCTACTTATGGTAAAGACAGAATGACAAGAAGCCACTAACACTAAAATAAAGTGAGTCATGAAACAATCATGCTATACAAGAAGAGGATAGATGCTTATACCAAAAAAAAAAAAAAAATCAGACTGAGGAGACTTGTCCTATTTAGCTCATTACAACCAAGGTAACATAAATAAAATTAAATAATGGAAACGATTTCAGTTCATCAGGAGAAATAGACATTTTGTTACTACAAAACCCAAACTTAACCATTAATAAAAAAACAAAACAGCAGACTTCCAGGTAAAAACATGATAGATTTCTCTCTCCTTTAATATCTAATGAAATGAATAAAAAATAATAATCAGAAGGGGAAAAATCACCATCCATCAGCAGGTAAGGAAAGGGAACAATGCGTTGTGGAACTTGACAGCAAACCCACTATTATGGTTTAGATTTGTGGTGTCTCCCCCCCAACCCCAAACACTCATGTGTGAGAAAATGCAAGAATGTTCAGAGGTGAATTGATCCAATTATGGGAGTTAAAACCTAATCAGTGGATTAATCCATTCATATGGATTAATTGGGTGGTAACTATAGGCAGCTAGGGTGTGGCTAGAGGGGGTATGTCACTGGGGCATGCATGCCTTTGGGGTTCTGTATTTTGTCCCTTGTGAGCAGAGCTTTCTCTGCTTCCTGATTACAATACCTTGAGCTGCTTTCCTTCTCCATAACCCTCTGCCATGATGTTCTGTCTCACCTCCAGCACAATGTAGTGGAGTCAGCTATCTGTGGACTGAGACCTCTGAAACCATGAATGCCAAATAAAATTTTTCTCCTCTGAAATTGCTCTTGTCGGCTGGGGATGTGGCTCAAGCGGTAGCGCGCTCGCGTGGCATGCGTGCGGCCGGGGTTCGATCCTCAGCACCACATACAAACAAAGATGTTGTGTCCGCCGAAAAACTAAAAATAAAATAAATAAATTCTAAAAAAAAAAAAAAGCTAATTAAGACACCTTACTTATGTAAGTGGTATCGTTAAAGAGTTGATTGGTTCTGACAATTCTCACTAATGCAACAAATTGATTATTTAAAATTTAAAATTTGGAATGAAGAAGCATGGTAAGATAGGTGGGAAGCAAACTGTAAAAAGTGCAATTTACACAGGGATAACAAGATTCTCAATACATCTAACTAACCACTATTAGATGCTTCCTTAACAGGCAACAAAAAAATAGAGCATAATACTTGAGAATGAAACTAGATTCTACACAGGCTAGTACCACACACCTGGGCAAGTCAGCCTTAGAGGTGAAGGGAGAGTTGGGAGGTATCATCTATGATGTGTTAGGAGAATGAAGTGATCCTCACAAGCAGGACAATACTGCACTCTTTCAAAAAAAAAAGAAAGAAAGAAATACAACATACAAAAGACCTTGCAGTTAACTACAAAAGTTAACCAAAAATACACGGAAGAAATGTTCCCACTTGTGCTGTGTGATATAGGAAAAAATAATAAGACTCAAAAAGAAGATGATAAAACAATAGGATTTGAGATAATAGACACATGGAAGTAAAATAAGGCCCAAAATAATAGTATTACAGAAGTAAAAGAAAAATTAAAAATAAAGAAAAAATTATATATGCCTTAAAATTGAGGAAGCAACATAGAAGAAGTATTTGAGATAATTACAAAAAGTGCAGAGAAGAAGGCTAAACAACTTAAGGAAAAACAAAATGGATGGAAGCAAGACAAAAATGGAACAGTATAAAGATAATTGGAGCTCTTAACAGAGCGAATCCCAAAGACAGGTTAAACTTGGTAATTAAAGAAGTCCACCTTTAACCTCAGAGAAATACAATTTGGAATGATTATTAAGGGTTGGTGTGTAGCTACATGACCTGAGATTAAAAATTAAACAGAGATAAAAAGGCCATGAAGCTAAATTATATTACTACACAGGCATTTTAACAGGCGGATAGAGAAGCTCCCTAAATCACTGGAGATATAAAACCTGGACTAAGATTCTCTAAACCTGAAATCATATGGTGAGGCTATCTCAGGGGATGTTGGTGATTCACTAGTCACTTTTCAGAAACAAAACTGGAATGAAAAGGTATGGTTGATAATATGAACTTCAGTTTTTAAAATCCTTTACATCTTCCTTTACTTTAAAAAAGTTGTACAGTAGAAACACGGAATTCTGCTTCTGTCTTGCCCAACTAATGGGTACTAGGTACTAGACTTAGTACCCATTTCTTACTTCCAGACTTAGTACTGGTACTAGACTAAGCACCAGTTTTCTGACACATGAACTAGAAGACGTGATACTTGAAAGAAGGCCAACAAAAGACATGATTCTTGAAGTCTTTCTTGTTTCCTACACGGGGGAAATTTCTGGTCTGCAGCACAGAAAGAAGTTCAAACTGAGTGCAGGCACTTCTCTCTCTTCTCTTACAAGTGATCTCTTAGTTATCTGTTTGCCCAGAGCTTCAATTCCTGACAACTATAGTTGTTTGAATATGAGGTATTTCCCAAAACCTCCAGTGGTAATATAAGTATGTTCAGAAATTAAAGGATTAGTTTCTGAGAGTTGTAGCCTAATCAATAGATTGATTCATCCAATGAAGTAAGAATTTGAATGAGCTGACTGGGGGGCACCGGTGGGCAGGTGGGCATGGCAAGAGAAACTGGTTCACTGGGGACGAGCCTTTGGGGTTTTGTCCCTGGTGTCTTTCTCCTTCTCAGCATCCTGGCTACTATGTACTGAGTGGCTTTCTTCTACTATACCTTGTTACTGTGATGCTCTGTCTCAGCTGAGGCCCAAAGAAATTGGAGTCTACTAACCATGGACTGAACCCTCTGAAACTGTGAACCAAAATAAACTTTTCTTCCTCTAAGTTGTTCTTGTCAGGATTCGGGGAACAGCAATGAAAAGCTAATTGGCATAGAAATTGGTAGTAAAGCGTGGTCATTGCTTTTATTAATTTGATTATGTGGTTCAGAAGCCTTTGAAACTGATCTGTGGGAGAAGCTTGGAAAAGTCTGGAGATGCAAGCTGGAGAAGGCTTAGATTGTTGTGAGTAGAGCTTTATGGATAATGATCACAGAAGTTCAGAAGACCCGGAATGGGAACAGTAAATACTGTGTCCCTGAGGTTTCAGATGGGACTGAGACTAGAAGCCATATGTGTTAAATTCTGGTAAAAAATGTTGTATACACTTCACCCATATCTTGAGATTTTCTATAAGGCTGAATTTAAAGATAGTGGACTCATTAATCTGACAGAGGAATTTCAAGGCAGCATAGTTTTCAGGTGGTGGCTTGGGTATTACTGGCAGCTTTTAGCCAGGTACACAGTGATAATTTGGAGAAGAAATCAGAAAGGGAAGATCTGAAACACTTGCCAGGACTGTTTTACAGTGTCAGATGTCAAAGGGGCTTGTGTCAGCTTGAACTGACAACAGACCTTGGAATCCTCCACATACTGCTGGGTCTTCAGGAATGCAGGATACTGGGATTAAGTGGTCATGGAGACTCCACCAAGATTTCAAAGGAAGGCCTGGGAGTCCAGACAAAGTGTATTGGGGTTGGAAACACTGAAGAATGCCCCCAAATGGGCAATGTGTGAAGCTGCGAGGATGAAGCTGAAACTTCAGTGGATATTCCCGGATTAAGAGATACCAGTACTGTGGACAGTCCTGCTGTAAGGTCAAAGGGGTGGTGTAGCCCAAGCTCTTTTGAGATAGCTCCTTATTGCCATGACCCCAGATTAGAGATATGGAGCTTGTTTGCCTAGTTGCATTTCAGTCTTGTTTTGATCCCATTCTTTCTAAGCTTCTATCCCTCTATTACTCTGTGCAGTCATGTATTAGATGTAGCTTAACTTGCTTTTGATCTTGGTAGGGGCTCCCAACCAAGAGTTTCCCTTGCGTCTCTTGAGTCTCAGAGGAGACTTTGAATTTGGAATTTTGGGCAGTGCTGGGACTGTTAAGATTATGGGAACTCTTGGAGACGAACTAAATGCATTTTACATTGTGAGATGGGTAGGAACTTTAGGGGGAGAGGGGTGGACTATTACAGTTTAGATGTGAGGTGTCCCCCAAAATTGCCTGTGGTAATACAGAAATGTTCAGAGGTAAAATGGTTAAATGATGAGATATGCAACCTAATGAGTGGATTAATCAATTTGATGGGTTATTAATTTGAGTGGACTCTCTAGGTGTGACTATAGGCATGTGGGGCATAGCTGGAGGAAGTAGGTCACTTGCAGTAGACCTTTGGGGATTATATTTTGTCCCTGGTGTCTCTCTTGATCTCAGCTTCTCAGCTGCTATGAACTGGCCAGCTTTCCATCATACCCTTCTACTATGATGTTCTGCCTCAGATGAGGCCCAGAGCAGTGGATCCAGGCAACCATGGACTGAACCTCTGACACTGTGAGCCAAAATACACTCTTCTGCCTCTAAGTTGTTCTTGTCAGATATTTGGTCAAAGGAACAAAAAACATCCTATTTTAGGATTTTTTTTTTTTTGTACCAGGGATTGAACCCAGGGACACTAAACCACTGAATACATCCACAGACCTTTTTATTTTTTATTTTGAGACAGGGTATCACCAAGTTGCTCAGGACCTCACTATGTTGCTAAGGTTGGTTTTGAACTTGCAATCCTCCTGTCATAGCCTTCTGAGCCACTGGGAATAGAGATGTGCATCACCATGCTGGCTGAGTCATATGATTTGCCCAGACTGAGTCAGGAGGATACTCACAACTTAAACAGACCAATAACAATAGATGAAATAGAAGAAGCAATCAAAAGACTTCCAACCAAGAAAAGCCCAGGACCGGATGGGTATACAGCGGAGTTTTACAAAACCTTTAAGGAAGAATTAATACCAATACTTTTCAAGTTATTTCAGGAAATAGAAAAAGAAGGAGCTCTGCCAAATTCATTCTATGAGGCCAACATCACCCTGATTCCGAAACCAGACAAAGACACCTCAAAGAAAGAAAACTACAGACCAATATCTCTGATGAACCTAGATGCAAAAATCCTCAATAAAATTCTGGCGAATCGGATACAAAGGCACATCAAAAAAATTGTGCACCATGATCAAGTAGGATTCATCCCTGGGATGCAAGGATGGTTCAATATACGGAAATCAATAAATGTTATTCACCACATCAATAGACTTAAAAATAAGAACCATATGATCATCTCAATAGACGCAGAAAAAGCATTCGACAAAGTACAGCATCCCTTTATGTTCAAAACATTAGAAAAACTAGGGATAACAGGAACTTACCTCGACATTGTAAAAGCTATCTATGCTAAGCCTCAGGCTAGCATCATTCTCAATGGAGAAAAATTGAAGGCATTCCCCCTAAAATCTGGAACAAGACAGGGATGCCCTCTATCACCACTTCTATTCAATATAGTTCTCGAAACACTGGCCAGAGCAATTAGACAGACGAAAGAAATTAAAGGCATAAAAATAGGAAAGGAAGAACTTAAATTATCACTATTTGCAGATGACATGATTCTATACCTAGAAGACCCAAAAGGGTCTACAAAAAAACTACTAGAACTAATAAATGAATTCAGCAAAGTGGCAGGATATAAAATCAACACGCATAAATCAAAGGCATTTCTGTATATCAGCAACAAAACTTCTGAAACGGAAATGAGGAAAAACACTCCATTCACAATATCCTCAAAAAAAATAAAATACTTGGGAATCAACCTAACAAAAGAGGTGAAAGATTTATATAATGAAAACTACAAAACCCTAAAAAGAGAAGTAGAAGAAGATCTTAGAAGATGGAAAAATATACCCTGTTCATGGATAGGCAGAACTAACATCATCAAAATGGCGATATTACCAAAAGTTCTCTATAGGTTTAATGCAATGCCAATCAAAATCCCAACGGCATTTCTTGTAGAAATGGATAAAGCAATCATGAAATTCATATGGAAAAATAAAAGACCCAGAATAGCAAAAGCAATTCTAAGCAGGAAGTGCGAATCAGGCAGTATAGCGATACCAGACTTAAAACTATATTACAGAGCAATAGTAGCAAAAACAGCATGGTACTGGTACCAAAACAGGAGGGTGGACCAATGGTACAGAATAGAGGACACAGAGACTAATCCACAAAGCTACAACTATCTTATATTTGATAAAGGAGCTAAAAGCATGCAATGGAGGGAGGATAGCATCTTCAACAAATGGTGCTGGGAAAACTGGAAATCCATATGCAACAAAATGAAACTGAATCCCCTCCTCTCGCCATGCACAAAAGTTAACTCAAAGTGGATCAAGGAGCTAGATATCAAATCAGAGACTCTGCGTCTGATAGAAGAAAAAGTTGGCTCCGATCTACATATTGTAGGGTCGGGCTCCAAATTCCTTAATAGGACACCCATAGCACAAAAGTTGATAACAAAAATCAACAAATGGGACTTACTTAAACTGAAAAGTTTTCTCTCAGCAAGAGAAACAATAAAAGAGGTAAATAGGGAGCCTACATCATGGGAACAAATTTTTACTCCTCACACTTCAGATAGAGCCCTAATATCCAGAGTATACAAAGAACTCAAAAAATTAGACAATAAGAAAACAAATAACCCAATCAACAAATGGGCCAAAGACCTGAACAGACACTTCTCAGAGGAGGACATACAATCAATCAACAAGTACATGAAAAAATGCTCACCATCCCTAGCAGTCAGAGAAATGCAAATCAAAACCACCCTAAGATACCATCTCACTCCAGTAAGATTGGCAGCCATTATGAAGTCAAACAACAACAAGTGCTGGAGAGGATGTGGGGAAAAGGGTACTCTTGTACATTGCTGGTGGGACTGCAAACTGGTGCGGCCAATCTGGAAAGCAGTATGGAGATTCCTGGGAAAGCTGGGAATGGAACCACCATTTGACCCAGCAATTGCCCTTCTTGGACTTTTCCCTGAAGACCTTAAAAGAGCGTACTACAGGGATACTGCTACATCGATGTTCATAGCAGCACAATTCACAATTGCTAGACTGTGGAACCAACCCAGATGCCCTTCAATAGATGAATGGATAAAAAAAAATGTGGCATTTATACACCATGGAGTATTACGCAGCACTAAAAAATGACAAAATCATAGAATTTGCAGGGAAATGGATGGCACTAGAGCAGATTATGCTTAGTGAAGCTAGCCAATCCCTAAAAAACAAATACCAAATGTCTTCTTTGATATAATGAGAGCAACTAAGAACAGAGCAGGGAGGAAGAGCAGGAAGAAAAGATTAACATTAAACAGATACATGAGGTGGGATGGAAAGGGAGAGAAAAGGGAAATTGCATGGTAATGGAGGGAGACCCTCATTGTTATACAAAATTACATATAAGTGGTTGTGAGGGGAATGGGAAAATAAACAAGGAGAGATATGAATTACAGTGGATGGGGTAGAGAGAGAAGATGGGAGGGGAGGGAGGGGGGATGGTAGAGGATAGGAAAGGTAGCAGAATACAACAGTTACTAATAGGGCATTATGTAAAAATGTGGATGTGTAACCGATGTGATTCTGCAATCTGTATTTGGGGTAAAATTGGGAGTTCATAACCAACTTGAATCTAATGTATGAAATATGATATGTCAAGAGCTTTATAATGTTTTGAACAACCAATAAAAAAAAATTAAAAAAAATAAAATAAAAAAAAACTATTACTGCAAAAAAAAACAAATAAAAAATTTTCTAAAGGATTTTTCTAAAAATTATGTAATATACATAAACACTCAAGACATGCTAATTGCCCAATAAATTTTAGCTTTATTACTATTAAATATATCACAATGTTTTCATTTTTTTAGTGAGGTTATCAGACTTTCTTTGAAGAACAGTTAGCATTTTATGAAACACATAGTGCTTATCATGAGACTAGAAAATTGGGAGAGGCTTGTCAAAATCCATGTAATAACAAATCATAGTAAGTGGAGATGGAATTTCTAAACCATTCTGAGGAAATAGAACTAGTAAAAGTGTTTGCAATTGCTTATTGTGCTGCACAATTTATGAACTGAATAATAATAGTGTTTGCTCGGCAATGGAGCCCAACAGGAAAAATTTATACCACACCTTGAAGATAAACTACATGATCTTGAACAAAATCCAGCAGCTGTGAGTCACAACCTGTAACTGAAAACACCAGGCACTTGTGAGGCACTTGCGGAAGAAGAGGGCACAAGATTCCTTGGAGACACTATTCCTCTTCATTAGCCCAAGGAACTAAAGGAAGGTCTTTTACATATTACTCTCAGGTGTTTGATAATGTTTTGTGGGGCTGAAGAATCTAATCACATGAAAACTTTTATCTTCTAGGTGAGATCATTATCCTTCACAAATGGGTTGCTTGAGAGCAATAATTCAACATTTAATTGTGCTTCCTTTATTTCCCCTAAGAGATAAATCTGTGAAAATCTGAATTGCATTGTTGTTAAAGTTTCAGTCGACCTTAGTATGCTAATAATGTGCACAAATGGCATCTTCCCTATTATTAGTCAACAGCATGAGCTCTGAGTACTCAAGTGCAATGCTTGTGTTACATGGTGCCATAAGGTCATGCAGCTTTACCTTTGCATGCCCCCGTGAGGTTTGTATAGCTTTAAAGTAGTTCTGCTCTCTGTAAGCAGCAGAGCATACATGGAGTGTGTATATTCTGCTGTAATAAATACAATCCTAGAACAATCACAATGGTAGATTGCAAAAAATGGTTTTGAGTCTTTACCCTGGCTTCTACCCATCCCCTTTGCCAATGTGTCTGTAGGCTTTCCCACTCTGACGTTGGGGTCAGCCATAAGAATTTTTCAAACACAGACTTGAAAATCACTTGAGAAACTAGTTGACTCTTTCTTGCTCTCTGTCATTGAAGAGAAGGAAGTATCGAAGCTGATTTGCTGAAAGATGAGACATGTGGATAAAAACTAAAATATCCCAGAAAAGGTCATTTGAAATCACCCCCAACTCAGCTCACACCAGACATATGGGAGAGCTAGCCAAGACTTAAAGAGACCTCAGCACAGATTTGTAACCCAAATAAATGCTGATTATCCTAAACCACTAATTTTGGAGTGGTTTCATACAGCAGTTATAGCAGCTAACACCTATCAAACTGGATCTCTGAAATAGAATTAAATGAGAAATAAAAGTGGGTTTTTTTTATTTTATTCCATTTTCAAAAACCAAATTTTTGCAAGATAGCTAGGATATAGGCATAACTCAGGAACTCTGTAGTGAATCATTTTGCAGAATAAATATGTACCCTCTTTTCTTTTTAATGTATCTCTAACCTGATTTCAAAACTTGGTATTTAGTCCAACCCCTAGACCTTGACAACCAGTTTTATTCTCTGCTTCTATGAAGTTAACTATCACAGATACCTTATATTAGTGGAATCACACTGTGTTTGTCCTATGCTTTCACTTAGCATACTGTGTTCTGGGTTTATCCATGTTGTGGCAAATGACAGAATTTTTTTGCGGGGGGTGGTTAAGACTGCAAATATTCTATTGTATGTATGTACTATATTATCATTTTTATTCATGTTGATGGACACTTGCTTTATTTCCATTTCTTGGTTGTTGTAAATAATACACTAATAAACATGGAGGTGTGCTATCTTTTCAAGTTCCTGATCAATTCTTTTGGATACATACCTAGAAGAAGCATTCCAGAATCACTTTTCTATTTTTCATTTGTGAGACCCTTACTTTGTTTTCCATAGCTGCTGTACCACGTGACGACAGTGTCAGGAATACACAATGAAGAAAGGATGGTTTCCTTAACAAATGATGAAAAGAACTGTATATATACCACAAAAAGTAAAATTGGAACCAGATCTTACATACACCAAAACTAACTTGAAATGGAATGAAGACTGATACATAAGACCTAAACCACTAAAAGAAAATATAGAGGAACAGCTCCATGACATTGGTTTTTACAGTATTTCTCAGATGTGATACCAACTACACGGGCAGCAAAGAAAAATAGATGGGAAAAAATAAAATAATAGACTGGAAAGGTGACCTACAGAATGTGATAAAACATTTGCTAGCCATGTCTTTGACAAAGGGTTAATTATTCAAGACCTAAGAGACTCATACAAATCGGTAGCAAAAAAAAAAAAAGAATAAATCCAATTAAAAATAGTTAGAGGACTTCAATAGAAATTTCCCCAAAGAAGACATACAAATGACAAACCTATATGAAAAGAAGCTCAACATCATTTCAGGTAAATACAAACCTGTTGGAGACCATATATATATAAATTATGGTTTGTTCAAGCCATTAAGGAAGGGACTTTCCTGAGTGAAATTCCCTGGTTCTGGAAAGCCCAGATCATGCTGGCACCCTGTCTTAGCTCACAGCCTTAGGATCCAAGAGTCTCCTGGAGATGGAGATGGGCGTAGCCTGCCAAACACCAAACAACTTGCTTACTGCAAGACCCCTGCCTTAGAAACAAGAACCAAAACAAGACTCCTCCAATGCTGAAACCTTATACCTACTGATCCCCTTTGATCTATACTGCTATAAATAAAGCAAGCACAAGATTAGATCTTTCTTTGTTAGATGTCAGACCCCTCTGGTCAGCTCAACTGGTCATGCCCCTGCTTTGAAAATATATAATTCTTGCCTTTTTGTCTATTTATTGATATATTATTTTCACTGCTTTTATTTTGCAGCCAGCCTATTTCTCTGACAGGTACCCACTTCCTTGCCCACATAGGAGGGGAGTAGGACAAACTAACTATGAATTATTACCTTATACCTATTAGGATTGATATTTTAAAAAACAATAGCAAAAGCAAAAGTAAATGTTGACAAAAGTGTGTAGAAATTATACACCACGCTGTTCTCTAGTGTTCTGTTTGCAAACTAATTAATGAAACCCAGAATCACAAATTGTAGCTATTCAACTGTATTTATTCTTTCATAATCATTCTTATCCTTGCCTTGTTGTTGTTGTTGTTTTTTAAACATGTTTTATGCTTCAATACCACAAACATACACATTCTCCATATATTCTTCATTGATGTTCATGACCCTGAATTTCCCAGTACCTCTCCTTAAACATAACATAAATATACAACAAAAAATATACATATAACTAAGAGTTTGGGAAAATCTACTTCTTCCTAGAATAGCTATACTGAAATTTGTTTGCCAAACTACAGTAAAGTTAACATGAACTGGTCCCTCCTCAGAAAAAGCACATGTTAAAAAAGAACTCTGGGGCTGGGGTTGTGGCTCAGGAGTAGAGTGCTTGCCTGGCATGTGGGAGACCCTGGGTTCGATCCTCAACACCACATAAAAATAAATAAACAAAAATAAAAGCATTGTGTACAACTAAAAAATAAATATTAAACAAATTTAAAAATGAGTTTACTAAACTCATTTTACCAGTTAAAATTATTTACATCTAACTCACCATGTATGTACCTTCATAGTGTAGCATACGTTAACAAAGATAGACAAAGTGGAATTTGTCCCAGGGAGTCTATAATATGTAAGAAAATTGGTGCATTGATAAATCTGCTTTCCTTGTCCTGTGATATGACCTAACCAGAAACTCTATATAATCTCACATTGGCCATTCTGGGACTGAAATGTATTAAAATAATCTCATTGAGAACTAGATACATGTAAATTAAGACTGTGCTGTGTCATATTGAAAAAAATAAAAATGTTGATGAAGCACTGAACTATATTACACTACCACATTTAATACATGACCTATCTGGGAAAATTAACCAGGTCAACTGGTCACACATACACATTTTAAGTAAACCTCTGTTTCTTCATTTTGTTCATTTTCACACAATTCTTTAATGAAAGTACATTTGGTATTTTAGCATACCAAAAGATAAAAAGAAGAGGAAAGACACTAAACTGTTACTGACCTTATTCAAAATGTTTTGTTTAAAAATCTTTGTCCCGTTTCAAGTCATTTTTGGAGAAATATAAAGGAAACTTAGTTTTACATCAAGTCTCTTCTCACAAATCATCTGGATGGCTGAAATATACAGAAGTTGGATCAAATATATAGATAATGAGAGATGATACAGATGAGAGAGAAGGAAGGAAAGAATTTTTTTCATGTTTTCCTCCTTCCTGGTAAAAATATGCTTGCAAAAATTCAGCTAATGAATCATTTAGTGGCAGACAGATCCTATTTCCTTTTTAACAAGTCACCATTCCTGTAAATTATGTGACATTCAGAAATTGTGTAACATTTTAACTACATGTAATAAAATCTATGCACTTCAATAGAAACTGCCCACATTGCTTGCTTCAGAGCCATTCCATCTTTGCAACAGGTGCTATAAATATCATATGAATCAATTACTCATGTATATATGCGCTTTTCTGCAACTGGGGAGGCAATTTTTTAAGAGACAGAGAGAGAGAGAAATAGAGAATTTTTTTTAATATTTATTTTTTAGTTTTCGGTGGACACACCATCTTTATTTTATTTTTATGTGGTGCTGAGGATCGAACCCAGAGCCCCACTCATGCCAGGCGAGCGCGCCACCACTTGAGCCTCATCCCCAGCCCAGGAGGCAATTTTTTAAAAATCCTTTATTTTGATTGTCTAGCTGTGTGGAATTCCTTCAGCATTGTAAAGTATTCACCACTATTTTCTTGCTATTCTGATATTTTTATAGGTTATATTTCTTGTATGTGCTTTATTTACCTCTCTCTGATATATTTATTCATATCCTATGCCATGAAATTTCTTTACAATGCCCCACAGTGTATGTTGCTTATTTTTCACAACATTGGGTACTTAATGAAATCTTTAAATGTGAACATACACTTCCTTGAATTGTGTGACATTTTCTTGAATTATTTCTTCAAATATATCTCTCCTCCATTGCCTGTATTTTCCTTCTGAATTTCCTCTTAGTAGGAAATTAAGCTTTCTGTTTTATTACTATAATTATTGTATTTTATCTTTTATTATATTTCTTTTCCCTTTTATTTTTTATATAATTTTTTTCTTTGTAGTTCAACTCTTCTGTCTTATTGTCATAATTAAATATGAAAACTCTTACTTATCCTTTGAACTCTTTAAGAACATGTTGCTATTTTGAAGGTGACAATGTTAATTATATCTATAAGGTTATTTTTTTTTTACTTACTTCTTGCATTATTTCTGCTTCCTTAAAATTCCTTTTCCCTGAATAATTGCTTTGGATGAAACTTCTGTGCTAGCAGATATCCTCCAAGATCTAGACATTTTTTGCCTCCTTTTACATTTAAAATTAAAGCACAAAAAATTACCAAAATCTGATTCAAATTTTGTGAGGTGGCAAAAATTGGGGGTCATTAGGCTGCTTATTAAATATCGGTAAAATGTCAATGTCAGAGTGTTATTTTTCTTCAATCTATCCATTTCTTCAGAGAATCCTCCAGTACCTATCTTAATATTTTTAGTTTCCATGTTTCCCTTTAGACTGCACCTTGAGTTATATCTCAGATGTAGAGATAACATCCAATATAACAATTGATTCATGGTTCTTGCACACATGAACAAAAAATAGATAAAATCTGAAATATTAATGTTATGGATGAACAAAATTAAAAATGCAGATCTTACTCCCAGGTGAACTACCTTTTGCATAGGCAAAATGTCAAGTGGGGAAGGATTCTTTAATTCCTGACTCTTTTAGGTCTTCAATGAAGACTCAAAAGATTCAGCTACCTTAGAAAGCAGGATTATAGGATGTTTGAGAGCTGCAAACACAGATAAATGAAACTGAACCACATAAACCTGGAAGTATGACGAAGGTACTTAGTAGTAATAAAAGAGAGAGAAATCATGTAGGTGATTTTCTATTATTAAAATATAACTAAAGTCTGTACATTTAGACATTAAGCAAAAATTAGTGCAAAAAGGTACTAATTGAAACATTTTCCCTGAGTACTTGCATACTGAAGAATTTAAAGATGAAATCATGGTCGTTTAAATGCAAGTTCAAGATTTTCAAGGAAAACAAAGAAAATCTGTGGAGAAACATGTTAACAATTGCAATTTTTAATGTCATTTATTGGTTTAGAACATCAGAGAACAAATCTCTGGGGGTTAAAGAGAGAATATAAAATCCGTAGTTGAGTATTTATCAAACATGGAAAACTAGATGGGAATTTATTTCTTTCCAGGCTTTGGCTAAGAAGGGCATTCAATATCCAAACACAGGAAGATATGATCCAGCACTAAAGAACTACAGGAAAGTCTGCATAGGATTGAAAAAGAAAAGTAAAGCAGCAGAAACCTAAAGAAAAATCTCTGAAGACACAGGGAAAGCAAACATCATCTGTAGACAGAGGAATAACAATTTGTGTTATCTTTTTTGTGTGTGTATGGTGCTGGGAATTGAGACCGGGCTTTTTGCATGCTAGGCAAACACTCTACCACTGAGCTATATCCCTGGCCCCAATCTGTGTTCTCTTCAATGGATAGAATAAAGACAGATCCATTGATGAAGCTAAAATATTTCAGATAAAATTTGTTGATACAATATTCCCTTTAAAAAATTTAAAAAAAAAATATGTATATATATATATATATATATATATATATATATATATATTTATATCTCAAATAGCTGAAAGGAGATGACATCAAAACTGCAAAAAGATTTGAATATAGTATGTTACAAAACTTTATATTAAAAAAAGGCAATATCAAACACAATGGTTTTTCTTAAGAGAAAAACAAATGATAAAGATATAAATTTAATATCAAAAAACTAAAACTTCATATAAATTCATTGTGAGTTAGTTTATACTGGTAAGAGGGAAAATTTGTAGGTATTTTCCAAAGAACAAACACAATCTTCAAATTAGAAATCAAAAGCATTAAAATTAGCGCATCATGGAACAAAAAATCACTAATATATATTGCATTATATACTAAATACATTTTTATTATATTACAGAAAAGTCATTAGAGAGGTAGATCATTGTTCTTTAAATAGTAATGGGAGGAAATTTCTTGGAAAAAAACAAAGAAACAAATTTTTACTTTGCTACTCACACAGGAATAAATTCCAGGACAAACTACTGAAGTAATAGAAAAACATAGTGAGACTAATAATAATATAATTGAATATTACAAAAGAATATCTTTTATTCTAAAGCAAAGAGAAATTAATTAATTTATTTTATTTATTAAATTTATTGTTTAAAGATAAATTTTCCAAAACAATAAACAACAAATACACAGAAAATAATGGATAAAACTGAAAAGGAAAATTTACACACACTCAGACCTCTCTTTATTTTATACACCCAGAGAGCCCCAAAACCTAAACAACATCACTGGCAATCAAACAGCACTAAATATGAAAAATACAATACAGATTTTGCTTTTTAAGTCCAAAAATGTGTAAGTGGTGTTAGTAAGAAACTGAAGAAATGTGATTCTATACTGGTAGAAGGGAAAATTTGGAGATATTTTCCAAAGAACAATTAAGCATTAACCATAAAAAGGTTTAGAATTGTGTGTAGGTTTTGACAAGCAATTCTACATTTAAAATTTATGCTTGAAAAAAAGCTATTATGAATGTATGTGAATATTTATTAACAAAGCTACTCATCATAATTCACATAATAATAAATAATAAAGAAATATCACAACTGACTAGTAATAAGAAAATATCGTTTTACAAATTAAAATGGTGCTAATAAATAATGGGATAGCATCCAGTTTTAAAACAAAAAGAAAATCCTATTATATGGCAACATGGATGAACCAAAAGGACATAATGTTAAGTGAAATAAGCCGGGCACTGAAAAATAAATGTTGCATTATCTCATATGTGAAATGTAAAATCAAAGAGTACCATGGTGGTTACTAGGGGCTGGAAGGTAGAGGAAATGAGATGTCAGTCCAAGGACACGTAATCTTAGTTATATAGGATGAATAAGTCTGAAGATCCAGTGACAGCATAGTGACTATAATTAATATTGTGGTATATATTTAAAATTGCCTAAGAAAGTAGAATTTAAATGTTCTACATGAGAGGGGTACTATGTGATGAGATAGGTAACTAGCTTGAAAGTTCTAATAATTTCACAATAGACATGTATATCAAAACATTGTACAACTTAAATATGTACAATATTTATTTGTAAATTATATCTTAATGAATTTGGGAGAGAAAAAGTCATACAAAGGACTCTGATATAGAAGTAGAAATTATGTTGAAGAAAACTAAATGATATAGAATAATGATTTTGACCTATTTTTAATCAAAAGTTTTAAAATTTAACATGAGAATATGGTTGGCTTATCACATAGTAGTAAATACATTAAAAATACAGGATTTATATATAATACTCTAAACTCCTAACAGAATTTTCTCTGGCTAACAATTTTTAAATTGTTATTCTTTGCATTTTTATATGCTAAAATAAAAAATGCATATGTTTTGTGAAAACAATTATTAATATTCAGAGAGTGTGTATACGTAAATTGACTGTTTAATTAATCTTTTCTTGGTATTTATCCATTGCAAATTACCAGAAGTGTTGAGAATTATTTGGTTCTACTGAATTTTATCATGAGATATTCCAAATAGTCAAAATTTGAATATACACATAATGCAGGAATTTGTTATTACATTAATCTGCATCTGTTTTATGGAATGCTGTTCATCCATTAAAAGTCATATTCTTCTATAACATTTCATGGCTTTGGAAAATTCTGACAAGCAATAAATGAGAATAGAAATTATTATATATCATATGATACTAACCATATAAATAAGAGTAGTGTGTGTGTGTGTGTGTGTGTGTGTGTGCGCGCGCATGTTTAGAACAAAGCCCTGAGACGGGAGAGATGTGGAAATCAGAAGAGAACACACAATGTGCTTTAAATGAGCACAACATTGGAGCACAGGTGATTTACGTCATGGAATAAGGAAAGTCTCACAAATTAATTAAATCACCAAATTAGAAAAATTATCAAACATAAGAGAAGTGAGACAAGGATGGAGATGAAGGGTATTGATTATCATTCATTTCCAATGTGAACAGCGGTGCCTAGCCTGTCAGTCTGTGTCATATCCCTTACCTTGATATACTTCTTTTTCAATAAGGTTTCCATTATTATATGTTGAGGCACACTTACCAATATGTCAGATACCACCATGCTAAAATAAAATATTAATACATTAGATGATAGAATAATGATCTACAAGGCTCAATATAGAGGAACAATGAGATGATACTAACAACACACAACAGATAGAATTGTAAAACCCTAGAATTAGGTTCGAATTACCATCACTACCAGTTATTTGTTGTGGGAAATCCATTTTGATGTTAAACTCTTTTAATGGGGGAAAAAAAAAAAAACCTAAGCAGTGTTAATGATTTCAAGCCCAATTATAGCAAGTCCTTTCCAATATGGATATAATCTCCTGTGTAAATGGAAACTCTCTAAAACAAAAGAAATTCCACCTCTCTTTGTAGTATCTAGAATAGCAAGTTCTGCTCCAAGAACACTTTAGGGCACAATGAACCAAAGAGAGTGATTAGTATGACAGATGCTTGGAAAACAGTTATCACCAGGAAATCCTGTAGGAACCAGGGGTATCAAAACGGAAAAGCCACTTATCGAAACACAACGGGCATTTAAAAATTTTCATATGAGAAGTTTTGTGCAATGACCAGAATGATTGCACATTTTATGCAACCCAGGGAGCAAAAGTAGAAAAATCTAAAAGAAGACATAGAAAAGCTGACTTCACTTCAGCATGTGAGAGGACTTTTAGATGGAGAGGCAAGAGCAACACCGAATCCTCCCTCCAGCTCCACAGTATTTCATCCTGCCCTAAGCTGCCAGCTGCTGCACTCACAATGAGATTGATGATTGCAGAGATTAAAGAGATTAGGCCTCTTCCATCGGGGAAAACAACCATTAGGAGATGATACAGTTCATTTTCAGTTAACAAAGATGCATCCACTAAATCTGAAAAGAATAGACCCTCATCTATGAACTACTATTTGAAGCTAAAAGTGATAATATCAACAGAAAGCATTTGCTGGACATTGACTGTGTGCAAGGAACAGTTCTGAATGCTTTACCTAAATTGACTCATTTATTCCTCCTGAGAACTCAATGTGCCAAAAGTTATCTCCATTCTACAGATGCTAAAACTGTGAAATGTTAGAAAAAGATACTCTTGGTTACAAAGCTAGTAAGTGGTACAAGAGCATTTTATTTCATTCGCAGGGTTGTGATTTTAATGTCCGTGTTCTTTCTTTTTTCATTGTTTCTCCTTGTCTTCATCTTGTTGGGAGAAAAAATTAAAAAAATATGTTACTGGCATAGTCAGAAACAAGAATATCATTTTTGATAGAAGACAATGAAGTCTAGAAAATAGATTAGTGATTTATTTCTTCACAAAGTTTCTACAGTCCAAGAAAGTGACCTTGAGATTTTAACTTCTATTATTTTCTCAGGACGAATACATATAATTATATTTATAAAGCACTTTGTATTAACATATTTTTACATTTAAATATAAAGTGTATTCTTCAGATAATCAAAAGTCTCTGTTAAGTGACAGTTCTGCATACTTTCAATATTAAGCTATGCTGTCTCTGAGGTTTTTGTGTGATCTTGAATCACTTTATGAGTCACTCAAAGAAAGCATAAATTAGGTTTAGAACAGGATTATTATTAGGCACATTATATTATGTTCATATTTTTGAATGTGTGTAGCTTGACATTTTCTTCTGGTAATCAAAATACCTCTTTACTCAATTATGCAAAATAACACAAACTCCCTTACAGTTCTTTACTCAGCAGGAAGAAGGCACACTGAGTTCTTCACTTCAAGAGGTAGTAGAAGTGAAAAATAAATAATAAAGAAGAAAAACATAAAGTTAACAAAGATAGGTGAGGTTATAAAGAAAGAAAATATATTGTATGGGAGACAAGGCTATTTGAAATATATGTTTATATTTTATTTTATTTTATGTTGGTTCCAGTTATTGAACCCAGGGACACTTAACCACTGAGCCACATCCCCAGCCCATTTTATTTTATTTTTCATTTTGAGACAGGGTCTTTAGGGCCTGGCTAAATTGCTGGGATTGGCTTTGAACCTGAAATCCTCCTGCCTTATCCTCCCAAGCCTATGGAATTACAGGTGTGAGCCACCGTGCCCTGCATGAAATATATATTTAAGACTTGAGATGATTTTGAAGCAGGATGAACCCATCCTGGGTCAGAGAAAGAAAACTCACTTGCATAGAATATTTTGAGCCTGATACTAATATTCCTGAAGTACTCTGATACTTGAAGACTAACCAGATCTGGATACCTACTTTGGATACATTTTAAGATCAGTAGGAACCCACCTGGGGAAGTCTCACTTTGTGACTTCTAAAAGCCATGCCAAAACCAAAACCATTTTTGAGCATTCTTGTAAAAGAGCCATAAGCCCACACAAAATCTCATGACTAGTTCCTTTCTGGTATCAGATTTTAACACTTATAAAGTAAAAGGTTTGTCATAACAAGGTCTCAGTTTTCGTTAAGATCTGGTTGGAGAAAACACGGGAAAGTTGACAAACTATGAAAAGGGAGACTCACAGAGTAGTCTGCAGACATCAGGTCCAGAGGGAAGTTGAGAGCATCAGATGAATAGAAGAGGAGTAGGAAGTTTAGATATTTCTAAGGGCAAGGCTTCAGGAAAAAAACAGATGACCAGAGGGTTTTGCACACTGGGGAGTGGGGAGCTGACAAGAGATGATGACAATGTGAATCAGGGTGGATTAAACTCATCACGGGGTTGCCTAGTGATTTAATCTCTATAGTCTCTTGGTGGATGGAGTGTAGACAGAGGAAACATCAAGGCTTGTCCAGCTGTACAGGCTCATCTGAGGAACCCTGGTTTCTAGAGCATAGAGACTCAAGCTTCCTTGGGAGGAGTCCTCAATGATCTTCATTGTAAACTAAGACTACTCATCTCTCTTTTTAAGAAACTATATAGAGGTTTTGCTCAACCATCAGTGAGGTTAGCCTGCATTTCTGATTCATCCTTGCCTTTGGGCCGTGGTGCAGAAGTTAGCACATGTCAGGTGTTCAAAAATAGTCACTGAAGACATCCATGAAGGTAAAAGGCAAGTAATAAAAAAAACTTGCAAAATCACAACTGCTCACACCAAGACTTTAGAAAATAGGATGTATGGATAAAGAAAATGTGCATTTACATACAGTGGGAAACTATTAAGACTTCAAGAAAAAGGAAATTTTGTCTTTTATAAAAAAATATGGGTGAAATTGGTAGACATTATGCTAAGTAAAATAAGGCAGGATCAGAAAGGCAAATATCATTTGATCTCACAGAAGTGGAATCTAAAACACTAGAACACATAGAAGTAGAGAGTAGAATGGAGATTATCAAGGGCTGGGTGGTTGGGAGGGAATTGGAGAAGATATGGGTCACAGGATATCACATTTCAGTCAGTTGGAGGAACGAAGTCATGAGACCTGTTGCACAATATGATGACTACTGTTAATTATGAGTAATTGAAAATTGCTAAGACAATAGATTTTAAAAATTATAATTATAATCACAAAATATCATATACACACATACATATATGATAAATGACCCTAATGATGCCACTCACTACTAAGTGTATTTGAGCAATTAAGTGACATTTTATATCCTAAATTTTCTCAGTATCCATATGCCCCATATAAGATCATATATGGGAAAATACCCCAAATGAGATATATATGGTGAGGCACACAGTATATATCCATTAATAATATATATCTATATATTCACACACTAATATATCCATTATTATATATGTAAGATTTATTATAGCATACATATCATATTACTATATATATACATATATATAGTAATGGATATATTAACTATCTTGATTTAGCCATTCCACAATGTATACATATGTCAATACCTCATGTCATACACTATAAATATATAAAATTTTTATTTGTCAGTTTAAAAAAATGGTAGCAAGCCCAGATCAAAAAGCTAAGAATAACACTAATGTTAAGGAATTCATAATTAATGATATGATGTGAATTTTGAAGTGAATATAATTTGTTCTAGGAAATTCTTCTAGTCTGAGTGGAGTCTAGAGCCCAAAAGCAAATGAATCTGAAATGTACTCTGACCTCACCATTGGTTGAGAAATGTATCTTTGTATTTTCTGAAAAAGAGGAGTAAAATCAAATTTCTCTCATATTGGTGCATGTGATACAATGGATTTCAGGGCAGGCTTGTAAGTACGTAATTAACTAGTCAGTATTGTGCGGGTGGTAGATTAGGTTAAAATGGTGGTTGAAGCAAGAGTAAGAGAAAGATTTATTATAGCTACTTCACACCACTGATCTTCTTGCCTCCTCTTTCCCCACGTAACAATTGCTAAGACTAATCTGTCATTCTTCCATGCACATTTATCTAAATGCACTTTCTAAAATTTGAATATGGTAAGGCATATCTGCATACTTCTGCCTTCCCAATCTTACGAAACATTTCTACTGAATATTTCTCACCTCTTCAGTTTATAAATTTCTTATAAAATCACCCTCTACATGACTTAGAAGTGAGTGGGGAAGGGTACACAGCACTCTGTAAATGATCCTAATGATGCCACTCACTACTAAGTGTATTTGAGCAATTAAGTGACATTTTATATCCTAAATTTTCTCAGTATCCACATGCCCCATATAAGATCATATATGGGAAAATACCCCAAATGAGATAATCTGTGAGAATATACAAGGCAAATCACAAAGATTGAAATAGCCTTGCTATTATGATTTTGCTTTTTACGGTTTACCACTTAGAAAAATTCTTGTCAATCCCTCCCATTTTGCTTGCAAAGCCATCCTAGTACTGACTATGGACCCCTGACCCTATGGTTTTACGTGGAAAGCTAATCAGGAAAAAAAAAAAAGAAAAGTAAAGAAAAAGAAAAACATATTAATCATCAGTTTTTATAGAACAACAGGGGATAATAAAAATGTTGTTCGCAATCAATTACTTGGAGTTTGCCATCTTTGCCACTGGCAAGCCTGCAAACATTTAAAAAGTATCTAATGAGAGCAAGTAATTGCGTACACTCTGCACACTGCTCAATTGTTCTCTGATGTGCCCTCAATGTGCTGACACCAGCTTTCCTTCATCCGTACCCCTCCAGGCCAGGAACCTCAGATGGCTCTATCAATAGAAAGTGCATTGTGCTTATTCTAATTCAGTAAAGATGAACAAAGACGACAATCTTGGAAGAAGTATAAAGTACCTCTCAAGTGGTAAGTGCGTAGCAGTGGAAACATAAAATGAATCCCTGACCCCAAACAAGCTTTTGATTGTTTCTTTTTTTTTTTAAATAACATCAACTATAAAAAAATGCCAAATCAGAATATTGATAAACAAATCTGAAATGTTTGTTTATCTACCTAATCTCATCCTGAGTCTATCCTACCCAGAGTAACAGTAGACTTAATTCAATAGCTGTTAATTAATTTATTACTTATTTATTTATGTATTTTTCCGTGGTACTGGGGACTGAACCCAAGGCCTTGCACATGGTAGGCAAGCACTTTACAACTGAGCCACATCTCCAGTCCCTCATTCATTCATTTCTTCAAAAAAAATTTTTTTTTTTATGTTTTTCACTAGACTAAATGCATTGCATTTGTAACACCATCAGCATTCATTAAGCACTTACTGTTTTCCAGGCTTTATGGTGATGTTACTAAAATCAAATGTTTACCCTGCCTGCTGTTCAACCAAAATCTAGAAGACAAATGTTGGTGGAAAGAATCAGTTTCACTTAAAGTTGACCCTGAAAAATATAGAAGAGACTTTCCACCTCAGACTTTTATTTTAGGGGGCTCATGGAGCAGAGGGCTCTTATAGGAGTAAAAGGGGGTACAGTGAGACAATGGGCAGAAAATGTATGCCCTCTAAGGGGTCTTCCTCTCTAGATTATGGTTCTCTTTTTCTTCCTCTCTAGCAACCCCACCTACTCCCTCCTCCAGAAACCAGCACCCCAGCATGTTCTTGTCTGCATGTAAATCCATATACTTTGTGTTAGTTAATGGCACAATAAATGTGACAGAATTGAAGAAAGAAGGGGTATAACAGAGACTTCTCTTTAGAATTTAGAGTAAGGGCAAAGGGATGAGTTGTTAAAAGATTAGGATAGGAGGCTGAAGTAATTCTGCTGAGGACACTTACCAAAGGAGCTGCTTTGTTATGCTAAGGGTTTACCTTAATCATCTGTTTAATCCACCAACTCCCTTAGGTAAGTCCTTCATTAACCCCATTATATAGATGAGGAAACCAACTCTCCAGAAGATCACATTACTTCACAAATTCACCTAAATAAGCTAGTGAGTTGTGGGTTAGCAACTTAAACCAGACCTGTCTAACATTAGAGCTGGAGATCTTAAGTCTTATACTAAACTGTCCAGCTCTTGGGTCCTACGCATTCAGAGAATGTGACTCTGCTTAATATTTCTAGTGGAGAAATTCAGGGGAGGGCTGGGAGACTTGGGGAGGGGACTTAATCTCTTCTGAGGTTAAAGTGACAGAAGAGATAAGAGAGGTAGGAGGGAGACCAAGAAAGGCCTTAGAAGTTAAAAAATAATAATAATAAAAGATGAGGTTTTATGCTGAAATGAGGGGGAAAATAAAAAATTAATCCTTTTGAAGATCACTGTGTTGGACTCATGCTGGATTAGTTGGAATGAGATATGGCAGGAGGCACATGAAACAGAGAAAAAAGCTATAGTGTAATCCACATGAGAAATGATGAGAGCTTAAATCATAAATGACTATGAGAATGGAGAAGAATGGGAACTGATGATGACGGGGAGGTATAGAATTCCTCCAAAGTTTCTGAGATGGTTGTTGATTCATTTTCTTGTAAGGGAAGACAAGATCATTGCAAAATCGAGGAAAATGCCATTTAGATGAGGAGTCTATGGTATAGTTCAGGTGCTCTGTTAATGATCATGGTTTGAAATCTAGTGGGAGCCACCACCCTTGTTTTAGTCAGCTTTTCAATGTTGTGACCAAAAGATCTGACCAGAACATCAAGGAGGAAAAGTTTATTTTGACTCACAGTTTCGAAGATTTAGTCCATGGTTGGCCAGCTCCACAGCACTGGGTCCAAGGTAAGGCAGAACATAATGAAGAAAGGGCATGTTGGAAGAAAGCATCTCAGGACATGGCAACCAAGAAGCAGAGAGAGCTTTACTCACCAAGGACAAAATGTAAACCTCAAAGGCCCAGCCCTCAATGACCCACCTCCTGCAGCCACTCCTCACCTGCCTACAGTTACACCCAGATAATCCATATCAGGGATTAAGACATTGATTATTTTACAACTTTCATAATACAATCATGTCACCTCTAAATTGTCTTGCATTGTATTACACATGAGTTTTGGGGGATACTTAATATCTAAACCACGACAGCCATTTATATAATGAGGAGCGGTAGATTCTTCCTGGAGGTCCACTTGGCTAAGTGGGTATAGCAGCTGCCTGGAGTGCTGTGCCCTTTGGGTCTAGAGAAGAGAGGTGTAAGGAGAGTATTTAGAGAGGGCTAAGATGTAAATTCTTACATTTAGGAATGAGCACAGAGACTCTGGAGACAGTAAAGAAATCAATCTTTTTTTTTTTTTAAAGCGTTTGAAAAAGGACTGAGAATACTGTGAAATCAGCAACGCTGGAACATTAGAGTTCAGTAGAATGTCTAAAATAGTGACCCAAGGGTCTAATTGTTGGGCTTGAATCTCAGTTCTCCATGTACTGTTTACATGACCCTGAGTTAGCCAATGAATTTAACTGTATCTTTAAGACTCCACCTGGAAAATGGCTACAATTAAAATAATGGAGAGTACTATGACAAATAGATGTCCTCAATAGTAATTCCCCATGAGAAAGAACACCAATAGTTATTCATTTGTAATATATGTATATGTATATATATATATATATATATATATATATAGAGAGAGAGAGAGAGAGAGAGAGAGAGAGAGAGGTGTGTATGTGTGTGTGTGTGTGTATACTCCTGAGGATCTTAATTATAGGTATAAATCAAAAAGATCTGATAGAAAAGGAGTAATTTAACATTTTTAAGTCAAAACACCTGTGTTTAAGTAGGACTTTTTTTGTTATATGAACTAATACAGACTAATGACAATGAATTAGGAATTATTCAATAAGTTTTTCTTTCTTTAGACAATAAATTAGAGGCCCAGAGATGTTCAGTGGCATAGCCAAGGTCACACTCAATCAAGTCAGAGCCAAAATCAGTGTTTTCCTTATCCCAGTGAGATGAACCTTTCATTATATGATACTAGATAATAATCCATTTAAAGAAAAATAACTAGCAGTGGAGTAAAATTCCTTATATCCCTTGCATTTCATTTTCATCATTAATCTATCAAAAATAACTTGTATCAAGTCGTTCTTTGAACGGAAAATCTCTGAAGTAGCGATATTTTTTGCTTTTCCAGAATTAACTTTTCCCAGGATCAAGCCATATGCAGTACAGCAACCAAAAATGAAATAACCAGCACCTTATTTATCTGCCCAAAGGAGAGTTAAGGGGCACCATCTGGCGAATGTCATACACTGATAAATTTTAACCTTTCTGTTGCCTGTCTCTAGAAAGCTTTTATCTCCTATGAAGCATTTTTTTTCATAATTTTATGAGTGATTTGGAATGACAGAAAGAAGATGGTGGACCAAGGCCAAGATTTAAATACAAAGGAATGAGCTAGCAAAACTGGCTCTCTCACAGAATAACCACCTTCCTAATTGCCCTCTCCCCCAAGATATTTCTACAATTTATAGTAAAATCAAGTTAGAATGTTTACCAAACATAGATTATAAACTTCAATGTCATACACCTAGACACTTATGCAAAGATCTCGGTCTAATCAAATGCCATAGTCTTGAAGACAGGCTCACTTTCTCCAGGATACAACTTTTCTTTTTTCAAAATGAATACCCAGAATGGAAAATGCTATTTTGCAAAATATTATTTCAGAGCTCAGTATTCAATTGATTTTTATTCCTGCCATATATTTCCATGATTTCTCTATTCTTTTAATCATTAGATTTATGTACTTTCTTATAAGTTAACAAATTTAAAGATGTGGGGACTTGAATATTGATTGGATAATTTGAAGACATAATATTGTGTTTCCACCTCTTGATCAACAAAAAATTTTCTGGCATATTTAGAGGCAAAGAATAATATAATGCAAATGCTGGGACAGTGGCTTCAAAGGAATTCTAACAGATATTCTTAAGAAATGACCTCTGCGCACTGGGTACCTTTTAGACTCGTCAAGAAACTTTTCAAAGAAAATAAGAAGTAATCCAATTATAAGGTAATTTGGAATATATGGTAATGAATAAATAGAAAGCATACAAATGATCTTTAATAATGAAGTATCTGCATTTAAGGGAAAGAATAGATGATTCCAATATATAGCTATGATTATATAGTATTTATTTAGTTATTTTAAAAACTGTGCTACTATTACTGAACCAAAAAGGATCATTCATAACATTTTACACGAATTGTGTTCACCCACAAATCATGAAGGACTAGACTGTACATGAGAAAATTGCAAGAAAAAAAAAGGGTTATTGGTAGGTTTAATTTCTTTGCTAAGAAAAGGAAAGTTTGTGAATTTAGAAACTGAGTGTTGATTTTAGGGAACTACAGAGTGGGGGCCAGGACAAGCAAAAAGAAATCTTTTTCAATCCGATTACAAATAATGACATAAGAACCCATCTGCCTGTGTCTTATGCTGAAGAATGCTGTGATTATTTGATGAGTAGGAGGGAAAGTTTGGTGGGATGGAAGATGGAATAAAGCCAAGGAAGCTGGCTGCCTCAAGTTCAACAAGAAAATGTCAAATTAAATGTGTGTTCTCTTCCTGAAAAATACCCACCCTCGTTATGCACCCATGTGTTGATGACTTATGAGAATAAAAATTACAAGTGCCATACAAATGTGTTGCCCACTGATGTCAGCCTGGTGTGAGAGCCAGTACCCAGTAATACACAGGATTAAAATTTTAACCTTATATAAAGCATATAGACATATAATGTTTATAAGCACAATCTTCCTCTCTTCTTTTCTATACTCAATTAAATCACCGCCTACTAGAATTGAAAGAGCTGTGGCTCTGGATGGGAAATAATTTGCATTCTGGCTATCACCTTTGTGTGGAAAGGAAGCTACTGCTATTTCCCTCGGCAAACACATCTGTGACTTAGGCTGCTCAGTCCCTGAATGTGCATGTAACTGTCCTTTCACACAACCAGGGCTGAAGTAGCTCGCTTCCCAATGAGAAGCCAAAATCTTAAAGACAAATCAGACCATTTTGAGAAAAGCCCACTTTATCAGATGAAATATTTGCATATCAATTACTAATTTTCCAACTGAGTGTTTCAACCAATGAGCTTATGTGAACACTTTGATATATTGTTCATTCAGACTGAAACACTTAGATACTGTATTAATTCTGCATTTTTATTTTGTAAAACCAAAGAAGATATTTTTAGATAAAGGTGAGAAGGTTTGAATTGTTTTAGTGGCTCCAACCTGAAATTAATTTGCTTCAAAAGTACAAGATTTAACAGAAAAAGTCATTTAATGTAGACAGTTCAGAGGTTAATAGACTTGTTTTGAAGTTAATAGCAGTAACTGAACAAAGCAACAGTGATAAATGTAAATCATCAAATAAAAAACTTTAGGGAACTTAAGAGATTTCATTCAAATTGGAATTTGAAATACTTTAAATTTTTATTTAGTTCTAAGTTTAATCACAATTATCATATGTGTGCTTTAATAAATAACTTATCCTTCTTAACCATGTTTATTTCAAATATAATAAAAATTACCCAATAATACAAATATTTAGTAGCAGATCTAAGATCATATACCAATATAGCTGGTTACATAATCTATAAGGAAAAAGCATAAGTTCGTTTTACCTGCAAACTTTTATGACAACAAAAAATATGTTCCTCACAAGCCTGCATCTAGATATAGTCCTTTAAATGTAAATGCCAATAAAATAGTATCTCATTGTTTTTCATGGAAATTAGTGGCACATAATAAAGCATGTCATTAGGGGTAGTAAAAAACCATTGGAGAAATCATTATTGCATTTTAATGAATGAGTTAAATGCCTGGGATTGTCAACTATGCTAAAAGAATAATTATCTGAGAAAAATTAATTCTGGCATTTGGTAATTACTAGTTTAAAATTATAAATTTCACTGAAAGGACACTTTGTCTAAAATGCTGTATGCCATCCCAAATGCCAGAGCCACAAATTATATTGTGTATGGAAAACATTTTTATATAACCATAGAATATTTTGGGTGAAATAAATATTATAAAAGACTTATCCAAGCTATAGTAACACCAATAAACCACATTTTTCAGAGGTAAATATTTATAACCAAGACAAGATTAGTTTGACAATTTTAGTGCATATAGTTTAAAAAATATGTATCATTTCAAGGCTGGATGGGGAGAGAACCCAAGTCCAGGCTCACTCACATAGTTGGAAACTAACCTTTCCATGAAGTTGCTGCTAGAATGCTTCCCTCAAAACAAGGACTCTAAAAAGTGAGAGGGGCGCTTCTGTGTCTTTGTAACCTCATCTTGGATGTAACATCACATAACTTAAGCCATATTTTGTTTATCAGAAGCAAGTTTCAAAGGCCAAGCCATGTCCCAGAGTAGGGGATTACACAAGAACACAGACAAAACATCCTTGGGAACTATCTTGAAACCTGTTTACCACAGACTTCCCTTTTAGGCTTGAATAATTATAAATAGGGTTTTCACCTACACTAATGTCAAGAATGATGAAGAAAGCCTCAAGAGCAGTTTCAGCTTAAAGAAAACTAAGTGTAGTGTATTAGTTTCAGAGAGGACAGCTAAATGTAGCACATGATCTTGGGTTAGAAATTGGACCAAGGGAGAAAATACTGAAAAGTGCCATATTGGGTAAACCCAGATCAACTGACAAAACTGGAGTATGGACTATAGATTTGACAAATAGGTTTTAATGATGTTAAATTTCTGAGTTTAATAACTGCACCATGACTATGTAAGACAATGGTCTCGTTTGGGGGGAAATACACAGTGTAGTATTTAGAGATAAAAAAGCAGGACTTTCAAATGATTCTAAAACAATACACACACGTGTCTATTAATGTCAATGTGTATTATAGAAAGCACAGATAATTAAGCAACTACAGCAAATATTACCAATTCATTTGTGAATCTACATAAGCTGTATTTCAGAATGCTTGAAATAATTTCCAAATACAAGTTTTTAAACTTAGTATAGTCGATACAGAGGGATTTTAAAGAGACCAAAGGTAATGTTCTTAAATACTGTGCAGTATTTATTTTAATACTTACACAAGGCAGATATTTAAACATATGGAGTGTTTTCTTTATGCAAGGCACAGGCAAAAGGACTTTATTCACTTTATCTTATTCAATTCAAATTTAACTACATCTTTTGAGGAAAGGGTTATCATCATCATCATCATCATCATCACTATTTCATAAATGAGGAATCATAGGTTCAGAAAAGTTAGTAACTTGTGGGAAATGTAGTTTTTAAGTTGTCCAGCACAGGTTCAGACTTTGAAATGGCTAACAGATAACAAAGTTATTTACAAAGTAAGTAAACAGAAAACTGGGCTATAAACAGATTATTTATATTCAGTTAGTTCAGGAAAACAGATCAACTTCTATCTAAAACTAAGAAGTTACCTCAAAGTATTTTTGCAGACAATAATAATGAAATTTTCTTAGGAATATTTTTTTTTCAATCAAGAACTTGGTAATTTAAAGATAACCCCCAGTGTTTTACTAGAATTTTCTGTCTTTGGGAACAAGCTTTAAAATTACCTACAATTTTGAAAGCACTTGATTTCAACCATTTTGATAAAGTAAGCCTGAATAATCAACCCAAAGATTAGTGTCCAAAATCAGAGAACAAAGAATTCTCTCAAATGCTGAGAAGGGCAGTTTCCCTCTAAATCTGTGCTTTTCCATTTTTACCTACACATCTTCATAATTCCTTTCAAGATCAGGGCCAAAAATGAAAGCTATTCAGCTGTGGTGTTGTAAACCGTGGGTTTTGGCATGGGTACACAGTGGATGGCAGGAAGGATGAAAGCCACATGCATTCCCTAGACACAGGGCAGCCTTTACCAAGGAATAGCTTCCTGGTGACCTGCTGTTGTTCCTGCCCCTGGGCTAAGTTTCAAGTCTGAGTTTCAGCAATGGAGAGAGAAGGATATGAATTCAAAAATCCTGCTACAGAAAACAGGCTTCTTTCTATATCTCTCCATCCTGGAGGAGAACACACTCTGAACTTATTCTTTCTACAAAGGCATATACAGCCTTTCCCTTGTGCATCAAAAGTAGTTAGAACAGCCAGTCTCTGAAGTTCAGAACTTATCCTTAGGGCTGACTTTATAGCCAGCACTCACTAAGCACTTGCAGTGTGGCTGGTATTGTGATGGTCACTTATATACATAACCAAGTTTAGTGGCTGGAATTTAAATCCAATGCTATTGGCTTTTCTTAGTGATTTATTTATATTTTTTCAATGTGGAAGGAACCAGGAAGGATCCAAAGTTAAATCTGACATGGATAGCAGTCTCAGGAAGATTTCAATTGAGCAGTGGCATTCACATATGTGCATATTAGTTAAAATATACAGTGAAATGTGTTAAATGTTACAAGAATGGGTTATAGAATTTCATGAATATGAGAAATACTGATGTGAATGAGATAAGACATTACAGAGATAGGAAAACTGAATTAAACTACTTTAATATCAGATATAATTAGATGAATAAAATGTCATTCTCATCAAAAGCAAAACAAAATGAAACAAAAAATTCATAAGGCAAATGTGGTTGCTGGAAAATGAGATAGATTTGAGAACAGAAAAATGTTTATTTTGGATTGAAATACCATTTGCATGAAGAGCAAAATTTCAGAACAGTTTATAGAATTTCTTGAATGTCAGCATAAGATACTTCAGTGGCACATTTTAAGAAAAGCAAAGTTTCAGAAAGTTTTGACTAGAGAAGGCACATGATCAAGGCTATTTCAGAACTGTAATATCCACTATAGAAGCCACCAGCAAATTAGCTACTTACATTTAAGTTTAAACTAAAATCCAATAACTAAAATTAAATAAAATAATTTAGGTACTCAATTGCATTGGCTACGTTTTGGACACTGTATAGCATTCAATAACTAGTAGCTTCTGTGTGGGGTGAAGAGATCTAGAACATGTCCATCATCAGAAAAAGTTCTCTCAGACAGATCTGCTTCAGAAGATTAATGTGATCAGCATTAGCTTGAACAGGAATGAAACTAAAAATAGGGAGTTGACTATAAGTCCAGTTTGGAAGTTTTGAATAGATGTAGAAGGGAATGGAATTTAGCCTATGAAATGCACAATTTGACCATGTACTCTTCCAAGTTTTCTACAGATGTTCATGATAAGAAATATTTGTTGCATGCTCAGGACATACCAGTCAGAATTTGTATTCCTTATATTCCTCAGGAGAAATTTTCTTTGGCTCTCATGAGAAAATGGCATGACTCACTGGGTTATGAATACCCAGAGATGCTGAATTCCATGTGGAAATGGGGAAATTCAAGCAGATGGACTTCCCAATGAGAGTCAACTCATGAGGGGATTATGAGGTTAACCACCTGATTTCAATTTGGTTTGAAATTTTAAGAATGGCCCAAATTCACTCAGTTGTTCTCTAAAGTCTGTTTATAGGCAGAAAAATATTATTAAGACTTCACACTTCTGATTTTATTGTTTACTTTTAGGTTTTATTTTGAGTTCTTATGTAATCATTATAATCTTAAATAGGACTTTCTGCTGGGAGCCATTAGCCAAGTAGGTATGACAATTTCCTTGCCAGCGTACCCCATGTTGCTGACATGTTGCAGTGACATTGAATGTAAGTGACCTTGCTCAAGGACCAAGGCAGATTAGGGTGTTCCCGGTTTTAAGATAATCGTGTTTAGGGCGTTCCCAGTTTAGGTTCCAGGTTTAAGGTTTAAGATTATTCCTGCTGGGAATAGGGCGTATCCTGCTGCCTGAGTTCCCCTTGAGTTCTCACGGGATTCAGACAGTATATTTTGGAGATAAAAGCCCAGTGGAGGTGGATTTGGGCAGAGAACGTGGATTTCCCCAGAACGTGTTTGTAGAGTGCCGGTGTGAGTTCGGGAATAAAGAGCTGCTGTTTGAATCTACAAGCTGTGTGGTGGCTCGTGATTGTGTGCCCAGCCAGACTGCGGCATTTGGCGGCCCGTGCGGGGAACTTCTGAAGCTTGGAGGTAAGTGAAATTGCTTGCCCCTGAGGAAGAGCGAAAGAATGGGTGACCAATTCAAAAAACAATGTGTTATTGTTTTGATTTATCTTGTTTTTGTTTCAAGCTGCCTATCCCTAGAAATTTCTCAGGCAAACTGGAAAAAATGGTTGACTAAAGGTTTGAAGTTTGTCGGCCCTGAGGAAGAGAAAATTGATACAACGATTTTTTATTCCGTTTTTGTTTCATTCAGTTTCGGCTTTGTTTTGTGCTATCTTATTGGGTTGCGTTATCTTTATAGTAGATTAGAAATTAGTAAAAAACACACCGAAAAGATGTTAAGTAAATTGTTAGAGGTTCAGACCATGGAGAAAGACATTTTAGATCAAGCAAAAGAGAAGGTCTCTCGAGCTAGTCAGACAGAGGAAGAAAATTTAAAGGAAAAGGGGTTGTTAGGAAAAAGGCCACAACAGGAGGCTTTTAGTAACTCCGTTTTATCACAAGAGGGCGTAATTCAACCAACAGCCCCACCGATGGAGACAGCTGAGTGGCCCTCAAACCCCGTAGTTGATAAATGGGATCCTGAGACAGGACCTCAAAGATTAGCATGCCCTGTACTTGAACAGGCAGGAGGGCAGCGAATTCACCGTGCTTTAGATTTTAAAACAGTGAAGCAGTTAAAGGAGGCTGTAACAACCTATGGTCCCCAAGCTCCCTTCACGGTAAGCATGGTTGAGTCCATTACTAACTTGGACATGACGCCAGCAGATTGGGCTAGCATGTGTAAATCTGTACTAAATGGAGGACAATATTTGTTATGGAAGGTTGCCAATGAGGAATTTTGCGCGGAGACAGCAAGGCGAAATGCAGCAGCCGGTTACCCTCAAAGAAATCTAGATATGTTGTTAGGAAAAGGACCTTATGAGGGTCAACGGCAACAAATTGAATATGATCCTGCTATATATGCACAAATTGCTGCAGACGCAGTTAGAGCATGGAAGACTTTACAAGGACATGGAGATTTACAAGGTCAGCTATCTAAGGTAATACAGAGAGCTAATGAACCTTACGCTGACTTTGTAGATAGGCTAATTCAAACGGCTGCCAAAATTTTTGGGGATACAGAACAAGCAATGCCATTAATAAAACAAATGGCTTATGACCAAGCAAATCGTTGCTGCAGAGAGGTTATTAGACCATGGAGACATGAAGATTTAAACACATATATTAAATTATGTAGAGATATTAATGAACAAGGGCAAGTCTTGGCAGCTGCAGTACAACAGGCTTTAGATGCCAGGCCAAAAACATGCTATGATTGTGAACAAACAGGACATTTTAAAAGGAATTGCCCCATAGGAGGAGGGTTTAACAAAAGTAGGTATCAAAGGAATAGAATACCGGGTATTTGCCCACGATGCCGTAGAGGGAGACATTGGGCTAATGAATGCCGTTCTCAAACCACCATAGAAGGTACTCCCTTATCAAAAAACGGACAAAGACCAGGTATTTATCCAAGATATCGTGGAGAAAGGCATCAGGCTCCATTGCCAAAAAACGGACAGGGGGGCCCAATGCTCCGGGGCCCACAACCACAAATATACGGGGCAGTGGAGGATCCCAGCAACACCATCAGGGTAGTGCCCAGGACACATTGTCCATTAAATCCCTCATCAGACAAACCCGAGGGAGCGCAGGGTTGGACATCTGTGCCTCTGCCATAGCAGTATTAACTCCAGAGATGGGAGTTCAAATCATTCCCACAGGAGTAAAAGGACCTCTTCCCCAAGGAACAGTAGGCTTATTATTGGGACGTAGTTCATCTACATTAAAAGGACTTATGATAAGTCCTGGGGTAATTGATCCCGATTATGTAGGTGAAATAAAAATTATAGCTAGTTCTCCAAGAGGTATATCAGTAATTTCACCTGGAGATAGAATAGCACAGTTGTTAATAATACCCAGCCTACATAATAAATTTCCTAGTCATAGTGTAGAAAGAGGTTCCAGGGGATTAGGCTCCACAGGTGTAGATTGGGCTATGTTGTCTTTAAATTTAGATTCTCGCCCAATGCTAAAACTAAATATTCAAGGTCATGAGTTTAATGGACTACTGGACACAGGAGCTGACCTTAGCATTATATCTCGTCAAGAATGGCCAAAACATTGGCCATTACAACAAACCACTCAAACGCTTCGAGGCCTAGGAGTGGCGACTAATCCCCATAGAAGTTCTATGATATTAGATTGGAAGGATCCTGAAGGATGTGAAGGAACTATACAGCCATATGTATTGGATCATCTTCCTATAAATTTATGGGGACGAGATGTCCTAGATCAATTAGGTTTGACATTAACAAATAACATCAATCCTAATGTGCCCACTACTAGGGCTAGACAAGGCTTTAGGAAAGAAAAAAGATTAGGAAAACAAGGGCAAGGTATAGCAGCACCAGTACAAATAGATCAAGGAACAGACAGACATGGGTTGGATTTTCAGAAAGGGCCACTGAGACAATCAAAATTACTTGGAAATCAGAAAGACCAGTGTGGGTTCCTCAGTGGCCCCTGACAAAAGAAAAGACACAAGTAGCCCATGATCTGGTCAAACAACAATTAGCGGAAGGACATATACAACCTTCCATATCTCCCCATAATACTCCCATTTTTGTCATCAAAAAGAAGTCTGGTAAATGGAGATTATTGCAAGATTTAAGAGCCATTAATAATGAGATGGTTATTATGGGACCTGCTCAATCAGGGATTCCTCAATTGTCTGCTTTGCCAAAAACTTGGCATGTTTTAGCTATAGATATTAAAGATTGTTTTTTTTTTCAATTCCAATTCATCCCAAGGATAGTCCACATTTTGCATTTACTATCCCTGCATTAAATCATGAAGGTCCTGATCAGAGATATGAATGGAAAGTACTCCCTCAAGGGATGGCTAACAGTCCAACTATGTGTCAAATATATGTTAACAAAGCAATCCAGCCACTTAGAAATCAAAATCCTGAACTACAAATATTTCACTATATGGATGATGTATTATTGGCACATAAAGATAAAAACATATTGCTGGAATGTTATGCCACACTTACAAACTTATTAAAAAATTATAATCTAGAGATAGCAATAGATAAAGTACAATTAAATTTTCCAATTAATTATTTAGGAGTTCTATTATCCTCAACCATGGTCCGTCCACCAAAAATTCAAATACGAGTAGATCAACTCAAATCACTTAATGACTTTCAAAAGTTATTGGGAGACATAAATTGGATAAGGCCTTATCTAGGTATACCAACAGGAGAATTGGGACCTTTATTTGATATTCTAAAAGGTCCATCAGATCCAAATTCACCCCGCATGTTAACTCCTAAAGCAAGAAAGGCATTAAGAATTATTGAAACATATATGGAAAATATGCATTTGGATAGAATTGATATAAGTTTGCCTTTATTATTTATTGTACTACCAACAAAAAATATTCCTACAGGAGTATTTTGGCAAGAAGGTCCATTATTATGGATACATTTATCTTATTCTCCTAACACTATTCTTACTAGGTATCCTGAGGCTGTAGGACAATTAATACTCAAAGGAATAAAAGCAGCGAAGGGAGTGTTTGGAATTTCTCCCAATAAAATTATTACTCCATATACTATGGATCAAATTGATGAGTTAGCTAATGAGTTAAATACTTGGGCAATAATCATGTGTAAATCTAATGTTTCATTTGATAATCATTTACCATCTAATCCTTTGTTGTCTTTTTGGTCTAAGCATCCTGTAGTTTTTCCTAAAATGACAAGAAAAACACCTATCATGAATGCTCCAAATATATTCACTGATGGGTCAAATAATGGTACAGCAGCAGTAGTTACCCCTGATCAAACTTTTACATTTTTAGTACCCAAACAATCAGCTCAAAAGGTAGAGCTTAATGCAGTTTTACAAGCTTTTGTGATGTTTAAAGATTCTGTATTTAATTTATTTTCTGATAGTCAGTATGTAGTTAATGCTATAGTATCTCTTGAAGATGCTGGTAGGATTTCCCCTTCTTCTACTGTTTTCTCTTTGTTTTCCACTATACAAAGTCTAATCTGGGACAGAAAAGATCCATTCTTTATAGGACATATTAGGGCACATACAGGATTGCCTGGAGCCCTTAGTTTAGGCAATGATTTAGCAGATAAAACTACACATGACATACATATTTTCTCTACATTTGAAGAAGCTACAAATTTTCATAAAAGGTTTCATGTTAATGCTAATACTTTACAAAAGCGTTTTAAAATAACTAAGGAACAAGCCAGACATATAATAAAACAATGTCAAAATTGTGTGACATTTTTACCACAAGTTAATCTTGGAGTCAATCCTAGAGGACTGATACCTAACCATATTTGGCAGATGGACGTCACACACTTGCCAGAATTTGGAAAATTAAAATATTTACACGTTACAGTCGATACTTCTTCTGGATTTTTGATGGGCTCCCTTCATGCCGGAGAAAAAACTAAAGATGTTATAGCTCATTGCTTACAAAATTTTGCCACTGTGGGCGTTCCTAAACAGTTAAAAACCGATAATGGTCCTGGCTATACCTCTACCTCTTTTAAACAATTTTGCTCATCATTTGGTATTACTCATATAACAGGAATCCCATACAATCCACAGGGACAAGGCATAGTTGAAAGAGCTCATCAAACTATTAAAACATACTTATTAAAGCAAAAAGAGGGAATGGGAAGGGGGTATATATCCCCCAAAGATAAACTTAAAATAACGCTTTTTACTCTAAACTTTTTAAATTTGGATTCATCAGGACTTAGTGCTGCGGAAAGGCATATGTATCCAAAAAATCTACATAAGCCTAAAGTACTTTGGAAAGATATTCTAACAGGACAATGGAAAGGTCCTGACCCAGTGATTGTCTGGAGTCAGGGGTCTGTTTGTGTTTTTCCACAGGGAGAATAGCAGCCCATTTGGATTCCAGAGAGATTAACTAAAACAGTTTCTACAGATCGAAAAGAAGATGATTTGACTCAAATCCATAACAGCTGATATCCAGAACTCCAGCTTGGCCATTCTTACATCTGCGACAGTGATTAACCAGGATGCTTTTTTCAATAGCTATTTTATTATTGCATTTTTCCACATCATAAGGTTCTATTTTTATTTTTTGAGCTCATACAAACCTAGGTTAATGTTTTTCTGATCAGTTTTATTTTTTGACTGTGGAGTTTTTAAACATTGCAATGGAGATTTCACCTAGGTAAAGCTACAAGGCCTTTACTATTTTCTTATGTGTTGTACGTTTGTGTACACTCTTGTGTTTTGTGTTGTATGTCTGTATGTGTGTATGTCCATATTTCTTATATGAGGAGCGCTCATGAAAAAATGGATCCGAATTATTATTATTTTTTTTATTCACGTGATTTAAATGGTTTAATTTAAATTATGTAAACAGCTGTTAAGGATTGTTTTTAAAGGTGGTTAACAGATCTGTTTGTTTACTAATTTAAATTAGGTAAAAAGCTGTTAAGGATTGTTTTTAAAGTAGGTTAACAGATCTGTTTGTTTACTTTCACCTTTCCTTTTCATTATATTTAATAATTCTTTTCAGGATAATGTCTCTTTAGCATCATTGCCAGAATTCCTATCTCCATCCCAGTGCCGGTGAAGAACTCAACAAGTAATGCTCAATCAAAGAGTCAACTTACTTTGGGAGGAAACGGATTTTGGGAGGAAATGGACATATTGATAGATTCCTCTGCTTTGAACTGCTTGCAGAACTTGCCTGGACTATGTAACTATCGTTTGGTGCAGCAAATTGTGGTAATGCTGGCATATCTTTGCTGATGGTGTCACTAAGTGATGCAATTTTTATTTCCTTGCCAGCGCACCCCATGTTAATTGTGGTAGTGCTGACATATCTTTGCTGATGGTGTCACCAGTGATGCAATTTTTCCCAAGGAGCCGTCAATTGGCTTGGTGTCGTGGCATTTCTGTATCCTCCTCCCTTCTGCTAGTGATGGTCTAAAATTTGGGGGCCAATGGCTTATGCTGGACCGGTAGTCAGTGACAGGTATGATCCAATTGCAGTGGTATCAACCTAAGACAGGAGGCTGACGCCTAAAGGTCAGTTTTCCGATGACGGGTAAGAACCATATGTTGAATTGGACAACCTACCAGGCACGGTCCATAAGCCACATTAACCTCACTCCCCCACTGGCACCAAGGCCAAATTTGGGGGCCAACAGAGGTGAGGCAAAGAACCTCACCCCCCCACTGGTGCATAGACCTATCCACAAGTATGGCTGTATGCTGGACCGGTAGTCAGTGACGGGTATGATTCAATTGCAGCGGTATCAACCTAAGACAGGAGGCTGACGCCTAAAGGTCAGTTTTTCCCATGACGGATAAGAACCATATGTTGAATTGGACAAACTACCAGGCACGGTCCTTAAGCCACATTGCTTGTTGTTTAATTAATCAGAAGGGGGGAGATGCTGGGAGCCATTAGCCAAGTAGGTATGACAATTTCCTTGCCAGCGTACCCCATGTTGCTGACATGTTGCAGTGACATTGAATGTAAGTGACCTTGCTCAAGGACCAAGGCAGATTAGGGTGTTCCCGGTTTTAAGATAATCGTGTTTAGGGCGTTCCCAGTTTAGGTTCCAGGTTTAAGGTTTAAGATTATTCCTGCTGGGAATAGGGCGTATCCTGCTGCCTGAGTTCCCCTTGAGTTCTCACGGGATTCAGACAGTATATTTTGGAGATAAAAGCCCAGTGGAGGTGGATTTGGGCAGAGAACGTGGATTTCCCCAGAACGTGTTTGTAGAGTGCCGGTGTGAGTTCGGGAATAAAGAGCTGCTGTTTGAATCTACAAGCTGTGTGGTGGCTCGTGATTGTGTGCCCAGCCAGACTGCGGCAACTTTCTTGTTTCACCTCTAGGTAAACTGAGGCCATAGTTAAATAACTTGACCAAGATCACAAAACTAGTCAGTTTCAAAGCTCACGCCAGTTTCCCAGGTACCATGAAACCTAGAAAAATTTCCAGGATGACCTAGAAAAACATACATTAATTTCCTTTTCATGTTAGATGGTCCTTAATTTATGATGCTCTTACATCCTGATAAACCTATATTGTAAGTTGAAAATATATTTAATACACTTAGCTAACCCAACATTATAACTTAGCCTAGCTTATCTTAAACATGCTCAGAACACTCACATTATCCTACAGTTGACAAAATCATCTAACACAATAATAAAATATTGAATATCTCACACACACAGAGGTAGAGTTAGGCAGTTTGTTGACATGATGGGATGCAAAAACGCAAAATACAAACTTCAAGAAACGCTAGTACACAGTACATTGTAATTATCAGTCACTTACCCTCACAATCATGGGAGTGACTAGAAGCTGCAGCTGGCTGCTACTGCCTAGCATAGTGAAAGAATATTATAATGCACAGCAAGAAAAGATAAAAATTTAAATTTTGAAGTGCAGTTTCTTCTGAATGCTTATCACTTTTGCACCATTGTAAAGTTAACATCTCATAAGTTGAACCATTGTAAATGATGACCATCTGTACTCATGAATTCAAACAGTAATTTAACTTATGGTTGGTTCAAACTGTCATGCTTAATTATATATTTAATAAATATGTTTGATGAGCATTTCTTGAAATTGAAGATATCAGAACTTAAATTTCAAGAATTTTCAGAGGTATCTATGGAATAAAAATGTTTAAAGACTCGTGTTATAAGTGGACATCACTATTCCCTCCTCCTTACAACTTTGATTTTATTTTTTTATTTTTATAGTGATATTTAGAAAGTTTTAATTGACATATAGTATTTGTACATATTTATGGGGCACAGATTGATAATTTGATACCATTTTCAATGATCAAACATGTATCTTTGTTGTGTGTTGAGAACCTTTGGACTACTCTAGTTTTTTGAAATATCTAATAAATCATTGTAGACTATAGTTACCCTACTATGTTTTTAAAAACTAGAAATAATTCCTCCTAAATGTAATTTGAAACTAATTATCTGTCTCTGTCACCATTCTGCACTACATTTTCTGGCTTCTAGACACCACTGTTCTACTCTCTACCATTATGAGGTCAACTTTTTCAGCCTCCACATATGATTGAGAATATGTGGTGTTTATACTTGACTAATTTCACATAACTTAACATCTTCTATTTCTATCATATTGCTGAAAATTACTGGATTTTATTTTTTCCATGGCTGAATAATATTCTAATATGTGCATATACCACATTTTCTTTATCCATTCACCCACTGATGGTCACTTTGGTTAATTCCATATCTTGGATATAGTGAATAGTGCTGTAATAAACATGGGAGTGCAGATACCTTTTTGCTGAAATAATTTATTTTACTTTGAATACACATCCCAGTAGTAGGATAGCTGGATCGTATGATGGTTCATTTTCCATTTTTGATGAGCCTCCATCCTCCTTTCCATAATAGCTGTTCTATTTTACATTTCCACCAATAGTAAGAATTCTTCACCAGTATTTACTATTTTTTTGTCTCTTTGATAATAGGCATCTTAACTGGTATGAGAGGATCTTTCTTTTTGGTTTTGATGTCGGTTTTCCTGATGGTTGGGGACTCAACTCTGAGTTTCTCAGAGTCCCCACAATATGTCACAGTGCTTACTGGTTTTCCTCTGGTAGACCAGATGTTCTGCAGATCAGGGTCCACATCATCTTGTCTTTGTGTCCCAGCACTCATCCAAGTTTTGAGCATACAGTAGAACAGATGAATAATATATCAATGATGTGTGGATAAAGAGGCAATTTGGCAACTGTTCATATCTACTCTTGTTAATCTCTCTTCTGACCTTTAGACACACACAGTCTTTCCAGAGGCACAGAGGAAATTCAGGCCTATCTTTTTTCTATTATCTGGCAGGTGGTTCTGAGCCATACAATTCAGCTGGAGAAGACCTCACAAAGTCCCCATTCTTTCATCCTCACAGATGTTTGCCAATCAATCTTTCATCATGTCTAGGTCCTTTGAGTTTTTTAGTCCATTCAGTCTACTCTTTTTTATCCTGGAGAGAAAATAAACCTGTCAAAGTTCCAAAAAGGTGGGCCCAAGAGTCTCTCTGGCCCCCATGAGTATGAGGGAATCTATCTGCCACCCTTCACGGGAAGGAGGCTGGGCACACTCTCCATAGTTGTATGGCTCTGTTCTTGCATCATCCAGGTTTGAAAGAGAGGAATCAGACAGCATGAGTTAGTCCTACCATTCCTATTTGTATTCCCAAAGAACAGGCGAGATTTCATCAAGTTACATCAGTTGGCCTGAAATTTAGAATGGGTTGTCGGTAGCACTAAAACCTACACCAAAACACAACCAAATAAAATATAATAAAAACACCATTGCCAAATTCCTGTGGCGCATCAAGTGCTGACGTGTAATTAAGCAGCAGCACTGTACTGACACTGCTAACCTAGCAAAGGGTTAATGAGCTTTGTTGATCCCTCATGATCCAAAGAAGGAACAATGATCCAGATACAAAGAGACAATGTGATCCTTTGTCTTAGGCACTGTCATCTCCTTACTATCGCCACCTCCCTCCCCCCAACACAATCATATTTCTGGTGACATCTCAGCAATTAAATGCAAATTCTGTCAGGCACTAGGGGCTCCCCAAATTCCTTTTCAACTATGTCTAGTTCTTGTTGTTCATAGTATGGTAAAGTTCGAGTGCAGTCATTGTATGTATTTTTTAATTGTTACAGATTTTTTTGTGGCAATCAATGTTATATATAGCTTGTCCTAAAAATATGTTCCCGTCAGATGACACAAAGCAGCTCAGACTATGCAGCACTTATTCTTCATAAACAAGTATTTTCCAAATACATGCTTCATTAAAAACTTATCTACCTTCCCAAAGCTCTCAAGTTCTACATCACTACTTTAGAACTATCATTTTGCTCCTGTGAAAGTACATTCTTTGTGTTTTCATGTTGTTCTAGATAAGAGTTGTTTCTAAGTCCCACATTATCAATTTCTGTGCTGACAGACTTCAATGCAGGATGCAGGATTGTGTTGTCAGAAAAGGCCAGGAGAGAACTGTTAGAAGTGGCATGCCTGGGGCATGTCAATGCCTTCAAGACAATTCTGTGTCTATTTGATAATGTACACAAAGTCAATGATTGTTTTAATCTTTATGTTTTATGCACAGAGCAGTGTTACACAATGGAAAAATTGTGTTCTGAGAGTAGAAGAATGTTTAAATATGTATGAATACAGGGAGAGCATCAGACTACATAGTGACTTCTAGTTTCTTTTTTCCAGATTTACTAAGATATAACTGACAAATAAAAATTATATATTCCAGGTATGCAATGTAATTGTTTGATAGACATATACACTGTGAAATGATTACGAAATGATTACTCTTCACCCTTGGACTAACATTTCCCCTCTTACCCATTTGCCAGCCCTGGAAATGACCAGTCTACTCTACTTCTGAGTTCAATGATTTTAGATTTCATAGGTAAGTGAGATCTGGTCTTTACCTATTTTATCGAGTTTATTTCATAGGTAAGTGAAATGGCATAATGTCCTCCAGGTTCACCAAGGTTGTTGCCAATGGTTGAATGATATCCCTTGGCATGGGCATTCACCACATTCTTTAAATCCATTCATTCACCATTGACACTTATGTTATTTCCATATCATACAGCTATTGTGAATAATGCAGAGTCATGGGAATATGGACATTTCCTCATGATTCGGATCTAATTGGGGTGGAGGTATACACCCAGAAGTGGGATTGTTAGGTCAGATTGTGAGTTTATATATTGATTTTTACTATGAGCAGTTATTTATTTTTCCTTTTTACTCAGGTTTGCTTGCCTGTTTGTTTTGTGATAGAGTCTTGTTATATTGCTCAGGCTGGCCTGGAACTCTTGGGCTCAATGATTTTTATGCCTCTGCTTCCTGAGTATCTGCAGCTACAAGTGTGTGTCACTGCACCTGATTAGTGACTCTATTTTTACTTTTGTGAGGACACGCCACATTGTTTTCTATAGCTTCTACATCAGTTTACACCCACCAATAGTGCAGCCTCAGTTCCTTTCTCTGTGCCATCACCAGCCCTCATTACCTCCTGTCTTCTTGATAAGAGTCAACTTAGGTGTGAAGTGATGTCTCATTGTGGACTTTTATTTATCTACCCAATGATTGGTGATACAGCATCTTTTCATAAAACCATAGGCTATCTATATATCTTCTTTGGAAAAATATCTATTCAAGGTTTTTCCCATTTTTATGTAGGCTATTTGTTGTCTGCTATTGAGTTATAGAATTCCTTACATATTCTAGCTATTAACCCCTTATCAGATATGTTTGCTTTATCCCATGACTCTCTGTTTTGTTGTTTTCTTTGCTGTAGGGAAGCATGTTAGTTTAATGTAGTTCAACTTATTTTTACAGGGGTTGCCTATGCTTTTGCTGTCATTTAAAAAAAAATCCCAATACAAAAGTTAAGGGTTTGCTCCCATGTTTTCTTCTAGGAGTTTTAGAGTTTCAGATCTTACACTTAAATTGTTGCACTTAAGAGTTGATTTTTGCACATGATATAAATTAAGGAACTAGTTTCATGTCTTGCATGTGGATATCCAGATTTACTATTCCTATTTATTGAAGAAACTCTTCTCCACTTATCATCCTGACAACTTCACTCAACAGTTGAACTGATTGACTTTTACAGTCTATTTTAGCTTTGAGGGGGCACACTAGTTCACAGATTTCAATGATAGACCTTGGAAGATATGTTCAGCTAAAATGAAATGAAAAAAATAAAATCTTTTATAAAAGCCTCCACTTCCAATGGATATTCACAGTAGATAACAGAGACTCCATTCAATAGTTAAGACACATTTTTTCTGATGTCATTGTATTAGAACAATAGATCAGTAGTAGTTTTCACATTTTTCTGCATCTGCTTCTTGATTTAATTTTTGACTCTTTTTTTTTACTGAAGTAAAACAAATATTTAGAAAAATGCACAATAATAACTATATTCAATAAACTTTTACTAGCTGTTCACATCCATACAATCATCCTCTAGATCAAGGACACAAAGTACTGTCACCTCAGAATCCAAAAACCTCATCTGTATTTACTACCTTTCCTGATAATGGTTATGTAACTGCATTCTATTTCTAACACTATGGTTTTGTTTCAAATGTTGTTTGTGTGTGTGTGTGTGTGGGGGGGGTTCTTTTGCTTTATTTAAATGGCATCATTTGGTGTATACTCATTTATGTCTGGCATTATTTTTAGCAGGAGCTTATCTTTACATTTACAAATTTCATCACTTTTGTTGTATATAGTTGTGAGTCTTTATTCTCATTCTTATATATATGCTGATACACCATAATATATTGAAAGTATGATATTTGCAATATTTGAAGTATTTGACTTACAAATCAAAACTATTGTGTAATTAAACTAACATTAATCCCTTTACTATTGATGGTTTAGTTTCAAATTCTTGGCTAATATGAATAGTACTACTATGAACATATATCACATCTTTTAATGAATATACTTAGAATTTCAGGGTCAGTGGTGTGCATATGTTCAGTTTTAGAAAATACTACCAAATATTTTCTCCCATTTTTTCGGATTGTCTATCTTTTAACTTTCCAAAGTCATTATGCTGATTTGCTTTCCCACGCACATTGTACTCCAGTTGATCGACACTCTTGCCAACTGTTATGGTTCGGATAAGAGCTCTCTCCCAAAAGCTCTTGTGTTAATGTAGGAATACTTGGAAGTGACATGATTGGATTATGAGAACTGCAACCTGATCAGTGTATTAAATTAATCCATTTGATGGTTTAATAATTTGACAGGACAACAATACTGAGAGGTAGCTGTAGGCAGGTGACGCATGGCTGAAAAAAGTCATTCTAACTGCAGTGTGATATCACCACTGTCATGAATCAGATGATCAAATAAGTATGGATGTATATTATTATAAAATCGTGCCTTCTGTTCTTTTCTATCAGCCAATTGTGTACTTTAAAACAATACCACAATGACTCAAGTACTGTAGCTTTATACCAGTCCTTGAAATCTGTTAGTATTTACATCCTTGGAGCAGCTTCCTCTTTCCTAACATTGTGCCTATTCTTGATACTTTGCATTTTTATATGAATTATAGAGTATTCTGGTCAATTTCTACAAAAATTCGGACTGGGATTTTAATTGGTGCTTATAGAATCAATAGATGTGGGATGGATTATCTTTACAATATTGAACTTCAGTTCCTCTCCATTTATGTAGGTCTTCTTTCCTTTTTCTCAATAGTATTGTTTAGTTTCAGAAGACGGATTCTCCACAACTTTGTTTAAATTTGTTCTTTGGTATTTAACAGTTTTATGAATTGTGAATAGTATTCTTGCAGACTTCTAGGTCTGTAATCTACTAATAATGACAGGTTTTGTCTTTGAACAATCCCTAAGAATTGAACTTCTTTTTCTTATTCTGTTGCACCAAGTAGAACCTACAATACAATATTGTATAAATGGTGAAAGTAGATATTCTTTTTTTAATCCTTTCATCTTAAAGGGAAATGTTTCAATACTTATCATTAAGGATAATGTCTGCTGTAGGTATTTTGCAACTATTCTATATGAAATTAATGGCATCCATTCCCATAAATACTTTGCAAAGAGTTTTACTAGACATTAAATCCAAAATTACTCTGCGTATATAATGAGAAATTTTTATAATTTGTTTTTTCCTTTTTCTCTCATTATGGTACTTTATATTCTATTTGGAATGTGAAATCGGCTTTTCATAGGAGAAATCAACTCTACTTCATTGTGTTGTTTTTCCTTTCTGAATAGCATGTGACAAGTGGGGCTTTTCTTGTTGTGTTATTATTGACTGCTAAAATTCCACTGTGATCAGAGAAGGTACTCTAAACTGGTTTGCTCTGGTTTGTATCTTAAGTGTCTGATACAGAACCATGTGTTTTAAGTATTTGCTCCTCAAGGTAATTCTGTTGGCAGGTGGTAGAACCTTTACTAAACCCATTGGGGGATCTTTAGGTCATTACAGAAACCCTTAAAAGGGATTGTGTGGGGGGCAGCCTCCTCCCCCTCCTCCTCCTCCTTCTTCCCCCTGCTCAGCCATGTGGTGAGTGGTTTTGCCCTCCCATGCACTCCTGCATAATGTTGCTGCCTCACAATAAGTCTAAAAACAAGGGCGTCAAATGATCATGAACTGGAACTTCTGAAACTGTGAGCCATAATTATAAGTCATAATTATCTTTCTCATTATAAGTCACAATTATCTCAGGTATTTGTAGTAGCAACATATCAAATCTTCCAATACTTCTGGAAGTTCTTTATGGTCCCTCAACAGTTGATTTTCATAAATATCCAATATCTCAGATTCTGTTATTGCTGATTGCATTTTTTTAAGCTTCCTCAAGATTCACATTTGTTGCTCCAGATCCACACAATGGCACAGAGCCCTCTTGATTTTCTGTCCCTGGAAGAGGCTCTACACATGGTCCATGATCAACCCTCAACTCAAGCTCAGGACTGATGCTTTCCCTACAGGAAAGAAAATGTGGTATCAATATTCACCTGCATATAGGTTCTCTTCTCTCTAATCTTATTCTATTAAGTCCTTTTTTTAATGGTGCAAAACTTTGGAGACTTGAGGAGTATTATTTTTTAAATTTATCCAGCTTTTTCTGCATTTGTACAGTGTGAGCCTTGACCATCTGTGATCTATTATGCCCTACTTTGAACATCAGATCAAAACTGTTAAAATAGATAGCGGGGCACTGTGGCACACACCTGTAATCCCAGCAGCTTGAGAGGCTGAGGTAGGAGGATTGTGAGTTTACAGCCACAGCAAAAGCAACGTGCTAAGCACCTCATTGAGACCCTGTCTCTAAATAAAATACAAAATAGGGCTGGGGATGTGGCTTAATGGCCAAGCGCCCCTAAATTCAATTCCCAGTACCCTTTCCCCCCCCCCCCACACACACACACACAAAACCTCTTAAAATGATTGTAAACAATCTCTCTCTTTCTTTCTTCCTTCCTTCCTTCCTTCCTTCCTTCCTTCCTTCCTCCTTCCCTCCCTCCCTCCCTCTCTCTCTCTCTCTTTATTTCTTTCTTTTTTAAGAAAAAGTTCCAAAGCATTTTGAAAATTCAAGGAATAGAGTTTCTAGAGCCTTGACTTACTTTGACAAACATTTATTTATTATATTCTGGGTCACAAGCACCATACCATGTGCTGTGGAATCTGTAATGAGCTAGTCTTGGTACCAAGTAACCTTTTAGTTCACAGAGAAGTCAATATATGGAAAGAGATACACTGCAAGGCAAGGTAGCACATATTGTACTTAGGAGATAAGATTATATCTCAGAACTCAGAGGAAGCAAAGACTGTCTGCCTGGAGGTTTCAGGAATGAGTTCACGTATAAGGAAGAAGTTACATGTGGTCTTGAAGCCTGAGCAGTTTGCCAAACATAAAAGAAAGGATGACATTCAAAGCAAGGAACAGCATTCTCAGTGACATAGTCTCATGAAAGGGCATGGAACATTTACTAAAGAGTAAAACATACTGGAATAATGTTATATGAGAAGATCTGTGAGGTTGGGGGTGTGTGTGTTTGTGCACATAAAGTCAGAGAGCTAAATTCCTGCCACATTAGGAGGGACACTGAATTTTTTTGCACAAACAGAGGCAGTAGTATTTTTCCTGAAAATTGCATGGGGTTCATACAGATTTTCAAACAGAAATGAGATAATCAGAGATAAGTGGTTTAAGAAGAGTTCTGGCAGATCCAAAAGAGATGGATGTAAGGGAAAGAAAAGAATGTTTGCAGGGCACCCATAAAGAATTTTTCCAAAATGTTATTTATAGATTAATTATGGATTTTGATATTCTAAATGATGAAAATGACTAGGAAAATTACCCTCTAAAATCTATTAGTACAGATAATAATTGGCCCCAATACAAAGCTTACACTGATCTCTTTTCAGTAATGTATGTTTAATTCACTCAGTAAATATGTCTCCCTCCAAATGGGGCACTTTGTTTTTATAGTGTGACTGATTTTCTAAGAAAGTTTTTTAAATCATCCTTTTAGACCACTGTCTGATTTGTGTGCAAAGTTTCTTAGTTTTATTTTATCTTATTTAGCTCAAACACTTTTTTCTTTCATTTAACTTTCAGATATGTAAATTCAGAGAAAATGTGGCGGGGGGGGGGGACCATGGGGGGCATGGGAAAAGAGATTACAGAAGCAAAAAATCAGAGGATTGTTATGTAACATCTTGAAGCCTAAATTTCTAGTAAGATCTCTGCCACTTATCCTGACCTATCATCTTGTGCATTAGAAATACAGTGTTGGTGAAGCTAAGTAAGATAGCCTCTTCTTCAGTATAATTGGGATAACATCTACTTTGCCTAACATTAAAGTCCTGTTCAATACAAGATGTTAAAACAAAAAAAGTAACAAGTAGAGACCCTGTCTGTTGTGCAGACTTTAGCCTTCTTGCCATTTCATACTTTTTCATGTAGTACAGAAATTTTAAGCTGATTAAATGATTTCCCATGGACAGGTACCTCCTGTGATTTAAAGAGCACGGCTGCAGTGAGAATGGATGCAAACGCAGACTCTTGTGGAGCTTCCAGGGTCCCAGATTGCATTTTATGAATACTCTTTATTTTTGCTACAAACTTATTACCACACCCCATACTGGGATTTGACTGTTGGAGCCTCTTCCGTATAAAATACATACTTTGATGGTAGCTGGCTTGGAACCATTGAAAAAATAATAATTCAGGTTACTATGGTAATTTATAACTTGCAAACCCTTTGAACATTTATTATTCATCCTGGGAGGTACCCACCATTTTACTGAAATGAAAACTAAAAACCTTAAATGTTAATAACTCACCCACCACCACACAAGTTATACAGACAGAATTGAAAGAACTTTGAGTTCCAAACACAGTATTCTTTCCACAGACCCTTTCTCCTTATCTCTCTTGGTCATGTCACTGTTGTTCAACCAACCTGAAAAGCAAGTTAAATATGAAGATAATTCCTAATTTCAAAAGATTGAACTCTTATAATTCCAATCATCTCATAGAGAGAAGAAATCTCATGCTGACTTTGTGTAAATTCACATCCAGTGGGTATTGAATGTTGCAAGTAGTATTAATATTTCACATCTTCTAATCTCTGAGCCAAACTCATATACACACATTGTCATTTCTTTTGTACTTCAGCCCTGAAATGCTTTTATTACAAAAAAAGTACAATTTTAGAAATCTAATAAACTGTCATTTATCTGAAGGACAACACTGTACTGACATAAGTAAAATCTAGAATTGGGATAGCCCAATGATAGCAACCACTTACAAGTTCACTGAGAAAACTTCTAAGTTCTCTCCAAAGGCTTCTGTATTTGTTTGCTTCTATGACCCTGAAGATTACTTTCTTGCCTTCTTTCTAAATTTCCTGGCCCATCTTGATATAGGTTTGGCTGTACATCTTCAGACAAATTCTAATTATTGTTGTCCTCAAAGAAATCTGTGGAACGTACAAATTAACTTCTTATGTGTCCTAAAGCTTGCTAAAATGACCCTTTTCTCCAAAAATAAGATGAATGGATTCAAACTTTAAACACTTACATTGTGGAAATCCAGAGTACATTTAATATTTTCAGAGTCATAATTACCTATAATCCTAAATTTGTATTTCTACTCAATTCTCAGTCTTCATTTATAACTTGAATGCAACAAACTTTGATGAGTTTGGGATACTTTAGTGAGGGTTGACATACAAAGAAAACTAATTCTATATACTTAGCTAAGTAATTTTATATCAAGTTTTAGATGACGCCAATCATAAAACAAAATACTCTGACCTCTTAATTTTCATGGTTTCACTGGAACTGTGATGCTGGGCCTCTTCTGTATCTTTTCTGGCCTCCTTTTCTTTTTTGTTCACTAGCTCTCCAGATATATATTTACATCTCATTTAAGGAAGTTTAATTATCTTTTTATTGCACTTCTTTCGAAATTTGGCTTGGACTTAAATGCTATTTTTTTCTGAGCAAATGGAGGCATATCATTAAAACAGTCTTCAATGACCTAAGCCCTTGTGGGATCCCCTCCCATAAGTATACCTGAGACATTATTTACTTCTAACCAATAGAATATGACAAAGGGGATAGGATAATATTACACTATATGGTCAAGGTATTGTGTAGATATGATAGCAATCCATGAACTTTAAGCTAATCAGAAGGGAAATTATACCAGTTGGGTCTGACTTAATCAGGTTTGCCCTTTAATAAAATGTCTAGAAATCACACTTGTGCTCTTTTGGACTTGAAAAAGTAAGTCTGTGAATTTTACACTTCAGTGAACTAAATTCTACTAACAGCTCTATGAGTTTGAAAAAGGACCCTGAGCCTTAAATGTGATCCCAGCCCCAGTTAACACCTGACTGAAGCCTGTGAGATTTCAAGCAAAGGACTCAGCTAAGCTACACCCCTACCTCTGATCTGTACAAGTGTGAGGTAATAAATGCATATTGTTTTAAGCTACTTTGTGATGATTTGTTACACAGCAGTAGAAAATAAATACAAGATCTTTTCATAATTCTATGATGATATTAAACCATTTCTTTTCCTTACCACACAACTTTAAAAGACTAGTATGTTTGGAATTCCTGATAGGGCAGATCAATGAAAATCAATCTAATCAGTCATGAAATGAAAAGGTGAACACCTGAGAAATAAAGAGAGTTAATACACAGAAAATTTTGTGATCCTCTCAATAGAAGAATTGTTAAAAACTAGAGTTGATGGAGCATTGATCTCCATCCAAATGAATTGTTAGTACCTTCCATTAAAGTACCACACACCACAAAGCTGAAATAACTAGATTTTTTCCTCCCTTTAGCATGACATAATTCTTACATATGAAAAATAAAACTGCAATAATGTCATAAGAATACTGAAAACCATTCATATTAATGATAACGGACTGGGTTTAAAGGCAGTCATCCACTGAATCCCACTATATGGCTAATGACAGTCACCTCCCAGGTGGGAAACCAGGATTAAGACAGAGTTTACTCATAGAACCTTGTTTCTTCCATAAACATTACATTTGCAAGATCTGTCCTTGTACACATGGGGCATCCATTATTAATTTTAATCATGTCTGAGGTTGCCAGATTTAAATCTTAATTTCAAAGAATAATACATTTTTTAGTATTAGTATAAGTATGTCTTATAAAATGAAACTAGAGATTATATTTTTAATAAGCATTCCAGGTGGTTCTTAGAAACTTTAGACTCTAAAAAAAATGAAGTTTTTGTTAGGTTTTGTGCTCAGAACTGGAGATGCGGAAATAATCTGAAGTAGTCTATTCCCTAGAGCATCTCATGGATAAGCAGAAGTGTAGGGGGAAATAATTACCTGATCTTCTTCCCTTCCTTTACTGCCCTGTAAAATATCAGCAATTTCAATTTATTGGTTTTGTTATTAGAGTTTTACAGGATGTCATTATTAGCCCATGACCTCACTTAAATTTTAGAAATATAATCAATGCTTTTTGAACACTCAGAGCTTAGAGTGTCAAGCAATTATTAATGAATCATCTATTTCTTTGTTGTTTTCAAAATATGCTAGTTGCTCTGTCCTACTTTCTCTAAATTGGTTATTATTAAAGATGAAAATGTCTCCAAGCAGGAGCATGCTCAAAGTGTTTTTAACAAGAGATTTTGAAATATTTGATCTGTCAGAAACAGGGATTTCAAAGGTGACAGTCAAGTTCATTCAATTCCCACACACTTGGTGCCATCAGAATTCAGTGCTACTATCTGCACACCAAAAGCAGAAAATATGATATATATGACATAAGAAGAACTTTTTATGTTGACTTGGAAATCATTCTCTTCTTTGAGAATATTCATGTCCTTATTAGAATTGATAGCATCAAAGAGAAGTCTGTAACTAGTATAATCCTACTTCCAACTCCCCTCACCCTGATGGATTTTACTTTCTGCACAATATTAGCTCATAATATACTGTACCATTTACTTGCCAATTACCTTTATTGCATATTTTCTATCTGTCCCCCACATAAACTCCACAGAACATAAACTCTATTGAAGCAGGATTTTTTTTTCTTCTTGACAGATTTGTGTACTAGCACATAAAGTGCAGAAGTATTAACTAGCACCTAAGAATGTTCATTAAATTTCTTGAATAAATAAGTTAACTCAAAAAGGTACTCTAGCATCATTAGTTCTAAACTCTAAGGGATGAGGCTATTCAAGCACCACTATGCTGGGTTGTCCAGTACTCTAGAAAGCATTTTTAGAGGAAAGTAAAAGCAATGCTTAATATGTATAAGGAAAGAAGCAACAGGCCCTGCCTTTGTTAGTTGTAGGACAGAATTTATGCTGATTCACTTCTATTCTCGGTCCATGGGCTCATCTGACCAATGACAAAACTCTGAAAATATGGTTGGCTTAGGTTAAGAGTAAAGCAGTAGAGAAAGATCAAAACAAAGCATCAGTGGCCCATAGAAGGAACAAGGTCCTGAATTGTCTTCCCTAAAACTTGCCTACAAGAAGGTCTCATTTTAAATTATATCTTCTAATTCTATAGGACCTAAGAAGATTCACTGTGTCAAAGTAAAATCCATTTTCAAATATTGTTTTTATATTAGAGTACATATTAGATCTATCAATAAATCTAAAAATGTCATTTTAGGAAAGGAAATTATAATATGCATCTTTTTCACAGTAAGTATTTTTCTAGATGCATATTTTATTTCATGCTTCTTCTCAATCATTTCCTTCCAAACCCTTATGTGTGTGGGGTGGGGATATGTTTTGGAGGTAAAGAGGTGGAGAGCATAATTAAAGCCAGAATAAAGAAGAACATGGATGCTCTACAAATTGGCCCCCAGATAATTACAAAACACCACATTTGCCTGACAGCACATTTCCTTTCCTTGTTCTTTAGTCATAAACACAATATTAAAAACCACAATAAATCTGTCATTTTAAAGCAGGTATTGTGGCATGCACCTGTAGTCCCAGCTTCTCAGGGGGCAGAGGAAAAAAAGAACACTTGAATCCAGGAATTCAAGACCATCCTGAGTGACATAGCAAAATGCTGTCTCTCTAAAACAAAAACAAATCTGCCATTTTAATCGCTCTCCAGCTGTGAAGAAGTGGAAGAAACAGTGAGTATGGTACAGAGTACAACATGGATTTCAGTTCTGTATCTTTCTAGGTCTATTACATGTGTAAATTGCTTAATTCCTCTAAGTCTCTGTTTTCCTCTATTATAAAACTGAGCAATACTTATGAGGTAGAATTCCTGGGAAATCTCCTTAAATGGTCAGGAACATACTGGATCCCTCCATCTGTACAGTGGATTCCACTCCTGCTAACCTCCCAAGGACTTTGTTCCAATTCTTTTTTCTCTCCCCTATTTATATAATCATTCCTTTGTTGCTGCATCATTTCATATATACAAATATATTTTTTTCTCTTTCTCTCCCTAAACACACGCACATTCACTCTTCATTTCAGATCCCCCAACGCCCACCTATTTCTCTCATGTTTTTTGAGAGTAAAAAGGCTCCAACATTCAGGGTCTCTTCCCATTTTCCCCTTAAGACTCCATCACACTTTTTCTCCACCGGTCTCTCAGCCCTTTGGTGTTGATTTCTCTCCTCCACATCAATAAATCCATTGTTCATTGTCCAACCACATCCCACTTAACTATCAGTAGCACTTAACCCAACAAGGCTGTCAGTTCCCTCTTCCCTTTTCTTAAAACACTTTTCCTTACTCTGCTCCTAGTTTTCCTCCTGTCTCACAGCCATTCATCCTCCTTTTCTTTTCCATTTTCTCCTTATTTTTCCAATCTCATCATCACAGTCACTGAACCTGTCATCTATCCCAACTCTAATAATTCCTTGGACACACTCCCTCATTCTAGGGATCATGACCACCAACCACTTCTTAATGGTCTCTAAGTTTCTATCTCCTGCAAAAGGTCTCCTTGCTGAACTCATGACTCAAAGACCCAACTCCCCGTGTGATTTCTCTTAGATGTCTTCTCCAACTGGTGCTTTCCAAAATGAAATTGTAATCTTCTATGCAAACCTGCTCCTCCCTCAGTCTTTTCCACCTTATTGGAAACTCAGTCCTTCCATTTGCTCAGTTCAAAATATCTCACTATGATCCTTGATCCCTCTCTTGGGTCCACGCTCCACATTTAAGCCATCAGCAACTTGCCTCATCTTTAATGCAGAGCAGAGCCAGATACTGACCATTTCCTGTTACTACCACTGCTGGTACCCCGTCACCCTCCTACCTTGCCTGACTGGTTTTCCTGCTGCTACTTTGTACCTCTACATTATGGCTGAGCTGTCCTGTTTAGGCATAGGTCAGATTATGTCACTTCTTGGCTTAAATCCTCCAGTTCTTATCTTCCCACTCAGAGTTAAAGCTAAAATTCTTACAATGGCTCACAAGGCCTTATAAGATCTAGCTTCCTGTTATCTCTAAGTTTTCCTTTACTATTGCTACCTTTGTGGATGCACTCCATGCACAACTGCCTCCTTGCTATTCCAGGAACACTTGAGCACACTCGTGCCTCAGGACAGTTACACCTACTCCTTCCACTTGGAAAGCTGCCCTCCCAGATATTCCTATAGCCCACTCTCAATGCCTTGTAGCTTTGGTTCAAATATCTCCTGAGTGAGCTCTTTCCTGGCTCACTTATTTGAAGTTGCAAACCCTAATCCCTGGGACACCCTACAGAATTTTCCTGCTTTATTTTCTTTGTAGCACATTGATTTCTAACACTATTCAACTTAAAATATTTAATTGTCTTCTTTGTCTATAAGAACGGAGGCTCCATGAGGCCGATAATTTTGGATGTTCTGTTTTCTGCTGTATCACTAATATCCAGAATAGTGCCTAGCATGTAGATAGTACTTAATATATATTTGTTAGCTGACTATTAGACATTAAAAAAGCATTTTATTAAATAAATCAAAAAAGACCATATATTCACTTATATAATTCAGTCCTTACTTATAATTTGAATAAGTGAAATATAAAAATCCTTATATGGTTTTATTCATGCAATTATTCATTAAACATTAAAAGCTAAACTGGAAAGTACAAAGAGAGGAGTTTTTAATTTAGGAAAAGAATAAATATATATGCATAAAAACTATAATAATGTTGTTATATGTTACATAATATTCAAAATTGATTATAATGAGTAGTAATATAAGAAACATTATATCTAAATACAATATTTAGATTGTATTTCATATTTAGATTATATTTAAATAGGTATTTAAATACTTGCCATCTCCAGAGCACTTTAAATTTTAATAATATTATTACATAGAAAGAATATCCAAAATATGTTTAGAAAAGACAGAAATTCAATAAAATTGGGGCACTCTAGATTAAATTAGATTAAAGAAATTTCTTTGCTGTGGAATTAATCACAGATTAAATTAAGCCACACTGTGTCTCTACAAGAAGGGAAATACCCAGACTTAATTTGATCAAGAAGCCCAGATATTGCTTCTTCATTTAGAATTAGTGTTCTGAGGAACACTGGAGCTCATGGACATAAAATTTTTCATCTTGTTCTCAAAAAAATGACTTTTTAAATTCGTGTACAGGTGTATTTTTTAGCAGATGGGGAAATGAGGGTTCAGAGAGTTCATAAGTCATCCAAGGTCACAATCATAGAATAGCACATCATAGAATAGCATAGAATATAGGGAGTTTTGATTCCTAATTGAGGAAGTTTCCCATGCTTGCCACAGTGTGTAGTAGAACACTGACTTCCTAGGATCTGTGACTGATTTGTTCTCACAAGTTAGGTAGGTGCCTCATTACCATGCCAAGTGTGGAGGAAGCACTCAAGAAGTTTATGTTGAATTAATGAATGTATGAGCCCATGTCTATACGTGTGTTTGAACATTTGGATGAATGAATGTATGTAATTGTATGATGGAACAAATGTTTTGACTATAACACCCTGATTATTTGTAAGTTCATAAAGATTGTTTCTTAAAATTAAGGTAGGTTTGGGGAAAAGAAATAAGAACAAAAACTGGTAAACAGCTGCTTTATCTTTTTAACTTCAAGTAGAAAACTTTTGTGCCTGGAACCATTATGTACCATCAGTCTATAAAGAAAATGAACAATAAGAGAAAATTCTCAGAATTCTTCCCCGACAGAATTCTCAGTTCTTTAGTCAGATCACTAAGATCTGAGCATTTCCCTTCCTGATTTACATATTTTGCCTACCTCAATTTCAGCTTTTGGAATAGGTTCTATAAGAAACAATAAATATTGAAGTAATTCAAAATATATTACAAATTTCACTGCAAGATATTTCATACTAAATGTTTACTATTTTTAACTGGGGAAATTATAAAATATTTTATACTTTATAGGTACTTAGATTCAGAAAGCTAAAAGTATACTCTGATGACCATATTTAATATTACAAAAGACCTTGAATTTATTCCATACATTAATTTGTGGTCATATGATATATGTATGGATATATATGTATATATATATTTTTATATATATACATATATATATGTATTTATATATTTTTATATATATACATATATATCCATACATATTCATATAAATCCATCTAAAATATTTTCTAGAAAACCTCCTAAATTAAAGTCATTTGTGATTAGAAAATGTGGAGTTTTTTGTATCATAAAAAATAAAATCATAAAACTAATGTACCACTCCGCTTTTGTGTATTTGTTTATTCTCTATCACTACCATAAAATATATATGAAGCTGGGTAATTTTCTAAAGAGATTTATTTAGCTCACAGTTCTGGAGACTGAAAATCCAAACAGCATGGCATTGGCTCTGGAGGGGGCCCACTGGTTGTATCACCCATGGCAAATGACCATGGCGGGGGACACGTAGGATGGTGAGATCACATCATAAGACAGAAAGCAGAAACACTGGGGAATGGCCAGACTTGCCTTTTTAAAACAATCTTCCAGGAGAACTAACTCAGAGGGCCCATAAGAACCAGTTTAATCCCTTTGAAAGTTTACTCTCAATGCCCTAAAGACCTCCCCCTAGGTCCCGCCTCTTGAAAATTCCACATCATCTTCCAGTACCACCACCCTGGACACCAAACTTTCATACATGAACTGTTGGAGGAGAAACCACATCCAAATGATAGCACTTCGATAAAATTTTCTTTCTTTTATTTTTAGGTAGCATCTCAGAAATGAAGGTAAAGATAACTTAAAGATAAGATTTCAAGTTGGCTAAATAAAACTCATGCTGAGAATAATAAGAAAAAAAGTGAACTGTATTATTAACTAAACATAGTTGCAAATTAAAATATTGTTATTATTTCAAATAACTATTGTACTTTTAAAAAAGAAAAACAACAATATTGTGGAAATATAGTGTACTCCAAAAACTATGCTATTTCTCCTCTCAAATACAGTCTCCCTCAATTAAGCCATTTGTCAACAAAACTTATAGCTCAAATTTTTTTCAGAAAAATTGAGCATTGCCCCCTTATAATTAGAGAAATACAAAGCTTAGTTAGGAAAAACCCAAACACTGAGAAATTAAGTTAAATGAATCTTACTTATGAACTCCAACAAAGTCACTGGCATGTTTTTTTTTTAATCACCGTTAGTTTTTTTGTTTGTTTGTTTTCTATTTAAATTGAACAAAAACACAGAGAATAACAATTTCAACATGTGCTTATAATTTTCTTATTCCCTGATATCACAAAACCAGTGATCTCAAGCTAATCCTTTTAAAATATTTACACTCTCCACACCTATCCTATTGAGGAAAGGTCCTGAGTTCTTCCAAGCATGTCCAGGGCTGACTGTTTGGAATTTTAATGCCTCTTAGTTGATATGGTCCCTGGACTCAAAGCACCATTAGTTTTAAACTTTGCTAATGTGAGGAGCAGTAAGCAATATCCCTGGAGTTTCTGCTGATGTTCTTCAATAAATATGTTTGTTTTTCTTGACCACTATTCAAAACTAAAATGCACCCAATATCTAGCTTGTTATCTTCATCTAAATATGAATGATTGTTTCCAGAGAAGACAACACAGTGTTGATTAAAGATTATTTTTGCACATCTAAGAAAACAGCTAGCTGTATAGACAGCCTGTATGTAGCCCAGAGGATTAATAAAGACCAATGAGCACTAACGAGGAAGCTAATTTGTTTCCTTCTTATTACTTGTGCTCAGGCATGGGGGCTGCCTAGCCTCAGCAGAAGTCCAGATTAGTGGGATTTAAGTGTTAACCACATATTGCAGCAAAGAGGCAAGAAATAAAAAGAAAGCAGAAAATCACTATGTATATAAATACAGCTTTTGCAAAAGAATGAAAATAAATAATTTATATACAGGGATTTCATATACATCTACTTAAGAATTCAGCATGATAAAACTTCCAATGCAGTAATGTACCATAATTTTTGGCCAAATAAAAAATTTTATATCTGCTTTTAAGCACTATAAAAATTACATTAAATCTTTTGTTTTCATCAGTTAATAATCACTTAAAGGCTCTTGTAGTATGTATTTCTATCAATAAATAATTCTAAATGACCCATGTTAATTTTTAAAACTCTTTGTTTTCTGTGAAACTAATCCATGAATTCTCTTATAACAAATGCTTAAATTTTCTTTAGACTTGTCTTTAACCACAGTCTTCTAGATCACAGATCTTATTTATTTATTTATTTCGTATAGGGACTGAACCAGGGAAACTTTACCACAGAGCTACATTCCCAGCTCTGTTTAAATTTCTTTTTTTCTTTTTTCTTTGCTTTGCTTTGAGATGGGGCATTGCTAAGTTGCTTAGAGCCACATTAAGTTGCTGAAGCTGACCTTGAACTTGCTATCCTTCTTCTTCAGCCTCCTGGGTTGCTGGGTAGAACACAGAGTTTTAAATGGTGTATGAGGATAGGTTTTCAGGGCTCTCTGTACTTGTTTTGTGTAAATGAGCATTTTCCTAAAAAATGTCCATCACATTCTCTGAATCCTCAAACATGTCCTTTAAGCAAATCAAAAATCAATATTGAGCATCCTTAAAACAGTTAAATTTATTTAAACAATGAATTTATGCTCAAGGCAGTAAACTAGAATGATAGAGCTGAGAGCAGAAAAAAGCTCATAGTAGCAAAGATAATCTGTTCTTGCCAAGGAAAACCATCACTGCTAATTTTAATGCAGAACAAATAATATTCTACTCACTTTTTAATTGGTTTTTCAATATGTCAAATGACTTGGAAAGAAAAAAAGCAGAATTGGGCTGTGGGCAGTGACTTGAGTAGGGCCAGCCTCAATCATAAAATATTGATATGCCCTCAGGCCAGTTCCTTGACCAGATAAACATCAGCTCCCTAACTGAAACAGAATCTACCATAAGTTGAACATGGTATCTCACACATGATAAATGTCCTGTGTATATTAGCTCCATTCTAGTCTTATTTTTTTGCAATTGCCACAAAAGTGTAAAAACAAGATTGTATTCTCATTCTTATTTGTTTTCCTAGAAGTGACTTTTAGTTATTGGGAAAAGAGTCTGGTGGCTAAATCAATTTTTCTCATACTCAAGAAAAGCACAATGATAAAGAAAAGGGTCAGTGCTTCGGGGACTCGCCAAACTTATTTGTATTTTGACCAAATTAGTTTTTGTAAATTGCTAAGAACAAATCAATTGAGCTTGCCTACATTTTATTACTATTTAACTGGGACAGAATTGTGCATACATTTAATAGACTACTGCTAAGTGAAGTAATTTAGAACAGTCCCATATAGTCTGACTTACCCTTTTAATTTGTGAATTGTTTCTAACTAATATATAAAAGTTTATGAAAGCTGTGGCCCACAAATACTGCAAGAAAAACTGCTGTTGTTATTTTAATCTTATTTCTAATATGTATGCCCTATTGTTTTTTATTTCTTTAAAGACATATATCAGAATAAAGTTATATACATATAATACATATTATATACAATATATATATATGTAATCTCCTATCTTATAAACATATATGCTAATATATATATATATATATATATATATATGTGTGTGTGTGTGTGTGTGTGTGTGTGTGTGTGTGTAAAGAGAGAAAAAGATACTTACAATGAGAATTGGCTTACATAATTATGAAGGCTAAGAAGTCCCATGATCTGCTTTTTGTAAGCTGGTGAGCCAAGAAAGCCAGTGATATAATTCATTCCTAATGGATCCCAATGCCTGAGAACCAGGAGTTCTAATTTCCAAAGACAGTACAAGAAGAATGTCCCAACTCTAAAAGAGAAAGACTGAATTAACCCTTCATCCATCATTTTTTATTTTTCATTTGGCCCTCAATGGATTGGATAGTGCCCACTCATTTGGTCAGAGTAGATCTTCTTTTCAGTCTACGGATTGAAATGGAAACACTATCACAAATACACCCAGAAATAAAATATTACCAGTTATCTGGGCACCCCTCAGCCCAGTGAAATTGACACATAAATTAACCATCATATAATCTGTTTTGTTCTAGTCTCTTGCCTCTGAAATGGCCTAAATGTTTCCACATGCCCCCCAAATAAATGCAAATTTAAAATACTATCATTTATTAAGATTTGTCCTATTCATTACTGACTCTAAAATAAGATGTGATTCAATTGATTCACCCTAAGAATAATTTTTTTTTAATTTTTTATTGTTGGTTGTTCAAAACATTACATAGTTCTTGATATATCATATTTCACACTTTGATTCAATTGGGTTATGAACTCCCATTTTTACCCCATATACAGATTGCAGAATCACATCAGTTACACATCCATTGATTTACATATTGCCATACTAGGGTCTGTTGTGTTCTGCTGCCTTTCCTATCTCTACTATCCCCCCTCCCCTCCCCTCCCCTCCCCTCTTCTCTCTCTACCCCCTCTACTGTCATTCATTTCTCCCCCTTGTATTATTTTTCCCTTTCCCCTCACTTCCTCTTGTATGTATTTTTGTATAACCCTGTGGGTCTCCTTCCATTTCCATGCAATTTCCCTTCTCTCTCCCTTTCCCTCCCACCTCTCATCCCTGTTTAATGTTAATCTTCTTCTCATGCTCTTCGTCCCTACTCTGTTCTTAGTTACTCTCCTTATATCAAAGAAGACATTTGGCATTTGTTTTTTAGGGATTGACTAGCTTCGCTTAGCATAATCTGCTCTAATGCCATCCATTTCCCTGCAAATTCTATGATTTTGTCATTTTTTAATGCAGAGTAATACTCCATTGTGTATAAATGCCACAATTTTTTTATCCATTCGTCTATTGAAGGGCATCTAGGTTGGTTTCACGGTCTTGCTATTGTGAATTGTGCTGCTATGAACATCGATGTAGCAGTGTCCCTGTAGCATTTCTTTTTAGGTCTTTAGGGAATAGACCGAGAAGGGGAATAGCTGGGTCAAATGGTGGCTCCATTCCCAGCTTTCCAAGAAATCTCCATACTGCTTTCCATATTGGCTGCACCAATTTGCAGTCCCACCAGCAATGTACAAGTGTACCCTTTTCCCCACATCCTCGCCAGCACTTGTTGTTGTTTGACTTCATAATGGCTGCCAATCTTACTGGAGTGAGATGGTATCTTAGGGTGGTTTTTATTTGCATTTCTCTGACTGCTAGAGATGGTGAGCATTTTTTCATGTACTTGTTGATTAACTGTATGTCCTCCTCTGAGAAGTGTCTGTTCAGGTCCTTGGCCCATTTGTTGATTGGGTTGTTTGTTCTCTTATTGTCTAATTTTTGGAGTTCTTTGTATACTCTGGATATTAGGGCTCTATCTGAAGTGTGAGGAGTAAAGATTTGTTCCCAGGATGTAGGCTCCCTATTTACCTCTCTTATTGTTTCTCTTGCTGAGAAAAAACTTTTTAGTTTGAGTAAGTCCCATTTGTTGATTCTAGTTATTAACTTTTGTGCTATGGGTGTCCTATTGAGGAATTTGGAGCCCGACCCCACAGTATGTAGATCGTAGCCAACTTTTTCTTCTATCAGAAGGCGTGTCTCTGATTTGATATCAAGCTCCTTGATCCATTTTGAATTAACTTTTGTGCATGGCGAGAGAAAGGGATTCAGTTTCATTTTGTTGCATATGGATTTCCAGTTTTCCCAGCACCATTTGTTGATGCTATCCTTCCTCCATTGCATGCTTTTAGCCCCTTTATCAAATATAAGATAGTTGTAGTTTTGTGGATTGGTAAGAATATTTCTTAATGGCAAGCCAACACCCAATGATAGTTTGCCAGCCTGATTCCAATCTTGGCATAAGAAGGACTTACTTGATTTCAACTGTCATGAAAGCATCTCATATTTTATTACCACAGTTCTTTTTATTTTACTGAGATACACAAGAGGATAATCATGAGATAGAAATGGCCAAATTTCATGGAAAAGTCACTTGCTTATAATATGACATATACTGTCTTTCTACAGATGCCAGGATGCTTTCAACTATCCTTGCCTCTTTTGACAGAGGTTATATTTGTTTACTGAGGCTATATTGTTTGTTACGGTCATTAAGTTGTGTGAATTAGAACAACTGTTATCACATAAGGTATTTGATTTTCCTTTGTCACCTCTCCAATGTGACTGGATGTCAATACCATCCATGTTATATTTTCTTCATTTTATATTTAGCCCTCACCAAAGAGTACTAATATATTACTTCCCCAAGAATCTTTTCTATCATTTGCTTGACAATTTCCCACAGATAAAATATTTTCACATACTTGTCTCACATGAAAACCCTAGCAAGCAGGCAAGCCTGGTGGTGTTGTACAAATTTAACATAGCACAAATGTAATATTAGCTGTTTTCACTTATAGAAAAACTTCTTGATACCAGAAACCTACAGGCACTTTATATTTTATTAAGTCTCATAGGCATATGTTTTATAGTTGAGGACAAAGAGTCTAAGCAATATTTTTCAAGACCAAACAATAAAATTGGGCCAAAACAAGATTTTTTTTAAGAGAGAGAGAGAGAATTTTTTAATATTTATTTTTTTAATTTTTGGTGGACATAACATCTTTATTTTTTTAATTTTTTTTAATGTGGTGCTGAGGATGGAACCCAGCGCCCTGCACATGCCAGGCGAGTGTGTTACCCCTTGAGCCACATCCCCAGCACAAAACAAGATTTTTTAGAGCAATACAGGTGTCAATATGCACACATATGCAAATGTACATATATTTCATATATGTGTGCATATGTGCATGTGCATATGTGCATGTGCATATATGTGCATGTATACATGTGTGTGTACACATGTGTATATTTTTATTTGTTCATATATTTATTTATTTACATACACATACACTCTGGGGTTCATGTAAAATATGGACTAATTTCAAGGACTTGTTAAAAGAATTCCTAGTATCTTTTCCAGTTTATTGGAACTAGAAAGCAGTTAACTTTGACTTCTAACAAGATACATTGTTAGGTGTAATTTAGAACAAATCAAGGCAAGACATTTCCTTTCAGGTGGTCACTAGTCAAAAGAGGGTTGTATAGTAGAAGGAATTTAAAAGGAGCATGTTGCGTCTTTTTAAATGGAGACAGTGTCATTCCTATTAATCTAAGGAAGTGATTCAACCTCAGAACCTTGATTTCTTCACATAAAGTGACAGACAGCTCGAGCTCAAGAATAAAATTGCTAAATTTACAAAAATGGCTAGAACTCTTTCAGAGTTTATTGAGGCATGTCTAGTTTGTCCTTGTCTTTTCCTATTGGATACTAGCAGGCAGCATGGCCAAGAATGAAGCAGGACACCACAGAATAGGCAGAACCATGAAGAATGTGAGCAGATCTCATCTGATTGGGACTGACATACAGCAACCTTCCATTCCTTTGAGATTCAGAATATATCCACAATGTCCCATAAGCTAAGAGTGGATCATGCTGATGTGACATTTATATCTGTAAAAAGAAGTAAAGAGGTTACACTGACACAGTATTCAATGGCAATCATGGTGAAAGCTTCTTTCTACCTCTATGTGGATTCAGGTAAAAGAATCGAGATCTCTCAAAGATCTGCTCCCAGTATAATAAGATGTGAAATTTATTAGAAATCCAGGATGATTCTCATGGACTAAAACCCTCCAGTTGAGTCATTTTCAACAACACATTTGCACAAAAATAGTTTGAAAGTTAGAAAAAGTAGATCAAGTTGTCTTATTACATTAAGCATTCTTCATCAGTATATTCATTAGTATTGGTAATATTTGCTATTTTGTTATTATATTCTATGTTCTCCATTTAGATTATATAGCATTAGAAATTCAAAGAAGAAATAGCAACAACTTTTTGGATACCCAAAAGTAGTATTTTAAAACATATCAAGTTATTTCCTCTCACTGTTAAAAAATTTCCCACAACATTTTAATGGCATTCTAATGCATTAGATTTCCACAATTCCAAGGGTCAATGAATTTCACATTAAATAACTGTGATGCAGAACATTTTAAAAACTTTTTGATAACTTGTCATTTGTTGTCATTGAAACCAGTCTCTACATGAAACTTGTATTGTCTAAGACAAATGGTGTTATTTAGATGCATTTGGTTGTGTTATTTTTGTAAAGAATTTTAATTCTTTTATTCTTGGAAACATTCAACATTTCTTGTCAGTTCTGCATAAACCCTGGATGCTAGGGTTTTGTGAAAATCCACTCATGTTGAAGACAAGCTGCCTTTTAAGAGGTTCAAATAAATATCAAATTTATTTTAACAACTGAATTTAGTATGTTTCTAAAAGAATTTGATTGCACTGAGTAATAATTTTTGTCTTCCTGGAGGAATTAAGATAAAATAAATATATACCCATTTAATTGCCAATAAAAATTATTACCTACATTCTGAATCATTGTCACCCTTGAATACTCACGTTAACAACTATAATAATGCTGAAAACTCATTGCAAAAGAATTTTCAGATTTCCATGGCATGAACAATGTTTTAGCTAATAGATAGACTTACAGGTAGGTAAGTAGTAAAGTTTCTGTGGTTTTCTTCACCTAAGTGGTTGGCCCTACTGACCTGTTAAAATGCAGAAATTTAATCCCATTACCTCTTTCAACATAATGGCCTTTCATCAAGTACTAGTTAAAATATAAGTACATTGCCTTAGAAACTAAATTAATCTTTAATACATTATCGAATAACTACAGTTTGAAAGGCATGCATTAAGGTTATACATAAGAACTTGCCCTGATGAAGTTTAACATCCAAGGAAAACCAGGGTCAGAGGGTAACCAGTCAAGCAGGTGGAGCTTGAATGTGAGGGAAACCCAGACTTAGCAACAGCCCTGGAACACCAAGTGCTCAGAATGTAAGCTAGTAATAGATTCCGGGACATGCAGGGAGGAGCAATGTCAATGCAGGGGTGAAGGTGAAGGAGATGAACAGCAATCAGCAACAAAATTAGCCAATGAAATATTTACTAAGTGCTTACCAATATAGCACAACTGGTCTTGGTATCTATAAAAATTGGACCTATATGTGACTGTGTCCACAAATAGATTGGTTTATGACATAGCCTTGGACTAGCTTCATACAGGTGACTTAAGGTTGTAATGAGTTTCCTGTGATACATTCAATAGTAAGACATTTTGGATAGAATCCATCGCAGATTTTCCCTTGCTGAATCATACTTTCTCATTTGTTAGAGAGGATCCAGTGTTGAAAATTCACTGCTTAGTCGCTCAAAAATCAAAGATAAGCATTAACAAATCAAGGAGCTACTAAGCTTGAACATTAATTTTAATAGTTGAATTTTTCTTACATTAATGCAAAAATTTTGCATAATTTTCCTGAAATATTATTTTATATTTTGTTTTCAGTTCTCTGATCCAAAAAAACTCTAATGCTCAAAAATTGCTATGTATTTATATTACATTTGTTTTTAAAAGCATTATTCACCATTGTAAGGATTGATTAAAGACATATTTTCAGTTCCATCAAAAGTAACTTGTTTGCTTTTATGTTACTAATATCCTAGGAGACATGTTATTCTTTGCTCATACCATTAAGTAACTAAGAAACAAATCTTCTTCCTATCTGTCCTTATAAATGACTATATGGCATGCATCTTTGTGCATTTATCTTATACATAAGTTTGATCCTTATCCACATTTTTTCTTTTAGTTGGATCATTTCCTCTTATTTTTATCCTGATAAATATATATATATATATATATATATATATATATATATATATATATATACATAAATTTCAACATATCCAATTTATTCTTATATATGTATATATATTCTGATATATATATATATATGTATATATATTATACACATACATATATAAATTTATACACATAGTGTACATAATTGTTGACATTTAAATAAGAATGTATACTGTATTATGGTTCACATTCAAGATTATTGGTCTATAGATTTGCTAGTAACTACATGTTTAGCTTTTGAAGGACAAAATAGAATATACTTACATACATACACACTATATAGACCAATAGATAGATGACAGGTAGATTTGTAATCACCTCACTTTATCACAATTGATACAAAATGATCACTAGATGTAATAGTCATATCTAATATCAATCATGTGAATTTTTATTAAGCAGGTTGTACACAGACCAAACGAGAATGCTAAAGGAGCTTTCTCTTTTCAAACTGGAGGGGGGAGGTGGAATTTTCTTACCATTATTTTTTATGGAAAACAAAGCTACTTTAACTCTTTTCTTATATCTTAACACATTCATATTTGTTAATATTTCAGAAATGAAATAAAAACTGGCATCGTATAGCAAGATTCCCTCTAGGGAAGGAAGCATCCAAACATAAAAGACATTTTATTTATTATAATTTTTATTCTTCTTAGCTTAACCTGAAGACAATATCTAAAATAATAAATGTGTTTTTAGAAGGAAAGTAACTTTGAACATGATTATGACATGCACCTTCAGGACTATAATATGAAGCCTTAATCTGTGCCTATGACTTTGTAAGTACAATAAAACAAAAAAGTATTTTTTAAATTCCTTTTTGATTGTGTCAGTGCTCAATTTTATTTCTATCCTTGCTTACACAACTTTCATATATGAGCAGAAACTAGATTACTTCTTCGAGTAATTATAGGAAGAATAGTATAAATAAGTCTTTACAGGGAAACCAATAAAGGATTTTGCTAATGTTCATAAAAATGAGAGCAAAAGGAAGAGAAGAAGAGTGGGAGACAGAAAAGAGTGAGAGAAGAAAATGAAAATGCTAACATTCACAAAGTCCTGAAGAAATCAATTCCAAGGCCTGTGGTGAGGGGTTACCCATCAAAGGATTCTTCAAAAGGGAGGAGAGAGCACCCTAAGAATTTTGATGAGTAAAAATTTCCTACCTCATTACACTAGTAACCTGATTTTCTCCTTCAGTGCTTGTGGGAGCTTTAAATTGTTCTTTTAATTCGTAAGCTTTGTCAAGTGTGTCATAGGAGAAATTTCTTTACAATTCTTTTGCCTTAAAGGTACTAAAACCTCTCAATCTCTTCTCTCAGATCCACAAATTTATCTTCCAATATGTCTGCACTTTTATCTCTTCCAATTGTTAAATGTTCCTCTTTAGAGAGACCCAACATTCTCAGGCTCATCTCTTGGATCTTTATAATCATGTGCATCTGCTGTGTGTGTGTGTGTGTGTGTACGTACACATGCTTACAAAAGCATACATTTTCTTTTTCTCTCTTTTTTTCCCTCCATTCAGACAGAAACTTTTTTGTTTCTACTGCAATCCTGAATTTAGTCTTTTACAGTTCGAATTCTAATTTCTACTGCTTGCCAACTTGACTTTAATTATGCAATTGCTCTTTGGTTTTCTTGCAACTCTTTCAAAGATATTTTATCCAATTGCCCTTTTATTTTAAACTCTTCAAATGACTTTCTGTATTTTTGAATGAAGGAGCATTGCCCCCTCGGTCTTCCTAAAAGCATGAAAACAATGTGTTCTCTTCTGTCCAGGACAGTGGCCACAATACACGCATGGCTCTAAGGCCCTTGAAATGTGGATGGTGGGATTGAAGAAATGGATTTTTTAATTTTCCTCAATTTTAGTTCATTTCAATTTAAACAATTACATGTAGACTGAACAAATGTCAAACATATGCTTTCTCGATTACTAATAATGTTGTAAAAAATACCTCTCTTAGGACTCTGTTAGTGATTTGTAGAATTATGCTCTTATGTTGCTTTTCCTAGATTATATTCTCAGCCACAGCTGAATTTTAGTGGAGCTTCTACATTGGATATTTCTATTTGATCATTCTGGAATACAAAGAAGTTTTCTAGATTTAGCTTGCCAAGAGAGAAGTATATAATTTTTGTTTGTTTTTGCTTTGTTCTGTCCTTATAAAAGTTGGAATCTTATCAGGCTAACTGCAATTAAAGGTAAAGCTGAGTATAATGGGACAGTACTTAATCCAGTTTCAGTCGCCTCAATTCAGTCTGCAATTTGCTAAGAACTAGTTATGCATAAGAATCTTAATCATTATCATGAATACTTATCATTAATACTCAAACCTATGAAGTGTATGAAGATTACAAATTCTAATATATGGAGATTCTTCAAGTTTCTACTCTTCTCCATAATAACTAGTAGTTGTGTATTGAGCAGTATTTTGGGATCAAGCCTTCCACGATACGATGTATCATTTTTGGTTCATCTCTCCATTTCCACATCCCACCACCTACTTTGCTATTTTTTGGGAGTCAGAACCTAATAGCTACTGAGTCATTCGGACATAATCCTAGTATTTTTTCTTGTCTTCTAACATGGTAAGTTTTCCAAAGTTCATATGGATGATTCCTGACTCAATTTGGAATCACTAATTCTCTAAAGAGCCCTGATTTCTTTTAGTGAAAATTGGTGATTGAGGTGTTCTTAGATATATTTGCTCATTTTCTGCCTTTTTTAGTAAACAGAACTAGATATAATTACTCTTTTGCTTTGTTCCACATTAAAAACACAGTGGCCATTACAACATCTTATACTACTGTCATTATTATGCTCTTTTGAATTTAAGATGTCATACTAGAATTGTATGGTCATTGCTTCATTTTAAAGTCACATGGAATAGTCCCCATCTGCAATGCTATGTTACCACTGGGTATACAATTGGTTCTATATGTTTGATTTACTGTATTCAGTCGTTCTTTAAAAATTTTTATTTTATTTCATAATATGACAAATATAATAACTTGAGAAAAATATAAATGTTAGTCTATACAGCTATAAATCAATAAATGAATAAATATGTGAGAAGACAAAGTCCTTTTTTATATTATGGTGTCAATTAATAATGAAGAAAAGTTTGCAACCAGAAAATTGACACTTGGTATCATCACAGTAACATTAAACTCATGCATTGAATATCAATAGACTCTATAGCTAGAGGTTTGAGAAATAGAATTTTGGCATAGTCTCAAAGTATCTTCCCAAATAAAAATCTTAGTAATTATAAAAGGGAAAGAAGTAGTTTTCCAGTGGAAAACCTGACAGATAAACCACCTTAATCAAGTGATCTAATTTACAACCGCCATAATGACAACATCATGGGCAATATGATAAAGAGGCCAAGGAAAGAACACAGTATCACTTTTGTAATATTTCAGCCAAAACAACACAATCTGTGTCTTATGAGAAAACATTAGGCAAACCGAAATTGAGAATAACAAACAAAACAATTGGCCAGTCATCTCAAATATATGTTAAGATTATGAAAATAAGGGAAGAACTGAAGAATATTGTTGAGGTAAAGGAATAGAAAGACATAATACCTGAATGCTATGCATGCTCCTAGATTGGATTCTGCTATAATGAATATGAGTGAAACAATTAAGACAGTTGAATTGGGTGTCTGGACATAGGACATATGGCTGGTCCTTATGTTAACTTCACGAATTAAGTTTGAAATTGATTTTTAAACTTAACATACACACACACATACACATACATAGAAAATAACCCAGTCAATAAGTGGGCAAAGGAACTGAACAGACACTTCACAGAAGAAATATAATCAGTCAACAAATGTATGAAAAAATGTTGAACATCACTAGCAACCAGAGAAATGCAAATTAAACTATACTGAGATTTCATCGCACTTCAGTCAAAATGGCAATTATTAAGAATACAAGTAAAAATAAATGTTGGTGAAGATGTGGGAAGAATGTTACACACATACATCGCTGGTGGGACTGAAAACTGCTTCAAACATGCTGGAAAGCAGTATGGAGATTCCTCAGAAAACCTGAAATGGAACCACCATTTGACCCAGTTATCCTACTCCTTGGATATGCCCAAAGGACTTAAAATCAGCATACTATAGTGACACAGCCACATCAATGTTTATACCAGCTCAATTCACAATAGCTAAGCTATGGAACCACCTGAGGTGCCCTTCAACAGATGAATGGATAAAGAAAATGTGTTACATATACATAATGGAATATTACTCAGCCATAAAGAAGAATGAAATTATGGCACTTGCTGGTAAGTGGATGGAACTGGACACTATCATGCCACGTGAAATAAGCTAATTGCATAACACCAAAGGCTGAATGTTCTCTCTCTCTGATATATGGATGACTCACAATAGGGATGGGGGGCGAGTGGAGGTTCACTGAATTGGATGAGAGGAGTGGGAGGAAGGGAGGCGGATTGGATTGGGAGTGGGAAAGACAGAATGAATTGGACGTAACATTCCTATGTTCATATATGAATACATGAGGAGTGTAATTCCACTTCATGTACAACCAAGAATGAGAAGTTATACTCCAATGTATGTATGATGTGTCCAAAGACATTCTACTGTCATGTATAACTAAAAAGAATAAATAAAAACTTTTAAAAAGGAAATTGATTTTTAAAAACTTCATGACTTGGAAGTAAAATCTACAATGCTTTATTTTCTTTTAATTTCAACTTTGGATAAATATTTGGGTAGAAATTTGAGATATTGCTCAGCAAGAAGCCAATTTTAAAACAGAAACTGAGTTATATAAACAACATTATTTCAGAAATTTATCTTTTGTACCAAAAAAGATCTATCTCTATTTTAAAAATCACACTTCTTTCACTTTTTTCACTTATTTGACATAAATCATATAGATTTATTGCTTATGATATATTATTTTAATATATGCATACTGTTGTGGTATAGTTAAACCAAACTAATTAACATATTCATTAACTCACATACTTAGTAATGTTTGTTGATAAGAACACAAAATGTACTCTCTTAGCAATTTTCAAAAACATAATATTTTAATATACACATCATGTAATAAAATAAAACTCTTCAATTAATTTAGTCTAATGTCTTTCCAATTTCCTGGCCCAAGCCTCAGTAACTATCAATCATCTAGTCTATATTTGTCTTTCTGTGATTATCTTATTACATTTAACAATATCTTCTAAAATCATCCATGCCATTGCAAATGTCAGGATTTTCCTTTGTTTTCATAGCAAAATGGCAATCCATTGTGTATATATGTATATATACCACATTTTCTTCATCCACCCATCCCTTGATAGACACCTATGTTGCTTCCCTATCTTGGCTATTATTATGAATAATGCTGCTGTAAATATAGGAATAAGGGTCTGTCTTGACCTATTGACGTCAACTCGTTTGGATGTCTATCCAGAAGTAAAATCACTGTATCAAAAGGTAGTTCCACCTTTGGTTTTCAAGGTATCTCCAAACCATATTTTATGATGGCTATAATTTACATTCACAGCAACAATGTGCAAGCATCTCCTCCTCTCTCCATCATCACCAGGGCTTATGTTTTGTCTCTTTGATAAGATCCACTTTAACTGGTGTAAGGAGGTAACTCACTGTAGTTCTTTTATTTATTTATTTATTTATTTTTTTTTTTTTTAGAGAGAGAGAGAATTTTAATATTTATTTTTTAGTTTTCGGCGGACACAACATCTTTGTTTGTATGTGGTGCTGAGGATCGAACCCGGGCCACACGCATGCCAGGCAAGCGCGCTACCGCTTGAGCCACAACTCTAGCCCTCACTGTAGTTCTTATTAGTGTTCTCACTATAGTTCCGCATTTTTTTGGTGAATAGTGATATCAAGTATTTTTTCATGTACCTATTAGCCATATTTATGCCCATTTTTTCTGAAAAATGTCTGTTCAGTCCCATTTCCCTTTTTTAAATCAGATTATTTGTTTCTTACTATTGGGTTGTTATGTGAATTTTTCATCAGAGGTATGAGCAAACCTTATGTTTCTAGAAAAGGGCATCTGTGACTAAATATATATATATATATATATATATATATATATATATATATGTTAGCAAATATGAAAGCCACCCTTTTTATTATACATAAGCCACTGACAAAGAGAATTTCAAACAGTATTACAGAAGTCCCAACAATTCAAATCAAGGAAAATTAAATTGAACTGTATTTTGGGTATGAATTTAAAAAGAATCAGAATTAAAACTTTTCCATTTACTAAAGAATTGATGCAATTCTGGAAATACCTTTAATTTTCAATGATTTACAAAGGCAAAAATAATATAGTTTCATCTACCCAGACCCCTGAAAAATAATATTTTCAAGCAAATAAACATATTTTGAACCAATAATGTTCCCCAATGAGTCAGTTAAGTCACCCTCCCAACCTATGGCATTAATGACATCAATATTAATCCATTCATTAACCTGCCCAAGGATATTATGTTATTGAATTCTCTCTTCTCTGAGCACTTATTCTGTTGCTCAGCTCTTCTTAAAATGATAAGAATGTTCATGTCAAAATTTGAAGATTTTTTTCTATCTAGAATTTTGAGTTGATTAAAATCTTAAGATAAATAATCATAAAAGTGAACTGTGGTCTTTCTGAGATTGACCCTCATTTATTCATTGACACTTGAAGTCCCTCTTTTCTACTCACTTCGTGTTTAATTCATCTTTTCTTACTTATTCATCATAAAATTTTCTATTAATTTATATTTGTTTTCTTCTAATTGCTTCCCTAGATTTAACTGTGAATGCCAGAAAAACCAGAAACATAAAGGAAAATAATATAATGATTTAACCATTTATATTGAACTAAATCCCAAAACTCCTTGAGAGATTTATTTTATGGGCTTATCCTTCCTAGCCAGAGACCTCTGGGTAAAGTAATTGAACTGATTTTGTTTCATTTTCATTTTAATAGATTTGAAATACAGAGTTTCCAACTAAGGGATTTGCTTACATTGAACTAACTCCAGTTACAGAATATTAAATTAAAAACTCAGAAATGCTCAAAAATGGAAGTAATTCTTTTAAGACTTAACTCTAAAAACTGAATAATACATTTAAAGTTTTTCTGTTCAAAGGAAACATGTACAAGACTTGGATTCAGACTTCTTGAGTTGTGTCTCAGGTAAGCTAAATAACCACAGGAGGAAAAGAATAACTGCAAAGTTCCTTGCCAATGAAATAATGATAATGAAAATGTCAGGGTGGGCATGGTGGTGTATGCCTGTGACACCAGCTACTTAGGAGACTGAGGCAGGAGGATCACCAGCTAGCCTGGCAGCTCAGTGAGACCCCATGGCTCAGTGGTAGAGTGCCCCTGAGTCACTCCCTAGTACTGCAACAAACAAGAAGAACTATATATGTAAATTTTTGTTGTGCATTGCTTTTTTTAGAAATTATCATGGAATATCATTTGACTGTGTCCAATCTTGGTCCCTAAGATTTTGACTTGCAAAAACAAGACTGTTCTAGCCCAGGGCATGGCAGTATATTCTTCTAAGTCAAGGGTAAATCAATGAGTAAGTATACCATTCTGAATGGGTCCTACAGAATAAAATGGGATTTTCTGTCTCATATTTATCCTCTTCAGGAATAATCCCTGGAGTGCATGGAAAGAGAGTAGGAGTGTAGGCCTTCACTCTCCACCATCTGGACCCATCCAAGGCAGTGTAATCATGAAAGGGCACTATTACCCTTTTGGGGTTAAGTGAGTTAGTCTCACATACAAGCCAAATATTCTAGGGTTGACTGAAGGAGTGTCACACTTTCAAGAAAACATTCCCTTTTGGATGGGAGAATGATTCTTCCAGCAGAGCACCAGTAGGAAGGCAACAAGGATGGAGTTAGCACCACTAACAGACAGACAGGCAGACTGGGCAAAGCATCTGCACCAGTGGGCATGCCTGTCTTCTCCATGCATCCTGACAGCATTGACCCCCCAAACAAGAGAAAAGTCACAGTGCAGCACAGAGGTAAGGCTGGAGCTGGAGCTCAAGTCAAGACTGGGAATCAATAGTAACTGCCTCAAAATTGGCAACAGTATTTCTTATTCAAATGAAATACTAAATTATTTGTAACATCAATATGTGAAATAGATGTCAGTTACAAATGAGGTCCTGAAAGCTTTTATATATTCAGTGTTTGGAAATACTTTCTTCTTTGTTACCCTCAGGTTCTTTTTTTTTAAATTCTTTTTTTAATATTTAACTTTTAGTTGGACACAATATATTTATTTATTTACTTTTATGTGGTGCTGTGGATTGAACCCAGGGCCTCACACATGCCAGGCAAGCGCTCTACCGCTGAGCCACAACCCAACCCTACCCTCAGGTTCTTTGGTCCACCTAATGAAATGGGAGTGGGGGTGACCACAAACATTTGTGACCAAAATTCCATTTTTAAAATGCAGTATGTATTTATATAAGTACAATGTCTCATACTGAGTTGTGAAACTGGGGTGATGAAAATGATAAGATTGCAGAAATTGAGCTTTATAATTCATCAGTAATATTATCTCTTCCAATTCTATTATTTGTTTTAATCGGTGTATCATCCCTTTTTTGACATCTGGGAACTATTTGACACTATAATTGTTGTCCTTAAGATGCTATGCAAATACTACCCACCAGGTAATCTTACTATGTCTCTGTGAACTTTATTGTTTTTTTAACTTTTAAACTATATATTTGTTTTGCTTAGCTCATTTAATAACCACAACCATTACTTTGTGTTCTTAAAAGAGCTTCACAAATATTGATGTATTAAGCCTTCTTAACCATGATACAGAGACCATTATTACCACCTTTATATGTTTTCAATGAAGAGGAGAAAGACAAATAACTTTCCCAATGTTCCTCTCTAGTAAGTAGCAAATCCCTTTAGTATTAGTGTTCATTCTCTCTGTTGAGGGCCACAGACAAGTCAAGATGGCACCTGGCACTTTGCCAGGAGGAGTGGTTTGAGAAGTAACGCCAGCGAGCCATTAAGATGATGGAGATTCCTTAATGACTGACTGCTGTGTCTAGATTATGTCAATTAAGTTAAGCTGTGTATAATTATTAAGATGATGAGGATTCCTTAATGACTGATTGCTGTAACTGGATGATGCTAAATTGAGTCAAGCTGTGTATTCAGTTAGGTATAAATACCTCTGCTGTCCTACAATAAAGCGGCTCCCGCTGCTTCAATCTTCACAAGTTGCATGTCACCCCCCAGTTATTTTGCCCAGCCAGACTGCGGCACTCTCGGCCAGAAATTTGTGCTGTGACAGCTATCTCCATATTATCTGTGAAGAAAATGTGGGCCAAAATATTTAATAAATAATTGATTCATTATCTAATATGGTCACTAATATCCACTACAGAACCAGGAGTCAATGATTGCTTGAAATTGAAGTTTCCATTATTCTCGCAGATTTCTAGGGTAGTCTTGAGACCCCCTGGGGATCTCCCATATGCTTTCAGTGGGTAAGAGAGATCAAAGCTATCTTCCTTTTAGTACTAGAACATTATTTCTCTTTTTCACTCACCTCTCCTACTCATGTGAGACTATGTGATGTGATACTGCAACAGATTAACACAGAAGAAGATAGGAGAATACAGCTGTCTCTTGTTAAACCAGACTTAGGGTATTTGTGAAAAGTTACAATAAAATGCTCCTGTAATATTTTGTTTTGTTTTGAAAAAAAAGATTTTCCATAAAATATGTCATTTATGTTAAGATGTAGCAAGTTTATTACTTACAAATGAATTAAAAATAAATGTTTGACTTTTTAGTTTTAGCTTCCTATATGGTAAGTATTGGAAGATATAACCCATATGAGAAAAATTCACTGAGGTCCTGAATAATTTGGGGGGTTATAAAGAGTCCTAAGACCTAAAATTTGAAAACCACTGCTCTTTAAAAAAATTTTACTATATGTCACCGGGCCCAGTGATGCAGTGAGTGATGAGCCTGAATTTATAATATCCAAATTATTTTCTCTCTTTATTACCTGAGGAAGTCATTTGGTTTCCTCACCTGGTTCAAGAAGTCAAATGATATATCTATGAATTTTCTAGGTAATTTACAAACCATGTGTTCTGAAGCATTAGAAATGCATTTTTTATTTTCAATTTTATCATGGCATTTGAAAAACTATTTTATGATAATGTTACTTTGCCTTTTTAATTTTGACATTAGATGAACATCAATGGCCTGATTCATGCTCTTTTGACTTTTAGTTTCCAGTTTTCTTTAGAGATTCCTTGTTTTCTGCCATTACATTTAATAACATGCCTTCCACTTTGCTCCTGTTATAGCCCTTCTTTCAGTCTTAGGTAGTCTAATTTTTTCTTGTGTTTTTTTCTTCGTGGTTTGAATTTCCTATTTATGGTTATTAGTTACTCCCAGAGTAGATGTGTCTTTTGAGGTCCTGAAGACCTCCCTATTTGATGTCTACAGGCACTTGCCTTTCTCTCTGCTTCTCTCTGAATTCCCAGAGTTTTCCTCAATCATTGCTCTTCTCATCTTAGCTCTAACTCAATTCAGAAGACCAAACAAACTCACGGTCAGAATACTGAACATTTAAAGAGCAAGAGCCAGTTCTCAAATTCTCCCATCAAATGGAAGTGGAGGGAACATTTCCAACTAATTTATGAGGCTAGCACTGCCCTGGTAGCCAACAAGGGCACAGCAAGAAAAGAAAATCACAGTCCAATGTTCCTGATGTGCATAGATAAACATATCTGTTAGTAATAATAGCAAAAAAATATTGGCAAACCAAATTCAACAATACATTAAAAGAATTCGTCACTATGATCAGGTAAGATTTATCCCCAGAGCACAGGGATGATTCAACAAATTGTAAATCAATAAATGATACCCCACTTAACAAAATGAAGGATAAAAATCACATATGATGATTTCTATAGTTGCAGAGAAAATATTTAATGAAATTGGACATCCTTTAATGATAAATATACTCAAAAGATTAGGTATATAGGGAATGAAATGCAACACAAAAAAGACAATACACACAGGGCTTGTAGCTTAGATTCCTTTCAATGATATCTAAGCACCAAAGTCAGCAGACCACCTAATTATCTAAGGCCCTTATTATATAAGGCCCTACCTTGGCCTTTCTCTTCATTTACATTTTTTAACTCCCTATTAAAAGCACTATTTTAGGGAGTGGGGACATAGCTCAGTGGCACTACACCTGCCTAGCACATGTGAGGCACTGGGTTTGCTCCTCAGCACCCCATAAAAATAAATACATAGGGCTGAGGTTGCAGCTCAGTGGTAGAGTGCTTGACTCGCATGTGTGAGGCACTGGGTTGGATTCTCAGCACCATATATAAATAAATAAAATAAGGATCCATCAACAACTTAAAAAAAACCCTAATAAATAAATACATAAAACAAAGGTAGCATCTCTCTACAACTAAAAAACAAAATTTTAAATAAAAGGATTATTTTTATTTATTGATTGATTCCTATTTTTAGAAAATATAGTATATAAATGAAACAGAATGCTATTTACCTTTCCAAAGAAGGGAATTCTCTAAGATGTGACCACAAGGATGAAGGTTGAGGACATTATGCTGAGGACAATAAACCAGTCACAGAAAGACATATACCACCTTGTTCCACTTACACAGGTGTCTAAAAGGTCCAAATTCAGTGTCAGAGAGTGAAGTGGTAGATGCTACGGGCTGGGGTAAGGGAGAAAGGGGTAGTTAGTAATCAGTGGGCATAAAGGTTCAACTGAGCAACTGAGCGAGAGGAATAAGATCTAGAGGTTTGCTGTAATTATATCTTGCCTATAGTCAATGATGCTATTTTGCAGCCTTCAAATTTGTTAAGAAGGTAAATCTCATGTTAACTTTTCTTTCTACCATAAAATAAACTTTTTTAAAAAACAGTTTTGTTTTAAATATAGCTTACCAGTAAGGAACTGAATATAACTTTTGAAGCTAAACTGCTGAACTTTTGTGGCTTGGTGTTCTCTTTTAGATTATATCATGCAGGAAAGTTATTTATAATTATGTACCATAATCAACATCTGCTTTAAAATCAAGAATATCATTTCAAATAAACAAGCTTTTGAATCTTCAAATGTATACCTTTCCTATGTTATAAGTTAGGAGATGAAATAGTACTTTTAAGTTTGAGTCTTAATTTTTTCCTAATATTCAATTATTTTCTGAAGATTACGCCAAATGTAAATCTTGATAAAACATACAATACTTCTTGAGGAGGAGTGATATCAGTGTTTTCAACTTTTTTTCAACTTTAATTTTGTTCCATCGATTTTAATCATAGTTTATGTTTTCTGAGCCAGATTTTTTTTAAATGGACACAAGTTTTCACTATTTGATGCTTTAAGGGTCAGTTTTGTTATTGTGGTTCCCTGCTCCCCCAAGATTTGGATTTGTTTTTGTTTGGGTTTTTTTTTTTTATATTGAGCCAAGAGGAAATGACTATTATTTGACCAATTTGAGTAAATCAACAGTGACTGTGTCTACCAGAAAAATGCCCGGATGTGTTTTTAAATTCTACAACTAAATATAGCCAAAGTGCATTACTTTTTGAACGCTTCCAAAATGAAACACTGTGCTTTTGATTGCTGCTTTTGGAGTCTCATTAAGACTCTAAAAGGTCAAAGTAACAGGGACTGGAACAAAATACATTCATTTGCAATACCCACAATCAAAACGTAGAAACCAGCCATATGCATTGTGTTAGTGCACCAGGATACTCATTTAAATGCAGGGTTGTGTTTTACTGGTTGGTTGATTGTCTAAATGGTTACATTTATTCTGCCAAATGTCTACTAGTTGTTACTAGTGGAGAAATATTTTAGATCATCAATTGTTTGCTTCATAAACTAATTTCTCAGCTGAAGATAATATTAAAGTCAGATGTTTTAACCACAAAATGGAATCTCTGCCACATTAGATTTTCACTTAAAGAGCTAAGCATGCTTCCTAAGACCTTTGCTCTAGCACACACTTTTAAAATTTCATGAGGTGAGGAGAAAACACAGTGATTTCAGCCCTTGGAAAGTCGCCCACTGATGGGTAACAGCAGATTTTTACAAAGGACACATTGAGAATATGAACCAACTGAAAACTCAGTTTTCCCAGAAGAGTCTGTGCTAACTGGAAATTGGATTTTCTCAGGCTTATTCCAGTAAATTGTTTCTGCTAGTAATAAGGAGATTATTTCCATGTATGTACGATGATGTCCTACAGAGGAATCAGTGGAAGCCTATCTCTCATTTGAACTCAGCCTTTAAATGATTTCCTTTCCTCATATGTGGAAATGATAAGATAATTTTAAACACCTTTTATTTATTTTTTCTCATTCTATATTGTTTCATTCATTTTGGTCCCTGAATATCCAAAATATTGTAATAAAGTAACCCTTAAACATTGCTTTTTTTTTTTTCTCCGTAATTGACTACATATAGCTTTCAACATTCCTACATGTCTTAGGACATACCATATCCTGGACACTGGTCTAAATACTAATAATTCAGTAGTAAGTGAAGGTGCTAAAAAATCATTTGTGAATTACACAGATAAAAATCTCTGCTTACACAGCCCTTTCATTTTGGTATATACATCTATATCTGTTTCCATTCCCAAACCCAGCAAAAATTTTTCACCGATCTTATCATTGTGAAGCTTACATAATTTTTGGAAGAAATCACTAAGAAATATTTTCAATGTGAGGAGTTAAACTAATGATACTCCTTAATGCATGAGAACTAATCAATGCTATTTAAGATTTTTGTCAATGAGTATCTTATGGATCAGCTGGGTCAGAATTGTTTTTGAGTACTTGTTAACATTTCTGAGATTCATTTCATACAACCTAATTTTGAATATCAGATTCAGGATCAGGAATATAAATTTTAAAATACCAAACCAAGTGATCCTTACACATGCTAGAGTATAAGAATCAACTCCAAATTTAGGCATTAAGCTGAAGAAAGCAAATCTTAAATTACAAAATGATCACAAGCAATTGGATGAAAAGAATCAACTTAAGAGTTTAGGATTAACAGAAAACAATGTATTTTTAATATTATTACCATTATTTTAGGACAAAATGAAAATAGATACTTGTAAAGATTGGTGAAAAATGCCAAAACAAAAAGTTGATGGTGAGGTGATATACATGTACCCATATGTGTATGCCCATATATATACATGTACATAATGTGTGTGTGCATGTCTATAGTACAAGATGTAGTAAATAAGAGGTTCACATTTTTAAAGTGTTTCCCAACTGCCAATTTAGATTCTTCTCTCCTGTATTGCACTCTTTCCATTTTTATTTTACAGATGAAGAATACTGAAGCCCAGAAAGGGTAAATGACTTTCCCATGGAAGCGCAAATAGTGAATACAAGAGCCAGAGCTGAAGCCTAGCTCCATGGTCCATGGTCTTACCCACTCTAGAGAGATGGGGAATCTCTCAGGCCCCACACATTGCTCTCTATGAGAGACATACAGTCAGGAAAGCAATTCAGCCCAATGAAACATCTAAGTGTTTCTGACATACTACTTCATTCATCTAAAGAGCAGAATAAACAGAGATCTACTTGAGGTGAGTGTCCTCTGAAGCAATTCAGGGGTGTATCGTAATTAGTACTAAACAAGGGTTAATAGTCTAAAGTGCCTGTAAAACTAAAATGAACTCATACTCCATCTTCATGACTTGTTTTTGCATACAACTTTCTTAAAATTTACAGTAAAACAATCTGGCATTCAAGTTGTATTCTGTGAGGTGGCCTTTACCTTTTGTATGTTTTTGACCAACATCTCTTAGGCTAGTTACAAAGAAAGTTAAAGGTATAGAATGTCACATCCGGACATCTTCCTAGAATACCTTCAATGATTATGCCAGGGAAGACAAAGCTGTAATTAAAATAAAGCTGGGCAATTTTAAACACACATCAGTAATCCCAGAAGCTCAGGAAACTGAGGCAGGAGGATCGTGAGTTCAAAGCCAGTCTTGGCAAAAGGGAGGCACTAAGCAACTCAATGAGACCCTGTCTCTAAATAAAAGTAGAAACTAGGGCTGGGGATGTAGCTCAGTGGTTGAGTATCCCTGAGTTCAATCTCCAGTACCCTCCCCAAAACAAAAATAAATTAAATAAAAAATAAAAAAGCCCTTTAGAGCCCAGCATGGGGGCACTCATCTGTAATCCCAGCCACTGGGGAGGCTGAGGCAGGAGGATCACAAAATTTGAGTCAAGCCTGAGAAATTTAGCAAAACTGTCTCAAAGTAAAATTAGAAAAGGCTGGAGCCTAGCTTGTACAAGGCCCTGGATTCAATCCCCAACTACTGGAAAAAAAAAAAAAAAAGCCCTTTAAAGAGTCTAAGTTTGCATAAAATCCATTATGTTTTAATATTTATGGTCAAATGCTAGTGTGAATTGTGGTCACCCTGTTTTCATTTGGAATGTTCCAAAGCACCCTTTCCCTCAATTTTTGTAGACCAGCTAATCATTTAAAATTGAGTATCAGTGAGTACTGCTTATCTATTTAAGGTTTTTCTTTATCACCATACTCTGGCTAAACTATTGGGTCTCTCTTCTCTGGAAGCACTAAAGTACTCTCAGGAAGATGTGAGATGGAGAGAAAGGCTGAAATGGTCATTTTCTGAATAACCAACTGTGGAATTTCTCCTAGGGAGAAGATCATTTCTGGTTAAGGGATGAATTTGATGTCTGCTTGAGGAGAAAACATAAAGCACAATAAAGAGAGTCACCAAAGGACAAGGCAAAAACAAAAATGAACCAAAACTGGAGGTGGAGAATGCAGACTAAGAGAAACAGAGGGGAAGGGAGAGAACACTGGTGGCAGAGGCCCAGCATTTGTGTGGCGATGATGCAATCTCCTTCCTTGTTCCAAACCAGTGAAGCCTGCTGCACACACAAAGGCCTGGAGTCAGTGGTTTCCCTGAAAAACCCCATGAAGGCAACAGGTCTGTGTTCTGGAGGTGAGAGAAGAAAGAGAGGATGAAACAACTAATGGTCATCAGAAGCTGAATTACTTTGTTTATGCCTCTAATTATTTCCAGAAAGTCTGAGTTATTTAGTATTCAATATTTCCGTGGAGTGAAAGTTTCACTTTTTAAGAATAACTCCTATAAATTTATTTTCTGCATTATACAATTAATTTAATTTTCTAAAATTATGTTAATTTCCCAGAAAGCATTCGAGACTTTATATGTGTTCTAAGCTTATGATTACTAAACTTTTTTGATTAAAATCTGCCGCTAATCTCATTATGCCTTAAATGCTGAAAGTGCATTTATTTTCCTGTGAGGATTCTAATTATTTAGAAAAATTATACTTGGCATATAAAACTTTGTTGGAGGATATAAATGAAAAAATTATTTGATACCATGTACAGATAATGAATTCAAAGCACAAGGAAATGGGCAAGACACAAAAGGGCACTTTTTTTTTGCAATTCTGTTCATAAATCTAAGAACAATGTCTGAAAAAAATTCCCTTTAACTATTTTCATCTGCAAGACAGCTATTCTGTTGATCTGACATATCTTAGTTCCATGGTTCACAAAAAAGACTTGAATTAAGTTAGACACAAATAAGTCAGAGAGAACATACTGATTTTACGCCTTGATGATCAACCATCCTGTGAGGCATGTGACTTTTTTTTTTTTCGCTTTATGCAAGAAGGCCATATGATGGCTGATGCTGGTTCAAACTTCCACTTTGACTTATGTGAGTTTGGGGCTGGACTCGGTGACTAATTTCAAAAGAATAGAATGTGACAAAAGTCAAGGGGCATCATTTTCAAGATTGTTATGAGGTGATGGTGGCTGCCACTTTGCAGACCCTTCCTTCCTCAGGAGGAAGACAGAAAGGTAGGATGACATTCCCACTCTGGTGTATATTGCTCTTGAGAAGCCCAGTAGACTTCTTTCTCACTCTGTTCATCACCTCTTGATCATATACCACATTTAATTCATCTCCGTGAACACTCATCATGCAATCGGCAAGTTAGATCTAGAGGACAGGAATTCCACACAGAAAACTATGTTTCTTTTTCTCTTCTAAGATTGGAGAAATGTTATATTATGATAGGAATTGGAATAAGTCAAACCTCAGAAGTGCTGGGATTCCCAAATGTCCTTAATTACAATTTATTCCTACTTCAGAGAAGAGGTATCCTAATTTATAAACTACTAAAGAATAAAAGGGGGGGAGAATACCCATTAGTTTTTGTGTTGATAAGTAGATGTATATTATTTGTGGGTTTTTTTCTCATTGTAAAAAAGCAAAGGATCTTTCATTACTTTAGTTAATTTATTATTTTCAAGCTGATGCCTAAACTTCTGGAACACAAAATTAATGGTCTCTTGGCAACCCTCTCTGAATTACCCCAAGTCAATAGTGGTTCTTCCCATCTGTCATCTTAATTTGCAGTGTGTCTCTCAGATGTATTAAAATGGATACATACCACACTATTTTCCAATCCCATTGGCACAAAGCAGAAAACCAAGAGTAGTTATAAATGAATTCTTTATATGAAAACTCCCAAACTGGGAGCTATGATTTAAAATAAACTTGGATGTCACTCATCCCTGACAACCAACTCATTCAGTCTGCAAATGACACATTTATTTATAGAGCTATTTAGACAATAATGGAAGAAGGCTTAATGATGTATCTTATAAATTAGCAAACAATGTCAACTTCTCCATAGGTTTGATGACTGGTTTTAAAATAATTCATTTACATCTGTTTTTTGTTGAGGTCATTAAACATGAAAGTGATAGGAATTTATTAATATTTAAGGTTTTACCTGTTTGGGTCATATTCTAAAAGAACACTATTTTTGGATCAAGAATTCTGGCATTCAAAATCATTGAGAGTACATTCATTCATGTCTCCCATGAAGTGCATCTTTCTATGATAAGAGGGTAATGAAAAAATGCAGTAAGTAATTTCACATTTTTTGGTTGTCTCATGTTGGAATTCAGCACAGAGTAGCCTACGGAATAACTCAAATCATGGTTGAAAGGAAACTGAGTTTGGAGTCCAAAAAGCAGTACAATGTACAGCAGATCCAAGCAGTAAGACAAGGCCAAGAATGAGAAAAAAACAAAAAAACAATGAGGTCAGAAGGCAGAAAAAAGTCATAGTTTAAAGAATTGGTCAGGACTGGTGGTTTCCATCTATAGTTGGCTATTGATAGATAGTGCCCCTGTTGTCCTGCACGGACAGTGCTAAGTGAGGGTGGCAGCTCACAGGGACCTGCACCACCCCACTCCTTACCCATGGTGGTTTCAGTCTCTATAGCATTTAATTTATTTTTTCTTGGTTTAGGAAAGCTAAATAGGAGGTTTCTTCACTCTCTCTTAGTCAGTGACTGCCTTTTTAGATAATCAGGAACAATCCCCTTTTCTCTCTCTTGGGTTTCCAGATTTGGATGACAAAATTTATTCTCCCTCTAGCAAAAGTATAACCTGACAAAGCCCAGTACTTTTATAGTTTGTTGGTTATCATTTGATTGTCGTTGTTGTTTGTTTACCCACAAAGTCTACTTAGAAATCCCATAGAAAAGAAAGATTTGTTAGATCATTATAGCTCTGAGGAAAAAGAAATAAATGTATTTCCTTGTTTGATGGGAGGTAATAAGATATTATATTCCTGGATAGTTTTTTTTAAATGATGAAGAAATCTGCTTCCTAAGTATTCAGGACACCAAAGATCCACAGACTATAAAAGTAAAATTAGGAACATTGATATAAAGGAATATTGGCATGCCTGGTAATTGTGAAAGATTTAATGGAATCTTAGGGTCAGAGAAAATGTAGCATAAACCATAAATGAATCTTTAACTAAGGTGAATAAGACATGCTTAAGTTAATATGAATATTTGCATCTTTATTCTATGCAAGATGTTCTTTATTCAAGCGCTGTTAATGCCAAAAAACAGTGTCACTTAGAAAAAGTCTTCAAAGGAAGAATTCTTTAGACTTAAAAGTAGACACGAAAATAAAAGCATTCACGAGAATTTGAATTTGAAATTAAAATTAATCTATCATTCCTAATCTCACTTTTGAGGGTGAAGAATGTGTTCTAGGGGATGTCAAGACCTTTCTCATGAAAGTCAGTGAACCATGCAAGTTGGCATGAGGCCTCCCTCTGTGTGGGGAGCCTGACAGCCAAGGATTATGGGAATCAAGGATCACCTAGGTATTTAACAGTGCTGTTAAGGTGGCTCATTGTGATCATTTCTGCAGTTAGAGGTGAAGGCAGATTAGTAAGTGTAACTGATTTCTAAGGAACTTATCACAATTTGTACATGGTTGAGAAAACATTTGAGTCTTATAATCAACCATTTCATGAATCATACATGGAATTATTTTTTTCTGTAAAAGCTTCCAGACTATTTTATCTCTGAACTTTCCTACGCTAGTTTCTCTTCAGTACCAGAGTGGAACAAAGAGCTTGCTTCCACTTTCTCACTTCTCTTTTACAAGTTGACCAACACAGCTGATTCTGTGCCCATTATGCAACAGACACACTGAAATTGCTCTTAGAAGTCATCATGACCTTCAGTCACATGTCGAAATCTCTTTTGTAAAGATTATTTATATTATTTTTGATTATCAAATCATAACTGTATATATTTGTGGGGTACAATGTGATGATTCAATGTATGTGTACAACGTGAAACTATTAAATCAAGCTAATTAACATATTCATCACCTCACCTATCATTTTTTATGGTGAGAAATTTAAACTTTATTCCTGTAAATTACTTTGAGATATGCAATATGTTATTATGGATTCTTAGCACCCTGGTAGACACAAATCTTAAAACTTATTCCTCCTGCCTATCTTAAACTTTGTAATCTTTGAGTAATGGCTCCCTATTCAACCCCTCCTTCCTATCCCTTAGTCTCTGGTAACCATCCTTTTACCCTCTACTTCTATGAGATCAACTTACGTTTCACTTATTTCACTTATAAATGAAATCATAAGCTATTTGTCTTTCTGTGCCTGGGTTATTTCATTTAGCATGATGTGTTCCAGATTCTTTTATGTTGTTGCTCATGAAAAATTTTCTCCACTTTTCAGGTTGAATAATATTCCATTGTGTATTTCTGCCACACTTTCTTGATTCACTTGTATGTTGATGGACACAATATCTCATGGTGGCTTTGCTTTGCATTTTCCTAATGACTAGTGGTGCTGAACTCACATACTCAATATCTTGCTTGTTATCTCCAATGGGTGTCTGGGAGGCATCTGCCCAAGGTGGCAGTCATAATCAGCCCCCTCCAGAACCTGCTCTTTGCAGTCTTCTCCATTTGATTTAATTGCTAAGCCCCAAGCCCTAGAAGTTACCCTTTCACAAGTTTCTCACTCCCCTACAATAAATCTGTCAGCAAGTCTTGTCATCTTTATGTCAACACACTTTCCAGCTTCAGTCCCTTTTCCTGTCTTTCCTGTTATCCCTCCTGGATAAGCCATCCTTCAATCTTAGCTCAGTGAAAGCCTTGTCTCTTTACCAGAGTTCCTGCTTTCATTCCTACTCTCACACAGTCCACTCTCCTCAGAACACAGACCCTCCATGTCACACTGGAAATAAAATTCAAACTGCTAACAGTCTTGTGGTCTAGCCATTGAAATCTTTCAGATCTGACTTCCTATCATTCTCTCCTCCCATCTCTCACTGAACCCCAAACCCAAAAGCCTTATCGTTCTCCAAACATGCCACTGTTTTTCCCACCACAGGGCTATGTACTAACATGTAGTAGATTTTTTAAATTAATATTCCCTGGACAAATTATTGCAATCTGGGTTGTTCCCCTTCCCTGTTATCATCATATTTTTTAAGACTCATCAATGAAATATTCAGAGTACTCCTTTTTCAAGTAAAATAACTAAAGAAAGCGTTGTCTTGATTTAAGGTACCTGGGAGGATCTCTCAAAAAGAAGGTTATATTGTCTCTACACAAGCTTGCTGAGATACAGTAATCTAAACCTCAAGTTTCTGGTGGGTACCTACCTGGCTGCTTCTGCAGCTGAATTAACTGATCAGAGCCAGGGACTGATAGTTTGCATTTGAACCAACATAATAATCCATTTTTCTATCAGGAAGATTCCTATTCTGATCAGCTTTCCCCACTCTCCTTCACCTCTACTCCCAATATATATTCCTTAAATACTTGACACTTCACATACTCATCTCACAAATGTTAACTGAATTCTTACTTGATTCCAGACATAACATTGTCTCTGGCAATATAAAATACATAGCAATAGTCTGACCTGAGCCTATATTAACACAATTCCCATAAGTTCCTAGAAAGAAAATTGCTATATAAATCTAAATACTTTACAACCTTTAAGATATTCTAAGTGTTCCCTAAGGTTCCATCTGAACTTCCTCCACTATTCTCTATTTTCCTATCTTTTAACTACCTCTTACATTTTTATTGCACCCTGTAAGAGCTTAGTAAATGATATTGACTGCTGTCTCTCTTTATGTTCCTTTGCCTACATTCTTCAATTTTGCATCTGCCAAACTTCTTTTCACATCAAATGCAGAAGTCAACCTAAATTCTGATTGATCTAGGAAAGCAAAGTAGCAGACTCAAATATTAAAAGACTTCAGGAAAAAAAAAGTCCAATGCACCCTGCTGTGAGCACTGTGTGTACAGTATTAAGGAAGATGAAAAGGGAACCCAGTTGGACACTGTCCTCAGAACCTTACAATCTCTTGGGCGGTCTTATATAAATGCACTATGAGTTTAATAACTACAACGTAAGGAAAATGACAAATATAAAAACCCTGTTCATTTGAGAGATCCAAAAGCACTTCTTGGAGGTGGCATGTGGAATAGGTTGTAAAAGCGTGCAGTGTTTCCATAGGCACATGTAATTGAACATCCCAGACAGATGGGTAAGAGCAAAATAGCATGAAAGGAAGGATCATAAATGATGACAAGTGACAGTAGTGGCTGGGCTTTCTGAAATCTCATTTGGCTTGCAGACAAGGTTACCTTGCATATTGTATTTGGTATTTGGTAATAATAATGGCAGCCTCCCATAGGATTGTCTTTTCTGGACTGACATATAAATGGTTGTGAATTTCCAGATTCGGCATCCATCACTTGCTATGATTTGGATACGATTTGAGTGTTTTCTCCAAAGATTTGTATTCTTGGAAGCTTGGTCCCCAGTGTAGTGGTATCAAGGTGGTAGAACATAAGGGGTGGGGCTTAGGAGGTTAGATCATTGGAGACACTGCCCTTGGAAGGGGTTAATGTAGTTCTTGCAGGATCCCTGTTACCTCAACAGAAAGCTGCTATAACAAGGGCAAATTTGGCCTCTGAATTGTTTATCCTTTCTGTCTCACCATGTGACTGCTCTCACCCTTTCACATGTGCTTCAGTTATGATACCACTCACCAGGTTGAGATGGTGCCAGAAGGCTCTCAGGTGCCACCTGAGCTTAGACTTTCAGTCTTCAAAAAAAATGTGAGCTAAATAAACATCTCTTTTCTTCTTTATTTTGGAGGAGAAGCTGGAGCTAGGAAAAACTCTGGGGATTGAACCCAGGGCTTCACACATACTAAGCACATTTTCTACCACTGAGCTACATCCACAGCTCAAACTTATTTTCTTCCTAAAGTACCTGGCCTCAGGGATTTTGTTATAACAACAGAAAACATAGTGATACGCTGAATGATAGTGAAAACTCATATAACAAAAGGAGAAGTCATTCTTCGAGGATAACATAGAGCCACAACATAGGCAATTGTTACCCATGGCTAAAAAATGACAACAGGAGACAGACTGAGTTTTCCAGAGTTTTAAGCATAGTAACAGAAAGAAGCCTTATTTGAGCAGGAGGAAAAAGTCAACTCTAAGCCAGCAATATCATTATAATCAGTAACAGAAAAGAATGTAGTCAGGTGGTGGTTATGTTTCTCTTCATAGTGCCTTTCAGCCAAGTAAATATAAAATGCACTACAGGATACTCAAAATATATATAAACACCCCAAGTGCTAAACCTGGTGTGAAAGAAACAAAATGAATTTTGGGCTTCCTTACAAGAGACTTTCTACGCTCTCAGGAATCTCTTCCTCAGAATCTGTACTTCCCCATGTACACATACTCGCCACACTCAAATTTTTTTTAGACTTTCAAGTATAAACACATAATAGTGGCTTTTAGTTCAAGGTCTTTTTCCTAAAGCATACCAAAACAGGAACGCGCTTTAACCCTACTGATTTCTAAACTTGTCTTGCAAATTACACCAAGTAATTATGAGAGAAAGATTTTAATTTTTAAAAAGGAAAATAAAAGATAAAAGAGAAGCAGCTCTGTGCTGTATCTGAAGACCATTTTCAACAGCTTTCCTAACTGTGACCAAAAGACTTAATAAGAACAATATAGAGGAGGAAAAGTTTACTTGGAACTCATGATTTCAGAGGTCTCAGACCATAGATAGCTGACACTATTGCTCTGGGACCAAGCTGATGAATAGCACCATGGCAGAAGGATGTGGAGGAGGAAAACAGCTCAGTACATGGCAATCAAGAAGCACAGAGAGAGCTCTGCTCACCAGGGGCAAAGTATATACCCAAAGGCAGCCTCCAGTGACCTACCTCCTCCAGCCACACCCTACCTGCCTACAGTTACCACCCAATTAATCCATATCAGTAGATTAATTCACTGATTAGGCTATGCCTCTCTTAATATTCTAATCATTTTGCCTCTGAATATTCTGGCTCATTTTTTCATGTGAGCTTTTGGGGGACACCTCATATCCAAACCATAACAAGCACTATGGTAGGGTTCATGCTATTTCTAAGGCAGTTGAGACACTGGTCCATAGGGCCAACTGCATATAGCCATGATCTTTCCTGTTAGTATGATATGTTGTCATACACTGTGTGGTGGCTCTTTCAATGAAAATCGCTTGGTTCAGGGCCATGTGTTTAGCAATATTCCCTAAAAAAGTAGTTGGGGAGATGGCCTTGACTCTAAGGCAAAGATTCTCAACCTGACTTGGAATGGCATGGCTTCTGTGGACTGCAGAACATCCATAAATGCCCTGAAATTCTGTAACGGTGATTGCATTTTTCTGGGTAGGATTTCCATTTTTTTTAAAAAAAATTATTATAATCATTTGCTTTGTTCTTTCAAGGGAATACATTATCTCCAAAATTATCAAGATCTCTGTTCTGGGGAAAGTGCATTCATTTTTTGGAGATGTCATAACAAAATACCACAAATTAGGTAGCTTAACAACTGAATTTTTTTAATGTATATTCCTGGTAGCCAGCACCTGAAATTAAGATGTTGACAGAATTACTTTCTACTTAGGGCCCTGAAGGAAGCTTTGTTTCCTGGATTCATAGATGGCCATCTTTATGTTCTCTAGGCCTTCCTCCTCTATGGGCTTCTCAGTCTGCATCTCTTCTTTTTATAAGGACTCCAGCCATACTGACGTAGGGGTCCACTATAGTCCAACGTGAGTTTTTCCCCACTAATTATATCCATAACAACCTATTTCAAAATTAGCTCACATTCTGATGTCCTGTTGGTTAGAATTTCAACATATGAATTCTGGGCAAACACCATTCAACCCACAACAGAAAGCTTGAGAGTGAAGTATACGATGTGTGTTCTTTCACCCCATGCACACATCCCTGTCCTCTGGGAAGGCAGAGAATATCAATAGATCTAGGAGAATGATGTAAATTCTTGTTAGGATGGCCTTAGGCCTGAGCCTAAGCAACTCCATTTTAAAAACTCCAGTTTGAAACCTGCTGTCTCACCAGGCACATCCAACAGAGCCCTCCAATATGGCCTCAAACAAGTTAATTCCCCTCACCCTGATAAACAGAGTGAAGCCCCTGATAGGCTGTCCTCACCTGAAAAGAGATAAAGGGGAGAAAATCAGGGTGGAGACCACCGGGCCAGATGTTTCTGAACCCAGTGTAAATGATGTCACTGAGAAATCTGATGGTAGTTGATAAAGATTGAAAGGGGGGTCAAAAAGCCCCCAAATTTAGTATAAATAATAGAGCAAATTGCCGCAGTCTGGCTGGGCACAATTCAGGAGCCACTTGTCAAAAGAAACGTACTTTATTTTTAGAACACACACGCCACACCACACAGCCCTTCGGGAAAACCCTCAGAGCCCAACTGCCACCACCAGCTTCTCACAAGCCTCTCCACCTCCCCCACTCCTCCTGCTCTTGAGGCCGATTGGCTGGGTCGCGTGGGCAGAGCCAAAAAAGTCCCCCAATGAGCAGCTCCGTGGTCTGAAAGGGCGGGGAAACAGCCCAATGATCATCACTGCAGAGGAGCCAATCAGTTGGCAGCTGGAAGTTTGCTAGCAGCTGGAAGTTTGCTGGGGGCCCCTTAGGCTGTGGCTCTCAACAGCAAATGAACAGGGATTCAGCCAGCTGAAACAAGTATACACTCCAGATAGGGAGCCTGATGAGGACCTGACAGCCCATCACTTGTCATCCTTCCTGAGCCTCTGCATGATCCTCACTGCTCTCAAACTCTATCTCCTCAACTGGACCTTGGTGAGAGCTGGAACCCCTCTCTACGACCCTCTCCTCAACCTGTCATCCACTCCACACCAGGAAAAGCCTACCTTGGTTATGGACCTGGTCACCTCCGTCTGAGTGAGTGTGTATCTGCAGGACATAAAGCCTAAGGTTTAAGACCTTTGAACTTAGCATAAAGAGGAAATGTTTGTCATTAGCCTATCACAATTAAGTGTGTTTTGTAGTGCTTAGAATTAATCTAGAATTGTTTGCTGTGAAGTAATTAACCTAGAATTGTTTGCTGTGAATTGATTATGTCTATGGCAGTGCCTAGCATTAAGGATTGTCATTTTCTTTATAGAGAAATTATTGTCGTTTTCTCTATAGAGTGAAATTGTGTTGAGTGATTTGAGTGAATAAAGCATTGAAAGGGGCAGAAGCACGTGGACATTCTTTGTTTCTCTCCTTGACTGCATATGTCAAAATTTTGCCCCCTCGCGACACTTCTGTATTCTAACATGAATGTTATGACATCAGTCATAATATATTAAATGATTTCATACATAGATTAAATTATTTAGTATATGGGTTTAAGGGATTTAACACTGTAAATCTAACAGTGCAATGCCTGACACATAGAGTGTGTTAAACTTTCCATCATTATTTGTATATATTCACTGATGGTCCCCTATCTCCCCATCGTCCCCTTTCACTCATAAATGACCCAGATATCCTAAATTTCTGGACCTACATTTTCTGTGCTTTAACTTTCTCATGATCACAAGTGGAAGCCTTCTCAGGAGCTTGAAACATCTAGAATCCCATATATTTCATATTTCCCAAAATTTAGTGGGCACCTCTAACACCAAGGATAAGCCCTTTATGGTCACTCTGTGGGTAGTGTCATGAAGGTAATGACACGAACCTGAGCTGATGAAGGAGAGGTCAGTAAAAGGCCTTAAATCCCTTTTCCTACAGCTCTCCCTATCCTGAGAAATGCCAAGTGTATATTTTGGTGTCTGAGAAAGCAAATGTTACTTTTTTTTTTTTACTTTTTTGCTTCCTTTTTCTGACTCAGAGGTAAAATTGATTCCATTTGACCAAAATTCTTTCTATCTATTTCTTCAGAGGAATTTTGGCCTCCAAGCACAGTTCATAGTTTTTTTTTTCTTTTATGTTTCCAATTGTACTTGGTTCCTGTAACTTTTTGTGGTGATTACTATACAGTGAACATTTGTACTCTTTCCTTGAAATTGTATTTACCAACTTCAAACTCTTGCTGTAGTTCAAAGATGAACCGTGTTGATAAAATAGCTCTTTTGCTTTATAAACTAAACTATGTTTCCATGTAAACTTTTTTAAAATTCTTTTTCTTTACATTTCTCTAAATGTAGGACGGTACCTCAGAAACCTCCTATCAATCCCATTATAAAATAATAAACATTATTTTTTAACTTATTTGACAATTGTTGAATTTCCACTATGTCCTGGAAAGTGTATTTGTCACCAAAGATACAAAGAAAAACAAAGCAAGAACTTCTGTTTCAGGAACTAATAGCTACTAGTTGCAATTTTGTCACTCATTGTGTGAAGTTTTGTACCAGAAATACAAATCACACATCTAGCCAAGTAGCTAATCTCACTGCGTAGCTGAAGCCCTATTTGTTTTACTACCTGGCCTTACTCATTCTTAAATATTATTAACCATCTACAATCAATGTCCAGACAGAGTGACCTGGCTTCATGAATAAAATGGTAATTGGGACACAGTCATAATAACTACCAATATAAAGCTCTGAGAAAGCAAATGTTACTTGTTCTTTGCTTCCTTTTCCTGATTCCAGAGATAAAATTAATTCCATTTGACCAAAATTCTCTTATCTATTTCTTCAGAAGAATCTTAGTCTCCATTATTATTATTACACAACCATAATAACTATCAATATAAAGCTTAAATACAAGGTACTTTAATCAAATAATCAGTCAATTTAATTTAAAATTTTAATTTCATAACACATGTCAGGAGGAAGAAAAATACATGCTTCTGTGAGAGCCCCTCATAGTCAATTTCCTTGGGTCTAAAGGAAATCAGAAAGGGGCTCCCAATAGAAGAGATATTGAACTAAGATCTAAAGAACAAAGGAGATTTTTTAAAGTCAAGTGTCATTACTGCTTCTGGTAATACAACTAGATATATTCCCCTATTATTCATGCTAAGTACAAGGGGAATTCATGGATATTATGTATTAAACACATATCAGAAGACTCTGAAAGGTAGGCAGGAGAGGACAGTCCTTCTAGAGACTGCAGGACTCAAGGCCCAGAGACCCAAGACCAGGTCCTTAGCCTTTCTTTTTCCATATCTCCTACACTTGAAGAGTGGAAGAAACTCATGACCCAGAAACACAATAGTTACAAATAAAAATTCTCAACAAAAAAATTGATCTTTCTAGTCAAAGGATGAGAAAAAGGAGCAAATAGCAAGACAGGAAATATAAATGATTATCAAGGGCTGTAACCAAACATCACAGTAAGACTGTGTCTGTGTCCCTACCCATGGGAAGACTAGACCTCCACAGTGCCCCAAAACATCTTCTAGGGTGGTGTCAGGGTAGCCAATCCAAATGGGAGGTAGAATTCAACCCCACTAGGCAATGAATAACCCCTTCCCCTAGGGTATCAACATAGATCTCAGAGATGGCTCAGACTTCCATGGCACCCTGGAGGGGAGACATCCTTGTAACTCCCTGAACACATCTAACATGTCTCTTTAGAACTTTGATATCTTTCATCAGTGTGGGTAGTTTAAACATACATTTTTTTAACATGCTGTTCAGATTTATACCTATTTCTTGTTTGGAACAGGGGTACTATATTAACTTTGTATCCATATATTCAACTGATAGAATATAGAAATAGAATCACCCTTCTATGTTCTTTCACAATCACCCAGAGAAAATGAGGCACACCCACTGTGGTGTCAGCCCTGCCCAGTAGCAACAAGAACCTTCCTTCACATGTCAGTGCATGCTGTGTGGGGACTGGAGTTCTATTTCCACTTGGAAGAATGAGGCTGCTTCATCCCTCTCTCCCCCCCCCACCCCGCCACTTCTGGAGTAAGGTCAGAAGGGGAAAAAAAAAGAAGAAGAAAGTTTTAAATAAGATTAAGAGTCTCCAGACATAAAGGGAAAAATGTCTAAGATTTATTGGAAAATCTGTAGTTATGCCAAGAACCAGGAAGATCTTAAACTAAATGAAAAAGGCAATTGATAGATGTCAACAACAATAAGAGATGTTAAAACTATCTGGCACAGATTTTCAAGCATCTGTGATAAAAATGCTTTAACAAGCAAATACTAGCATGATTGTAAAAAAAAAGGAAAACAAAAGAAAATTTCATCAAGAAATAGAAGAGTTCAATAAAGAAATAGAACATATTAAGAAGTACCAAATAGAAACTTTAGAACTGAAAAAAAAACCCAAAATAGTAATTGATCTAAAAATTTCAATGAATGGGATCACCAGCAGAACAGAAGAGATAAAAGAAAGAATCAGTGAACTGGAGTTAGAAATGTTGAAATTACATAATCGGAAAAACACAGATAAAGAGCAAACTGAAACTTAAACACATGTGGAACTATACAAAAACTCTAATATTTATATCTTCAGAGGGGAAGGGAATGAGGACAGGACAAAAAAAATGCTAGAAGAAATAATAAATGAAAAATTTGTAAATTTGACAAGAGACTAAGTCTTCAGATTCTACAGGCTGAGTGAGACCCAAACAGGACTAACCTAAAAAAAAAAATCATGTCAAGAAATATCATATATATGCTTCTGAAAACATTTGAAAAGAGAAAAGTCTTGAACACAGCCAAAGAAAAATGACATCTTACCTCTATAGGAAAAATAATTCAAACAACAGCAGATTTCTCACTGGATATCAAAGAAGCCCAAGGAAGTGGCACAATATTTCCCAGGTGCTGGGGAGTGGAGGGGAGACGTGTCAACTCATAATTCTATACCCAGAGAAATAACCTGCAAGAACAAAGAAAAGCTAACACTTCCTAGATGAAGGAAAACTGAGAATTTGGAATACGAAGCAGGTCAATTATTGTATGCTAGCAGTTGAATATGTGGACACAGAATTAACACAGTACCATTTACAATTGTTTCAAAACATGAAATACACAGGTGTAAATCTAACAAAACATATAAAATTCTTGCATGCTTAAACTATCCACATCTATGAAAGAAATCAAAGAGGTAAGCCAATGAAGAGACATAATTATATTCTTATTAGAAGACTCAGCTTAGTAAAGATGGCAATTCTACCCAAATTTATAACAAGTTCAATGCAATTTCCATAAGAATACGAAAGCAATATTTTTTGTAGATATAGACAAGACTATTCCTTAGTTTATATGAAAAAGCAAAGAAATTAGAATAGCTTAAGTTTTTTTTGAAAAAGAAGAATAAAATGGGAGGAGTCCATTTATCCATTTCAAAACTTATTATATGGCTACAGCAATCAAGGCTATTTGGCACTGACACACAAATAGACACATTAATTAATAGAACAGAACAGAGAACACAGACAATGCCCAACTGGTTATTAAACCAAATTTATAAAGAAATTCAATGAAAGATAGATGGTCTTTTCAACAAGTAGTGCCAGAGCAATAAGACATCCAAAGACAATAAAGCAAATATTTACATCGATCTCACACCTAACAGAAAAGTAAGTAAAACAAAACAATAATCTTCAGAAAAATAATAGAAGAAACTCTTCAGGTTCTAGGGCAGTCTGAAAAGTTCTTAAACTTGACATCAAAAGCATGATCCAACAAAGGAAAAATTGACAAACTGGACTTCATCAAAGTTCTGAGTTTTACTCTGAACAAACACCTTTTAAGAATATGAGAACAACCTGTATACTTGGAAAAATGAGAAATTATACCCCATTTGATTCAAATGTGTGATATGTCAAGATCATTGTATTGTCATGAGCAACTAATAAAAAAATAAAATAAAGTCATTCACAAGAGAAAAAAATAAACTTATATCTATAATATTACTACATAAGTCTGTTCATAAAAATGTTTTCATGTGTATTAAAAATTTATTCAAATGGTAAAAAAAATAAAGATGAGAACAAAAGTGACAGAGTAGCAAATTAAACCATATATCTAGGAAAGTATTTAGAACATATGAAGAGTTCTTAAAACTCTCACCAGTGTAAAATTAAACACTCAGGAGAACATGGCAAGAGATATGAAGAAACATTTCACAGGTTATTGGATGGCAAATAAGTACATGAAATGATATTCAACAATATTAGCCATTAGGAAAAGGAAAATTAAAACCACCGTGAGATGTTATCATAAGTTTATCAAAAAAACTGAAGTAAATATTAGTGATAAGATCTAATGCTTGTGAGGTTGTAGGGAAACTGGGTCACTCACATGTTGCTGGTGGTATAGCCTCTCTAGAAAACAGTTTAACAGTTAAATCAACGACAACAACAACAACAAAAAAAAAAAAAAAAAAACATTGCAACTATCATGCTCCCTAACTTTTGTATATCTGAGCATTTATCCCAGGGAAATGAAGAATTATGTTCATGAAAAAAAAATGTACACAAACGTTTATAGTGAACTATTCAGAATAGCCCCAAACTAAAAACATCCAGATGCCCTCCATTGAGTGAATGGCTAAACCAACCATGGTATATCTACAATAAAAAGTATCAAATTAATGATCCACATGTCAGTCTGTATATCTCTAAATTATTATGTTGAGTGTGGGAAAAAAGTCAAATTCTATGGGTTACATACTCTATGATTCCATTTATATATCACTCCTGAAATGACAAGTTTAAAAAATAGAGAAGAGATCAGTAGTTATCCAAGGTTAGTGGGGGTAGGAATGCTAGAGGGAAGAGGGTGTGTTTATTGAAGAACAACCAACATTAGGATCCTTGTGATGAGTGAAATGTTTTGTTTCCACTGGGGAGTTGGATAAAGAATACATAAGATCTGTCTGTTTTATTTCTTACAACTATGTGCAAAATTAAAGAGGTTATTGGCAGATACAGATTATTCCAAACATAAAAAATGTTTGTGAAAAGATCTTGACAGATGAAAATATGTACCCAAGAAGAGCCATTTGGTTGAAATGCTGAGAAAGGAGCATATATCTAGGTCATGGGGCCGGGAGAGAAATAGATACGTAAGCAACAAGGTGCAAAGTGAATACGGACAGGTAGGTGTACTGTGCAGAGCTATGTGGACCATCTTAAAGACTAGTCTTAACCCCAAAGCACAAGGAGTCATTACATTGTGGTAAGCTGAAAATGACTGAATTAGAATTGCATTTTAAAAAAAAACACACACACACACACAAACTACAGTGTGGAAAATGAATGAAAGTGGATATCTCCCACACTATACTGCTCACAGTTCTATTACCTGACTCTAGCTAAAGAGGTTCATTCCCTAACAGAAAAGCTGCCTAAAGAATGATTGATTAATCAGTCGCCTTGAGCTAAATTCTTCTCTGATGCATCTGAGAAAATTCCCAAAGAGCTAAAGAGGAGAAAACATTTGAAAATTGGTTTGATGTGTTGACTTTTTTAATTCATCAAGCAAGTAAGCATGATCAAAAACAGCCAGAGCAATCTTCATGACCTCTACCAAAAGAAAAGAAAGTCTTGCTTCAGCTTCCAAAATTAATCATTTCACAGAGACATTATAAATATTGATGGTAATAGGTTTCTCTGTGGTGTTTTCTAGAGATTTAATGCATTTAGATACAGTAAAAGAGTTGTTCATGAAAACTAATAGAATGTGAAAAATGATGCTATGTACAATGTATTTTGCCCTGATAGGTCACCTTCTTTTCCTGGAACCACAATGAGTACCATTAAATCTTAGTCTCAGGATTCACCACCTAACTAGTGTATTTTGTTTTACCTAAGGATTCAATCCATGCCAATGATTCTAAATTATGATTTGTCTATAATAAGAAACCAATTGGTTTTTTCACAAATTCTTTAAAAACCTGTCAGAGTTTCTTTCCCCACTGCTTTAAATTAGTATTCTCTTAGGTAGCATCATAAAGATAATGCCTAAATGGACAGCTGCTAATTCCTCAAATGATCCTTTACTGAACACCATTTGTTTTCATGTATATCATTTCATTTCATCGTTACAATGATGCAATGAAGTCTTCTGAGCAGCCTATTAGTTTATTGCAGATTTTGAAAGCTATCAAACCAGATATTATAGCCAGGATGGACCTGCACCTTTGGCTCCAAATATTGAACCACGAACCATAATGGACTGTGGAAATCCTGAAATGTGCATCTCTAAATTGAAATATATTGTAAATGTAGACTACACTATGCATTTTAAATATTGATTTCAGGTTGAAAAAATATATATATTTAGAATATATTGAGTTAAACTAATTGCCTTTAGAGTTAATTTTACTGTTTTTCTTCCCCTTTAAATTTTAAAACACACATATAGCTCAAGTTGTATTGCTCTTGGGCACCAGTGCCCCAAATCTTGACAACTGTTATCTCCTATATGTTTGTGAAATTCATGCTTTTCTTTCCATCCCCACTCCCCACTCCCCAATCCAGGGCTCTTATCTTTCTCTTAGAAAACAAGCCTCCTCTTCTCATATCAGCTTTATCATCATGGCCCACCCACATGCTGCCTTTTATTGCAGCCAGAATGATGTTTTTAAACTGTAATCTGATGATACTACTTTCTAAATTTAATCTGTCCCATTGGGAATTCTCATTGCCTTTTAGAGTTAAGAGTAGCTTTCTTACAATGATCCACATAAACTTTATGTTTCAGTTTTACTTTTATACAGCCTCTTCTCTGACACTCCCAACCTGCTGAAGGTTTCATAATATACTATGTTTCAATCATCAGCACTAAATGCCTGATACTTCAGCCCCTTAGTCAATTTGTGTTTGCTAGATTGATATGCAGGTTTTCTTTTCCAGAAGTTCTACATGACTGTGAATGTGTAGTTTAACATCTCATTCACTAAGTCTTGAAAGGTTCCACATAATTCCACCGTACTTTATATATTCCTTACAATATGTGAATGGCAAAATGGAGAATATATAAATTGGTATACTTTTCACTCATTTTTTAGTGTTCATATATGTGTATATATACATATATACAAACACACACACACACACATATATATAGGCATGTATACATATGTACATATATATGTATGTGTGAAGAGATAGATAGATCTCCTTAGTGTTCTCTATTCTGTATTCATAAGAGAGGATGTTTCTATTGGTTTCAAAACATAGTAGATGCTTATTAAATATTTATTAATTTTAGTGAAAAGAAATAGCTAAAGCAATTAATTATTAATTCTGAAGAAGAGATTCTGATGAGTTATTCAATAGTTCTAAATAAGTGAAAGAATTTTAAGTATATGCCAATGAATAGCTGTTCTCCGGTTTTGCTAAGGACCAAACAAGAAGTAATTGAATGCAGCCAGAGGAATTAAAATGTCAAAACACATTGAAAACTTTGTTATCCAAACTTTGCCAACTAGAATTCTCTAGAAGCCAACATTTCTGTTATCTCACAATATAATAGCTTAAATGAAGACAAATTAGGATAGAATTATGTAAATAATATGGAAGGAGCACACTATGGTTGACATACCTTGTTTACTGATACGATTTGGAGTAACAAATTCATTTGATCACTTGTTCAGAATATTTTCCCTTTGTGAATAAGATGTGAAAATTGTGCCTTTTAGTTTTTCTTCTTATAAAAAATAATTAAAAAGCTAAGGAAACCTAAGATCACCTGAGCACATCAAAATTGTTTATTAATTCATAAGCCTGTAAATATTCCAGAAACTAAGTCTTACTGCTTAAAAATATCCAGTTAAACTTTGTAAGCAGAAAAAAATTAGGTATGCAGTAAGGGGTTAATACACATTAACATAAGATCTTTAATAAAAGGTCTTTGACTTTAATTGTTGTCATTTCCTTAATGAGCCTTTGTTGTGCATGATCTATGTGCCCAGTGCCAGCTGCTGGAGGGAGACACTGCCCCTTGCCTCATGACTTACACTCCAGTTTAATGACACCTCTCAACATATAGAACAAAATATCATTGGAAGGACACTGCCAATTATTAAAAATACGCAATGTCAAGTGTTATTATACTGATACTTCCCAAAGAGCTTTCTGTAGAAAAATATTTCTTTGGAATATAAGGATATTGTTTGGGGACTGGGGAAATGTTTCACTGAAATAACAACACTAGGAAGCCTAAGATAAAGTTAAACAGATTATACAATATCATGTTTTTTCAGGGCCTTTGTTTTTATTGCATTTTATAAGTCTTTATACATTTAATGTGCAATACTTACTATTCAAAAGGCTTAACATTGGTAATTTATTTAGTCCTGAAAGTAATCTCAAGAGACAGACATTTTTTTCTCCTTCTGATTTACAGATGGGAAGACTAAGACTCAGAGAAGCCTAATCATTTTCCCAGTTTCAAACAGATTGATTCAGAATCTGCCCTCTTAATGATTCTTCTATACTACCTCCATAACCCCTCATGTATTTTATGAATCTCTAGATGGAATCCTATATGCAAGATCATCAAGACTTATTTGATTGTGAAATACATTCCCTACACACACACACAAAAAAAAAAACACACATTTTTATTTGGCAAGCTATTTTACAATAATAGTGGCATTAAACATACCCTAGAAAATGTTCTACATCTATTAGATCATTGTTCCAGCTTCATCTCAAATTGTTCTTGGTTTCTTCTGTATTATTTTATAGATAAAATTTCTTGTAATGAAGGTATCAAGATCAAAGGTGAGTCATGTGACCAGAGACCTAACAATAGAATTTTAGTGTGATCATTATTTTTAAGAAGTGTCCTTAGGGACTTACATCTGAACCACACAAGAAAAAGGATGGCAAACAAGAACTAAACATGAATAGTGAGGAAAATTATACTCTCTATTTCAGGAAAGCAGTTTGAGCTCAGTATGGTTTGTTCCACTGTTATTTTAAGACAGCATAAACAAGAAGAAACATTAGAAGCAGGAGTTAAGATGGGTAAGTCCTAATGGAGAAACTCCCATTCTCATTGTGGGAAATAGCCTTGTGGTAGGCAGAACAATGGTTCCTGAAGATGTCCACATTCTAATCCCTGGAAACTGTGGTTGCATTGCCTTACGGGGCAGAAGGGATAGTACAGATGAGGCTAAGAACACTGGCATGGGGAAGCCATCCTAGATCAGCAGAGTGGTAGAAAGAGAGAAAAAGAGAGAGAGAGAGAAGAAAAGGAAGGAAGGAAGGAAGGGAGGGAGGGAGGGAGGGAGGGAGAAGAAGAAAGAGGGGAGAAGGAGGAGGGGGAAGGAAGGGGAAAAAAGGGAGGAAAGAGAGTTTTTAACTGCATAGGAGAGAAGCCCAGTCAGACCTCTTGTCTACAGAACTAAGAGCATTAGTTTATGTAATTAAATACATTACTTAAGTTTTCATTATTGTGACAAATACCAGAGAAAAACAACTTAGAGGAGAAAAAGATTTACTTTGGTTCATGGTTTCCATCCATGATCAGCCATCTCTATTGCTTTGGACCTGATTGAGGCAGAATATTATGTAGAGGACATAACAAAGGAAGGCCACTGAGCTCATGGCAGCAAGGAAGTTGAGAGAGGGACTGATGGGAGGGCATGGACAAGATACAGTCCCCAAGGGCATGCTCCCACAGAACCACTCCTTCAACTAGGTCACAACCCCTACAGCTTCCAATAATGCCTTCAAATTATTAACCCAATGATGGGGTCAGAATCTTTATGATCCTCTAACTTCCCAAAAGCCCCACCTTTGAACATTGCTGCATTGGGGACACAAGAGGCCTTTGGGAGGCTTTCCAGACCCAAATCATAACAATTTTATAAGACAAAATTTATGTTGTTGTAAAACATTAAATTGGTGGTAATTTATTACAGCAGCAATAGAAAATTAATAAAACCCTTTTAAGAAACTTAGACCATAGGTGAAAAATAATACTTGATTTTATTTGGTGACATTTTGACTAACAGACAAAATCGTACAATAGGAAGATTAATCTGCAGCAGTTCTACTTAATATCAAGTTGGGTGAAACAGAATAAAATATGAGTTACATTGTTCCTACAACAAAGCTGTACCAAAGGTTCATTTGGTGGCCAAATCAGTTTTAACAAATTTGACTGCAAAAGTGTAATGAAACCAAGGACTTTGAGATAAATAATAAATCCATTTAAAGTAGAAAATAAAAATTTGAGAACCACCAGAAAACCTTTCTACAATTGCCCCACGGTTACAAGATTTGACAAATACCATTTCTTCATACAGTGTTTGAAACCAATTAGAAATAACCAACATTACAGCATTCTCTTCCCCAATAACAATTCCATATTATTTCTAAAATACTTTCAGAATTCCTTAAAACTTCTTCATGGGATGTCTAATTTACCTCAAAAATATGCTTTCAAAAATTTATGATGTGTTTTTACAAAGTAGCTTCATTCTGCAGTGGTTTCACATTAAGAGTGTCTCTCAAACATACACCCAAGTACTATTTGCTGATTGTGAAACATTGCCCAGTGCCAAGCTCCTGACCCAGATGCATCTTTCTTTTTTGTCTCCTTAGGAAGTAAACAGTTCTAAAAATTGATTAGGAAACTGATGTACTCTTTCCAGACCAGTCACTGATAGTGTTACCATGGTAACACCTTGGAGTCCTTAAGATCTTTATTTCCATTTTAGTTTAATTGTTTTTACTTGTTAATAAGACTTCAAACAAAGGTTTTTACACCTTCACCAGCTGAACTATGATGAAATAGGGATCGTCATGCTTTTAAGGCAGCTTCTTCAATTATTGCTTCTTAAGAAACTAACTCCTCAGCTGCATATTAAAAGTTTCAAACACACTTTATGGAAAAGGAATCCAAAGTCGATTTTGAAGTGGGTAGTAAGCTTCATTTATCATGCAAATATGCATGCACCTGGTGCCAATAATCCATGTTCTTATATATTTAAGCAAAGATGAAATTAAAGACTGAGTCTCTAGGGCATTAAAATATATTGACCACAATAATAAACACTGAGATACTAGTGCATTAAATTACAAATTGGGGTAGTATTGAGAGGAAGCAAGATTAACAAGAGTTGGGTTGGCCATTATCCTTGGGTAAAAGATATGTAAAAAAAGGGCTGGGGTTGTAGCTTAGTGGTAGAGCACTTGCCTTTCCTGTGTGAGGCCCTGGCAATCCTCAGCATTACATAAAAATAAATAAATAAATAATATATTTTGTCCATCTACAACTAAAAAGAATTTTATATATATATATATATATATATATATATATATATATATATATATATGTAACAAGTTCATCATTTTTGGTGCCAAAGGTGACCTTTCTGTCCTAACAGCATTGTAATTATTGTTTCCAAGTAGGCTCCTAATTTCATCTTGAAGCAGAAAACAAAATTTGTTTTTATCTTTTATCTCAAGGAAACCTGCATTTTATTTTCTGTGATGCATGTATGTTTTTCATCATAAGATCCCTCTATAATATAATCTAATTTTCTACCATTAGATTCCTCTAAAACGTATAGTATACCAGATATTTCTCAAGAGAGTTAAGAAAATGCATTAAACAAATTAGAAAACATTTGGCTAGTTTTAAGTCACTGAGGCATTCTGATAATCTGAGAAGCAGAAGCATTTGTTAGGAAATAAAGGCTGAAGAAAGCTGATTTACCTAATTTTATCTTTCTCCAATGCTAATGGACATTGACCATCTAACCATTTGTAATCCCTGCACCCCTCTGTCATATACCATCATGTCTTGTTGAAACTGTTGAGCTTTAAGCTTCCACTCTACTCTAAGCTCTGTGAGTTCAACCCATGTCTTGTTGGTGTTTACTTCACCATTCCCTGGATTGCTACTTTGCACCTGGATGGTGCTCAGTGCTGAGATACAGAGGTGATGGGAATGCTTGTGAGGCTTCAGCCTATAAGATGTCAAATGCAAAAATAAGGAGACATAAGAGTATGACAGCCATATTGGTTGTCTACTCAATATCCACTTTCCACTTTATTCTAATGTGTAGAATCTCCTATTTGTCATTTTAACTTTGTATCCAGATAAAATATTTAATTTCCTATTCTCACTTTCAGCTAGGAGAGCCACAGGATCCTGGTCAATGGAATAGGAGCAGAGCTCTTCTTAGGGTTTCTAAAAGTGTTTGTTTTCATTATAAAGGAATCCTTATTTCTTACAATTTCTTTTCTTCTCAATGGAAACAGTGTCAGAAAAAAAAAAGTAGAGCAGCCGATTTCTACCATAAGGCCAACTTTGATTCTGAAAGTCATATAATAAGGATCCCCAACAGAGACACAGGAGACAGAGACATCAGTGACAAGGACGTTGCTGACTCTGCTTTGCATCACCTCCCTACTTACCATTGCATTAGAGAGCCAATCACTACTTGGTCCAACCACACAATACAGGTTATTCATTACAGAGAAGATCCAGTCTTTGATGTTACATGATTTGCCACAAACTTTGGGATCAAGTTTCAGGATAGATTGTGCTGTGGAAGCAGACAACATTTACTTACTAACCATTTGTACTTTGATTTGGCCAGACTCAATGAACTTAGACCAATGTTTAATTAATTTTTCAATTCCACAGTATCCTTCTCCTCCCCCTTTTCAATACAATAAAGTTAAAGTGTCCACTCAAGTACTATTTTTGATGGTAGTGCTGACATCATGTCATATTTCCTTGGCATAGTGATATGAGACACTAACTATCCATATATCGCTCCATCCTGGGCCAAAACTGCAGCAGCCAGTTTCATGATGTAGTCTGGGCCACAGTTCAGATGTTTAGTTTGTTGGTAAATCTCAATTTTGAATCTCCATCAATATCTACCACACAAGTGAACATACCACAGGTCAAAAACAGAAAAAAAAAATTGAAAAGCTGATAATATACCAGTGTGATGGTTTGAATCTCTGATGCTGATGTACTAGCTGTGTGAACATGGGTAAATAAATCTCTGTACTTGGTATTTTTTCCACAGTGCTATTATGACAATTAAATTATATGCAGAATGGTCATCAGAGTTCAGATTTGAAAATCTAAGATAATACAGAATTGTTACCATAATAGTATGTTAATCTTTTATTTGGGTTGAAGTTATTTGTGGTTCGGTTTAAAAAACTAAAGTTTGATCATTGTTAGTTAGGTTTTCATCACTGTGACAAAAATACTTGACCAGAATAACACAGAAGAGGAAAAGTTTACTTTGAACTCATGGTTTCAGAGATTTTAGTGTATGGTCAGCTGACTTTATTGCCTGATTTATATAGTAAAACTGGCTCAAAGTTGCCAGCAACACCCATGCTGCTGTCTAAACACTGTGGTATTTTAAAATGTTCTCTACCACATTAATTATTCCCTCAGTTTTAAATAAAGCCTATCAGACATGGGCAAAATGTAGGCAACTTTTTTGTTCAATGTTACATGTTACCCTCTAATCCAATTTCCAAGAGTCATAGTTCCCTCCGGAAACGTCATGAACGTAGTCTTTATTGTCCACATTGTCTCAGCATTCTAGTCTTCTAAGCTTTCACCAGAATTGCCCATTAAGCTCTGCTTATGATATTCTAAGGTTCATTTAGCCCCACATCTCCAAAATTTCCAAATTCCTCCACAACTTCCAAAGGCATCTGATTCACACTGTCAGGTAAGTCACAGAAATACCCCACTTCTTGTTATCAGCATCTATGCTAGATTTTCATCACTGTGACTGAAATACTTGAACAGAACAATATAAAGATGGAAAAGTTTATTTTGACTAATGGTTTCAGAGGTTGTTGATTGATTTTATCACTCTGGGCCCAAGATAAAGCAGACTTTATGGTAGCAGGGCATAGCAGAGGAAATTTACTCAGGTTATGGCAGACAGGAAGAAGAGAAAGAGAAAAGACAAATCCAGGGACAAAATATATAACTCCAAGGCACAATCCCAGTGACCCACCTTCTCCAGCCATGCCCTACTTGCCTAAAGTTACCATCCAATAGGCCGTTCAAATTATTAATCCATCAAATAGACTAATCCACTGATTAAGCTACAACTTTCATGACATAATCATTTAATCTATACTAATACAATAGCTTTTAGAGTCACATGATATTCAAACCATAATGATTATTATTAGGAAAAAACAAGCAAGAAGATAAATATACAGCTTGGCATACTGATATGCCATATCACTTTGCATTGTGATATGAGTTGTCATTTTTGTTAAGTTTATGTTTTTATTCACTTGCTGCCTCTGTTCATTCAAAAGTGATCCATTGAGTGACTATATTGTTATAGAAATGGTGATAAGTCATCCTCATAATATATTTGGTTATTCTGTCTGGAGATATAGAGAAGAGTGACATTTTGAAACTGGTCAACATTTTGAAATTTAGTTTGTATTAAATATATTCAGGAACTTTGGGAAATTCTTCAAAAAATTGCAAATCATTAAGACAAAAACCATTAAAAAAATCATGCAACATCACTTGGTTAATCTTATTCATTCCTTCCTATGGCCAAAAAATTCAGAATTATCTTTGAATCGTACACAATACAATTAACTGCTTGGTTGATACCAGTTATGACTGTTAAATGTTCCATATGGAAAGTGGTAGAAAGAAACCATTCCCTTTGTCAATCATTGGAAAAATACCTTGAACGGACTGTCATCCTTTATCTAATTATTTGGTTTCATTTAAATTAAATCAGATCAATCAATGAGATGTGGTAAAGTCTAGAAGCAAACAGGTAAAATGACACTGATATTGGTAATCTACTATAGGAAAAAAAATGCAAGTTTTTTTCAATCAATAATATTAACTTGTGTTTCTTATTACTTCATAGAATATATTTGCTTCTAGTGTTCAGGAATTTTAATGGCTTGGATTATATGGTTTGCTTTTTTTAATTCCTTGAAGAACCTAAACATATTTCAGACTGGAAGTTACTCTAATATCCTCACAAAATGATGTCAGAACACTTCTATATTGAGACTCATCATCATAAGAGTAATTAGAAAGTAGTTGATTTGACTAAGAATTGTGCACATCACATGTGTTTCATGCAATAAGATTTTTATTTCTGTCATGCAAACACAAATATTTTAAAGGTATCATTCATCATTTAAAACAAAATATTTTTAGGCAGCAATGGGTAAACAAGGAGTCACTTTTGTTAGATTTTAACTTATTTAATAGAACTCTAGAGCTCTGAGTGTTAGAATTAAGAGTTGTTAAACTTAAGAGATTTTTTATTCCAATGTCTCTTAAATTCTTATTTTAAAAAAGTTCAGATCCTTCTCTTCAAACTAAACATAACTCAAAATTTCTGTATATAAAATAGAAATGTGCAACTGTTATTAGAGGAATTTGCAAAACTTATTTTAAGAACACCACACAATCATTCATGCTTTCTCAACCCCAAGTGTCACTGAAGACTAAAAGTCTGAATATTTTTATATAGATTCTTATGGTTCATGGAAGTTAGGCCTTGTAACTTCACCATACACACAGAATTAGCAAATCCTGACCATAGCTGCCCAGGGAAACACAAGGTAAAGCTCCTGTGAGCCTCTAGGCATAACGTTTTCATCAACCTATCTAATAACCTTGGTTTCCTGTGTCTCTGTTTAAAGACATCTTAACACATATTTCTCTCAAGTAATTAATTCTATGTAGTATTTTTATAAAGCATTAGCTTAGAAAATTTGAACATTTTTCTGACCCTACATAGTACAACTCTAAATTCTTTGACTATCAGCCTTAAAACAATGTTGTCTGTTATACTTTAAAAAAAAATTGGTTGTTAGTCTAATGAATCTATAAATTTAATTATTTTTTTTCCTACAGATTCATCAAACACTACAGACATTACTTTAGGACCTCTGGGGTGGCCTTACATAAAGATCACCAAATGTTATCCTCTCTTTCCTGATTTATTTGTTAATTATTTGTATTGTTGATTTATTTATTTAGCTCATGGCCAACTGCATCATAACTCATGCCTGCAAAAAAACAAACAAAAAAAAAAGATTATCTAAAAAGAATATTTTTTCCATGAGGCGCTGGACAGCCTTCTTATACTATAAATATTTAGACTACTTTATCACTGCCCTTGGGTGCCAGGTAAAACAGCAAAATCTACAAGAAAAAGCACAAAATGTGAAAAACTGGGACTTAATAAGCTGCACCAAGAACCCTTTTTCACAGTAGGAGATCTGAAACAAGAAGACAGGCCATTGCCTGGTTGACCCGGCTGAGAATATGAGCTTAGATGACTCAAAATTTTCACTGTTCTGTGCACATGTGAGAATGACTGCAAATGTACCTTGAGGGTTGATTTGGTAGTTACAAGCAAGTTTTTAAAAATGAGAAATTTACAAGTATGGAATCCACAAATAATGAAGATACAGTGTATCTTGGTAGAAAACAAAGCATGTGCCTCATATCCTCAAAGCCCTGGTTTCAATCCCCGATTCCATAAAGGATAAAAAAACAAAAAACAAAAGTTAAGAAGAAATGTTTAGTGCCTTTTCCTGAGTTGCAAATCAATGAAAAACAATGCGTAGAGTGTGGGTGAACTGAGTCTACCTCTTACCATCACATCATAACTACCTCTAGGTGTTCTTCAGGAAAGTGGCAAGTAGCACCAGCATCCTGCACATAGGGGCAGCCAGTGCCAGGGGAGGGTTTAGAAGGAAGCTAAACTTAAGCCTTGGAGTCCCTTATTTCCATGAGTCCCTGAGAGTGCCAGAATTGCTGGGAACTGTATTATTACAAAAAAGAAGCATTTGTCTAAGAATCCTTGAAAAATTACCAAAAGAGATCTTAGAAATAAAGAATCTGAATTTCCAACCCTTGAAGAATAGCTAGTGATTTTTGCCTCTAAATCTAAACAATAGTTAACCTTTGTACTAGTATTCAATTTGACAGTTTGTGCTCTTTTATTAAAAAGGATTTTTATTCTTTTTTATTACACAATTCAAAATTATGTAAGGTCAATGACCTTCAAGCCCAGGATCCGTACCTGAAAACCACTAGTTTATTGTACGTGAAACTGGTCCCCTTGCACAAAAAGAAAAAGATCAGAGCCCACCATTCTTGCTCCTCAGCTCTTTTGACAAAGTAGTGAATTTAGACAACCCTTCTTGAAGTGAAACTATGCAACCTGAAGAGTAACCCTTCAGAGTGATCCACTTATCAGGCATCTAACAAAAGTAAGACCCTACAAAAGTGAACCTAGGCACTTAGGTAGATGGGGAAAAATGGGAAAGGTGTTGGTACAGAAATGTGACTGGGGCCTTCAGTAAGCTGTGCTCAGGCAGAGGACTTAATGAAACCCATAGATGCACTATAGAAGGTAGCTAATAAATGGCAGAAGCAGTGATGTACTGAGAAACATGCCACAACTAATCCTAAGAGAAACCCCAACTGTAGTGTTTGCCAGTTTTCCTGGAGTAATTCTCCCACCATGACTGATCTCTAGCTACAGCATGTGACTGAACACAGTTTTGAGAAGAAACATATACAATTGACTCTCATGATCCAGGACAAGCCACCTCCAGCACACCAGTGGGAAGACATGAGGTAAAGGGTAATTAAACATCCTATGTGTCTGGTTCTGAGAGATTTTTCTAAGGGGCAGAATATTCAGTGCTAAATGCAGGTCAGCCTCTCCCAAATGGGAACTGTTAACCATTCTAACTGAGAAGTTTTCTGAAAGTGAAATTGGATTATCACCATAATTTGCCTAGAGTTACCCTCATTATCTTTATTTTTGGGTTCATTCATTTATTAATTCAATCGTCAATGGATATTTGTGGAAGGACTTTTATGTGCCAGATAACAGCAAAACCAGAAACAAGCTAGAGTGCCACCTCTGGATGGATTTAAGATCCACATGAGGCACATCTGTAATCCCAGCTACTCCAGCTTCAGCTTCGAAGCCAGGAGGATAACAAGTTCAAGGCCAGCCTCGGCAATTGAGCAAACCCTATCTCAAAATAAACAACAAAAGAGGTTGTAGGTGGAGCTCAGTGGTACAGCAACCCTGGCTTTCACACCAAGTAGCACAAAATAATATGAAGAATAAGAATAATAAAAGCCAACTAGCTAGAGATAGGTAACAGGCAAAATTATACCACAAAGTGATATAAGTTAAAGTAAATTAAGGTGCAATGAAAAAAATAAAAACAAAAACTAAATAAGGGGCTGGAGTTGTAGCTCATGGTAAAGCACTTACCTCGCATGTATGAGACACAGGGTTCAATCCTCAGCACCACATAAAAATAAATAAATTAATTAATTAATTAATTAAAGGTATTATGTCTATCTAGAACTAAAAATATTTTAAAACAAAAGTAAGTTAGCATGTGGTGGGAACATATGGAAGATATTACCATCCCCATCTTAAAGAATAGGTGAAGTTTTTCCCATTGCTTCTGATTTCACTGACCATCCTTTAAACTGAAGCTCAGCTACTTTAGGCTTTGCAACCTCCTCCCCAGGATGCTTTAAGTCTCTATTCCAAGGACAAGACACTTAGTCCTGGCACTGAGAGTTCTCTCTGACACAGTAACAAAGTGTTGGAAAGGTCAATAATCCTTAAGACACTTCGTAGGATGAAAATTTTATGAAGGTATAAGACCAGCAAACATTACCATTATTATATGCTGTGGCTATGCCCTTAGACTTGCCGTACCATATTTTATGCTGACAAAATTCAAAATTAGTTTAGAAAGTATTGTTTCTTAATTAAGAAAAATTTCAATGTGCTACAAAACACAATTTTTGGATAATGTTTTAAGGACTTCATTTTTTTTTTGAGAAGGCACATAAATAGAAAAAAATTCTTAGATTTATTCAGGAATCATCTCTATCTAAATTCCTATCAAATATTCAAATTAGTTATAGATATAATAACAGTTTTCTACATAGCATGAGAATGAAGCAGTAAAAGTGACTTTCAAGAATTTGGAAAGAAGAAGAAACAGGTTGCCCTCTGAAAGTTAAACTCACAAAATTAAAAAATTTAATGAGATTTTTTTTCTGAGAACTGAGAACTACCTTTAAATGTGTGATTTAAAAATTCAGAAACAACTAAAACACCAGTTTGATCTGCATGTAATTACAGGAAGACTGAAAGGTGTTTGCAAATAGTAAGCAAAAGAAAGAAATTGCATTTCACCCTGGATGGAGAAAGATGGTATAGAAGGAGGACAGCTAGCCCAGAGCATCAAAAAGGGAAGCTGCAACAGAGGTCCAGAGTTCGGCAATACTTATTCAATGCTTTACAGGGTTTCCCCAATAGCAGCCTACTGTTGAAGTGGAGAGGATGCACTGTGTTTTATTTTGACCTAAATAAAATATCTCTCATAAGAACCAGCTCTCACTTCTTCTTTATAAAGTTCCCTTGTCTATATCCTTCCTCACTCCAGAAAGGTGAAGCACTGCTGTGGAACATGAGCATTTTAGTCATCAAACTTTAGGACATTTATTAATAGTTTATAGATCACCAGGTTATGAAGTCAGTTATTGTGAGTCAATTTACCTGAGTTTGGTCTCTGACCATGCAAAGACTGAGAACCAAATTGCAGATCATGGTGAATTCACTCATGTATCTCCCTCTGAAATCTCTAGAAAATTAACCACCTGTATTTTCCTGGGTAAATCTATACTTACCACTGTACCTTTTGCCAAATTTCCTATCACCATGCAATTATGAAACATTTTATAATTTAAAGAACATTTTCACCTAGATCATCTGTGACATTCAAAATCCTTACAGCAAAACAGATATGATCCATATTTTACAGATGTATAAACTGAGATGCAGAGACACTGAGTAGGCTCACTTAGTTGCATGACATTTCAAATACAGGTCATTGAGGTAAGCATCTATTCATTTATGATAATGCTTTTTCATTATACACCATAATTTATGTTTAAGAAGATTAATCAAAGCAGTTAAGATCTTACATAAAAAAGCCTTGTGGTACCCACTATCATTATAGTAATAAAGCATAGAACATATTTTAGATTTTTCTTGAGATGAAAAGAAATTATGAACTATTAGAAATGTTCATAGATATGATTCTAGCATTCTGCCTTTAACAAACTTTTGCTTGTCTAGGGATGCATGTTTTTCATTTCCTACATCTTGACACCTACATTGTTTGGAGCAGCATGGATGGAAAGGAGTGCAGAGGCCTGAGGGTGACCCTTCCTCTTCCTGACCATGGGCTCAGTTGTAGGAAGTAATTGATTCTCCACCTGCACGGTCTACAAATTATAGACATGAAAAGACTGACCTATATGATTCCATGTGAGTTTATTTTCCATATCTCCAGCCAAATCAGCACCTTCGTTTTCACTCTGATTCTAGTCTTCTTGGTATTCTGGGATTTTGATAACAACAAAAATTATTCAATTACACAGTAATTGTGTAGGCTGTGCTAATAGTCTAGATACATCAAAAGGTAATTATTATTGTTTAAAACAGAAGGCAAACGGAGAAAGAGAATTGTGGAAATAGAAAAGACAATTTGGCCTGCAATTTTGGAAGCTTTCAAATAATATCACTTCAAAGGCTCAAGTTTTTTTATAAAAGTGCATTTGGTTCATGACTATTTATTGAAATTAATAAATTATTTAAAATAACTGGAAGAAAAGAAATTTCCAGGTAATTGTCTCCACATCCAACTTACTTTATACTTTACTTTAAATTAGGTGGCCCCTAAGAGATGCCTCTAATGGAAATTTTATAGTTTCCTCATGAAATGTTGAAACTAATACATTAATTATTCTGCCAGGAAACTTTGAGAGAATGTGGGAGCAAAGCAAGAGGAAAAACAATATTAAGGAATCCAAAATCTTTTTATAATTCTGCGGTATCATGATATTAGCTCCCGAAACACCCACTTGGGTGTATTATCTGCAGTTGACGTTTTTATATGATAGCATTTTTTTTTTTGCAATGGAAGAATATTAAACCTGTTTCTCAAGTTAGGAAGCACTCTCCCGCTTTAAAACCACAGATATTCCCAAAATACATGCAAACATGGTGCTGTACTTTAAAAACAAAATAGATCCACTCTTCATACCTTTCCTGAGGCCTTACCCCAGAGAAAATGGAAGTGAGGTAGAGATTGGTTTCCAGTGGAGAAAAGAATGGCTGCTGAGTGTGGACCTCTTCATGGTCTTCATTGTATTCTTTGTCCTTCAGCCAGTGTGAGTTATGTGTCAAAACACTTTTTTAAACATTAATTTTATATGTTCTTATTTGCTCCTGACAATCACCCTAAGCTCTGAGCTCACTTCATAATCAGTACCCAGGAGAGGGGACGGGGAAGTGACAGTGCTGTGGTCCTGAAGAGGTGAAGGGAAGATGGGGAGTCGACTGCCCTAGGAGAGGTGCCCTTAACAAGAGGAAGACAAGAGGCTAGGTGTCCATGTGGTGAGTTCCAGTGTTTAATTACACGACATAAAGGGCTCCTCCCTGAATGCTTCAATTTATGTTTGAAGTAAGAGGCAATTCCATCTGCTCAGAGTAAGAGGGAAAGCAGGAGGGTTAAGACTGAAGAGTTGGTCAGGTGAATGGAGCAGGGGGTGCTGTAGCATTGGAGGCACTGCTGAGGGAACACTTGTATTTGGTGATGCTGTTACATGACACTGTCAAGCAGGACTCAGTTGTTTGGGGAGTGGAATAAAATTGATTCAATATCAGGGTATCAAGGACTTTGCCATTTGTTAATTACAAAATCTTGAGCAAATTATTTTTCCTCTATGATTTTTTGTCTCCACATTTATAAAATAGGGGAAATAAAGGCTGCCTTATGACTATTTTGAGCATAAAATGAGATTCTGTTAAAAAAGAAAGAACATCCTTGGTGTGTGCTAAGGGCCAATAAAAATAATAGCTTTTATTATCACTAACATACCTAGATTTGAGCTTAATAATATCTGATTTAAAGTAGATATCTAAAAATATTATGTTATTGAAAGCCACTTGGAATAAATGATGAACAAGCCACACTTTATAATTATGGAAATATCTAGGGCGAATCATCCGAAAAACTATAGCAGCAAATACTGAAAATGGAGTTTTAAAAATGAAGCCCACTCCTATCCATGTCAGTCTCACCAAGCCAAAAAACACATGCACTCAAACCCTGATGAAAATAGATCTCTATTCTGTTTTTTTTTTCTCTTTGATTTCCAAAATAGCTATTGTGTTGGCTTTGTCAAGTATTCGAACACACATCTCTTCAAAGAGGTAGCTTCAAAGAAAAGAGTCTGACAGTATTTCATTTGGTGTATTTGATTTCATATATTTATAATTAATTAATGTTATCATTTGCTTTCTGTTGTTGGACATCGGGATGACTTTGGCATGTACAAACATGAAAGCCGTTGCCCTGGCACCTGCATCTTAAGCTGACCCCATATGATCCTGAGTACCTTCCCTCTGCGCAGACTCCTATCCGTGTTCCTCTGTTTCTTTGTCCTAATGGCTATCTTGTGGCTCTTACCCCCAGAGCCAAAGCTATCTCCTTTTCCCTCTACAAGACAGAATACTGAATTTCAGTCAGATAACCCTTATCATTCAATTAATTGTTCCGTGTCCCAACTAGTTCTTACTGTACTGTGTAAAACATTTCAGAGTTACACCGTTAATAGCCATCTGGAGAGTGAACCACCATTACATTATCCTCAGCATAAATGTTACATAAATATCATAAGTGTTTACTTGAGCAGCAAATTACACCTTGAAGAGCAGTAAAAACATAAAACCATGTTTTCATTTTACTGCATTTTTTCATTTTGTGGTCATGCTTAGCCAGGTTGAAAATAGATGACCACATAATATTATAAAACATCGTTTTTTTGGTACTGGGGATTGATCCTAGGGGTGCTTTACCACTGAGCTTCATCCCAAGACCTTTTACTCTTTGAGACAAAGTCTCACTAAGTTACTGAGCCTGGCTTTGAACATCCTCCAGCCTCAGCCTCCCTAGTCTCTGGGATTACAGGCTTGTACACCACACCTGACTATGATTTTTGAAAATTAGCATTCATTCATTATGATTGAAGTGTGTCTATAATCATATATTCCTCTCCGCACCAAAAATGTATCAATGTTCTTCACTTAGAATCTTTCCTATTCTTTCCTTCCTGCTACAACACAGACTACAAAAGGAAGAAAATACCTAGTCTTCAAGTGCATACTATCATTTGTTGTTGATGTTTGGCTTACTCTGAATTTTAGCAAAGAGTGTTTAAAATACACCCAACAGCTTTCAAGTTAGGAAGCACCCTAAGGAAAAATTTCCCAAGAGATGTTCAAGACAGTCTTAAGGGCTAAGAAAATAAGCAATCCACTCCAGTGGTAGGGTCCCATCACAGACTGTGGGAAGCCATTATTGCATGTGATTTGAGCTACCTCCCTCTCTGGGAGTGAGGCGCTTGGATACACTGTGTCAGAGCCTTCCCCACCCTTCCCCAGGTGCAAGGGCTTGTCTGTGTGGGGGTGTGCCTGACCACTGACCTGAGATCCAATCACTGATCCTGACTTTGGAATGCTGCCCCCCTCGACCTTCATTGGATGGAATTTTCCCCTGAATTTTTTGTTCCCCAATAAAAGCTCACTCCCTGGAATGTTTCTCTCTCTCTTGCTGGCCTCTTGTGTAAACCTCAATACCGCATCAGGTGGCTAGAGGCAGGAGCTGGGAGGAGCCATCTCTGAGCAGGGCAAAAAAGGTAATTGAGAGTCATGTCTCTTTAATTTGAACTCACTAGTTAATTTCTATGTTTAGAACCTCTAGTATGAAGCTAGCATGCTGGTCGTGTGGCTGAACAGACTAAGGATTTTGCATTTGTATGTCTGGTTTCCTGCTCCCCTCCTTCTACACTCTCTTTTCCTGCATTCCTGATAGGTCTTCTATGTCTCTTCCTGCAAAGCTTAGACTCATCCAGTGACCTGAAGCAACCCTGTCTGAGGTAAGAGAAATTCATCAAATTGCCCTCCCTACCCTTCCCCTAGAATCATATATGTCACAGAATATAATTAAGCAAAACAGTAATTGTCCCTTTATCAGGTCCCATCATGATTATAATTAACATAATCATAATAAATTAAACCAGTTCTTCTTGTCTACTGCCCTCTAGACTCTCTCTTCAGACAGGGTTTCTGTCTTGAATCCCAAAACCCTTGGCTAGACTTCTGTCCCAACTCCAGTGTGGTAGTTGGAGGCTTTAGTGACCTGATTTCTTTTTGAAACTCCTACCACCAATCTATAGGCAGATGTTAAGAATGGTGATATGCTTCCTACGCTTGAGCTTCAGCCATTTTTTGCTCCTTCAGACCAGAAGCTGAACACATCTGGGAGCATGATGTTTAGCCAGCCTCCAATGCACAGCCATTCACCAATGCTGGTTTTCCTGTTTTACTCCAAGATTCCCATATTGCCTACTTTTTCTGCATCATAACATGTCCAGGAGATAAATTAATCAGTTATGGAAAGTACTGCATGGAGCCTGAAAGGAAACCATCATTCCTTCTCCTCTGTGATTATCAGTGTTCTCTTGTAACGGAACCAACAATGAGATGATGACACATGTTTACAAATCATATGACTTTGAGGCTTGGAAAATATTTTCTTAGTCCAGATTATAATTTTTTAATCCTTGGAGGTTTTCAGGAGAATGAGTGTAAAAATCTCTAGCCATGATTCATGACTAACTTCTATGATTAAATTGATAGGATTTATTTTTATCATTATTATTTTTGCCAACAACATTGTGCAGATGACCTGAAATTAGAAGGAGGTATTTCTCCCATGCTTCCCCAAAGACGGATGAATATCAGAAAATAAGAGTACAATGAATTATGAAAATTGAAAAATTTCATCTTCAGTTTCTAGAAAGTTTGAGTAAATGCCCTGTTTCTTGAATCATATTCTGATGTGCAAATTATAGTTTTAGCAATATGATGAAATTTGCTTTCTTATCTTTTTAAACTGAAAGGTCATACTTATTAGTGGCTCCCTGGAGAAACATAAGATTACAACTCTTTTTTTGGTTTTTGGAATAATTATATAGAGATATTGCAATTCATTTCTCTGCAATTTTCAAACTGAGAATTTAGAAGCTTGCTCAAAATAGTGTTTCCCCCACAATCATTTTCTCAGTGTTTAGTGACTTCTTCCTTAGTGCCCTTTTATTAATTTTTGCCCTAACAAAAGCCGTGTGAACATCTTCCTAACAGTCAAAAGGCAAGAAGGATTAATTATCCACTCTGACACCTTCCTGGATCAATTTGCATCCAATAAGGAATCTGCCAACAAGATGTCAGAAATATTTACAGGAAAACCCTGACATATCTGACAGCTGCTAAAGGAAGATAATTTGGACTAATATCATCTTGTTGGAGTCTGGTATCATTTGGATACATACATTTGATGAAGCATTGCAGGAGCTGAGGGTGCTTTCCCACAGCCCTATTTATTTGGTTTTTTGGGGGGCAGTTTTATGGGTTTTTTATTGTTTTTCTTGTTGTTTGCTACCAGTGATTAAATTCAGGAATGTTTAACCACTGAGCCACATCCCCAGCTCTTTTATGTAATTTATTTAGAGACAGGGTCTCCTAGAGTTGGTTAGGACCTTGCTAAATTGTTGAGGCTTGCTTTGAATTCACAGTCTTCTTGTCTCAGCCTCCTGAGCCACTAGGATTACAAGCATGCACCCACAGTCTTGATTAGAATGAGTCTTTTTCTGTCTGTGTAAAATGTGTTGTTCACTGCAGTTTAAGCTTAATGGACAGATATCAAGATTTCAAGAGCCATGATTTAGTTTGCAGTTAGACCATAGCCTGTAGGGACTAAGTCAACAGGAAACATGTTAAAGAGTATGGGTCTGATATCTTTCCTAAACCCAGGGCAAGGTTTTCTAGGGGTAAGGAATTCCAGACAATCGTTTTAAACTTAAGAGAAATTACAATTACTTAAAATAATCAATATATAGAAAATTAAAATAAGATGCTATGATCTAAATGTTTCTGAGCTCCTCAAATTAGTATGTTGAAAGCCTAACCCCTAAGGTAATGGTACTAGAAGTGGGGCTTTTGCAGAGATAATAAAGTCATGATAGATGGGATTAGTGCCCTAATGAAAGAGAACCCAGAGAGCTTCCTTGTCCATTCTACCACATGAGGACATAGTAAAAAACAGGCCATATCTATGAATCCAAAGGCCTCAGGAGACCCCAAATCCACCAGCATCTTGATCTTGGACTTTCAAGGTTCCAAAACTATGAGGAATAAATTTCTCTTGTTTATAAACTACCTGTCTGTGGTATTTTGTTATAGCAGCTTGAATAGACTAAGCCATGAGGTAACATATCTAAAACCTAGCATAGCATCTAGTAGAAGTGGGCATTGCATAAATGATGATTATCTTTCCCGGTTCTAAATTATTTTTAGTGATGAGTCTACCCCTCATACTGTTTCCCTTTTACACATTTAAAACTATGATCAGCTAATGGAATTGCATTAATTATCCCCAACTGGGATTAAAAACAAAGTACCATATCATTAGCAGATTTGATAAATGGACCCAAGTATTTCCAACATTCTTAAAGAGGGCTAACACATCTCTGTGCAGAATAGGAAAAAAACCTAGATATGTTTATATCAATAAACAAGTCCTTAAACAAGAAGTCTGATGAAATTACAATCAGTAAGAGGAACATTTTCCCATGATTCAATAAATGTAAATTGTTACCAGGTAAATCTATTTTAGTTTTGACAGCTCCCCTAAGAGACAAATGATGTGAGACTTTAGAAGTAAGAAATCATGAGCAATAATGAGTGACCTCAGTGGATAAAAGCAAATTTTTCTCCAGTTGTTCATTATGACTACAACCATTTTGGGAGATCACAGTTAAACTTCCTACAGTGCTAAATAGAAGACATTAAGGTCAGACAAGATCAAGTATCCATGATGCCTTTGGTACTTCATCGCCCATTAGGAAACTCAAGACCTTTACAGCTAATGGATAAATCCTAGGAAGAATTATTTAACTTATTAAAGTTTTTCCCCCTAGTGTTTTTAAAAGAAGATTTACACATTGAATTGAATTAACCAGGAGATATGTTCACTTCAATTAATTCTATTCTGTCAATTATAAAAGCTAATGGCTTTCTCTCCATCAGCTATATAAAAGTACCCAAGAGTTTTATTCATAGGGCTCTTTAGTTCAGCTAAGAATTTTGGAATTCAAGGTAAAAAAAAATGCATCTATTGTTACACAGGGGCAAAATTTTTCAGTGGTCTCAATTAAACTTTATGTGGTTAGCTTTCTACCTGCCACACTGACAGCTAAAATTAAAAGTTAATTGTGAACAGATCTAGCTAATTGCTCAGTGTAGTAAAATGACAAGTGATCATTTGGTATCTCCAATTTCACAATTAAGAAAATTGCTTGCACCATGAGGCAGACCATGGTAGTTGGCTTATAAATTATCTTACCACCCAAAGAGAAGGAGTACAAATGAAAAAACTGAGGTCAAGTTAGAATTGAATTGATGTCTTCATGCCTTGGGGGTAGTAATATCATATCTAGGAATTATTGAAACATTACCATGTTTCCAACACTGTGCTGTGCTATTCTGATATTATTTTATCCTCACAACTGATTATGTTCAAATATTAAATTTAAGGAAAATAAAGCACTTTTCATTCATTCATTTATGAATCTTTGCACATATGTAGGTCTTTATATTGCATTATGATTTACATATGGTGACAAGCAAATATTATTCACACAGTTCAAGGAGTATTGAAACTGCATACACCTGGGTAACCACCTCCCTAATCAGATAAGAAGTATTTCTATCACCCTAGAAAGTTCCTTCATAACTACTTCTAACCAATTCTTCCACACTATTCTACCCCAGAGGCAATTTTTCTTCTAATTTCTAACACCATCAGTGACTCTTGCAGATTTGCAATTTTTATCCAAATGGAATGTTATAGCACATGCTTTTTGGGTTCTGGTTTCTGTTACTCAACATAAGGTCTGTGACATCCCATCTATGTTGTAGTGAGTAGCCTTTGATTGCATGTTTATACCTCAATTTGCTTGTCTATTTCCTTGATGATGAACATTTGGGTTGTTTTCAGTTTTTATATTGTTTCGAATAGTGCTGCTATAAGCATTCTTGTGCAATTATTTTTGTGGACATATTTCTTTATGGGTTAAGCAAATTCCCAGGAGTTGCTTAGGATTGTGGGTTTAACTTTACAAGAATCTTCCATGCTGGTTTCCAGAGTGGCAATATATTCCCACCAGTAGGGCATTCAAGTGCCTGTTTATATCCTTACAAATATTGTATGTGGCAGAGACTGCACTCTTACAAACTGCACTCTTAAAAAATGTGCTGAACAAGAGATGAGGACATGAGATGAGATTATACATGAGCATATAAAAGTCAAGTCAGTCGATAAATAATTAGCTGGCAGAAACTGCTTTGACCATCTAAAGCTTTGCTAGGTAACATGATTCCAAAACTTTGTTTGACATTTATTCCTTAGTCATCCACAATTTAATTTTTTATCTCAATCTATCTTGAAAAGTCCTAGATGAAGAACATGAAGAGAATAAAATTGGGGACAACATTATGGAAGGCTATTTAGAGATTATTTCAAATAATTTAAGATTTAAGATTATACTTAAAGCTGAAAAAAGTTGGCATTTCTACCTCATTGTCGTTTCATAATGACAAAATCAAGCTCAAATCAACTGAGGCTTAGGGAACTCACTCTATTAAGTTCCAGAGTAGATATTCTACCAGTAAAGGTAGAGGGGATAAAATACACATTTGAAAACTCTTACCTTGAAGCAAACACAATATCAACACTAGTAACTCTGTATTAGCATTTCAACTAACAATACATTTGACATAAGAAAAAAGCTGTGTGTGGTTGTTTAGATTCCCATGAGACTTTTCATCATAGGTAATAAATACAATTGTCTTAAATTCATTTATCTTTTTCAATAAGGCTTAATAAATTTGTCTAAAACATATACTTGTGCAATTATTTTAAAAAGGAAATGACTAATAAATGAAACTTTTTTCCTAATTCTACACTAGAGAAATGATACACAGATTGATATAAATGATTTTCTAATTATGTCATAAAACCTTTAGAGAACCATTATTTGCAAGGCTCAAAAGAACATAATTCAATCTGGCAGCTAAAATTTTGAAGTCAATTTACAAAAGACATTAAACTACCAGGTAATAATCAGTGACAGACTCAGAATTTTCTTAGTATCAGTAATAATTTTTTTCTCTTAATTGGCCACATTATAATCTCTTCAGTTTTATAGAAAGTAGTAACGTTTTACTGATCCTATTAGAAAAAATAATGTTTTATATTCACACAGCCTCAGAAACTTCCATAAGAAATTAGCAAGTTTTAATGCATTATACAAACACTCTTCCTGTGGTTTGGTCTTAAGATAACTAAGAGAACAAAATTAAAAGTTTTTCATAACTTTTGGTTTTCTAGAATAGGTCCATTTACATACTTATGCAAGTAAGTTTTAGTATTTATTAATGGTATTAATGGTACCATCTAGAGAGTTTAATCGGTAAAATAGTGTTCCTGACCAACAAGAGAAATAACAAACCTATTTGAGATATCTAAGTTGTGTTTTAAATTAAAGAACTTAATATATTTTCAATATCTTGGGGCACTTCCTTCCATCAACCTTGCTCTGTGGATCCTGCTAATTAGCCCCCAAAGGTCACAGTGACTGAATGTACAACTGCTTGCTCAGATGGAACTCCCATTCATCATCTTTCTCATTTTCTTTCAACTATTCATATTCTATTGCAGCCTTATTGACCTTTGCTGTTTCTATGCAGCCCATGCTTAGCATATATCATGGCATATGAATATGGAAACTTTTCTTTTAAGAATAATTACCATCTCTCTGTCCTATAGGGTATATTTATGTGAATGAATTATTATGAAAAGATGATGGCACAGATATTAACCTAGCTTTGCATTATGTTTCAGTGAGATCAGCCATCCTTGCAGGGTGTAGCTGCTAAATAGCTGTGCTATATTTTCATTTAATTGCTGAACAGCCTTTAAGGATACCCTACTTACAGCATTTATGGGGAGCTAAAAATAAACAAATAAGTTCTACGCAATTTTCACTTATGTTTCCAATACTAAAAATTCTTTTTTTTTTTAATAGACTAAAGCAGATGGGGATTTTAGTTGGTTTGCTTGCTTGCTTGCTTGGTTTTCTAGAGACAGGGAAGAATGATGGGTAGGGAATTGCCTTAACAGTCTTTGACAATAGATTGTCATGAGCTTAAGTGTCCTGTCTATACCAGGATATAACCAGTTGTTTATTGTTCAAATTAATCACCTGGAGGTCTTGTGTAAAGATAAAAATTCAATGACTAACCCCAGTGATTTTGATTCTAAATGATTGAGATGAGACACAGGAGTCAGCATTTTTAACATTCCCAGTGATTCTTATCTGAGTGGTGAGAAACCATGTTAGAACATGCTGATTTTATCTGTGGTCCTGGTCTCTTTAACAAGGTGGAGTAATTACATGAACTAACTTTTCAGAGTCCATATAAGAGGCAGGCTTGATGAGGATGTTCTTTGGAATTCTTCCTTATTGCTGATTCACTTTCCCTCTATCACACCTAAAATCCAGCCTTGTCTTCTATCTTACATAGGGAGAAGAAACATCAGATGTCTCAGGTGCTAAGTGAGGCCAGGAGACAGTCAGAAGGAAGCATCAAGTTTGACAAGGAGGTGGCTATGACTACTAGTGAACACACACATCTATGCAGGTTTTGAGGGGAGAGGCAAAAGGAGAGAGAGGAGGCAACCAACTCATCCTCCTGGACAAGAGGAACAGGGAGGGTATCAGTTGGGTCGGTGTTTGCACAAGTAAACAGAGATACCTCATAAAAGAAACACGTTGTGTTCCTACTTCTTATCACAGTTAGCATTTGATTTCTCCCAGATCTCACCTAAATTTCAGTCCCTAAGACTACAAAAATACATACCTATCTAACCTCTAAAAAAAAATGGAGTGGTAAATCCCTAAAATGAACCTCTAGCCTGCTAGCTGAGCCTATAATCAGTGTCCCCTCTGTTTTCTTAAGCCCAAGTTAATGCATCTGCTGTCCAATTAACACCTCATTTGACTATACACCCGAGACCTCTGCTGCAGAACTCTATTTTGAAACAATTAGCCCTCTACTGAAAAGGATAGTGTGATCATAATTAGGAGGGAGACACAAAGAATAGTGCAAGTAAGCAAGTTAGCCTTTGTGCAAACCCCCTTAAAGGAAGTGGAGGTCACAATGAAGAGAAACAGATGTAGGGGGACAAAGAATGCTCCTTCTAGGCTGTGGGACAAAGTGGTACATGGTGAAACTGACATTACTCATATTACATGTATTTGTGCACTGCAGAATGAGTCTCTTCATACCACCTTCTCACAAGCATGAATGTTCTTTCATGTTTTCTTTCACATTACTAGCACATATATTGTTCAAATAAAAGCCTATAAATAATTCTACCTCTGAACTTCAATTTTCCCTAGAGACAAGACAATTGAGATTATTTATAATGAAAACACTGTAATTTTAATAAATGTGATTTTTACAGACGAATCTGGATCTAATTTTACCTGTAAGTTTAAGAAATTTACCAATAAAAGACATTTATTCATACTCCCAAATTTGTATAGATTTTTTCTTATTTTTAGTCATTTTGCAAATTAGTCCTTTCTGGAGCAGTTTTTCAGCCTTTAATGTGCATTAAAATTGCCTGGAGATGTTTTTTAAATGTAGAATTTGATTTAATATGTCAAGGGTGAAGCCTTTAATACGTATTTCAAAAAAGATGTCTATGTTGCTGGTTCAAAGACCACACTTTGTGTTTCAAGGCTCTGCCTGGAACATCCCTTAGGTAACCAAGATAAGTTTTTGCTGAGGAAAAATATGTTTTTCTAGATCAACTCTGTGTGCGTGCATGTGGGGGGGTGGGGAGAGAGAATTACTGGGGATTGGATCCAGGGTCATGCACATGCTATGTAAGTGCTCTACCACTGAACTATATCCCCAGCCCTTTTTATGGTTATTATTTTGAGACAGGGTTTTGATTAAGTTTTGATTAATTTGTGATCTACTTGTCTCAGCCTCCCAAGTAGCTAGGATTACACTGTGCACCACCATACCTAGTTTAAATCAAAATTTATCATCAGAACAAAACTAAGACTAGGTTAACCAAGCAGAAACAAATAAACCATAGTTCTTTGAAAGCTCCTAACAGTACAACACGTAGTATCTCCAACTGACTTTAGTATTTTTCTGATTATGTATATGAAAAACTTATTACTCTTAATAGTTCAGATGATCTATTAATTAGCATTCATTAAGGAAATATAAATATCTTGACCACTCATCCATTATTCCAAATCTGTAGTCATTTCAACAGCAAAAATGCATAATGATCATTGAGGTGCATAAATAGTGAGGAAAGCCCCTTTTTATGCCCTTGAAATTGTTAATCAGCACACAACTCTATCTTCTCTAGAGAAAGAACAGCTCGAATGTACTAATTCATACAGGGAAGACACTTGACTTTGATTATTGGCTGACACAGCTGGGTAAGAAATCGACCCACTTACAGTCATAAAATAGGACTTTAAAAAAAGAGGAAGAGCTAACAAGAGAAACTGAAGTGAAAACCGGTGAAACAGAAAACACAGGGGTGTTTTGATATATGTGCACATAGGAGGTATAGAAATCTAAAAGTTTATTCCACTTCATCCACCCTGGAAGAATGAAGTACCATTTGTTTTTTTAGCATAGGCAGAAGCTAGAAATGAGCAGGAATGAGAAAAGGGGGGATTAAAAAAAAAGTGAGGAAGAGTGGCCATAAGGAGCCCCTGATTGGTGATTGGCTCAGAAGTACCAATCTTCTGCCAGAAGAGGCCCAGGATTGTCCCCCATGGATTTATAGGCACACATCATTTTAAGATTATGCATGTACACACAAGTTGCTCAAAAAGATCAGTTGATGGTTCTATCAGTCAATGGTGCTGGGAAAGAAAGGGCAAAGTGACCCAAGTATGCACATACATTCCTGAATTTTAACACCGCCTAGATATATGGCCACCTCCAAATGGGAGCAGCAGCTCCACAAAGCATGAGCCCAAGTAGATGTGGCCAAGATTTTTGTTCACTGAAAGTTCCTGCCCCCATGCTAACAAAAGGTAAAAGCCTAATAATTTTGGTCCATTTGGGTCCCTAGGGCATCTGCCTGTCCCTTGCTTCCATATGTATCTCACGCTTGCTTTTTCCTCATCTTGTAATAAACCTACCCTAAATGCTATCTGTCTCTGCCTCATTGTTCACTTCTGTGTCTGTGCCAGGGTAATTGCCTAACTTAACACAATTATACCCAAGGACTGAGAAACAAATTATAATGGCTCTGAGGTCATCTCTCAATCTCCAGTAACAGTTTCTTTAGTGACAATAAGAGTTTAGGTGCAGAAGCTTAAATTTGATCATAAAATAAAAGAGAGGATCTGAAAAGACAAATTTCAAAGAATTTATAGGGTAGATGCAGGACTCCTGCAACTGGACAGAGGATTCCAAACTCTAAGGTTGCTAAGTCAGATGCCTCTGTATGGGCCAGCCTTTAACTGTGTGGACCCTGTATCAGTGTGCCAATGTATCATGAATGCCTGGAAAATCATACTGCTGACTGAGTGTGGGTCCCTTGTGCAGGGTCAAGGGTCAGGGGGCACTCAAAATCACCCACTCCAGTTCTTCCAGTATGTAGATTAGTGAACTAGTTCCCCAGAAGAATTAAGTGACTGGTCCAAGATGATATTTAAAACAGCGGATTCTGAAATCCAGTTCTCCAGACTCTCAGTTCCTGTTTTGGCCACAACATAAAAAAGCCCTGAGGAGTCACACCATGAATCAAAGAGCTTTCTACTATCATGTATAATTGGTTAGACCAGTAAAAAAAAAAATTTAAAAGAAAGAAAAATTAAATGTGTTGTGTCAATTAAAGGACTATTTAAAAAAAAAAAAAAAACACAAACCCTGAGGAATAAGATAGAGATGAAAGAGTAAGGTTAAGAAGAGAAAAGCACATTCTCAGGCCCCACCGCCACTGTGGTTTAGGAGACAAATTTGGTTTAATCGGATATGTCAGTTTAATGTGGCATTCAGCTCTTATAAGCAAACTGTAATTAAAGAACTACAGATACAACAATTAAGACAAACTTCTACCACCTTTTACTATTCTATATTTCACCAAAATCTCATCAGGTTTTAAGTCATTGTAAATATTTGCAAGAGTTAGATGTAAATTTATACACATAAACCAACTTTGCAATGTTTAAGAATAAAACTATCCTATACAGGCAAAACATTTTTACCTGTTTGATTAACATTTCTGTAAAGATTTACATGTTTTATTTCAAAAAGCATTCTTATTATCAGAAGACATTTTAATAAGCATGTAAATTATGAGACTCCTAATCAACAATTCAAAGAGCAAAGCTTGTTCTGATGTGCTGTAAGATGTTATACTTTAACAGGAGGCATATTTATCTGTTGGTTCTAATATTTGCTTTCCCAAAGCAGTAAAAATCAGTGTTTATCTTGAACATAATTTCAATATAAAAACTAAAATTACAAATGAAGAAAACTTGAGGCATTTTTCCTATAAGGCTAAACTATTACACCAATAGCTGTTAATTAAAGGCATATAAATTCAGTTGTTGAACTTTAAAGTCCATGATAGACAGTATTCTCTAGTCAACTGATGAGACAATTTACTGGGTTTAACAGTTGAGTTGTAGAGTTGTAGTTGGGATAAATCTCCACATACGTGCTATGTATGTGTAATTCTTATTTTGTGTAATGACTTCATACATATATCCCTTTACTAAACTATCTAAACAGCCAAACCCTCTGAAACAAATTAGTAATCACTAGGATCAGACAAATAGTCAAATATTTGAAAATGTAAAAGATAACAACATTAACAGCAAGAAGAATATTTATAAAAACATAGGAAAGGATTGGCCACACACCTTTTAGGATGCTTTTATCAGATTAAAAAATAGATAACAAGAAATTGGAACCCTTGTATGATGTGGGTGGGAATATAAAATGGTACAGGAGCTACAGAAGACAGTACAAAAGTTCCTCAAAAAATTAAATTTACAACTACCATATGATATATGATTCAGAAACCCCTCTTTCGGGTATATATGAAAAAGAATTAAAAAGGATCTCAAAGAGATAGTGCATTTCTATGTTTATTGCAGTATTATTCACAATAGCCAACATATGAAAACCACACAAATGTCCACTGACAGATGCATAGGTTGTATATAAAGCTGTATGTCTAATAAAAATTAATATTCACCCTTTTAAAAAGAGAAACAAAATATTGGTATTTGCAACAGGTTGCTTGAACCTGTGTGTCATTATGCTCAAAGAAATAAGACACTAACACCATGTGATTCCATTTATGTGAGTTATTTACGATATTGAAACTCATAGATATCAAGATGAGAATAGTATTTGCTGAAATTGCAGGGTGAGGAAAATGGGAATATTTCAATGGATTCAGTTTCAATTATGCTAGATGAATAATTTCTAGAGATTTTCTGCACACTAAAGTGCTTACATTTAACAATATGGTACTGTACATGTCAAAATTTGTTAATGAGGTAACTCTCATTTTAAGTGTTTTTCCTACCAAAGCAAACAAATAAAAAGGGACACAAGAAAAGTTTGGGAGATATTGGGTGTGTCTATTACCTTAATTGTGGTGACTGTTATTGTGGGTGTTTGTATACAACCAAAGTTATTAAACTGTACATATGAGATATGTGCTGTTCTTTGTACAACATTTGTACATTCATTGAGCTGTAAAAAAACAAACCACAACTTTTAAAATAACCAAACATACTGAGCTTCACCCACAAATGTACAGGGGAATCATCTATCAAGTACATCAAACATATTCTGATTAAGGGTTCCAAAAGGGCAGTGCCAATGGTAAAGAAATAAGTATACATTTGTAAAAGTTTAGTAACTGGGGCTGCGATTGTGACTCAATGGTAAAGTACTTGCCTAGCATATGTGAGGCACTGGTTCAATCCTCAGCACTACATCAAAACAAATAATAATAAAACAAGGTATTGTGTCCATCTACAACCAAAAATAAATAAATAGATAGATAGATAGATAAATGTTTAGTAACCATGAGAAGCAAGAAATCCTAGATGAGTTCTCTGGAATCAGATATCCGAGTTTCAATTCCAGTGTTGTCCCAATCTATGTGACTTTAAAAAAGCAACTACACAGAAATCAACAGTGAATATTCATAGTATGCAGAATAATGATCACCTACACAAGATGTCCATGTACTAATCCTAGATACCTGAGAATACATTACTTTATATGATCAAAAGGACTTTGCAGACAGTTAAATTAAGGATTTGAGATGAAAGGATCATCCTGGATTATCCAGGTGAGTCTAATACAACCACAAGGGCCTTTGTAAGGTGGAGGCAGGATTGTCAATCAGAGAAGCAGATATGGGGCCGAAGGAGAGGTCAGAGTGTCAGCAGGTCCATGAGCCAAGGAGTGTGGGCAGCTTCTAGAAGCTGAAAAAAAAAAAGGCAAAGAAATGAGTTCTCCCTGGAGCCCCCAGAAGGATGAGAGCCCTAGATTACAACCTTGATTATAACCTAGTGAAACAGATTTCTGAACTCCAGAACTGGGATATAATAAACTGTGTTGTTTTAAGCCACTAAGCTTATGACAATTTGTTAGTGCTGCAAGAGGAAAGTGATAGACTACCTTGTGGGGTTACGGATGCAGTAAATATTTGTAAAGCTCCTAAAACAGTGCCTGGAACGTGTAAGAGCTATGTGCCATTGGCTATTATTAACATAAATCAGATTATCTCACCTCTTGGTGGAAAAATCTGCTATCTTCCCTTTGCCCTGTGAATGAAATTAACTTTCTGAATTATGTCTTATGAAGTTTCTGTATGCTCCAGCTCCTGCTGACCACTCTCAACCTTCCACTGCCTCTTTCCACCCCACTGGCTTCTGCCCAGCCACACAAGCCTCTTCAAGTTCCCCAGGAAATCAAATGCTTTTCAGCCTCAGAATCTGTGTAACAGCTGTTCTCTCAGCATGGAGAGCTCATTCCCTCGTGTTTATTCCAGCTAAATCCTACCTACATTTCACATTTATTAAAGTCACTTGTCTTCAAAAAACCCTTCCCTGGAAATAGAAATTCTCTCTCAAAATGTCCTATTTTTAATGACAAAAAAAATCATGTGAAAAGTTGTCCAATATTATCAGTCATCAGGTAAACAAAACCAAAGACCCAATAAGACACCACTACATATCCACTAAGTTGGTGAAAATAAAGAAGAAAAACAATAACAAGTGTCATCAAGGTTGTGGAGAAATTGGAACCCTCACATATTGCATTTTATAAGGCTGCTACCACTTTGGAAAACCTTTGTCAGTTTTTTTGAAATAAAATATAGTGTTACCATGTGACCCAGAAATTCTGCCTTATGAATATACACAATAGAAATTGAAACAGGTACAAACAAAATATGTACTTGAATTTTAGCAAGAGCATCATTCATGATAGTCAGAGAATGATGACAACCCAAATATCCATCAACTGCCAAACGGATCAACAAGATGTGGTTTCTCTACACAATGTTGTATTTTCAGCAATATAAAAAGAAGGAAGTACTGATGTGCTAAAACATGGATGAACCTTGAAAACACTATACTAAGTAAAAAGAACCAGTCATAAATGTAGCATATGGAAATGTTACAATTATATTAACAGTCCAGAATAGGAAAATACAGAGAGGCACCAAATAGATTAGATATTGTCAAAAGCTAGGTGCAGTCAGGGTTGGGGAGTAACTGATAGTGAGCACGGGAGTTACTTTGGGGGATGGAAAAAGTGTTCTAAAATTCTGGGGATAGTTGACTCACTCAGCATAACTCTGTGACTACTCTAAAACAGCATCAAATTATCCACTTTAAAAAGGTGATTTTTATAATATGAAAATTCTATCTCCATAAAGCCATTTTTTAAATACCACATTCTGTTTTGTCGTGTCAAGTATCACAATTTATAATCAGTGTAATGTCTAAAATTCCAGAACCAGGTCTGATTTTTCTCTTCTATATGACATTGCCAGCACCTCCTATCATGCCAAGTGTGTCTAAATGCTCAGCGTTTGCTAAGAAAATGAAAGATTCTGAGCATTTTGTGTACATGGCAATGATGATGATGTTACTAAGATTGCAGACATTTGGTTTGTGCCAAATTGATACTAAAGGTAACCTGTTTCTACTTCTAACTGAAGGGGAATTTAATGAGGGTTGAAGCAAGGAGACAGGTTGAAAGATTGTTGCAGTGATAGAGATGTGTCATGATGCAGGTGGGTCATGATACAGGTGGGTCATGATGCAGGTGGGTCATGATACAGGTAGGATACATTCCAAGTGACTTTGGCCACAGTGATAGCAATAGAAGTAAAATGAGATTTTTGGATATGCTGTGAAGATTGATCCAGGAGAATTTACTTATTTAGTTGATGGGATGGTCATTGATATCCTTAACTAGAGGATTTTAGTAGCAAGGAAGGAGCAAATATTTGTTTACAGTAGATGGGGAAGAAAGGAATTAGACACCAATTATAGACATCAGTCTGAAAAACTTTGCTTTAAAGGGATAGTAGTTGGAGACAATGCAAGGTTATGAGAAGATCATTTTTAGTTTAATAAGTATAAATAACAGCAATTTTATATGGATGAGCATGATACAGCAAGCAGGGAAAATTGATATGAGAGAGAGAGAGCAATTAAGTAGGTGAGAAAGAATGGGCGATAGTGCACAACAGAAACAGTTGTCCAGTTAGGAACATGGCAATGAGGTCCTCCTAACAAAAGGGAGAGAGAGAGAGCAGAGGCCATGGTGCTTCAGGCAAGTAGATGGTGTCATTTTTGAAATATGATTTCTATCTGGAATGTCCCTGCAGCTCCTGTACATAAAGGCTTGGTTCCAATGCAGCAAAGTCCAGTGGTAAGGCTTTTAGGAAATGATTGGATCATGAGGGCTCTAACCTCACCAGCAGATTAATCCCTTTGGTGGATTAATAACTTTAATGGATTATTAGAAATAGGACCTTGTTGAAGAAAGTAGGTCACTGGGGTTGTGCCGGGGAAGTGTTCGTCTTGTCCCTTTCTCTCTCCTTCACTCTTCTCTCTCCTCTTGCCTCTCTCCTGTTTCTCCTTCTATCATAAGCTGCACAGTTTTCCTCCTCATGCCTTTCTGTCCTGATGTTCTGCCTCACCTCAAATCCAATGGAGGCAGCGGGCCAAAGACTGAAACCTCTGAAACCATGAACCAAAATAAATCTTTTATCCTTTAAGTTGTTTTGTCAGGTATTTTGGTCATAGTAACAGTCAAAAAGCACACTAATCCAGGAATGTTGTCTTCTTTTGGTTGTTTTCCCTCGTGAAACAGAAAGCAAGATTTTCAGTGGAGAATGAAGACGACAGTGACAGAGGCTGGGTTGGCCCTGTGAAGAAAGAGGTGAGTGCATGATATAGTTGTCCATCTAGAAGATGGAAAGCCAGAGGAAGACGAGGGAGGGACAGAACTTCACATCTTGGCATAAATGTAGGTGTCAGTGATGGAGGCTGTGTAAAGGATATTAGAGTTGGAGAGGAAGTCAAGAAAATGAGAGGCCAGAATATCACATATTGTCAAATTGAAATCACTAAAGAGAATCATAATAGGAAGACTACTGCAAGAGACAAAAGTCAGTAAACTAAAATATTCCCATTTTACTGAACTATCTGATTTGAGATTAAGCCTTTGTTTTCATGTTTACTGAACACATACAATTTCAAAATTTTATCTTTTTCCAGTTTTTGCTTTGACTTCATTTTCCTTCAAACAATTAAGAATAGGGACTTTGGGGGTGGGGCTGTAGCTCAGTGGTAGAGCACTTGCCTAGCATGCATGAGGCACTGGGTTCGATCTTCAGCACCACATAAAAATAAACAAATAAAATAAAGGTTTTCTGTTCATCTACAACTACAAAAAATTTTTTAAATAGGGACTTCAGATGATCCTATAACACAAGTGTTAAATGAAATTTTTAAATCACAAACATACCCCATAATTAATTTAAAATAGTTATTAATAGGGACTTTGGATGATCCTTTAACAGGGGTGTTAAATGAAGTTTTTAAATCACAAAGCATACCCCATAATTAATTTAATTTGAAGTAGTTACTTAATAATTTATATATAGAAAAGAATAATGTACATTGGGTAGAAAAAGATTACCAATTTTATTTTCAGAGAAAAGAGTATTTTCAAAAGATATGGCTGGTAAATGTGAGTACATGTAAAATGTGTCATTTAGTGAATTCAGTGACCTACATTGGTGAATATCTAACCAAAGAAGAATGTTCAATGAAATAGTCAAGAAACAGTCATAGTGAAATTCATCACAAACCCATCATTTCATATCAGGGCATCAATCTTCAACAAGATGCCAACCGTGAATCATATGAATATGTGGATGTGAGAGGGCATCATCAATAATACCCAGTGTTAATAGAAAACCATCAGACCCATGCTCAATTACCCACGGGTGATGGTCATTGATCTGCTCTTATGGCAGGACAAAGACTTATGAATTCGAGACACCACTTTGAAGTGAGTCTCTACATGTTGTCCCTTCAAGCACCTGCAAGGTATTAATCAAACTCCAGATATTTTAGTTTCAGGTGGTTCAATCTTTTCCAAATTGGATACTGGGGAAGGGATATATAAGATTAATGTGGGACCTAAGTTGATAGTGAAGTGTTGAAAACTAAACAGTGGAAAGGAAATCTAATTGCTGTGAGAACATTTCAAGTACGAGAATCTGATCCCTAAAGTGAGAAAGACAATTATTAACTAATTCAGTAATACCTATGACCCCAGTGATGAATAGAATTCAAATATCTTCTTGTAAGGGATCTCAATTAAAGGCATTGGGGAGTTGCACATACTATAAAATTTCCAGAATTGATCTCTAGTTTATACATGGCAATGACTCTAGTAAGCATGTGTTGTTTTATTTAAAAAGACAGATATTTAACTGAAGACCATTTTAAATGCACACACACACCAAGATAACCAAAAATAAAATTATTAAATTGGAGAAAAAGAGATTTGTGAAAAAGAAAGTTTGATAAACAGTACAAATATGTGTGAATGGGTGGGGACAGACAGGGACTTATTCACAAAGGTTAGAACACAGAGCCCACCATCAATCATCCCCATATGCACCACAGATGAAACCCCAAAAAGGGACAAATCAGTTTTCTAACAAACTCTTATTAAGAGTGATGAACTAAATAAACATAATCACTATGAGTAACACTCTTTCCCAGCTGCGTGTGAGGAGACTGAATTTATCTCAGGACTACCGCATGATGTACAGTTCCTCATTTGTAATGAGGTAGCAGTTGACTCAAGAGAGGAACAGGGGAAAAGATATCTTAGAATCAAGCATAAAATTAGAGTGAGATCTTTGAATTAGAACAAAGCTACTCGAGTAGGAATATTAATACTGAAGCCAAATATAAAGAATAAAAAGGAATTGAGTCAACTGAGAAGAAACTGCTAGAATGGCTTCTGGAGTGTGAGACTAGACTGAAGGAGAATAAAAAAAAAAAATGATTCAGAATCTTTATCCTGCCTAACCCAGGGTGAGAAGTTTGTAGAATCAGAGAGAACTGTGTCATAGGAAAAGGGTTGTTACACTAAGAAGTGGGTTAGAAAAGGCTTTGGTTATCTACCAAACACTGGCAGCTGAAGGAAATAGCTTAGACTGAAATTAAATAAAATGTGTAATGACAAAGACTTCAGAAATCTAGCTGGTATTTGCAACAAAGCCTTCAACCTTCACACTTACCTGCCTATGCCTAATTTGAATACCAATATTTTACCCCTTAGACTCTCCTACTGATGCCAGTACATATACGATCTTCTGAAAGAATTCCTTTGGAGCTTGTAAGAAGAGGATGAGGAAAAATACGGAAAACTATGATTGAGCTGGCCTATCTTCCAATTGCCCTTGGATATCCCTCAAATTTCTTTCCTCTCTTCATTCTGGATTATATGGGGTAATCACACTTTCTCACCTCCTTGAGGCTGGGAATGGTCATGCAACTTTCTTTGTAATATAAGAATATAAGTAGAGGTGGGCAGAAGGATGAAACTATCATTGTAAAATATCTAGAACATTCTTCCCTTGCAGCCATAATCATGGAAGCATGCTGATATGGAAAACGCAAAGCTCAGTCATCCTGTAGAGGGCTGCTGCCTATAAGGTCACAATGCATTTTGTCTGAGTGAGACAAAACTTAAACTTCTGTCTTTGGACTTTTGATATTTGGGGGATGTTTATTACTGCACCATAAGCTAGCTCATCCCAACAAAATCAAATTCCCCAAGACTCAGAAAACAAAAGAAATAGCTTAATTTTTTGGTAGTAAAAATAGTGGACAATTGTAGAATTTTATGTTAGAAGACTCATAGGCAATTTTATCCATGAATTTTTATAAGACCACCTTTTATTGGTTTTTTTTTATTAAAACATAGCCTCCAGTGCAACTATTTATGTAAAACTCTATACCCTACAAAATTAATTACAAACAATACTATTCTACTGACACCATCACTTCATATACCCACTCACCTCTACCATCCAGCTTTCTTTGAAATGTAAGCCCTAGAAGGAATGCTAATTTAGCTTAAGACCCTGAGAATATTTCTTCTACACCCTTTAATTTAGAAGTTAAATAGGATAGCATTTTCATCTGTTCTCTTGTATTCATTTTATAGCACTTCTTTTTGAGTGCCTTTTGTTTGTTTGTTTGCTTTGCTTTGCTTTGCTTTTGTTATGGAGCTAGGGTCAGGAAGATAAACGGACAAGATCATAAATACTTTCAACTTCATAGACAGTATAATCTGTGTTGCAACTTCTCAGCTCTGTCACTGTGGCCTGAAAGCTGCCTTAGACAATGTGCAAATAAACAGGGAAGTTATTTCACAAAAACAGGCAGAAGGCTAGTGTGGGCCCATGGATCATATTTTGCTAAATCTTGCCTCGGATGAGAATTCTAATGTAACTTACTTACATGTAGTTCTGTGTTATCAGTTATCAGCTATTGCAAATGTTGAGACCAGAATCATTAGGTTACTATTCTATCCATCTAAGAATTATCTGATGTTCCCTACAAGCACAAAATAAAACACATATCCTATTTGTGCTGGGAATTCCAGCACATCCTTTGTTAAAAATAGTTTTTCACAATGCTAGTTCCATAGGGTTAGATGTTAAAAAAAAAAAAAGAAAGAAAGTGAAATGAATGTTATATTCTTATAGGATATTCAAAAACTCATTTTCCTTGATATTATATTTTAAATGGACATTTTTATGGAAACAAATTTAATTTTTGTTCCATACAATAACCAAGAGATAAAAATCTTAGTGAAATAGAGGAAATAAAGAGATGTTAGTGTCCGAGGCCGAACAGAGATGGATCTTTAAAATTATTTTCAGAGAATGAAATTATGACTGACATGACCTAACTTCTCTCCATCAGAAAAACATTAGTCTGTGACAAATTGGTTCTGTGCTTATTACTTCAAAATAAAATGTCTCTGACATAGCCATCCACATGGGAGGCAGTTAGAAAGAAGAGTAAAGGACAGGAAAGAAAAGAAATATATGCATGTATATCTAAACATCCTAGGAGGAACAAAAACAATTTTATTCTTTTTTGGTTCAATTGTAAATTAACCTTAATGCAATATATTTTTAATTAATGGGGCAAAATAATGAACAAGGTATAGTCAGCTATGACAAATTAATTTAAGCACATAGTTATATGGAGAATTGGATTATAATGATTCAAGGCTATTTTTCTTTTTTTCCTACTTGAAATAGCATGTGTATATGAAATATATATATCACAATAACTCCATGTCTCAGGAAACATATCTAGGATACAAATTAAAATTAATTTTATTAGTTTATAGCAGATAAATATATGAACTTGGTCTTTTAAGGTACCTGATTACTTTTGTCCTTGTGTATACTACTGAATATCCTGGCCAGTTAGTTTCTAAATAAACCTGATAAGTTCTCCTATGGCTATAGGAGAACTTAGGATATAAATGGACAGGATCTTCCAAGAGAGGAAAATACATGGATGCAGACTGTGATGGTTCGGCCATGAAGCAGATCCTAACGTTTCCTGTGTCTCACTGACATGTGGAAGTAGTTCTACTTTAAAGCTGCTTTGATTGCAGTATAACTGCCACAGAGCAGGAGATGTCACTCAAATCCTAAGTACAACTGGCCAACAGATAGAACCCAGCAGACTTTGGATTGAATTTAGTACAACCACTACCACCTCCATGAGCTTGTGTAAATTATTTAATTATTCATGGTTTTGATTTTTTCAACTCTTAGGCTAAGCACTCTGAAAATGTGAATACTTAGCTGTTTTAACGTACAAGATAGGTTATTTCATATGGTCCAAATGTATGTCACCTGTCTTACTCCAGGTTAGCTAATGCTTGTAAAGTTAAGTGGATTCTGGCTCAGATGTTCCAACAATGATCTCACTTGTGAATAAAACAGAGCTTCCACTATTAATTGAAATTATATCTGTGTCTTCCAGCCACATTCATCTCAGGAAAAGCCCAGTGGTGCAGCTCGTAAATGCTCAAAGATACCTACTACTACTACTAATACTACTACTACTACAATAATAATAATCAAGTCATATCTATTGACTTCTTTGCCTGAGAGCATATTTTTCATGTGAGCTGCTATGGTATTAGAAAATCCTGAGGATTTTGGTCAAATATCCATTTGCTGTTTTAAGATTGAGTAAAAATGTAGCCAGGTGGAGTAGCATTCACCTATATAATCCTGGCAATTTAGGAGGCTGATGTGGCAAATGCAAAGCCAGCCTCAGCAATTTAGTGAGAGCCTAAGCCATTTAGTGAGACCCTGATTCAAAATAAATAGGTAGGTAGGTAGATAGATAGATAGATAGATAGGTAGATAGATCGGTCGGTCTGGGGATGTGGCTCAGTGATTAAGTGCCCCTGGGTTCAATCGCCTCTACCCACCCACCCACTCACCGCCCCCAAAAAAGATGGAATAAGTTCAAGGTGAGTGATCAGTGTTTCTAGGGGAAAAAAAACAGAACCTTGACAGGAGAAAATGGTCAGTAAATCTCCAGGGTTATTAAGGAACCTCTAATGGGTTGTTTTAAAATGAGAAAACAAAGCCTAACCCATAATTAATGACGAGCTGTGACAATTTGCTGATAAGGTTTATAATTACTGTTAAATCCCTTGAGACAGTTGGTTCCCATTTTAATGTGAAAGTTTTATGCGGTGGCAATCTCCTAAGTCAAACTTCTCTAAAGGTTTTCTCAGTTACTAAATTTTAAAACACTTCAGAGAAATGTTTAAAGTTAGAGGTGCTCTCTCTATCCCTCTTTCTGCATGAAGTTTACAGAAGGTGACATCAAGCCATCAACCTCAATGGTTTCAATTATACATGGCAAACAAGAGGACACTGAATATTTTATTGCCCTTCCATTCTCATCTATTCCACAGGTTTCCGATTGTTCACCTGGAAATAATTGGCACTGTAACTTGAGCCTTGGTGAACTGTCTAAAGCTTCAAGATTCACTAAAAACTGTGTTGACAACAAATAACTTGACCACATTTTAAGAGAAGGCAAATGGTCATTGAGGTCATTTCCCTTCAGACACCTGATGCTTGTCTGTTAGTGAGCTTCACTTATTTTTGAGCACAATATTTCAGCCATCCCACACATATTTCTCATTTAATTTCCCCAGCAGTTCTAGAAAGCAGCAAAGGGGAAATCTGTTGTTTTTAGCTGCCCAGATCCTTTCTGCCTTCTGGTATCCAACTTCCTTTGAGAGAATTACACCACCTCCCAAATCCCATCATGGCCATCTGTTAGTCATGGTGGTCACAGTGCTCTCCCATGAGCCACACTTTAGGCACATGACCCAATCAAGACTATACCAACTCTACTGAGAATCTGAATCTTGAGCAGGATGGTGCAAACCCAGAAAAGGGTTTGGTCAGATTCATCTCCATGGTGTTGCCCAGAAGAGTCTTTTATTCATCCATTCTTAATCTGGACCCCAGAACTACTATGGCTCCTATATTTTCAAATGCAAACTTCCCTCATCCCTTCAATAAATTTATTTTATGTCTTAAGTTACCCAGGAAAGTATTCATTGCTGTGTAATCCATTGTGCTATTATAATCAATTTTAAAAATCAATTTCATTCTTCAGAAGATCAAATCCATACCATGGTAGGAAAAGCATACAATATGGTATCAGACACAATAGTCGTTGAATCCCAAGTGCACTTATTTTAACCCTATACAGGTTGTTTCGTTTCTCTAAAGCTCGATTTTGTTAGATATAGAACAGGTTTAATGATGCTGTAATGCTTATATTTCAAGGTTGTTTTAAGACATTATTTATATAGTCCACACATAATTAGAATTAAAAGTGTCTCTAATATTAATTGTATTGTTATAAATTTTCTAAATTATCATTACTTTTTTCAAGGAAATTTTATTACCTTAATGTGTCAGGAACAGTACTTAAAAATTGGGAACTGCTTCACACAGTCAGCCTGATTATTCTTTTAGAACACTTTCTGCTGTAGGTAGGTAAGGTGCATGTGTGCTTGTATGTGTGAGGAAGCACACACACACACAAACATACATATGCATGCATACTTTTATAAGTGAAAATCAAATCAAGATCTTCTCATGGCTGATTTCAAACTTCGCTAAGCAATTTTGAATAATTTCTTCCTCTGAGAACATAAATGAGGATGTTCTGCCAAGTACACACATCTTGCAAACCACACAGGCTTTATGGGTTTCTTTGCTTTACTTCTGTGTCCTATAAAAGCCTCCCCTTAGCATTCCTTAGGTAGAACTCCTGGACCACTTCTGGTTGGGAGCTACTCAATTCATGAGTTGTTTGCTCAAATAAACTCTATAAAATTTTACTTGCCTCAATCATTATTTTCATTATTTCAAAGATATTTTCAAATAGGCCAAACTCTAGAAAGCTTTGCAAAAGAACCTCTATCACTCAAATGTTATTTCAGACAAGCTGTCACAAAATAAGTATGGCTGGTTTTGACTTATGGTGAGTAACATAATGTCTATTGAAAACTATTTTTTATTACTCATTTTGCATTGTATATTTCCCCTCCTTGGTGACAGAAAAATCTTTCTTTTATTTTTCATTTCTAATTTTTTTGGTCTTGGGACATGGATGTTTTCTTTTTGTCATGGATATAGAACTGAGTCAGTGAGCATATGATCTGAAAAGGTGTATTGAGAATGGAGCAATGTTATAATTTCACAGAGAAATTCACAGACCTAATTAGCATAAGTCGAGTTCTAAACTTGATAAGAAGAACATTTAGAGGAGAAAATAATGCTTGTTCCCATTCTGAACTCATGGAAATTTTCCTTGCATTTCTATAGATCAGACAGGTATTGTGTTCATTTAATACATTGTAGAAAATAAATTGCTAAAACATTGCATATGCTAATTTTCTTTAAAATTCATATCTTCTTCACCTTGTGTCTCTAGAACTCAAAGCATATCAGAGAAATATAATGAACTTTTATTAGATGCATGAATAAAGCTGAATACATGGATATTGGCATGCTTTTTCCAGTTAGCTTAGGTTATATATGTACCATCTGCAGTCTAGTGGTCTGTCACGAATCAGGAAGGTTTAATTACTATTTTAAGTGGAATTAGGAAAGTGAAAAAAAAATTGCTGATCTTAATGATCAATAAATTGATAACAAAGCCATCTCTAAAAACATGTTGCTAGATATGAAGATTTCTGTGTTCTCTGTGTTTAAAGTTATTTCATCAGTTAGCTATGAAGATCTTGCCAATTCACATATTAAAGAAGTTAAGAAATTAGAACTATAGTGTATTCCCAAGTGAGAATCCTAATATATCTCCAAAATTATGAGGAAAATGAGCCAAAATTAACAATATAAAATTAAATATAAACTTAAGTAAATATAAAGTTTTTCACTTGGAACCAAGAAGAAAATTAAACAGAAATACAAAGATGAGAAATGGAAGAAGGAAGGAAGGGAGGGAGGGAAGGAAGAAAGGGAGGGAGGGAAGGAAGGGGAGAGAAGAAATAATTTGAACTAGGATTTCAGAAAAAGAGAAATACCAGTTAGCAATATACTCAATTTATGATAATAGCGTGATATTATGAAAAAAATCTATTTACTTTTGGCTATATCAAGTAAGGTACAATCCCTGAGTAAGGAGGCCCACAGTCTGTTGTACTCTTTGCTAGAATCTCACCTGAATTTTTTGCAATATTGTGTTCAATTCAGAATATTCCATTTTAAGAACATCGATAATTCATATCCATACAGATATCCATACATTTTAAAATAAAATGGAGATATTGAAATAAAGAAAATAATATTTTTCAAAGTGAGAATTTGAGTTTTTAAATATATTATTATGTATTTTGTAATTTGAGTATTTAAATGTATTATTATATGGTCAAAACATAGGGCTAATATAGTGATATAATGATTGATGATGCCCTATTATGAGATGTGAAAAATGGTATTTTCCAAAATACCCAAAGATTTCCAATTTCATATATTCTCCAAAACCTTGCCATTTCCCATCAGGAGGTGGAGTCTATTTCCCTGATCCTTGAAACTAGGCAAGCTTGTGACTGCTCTAACCAATGAGGGAATGTGTGTGATTTCTGAGGTGTGGTTATAAAAAGATGTAGTTCTGGTTCATGCCCCTACCTCCTCTAACACTCCAAACACAACCCCCAAGTAAGCTTGGGTCACATGAAGCAGTCTCACAGGTGGGTGTCCTAGCCATGGTCCCAGTTGGCTTCTCAGCCCATACTGGATCAATCACTGCACATGTGAATGAGTGAGTCTTCAAATAATTTCCCCCTCTGTGAGCCTTCTGAATGAAGGTCCAGACATTTGAAGAAGAGACAAGCCCTACTAGAAGGAAAACAGAGAAATGAATGTCAATATTTCAACTGATGCTAAGCCCTCAGAATTACCATCTTGCTTAGATATATAGCTCCATTCCTGGCTTTTGGGGTGCCCATTTCAAAAACAAACTTATCCTGACTTGCTCCAATACAGTAGCCAATATAAATACAGGAATGTTGGAATGTGAATGAAGCATTGGAAACTTCACTTCCCATGGCAGCTCCTTGCCTCTCGGAGCTCTGCAGGATGCTCTGAAGGGATATGAACTCCTGGTAACTGCTACTCAAAGAGCCAAGCAAAACCTTAGGATTCCCAATAAGAGAAGTGTCTTCATGCCTGCCTGACTAGAGTATTTCCAGAGAATTAAGATGAAATAGAACCCTTTCACACAATTTTTTTTGGAGCTTAGACTTTTAAACTTACCCAAACTTAAAACCCTTACATAGAGGTTGCCCTGATGCATCTCTAGTTTTTTAAATCCATATATTGAATTCCAATTAAAAAACACTTTAGGGACTGGAGTTGTGACTCAGTGGTAGAGCACTTGCCTAGCATGTGTGAGGCACTGGGTTCGATCCTCAGCATTACATAAAAATAAGTAAATAAAATGAAGGTATGTGCACATCTACAACTAAAAACAAAACTTTCTGCTGCTTGTTACAGTTGTTTTGATATTGAATATGGCATCAAAACACAAAACAACACAGACTTTGTCTCAGAAATTTAATTAAAAGCAGTCATATATTTCTATGAGAATATAGAAAAGCATATCCTCTTGAAAAATAGTCTCAAGGATTAAATGCTTGCTTTTTTTTTTTTTTTTTTTTTTTTTTTTTTTAATATTTATTTATTTTTAGTTTTCGGCAGGCACAACATCTTTGTTTGTATGTGGTGCTGAGGATCGAACCCGGGCCGCACGCATGCCAGGCGAGCGCGCTACCACCTGAGCCACATCCCCAGCCCTGATAATATTCATTTTAAACTACATCTTTATATGACTTATTTTTGAGAGATAAGCCATGACTTTAATCTTTTGAAGATTTTATTTGAATCAAATGGTAAGAGTTATTCCAATAAAACTTCTGATACACACACACACACACACACACACACATTTGGAGGTATGGTATAGAGACTAAATGTATAGAGACTAAACCCAGGGATACCTTACTACTGAGCCACATCCCAAGTATTTTTTTATTTATTACTTTGAGATGGGGTTTCTCTAAGTTGCTGAAGCTGGATTTGAACTTGTGATTCTTCTTCCTCAGACACCATGTTGCTAAGATCACCTCTGCACACAGCTAAAATTTTTGATAATTTAAAAAAATCTTCCTCAACCAGCTCAGGAAAAAAACAATGAAATGTAATAAAATTAAGTGTAAATTTATGATCAATCATCATTGGAATATCTTTGGTGAAGAAACAATTTGCATGAGGAAGCAAAAACTAGAGAAACTAATGAGTGTTTTGTATTTTATAGCAATAGTTTACTCATGTGCTTTCTGAAACATAGTGAAAATGATTATGCATTTTATTATTGAAGACTTTCAAAATGCTGCATCTCTACTCTTTTAAATATATGATTGTACTTCTATTCTCTAACAGTTGAAAAAAGTGATCCCTGATGATTATAATAATTCTTTTTTACTCCTAAGTAAACTTTTCCTTTTATTATATCCTTATACTGCCTTGTCAATTTTCAGCTTTTTATGGTTAAATTTTTTTCCTTAGGGATAATAAAACTGAGAAAAATCTAGCTTGAAAATATAGTTCTTTATTTTCTTTTCTCCAACAAATTTGACCTACTTTCATGATACTCTTTGCAAATTGAAACAGAACCTAATTCCTTACTAACCTGAAATATTGGAAAGAAATAAATTGATACTGTTCACTTTGTTAAAATATATCCTTCATATGTTTTATCTGTATACTCAATTTATCTGATAATTTTAAGTGATATTTATTAAGCATATCCATTTGAGAAAAATATAACATTCTTAGAAACCAATCTATGTCATTCTCTTTTACTTGGTGTTCATTTTTCTTTGAATTTAGTGATATTCTCTCTGGGATTTCTCTTGTTTTCTTAGGCAAAGAGTGAAAAGAATCTCCTCTTACTTCTGCAGCTGAAGCTGGGTACTTAATGAACACCACTGGCATTGTTTCATCAATACACTCATTCATCCGAGTCAACCCTGGCAGAATTTTGATTTAAAAAAGTTTGTTTTACCTTTTGTGACATTTCCCTACATTTAGTTATAAATATCTAATATCTAAATCCAAAATTTAATGTCTTTCTATCTTTTTTGTTTTTCATCCTATCCAAATCAAATGTTTCTAAGAGTCATAATCTTACATCATACGTATTAACCTCTTCTAAAGTATCTGCCTTTTCAGATGTAGAAAGATTTTAAATTCTTATAAATTGTTAAATTGCAGATAATGAAATAAGAGGATCTGTGCAGGATGCAGGCATATTTATGTTTCCATCGGAACTCTTAGATCTAATCAAAACGCCAGTCTTTAAATAACAATAATATCATAATTCACCATACATAAACTTTGTTATGCTACAGGAAATGATTTAAGTGCCCCTACTCAAAGTTTAAAAAAAAAAAGACAAGAAGACTCTGAAACCTCTGAAATGTGTAAGCATGAACACTGAGTAGGACGCAAGAGCAGCAATAAACTGACAACCACTATGGAACCTAAAAATTGCATTATTGCATTAGTTGGGTCTCTTAGATTCACAGGGAGGAAAATGCAGATTACCCAAAGAAATGGGAATTGACTACATTCCTATTCAGAAGTAAGACAGGAATAGTCTCTCTGAGTTAATTTTTTTTTTAGTCCTGATATTTGCAGAACTCTTAAGAGTAGTATGAACAGCAAGCTATGCAAGGATTTGAGCTCAGTGACCTGCCTTTCTTTCATCTGGCCAGCAAGTATATTACCCAAAGGAAGAATGTGATTGGGTCCAGGTTGCCCCAACCCATCCTGGGGTGGCCTTCCTGGGAATATCTCTGTTATGCTAACTCTGTGGTGACAAGCTTATTTGGAATTCTACCATACAGTTTATGTTTGTCTTTGTGACAATTATTAGTTTGTTGCTTGGTAGTTGAACAAATTCACCCTTTACATGTTTCAAAAATCATTGCAGGTTGAAGAGACATCTGCTTTCCATGCTTATTGCAGTGTTATTAACAATAGTCAAGTGTTTTAGTCAACTTTCTTTCATTCTGTGACTAATAGATCTGACCAGAACAATTTTAGGAGGAAAAGTTAATTTGAGGACTCACAGTTTCAGAGATCTCAATCCACAGCAGGCTCCGTTTCTTGGGGCTTGAGGTGAGGCTGAACATCATGGCAGAGTATGTGGCAGAGGAGAGCAGCTCATTTGATGATCAGAAAACAGAGACTCCACTCTCCAGATACAAATTATATACCCCATAGCCCCACCCACAATGAGCCTCTTCCTCCAGCCACATTCACCTGCCTCTAGTTATCACTCATTTAATCACATCAGGGATTAATTCACTAATTAAGCTAAGGTATAGCCCAATCATTTCTTCTCCACTCCTTCTTGCATTATCTCACACCTAAGATTTTGGGGAAGACCTCACATGGAAACCATAACACCAAGATACAGAATCAGTCTAGGATCTACTGATGGATGAATACATCAAGAAAATGTGGTGTGTATGTATGTATGTGTGTGTGTGTTTCACTTTATGACATTCTGTCATTTTCAGCAACATGGATGGAACTGAAGAAAATTATACTAAGTGGAGCACAGAAAGACACATGCCCAATTTTCTCACATATATTTGGAAGCTAAAAAAAAAAGCTGATCTCTTTGAAGTACAGAATGAAATAATGGTTACAAAAGATTTTGGAAGGGTGCAAGGTAAAGAGGATCGAGAAAGTATAGTTAGCAGATACAGAAATGCAGTTGGACAGGAAGAAAAATTTCTACTGCCCTATAGCACAGTAAGGGAACTCAGTTGACAACAACTATTTATATATTTGAAAGGTCCCAGTACAGAGGAATTTGAATGTTCTCAACACAAAGAAATGAAAAACGTCTGAAGGGATGGATATGGCATTTATCCTGATCTGATCATTACAGATTTTGTGTGTGTGTATGTGTGTCAAAATGTCTCTCGGTACCCCAAAATTATGTACAATTGCTATGTGTCGACTTAAAAATCCATGGAATAACATACTGAAATGTACAACTTATAGTACATATATGTTAAGATGAAAATAAAAATTAACACTACCTAAACACTAAGGGAAATCTTTTAGCTCATATTATAGAAAAGTCTAGAGATAAGGCATGCACTTAAAGATTTCCTAAATAATATATCCTCTTTTCACACCAGTTCTGCTGCTCTCATAGGTCTTTATACTCAGGTTGGCTTTTCTTAGGACAGCAATATGACTGAGGCATGCCCAGGTCTCTCATTTACTAACAAAACTGTCTGGAATGAAGTAAATTTCCCTGCCATTCAATAAAAATCCAGGAGTGAATGGTAAAATAATGACTCCCAAATATGCCTTTATAATCCTTCCAGATTGCTCCACCAAAATTAGACCAGGTGGCTAATAAATAACCCAAATTTATTCCTCACAGTTCTGGAGGCAGGGATGTCCAAGGTCAAGGTGCTTTCAGATTCACTTTCTGCTGAAGGCCTGTCTCCTTATTAATAGATGACTGTCTTTTCATGTGTCTTATGTGGCAAAAGAGACAGGGATCTTTTTTTGTGTCCCTCTTAGATGGATATTAAGTCCATTCAGCAGGGCTCTGCCTCATGACTTTATCACCTTCCTGAAACTCCACCCCCTTACACCATCACCCCAGTACTTCTGTGGTTAGAATTTCAACATGAATTTTAGGAGGGCACAAGCATTCAGAACATGTTTTAGCTTTTAAAAGCTGCAATGTAACTTTTCAGATGCAATTAAGAATGCTGAAATGGGGAATTCTCCTGGAGGTTAAAATGGGCCCAATGTAATCACATGGGTTCCTAAAAGCAGAACCTTTCCTAGCAGTGGACAGAGGGATATGTAACCACAGGAAAAAATAGTCCAAGAGATGCAATGTTTACGGCTTTGAAGAATAAGAAAGGGAGTTGCCCCCAAGACATGCCACTTGCTAGAAGGCAAGGAGACAGATTTCCCCCTAGATCCCCCAGAAAGGATTGCAGCCCTGCTGACACCTTGATCTTAGCTCAAGTAGGTGGTCAGCAGATGTCTGACTTATAGAACTATAAGGGAATATATTATATAGTTTAAGCCATTAAAATGTGGTAACTTTCCAGGAGTGATGCATGCCTCCACAACTCAGGAGGCTGAGGCAGGAGGATATCAAGTGTGAAGCCCACCTCAGCAACTAAGCAAGACCCTGTTTCAAAAAATAAAGAAAGAATAAATAGAGCTGAGGGTATAACGCAGTGGTAGAGCAACCCTCGATCCAATTCCACATTACCCAAAATGTGGTAATTCATTTTGCTAGCTTTAGAAAACTGTCATACTCAATTTCACATAGATTGGACCCTCCATTGAACATGGGACTGTGACAATGGAAGTGCCCTGAGCTGAATGGTTTAGGCATGAGTTAAATAGCCCAACAAATTATAATGGAAAGGAAGATGGAATAATAATAATCAGTGAATCTGCACTGGGAGCTGGGGAAACAAGCCACACAAACTCCAAGGCCAACCCACCATGCAGAACAGAACATGGAGGGCCTGCCTGCAATATGCATTGCCGTGCCCTTACTTCAGAACAGATGTGATGCTGAGGCTCCAGAGCCTGCCCTGCTCAAAGTTTGCTCAAAAAGGTGGTTTCCTTTTTCTAAGAAAAGCATGGATTAATTTTTCTTCCATGTCTTACAACTTCTCTTGATCGATATATTTTTATGTCTGCAGAGGCCATAATTTGTCACAGGACCTGTCTGAAACAAGGTGAGCAATGTTCAATGCTTGAAGACAGCTTGCTGAATGCCTAAAAGAGGAAAGAATTATTCAGTGGAAGAAGATAGGGGTGAGACACAGTATGGCCACATGTTTATGGGAGTACAATATTTTTATTCCCTAGAGAGAATAATACAGGATTGTAAACTCATGAAAAATAGGGCATCAACCTGTTTAGATTTATTCTATAATCTTCAACTCACTGAGTTATTTCAAGAGTTCTTCAAATGTTTGTGTATTAGCAGAGACTTCTTTTCCAAATTTTATACTCATTTCCATTTTTGACAAGCAATAAATGCCATGTAAATATTGGCTGTCATTGGTGCTATTTTAACTACCTGATAAGTGACAGCAGTGTATGAGGAGACTGAGATTCCAGGGCAGTTCTGAGATATTGTGAAGACAAATTCCATCTGAAGGTAAATTAATGTCAACCCAAACAGGAAGCAACACCCATAATTTCGTAGGTGTGTGGGAAGTAAGATTGACTAGAAACAGCGTTCAATTTAATCAGTGAAATTAACATGGAGGTATATTGAAGTAATTTCTTGCTCCTTATCCACCAGGATCCAAAGGAGAAAGACTCAGAATCTACGGGAAATGGGCATTTCAGTCATGAAAGTGGGATACTTGTCAGAGCTCCTCCACAGCCCAGAGGAATCAGTCTTCCGTACCTGCAACTGCCCAGCAGTCATCAGCCACCATGTGACTTTTAATGCAAATCCTTTAATTATTTGATATCAGGACTCAACACTTGGGATATAGGATGTGAATCTAGGCTTATATACTCAAAATATGCACATTGATTGAAATTCAATGGCTCAGTAAGTCTGTCAACCCAAGTCACATTGTCACTGGATTATACTGAAAGACTCCAAGGTTAACAGATTTTAGATTTTGTCAGTGTCAACTCTGTGGAGCTTCTTTCCCTGGTGGCATTGGTGGCCTTTCTACTCAAACACATTTGACAGTTTATTAAATGAAACTTTATAATATAGACTACCAGTTTCTACATAAATGTGTGTATGATGTTACAAATAACTCCTTTAGAAAAAAATTTTGGAATGATACTTTAAAACCCATGGTCTACATGTACCACGTAATTTTAGGGCTGAGTATTTCTTTACTTATTCTAATTTTAGGACATGATAAACTATGAATAGGGGCTATGTGGGATGTAAAATTAACTAGAAACAGCATTCAATTTAACCAGTGAAATTAACATGGAGGTATATTGAAGTAATTTTTTGTACCTTATCTACCATGATCCAAAGGAGAAAGGCTCAGAATCTGAGGGAAATGGGCATTTCAGTCATGACAGTAGGATACTTGCCAATGTTCCTCCATGGTTTTCAATCCACGGATTTCAAAAGCCATACTACCTACTATGGTTTGCAATCTGTTTGGTCTGGCACCACTCTGCAATTTACCAGGGACATCTGGAATATGAAGAGTTGCAATGGAAAAGGAGGAGAATTGTATCAGCACAACAATGAAGAGATCTAGTTATTGGTAGGTCCTGGGGGTGAGGTACAATAAACGTGCTACAACATTGGGAAAGTCAAGTACAACAAAGAGCAACAAAGAACTCTCCTTTCTGAAATGTCAATCATATCTCTACTGAGAATTATTGCTCTTAGTCCCTTATAATGTCAAGATGGATTATAACTGAGAGAATGGTTTAATACAAAAAGACACTGGAGATCTAAGTGCATTTACTACTGTTATATCAAGAAAGGATAGAACCTATTTAACTTTCTAATTCCAAAGCTTTATATATAGCACTGTGTATGTGTGTGGAGCTAAATGACATTTATAGAGTTTCTTTACTTTTTGAAAGTCTATTTCTCCTCTCTCTTTCTCTCTCTACTTTTCCAATGGGTGGAGCCTGGTGATATAGTTCTTTGAATCAAAGACCTTCCAAACTTTCTAGATAATCTAATCAATCAAAGCAGCAAACTCAGAGAGCTCACCTTGGCAACAGGGAATTGCAGCAGTGAAAAAAAGTCACAGTTCTTGCATGGATCAGTCATTCTGCATTCTTAATCACATAAAGTTTCTTTCCACTAGATTTAATCATCCAAAGGTGACAGTGAAGGGGAAACCTCTAAATATCCATGCATTTTCTCAACCAGATTACAAAGCCTGGCATTATGTGTACACTCTACTGATGTAGAAATAGGTTGGGGTACAAATAGGGCCTGATCCAATATCAGAGTCAGGGTGACCATTTACACAAAGGCATTCAGTTCAGGGGCAGAGGCAGCTGGGGCTCTCAGGCCTGCTTAGACAAAGACCCAGCTAAAACCCTGCAGGACTGAGGTTTAGACAATCATACAATCAATTGCATTACAGCATCCAGTCCTTTTAAACTCAGTGACCAAAGATCAGTCCCAACTAGGAGGCTTTCTAAGTGTTGCAAATGCTCTTATAAGTGCTTGGCTTGTCCTACCCAAAGCTTTTAGGAGATAAAAGTTAATTCAGAAACAAAGTTTTATGGATGTCAATGAAGGCTTTTGAAGAAACATAATTGAGATTGTTTTAATCTTTTGCCAAAATGAAAGAAGAAAAAAGTTAAATTTCTGTCCAACAATCTCAAAATCAGCAAGACAAAGAAAAATAATCCAACCCCCAAAGCCAACAAAAGACTCATTTGATGTCTGACACCCTGGTGGACTTTGAAGCCACACTTCTCTAACAATCACTGTATTGTGCCCACAGAACAATGCCAACCTGTTAATATGGGTTTTGTTCAATCTATTTGGAATTCAAATCAGAATACGTCAGGGTAGAATGCTGCTCCAACACCAACTTGCTGAGGCTAACTCAAACATAGAGGAAAACAACAAAGTCTTTTTTCCAAGAGAGTGAAAGCAAGATTAAAACTTAATAAAACTAAACTCTGCTGACACAAGCCTACAAACACAATACAAAAGTACTTTTGCAAAGTGAAGGACAACATCCTTGTGCAACCTCAGAAAGTTAAGTGTGATTCACAGTGTTCCTCCCCTGGACACCCCGGTAATCCATAAAAGGCCATGTTTGTCTTGCAAACTGTTCTTAAAATCATTAGATTTTCAAACTTGAACTGTCAATGAGATGAAAACAGCTCTAAACAGGCTTTAAACAGAAACAGGGATGAATTTTTAGAAAAACCAAAGCACATAATTGTATTCTCCAACATAAACCCCCCATTACTAACATGCTTTTTGATTCCAGTCACTGTTCCATTACCTTGAAAGCACTTGCGATCACAGCCCACTCTCCCTGGTAAACAGAATTGGGAACAATAACTATCAGGAATAAATGTCATTAGTAAAAGGAGAAGGTATTAAAAAAATATGATTTGTGGTTTTATAAATGGTTTTAAAGCTTCCTTTGCAACCATAACCATCTCTTTACTCATTCTGAACACCCTGAATGTACCCTCTGTGTGTAACGTTGTGTGTGTGTGTGTGTATCATCACTCCCTTAAGCTTCTAAACTCTCTCTTAGAATAATTTTCAAATTTTTCAAGTTCAAAATACTTTGTTTCATTAAGAAAAAAGAAATCGTAGTTGACCTAAATTTATATTTTTCAATACAAATAAAACTAAGAAGAATACAATTTTGAAAAGGCTTTTTCCTCAAACCTCAGAAAAATAATGATCAAAATAGTAAACTTTCAGCTACCTATGCTTATTCTTAAATTTAGTATATATAAAAAAGTAAAACAAACCAGAAATGTTTAGCTTTATAGTAAGGCATTTGACTCCAGTGATTCCTATGGATTTTATGGAATGAATTGCATGTGAATTAATTTTCTCTTAAGTAATTAAGAAAAAGTATTGAATGAAGTTTGTGGAATTGAAATAATAGGAAATGAAAATGCCATTTGACAGCCATGTGATTGATTAAAATATTACTAGTAGAAGAGAATGATCACTTTGAGGTTGATTAAACTGTACATTAAAAAAAAAATCAATCTTGGAATTCTGAGCATTTGAGCCACAAAGACTTCTAATCCTCTACAAATCCACAGAAAGCAATGGAAAATTGATTTAGAACAGAGTTCTAGGATTCAAAGACCCTATAACTATGGCAGCAAATAATAATTATCTTCTACTTAAACGAATACAGTCTCTTCAATCAATTTATTTTATCCTACTGCAGATTACAATGTTTGACGTAAAAGTTGGAAAACAGTTTAGAGAGATAGTGAAAAATATCAGGACTATTGTGAGGTTATGACATTCAAATACATAGTAAGTCTGTTTTCTAATAACAAAGACGATGGTCTCCCTGGAGACCTAGCACATGTAAAGACTCTGTTCTCCTATGCTGCTGCTCTTCCCTTCGTTGGGGGCCTTGTCTTGTCTTGTTCAGTATCCACCCAGGGCTTTGATACAACACTTCCCTCTACCTGGGATCCTCCTTCCTCTCTAAGCCTTTTGCAGTACTTCCTCAAAAGGATTTTTTTTTTTTTTTGTACCAGGAATTGAACCGAATGGTGCTTAACCACTGAGGCACATCTTCATCTATTTTTTAAAATATATATAAATTGTATTTAGAGACAGGGTCTCACTAAGTTGCGGAGGCTGAATTTGAACTTGTGATCCTCCTGCCTCAGCCTCCCTAGCCACCGAGATTACAGGCCTGTGATTACAACTGGCCCAAAAGAATCTTCTCTGACACAACAAATAGATAAGGTTCCCCTAATATATACTCCTAGAGCCCTTTTACTTTCTCAACATTAACCATATTTTCACTAAATATTTGATTACATCATTTGCACTTCCTGTAGGTGCTGTATAATGTAAATTCTATGAGGGGTTGCTGTGGATCTAATGTATATGCTGTGTTTTTCCAGGAACTTAGCACAATGTCTGGCATATAAGAGTTTAACTGAATGAATAGAGTAATTGACGGAAGGAAGGGGAAAGGGACAATGTCTAAAATGGCTTTAAGGATACTGTAACTGAAAACTCTGAGATAGAGACATTTGAAGATTGAATTATCACACACGGATACTATAGTTTGTCTAGAACATATACCATGTACATGGCCATAAATCTGTATGTCGTTGTGCTGGACTGTTCATATTATGGCTTGAAAATTGTCTTAACAAAATTGTGCATTCTTACTCTTTTTAATTTTTTTGTGGGGATCATTCCATCTTAACTCGTAGTTCTGATTTCCCATCTGTATTTTGCCAACCTGTATTGTTTGTGTGTTCAGTTAGTTTAAGGACTCATTTATTCTTTCATTAAGTAAATACTTACTGAATACCTACTATGTGTTATCTGAATTTATTTTTTTAGATTTTTCTGTGAGTGTGCTGGAGAAGTAGAGAAGTTATTATTTGTAATATCCAGAAGGAGATCTCTACTCATAATTCTTATGCTAAATCATCGTACAATTGAGGTTAAATTGGGTGACTTCAGATAAGTCAGGTAACTTCTCAAAGAATCAGTGTTGCATATTTTTTTTAAAAAAGAAAGATCTGAATAATACTGAAAGATCTTAAGATATCTTTTAAGTCCAAAGTAATATAATTCCATTACATAATACAATCCCTATGTTGAGCAATTTTGAATTAAAAAAGTGACAATATAGGCAGCAAAACAAAACTGGGTTTTAGTAAATAATTTTTAATAGCATTCACTAAAAGACCAAAACAAATAAAAATATGTATCTTTCTACTTCCCAGAGGAAGGGAGAAAATATACATAAGGCATGATTGTGAAATTATGGAAGCTTTCAATGTGCTTCTCCATCTTCTCTTTATGATAAGGGTTATCTATAGTCAGAGATATGGGGATATGCTGCCTAAAAGGAGAATATAGAAAACCAAACCAACAGAAATTTCTTGGAGAGTACACAAAAATGCAAGATGTAGTCAAATTATCAGGAAAAGACTTCAATGATCAGAAAAGTCCATGTAGTTCAAAATAAGCATCAAGGGTTAGAGAGAAAATTTCTTTAATGGATCATGCTCTCTGCCAAATGTGTTTTAGATCAGGACTAGGAGTAAATGGAGAGAGAGGGGAATTGTTATACTCACTGTTAATTAACCCCTAGCATGAGATGAGGGAAGATGGGCAGGGACAACCATGTGAAGACATGACATTTAGAATGCCAGCGAGACATGAGGCTAAATAACTGCTTATACATTCATATTAGCAGCAGGAGTATGGACTAGTCTCCAGAAATGTAGGATGTGTTTTCAGTATCTGATACTAAAGGTATCTTCTGTGAGATCAGGCCAACTCTTAATCCAGGTGATTCCCAATGTGGTGAATATTTTCATTGAACATGAGCAGTCCACCCTGTGCTAAGTAACCCTGAAAGTGGGGAGAAATAAAGTGTGTTCATGATATCCTTAGGAATTGCGATATAAAATAACAGTAGTAAAATACAGTAATTATAACACACTTGATAAGTGTTTATTCTATAAAAGACTTTGCTCTTTGTATTAATTCATATTAACTCAATATTAATTCATCCCTAATACTTTCAAATATGAGAGGATACCCATATAACTACAAAATATTCACTTTGAACTTGGAAATTTAAGGAATTATAAAAGACTAGAATAAATAAATTATAAAATACTAGAATAGAATATTTAGAGCAATATTTCTCAAATTGATATACCCCCCCCCAAAAAAAAAAACTATCTGGATGTTTGGCACACCATATACTTAATAAAAATCTGATTCAGTGCCTCAGAGTTAACTTTGAGATGAGATAGTATTTCATGAAGATCAATCCAGGGACCTAAGACTTTTCAAAGAGCCAAGGAACTTTTTGAATGTTAAACAATTGAGTGTCATATAGAAATCATTGTATGAGAAAAAAAATCTGTAAGATTTAAGGAGGTGAATGATTAGAATTTAATAGACTCTGTATCAGTAATCTATACTCTGAGATTAATAACATCTTTAATATTATGCTCAAGTTCTAATCTCCTTAAAGAAAACTAAGACACAGATCATCATAACATATTAGGGTAAATTATCTATTTTATAAGGTTCAGAAAGTAATAATAAAACCTAATATATAGAGTAGTAATCAAACAGAGATAGAAGCAGGAGAATAAGAATGTAAGACATGGGCCATAGACTAAAATTGAGCAATGCAGCATTACTATTAAAGTCTTACATAATTTGGGATGTAATTATAGAGACTGAGAAGTCTCACACTGCACCATCTGCAAGCTGGAAAATAAGGAAAGCCATTGGTATAATTCAATTTGAGTCTGAGGACGGAAGAACTAGAAATTCATCCACAAAATAATTCAATATTCTATTTGGAATACCCTTAAAAGGTTGAATTGTATCCTCCAAAAAGGTATTTTAAAATCCTAATCCATAGATCAGGATGTGATTTTACTTAAAATAAGTAATTGCAGATATAAGATAGATGAGGTCAGACTGGAAGAGAGTGGGCTCTTAATCCAATATGACTTGTGTCTCACAGGAGAAGAAGTTATAAACAGGGAGAAAGTGGGCTCATGGAGATGGGAGAAGCATTTGTAGTTAGGCACCACCAGCCAGGGCTAGGGCTACTAGAAGCTGGAAAATGAAAGGAAAGATATCCTAAAGGCTTAGCTGGTTTCCTTTCTTCCATGTTAATTTTCACTATCAAAGACACTATGTATTCTCCTTATTTATTTATTTTGTATAGTGTCTTTCTCAACAAGACAGGGCAGGATTGTAGATTTGTTCCTAGCTATATCACATGCACCTACATCTGTGCTTGACAGATAGTGGGGCTCACTAAGTACTTGTTGAATAAGTACTCATGACTTAACCAATGCCCAGTACTCAACTGTCACTTACATACTTCTATGACACACTAGAGCCAGTTTTACCATGATTCATGGAGAAATGGACCTTTTTTTCTAATTCTACTTTTATGAAAATTAAGCAAATGGTGAGAAAAACAATTATTAGGTGTATATTTTAAAATATTTTTAAATACTAAATGCAAATTCAGCTGGATTTTGTAAATGACCTACATTTATAAAATGGAGCAACGAACATTTGCTCTTTTCCTCTGTGAAGCCATCCTGCCCACCTTTTTTCCCTCCCAATCACTGATTCTTTCTCTTTCATAAATGTTCATTGAGTTGATGCATGGCACCATGAATCTAAAAGCTTTGTTAATTCTGAATCATTGAAGAAGTGTTAAATTGAGTACATTATATTATACAGTTATAGAGATAGATTTTGAAACAGTTTTTGTTAACTCTCCTGAAACCACAAAATTGTTCTGGCTAAGGAACACAAATACGATTTATACATTTCCAAATTGAACTTTCTATTACAAAGTTAAGATGTTGTGTAAGATTCAAAACCTTAAAAACTAAGCTCCAATTTTGAAAGAATTCAATTTAAACATCTTTCAAAACATGACCCCTTTACTATAAGGCCTCAGTACACATTTTCATTACTATTTTCCATAAGGCTTCTGTTGAAATCCTCTTCCCATTCTTATAACCAAATGCCCAGGTTTGGGTAGTTTTAAAAGTAAAAAAGTTCATTTACATTTATAGTTTTCAAGGCTGAAAAATCCGAGATCAGGCTGCCCCATCTGCTTGGCCTCCTATGAGGGCCCCTTTACTGTGTCACAACATGGTTGAGAATTAGAAAGGCTGTGGGTAGAAGAAACCAACTACATTTTACTTTACGACAAGTTCTGCTCTTACATTACCAACCGGGTCCCACAAGATCTAGAAATCTCTTTAGAGAGCATTAATCCATTCACCAGAGGCTCCTAGGCCTCATCTTCTAAAGATTATGCCACCTCCCAACACCTTTGGGAAACATATCTGAACCATATCCAAACCACAGCCGCTTCTAGCTTCTTTACACACGTGCACAGGAGCCAAACTGGACTATTCATTCCTCCATCGTACCCAATGAGTTCCTCCTCTGTTCCTTCATTAAACTCTCTCTCTCTCCTTCTCCCTGGAGCACCACTCCTCACACCACTCCTCTCAAAGCCTACCTATAAGTTTTCTCATGAGGCCTTTCATGCTCTCCCCCAATGTGACCTGTTCTCTTTTCTGAACAGTCACAGAACTTCACACCTTCCTGAGGTACCTGACATGTCCTTGGTTATGTCACAGTTGTTTCTTTGTCTCAATCCTTCTTGCCCATCCACCTCTTTCTGTTTTTTTAAGGTCTGAGACTAAACTCTAGTTACCCTCAGTTAGCATAGAATCTTTTCTATTTAATGTGTTTCATCAGTGTTTCTTCATTTATAAAGTTGCCCAAGTATCATGAGAGGAAATGTGAAATCACTATTATTAATCTGCTCTGCAGCCAACCTAGGTGTCCTCAGCTGTCCTCGTGAAAAGAGGACAATGATGCCTTGTTGTTATCATTCCTGAAACCTCTTAGAGAACACACAGTGGGCCAGGCACTGTAGGGCAGGCCTATAATCCCCGTGGCAGGGAAGTCTAAAATGTGGATAGTGAGTTCAAAACCAGCCTCAGCAACTGAGTGAGACACCGTCTCAAAATAAAATAAAAAATAAAAAGTGCTGGGGATGAGGCTCAGTGTTTAAGTGTCCCTGGGTAAAAAACAAATGAAAAAAAAAAACAGAATACATGATTACATATACACATACACACAGAGGGAGAGAAAAATCCCTTTGAAGAGTATCAGACTGGGAAAAGAAGAGTGTGAGTAGTCATTTAGATAATTAGGTTTCATCTGGAAGATAAATGGTCTGGATCACATCTATTTAATTTTCCTACCTCTGAAATTTAATTATTTTAAATAACGTCATGTTAAAATCTGAAAGAAGAAAGGCACTGACTCAGTTATGTTACACAGTATATAAACTGACCATTAGAGAAACATATTCCTGGATAGAAAATTGTGTTTCCATATCATGCAGCTTTTTTAAAGATGAAGAAATTCAACCACATTTCTTTGTTAGTAGCTTTTAAATATCACTGTGTCACCAGGTCAGAGTCTTTGTCATCTCATTTAGACATATGCCCCACATGTCCAGTATCTAACCCAATTGCTGCAACTTAAACTCCTAAAGAGGAAAGAGAGGGGATTCAAATAATCCCAATGGAAAGCATTAGTTTATGTTTGTTTGTTTGTTTGTTTAGTTCTAAGAGGGAATTTATTAGATTGACTCAGAAAGCCAGAGGCTGAAGAGTTTCACAATGGCTCTCTGCAGGCTGGAGAGACAAGGGAAACCAGGAGTTGGAGCCTCAGAGTGAGAGAAGGGAGCAAAAGAGAGAGAAAGACAAAGCAAGCCTGCATCTGACTGATTCAGCAGGAGGGTCAAGGCCTGAAAGCCCCCGGAGAGCTACTGGTACAAGTCATGTTCAAAGGCTGAAGAATGTAGAGTCTGATGTCCCTGGGCAACAGCCACGGGGAAACACATCTGGTCAGAAGGGGAGAGCAGGGACAGAGCTAGCTTTTCTCTTCTGCATTTTCATTCCAGGCCTCTACCCTATAGGATGGTGTCACCACATTTGGGGCAGGTCTTCCCCACTCAGTTCACTGACCCACATGCCAATCTTCTCTGGAAACATCCTCACAGACCCACTGGATTTTCCAGTTCTTTACTTCTGTTCTAAGCATTGCTGAATCCAGTCAAGTTGGCTAACAAAATTAACCACCAAAGTGGGACTAAATATAAAAACAGAATAAACCCCATTATTAAACTACCATCTCCTATTTTGGGTGGGACAGAAAGAACACAGGCAGATGCTTTTAGACTGAGAGATTCTGAGCTTCACATCCTGAGAGTGGAGAGGCCAAATAGACCAGCAAGATCAAGGAGGAGATCAGCAGGGGTGGGCTGAGGACTCATGGATCCAGATCACTGGCTGAGGTTTTGGGGTTGGGGTAGGGAATCTTCAGCTCAGACCACTCTAAACAGAACAGTTACATCAGGGTAGGGCTTCACTCTGTCTCCTGGTACAAGAGAAGCCTTAAACTTCAGTAGAAAGTTGTGTTGGTATCTCCAAGAGGAGACTGGAGAGATTTGGTTCTAGAACTGGCCAGGTTATTCAAAACCCTACCCATATTTTTCCTCTCAGTGTTACATTAAGAGTCAGCTTGAGCCAGGTGCAGTGGCACACATCTGTAATCCCAGCAACTTAGGAGGCTAAGGCAGGAGGATCACAAGTTCAAAGCCAGCCTCAGCAAACTAGGGAGGCCCTAAGCAACTCAGTGAGACCCTGCATCAAAATAAAAAACAGACTGCGAATATGGCTGAGTGTTAAATGCTCTAAGGTACAATCCTTAGTACCAAAAAAGAAAAAAAAAAAAAAAAAAGAGTCATCCTAGAAAGAGGCTGGGCCTTTGGGCTGGTCAGAGCATTAGTTTTTTAGTGGGAATTTATAAAGAATCTGTTCAAAGGTAGCATTTGAATATTCAAGTGTTCTAATCAAGATGTAGGAATATTTTACTATTCTACTACTGTGCTTTCATTCCACTTAAAGAAATTAATTCATACAGATTTAATCAAGTCTATTTTTTAAAAGAAGGAAAATTAGAATTCAGAGTGCTTCATGCAGGATGCACAAAGCTTCAAAGGTCAGCATTGAGGGAAAACCAGATGACAAGTGCATTGTTTTTTATTCTTGATTCTGCCCATAATTCCTCATGGGAAAATCATGCTTGTTCAGAAGTGAATTTATTAGGAAAAAAAAAAGATAATTTCTTCCTACTCTATTTATTTATATTTTGTAAATATTAGGAAGTAATTTTACATCTATATCTGAATATTAAAAATACAGTTTTGTTTTAATATACAATATACTTTTATGAGTCATGCACATAAAATAGTACTATTAGGAATGCTTCTTTATAACATAGTGATTACCTGCCCCAACGGGGCATATAATTATAAAGCAGTAAGGCCAATTCTAAGTTGTGCATAGAACCAGTAACTGTGTCATTAAGGCAATTAAAAGATTTATTGAATGTTGGTTAAAAGTAGATTGACAATGACATTAAAGAATAAAGTGTAATTTATTTGGTGCTACTTGGTGAATGAATGCCTCTAAATACAAATCATCTCACAATACCATATACAATATACTTTCAGTTACAACTCAAACATAAGGTAACTTGCAAAACCACATGGCTGTACTCAATATACAACAATTGTAATTTTTTAAAGAAAGGAAGAAATCTAGCAATTAATTAAATTAAGGTGCAGTAACTTTTTCAAATAAAATATTAGCACCATACAGATAAAATAATCTAAACTATCAGCCTTCTCATTCTTCTTAAATAACCAAATATAAACATTTTTTTTCAGAGCACAAATATTATTTTGCAAAATCAGTTCTATGGTAGTTAATATGTATTTATTTGCTTTTTTTAAATTTTTTCCCCTCTTTTTGCATGTTTTCCCCTAAAGAAAAATATGAAGTAGAAACATTCACAGGATATGAAAACCAAACAAAGAAGCAAATCTGACCAAACCAAGTACTGTCCTTCAGCAATGAGTTCCAACCGAAGCAAAAGTGGACATTTCCCGGCGTATGGTACTGAAAGGAGACAGTTCGAGCTCTGTGGTGTACTCGTTGTCATTGTCATCACTGGTCACTGTTGAAGACTTCTGGATGCATTCTTCGCAGCAACAGCAGCAGCACTCCATGAACGCACGACTGAAGGGTTTGCAGAGACAGAAGAGGAGGACGGGGGTAACACAGGACTTAAAGAATAAAAGAAACTGACTGATGATATTCAGTAGGTCCATTGTCTGCTGTGAAACTCCGGTAGCCATGTAGGCAGTGACAATATTGCAGATATTTTCAGGAATAATGCAAAACCCATACAAAATGGTCAATGCCACTACTGTACAGTTCATCTGGCTTTCTAGTTGGATCTGCCGCTTATTCCCTCGGGTAGAGGCTTTCTCTGCTTTGCGGATTTTCCTTGCAGTCACTAAAGAGCAGGTGATGGTGAAAAGTGTGGGTAAACAAAAGTAACAGCCAAAATACCACCAGAGTCTCGCGCTGTCATAGGTGAGGGCTAAAACGTAGATGGTGTCCGGTAAATCGGGAGAGATCTTTATGACACATCGTTCTGCAGGAGCCCGGCCACTGAACCCCAAATCCTCCTTGCTCAGCTGGCGGAGAACGACCTCTGGAAGTGCCAGCAGCAGAGCGCCAACCCAAATCACAGCAAGTTTGGCCGTCGTTGAAGAACAGTTTTCGATCATCTCATAGTACATTTGTACATTGGTGGCAGCGCGGAAGCGGTCTATACACAGCGCACACAAGGTGAAGGTAGTAACTCCTAGAGAAGCAACCTGCGGGATGGGGAGAACCAAAAAAAACATTTATTCTGGGCGCTCTCTGAAAAGATCAATGCACTAAGAAATAAATGCAGATTGGTGAGAGAGAACCGTTTTCAGGAGTCATGGGTAACTGGAGTGGTGACTGCAGCTGAATCACTGTAAGAATAAAAATAGAATAATATTTTAATGGCTATACAGTGATGCAGTGATGTAGTAAAAGAAAAAAAATTAGAACTGGAAACATCTATAAAGGTCAGTTATTCCAATACCATTTTATTATAGATAAGAACTCAGAGACTCTAAGAATTTCGGACAACCTGAAAATGCCTACCACCTAGAGATCCAGATAAGGAGTAAAGATAAGGGTTATGCCCCACTTTCATTACTGAAAAGACAGGTCATGTTTTCCAGCATGAGGGTCAATAGTGTGCCTCACACACAGCAAGCAATCAAGATCACTGTTTCCAGAAAGCTAGATAATGAAAAGTCTCCTCTAATTTCTAAATAAATCATTTTAGTATTATTTTCAAAGGCAAACATCTATGGGAAAAAGGAAAGAGGAATTCTTCAGAGGCTAAGATCAATGAGAAAAGAAATTCTAAGCAGGTCAGAGATGATCCCCCACCACCACCATCCCCAAGGCATGTTTTCCACAGCAGTATCTGCCAGGCCTATGAGGGTTTCAGGTTAGTTTTAGCTGGACAGATGAGGCCAGGTGCCCAGGTATGCAGAGGTGGGACACAAAGCTGGGGCTGATATGGGTAAGGATTATGGCAAAGACCCCTTTTTAATTAAAAATTTCCTAAATACTGACATCTTTAGAAGTGTAAAGGGGGGGGGGAGAGGAGAGAGGAGAGAGGAGAGAGAGAGAGAGAGAGAGAGAGAGAGAGAGAGAGAGAGAGAGAGAGAGAGAAACTAGCCTGCATAACCTGAGTTGGAAGTGAATTGGGGTTGGGATGTGGGTAAGGAAAATAAATCCTGACACATTCTGAGAACCTGCACTTACATGGCATTAGGGCCAGAATTCACATTATCTATTTTTGGTTGTCAAAAGGATCAAAAATGTATTTACAATCACCCAGGTGCTTGGTATAGGCAAACACAAATCCTCTCTGGAAGAGTGCACCTTATAACCAAGCCTCAGACAAATCTCATAGATAAAATTCAAGGGAACATGAATTTACACAATCAAAAGTCTAAATCTAAACGAATTACAAAAGTTAAGAACCAATAATATGATCCTATGTTTTTCACACAAAAGTTTATCCAAGAATATAAAAATATATTCCTAATATAAACAGAATTCATTTGCCTATATTAAGTATTACACATACTTTAATCAGCACACAGATACATACATACCCAACACAAACACATATTTATTGATATCAGCTCTATGCCAAGCTTAATATTAGGGGTAAAAGACATAAGAAGGAGTCCTTTTCTCCCAAGAGGGATAGGATGGTTTTCAAAGTCCCAAAATAAACATAGCACTTGCCTGGGAGCATCAAATTTACTCAAATATTTTTGGAGTAATTTATGTAGTTTAGTGCTTATTAATGTAGCCATTATTGATATGAACGGAATGTAAAATGCTAGTGAGGCTTCAGATAAAACAGGATACTAAAAGAAAAGTCCTAAGTGGATGGAATGCTTTAAACTATACCCCAGAAACCTGAGTATATGCATTCAGTCTCCTCTGTGGTCTGGTGGGAATGTTTAAGAAACATAGTTATGGGTCATGACTTGGTCAATGGGTAAAAAAATATATGTATAAAGTTAATATCTGATTTTTTAAAGTCAATGTGATCATGTTGACAAAAGGAAAACCATTTGCCATACAATTTTAGTACTTGAAACATTTGTTGTTTATCTACTGCATTCAAGCTGTCACTGTCCCCAGAGCTATGGCAACTTGCCTTGTGAATTCTAAGAGTTCAATGTCAAATAATCTCTCCTCTTCTCACACACTGCACAGTGTCTACTAGTTAGAATATAGAAAATACCAACATTACTCCATGCCATGACGAGTCTCATGCTTATTAAGGGAAACATGTCAAAAATGAGTTATAACAGGTTTTTAATTACGTGAAAAATCAAAAATAAGGAAAAATATGATTAACCGAGCTCTAAATCAGTACAGATAAAGAGCTCATTATAACAACTCTTGTTCTCCAAGAATTGATTATTTCAGAAATCCCCCCTAAAGACTAGTATAAGAAACATCAGTCTAATATGACTGGGAAAAAATAAAAGCCATTCTATATTTACCTTGTAAAAATTAACTTTGAAACTAATGAGTTATTAACCCTGATGGAAATTTGTTTTTAATCTATACTGGAGACCAAAAATAATTCTAACACTGACTTCAACATTGTGTGATTATCTTCTGATTATGCTTTTTTTTAATATCAGTAATTGCCAAACTTGAGGAAATCTGAGGATGGCCTGCCATTATCTAAAGGTCTACATCAAACAATATTGTTCTACTTTACTTTATAGATTTTCTACACTTTGGATTTAAAGTCTTCAAATGCTTTGATTCATTTCTCTTAACAATATAAAACAAAATTTCAAGTTGTCAGATATATGCAAATACTCAGCAAGCCTCTCTGTGTAGTTTTCAGTAAGGCAAATCTTTGTGCATGGTTCTCTGTCGCTATATATCCTGAGTCAGTCCACAAATATGAAGTTAAGGCTGTATGCTTTGCATTCTTTTTAAATTATGAATAACATTTCTAATAAAAGGAAAGCTCCGTAATATAAAAATACTGGAGACTCTGAGAAGAGGCAGTCTGTTAGAGGCTCAGCATATCATTACTTTCAAAAAGCAAACAACACACAAAGGATAGCATCTTCTCCTCTACTAATCTCTCTAATTACCAGTGTAGAGATTTTAAAAAATCTGAACCAATTATTAGAACTGCTAGCATTTGCATCTCTACCTCCAACTTGGTTTCAGAGGAGTTCATGAGAGGTAACAGCAAACGCATGCATGTGGGTGGATGTGGATTAGGATGGGTGTGTTAGATTGCCAACTCTAGTTATCAGAAGCTGTGCTGCACATTCACTTTTAATTAAAAGAACATTTTCCAAAAAGCAAGAGAACATTTTCTAAGCTCCATATATTCCATCTCACAAGACAATGAAAGCCGGGGTGTGTCACTTATAGATGCTCCAACGTTTTGCTCAAGAATTATTTTGCAGTGCATTTTATTTACAGATGATCATTTCTTCAGACATGATTCCTAAAAGCTTTAGTACCAATTAGAATCTCAAACATATTTGATCTGTAGTCTTCTTGACAAATCATGGATGGAGGGATCCTTTCCAGTTTTCATACACTAAGCTCAAAAATCTCCTGTATACAGCTTCCCATTTTCCAACTGTACTTCTCACTGATAACATCCTCTGTGGTTAGGATCCCGCTGAAACAGGGTGAGCAATCCAGAAAAGTCACAGGAGTAACAGAGAGAGTTGCTGAAGGTGCCAATAAGGAAAGCAGAGTTGCCCCAGGTGCAGACAGTACTTTCAGCGTAGAGGCCAGCAGCAACTGCAGCCCAAATGCCACTCTTAGACATCCTTGCTCTCCTGCTGCCACTGCCTGCAGTGTGACTTCAGATATTTTCAGATATTTATGCACCACATTTTGTGATGTGAAAAAGCAAGAATGTGGGAAGGTCCTGCTCAGTACTTCTCCAAATCATTATAGAAGGCAGTAACATATGTAAAGAATTAATTGCACACCTCTGAATGGATTGATAAAAATCATCTGAATGAGTGGTGTTGGCCTAGTTTCTACTTACACATATATGAAATTTACCCATGTAATTAAAATTCCTAAACGTTGTGATAACATGAAAAGATTTCCATCACAATTTTAAATGTACTTGTTTATGTACAGCTTATTAAAGATTCTACCAAGATGAATAGTGCAATTATATGCAATTATAAAACTGTATCATGAATGCTGGATCTTCTACATTTAATGACCATATCTGATTGCTAAAATTCAATATCACTATGAAATATGCTCCTGGGAGGAAAGCTGTTAAGCGTTGGCTTAGAAGGGTAGTACTTTGAAGCAGCATCCTGAGATGGAATGAGATGAAATCTCTTATGATTAAATTGCAATAGGAGGAATAATTAACAGCAACAAAAGCAGAACTGTAAACACTTTTAATAGAAAATACTATTAACTTTGAGAATTTCAAGATCAGAGGAAAGCTGGAAACAGAAAATTTTCACTATGTGGGGAACTAAGATATTGAGTTTTGTGAGGGAATTGGCATCAAAATTCAGAAATGGCAAGGGAATCAAAACAAACAACTCTGAGATCTTTTTCTTTTTCAAACAACAATGTTCTGTTGTTCTTTGTAGCCCAGCATGACAACAATAAAGCTCCTTCAGCTCCAGCCCTGTCAACATCCAGAGCAGTTGGGCTCTGAGCAGTTGTGGCCACCTACGGCATTGCTACAAAGCACAGGAGAGACTCAGCAGAAGCTGAGGCCTGAGAATTTATACATGGAAGTGGCAGCCCCAGTGCTAAAGCAGGGGGTCAAGGGCCACTCTTCTTGATCACCCCTATGATGTACTGCTCCCATTTCAGTATTATTGTGGCTGTATTGAACTCCGTTTTTAGTGGCAAGGAGAGCCACTACATTAATGCTATGTGTGTGGATGCATGTGTATAAATATATATTCATTTTTTGAGAGCAACAGAGAAACTACCAGATATGTTATACTGTGCTTGCTGCTATGAACAATGATGAATCTGTCCTTAAGAGAACTGGAGTCCAAAGAGGAATTTTTTGACTATCCCACACCTGCTGCTACACATTCAACAAATTAGTTTATACACAGAATGACTCATTACAGTCTATTAGAGGGATTGACTCGACTATGCACAATTCTTGACATGTTTGCAGTGACTTCCCTTGCTCAGAACATATCCATGTATGCTTGGAAACTGTACTTGAGAACCACTGGCTTAAAATAAAAATGGTAGACAAATATAATTCCAAAATATTTGGAAATTGCTACAGATGCCTAACTAGTTTCCCCAAGCTGACCAAATAATAAAATCTCCCTTACAAACATTTTCATTTCAGGGGATATGATCTAATTCCTTGTAAATATTATCACTGTCTTAGTTAGCCTATTAGATGAAGATAACCTTGGGATTTTGGTCATTTGACATATGGCTTTTTAACACCTATAAAAACCTAGGAGAGTAGCATGCCAGTAGCATTTAAATGTGTGCCAGTACTTTAAAGCATGCATTTAAATCTGTGGGCCCAGGAGTAATAAATAAATAAATAAACAAATAAATAAATAAATAAATCTGTGAAATTCGAAGATAACACATGCACACAAAGGCAAGATAATGCTGAAAACCACCCAGAATTGAGATCTCAATATGTTCTTTGTTGTTTTTGACATTCACAGTAACCCTCATAAAGTTTGCTCCTGGGTAGGAAAAATAGAAAAGGAACAGGAAAGAACGCCATTGGCTTTATATGTTATTTTCATAATACAGAGGATCTTTTGAGGTTTAAATGCGTTTCTTTTACACACTAATACATTTTAGGAATCAAAGTTGTGCTTTTGAAATATTTGTTAATTTGAGATTTATAAAGTACTTCATAATGAATACTACAGGCTTGAATTATTCATATTATATAATAGTTTCATTGTATTCAAAACTTTGTTTTACTAACCTTAACTGGACTCCATTTTGAAATCATTTTAAAAGGTTTATTTCTAATTACAGTCAATGTGCAAATGATTCTAGCTAATGGCCTAGATATTCCAAATGAAATTCAGTACCATGACAGATAACTTCTCATCTTTCCCTTGCCTCAGTTTCCTTAATAAAGGGAAAGGGAAATAGATATTCTTCCCATTATTATGAATACTGAAAAGAAAATAAACCACTGGAGTGAGAAAAAATAAATCTATATAATATAGAGGATTTTTAAAATATAATGGAAATTTTTAAGAATGGCTTCTAGAGTTACCTTTTAAGTTTTGTTACAGAAACAAACTAACAAAAAGTAGGTGGTCCAATCAGGATAATGAAGAGTACAAATGTGGTCATCTGAATGGAAATGGCATATCTCTTCAGCTATTCCTTTATCAACATTGGCAAGACTGGATTTAGAGAAACTCCACCCAGTACTTATGTGAACCATAGGTATGCTCACCCTTCAAATGTTTCATCCCTCTCTTAAACTTGTGTTTTTGAAATCATGAATTTCAAATTTCAGTTTAGCTATTGTGTTAACCAATTTAAGATAGCCATTTTATATCAGTGAGAAATTAATGGTGAGAAATTAATCCATCCCACAAGATATGTGGCAACAGTGACTTCAGGGAAAGATTTAGAGTAAAACTGTCTTCTTCCATAGTAAGGAAAAAAAATGCACTGCTCTGTCCATCATGAGTTAATTTGAAGATTAATGGTTGCCTAGGTTTCTGTTAAAAATAAAACAAGTGTAAAGAAACCTATAAGGCAAAACAGTAATTGAGGTAGAAAGCTTAATTTACAGATCATGACATTATTGGATTTCATTGTCTCTCCTGCTCAACTTTCTAATTCAATGCAAATATCAGGCCCTGAGGACACCTGGATTAACATACCCACTTTGTACTACATTAAGTCCATGTTCATTCAAAATAGTATGAAGGAGTGCACAGATGCTCTATGAAAACAGTAATCCATGGGGAGTCTGTCTTTTCTATTACTCCATTTCTCAGAAGCTTACTACCAACTAAAGGAATGAAGCAACTATGAAAAGTAACCTGTGAAACAGACATCAGAGAGCACTTCTCTTTTTTCAGTACAACTCTTATTAAATAAATACTACCTTTTGCTAAACTTTTAGTACTGCACATCAAGATTACCACTGACTGGGGTGGGGGGAATGATCAAAGACCTTCTAAACAAAAAAAAAAAAAAAAAAGAACTTCTAAGCAAAATGCCCTTTATGTGAAATTAACTCTACATATTTAAGTACAGTGAAATGACTGGAATACATTAATTTTTATAAAATAGGGTAATTTCCAAGGAAGGTTATGATAACAGACATTCTAATCTAACTTCTATTTCATATAAAAATGTTTAATACATCTATTTATGAGTTGTCCTTTGTTTACAAGTGACCCTCAGAAACAAGGACTTTATTGTTAAGAAAACCCATTCATTTGGGCCATGAATGATAACCTATTATAACTCAGTGGTTGTGGGACTAACAACAGTCAGGAGAAAAGCAGGATGAGCACAGGATAGAGTTTCCTCTGAAACCCTAAATGGCCTGGGCTTGTGCCTGTGGCTTCCAGCATTTTCCATAACCTTCCTCCTTGCAGCACTTCAGGGCAACTTCCCCAACTTCCCCTGCTTTGAGCACCAACAGGGACAGCATGTTTATTGATGACCTTTTTTAAAAGGTCTTCATTACAAAGCACACTATGGCAGTAACACAGGTCAATTAGAGTTTTCAGACCAAAAGCAGCAAGGAGTTGCCTCACTCTTCTCAAGTACGCACACATCTCTGGAATGAAATAGAGCTTTTCACCCAAGCTTTGGCAAAGTATCTACATTACTGATTTTTTTTTTTTTTTTTTTTTTTTTTTTTTTTTGGTGCTGGGATGAACCCATGGCTTTGTGCATGCGAGGCAAGCACTCTACCAACTGAGCTTATCCCCAGCCCCATCACTGATATTTGATCTAACTCACCCACATAGAATAAATATTCATCTTGACTACTCATGTATGTGATTCCTGAAGTCATGGCCTAAAAATTATTTTGAAGGCAGCAACTATCAACTGTCATTAATGACCTCATTTACACTTTCTTTTCTCTTGCTTAAGCTTAATAACATGCTCACACTTATTTAAAAAACAATTAAGGTTATTTAAAACTGACATATCAACCTAAAACATCTCTTGATTCCATACATCTCTTCTTTTCCTTTATACTCCTAGCTTAAATTAAGATTTTCTTTCAAGTATTACTTTTGTAGCACAATGAATTACTTGTATAGTTTTAAAAATCCATTTAACAACAGTTTGTCCTATGTTATTATTTAACTATAAATTTTTGTGTTCATTAATATAGTAATGCAAATTAAGCAAAATTAGCATCATTTGTCCTAAGATAAAAGCTAAATATTGGAATCAACATTAAAAATTTTTATTTTCCATGCTTATTCTCAGTAATTATGAATTCATTTCAAAAGTTTAATTTCCCCCAAGATCACATTCTAGTTTTCAATCCTTGGTATTATTATAAGATTCCTAATAAAAATTAAGTGGACTTAATTTATTAATTATTAAATTAATTTTGGTTTGTGCACCTGTGGGTCCTGATGAGTATCCAAAGAACAGGAACAAATTTTACCTATTTCTCTTTGTGACTAATGACAATCATTTGCATGCTGGTGCTCCCAAATTAAAAATTAAATTATTTGTAACTGGATCATTATTATTTGAGTGATACTGAAAAAACACATTTTAAGATAAAATTTCTAAGCTTTTAACAAGAATTCTACCATTGATATTCTGTGAAGTAAGTATTCTTTCTTCATTCAATCCTCTATAAAAAGCCAATGTTTCTAAATCTCACATCTTAGTGTGAATTATTTTATCAGTTACTTTTCCTATATGAGGGATTTGAATCAAGAAGACAGTAAATTTAGGAGGAAAGACCCTGAAGGTGAGGAGTATGGAAAAGGGACTGTTTGGGGGACAAAATGGCAACCTTAAATCAACCTTGAATTGAATCAGTAAGAATGACTTACTCCACATAGGAATCAAATCAATGACCTTGGTTCATTAAGGCTATGAACCATTCAAGTGTGCAGATAGATAACATTGAAAACCATCATAAATTCACAAACTAAAATATTCTGTCTCTAGAATGATTTCAGAACTGAGATTATATCCCATGTTTTATGGAAGCTTTGTAGAAACTACCTGTATCTACCTTGCAAATATACAGACTTCATATTAAGGGTTACAATAATCTTATTGTCCACTCAACCCTGAAATTTTAGTTTGGATCATTTCTTCTAGCACAAAGAATACTGTTCTAATTAGGAGATTTAAGAGTTAGTCTTACCAACAAGGTTGATTAATTATGGGACCTTGGCAGGTCAATTTTGGGGGAGGTGAAACATCTGGAATACCCCTGCAGAATGTGAGCAGAGTGCAGTGCCAGACACAAACCTCCATGCCCAACAGTCTGTTCATCCTTCTTCTCCCACAGTCTACATCTCAGACACAGGTCCATGTGTTTCCTGTGGGACACTGTTAAACCTAGTTGTGACACATAAAAATGTCATTAAACATGGAAGAATTCCATCAAGGTCCACGCAGCATTAGCATGATAGTTAAGAAGATACTCACCTCACTTACCCTCACTCTCACTACCTCAGATAGACGCATAAGTTCAGACCTCTCTAGCTTTTGCAGACATACACACTTCTTATTCTCTGTTGAAAGATGCTTTACTGACATAACCATATACTTTGGGAGCCCTCAGCATCTCAGGGCAAATCCTCACTCTGAGTGTACACTTGACATGTTAACCAGTTCTTGGGAAAGACCATTTGTTATGCTTCCCACTCCCCTATTCTACAATAGCATCCAAAGTAGCTCCCTGGCCAGCCTCCGAGACTCTCTCCGGTCAAACTGAATACTACATACATTCTTGAGATTTTCAGGTTTAGAAAAAAAAAAAAAAGTAAACTCGATCTAATGTACTATAATTACAACTGATAAATAAACTAAGTCAAAAATTTTAAATCTGATTTATTTAATGTCCTCATCACTGATAAGAATTCATAAATGCAAAGCAGAGATGGGGTTCCATATTTTTAAAATTCCATATTTTAAAAGAACTTTCCAATATGCTGAATTATCTTGCCAATTATGATGGGCTTCCTGTCTAAGAAAGGTTTAGAAAATAGGAAACCAAGATTAAAAATTTTCATAGTTGTTAACTTTTCACCATGGATCTCAGATGTATAGGCATCTATAAAGATTAGTGATAAGAATATGATTGAAAAGAATGATGGAGAAAACAGTTTTTGCTCCATCTTTGTCACAACCAGGTCCATTCCATAATGCTTTGTTAAAACCTCTACTATAGTATTTGTTATGTTGTAGAACGTCATTCTACTTTTCTATAGCTTTAATAATAGTAGTGTAACTATGATATTGGTCTTTGGAAAAATTGCCCTTCTTCTCCTATCTCCTCCTGCCCACTCCTAACATAGTGTCTCTCATTGAAGAAAAGCCCAATAAATGAGTAATGAATGGATGGATGGTGACTCAAAGAATACACAATAACACATTTGGAAAAAGATTAGAGTAAATAGTGAATTATTCATACTGTTCCTTAATCAGTTATTGGGTGTTTCATAATCCTTAAAAGCTAAATGCCAGATAATAAATCTGGAAGGGAAGTAAAGTAAAATGCATGCTTCTGTTTACATTTTAGTGGCAAACTTTAGAAAATGGCACATTCTCTTTCCAATCAATGGTTAACTATTTGAAGTTTGAATTTGAATATCAGAACTTTTACTTCTTATGTTAAGATTCAAATTGGATAACTTCACCATGTACCATTCAGGAATGAAGTTATAAATAAAAGCACACTCTTACAAACTGGTTTTCTCTCCTGCTGGAGTCATCAACTAAAATTTTTCACTTGCACGGAAGTGTAGAAAATGATTACAAAGGGATTAATGTGAAATCATAAAATATTTGTTAAGCACCATTCCTACACACTGAGTCCATTTCCCTGAGAATATTATTAGCAATTTCCAAATTGCTAATAAAACTGCATGTTTCCACTTAAAAGTCCATCAGAATACCAAATGACTAATTTACAACTCAAGCAAATTTAGCATCTGCCATGCTTAATGTGCTACAATTTGAATGTGGGTATTCAGAGAAATTGGTGTAGCTTTGCAAACTAGTGTGGTCATGCCACCTTTAGCCTCGATATCCTTCTTTTCTTGCTTGTCAGTTCTAACTACAATTGAAGGCAAGAAAGAGCATTAGTTTCACTCACTTTAAACCAGTATTTCTAAAGCTATTGCAGAGGCTGGCTCTTCAGAGAACATTTTAGATTTGTCATATATTATCCCTTGACCAGAGGCCTGGTGAGATGTGTTCCTTTTATTTACTTTTTACTCCAACACAGGAATATTGTATCCTAGTAAAATAAAAATACTGTTACATCTGAGATTATCTTACACCTTCTTGAAGACTTTTGCCCTACCACACATCATGAAGGTTATCAATTCTTTAAAGAGGAACCTTGCTCATTCAAAACCCCCAATTAACATCCAAACAGAAGTAAATATTTGGTGATTGATCTAGATCATATGATACACTTACTCTAATTAGCAACATGGTGGAGAAGTATGGAGACCAAAGGTCTTGTTGCCACATACTAGGTATTTGCTAGGGATGCTGATTTTTTTTCTGAGTCCTGTGTTTCATCACTAAAATGCAAGGGTTGGTTGAAATTGTGCTCTAATTTAACATGCTAATTCTAAAGTCAGTGTTGTGGATACTGTGGTTCTCCACCCACACTGGTCCCTCCCAACATCCTTCAGAATTGA